>NC_080195.1:36150673-38650673 GCF_030028045.1 Hippopotamus amphibius kiboko | reverse complement strand
AAAAGACCTTATATCTGTTGCAAATTTGACAGCAAGGACCATAAGTTGAAATGATGACACTTGAAGTCTTTCTAAATGGCCTCTCTAGATTTGGGGAGCATGAAACTTCACCAAGTTAAGTGGCAAGCATTCCTTGACTCTCCGGGTCATTTCAAAGAGGATAGAGGATTGGAACATTGGATGCTGGGCACATCTAAGATTCCCTACCTTTGCCTACTTAGCAGAAGGTCTCAAAAGCATCCGTTTGCAATCAGAAATGCTGGTATGACATCCAGCTGACAATTGCTTGCTTCTTGGTTTTCACTAAGTGAAGGTGTTAAGGACTTGAGGATTGTAATCGAAATATGTAATTAAAGCTAAGAAACTCATGAAAAGGAACACATTTCAGGATAGACTAGGAAGGTGCGATAAATGTGTTGAGCCAAAAACCAACATTTGATGCATCATTGGGCTGAAACGAAACTCCACTTCGGGAAATGGATACTGTTATGAAAAATACGTTTTTTTCAAGGCTGGATTGGGTTCCCCTCTGCCAAGAGAACACATTTACTTGGAATGCTGCTTTCAATAACATGGTATGTGAACTGTCCTGCCTTTAAGGGATCTCTATTTGCTTTTAAGATCTCTTCTCACTTTGGAGAAGAAAGAAGAATTATCTTCAAAGGACTGATGAGCTTATTGGACCAGGTGTTTTGAAATATTTTGTTAACTTTGGATTAGTTGCAGGGCCCTTAAGGCAACTCAAGGAGGACTATTTCAGTCGTATATCTGGTATGGAAATTACAGAGAAAACATTGTGAGATGGGGGAGAAGCTTCTCCAATTACACAGGATGGATACATGGCACACCTGTCGATATTCTAGAAAGGGTACAAAGTTTCTGAAATGCAGGTATGCCTTGGGATAATCGGTCAGCCATGCTGACGGTTACATGAGAGCCACTTGATTAAGCTTCCTTCTCAACCCCTTGTCATCCGATCTTTAACCTTGCCTCTTTAAGTGTCTAACAGATAGTTAGGCTGAGGCTTTCCCAAAGTGCTTCAACTTCAAGAAGACTCTTACCAATGCAGTTTTGACAAACTGAGTAAACAGATGCATATGCTACTAACGTTTATGGATTTGCTTTGCAATAATGCTGATTTTGATCTGTGTTCTCCCGTTAAGGGAAGCTCTTCCCCTCAACTTCCTAACAACTTGCAACAATTTCTTCCCTTCTGCTTCTGCGTGTCTGGATTCCCTGCCAGAACGTCTCCCCCAGAGTGCCACCCTCACGCTGCTTTTCAGGCTTATTCTCCTGGATTCCTTATACAAGTTTATATAAGACTTGGATCAAGCCTCGCACCGTGGCATTGCTTCCAACTCAGAATGCACTGTAGGGCTTTGCTTTCCTGCATCAGGACGTAGCTAGAGTGGTCGTCACCCCATTCCCAGAAAGACTTGGGAAAAGATGAAGCAGGAATGGAGGTTGAAAGCAAGTCCCCTAAAACAGAGATCCGCTGCTGAGTTTATGATTAACCACTCTATCCAAATCATACCCACATATTCTCCTCAGGGTTGAAGAGGACCAAAGAAAAGGGGGAATTGTACCATAGCCAGCTGAATGCAGCCCTTCCCAGGCAGCCCTTGCTGTGCACTGTGACCCACTGCCCCGTTACCAGGCAATGGTTCCCAGGAGACCACTAATGCCACTGTGACCACCCTGCTCAGCCATTGGTGGGCAGTGTAGTGGGCCCCTGCCCCAAGCAAGCCACTGTCTGTCAGCCATCTTTAGTGGGGGCCATTTTTTAGGCAGCAGTCAGTGGAGTGCTGCCCCTTCAGACCTGGAGCGTGAGGTAAGAGGCAAGTGCCAGCCTTCTCCCCAGCATTCTTCTGCTCACACGGCCTTGGGCCAGCTGGTGTGATGGGGGGCCCAGAGAACAGGCTGGGGGTGTGTCCTGCATGGCTCCAGAGCCAAGGCCATGAATGCCCACTGGCCCAGACCAGGCCTTGGGGCAGTGTTGAACCTCTACCACACACCGCCACTGTGACCCTAAGGGTATGGCTCACAGTCTGGGGTACCTGACCGCCACTGTTTGGGTGGCCTGAGGAGCATTAAGACTTGTTGGGTCATGTGCACCCGGCTCCCTCAGTGATGACAGCTAGCAAGGGTCTGGGACCTGGCCCTGAGGGAGCCACCAAGGCAGAGCCGCCTCCTCTGGGAGGCCTGGGCACTGGTGGGAGGACCCAGGCCAGCTCCTGGACAAACCCTCCATGGCAGGAGGACCACCACCCCTCCCAGGGACCCCTTTCTCTTAGGTGGGTCTGGACCTCAGAGGGTGAGCCTTGTGCCTTGGGACCTTGCCCTTTCTTGTCACCCAGAGAGTGACATTTGTTTGCTGGAGATTGATAGGAACATTGAGACCTGACTATGACCTGTCCTCAAGAACAAAGGATCGGACAGGGAGAAGTTTTCAACGAACAGCCACACCCCTCCATCACCTTACCTCTAAGAGGGCTTTGCTAAAAGCTTTCAAGGTTGGGGATTACCCGGCATAAGCCACCCATTTCCTTGAATGTCTCAACAACAAATATTTCTCGGCTCCAAAGTCCAATGTTTTGCTGTTGCTTGGCCTCACTGTGCGTCGGGCACACATCCTGGCCTTTGGTTACCAATTATAGCGAGCCAGCCAGGAGGTCTGTGCCCATGGTGTGTTGATCTCGATCAGGGGCATGGCCATTTATAGTTCCCAGCACATGCCAGAGTACATTTGGCTCCAGGATACTGGCAGGGATTCTCCCTGATATGCAGTGGCTGCCCTACAGCACGAGGCTGCTTGTCTTGGAGACATGTCCAGAGCAATGGTATACAGTTCATGTCATTTGGGGGTAAGTCGCTCCAGCTTGCACAGGCTGGGAAATAGGTCTACTCCAACTGGGCTGCTCCCCTTAGCGGATGTGAGCCCCTCTGAGTCCATTCCCTCTTGAGAACTGGGGGCCTCCATGTGGGAGTGGAAGTGGAAGTTGACAAAATGCCTTCTCTGGCTTTCTGTCTTTGTGATTGGAGTGTTTATTTGTTCTTCATGTGTTTGTGTGTGTCAATGTGGTGTTAATCACGGCAGTCTGTGCTTTGGTTTGTGGGATCCTGTTTGTGATTCGTACATTGTAGGTGTGTGAAAAAGCACTTGCATTGGGTACTTGAGACGGCTTTGGTCAGTAACGGAGCTTGCATATGATCACACTAGGTATCGTTCCCTCCTGCGTTGTGTTTCAGCTGTGGTGGAACATTGGTTGACATATTCCCCTTCCAATGGGTAGGAATCTCCCTTTTGGTGCCTGGGAACTGCGATCCTCAGAGACCTTTTGGCATTGCATTTGTCTCTCTGCTATTGGATAACACCTGCTGTGATCAGCAGAGCTCTAGTCCATCTTGTAGTCCGCTAAGGGACAAGCATTTTTTTTTTTTTACATTGCATGGCCAGCATATTCTACAGATTCTGGTGAAACATGACATCAAATGAATCTTTTTCATATCTCCAAAACCAGTCTATGTAAAATATTCAGTTAGAGAAAGTTTGCTCAGTGAAATCCTTTTGGTTTTCATCATTGTGACCCTGAGAAAACGAGCATATTTCCAGGAGACATGTGGAAGTTAATGAAGCAAATTGAACTTTTCCTAATTTCTTTGCTTTTTCCTTTTTGGCTCTTTCTGCTTCCCAGGTCAGTAGGCATGACAACTGTGGTCGTGATTCCCTATCTTTCAATTTGCATGTTGTTTGTCATTTTGTTGTTAAAATGAGGGAACGTACTTCGAAAACACTGAGGATGTTGTTCATCCTCACCCTTTGCTTTGGTCCTCAGGACTGAGAGTTTCTTCTTTGCATGTACTTTTGCGTTTGTTTTGTGTGAAAGTGTTGTGGCTCTGGGAAACTCAAATGTGCTTCCCCAACGCACCCCTTTCAGGTGCATTCTCCAGATTTGGGCCACTTTTAGGGATAAGGCAATTGACATCAACAGCCGAGTTGATGTGTAAATGAGCTCTATTTCACTGAAAGGGAAGCACTTACCTATTCAATACTTCCTCCTCTGGAGAGAATTGGCCTCCATGGATTTCAGGTCCTGATGATCTGGCAAATAGCTAGTACTGAACTGATATCTGGTATGGAAGCTGCCTTAAGCTTCTTGCATTCTGAAGTGTAAACCTTCTGCGGTCCCTAGGTTTCTTAGCGATCCAAAAAGACCTTATATCTGTTGCAAATTTGACAGCAAGGACCATAAGTTGAAATGATGACACTTGAAGTCTTTCTAAATGGCCTCTCTAGATTTGGGGAGCATGAAACTTCACCAAGTTAAGTGGCAAGCATTCCTTGACTCTCCGGGTCATTTCAAAGAGGATAGAGGATTGGAACATTGGATGCTGGGCACATCTAAGATTCCCTACCTTTGCCTACTTAGCAGAAGGTCTCAAAAGCATCCGTTTGCAATCAGAAATGCTGGTATGACATCCAGCTGACAGTTGCTTGCTTCTTGGTTTTCACTAAGTGAAGGTGTTAAGGACTTGAGGATTGTAATCGAAATATGTAATTAAAGCTAAGAAACTCATGAAAAGGAACACATTTCAGGATAGAGTAGGAAGGTGCGATAAATGTGTTGAGCCAAAAACCAACATTTGATGCATCATTGGGCTGAAACGAAACTCCACTTCGGGAAATGGATACTGTTATTAAAAATACGTTTTTTTCAAGGCTGGATTGGGTTCCCCTCTGCCAAGAGAACACATTTACTTGGAATGCTGCTTTCAATACCATGGTATGTGAACTGTCCTGCCTTTAAGGGATCTCGATTTGCTTTTAAGATCTCTTCTCACTTTGGAGAAGAAAGAAGAATTATCTTCAAAGGACTGATGAGCTTATTGGACCAGGTGTTTTGAAATATTTTGTTAACTTTGGATTAGTTGCGGGGCCCTTAAGGCAACTCAAGGAGGACTATTTCAGTCGTATATCTGGTATGGAAATTACAGAGAAAACATTGTGAGATGGGGGAGAAGCTTCTCCAATTACACAGGATGGATACATGGCACACCTGTCGATATTCTAGAAAGGGTACAAAGTTTCTGAAATGCAGGTATGCCTTGGGATAATCGGTCAGCCATGCTGACGGTTACATGAGAGCCACTTGATTAAGCTTCCTTCTCAACCCCTTGTCATGCGATCTTTAACCTTGCCTCTTTAAGTGTCTAACAGATAGTTAGGCTGAGGCTTTCCCAAAGTGCTTCAACTTCAAGAAGACTCTTACCAATGCAGTTTTGACAAACTGAGTAAACAGATGCATATGCTACTAACGTTTATGGATTTGCTTTGCAATAATGCTGATTTTGATCTGTGTTCTCCCGTTAAGGGAAGCTCTTCCCCTCAACTTCCTAACAACTTGCAACAATTTCTTCCCTTCTGCTTCTGCGTGTCTGGATTCCCTGCCAGAACGTCTCCCCCAGAGTGCCACCCTCACGCTGCTTTTCAGGCTTATTCTCCTGGATTCCTTATACAAGTTTATATAAGACTTGGATCAAGCCTCGCACCGTGGCATTGCTTCCAACTCAGAATGCACTGTAGGGCTTTGCTTTCCTGCATCAGGACGTAGCTAGAGTGGTCGTCTCCCCATTCCCAGAAAGACTTGGGAAAAGATGAAGCAGGAATGGAGGTTGAAAGCAAGTCCCCTAAAACAGAGATCCGCTGCTGAGTTTATGATTAACCACTCTATCCAAATCATACCCACATATTCTCCTCAGGGTTGAAGAGGACCAAAGAAAAGGGGGAATTGTACCATAGCCAGCTGAATGCAGCCCTTCCCAGGCAGCCCTTGCTGTGCACTGTGACCCACTGCCCCGTTACCAGGCAATGGTTCCCAGGAGACCACTAATGCCACTGTGACCACCCTGCTCAGCCATTGGTGGGCAGTGTAGTGGGCCCCTGCCCCAAGCAAGCCACTGTCTGTCAGCCATCTTTAGTGGGGGCCATTTTTTAGGCAGCAGTCAGTGGAGTGCTGCCCCTTCAGACCTGGAGCGTGAGGTAAGAGGCAAGTGCCAGCCTTCTCCCCAGCATTCTTCTGCTCACACGGCCTTGGGCCAGCTGGTGTGATGGGGGGCCCAGAGAACAGGCTGGGGGTGTGTCCTGCATGGCTCCAGAGCCAAGGCCATGAATGCCCACTGGCCCAGACCAGGCCTTGGGGCAGTGTTGAACCTCTACCACACACCGCCACTGTGACCCTAAGGGTATGGCTCACAGTCTGGGGTACCTGACCGCCACTGTTTGGGTGGCCTGAGGAGCATTAAGACTTGTTGGGTCATGTGCACCCGGCTCCCTCAGTGATGACAGCTAGCAAGGGTCTGGGACCTGGCCCTGAGGGAGCCACCAAGGCAGAGCTGCCTCCTCTGGGAGGCGTGGGCACTGGTGGGAGGGCCCAGGCCAGCTCCTGGACAAACCCTCCATGGCAGGAGGACCACCACCCCTCCCAGGGACCCCTTTCTCTTAGGTGGGTCTGGACCTCAGAGGGTGAGCCTTGTGCCTTGGGACCTTGCCCTTTCTTGTCACCCAGAGAGTGACATTTGTTTGCTGGAGATTGATAGGAACATTGAGACCTGACTATGACCTGTCCTCAAGAACAAAGGATCGGACAGGGAGAAGTTTTCAACGAACAGCCACACCCCTCCATCACCTTACCTCTAAGAGGGCTTTGCTAAAAGCTTTCAAGGTTGGGGATTACCCGGCATAAGCCACCCATTTCCTTGAATGTCTCAACAACAAATATTTCTCGGCTCCAAAGTCCAATGTTTTGCTGTTGCTTGGCCTCACTGTGCGTCGGGCACACATCCTGGCCTTTGGTTACCAATTATAGCGAGCCAGCCAGGAGGTCTGTGCCCATGGTGTGTTGATCTCGATCAGGGGCATGGCCATTTATAGTTCCCAGCACATGCCAGAGTACATTTGGCTCCAGGATACTGCAGGGATTCTCCCTGATATGCAGTGGCTGCCCTACAGCACGAGGCTGCTTGTCTTGGAGACATGTCCAGAGCAACGGTATACAGTTCATGTCATTTGGGGGTAAGTCGCTCCAGCTTGCACATGCTGGGAAATAGGTCTACTCCAACTGGGCTGCTCCCCTTAGCGGATGTGAGCCCCTCTGAGTCCATTCCCTCTTGAGAACTGGGGGCCTCCATGTGGGAGTGGAAGTGGAAGTTGACAAAATGCCTTCTCTGGCTTTCTGTCTTTGTGATTGGAGTGTTTATTTGTTCTTCATGTGTTTGTGTGTGTCAATGTGGTGTTAATCACGGCAGTCTGTGCTTTGGTTTGTGGGATCCTGTTTGTGATTCGTACATTGTAGGTGTGTGAAAAAGCACTTGCATTGGGTACTTGAGACGGCTTTGGTCAGTAACGGAGCTTGCATATGATCACACTAGGTATCGTTCCCTCCTGCGTTGTGTTTCAGCTGTGGTGGAACATTGGTTGACATATTCCCCTTCCAATGGGTAGGAATCTCCCTTTTGGTGCCTGGGAACTGCGATCCTCAGAGACCTTTTGGCATTGCATTTGTCTCTCTGCTATTGGATAACACCTGCTGTGATCAGCAGAGCTCTAGTCCATCTTGTAGTCCGCTAAGGGACAAGCATTTTTTTTTTTTTACATTGCATGGCCAGCATATTCTACAGATTCTGGTGAAACATGACATCAAATGAATCTTTTTCATATCTCCAAAACCAGTCTATGTAAAATATTCAGTTAGAGAAAGTTTGCTCAGTGAAATCCTTTTGGTTTTCATCATTGTGACCCTGAGAAAACGAGCATATTTCCAGGAGACATGTGGAAGTTAATGAAGCAAATTGAACTTTTCCTAATTTCTTTGCTTTTTCCTTTTTGGCTCTTTCTGCTTCCCAGGTCAGTAGGCATGACAACTGTGGTCGTGATTCCCTATCTTTCAATTTGCATGTTGTTTGTCATTTTGTTGTTAAAATGAGGGAACGTACTTCGAAAACACTGAGGATGTTGTTCATCCTCACCCTTTGCTTTGGTCCTCAGGACTGAGAGTTTCTTCTTTGCATGTACTTTTGCATTTGTTTTGTGTGAAAGTGTTGTGGCTCTGGGAAACTCAAATGTGCTTCCCCAACGCACCCCTTTCAGGTGCATTCTCCAGATTTGGGCCACTTTTAGGGATAAGGCAATTGACATCAACAGCCGAGTTGATGTGTAAATGAGCTCTATTTCACTGAAAGGGAAGCACTTACCTATTGAATACTTCCTCCTCTGGAGAGAATTGGCCTCCATGGATTTCAGGTCCTGATGATCTGGCAAATAGCTAGTACTGAACTGATATCTGGTATGGAAGCTGCCTTAAGCTTCTTGCATTCTGAAGTGTAAACCTTCTGCAGTCCCTAGGTTTCTTAGCGATCCAAAAAGACCTTATATCTGTTGCAAATTTGACAGCAAGGACCATAAGTTGAAATGATGACACTTGAAGTCTTTCTAAATGGCCTCTCTAGATTTGGGGAGCATGAAACTTCACCAAGTTAAGTGGCAAGCATTCCTTGACTCTCCGGGTCATTTCAAAGAGGATCGAGGATTGGAACATTGGATGCTGGGCACATCTAAGATTCCCTACCTTTGCCTACTTAGCAGAAGGTCTCAAAAGCATCCGTTTGCAATCAGAAATGCTGGTATGACATCCAGCTGACAGTTGCTTGCTTCTTGGTTTTCACTAAGTGAAGGTGTTAAGGACTTGAGGATTGTAATCGAAATATGTAATTAAAGCTAAGAAACTCATGAAAAGGAACACATTTCAGGATAGAGTAGGAAGGTGCGATAAATGTGTTGAGCCAAAAACCAACATTTGATGCATCATTGGGCTGAAACGAAACTCCACTTCGGGAAATGGATACTGTTATTAAAAATACGTTTTTTTCAAGGCTGGATTGGGTTCCCCTCTGCCAAGAGAACACATTTACTTGGAATGCTGCTTTCAATAACATGGTATGTGAACTGTCCTGCCTTTAAGGGATCTCTATTTGCTTTTAAGATCTCTTCTCACTTTGGAGAAGAAAGAAGAATTATCTTCAAAGGACTGATGAGCTTATTGGACCAGGTGTTTTGAAATAGTTTGTTAACTTTGGATTAGTTGCGGGGCCCTTAAGGCAACTCAAGGAGGACTATTTCAGTCGTATATCTGGTATGGAAATTACAGAGAAAACATTGTGAGATGGGGGAGAAGCTTCTCCAATTACACAGGATGGATACATGGCACACCTGTCGATATTCTAGAAAGGGTACAAAGTTTCTGAAATGCAGGTATGCCTTGGGATAATCGGTCAGCCATGCTGACGGTTACATGAGAGCCACTTGATTAAGCTTCCTTCTCAACCCCTTGTCATCCGATCTTTAACCTTGCCTCTTTAAGTGTCTAACAGATAGTTAGGCTGAGGCTTTCCCAAAGTGCTTCAACTTCAAGAAGACTCTTACCAATGCAGTTTTGACAAACTGAGTAAACAGATGCATATGCTACTAACGTTTATGGATTTGCTTTGCAATAATGCTGATTTTGATCTGTGTTCTCCCGTTAAGGGAAGCTCTTCCCCTCAACTTCCTAACAACTTGCAACAATTTCTTCCCTTCTGCTTCTGCGTGTCTGGATTCCCTGCCAGAACGTCTCCCCCAGAGTGCCACCCTCACGCTGCTTTTCAGGCTTATTCTCCTGGATTCCTTATACAAGTTTATATAAGACTTGGATCAAGCCTCGCACCGTGGCATTGCTTCCAACTCAGAATGCACTGTAGGGCTTTGCTTTCCTGCATCAGGACGTAGCTAGAGTGGTCGTCACCCCATTCCCAGAAAGACTTGGGAAAAGATGAAGCAGGAATGGAGGTTGAAAGCAAGTCCCCTAAAACAGAGATCCGCTGCGGAGTTTATGATTAACCACTCTATCCAAATCATACCCACATATTCTCCTCAGGGTTGAAGAGGACCAAAGAAAAGGGGGAATTGTACCATAGCCAGCTGAATGTAGCCCTTCCCAGGCAGCCCTTGCTGTGCACTGTGACCCACTGCCCCGTTACCAGGCAATGGTTCCCAGGAGACCACTAATGCCACTGTGACCACCCTGCTCAGCCATTGGTGGGCAGTGTAGTGGGCCCCTGCCCCAAGCAAGCCACTGTCTGTCAGCCATCTTTAGTGGGGGCCATTTTTTAGGCAGCAGTCAGTGGAGTGCTGCCCCTTCAGACCTGGAGCGTGAGGTAAGAGGCAAGTGCCAGCCTTCTCCCCAGCATTCTTCTGCTCACACGGCCTTGGGCCAGCTGGTGTGATGGGGGGCCCAGAGAACAGGCTGGGGGTGTGTCCTGCATGGCTCCAGAGCCAAGGCCATGAATGCCCACTGGCCCAGACCAGGCCTTGGGGCAGTGTTGAACCTCTACCACACACCGCCACTGTGACCCTAAGGGTATGGCTCACAGTCTGGGGTACCTGACCGCCACTGTTTGGGTGGCCTGAGGAGCATTAAGACTTGTTGGGTCATGTGCACCCGGCTCCCTCAGTGATGACAGCTAGCAAGGGTCTGGGACCTGGCCCTGAGGGAGCCACCAAGGCAGAGCTGCCTCCTCTGGGAGGCGTGGGCACTGGTGGGAGGACCCAGGCCAGCTCCTGGACAAACCCTCCATGGCAGGAGGACCACCACCCCTCCCAGGGACCCCTTTCTCTTAGGTGGGTCTGGACCTCAGAGGGTGAGCCTTGTGCCTTGGGACCTTGCCCTTTCTTGTCACCCAGAGAGTGACATTTGTTTGCTGGAGATTGATAGGAACATTGAGACCTGACTATGACCTGTCCTCAAGAACAAAGGATCGGACAGGGAGAAGTTTTCAACGAACAGCCACACCCCTCCATCACCTTACCTCTAAGAGGGCTTTGCTAAAAGCTTTCAAGGTTGGGGATTACCCGGCATAAGCCACCCATTTCCTTGAATGTCTCAACAACAAATATTTCTCGGCTCCAAAGTCCAATGTTTTGCTGTTGCTTGGCCTCACTGTGCGTCGGGCACACATCCTGGCCTTTGGTTACCAATTATAGCGAGCCAGCCAGGAGGTCTGTGCCCATGGTGTGTTGATCTCGATCAGGGGCATGGCCATTTATAGTTCCCAGCACATGCCAGAGTACATTTGGCTCCAGGATACTGGCAGGGATTCTCCCTGATATGCAGTGGCTGCCCTACAGCACGAGGCTGCTTGTCTTGGAGACATGTCCAGAGCAATGGTATACAGTTCATGTCATTTGGGGGTAAGTCGCTCCAGCTTGCACATGCTGGGAAATAGGTCTACTCCAACTGGGCTGCTCCCCTTAGCGGATGTGAGCCCCTCTGAGTCCATTCCCTCTTGAGAACTGGGGGCCTCCATGTGGGAGTGGAAGTGGAAGTTGACAAAATGCCTTCTCTGGCTTTCTGTCTTTGTGATTGGAGTGTTTATTTGTTCTTCATGTGTTTGTGTGTGTCAATGTGGTGTTAATCACGGCAGTCTGTGCTTTGGTTTGTGGGATCCTGTTTGTGATTCGTACATTGTAGGTGTGTGAAAAAGCACTTGCATTGGGTACTTGAGACGGCTTTGGTCAGTAACGGAGCTTGCATATGATCACACTAGGTATCGTTCCCTCCTGCGTTGTGTTTCAGCTGTGGTGGAACATTGGTTGACATATTCCCCTTCCAATGGGTAGGAATCTCCCTTTTGGTGCCTGGGAACTGCGATCCTCAGAGACCTTTTGGCATTGCATTTGTCTCTCTGCTATTGGATAACACCTGCTGTGATCAGCAGAGCTCTAGTCCATCTTGTAGTCCGCTAAGGGACAAGCATTTTTTTTTTTTTACATTGCATGGCCAGCATATTCTACAGATTCTGGTGAAACATGACATCAAATGAATCTTTTTCATATCTCCAAAACCAGTCTATGTAAAATATTCAGTTAGAGAAAGTTTGCTCAGTGAAATCCTTTTGGTTTTCATCATTGTGACCCTGAGAAAACGAGCATATTTCCAGGAGACATGTGGAAGTTAATGAAGCAAATTGAACTTTTCCTAATTTCTTTGCTTTTTCCTTTTTGGCTCTTTCTGCTTCCCAGGTCAGTAGGCATGACAACTGTGGTCGTGATTCCCTATCTTTCAATTTGCATGTTGTTTGTCATTTTGTTGTTAAAATGAGGGAACGTACTTCGAAAACACTGAGGATGTTGTTCATCCTCACCCTTTGCTTTGGTCCTCAGGACGGAGAGTTTCTTCTTTGCATGTACTTTTGCGTTTGTTTTGTGTGAAAGTGTTGTGGCTCTGGGAAACTCAAATGTGCTTCCCCAACGCACCCCTTTCAGGTGCATTCTCCAGATTTGGGCCACTTTTAGGGATAAGGCAATTGACATCAACAGCCGAGTTGATGTGTAAATGAGCTCTATTTCACTGAAAGGGAAGCACTTACCTATTCAATACTTCCTCCTCTGGAGAGAATTGGCCTCCATGGATTTCAGGTCCTGATGATCTGGCAAATAGCTAGTACTGAACTGATATCTGGTATGGAAGCTGCCTTAAGCTTCTTGCATTCTGAAGTGTAAACCTTCTGCGGTCCCTAGGTTTCTTAGCGATCCAAAAAGACCTTATATCTGTTGCAAATTTGACAGCAAGGACCATAAGTTGAAATGATGACACTTGAAGTCTTTCTAAATGGCCTCTCTAGATTTGGGGAGCATGAAACTTCACCAAGGTAAGTGGCAAGCATTCCTTGACTCTCCGGGTCATTTCAAAGAGGATAGAGGATTGGAACATTGGATGCTGGGCACATCTAAGATTCCCTACCTTTGCCTACTTAGCAGAAGGTCTCAAAAGCATCCGTTTGCAATCAGAAATGCTGGTATGACATCCAGCTGACAGTTGCTTGCTTCTTGGTTTTCACTAAGTGAAGGTGTTAAGGACTTGAGGATTGTAATCGAAATATGTAATTAAAGCTAAGAAACTCATGAAAAGGAACACATTTCAGGATAGACTAGGAAGGTGCGATAAATGTGTTGAGCCAAAAACCAACATTTGATGCATCATTGGGCTGAAACGAAACTCCACTTCGGGAAATGGATACTGTTATGAAAAATACGTTTTTTTCAAGGCTGGATTGGGTTCCCCTCTGCCAAGAGAACACATTTACTTGGAATGCTGCTTTCAATAACATGGTATGTGAACTGTCCTGCCTTTAAGGGATCTCTATTTGCTTTTAAGATCTCTTCTCACTTTGGAGAAGAAAGAAGAATTATCTTCAAAGGACTGATGAGCTTATTGGACCAGGTGTTTTGAAATATTTTGTTAACTTTGGATTAGTTGCAGGGCCCTTAAGGCAACTCAAGGAGGACTATTTCAGTCGTATATCTGGTATGGAAATTACAGAGAAAACATTGTGAGATGGGGGAGAAGCTTCTCCAATTACACAGGATGGATACATGTCACACCTGTCGATATTCTAGAAAGGGTACAAAGTTTCTGAAATGCAGGTATGCCTTGGGATAATCGGTCAGCCATGCTGACGGTTACATGAGAGCCACTTGATTAAGCTTCCTTCTCAACCCCTTGTCATCCGATCTTTAACCTTGCCTCTTTAAGTGTCTAACAGATAGTTAGGCTGAGGCTTTCCCAAAGTGCTTCAACTTCAAGAAGACTCTTACCAATGCAGTTTTGACAAACTGAGTAAACAGATGCATATGCTACTAACGTTTATGGATTTGCTTTGCAATAATGCTGATTTTGATCTGTGTTCTCCCGTTAAGGGAAGCTCTTCCCCTCAACTTCCTAACAACTTGCAACAATATCTTCCCTTCTGCTTCTGCGTGTCTGGATTCCCTGCCAGAACGTCTCCCCCAGAGTGCCACCCTCACGCTGCTTTTCAGGCTTATTCTCCTGGATTCCTTATACAAGTTTATATAAGACTTGGATCAAGCCTCGCACCGTGGCATTGCTTCCAACTCAGAATGCACTGTAGGGCTTTGCTTTCCTGCATCAGGACGTAGCTAGAGTGGTCGTCACCCCATTCCCAGAAAGACTTGGGAAAAGATGAAGCAGGAATGGAGGTTGAAAGCAAGTCCCCTAAAACAGAGATCCGCTGCTGAGTTTATGATTAACCACTCTATCCAAATCATACCCACATATTCTCCTCAGGGTTGCAGAGGACCAAAGAAAAGGGGGAATTGTACCATAGCCAGCTGAATGCAGCCCTTCCCAGGCAGCCCTTGCTGTGCACTGTGACCCACTGCCCCGTTACCAGGCAATGGTTCCCAGGAGACCACTAATGCCACTGTGACCACCCTGCTCAGCCATTGGTGGGCAGTGTAGTGGGCCCCTGCCCCAAGCAAGCCACTGTCTGTCAGCCATCTTTAGTGGGGGCCATTTTTTAGGCAGCAGTCAGTGGAGTGCTGCCCCTTCAGACCTGGAGCGTGAGGTAAGAGGCAAGTGCCAGCCTTCTCCCCAGCATTCTTCTGCTCACACGGCCTTGGGCCAGCTGGTGTGATGGGGGGCCCAGAGAACAGGCTGGGGGTGTGTCCTGCAGGGCTCCAGAGCCAAGGCCATGAATGCCCACTGGCCCAGACCAGGCCTTGGGGCAGTGTTGAACCTCTACCACACACCGCCACTGTGACCCTAAGGGTATGGCTCACAGTCTGGGTTACCTGACCGCCACTGTTTGGGTGGCCTGAGGAGCATTAAGACTTGTTGGGTCATGTGCACCCGGCTCCCTCAGTGATGACAGCTAGCAAGGGTCTGGGACCTGGCCCTGAGGGAGCCACCAAGGCAGAGCTGCCTCCTCTGGGAGGCGTGGGCACTGGTGGGAGGACGCAGGCCAGCTCCTGGACAAACCCTCCATGGCAGGAGGACCACCACCCCTCCCAGGGACCCCTTTCTCTTAGGTGGGTCTGGACCTCAGAGGGTGAGCCTTGTGCCTTGGGACCTTGCCCTTTCTTGTCACCCAGAGAGTGACATTTGTTTGCTGGAGATTGATAGGAACATTGAGACCTGACTATGACCTGTCCTCAAGAACAAAGGATCGGACAGGGAGAAGTTTTCAACGAACAGCCACACCCCTCCATCACCTTACCTCTAAGAGGGCTTTGCTAAAAGCTTTCAAGGTTGAGGATTACCCAGCATAAGCCACCCATTTCCTTGAATGTCTCAACAACAAATATTTCTCGGCTCCAAAGTCCAATGTTTTGCTGTTGCTTGGCCTCACTGTGCGTCGGGCACACATCCTGGCCTTTGGTTACCAATTATAGCGAGCCAGCCAGGAGGTCTGTGCCCATGGTGTGTTGATCTCGATCAGGGGCGTTGCCATTTATAGTTCCCAGCACATGCCAGAGTACATTTGGCTCCAGGATACTGCAGGGATTCTCCCTGATATGCAGTGGCTGCCCTACAGCACGAGGCTGCTTGTCTTGGAGACATGTCCAGAGCAACGGTATACAGTTCATGTCATTTGGGGGTAAGTCGCTCCAGCTTGCACATGCTGGGAAATAGGTCTACTCCAACTGGGCTGCTCCCCTTAGCGGATGTGAGCCCCTCTGAGTCCATTCCCTCTTGAGAACTGGGGGCCTCCATGTGGGAGTGGAGGTGGAAGTTGACAAAATGCCTTCTCTGGCTTTCTGTCTTTGTGATTGGAGTGTTTATTTGTTCTTCATGTGTTTGTGTGTGTCAATGTGGTGTTAATCACGGCAGTCTGTGCTTTGGTTTGTGGGATCCTGTTTGTGATTCGTACATTGTAGGTGTGTGAAAAAGCACTTGCATTGGGTACTTGAGACGGCTTTGGTCAGTAACGGAGCTTGCATATGATCACACTAGGTATCGTTCCCTCCTGCGTTGTGTTTCAGCTGTGGTGGAACATTGGTTGACATATTCCCCTTCCAATGGGTAGGAATCTCCCTTTTGGTGCCTGGGAACTGCGATCCTCAGAGACCTTTTGGCATTGCATTTGTCTCTCTGCTATTGGATAACACCTGCTGTGATCAGCAGAGCTCTAGTCCATCTTGTAGTCCGCTAAGGGACAAGCATTTTTTTTTTTTTTACATTGCATGGCCAGCATATTCTACAGATTCTGGTGAAACATGACATCAAATGAATCTTTTTCATATCTCCAAAACCAGTCTATGTAAAATATTCAGTTAGAGAAAGTTTGCTCAGTGAAATCCTTTTGGTTTTCATCATTGTGACCCTGAGAAAACGAGCATATTTCCAGGAGACATGTGGAAGTTAATGAAGCAAATTGAACTTTTCCTAATTTCTTTTCTTTTTCCTTTTTGGCTCTTTCTGCTTCCCAGGTCAGTAGGCATGACAACTGTGGTCGTGATTCCCTATCTTTCAATTTGCATGTTGTTTGTCATTTTGTTGTTAAAATGAGGGAACGTACTTCGAAAACACTGAGGATGTTGTTCATCCTCACCCTTTGCTTTGGTCCTCAGGACTGAGAGTTTCTTTTTTGCATGTACTTTTGCGTTTGTTTTGTGTGAAAGTGTTGTGGCTCTGGGAAACTCAAATGTGCTTCCCCAACGCACCCCTTTCAGGTGCATTCTCCAGATTTGGGCCACTTTTAGGGATAAGGCAATTGACATCAACAGCCGAGTTGATGTGTAAATGAGCTCTATTTCACTGAAAGGGAAGCACTTACCTATTCAATACTTCCTCCTCTGGAGAGAATTGGCCTCCATGGATTTCAGGTCCTGATGATCTGGCAAATAGCTAGTACTGAACTGATATCTGGTATGGAAGCTGCCTTAAGCTTCTTGCATTCTGAAGTATAAACCTTCTGCAGTCCCTAGGTTTCTTAGCGATCCAAAAAGACCTTATATCTGTTGCAAATTTGACAGCAAGGACCATAAGTTGAAATGATGACACTTGAAGTCTTTCTAAATGGCCTCTCTAGATTTGGGGAGCATGAAACTTCACCAAGTTAAGTGGCAAGCATTCCTTGACTCTCCGGGTCATTTCAAAGAGGATAGAGGATTGGAACATTGGATGCTGGGCACATCTAAGATTCCCTACCTTTGCCTACTTAGCAGAAGGTCTCAAAAGCATCCGTTTGCAATCAGAAATGCTGGTATGACATCCAGCTGACAGTTGCTTGCTTCTTGGTTTTCACTAAGTGAAGGTGTTAAGGACTTGAGGATTGTAATCGAAATATGTAATTAAAGCTAAGAAACTCATGAAAAGGAACACATTTCAGGATAGACTAGGAAGGTGCGATAAATGTGTTGAGCCAAAAACCAACATTTGATGCATCATTGGGCTGAAACGAAACTCCACTTCGGGAAATGGATACTGTTATGAAAAATACGTTTTTTTCAAGGCTGGATTGGGTTCCCCTCTGCCAAGAGAACACGTTTACTTGGAATGCTGCTTTCAATAACATGGTATGTGAACTGTCCTGCCTTTAAGGGATCTCTATTTGCTTTTAAGATCTCTTCTCACTTTGGAGAAGAAAGAAGAATTATCTTCAAAGGACTGATGAGCTTATTGGACCAGGTGTTTTGAAATATTTTGTTAACTTTGGATTAGTTGCGGGGCCCTTAAGGCAACTCAAGGAGGACTATTTCAGTCGTATATCTGGTATGGAAATTACAGAGAAAACATTGTGAAATGGGGGAGAAGCTTCTCCAATTACACAGGATGGATACATGGCACACCTGTCGATATTCTAGAAAGGGTACAAAGTTTCTGAAATGCAGGTATGCCTTGGGATAATCGGTCAGCCATGCTGACGGTTACATGAGAGCCACTTGATTAAGCTTCCTTCTCAACCCCTTGTCATGCGATCTTTAACCTTGCCTCTTTAAGTGTCTAACAGATAGTTAGGCTGAGGCTTTCCCAAAGTGCTTCAACTTCAAGAAGACTCTTACCAATGCAGTTTTGACAAACTGAGTAAACAGATGCATATGCTACTAACGTTTATGGATTTGCTTTGCAATAATGCTGATTTTGATCTGTGTTCTCCCGTTAAGGGAAGCTCTTCCCCTCAACTTCCTAACAACTTGCAACAATTTCTTCCCTTCTGCTTCTGCGTGTCTGGATTCCCTGCCAGAACGTCTCCTCCAGAGTGCCACCCTCACGCTGCTTTTCAGGCTTATTCTCCTGGATTCCTTATACAAGTTTATATAAGACTTGGATCAAGACTTGCAACGTGGCATTGCTTCCAACTCAGAATGCACTGTAGGGCTTTGCTTTCCTGCATCAGGACGTAGCTAGAGTGGTCGTCACCCCATTCCCAGAAAGACTTGGGAAAAGATGAAGCCGGAATGGAGGTTGAAAGCAAGTCCCCTAAAACAGAGATCCGCTGCTGAGTTTATGATTAACCACTCTATCCAAATCATACCCACATATTCTCCTCAGGGTTGAAGAGGACCAAAGAAAAGGGGGAATTGTACCATAGCCAGCTGAATGCAGCCCTTCCCAGGCAGCCCTTGCTGTGCACTGTGACCCACTGCCCCGTTACCAGGCAATGGTTACCAGGAGACCACTAATGCCACTGTGACCACCCTGCTCAGCCATTGGTGGGCTGTGTAGTGGGCCCCTGCCCCAAGCAAGCCACTGTCTGTCAGCCATCTTTAGTGGGGGCCCTTTTTTAGGCAGCAGTCAGTGCAGTGCTGCCCCTTCAGACCTGGAGCGTGAGGTAAGAGGCAAGTGCCAGCCTTCTCCCCAGCATTCTTCTGCTCACACGGCCTTGGGCCAGCTGGTGTGATGGGGGGCCCAGAGAACAGGCTGGGGGTGTGTCCTGCATGGCTCCAGAGCCAAGGCCATGAATGCCCACTGGCCCAGACCAGGCCTTGGGGCAGTGTTGAACCTCTACCACACACCGCCACTGTGACCCTAAGGGTATGGCTCACAGTCTGGGGTACCTGACCGCCACTGTTTGGGTGGCCTGAGGAGCATTAAGACTTGTTGGGTCATGTGCACCCAGCTCCCTCAGTGATGACAGCTAGCAAGGGTCTGGGACCTGGCCCTGAGGGAGCCACCAAGGCAGAGCTGCCCCCTCTGGGAGGCGTGGGCACTGGTGGGAGGACCCAGGCCAGCTCCTGGACAAACCCTCCATGGCAGGAGGACCACCACCCCTCCCAGGGACCCCTTTCTCTTAGGTGGGTCTGGACCTCAGAGGGTGAGCCTTGTGCCTTGGGACCTTGCCCTTTCTTGTCACCCAGAGAGTGACATTTGTTTGCTGGAGATTGATAGGAACATTGAGACCTGACTATGACCTGTCCTCAAGAACAAAGGATCGGACAGGGAGAAGTTTTCAACGAACAGCCACACCCCTCCATCACCTTACCTCTAAGAGGGCTTTGCTAAAAGCTTTCAAGGTTGGGGATTACCCAGCATAAGCCACCCATTTCCTTGAATGTCTCAACAACAAATATTTCTCGGCTCCAAAGTCCAATGTTTTGCTGTTGCTTGGCCTCACTGTGCATCGGGCACACATCCTGGCCTTTGGTTACCAATTATAGCGAGCCAGCCAGGAGGTCTGTGCCCATGGTGTGTTGATCTCGATCAGGGGCATCGCCATTTATAGTTCCCAGCACATGCCAGAGTACATTTGGCTCCAGGATACTGCAGGGATTCTCCCTGATATGCAGTGGCTGCCCTACAGCACGAGGCTGCTTGTCTTGGAGACATGTCCAGAGCAACGGTATACAGTTCATGTCATTTGGGGGTAAGTCGCTCCAGCTTGCACATGCTGGGAAATAGGTCTACTCCAACTGGGCTGCTCCCCTTAGCGGATGTGAGCCCCTCTGAGTCCATTCCCTCTTGAGAACTGGGGGCCTCCATGTGGGAGTGGAGGTGGAAGTTGACAAAATGCCTTCTCTGGCTTTCTGTCTTTGTGATTGGAGTGTTTATTTGTTCTTCATGTGTTTGTGTGTGTCAATGTGGTGTTAATCACGGCAGTCTGTGCTTTGGTTTGTGGGATCCTGTTTGTGATTCGTACATTGTAGGTGTGTGAAAAAGCACTTGCATTGGGTACTTGAGACGGCTTTGGTCAGTAACGGAGCTTGCATATGATCACACTAGGTATCGTTCCCTCCTGCGTTGTGTTTCAGCTGTGGTGGAACATTGGTTGACATATTCCCCTTCCAATGGGTAGGAATCTCCCTTTTGGTGCCTGGGAACTGCGATCCTCAGAGACCTTTTGGCATTGCATTTGTCTCTCTGCTATTGGATAACACCTGCTGTGATCAGCAGAGCTCTAGTCCATCTTGTAGTCCGCTAAGGGACAAGCATTTTTTTTTTTTTTACATTGCATGGCCAGCATATTCTACAGATTCTGGTGAAACATGACATCAAATGAATCTTTTTCATATCTCCAAAACCAGTCTATGTAAAATATTCAGTTAGAGAAAGTTTGCTCAGTGAAATCCTTTTGGTTTTCATCATTGTGACCCTGAGAAAACGAGCATATTTCCAGGAGACATGTGGAAGTTAATGAAGCAAATTGAACTTTTCCTAATTTCTTTTCTTTTTCCTTTTTGGCTCTTTCTGCTTCCCAGGTCAGTAGGCATGACAACTGTGGTCGTGATTCCCTATCTTTCAATTTGCATGTTGTTTGTCATTTTGTTGTTAAAATGAGGGAACGTACTTCGAAAACACTGAGGATGTTGTTCATCCTCACCCTTTGCTTTGGTCCTCAGGACTGAGAGTTTCTTTTTTGCATGTACTTTTGCGTTTGTTTTGTGTGAAAGTGTTGTGGCTCTGGGAAACTCAAATGTGCTTCCCCAACGCACCCCTTTCAGGTGCATTCTCCAGATTTGGGCCACTTTTAGGGATAAGGCAATTGACATCAACAGCCGAGTTGATGTGTAAATGAGCTCTATTTCACTGAAAGGGAAGCACTTACCTATTCAATACTTCCTCCTCTGGAGAGAATTGGCCTCCATGGATTTCAGGTCCTGATGATCTGGCAAATAGCTAGTACTGAACTGATATCTGGTATGGAAGCTGCCTTAAGCTTCTTGCATTCTGAAGTATAAACCTTCTGCAGTCCCTAGGTTTCTTAGCGATCCAAAAAGACCTTATATCTGTTGCAAATTTGACAGCAAGGACCATAAGTTGAAATGATGACACTTGAAGTCTTTCTAAATGGCCTCTCTAGATTTGGGGAGCATGAAACTTCACCAAGTTAAGTGGCAAGCATTCCTTGACTCTCCGGGTCATTTCAAAGAGGATAGAGGATTGGAACATTGGATGCTGGGCACATCTAAGATTCCCTACCTTTGCCTACTTAGCAGAAGGTCTCAAAAGCATCCGTTTGCAATCAGAAATGCTGGTATGACATCCAGCTGACAGTTGCTTGCTTCTTGGTTTTCACTAAGTGAAGGTGTTAAGGACTTGAGGATTGTAATCGAAATATGTAATTAAAGCTAAGAAACTCATGAAAAGGAACACATTTCAGGATAGACTAGGAAGGTGCGATAAATGTGTTGAGCCAAAAACCAACATTTGATGCATCATTGGGCTGAAACGAAACTCCACTTCGGGAAATGGATACTGTTATGAAAAATACGTTTTTTTCAAGGCTGGATTGGGTTCCCCTCTGCCAAGAGAACACGTTTACTTGGAATGCTGCTTTCAATAACATGGTATGTGAACTGTCCTGCCTTTAAGGGATCTCTATTTGCTTTTAAGATCTCTTCTCACTTTGGAGAAGAAAGAAGAATTATCTTCAAAGGACTGATGAGCTTATTGGACCAGGTGTTTTGAAATATTTTGTTAACTTTGGATTAGTTGCGGGGCCCTTAAGGCAACTCAAGGAGGACTATTTCAGTCGTATATCTGGTATGGAAATTACAGAGAAAACATTGTGAAATGGGGGAGAAGCTTCTCCAATTACACAGGATGGATACATGGCACACCTGTCGATATTCTAGAAAGGGTACAAAGTTTCTGAAATGCAGGTATGCCTTGGGATAATCGGTCAGCCATGCTGACGGTTACATGAGAGCCACTTGATTAAGCTTCCTTCTCAACCCCTTGTCATGCAATCTTTAACCTTGCCTCTTTAAGTGTCTAACAGATAGTTAGGCTGAGGCTTTCCCAAAGTGCTTCAACTTCAAGAAGACTCTTACCAATGCAGTTTTGACAAACTGAGTAAACAGATGCATATGCTACTAACGTTTATGGATTTGCTTTGCAATAATGCTGATTTTGATCTGTGTTCTCCCGTTAAGGGAAGCTCTTCCCCTCAACTTCCTAACAACTTGCAACAATTTCTTCCCTTCTGCTTCTGCGTGTCTGGATTCCCTGCCAGCACGTCTCCTCCAGAGTGCCACCCTCACGCTGCTTTTCAGGCTTATTCTCCTGGATTCCTTATACAAGTTTATATAAGACTTGGATCAAGACTTGCAACGTGGCATTGCTTCCAACTCAGAATGCACTGTAGGGCTTTGCTTTCCTGCATCAGGACGTAGCTAGAGTGGTCGTCACCCCATTCCCAGAAAGACTTGGGAAAAGATGAAGCAGGAATGGAGGTTGAAAGCAAGTCCCCTAAAACAGAGATCCGCTGCTGAGTTTATGATTAACCACTCTATCCAAATCATACCCACATATTCTCCTCAGGGTTGAAGAGGACCAAAGAAAAGGGGGAATTGTACCATAGCCAGCTGAATGCAGCCCTTCCCAGGCAGCCCTTGCTGTGCACTGTGACCCACTGCCCCGTTACCAGGCATAGGTTACCAGGAGACCACTAATGCCACTGTGACCACCCTGCTCAGCCATTGGTGGGCAGTGTAGTGGGCCCCTGCCCCAAGCAAGCCACTGTCTGTCAGCCATCTTTAGTGGGGGCCCTTTTTTAGGCAGCAGTCAGTGCAGTGCTGCCCCTTCAGACCTGGAGCGTGAGGTAAGAGGCAAGTGCCAGCCTTCTCCCCAGCATTCTTCTGCTCACACGGCCTTGGGCCAGCTGGTGTGATGGGGGGCCCAGAGAACAGGCTGGGGGTGTGTCCTGCATGGCTCCAGAGCCAAGGCCATGAATGCCCACTGGCCCAGACCAGGCCTTGGGGCAGTGTTGAACCTCTACCACACACCGCCACTGTGACCCTAAGGGTATGGCTCACAGTCTGGGGTACCTGACCGCCACTGTTTGGGTGGCCTGAGGAGCATTAAGACTTGTTGGGTCATGTGCACCCAGCTCCCTCAGTGATGACAGCTAGCAAGGGTCTGGGACCTGGCCCTGAGGGAGCCACCAAGGCAGAGCTGCCCCCTCTGGGAGGCGTGGGCACTGGTGGGAGGACCCAGGCCAGCTCCTGGACAAACCCTCCATGGCAGGAGGACCACCACCCCTCCCAGGGACCCCTTTCTCTTAGGTGGGTCTGGACCTCAGAGGGTGAGCCTTGTGCCTTGGGACCTTGCCCTTTCTTGTCACCCAGAGAGTGACATTTGTTTGCTGGAGATTGATAGGAACATTGAGACCTGACTATGACCTGTCCTCAAGAACAAAGGATCGGACAGGGAGAAGTTTTCAACGAACAGCCACACCCCTCCATCACCTTACCTCTAAGAGGGCTTTGCTAAAAGCTTTCAAGGTTGGGGATTACCCAGCATAAGCCACCCATTTCCTTGAATGTCTCAACAACAAATATTTCTCGGCTCCAAAGTCCAATGTTTTGCTGTTGCTTGGCCTCACTGTGCATCGGGCACACATCCTGGCCTTTGGTTACCAATTATAGCGAGCCAGCCAGGAGGTCTGTGCCCATGGTGTGTTGATCTCGATCAGGGGCATCGCCATTTATAGTTCCCAGCACATGCCAGAGTACATTTGGCTCCAGGATACTGCAGGGATTCTCCCTGATATGCAGTGGCTGCCCTACAGCACGAGGCTGCTTGTCTTGGAGACATGTCCAGAGCAACGGTATACAGTTCATGTCATTTGGGGGTAAGTCGCTCCAGCTTGCACATGCTGGGAAATAGGTCTACTCCAACTGGGCTGCTCCCCTTAGCGGATGTGAGCCCCTCTGAGTCCATTCCCTCTTGAGAACTGGGGGCCTCCATGTGGGAGTGGAGGTGGAAGTTGACAAAATGCCTTCTCTGGCTTTCTGTCTTTGTGATTGGAGTGTTTATTTGTTCTTCATGTGTTTGTGTGTGTCAATGTGGTGTTAATCACGGCAGTCTGTGCTTTGGTTTGTGGGATCCTGTTTGTGATTCGTACATTGTAGGTGTGTGAAAAAGCACTTGCATTGGGTACTTGAGACGGCTTTGGTCAGTAACGGAGCTTGCATATGATCACACTAGGTATCGTTCCCTCCTGCGTTGTGTTTCAGCTGTGGTGGAACATTGGTTGACATATTCCCCTTCCAATGGGTAGGAATCTCCCTTTTGGTGCCTGGGAACTGCGATCCTCAGAGACCTTTTGGCATTGCATTTGTCTCTCTGCTATTGGATAACACCTGCTGTGATCAGCAGAGCTCTAGTCCATCTTGTAGTCCGCTAAGGGACAAGCATTTTTTTTTTTTTTACATTGCATGGCCAGCATATTCTACAGATTCTGGTGAAACATGACATCAAATGAATCTTTTTCATATCTCCAAAACCAGTCTATGTAAAATATTCAGTTAGAGAAAGTTTGCTCAGTGAAATCCTTTTGGTTTTCATCATTGTGACCCTGAGAAAACGAGCATATTTCCAGGAGACATGTGGAAGTTAATGAAGCAAATTGAACTTTTCCTAATTTCTTTTCTTTTTCCTTTTTGGCTCTTTCTGCTTCCCAGGTCAGTAGGCATGACAACTGTGGTCGTGATTCCCTATCTTTCCATTTGCATGTTGTTTGTCATTTTGTTGTTAAAATGAGGGAACGTACTTCGAAAACACTGAGGATGTTGTTCATCCTCACCCTTTGCTTTGGTCCTCAGGACTGAGAGTTTCTTTTTTGCATGTACTTTTGCGTTTGTTTTGTGTGAAAGTGTTGTGGCTCTGGGAAACTCAAATGTGCTTCCCCAACGCACCCCTTTCAGGTGCATTCTCCAGATTTGGGCCACTTTTAGGGATAAGGCAATTGACATCAACAGCCGAGTTGATGTGTAAATGAGCTCTATTTCACTGAAAGGGAAGCACTTACCTATTCAATACTTCCTCCTCTGGAGAGAATTGGCCTCCATGGATTTCAGGTCCTGATGATCTGGCAAATAGCTAGTACTGAACTGATATCTGGTATGGAAGCTGCCTTAAGCTTCTTGCATTCTGAAGTATAAACCTTCTGCAGTCCCTAGGTTTCTTAGCGATCCAAAAAGACCTTATATCTGTTGCAAATTTGACAGCAAGGACCATAAGTTGAAATGATGACACTTGAAGTCTTTCTAAATGGCCTCTCTAGATTTGGGGAGCATGAAACTTCACCAAGTTAAGTGGCAAGCATTCCTTGACTCTCCGGGTCATTTCAAAGAGGATAGAGGATTTTAACATTGGATGCTGGGCACATCTAAGATTCCCTACCTTTGCCTACTTAGCAGAAGGTCTCAAAAGCATCCGTTTGCAATCAGAAATGCTGGTATGACATCCAGCTGACAGTTGCTTGCTTCTTGGTTTTCACTAAGTGAAGGTGTTAAGGACTTGAGGATTGTAATCGAAATATGTAATTAAAGCTAAGAAACTCATGAAAAGGAACACATTTCAGGATAGACTAGGAAGGTGCGATAAATGTGTTGAGCCAAAAACCAACATTTGATGCATCATTGGGCTGAAACGAAACTCCACTTCGGGAAATGGATACTGTTATGAAAAATACGTTTTTTTCAAGGCTGGATTGGGTTCCCCTCTGCCAAGAGAACACGTTTACTTGGAATGCTGCTTTCAATAACATGGTATGTGAACTGTCCTGCCTTTAAGGGATCTCTATTTGCTTTTAAGATCTCTTCTCACTTTGGAGAAGAAAGAAGAATTATCTTCAAAGGACTGATGAGCTTATTGGACCAGGTGTTTTGAAATATTTTGTTAACTTTGGATTAGTTGCGGGGCCCTTAAGGCAACTCAAGGAGGACTATTTCAGTCGTATATCTGGTATGGAAATTACAGAGAAAACATTGTGAAATGGGGGAGAAGCTTCTCCAATTACACAGGATGGATACATGGCACACCTGTCGATATTCTAGAAAGGGTACAAAGTTTCTGAAATGCAGGTATGCCTTGGGATAATCGGTCAGCCATGCTGACGGTTACATGAGAGCCACTTGATTAAGCTTCCTTCTCAACCCCTTGTCATGCAATCTTTAACCTTGCCTCTTTAAGTGTCTAACAGATAGTTAGGCTGAGGCTTTCCCAAAGTGCTTCAACTTCAAGAAGACTCTTACCAATGCAGTTTTGACAAACTGAGTAAACAGATGCATATGCTACTAACGTTTATGGATTTGCTTTGCAATAATGCTGATTTTGATCTGTGTTCTCCCGTTAAGGGAAGCTCTTCCCCTCAACTTCCTAACAACTTGCAACAATTTCTTCCCTTCTGCTTCTGCGTGTCTGGATTCCCTGCCAGCACGTCTCCTCCAGAGTGCCACCCTCACGCTGCTTTTCAGGCTTATTCTCCTGGATTCCTTATACAAGTTTATATAAGACTTGGATCAAGACTTGCAACGTGGCATTGCTTCCAACTCAGAATGCACTGTAGGGCTTTGCTTTCCTGCATCAGGACGTAGCTAGAGTGGTCGTCACCCCATTCCCAGAAAGACTTGGGAAAAGATGAAGCAGGAATGGAGGTTGAAAGCAAGTCCCCTAAAACAGAGATCCGCTGCTGAGTTTATGATTAACCACTCTATCCAAATCATACCCACATATTCTCCTCAGGGTTGAAGAGGACCAAAGAAAAGGGGGAATTGTACCATAGCCAGCTGAATGCAGCCCTTCCCAGGCAGCCCTTGCTGTGCACTGTGACCCACTGCCCCGTTACCAGGCATAGGTTACCAGGAGACCACTAATGCCACTGTGACCACCCTGCTCAGCCATTGGTGGGCAGTGTAGTGGGCCCCTGCCCCAAGCAAGCCACTGTCTGTCAGCCATCTTTAGTGGGGGCCCTTTTTTAGGCAGCAGTCAGTGCAGTGCTGCCCCTTCAGACCTGGAGCGTGAGGTAAGAGGCAAGTGCCAGCCTTCTCCCCAGCATTCTTCTGCTCACACGGCCTTGGGCCAGCTGGTGTGATGGGGGGCCCAGAGAACAGGCTGGGGGTGTGTCCTGCATGGCTCCAGAGCCAAGGCCATGAATGCCCACTGGCCCAGACCAGGCCTTGGGGCAGTGTTGAACCTCTACCACACACCGCCACTGTGACCCTAAGGGTATGGCTCACAGTCTGGGGTACCTGACCGCCACTGTTTGGGTGGCCTGAGGAGCATTAAGACTTGTTGGGTCATGTGCACCCAGCTCCCTCAGTGATGACAGCTAGCAAGGGTCTGGGACCTGGCCCTGAGGGAGCCACCAAGGCAGAGCTGCCTCCTCTGGGAGGCGTGGGCACTGGTGGGAGGACCCAGGCCAGCTCCTGGACAAACCCTCCATGGCAGGAGGACCACCACCCCTCCCAGGGACCCCTTTCTCTTAGGTGGGTCTGGACCTCAGAGGGTGAGCCTTGTGCCTTGGGACCTTGCCCTTTCTTGTCACCCAGAGAGTGACATTTGTTTGCTGGAGATTGATAGGAACATTGAGACCTGACTATGACCTGTCCTCAAGAACAAAGGATCGGACAGGGAGAAGTTTTCAATGAACAGCCACACCCCTCCATCACCTTACCTCTAAGAGGGCTTTGCTAAAAGCTTTCAAGGTTGGGGATTACCCAGCATAAGCCACCCATTTCCTTGAATGTCTCAACAACAAATATTTCTCGGCTCCAAAGTCCAATGTTTTGCTGTTGCTTGGCCTCACTGTGCATCGGGCACACATCCTGGCCTTTGGTTACCAATTATAGCGAGCCAGCCAGGAGGTCTGTGCCCATGGTGTGTTGATCTCGATCAGGGGCATCGCCATTTATAGTTCCCAGCACATGCCAGAGTACATTTGGCTCCAGGATACTGCAGGGATTCTCCCTGATATGCAGTGGCTGCCCTACAGCACGAGGCTGCTTGTCTTGGAGACATGTCCAGAGCAACGGTATACAGTTCATGTCATTTGGGGGTAAGTCGCTCCAGCTTGCACATGCTGGGAAATAGGTCTACTCCAACTGGGCTGCTCCCCTTAGCGGATGTGAGCCCCTCTGAGTCCATTCCCTCTTGAGAACTGGGGGCCTCCATGTGGGAGTGGAAGTGGAAGTTGACAAAATGCCTTCTCTGGCTTTCTGTCTTTGTGATTGGAGTGTTTATTTGTTCTTCACGTGTTTGTGTGTGTCAATGTGGTGTTAATCACGGCAGTCTGTGCTTTGGTTTGTGGGATCCTGTTTGTGATTCGTACATTGTAGGTGTGTGAAAAAGCACTTGCATTGGGTACTTGAGACGGCTTTGGTCAGTAACGGAGCTTGCATATGATCACACTAGGTAGCGTTCCCTCCTGCGTTGTGTTTCAGCTGTGGTGTAACATTGGTTGACATATTCCCCTTCCAATGGGTAGGAATCTCCCTTTTGGTGCCTGGGAACTGCGATCCTGAGAGACCTTTTGGCATTGCATTTGTCTCTCTGCTATTGGATAACACCTGCTGTGATCAGCAGAGCTCTAGTCCATCTTGTAGTCCGCTAAGGGACAAGCATTTTTTTTTTTTTTACATTGCATGGCCAGCATATTCTACAGATTCTGGTGAAACATGGCATCAAATGAATCTTTTTCATATCTCCAAAACCAGTCTATGTAAAATATTCAGTTAGAGAAAGTTTGCTCAGTGAAATCCTTTTGGTTTTCATCATTGTGACCCTGAGAAAATGAGCATATTTCCAGGAGACATGTGGAAGTTAATGAAGCAAATTGAACTTTTCCTAATTTCTTTGCTTTTTCCTTTTTGGCTCTTTCTGCTACCCAGGTCAGTAGGCATGACAACTGTGGTCCTGATTCCCTATCTTTCAATTTGCATGTTGTTTGTCGTTTTGTTGTTAAAATGAGGGAACGTAGTTCGAAAACACTGAGGATGTTGTTCATCCTCACCCTTTGCTTTGGTCCTCAGGACTGAGAGTTTCTTCTTTGCATGTACTTTTGCGTTTGTTTTGTGTGAAAGTGTTGTGGCTCTGGGAAACTCAAATGTGCTTCCCCAACGCACCCCTTTCAGGTGCATTCTCCAGATTTGGGCCACTTTTAGGGATAAGGCAATTGACATCAACTGCCGAGTTGATGTGTAAATGAGCTCTATTTCACTGAATGGGAAGCACTTACCTATTCAATACTTCCTCCTCTGGAGAGAATTGGCCTCCATGGATTTCAGGTCCTGATGATCTGGCAAATAGCTAGTACTGAACTGATATCTGGTATGGAAGCTGCCTTAAGCTTCTTGCATTCTGAAGTATAAACCTTCTGCAGTCCCTAGGTTTCTTAGCGATCCAAAAAGACCTTATATCTGTTGCAAATTTGACAGCAAGGACCATAAGTTGAAATGATGACACTTGAAGTCTTTCTAAATGGCCTCTCTAGATTTGGGAGCATGAAACTTCACCAAGTTAAGTGGCAAGCATTCCTTGACTCTCCGGGTCATTTCAAAGAGGATAGAGAGTTAGAACATTGGATGCTGGGCACATCTAAGATTCCCTACCTTTGCCTACTTAGCAGAAGGTCTCAAAAGCATCCGTTTGCAATCAGAAATGCTGGTATGACATCCAGCTGACAGTTGCTTGCTTCTTGGTTTTCACTAAGTGAAGGTGTTAAGGACTTGAGGATTGTAATCGAAATATGTAATTAAAGCTAAGAAACTCATGAAAAGGAACACATTTCAGGATAGAGTAGGAAGGTGCGATAAATGTGTTGAGCCAAAAACCAACATTTGATGCATCATTGGGCTGAAACGAATCTCCACTTCGGGAAATGGATACTGTTATTAAAAATACGTTTTTTTCAAGGCTGGATTGGGTTCCCCTCTGCCAAGAGAACACGTTTACTTGGAATGCTGCTTTCAATACCATGGTATGTGAACTGTCCTGCCTTTAAGGGATCTCGATTTGCTTTTAAGATCTCTTCTCACTTTGGAGAAGAAAGAAGAATTCTCTTCAAAGGACTGATGAGCTTATTGGACCAGGTGTTTTGAAATATTTTGTTAACTTTGGATTAGTTGCAGGGCCCTTAAGGCAACTCAAGGAGGACTATTTCAGTCGTATATCTGGTATGGAAATTACAGAGAAAACATTGTGAAATGGGGGAGAAGCCTCTCCAATTACACAGGATGGATACATGGCAGACCGGTCAATATTCTAGAAAGGGTACAAAGTTTCTGAAATGCAGGTATGCCTTGGGATAATCGGTCAGCCATGCTGACGGTTACATGAGAGCCACTTGATTAAGCTTCCTTCTCAACCCCTTGTCATGCGATCTTTAACCTTGCCTCTTTAAGTGTCTAACAGATAGTTAGGCTGAGGCTTTCCCAAAGTGCTTCAACTTCAAGAAGACTCTTACCAATGCAGTTTTGACAAACTGAGTAAACAGATGCATATGCTACTAACGTTTATGGATTTGCTTTGCAATAATGCTGATTTTGATCTGTGTTCTCCCGTTAAGGGAAGCTCTTCCCCTCAACTTCCTAACAACTTGCAACAATTTCTTCCCTTCTGCTTCTGCGTGTCTGGATTTCCTGCCAGAACGTCTCCCCCAGAGTGCCACCCTCACGCTGCTTTTCAGGCTTATTCTCCTGGATTCCTTATGCAAGTTTATATGACATGGATCAAGCCTTGCAACGTGGCATTGCTTCCAACTCAGAATGCACTGTAGGGCTTTGCTTTCCTGCAGCAGGATGTAACTAGAGTGGTCGTCACCCCATTCCCTGAAAGAGTTGGGAAAAGATGAAGCAGGAATGGAGGTTGAAAGCAAGTCCCCTAAAACAGAGATTCGCTGCGGAGTTTATGATTAACCACTCTATCCAAATCATACCCACATATTCTCCTCAGGGTTGAAGAGGACCAAAGAAAAGGGGGAATTGTACCATAGCCAGCTGAATGCAGCCCTTCCCAGGCAGCCCTTGCTGTGCACTGTGACCCACTGCCCCGTTACCAGGCAATGGTTACCAGGAGACCACTAATGCCACTGTGACCACCCTGCTCAGCCATTGGTGGGCAGTGTAGTGGGCCCCTGCCCCAAGCAAGCCACTGTCTGTCAGCCATCTTTAGTGGGGGCCCTTTTTTAGGCAGCAGTCAGTGCAGTGCTGCCCCTTCAGACCTGGAGCATGAGGTAAGAGGCAAGTGCCAGCCTTCTCCCCAGCATTCTTCTGCTCACACGGCCTTGGGCCAGCTGGTGTGATGGGGGGCCCAGAGAACAGGCTGGGGGTGTGTCCTGCAGGGCTCAAGAGCCAAGGACATGAATGCCCAGTGGCCCAGACCAGGCCTTGAGGCAGTGTTGAACCTCTACCACACACCGCCACTGTGACCCTAAGGGTATGGCTCACAGTCTGGGGTACCTGACCGCCACTGTTTGGGTGGCCTGAGGAGCATTAAGACTTGTTGGGTCATGTGCACCCAGCTCCCTCAGTGATGACAGCTAGCAAGGGTCTGGGACCTGGCCCTGAGGGAGCCACCAAGGCAGAGCTGCCTCCTCTGGGAGGCGTGGGCACTGGTGGGAGGACCCAGGCCAGCTCCTGGACAAACCCTCCATGGCAGGAGGACCACCACCCCTCCCAGGGACCCCTTTCTCTTAGGTGGGTCTGGACCTCAGAGGGTGAGCCTTGTGCCTTGGGACCTTGCCCTTTCTTGTCACCCAGAGAGTGACATTTGTTTGCTGGAGATTGATAGGAACATTGAGACCTGACTATGACCTGTCCTCAAGAACAAAGGATCGGACAGGGAGAAGTTTTCAATGAACAGCCACACCCCTCCATCACCTTACCTCTAAGAGGGCTTTGCTAAAAGCTTTCAAGGTTGGGGATTACCCAGCATAAGCCACCCATTTCCTTGAATGTCTCAACAACAAATATTTCTCGGCTCCAAAGTCCAATGTTTTGCTGTTGCTTGGCCTCACTGTGCATCGGGCACACATCCTGGCCTTTGGTTACCAATTATAGCGAGCCAGCCAGGAGGTCTGTGCCCATGGTGTGTTGATCTCGATCAGGGGCATCGCCATTTATAGTTCCCAGCACATGCCAGAGTACATTTGGCTCCAGGATACTGCAGGGATTCTCCCTGATATGCAGTGGCTGCCCTACAGCACGAGGCTGCTTGTCTTGGAGACATGTCCAGAGCAACGGTATACAGTTCATGTCATTTGGGGGTAAGTCGCTCCAGCTTGCACATGCTGGGAAATAGGTCTACTCCAACTGGGCTGCTCCCCTTAGCGGATGTGAGCCCCTCTGAGTCCATTCCCTCTTGAGAACTGGGGGCCTCCATGTGGGAGTGGAAGTGGAAGTTGACAAAATGCCTTCTCTGGCTTTCTGTCTTTGTGATTGGAGTGTTTATTTGTTCTTCACGTGTTTGTGTGTGTCAATGTGGTGTTAATCACGGCAGTCTGTGCTTTGGTTTGTGGGATCCTGTTTGTGATTCGTACATTGTAGGTGTGTGAAAAAGCACTTGCATTGGGTACTTGAGACGGCTTTGGTCAGTAACGGAGCTTGCATATGATCACACTAGGTAGCGTTCCCTCCTGCGTTGTGTTTCAGCTGTGGTGTAACATTGGTTGACATATTCCCCTTCCAATGGGTAGGAATCTCCCTTTTGGTGCCTGGGAACTGCGATCCTGAGAGACCTTTTGGCATTGCATTTGTCTCTCTGCTATTGGATAACACCTGCTGTGATCAGCAGAGCTCTAGTCCATCTTGTAGTCCGCTAAGGGACAAGCATTTTTTTTTTTTTTACATTGCATGGCCAGCATATTCTACAGATTCTGGTGAAACATGGCATCAAATGAATCTTTTTCATATCTCCAAAACCAGTCTATGTAAAATATTCAGTTAGAGAAAGTTTGCTCAGTGAAATCCTTTTGGTTTTCATCATTGTGACCCTGAGAAAATGAGCATATTTCCAGGAGACATGTGGAAGTTAATGAAGCAAATTGAACTTTTCCTAATTTCTTTGCTTTTTCCTTTTTGGCTCTTTCTGCTACCCAGGTCAGTAGGCATGACAACTGTGGTCCTGATTCCCTATCTTTCAATTTGCATGTTGTTTGTCGTTTTGTTGTTAAAATGAGGGAACGTAGTTCGAAAACACTGAGGATGTTGTTCATCCTCACCCTTTGCTTTGGTCCTCAGGACTGAGAGTTTCTTCTTTGCATGTACTTTTGCGTTTGTTTTGTGTGAAAGTGTTGTGGCTCTGGGAAACTCAAATGTGCTTCCCCAACGCACCCCTTTCAGGTGCATTCTCCAGATTTGGGCCACTTTTAGGGATAAGGCAATTGACATCAACTGCCGAGTTGATGTGTAAATGAGCTCTATTTCACTGAATGGGAAGCACTTACCTATTCAATACTTCCTCCTCTGGAGAGAATTGGCCTCCATGGATTTCAGGTCCTGATGATCTGGCAAATAGCTAGTACTGAACTGATATCTGGTATGGAAGCTGCCTTAAGCTTCTTGCATTCTGAAGTATAAACCTTCTGCAGTCCCTAGGTTTCTTAGCGATCCAAAAAGACCTTATATCTGTTGCAAATTTGACAGCAAGGACCATAAGTTGAAATGATGACACTTGAAGTCTTTCTAAATGGCCTCTCTAGATTTGGGAGCATGAAACTTCACCAAGTTAAGTGGCAAGCATTCCTTGACTCTCCGGGTCATTTCAAAGAGGATAGAGAGTTAGAACATTGGATGCTGGGCACATCTAAGATTCCCTACCTTTGCCTACTTAGCAGAAGGTCTCAAAAGCATCCGTTTGCAATCAGAAATGCTGGTATGACATCCAGCTGACAGTTGCTTGCTTCTTGGTTTTCACTAAGTGAAGGTGTTAAGGACTTGAGGATTGTAATCGAAATATGTAATTAAAGCTAAGAAACTCATGAAAAGGAACACATTTCAGGATAGAGTAGGAAGGTGCGATAAATGTGTTGAGCCAAAAACCAACATTTGATGCATCATTGGGCTGAAACGAATCTCCACTTCGGGAAATGGATACTGTTATTAAAAATACGTTTTTTTCAAGGCTGGATTGGGTTCCCCTCTGCCAAGAGAACACGTTTACTTGGAATGCTGCTTTCAATACCATGGTATGTGAACTGTCCTGCCTTTAAGGGATCTCGATTTGCTTTTAAGATCTCTTCTCACTTTGGAGAAGAAAGAAGAATTCTCTTCAAAGGACTGATGAGCTTATTGGACCAGGTGTTTTGAAATATTTTGTTAACTTTGGATTAGTTGCAGGGCCCTTAAGGCAACTCAAGGAGGACTATTTCAGTCGTATATCTGGTATGGAAATTACAGAGAAAACATTGTGAAATGGGGGAGAAGCCTCTCCAATTACACAGGATGGATACATGGCAGACCGGTCAATATTCTAGAAAGGGTACAAAGTTTCTGAAATGCAGGTATGCCTTGGGATAATCGGTCAGCCATGCTGACGGTTACATGAGAGCCACTTGATTAAGCTTCCTTCTCAACCCCTTGTCATGCGATCTTTAACCTTGCCTCTTTAAGTGTCTAACAGATAGTTAGGCTGAGGCTTTCCCAAAGTGCTTCAACTTCAAGAAGACTCTTACCAATGCAGTTTTGACAAACTGAGTAAACAGATGCATATGCTACTAACGTTTATGGATTTGCTTTGCAATAATGCTGATTTTGATCTGTGTTCTCCCGTTAAGGGAAGCTCTTCCCCTCAACTTCCTAACAACTTGCAACAATTTCTTCCCTTCTGCTTCTGCGTGTCTGGATTTCCTGCCAGAACGTCTCCCCCAGAGTGCCACCCTCACGCTGCTTTTCAGGCTTATTCTCCTGGATTCCTTATGCAAGTTTATATGACATGGATCAAGCCTTGCAACGTGGCATTGCTTCCAACTCAGAATGCACTGTAGGGCTTTGCTTTCCTGCAGCAGGATGTAACTAGAGTGGTCGTCACCCCATTCCCTGAAAGAGTTGGGAAAAGATGAAGCAGGAATGGAGGTTGAAAGCAAGTCCCCTAAAACAGAGATTCGCTGCGGAGTTTATGATTAACCACTCTATCCAAATCATACCCACATATTCTCCTCAGGGTTGAAGAGGACCAAAGAAAAGGGGGAATTGTACCATAGCCAGCTGAATGCAGCCCTTCCCAGGCAGCCCTTGCTGTGCACTGTGACCCACTGCCCCGTTACCAGGCAATGGTTACCAGGAGACCACTAATGCCACTGTGACCACCCTGCTCAGCCATTGGTGGGCAGTGTAGTGGGCCCCTGCCCCAAGCAAGCCACTGTCTGTCAGCCATCTTTAGTGGGGGCCCTTTTTTAGGCAGCAGTCAGTGCAGTGCTGCCCCTTCAGACCTGGAGCATGAGGTAAGAGGCAAGTGCCAGCCTTCTCCCCAGCATTCTTCTGCTCACACGGCCTTGGGCCAGCTGGTGTGATGGGGGGCCCAGAGAACAGGCTGGGGGTGTGTCCTGCAGGGCTCAAGAGCCAAGGACATGAATGCCCAGTGGCCCAGACCAGGCCTTGAGGCAGTGTTGAACCTCTACCACACACCGCCACTGTGACCCTAAGGGTATGGCTCACAGTCTGGGGTACCTGACCGCCACTGTTTGGGTGGCCTGAGGAGCATTAAGACCTGTTGGGTCGTGTGCACCCTGCTTACTCAGTGATGACAGCTAGCAAGGGTCTGGGACCTGGCCCTGAGGGAGCCACCAAGGCAGAGCTGCCTCCTCTGGGAGGCGTGGGCACTGGTGGGAGGACCCAGGCCAGCTCCTGGACAAACCCTCCATGGCAGGAGGACCACCACCCCTCCCAGGGACCCCTTTCTCTTAGGTGGGTCTGGACCTCGGAGGGTGAGCCTTGTGCCTTGGGATCTTGCCCTTTCTTGTCACCCAGAGAGTGAGATTTGTTGGCTGGAGAGTGATAGGAACATTGAGACCTGATTATGACCTGTCCTCAAGAACAAAGGATCGGACAGGGAGAAGTTTTCAACGAACAGCCACACCCCTCCATCACCTTACCTCTAAGAGGGCTTTGCTAAAAGCTTTCAAGGTTGGGGATTACCCGGCATAAGCCACCCATTTCCTTGAATGTCTCAACAACAAATATTTCTCGGCTCCAAAGTCCAATGTTTTGCTGTTGCTTGGCCTCACTGGGCATCGGGCACACATCCTGGCCTTTGGTTACCAATTATAGCGAGCCAGCCAGGAGGTCTGTGCCCATGGTGTGTGGATCTCGATCAGGGGCATCGCCATTTATAGTTCCCAGCACATGCCAGAGTACATTTGGCTCCAGGATACTGGCAGGGATTCTCCCTGATATGCAGTGGCTGCCCTACAGCACGAGGCTGCTTGTCTTGGAGACATGTCCAGAGCAACGGTATACAGTTCATGTCATTTGGGGGTAAGTCGCTCCAGCTTGCACAGGCTGGGAAATAGGTCTACTCCAACTGGGCTGCTCCCCTTAGCGGATGGGAGCCCCTCTGAGTCCATTCCCTCTTGAGAACTGGGGGCCTCCATGTGGGAGTGGAAGTGGAAGTTGACAAAATGCCTTCTCTGGCTTTCTGTCTTTGTGATTGGAGTGTTTATTTGTTCTTCATGTGTTTGTGTGTGTCAATGTGGTGTTAATCACGGCAGTCTGTGCTGTGGTTTGTGGGATCCTGTTTGTGATTCGTACATTGTAGGTGTGTGAAACAGCACTTGCATTGAGTACTTGAGACGTCTTTGGTCAGTAACGGAGCTTGCATATGATCACACTAGGTATCGTTCCCTCCTGCGTTGTGTTTCAGCTGTGGTGGAACATTGGTTGACATATTCCCTTTCCAATGGGTAGGAATCTGCCCTTTGGTGCCTGGGAACTGCGATCTTGAGAGACCTTTTGGCATTGCATTTGTCTCTCTGCTATTGGATAACACCTGCTGTGATCAGCAGAGCTCTAGTCCATCTTTTAGTCCGCTAAGGGACAAGCAAGTATTTTTTTTTTTTTTTACATTGCATGGCCAGCATATTCTACAGATTCTGGTGAAACATGGCATCAAATGAATCATTTTCATATCTCCAAAACCAGTCTATGTAAAATATTCAGTTAGAGAAAGTTTGCTCAGTGAAATCCTTTTGGTTTTCATCATTGTGACCCTGAGAAAACAAGCATATTTCCAGGAGACATGTGGAAGTTAATGAAGCAAATTGAACTTTTCCTAATTTCTTTGCTTTTTCCTTTTTGGCTCTTTCTGCTTCCCAGGTCAGTAGGCATGACAACTGTGGTCCTGATTCCCTATCTTTCAGTTTGCATGTTGTTTGTCGTTTTGTTGTTAAAATGAGGGAACGTAGTTCGAAAACACTGAGGATGTTGTTCATCCTCACCCTTTGCTTTGGTCCTCAGGACTGAGAGTTTCTTTTTTGCATGTACTTTTGCGTTTGTTTTGTGTGAAAGTGTTGTGGCTCTGGGAAACTCAAATGTGCTTCCCCAACGCACCCCTTTCAGGTGCATTCTCCAGATTTGGGCCACTTTTAGGGATAAGGCAATTGACATCAACTGCCGAGTTGATGTGTAAATGAGCTCTATTTCACTGAAAGGGAAGCACTTACCTATTCAATACTTCCTCCTCTGGAGAGAATTGGCCTCCATGGATTTCAGGTCCTGATGATCTGGCAAATAGCTAGTACTGAACTGATATCTGGTATGGAAGCTGCCTTAAGCTTCTTGCATTCTGAAGTGTAAACCTTCTGCGGTCCCTAGGTTTCTTAGAGATCCAAAAAGACCTTATATCTGTTGCAAATTTGACAGCAAGGACCATAAGTTGAAATGATGACACTTGAAGTCTTTCTAAATGGCCTCTCTAGATTTGGGGAGCATGAAACTTCACCAAGCTAAGTGGCAAGCATTCCTTGACTCTCCGGGTCATTTCAAAGAGGATAGAGGATTGGAACATTGGATGCTGGGCACATCTAAGATTCCCTACCTTTGCCTACTTAGCAGAATGTCTCAAAAGCATCCGTTTGCAATCAGAAATGCTGGTATGGCATCCAGCTGACAATTGCTTGCTTCTTGGTTTTCACTAAGTGAAGGTGTTAAGGACTTGAGGATTGTAATCGAAATATGTAATTAAAGCTAAGAAACTCATGAAAAGGAACACATTTCAGGATAGAGTAGGAAGGTGCGATAAATGTGTTGAGCCAAAAACCAACATTTGATGCATCATTGGGCTGAAACGAAACTCCACTTCGGGAAATGGATACTGTTATTAAAAATACGTTTTTTTCAAGGCTGGATTGGGTTCCCCTCTGCCAAGAGAACACGTTTACTTGGAATGCTGCTTTCAATACCATGGTATGTGAACTGTCCTGCCTTTAAGGGATCTCGATTTGCTTTTAAGATCTCTTCTCACTTTGGAGAAGAAAGAAGAATTCTCTTCAAAGGACTGATGAGCTTATTGGACCAGGTGTTTTGAAATAGTTTGTTAACTTTGGATTAGTTGCGGGGCCCTTAAGGCAACTCAAGGAGGACTATTTCAGTCGTATATCTGGTATGGAAATTACAGAGAAAACATTGTGAAATGGGGGAGAAGCTTTTCCAATTTCACAGGATGGATACATGTCAACCTGTCGATATTCTAGAAAGGGTACAAAGTTTCTGAAATGCAGGTATGCCTTGGGATAATCGGTCAGCCATGCTGACGGTTACATGAGAGCCACTTGATTAAGCTTCCTTCTCAACCCCTTGTCATGCGATCTTTAACCTTGCCTCTTTAAGTGTCTAACAGATAGTTAGGCTGAGGCTTTCCCAAAGTGCTTCAACTTCAAGAAGACTCTTACCAATGCAGTTTTGACAAACTGAGTAAACAGATGCATATGCTACTAACGTTTATGGATTTGCTTTGCAATAATGCTGATTTTGATCTGTGTTCTCCCGTTAAGGGAAGCTCTTCCCCTCAACTTCCTAACAACTTGCAACAATTTCTTCCCTTCTGCTTCTGCGTGTCTGGATTTCCTGCCAGAACGTCTCCCCCAGAGTGCCACCCTCACGCTGCTTTTCAGGCTTATTCTCCTGGATTCCTTATGCAAGTTTGTATGACTTGGATCAAGCCTTGCAACGTGGCATTGCTTCCAACTCAGAATGCACTGTAGGGCTTTGCTTTCCTGCAGCAGGATGTAACTAGAGTGGTCGTCACCCCATTCCCTGAAAGAGTTGGGAAAAGATGAAGCAGGAATGGAGGTTGAAAGCAAGTCCCCTAAAACAGAGATTCGCTGCGGAGTTTATGATTAACCACTCTATCCAAATCATACCCACATATTCTCCTCAGGGTTGAAGAGGACCAAAGAAAAGGGGGAATTGTACCATAGCCAGCTGAATGCAGCCCTTCCCAGGCAGCCCTTGCTGTGCACTGTGACCCACTGCCCCGTTACCAGGCAATGGTTACCAGGAGACCACTAATGCCACTGTGACCACCCTGCTCAGCCATTGGTGGGCAGTGTAGTGGGCCCCTGCCCCAAGCAAGCCACTGTCTGTCAGCCATCTTTAGTGGGGGCCCTTTTTTAGGCAGCAGTCAGTGCAGTGCTGCCCCTTCAGACCTGGAGCATGAGGTAAGAGGCAAGTGCCAGCCTTCTCCCCAGCATTCTTCTGCTCACACGGCCTTGGGCCAGCTGGTGTGATGGGGGGCCCAGAGAACAGGCTGGGGGTGTGTCCTGCAGGGCTCAAGAGCCAAGGACATGAATGCCCAGTGGCCCAGACCAGGCCTTGAGGCAGTGTTGAACCTCTACCACACACCGCCACTGTGACCCTAAGGGTATGGCTCACAGTCTGGGGTACCTGACCGCCACTGTTTGGGTGGCCTGAGGAGCATTAAGACCTGTTGGGTCGTGTGCACCCTGCTTACTCAGTGATGACAGCTAGCAAGGGTCTGGGACCTGGCCCTGAGGGAGCCACCAAGGCAGAGCTGCCTCCTCTGGGAGGCGTGGGCACTGGTGGGAGGACCCAGGCCAGCTCCTGGACAAACCCTCCATGGCAGGAGGACCACCACCCCTCCCAGGGACCCCTTTCTCTTAGGTGGGTCTGGACCTCGGAGGGTGAGCCTTGTGCCTTGGGATCTTGCCCTTTCTTGTCACCCAGAGAGTGAGATTTGTTGGCTGGAGAGTGATAGGAACTTTGAGACCTGATTATGACCTGTCCTCAAGAACAAAGGATCGGACAGGGAGAAGTTTTCAACGAACAGCCACACCCCTCCATCACCTTACCTCTAAGAGGGCTTTGCTAAAAGCTTTCAAGGTTGGGGATTACCCGGCATAAGCCACCCATTTCCTTGAATGTCTCAACAACAAATATTTCTCGGCTCCAAAGTCCAATGTTTTGCTGTTGCTTGGCCTCACTGGGCATCGGGCACACATCCTGGCCTTTGGTTACCAATTATAGCGAGCCAGCCAGGAGGTCTGTGCCCATGGTGTGTGGATCTCGATCAGGGGCATCGCCATTTATAGTTCCCAGCACATGCCAGAGTACATTTGGCTCCAGGATACTGGCAGGGATTCTCCCTGATATGCAGTGGCTGCCCTACAGCACGAGGCTGCTTGTCTTGGAGACATGTCCAGAGCAACGGTATACAGTTCATGTCATTTGGGGGTAAGTCGCTCCAGCTTGCACAGGCTGGGAAATAGGTCTACTCCAACTGGGCTGCTCCCCTTAGCGGATGGGAGCCCCTCTGAGTCCATTCCCTCTTGAGAACTGGGGGCCTCCATGTGGGAGTGGAAGTGGAAGTTGACAAAATGCCTTCTCTGGCTTTCTGTCTTTGTGATTGGAGTGTTTATTTGTTCTTCATGTGTTTGTGTGTGTCAATGTGGTGTTAATCACGGCAGTCTGTGCTGTGGTTTGTGGGATCCTGTTTGTGATTCGTACATTGTAGGTGTGTGAAACAGCACTTGCATTGAGTACTTGAGACGTCTTTGGTCAGTAACGGAGCTTGCATATGATCACACTAGGTATCGTTCCCTCCTGCGTTGTGTTTCAGCTGTGGTGGAACATTGGTTGACATATTCCCTTTCCAATGGGTAGGAATCTGCCCTTTGGTGCCTGGGAACTGCGATCCTGAGAGACCTTTTGGCATTGCATTTGTCTCTCTGCTATTGGATAACACCTGCTGTGATCAGCAGAGCTCTAGTCCATCTTTTAGTCCGCTAAGGGACAAGCAAGTATTTTTTTTTTTTTTTTACATTGCATGGCCAGCATATTCTACAGATTCTGGTGAAACATGGCATCAAATGAATCATTTTCATATCTCCAAAACCAGTCTATGTAAAATATTCAGTTAGAGAAAGTTTGCTCAGTGAAATCCTTTTGGTTTTCATCATTGTGACCCTGAGAAAACAAGCATATTTCCAGGAGACATGTGGAAGTTAATGAAGCAAATTGAACTTTTCCTAATTTCTTTGCTTTTTCCTTTTTGGCTCTTTCTGCTTCCCAGGTCAGTAGGCATGACAACTGTGGTCCTGATTCCCTATCTTTCAGTTTGCATGTTGTTTGTCGTTTTGTTGTTAAAATGAGGGAACGTAGTTCGAAAACACTGAGGATGTTGTTCATCCTCACCCTTTGCTTTGGTCCTCAGGACTGAGAGTTTCTTTTTTGCATGTACTTTTGCGTTTGTTTTGTGTGAAAGTGTTGTGGCTCTGGGAAACTCAAATGTGCTTCCCCAACGCACCCCTTTCAGGTGCATTCTCCAGATTTGGGCCACTTTTAGGGATAAGGCAATTGACATCAACTGCCGAGTTGATGTGTAAATGAGCTCTATTTCACTGAAAGGGAAGCACTTACCTATTCAATACTTCCTCCTCTGGAGAGAATTGGCCTCCATGGATTTCAGGTCCTGATGATCTGGCAAATAGCTAGTACTGAACTGATATCTGGTATGGAAGCTGCCTTAAGCTTCTTGCATTCTGAAGTGTAAACCTTCTGCGGTCCCTAGGTTTCTTAGAGATCCAAAAAGACCTTATATCTGTTGCAAATTTGACAGCAAGGACCATAAGTTGAAATGATGACACTTGAAGTCTTTCTAAATGGCCTCTCTAGATTTGGGGAGCATGAAACTTCACCAAGCTAAGTGGCAAGCATTCCTTGACTCTCCGGGTCATTTCAAAGAGGATAGAGGATTGGAACATTGGATGCTGGGCACATCTAAGATTCCCTACCTTTGCCTACTTAGCAGAATGTCTCAAAAGCATCCGTTTGCAATCAGAAATGCTGGTATGGCATCCAGCTGACAATTGCTTGCTTCTTGGTTTTCACTAAGTGAAGGTGTTAAGGACTTGAGGATTGTAATCGAAATATGTAATTAAAGCTAAGAAACTCATGAAAAGGAACACATTTCAGGATAGAGTAGGAAGGTGCGATAAATGTGTTGAGCCAAAAACCAACATTTGATGCATCATTGGGCTGAAACGAAACTCCACTTCGGGAAATGGATACTGTTATTAAAAATACGTTTTTTTCAAGGCTGGATTGGGTTCCCCTCTGCCAAGAGAACACGTTTACTTGGAATGCTGCTTTCAATACCATGGTATGTGAACTGTCCTGCCTTTAAGGGATCTCGATTTGCTTTTAAGATCTCTTCTCACTTTGGAGAAGAAAGAAGAATTCTCTTCAAAGGACTGATGAGCTTATTGGACCAGGTGTTTTGAAATAGTTTGTTAACTTTGGATTAGTTGCGGGGCCCTTAAGGCAACTCAAGGAGGACTATTTCAGTCGTATATCTGGTATGGAAATTACAGAGAAAACATTGTGAAATGGGGGAGAAGCTTTTCCAATTTCACAGGATGGATACATGTCAACCTGTCGATATTCTAGAAAGGGTACAAAGTTTCTGAAATGCAGGTATGCCTTGGGATAATCGGTCAGCCATGCTGACGGTTACATGAGAGCCACTTGATTAAGCTTCCTTCTCAACCCCTTGTCATGCGATCTTTAACCTTGCCTCTTTAAGTGTCTAACAGATAGTTAGGCTGAGGCTTTCCCAAAGTGCTTCAACTTCAAGAAGACTCTTACCAATGCAGTTTTGACAAACTGAGTAAACAGATGCATATGCTACTAACGTTTATGGATTTGCTTTGCAATAATGCTGATTTTGATCTGTGTTCTCCCGTTAAGGGAAGCTCTTCCCCTCAACTTCCTAACAACTTGCAACAATTTCTTCCCTTCTGCTTCTGCGTGTCTGGATTTCCTGCCAGAACGTCTCCCCCAGAGTGCCACCCTCACGCTGCTTTTCAGGCTTATTCTCCTGGATTCCTTATGCAAGTTTGTATGACTTGGATCAAGCCTTGCAACGTGGCATTGCTTCCAACTCAGAATGCACTGTAGGGCTTTGCTTTCCTGCAGCAGGATGTAACTAGAGTGGTCGTCACCCCATTCCCTGAAAGAGTTGGGAAAAGATGAAGCAGGAATGGAGGTTGAAAGCAAGTCCCCTAAAACAGAGATTCGCTGCGGAGTTTATGATTAACCACTCTATCCAAATCATACCCACATATTCTCCTCAGGGTTGAAGAGGACCAAAGAAAAGGGGGAATTGTACCATAGCCAGCTGAATGCAGCCCTTCCCAGGCAGCCCTTGCTGTGCACTGTGACCCACTGCCCCGTTACCAGGCAATGGTTACCAGGAGACCACTAATGCCACTGTGACCACCCTGCTCAGCCATTGGTGGGCAGTGTAGTGGGCCCCTGCCCCAAGCAAGCCACTGTCTGTCAGCCATCTTTAGTGGGGGCCCTTTTTTAGGCAGCAGTCAGTGCAGTGCTGCCCCTTCAGACCTGGAGCATGAGGTAAGAGGCAAGTGCCAGCCTTCTCCCCAGCATTCTTCTGCTCACACGGCCTTGGGCCAGCTGGTGTGATGGGGGGCCCAGAGAACAGGCTGGGGGTGTGTCCTGCAGGGCTCAAGAGCCAAGGACATGAATGCCCAGTGGCCCAGACCAGGCCTTGAGGCAGTGTTGAACCTCTACCACACACCGCCACTGTGACCCTAAGGGTATGGCTCACAGTCTGGGGTACCTGACCGCCACTGTTTGGGTGGCCTGAGGAGCATTAAGACCTGTTGGGTCGTGTGCACCCTGCTTACTCAGTGATGACAGCTAGCAAGGGTCTGGGACCTGGCCCTGAGGGAGCCACCAAGGCAGAGCTGCCTCCTCTGGGAGGCGTGGGCACTGGTGGGAGGACCCAGGCCAGCTCCTGGACAAACCCTCCATGGCAGGAGGACCACCACCCCTCCCAGGGACCCCTTTCTCTTAGGTGGGTCTGGACCTCGGAGGGTGAGCCTTGTGCCTTGGGATCTTGCCCTTTCTTGTCACCCAGAGAGTGAGATTTGTTGGCTGGAGAGTGATAGGAACTTTGAGACCTGATTATGACCTGTCCTCAAGAACAAAGGATCGGACAGGGAGAAGTTTACAACGAACAGCCACACCCCTCCATCACCTTACCTCTAAGAGGGCTTTGCTAAAAGCTTTCAAGGTTGGGGATTACCCGGCATAAGCCACCCATTTCCTTGAATGTCTCAACAACAAATATTTCTCGGCTCCAAAGTCCAATGTTTTGCTGTTGCTTGGCCTCACTGGGCATCGGGCACACATCCTGGCCTTTGGTTACCAATTATAGCGAGCCAGCCAGGAGGTCTGTGCCCATGGTGTGTGGATCTCGATCAGGGGCATCGCCATTTATAGTTCCCAGCACATGCCAGAGTACATTTGGCTCCAGGATACTGGCAGGGATTCTCCCTGATATGCAGTGGCTGCCCTACAGCACGAGGCTGCTTGTCTTGGAGACATGTCCAGAGCAACGGTATACAGTTCATGTCATTTGGGGGTAAGTCGCTCCAGCTTGCACAGGCTGGGAAATAGGTCTACTCCAACTGGGCTGCTCCCCTTAGCGGATGGGAGCCCCTCTGAGTCCATTCCCTCTTGAGAACTGGGGGCCTCCATGTGGGAGTGGAAGTGGAAGTTGACAAAATGCCTTCTCTGGCTTTCTGTCTTTGTGATTGGAGTGTTTATTTGTTCTTCATGTGTTTGTGTGTGTCAATGTGGTGTTAATCACGGCAGTCTGTGCTTTGGTTTGTGGGATCCTGTTTGTGATTCGTACATTGTAGGTGTGTGAAACAGCACTTGCATTGAGTACTTGAGACGTCTTTGGTCAGTAACGGAGCTTGCATATGATCACACTAGGTATCGTTCCCTCCTGCGTTGTGTTTCAGCTGTGGTGGAACATTGGTTGACATATTCCCTTTCCAATGGGTAGGAATCTCCCCTTTGGTGCCTGGGAACTGCGATCCTCAGAGACCTTTTGGCATTGCATTTGTCTCTCTGCTATTGGATAACACCTGCTGTGATCAGCAGAGCTCTAGTCCATCTTGTAGTCCGCTAAGGGACAAGCAAGTATTTTTTTGTTTTTTTACATTGCATGGCCAGCATATTCTACAGATTCTGGTGAAACATGGCATCAAATGAATCATTTTCATATCTCCAAAACCAGTCTATGTAAAATATTCAGTTAGAGAAAGTTTGCTCAGTGAAATCCTTTTGGTTTTCATCATTGTGACCCTGAGAAAACAAGCATATTTCCAGGAGACATGTGGAAGTTAATGAAGCAAATTGAACTTTTCCTAATTTCTTTGCTTTTTCCTTTTTGGCTCTTTCTGCTTCCCAGGTCAGTAGGCATGACAACTGTGGTCCTGATTCCTATCTTTCAGTTTGCATGTTGTTTGTCGTTTTGTTGTTAAAATGAGGGAACGTACTTCGAAAACACTGAGGATGTTGTTCATCCCCACCCTTTGCTTTGGTCCTCAGGACTGAGAGTTTCTTTTTTGCATGTACCTTTGCGTTTGTTTTGTGTGAAAGTGTTGTGGCTCTGAGAAACTCAAATTGCTTCCCCAACGCACCCCTTTCAGGTGCATTCTCCAGATTTGGGCCACTTTTAGGGATAAGGCAATTGACATCAACTGCCGAGTTGATGTGTAAATGAGCTCTATTTCACTGAAAGGGAAGCACTTACCTATTCAATACTTCCTCCTCTTGAGAGAATTGGCGTCCATGGATTTCAGTTCCTGATGATCTGGCAAATAGCTAGTACTGAACTGATATCTGGTATGGAAGCTACCTTAAGCTTTTTGCATTCTGAAGTATAAACCTTCTGTGGTCCCTAGGTTTCTTAGAGATCCAAAAAGACCTTATATCTGTTGCCAATTTGACAGCAAGGACCATAAGTTGAAATGATGACACTTGAAGTCTTTCTAAATGGCCTCTCTAGATTTGGGTAGCATGAAACTTCACCAAGGTAAGTGGCAAGCATTCCTTGACTCTCTGGGTCATTTCAAAGAGGATAGAGGATTGGAACATTGGATGCTGGGCACATCTAAGATTCCCTACCTTTGCCTACTTAGCAGAAGGTCTCAAAAGCATCCGTTTGCAATGAGAAATGCTGGTATGGCATCCAGCTGACAATTGCTTGCTTCTTGGTTTTCACTAAGTGAAGGTGTTAAGGACTTGAGGATTGTAATCAAAATATGCAATTAAAGCTAATAAACTCAAGAAAAGGAACACATTTCAGGATAGAGTAGGAAGGTGCGATAAATGTGTTGAGCGAAAAACCAACATTTGATGCATCATTGGGCTGAAACGAAACTCCACCTCGGGAAATGGATACTGCTATTAAAAATACGTTTTTCTCAAGGCTGGATTGGGTTCCCCTCTGCCAAGAGAACACGTTTACTTGGAATGCTGCTTTCAATACCATGGTATGTGAACTGTCCTACCTTTAAGGGATCTCGATTTGCTTTTAAGATCTCTTCTCACTTTGGAGAAGAAAGAAGAATTCTCTTCAAAGGACTGGTGAGCTTATTGGACCAGGTGTTTTGAAATATTTTGTTAACTTTGGATTAGTTGCGGGGCCCTTAAGGCAACTCAAGGAGGACTATTTCAGTCGTATATCTGGGATGGAAATTACAGAGAAAACATTGTGAAATGGGGGCGAAGTTTCTCCAATTATTCAGGATGGATACATGGCACACCTGTCGATATTCTAGAGAGGGTACAAAGTTTCTGAAATGCAGGTATGCCTTGGGATAATCGGTCAGCCATGCTGACGGTTACATGAGAGCCACTTGATTAAGCTTCCTTCTCAACCCCTTGTCATGCGATCTTTAACCTTGCCTCTTTAAGTGTCTAACAGATAGTTAGGCTGAGGCTTTCCCAAAGTGCTTCAACTTCAAGAAGACTCTTACCAATGCAGTTTTGACAAACTGAGTAAACAGATGCATATGCTACTAACGTTTGTGGATTTGCTTCGCAATAATGCTGATTTTGATCTGTGTTCTCCCGTTACGGGAAGCTCTTCCCCTCAACTTCCTAACAACTTACAACAATTTCTTCCCTTCTGCTTCTGCGTGTCTGGATTACCTCCCAGAACGTCTCCCCCAGAGTGCCACCCTCACGCTGCTTTTCAGGCTTATTCTCCTGGATTTCTTATACAAGTTTATATAAGACTTGGATCGAGACTTGCAACGTGGCATTGCTTCCAACTCAGAATGCACTGTAGGGCTTTGCTTTCCTCCAGCAGCTCGTAGCTAGAGTGGTCGTCACCCCATTCCCTGAAAGACTTGGGAAAAGATGAACCAGGAATCGAGGTTGAAAGCAAGTCCCCTAAAACAGAGATACGCTGCTGAGTTTATGATTAACCACTCTATCCAAATCATACCCACATATTCTCCTCAGGTTTGCAGAGGACCAAAGAAAAGGGGTAATTGTACCATAGCCAGCTGAATGCAGCCCTTCCCAGGCAGCCCTTGCTGTGCACTGTGACCCACTGCCCCGTTACCAGGCAATGGTTCCCAGGAGACCACTAATGCCACTGTGACCACCCTGCTCAGCCATTGGTGGGCAGTGTAGTGGGCCCCTGCCCCAAGCAAGCCACTGTCTGTCAGCCATCTTTAGTGGGGGCCCTTTGTTAGGCAGCAGTCAGTGGAGTGCTGCCCCTTCAGACCTGGAGCGTGAGGTAAGAGGCAAGTTCCAGCCTTCTCCCCAGCATTCCTCTGCTCACACGGCCTTGGGCCAGCTGGTGTGATGGGGGGCCCAGAGAACAGGCTGGGAGTGTGTCCTGCAAGGCTCCAGAGCCAAGGCCATGAATGCCCACTGGCCCAGACCAGGCCTTGAGGCAGTGTTGAACCTCTACCACACACCGCCACTGTGACCCTAAGGGTATGGCTCACAGTCCGGGGTACCTGACCGCCACTGTTTGGGTGGCCTGAGGAGCATAAAGACCTATTGGGTCGTGTGCACCCTGCTCCCTCAGTGATGACAGCTAGCAAGGGTCTGGGACCTGGCCCTGAGGGAGCCACCAAGGCAGAGCTGCCTCCTCTGGGAGGCGTGGGCACTTGTGGGAGGACCCAGACCAGCTCCTGGACAAACCCTCCATGGCAGGAGGACCACCAGCCCTCCCAGGGACACCTTTCTCTTAGGTGGGTCTGGACCTCAGAGGGTGAGCCTTGTGCCTTGGGACCTTGCCCTTTCTTGTCACCCAGAGAGTGACATTTGTTGGCTGGAGATTGATAGGAACATTGATACCTGACTATGACCTGTCCGCAAGAACAAAGGATCGGACAGGGAGAAGTTTTCAACGAACAGCCACACCCCTCCATCACCTTACCTCTAAGAGGGCTTTGCTAAAAGCTTTCAGGGTTGGGGATTACCCGGCATAAGCCACCCATTTCCTTGAATGTCTCAACAACAAATATTTCTCGGCTCCAAAGTCCAATGTTTTGCTGTTGCTTGGCCTCACTGTGCGTCGGGCACACATCCTGGCCTTTGGTTACCAATTATAGCGAGCCAGCCAGGAGGTGTGTGCCCATGGTGTGTTGATCTCGATCAGGGGCATCGCCATTTATACTTCCCAGCACATGCCAGAGTACATTTGGCTCCAGGATACTGGCAGGGATTCTCCCTGATATGCAGTGGCTGCCCTACAGCACGAGGCTGCTTGTCTTGCAGACATGTCCAGAGCAACGGTATACAGTTCATGTCATTTGGGGGTAAGTCGCTCCAGCTTGCACAGGCTGGGAAATAGGTCTACTCCAACTGGGCTGCTCGCCTTAGCGAATGGGAGCCCCTCTGAGTCCATTCCCTCTTGAGAACTGGGGGCCTCCATGTGGGAGTGGAAGTGGAAGTTGACAAAATGCCTTCTCTGGCTTTCTGTCTTTGTGATTGGAGTGTTTATTTGTTCTTCATGTGTTTGTGTGTGTCAATGTGGTGTTAATCACGGCAGTCTGTGCTTTGGTTTGTGGGATCCTGTTTGTGATTCGTACATTGTAGGTGTGTGAAACAGCACTTGCATTGAGTACTTGAGACGTCTTTGGTCAGTAACGGAGCTTGCATATGATCACACTAGGTATCGTTCCCTCCTGCGTTGTGTTTCAGCTGTGGTGGAACATTGGTTGACATATTCCCTTTCCAATGGGTAGGAATCTCCCCTTTGGTGCCTGGGAACTGCGATCCTCAGAGACCTTTTGGCATTGCATTTGTCTCTCTGCTATTGGATAACACCTGCTGTGATCAGCAGAGCTCTAGTCCATCTTGTAGTCCACTAAGGTACAAGCAAGTATTTTTTTTTTTTTTTTTTACATTGCATGGCCAGCATATTCTACAGATTCTGGTGAAACATGGCATCAAATGAATCATTTTCATATCTCCAAAACCAGTCTATGTAAAATATTCAGTTAGAGAAAGTTTGCTCAGTGAAATCCTTTTGGTTTTCATCATTGTGACCCTGAGAAAATGAGCATATTTCCAGGAGACATGTGGAAGTTCATGAAGCAAATTGAACTTTTCCTTATTTCTTTGCTTTTTACTTTTTGGCTCTTTCTGCTTCCCAGGTCAGTAGGCATGACAACTGTGGTCCTGATTTCCTATCTTTCAGTTTGCATGTTGTTTGTCATTTTGTTGTTAAAATGAGGGAACGTAGTTCGAGAACACTGAGGATGTTGTTCATCCTCACCCTTTGCTTTGTTCCTCAGGACTGAGAGTTTCTTTTTGGCATGTACTTTTGCGTTTGTTTTGTGTGAAAGTGTTGTGGCTCTGGGAAACTCAAATGTGCTTCCCCAACGCACCCCTTTCAGGTGCATTCTCCAGATTTGGGCCACTTTTAGGGATAAGGCAATTGACATCAACTGCCGAGTTGATGTGCAAATGAGCTCTATTTCACTGAAAGGGAAGCACTTACCTATTCAATACTTCCTCCTCTGGAGAGAATTGGCCTCCATGGATTTCAGGTCCTGATGATCTGGCAAATAGCTAGTACTGAACTGATATCTGGTATGGAAGCTGCCTTAAGCTTCTTGCATTCTGAAGTGTAAACCTTCTGCGGTCCCTAGGTTTCTTAGAGATCCAAAAAGACCTTATATCTGTTGCCAATTTGACAGCAAGGACCATAAGTTGAAATGATGACACTTGAAGTCTTTCTAAATGGCCTCTTTAGATTTGGGTAGCATGAAACTTCACCAAGGTAAGTGGCAAGCATTCCTTGACTCTCCGGGTCATTTCAAAGAGGATAGAGGATTGGGACATTGGATGCTGGGCACATCTAAGATTCCCTACCTTTGCCTACTTAGCAGAAGGTCTCAAAAGCATCCGTTTGCAATCAGAAATGCTGGTATGGCATCCAGCTGACAATTGCTTGCTTCTTGGTTTTCACTAAGTGAAGGTGTTAAGGACTTGAGGATTGTAATCGAAATATGTAATTAAAGCTAAGAAACTCATGAAAAGGAACACATTTCAGGATAGAGTAGGAAGGTGGGATAAATGTGTTGAGCCAAAAACCAACATTTGATGCATCATTGGGCTGAAACGAAACTCCACTTCGGGAAATGGATACTGTTATTAAAAATACGTTTTTTTCAAGGCTGGATTGGGTTCCCCTCTGCCAAGAGAACACGTTTACTTGCAATGCTGCTTTCAATACCATGGTATGTGAACTGTCCTGCCTTTAAGGGATCTCGATTTGCTTTTAAGATCTCTTCTCACTTTGGAGAAGAAAGAAGAATTCTCTTCAAAGGACTGAGGAGCTTATTGGACCAGGTGTTTTGAAATATTTTGTTAACTTTGGATTAGTTGCGGGGCCCTTAAGGCAACTCAAGGAGGACTATTTCAGTCGTATATCTGGTATGGAAATTACAGAGAAAACATTGTGAAATGGGGGCGAAGCTTCTCCAATTACGCAGGATGGATACATGGCACACCTGTCGATATTCTAGAGAGGGTACAAAGTTTCTGAAATGCAGGTATGCCTTGGGATAATCGGTCAGCCATGCTGATGGTTACATGAGAGCCACTTGATTAAGCTTCCTTCTCAACCCCTTGTCATGCGATCTTTAACCATGCCTCTTTAAGTGTCTAACAGATAGTTAGGCTGAGGCTTTCCCAAAGTGCTTCAACTTCAAGAAGACTCTTACCAATGCAGTTTTGACAAACTGAGTAAACAGATGCATATGCTACTAACGTTTATGGATTTGCTTTGCAATAATGCTGATTTTGATCTGTGTTCTCCCGTTAAGGGAAGCTCTTCCCCTCAACTTCCTAACAACTTACAACAATTTCTTCCCTGCTGCTTCTCCGTGTCTGGATTACCTGCAAGAACTTCTCCCCCAGAGTGCCACCCTCACGCTGCTTTTCAGGCTTATTCTCCTGGATTCCTTATACAAGTTTATATAAGACTTGGATCAAGCCTTGCAACGTGGCATTGCTTCCAACTCAGAATGCACTGTAGGGCTTTGCTTTCCTGCAGCAGGATGTAGCTAGAGTGGTCGTCACCCCATTCCCTGAAAGACTTGGGAAAAGATGAACCAGGAATCGAGGTTGAAAGCAAGTCCCCTAAAACAGAGATCCGCTGCGGAGTTTATGATTAACCACTCTATCCAAATCATACCCACATATTCTCCTCAGGATTGAAGAGGACCAAAGCAAAGGGGGAATTGTACCATAGCCAGCTGAATTCAGCCCTTCCCAGGCAGCCCCTGCTGTGCACTGTGACCCACTGCCCCGTTACCAGGCAATGGTTACCAGGAGACCACTAATGCCACTGTGACCACCCTGCTCAGCCATTGGTGGGCAGTGTAGTGGGCCCCTGCCCCAAGCAAGCCACTGTCTGTCAGCCATCTTTAGTGGGGGCCCTTTTTTAGGCAGCAGTCAGTGGAGTGCTGCCCCTTCAGACCTTGAGCATGAGGTAAGAGGCAAGTGCCAGCCTTCTCCCCAGCATTCTTCTGCTCACACGGCCTTGGGCCAGCTGGTGTGATGGGGGGCCCAGAGAACAGGCTGGGGGTGTGTCCTGCAAGGCTCAAGAGCCAAGGCCATGAATGCCCAGTGGCCCAGACCAGGCCTTGAGGCAGTGTTGAACCTCTACCACACACCGCCACTGTGACCCTAAGGGTATGGCTCACAGTCTGGGGTACCTGACCGCCACTGTTTGGGTGACCTGAGGAGCATTAAGACCTGTTGGGTCGTGTACACCCTGCTCCCTCAGTGATGACAGCTAGCAAGGGTCTGGGACCTGGACCTGAGGGAGCCACCAAGGCAGAGCTGCCTCCTCTGGGAGGCGTGGGCACTGGTGGGAGGACCCAGACCAGCTCCTGGACAAACCCTCCATGGCAGGAGGACCACCACCCCTCCCAGGGACCCCTTTCTCTTAGGTGGGTCTGGACCTCAGAGGGTGAGCCTTGTGCCTTGGGACCTTGCCCTTTCTTGTCACCCAGAGAGTGACATTTGTTGGCTGGAGATTGATAGGAACATTGAGAGCTGACTATGACCTGTCCTCAAGATCAAAGGATCGGACAGGGAGAAGTTTTCAACGAACAGCCACACCCCTCCATCACCTTACCTCTAAGAGGGCTTTGCTAAAAGCTTCCAAGGTTGGGGATTACCCAGCATAAGCCACCCATTTCCTTGAATGTCTCAACAACAAATATTTCTCGGCTCCAAAGTCCAATGTTTTGCTGTTGTTTGGCCTCACTGTGCGTCGCTCACACATCCTGGCCTTTGGTTACCAATTATAGCGAGCCAGCCAGGAGGTCTGTGCCCATGGTGTGTTGATCTCGATCAGGGGCGTCGCCATTTATACTTCCCAGCACATGCCAGAGTACATTTGGCTCCAGGATACTGGCAGGGATTCTCCCTGATATGCAGTGGCTGCCCTACAGCACGAGGCTGCTTGTCTTGGACACATGTCCAGAGCAAAGGTATACAGTTCATGTCATTTGGGGGTAAGTGGCTCCAGCTTGCACAGGCTGGGAAATAGGTCTACTCCAACTGGGCTGCTCCCCTTAGCGGATGGGAGCCCCTCTGAGTCCATTCCCTCTTGAGAACTGGGGGCCTCCATGTGGGAGTGGAAGTGGACGTTGACAAAATGCCTTCTCTGGCTTTCTGTCTTTGTGATTGGAGTGTTTATTTGTTCTTCATGTGTTTGTGTGTGTCAATGTGGTGTTAATCACTGCAGTCTGTGCTGTGGTTTGTGGGATCCTGTTTATGATTCGTACATTGTAGGTGTGTGAAACAGCACTTGCATTGAGTACTTGAGACGTCTTTGGTCAGTAACGGAGCTTGCATATGATCACACTAGGTATCGTTCGCTCCTGCGTTGTGTTTCAGCTGTGGTGGAACATTGCTTGACATATTCCCTTTCCAGTGGGTAGGATTCTGCCTTTTGGTGCCTTTGAACTGCGATCCTGAGAGACATTTTGGCATTGCATTTGTCTCTCTGCTATTGGATAACACCTGCTGTGATCAGCAGAGCTCTAGTCCATCTTGTAGTCCGCTAAGGGACAAGCAAGTATTTTTTTTTTTTTACATTGCATGGCCAGCATATTCTACAGATTCTGGTGAAACATGGCATCAAATGAATCATTTTCATATCTCCAAAACCAGTCTATGTAAAATATTCAGGTAGAGAAAGTTTGCTCAGTGAAATCCTTTTGGTTTTCATCATTGTGACCCTGAGAAAACGAGCATATTTCCAGGAGACATGTGGAAGTTCATGAAGCAAATTGAACTTTTCCTAATTTCTTTGCTTTTTCCTTTTTGGCTCTTTCTGCTTCCCAGGTCAGTAGGCATGACAACTGTGGTCCTGATTCCCTATCTTTCAATTTGCATGTTGTTTGTCATTTTGTTGTTAAAATGAGGGAACGTAGTTCGAAAACACTGAGGATGTTGTTCATCCTCACCCTTTGCTTTGGTCCTCAGGACTGAGAGTTTCTTTTTTGCATGTACTTTTGCATTTGTTTTGTGTGAAAGTGTTGTGGCTCTGGGAAACTCAAATGTGCTTCCCCAACGCACCCCTTTCAGGTGCATTCTCCAGATTTGGGCCACTTTTAGGGATAAGGCAATTGACATCAACTGCCGAGTTGATGTGTAAATGAGCTCTATTTCACTGAAAGGGAAGCACTTACCTATTCAATACTTCCTCCTCTTGAGAGAATTGGCGTCCATGGATTTCAGGTCCTGATGATCTGGCAAATAGCTAGTACTGAACTGATATCTGGTATGGAAGCTGCCTTAAGCTTCTTGCATTCTGAAGTGTAAACCTTCTGCGGTCCCTAGGTTTCTTAGAGATCCAAAAAGACCTTATATCTGTTGCCAATTTGACAGCAAGGACCATAAGTTGAAATGATGACACTTGAAGTCTTTCTAAATGGCCTCTCTAGATTTGGGTAGCATGAAACTTCACCAAGGTAAGTGGCAAGCATTCCTTGACTCTCCGGGTCATTTCAAAGAGGATAGAGGATTGGGACATTGGATGCTGGGCACATCTAAGATTCCCTACCTTTGCCTACTTAGCAGAAGGTCTCAAAAGCATCCGTTTGCAATCAGAAATGCTGGTATGGCATCCAGCTGACAATTGCTTGCTTCTTGGTTTTCACTAAGTGAAGGTGTTAAGGACTTGAGGATTGTAATCAAAATATGTAATTAAAGCTAAGAAACTCATGAAAAGGAACACATTTCAGGATAGAGTAGGAAGGTGGGATAAATGTGTTGAGCCAAAAACCAACATTTGATGCATCATTGGGCTGAAACGAAACTCCACTTCGGGAAATGGATACTGTTATTAAAAATACGTTTTTTTCAAGGCTGGATTGGGTTCCCCTCTGCCAAGAGAGCACGTTTACTTGGAATGCTGCTTTCAATACCATGGTATGTGAACTGTCCTGCCTTTAAGGGATCTCGATTTGCTTTTAAGATCTCTTCTCACTTTGGAGAAGAAAGAAGAATTCTCTTCAAAGGACTGATGAGCTTATTGGACCAGGTGTTTTGAAATATTTTGTTAACTGTGGATTAGTTGCGGGGCCCTTAAGGCAACTCAAGGAGGACTATTTCAGTCGTATGTCTGGGATGGAAATTACAGAGAAAACATTGTGAAATGGGGGCGAAGCTTCTCCAATTATTCAGGATGGATACATGGCACACCTGTCGATATTCTAGAGAGGGTACAAAGTTTCTGAAATGCAGGTATGCCTTGGGATAATCGGTCAGCCATGCTGACGGTTACATGAGAGCCACTTGATTAAGCTTCCTTCGCAACCCCTTGTCATGCGATCTTTAACCTTGCCTCTTTAAGTGTCTAACAGATAGTTAGGCTGAGGCTTTCCCAAAGTGCTTCAACTTCAAGAAGACTCTTACCAATGCAGTTTTGACAAACTGAGTAAACAGATGCATATGCTACTAACGTTTGTGGATTTGCTTCGCAATAATGCTGATTTTGATCTGTGTTCTCCCGTTACGGGAAGCTCTTCCCCTCAACTTCCTAACAACTTACAACAATTTCTTCCCTTCTGCTTCTGCGTGTCTGGATTACCTCCCAGAATGTCTCCCCCAGAGTGCCACCCTCACGCTGCTTTTCAGGCTTATTCTCCTGGATTCCTTATACAAGTTTATATAAGACTTGGATCGAGACTTGCAACGTGGCATTGCTTCCAACTCAGAATGCACTGTAGGGCTTTGCTTTCCTCCAGCAGCACGTAGCTAGAGTGGCCGTCACCCCATTCCCTGAAAGACTTTGGAAAAGATGAACCAGGAATCGAGGTTGAAAGCAAGTCCCCTAAAACAGAGATCCGCTGCTGAGTTTATGATTAACCACTCTATCCAAATCATACCCACATATTCTCCTCAGGGTTGCAGAGGACCAAAGAAAAGGGGGAATTGTACCATAGCCAGCTGAATGCAGCCCTTCCCAGGCAGCCCTTGCTGTGCACTGTGACCCACTGCCCCGTTACCAGGCAATGGTTCCCAGGAGACCACTAATGCCACTGTGACCAAACTGCTCAGCCATTGGTGGGCAGTGTAGTGGGCCCCTGCCCCAAGCAAGCCACTGTCTGTCAGCCATCTTTAGTGGGGGTCCTTTGTTAGGCAGCAGTCAGTGGAGTGCTGCCCCTTCAGACCTGGAGCGTGAGGTAAGAGGCAAGTTCCAGCCTTCTCCCCAGCATTCCTCTGCTCACACGGCCTTGGGCCAGCTGGTGTGATGGGGGGCCCAGAGAACAGGCTGGGAGTGTGTCCTGCAGGGCTCCAGAGCCAAGGCCATGAATGACCATTGGCCCAGACCAGGCCTTGAGGCAGTGTTGAACCTCTACCACACACCGCCACTGTGACCCTAAGGGTATGGCTCACAGTCCGGGGTACCCGACCGCCACTGTTTGGGTGGCCTGAGGAGCATTAAGACCTGTTGGGTCATGTGCACCCGGCTCCCTCAGTGATGACAGCTAGCAAGGGTCTGGGACCTGGCCCTGAGGGAGCCACCAAGGCAGAGCTGCCACCTCTGTGAGGCGTGGGCACTGGTGGGAGGACCCAGACCAGCTCCTGGACAAACCCTCCATGGCAGGAGGACCACCACCCCTCCCAGGGACCCCTTTCTCTTAGGTGGGTCTGGACCTCAGAGGGTGAGTCTTGTGCCTTGGGACCTTGCCCTTTCTTGTCACCCCGAGAGTGACATTTGTTGGCTGGATATTGATAGGAACATTGAGACCTGACTATGACCTGTCCTCAAGAACAATGGATCGGACAGGGAGAAGTTTTCAACGAAAAGCCACACCCCTCCATCACCTTACCTCTAAGAGGGCTTTGCTAAAAGCTTCCAAGGTTGGGGATTACCCAGCATAAGCCACCCATTTCCTTGAATGTCTCAACAACAAATATTTCTCGGCTCCAAAGTCCAATGTTTTGCTGTTGTTTGGCCTCACTGTGCGTCGCGCACACATCCTGGCCTTTGGTTACCAATTATAGCGAGCCAGCCAGGAGGTCAGTGCCCATGGTGTGTTGATCTCGATCAGGGGTGTCGCCATTTATAGTTCCCAGCACATGCCAGAGTACATTTGGCTCCAGGATACTGGCAGGGATTCTCCCTGATATGCAGTGGCTGCCCTACAGCACGAGGCTGCTTGTCTTGGACACATGTCCAGAGCAAAGGTATACAGTTCATGTCATTTGGGGGTAAGTCACTCCAGCTTGCACAGGCTGGGAAATAGGTCTACTCCAACTGGGCTGCTCCCCTTAGCGGATGGGAGCCCCTCTAAGTCCATTCCCTCTTGAGAACTGGGGGCCTCCATGTGGGAGTGGAAGTGGAAGTTGACAAAATGCCTTCTCTGGCTTTCTGTCTTTGTGATTGGAGTGTTTATTTGTTCTTCATGTGTTTGTGTGTGTCAATGTGGTGTTAATCACGGCAGTCTGTGCTGTGGTTTGTGGGATCCTGTTTGTGATTCGTACATTGTAGGTGTGTGAAACAGCACTTGCATTGAGTACTTGAGACGTCTTTGGTCAGTAACGGAGCTTGCATATGATCACACTAGGTATCGTTCGCTCCTGCGTTGTGTTTCAGCTGTGGTGGAACATTGCTTGACATATTCCCTTTCCAGTGGGTAGGATTCTGCCTTTTGGTGCCTGGGAACTGCGATCCTGAGAGACCTTTTGGCATTGCATTTGACTCTCTGCTATTGGATAACACCTGCTGTGATCAGCAGAGCTCTAGTCCATCTTGTAGTCCGCTAAGGGACAAGCAAGTATTTTTTTTTTTTTTTACATTGCATGGCCAGCATATTCTAGAGATTCTGGTGAAACATGGCATCAAATGAATCATTTTCATATCTCCAAAACCAGTCTATGTAAAATATTCAGGTAGAGAAAGTTTGCTCAGTGAAATCCTTTTGGTTTTCATCATTGTGACCCTGAGAAAACGAGCATATTTCCAGGAGACATGTGGAAGTTCATGAAGCAAATTGAACTTTTCCTAATTTCTTTGCTTTTTCCTTTTTGGCTCTTTCTGCTTCCCAGGTCAGTAGGCATGACAACTGTGGTCCTGATTCCCTATCTTTCAATTTGCATGTTGTTTGTCGTTTTGTTGTTAAAATGAGGGAACGTAGTTCGAAAACACTGAGGATGTTGTTCATCCTCACCCTTTGCTTTGGTCCTCAGGACTGAGAGTTTCTTTTGTGCATGTACTTTTGCGTTTGTTTTGTGTGAAAGTGTTGTGGCTCTGGGAAACTCAAATGTGCTTCCCCAACGCACCCCTTTCAGGTGCATTCTCCAGATTTGGGCCACTTTTAGGGATAAGGCAATTGACATCAACTGCCGAGTTGATGTGTAAATGAGCTCTATTTCACTGAAAGGGAAGCACTTACCTATTGAATACTTCCTCCTCTTGAGAGAATTGGCCTCCATGGATTTCAGGTCCTGATGATCTGGCAAATAGCTAGTACTGAACTGATATCTGGTATGGAAGCTGCCTTAAGCTTCTTGCATTCTGAAGTATAAACCTTCTGCGGTCCCTAGGTTTCTTAGAGATCCAAAAAGACCTTATATCTGTTGCCAATTTGACAGCAAGGACCATAAGTTGAAATGATGACACTTGAAGTCTTTCTAAATGGCCTCTCTAGATTTGGGGAGCATGAAACTTCACCAAGGTAAGTGGCAAGCATTCCTTGACTCTCCGGGTCATTTCAAAGAGGATAGAGGATTGGGACATTGGATGCTGGGCACATCTAAGATTCCTTACCTTTGCCTACTTAGCAGAAGGTCTCAAAAGCATCCGTTTGCAATCAGAAATGCTGGTATGGCATCCAGCTGACAATTGCTTGCTTCTTGGTTTTCACTAAGTGAAGGTGTTAAGGACTTGAGGATTGTAATCGAAATATGTAATTAAAGCTAAGAAACTCATGAAAAGGAACACATTTCAGGATAGAGTAGGAAGGTGGGATAAATGTGTTGAGCCAAAAACCAACATTTGATGCATCATTGGGCAGAAACGAAACTCCACTTCGGGAAATGGATACTGTTATTAAAAATACGTTTTTTTCAAGGCTGGATTGGGTTCCCCTCTGCCAAGAGAACACGTTTACTTGCAATGCTGCTTTCAATACCATGGTATGTGAACTGTCCTGCCTTTAAGGGATCTCGATTTGCTTTTAAGATCTCTTCTCACTTTGGAGAAGAAAGAAGAATTCTCTTCAAAGGACTGATGAGCTTATTGGACCAGGTGTTTTGAAATATTTTGTTAACTTTGGATTAGTTGCGGGGCCCTTAAGGCAACTCAAGGAGGACTATTTCAGTCGTATATCTGGTATGGAAATTACAGAGAAAACATTGTGAAATGGGGGAGAAGCTTCTCCAATTACACAGGATGGATACATGGCACACCTGTCGATATTCTAGAAAGAGTACAAAGTTTCTGAAATGCAGGTATGCCTTGGGATAATCGGTCAGCCATGCTGACGGTTACATGAGAGCCACTTGATTAAGCTTCCTTCTCAACCCCTTGTCATGCGATCTTTAACCTTGCCTCTTTAAGTGTCTAACAGATAGTTAGGCTGAGGCTTTCCCAAAGTGCTTCAACTTCAAGAAGACTCTTACCAATGCAGTTTTGACAAACTGAGTAAACAGATGCATATGCTACTAACGTTTGTGGATTTGCTTCGCAATAATGCTGATTTTGATCTGTGTTCTCCCGTTACGGGAAGCTCTTCCCCTCAACTTCCTAACAACTTACAACAGTTTCTTCCCTTCTGCTTCTGCGTGTCTGAATTACCTGCCAGAACGTCTGCCCCAGAGTGCCACCCTCACGCTGCTTTTCAGGCTTATTCTCCTGGATTCCTTATACAAGTTTATATAAGACTTGGATCAAGCCTTGCAACGTGGCATTGCTTCCAACTCAGAATGCACTGTAGGGCTTTGCTTTCCTCCAGCAGCACGTAGCTAGAGTGGTGGTCACCCCATTCCCTGAAAGACTTGGGAAAAGATGAACCAGGAATCTAGGTTGAAAGCAAGTCCCCTAAAACAGAGATCCGCTGCTGAGTTTATGATTAACCACTCTATCCAAATCATACCCACATATTCTCCTCAGGGTTGCAGAGGACCAAAGAAAAGGGGGAATTGTACCATAGCCAGCTGAATGCAGCCCTTCCCAGGCAGCCCTTGCTGTGCACTGTGACCCACTGCCCCGTTACCAGGCAATGGTTACCAGGAGACCACTAATGCCACTGTGACCACCCTGCTCAGCCATTGGTGGGCAGTGTAGTGGGCCCCTGCCCCAAGCAAGCCACTGTCTGTCAGCCATCTTTAGTGGGGGCCCTTTGTTAGGCAGCAGTCAGTGGAGTGCTGCCCCTTCAGACCTGGAGCGTGAGGTAAGAGGCAAGTTCCAGCCTTCTCCCCAGCATTCCTCTGCTCACACGGCCTTGGGCCAGCTGGTGTGATGGGGGGCCCAGAGAACAGGCTGGGAGTGTGTCCTGCAGGGCTCCAGAGCCAAGGCCATGAATGACCATTGGCCCAGACCAGGCCTTGAGGCAGTGTTGAACCTCTACCACACACCGCCACTGTGACCCTAAGGGTATGGCTCACAGTCCGGGGTACCCGACCGCCACTGTTTGGGTGGCCTGAGGAGCATTAAGACCTGTTGGGTCATGTGCACCCGGCTCCCTCAGTGATGAGAGCTAGCAAGGGTCTGGGACCTGGCCCTGAGGGAGCCACCAAGGCAGAGCTGCCACCTCTGTGAGGCGTGGGCACTGGTGGGAGGACCCAGACCAGCTCCTGGACAAACCCTCCATGGCAGGAGGACCACCACCCCTCCCAGGGACCCCTTTCTCTTAGGTGGGTCTGGACCTCAGAGGGTGAGTCTTGTGCCTTGGGACCTTGCCCTTTCTTGTCACCCCGAGAGTGACATTTGTTGGCTGGATATTGATAGGAACATTGAGACCTGACTATGACCTGTCCTCAAGAACAATGGATCGGACAGGGAGAAGTTTTCAACGAAAAGCCACACCCCTCCATCACCTTACCTCTAAGAGGGCTTTGCTAAAAGCTTCCAAGGTTGGGGATTACCCAGCATAAGCCACCCATTTCCTTGAATGTCTCAACAACAAATATTTCTCGGCTCCAAAGTCCAATGTTTTGCTGTTGTTTGGCCTCACTGTGCGTCGCGCACACATCCTGGCCTTTGGTTACCAATTATAGCGAGCCAGCCAGGAGGTCTGTGCCCATGGTGTGTTGATCTCGATCAGGGGCGTCGCCATTTATAGTTCCCAGCACATGCCAGAGTACATTTGGCTCCAGGATACTGGCAGGGATTCTCCCTGATATGCAGTGGCTGCCCTACAGCACGAGGCTGCTTGTCTTGGAGACATGTCCAGAGCAACGGTATACAGTTCATGTCATTTTGGGGTAAGTCACTCCAGCTTGCACAGGCTGGGAAATAGGTCTACTCAAACTGGGCTGCTCCCCTTAGCGGATGTGAGCCCCTCTAAGTCCATTCCCTCTTGAGAACTGGGGGCCTCCATGTGGGAGTGGAAGTGGAAGTTGACAAAATGCCTTCTCTGGCTTTCTGTCTTTGTGATTGGACTGTTTATTTGTTCTTCATGTGTTTGTGTGTGTCAATGTGGTGTTAATCACGGCAGTCTGTGCTGTGGTTTGTGGGATCCTGTTTGTGATTCGTACATTGTAGGTGTGTGAAACAGCACTTGCATTGAGTACTTGAGACGTCTTTGGTCAGTAACGGAGCTTGCATATGATCACACTAGGTATCGTTCGCTCCTGCGTTGTGTTTCAGCTGTGGTGGAACATTGCTTGACATATTCCCTTTCCAGTGGGTAGGATTCTGCCTTTTGGTGCCTTTGAACTGCGATCCTGAGAGACATTTTGGCATTGCATTTGTCTCTCTGCTATTGGATAACACCTGCTGTGATCAGCAGAGCTCTAGTCCATCTTGTAGTCCGCTAAGGGACAAGCAAGTATTTTTTTTTTTTTTTTACATTGCATGGCCAGCATATTCTAGAGATTCTGGTGAAACATGGCATCAAATGAATCATTTTCATATCTCCAAAACCAGTCTATGTAAAATATTCAGGTAGAGAAAGTTTGCTCAGTGAAATCCTTTTGGTTTTCATCATTGTGACCCTGAGAAAACGAGCATATTTCCAGGAGACATGTGGAAGTTCATGAAGCAAATTGAACTTTTCCTAATTTCTTTGCTTTTTCCTTTTTGGCTCTTTCTGCTTCCCAGGTCAGTAGGCATGACAACTGTGGTCCTGATTCCCTATCTTTCAATTTGCATGTTGTTTGTCGTTTTGTTGTTAAAATGAGGGAACGTAGTTCGAAAACACTGAGGATGTTGTTCATCCTCACCCTTTGCTTTGGTCCTCAGGACTGAGAGTTTCTTTTGTGCATGTACTTTTGCGTTTGTTTTGTGTGAAAGTGTTGTGGCTCTGGGAAACTCAAATGTGCTTCCCCAACGCACCCCTTTCAGGTGCATTCTCCAGATTTGGGCCACTTTTAGGGATAAGGCAATTGACATCAACTGCCGAGTTGATGTGTAAATGAGCTCTATTTCACTGAAAGGGAAGCACTTACCTATTGAATACTTCCTCCTCTTGAGAGAATTGGCCTCCATGGATTTCAGGTCCTGATGATCTGGCAAATAGCTAGTACTGAACTGATATCTGGTATGGAAGCTGCCTTAAGCTTCTTGCATTCTGAAGTATAAACCTTCTGCGGTCCCTAGGTTTCTTAGAGATCCAAAAAGACCTTATATCTGTTGCCAATTTGACAGCAAGGACCATAAGTTGAAATGATGACACTTGAAGTCTTTCTAAATGGCCTCTCTAGATTTGGGGAGCATGAAACTTCACCAAGGTAAGTGGCAAGCATTCCTTGACTCTCCGGGTCATTTCAAAGAGGATAGAGGATTGGGACATTGGATGCTGGGCACATCTAAGATTCCTTACCTTTGCCTACTTAGCAGAAGGTCTCAAAAGCATCCGTTTGCAATCAGAAATGCTGGTATGGCATCCAGCTGACAATTGCTTGCTTCTTGGTTTTCACTAAGTGAAGGTGTTAAGGACTTGAGGATTGTAATCGAAATATGTAATTAAAGCTAAGAAACTCATGAAAAGGAACACATTTCAGGATAGAGTAGGAAGGTGGGATAAATGTGTTGAGCCAAAAACCAACATTTGATGCATCATTGGGCAGAAACGAAACTCCACTTCGGGAAATGGATACTGTTATTAAAAATACGTTTTTTTCAAGGCTGGATTGGGTTCCCCTCTGCCAAGAGAACACGTTTACTTGGAATGCTGCTTTCAATACCATGGTATGTGAACTGTCCTGCCTTTAAGGGATCTCGATTTGCTTTTAAGATCTCTTCTCACTTTGGAGAAGAAAGAAGAATTCTCTTCAAAGGACTGATGAGCTTATTGGACCAGGTGTTTTGAAATATTTTGTTAACTTTGGATTAGTTGCGGGGCCCTTAAGGCAACTCAAGGAGGACTATTTCAGTCGTATATCTGGTATGGAAATTACAGAGAAAACATTGTGAAATGGGGGAGAAGCTTCTCCAATTACACAGGATGGATACATGGCACACCTGTCGATATTCTAGAAAGGGTACAAAGTTTCTGAAATGCAGGTATGCCTTGGGATAATCGGTCAGCCATGCTGACGGTTACATGAGAGCCACTTGATTAAGCTTCCTTCTCAACCCCTTGTCATGCGATCTTTAACCTTGCCTCTTTAAGTGTCTAACAGATAGTTAGGCTGAGGCTTTCCCAAAGTGCTTCAACTTCAAGAAGACTCTTACCAATGCAGTTTTGACAAACTGAGTAAACAGATGCATATGCTACTAACGTTTGTGGATTTGCTTCGCAATAATGCTGATTTTGATCTGTGTTCTCCCGTTACGGGAAGCTCTTCCCCTCAACTTCCTAACAACTTACAACAGTTTCTTCCCTTCTGCTTCTGCGTGTCTGGATTACCTGCCAGAACGTCTGCCCCAGAGTGCCACCCTCACGCTGCTTTTCAGGCTTATTCTCCTGGATTCCTTATACAAGTTTATATAAGACTTGGATCAAGCCTTGCAACGTGGCATTGCTTCCAACTCAGAATGCACTGTAGGGCTTTGCTTTCCTCAAGCAGCACGTAGCTAGAGTGGTCGTCACCCCATTCCCTGAAAGACTTGGGAAAAGATGAACCAGGAATCTAGGTTGAAAGCAAGTCCCCTAAAACAGAGATCCGCTGCTGAGTTTATGATTAACCACTCTATCCAAATCATACCCACATATTCTCCTCAGGGTTGCAGAGGACCAAAGAAAAGGGGGAATTGTACCATAGCCAGCTGAATGCAGCCCTTCCCAGGCAGCCCTTGCTGTGCACTGTGACCCACTGCCCCGTTACCAGGCAATGGTTACCAGGAGACCACTAATGCCACTGTGACCACCCTGCTCAGCCATTGGTGGGCAGTGTAGTGGGCCCCTGCCCCAAGCAAGCCACTGTCTGTCAGCCATCTTTAGTGGGGGCCCTTTGTTAGGCAGCAGTCAGTGCAGTGCTGCCCCTTCAGACCTGGAGCATGAGGTAAGAGGCAAGTGCCAGCCTTCTCCCCAGCATTCTTCTGCTCACACGGCCTTGGGCCAGCTGGTGTGATGGGGGGCCCAGAGAACAGGCTGGGGGTGTGTCCTGCAGGGCTCCAGAGCCAAGGCCATGAATGACCATTGGCCCAGACCAGGCCTTGAGGCAGTGTTGAACCTCTACCACACACCGCCACTGTGACCCTAAGGGTATGGCTCACAGTCTGGGGTATCTGACCACCACTGTTTGGGTTACCTGAGGAGCATTAAGTCCTGTTGGGTCATGTGCACCCGGCTCCCTCAGTGATGACAGCTAGCAAGGGTCTGGGACCTGGCCCTGAGGGAGCCACCAAGGCAGAGCTGCCTCCTCTGTGAGGCGTGGGCACTGGTGGGAGGACCCAGACCAGCTCCTGGACAAACCCTCCATGGCAGGAGGACCACCACCCCTCCCAGGGTCCCCTTTCTCTTAGGTGGGTCTGGACCTCAGAGGGTGAGCCTTGTGCCTTGGGATCTTGCCCTTTCTTGTCACCCAGAGAGTGACATTTGTTTGCTGGAGATTGATAGGAACATTGAGACCTGACTATGACCTGTCCTCAAGAACAATAGATCGGACAGGGAGAAGTTTTTAACGAAAAGCCACACCCCTCCATCACCTTACCTCTAAGAGGGCTTTACTAAAAGCTTCCAAGGTTGGGGATTACCCAGCATAAGCCACCCATTTCCTTGAATGTCTCAACAACAAATATTTCTCGGCTCCAAAGTCCAATGTTTTGCTGTTGTTTGGCCTCACTGTGCGTCGCTCACACATCCTGGCCTTTGGTTACCAATTATAGCGAGCCAGCCAGGAGGTCTGTGCCCATGGTGTGTTGATCTCGATCAGGGGCGTCGCCATTTATACTTCCCAGCACATGCCAGAGTACATTTGGCTCCAGGATACTGGCAGGGATTCTCCCTGATATGCAGTGGCTGCCCTACAGCACGAGGCTGCTTGTCTTGGACACATGTCCAGAGCAAAGGTATACAGTTCATGTCATTTGGGGGTAAGTGGCTCCAGCTTGCACAGGCTGGGAAATAGGTCTACTCCAACTGGGCTGCTCCCCTTAGCGGATGGGAGCCCCTCTGAGTCCATTCCCTCTTGAGAACTGGGGGCCTCCATGTGGGAGTGGAAGTGGACGTTGACAAAATGCCTTCTCTGGCTTTCTGTCTTTGTGATTGGAGTGTTTATTTGTTCTTCATGTGTTTGTGTGTGTCAATGTGGTGTTAATCACGGCAGTCTGTGCTGTGGTTTGTGGGATCCTGTTTATGATTCGTACATTGTAGGTGTGTGAAACAGCACTTGCATTGAGTACTTGAGACGTCTTTGGTCAGTAACGGAGCTTGCATATGATCACACTAGGTATCGTTCCCTCCTGCGTTGTGTTTCAGCTGTGGTGGAACATTGCTTGACATATTCCCTTTCCAGTGGGTAGGATTCTGCCTTTTGGTGCCTTTGAACTGCGATCCTGAGAGACCTTTTGGCATTGCATTTGTCTCTCTGCTATTGGATAACACCTGCTGTGATCAGCAGAGCTCTAGTCCATCTTGTAGTCCGCTAAGGGACAAGCAAGTATTTTTTTTTTTTTTTTACATTGCATGGCCAGCATATTCTACAGATTCTGGTGAAACATGGCATCAAATGAATCATTTTCATATCTCCAAAACCAGTCTATGTAAAATATTCAGGTAGAGAAAGTTTGCTCAGTGAAATCCTTTTGGTTTTCATCATTGTGACCCTGAGAAAACGAGCATATTTCCAGGAGACATGTGGAAGTTCATGAAGCAAATTGAACTTTTCCTAATTTCTTTGCTTTTTCCTTTTTGGCTCTTTCTGCTTCCCAGGTCAGTAGGCATGACAACTGTGGTCCTGATTCCCTATCTTTCAATTTGCATGTTGTTTGTCATTTTGTTGTTAAAATGAGGGAACGTAGTTCGAAAACACTGAGGATGTTGTTCATCCTCACCCTTTGCTTTGGTCCTCAGGACTGAGAGTTTCTTTTTTGCATGTACTTTTGCATTTGTTTTGTGTGAAAGTGTTGTGGTTCTGGGAAACTCAAATGTGCTTCCCCAACGCACCCCTTTCAGGTGCATTCTCCAGATTTGGGCCACTTTTAGGGATAAGGCAATTGACATCAACTGCCGAGTTGATGTGTAAATGAGCTCTATTTCACTGAAAGGGAAGCACTTACCTATTCAATACTTCCTCCTCTGGAGAGAATTGGCCTCCATGGATTTCAGGTCCTGATGATCTGGCAAATAGCTAGTACTGAACTGATATCTGGTATGGAAGCTGCCTTAAGCTTCTTGCATTCTGAAGTGTAAACCTTCTGCGGTCCCTAGGTTTCTTAGAGATCCAAAAAGACCTTATATCTGTTGCCAATTTGACAGCAAGGACCATAAGTTGAAATGATGACACTTGAAGTCTTTCTAAATGGCCTCTCTAGATTTGGGGAGCATGAAACTTCACCAAGGTAAGTGGCAAGCATTCCTTGACTCTCCGGGTCATTTCAAAGAGGATAGAGGATTGGGACATTGGATGCTGGGCACATCTAAGATTCCCTACCTTTGCCTACTTAGCAGAAGGTCTCAAAAGCATCCGTTTGCAATCAGAAATGCTGGTATGGCATCCAGCTGACAATTGCTTGCTTCTTGGTTTTCACTAAGTGAAGGTGTTAAGGACTTGAGAATTGTAATCAAAATATGTAATTAAAGCTAAGAAACTCATGAAAAGGAACACATTTCAGGATAGAGTAGGAAGGTGGGATAAATGTGTTGAGCCAAAAACCAACATTTGATGCATCATTGGGCTGAAACGAAACTCCACTTCGGGAAATGGATACTGTTATTAAAAATACGTTTTTTTCAAGGCTGGATTGGGTTCCCCTCTGCCAAGAGAGCACGTTTACTTGGAATGCTGCTTTCAATACCATGGTATGTGAACTGTCCTGCCTTTAAGGGATCTCGATTTGCTTTTAAGATCTCTTCTCACTTTGGAGAAGAAAGAAGAATTCTCTTCAAAGGACTGATGAGCTTATTGGACCAGGTGTTTTGAAATATTTTGTTAACTATGGATGAGTTGCGGGGCCCTTAAGGCAACTCAAGGAGGACTATTTCAGTCGTATATCTGGGATGGAAATTACAGAGAAAACATTGTGAAATGGGGGAGAAGCTTCTCCAATTACACAGGATGGATACATGGAACACCTGTCGATATTCTAGAAAGGGTACAAAGTTTCTGAAATGCAGGTATGCCTTGGGATAATCGGTCAGCCATGCTGACGGTTACATGAGAGCCACTTGATTAAGCTTCCTTCTCAACCCCTTGTCATGCGATCTTTAACCTTGCCTCTTTAAGTGTCTAACAGATAGTTAGGCTGAGGCTTTCCCAAAGTGCTTCAACTTCAAGAAGACTCTTACCAATGCAGTTTTGACAAACTGAGTAAACAGATGCATATGCTACTAACGTTTGTGGATTTGCTTCGCAATAATGCTGATTTTGATCTGTGTTCTCCCGTTACGGGAAGCTCTTCCCCTCAACTTCCTAACAACTTACAACAATTTCTTCCCTTCTGCTTCTGCGTGTCTGGATTACCTGCCAGAACGTCTGCCCCAGAGTGCCACCCTCACGCTGCTTTTCAGGCTTATTCTCCTGGATTCCTTATACAAGTTTATATAAGACTTGGATCAAGCCTTGCAACGTGGCATTGCTTCCAACTCAGAATGCACTGTAGGGCTTTGCTTTCCTCCAGCAGCACGTAGCTAGAGTGGTCGTCACCCCATTCCCTGAAAGACTTGGGAAAAGATGAACCAGGAATGGAGGTTGAAAGCAAGTCCCCTAAAACAGAGATCCGCTGCTGAGTTTATGATTAACCACTCTATCCAAATCATACCCACATATTCTCCTCAGGGTTGCAGAGGACCAAAGAAAAGGGGGAATTGTACCATAGCCAGCTGAATGCAGCCCTTCCCAGGCAGCCCTTGCTGTGCACTGTGACCCACTGCCCCGTTACCAGGCAATGGTTCCCAGGAGACCACTAATGCCACTGTGACCACCTTGCTCAGCCATTGGTGGGCAGTGTAGTGGGCCCCTGCCCCAAGCAAGCCACTGTCTGTCAGCCATCTTTAGTGGGGGCCCTTTGTTAGGCAGCAGTCAGTGCAGTGCTGCCCCTTCAGACCTGGAGCATGAGGTAAGAGGCAAGTTCCAGCCTTCTCCCCAGCATTCTTCTGCTCACACGGGCTTGGGCCAGCTGGTGTGATGGGGGGCCCAGAGAACAGGCTGGGGGTGTGTCCTGCAGGGCTCCAGAGCCAAGGCCATGAATGACCATTGGCCCAGACCAGGCCTTGAGGCAGTGTTGAACCTCTACCACACACCGCCCCTGTGCCCCTAAGGGTATGGCTCACAGTCTGGGGTACCTGACCACCACTGTTTGGGTGGCCTGGGGAGCATTAAGTCCTGTTGGGTCATGTGCACCCGGCTCCCTCAGTGATGACATCTAGCAAGGGTCTGGGACCTGGCCCTGAGGGAGCCACCAAGGCAGAGCTGCCTCCTCTGTGAGGCGTGGGCACTGGTGGGAGGACCCAGACCAGCTCCTGGACAAACCCTCCATGGCAGGAGGACCACCACCCCTCCCAGGGACCCCTTTCTCTTAGGTGGGTCTGGACCTCAGAGGGTGAGTCTTGTGCCTTGGGACCTTGCCCTGTCTTGTCACCCAGAGAGTGACATTTGTTTGCTGGAGATTGATAGGAACTTTGAGACCTGACTATGACCTGTCCTCAAGAACAATGGAATCGGACAGGGAGAAGTTTTCAACGAAAAGCCACACCCCTCCATCACCTTACTTCTAAGAGGGCTTTGCTAAAAGCTTCCAAGGTTGGGGATTACCCAGCATAAGCCACCCATTTCCTTGAATGTCTCAACAACAAATATTTCTCGGCTCCAAAGTCCAATGTTTTGCTGTTGTTTGGCCTCACTGTGCGTCGCGCACACATCCTGGCCTTTGGTTACCAATTATAGCGAGCCAGCCAGGAGGTCTGTGCCCATGGTGTGTTGATCTCGATCAGGGGCGTCGCCATTTATAGTTCCCAGCACATGCCAGAGTACATTTGGCTCCAGGATACTGGCAGGGATTCTCCCTGATATGCAGTGGCTGCCCTACAGCACGAGGCTGCTTGTCTTGGACACATGTCCAGAGCAAAGGTATACAGTTCATGTCATTTGGGGGTAAGTGGCTCCAGCTTGCACAGGCTGGGAAATAGGTCTACTCCAACTGGGCTGCTCCCCTTAGCGGATGGGAGCCCCTCTGAGTCCATTCCCTCTTGAGAACTGGGGGCCTCCATGTGGGAGTGGAAGTGGAAGTTGACAAAATGCCTTCTCTGGCTTTCTGTCTTTGTGATTGGACTGTTTATTTGTTCTTCATGTGTTTGTGTGTGTCAATGTGGTGTTAATCACGGCAGTCTGTGCTGTGGTTTGTGGGATCCTGTTTGTGATTCGTACATTGTAGGTGTGTGAAACAGCACTTGCATTGAGTACTTGAGACGTCTTTGGTCAGTAACGGAGCTTGCATATGATCACACTACGTATCGTTCCCTCCTGCGTTGTGTTTCAGCTGTGGTGGAACATTGCTTGACATATTCCCTTTCCAGTGGGTAGGATTCTGCCTTTTGGTGCCTGGGAACTGCGATCCTGAGAGACATTTTGGCATTGCATTTGTCTCTCTGCTATTGGATAACACCTGCTGTGATCAGCAGAGCTCTAGTCCATCTTGTAGTCCGCTAAGGGACAAGCAAGTATTTTTTTTTTTTTTTTTTTTTTTTTTACTTTGCATGGCCAGCATATTCTACAGATTCTGGTGAAACATGGCATCAAATGAATCATTTTCATATCTCCAAAACCAGTCTATGTAAAATATTCAGGTAGAGAAAGTTTGCTCAGTGAAATCCTTTTGGTTTTCATCATTGTGACCCTGAGAAAACGAGCATATTTCCAGGAGACATGTGGAAGTTCATGAAGCAAATTGAACTTTTCCTAATTTCTTTGCTTTTTCCTTTTTGGCTCTTTCTGCTTCCCAGGTCAGTAGGCATGACAACTGTGGTCCTGATTCCCTATCTTTCAATTTGCATGTTGTTTGTCATTTTGTTGTTAAAATGAGGGAACGTAGTTCGAAAACACTGAGGATGTTGTTCATCCTCACCCTTTGCTTTGGTCCTCAGGACTGAGAGTTTCTTTTTTGCATGTACTTTTGCATTTGTTTTGTGTGAAAGTGTTGTGGTTCTGGGAAACTCAAATGTGCTTCCCCAACGCACCCCTTTCAGGTGCATTCTCCAGATTTGGGCCACTTTTAGGGATAAGGCAATTGACATCACCTGCCGAGTTGATGTGTAAATGAGCTCTATTTCACTGAAAGGGAAGCACTTACCTATTCAATACTTCCTCCTCTGGAGAGAATTGGCCTCCATGGATTTCAGGTCCTGATGATCTGGCAAATAGCTAGTACTGAACTGATATCTGGTATGGAAGCTGCCTTAAGCTTCTTGCATTCTGAAGTGTAAACCTTCTGCGGTCCCTAGGTTTCTTAGAGATCCAAAAAGACCTTATATCTGTTGCCAATTTGACAGCAAGGACCATAAGTTGAAATGATGACACTTGAAGTCTTTCTAAATGGCCTCTCTAGATTTGGGGAGCATGAAACTTCACCAAGGTAAGTGGCAAGCATTCCTTGACTCTCCGGGTCATTTCAAAGAGGATAGAGGATTGGGACATTGGATGCTGGGCACATCTAAGATTCCCTACCTTTGCCTACTTAGCAGAAGGTCTCAAAAGCATCCGTTTGCAATCAGAAATGCTGGTATGGCATCCAGCTGACAATTGCTTGCTTCTTGGTTTTCACTAAGTGAAGGTGTTAAGGACTTGAGAATTGTAATCAAAATATGTAATTAAAGCTAAGAAACTCATGAAAAGGAACACATTTCAGGATAGAGTAGGAAGGTGGGATAAATGTGTTGAGCCAAAAACCAACATTTGATGCATCATTGGGCTGAAACGAAACTCCACTTCGGGAAATGGATACTGTTATTAAAAATACGTTTTTTTCAAGGCTGGATTGGGTTCCCCTCTGCCAAGAGAGCACGTTTACTTGGAATGCTGCTTTCAATACCATGGTATGTGAACTGTCCTGCCTTTAAGGGATCTCGATTTGCTTTTAAGATCTCTTCTCACTTTGGAGAAGAAAGAAGAATTCTCTTCAAAGGACTGATGAGCTTATTGGACCAGGTGTTTTGAAATATTTTGTTAACTATGGATGAGTTGCGGGGCCCTTAAGGCAACTCAAGGAGGACTATTTCAGTCGTATATCTGGGATGGAAATTACAGAGAAAACATTGTGAAATGGGGGAGAAGCTTCTCCAATTACACAGGATGGATACATGGAACACCTGTCGATATTCTAGAAAGGGTACAAAGTTTCTGAAATGCAGGTATGCCTTGGGATAATCGGTCAGCCATGCTGACGGTTACATGAGAGCCACTTGATTAAGCTTCCTTCTCAACCCCTTGTCATGCGATCTTTAACCTTGCCTCTTTAAGTGTCTAACAGATAGTTAGGCTGAGGCTTTCCCAAAGTGCTTCAACTTCAAGAAGACTCTTACCAATGCAGTTTTGACAAACTGAGTAAACAGATGCATATGCTACTAACGTTTGTGGATTTGCTTCGCAATAATGCTGATTTTGATCTGTGTTCTCCCGTTACGGGAAGCTCTTCCCCTCAACTTCCTAACAACTTACAACAATTTCTTCCCTTCTGCTTCTGCGTGTCTGGATTACCTGCCAGAACGTCTGCCCCAGAGTGCCACCCTCACGCTGCTTTTCAGGCTTATTCTCCTGGATTCCTTATACAAGTTTATATAAGACTTGGATCAAGCCTTGCAACGTGGCATTGCTTCCAACTCAGAATGCACTGTAGGGCTTTGCTTTCCTCCAGCAGCACGTAGCTAGAGTGGTCGTCACCCCATTCCCTGAAAGACTTGGGAAAAGATGAACCAGGAATGGAGGTTGAAAGCAAGTCCCCTAAAACAGAGATCCGCTGCTGAGTTTATGATTAACCACTCTATCCAAATCATACCCACATATTCTCCTCAGGGTTGCAGAGGACCAAAGAAAAGGGGGAATTGTACCATAGCCAGCTGAATGCAGCCCTTCCCAGGCAGCCCTTGCTGTGCACTGTGACCCACTGCCCCGTTACCAGGCAATGGTTCCCAGGAGACCACTAATGCCACTGTGACCACCTTGCTCAGCCATTGGTGGGCAGTGTAGTGGGCCCCTGCCCCAAGCAAGCCACTGTCTGTCAGCCATCTTTAGTGGGGGCCCTTTGTTAGGCAGCAGTCAGTGCAGTGCTGCCCCTTCAGACCTGGAGCATGAGGTAAGAGGCAAGTTCCAGCCTTCTCCCCAGCATTCTTCTGCTCACACGGGCTTGGGCCAGCTGGTGTGATGGGGGGCCCAGAGAACAGGCTGGGGGTGTGTCCTGCAGGGCTCCAGAGCCAAGGCCATGAATGACCATTGGCCCAGACCAGGCCTTGAGGCAGTGTTGAACCTCTACCACACACCGCCCCTGTGCCCCTAAGGGTATGGCTCACAGTCTGGGGTACCTGACCACCACTGTTTGGGTGGCCTGGGGAGCATTAAGTCCTGTTGGGTCATGTGCACCCGGCTCCCTCAGTGATGACATCTAGCAAGGGTCTGGGACCTGGCCCTGAGGGAGCCACCAAGGCAGAGCTGCCTCCTCTGTGAGGCGTGGGCACTGGTGGGAGGACCCAGACCAGCTCCTGGACAAACCCTCCATGGCAGGAGGACCACCACCCCTCCCAGGGACCCCTTTCTCTTAGGTGGGTCTGGACCTCAGAGGGTGAGTCTTGTGCCTTGGGACCTTGCCCTGTCTTGTCACCCAGAGAGTGACATTTGTTTGCTGGAGATTGATAGGAACTTTGAGACCTGACTATGACCTGTCCTCAAGAACAATGGAATCGGACAGGGAGAAGTTTTCAACGAAAAGCCACACCCCTCCATCACCTTACTTCTAAGAGGGCTTTGCTAAAAGCTTCCAAGGTTGGGGATTACCCAGCATAAGCCACCCATTTCCTTGAATGTCTCAACAACAAATATTTCTCGGCTCCAAAGTCCAATGTTTTGCTGTTGTTTGGCCTCACTGTGCGTCGCGCACACATCCTGGCCTTTGGTTACCAATTATAGCGAGCCAGCCAGGAGGTCTGTGCCCATGGTGTGTTGATCTCGATCAGGGGCGTCGCCATTTATAGTTCCCAGCACATGCCAGAGTACATTTGGCTCCAGGATACTGGCAGGGATTCTCCCTGATATGCAGTGGCTGCCCTACAGCACGAGGCTGCTTGTCTTGGACACATGTCCAGAGCAAAGGTATACAGTTCATGTCATTTGGGGGTAAGTGGCTCCAGCTTGCACAGGCTGGGAAATAGGTCTACTCCAACTGGGCTGCTCCCCTTAGCGGATGGGAGCCCCTCTGAGTCCATTCCCTCTTGAGAACTGGGGGCCTCCATGTGGGAGTGGAAGTGGAAGTTGACAAAATGCCTTCTCTGGCTTTCTGTCTTTGTGATTGGACTGTTTATTTGTTCTTCATGTGTTTGTGTGTGTCAATGTGGTGTTAATCACGGCAGTCTGTGCTGTGGTTTGTGGGATCCTGTTTGTGATTCGTACATTGTAGGTGTGTGAAACAGCACTTGCATTGAGTACTTGAGACGTCTTTGGTCAGTAACGGAGCTTGCATATGATCACACTAGGTATCGTTCCCTCCTGCGTTGTGTTTCAGCTGTGGTGGAACATTGCTTGACATATTCCCTTTCCAGTGGGTAGGATTCTGCCTTTTGGTGCCTGGGAACTGCGATCCTGAGAGACATTTTGGCATTGCATTTGTCTCTCTGCTATTGGATAACACCTGCTGTGATCAGCAGAGCTCTAGTCCATCTTGTAGTCCGCTAAGGGACAAGCAAGTATTTTTTTTTTTTTTTTTTTTTTTTTTACTTTGCATGGCCAGCATATTCTACAGATTCTGGTGAAACATGGCATCAAATGAATCATTTTCATATCTCCAAAACCAGTCTATGTAAAATATTCAGGTAGAGAAAGTTTGCTCAGTGAAATCCTTTTGGTTTTCATCATTGTGACCCTGAGAAAACGAGCATATTTCTAGGAGACATGTGGAAGTTCATGAAGCAAATTGAACTTTTCCTAATTTCTTTGCTTTTTACTTTTTGGCTCTTTCTGCTTCCCAGGTCAGTAGGCATGACAACTGTGGTCCTGATTCCCTATCTTTCTATTTGCATGTTGTTTGTCGTTTTGTTGTTAAAATGAGGGAACATAGTTCGAAAACACTGAGGATGTTGTTCATCCTCACCCTTTGCTTTGGTCCTCAGGACTGAGAGTTTCTTTTTTGCATGTACTTTTGCATTTGTTTTGTGTGATAGTGTTGTGGCTCTGGGAAACTCAAATGTGCTTCCCCAACGCACCCCTTTCAGGTGCATTCTCCAGATTTGGGCCACTTTTAGGGATAAGGCAATTGACATCAACTGCCGAGTTGATGTGTAAATGAGCTCTATTTCACTGAAAGGGAAGCACTTACCTATTCAATACTTCCTCCTCTGGAGAGAATTGGCCTCCATGGATTTCAGGTCCTGATGATCTGGCAAATAGCTAGTACTGAACTGATATCTGGTATGGAAGCTGCCTTAAGCTTCTTGCATTCTGAAGTATAAACCTTCTGCGGTCCCTAGGTTTCTTAGAGATCCAAAAAGACCTTATATCTGTTGCCAATTTGACAGCAAGGACCATAAGTTGAAATGATGACACTTGAAGTCTTTCTAAATGGCCTCTCTAGATTTGGGGAGCATGAAACTTCACCAAGGTAAGTGGCAAGCATTCCTTGACTCTCCGGGTCATTTCAAAGAGGATAGAGGATTGGGACATTGGATGCTGGGCACATCTAAGATTCCCTACCTTTGCCTACTTAGCAGAAGGTCTCAAAAGCATCCGTTTGCAATCAGAAATGCTGGTATGGCATCCAGCTGACAATTGCTGGCTTCTTGGTTTTCACTAAGTGAAGGTGTTAAGGACTTGAGGATTGTAATCAAAATATGTAATTAAAGCTAATAAACTCATGAAAAGGAACACATTTCAGGATAGAGTAGGAAGGTGGGATAAATGTGTTGAGCCAAAAACCAACATTTGATGCATCATTGGGCTGAAACGAAACTCCACTTCGGGAAATGGATACTGTTATTAAAAATACGTTTTTTTCAAGGCTGGATTGGGTTCCCCTCTGCCAAGAGAACACGTTTACTTGGAATGCTGCTTTCAATACCATGGTATGTGAACTGTCCTGCCTTTAAGGGATCTCAATTTGCTTTTAAGATCTCTTCTCACTTTGGAGAAGAAAGAAGAATTCTCTTCAAAGGACGGATGAGCTTATTGGACCAGGTGTTTTGAAATATTTTGTTAACTTTGGATTAGTTGCGGGGCCCTTAAGGCAACTCAAGGAGGACTATTTCAGTCGTATATCTGGTATGGAAATTACAGAGAAAACATTGTGAAATGGGGGAGAAGCTTCTCCAATTACACAGGATGGATACATGGCACACCTGTCGATATTCTAGAAAGGGTACAAAGTTTCTGAAATGCAGGTATGCCTTGGGATAATCGGTCAGCCATGCTGACGGTTACATGAGAGCCACTTGATTAAGCTTCCTTCTCAACCCCTTGTCATGCGATCTTTAACCTTGCCTCTTTAAGTGTCTAACAGATAGTTAGGCTGAGGCTTTCCCAAAGTGCTTCAACTTCAAGAAGACTCTTACCAATGCAGTTTTGACAAACTGAGTAAACAGATGCATATGCTACTAACGTTTGTGGATTTGCTTCGCAATAATGCTGATTTTGATCTGTGTTCTCCCGTTATGGGAAGCTCTTCCCCTCAACTTCCTAACAACTTACAACAATTTCTTCCCTTCTGCTTCTGCGTGTCTGGATTACCTGCCAGAACGTCTGCCCCAGAGTGCCACCCTCACGCTGCTTTTCAGGCTTATTCTCCTGGATTCCTTATACAAGTTTATATAAGACTTGGATCAAGCCTTGCAACGTGGCATTGCTTCCAGCTCAGATTGCACTGTAGGGCTTTGCTTTCCTCCAGCAGCACGTAGCTAGAGTGGTCGTCACCCCATTCCCTGAAAGACTTGGGAAAAGATGAACCAGGAATCTAGGTTGAAAACAAGTCCCCTAAAACAGAGATCCGCTGCTGAGTTTATGATTAACCACTCTATCCAAATCATACCCACATATTCTCCTCAGGGTTGCAGAGGACCAAAGAAAAGGGGGAATTGTACCATAGCCAGCTGAATGCAGCCCTTCCCAGGCAGCCCTTGCTGTGCACTGTGACCCACTGCCCCGTTACCAGGCAATGGTTACCAGGAGACCACTAATGCCACTGTGACCACCCTGCTCAGCCATTGGTGGGCAGTGTAGTGGGCCCCTGCCCCAAGCAAGCCACTGTCTGTCAGCCATCTTTAGTGGGGGCCCTTTGTTAGCCAGCAGTCAGTGCAGTGCTGCCCCTTCAGACCTGGAGCATGAGGTAAGAGGCAAGTGCCAGCCTTCTCACCAGCATTCTTCTGCTCACACTGCCTTGGGCCAGCTGGTGTGATGGGGGGCCCAGAGAACAGGCTGGGGGTGTGTCCTGCAGGGCTCCAGAGCCAAGGCCATGAATGACCATTGGCCCAGACCAGGCCTTGAGGCAGTGTTGAACCTCTACCACACACCGCCACTGTGACCCTAAGGGTATGGCTCACAGTCTGGGGTACCTGACCACCACTGTTTGGGTGGCCTGAGGAGCATTAAGTCCTGTTGGGTCATGTGCACTCGGCTCCCTCAGTGATGACAGCTAGCAAGGGTCTGGGACCTGGCCCTGAGGGAGCCACCAAGGCAGAGCTGCCTCCTCTGTGAGGCGTGGGCACTGGTGGGAGGACCCAGACCAGCTCCTGGACAAACCCTCCATGGCAGGAGGACCACCACCCCTCCCAGTGTCCCCTTTCTCTTAGGTGGGTCTGGACCTCAGAGGGTGAGTCTTGTGCCTTGGGACCTTGCCCTTTCTTGTCACCCAGAGAGTGACATTTGTTTGCTGGAGATTGATAGGAACATTGAGACCTGACTATGACCTGTCCTCAAGAACAATGGATCGGACAGGGAGAAGTTTTCAACGAACAGCCACACCCCTCCATCACCTTACCTCTAAGAGGGCTTTGCTAAAAGCTTTCAAGGTTGGGGATTACCCAGCATAAGCCACCCATTTCCTTGAATGTCTCAACAACAAATATTTCTCGGCTCCAAAGTCCAATGTTTTGCTGTTGTTTGGCCTCACTGTGCGTCGCGCACACATCCTGGCCTTTGGTTACCAATTATAGCGAGCCAGCCAGGAGGTCTCTGCCCATGGTGTGTTGATCTCGATCAAGGGCTTCGCCATTTATAGTTCCCAGCACATGCCAGAGTACATTTGGCTCCAGGATACTGGCAGGGATTCTCCCTGTTATGCAGTGGCTGCCCTACAGCACGAGGCTGCTTGTCTTGGACACATGTCCAGAGCAACGGTATACAGTTCATGTCATTTGGGGGTAAGTCGCTCCAGCTTGCACAGGCTGGGAAATAGGTCTACTCCAACTGGGCTGCTCCCCTTAGCGGATGGGAGCCCCTCTGAGTCCATTCCCTCTTGAGAACTGGGGGCCTCCATGTGGGAGTGGAAGTGGAAGTTGACAAAATGCCTTCTCTGGCTTTCTGTCTTTGTGATTGGAGTGTTTATTTGTTCTTCATGTGTTTGTGTGTGTCAATGTGGTGTTAATCACGGCAGTCTGTGCTGTGGTTTGTGGGATCCTGTTTGTGATTCGTACATTGTAGGTGTGTGAAACAGCACTTGCATTGAGTACTTGAGACGTCTTTGGTCAGTAACGGAGCTTGCATATGATCACACTAGGTATCGTTCCCTCCTGCGTTGTGTTTCAGCTGTGGTGGAACATTGCTTGACATATTCCCTTTCCAGTGGGTAGGATTCTGCCTTTTGGTGCCTGGGAACTGCGATCCTGAGAGACCTTTTGGCATTGCATTTGTCTCTCTGCTATTGGATAACACCTGCTGTGATCAGCAGAGCTCTAGTCCATCTTGTAGTCCGCTAAGGGACAAGCAAGTATTTTTTTTTTTTTTTTTACTTTGCATGGCCAGCATATTCTACAGATTCTGGTGAAACATGGCATCAAATGAATCATTTTCATATCTCCAAAACCAGTCTATTAAAATATTCAGTTAGAGAAAGTTTGCTCAGTGAAATCCTTTTGGTTTTCATCATTGTGACCCTGAGAAAACGAGCATATTTCCAGGAGACATGTGGAAGTTAATGAAGCAAAATGAACTTTTCCTAATTTCTTTGCTTTTTCCTTTTTGGCTCTTTCTGCTTCCCAGGTCAGTAGGCATGACAACTGTGGTCCTGATTCCCTATCTTTCAATTTGCATGTTGTTTGTCGTTTTGTTGTTAAAATGAGGGAACGTAGTTCGAAAACACTGAGGATGTTGTTCATCCTCACCCTTTGCTTTGGTCCTCAGGACTGAGAGTTTCTTTTTGGCATGTACTTTTGCGTTTGTTTTGTGTGAAAGTGTTGTGGCTCTGGGAAACTCAAATGTGCTTCCCCAACGCACCCCTTTCAGGTGCATTCTCCAGATTTGGGCCACTTTTAGGGATAAGGCAATTGACATCAACTGCTGAGTTGATGTGTAAATGAGCTCTATTTCACTGAAAGGGAAGCGCTTACCAATTCAATACTTCCTCCCCTTAAGAGAATTGGCCTTCATGGATTTCAGGTCCTGATGATCTGGCAAATAGCTAGTACTGAACTGATATCTGGTATGGAAGCTGCCTTAAGCTTCTTGCATTCTGAAGTATAAACCTTCTGCGGTCCCTCGGTTTCTTAGAGATCCAAAAAGACCTTATATCTGTTGCCAATTTGACAGCAAGGACCATAAGTTGAAATGATGACACTTGAAGTCTTTCTAAATGGCCTCTCTAGATTTGGGGAGCATGAAACTTCACCAAGGTAAGTGGCAAGCATTCCTTGACTCTCCGGGTCATTTCAAAGAGGATAGAGGATTGGGATATTGGATGCTGGGCACATCTAAGATTCCCTACCTTTGCCTACTTAGCAGAAGGTCTCAAAAGCATCCGTTTGCAATCAGAAATGCTGGTATGGCATCCAGCTGACAATTGCTTGCTTCTTGGTTTTCACTAAGTGAAGGTGTTAAGGACTTGAGGATTGTGATCGAAATATGTAATTAAAGCTAAGAAACTCATGAAAAGGAACACATTTCAGGATAGAGTAGGAAGGTGGGATAAATGTGTTGAGCCAAAAACCAACATTTGATGCATCATTGGGCTGAAACGAAACTCCACTTCAGGAAATTGATACTGTTATTAAAAATACGTTTTTTTCAAGGCTGGATTGGGTTCCCCTCTGCCAAGAGAACACGTTTACTTGGAATGCTGCTTTCAATACCATGGTATGTGAACTGTCCTGCCTTTAAGGGATCTCGATTTGCTTTTGAGATCTCTTCTCTCTTTGCAGAAGAAAGAAGAATTCTCTTCAAAGGACTGATGAGCTTATTGGACCAGGTGTTTTGAAATATTTTGTTAACTTTGGATTAGTTGCGGGGCCCTTAAGGCAACTCAAGGAGGACTATTTCAGTCGTATATCTGGTATGGAAATTACAGAGAAAACATTGTGAAATGGGGGAGAAGCTTCTCCAATTACACAGGATGGATACATGGCACACCTGTCGATATTCTAGAAAGGGTACAAAGTTTCTGAAATGCAGGTATGCCTTGGGATAATCGGTCAGCCATGCTGACGGTTACATGAGAGCCACTTGATTAAGCTTCCTTCTCAACCCCTTGTCATGCGATCTTTAACCTTGCCTCTTTAAGTGTCTAACAGATAGTTAGGCTGAGGCTTTCCCAAAGTGCTTCAACTTCAAGAAGACTCTTACCAATGCAGTTTTGACAAACTGAGTAAACAGATGCATATGCTACTAACGTTTGTGGATTTGCTTCGCAATAATGCTGATTTTGATCTGTGTTCTCCCGTTACGGGAAGCTCTTCCCCTCAACTTCCTAACAACTTACAAAAATTTCTTCCCTTCTGCTTCTGCGTGTCTGGATTACCTGCCACAACGTCTGCCCCAGAGTGCCACCCTCACGCTGCTTTTCAGGCTTATTCTCCTGGATTCCTTATACAAGTTTATATAAGACTTGGATCAAGACTTGCAACGTGGCATTGCTTCCAACTCAGAATGCACTGTAGGGCTTCGCTTTCCTCCAGCAGGACGTAGCTAGAGTGGTCGTCACCCCATTCCCTGAAAGACTTGGGAAAAGATGAACCAGGAATGGAGGTTGAAAGCAAGTCCCCTAAAACAGAGATCCGCTGCTGAGTTTATGATTAACCACTCTATCCAAATCATACCCACATATTCTCCTCAGGGTTGCAGAGGACCAAAGAAAAGGGGGAATTGTACCATAGCCAGCTGAATGCAGCCCTTCCCAGGCAGCCCTTGCTGTGCACTGTGACCCACTGCCCCGTTACCAGGCAATGGTTACCAGGAGACCACTAATGCCACTGTGACCACCCTGCTCAGCCATTGGTGGGCAGTGTAGTGGGCCCCTGCCCCAAGCAAGCCACTGTCTGTCAGCCATCTTTAGTGGGGGCCCCTTTTTAGGCAGCAGTCAGTGGAGTGCTGCCCCTTCAGACCTGGAGCGTGAGGTAAGAGGCAAGTGCCAGCCTTCTCCCCAGCATTCTTCTGCTCACACGGCCTTGGGCCAGCTGGTGTGATGGGGGGCCCAGAGAACAGGCTGGGGGTGTGTCCTGCAGGGCTCCAGAGCCAAGGCCATGAATGACCATTGGCGCAGATCAGGCCTTGAGGCAGTGTTGAACCTCTACCACACTCTGCCACTGTGACCCTAAGGGTATGGCTCACAGTCTGGAGTACCTGACCGCCACTGTTTGGGTGGCCTGAGGAGCATTAAGACCTGTTGGGTCATGTGCACCCGGCTCCCTCAGTGATGAGAGCTAGCAAGGGTCTGGGACCTGGCCCTGAGGGAGCCACCAAGGCAGAGCTGCCTCCTCTGTGAGGCGTGGGCACTGGTGGGAGGACCCAGACCAGCTCCTGGACAAACCCTCCATGGCAGGAGGACCACCACCCCTCCCAGGGACCCCTTTCTCTTAGGTGGGTCTGGACCTCAGAGGGTGAGTCTTGTGCCTTGGGACCTTGCCCATTCTTGTCACCCAGAGAGTGACATTTGTTTGCTGGAGATTGATAGGAACATTGAGACCTGACTATGACCTGTCCTCAAGAACAATGGATCGGACAGGGAGAAGTTTTCAACCAAAAGCCACACCCCTCCATCACCTTACCTCTAAGAGGGCTTTGCTAAAAGCTTTCAAGGTTGGGGATTACCCAGCATAAGCCACCCATTTCCTTGAATGTCTCAACAACAAATATTTCTCGGCTCCAAAGTCCATGTTTTGCTGTTGTTTGGCCTCACTGTGCGTCGCGCACACATCCTGGCCTTTGGTTACCAATTATAGCGAGCCAGCCAGGAGGTCTGTGCCCATGGTGTGTTGATCTCGATCAGGGGCGTCGCCATTTAAAGTTCCCAGCACATGCCAGAGTACATTTGGCTCCAGGATACGGGCAGGGATTCTCCCTGATATGCAGTGGCTGCCCTACAGCACGAGGCTGCTTGTCTTGGACACATGTCCAGAGCAAAGGTATACAGTTCATGTCATTTGGGGGTAAGTCGCTCCAGCTTGCACAGGCTGGGAAATAGGTCTACTCCAACTGGGCTGCTCCCCTTAGCGGATGGGAGCCCCTCTGAGTCCATTCCCTCTTGAGAACTGGGGGCCTCCATGTGGGAGTGGAAGTGGAAGTTGACAAAATGCCTTCTCTGGCTTTCTGTCTTTGTGATTGGACTGTTTATTTGTTCTTCATGTGTTTGTGTGTGTCAATGTGGTGTTAATCACGGCAGTCTGTGCTGTGGTTTGTGGGATCCTGTTTGTGATTCGTACATTGTAGGTGTGTGAAACAGCACTTGCATTGAGTACTTGAGACGTCTTTGGTCAGTAACGGAGCTTGCATATGATCACACTAGGTATCGTTCCCTCCTGCGTTGTGTTTCAGCTGTGGTGGAACATTGCTTGACATATTCCCTTTCCAGTGGGTAGGATTCTGCCTTTTGTTGCCTGGGAACTGCGATCCTGAGAGACGTTTTGGCATTGCATTTGTCTCTCTGCTATTGGATAACACGTGCTGTGATCAGCAGAGCTCTATTCCATCTTGTAGTCCGCTAAGGGACAAGCAAGTATTTTTTTTTTTTTTTTACATTGCATGGCCAGCATATTCTACAGATTCTGGTGAAACATGGCATCAAATGAATCATTTTCATATCTCCAAAACCAGTCTATGTAAAATATTCAGGTAGAGAAAGTTTGCTCAGTGAAATCCTTTTGGTTTTCATCATTGTGACCCTGAGAAAACGAGCATATTTCTAGGAGACATGTGGAAGTTCATGAAGCAAATTGAACTTTTCCTAATTTCTTTGCTTTTTCCTTTTTGGCTCTTTCTGCTTCCCAGGTCAGTAGGCATGACAACTGTGGTCCTGATTCCCTATCTTTCTATTTGCATGTTGTTTGTCGTTTTGTTGTTAAAATGAGGGAACATAGTTCGAAAACACTGAGGATGTTGTTCATCCTCACCCTTTGCTTTGGTCCTCAGGACTGAGAGTTTCTTTTTTGCATGTACTTTTGCATTTGTTTTGTGTGATAGTGTTGTGGCTCTGGGAAACTCAAATGTGCTTCCCCAACGCACCCCTTTCAGGTGCATTCTCCAGATTTGGGCCACTTTTAGGGATAAGGCAATTGACATCAACTGCCGAGTTGATGTGTAAATGAGCTCTATTTCACTGAAAGGGAAGCATTTACCTATTCAATACTTCCTCCTCTTGAGAGAATTGGCCTCCATGGATTTCAGGTCCTGATGATCTGGCAAATAGCTAGTACTGAACTGATATCTGGTATGGAAGCTGCCTTAAGCTTCTTGCATTCTGAAGTATAAACCTTCTGCGGTCCCTAGGTTTCTTAGAGATCCAAAAAGACCTTATATCTGTTGCCAATTTGACAGCAAGGACCATAAGTTGAAATGATGACACTTGAAGTCTTTCTAAATGGCCTCTCTAGATTTGGGGAGCATGAAACTTCACCAAGGTAAGTGGCAAGCATTCCTTGACTCTCCGGGTCATTTCAAAGAGGATAGAGGATTGGGACATTGGATGCTGGGCACATCTAAGATTCCCTACCTTTGCCTACTTAGCAGAAGGTCTCAAAAGCATCCGTTTGCAATCAGAAATGCTGGTATGGCATCCAGCTGACAATTGCTTGCTTCTTGGTTTTCACTAAGTGAAGGTGTTAAGGACTTGAGGATTGTAATCAAAATATGTAATTAAAGCTAAGAAACTCATGAAAAGGAACACATTTCAGGATAGAGTAGGAAGGTGGGATAAATGTGTTGAGCCAAAAACCAACATTTGATGCATCATTGGGCTGAAACGAAACTCCACTTCGGGAAATGGATACTGTTATTAAAAATACGTTTTTTTCAAGGCTGGATTGGGTTCCCCTCTGCCAAGAGAACACGTTTACTTGCAATGCTGCTTTCAATACCATGGTATGTGAACTGTCCTGCCTTTAAGGGATCTCAATTTGCTTTTAAGATCTCTTCTCACTTTGGAGAAGAAAGAAGAATTCTCTTCAAAGGACGGATGAGCTTATTGGACCAGGTGTTTTGAAATATTTTGTTAACTTTGGATTAGTTGCGGGGCCCTTAAGGCAACTCAAGGAGGACTATTTCAGTCGTATATCTGGTATGGAAATTACAGAGAAAACATTGTGAAATGGGGGAGAAGCTTCTCCAATTACACAGGATGGATACATGGCACACCTGTCGATATTCTAGAAAGGGTACAAAGTTTCTGAAATGCAGGTATGCCTTGGGATAATCGGTCAGCCATGCTGACGGTTACATGAGAGCCACTTGATTAAGCTTCCTTCTCAACCCCTTGTCATGCGATCTTTAACCTTGCCTCTTTAAGTGTCTAACAGATAGTTAGGCTGCGGCTTTCCCAAAGTGCTTCAACTTCAAGAAGACTCTTACCAATGCAGTTTTGACAAACTGAGTAAACAGATGCATATGCTACTAACGTTTGTGGATTTGCTTCGCAATAATGCTGATTTTGATCTGTGTTCTCCTCTTACGGGAAGCTCTTCCCCTCAACTTCCTAACAACTTACAACAATTTCTTCCCTTCTGCTTCTGCGTGTCTGGATTACCTGCCAGAACGTCTGCCCCAGAGTGCCACCCTCACGCTGCTTTTCAGGCTTATTCTCCTGGATTCCTTATACAAGTTTATATAAGACTTGGATCAAGCCTTGCAACGTGGCATTGCTTCCAGCTCAGATTGCACTGTAGGGCTTTGCTTTCCTCCAGCAGCACGTAGCTAGAGTGGTCGTCACCCCATTCCCTGAAAGACTTGGGAAAAGATGAACCAGGAATCTAGGTTGAAAGCAAGTCCCCTAAAACAGAGATCCGCTGCTGAGTTTATGATTAACCACTCTATCCAAATCATACCCACATATTCTCCTCAGGGTTGCAGAGGACCAAAGAAAAGGGGGAATTGTACCATAGCCAGCTGAATGCAGCCCTTCCCAGGCAGCCCTTGCTGTGCACTGTGACCCACTGCCCCGTTACCAGGCAATGGTTACCAGGAGACCACTAATGCCACTGTGACCACCCTGCTCAGCCATTGGTGGGCAGTGTAGTGGGCCCCTGCCCCAAGCAAGCCACTGTCTGTCAGCCATCTTTAGTGGGGGCCCTTTGTTAGCCAGCAGTCAGTGCAGTGCTGCCCCTTCAGACCTGGAGCATGAGGTAAGAGGCAAGTGCCAGCCTTCTCCCCAGCATTCTTCTGCTCACACTGCCTTGGGCCAGCTGGTGTGATGGGGGGCCCAGAGAACAGGCTGGGGGTGTGTCCTGCAGGGCTCCAGAGCCAAGGCCATGAATGACCATTGGCCCAGACCAGGCCTTGAGGCAGTGTTGAACCTCTACCACACACCGCCACTGTGACCCTAAGGGTATGGCTCACAGTCTGGGGTACCTGACCACCACTGTTTGGGTGGCCTGAGGAGCATTAAGTCCTGTTGGGTCATGTGCACTCGGCTCCCTCAGTGATGACAGCTAGCAAGGGTCTGGGACCTGGCCCTGAGGGAGCCACCAAGGCAGAGCTGCCTCCTCTGTGAGGCGTGGGCACTGGTGGGAGGACCCAGACCAGCTCCTGGACAAACCCTCCATGGCAGGAGGACCACCACCCCTCCCAGGGTCCCCTTTCTCTTAGGTGGGTCTGGACCGCAGAGGGTGAGTCTTGTGCCTTGGGACCTTGCCCTTTCTTGTCACCCAGAGAGTGACATTTGTTTGCTGGAGATTGATAGGAACATTGAGACCTGACTATGACCTGTCCTCAAGAACAATGGATCGGACAGGGAGAAGTTTTCAACGAAAAGCCACACCCCTCCATCACCTTACCTCTAAGAGGGCATTGCTAAAAGCTTCCAAGGTTGGGGATTACCCAGCATAAGCCACCCATTTCCTTGAATGTCTCAACAACAAATATTTCTCGGCTCCAAAGTCCAATGTTTTGCTGTTGTTTGGCCTCACTGTGCGTCGCGCACACATCCTGGCCTTTGGTGACCAATTATAGCGAGCCAGCCAGGAGGTCTGTGCCCATGGTGTGTTGATCTCGATCAGGGGCGTCGCCATTTATAGTTCCCAGCACATGCCAGAGTACATTTGGCTCCAGGATACTGGCAGGGATTCTCCCTGATATGCAGTGGCTGCCCTACAGCACGAGGCTGCTTGTCTTGGAGACATGTCCAGAGCAATGGTATACAGTTCATGTCATTTGGGGGTAAGTCGCTCCAGCTTGCACAGGCTGGGAAATAGGTCTACTCCAACTGGGCTGCTCCCCTTAGCGGATGGGAGCCCCTCTGAGTCCATTCCCTCTTGAGAACTGGGGGCCTCCATGTGGGAGTGGAAGTGGACGTTGACAAAATGCCTTCTCTGGCTTTCTGTCTTTGTGATTGGAGTGTTTATTTGTTCTTCATGTGTTTGTGTGTGTCAATGTGGTGTTAATCACGGCAGTCTGTGCTGTGGTTTGTGGGATCCTGTTTGTGATTCGTACATTGTAGTTGTGTGAAACAGCACTTGCATTGAGTACTTGAGACGTCTTTGGTCAGTAACGGAGCTTGCATATGATCACACTAGGTATCGTTCCCTCCTGCGTTGTGTTTCAGCTGTGGTGGAACATTGGTTGACATATTCCCTTTCCAATCGTTTGGAATCTCCCCTTTGGTGCCTGGGAACTGCGATCCTGAGAGACCTTTTGGCATTGCATTTGTCTCTCTGCTATTGGATAACACCTGCTGTGATCAGCAGAGCTCTAGTCCATCTTGTAGTCCGCTAAGGGACAAGCAAGTATTTTTTTTTTTTTAAATTGCATTGCCAGCATATTCTACAGATTCTGGTGAAACATGGCATCAAATGAATCATTTTCATATCTCCAAAACCAGTCTATGTAAAATATTCAGTTAGAGAAAGTTTGCTCAGTGAAATCCTTTAGGTTTTCATCATTGTGACCCTGAGAAAACGAGCATATTTCCAGGAGACATGTGGAAGTTCATGAAGCAAATTGAACTTTTCCTAATTTCTTTGCTTTTTCCTTTTTGGCTCTTTCTGCTTCCCAGGTCAGTAGGCATGACAACTGTGGTCCTGATTCCCTATCTTTCAATTTGCATGTTGTTTGTCGTTTTGTTGTTAAAATGAGGGAACGTAGTTCGAAAACACTGAGGATGTTGTTCATCCTCACCCTTTGCTTTGGTCCTCAGGACTGAGAGTTTCTTTTCTGCATGTACTTTTGCGTTTGTTTTGTGTGAAAGTGTTGTGGCTCTGGGAAACTCAAATGTGCTTCCCCAACGCACCCCTTTCAGGTGCATTCTCCAGATTTGGGCCACTTTTAGGGATAAGGCAATTGACATCAACTGCTGAGTTGATGTGTAAATGAGCTCTATTTCACTGAAAGGGAAGCGCTTACCAATTCAATACTTCCTCCTCTTAAGAGAATTGGCCTCCATGGATTTCAGGTCCTGATGATCTGGCAAATAGCTAGTACTGAACTGATATCTGGTATGGAAGCTGCCTTAAGCTTCTTGCATTCTGAAGTATAAACCTTCTGCGGTCCCTCGGTTTCTTAGAGATCCAAAAAGACCTTATATCTGTTGCCAATTTGACAGCAAGGACCATAAGTTGAAATGATGACACTTGAAGTCTTTCTAAATGGCCTCTCTAGATTTGGGTAGCATGAAACTTCACCAAGGTAAGTGGCAAGCATTCCTTGACTCTCCGGGTCATTTCAAAGAGGATAGAGGATTGGGACATTGGATGCTGGGCACATCTAAGATTCCCTACCTTTGCCTACTTAGCAGAAGGTCTCAAAAGCATCCGTTTGCAATCAGAAATGCTGGTATGGCATCCAGCTGACAATTGCTTGCTTCTTGGTTTTCACTAAGTGAAGGTGTTAAGGACTTGAGGATTGTAATCGAAATATGTAATTAAAGCTAAGAAACTCATGAAAAGGAACACATTTCAGGATAGAGTAGGAAGGTGGGATCAATGTGTTGAGCCAAAAACCAACATTTGATGTATCATTGGGCTGAAACGAAACTCCACTTCGGGAAATGGATACTGTTATTAAAAATACGTTTTTTTCAAGGCTGGATTGGGTTCCCCTCTGCCAAGAGAACACGTTTACTTGGAATGCTGCTTTCAATAACATGGTATGTGAACTGTCCTGCCTTTAAGGGATCTCGATTTGCTTTTAAGATCTCTTCTCACTTTGGAGAAGAAAGAAGAATTCTCTTCAAAGGACTGATGAGCTTATTGGACCAGGTGTTTTGAAACATTTTGTTAACTTTGGATTAGTTGCGGGGCCCTTAAGGCAACTCAAGGAGGACTATTTCAGTCGTATATCTGGTATGGAAATTACAGAGAAAACATTGTGAAATGGGGGAGAAGCTTCTCCAATTACACAGGATGGATACATGGCACACCTGTCGATATTCTAGAAAGGGTACAAAGTTTCTGAAATGCAGGTATGCCTTGGGATAATCGGTCAGCCATGCTGACGGTTACATGAGAGCCACTTGATTAAGCTTCCTTCTCAACCCCTTGTCATGCGATCTTTAACCTTGCCTCTTTAAGTGTCTAACAGATAGTTAGGCTGCGGCTTTCCCAAAGTGCTTCAACTTCAAGAAGACTCTTACCAATGCAGTTTTGACAAACTGAGTAAACAGATGCATATGCTACTAACGTTTGTGGATTTGCTTCGCAATAATGCTGATTTTGATCTGTGTTCTCCCGTTACGGGAAGCTCTTCCCCTCAACTTCCTAACAACTTACAACAATTTCTTCCCTTCTGCTTCTGCGTGTCTGGATTACCTGCCAGAACGTCTGCCCCAGAGTGCCACCCTGACGCTGCTTTTCAGGCTTATTCTCCTGGATTCCTTATACAAGTTTATATAAGACTTGGATCAAGACTTGGAACGCGGCATTGCTTCCAACTCAGAATGCACTGTAGGGCTTTGCTTTCCTCCAGCAGCACGTAGCTAGAGTGGTCGTCACCCCATTCCCTGAAAGACTTGGGAAAAGATGAACCAGGAATCTAGGTTGAAAGCAAGTCCCCTAAAACAGAGATCCGCTGCTGAGTTTATGATTAACCACTCTTTCCAAATCATACCCACATATTCTCCTCAGGGTTGCAGAGGACCAAAGAAAAGGGGGAATTGTACCATAGCCAGCTGAATGCAGCCCTTCCCAGGCAGCCCTTGCTGTGCACTGTGACCCACTGCCCCGTTACCAGGCAATGGTTCCCAGGAGACCACTAATGCCACTGTGACCACCCTGCTCAGCCATTGGTGGGCAGTGTAGTGGGCCCCTGCCCCAAGCAAGCCACTGTCTGTCAGCCATCCTTAGTGGGGGCCCTTTGTTAGGCAGCAGTCAGTGGAGTGCTGCCCCTTCAGACCTGGAGCATGAGGTAAGAGGCAAGTGCCAGCCTTCTCCCCAGCATTCTTCTGCTCACACGGCCTTGGGCCAGCTGGTGTGATGGGGGGCCCAGATAAAAGGCTGGGGTGTGTCCTGCAGGGCTCCAGAGCCAAGGCCATGAATGACCATTGGCCCAGACCAGGCCTTGAGGCAGTGTTGAACCTCTACAACACACCGCCACTGTGACCCTAAGGGTATGGCTCACAGTCTGGGGTACCTGACCACCACTGTTTGGGTGGCCTGAGGAGCATTAAGACCTGTTGGGTCATGTGCACCCGGCTCCCTCAGTGATGAGAGCTAGCAAGGGTCTGGGACCTGGCCCTGAGGGAGCCACCAAGGCAGAGCTGCCTCCTCTGTGAGGCGTGGGCACTGGTGGGAGGACCCAGACCAGCTCCTGGACAAACCCTCCATGGCAGGAGGACCACCACCCCTCCCAGGGTCCCCTTTCTCTTAGGTGGGTCTGGACCTCAGAGGGTGAGTCTTGTGCCTTGGGACCTTGCCCTTTCTTGTCACCCAGAGAGTGACATTTGTTTGCTGGAGATTGATAGGAACATTGAGACCTGACTATGACCTGTCCTCAAGAACAATGGATCGGACAGGGAGAAGTTTTCAACGAAAAGCCACACCCCTCCATCACCTTACCTCTAAGAGGGCATTGCTAAAAGCTTCCAAGGTTGGGGATTACCCAGCATAAGCCACCCATTTCCTTGAATGTCTCAACAACAAATATTTCTCGGCTCCAAAGTCCAATGTTTTGCTGTTGTTTGGCCTCACTGTGCGTCGCGCACACATCCTGGCCTTTGGTGACCAATTATAGCGAGCCAGCCAGGAGGTCTGTGCCCATGGTGTGTTGATCTCGATCAGGGGCGTCGCCATTTATAGTTCCCAGCACATGCCAGAGTACATTTGGCTCCAGGATACTGGCAGGGATTCTCCCTGATATGCAGTGGCTGCCCTACAGCACGAGGCTGCTTGTCTTGGAGACATGTCCAGAGCAATGGTATACAGTTCATGTCATTTGGGGGTAAGTCGCTCCAGCTTGCACAGGCTGGGAAATAGGTCTACTCCAACTGGGCTGCTCCCCTTAGCGGATGGGAGCCCCTCTGAGTCCATTCCCTCTTGAGAACTGGGGGCCTCCATGTGGGAGTGGAAGTGGACGTTGACAAAATGCCTTCTCTGGCTTTCTGTCTTTGTGATTGGAGTGTTTATTTGTTCTTCATGTGTTTGTGTGTGTCAATGTGGTGTTAATCACGGCAGTCTGTGCTGTGGTTTGTGGGATCCTGTTTGTGATTCGTACATTGTAGTTGTGTGAAACAGCACTTGCATTGAGTACTTGAGACGTCTTTGGTCAGTAACGGAGCTTGCATATGATCACACTAGGTATCGTTCCCTCCTGCGTTGTGTTTCAGCTGTGGTGGAACATTGGTTGACATATTCCCTTTCCAATCGTTTGGAATCTCCCCTTTGGTGCCTGGGAACTGCGATCCTGAGAGACCTTTTGGCATTGCATTTGTCTCTCTGCTATTGGATAACACCTGCTGTGATCAGCAGAGCTCTAGTCCATCTTGTAGTCCGCTAAGGGACAAGCAAGTATTTTTTTTTTTTTAAATTGCATTGCCAGCATATTCTACAGATTCTGGTGAAACATGGCATCAAATGAATCATTTTCATATCTCCAAAACCAGTCTATGTAAAATATTCAGTTAGAGAAAGTTTGCTCAGTGAAATCCTTTAGGTTTTCATCATTGTGACCCTGAGAAAACGAGCATATTTCCAGGAGACATGTGGAAGTTCATGAAGCAAATTGAACTTTTCCTAATTTCTTTGCTTTTTCCTTTTTGGCTCTTTCTGCTTCCCAGGTCAGTAGGCATGACAACTGTGGTCCTGATTCCCTATCTTTCAATTTGCATGTTGTTTGTCGTTTTGTTGTTAAAATGAGGGAACGTAGTTCGAAAACACTGAGGATGTTGTTCATCCTCACCCTTTGCTTTGGTCCTCAGGACTGAGAGTTTCTTTTCTGCATGTACTTTTGCGTTTGTTTTGTGTGAAAGTGTTGTGGCTCTGGGAAACTCAAATGTGCTTCCCCAACGCACCCCTTTCAGGTGCATTCTCCAGATTTGGGCCACTTTTAGGGATAAGGCAATTGACATCAACTGCTGAGTTGATGTGTAAATGAGCTCTATTTCACTGAAAGGGAAGCGCTTACCAATTCAATACTTCCTCCTCTTAAGAGAATTGGCCTCCATGGATTTCAGGTCCTGATGATCTGGCAAATAGCTAGTACTGAACTGATATCTGGTATGGAAGCTGCCTTAAGCTTCTTGCATTCTGAAGTATAAACCTTCTGCGGTCCCTCGGTTTCTTAGAGATCCAAAAAGACCTTATATCTGTTGCCAATTTGACAGCAAGGACCATAAGTTGAAATGATGACACTTGAAGTCTTTCTAAATGGCCTCTCTAGATTTGGGGAGCATGAAACTTCACCAAGGTAAGTGGCAAGCATTCCTTGACTCTCCGGGTCATTTCAAAGAGGATAGAGGATTGGGACATTGGATGCTGGGCACATCTAAGATTCCCTACCTTTGCCTACTTAGCAGAAGGTCTCAAAAGCATCCGTTTGCAATCAGAAATGCTGGTATGGCATCCAGCTGACAATTGCTTGCTTCTTGGTTTTCACTAAGTGAAGGTGTTAAGGACTTGAGGATTGTAATCGAAATATGTAATTAAAGCTAAGAAACTCATGAAAAGGAACACATTTCAGGATAGAGTAGGAAGGTGGGATCAATGTGTTGAGCCAAAAACCAACATTTGATGTATCATTGGGCTGAAACGAAACTCCACTTCGGGAAATGGATACTGTTATTAAAAATACGTTTTTTTCAAGGCTGGATTGGGTTCCCCTCTGCCAAGAGAACACGTTTACTTGGAATGCTGCTTTCAATAACATGGTATGTGAACTGTCCTGCCTTTAAGGGATCTCGATTTGCTTTTAAGATCTCTTCTCACTTTGGAGAAGAAAGAAGAATTCTCTTCAAAGGACTGATGAGCTTATTGGACCAGGTGTTTTGAAACATTTTGTTAACTTTGGATTAGTTGCGGGGCCCTTAAGGCAACTCAAGGAGGACTATTTCAGTCGTATATCTGGTATGGAAATTACAGAGAAAACATTGTGAAATGGGGGAGAAGCTTCTCCAATTACACAGGATGGATACATGGCACACCTGTCGATATTCTAGAAAGGGTACAAAGTTTCTGAAATGCAGGTATGCCTTGGGATAATCGGTCAGCCATGCTGACGGTTACATGAGAGCCACTTGATTAAGCTTCCTTCTCAACCCCTTGTCATGCGATCTTTAACCTTGCCTCTTTAAGTGTCTAACAGATAGTTAGGCTGCGGCTTTCCCAAAGTGCTTCAACTTCAAGAAGACTCTTACCAATGCAGTTTTGACAAACTGAGTAAACAGATGCATATGCTACTAACGTTTGTGGATTTGCTTCGCAATAATGCTGATTTTGATCTGTGTTCTCCCGTTACGGGAAGCTCTTCCCCTCAACTTCCTAACAACTTACAACAATTTCTTCCCTTCTGCTTCTGCGTGTCTGGATTACCTGCCAGAACGTCTGCCCCAGAGTGCCACCCTGACGCTGCTTTTCAGGCTTATTCTCCTGGATTCCTTATACAAGTTTATATAAGACTTGGATCAAGACTTGGAACGCGGCATTGCTTCCAACTCAGAATGCACTGTAGGGCTTTGCTTTCCTCCAGCAGCACGTAGCTAGAGTGGTCGTCACCCCATTCCCTGAAAGACTTGGGAAAAGATGAACCAGGAATCTAGGTTGAAAGCAAGTCCCCTAAAACAGAGATCCGCTGCTGAGTTTATGATTAACCACTCTTTCCAAATCATACCCACATATTCTCCTCAGGGTTGCAGAGGACCAAAGAAAAGGGGGAATTGTACCATAGCCAGCTGAATGCAGCCCTTCCCAGGCAGCCCTTGCTGTGCACTGTGACCCACTGCCCCGTTACCAGGCAATGGTTCCCAGGAGACCACTAATGCCACTGTGACCACCCTGCTCAGCCATTGGTGGGCAGTGTAGTGGATCCCTGCCCCAAGCAAGCCACTGTCTGTCAGCCATCCTTAGTGGGGGCCCTTTGTTAGGCAGCAGTCAGTGGAGTGCTGCCCCTTCAGACCTGGAGCATGAGGTAAGAGGCAAGTGCCAGCCTTCTCCCCAGCATTCTTCTGCTCACACGGCCTTGGGCCAGCTGGTGTGATGGGGGGCCCAGATAAAAGGCTGGGGTGTGTCCTGCAGGGCTCCAGAGCCAAGGCCATGAATGACCATTGGCCCAGACCAGGCCTTGAGGCAGTGTTGAACCTCTACAACACACCGCCACTGTGACCCTAAGGGTATGGCTCACAGTCTGGGGTACCTGACCACCACTGTTTGGGTGGCCTGAGGAGCATTAAGACCTGTTGGGTCATGTGCACCCGGCTCCCTCAGTGATGAGAGCTAGCAAGGGTCTGGGACCTGGCCCTGAGGGAGCCACCAAGGCAGAGCTGCCTCCTCTGTGAGGCATGGGCACTGGTGGGAGGACCCAGACCAGCTCCTGGACAAACCCTCCATGGCAGGAGGACCACCACCCCTCCCAGGGACCCCTTTCTCTTAGGTGGGTCTGGACCTCAGAGGGTGAGTCTTTTGCCTTGGGATCTTGCCCTTTCTTGTCACCCAGAGAGTGACATTTGTTTGCTGGAGATTGATAGGAACATTGGGACCTGACTATGACCTGTCCTCAGGAACAAAGGATCGGACAGGGAGAAGTTTTCAACGAACAGCCACACCCCTCCATCACCTTACCTCTAAGAGGGCTTTGCTAAAAGCTTTCAAGGTTGGGGATTACCCAGCATAAGCCACCCATTTCCTTGAATGTCTCAACAACAAATATTTCTCGGCTCCAAAGTCCAATGTTTTGCTGTTGTTTGGCCTCACTGTGCGTCGCGCACACATCCTGGCCTTTGGTTACCAATTATAGCGAGCCAGCCAGGAGGTCTGTGCCCATGGTGTGTTGATCTTGATCAGGGGCGTCGCCATTTATAGTTCCCAGCACATGCCAGAGTACATTTGGCTCCAGGATACTGGCAGGGATTCTCCCTGATATGCAGTGGCTGCCCTACAGCACGAGGCTGCTTGTCTTGGAGACATGTCCAGAGCAACGGTATACAGTTCATGTCATTTGGGGGTAAGTCGCTCCAGCTTGCACAGGCTGGGAAATAGGTCTACTCCAACTGGGCTGCTCCCCTTAGCGGATGGGAGCCCCTCTGAGTCCATTCCCTCTTGAGAACTGGGGGCCTCCATGTGGGAGTGGAAGTGGAAGTTGACAAAATGCCTTCTCTGGCTTTCTGTCTTTGTGATTGGAGTGTTTATTTGTTCTTCATGTGTTTGTGTGTGTCAATGTGGTGTTAATCACGGCAGTCTGTGCTGTGGTTTGTGGGATCCTGTTTGTGATTCGTACATTGTAGTTGTGTGAAACAGCACTTGCATTGAGTACTTGAGACGTCTTTGGTCAGTAACGGAGCTTGCATATGATCACACTAGGTATCGTTCCCTCCTGCGTTGTGTTTCAGCTGTGGTGGAACATTGGTTGACATATTCCGTTTCCAATGGTTAGGAATCTCCCCTTTGGTGCCTGGGAACTGTGATCCTGAGAGACATTTTGGCATTGCATTTGTCTCTCTGCTATTGGATAACACCTGCTGTGATCAGCAGAGCTCTAGTCCATCTTGTAGTCCGCTAAGGGACAAGCAAGTATTTTTTTTTTTTTTAAATTGCATGGCCAGCATATTCTACAGATTCTGGTGAAACATGGCATCAAATGAATCATTTTCATATCTCCAAAACCAGTCTATGTAAAATATTCAGTTAGAGAAAGATTGCTCAGTGAAATCCTTTTGGTTTTCATCATTGTGACCCTGAGAAAACGAGCATATTTCCAGGAGACATGTGGAAGTTCATGAAGCAAATTGAACTTTTCCTAATTTCTTTGCTTTTTCCTTTTTGGCTCTTTCTGCTTCCCAGGTCAGTAGGCATGACAACTGTGGTCCTGATTCCCTATCTTTCAATTTGCATGTTGTTTGTCGTTTTGTTGTTAAAATGAGGGAACGTAGTTCGAAAACACTGAGGATGTTGTTCATCCTCACCCTTTGCTTTGGTCCTCAGGACTGAGAGTTTCTTTTTGGCATGTACTTTTGCGTTTGTTTTGTGTGAAAGTGTTGTGGCTCTGGGAAACTCAAATGTGCTTCCCCAACGCACCCCTTTCAGGTGCATTCTCCAGATTTGGGCCACTTTTAGGGATAAGGCAATTGACATCAACTGCTGAGTTGATGTGTAAATGAGCTCTATTTCACTGAAAGGGAAGCGCTTACCAATTCAATAATTCCTCCTCTTAAGAGAATTGGCCTCCATGGATTTCAGGTCCTGATGATCTGGCAAATAGCTAGTACTGAACTGATATCTGCTATGGAAGCTGCCTTAAGCTTCTTGCATTCTGAAGTATAAACCTTCTGCGGTCCCTAGGTTTCTTAGAGATCCAAAAAGACCTTATATCTGTTGCCAATTTGACAGCAAGGACCATAAGTTGAAATGATGACACTTGAAGTCTTTCTAAATGGCCTCTCTAGATTTGGGGAGCATGAAACTTCACCAAGGTATTTGGCAAGCATTCCTTGACTCTCCGGGTCATTTCAAAGAGGATAGAGGATTGGGACATTGGATGCTGGGCACATCTAAGATTCCCTACCTTTGCCTACTTAGCAGAAGGTCTCAAAAGCATCCGTTTGCAATCAGAAATGCTGGTATGGCATCCAGCTGACAATTGCTTGCTTCTTGGTTTTCACTAAGTGAAGGTGTTAAGGACTTGAGAATTGTAATCAAAATATGTAATTAAAGCTAAGAAACTCATGAAAAGGAACACATTTCAGGATAGAGTAGGAAGGTGGGATAAATGTGTTGAGCCAAAAACCAACATTTGATGCATCATTGGGCTGAAACGAAACTCCACTTCGGGAAATGGATACTGTTATTAAAAATACGTTTTTTTCAAGGCTGGATTGGGTTCCCCTCTGCCAAGAGAACACGTTTACTTGGAATGCTGCTTTCAATACCATGCTATGTGAACTGTCCTGCCTTTAAGGGATCTCGATTTGCTTTTAAGATCTCTTCTCACTTTGGAGAAGAAAGAAGAATTCTCTTCAAAGGACTGATGAGCTTATTGGACCAGGTGTTTTGAAACATTTTGTTAACTTTGGATTAGTTGCGGGGCCCTTAAGGCAACTCAAGGAGGACTATTTCAGTCGTATATCTGGTATGGAAATTACAGAGAAAACATTGTGAAATGGGGGAGAAGCTTCTCCAATTACACAGGATGGATACATGGCACACCTGTCGATATTCTAGAAAGGGTACAAAGTTTCTGAAATGCAGGTATGCCTTGGGATAATCGGTCAGCCATGCTGACGGTTACATGAGAGCCACTTGATTAAGCTTCCTTCGCAACCCCTTGTCATGCGATCTTTAACCTTGCCTCTTTAAGTGTCTAACAGATAGTTAGGCTGAGGCTTTCCCAAAGTGCTTCAACTTCAAGAAGACTCTTACCAATGCAGTTTTGACAAACTGAGTAAACAGATGCATATGCTACTAACGTTTGTGTATTTGCTTCGCAATAATGCTGATTTTGATCTGTGTTCTCCCGTTACGGGAAGCTCTTCCCCTCAACTTCCTAACAACTTACAACAATTTCTTCCCTTCTGCTTCTGCGTGTCTGGATTACCTGCCAGAACGTCTCCCCCAGAGTGCCACCCTCACGCTGCTTTTCAGGCTTATTCTCCTGGATTCCTTATACAAGTTTATATAAGACTTGGATCAAGACTTGCAACGTGGCATTGCTTCCAACTCAGAATGCACTGTAGGGCTTTGCTTTCCTCCAGCAGGACGTAGCTAGAATGGTCGTCACCCCATTCCCTGAAAGACTTGGGAAAAGATGAACCAGGAATCTAGGTTGAAAGCAAGTCCCCTAAAACAGAGATCCGCTGCTGAGTTTATGATTAACCACTCTTTCCAAATCATACCCACATATTCTCCTCAGGGTGGCAGAGGACCAAAGAAAAGGGGGAATTGTACCATAGCCAGCTGAATGCAGCCCTTCCCAGGCAGCCCTTGCTGTGCACTGTGACCCACTGCCCCGTTACCAGGCAATGGTTACCAGGAGACCACTAATGCCACTTTACCACCCTGCTCAGCCATTGGTGGGCAGTGTAGTGGATCCCTGCCCCAAGCAAGCCACTGTCTGTCAGCCATCTTTAGTGGGGGCCCTTTGTTAGGCAGCAGTGAGTGGAGTGCTGCCCCTTCAGACCTGGAGCATGAGGTAAGAGGCAAGTGCCAGCCTTCTCCCCAGCATTCTTCTGCTCACACGGCCTTGGGCCAGCTGGTGTGATGGGGGGCCGAGAGAAAAAGCTGGGGGTGTGTCCTGCAGGGCTCCAGAGCAAAGGCCATGAATGACCATTGGCCCAGACCAGGCCTTGAGGCAGTGTTGAACCTCTACAACACACCGCCACTGTGACCCTAAGGGTATGGCTCACAGTCTGGGGTACCTGACCACCACTGTTTGGGTGGCCTGAGGAGCATTAAGACCTGTTGGGTCATGTGCACCCGGCTCCCTCAGTGATGAGAGCTAGCAAGGGTCTGGGACCTGGCCCTGAGGGAGCCACCAAGGCAGAGCTGCCTCCTCTGTGAGGCGTGGGCACTGGTGGGAGGGCCCAGACCAGCTCCTGGACAAACCCTCCATGGCAGGAGGACCACCACCCCTCCCAGGGACCCCTTTCTCTTAGGTGGGTCTGGACCTCAGAGGGTGAGTCTTTTGCCTTGGGATCTTGCCCTTTCTTGTCACCCAGAGAGTGACATTTGTTTGCTGGAGATTGATAGGAACATTGAGACCTGACTATGACCTGTCCTCAAGAACAATGGATCGGACAGGGAGAAGTTTTCAACGAACAGCCACACCCCTCCATCACCTTACCTCTAAGAGGGCTTTGCTAAAAGCTTTCAAGGTTGGGGATTACCCAGCATAAGCCACCCATTTCCTTGAATGTCTCAACAACAAATATTTCTCGGCTCCAAAGTCCAATGTTTTGCTGTTGTTTGGCCTCACTGTGCGTCGCGCACACATCCTGGCCTTTGGTTACCAATTATAGCGAGCCAGCCAGGAGGTCTGTGCCCATGGTGTGTTGATCTCGATCAGGGGCGTCGCCATTTATACTTCCCAGCACATGCCAGAGTACATTTGGCTCCAGGATACTGGCAGGGATTCTCCCTGATATGCAGTGGCTGCCCTACAGCACGAGGCTGCTTGTCTTGGAGACATGTCCAGAGCAACGGTATACAGTTCATGTCATTTGGGGGTAAGTCGCTCCAGCTTGCACAGGCTGGGAAATAGGTCTACTCCAACTGGGCTGCTCCCCTTAGCGGATGGGAGCCCCTCTGAGTCCATTCCCTCTTGAGAACTGGGGGCCTCCATGTGGGAGTGGAAGTGGAAGTTGACAAAATGCCTTCTCTGGCTTTCTGTCTTTGTGATTGGAGTGTTTATTTGTTCTTCATGTGTTTGTGTGTGTCAATGTGGTGTTAATCACGGCAGTCTGGGCTTTGGTTTGTGGGATCCTGTTTGTGATTCGTACATTGTAGGTGTGTGAAACAGCACTTGCATTGAGTACTTGAGACGTCTTTGGTCAGTAACGGAGCTTGCATATGATCACACTAGGTATCGTTCCCTCCTGCGTTGTGTTTCAGCTGTGGTGGAACATTGGTTGACATATTCCGTTTCCAATGGTTAGGAATCTCCCCTTTGGTGCCTGGGAACTGCGATCCTGAGAGACCTTTTGGCATTGCATTTGTCTCTCTGCTATTGGATAACACCTGCTGTGATCAGCAGAGCTCTAGTCCATCTTGTAGTCCGCTAAGGGACAAGCAAGTATTTTTTTTTTTTTTAAATTGCATGGCCAGCATATTCTACAGATTCTGGTGAAACATGGCATCAAATGAATCATTTTCATATCTCCAAAACCAGTCTATGTAAAATATTCAGTTAGAGAAAGTTTGCTCAGTGAAATCCTTTTGGTTTTCATCATTGTGACCCTGAGAAAACGAGCATATTTCCAGGAGACATGTGGAAGTTAATGAAGCAAATTGAACTTTTCCTAATTTCTTTGCTTTTTCCTTTTTGGCTCTTTCTGCTTCCCAGGTCAGTAGGCATGACAACTGTGGTCCTGATTCCCTATCTTTCAATTTGCATGTTGTTTGTCGTTTTGTTGTTAAAATGAGGGAACGTAGTTCGAAAACACTGAGGATGTTGTTCATCCTCACCCTTTGCTTTGGTCCTCAGGACTGAGAGTTTCTTTTTGGCATGTACTTTTGCGTTTGTTTTGTGTGAAAGTGTTGTGGCTCTGGGAAACTCAAATGTGCTTCCCCAACGCACCCCTTTCAGGTGCATTCTCCAGATTTGGGCCACTTTTAGGGATAAGGCAATTGACATCAACTGCTGAGTTGATGTGTAAATGAGCTCTATTTCACTGAAAGGGAAGCGCTTACCAATTCAATACTTCCTCCTCTTAAGAGAATTGGCCTCCATGGATTTCAGGTCCTGATGATCTGGCAAATAGCTAGTACTGAACTGATATCTGCTATGGAAGCTGCCTTAAGCTTCTTGCATTCTGAAGTATAAACCTTCTGCGGTCCCTAGGTTTCTTAGAGATCCAAAAAGACCTTATATCTGTTGCCAATTTGACAGCAAGGACCATAAGTTGAAATGATGACACTTGAAGTCTTTCTAAATGGCCTCTCTAGATTTGGGGAGCATGAAACTTCACCAAGGTAAGTGGCAAGCATTCCTTGACTCTCCGGGTCATTTCAAAGAGGATAGAGGATTGGGACATTGGATGCTGGGCACATCTAAGATTCCCTACCTTTGCCTACTTAGCAGAAGGTCTCAAAAGCATCCGTTTGCAATCAGAAATGCTGGTATGGCATCCAGCTGACAATTGCTTGCTTCTTGGTTTTCACTAAGTGAAGGTGTTAAGGACTTGAGAATTGTAATCAAAATATGTAATTAAAGCTAAGAAACTCATGAAAAGGAACACATTTCAGGATAGAGTAGGAAGGTGGGATAAATGTGTTGAGCCAAAAACCAACATTTGATGCATCATTGGGCTGAAACGAAACTCCACTTCGGGAAATGGATACTGTTATTAAAAATACGTTTTTTTCAAGGCTGGATTGGGTTCCCCTCTGCCAAGAGAACACGTTTACTTGGAATGCTGCTTTCAATACCATGGTATGTGAACTGTCCTGCCTTTAAGGGATCTCGATTTGCTTTTAAGATCTCTTCTCACTTTGGAGAAGAAAGAAGAATTCTCTTCAAAGGACTGATGAGCTTATTGGACCAGGTGTTTTGAAACATTTTGTTAACTTTGGATTAGTTGCGGGGCCCTTAAGGCAACTCAAGGAGGACTATTTCAGTCGTATATCTGGTATGGAAATTACAGAGAAAACATTGTGAAATGGGGGAGAAGCTTCTCCAATTACACAGGATGGATACATGGCACACCTGTCGATATTCTAGAAAGGGTACAAAGTTTCTGAAATGCAGGTATGCCTTGGGATAATCGGTCAGCCATGCTGACGGTTACATGAGAGCCACTTGATTAAGCTTCCTTCGCAACCCCTTGTCATGCGATCTTTAACCTTGCCTCTTTAAGTGTCTAACAGATAGTTAGGCTGAGGCTTTCCCAAAGTGCTTCAACTTCAAGAAGACTCTTACCAATGCAGTTTTGACAAACTGAGTAAACAGATGCATATGCTACTAACGTTTGTGTATTTGCTTCGCAATAATGCTGATTTTGATCTGTGTTCTCCCGTTACGGGAAGCTCTTCCCCTCAACTTCCTAACAACTTACAACAATTTCTTCCCTTCTGCTTCTGCGTGTCTGGATTACCTGCCAGAACGTCTCCCCCAGAGTGCCACCCTCACGCTGCTTTTCAGGCTTATTCTCCTGGATTCCTTATACAAGTTTATATAAGACTTGGATCAAGACTTGCAACGTGGCATTGCTTCCAACTCAGAATGCACTGTAGGGCTTTGCTTTCCTCCAGCAGGACGTAGCTAGAATGGTCGTCACCCCATTCCCTGAAAGACTTGGGAAAAGATGAACCAGGAATCTAGGTTGAAAGCAAGTCCCCTAAAACAGAGATCCGCTGCTGAGTTTATGATTAACCACTCTTTCCAAATCATACCCACATATTCTCCTCAGGGTGGCAGAGGACCAAAGAAAAGGGGGAATTGTACCATAGCCAGCTGAATGCAGCTCTTCCCAGGCAGCCCTTGCTGTGCACTGTGACCCACTGCCCCGTTACCAGGCAATGGTTACCAGGAGACCACTAATGCCACTTTACCACCCTGCTCAGCCATTGGTGGGCAGTGTAGTGGATCCCTGCCCCAAGCAAGCCACTGTCTGTCAGCCATCTTTAGTGGGGGCCCTTTGTTAGGCAGCAGTCAGTGGAGTGCTGCCCCTTCAGACCTGGAGCATGAGGTAAGAGGCAAGTGCCAGCCTTCTCCCCAGCATTCTTCTGCTCACACGGCCTTGGGCCAGCTGGTGTGATGGGGGGCCGAGAGAAAAAGCTGGGGGTGTGTCCTGCAGGGCTCCAGAGCAAAGGCCATGAATGACCATTGGCCCAGACCAGGCCTTGAGGCAGTGTTGAACCTCTACAACACACCGCCACTGTGACCCTAAGGGTATGGCTCACAGTCTGGGGTACCTGACCACCACTGTTTGGGTGGCCTGAGGAGCATTAAGACCTGTTGGGTCATGTGCACCCGGCTCCCTCAGTGATGAGAGCTAGCAAGGGTCTGGGACCTGGCCCTGAGGGAGCCACCAAGGCAGAGCTGCCTCCTCTGTGAGGCGTGGGCACTGGTGGGAGGACCCAGACCAGCTCCTGGACAAACCCTCCATGGCAGGAGCACCACCACCCCTCCCAGGGACCCCTTTCTCTTAGGTGGGTCTGGACCTCAGAGGGTGAGTCTTTTGCCTTGGGATCTTGCCCTTTCTTGTCACCCAGAGAGTGACATTTGTTTGCTGGAGATTGATAGGAACATTGAGACCTGACTATGACCTGTCCTCAAGAACAATGGATCGGACAGGGAGAAGTTTTCAACGAACAGCCACACCCCTCCATCACCTTACCTCTAAGAGGGCTTTGCTAAAAGCTTTCAAGGTTGGGGATTACCCAGCATAAGCCACCCATTTCCTTGAATGTCTCAACAACAAATATTTCTCGGCTCCAAAGTCCAATGTTTTGCTGTTGTTTGGCCTCACTGTGCGTCGCGCACACATCCTGGCCTTTGGTTACCAATTATAGCGAGCCAGCCAGGAGGTCTGTGCCCATGGTGTGTTGATCTCGATCAGGGGCGTCGCCATTTATACTTCCCAGCACATGCCAGAGTACATTTGGCTCCAGGATACTGGCAGGGATTCTCCCTGATATGCAGTGGCTGCCCTACAGCACGAGGCTGCTTGTCTTGGAGACATGTCCAGAGCAACGGTATACAGTTCATGTCATTTGGGGGTAAGTCGCTCCAGCTTGCACAGGCTGGGAAATAGGTCTACTCCAACTGGGCTGCTCCCCTTAGCGGATGGGAGCCCCTCTGAGTCCATTCCCTCTTGAGAACTGGGGGCCTCCATGTGGGAGTGGAAGTGGAAGTTGACAAAATGCCTTCTCTGGCTTTCTGTCTTTGTGATTGGAGTGTTTATTTGTTCTTCATGTGTTTGTGTGTGTCAATGTGGTGTTAATCACGGCAGTCTGGGCTTTGGTTTGTGGGATCCTGTTTGTGATTCGTACATTGTAGGTGTGTGAAACAGCACTTGCATTGAGTACTTGAGACGTCTTTGGTCAGTAACGGAGCTTGCATATGATCACACTAGGTATCGTTCCCTCCTGCGTTGTGTTTCAGCTGTGGTGGAACATTGGTTGACATATTCCGTTTCCAATGGTTAGGAATCTCCCCTTTGGTGCCTGGGAACTGCGATCCTGAGAGACCTTTTGGCATTGCATTTGTCTCTCTGCTATTGGATAACACCTGCTGTGATCAGCAGAGCTCTAGTCCATCTTGTAGTCCGCTAAGGGACAAGCAAGTATTTTTTTTTTTTTAAATTGCATGGCCAGCATATTCTACAGATTCTGGTGAAACATGGCATCAAATGAATCATTTTCATATCTCCAAAACCAGTCTATGTAAAATATTCAGTTAGAGAAAGTTTGCTCAGTGAAATCCTTTTGGTTTTCATCATTGTGACCCTGAGAAAACGAGCATATTTCCAGGAGACATGTGGAAGTTCATGAAGCAAATTGAACTTTTCCTAATTTCTTTGCTTTTTCCTTTTTGGCTCTTTCTGCTTCCCAGGTCAGTAGGCATGACAACTGTGGTCCTGATTCCCTATCTTTCAATTTGCATGTTGTTTGTCGTTTTGTTGTTAAAATGAGGGAACGTAGTTCGAAAACACTGAGGATGTTGTTCATCCTCACCCTTTGCTTTGGTCCTCAGGACTGAGAGTTTCTTTTTGGCATGTACTTTTGCGTTTGTTTTGTGTGAAAGTGTTGTGGCTCTGGGAAACTCAAATGTGCTTCCCCAACGCACCCCTTTCAGGTGCATTCTCCAGATTTGGGCCACTTTTAGGGATAAGGCAATTGACATCAACTGCTGAGTTGATGTGTAAATGAGCTCTATTTCACTGAAAGGGAAGCGCTTACCAATTCAATACTTCCTCCTCTTAAGAGAATTGGCCTCCATGGATTTCAGGTCCTGATGATCTGGCAAATAGCTAGTACTGAACTGATATCTGGTATGGAAGCTGCCTTAAGCTTCTTGCATTCTGAAGTATAAACCTTCTGCGGTCCCTCGGTTTCTTAGAGATCCAAAAAGACCTTATATCTGTTGCCAATTTGACAGCAAGGACCATAAGTTGAAATGATGACACTTGAAGTCTTTCTAAATGGCCTCTCTAGATTTGGGGAGCATGAAACTTCACCAAGGTAAGTGGCAAGCATTCCTTGACTCTCCGGGTCATTTCAAAGAGGATAGAGGATTGGGACATTGGATGCTGGGCACATCTAAGATTCCCTACCTTTGCCTACTTAGCAGAAGGTCTCAAAAGCATCCGTTTGCAATCAGAAATGCTGGTATGGCATCCAGCTGACAATTGCTTGCTTCTTGGTTTTCACTAAGTGAAGGTGTTAAGGACTTGAGAATTGTAATCAAAATATGTAATTAAAGCTAAGAAACTCAGGAAAAGGAACACATTTCAGGATAGAGTAGGAAGGTGGGATAAATGTGTTGAGCCAAAAACCAACATTTGATGCATCATTGGGCTGAAACGAAACTCCACTTCGGGAAATGGATACTGTTATTAAAAATACGTTTTTTTCAAGGTTGGATTGGGTTCCCCTCTGCCAAGAGAACACGTTTACTTGGAATGCTGCTTTCAATACCATGGTATGTGAACTGTCCTGCCTTTAAGGGATCTCGATTTGCTTTTAAGATCTCTTCTCACTTTGGAGAAGAAAGAAGAATTCTCTTCAAAGGACTGATGAGCTTATTGGACCAGGTGTTTTGAAACATTTTGTTAACTTTGGATTAGTTGCGGGGCCCTTAAGGCAACTCAAGGAGGACTATTTCAGTCGTATATCTGGTATGGAAATTACAGAGAAAACATTGTGAAATGGGGGAGAAGCTTCTCCAATTACACAGGATGGATACATGGCACACCTGTCGATATTCTAGAAAGGGTACAAAGTTTCTGAAATGCAGGTATGCCTTGGGATAATCGGTCAGCCATGCTGACGGTTACATGAGAGCCACTTGATTAAGCTTCCTTCTCAACCCCTTGTCATGCGATCTTTAACCTTGCCTCTTTAAGTGTCTAACAGATAGTTCGGCTGAGGCTTTCCCAAAGTGCTTCAACTTCAAGAAGACTCTTACCAATGCAGTTTTGACAAACTGAGTAAACAGATGCATATGCTACTAACGTTTGTGGATTTGCTTCGCAATAATGCTGATTTTGATCTGTGTTCTCCCGTTACTGAAAGCTCTTCCCCTCAACTTCCTAACAACTTACAAAAATTTCTTCCCTTCTGCTTCTGCGTGTCTGGATTACCTGCCAGAACGTCTGCCCCAAAGTGCCACCCTCACGCTGCTTTTCAGGCTTATTCTCCTGGATTCCTTATACAAGTTTATATAAGACTTGGATCAAGACTTGCAACGTGGCATTGCTTCCAACTCAGAATGCACTGTAGGGCTTTGCTTTCCTCTAGCAGCACGTAGCTAGAGTGGTCATCACCCCATTCCCTGAAAGACTTGGGAAAAGATGAACCAGGAATCTACGTTGAAAGCAAGTCCCCTAAAACAGAGATCCGCTGTTGAGTTTATGATTAACCACTCTATCCAAATCATACCCACATATTCTCCTCAGGGTTGCAGAGGACCAAAGAAAAGGGGGAATTGTACCATAGCCAGCTGAATGCAGCCCTTCCCAGGCAGCCCTTGCTGTGCACTGTGACCCACTGCCCCGTTACCAGGCAATGGTTCCCAGGAGACCACTAATGCCACTGTGACCACCCTGCTCAGCCATTGGTGGGCAGTGTAGTGGGCCCCTGCCCCAAGCAAGCCACTGTCTGTCAGCCATCTTTAGTGGGGGCCCTTTGTTAGGCAGCAGTGAGTGGAGTGCTGCCCCTTCAGACCTGGAGCATGAGGTAAGAGGCAAGTGCCAGCCTTCTCCCCAGCATTCTTCTGCTCACACGGCCTTGGGCCAGCTGGTGTGATGGGGGGCCGAGAGAAAAAGCTGGGGGTGTGTCCTGCAGGGCTCCAGAGCAAAGGCCATGAATGACCATTGGCCCAGACCAGGCCTTGAGGCAGTGTTGAACCTCTACAACACACCGCCACTGTGACCCTAAGGGTATGGCTCACAGTCTGGGGTACCTGACCACCACTGTTTGGGTGGCCTGAGGAGCATTAAGACCTGTTGGGTCATGTGCACCCGGCTCCCTCAGTGATGAGAGCTAGCAAGGGTCTGGGACCTGGCCCTGAGGGAGCCACCAAGGCAGAGCTGCCTCCTCTGTGAGGCGTGGGCACTGGTGGGAGGGCCCAGACCAGCTCCTGGACAAACCCTCCATGGCAGGAGGACCACCACCCCTCCCAGGGACCCCTTTCTCTTAGGTGGGTCTGGACCTCAGAGGGTGAGTCTTGTGCCTTGGGATCTTGCCCTTTCTTGTCACCCAGAGAGTGACATTTGTTTGCTGGAGATTGATAGGAACATTGAGACCTGACTATGACCTGTCCTCAAGAACAATGGATCGGACAGGGAGAAGTTTTCAACGAACAGCCACACCCCTCCATCACCTTACCTCTAAGAGGGCTTTGCTAAAAGCTTTCAAGGTTGGGGATTACCCAGCATAAGCCACCCATTTCCTTGAATGTCTCAACAACAAATATTTCTCGGCTCCAAAGTCCAATGTTTTGCTGTTGTTTGGCCTCACTGTGCGTCGCGCACACATCCTGGCCTTTGGTTACCAATTATAGCGAGCCAGCCAGGAGGTCTGTGCCCATGGTGTGTTGATCTCGATCAGGGGCGTCGCCATTTATACTTCCCAGCACATGCCAGAGTACATTTGGCTCCAGGATACTGGCAGGGATTCTCCCTGATATGCAGTGGCTGCCCTACAGCACGAGGCTGCTTGTCTTGGAGACATGTCCAGAGCAACGGTATACAGTTCATGTCATTTGGGGGTAAGTCGCTCCAGCTTGCACAGGCTGGGAAATAGGTCTACTCCAACTGGGCTGCTCCCCTTAGCGGATGGGAGCCCCTCTGAGTCCATTCCCTCTTGAGAACTGGGGGCCTCCATGTGGGAGTGGAAGTGGAAGTTGACAAAATGCCTTCTCTGGCTTTCTGTCTTTGTGATTGGAGTGTTTATTTGTTCTTCATGTGTTTGTGTGTGTCAATGTGGTGTTAATCACGGCAGTCTGGGCTTTGGTTTGTGGGATCCTGTTTGTGATTCGTACATTGTAGGTGTGTGAAACAGCACTTGCATTGAGTACTTGAGACGTCTTTGGTCAGTAACGGAGCTTGCATATGATCACACTAGGTATCGTTCCCTCCTGCGTTGTGTTTCAGCTGTGGTGGAACATTGGTTGACATATTCCGTTTCCAATGGTTAGGAATCTCCTCTTTGGTGCCTGGGAACTGCGATCCTGAGAGACCTTTTGGCATTGCATTTGTCTCTCTGCTATTGGATAACACCTGCTGTGATCAGCAGAGCTCTAGTCCATCTTGTAGTCCGCTAAGGGACAAGCAAGTATTTTTTTTTTTTAAATTGCATTGCCAGCATATTCTACAGATTCTGGTGAAACATGGCATCAAATGAATCATTTTCATATCTCCAAAACCAGTCTATGTAAAATATTCAGTTAGAGAAAGTTTGCTCAGTGAAATCCTTTAGGTTTTCATCATTGTGACCCTGAGAAAACGAGCATATTTCCAGGAGACATGTGGAAGTTAATGAAGCAAATTGAACTTTTCCTAATTTCTTTGCTTTTTCCTTTTTGGCTCTTTCTGCTTCCCAGGTCAGTAGGCATGACAACTGTGGTCCTGATTCCCTATCTTTCAATTTGCATGTTGTTTGTCGTTTTGTTGTTAAAATGAGGGAACGTAGTTCGAAAACACTGAGGATGTTGTTCATCCTCACCCTTTGCTTTGGTCCTCAGGACTGAGAGTTTCTTTTTGGCATGTACTTTTGCGTTTGTTTTGTGTGAAAGTGTTGTGGCTCTGGGAAACTCAAATGTGCTTCCCCAACGCACCCCTTTCAGGTGCATTCTCCAGATTTGGGCCACTTTTAGGGATAAGGCAATTGACATCAACTGCTGAGTTGATGTGTAAATGAGCTCTATTTCACTGAAAGGGAAGCGCTTACCAATTCAATACTTCCTCCTCTTAAGAGAATTGGCCTCCATGGATTTCAGGTCCTGATGATCTGGCAAATAGCTAGTACTGAACTGATATCTGCTATGGAAGCTGCCTTAAGCTTCTTGCATTCTGAAGTATAAACCTTCTGCGGTCCCTCGGTTTCTTAGAGATCCAAAAAGACCTTATATCTGTTGCCAATTTGACAGCAAGGACCATAAGTTGAAATGATGACACTTGAAGTCTTTCTAAATGGCCTCTCTAGATTTGGGGAGCATGAAACTTCACCAAGGTAAGTGGCAAGCATTCCTTGACTCTCCGGGTCATTTCAAAGAGGATAGAGGATTGGAACATTGGATGCTGGGCACATCTAAGATTCCCTACCTTTGCCTACTTAGCAGAAGGTCTCAAAAGCATCCGTTTGCAATCAGAAATGCTGGTATGGCATCCAGCTGACAATTGCTTGCTTCTTGGTTTTCACTAAGTGAAGGTGTTAAGGACTTGAGGATTGTAATCGAAATATGTAATTAAAGCTAAGAAACTCATGAAAAGGAACACATTTCAGGATAGAGTAGGAAGGTGGGATCAATGTGTTGAGCCAAAAACCAACATTTGATGTATCATTGGGCTGAAACGAAACTCCACTTCGGGAAATGGATACTGTTATTAAAAATACGTTTTTTTCAAGGCTGGATTGGGTTCCCCTCTGCCAAGAGAACACGTTTACTTGGAATGCTGCTTTCAATAACATGGTATGTGAACTGTCCTGCCTTTAAGGGATCTCGATTTGCTTTTAAGATCTCTTCTCACTTTGGAGAAGAAAGAAGAATTCTCTTCAAAGGACTGATGAGCTTATTGGACCAGGTGTTTTGAAACATTTTGTTAACTTTGGATTAGTTGCGGGGCCCTTAAGGCAACTCAAGGAGGACTATTTCAGTCGTATATCTGGTATGGAAATTACAGAGAAAACATTGTGAAATGGGGGAGAAGCTTCTCCAATTACACAGGATGGATACATGGCACACCTGTCGATATTCTAGAAAGGGTACAAAGTTTCTGAAATGCAGGTATGCCTTGGGATAATCGGTCAGCCATGCTGACGGTTACATGAGAGCCACTTGATTAAGCTTCCTTCTCAACCCCTTGTCATGCGATCTTTAACCTTGCCTCTTTAAGTGTCTAACAGATAGTTAGGCTGCGGCTTTCCCAAAGTGCTTCAACTTCAAGAAGACTCTTACCAATGCAGTTTTGACAAACTGAGTAAACAGATGCATATGCTACTAACGTTTGTGGATTTGCTTCGCAATAATGCTGATTTTGATCTGTGTTCTCCCGTTACGGGAAGCTCTTCCCCTCAACTTCCTAACAACTTACAACAATTTCTTCCCTTCTGCTTCTGCGTGTCTGGATTACCTGCCAGAACGTCTGCCCCAGAGTGCCACCCTCACGCTGCTTTTCAGGCTTATTCTCCTGGATTCCTTATACAAGTTTATATAAGACTTGGATCAAGACTTGCAACGTGGCATTGCTTCCAACTCAGAATGCACTGTAGGGCTTTGCTTTCCTCCAGCAGCACGTAGCTAGAGTGGTCGTCACCCCATTCCCTGAAGGACTTGGGAAAAGATGAACCAGGAATCTAGGTTGAAAGCAAGTCCCCTAAAACAGAGATCCGCTGCTGAGTTTATGATTAACCACTCTTTCCAAATCATACCCACATATTCTCCTCAGGGTTGCAGAGGACCAAAGAAAAGGGGGAATTGTACCATAGCCAGCTGAATGCAGCCCTTCCCAGGCAGCCCTTGCTGTGCACTGTGACCCACTGCCCCGTTACCAGGCAATGGTTCCCAGGAGACCACTAATGCCACTGTGACCACCCTGCTCAGCCATTGGTGGGCAGTGTAGTGGAACCCTGCCCCAAGCAAGCCACTGTCTGTCAGCCATCTTTAGTGGGGGCCCTTTGTTAGGCAGCAGTGAGTGGAGTGCTGCCCCTTCAGACCTGGAGCATGAGGTAAGAGGCAAGTGCCAGCCTTCTCCCCAGCATTCTTCTGCTCACACGGCCTTGGGCCAGCTGGTGTGATGGGGGGCCCAGAGAAAAGGCTGGGGTGTGTCCTGCAGGGCTCCAGAGCCAAGGCCATGAATGACCATTGGCCCAGACCAGGCCTTGAGGCAGTGTTGAACCTCTACAACACACCGCCACTGTGACCCTAAGGGTATGGCTCACAGTCTGGGGTACCTGACCACCACTGTTTGGGTGGCCTGAGGAGCATTAAGACCTGTTGGGTCATGTGCACCCGGCTCCCTCAGTGATGAGAGCTAGCAAGGGTCTGGGACCTGGCCCTGAGGGAGCCACCAAGGCAGAGCTGCCTCCTCTGTGAGGCATGGGCACTGGTGGGAGGACCCAGACCAGCTCCTGGACAAACCCTCCATGGCAGGAGGACCACCACCCCTCCCAGGGACCCCTTTCTCTTAGGTGGGTCTGGACCTCAGAGGGTGAGTCTTTTGCCTTGGGATCTTGCCCTTTCTTGTCACCCAGAGAGTGACATTTGTTTGCTGGAGATTGATAGGAACATTGAGACCTGACTATGACCTGTCCTCAAGAACAATGGATCGGACAGGGAGAAGTTTTCAACGAACAGCCACACCCCTCCATCACCTTACCTCTAAGAGGGCTTTGCTAAAAGCTTTCAAGGTTGGGGATTACCCAGCATAAGCCACCCATTTCCTTGAATGTCTCAACAACAAATATTTCTCGGCTCCAAAGTCCAATGTTTTGCTGTTGTTTGGCCTCATTGTGCGTCGCGCACACATCCTGGCCTTTGGTTACCAATTATAGCGAGCCAGCCAGGAGGTCTGTGCCCATGGTGTGTTGATCTCGATCAGGGGCGTCGCCATTTATACTTCCCAGCACATGCCAGAGTGCATTTGGCTCCAGGATACTGGCAGGGATTCTCCCTGATATGCAGTGGCTGCCCTACAGCACGAGGCTGCTTGTCTTGGAGACATGTCCAGAGCAACGGTATACAGTTCATGTCATTTGGGGGTAAGTCGCTCCAGCTTGCACAGGCTGGGAAATAGGTCTACTCCAACTGGGCTGCTCCCCTTAGCGGATGGGAGCCCCTCTGAGTCCATTCCCTCTTGAGAACTGGGGGCCTCCATGTGGGAGTGGAAGTGGAAGTTGACAAAATGCCTTCTCTGGCTTTCTGTCTTGGTGATTGGAGTGTTTATTTGTTCTTCATGTGTTTGTGTGTGTCAATGTGGTGTTAATCACGGCAGTCTGTGCTGTGGTTTGTGGGATCCTGTTTGTGATTCGTACATTGTAGGTGTGTGAAACAGCACTTGCATTGAGTACTTGAGACGTCTTTGGACAGTAACGGAGCTTGCATATGATCACACTAGGTATCATTCCCTCCTGCGTTGTGTTTCAGCTGTGGTGGAACATTGGTTGACATATTCCCTTTCCAATGGGTAGGAATCTGCCCTTTGGTGCCTGGGAACTGCGATCCTGAGAGACCTTTTGGCATTGCATTTGTCTCTCTGCTATTGGATAACACCTGCTGTGATCAGCAGAACTCTAGTCCATCTTGTACTCCGCTAAGGGACAAGCAAGTATTTTTTTTTTTTTTACATTGCATGGCCAGCATATTCTACAGATTCTGGTGAAACATGGCATCAAATGAATCATTTTCATATCTCCAAAACCAGTCTATGTAAAATATTCAGTTAGAGAAAGTTTGCTCAGTGAAATCCTTTTGGTTTTCATCATTGTGACCCTGAGAAAACGAGCATATTTCCAGGAGACATGTGGAAGTTAATGAAGCAAATTGAACTTTTCCTAATTTCTTTGCTTTTTCCTTTTTGGCTCTTTCTGCTTCCCAGGTCAGTAAGCATGACAACTGTGGTCCTGATTCCCTATCTTTCAATTTGCATGCTGTTTGTCGTTTTGTTGTTAAAATGAGGGAACGTAGTTCAAAAACACTGAGGATGTTGTTCATCCTCACCCTTTGCTTTGGTCCTCAGGACTGAGAGTTTCTTTTTGGCATGTACTTTTGCGTTTGTTTTGTGTGAAAGTGTTGTGGCTCTGGGAAACTCAAATGTGCTTCCCCAACGCACCCCTTTCAGGTGCATTCTCCAGATTTGGGCCACTTTTAGGGATAAGGCAATTGACATCAACTGCCGAGTTGATGTGTAAATGAGCTCTATTTCACTGAAAGGGAAGCACTTACCTATTCAATACTTCCTCCTCTTGAGAGAATTGGCCTCCATGGATTTCAGGTCCTGATGATCTGGCAAATAGCTAGTACTGAACTGATATCTGGTATGGAAGCTGCCTTAAGCTTCTTGCATTCTGAAGTATAAACCTTCTGCGGTCCCTAGGTTTCTTAGAGATCCAAAAAGACCTTATATCTGTTGCCAATTTGACAGCAAGGACCATAAGTTGAAATGATGACACTTGAAGTCTTTCTAAATGGCCTCTCTAGATTTGGGTAGCATGAAACTTCACCAAGGTAAGTGGCAAGCATTCCTTGACTCTCCGGGTCATTTCAAAGAGGATAGAGGATTGGGACATTGGAAGCTGGGCACATCTAAGATTCCCTACCTTTGCCTACTTAGCAGAAGGTCTCAAAAGCATCCGTTTGCAATCAGAAATGCTGGTATGGCATCCAGCTGACAATTGCTTGCTTCTTGGTTTTCACTAAGTGAAGGTGTTAAGGACTTGAGGATTGTAATCAAAATATGTAATTAAAGCTAAGAAACTCATGAAAAGGAACACATTTCAGGATAGAGTAGGAAGGTGGGATAAATGTGTTGAGCCAAAAACCAACATTTGATGCATCATTGGGCTGAAACGAAACTCCACTTCGGGAAATGGATACTGTTATTAAAAATACGTTTTTTTCAAGGCTGGATTGGGTTCCCCTCTGCCAAGAGAACACGTTTACTTGGAATGCTGCTTTCAATAACATGGTATGTGAACTGTCCTGCCTTTAAGGGATCTCGATTTGCTTTTAAGATCTCTTCTCACTTTGGAGAAGAAAGAAGAATTCTCTTCAAAGGACTGATGAGCTTATTGGACCAGGTGTTTTGAAACATTTTGTTAACTTTGGATTAGTTGCGGGGCCCTTAAGGCAACTCAAGGAGGACTATTTCAGCCGTATATCTGGTATGGAAATTACAGAGAAAACATTGTGAAATGGGGGAGAAGCTTCTCCAATTACACAGGATGGATACATGGCACACCTGTCGATATTCTAGAAAGGGTACAAAGTTTCTGAAATGCAGGTATGCCTTGGGATAATCGGTCAGCCATGCTGACGGTTACATGAGAGCCACTTGATTAAGCTTCCTTCTCAACCCCTTGTCATGCGATCTTTAACCTTGCCTCTTTAAGTGTCTAACAGATAGTTAGGCTGAGGCTTTCCCAAAGTGCTTCAACTTCAAGAAGACTCTTACCAATGCAGTTTTGACAAACTGAGTAAACAGATGCATATGCTACTAACGTTTGTGGATTTGCTTCGCAATAATGCTGATTTTGATCTGTGTTCTCCCGTTAAGGGAAGCTCTTCCCCTCAACTTCCTAACAACTTACAACAATTTCTTCCCTTCTGCTTCTGCGTGTCTGGATTACCTGCCAGAACGTCTGCCCCAAAGTGCCACCCTCACGCTGCTTTTCAGGCTTATTCTCCTGGATTCCTTATACAAGTTTATATAAGACTTGGATCGAGACTTGCAACGTGGCATTGCTTCCAACTCAGAATGCACTGTAGGGCTTTGCTTTCCTCCAGCAGCACGTAGCTAGAGTGGTCATCACCCCATTCCCTGAAAGACTTGGGAAAAGATGAACCAGGAATCTAGGTTGAAAGCAAGTCCCCTAAAACAGAGATCCGCTGCTGAGTTTATGATTAACCACTCTATCCAAATCATACCCATATATTCTCCTCAGGGTTGCAGAGGAGCAAAGAAAAGGGGGAATTGTACCATAGCCAGCTGAATGCAGCCCTTCCCAGGCAGCCCTTGCTGTGCACTGTGACCCACTGCCCCGTTACCAGGCAATGGTTCCCAGGAGACCACTAATGCCACTTTACCACCCTGCTCAGCCATTGGTGGGCAGTGTAGTGGGCCCCTGCCCCAAGCAAGCCACTGTCTTTCAGCCATCTTTAGTGGGGGCCCTTTGTTAGGCAGCAGTGAGTGGAGTGCTGCCCCTTCAGACCTGGAGCATGAGGTAAGAGGCAAGTGCCAGCCTTCTCCCCAGCATTCTTCTGCTCACACGGCCTTGGGCCAGCTGGTGTGATGGGGGGCCCAGAGAAAAGGCTGGGGGTGTGTCCTGCAGGGCTCCAGAGCCAAGGCCATGAATGACCATTGGCCCAGACCAGGCCTTGAGGCAGTGTTGAACCTCTACCACACACCGCCGCTGTGACCCTAAGGGTATGGCTCACAGTCTGGGGTACCTGACCGCCACTGTTTGGGTGGCCTGAGGAGCATTAAGACCTGTTGGGTCATGTGCACCCGGCTCCCTCAGTGATGACAGCTAGCAAGGGTCTGGGACCTGGCCCTGAGGGAGCCACCAAGGCAGAGCTGCCTCCTCTGTGAGGCGTGGGCACTGGTGGGAGGACCCAGACCAGCTCCTGGACAAACCCTCCATGGCAGGAGGACCACCACCCCTCCCAGGGACCCCTTTCTCTTAGGTGGGTCTGGACCTCAGAGGGTGAGTCTTGTGCCTTGGGATCTTGCCCTTTCTTGTCACCCAGAGAGTGACATTTGTTTGCTGGAGATTGATAGGAACATTGAGACCTGTCTATGACCTGTCCTCAAGAACAATGGATCGGACAGGGAGAAGTTTTCAACGAACAGCCACACCCCTCCATCACCTTACCTCTAAGAGGGCTTTGCTAAAAGCTTTCAAGGTTGGGGATTACCCAGCATAAGCCACCCATTTCCTTGAATGTCTCAACAACAAATATTTCTCGGCTCCAAAGTCCAATGTTTTGCTGTTGTTTGGCCTCACTGTGCGTCGGGCACACATCCTGGCCTTTGGTTACCAATTATAGCGAGCCAGCCAGGAGGTCTGTGCCCATGGTGTGTTGATCTCGATCAGGGGTGTTGCCATTTATAGTTCCCAGCACATGCCAGAGTACATTTGGCTCCAGGATACTGGCAGGGATTCTCCCTGATATGCAGTGGCTGCCCTACAGCACGAGGTTGCTTGTCTTGGAGACATGTCCAGAGCAACGGTATACAGTTCATGTCATTTTGGGGTAAGTCGCTCCAGCTTGCACAGGCTGGGAAATAGGTCTACTCCAACTGGGCTGCTCCCCTTAGCGGATGGGAGCCCCTCTGAGTCCATTCCCTCTTGAGAACTGGGGGCCTCCATGTGGGAGTGGAAGTGGAAGTTGACAAAATGCCTTCTCTGCCTTTCTGTCTTTGTGATTGGACTGTTTATTTGTTCTTCATGTGTTTGTGTGTGTCAATGTGGTGTTAATCACGGCAGTCTGTGCTGTGGTTTGTGGGATCCTGTTTGTGATTCGTACATTGTAGGTGTGTGAAACAGCACTTGCATTGAGTACTTGAGACGTCTTTGGTCAGTAACGGAGCTTGCATATGATCACACTAGGTATCATTCCCTCCTGCGTTGTGTTTCAGCTGTGGTGGAACATTGGTTGACATATTCCCTTTCCAATGGGTAGGAATCTCCCCTTTGGTGCCTGGGAACTGCGATCCTCAGAGACCTTTTGGCATTGCATTTGTCTCTCTGCTATTGGATAACACCTGTTGTGATCAGCAGAGCTCTAGTCCATCTTGTAGTCCGCTAAGGGACAAGCAAGTATTTTTTTTTTTTTACATTGCATGGCCAGCATATTCTACAGATTCTGGTGAAACATGGCATCAAATGAATCATTTTCATATCTCCAAAACCAGTCTATGTAAAATATTCAGTTAGAGAAAGTTTGCTCAGTGAAATCCTTTTGGTTTTCATCATTGTGACCCTGAGAAAACGAGCATATTTCCAGGAGACATGTGGAAGTTAATGAAGCAAATTGAACTTTTCCTAATTTCTTTGCTTTTTCCTTTTTGGCTCTTTCTGCTTCCCAGGTCAGTTGGCATGACAACTGTGGTCGTGATTCCCTATCTTTCAATTTGCATGTTGTTTGTCGTTTTGTTGTTAAAATGAGGGAACGTAGTTCGAAAACACTGAGGATGTTGTTCATCCTCACCCTTTGCTTTGGTCCTCAGGACTGAGAGTTTCTTTTTGGCATGTACTTTTGTGTTTGTTTTGTGTGAAAGTGTTGTGGCTCTGGGAAACTCAAATGTGCTTCCCCAACGCACCCCTTTCAGGTGCATTCTCCAGATTTGGGCCACTTTTAGGGATTAGGCAATTGACATCAACTGCCGAGTTGATGTGTAAATGAGCTCTATTTCACTGAAAGGGAAGCACTTACCTATTCAATACTTCCTCCTCTTGAGAGAATTGGCCTCCATGGATTTCAGGTCCTGATGATCTGCCAAATAGCTAGTACTGAACTGATATCTGGTATGGAAGCTGCCTTAAGCTTCTTGCATTCTGAAGTATAAACCTTCTGCGGTCCCTAGGTTTCTTAGAGATCCAAAAAGACCTTATATCTGTTGCCAATTTGACAGCAAGGACCATAAGTTGAAATGATGACACTTGAAGTCTTTCTAAATGGCCTCTCTAGATTTGGGTAGCATGAAACTTCACCAAGGTAAGTGGCAAGCATTCCTTGACTCTCCGGGTCATTTCAAAGAGGATAGAGGATTGGGACATTGGATGCTGGGCACATCTAAGATTCCCTACCTTTGCCTACTTAGCAGAAGGTCTCAAAAGCATCCGTTTGCAATCAGAAATGCTGGTATGGCATCCAGCTGACAATTGCTTGCTTCTTGGTTTTCACTAAGTGAAGGTGTTAAGGACTTGAGGATTGTAATCGAAATATGTAATTAAAGCTAAGAAACTCATGAAAAGGAACACATTTCAGGATAGAGTAGGATGGTGGGATAAATGTGTTGAGCCAAAAACCAACATTTGATGCATCATTGGGCAGAAACGAAACTCCACTTCGGGAAATGGATACTGTTATTAAAAATACGTTTTTTTCAAGGCTGGATTGGGTTCCCCTCTGCCAAGAGAACACGTTTACTTGGAATGCTGCTTTCAATACCATGGTATGTGAACTGTCCTGCCTTTAAGGGATCTCGATTTGCTTTTAAGATCTCTTCTCACTTTGGAGAAGAAAGAAGAATTCTCTTCAAAGGACTGATGAGCTTATTGGACCAGGTGTTCTGAAACATTTTGTTAACTTTGGATTAGTTGCGGGGCCCTTAAGGCAACTCAAGGAGGACTATTTCAGTCGTATATCTGGTATGGAAATTACAGAGAAAACATTGTGAAATGGGGGAGAAGCTTCTCCAATTACACAGGATGGATACATGGCACACCTGTCGATATTCTAGAAAGGGTACAAAGTTTCTGAAATGCAGGTATGCCTTGGGATAATCGGTCAGCCATGCTGACGGTTACATGAGAGCCACTTGATTAAGCTTCCTTCTCAACCCCTTGTCATCCGATCTTTAACCTTGCCTCTTTAAGTGTCTAACAGATAGTTCGGCTGAGGCTTTCCCAAAGTGCTTCAACTTCAAGAAGACTCTTACCAATGCAGTTTTGACAAACTGAGTAAACAGATGCATATGCTACTAACGTTTGTGGATTTGCTTCGCAATAATGCTGATTTTGATCTGTGTTCTCCCGTTACGGGAAGCTCTTCCCCTCAACTTCCTAACAACTTACAACAATTTCTTCCCTTCTGCTTCTGCGTGTCTGGATTACCTGCCAGAACGTCTGCCCCAGAGTGCCACCCTCACGCTGCTTTTCAGGCTTATTCTCCTGGATTCCTTATACAAGTTTATATAAGACTTGGATCAAGACTTGCAACGTGGCATTGCTTCCAACTCAGAATGCACTGTAGGGCTTTGCTTTCCCCCAGCAGCACGTAGCTAGAGTGGTCATCACCCCATTCCCTGAAAGACTTGGGAAAAGATGAACCAGGAATCTAGGTTGAAAGCAAGTCCCCTAAAACAGAGATCCGCTGCTGAGTTTATGATTAACCACTCTATCCAAATCATACCCACATATTCTCCTCAGGGTTGCAGAGGACCAAAGAAAAGGGGGAATTGTACCATAGCCAGCTGAATGCAGCCCTTCCCAGGCAGCCCTTGCTGTGCACTGTGACCCACTGCCCCGTTACCAGGCAATGGTTCCCAGGAGACCACTAATGCCACTTTACCACCCTGCTCAGCCATTGGTGGGCAGTGTAGTGGGCCCCTGCCCCAAGCAAGCCACTGTCTGTCAGCCATCTTTAGTGGGGGCCCTTTGTTAGGCAGCAGTGAGTGGAGTGCTGCCCCTTCAGACCTGGAGCATGAGGTAGGAGGCAAGTGCCAGCCTTCTCCCCAGCATTCTTCTGCTCACACGGCCTTGGGCCAGCTGGTGTGATGGGGGGCCCAGAGAAAAGGCTGGGGGTGTGTCCTGCAGGGCTCCAGAGCCAAGGCCATGAATGACCACTGGCCCAGACCAGGCCTTGAGGCAGTGTTGAACCTCTACCACACACCGCCACTGTGACCCTAAGGGTATGGCTCACAGTCTGGGCTACCTGACCGCCACTGTTTGGGTGGCCTGAGGAGCATTAAGACCTGTTGGGTCATGTGCAACCGGCTCCCTCAGTGATGAGAGCTAGCAAGGGTCTGGGACCTGGCCCTGAGGGAGCCACCAAGGCAGAGCTGCCTCCTCTGTGAGGCATGGGCACTGGTGGGAGGACCCAGACCAGCTCCTGGACAAACCCTCCATGGCAGGAGGAACACCACCCCTCCCAGAACACCACCCATTTCTCTTAGGTGGGTCTGGACCTCAGAGGGTGAGTCTTTTGCCTTGGGATCTTGCCCTTTCTTGTCACCCAGAGAGTGACATTTGTTTGCTGGAGATTGATAGGAACATTGAGACCTGACTATGACCTGTCCTCAAGAACAATGGATCGGACAGGGAGAAGTTTTCAACGAACAGCCACACCCCTCCATCACCTTACCTCTAAGAGGGCTTTGCTAAAAGCTTCCAAGGTTTTGGATTACCCAGCATAAGCCACCCATTTCCTTGAATGTCTCAACAACAAATATTTCTCGGCTCCAAAGTCCAATGTTTTGCTGTTGTTTGGCCTCACTGTGCGTCGGGCACACATCCTGGCCTTTGGTTACCAATTATAGCGAGCCAGCCAGGAGGTCTGTGCCCATGGTGTGTTGATCTCGATCAGGGGCGTTGCCATTTATAGTTCCCAGCACATGCCAGAGTACATTTGGCTCCAGGATACTGGCAGGGATTCTCCCTGATATGCAGTGGCTGCCCTACAGCACGAGGTTGCTTGTCTTGGAGACATGTCCAGAGCAACGGTATACAGTTCATGTCATTTTGGGGTAAGTCGCTCCAGCTTGCACAGGCTGGGAAATAGGTCTACTCCAACTGGGCTGCTCCCCTTAGCGGATGGGAGCCCCTCTGAGTCCATTCCCTCTTGAGAACTGGGGGCCTCCATGTGGGAGTGGAAGTGGAAGTTGACAAAATGCCTTCTCTGGCTTTCTGTCTTTGTGATTGGACTGTTTATTTGTTCTTCATGTGTTTGTGTGTGTCAATGTGGTGTTAATCACGGCAGTCTGTGCTGTGGTTTGTGGGATCCTGTTTGTGATTCGTACATTGTAGGTGTGTGAAACAGCACTTGCATTGAGTACTTGAGACGTCTTTGGTCAGTAACGGAGCTTGCATATGATCACACTAGGTATCATTCCCTCCTGCGTTGTGTTTCAGCTGTGGTGGAACATTGGTTGACATATTCCCTTTCCAATGGGTAGGAATCTCCCCTTTGGTGCCTGGGAACTGCGATCCTCAGAGACCTTTTGGCATTGCATTTGTCTCTCTGCTATTGGATAACACCTGTTGTGATCAGCAGAGCTCTAGTCCATCTTGTAGTCCGCTAAGGGACAAGCAAGTATTTTTTTTTTTTTACATTGCATGGCCAGCATATTCTACAGATTCTGGTGAAACATGGCATCAAATGAATCATTTTCATATCTCCAAAACCAGTCTATGTAAAATATTCAGTTAGAGAAAGTTTGCTCAGTGAAATCCTTTTGGTTTTCATCATTGTGACCCTGAGAAAACGAGCATATTTCCAGGAGACATGTGGAAGTTAATGAAGCAAATTGAACTTTTCCTAATTTCTTTGCTTTTTCCTTTTTGGCTCTTTCTGCTTCCCAGGTCAGTTGGCATGACAACTGTGGTCGTGATTCCCTATCTTTCAATTTGCATGTTGTTTGTCGTTTTGTTGTTAAAATGAGGGAACGTAGTTCGAAAACACTGAGGATGTTGTTCATCCTCACCCTTTGCTTTGGTCCTCAGGACTGAGAGTTTCTTTTTGGCATGTACTTTTGTGTTTGTTTTGTGTGAAAGTGTTGTGGCTCTGGGAAACTCAAATGTGCTTCCCCAACGCACCCCTTTCAGGTGCATTCTCCAGATTTGGGCCACTTTTAGGGATAAGGCAATTGACATCAACTGCCGAGTTGATGTGTAAATGAGCTCTATTTCACTGAAAGGGAAGCACTTACCTATTCAATACTTCCTCCTCTTGAGAGAATTGGCCTCCATGGATTTCAGGTCCTGATGATCTGGCAAATAGCTAGTACTGAACTGATATCTGGTATGGAAGCTGCCTTAAGCTTCTTGCATTCTGAAGTATAAACCTTCTGCGGTCCCTAGGTTTCTTAGAGATCCAAAAAGACCTTATATCTGTTGCCAATTTGACAGCAAGGACCATAAGTTGAAATGATGACACTTGAAGTCTTTCTAAATGGCCTCTCTAGATTTGGGTAGCATGAAACTTCACCAAGGTAAGTGGCAAGCATTCCTTGACTCTCCGGGTCATTTCAAAGAGGATAGAGGATTGGGACATTGGATGCTGGGCACATCTAAGATTCCCTACCTTGCCTACTTAGCAGAAGGTCTCAAAAGCATCCGTTTGCAATCAGAAATGCTGGTATGGCATCCAGCTGACAATTGCTTGCTTCTTGGTTTTCACTAAGTGAAGGTGTTAAGGACTTGAGGATTGTAATCAAAATATGTAATTAAAGCTAAGAAACTCATGAAAAGGAACACATTTCAGGATAGAGTAGGAAGGTGGGATAAATGTGTTGAGCCAAAAACCAACATTTGATGCATCATTGGGCAGAAACGAAACTCCACTTCGGGAAATGGATACTGTTATTAAAAATACGTTTTTTTCAAGGCTGGATTGGGTTCCCCTCTGCCAAGAGAACACGTTTACTTGGAATGCTGCTTTCAATACCATGGTATGTGAACTGTCCTGCCTTTAAGGGATCTCGATTTGCTTTTAAGATCTCTTCTCACTTTGGAGAAGAAAGAAGAATTCTCTTCAAAGGACTGATGAGCTTATTGGGCCAGGTGTTTTGAAACATTTTGTTAACATTGGATTAGTTGCGGGGCCCTTAAGGCAACTCAAGGAGGACTATTTCAGTCGTATATCTGGTATGGAAATTACAGAGAAAACATTGTGAAATGGGGGAGAAGCTTCTCCAATTACACAGGATGGATACATGGCACACCTGTCGATATTCTAGAAAGGGTACAAAGTTTCTGAAATGCAGGTATGCCTTGGGATAATCGGTCAGCCATGCTGACGGTTACATGAGAGCCACTTGATTAAGCTTCCTTCTCAACCCCTTGTCATGCGATCTTTAACCTTGCCTCTTTAAGTGTCTAACAGATAGTTCGGCTGAGGCTTTCCCAAAGTGCTTCAACTTCAAGAAGACTCTTACCAATGCAGTTTTGACAAACTGAGTAAACAGATGCATATGCTACTAACGTTTGTGGATTTGCTTCGCAATAATGCTGATTTTGATCTGTGTTCTCCCGTTACGGGAAGCTCTTCCCCTCAACTTCCTAACAACTTACAACAATTTCTTCCCTTCTGCTTCTGCGTGTCTGGATTACCTGCCAGAACGTCTGCCCCAGAGTGCCACCCTCACGCTGCTTTTCAGGCTTATTCTCCTGGATTCTTTATACAAGTTTATATAAGACTTGGATCAAGACTTGCAACGTGGCATTGCTTCCAACTCAGAATGCACTGTAGGCCTTTGCTTTCCTCCAGCAGCACGTAGCTAGAGTGGTCATCACCCCATTCCCTGAAAGACTTGGGAAAAGATGAACCAGGAATGGAGGTTGAAAGCAAGTCCCCTAAAACAGAGATCCGCTGCTGAGTTTATGATTAACCACTCTATCCAAATCATACCCACATATTCTCCTCAGGGTTGCAGAGGACCAAAGAAAAGGGGGAATTGTACCATAGCCAGCTGAATGCAGCCCTTCCCAGGCAGCCCTTGCTGTGCACTGTGACCCACTGCCCCGTTACCAGGCAATGGTTCCCAGGAGACCACTAATGCCACTGTGACCACCCTGCTCAGCCATTGGTGGGCAGTGTAGTGGGCCCCTGCCCCAAGCAAGCCACTGTCTGTCAGCCATCTTTAGTGGGGGCCCTTTGATAGGCAGCAGTGAGTGGAGTGCTGCCCCTTCAGACCTGGAGCATGAGGTAAGAGGCAAGTGCCAGCCTTCTCCCCAGCATTCTTCTGCTCACACGGCCTTGGGCCAGCTGGTGTGATGGAGGGCCCAGAGAAAAGGCTGGGGGTGTGTCCTGCAGGGCTCCAGAGCCAAGGCCATGAATGACCACTGGCCCAGACCAGGCCTTGAGGCAGTGTTGAACCTCTACCACACACCGCCACTGTGACCCTAAGGGTATGGCTCACAGTCTGGGCTACCTGACCGCCACTGTTTGGGTGGCCTGAGGAGCATTAAGACCTGTTGGGTCATGTGCAACCGGCTCCCTCAGTGATGAGAGCTAGCAAGGGTCTGGGACCTGGCCCTGAGGGAGCCACCAAGGCAGAGCTGCCTCCTCTGTGAGGCATGGGCACTGGTGGGAGGACCCAGACCAGCTCCTGGACAAACCCTCCATGGCAGGAGGAACACCACCCCTCCCAGAACACCACCCGTTTCTCTTAGGTGGGTCTGGACCTCAGAGGGTGAGTCTTTTGCCTTGGGATCTTGCCCTTTCTTGTCACCCAGAGAGTGACATTTGTTTGCTGGAGATTGATAGGAACATTGAGACCTGACTATGACCTGTCCTCAAGAACAATGGATTTTACAGGGAGAAGTTTTCAACGAACAGCCACACCCCTCCATCACCTTACCTCTAAGAGGGCTTTGCTAAAAGCTTTCAAGTTTGGGGATTACCCAGCATAAGCCACCCATTTCCTTGAATGTCTCAACAACAAATATTTCTCGGCTCCAAAGTCCAATGTTTTGCTGTTGTTTGGCCTCACTGTGCGTCGCGCACACATCCTGGCCTTTGGTTACCAATTATAGCGAGCCAGCCAGGAGGTCTGTGCCCATGGTGTGTTGATCTCGATCAGGGGCATTGCCATTTATAGTTCCCAGCTCATGCCAGAGTACATTTGGCTCCAGGATACTGGCAGGGATTCTCCCTGATATGCAGTGGCTGCCCTACAGCACGAGGCTGCTTGTCTTGGAGACATGTCCAGAGCAACGGTATACAGTTCATGTCATTTGGGGGTAAGTCGCTCCAGCTTGCACAGGCTGGGAAATAGGTCTACTGCAACTGGGCTGCTCCCCTTAGCGGATGGGAGCCCCTCTGAGTCCATTCCCTCTTGAGAACTGGGGGCCTCCATGTGGGAGTGGAAGTGGAAGTTGACAAAATGCCTTCTCTGGCTTTCTGTCTTTGTGATTGGAGTGTTTATTTGTTCTTCATGTGTTTGTGTGTGTCAATGTGGTGTTAATCACGGCAGTCTGTGCTTTGGTTTGTGGGATCCTGTTTGTGATTCGTACATTGTAGGTGTGTGAAACAGCACTTGCATTGAGTACTTGAGACGTCTTTGGTCAGTAACGGAGCTTGCATATGATCACCCTAGGTATCGTTCCCTCCTGCGTTGTGTTTCAGCTGTGGTGGAACATTGGTTGACATATTCCCTTTCCAATGGGTAAGAATCTGCCCTTTGGTGCCTGGGAACTGCGATCCTGAGAGACCTTTTGGCATTGCATTTGTCTCTCTGCTATTGGATAACACCTGCTGTGATCAGCAGAGCTCTAGTCCATCTTGTGGTCCGCTAAGGGAGAAGCAAGTATTTTTTTTTTTTTTTTTACATTGCATGGCCATCATATTCTACAGATTCTGGTGAAACATGGCATCAAATGAATCATTTTCATATCTCCAAAACCAGTCTATGTAAAATATTCAGTTAGAGAAAGTTTGCTCAGTGAAATCCTTTTGGTTTTCATCATTGTGACCCTGAGAAAACGAGCATATTTCCAGGAGACATGTGGAAGTTAATGAAGCAAATTGAACTTTTCCTAATTTCTTTGCTTTTTCCTTTTTGGCTCTTTCTGCTTCCCAGGTCAGTAGGCATGACAACTGTGGTCCTGATTCCCTATCTTTCAATTTGCATGTTGTTTGTCGTTTTGTTGTTAAAATGAGGGAACGTAGTTCGAAAACACTGAGGATGTTGTTCATCCTCACCCTTTGTTTAGGTCCTCAGCACTGAGAGTTTCTTTTTTGCATGTACTTTTGCGTTTGTTTTGTGTGAAAGTGTTGTGGCTCTGGGAAACTCAAATGTGCTTCCCCAACGCACCCCTTTCAGGTGCATTCTCCAGATTTGGGCCACTTTTAGGGATAAGGCAATTGACATCAACTGCCGAGTTGATGTGTAAATGAGCTCTATTTCACTGAAAGGGAAGCACTTACCTATTCAATACTTCCTCCTCTTGAGAGAATTGGCCTCCATGGATTTCAGGTCCTGATGATCTGGCAAATAGCTAGTACTGAACTGATATCTGGTATGGAAGCTGCCTTAAGCTTCTTGCATTCTGAAGTATAAACCTTCTGCGGTCCCTAGGTTTCTTAGAGATCCAAAAAGACCTTATATCTGTTGCCAATTTGACAGCAAGGACCATAAATTGAAATGATGACACTTGAAGTCTTTCTAAATGGCCTCTCTAGATTTGGGTAGCATGAAACTTCACCAAGGTAAGTGGCAAGCATTCCTTGACTCTCTGGGTCATTTCGAAGGGGATAGAGGATTGGAACATTGGATGCTGCGCACATCTAAGATTCCCTACCTTTGCCTACTTAGCAGAAGGTCTCAAAAGCATCCGTTTGCAATCAGAAATGCTGGTATGACATCCAGCTGACAATTGCTTGCTTCTTGGTTTTCACTAAGTGAAGGTGTTAAGGACTTGAGGATTGTAATCGAAATATGTAATTAAAGCTAAGAAACTCATGAAAAGGAACACATTTCAGGATAGAGTAGGAAGGTGGAATAAATCTGTTGAGCCAAAAACCAACATTTGATGCATCATTGGGCTGAAAGGAAACTCCACCTCGGGAAATGGATACTGTTATTAAAAATACGGTTTTTTCAAGGCTGGATTGAGTTCCCCTCTGCCAAGAGAACATGTTTACTTGGAATGCTGCTTTCAATACCATGGTATGTGAACTGTCCTGCCTTTAAGGGATCTCGATTTGCTTTTAAGATCTCTTCTCACTTTGGAGAAGAAAGAAGAATTCTCTTCAAAGGACTGATGAGCTTATTGGACCAGGTGTTTTGAAATATTTTGTTAACTTTGCATTAGTTGCGGGGCCCTTAAGGCAACTCAAGGAGGACTATTTCAGTCTTATATCTGGTATGGAAATTACAGAGAAAACATTGTGAAATGGGGGAGAAGCTTCTCCAATTACACAGGATGGATACATGGCACACCTGTCGATATTCTAGAAAGGGTACAAAGTTTCTGAAATGCAGGTATGCCTTGGGATAATCGGTCAGCCATGCTGACGGTTACATGAGAGCCACTTGATTAAGCTTCCTTCTCAACCCCTTGTCATCCGATCTTTAACCATGCCTCTTTAAGTGTCTAACAGATAGTTAGGCTGAGGCTTTCCCAAAGTGCTTCAACTTCAAGAAGACTCTTACCAATGCAGTTTTGACAAACTGAGTAAACAGATGCATATGCTACTAACGTTTGTGGATTTGCTTCGCAATAATGCTGATTTTGATCTGTGTTCTCCCGTTACGGGAAGCTCTTCCCCTCAACTTCCTAACAACTTACAACAATTTCTTCCCTTCTGCTTCTGCATGTCTGGATTACCTGCCAGAACGTCTGCCCCAGAGTGCCACCCTCACGCTGCTTTTCAGGCTTATTCTCCTGGATTCCTTATACAAGTTTATATAAGACTTGGATCAAGACTTGCAACGTGGCATTGCTTCCAACTCAGAATGCACTGTAGGGCTTTGCTTTCCTGCAGCAGGACGTAGCTAGAGTGGTCGTCACCCCATTCCCTGAAAGACTTGGGAAAAGATGAACCAGGAATGGAGGTTGAAAGCAAGTCCCCTAAAACAGAGATCCGCTGCGGAGATTATGATTAACCATTCTATCCAAATCATACCCACATATTCTCCTCAGGGTTGCAGAGGACCAAAGAAAAGGGGGAACTGTACCATAGCCAGCTGAATGCAGCTCTTCCCAGGCAGCCCTTGCTGTGCACTGTGACCCACTGCCCCGTTACCAGGCAATGGTTACCAGGAGACCACTAATGCCACTGTGACCACCCTGCTCAGCCATTGGTGGGCAGTGTAGTGGGCCCCTGCCCCAAGCAAGCCACTGTCTGTCAGCCATCTTTAGTGGGGGCCCTTTGTTAGGCAGCAGTCAGTGGAGTGCTGCCCCTTCAGACATGGAGCATGAGGTAAGAGGCAAGTGCCAGCCTTCTCCCCAGCATTCTTCTGCTCACACGGCCTTGGGCCAGCTGGTGTGATGGAGGGCCCAGAGAAAAGGCTGGGGGTGTGTCCTGCAGGGCTCCAGAGCCAAGGCCATGAATGACCACTGGCCCAGACCAGGCCTTGAGGCAGTGTTGAACCTCTACCACACACCGCCACTGTGACCCTAAGGGTATGGCTCACAGTCTGGGCTACCTGACCGCCACTGTTTGGGTGGCCTGAGGAGCATTAAGACCTGTTGGGTCATGTGCAACCGGCTCCCTCAGTGATGAGAGCTAGCAAGGGTCTGGGACCTGGCCCTGAGGGAGCCACCAAGGCAGAGCTGCCTCCTCTGTGAGGCATGGGCACTGGTGGGAGGACCCAGACCAGCTCCTGGACAAACCCTCCATGGCAGGAGGAACACCACCCCTCCCAGAACACCACCCATTTCTCTTAGGTGGGTCTGGACCTCAGAGGGTGAGTCTTTTGCCTTGGGATCTTGCCCTTTCTTGTCACCCAGAGAGTGACATTTGTTTGCTGGAGATTGATAGGAACATTGAGACCTGACTATGACCTGTCCTCAAGAACAATGGATTTTACAGGGAGAAGTTTTCAACGAACAGCCACACCCCTCCATCACCTTACCTCTAAGAGGGCTTTGCTAAAAGCTTTCAAGGTTGGGGATTACCCAGCATAAGCCACCCATTTCCTTGAATGTCTCAACAACAAATATTTCTCGGCTCCAAAGTCCAATGTTTTGCTGTTGTTTGGCCTCACTGTGCGTCGCGCACACATCCTGGCCTTTGGTTACCAATTATAGCGAGCCAGCCAGGAGGTCTGTGCCCATGGTGTGTTGATCTCGATCAGGGGCATTGCCATTTATAGTTCCCAGCTCATGCCAGAGTACATTTGGCTCCAGGATACTGGCAGGGATTCTCCCTGATATGCAGTGGCTGCCCTACAGCACGAGGCTGCTTGTCTTGGAGACATGTCCAGAGCAACGGTATACAGTTCATGTCATTTGGGGGTAAGTCGCTCCAGCTTGCACAGGCTGGGAAATAGGTCTACTGCAACTGGGCTGCTCCCCTTAGCGGATGGGAGCCCCTCTGAGTCCATTCCCTCTTGAGAACTGGGGGCCTCCATGTGGGAGTGGAAGTGGAAGTTGACAAAATGCCTTCTCTGGCTTTCTGTCTTTGTGATTGGAGTGTTTATTTGTTCTTCATGTGTTTGTGTGTGTCAATGTGGTGTTAATCACGGCAGTCTGTGCTTTGGTTTGTGGGATCCTGTTTGTGATTCGTACATTGTAGGTGTGTGAAACAGCACTTGCATTGAGTACTTGAGACGTCTTTGGTCAGTAACGGAGCTTGCATATGATCACCCTAGGTATCGTTCCCTCCTGCGTTGTGTTTCAGCTGTGGTGGAACATTGGTTGACATATTCCCTTTCCAATGGGTAAGAATCTGCCCTTTGGTGCCTGGGAACTGCGATCCTGAGAGACCTTTTGGCATTGCATTTGTCTCTCTGCTATTGGATAACACCTGCTGTGATCAGCAGAGCTCTAGTCCATCTTGTGGTCCGCTAAGGGAGAAGCAAGTATTTTTTTTTTTTTTTTTTACATTGCATGGCCATCATATTCTACAGATTCTGGTGAAACATGGCATCAAATGAATCATTTTCATATCTCCAAAACCAGTCTATGTAAAATATTCAGTTAGAGAAAGTTTGCTCAGTGAAATCCTTTTGGTTTTCATCATTGTGACCCTGAGAAAACGAGCATATTTCCAGGAGACATGTGGAAGTTAATGAAGCAAATTGAACTTTTCCTAATTTCTTTGCTTTTTCCTTTTTGGCTCTTTCTGCTTCCCAGGTCAGTAGGCATGACAACTGTGGTCCTGATTCCCTATCTTTCAATTTGCATGTTGTTTGTCGTTTTGTTGTTAAAATGAGGGAACGTAGTTCGAAAACACTGAGGATGTTGTTCATCCTCACCCTTTGTTTAGGTCCTCAGCACTGAGAGTTTCTTTTTTGCATGTACTTTTGCGTTTGTTTTGTGTGAAAGTGTTGTGGCTCTGGGAAACTCAAATGTGCTTCCCCAACGCACCCCTTTCAGGTGCATTCTCCAGATTTGGGCCACTTTTAGGGATAAGGCAATTGACATCAACTGCCGAGTTGATGTGTAAATGAGCTCTATTTCACTGAAAGGGAAGCACTTACCTATTCAATACTTCCTCCTCTTGAGAGAATTGGCCTCCATGGATTTCAGGTCCTGATGATCTGGCAAATAGCTAGTACTGAACTGATATCTGGTATGGAAGCTGCCTTAAGCTTCTTGCATTCTGAAGTATAAACCTTCTGCGGTCCCTAGGTTTCTTAGAGATCCAAAAAGACCTTATATCTGTTGCCAATTTGACAGCAAGGACCATAAATTGAAATGATGACACTTGAAGTCTTTCTAAATGGCCTCTCTAGATTTGGGTAGCATGAAACTTCACCAAGGTAAGTGGCAAGCATTCCTTGACTCTCTGGGTCATTTCGAAGGGGATAGAGGATTGGAACATTGGATGCTGCGCACATCTAAGATTCCCTACCTTTGCCTACTTAGCAGAAGGTCTCAAAAGCATCCGTTTGCAATCAGAAATGCTGGTATGACATCCAGCTGACAATTGCTTGCTTCTTGGTTTTCACTAAGTGAAGGTGTTAAGGACTTGAGGATTGTAATCGAAATATGTAATTAAAGCTAAGAAACTCATGAAAAGGAACACATTTCAGGATAGAGTAGGAAGGTGGAATAAATCTGTTGAGCCAAAAACCAACATTTGATGCATCATTGGGCTGAAAGGAAACTCCACCTCGGGAAATGGATACTGTTATTAAAAATACGGTTTTTTCAAGGCTGGATTGAGTTCCCCTCTGCCAAGAGAACATGTTTACTTGGAATGCTGCTTTCAATACCATGGTATGTGAACTGTCCTGCCTTTAAGGGATCTCGATTTGCTTTTAAGATCTCTTCTCACTTTGGAGAAGAAAGAAGAATTCTCTTCAAAGGACTGATGAGCTTATTGGACCAGGTGTTTTGAAATATTTTGTTAACTTTGCATTAGTTGCGGGGCCCTTAAGGCAACTCAAGGAGGACTATTTCAGTCTTATATCTGGTATGGAAATTACAGAGAAAACATTGTGAAATGGGGGAGAAGCTTCTCCAATTACACAGGATGGATACATGGCACACCTGTCGATATTCTAGAAAGGGTACAAAGTTTCTGAAATGCAGGTATGCCTTGGGATAATCGGTCAGCCATGCTGACGGTTACATGAGAGCCACTTGATTAAGCTTCCTTCTCAACCCCTTGTCATCCGATCTTTAACCATGCCTCTTTAAGTGTCTAACAGATAGTTAGGCTGAGGCTTTCCCAAAGTGCTTCAACTTCAAGAAGACTCTTACCAATGCAGTTTTGACAAACTGAGTAAACAGATGCATATGCTACTAACGTTTGTGGATTTGCTTCGCAATAATGCTGATTTTGATCTGTGTTCTCCCGTTACGGGAAGCTCTTCCCCTCAACTTCCTAACAACTTACAACAATTTCTTCCCTTCTGCTTCTGCATGTCTGGATTACCTGCCAGAACGTCTGCCCCAGAGTGCCACCCTCACGCTGCTTTTCAGGCTTATTCTCCTGGATTCCTTATACAAGTTTATATAAGACTTGGATCAAGACTTGCAACGTGGCATTGCTTCCAACTCAGAATGCACTGTAGGGCTTTGCTTTCCTGCAGCAGGACGTAGCTAGAGTGGTCGTCACCCCATTCCCTGAAAGACTTGGGAAAAGATGAACCAGGAATGGAGGTTGAAAGCAAGTCCCCTAAAACAGAGATCCGCTGCGGAGATTATGATTAACCATTCTATCCAAATCATACCCACATATTCTCCTCAGGGTTGCAGAGGACCAAAGAAAAGGGGGAACTGTACCATAGCCAGCTGAATGCAGCTCTTCCCAGGCAGCCCTTGCTGTGCACTGTGACCCACTGCCCCGTTACCAGGCAATGGTTACCAGGAGACCACTAATGCCACTGTGACCACCCTGCTCAGCCATTGGTGGGCAGTGTAGTGGGCCCCTGCCCCAAGCAAGCCACTGTCTGTCAGCCATCTTTAGTGGGGGCCCTTTGTTAGGCAGCAGTCAGTGGAGTGCTGCCCCTTCAGACATGGAGCATGAGGTAAGAGGCAAGTGCCAGCCTTCTCCCCAGCATTCTTCTGCTCACACGGCCTTGGGCCAGCTGGTGTGATGGGGGGCCCAGAGAAAAGGCTGGGGGTGTGTCCTGCAGGGTTCCAGAGCCAAGGCCATGAATGACCATTGGCCCAGACCAGGCCTTGAGGCAGTGTTGAACCTCTACCACACACCGCCACTGTGACCCTAAGGGTATGGCTCACAGTCTGGGGTACCTGACCGCCACGGTTTGGGTGGCCTGAGGAGCATTAAGACCTGTTGGGTCATGTGCACCCGGCTCCCTCAGTGATGAGAGCTAGCAAGGGTCTGGGACCTGGCCCTGAGGGAGCCACCAAGGCAGAGCTGCCTCCTCTGGGAGGCGTGGGCACTGGTGGGAGGACCCAGACCAGCTCCTGGACAAACCCTCCATGGCAGGAGGACCACCACCCCTCCCAGGGACCCCATTCTCTTCGGTGGGTCTGGACCTCAGAGGGTGAGTCTTGTGCCTTGGGACCTTGCCCTTTCTTGTCACCCAGAGAGTGACATTTGTTTGCTGGAGATTGATAGGAACATTGAGACCTGACTATGACCTGTCCTCAAGAACAATGGATTTTACAGGGAGAAGTTTTCAACGAAAAGCCACACCCCTCCATCACCTTACCTCTAAGAGGGCTTTGCTAAAAGCTTTCAAGTTTGGGGATTACCCAGCATAAGCCACCCATTTCCTTGAATGTCTCAACAACAAATATTTCTCGGCTCCAAAGTCCAATGTTTTGCTGTTGTTTGGCCTCACTGTGCGTCGCGCACACATCCTGGCCATTGGTTACCAATTATAGCGAGCCAGCCAGGAGGTCTGTGCCCATGGTGTGTTGATCTCGATCAGGGGCATTGCCATTTATAGTTCCCAGCTCATGCCAGAGTACATTTGGCTCCAGGATACTGGCAGGGATTCTCCCTGATATGCAGTGGCTGCCCTACATCACGAGGCTGCTTGTCTTGGAGACATGTCCAGAGCAACGGTATACAGTTCATGTCATTTGGGGGTAAGTCGCTCCAGCTTGCACAGGCTGGGAAATAGGTCTACTCCAACTGGGCTGCTCCCCTTAGCGGATGGGAGCCCCTCTGAGTCCATTCCCTCTTGAGAACTGGGGGCCTCCATGTGGGAGTGGAAGTGGAAGTTGACAAAATGCCTTCTCTGGCTTTCTGTCTTTGTGATTGGAGTGTTTATTTGTTCTTCATGTGTTTGTGTGTGTCAATGTGGTGTTAATCACGGCAGTCTGTGCTTTGGTTTGTGGGATCCTGTTTGTGATGTGTACATTGTAGGTGTGTGAAACAGCACTTGCATTGAGTACTTGAGACGTCTTTGGTCAGTAACGGAGCTTGCATATGATCACACTAGGTATCGTTCCCTCCTGCGTTGTGTTTCAGCTGTGGTGGAACATTGGTTGACATATTCCCTTTCCAATGGGTAAGAATCTGCCCTTTGGTGCCTGGGAACTGCGATCCTGAGAGACCTTTTGGCATTGCATTTGTCTCTCTGCTATTGGATAACACCTGCTGTGATCAGCAGAGCTCTAGTCCATCTTGTGGTCCGCTAAGGGACAAGCAAGTATTTTTTTTTTTTTTTTACATTGCATGGCCATCATATTCTACAGATTCTGGTGAAACATGGCATCAAATGAATCATTTTCATATCTCCAAAACCAGTCTATGTAAAATATTCAGTTAGAGAAAGTTTGCTCAGTGAAATCCTTTTGGTTTTCATCATTGTGACCCTGAGAAAACGAGCATATTTCCAGGAGACATGTGGAAGTTAATGAAGCAAATTGAACTTTTCCTAATTTCTTTGCTTTTTCCTTTTTGGCTCTTTCTGCTTCCCAGGTCAGTAGGCATGACAACTGTGGTCGTGATTCCCTATCTTTCAATTTGCATGTTGTTTGTCGTTTTGTTGTTAAAATGAGGGAACGTAGTTCGAAAACACTGAGGATGTTGTTCATCCTCACCCTTTGTTTAGGTCCTCAGCACTGAGAGTTTCTTTTTTGCATGTACTTTTGCGTTTGTTTTGTGTGAAAGTGTTGTGGCTCTGGGAAACTCAAATGTGCTTCCCCAACGCACCCCTTTCAGGTGCATTCTCCAGATTTGGGCCACTTTTAGGGATAAGGCAATTGACATCAACTGCCGAGTTGATGTGTAAATGAGCTCTATTTCACTGAAAGGGAAGCACTTACCTATTCAATACTTCCTCCTCTTGAGAGAATTGGCCTCCATGGATTTCAGGTCCTGATGATCTGGCAAATAGCTAGTACTGAACTGATATCTGGTATGGAAGCTGCCTTAAGCTTCTTGCATTCTGAAGTATAAACCTTCTGCGGTCCCTAGGTTTCTTAGAGATCCAAAAAGACCTTATATCTGTTGCCAATTTGACAGCAAGGACCATAAATTGAAATGATGACACTTGAAGTCTTTCTAAATGGCCTCTCTAGATTTGGGTAGCATGAAACTTCACCAAGGTAAGTGGCAAGCATTCCTTGACTCTCTGGGTCATTTCGAAGGGGATAGAGGATTGGAACATTGGATGCTGCGCACATCTAAGATTCCCTACCTTTGCCTACTTAGCAGAAGGTCTCAAAAGCATCCGTTTGCAATCAGAAATGCTGGTATGACATCCAGCTGACAATTGCTTGCTTCTTGGTTTTCACTAAGTGAAGGTGTTAAGGACTTGAGGATTGTAATCGAAATATGTAATTAAAGCTAAGAAACTCATGAAAAGGAACACATTTCAGGATAGAGTAGGAAGGTGGGATAAATCTGTTGAGCCAAAAACCAACATTTGATGCATCATTGGGCTGAAAGGAAACTCCACCTCGGGAAATGGATACTGTTATTAAAAATACGGTTTTTTCAAGGCTGGATTGGGTTCCCCTCTGCCAAGAGAACATGTTTACTTGGAATGCTGCTTTCAATACCATGGTATGTGAACTGTCCTGCCTTTAAGGGATCTTGATTTGCTTTTAAGATCTCTTCTCACTTTGGAGAAGAAAGAAGAATTCTCTTCAAAGGACTGATGAGCTTATTGGACCAGGTGTTTTGAAATAGTTTGTTAACTTTGGATTAGTTGCGGGGCCCTTAAGGCAACTCAAGGAGGACTATTTCAGTCTTATATCTGGTATGGAAATTACAGAGAAAACATTGTGAAATGGGGGAGAAGCTTCTCCAATTACACAGGATGGATACATGGCACACCTGTCGATATTCTAGAAAGGGTACAAAGTTTCTGAAATGCAGGTATGCCTTGGGATAATCGGTCAGCCATGCTGACGGTTACATGAGAGCCACTTGATTAAGCTTCCTTCTCAACCCCTTGTCATCCGATCTTTAACCATGCCTCTTTAAGTGTCTAACAGATAGTTAGGCTGAGGCTTTCCCAAAGTGCTTCAACTTCAAGAAGACTCTTACCAATGCAGTTTTGACAAACTGAGTAAACAGATGCATATGCTACTAACGTTTGTGGATTTGCTTCGCAATAATGCTGATTTTGATCTGTGTTCTCCCGTTAAGGGAAGCTCTTCCCCTCAACTTCCTAACAACTTACAACAATTTCTTCCCTTCTGCTTCTGCGTCTCTGGATTACCTGCCAGAACGTCTCCCCCAGAGTGCCACCCTCACGCTGCTTTTCAGGCTTATTCTCCTGGATTCCTTATACAAGTTTATATAAGACTTGGATCAAGACTTGCAACGTGGCATTGCTTCCAACTCAGAATGCACTGTAGGGCTTTGCTTTCCTGCAGCAGGACGTAGCTAGAGTGGTCGTCACCCCATTCCCTGAAAGACTTGGGAAAAGATGAACCAGGAATGGAGGTTGAAAGCAAGTCCCCTAAAACAGAGATCCGCTGCGGAGATTATGATTAACCATTCTATCCAAATCATACCCACATATTCTCCTCAGGGTTGCAGAGGACCAAAGAAAAGGGGGAACTGTACCATAGCCAGCTGAATGCAGCTCTTCCCAGGCAGCCCTTGCTGTGCACTGTGACCCACTGCCCCGTTACCAGGCAATGGTTACCAGGAGACCACTAATGCCACTGTGACCACCCTGCTCAGCCATTGGTGGGCAGTGTAGTGGGCCCCTGCCCCAAGCAAGCCACTGTCTGTCAGCCATCTTTAGTGGGGGCCCTTTGTTAGGCAGCAGTCAGTGGAGTGCTGCCCCTTCAGACATGGAGCATGAGGTAAGAGGCAAGTGCCAGCCTTCTCCCCAGCATTCTTCTGCTCACACGGCCTTGGGCCAGCTGGTGTGATGGGGGGCCCAGAGAAAAGGCTGGGGGTGTGTCCTGCAGGGTTCCAGAGCCAAGGCCATGAATGACCATTGGCCCAGACCAGGCCTTGAGGCAGTGTTGAACCTCTACCACACACCGCCACTGTGACCCTAAGGGTATGGCTCACAGTCTGGGGTACCTGACCGCCACGGTTTGGGTGGCCTGAGGAGCATTAAGACCTGTTGGGTCATGTGCACCCGGCTCCCTCAGTGATGAGAGCTAGCAAGGGTCTGGGACCTGGCCCTGAGGGAGCCACCAAGGCAGAGCTGCCTCCTCTGGGAGGCGTGGGCACTGGTGGGAGGACCCAGACCAGCTCCTGGACAAACCCTCCATGGCAGGAGGACCACCACCCCTCCCAGGGACCCCATTCTCTTCGGTGGGTCTGGACCTCAGAGGGTGAGTCTTGTGCCTTGGGACCTTGCCCTTTCTTGTCACCCAGAGAGTGACATTTGTTTGCTGGAGATTGATAGGAACATTGAGACCTGACTATGACCTGTCCTCAAGAACAATGGATTTTACAGGGAGAAGTTTTCAACGAAAAGCCACACCCCTCCATCACCTTACCTCTAAGAGGGCTTTGCTAAAAGCTTTCAAGTTTGGGGATTACCCAGCATAAGCCACCCATTTCCTTGAATGTCTCAACAACAAATATTTCTCGGCTCCAAAGTCCAATGTTTTGCTGTTGTTTGGCCTCACTGTGCGTCGCGCACACATCCTGGCCATTGGTTACCAATTATAGCGAGCCAGCCAGGAGGTCTGTGCCCATGGTGTGTTGATCTCGATCAGGGGCATTGCCATTTATAGTTCCCAGCTCATGCCAGAGTACATTTGGCTCCAGGATACTGGCAGGGATTCTCCCTGATATGCAGTGGCTGCCCTACATCACGAGGCTGCTTGTCTTGGAGACATGTCCAGAGCAACGGTATACAGTTCATGTCATTTGGGGGTAAGTCGCTCCAGCTTGCACAGGCTGGGAAATAGGTCTACTCCAACTGGGCTGCTCCCCTTAGCGGATGGGAGCCCCTCTGAGTCCATTCCCTCTTGAGAACTGGGGGCCTCCATGTGGGAGTGGAAGTGGAAGTTGACAAAATGCCTTCTCTGGCTTTCTGTCTTTGTGATTGGAGTGTTTATTTGTTCTTCATGTGTTTGTGTGTGTCAATGTGGTGTTAATCACGGCAGTCTGTGCTTTGGTTTGTGGGATCCTGTTTGTGATGTGTACATTGTAGGTGTGTGAAACAGCACTTGCATTGAGTACTTGAGACGTCTTTGGTCAGTAACGGAGCTTGCATATGATCACACTAGGTATCGTTCCCTCCTGCGTTGTGTTTCAGCTGTGGTGGAACATTGGTTGACATATTCCCTTTCCAATGGGTAAGAATCTGCCCTTTGGTGCCTGGGAACTGCGATCCTGAGAGACCTTTTGGCATTGCATTTGTCTCTCTGCTATTGGATAACACCTGCTGTGATCAGCAGAGCTCTAGTCCATCTTGTGGTCCGCTAAGGGACAAGCAAGTATTTTTTTTTTTTTTTTACATTGCATGGCCATCATATTCTACAGATTCTGGTGAAACATGGCATCAAATGAATCATTTTCATATCTCCAAAACCAGTCTATGTAAAATATTCAGTTAGAGAAAGTTTGCTCAGTGAAATCCTTTTGGTTTTCATCATTGTGACCCTGAGAAAACGAGCATATTTCCAGGAGACATGTGGAAGTTAATGAAGCAAATTGAACTTTTCCTAATTTCTTTGCTTTTTCCTTTTTGGCTCTTTCTGCTTCCCAGGTCAGTAGGCATGACAACTGTGGTCGTGATTCCCTATCTTTCAATTTGCATGTTGTTTGTCGTTTTGTTGTTAAAATGAGGGAACGTAGTTCGAAAACACTGAGGATGTTGTTCATCCTCACCCTTTGTTTAGGTCCTCAGCACTGAGAGTTTCTTTTTTGCATGTACTTTTGCGTTTGTTTTGTGTGAAAGTGTTGTGGCTCTGGGAAACTCAAATGTGCTTCCCCAACGCACCCCTTTCAGGTGCATTCTCCAGATTTGGGCCACTTTTAGGGATAAGGCAATTGACATCAACTGCCGAGTTGATGTGTAAATGAGCTCTATTTCACTGAAAGGGAAGCACTTACCTATTCAATACTTCCTCCTCTTGAGAGAATTGGCCTCCATGGATTTCAGGTCCTGATGATCTGGCAAATAGCTAGTACTGAACTGATATCTGGTATGGAAGCTGCCTTAAGCTTCTTGCATTCTGAAGTATAAACCTTCTGCGGTCCCTAGGTTTCTTAGAGATCCAAAAAGACCTTATATCTGTTGCCAATTTGACAGCAAGGACCATAAATTGAAATGATGACACTTGAAGTCTTTCTAAATGGCCTCTCTAGATTTGGGTAGCATGAAACTTCACCAAGGTAAGTGGCAAGCATTCCTTGACTCTCTGGGTCATTTCGAAGGGGATAGAGGATTGGAACATTGGATGCTGCGCACATCTAAGATTCCCTACCTTTGCCTACTTAGCAGAAGGTCTCAAAAGCATCCGTTTGCAATCAGAAATGCTGGTATGACATCCAGCTGACAATTGCTTGCTTCTTGGTTTTCACTAAGTGAAGGTGTTAAGGACTTGAGGATTGTAATCGAAATATGTAATTAAAGCTAAGAAACTCATGAAAAGGAACACATTTCAGGATAGAGTAGGAAGGTGGGATAAATCTGTTGAGCCAAAAACCAACATTTGATGCATCATTGGGCTGAAAGGAAACTCCACCTCGGGAAATGGATACTGTTATTAAAAATACGGTTTTTTCAAGGCTGGATTGGGTTCCCCTCTGCCAAGAGAACATGTTTACTTGGAATGCTGCTTTCAATACCATGGTATGTGAACTGTCCTGCCTTTAAGGGATCTTGATTTGCTTTTAAGATCTCTTCTCACTTTGGAGAAGAAAGAAGAATTCTCTTCAAAGGACTGATGAGCTTATTGGACCAGGTGTTTTGAAATAGTTTGTTAACTTTGGATTAGTTGCGGGGCCCTTAAGGCAACTCAAGGAGGACTATTTCAGTCTTATATCTGGTATGGAAATTACAGAGAAAACATTGTGAAATGGGGGAGAAGCTTCTCCAATTACACAGGATGGATACATGGCACACCTGTCGATATTCTAGAAAGGGTACAAAGTTTCTGAAATGCAGGTATGCCTTGGGATAATCGGTCAGCCATGCTGACGGTTACATGAGAGCCACTTGATTAAGCTTCCTTCTCAACCCCTTGTCATCCGATCTTTAACCATGCCTCTTTAAGTGTCTAACAGATAGTTAGGCTGAGGCTTTCCCAAAGTGCTTCAACTTCAAGAAGACTCTTACCAATGCAGTTTTGACAAACTGAGTAAACAGATGCATATGCTACTAACGTTTGTGGATTTGCTTCGCAATAATGCTGATTTTGATCTGTGTTCTCCCGTTAAGGGAAGCTCTTCCCCTCAACTTCCTAACAACTTACAACAATTTCTTCCCTTCTGCTTCTGCGTCTCTGGATTACCTGCCAGAACGTCTCCCCCAGAGTGCCACCCTCACGCTGCTTTTCAGGCTTATTCTCCTGGATTCCTTATACAAGTTTATATAAGATTTGGATCAAGCCTTGCAACGTGGCATTGCTTCCAACTCAGAATGCACTGTAGGGCTTTGCTTTCCTGCAGCAGGACGTAGCTAGAGTGGTCGTCACCCCATTCCCTGAAAGACTTGGGAAAAGATGAACCAGGAATCTAGGTTGAAAGCAAGTTCCCGAAAACAGAGATCTGCTGCTGAGTTTATGATTAACCACTCTATCCAAATCATACCCACATATTCTCCTCAGGGTTGCAGAGGACCAAAGAAAAGGGGGAATTGTACCATAGCCAGCTGAATGCAGCCCTTCCCAGGCAGCCCTTGCTGTGCACTGTGACCCACTGCCCCGTTACCAGGCAATGGTTACCAGGAGACCACTAATGCCACTGTGACCACCCTGCTCAGCCATTGGTGGGCAGTGTAGTGGGCCCCTGCCCCAAGCAAGCCACTGTCTGTCAGCCATCTTTAGTGGGGGCCCTTTGTTAGGCAGCAGTCAGTGGAGTGCTGCCCCTTCAGACCTGGAGCATGAGGTAAGAGGCAAGTGCCAGCCTTCTCCCCAGCATTCTTCTGCTCACACGGCCTTGGGCCAGCTGGTGTGATGGGGGGCCCAGAGAACAGGCTGGGGGTGTGTCCTGCAGGGTTCCAGAGCCAAGGCCATGAATGATCATTGGCCCAGACCAGGCCTTGAGGCAGTGTTGAACCTCTACCACACACCGCCACTGTGACCCTAGGGTATGGCTCACAGTCTGGGGTACCTGACCGCCACTGTTTGGGTGGCCTGAGGAGCATTAAGACCTGTTGGGTCATGTGCACCCGGCTCCCTCAGTGATGAGAGCTAGCAAGGGTCTGGGACCTGGCCCTGAGGGAGCCACCAAGGCAGAGCTGCCTCCTCTGTGAGGCATGGGCACTGGTGGGAGGACCCAGACCAGCGCCTGGACAAACCCTCCATTGCAGGAGGACCACCACCCCTCCCAGGGACCCCTTTCTCTTAGGTGGGTCTGGACCTCAGAGGGTGAGTCTTGTGCCTTGGGACCTTGCCCTTTCTTGTCACCCAGAGAGTGACATTTGTTTGCTGGAGATTGATAGGAACATTGAGACCTGACTATGACCTGTCCTCAAGAACAATGGATTTTACAGGGAGAAGTTTTAAACGAAAAGCCACACCCCTCCATCACCTTACCTCTAAGAGGGCTTTGCTAAAAGCTTTCAAGGTTGGGGATTACCCAGCATAAGCCACCCATTTCCTTGAATGTCTCAACAACAAATATTTCTCGGCTCCAAAGTCCAATGTTTTGCTGTTGTTTGGCCTCACTGTGCGTCGCGCACACATCCTGGCCATTGGTTACCAATTATAGCGAGCCAGCCAGGAGGTCTGTGCCCATGGTGTGTTGATCTCGATCAGGGGCATTGCCATTTATAGTTCCCAGCTCATGCCAGAGTACATTTGGCTCCAGGATACTGGCAGGGATTCTCCCTGATATGCAGTGGCTGCCCTACATCACGAGGCTGCTTGTCTTGGAGACATGTGCAGAGCAACGGTATACAGTTCATGTCATTTGGGGGTAAGTCGCTCCAGCTTGCACAGGCTGGGAAATAGGTCTACTCCAACTGGGCTGCTCCCCTTAGCGGATGTGAGCCCCTCTGAGTCCATTCCCTCTTGAGAACTGGGGGCCTCCATGTGGGAGTGGAAGTGGAAGTTGACAAAATGCCTTCTCTGGCTTTCTGTCTTTGTGATTGGAGTGTTTATTTGTTCTTCATGTGTTTGTGTGTGTCACTGTGGTGTTAATCACGGCAGTCTGTGCTTTGGTTTGTGGGATCCTGTTTGTGATTCGTACATTGTAGGTGTGTGAAACAGCACTTGCATTGAGTACTTGAGACGTCTTTGGTCAGTAACGGAGCTTGCATATGATCACACTAGGTATCGTTCCCTCCTGCGTTGTGTTTCAGCTGTGGTGGAACATTGGTTGACATATTCCCTTTCCAATGGGTAAGAATCTGCCCTTTGGTGCCTGGGAACTGCGATCCTGAGAGACCTTTTGGCATTGCATTTGTCTCTCTGCTATTGGATAACACCTGCTGTGATCAGCAGAGCTCTAGTCCATCTTGTGGTCCGCTAAGGGACAAGCAAGTATTTTTTTTTTTTTTTTACATTGCATGGCCATCATATTCTACAGATTCTGGTGAAACATGGCATCAAATGAATCATTTTCATATCTCCAAAACCAGTCTATGTAAAATATTCAGTTAGAGAAAGTTTGCTCAGTGAAATCCTTTTGGTTTTCATCATTGTGACCCTGAGAAAACGAGCATATTTCCAGGAGACATGTGGAAGTTAATGAAGCAAATTGAACTTCTCCTAATTTCTTTGCTTTTTCCTTTTTGGCTCTTTCTGCTTCCCAGGTCAGTAGGCATGACAACTGTGGTCGTGATTCCCTATCTTTCAATTTGCATGTTGTTTGTCGTTTTGTTGTTAAAATGAGGGAACGTAGTTCGAAAACACTGAGGATGTTGTTCATCCTCACCCTTTGTTTAGGTCCTCAGCACTGAGAGTTTCTTTTTTGCATGTACTTTTGCGTTTGTTTTGTGTGAAAGTGTTGTGGCTCTGGGAAACTCAAATGTGCTTCCCCAACGCACCCCTTTCAGGTGCATTCTCCAGATTTGGGCCACTTTTAGGGATAAGGCAATTGACATCAACTGCCGAGTTGATGTGTAAATGAGCTCTATTTCACTGAAAGGGAAGCACTTAAAAATTCAATACTTCCTCCTCTGAAGAGAATTGGCCTCCATGGATTTCAGGCCCCGATGATCTGGCAAATAGCTAGTACTGAACTGATATCTGGTATGGAAGCTGCCTTAAGCTTCTTGCATTCTGAAGTATAAACCTTCTGTGGTCCCTAGGTTTCTTAGAGATCCAAAAAGACCTTATATCTGTTGCAAATTTGACAGCAAGGACCATAAGTTGAAATGATGACACTTGAAGTCTTTCTAAATGGCCTCTCTAGATTTGGGTAGCATGAAACTTCACCAAGGTAAGTGGCAAGCATTCCTTGACTCTCCGGGTCATTTCAAAGAGGATAGAGGATTGGAACATTGGATGCTGGGCACATCTAAGATTCCCTACCTTTGCCTACTTAGCAGAAGGTCTCAAAAGCATCCGTTTGCAATCAGAAATGCTGGTATGGCATCCAGCTGACAATTGCTTGCTTCTTGGTTTTCACTAAGTGAAGGTGTTAAGGACTTGAGGATTGTAATCGAAATATGTAATTAAAGCTCAGAAACTCATGAAAAGGAACACATTTCAGGATAGAGTAGGAAGGTGGGATAAATGTGTTGAGCCAAAAACCAACATTTGATGCATCATTGGGCTGAAACGAAACTCCACTTCGGGAAATGGATACTGTTATTAAAAATATGTTTTTTTCAAGGCTGGATTGGGTTCCCCTCTGCCAAGAGAACACGTTTACTTGGAATGCTGCTTTCAATAACATGGTATGTGAACTGTCCTGCCTTTAAGGGATCTCTTTTTGCTTTTAAGATCTCTTCTCACTTTGCAGAAGAAAGAAGAATTCTCTTCAAAGGACTGATGAGCTTATTGGACCAGGTGTTTTGAAACATTTTGTTAACTTTGGATTAGTTGTGGGGCCCTTAAGGCAACTCAAGGAGGACTATTTCAGTCATATATCTGGTATGGAAATTACAGAGAAAACATTGTGAAATGGGGGAGAAGCTTCTACAATTACACAGGATGGATACATGGCACACCTGTCGATATTCTAGAAAGGGTACAAAGTTTCTGAAATGCAGGTATGCCTTGGGATAATCGGTCAGCCATGCTGACGGTTACATGAGAGCCACTTGATTAAGCTTCCTTCGCAACCCCTTGTCATCCGATCTTTAACCTTGCCTCTTTAAGTGTCTAACAGATAGTTAGGCTGAGGCTTTCCCAAAGTGCTTCAACTTCAAGAAGACTCTTACCAATGCAGTTTTGACAAACTGAGTAAACAGATGCATATGCTACTAACGTTTATGGATTTGTTTCGCAATAATGCTGATTTTGATCTGTGTTCTCCCGTTAAGGGAAGCTCTTCCCCTCAACTTCCTAACAACTTACAACAATTTCTTCCCTTCTGCTTCTGCGTGTCTGGATTACCTGCCAGAACGTCTCCCCCAGAGTGCCACCCTCACGCTGCTTTTCAGGCTTATTCTCCTGGATTCCTTATACAAGTTTATATAAGACTTAGATCAAGACTTGCAACGTAGCATTGCTTCCAACTCAGAATGCACTGTAGGGCTTTGCTTTCCTGCAGCAGGAGGTCGCTAGAGTGATGGTCACCCCATTCCCTGAAAAACTTGGGAAAAGATGAACCAGGAATCTAGGTTGAAAGCAAGTCCCCTAAAACAGAGATCCGCTGCTGAGTTTATGATTAACCACTCTATCCAAATCATACCCACATATTCTCCTCAGGGTTGCAGAGGACCAAAGAAAAGGGGGAATTGTACCATAGCCAACTGAATGCAGCCCTTCCCAGGCAGCCCTTGCTGTGCACTGTGACCCACTGCCCCGTTACCAGGCAATGGTTCCCAGGAGACCACTAATGCCACTGTGACCACCCTGCTCAGCCATTGGTGGGCAGTGTAGTGGGCCCCTGCCCCAAGCAAGCCACTGTCTGTCAGCCATCTTTAGTGGGGGCCCTTTTTTAGGCAGCAGTCAGTGGAGTGCTTCCCCTTCAGACATGGAGCGTGAGGTAAGAGGCAAGTGCCAGCCTTCTCCCCAGCATTCTTCTGCTCACACGGCCTTGGGCCAGCTGGTGTGATGGGGGGCCCAGAGAACAGGCTGGGGGTGTGTCCTGCAGGGCTCCAGAGCCAAGGCCATGAATGCCCACTTGCCCAGAACAGGCCTAGAGGCAGTGTTGAACCTCTACCACACACCGCCACTGTGACCCTAAGGGTATGGCTTACAGTCTGGGGTACCTGACCGCCACTATTTGGGTTGCCTGAGGAGCATTAAGACCTGTTGGGTCATGTGCACCTGGCTCCCTCAGTGATGAGAGCTAGCAAGGATCTGGGACCTGGCCCTGAGGGAGCCACCAAGGCAGAGCTGCCTCCTCTGTGAGGCATGGGCACGGGTGGGAGGACCCAGACCAACTGCTGGACAAACCCTCCATGGCAGGAGTACCTTCACCCCTCCCAGGGACACCTTTCTCTTAGGTGGGTCTGTAACTTAGAGGGTGAGCCTTGTGCCTTGGGACCTTGCCCTTTCTTGTCACCCAGAGAGTGACATTTGTTTGCTGGAGATTGATAGGAACATTGAGACCTGACTATGATCTGTCCTCAAGAACAAAGGATCGGACAGGGAGAAGTTTTCAACGAACAGCCACACCCCTCCATCACCTTACCTCTAAGAGGGCTTTGCTAAAAGCTTTCAAGGTTGGGGATTACCCGGCATTAGCCACCCATTTCCTTGAATGTCTCAACAACAAATATTTCTCGGCTCCAAAGTCCAATGTTTTGCTGTTGCTTGCCCTCACTGTGCGTCGGGCACACATCCTGGCCTTTGGTTACCAGTTATAGCGAGCCAGACAGGAGGTGTGTGCCCATGGTTTGTTGATCTCGATCAGGGGCGTCCCCATTTAAAGTTCCCAGCACATGCCAGAGTACATTTGGCTCCAGCATACTGGCAGGGATTCTCCCTGTTATGCAGTGGCTGCCCTACAGCACGAGGCTGCTTTTCTTGGAGACATGTGCAGAGCAACGGTATACAGTTCATGTCATTTGGGGTTAAGTCGCTACAGCTTGCACATGCTGGGAAATAGGTCTACTCCAACTGGGCTGCTCCCCTTAGCGGATGGGAGCCCCTCTGAATCCATTCCCTCTTGAGAACTGGGGGCCTCCATGTGGGAGTGGAAGTGGAAGTTGACAAAATGCCTTCTCTGGCTTTCTGTCTTTGTGATTGGAGTGTTTATTTGTTCTTCATGTGTTTGTGTGTGTCGATGTGGTGTTAATCACGGCAGCCTGTGCTGTGGTTTGTGGGATCCTGTTTGTGATTCGTACATTGTAGGTGTGTGAAACAGCTCTTGCATTGAGTACTTGAGACGTCTTTGGTCAGTAACGGAGCTTGCATATGATCACACTAGGTATCGTTCCCTCCTACGTTGTGTTTCAGCTGTGGTGGAACATTGGTTGACATATTCCCTTTCCAATGGGTAGGAATCTCCCCTTTGGTGCCTGGGAACTGCGATTCTCAGAGACCTTTTGGCATTGCATTTGTCTCTCTGCTATTGGATAACACCTGCTGTGATCAGCAGAGCTCTAGTCCATCTTGTAGTCCGCTAAGGGACAAGCAAGTATTTTTTTTTTCTTTTTTTTACATTGCATGGCCAGCATATTCTACAGATTCTGGTGAAACATGGCATCAAATGAATCATTTTCATACCTCCAAAACCAGTCTATGTAAAATATTCAGTTAGAGAAAGTTTGCTCAGTGAAATCCTTTTGGTTTTCATCATTGTGACCCTGAGAAAACGAGCATATTTCCAGGAGACATGTGGAAGTTAATGAAGCAAATTGAACTTTTCCTAATTTCTTTGCTTTTTCCTTTTTGGCTCTTTCTGCTTCCCAGGTCAGTAGGCATGACAACTGTGGTCGTGATTCCCTATCTTTCAATTTGCATGTTGTTTGTCGTTTTGTTGTTAAAATGAGGGAACGTAGTTCGAAAACACTGAGGATGTTGTTCATCCTCACCCTTTGCTTTGGTCCTCAGGACTGAGAGTTTCCTTTTTGCATGTACTTTTCGTTTGTTTTGTGTGAAATTGTTGTGGCTCTGGGAAACTCAAATGTGCTTCCCCAACGCACCCCTTTCAGGTGCATTCTCCAGATTTGGGCCACTTTTAGGGATAAGGCAATTGACATCAACTGCCGAGTTGATGTGTAAATGAGCTCTATTTCACTGAAAGGGAAGCACTTAAAAATTCAATACTTCCTCCTCTGGAGAGAATTGGCCTCCATTGATTTCAGGCCCCGATGATCTGGCAAATAGCTAGTACTGAACTGATATCTGGTATGGAAGCTGCCTTAAGCTTCTTGCATTCTGAAGTATAAACCTTCTGTGGTCCCTAGGTTTCTTAGAGATCCAAAAAGACCTTATATCTGTTGCCAATTTGACAGCAAGGAACATAAGTTGAAATGATGACACTTGAAGTCTTTCTAAATGGCCTCTCTAGATTTGGGTAGCATGAAACTTCACCAAGGTAAGTGGCAAGCATTCCTTGACTCTCCGGGTCATTTCAAAGAGGATAGAGGATTGGAACATTGGATGCTGGGCACATCTAAGATTCCCTACCTTTGCCTACTTAGCAGAAGGTCTCAAAAGCATCCGTTTGCAATCAGAAATGCTGGTATGGCATCCAGCTGACAATTGCTTGCTTCTTGGTTTTCACTAAGTGAAGGTGTTAAGGACTTGAGGATTGTAATCGAAATATGTAATTAAAGCTAAGAAACTCATGAAAAGGAACACATTTCAGGATAGAGTAGGAAGGTGGGATAAATGTGTTGAGCCAAAAACCAACATTTGATGCATCATTGGGCTGAAACGAAACTCCACTTCGGGAAATGGATACTGTTATTAAAAATACGTTTTTTTCAAGGCTGGATTGGGTTCCCCTCTGCCAAGAGAACACGTTTACTTGGAATGCTGCTTTCAATAACATGGTATGTGAACTGTCCTGCCTTTAAGGGATCTCGATTTGCTTTTAAGATCTCTTCTCACTTTGGAGAAGAAAGAAGAATTCTCTTCAAAGGACTGATGAGCTTATTGGACCAGGTGTTTTGAAACATTTTGTTAACTTTGGATTAGTTGCGGGGCCCTTAAGGCAACTCAAGGAGGACTATTTCAGTCGTATATCTGGGATGGAAATTACAGAGAAAACATTGTGAAATGGGGGAGAAGCTTCTCCAATTACACAGGATGGATACATGGCACACCTGTCGATATTCTAGAAAGGGTACAAAGTTTCTGAAATGCAGGTATGCCTTGGGATAATCGGTCAGCCATGCTGACGGTTACATGAGAGCCACTTGATTAAGCTTCCTTCTCAACCCCTTGTCATGCGATCTTTAACCTTGCCTCTTTAAGTGTCTAACAGATAGTTAGGCTGAGGCTTTCCCAAAGTGCTTCAACTTCAAGAAGACTCTTACCAATGCAGTTTTGACAAACTGAGTAAACAGATGCATATGCTACTAACGTTTATGGATTTGCTTCGCAATAATGCTGATTTTGATCTGTGTTCTCCCGTTAAGGGAAGCTCTTCCCCTCAACTTCCTAACAACTTACAACAATTTCTTCCCTTCTGCTTCTGCGTGTCTGGATTACCTGCCAGAACGTCTCCCCCAGAGTGCCACCCTCACGCTGCTTTTCAGGCTTATTCTCCTGGATTCCTTATACAAGTTTATATAAGACTTAGATCAAGACTTGCAACGTAGCATTGCTTCCAACTCAGAATGCACTGTAGGGCTTTGCTTTCCTGCAGCAGGAGGTCGCTAGAGTGGTGGTCACCCCATTCCCTGAAAAACTTGGGAAAAGATGAACCAGGAATCTAGGTTGAAAGCAAGTCCCCTAAAACAGAGATCCGCTGCTGAGTTTATGATTAACCACTCTATCCAAATCATACCCACATATTCTCCTCAGGGTTGCAGAGGACCAAAGAAAAGGGGGAATTGTACCATAGCCAGCTGAATGCAGCCCTTCCCAGGCAGCCCTTGCTGTGCACTGTGACCCACTGCCCCGTTACCAGGCAATGGTTCCCAGGAGACCACTAATGCCACTGTGACCACCCTGCTCAGCCATTGGTGGGCAGTGTAGTGGGCCCCTGCCCCAAGCAAGCCACTGTCTGTCAGCCATCTTTAGTGGGGGCCCTTTTTTAGGCAGCAGTCAGTGGAGTGCTGCCCCTTCAGACCTGGAGCGTGAGGTAAGAGTCAAGTGCCAGCCTTCTCCCCAGCATTCTTCTGCTCACACGGCCTTGGGCCAGCTGGTGTGATGGGGGGCCCAGAGAACAGGCTGGGGGTGTGTCCTGCAGGGCTCCAGAGCCAAGGCCATGAATGCCCACTGGCCCAGAACAGGCCTAGAGGCAGTGTTGAACCTCTACCACACACCGCCACTGTGACCCTAAGGGTATGGCTTACAGTCTGGGGTACCTGACCGCCACTATTTGGGTTGCCTGAGGAGCATTAAGACCTGTTGGGTCATGTGCACCCGGCTCCCTCAGTGATGACAGCTAGCAAGGGTCTTGGACCTGGCCCTGAGGGAGCCACCAAGGCAGAGCTGCCTCCTCTGTGAGGCATGGGCACGGGTGGGAGGACCCAGACCAGCTCCGGGACAAACCCTCCATGGCAGGAGGACCACCAACCCTCCCAGGGACCCCTTTCTCTTAGGTGGGTCTGTACCTTAGAGGGTGAGACATGTGCCTTGGGACCTTGCCCTTTCTTGTCACCCAGAGAGTGACATTTGTTGGCTGGAGATTGATAGGAACATTGAGACCTGAGTATGACCTGTCCTCAAGAACAAAGGATCTGACAGGGAGAAGTTTTCAATGAACAGCCACACCCCTCCATCACCTTACCTCTAAGAGGGCTTTGCTAAAAGCTTTCAAGGTTGGGGATTACCCAGCATAAGCCACCCATTTCCTTGAATGTCTCAACAACAAATATTTCTCGGCTCCAAAGTCCAATGTTTTGCTGTTGCTTGGCCTCACTGTGCGTCGGGCACACATCCTGGCCTTTGGTTACCAATTATAGCGAGCCAGCCAGGAGGTGTGTGCCCATGGTGTGTTGATCTCGATCAGGGGCGTCGCCATTTAAAGTTCCCAGCACATGCCAGAGTACATTTGGCTCCAGGATACTGGCAGGGATTCTCCCTGATATGCAGTGGCTGCCCTACAGCACGAGGCTGCTTGTCTTGGAGACATGTCCAGAGCAACGGTATACAGTTCATGTCATTTGGGGGTAAGTCGCTCCAGCTTGCACAGGCTGGGAAATAGGTCTACTCCAACTGGGCTGCTCCCCTTAGCGGATGTGAGCCCCTCTGAGTCCATTCCCTCTTGAGAACTGGGGGCCTCCATGTGGGAGTGGAAGTGGAAGTTGACAAAATGCCTTCTCTGGCTTTCTGTCTTTGTGATTGGAGTGTTTATTTGTTCTTCATGTGTTTGTGTGTGTCAATGTGATGTTAATCACGGCAGTCTGTGCTTTGGTTTGTGGGATCCTGTTTGTGATTAGTACATTGTAGGTGTGTGAAACAGCACTTGCATTGAGTACTTGAGACGTCTTTGGTCAGTAACGGAGCTTGCATATGATCACACTAGGTATTGTTCCCTCCTGCGTTGTGTTTCAGCTGTGGTAGAACATTGGTTGACATATTCCCTTTCCAATGGGTAGGAATCTCCCCTTTGGTGCCTGGGAACTGTGATCCTGAGAGACCTTTTGGCATTGCATTTGTCTCTCTGCTATTGGATAACACCTGCTGTGATCAGCAGAGCTCTAGTCCATCTTGTAGTCCGCTAAGGGAGAAGCAAGTATTTTTTTTCTTTTTTTTACATTGCATGGCCAGCATATTCTACAGATTCTGGTGAAACATGGCATCAAATGAATCATTTTCATACCTCCAAAACCAGTCTATGTAAAATATTCAGTTAGAGAAAGTTTGCTCAGTGAAATCCTTTTGGTTTTCATCATTGTGACCCTGAGAAAACGAGCATATTTCCAGGAGACATGTGGAAGTTCATGAAGCAAATTGAACTTTTCCTAATTTCTTTGCTTTTTCCTTTTTGGCTCTTTCTGCTTCCCAGGTCAGTAGGCATGACAACTGTGGTCCTGATTCCCTATCTTTCAATTTGCATGCTGTTTGTCGTTTTGTTGTTAAAATGAGGGAACGTAGTTCGAAAACACTGAGGATGTTGTTCATCCTCACCCTTTGCTTTGGTCCTCAGGACTGAGAGTTTCTTTTTTGCATGTACTTTTGCGCTTGTTTTGTGTGAAAGTGTTGTGGCTCTGGGAAACTCAAATGTGCTTCCCCAACGCACCCCTTTCAGGTGCATTCTCCAGATTTGGGCCACTTTTAGGGATTAGGCAATTGACATCAACTGCCGAGTTGATGTGTAAATGATCTCTATTTCACTGAAAGGGAAGCACTTACCAATTCAATACTTCCTCCTCTGGAGAGAATTGGCCTCCATGGATTTCAGGCCCTGATGATCTGGCAAATAGCTAGTACTGAACTGATATCTGGTATGGAAGCTGCCTTAAGCTTCTTGCATTCTGAAGTATAAACCTTCTGCGGTCCCTAGGTTTCTTAGAGATCCAAAAAGACCTTATATCTGTTGCCAATTTGACAGCAAGGACCATAAGTTGAAATGATGACACTTGAAGTCTTTCTACATGGCCTCTCTAGATTTGGGTAGCATGAAACTTCACCAAGGTAAGTAACAAGCATTCCTTGACTCTCCCGGTCATTTCAAAGAGGATAGAAGATTGGAACATTGGATGCTGGGCACATCTAAGATTCCCTACCTTTGCCTACTTAGCAGAAGGTCTCAAAAGCATCCGTTTGCAATCAGAAATGCTGGTATGACATCCAGCTGACAATTGCTTGCTTCTTGGTTTTCACTAAGTGAAGGTGTTAAGGACTTGAGGATTGTAATCGATATATGTAATTAAAGCTAAGAAACTCATGAAAAGGAACACATTTCAGGATAGAGTAGGAAGGTGGGATAAATGTGTTGAGCCAAAAACCAACATTTGATGCATCATTGGGCTGAAACGAAACTCCACTTCAGGAAATGGATACTGTTATTAAAAATACTTTTTTTTCAAGGCTGGATTGGGTTCCGCTCTGCCAAGAGAACACGTTTACTTGGAATGCTGCTTTCAATAACATGGTATGTGAACTGTCCTGCCTTTAAGGGATCTCAATTTGCTTTTAAGATCTCTTCTCACTTTGGAGAAGAAAGAAGAATTCTCTTCAAAGGACTGATGAGCTTATTGGACCAGGTGTTTTGAAATAGCTTGTTAACTTTGGATTAGTTGCGGGGCCCTTAAGGCAACTCAAGGAGGACTATTTCAGTCGTATATCTGGTATGGAAATTACAGATAAAACATTGTGAAATGGGGGAGAAGCTTCTCCAATTACACAGGATGGATACATGGCACACCTGTCGATATTCTAGAAAGGGTACAAAGTTTCTGAAATGCAGGTATGCCTTGGGATAATCGGTCAGCCATGCTGACGGTTACATGAGAGCCACTTGAATAAGCTTCCTCCTCAACCCCTTGTCATGCGATCTTTAACCTTGCTTCTTTAAGTGTCTAACAGATAGTTAGGCTGAGGCTTTCCCAAAGTGCTTCAACTTCAAGAAGACTCTTACCAATGCAGTTTTGACAAACTGAGTAAACAGATGCATATGCTACTAACGTTTGTGGATTTGCTTCGCAATAATGCTGATTTTGATCTGTGTTCTCCCGTTACGGGAAGCTCTTCCCCTCCACTTCCTAACAACTTACAGCAATTTCTTCCCTTCTGCTTCTGCGTGTCTGGATTACCTGCCAGAACGTCTCCCCCAGAGTGCCACCCTCACGCTGCTTTTCAGGCTTATTCTCCTGGATTCCTTATACAAGTTTATATAAGACTTGGATCAAGACTTGCAACGTGGCATTGCTTCCAACTCAGAATGCACTGTAGCGCTTTGCTTTCCTCCAGCAGGACGTAGCTAGAGTGGTCGTCACCCCATTCCCTGAAAGACTTGGGAAAAGATGAACCAGGATTCGAGGTTGAAAGCAAGTCCCCTAAAACAGAGATCCGCTGCTGAGTTTATGATTAACCACTCTAGCCAAATCATACCCACATATTCTCCTCAGGGTTGCAGAGGACCAAAGAAAAGGGGGAATTGTACCATAGCCAGCTGAATGCAGCCCTTCCCAGGCAGCCCTTGCTGTGCACTGTGACCCACTGCCCCGTTACCAGGCAATGGTTACCAGGAGACCACTAATGTCACTGTGACCACCCTGCTCAGCCATTGGTGGGCAGTGTAGTGGGCCCCTGCCCCAAGCAAGCCACTGTCTGTCAGCCATCTTTAGTGGGGCCCTTTGTTAGGCAGCAGTCAGTGGAGCGCTGCCCCTTCAGACCTGGAGCGTGAGGTAAGAGGCAAGTGCCAGCCTCCTCCCCAGCATTCTTCTGCTCACACGGCCTTGGGCCAGCTCGTGTGAAGGGGGGCCCAGAGAAAAGGCTGGGGGTGTGTCCTGCAGGGCTCCAGAGCCAAGGCCATGAATGACCATTGGCCCATACCAGGCCTTGAGGCAGTGTTGAACCTCTACCACACACCGCCACTGTGACCCTAAGGGTATGGCTCACAGTCTGGGGTACCTGACCGCCACGGTTTGGGTGGCCTGAGGAGCATTAAGACCTGTTGGGTCATGTGCACCCGGCTCCCTCAGTGATGAGAGCTAGCAAGGGTCTGGGACCTGGCCCTGAGGGAGCCACCAAGGCAGAGCTGCCTCCTCTGTGAGGCGTGGGCACTGGTGGGAGGACCCAGACCAGCTCCTGGACAAACCCTCCATGGCAGGAGGACCACCACCCCTCCCAGGGACCCCTTTCTCTTAGGTGGGTCTGGACCTCAGAGGGTGAGTCTTGTGCCTTGGGACCTTGCCCTTTCTTGTCACCCAGAGAGTGACATTTGTTTGCTGGAGATTGATAGGAACATTGAGACCTGACTATGACCTGTCCTCAAGAACAATGGATCGGACAGGGAGAAGTTTTCAACGAACAGCCACACCGCTCCATCACCTTACCTCTAAGAGGGCTTTGCTAAAAGCTTTCAAGGTTGGGGATTACCCAGCATAAGCCACCCATTTCCTTGAATGTCTCAACAACAAATATTTCTCGGCTCCAAAGTCCAATGTTTTGCTGTTTTTTGGCCTCACTGTGCGTCGCGCACACATCCTGGCCCTTGGTTACCAATTATAATGAGCCAGCCAGGAGGTGTGTGCCCATGGTGTGTTGATCTCGATCAGGGACATCGCCATTTATAGTTCCCAGCACATGCCAGAGTACATTTTGCTCCAGGATACTGACAGGGATTCTCCCTGATATGCAGTGGCTGCCCTACAGCACGAGGCTGCTTGTCTTGGACACATGTCCAGAGCAACTGTATACAGTTCATGTCATTTGGGGGTAAGTCGCTCCAGCTTGCACAGGCTGGGAAATAGGTCTACTCCAACTGGGCTGCTCCCCTTAGCGGATGTGAGCCCCTCTGAGTCCATTCCCTCTTGAGAACTGGGGGCATCCATGTGGGAGTGGAAGTGGAAGTTGACAAAATGCCTTCTCTGGCTTTCTGTCTTTGTGATTGGAGTGTTTATTTGTTCTTCATGTGTTTGTGTGTGTCAATGTGGTGTTAATCACGGCAGTCTGTGCTTTGGTTTGTGGGATCCTGTTTGTGATTCGTACATTGTAGGTGTGTGAAACAGCACTGGCATTGAGTACTTGAGACGTTTTTGGTCAGTAACGGAGCTTGCATATGATCACACTAGGTAGCGTTCCCTCCTGCGTTGTGTTTCAGCTGTGGTGGAACATTGGTTGACATATTCCCTTTCCAATGGGTAGGAATCTGCCCTTTGGTGCCTGGGAACTGCGATCCTGAGAGACCTTTTGGCATTGCATTTGTCTCTCTGCTATTGGATAACACCTGCTGTGATCAGCAGAGCTCTAGTCCATCTTGTAGTCCGCTAAGGGACAAGCAAGTATCTTTTTTTTTTTTTTACATTGCATGGCCATCATATTCTACAGATTCTGGTGATACATGGCATCAAATGAATCATTTTCCTATCTCCAAAACCAGTCTATGTAAAATATTCAGTTAGAGAAAGTTTGCTCAGTGAAATCCTTTTGGTTTTCATCATTGTGACCCTGAGAAAATGAGCATATTTCCAGGAGACATGTGGAAGTTCATGAAGCAAATTGAACTTTTCCTAATTTTTTGCTTTTTCCTTTTTGGCTCTTTCTGCTTCCCAGGTCAGTAGGCATGACAACTGTGGTCCTGATTCCCTATCTTTCAATTTGCATGTTGTTTGTCATTTTGTTGTTAAAATGAGGGAACGTAGTTCGAAAACACTGAGGATGTTGTTCATCCTCACCCTTTGCTTTGGTCCTCAGGACTGAGAGTTTCTTTTTTGCATGTACTTTTGCGTTTGTTTTGTGTGAAAGTGTTGTGGCTCTGGGAAACTCAAATGTGTTTCCCCAACGCACCCCTTTCAGGTGCATTCTCCAGATTTGGGCCACTTTTAGGGATAAGGCAATTGACATCAACTGCTGAGTTGATGTGTAAATGAGCTCTATTTCACTGAAAGGGAAGCGCTTACCTATTCAATACTTCCTCGTCTTGAGAGAATTGGCCTCCATGGATTTCAGGTCCTGATGATCTGGCAAATAGCTAGTACTGAACTGATATCTGGTATGGAAGCTGCCTTAAGCTTTTGCATTCTGAAGTATAAACCTTCTGCGGTCCCTAGCTTTCTTAGAGATCCAAAAAGACCTTATATTTGTTGCCAATTTGACAGCAAGGTCCATAAGTTGAAATGATGACACTTGAAGTCTTTCTAAATGGCCTCTCTGGATTTGGGTAGCATGAAACTTCACCAAGGTAAGTAGCAAGCATTCCTTGACTCTCCCGGTCATTTCAGAGAGGATAGAGGATTGGGACATTGTAAGCTGGGCACAGCTAAGATACCCTACCTTTGCCTACTTAGCAGAAGGTCTCAAAAGCATCCGTTTGCAATCAGAAATGCTGGTATGGCATCCAGCTGACAATTGCTTGCTTCTTGGTTTTCACTAAGTGAAGGTGTTAAGGCCTTGAGGATTGTAATCGAAATATGCAATTAAAGCTAAGAAACTCATGAAAAGGAACACATTTCAGGATAGAGTAGGAAGGTGGGATAAATGTGTTGAGCCAAAAACCAACATTTGATGCATCATTGGGCTGAAACGAAACTCCACTTCGGGAAATGGATACTGTTATTAAAAATACGTTTTTTTCAAGGCTGGATTGGGTTCCCCTCTGCCAAGAGAACACGTTTACTTGGAATGCTGCTTTCAATAACATGGTATGTGAACTGTCCTGCCTTTAAGGGATCTCGATTTGCTTTTAAGATCTCTTCTCACTTTGGAGAAGAAAGAAGAATTCTCTTCAAAGGACTGATGAGCTTATTGGACCAGGTGTTTTGAAATAGTTTGTGAACTTTGGATTAGTTGCGGGGCCCTTAAGGCAACTCAAGGAGGACTATTTCAGTCGTATATCTGGTATGGAAATTACAGAGAAAACATTGTGAAATGGGGGAGAAGCTTCTCCAATTACACAGGATGGATACATGGCACACCTGTCGATATTCTAGAAAGGGTACAAAGTTTCTGAAATGCAGGTATGCCTTGGGATAATCGGTCAGCCATGCTGACGGTTACATGAGAGCCACTTGATTAAGCTTCCTTCTCAACCCCTTGTCATCCGATCTTTAACCTTGCCTCTTTAAGTGTCTAACAGATAGTTAGGCTGAGGCTTTCCCAAAGTGCTTCAACTTCAAGAAGACTCTTACCAATGCAGTTTTGACAAACTGAGTAAACAGATGCATATGCTACTAACGTTTGTGGATTTGCTTCGCAATAATGCTGATTTTGATCTGTGTTCTCCCGTTAAGGGAAGCTCTTCCCCTCAACTTCCTAACAACTTACAACAATTTCTTCCCTTCTGCTTCTGCGTGTCTGGATTACCTGCCAGAACGTCTGCCCCAGAGTGCCACCCTCACGCTGCTTTTCAGGCTTATTCTCCTGGATTCCTTATACAAGTTTATATAAGACTTGGATCAAGACTTGCAACGTGGCATTGCTTCCAACTCAGAATGCACTGTAGGGCTTTGCTTTCCTCCAGCAGGACGTAGCTAGAGTGGTCGTCACCCTATTCCCTGAAAGACTTGGGAAAAGATGTACCAGGAATCGAGGTTGAAAGCAAGTCCCCTAAAACAGAGATCCGCTGCTGAGTTTATGATTAACCACTCTATCCAAATCATACCCACATATTCTCCTCAGGGTTGCAGAGGACCAAAGAAAAGGGGGAATTGTACCATAGCCAGCTGAATGCAGCCCTTCCCAGGCAGCCCTTGCTGTGCACTGTGACCCACTGCCCCGTTACCAGGCAATGGTTACCAGGAGACCACTAATGCAACTGTGACCACCCTGCTCAGCCATTGGTGGGCAGTGTAGTGGGCCCCTGCCCCAAGCAAGCCACTGTCTGTCAGCCATCTTTAGTGGGGGCCCTTTGTTAGCCAGCAGGCAGTGGAGTGCTGCCCCTTCAGACCTGGAGCGTGAGGTAAGAGGCAAGTGCCAGCCTTCTCCCCAGCATTCTTCTGCTCACACTGCCTTGGGCCAGCTGGTGTGATGGGGGGCCCAGAGAACAGGCTGGGGGTGTGTCCTGCAGGGCTCCAGAGCCAAGGCCATGAATGACCATTGGCCCAGACCAGGCCTTGAGGCAGTGTTGAACCTCTACCACACACCGCCACTGTGACCCTAAGGGTATGGCTCACAGTCTGGGGTACCTGACCGCCACTGTATGGGTGGCCGGAAGAGCATTAAGACCTGTTGGGTCATGTGCACCCGGCTCCCTCAGTGATGAGAGCTAGCAAGGGTCTGGGACCTGGCCCTGAGGGAGCCACCAAGGCAGAGCTGCCTCCTCTGTGAGGCATGGGCACTGGTGGGAGGACCCAGACCAGCTCCTGGACAAACCCTCCATGGCAGGAGGACCACCACCCCTCCCAGGGACCCCTTTCTCTTAGGTGCGTCTGGACATCAGAGGGTGAGTCTTGTGCCTTGGGACCTTGCCCTTTCTTGTCACCCAGAGAGTGACATTTGTTTGCTGGAGATTGATAGGAACATTGAGACCTGACTATGACCTGTCCTCAAGAACAATGGATCGGACAGGGAGAAGTTTTCAACGAAAAGCCACACCCCTCCATCAAATTACCTCTAAGAGGACTTTGCTAAAAGCTTTCAAGGTTGGGGATTACCCAGCATAAGCCACCCATTTCCTTGAATGGCCCAACAACAAATATTTCTCGGCTCCAAAGTCCAATGTTTTGCTGTTGTTTGGCCTCACTGTGCGTCGCGCACACATCCTGGCCCTTGGTTACCAATTATAGCTAGCCAGCCAGGAGGTGTGTGCCCATGGTGTGTTGATCTCGATCAGGGGCATCGCCATTTATAGTTCCCAGCACATGCCAGAGTACATTTGGCTCCAGGATACTGGCAGGGATTCTCCCTGATATGCAGTGGCTGCCCTACAGCATGAGGCTGCTTGTCTTGGAGACATGTCCAGAGCAACGGTATACAGTTCATGTCATTTGGGGGTAAGTCGCTCCAGCTTGCACAGGCTGGGAAATAGGTCTACTCCAACTGGGCTGCTCCCCTTAGCGGATGTGAGCCCCTCTGAGTCCATTCCCTCTTGAGAACTGGGGGCCTCCATGTGGGAGTGGAAGTGGACGTTGACAAAATGCCTTCTCTGGCTTTCTGTCTTTGTGATTGGAGTGTTTATTTGTTCTTCATGTGTTTGTGTGTGTCAATGTGGTGTTAATCACGGCAGTCTGTGCTGTGGTTTGTGGGATCCTGTTTGTGATTCGTACATTGTAGGTGTGTGAAACAGCACTTGCATTGAGTACTTGAGACGTCTTTGGTCAGTAACGGAGCTTGCATATGATCACACTAGGTATCGTTCCCTCCTGCGTTGTGTTTCAGCTGTGGTGGAACATTGGTTGACATATTCCCTTTCCAATGGGTAGGAATCTGCCCTTTGGTGCCTGGGAACTGCGATCCTGAGAGACCTTTTGGCATTGCATTTGTCTCTCTGCTATTGGATAACACCTGCTGTGATCAGCAGAGCTCTAGTCCATCTTGTAGTCCGCTAAGGGACAAGCAAGTATTTTTTTTTTTTTTTACATTGCATGGCCAGCATATTCTACAGATTCTGGTGAAACATGGCATCAAATGAATCATTTTCATATCTCCAAAACCAGTCTATGTAAAATATTCAGTTAGAGAAAGTTTGCTCAGTGAAATCCTTTTGGTTTTCATCATTGTGACCCTGAGAAAACGAGCATATTTCCAGGAGACATGTGGAAGTTCATGAAGCAAATTGAACTTTTCCTAATTTCTTTGCTTTTTCCTTTTTGGCTCTTTCTGCTTCCCAGGTCAGTAGGCATGACAACTGTGGTCCTGATTCCCTATCTTTCAATTTGCATGCTGTTTGTCGTTTTGTTGTTAAAATGAGGGAACGTAGTTCGAAAACACTGAGGATGTTGTTCATCCTCACCCTTTGCTTTGGTCCTCAGGACTGAGAGTTTCTTTTCTGCATGTACTTTTGCGTTTGTTTTGTGTGAAAGTGTTGTGGCTCTGGGAAACTCAAATGTGCTTCCCCAACGCACCCCTTTCAGGTGCATTCTCCAGATTTGGGCCACTTTTAGGGATAAGGCAATTGACATCAACTGCCGAGTTGATGTGTAAATGAGCTCTATTTCACTGAAAGGGAAGCACTTACCTATTCAATACTTCCTCCTCTTGAGAGAATTGGCCTCCATGGATTTCAGGTCCTGATGATCTGGCAAATAGCTAGTACTGAACTGATATCTGGTATGGAAGCTGCCTTAAGCTTCTTGCATTCTGAAGTATAAACCTTCTGCGGTCCCTAGGTTTCTTAGAGATCCAAAAAGACCTTATATCTGTTGCCAATTTGACAGCAAGGACCATAAGTTGAAATGATGACACTTGAAGTCTTTCTAAATGGCCTCTCTAGATTTGGGTAGCATGAAACTTCACCAAGGTAAGTGGCAAGCATTCCTTGACTCTCCGGGTCATTTCAAAGAGGATAGAGGATTGGGACATTGGATGCTGGGCACATCTAAGATTCCCTACCTTTGCCTACTTAGCAGAAGGTCTCAAAAGCATCCGTTTGCAATCAGAAATGTTGGTATGGCATCCAGCTGACAATTGCTTGCTTCTTGGTTTTCACTAAGTGAAGGTGTTAAGGCCTTGAGGATTGTAATCGAAATATGCAATTAAAGCTAAGAAACTCATGAAAAGGAACACATTTCAGGATAGAGTAGGAAGGTGGGATAAATGTGTTGAGCCAAAAACCAACATTTGATGCATCATTGGGCTGAAACGAAACTCCACTTCGGGAAATGGATACTGTTATTAAAAATACGTTTTTTTCAAGGCTGGATTGGGTTCCCCTCTGCCAAGAGAACACGTTTACTTGGAATGCTGCTTTCAATAACATGGTATGTGAACTGTCCTGCCTTTAAGGGATCTCGATTTGCTTTTAAGATCTCTTCTCACTTTGGAGAAGAAAGAAGAATTCTCTTCAAAGGACTGATGAGCTTATTGGACCAGGTGTTTTGAAATAGTTTGTGAACTTTGGATTAGTTGCGGGGCCCTTAAGGCAACTCAAGGAGGACTATTTCAGTCGTATATCTGGTATGGAAATTACAGAGAAAACATTGTGAAATGGGGGAGAAGCTTCTCCAATTACACAGGATGGATACATGGCACACCTGTCGATATTCTAGAAAGGGTACAAAGTTTCTGAAATGCAGGTATGCCTTGGGATAATCGGTCAGCCATGCTGACGGTTACATGAGAGCCACTTGATTAAGCTTCCTTCTCAACCCCTTGTCATCCGATCTTTAACCTTGCCTCTTTAAGTGTCTAACAGATAGTTAGGCTGAGGCTTTCCCAAAGTGCTTCAACTTCAAGAAGACTCTTACCAATGCAGTTTTGACAAACTGAGTAAGCAGATGCATATGCTACTAACGTTTGTGGATTTGCTTCGCAATAATGCTGATTTTGATCTGTGTTCTCCCGTTAAGGGAAGCTCTTCCCCTCAACTTCCTAACAACTTACAACAATTTCTTCCCTTCTGCTTCTGCGTGTCTGGATTACCTGCCAGAACGTCTGCCCCAGAGTGCCACCCTCACGCTGCTTTTCAGGCTTATTCTCCTGGATTCCTTATACAAGTTTTTATAAGACTTGGATCAAGACTTGCAACGTGGCATTGCTTCCAACTCAGAATGCACTGTAGGGCTTTGCTTTCCTCCAGCAGCAAATAGCTAGAGTGGTCGTCACCCCATTCCCTGAAAGCCTTGGGAAAATGTGAACCAGGAATCTACGTTGAAAGCAAGTCCCCTAAAACAGAGATCCGCTGCTGAGTTTATGATTAACCACTCTATCCAAATCATACCCACATATTCTCCTCAGGGTTGCAGAGGACCAAAGAAAAAGGGGAATTGTACCATAGCCAGCTGAATGCAGCCCTTCCCAGGCAGCCCTTGCTGTGCACTGTGACCCACTGCCCCGTTACCAGGCAATGGTTACCAGGAGACCACTAATGCCGCTGTGACCACCCTGCTCAGCCATTGGTGGGCAGTGTAGTGGGCCCCTGCCCCAAGCAAGCCACTGTCTGTCAGCCATCTTTAGTGGGGGCCCTTTGTTAGGCAGCAGTCAGTGGAGTGCTGCCCCTTCAGACCTGGAGCATGAGGTAAGAGGCAAGTGCCAGCCTTCTCCCCAGCATTCTTCTGCTCACACGGCCTTGGGCCAGCTGGTGTGTTGGGGGGCCCAGAGAACAGGCTGGGGGTGTGTCCTGCAGGGCTCCAGAGCCAAGGCCATGAATGACCATTGGCCCAGACCAGGCCTTGAGGCAGTGTTGAACCTCTACCACACACCGCCACTGTGACCCTAAGGGTATGGCTCACAGTCCGGGGTACCCGACCGCCACTGTTTGGGTGGCCTGAGGAGCATTAAGACCTGTTGGGTCATGTGCACCCGGCTCCCTCAGTGATGAGAGCTAGCAAGGGTCTGGGACCTGGCCCTGAGGGAGCCACCAAGGCAGAGCTGCCTCCTCTGGGAGGCGTGGGCACTGGTGGGAGGACCCAGACCAGCTCCTGGACAAACCCTCCATGGCAGGAGGACCACCACCCCTCCCAAGGACCCCTTTCTCTTAGGTGGGTCTGGACCTCAGAGGGTGAGTCTTGTGCCTTGGGACCTTGCCCTTTCTTGTCACCCAGAGAGTGACATTTGTTTGCTGGAGATTGATAGGAACATTGAGACCTGACTATGACCTGTCCTCAAGAACAATGGATTGGACAGGGAGAAGTTTTCAACGAAAAGCCACACCCCTCCATCACCTTACCTCTAAGAGGGCTTTGCTAAAAGCTTTCAAGGTTGGGGATTACCCAGCATAAGCCACCCATTTCCTTGAATGTCTCAACAACAAATATTTCTCGGCTCCAAAGTCCAATGTTTTGCTGTTGTTTGGCCTCAGTGTGCGTCGCGCACACATCCTGGCCTTTGGTTACCAATTATAGCGAGCCAGCCAGGAGGTCTGTGCCCATGGTGTGTTGATCTCGATCAGGGGCGTCGCCATTTATAGTTCCCAGCACATGCCAGAGTACATTTGGCTCCAGGATACTGGCAGGGATTCTCCCTGATATGCAGTGGCTGCCCTACAGCACGAGGCTGCTTGTTTTGGACACAGGTCCAGAGCAACGGTATACAGTTCATGTCATTTGGGCGTAAGTGGCTACAGCTTGCACAGGCTGGGAAATAGGTCTACTCCAACTGGGCTGCTCCCCTTAGCGGATGTGAGCCCCTCTGAGTCCATTCCCTCTTGAGAACTGGGGGCCTCCATGTGGGAGTGGAAGTGGAAGTTGACAAAATGCCTTCTCTGGCTTTCTGTCTTTGTGATTGGAGTGTTTATTTGTTCTTCATGTGTTTGTGTGTGTCAATGTGGTGTTAATCACGGCAGTCTGTGCTTTGGTTTGTGGGATCCTGTTTGTGATTCGTACATTGTAGGTGTGTGAAACAGCACTTGCATTGAGTACTTGAGACGTCTTTGGTCAGTAACGGAGCTTGCATATGATCACACTAGGTATCGTTCCCTCATGCGTTGTGTTTCAGCTGTGGTGGAACATTGGTTGACATATTCCCTTTCCAATGGGTAGGAATCTCCCCTTTGGTGCCTGGGAACTGCGATCCTGAGAGACCTTTTGGCATTGCATTTGTCTCTCTGCTATTGGATAACACCTGCTGTGATCAGCAGAGCTCTAGTCCATCTTGTAGTCCGCTAAGGGACAAGCAAGTATTTTTTTTTTTTTTTTACATTGCATGGCCATCATATTCTACAGATTCTGTTGAAACATGGCATCAAATGAATCATTTTCATATCTCCAAAACCAGTCTATGTAAAATATTCAGGTAGAGAAAGTTTGCTCAGTGAAATCCTTTTGGTTTTCATCATTGTGACCCTGAGAAAACGAGCATATTTCCAGGAGACATGTGGAAGTTCATGAAGCAAATTGAACTTTTCCTAATTTCTTTGCTTTTTCCTTTTTGGCTCTTTCTGCTTCCCAGGTCAGTAGGCATGACAACTGTGGTCCTGATTCCCTATCTTTCAATTTGCATGTTGTTTGTCGTTTTGTTGTTAAAATGAGGGAACGTAGTTCGAAAACACTGAGGATGTTGTTCATCCTCACCCTTTGCTTTGGTCCTCAGGACTGAGAGTTTCTTTTCTGCATGTACTTTTGCGTTTGTTTTGTGTGAAAGTGTTGTGGCTCTGGGAAACTCAAATGTGCTTCCCCAACGCACCCCTTTCAGGTGCATTCTCCAGATTTGGGCCACTTTTAGGGATAAGGCAATTGACATCAACTGCCGAGTTGATGTGTAAATGAGCTCTATTTCACTGAAAGGGAAGCACTTACCTATTCAATACTTCCTCCTCTTGAGAGAATTGGCCTCCATGGATTTCAGGTCCTGATGATCTGGCAAATAGCTAGTACTGAACTGATATCTGGTATGGAAGCTGCCTTAAGCTTCTTGCATTCTGAAGTATATACCTTCTGCGGTCCCTAGGTTTCTTAGAGATCCAAAAAGACCTTATATCTGTTGCCAATTTGACAGCAAGGACCATAAGTTGAAATGATGACACTTGAAGTCTTTCTAAATGGCCTCTCTAGATTTGGGTAGCATGAAACTTCACCAAGGTAAGTGGCAAGCATTCCTTGACTCTCCGGGTCATTTCAAAGAGGATAGAGGATTGGGACATTGGATGCTCGGAACATCTAAGATTCCCTACCTTTGCCTACTTAGCAGAAGGTCTCAAAAGCATCCGTTTGCAATCAGAAATGCTGGTATGGCATCCAGCTGACAATTGCTTGCTTCTTGGTTTTCACTAAGTGAAGGTGTTAAGGACTTGAGGATTGTAATCGAAATATGCAATTAAAGCTAAGAAACTCATGAAAAGGAACACATTTCAGGATAGAGTAGGAAGGTGGGATCAATGTGTTGAGCCAAAAACCAACATTTGATGCATCATTGGGCTGAAACGAAACTCCACTTCGGGAAATGGATACTGTTATTAAAAATACGTTTTTTTCAAGGCTGGATTGGGTTCCCCTCTGCCAAGAGAACACATTTACTTGGAATGCTGCTTTCAATAACATGGTATGTGAACTGTCCTGCCTTTAAGGGATCTCGATTTGCTTTTAAGATCTCTTCTCACTTTGGAGAAGAAAGAAGAATTCTCTTCAAAGGACTGATGAGCTTATTGGACCAGGTGTTTTGAAATAGTTTGTGAACTTTGGATTAGTTGAGGGGCCCTTAAGGCAACTCAAGGAGGACTATTTCAGTCGTATATCTGGTATGGAAATTACAGAGAAAACATTGTGAAATGGGGGAGAAGCTTCTCCAATTACACAGGATGGATACATGGCACACCTGTCGATATTCTAGAAAGGGTACAAAGTTTCTGAAATGCAGGTATGCCTTGGGATAATCGGTCAGCCATGCTGACGGTTACATGAGAGCCACTTGATTAAGCTTCCTTCTCAACCCCTTGTCATCCGATCTTTAACCTTGCCTCTTTAAGTGTCTAACAGATAGTTAGGCTGAGGCTTTCCCAAAGTGCTTCAACTTCAAGAAGACTCTTACCAATGCAGTTTTGACAAACTGAGTAAGCAGATGCATATGCTACTAACGTTTGTGGATTTGCTTCGCAATAATGCTGATTTTGATCTGTGTTCTCCCGTTAAGGGAAGCTCTTCCCCTCAACTTCCTAACAACTTACAACAATTTCTTCCCTTCTGCTTCTGCGTGTCTGGATTACCTGCCAGAACGTCTGCCCCAGAGTGCCACCCTCACGCTGCTTTTCAGGCTTATTCTCCTGGATTCCTTATACAAGTTTTTATAAGACTTGGATCAAGACTTGCAGCGTGGCATTGCTTCCAACTCAGAATGCACTGTAGGGCTTTGCTTTCCTCCAGCAGCAAATAGCTAGAGTGGTCGTCACCCCATTCCCTGAAAGACTTGGGAAAATGTGAACCAGGAATCTACGTTGAAAGCAAGTCCCCTAAAACAGAGATCCGCTGCTGAGTTTATGATTAACCACTCTAGCCAAATCATACGCACATATTCTCCTCAGGGTTGCAGAGGACCAAAGAAAAAGGGGAATTGTACCATAGCCAGATGAATGCAGCCCTTCCCAGGCAGCCCTTGCTGTGCACTGTGACCCACTGCCCCGTTACCAGGCAATGGTTACCAGGAGACCACTAATGCCACTGTGACCACCCTGCTCAGCCATTGGTGGGCAGTGTAGTGGGCCCCTGCCCCAAGCAAGCCACTGTCTGTCAGCCATCTTTAGTGGGGGCCCTTTGTTAGGCAGCAGTCAGTGGAGTGCTGCCCCTTCAGACCTGGAGCATGAGGTAAGAGGCAAGTGCCAGCCTTCTCCCCAGCATTCTTCTGCTCACACGGCCTTGGGCCAGCTGGTGTGTTGGGGGGCCCAGAGAACAGGCTGGGGGTGTGTCCTGCAGGGCTCCAGAGCCAAGGCCATGAATGACCATTGGCCCAGACCAGGCCTTGAGGCAGTGTTGAACCTCTACCACACACCGCCACTGTGACCCTAAGGGTATGGCTCACAGTCCGGGGTACCCGACCGCCACTGTTTGGGTGGCCTGAGGAGCATTAAGACCTGTTGGGTCATGTGCACCCGGCTCCCTCAGTGATGAGAGCTAGCAAGGGTCTGGGACCTGGCCCTGAGGGAGCCACCAAGGCAGAGCTGCCTCCTCTGGGAGGCGTGGGCACTGGTGGGAGGACCCAGACCAGCTCCTGGACAAACCCTCCATGGCAGGAGGACCACCACCCCTCCCAAGGACCCCTTTCTCTTAGGTGGGTCTGGACCTCAGAGGGTGAGTCTTGTGCCTTGGGACCTTGCCCTTTCTTGTCACCCAGAGAGTGACATTTGTTTGCTGGAGATTGATAGGAACATTGAGACCTGACTATGACCTGTCCTCAAGAACAATGGATTGGACAGGGAGAAGTTTTCAACGAAAAGCCACACCCCTCCATCACCTTACCTCTAAGAGGGCTTTGCTAAAAGCTTTCAAGGTTGGGGATTACCCAGCATAAGCCACCCATTTCCTTGAATGTCTCAACAACAAATATTTCTCGGCTCCAAAGTCCAATGTTTTGCTGTTGTTTGGCCTCAGTGTGCGTCGCACACACATCCTGGCCTTTGGTTACCAATTATAGCGAGCCAGCCAGGAGGTCTGTGCCCATGGTGTGTTGATCTCGATCAGGGGCGTCGCCATTTATAGTTCCCAGCACATGCCAGAGTACATTTGGCTCCAGGATACTGGCAGGGATTCTCCCTGATATGCAGTGGCTGCCCTACAGCACGAGGCTGCTTGTTTTGGACACAGGTCCAGAGCAACGGTATACAGTTCATGTCATTTGGGCGTAAGTGGCTACAGCTTGCACAGGCTGGGAAATAGGTCTACTCCAACTGGGCTGCTCCCCTTAGCGGATGGGAGCCCCTCTGAGTCCATTCCCTCTTGAGAACTGGGGGCCTCCATGTGGGAGTGGAAGTGGAAGTTGACAAAATGCCTTCTCTGGCTTTCTGTCTTTGTGATTGGAGTGTTTATTTGTTCTTCATGTGTTTGTGTGTGTCAATGTGGTGTTAATCACGGCAGTCTGTGCTTTGGTTTGTGGGATCCTGTTTGTGATTCGTACATTGTAGGTGTGTGAAACAGCACTTGCATTGAGTACTTGAGACGTCTTTGGTCAGTAACGGAGCTTGCATATGATCACACTAGGTATCGTTCCCTCATGCGTTGTGTTTCAGCTGTGGTGGAACATTGGTTGACATATTCCCTTTCCAATGGGTAGGAATCTCCCCTTTGGTGCCTGGGAACTGCGATCCTGAGAGACCTTTTGGCATTGCATTTGTCTCTCTGCTATTGGATAACACCTGCTGTGATCAGCAGAGCTCTAGTCCATCTTGTAGTCCGCTAAGGGACAAGCAAGTATTTTTTTTTTTTTTTTTACATTGCATGGCCAGCATATTCTACAGATTCTGGTGAAACATGGCATCAAATGAATCATTTTCATATCTCCAAAACCAGTCTATGTAAAATATTCAGTTAGAGAAAGTTTGCTCAGTGAAATCCTTTTGGTTTTCATCATTGTGACCCTGAGAAAACGAGCATATTTCCAGGAGACATGTGGAAGTTCATGAAGCAAATTGAACTTTTCCTAATTTCTTTGCTTTTTCCTTTTTGGCTCTTTCTGCTTCCCAGGTCAGTAGGCATGACAACTGTGGTCCTGATTCCCTATCTTTCAATTTGCATGTTGTTTGTCGTTTTGTTGTTAAAATGAGGGAACGTAGTTCGAAAACACTGAGGATGTTGTTCATCCTCACCCTTTGCTTTGGTCCTCAGGACTGAGAGTTTCTTTTCTGCATGTACTTTTGCGTTTGTTTTGTGTGAAAGTGTTGTGGCTCTGGGAAACTCAAATGTGCTTCCCCAACGCACCCCTTTCAGGTGCATTCTCCAGATTTGGGCCACTTTTAGGGATAAGGCAATTGACATCAACTGCCGAGTTGATGTGTAAATGAGCTCTATTTCACTGAAAGGGAAGCACTTACCTATTCAATACTTCCTCCTCTTGAGAGAATTGGCCTCCATGGATTTCAGGTCCTGATGATCTGGCAAATAGCTAGTACTGAACTGATATCTGGTATGGAAGCTGCCTTAAGCTTCTTGCATTCTGAAGTATATACCTTCTGCGGTCCCTAGGTTTCTTAGAGATCCAAAAAGACCTTATATCTGTTGCCAATTTGACAGCAAGGACCATAAGTTGAAATGATGACACTTGAAGTCTTTCTAAATGGCCTCTCTAGATTTGGGTAGCATGAAACTTCACCAAGGTAAGTGGCAAGCATTCCTTGACTCTCCGGGTCATTTCAAAGAGGATAGAGGATTGGGACATTGGATGCTCGGAACATCTAAGATTCCCTACCTTTGCCTACTTAGCAGAAGGTCTCAAAAGCATCCGTTTGCAATCAGAAATGCTGGTATGGCATCCAGCTGACAATTGCTTGCTTCTTGGTTTTCACTAAGTGAAGGTGTTAAGGACTTGAGGATTGTAATCGAAATATGCAATTAAAGCTAAGAAACTCATGAAAAGGAACACATTTCAGGATAGAGTAGGAAGGTGGGATAAATGTGTTGAGCCAAAAACCAACATTTGATGCATCATTGGGCTGAAACGAAACTCCACTTCGGGAAATGGATACTGTTATTAAAAATACGTTTTTTTCAAGGCTGGATTGGGTTCCCCTCTGCCAAGAGAACACATTTACTTGGAATGCTGCTTTCAATACCATGGTATGTGAACTGTCCTGCCTTTAAGGGATCTCGATTTGCTTTTAAGATCTCTTCTCACTTTGGAGAAGAAAGAAGAATTCTCTTCAAAGGACTGATGAGCTTATTGGACCAGGTGTTTTGAAATAGTTTGTGAACTTTGGATTAGTTGCGGGGCCCTTAAGGCAACTCAAGGAGGACTATTTCAGTCGTATATCTGGTATGGAAATTACAGAGAAAACATTGTGAAATGGGGGAGAAGCTTCTCCAATTACACAGGATGGATACATGGCACACCTGTCGATATTCTAGAAAGGGTACAAAGTTTCTGAAATGCAGGTATGCCTTGGGATAATCGGTCAGCCATGCTGACGGTTACATGAGAGCCACTTGATTAAGCTTCCTTCTCAACCCCTTGTCATCCGATCTTTAACCTTGCCTCTTTAAGTGTCTAACAGATAGTTAGGCTGAGGCTTTCCCAAAGTGCTTCAACTTCAAGAAGACTCTTACCAATGCAGTTTTGACAAACTGAGTAAGCAGATGCATATGCTACTAACGTTTGTGGATTTGCTTCGCAATAATGCTGATTTTGATCTGTGTTCTCCCGTTAAGGGAAGCTCTTCCCCTCAACTTCCTAACAACTTACAACAATTTCTTCCCTTCTGCTTCTGCGTGTCTGGATTACCTGCCAGAACGTCTGCCCCAGAGTGCCACCCTCACGCTGCTTTTCAGGCTTATTCTCCTGGATTCCTTATACAAGTTTTTATAAGACTTGGATCAAGACTTGCAACGTGGCATTGCTTCCAACTCAGAATGCACTGTAGGGCTTTGCTTTCCTCCAGCAGCAAATAGCTAGAGTGGTCGTCACCCCATTCCCTGAAAGACTTGGGAAAATGTGAACCAGGAATCTACGTTGAAAGCAAGTCCCCTAAAACAGAGATCCGCTGCTGAGTTTATGATTAACCACTCTAGCCAAATCATACGCACATATTCTCCTCAGGGTTGCAGAGGACCAAAGAAAAAGGGGAATTGTACCATAGCCAGCTGAATGCAGCCCTTCCCAGGCAGCCCTTGCTGTGCACTGTGACCCACTGCCCCGTTACCAGGCAATGGTTACCAGGAGACCACTAATGCCACTGTGACCACCCTGCTCAGCCATTGGTGGGCAGTGTAGTGGGCCCCTGCCCCAAGCAAGCCACTGTCTGTCAGCCATCTTTAGTGGGGGCCCTTTGTTAGGCAGCAGTCAGTGGAGTGCTGCCCCTTCAGACCTGGAGCATGAGGTAAGAGGCAAGTGCCAGCCTTCTCCCCAGCATTCTTCTGCTCACACGGCCTTGGGCCAGCTGGTGTGTTGGGGGGCCCAGAGAACAGGCTGGGGGTGTGTCCTGCAGGGCTCCAGAGCCAAGGCCATGAATGACCATTGGCCCAGACCAGGCCTTGAGGCAGTGTTGAACCTCTACCACACACCGCCACTGTGACCCTAAGGGTATGGCTCACAGTCCGGGGTACCCGACCGCCACTGTTTGGGTGGCCTGAGGAGCATTAAGACCTGTTGGGTCATGTGCACCCGGCTCCCTCAGTGATGAGAGCTAGCAAGGGTCTGGGACCTGGCCCTGAGGGAGCCACCAAGGCAGAGCTGCCTCCTCTGGGAGGCGTGGGCACTGGTGGGAGGACCCAGACCAGCTCCTGGACAAACCCTCCATGGCAGGAGGACCACCACCCCTCCCAAGGACCCCTTTCTCTTAGGTGGGTCTGGACCTCAGAGGGTGAGTCTTGTGCCTTGGGACCTTGCCCTTTCTTGTCACCCAGAGAGTGACATTTGTTTGCTGGAGATTGATAGGAACATTGAGACCTGACTATGACCTGTCCTCAAGAACAATGGATTGGACAGGGAGAAGTTTTCAACGAAAAGCCACACCCCTCCATCACCTTACCTCTAAGAGGGCTTTGCTAAAAGCTTTCAAGGTTGGGGATTACCCAGCATAAGCCACCCATTTCCTTGAATGTCTCAACAACAAATATTTCTCGGCTCCAAAGTCCAATGTTTTGCTGTTGTTTGGCCTCAGTGTGCGTCGCGCACACATCCTGGCCTTTGGTTACCAATTATAGCGAGCCAGCCAGGAGGTCTGTGCCCATGGTGTGTTGATCTCGATCAGGGGCGTCGCCATTTATAGTTCCCAGCACATGCCAGAGTACATTTGGCTCCAGGATACTGGCAGGGATTCTCCCTGATATGCAGTGGCTGCCCTACAGCACGAGGCTGCTTGTTTTGGACACAGGTCCAGAGCAACGGTATACAGTTCATGTCATTTGGGCGTAAGTGGCTACAGCTTGCACAGGCTGGGAAATAGGTCTACTCCAACTGGGCTGCTCCCCTTAGCGGATGTGAGCCCCTCTGAGTCCATTCCCTCTTGAGAACTGGGGGCCTCCATGTGGGAGTGGAAGTGGAAGTTGACAAAATGCCTTCTCTGGCTTTCTGTCTTTGTGATTGGAGTGTTTATTTGTTCTTCATGTGTTTGTGTGTGTCAATGTGGTGTTAATCACGGCAGTCTGTGCTTTGGTTTGTGGGATCCTGTTTGTGATTCGTACATTGTAGGTGTGTGAAACAGCACTTGCATTGAGTACTTGAGACGTCTTTGGTCAGTAACGGAGCTTGCATATGATCACACTAGGTATCGTTCCCTCATGCGTTGTGTTTCAGCTGTGGTGGAACATTGGTTGACATATTCCCTTTCCAATGGGTAGGAATCTCCCCTTTGGTGCCTGGGAACTGCGATCCTGAGAGACCTTTTGGCATTGCATTTGTCTCTCTGCTATTGGATAACACCTGCTGTGATCAGCAGAGCTCTAGTCCATCTTGTAGTCCGCTAAGGGACAAGCAAGTATTTTTTTTTTTTTTTTTACATTGCATGGCCAGCATATTCTACAGATTCTGGTGAAACATGGCATCAAATGAATCATTTTCATACCTCCAAAACCAGTCTATGTAAAATATTCAGTTAGAGAAAGTTTGCTCAGTGAAATCCTTTTGGTTTTCATCATTGTGACCCTGAGAAAACGAGCATATTTCCAGGAGACATGTGGAAGTTCATGAAGCAAATTGAACTTTTCCTAATTTCTTTGCTTTTTCCTTTTTGGCTCTTTCTGCTTCCCAGGTCAGTAGGCATGACAACTGTGGTCCTGATTCCCTATCTTTCAATTTGCATGTTGTTTGTCGTTTTGTTGTTAAAATGAGGGAACGTAGTTCGAAAACACTGAGGATGTTGTTCATCCTCACCCTTTGCTTTGGTCCTCAGGACTGAGAGTTTCTTTTCTGCATGTACTTTTGCGTTTGTTTTGTGTGAAAGTGTTGTGGCTCTGGGAAACTCAAATGTGCTTCCCCAACGCACCCCTTTCAGGTGCATTCTCCAGATTTGGGCCACTTTTAGGGATAAGGCAATTGACATCAACTGCCAAGTTGATGTGTAAATGAGCTCTATTTCACTGAAAGGGAAGCACTTACCTATTCAATACTTCCTCCTCTTGAGAGAATTGGCCTCCATGGATTTCAGGTCCTGATGATCTGGCAAATAGCTAGTACTGAACTGATATCTGGTATGGAAGCTGCCTTAAGCTTCTTGCATTCTGAAGTATATACCTTCTGCGGTCCCTAGGTTTCTTAGAGATCCAAAAAGACCTTATATCTGTTGCCAATTTGACAGCAAGGACCATAAGTTGAAATGATGACACTTGAAGTCTTTCTAAATGGCCTCTCTAGATTTGGGTAGCATGAAACTTCACCAAGGTAAGTGGCAAGCATTCCTTGACTCTCCGCGTCATTTCAAAGAGGATAGAGGATTGGGACATTGGATGCTCGGAACATCTAAGATTCCCTACCTTTGCCTACTTAGCAGAAGGTCTCAAAAGCATCCGTTTGCAATCAGAAATGCTGGTATGGCATCCAGCTGACAATTGCTTGCTTCTTGGTTTTCACTAAGTGAAGGTGTTAAGGACTTGAGGATTGTAATCGAAATATGCAATTAAAGCTAAGAAACTCATGAAAAGGAACACATTTCAGGATAGAGTAGGAAGGTGGGATAAATGTGTTGAGCCAAAAACCAACATTTGATGCATCATTGGGCTGAAACGAAACTCCACTTCGGGAAATGGATACTGTTATTAAAAATACGTTTTTTTCAAGGCTGGATTGGGTTCCCCTCTGCCAAGAGAACACATTTACTTGGAATGCTGCTTTCAATAACATGGTATGTGAACTGTCCTGCCTTTAAGGGATCTCGATTTGCTTTTAAGATCTCTTCTCACTTTGGAGAAGAAAGAAGAATTCTCTTCAAAGGACTGATGAGCTTATTGGACCAGGTGTTTTGAAATAGTTTGTGAACTTTGGATTAGTTGCGGGGCCCTTAAGGCAACTCAAGGAGGACTATTTCAGTCGTATATCTGGTATGGAAATTACAGAGAAAACATTGTGAAATGGGGGAGAAGCTTCTCCAATTACACAGGATGGATACATGGCACACCTGTCGATATTCTAGAAAGGGTACAAAGTTTCTGAAATGCAGGTATGCCTTGGGATAATCGGTCAGCCATGCTGACGGTTACATGAGAGCCACTTGATTAAGCTTCCTTCTCAACCCCTTGTCATCCGATCTTTAACCTTGCCTCTTTAAGTGTCTAACAGATAGTTAGGCTGAGGCTTTCCCAAAGTGCTTCAACTTCAAGAAGACTCTTACCAATGCAGTTTTGACAAACTGAGTAAGCAGATGCATATGCTACTAACGTTTGTGGATTTGCTTCGCAATAATGCTGATTTTGATCTGTGTTCTCCCGTTAAGGGAAGCTCTTCCCCTCAACTTCCTAACAACTTACAACAATTTCTTCCCTTCTGCTTCTGCGTGTCTGGATTACCTGCCAGAACGTCTGCCCCAGAGTGCCACCCTCACGCTGCTTTTCAGGCTTATTCTCCTGGATTCCTTATACAAGTTTTTATAAGACTTGGATCAAGACTTGCAACGTGGCATTGCTTCCAACTCAGAATGCACTGTAGGGCTTTGCTTTCCTCCAGCAGCAAATAGCTAGAGTGGTCGTCACCCCATTCCCTGAAAGACTTGGGAAAATGTGAACCAGGAATCTACGTTGAAAGCAAGTCCCCTAAAACAGAGATCCGCTGCTGAGTTTATGATTAACCACTCTATCCAAATCATACCCACATATTCTCCTCAGGGTTGCAGAGGACCAAAGAAAAAGGGGAATTGTACCATAGCCAGATGAATGCAGCCCTTCCCAGGCAGCCCTTGCTGTGCACTGTGACCCACTGCCCCGTTACCAGGCAATGGTTACCAGGAGACCACTAATGCCACTGTGACCACCCTGCTCAGCCATTGGTGGGCAGTGTAGTGGGCCCCTGCCCCAAGCAAGCCACTGTCTGTCAGCCATCTTTAGTGGGGGCCCTTTGTTAGGCAGCAGTCAGTGGAGTGCTGCCCCTTCAGACCTGGAGCATGAGGTAAGAGGCAAGTGCCAGCCTTCTCCCCAGCATTCTTCTGCTCACACGGCCTTGGGCCAGCCGGTGTGTTGGGGGGCCCAGAGAACAGGCTGGGGGTGTGTCCTGCAGGGCTCCAGAGCCAAGGCCATGAATGACCATTGGCCCAGACCAGGCCTTGAGGCAGTGTTGAACCTCTACCACACACCGCCACTGTGACCCTAAGGGTATGGCTCACAGTCCGGGGTACCCGACCGCCACTGTTTGGGTGGCCTGAGGAGCATTAAGACCTGTTGGGTCATGTGCACCCGGCTCCCTCAGTGATGAGAGCTAGCAAGGGTCTGGGACCTGGCCCTGAGGGAGCCACCAAGGCAGAGCTGCCTCCTCTGGGAGGCGTGGGCACTGGTGGGAGGACCCAGACCAGCTCCTGGACAAACCCTCCATGGCAGGAGGACCACCACCCCTCCCAAGGACCCCTTTCTCTTAGGTGGGTCTGGACCTCAGAGGGTGAGTCTTGTGCCTTGGGACCTTGCCCTTTCTTGTCACCCAGAGAGTGACATTTGTTTGCTGGAGATTGATAGGAACATTGAGACCTGACTATGACCTGTCCTCAAGAACAATGGATTGGACAGGGAGAAGTTTTCAACGAAAAGCCACACCCCTCCATCACCTTACCTCTAAGAGGGCTTTGCTAAAAGCTTTCAAGGTTGGGGATTACCCAGCATAAGCCACCCATTTCCTTGAATGTCTCAACAACAAATATTTCTCGGCTCCAAAGTCCAATGTTTTGCTGTTGTTTGGCCTCAGTGTGCGTCGCGCACACATCCTGGCCTTTGGTTACCAATTATAGCGAGCCAGCCAGGAGGTCTGTGCCCATGGTGTGTTGATCTCGATCAGGGGCGTCGCCATTTATAGTTCCCAGCACATGCCAGAGTACATTTGGCTCCAGGATACTGGCAGGGATTCTCCCTGATATGCAGTGGCTGCCCTACAGCACGAGGCTGCTTGTTTTGGACACAGGTCCAGAGCAACGGTATACAGTTCATGTCATTTGGGCGTAAGTGGCTACAGCTTGCACAGGCTGGGAAATAGGTCTACTCCAACTGGGCTGCTCCCCTTAGCGGATGTGAGCCCCTCTGAGTCCATTCCCTCTTGAGAACTGGGGGCCTCCATGTGGGAGTGGAAGTGGAAGTTGACAAAATGCCTTCTCTGGCTTTCTGTCTTTGTGATTGGAGTGTTTATTTGTTCTTCATGTGTTTGTGTGTGTCAATGTGGTGTTAATCACGGCAGTCTGTGCTTTGGTTTGTGGGATCCTGTTTGTGATTCGTACATTGTAGGTGTGTGAAACAGCACTTGCATTGAGTACTTGAGACGTCTTTGGTCAGTAACGGAGCTTGCATATGATCACACTAGGTATCGTTCCCTCATGCGTTGTGTTTCAGCTGTCGTGGAACATTGGTTGACATATTCCCTTTCCAATGGGTAGGAATCTCCCCTTTGGTGCCTGGGAACTGCGATCCTGAGAGACCTTTTGGCATTGCATTTGTCTCTCTGCTATTGGATAACACCTGCTGTGATCAGCAGAGCTCTAGTCCATCTTGTAGTCCGCTAAGGGACAAGCAAGTATTTTTTTTTTTTTTTTACATTGCATGGCCAGCATATTCTACAGATTCTGGTGAAACATGGCATCAAATGAATCATTTTCATACCTCCAAAACCAGTCTATGTAAAATATTCAGTTAGAGAAAGTTTGCTCAGTGAAATCCTTTTGGTTTTCATCATTGTGACCCTGAGAAAACGAGCATATTTCCAGGAGACATGTGGAAGTTCATGAAGCAAATTGAACTTTTCCTAATTTCTTTGCTTTTTCCTTTTTGGCTCTTTCTGCTTCCCAGGTCAGTAGGCATGACAACTGTGGTCCTGATTCCCTATCTTTCAATTTGCATGTTGTTTGTCGTTTTGTTGTTAAAATGAGGGAACGTAGTTCGAAAACACTGAGGATGTTGTTCATCCTCACCCTTTGCTTTGGTCCTCAGGACTGAGAGTTTCTTTTCTGCATGTACTTTTGCGTTTGTTTTGTGTGAAAGTGTTGTGGCTCTGGGAAACTCAAATGTGCTTCCCCAACGCACCCCTTTCAGGTGCATTCTCCAGATTTGGGCCACTTTTAGGGATAAGGCAATTGACATCAACTGCCGAGTTGATGTGTAAATGAGCTCTATTTCACTGAAAGGGAAGCACTTACCTATTCAATACTTCCTCCTCTTGAGAGAATTGGCCTCCATGGATTTCAGGTCCTGATGATCTGGCAAATAGCTAGTACTGAACTGATATCTGGTATGGAAGCTGCCTTAAGCTTCTTGCATTCTGAAGTATATACCTTCTGCGGTCCCTAGGTTTCTTAGAGATCCAAAAAGACCTTATATCTGTTGCCAATTTGACAGCAAGGACCATAAGTTGAAATGATGACACTTGAAGTCTTTCTAAATGGCCTCTCTAGATTTGGGTAGCATGAAACTTCACCAAGGTAAGTGGCAAGCATTCCTTGACTCTCCGGGTCATTTCAAAGAGGATAGAGGATTGGGACATTGGATGCTCGGAACATCTAAGATTCCCTACCTTTGCCTACTTAGCAGAAGGTCTCAAAAGCATCCGTTTGCAATCAGAAATGCTGGTATGGCATCCAGCTGACAATTGCTTGCTTCTTGGTTTTCACTAAGTGAAGGTGTTAAGGACTTGAGGATTGTAATCGAAATATGCAATTAAAGCTAAGAAACTCATGAAAAGGAACACATTTCAGGATAGAGTAGGAAGGTGGGATAAATGTGTTGAGCCAAAAACCAACATTTGATGCATCATTGGGCTGAAACGAAACTCCACTTCGGGAAATGGATACTGTTATTAAAAATACGTTTTTTTCAAGGCTGGATTGGGTTCCCCTCTGCCAAGAGAACACATTTACTTGGAATGCTGCTTTCAATAACATGGTATGTGAACTGTCCTGCCTTTAAGGGATCTCGATTTGCTTTTAAGATCTCTTCTCACTTTGGAGAAGAAAGAAGAATTCTCTTCAAAGGACTGATGAGCTTATTGGACCAGGTGTTTTGAAATAGTTTGTGAACTTTGGATTAGTTGCGGGGCCCTTAAGGCAACTCAAGGAGGACTATTTCAGTCGTATATCTGGTATGGAAATTACAGAGAAAACATTGTGAAATGGGGGAGAAGCTTCTCCAATTACACAGGATGGATACATGGCACACCTGTCGATATTCTAGAAAGGGTACAAAGTTTCTGAAATGCAGGTATGCCTTGGGATAATCGGTCAGCCATGCTGACGGTTACATGAGAGCCACTTGATTAAGCTTCCTTCTCAACCCCTTGTCATCCGATCTTTAACCTTGCCTCTTTAAGTGTCTAACAGATAGTTAGGCTGAGGCTTTCCCAAAGTGCTTCAACTTCAAGAAGACTCTTACCAATGCAGTTTTGACAAACTGAGTAAGCAGATGCATATGCTACTAACGTTTGTGGATTTGCTTCGCAATAATGCTGATTTTGATCTGTGTTCTCCCGTTAAGGGAAGCTCTTCCCCTCAACTTCCTAACAACTTACAACAATTTCTTCCCTTCTGCTTCTGCGTGTCTGGATTACCTGCCAGAACGTCTGCCCCAGAGTGCCACCCTCACGCTGCTTTTCAGGCTTATTCTCCTGGATTCCTTATACAAGTTTTTATAAGACTTGGATCAAGACTTGCAACGTGGCATTGCTTCCAACTCAGAATGCACTGTAGGGCTTTGCTTTCCTCCAGCAGCAAATAGCTAGAGTGGTCGTCACCCCATTCCCTGAAAGACTTGGGAAAATGTGAACCAGGAATCTACGTTGAAAGCAAGTCCCCTAAAACAGAGATCCGCTGCTGAGTTTATGATTAACCACTCTAGCCAAATCATACGCACATATTCTCCTCAGGGTTGCAGAGGACCAAAGAAAAAGGGGAATTGTACCATAGCCAGATGAATGCAGCCCTTCCCAGGCAGCCCTTGCTGTGCACTGTGACCCACTGCCCCGTTACCAGGCAATGGTTACCAGGAGACCACTAATGCCACTGTGACCACCCTGCTCAGCCATTGGTGGGCAGTGTAGTGGGCCCCTGCCCCAAGCAAGCCACTGTCTGTCAGCCATCTTTAGTGGGGGCCCTTTGTTAGGCAGCAGTCAGTGGAGTGCTGCCCCTTCAGACCTGGAGCATGAGGTAAGAGGCAAGTGCCAGCCTTCTCCCCAGCATTCTTCTGCTCACACGGCCTTGGGCCAGCTGGTGTGTTGGGGGGCCCAGAGAACAGGCTGGGGGTGTGTCCTGCAGGGCTCCAGAGCCAAGGCCATGAATGACCATTGGCCCAGACCAGGCCTTGAGGCAGTGTTGAACCTCTACCACACACCGCCACTGTGACCCTAAGGGTATGGCTCACAGTCCGGGGTACCCGACCGCCACTGTTTGGGTGGCCTGAGGAGCATTAAGACCTGTTGGGTCATGTGCACCCGGCTCCCTCAGTGATGAGAGCTAGCAAGGGTCTGGGACCTGGCCCTGAGGGAGCCACCAAGGCAGAGCTGCCTCCTCTGTGAGGCGTGGGCACTGGTGGGAGGACCCAGACCAGCTCCTGGACAAACCCTCCATGGCAGGAGGACCACCACCCCTCCCAAGGACCCCTTTCTCTTAGGTGGGTCTGGACCTCAGAGGGTGAGCCTTGTGCCTTGGGACCTTGCCCTTTCTTGTCACCCAGAGAGTGACATTTGTTTGCTGGAGATTGATAGGAACATTGAGACCTGACTATGACCTGTCCTCAAGAACAATGGATTGGACAGGGAGAAGTTTTCAACGAAAAGCCACACCCCTCCATCACCTTACCTCTAAGAGGGCTTTGCTAAAAGCTTTCAAGGTTGGGGATTACCCAGCATAAGCCACCCATTTCCTTGAATGTCTCAACAACAAATATTTCTCGGCTCCAAAGTCCAATGTTTTGCTGTTGTTTGGCCTCAGTGTGCGTCGCGCACACATCCTGGCCTTTGGTTACCAATTATAGCGAGCCAGCCAGGAGGTCTGTGCCCATGGTGTGTTGATCTCGATCAGGGGCGTCGCCATTTATAGTTCCCAGCACATGCCAGAGTACATTTGGCTCCAGGATACTGGCAGGGATTCTCCCTGATATGCAGTGGCTGCCCTACAGCACGAGGCTGCTTGTTTTGGACACAGGTCCAGAGCAACGGTATACAGTTCATGTCATTTGGGCGTAAGTGGCTACAGCTTGCACAGGCTGGGAAATAGGTCTACTCCAACTGGGCTGCTCCCCTTAGCGGATGTGAGCCCCTCTGAGTCCATTCCCTCTTGAGAACTGGGGGCCTCCATGTGGGAGTGGAAGTGGAAGTTGACAAAATGCCTTCTCTGGCTTTCTGTCTTTGTGATTGGAGTGTTTATTTGTTCTTCATGTGTTTGTGTGTGTCAATGTGGTGTTAATCACGGCAGTCTGTGCTTTGGTTTGTGGGATCCTCTTTGTGATTCGTACATTGTAGGTGTGTGAAACAGCACTTGCATTGAGTACTTGAGACGTCTTTGGTCAGTAACGGAGCTTGCATATGATCACACTAGGTATCGTTCCCTCATGCGTTGTGTTTCAGCTGTGGTGGAACATTGGTTGACATATTCCCTTTCCAATGGGTAGGAATCTCCCCTTTGGTGCCTGGGAACTGCGATCCTGAGAGACCTTTTGGCATTGCATTTGTCTCTCTGCTATTGGATAACACCTGCTGTGATCAGCAGAGCTCTAGTCCATCTTGTAGTCCGCTAAGGGACAAGCAAGTATTTTTTTTTTTTTTTTACATTGCATGGCCATCATATTCTACAGATTCTGGTGAAACATGGCATCAAATGAATCATTTTCATATCTCCAAAACCAGTCTATGTAAAATATTCAGTTAGAGAAAGTTTGCTCAGTGAAATCCTTTTGGTTTTCATCATTGTGACCCTGAGAAAACGAGCATATTTCCAGGAGACATGTGGAAGTTAATGAAGCAAATTGAACTTTTCCTAATTTCTTTGCTTTTTCCTTTTTGGCTCTTTCTGCTTCCCAGGTCAGTAGGCATGACAACTGTGGTCGTGATTCCCTATCTTTCAATTTGCATGTTGTTTGTCGTTTTGTTGTTAAAATGAGGGAACGTAGTTCGAAAACACTGAGGATGTTGTTCATCCTCACCCTTTGTTTAGGTCCTCAGCACTGAGAGTTTCTTTTTTGCATGTACTTTTGCATTTGTTTTGTGTGAAAGTGTTGTGGCTCTGGGAAACTCAAATGTGCTTCCCCAACGCACCCCTTTCAGGTGCATTCTCCAGATTTGGGCCACTTTTAGGGATAAGGCAATTGACATCAACTGCCGAGTTGATGTGTAAATGAGCTCTATTTCACTGAAAGGGAAGCACTTACCTATTCAATACTTCCTCCTCTTGAGAGAATTGGCCTCCATGGATTTCAGGTCCTGATGATCTGGCAAATAGCTAGTACTGAACTGATATCTGGTATGGAAGCTGCCTTAAGCTTCTTGCATTCTGAAGTATAAACCTTCTGCGGTCCCTAGGTTTCTTAGAGATCCAAAAAGACCTTATATCTGTTGCCAATTTGACAGCAAGGACCATAAATTGAAATGATGACACTTGAAGTCTTTCTAAATGGCCTCTCTAGATTTGGGTAGCATGAAACTTCACCAAGGTAAGTGGCAAGCATTCCTTGACTCTCTGGGTCATTTCGAAGGGGATAGAGGATTGGAACATTGGATGCTGCGCACATCTAAGATTCCCTACCTTTGCCTACTTAGCAGAAGGTCTCAAAAGCATCCGTTTGCAATCAGAAATGCTGGTATGACATCCAGCTGACAATTGCTTGCTTCTTGGTTTTCACTAAGTGAAGGTGTTAAGGACTTGAGGATTGTAATCGAAATATGTAATTAAAGCTAAGAAACTCATGAAAAGGAACACATTTCAGGATAGAGTAGGAAGGTGGGATAAATGTGTTGAGCCAAAAACCAACATTTGATGCATCATTGGGCTGAAAGGAAACTCCACCTCGGGAAATGGATACTGTTATTAAAAATACGGTTTTTTCAAGGCTGGATTGGGTTCCCCTCTGCCAAGAGAACATGTTTACTTGGAATGCTGCTTTCAATACCATGGTATGTGAACTGTCCTGCCTTTAAGGGATCTTGATTTGCTTTTAAGATCTCTTCTCACTTTGGAGAAGAAAGAAGAATTCTCTTCAAAGGACTGATGAGCTTATTGGACCAGGTGTTTTGAAATAGTTTGTTAACTTTGGATTAGTTGCGGGGCCCTTAAGGCAACTCAAGGAGGACTATTTCAGTCTTATATCTGGTATGGAAATTACAGAGAAAACATTGTGAAATGGGGGAGAAGCTTCTCCAATTACACAGGATGGATACATGGCACACCTGTCGATATTCTAGAAAGGGTACAAAGTTTCTGAAATGCAGGTATGCCTTGGGATAATCGGTCAGCCATGCTGACGGTTACATGAGAGCCACTTGATTAAGCTTCCTTCTCAACCCCTTGTCATCCGATCTTTAACCATGCCTCTTTAAGTGTCTAACAGATAGTTAGGCTGAGGCTTTCCCAAAGTGCTTCAACTTCAAGAAGACTCTTACCAATGCAGTTTTGACAAACTGAGTAAACAGATGCATATGCTACTAACGTTTGTGGATTTGCTTCGCAATAATGCTGATTTTGATCTGTGTTCTCCCGTTAAGGGAAGCTCTTCCCCTCAACTTCCTAACAACTTACAACAATTTCTTCCCTTCTGCTTCTGCGTCTCTGGATTACCTGCCAGAACGTCTCCCCCAGAGTGCCACCCTCACGCTGCTTTTCAGGCTTATTCTCCTGGATTCCTTATACAAGTTTATATAAGATTTGGATCAAGCCTTGCAACGTGGCATTGCTTCCAACTCAGAATGCACTGTAGGGCTTTGCTTTCCTGCAGCAGGACGTAGCTAGAGTGGTCGTCACCCCATTCCCTGAAAGACTTGGGAAAAGATGAACCAGGAATCTAGGTTGAAAGCAAGTTCCCGAAAACAGAGATCTGCTGCTGAGTTTATGATTAACCACTCTATCCAAATCATACCCACATATTCTCCTCAGGGTTGCAGAGGACCAAAGAAAAGGGGGAATTGTACCATAGCCAGCTGAATGCAGCCCTTCCCAGGCAGCCCTTGCTGTGCACTGTGACCCACTGCCCCGTTACCAGGCAATGGTTACCAGGAGACCACTAATGCCACTGTGACCACCCTGCTCAGCCATTGGTGGGCAGTGTAGTGGGCCCCTGCCCCAAGCAAGCCACTGTCTGTCAGCCATCTTTAGTGGGGGCCCTTTGTTAGGCAGCAGTCAGTGGAGTGCTGCCCCTTCAGACCTGGAGCATGAGGTAAGAGGCAAGTGCCAGCCTTCTCCCCAGCATTCTTCTGCTCACACGGCCTTGGGCCAGCTGGTGTGATGGGGGGCCCAGAGAACAGGCTGGGGGTGTGTCCTGCAGGGTTCCAGAGCCAAGGCCATGAATGATCATTGGCCCAGACCAGGCCTTGAGGCAGTGTTGAACCTCTACCACACACCGCCACTGTGACCCTAGGGTATGGCTCACAGTCTGGGGTACCTGACCGCCACTGTTTGGGTGGCCTGAGGAGCATTAAGACCTGTTGGGTCATGTGCACCCGGCTCCCTCAGTGATGAGAGCTAGCAAGGGTCTGGGACCTGGCCCTGAGGGAGCCACCGAGGCAGAGCTGCCTCCTCTGTGAGGCATGGGCACTGGTGGGAGGACCCAGACCAGCGCCTGGACAAACCCTCCATTGCAGGAGGACCACCACCCCTCCCAGGGACCCCTTTCTCTTAGGTGGGTCTGGACCTCAGAGGGTGAGTCTTGTGCCTTGGGACCTTGCCCTTTCTTGTCACCCAGAGAGTGACATTTGTTTGCTGGAGATTGATAGGAACATTGAGACCTGACTATGACCTGTCCTCAAGAACAATGGATTTTACAGGGAGAAGTTTTAAACGAAAAGCCACACCCCTCCATCACCTTACCTCTAAGAGGGCTTTGCTAAAAGCTTTCAAGGTTGGGGATTACCCAGCATAAGCCACCCATTTCCTTGAATGTCTCAACAACAAATATTTCTCGGCTCCAAAGTCCAATGTTTTGCTGTTGTTTGGCCTCACTGTGCGTCGCGCACACATCCTGGCCATTGGTTACCAATTATACCGAGCCAGCCAGGAGGTCTGTGCCCATGGTGTGTTGATCTCGATCAGGGGCATTGCCATTTATAGTTCCCAGCTCATGCCAGAGTACATTTGGCTCCAGGATACTGGCAGGGATTCTCCCTGATATGCAGTGGCTGCCCTACAGCACGAGGCTGCTTGTCTTGGAGACATGTCCAGAGCAGCGGTATACAGTTCATGTCATTTGGGGGTAAGTCGCTCCAGCTTGCACAGGCTGGGAAATAGGTCTACTCCAACTGGGCTGCTCCCCTTAGCGGATGGGAGCCCCTCTGAGTCCATTCCCTCTTGAGAACTGGGGGCCTCCATGTGGGAGTGGAAGTGGAAGTTGACAAAATGCCTTCTCTGGCTTTCTGTCTTTGTGATTGGAGTGTTTATTTGTTCTTCATGTGTTTGTGTGTGTCAATGTGGTGTTAATCACGGCAGTCTGTGCTTTGGTTTGTGGGATCCTGTTTGTGATTCGTACATTGTAGGTGTGTGAAACAGCACTTGCATTGAGTACTTGAGACGTCTTTGGTCAGTAACGGAGCTTGCATATGATCACACTAGGTATCGTTCCCTCCTGCGTTGTGTTTCAGCTGTGGTGGAACATTGGTTGACATATTCCCTTTCCAATGGGTAAGAATCTGCCCTTTGGTGCCTGGGAACTGCGATCCTGAGAGACCTTTTGGCATTGCATTTGTCTCTCTGCTATTGGATAACACCTGCTGTGATCAGCAGAGCTCTAGTCCATCTTGTGGTCCGCTAAGGGACAAGCAAGTATTTTTTTTTTTTTTTTACATTGCATGGCCATCATATTCTACAGATTCTGGTGAAACATGGCATCAAATGAATCATTTTCATATCTCCAAAACCAGTCTATGTAAAATATTCAGTTAGAGAAAGTTTGCTCAGTGAAATCCTTTTGGTTTTCATCATTGTGACCCTGAGAAAACGAGCATATTTCCAGGAGACATGTGGAAGTTAATGAAGCAAATTGAACTTCTCCTAATTTCTTTGCTTTTTCCTTTTTGGCTCTTTCTGCTTCCCAGGTCAGTAGGCATGACAACTGTGGTCGTGATTCCCTATCTTTCAATTTGCATGTTGTTTGTCGTTTTGTTGTTAAAATGAGGGAACGTAGTTCGAAAACACTGAGGATGTTGTTCATCCTCACCCTTTGTTTAGGTCCTCAGCACTGAGAGTTTCTTTTTTGCATGTACTTTTGCGTTTGTTTTGTGTGAAAGTGTTGTGGCTCTGGGAAACTCAAATGTGCTTCCCCAACGCACCCCTTTCAGGTGCATTCTCCAGATTTGGGCCACTTTTAGGGATAAGGCAATTGACATCAACTGCCGAGTTGATGTGTAAATGAGCTCTATTTCACTGAAAGGGAAGCACTTAAAAATTCAATACTTCCTCCTCTGGAGAGAATTGGCCTCCATGGATTTCAGGTCCTGATGATCTGGCAAATAGCTAGTACTGAACTGATATCTGGTATGGAAGCTGCCTTAAGCTTCTTGCATTCTGAAGTATAAACCTTCTGTGGTCCCTAGGTTTCTTAGAGATCCAAAAAGACCTTATATCTGTTGCAAATTTGACAGCAAGGACCATAAGTTGAAATGATGACACTTGAAGTCTTTCTAAATGGCCTCTCTAGATTTGGGTAGCATGAAACTTCACCAAGGTAAGTGGCAAGCATTCCTTGACTCTCCGGGTCATTTCAAAGAGGATAGAGGATTGGAACATTGGATGCTGGGCACATCTAAGATTCCCTACCTTTGCCTACTTAGCAGAAGGTCTCAAAAGCATCCGTTTGCAATCAGAAATGCTGGTATGGCATCCAGCTGACAATTGCTTGCTTCTTGGTTTTCACTAAGTGAAGGTGTTAAGGACTTGAGGATTGTAATCGAAATATGTAATTAAAGCTCAGAAACTCATGAAAAGGAACACATTTCAGGATAGAGTAGGAAGGTGGGATAAATGTGTTGAGCCAAAAACCAACATTTGATGCATCATTGGGCTGAAACGAAACTCCACTTCGGGAAATGGATACTGTTATTAAAAATATGTTTTTTTCAAGGCTGGATTGGGTTCCCCTCTGCCAAGAGAACACGTTTACTTGGAATGCTGCTTTCAATAACATGGTATGTGAACTGTCCTGCCTTTAAGGGATCTCTTTTTGCTTTTAAGATCTCTTCTCACTTTGCAGAAGAAAGAAGAATTCTCTTCAAAGGACTGATGAGCTTATTGGACCAGGTGTTTTGAAACATTTTGTTAACTTTGGATTAGTTGTGGGGCCCTTAAGGCAACTCAAGGAGGACTATTTCAGTCATATATCTGGTATGGAAATTACATAGAAAACATTGTGAAATGGGGGAGAAGCTTCTCCAATTACACAGGATGGATACATGGCACACCTGTCGATATTCTAGAAAGGGTACAAAGTTTCTGAAATGCAGGTATGCCTTGGGATAATCGGTAAGCCATGCTGACGGTTACATGAGAGCCACTTGATTAAGCTTCCTTCGCAACCCCTTGTCATCCGATCTTTAACCTTGCCTCTTTAAGTGTCTAACAGATAGTTAGGCTGAGGCTTTCCCAAAGTGCTTCAACTTCAAGAAGACTCTTACCAATGCAGTTTTGACAAACTGAGTAAACAGATGCATATGCTACTAACGTTTATGGATTTGTTTCGCAATAATGCTGATTTTGATCTGTGTTCTCCCGTTAAGGGAAGCTCTTCCCCTCAACTTCCTAACAACTTACAGCAATTTCTTCCCTTCTGCTTCTGCGTGTCTGGATTACCTGCCAGAACGTCTCCCCCAGAGTGCCACCCTCACGCTGCTTTTCAGGCTTATTCTCCTGGATTCCTTATACAAGTTTATATAAGACTTAGATCAAGACTTGCAACGTAGCATTGCTTCCAACTCAGAATGCACTGTAGGGCTTTGCTTTCCTGCAGCAGGAGGTCGCTAGAGTGGTGGTCACCCCATTCCCTGAAAAACTTGGGAAAAGATGAACCAGGAATCTAGGTTGAAAGCAAGTCCCCTAAAACAGAGATCCGCTGCTGAGTTTATGATTAACCACTCTATCCAAATCATACCCACATATTCTCCTCAGGGTTGCAGAGGACCAAAGAAAAGGGGGAATTGTACCATAGCCAGCTGAATGCAGCCCTTCCCAGGCAGCCCTTGCTGTGCACTGTGACCCACTGCCCCGTTACCAGGCAATGGTTCCCAGGAGACCACTAATGCCACTGTGACCACCCTGCTCAGCCATTGGTGGGCAGTGTAGTGGGCCCCTGCCCCAAGCAAGCCACTGTCTGTCAGCCATCTTTAGTGGGGGCCCTTTTTTAGGCAGCAGTCAGTGGAGTGCTGCCCCTTCAGACCTGGAGCGTGAGGTAAGAGGCAAGTGCCAGCCTTCTCCCCAGCATTCTTCTGCTCACACGGCCTTGGGCCAGCTGGTGTGATGGGGGGCCCAGAGAACAGGCTGGGGGTGTGTCCTGCAGGGCTCCAGAGCCAAGGCCATGAATGCCCACTTGCCCAGAACAGGCCTAGAGGCAGTGTTGAACCTCTACCACACACCGCCACTGTGACCCTAAGGGTATGGCTTACAGTCTGGGGTACCTGACCGCCACTATTTGGGTTGCCTGAGGAGCATTAAGACCTGTTGGGTCATGTGCACCTGGCTCTCTCAGTGATGAGAGCTAGCAAGGGTCTGGGACCTGGCCCTGAGGGAGCCACCAAGGCAGAGCTGCCTCCTCTGGGAGGCATGGGCACGGGTGGGAGGACCCAGACCAACTGCTGGACAAACCCTCCATGGCAGGAGTACCTTCACCCCTCCCAGGGACACCTTTCTCTTAGGTGGGTCTGTAACTTAGAGGGTGAGCCTTGTGCCTTGGGACCTTGCCCTTTCTTGTCACCCAGAGAGTGACATTTGTTTGCTGGAGATTGATAGGAACATTGAGACCTGACTATGATCTGTCCTCAAGAACAAAGGATCGGACAGGGAGAAGTTTTCAACGAACAGCCACACCCCTCCATCACCTTACCTCTAAGAGGGCTTTGCTAAAAGCTTTCAAGGTTGGGGATTACCCGGCATAAGCCACCCATTTCCTTGAATGTCTCAACAACAAATATTTCTCGGCTCCAAAGTCCAATGTTTTGCTGTTGCTTGCCCTCACTGTGCGTCGGGCACACATCCTGGCCTTTGGTTACCAGTTATAGCGAGCCAGACAGGAGGTGTGTGCCCATGGTTTGTTGATCTCGATCAGGGGCGTCCCCATTTAAAGTTCCCAGCACATGCCAGAGTACATTTGGCTCCAGCATACTGGCAGGGATTCTCCCTGTTATGCAGTGGCTGCCCTACAGCACGAGGCTGCTTTTCTTGGAGACATGTGCAGAGCAACGGTATACAGTTCATGTCATTTGGGGTTAAGTCGCTACAGCTTGCACATGCTGGGAAATAGGTCTACTCCAACTGGGCTGCTCCCCTTAGCGGATGGGAGCCCCTCTGAATCCATTCCCTCTTGAGAACTGGGGGCCTCCATGTGGGAGTGGAAGTGGAAGTTGACAAAATGCCTTCTCTGGCTTTCTGTCTTTGTGATTGGAGTGTTTATTTGTTCTTCATGTGTTTGTGTGTGTCAATGTGGTGTTAATCACGGCAGCCTGTGCTGTGGTTTGTGGGATCCTGTTTGTGATTCGTACATTGTAGGTGTGTGAAACAGCTCTTGCATTGAGTACTTGAGACGTCTTTGGTCAGTAACGGAGCTTGCATATGATCACACTAGGTATCGTTCCCTCCTACGTTGTGTTTCAGCTGTGGTGGAACATTGGTTGACATATTCCCTTTCCAATGGGTAGGAATCTCCCCTTTGGTGCCTGGGAACTGCGATTCTCAGAGACCTTTTGGCATTGCATTTGTCTCTCTGCTATTGGATAACACCTGCTGTGATCAGCAGAGCTCTAGTCCATCTTGTAGTCCGCTAAGGGACAAGCAAGTATTTTTTTTTTTTTTTTTACATTGCATGGCCAGCATATTCCACAGATTCTGGTGAAACATGGCATCAAATGAATCATTTTCATATCTGCAAAACCAGTCTATATAAAATATTCAGTTAGAGAAAGTTTGCTCAGTGAAATCCTTTTGGTTTTCATCATTGTGACCCTGAGAAAACGAGCATATTTCCAGGAGACATGTGGAAGTTAATGAAGCAAATTGAACTTTTCCTAATTTCTTTGCTTTTTCCTTTTTGGCTCTTTCTGCTTCCCAGGTCAGTAGGCATGACAACTGTGGTCGTGATTCCCTATCTTTCAATTTGCATGTTGTTTGTCGTTTTGTTGTTAAAATGAGGGAACGTAGTTCGAAAACACTGAGGATGTTGTTCATCCTCACCCTTTGCTTTGGTCCTCAGGACTGAGAGTTTCCTTTTTGCATGTACTTTTCGTTTGTTTTGTGTGAAATTGTTGTGGCTCTGGGAAACTCAAATGTGCTTCTCCAACGCACCCCTTTCAGGTGCATTCTCCAGATTTGGGCCACTTTTAGGGATAAGGCAATTGACATCAACTGCCGAGTTGATGTGTAAATGAGCTCTATTTCACTGAAAGGGAAGCACTTAAAAATTCAATACTTCCTCCTCTGGAGAGAATTGGCCTCCATGGATTTCAGGCCCCGATGATCTGGCAAATAGCTAGTACTGAACTGATATCTGGTATGGAAGCTGCCTTAAGCTTCTTGCATTCTGAAGTATAAACCTTCTGTGGTCCCTAGGTTTCTTAGAGATCCAAAAAGACCTTATATCTGTTGCCAATTTGACAGCAAGGAACATAAGTTGAAATGATGACACTTGAAGTCTTTCTAAATGGCCTCTCTAGATTTGGGTAGCATGAAACTTCACCAAGGTAAGTGGCAAGCATTCCTTGACTCTCCGGGTCATTTCAAAGAGGATAGAGGATTGGAACATTGGATGCTGGGCACATCTAAGATTCCCTACCTTTGCCTACTTAGCAGAAGGTCTCAAAAGCATCCGTTTGCAATCAGAAATGCTGGTATGGCATCGAGCTGACAATTGCTTGCTTCTTGGTTTTCACTAAGTGAAGGTGTTAAGGACTTGAGGATTGTAATCGAAATATGTAATTAAAGCTAAGAAACTCATGAAAAGGAACACATTTCAGGATAGAGTAGGAAGGTGGGATAAATGTGTTGAGCCAAAAACCAACATTTGATGCATCATTGGGCTGAAACGAAACTCCACTTCGGGAAATGGATACTGTTATTAAAAATACGTTTTTTTCAAGGCTGGATTGGGTTCCCCTCTGCCAAGAGAACACGTTTACTTGGAATGCTGCTTTCAATAACATGGTATGTGAACTGTCCTGCCTTTAAGGGATCTCGATTTGCTTTTAAGATCTCTTCTCACTTTGGAGAAGAAAGAAGAATTCTCTTCAAAGGACTGATGAGCTTATTGGACCAGGTGTTTTGAAACATTTTGTTAACTTTGGATTAGTTGCGGGGCCCTTAAGGCAACTCAAGGAGGACTATTTCAGTCGTATATCTGGTATGGAAATTACAGAGAAAACATTGTGAAATGGGGGAGAAGCTTCTCCAATTACACAGGATGGATACATGGCACACCTGTCGATATTCTAGAAAGGGTACAAAGTTTCTGAAATGCAGGTATGCCTTGGGATAATCGGTCAGCCATGCTGACGGTTACATGAGAGCCACTTGATTAAGCTTCCTTCTCAACCCCTTGTCATGCGATCTTTAACCTTGCCTCTTTAAGTGTCTAACAGATAGTTAGGCTGAGGCTTTCCCAAAGTGCTTCAACTTCAAGAAGACTCTTACCAATGCAGTTTTGACAAACTGAGTAAACAGATGCATATGCTACTAACGTTTATGGATTTGCTTCGCAATAATGCTGATTTTGATCTGTGTTCTCCCGTTAAGGGAAGCTCTTCCCCTCAACTTCCTAACAACTTACAACAATTTCTTCCCTTCTGCTTCTGCGTGTCTGGATTACCTGCCAGAACGTCTCCCCCAGAGTGCCACCCTCACGCTGCTTTTCAGGCTTATTCTCCTGGATTCCTTATACAAGTTTATATAAGACTTAGATCAAGACTTGCAACGTAGCATTGCTTCCAACTCAGAATGCACTGTAGGGCTTTGCTTTCCTGCAGCAGGAGGTCGCTAGAGTGGTGGTCACCCCATTCCCTGAAAAACTTGGGAAAAGATGAACCAGGAATCTAGGTTGAAAGCAAGTCCCCTAAAACAGAGATCCGCTGCTGAGTTTATGATTAACCACTCTATCCAAATCATACCCACATATTCTCCTCAGGGTTGCAGAGGACCAAAGAAAAGGGGGAATTGTACCATAGCCAGCTGAATGCAGCCCTTCCCAGGCAGCCCTTGCTGTGCACTGTGACCCACTGCCCCGTTACCAGGCAATGGTTCCCAGGAGACCACTAATGCCACTGTGACCACCCTGCTCAGCCATTGGTGGGCAGTGTAGTGGGCCCCTGCCCCAAGCAAGCCACTGTCTGTCAGCCATCTTTAGTGGGGGCCCTTTTTTAGGCAGCAGTCAGTGGAGTGCTGCCCCTTCAGACCTGGAGCGTGAGGTAAGAGTCAAGTGCCAGCCTTCTCCCCAGCATTCTTCTGCTCACACGGCCTTGGGCCAGCTGGTGTGATGGGGGGCCCAGAGAACAGGCTGGGGGTGTGTCCTGCAGGGCTCCAGAGCCAAGGCCATGAATGCCCACTGGCCCAGAACAGGCCTAGAGGCAGTGTTGAACCTCTACCACACACCGCCACTGTGACCCTAAGGGTATGGCTTACAGTCTGGGGTACCTGACCGCCACTATTTGGGTTGCCTGAGGAGCATTAAGACCTGTTGGGTCATGTGCACCCGGCTCCCTCAGTGATGACAGCTAGCAAGGGTCTTGGACCTGGCCCTGAGGGAGCCACCAAGGCAGAGCTGCCTCCTCTGTGAGGCATGGGCACGGGTGGGAGGACCCAGACCAGCTCCGGGACAAACCCTCCATGGCAGGAGGACCACCAACCCTCCCAGGGACCCCTTTCTCTTAGGTGGGTCTGTACCTTAGAGGGTGAGACATGTGCCTTGGGACCTTGCCCTTTCTTGTCACCCAGAGAGTGACATTTGTTGGCTGGAGATTGATAGGAACATTGAGACCTGAGTATGACCTGTCCTCAAGAACAAAGGATCTGACAGGGAGAAGTTTTCAATGAACAGCCACACCCCTCCATCACCTTACCTCTAAGAGGGCTTTGCTAAAAGCTTTCAAGGTTGGGGATTACCCAGCATAAGCCACCCATTTCCTTGAATGTCTCAACAACAAATATTTCTCGGCTCCAAAGTCCAATGTTTTGCTGTTGCTTGGCCTCACTGTGCGTCGGGCACACATCCTGGCCTTTGGTTACCAATTATAGCGAGCCAGCCAGGAGGTGTGTGCCCATGGTGTGTTGATCTCGATCAGGGGCGTCGCCATTTAAAGTTCCCAGCACATGCCAGAGTACATTTGGCTCCAGGATACTGGCAGGGATTCTCCCTGATATGCAGTGGCTGCCCTACAGCACGAGGCTGCTTGTCTTGGAGACATGTCCAGAGCAACGGTATACAGTTCATGTCATTTGGGGGTAAGTCGCTCCAGCTTGCACAGGCTGGGAAATAGGTCTACTCCAACTGGGCTGCTCCCCTTAGCGGATGTGAGCCCCTCTGAGTCCATTCCCTCTTGAGAACTGGGGGCCTCCATGTGGGAGTGGAAGTGGAAGTTGACAAAATGCCTTCTCTGGCTTTCTGTCTTTGTGATTGGAGTGTTTATTTGTTCTTCATGTGTTTGTGTGTGTCAATGTGATGTTAATCACGGCAGTCTGTGCTTTGGTTTGTGGGATCCTGTTTGTGATTCGTACATTGTAGGTGTGTGAAACAGCACTTGCATTGAGTACTTGAGACGTCTTTGGTCAGTAACGGAGCTTGCATATGATCACACTAGGTATTGTTCCCTCCTGCGTTGTGTTTCAGCTGTGGTAGAACATTGGTTGACATATTCCCTTTCCAATGGGTAGGAATCTCCCCTTTGGTGCCTGGGAACTGTGATCCTGAGAGACCTTTTGGCATTGCATTTGTCTCTCTGCTATTGGATAACACCTGCTGTGATCAGCAGAGCTCTAGTCCATCTTGTAGTCCGCTAAGGGAGAAGCAAGTATTTTTTTTCTTTTTTTTACATTGCATGGCCAGCATATTCTACAGATTCTGGTGAAACATGGCATCAAATGAATCATTTTCATACCTCCAAAACCAGTCTATGTAAAATATTCAGTTAGAGAAAGTTTGCTCAGTGAAATCCTTTTGGTTTTCATCATTGTGACCCTGAGAAAACGAGCATATTTCCAGGAGACATGTGGAAGTTCATGAAGCAAATTGAACTTTTCCTAATTTCTTTGCTTTTTCCTTTTTGGCTCTTTCTGCTTCCCAGGTCAGTAGGCATGACAACTGTGGTCCTGATTCCCCATCTTTCAATTTGCATGCTGTTTGTCGTTTTGTTGTTAAAATGAGGGAACGTAGTTCGAAAACACTGAGGATGTTGTTCATCCTCACCCTTTGCTTTGGTCCTCAGGACTGAGAGTTTCTTTTTTGCATGTACTTTTGCGCTTGTTTTGTGTGAAAGTGTTGTGGCTCTGGGAAACTCAAATGTGCTTCCCCAACGCACCCCTTTCAGGTGCATTCTCCAGATTTGGGCCACTTTTAGGGATTAGGCAATTGACATCAACTGCCGAGTTGATGTGTAAATGATCTCTATTTCACTGAAAGGGAAGCACTTACCAATTCAATACTTCCTCCTCTGGAGAGAATTGGCCTCCATGGATTTCAGGCCCTGATGATCTGGCAAATAGCTAGTACTGAACTGATATCTGGTATGGAAGCTGCCTTAAGCTTCTTGCATTCTGAAGTATAAACCTTCTGCGGTCCCTAGGTTTCTTAGAGATCCAAAAAGACCTTATATCTGTTGCCAATTTGACAGCAAGGACCATAAGTTGAAATGATGACACTTGAAGTCTTTCTACATGGCCTCTCTAGATTTGGGTAGCATGAAACTTCACCAAGGTAAGTAACAAGCATTCCTTGACTCTCCCGGTCATTTCAAAGAGGATAGAAGATTGGAACATTGGATGCTGGGCACATCTAAGATTCCCTACCTTTGCCTACTTAGCAGAAGGTCTCAAAAGCATCCGTTTGCAATCAGAAATGCTGGTATGACATCCAGCTGACAATTGCTTGCTTCTTGGTTTTCACTAAGTGAAGGTGTTAAGGACTTGAGGATTGTAATCGATATATGTAATTAAAGCTAAGAAACTCATGAAAAGGAACACATTTCAGGATAGAGTAGGAAGGTGGGATAAATGTGTTGAGCCAAAAACCAACATTTGATGCATCATTGGGCTGAAACGAAACTCCACTTCAGGAAATGGATACTGTTATTAAAAATACTTTTTTTTCAAGGCTGGATTGGGTTCCGCTCTGCCAAGAGAACACGTTTACTTGGAATGCTGCTTTCAATAACATGGTATGTGAACTGTCCTGCCTTTAAGGGATCTCGATTTGCTTTTAAGATCTCTTCTCACTTTGGAGAAGAAAGAAGAATTCTCTTCAAAGGACTGATGAGCTTATTGGACCAGGTGTTTTGAAATAGCTTGTTAACTTTGGATTAGTTGCGGGGCCCTTAAGGCAACTCAAGGAGGACTATTTCAGTCGTATATCTGGTATGGAAATTACAGATAAAACATTGTGAAATGGGGGAGAAGCTTCTCCAATTACACAGGATGGATACATGGCACACCTGTCGATATTCTAGAAAGGGTACAAAGTTTCTGAAATGCAGGTATGCCTTGGGATAATCGGTCAGCCATGCTGACGGTTACATGAGAGCCACTTGAATAAGCTTCCTCCTCAACCCCTTGTCATGCGATCTTTAACCTTGCTTCTTTAAGTGTCTAACAGATAGTTAGGCTGAGGCTTTCCCAAAGTGCTTCAACTTCAAGAAGACTCTTACCAATGCAGTTTTGACAAACTGAGTAAACAGATGCATATGCTACTAACGTTTGTGGATTTGCTTCGCAATAATGCTGATTTTGATCTGTGTTCTCCCGTTACGGGAAGCTCTTCCCCTCCACTTCCTAACAACTTACAGCAATTTCTTCCCTTCTGCTTCTGCGTGTCTGGATTACCTGCCAGAACGTCTCCCCCAGAGTGCCACCCTCACGCTGCTTTTCAGGCTTATTCTCCTGGATTCCTTATACAAGTTTATATAAGACTTGGATCAAGACTTGCAACGTGGCATTGCTTCCAACTCAGAATGCACTGTAGCGCTTTGCTTTCCTCCAGCAGGACGTAGCTACAGTGGTCGTCACCCCATTCCCTGAAAGACTTGGGAAAAGATGAACCAGGATTCGAGGTTGAAAGCAAGTCCCCTAAAACAGAGATCCGCTGCTGAGTTTATGATTAACCACTCTAGCCAAATCATACCCACATATTCTCCTCAGGGTTGCAGAGGACCAAAGAAAAGGGGGAATTGTACCATAGCCAGCTGAATGCAGCCCTTCCCAGGCAGCCCTTGCTGTGCACTGTGACCCACTGCCCCGTTACCAGGCAATGGTTACCAGAAGACCACTAATGTCACTGTGACCACCCTGCTCAGCCATTGGTGGGCAGTGTAGTGGGCCCCTGCCCCAAGCAAGCCACTGTCTGTCAGCCATCTTTAGTGGGGCCCTTTGTTAGGCAGCAGTCAGTGGAGCGCTGCCCCTTCAGACCTGGAGCGTGAGGTAAGAGGCAAGTGCCAGCCTTCTCCCCAGCATTCTTCTGCTCACACGGCCTTGGGCCAGCTCGTGTGAAGGGGGGCCCAGAGAACAGGCTGGGGGTGTGTCCTGCAGGGCTCCAGAGCCAAGGCCATGAATGACCATTGGCCCAGACCAGGCCTTGAGGCAGTGTTGAACCTCTACCACACACCGCCACTGTGACCCTAAGGGTATGGCTCACAGTCTGGGGTACCTGACCGCCACGGTTTGGGTGGCCTGAGGAGCATTAAGACCTGTTGGGTCATGTGCACCCGGCTCCCTCAGTGATGAGAGCTAGCAAGGGTCTGGGACCTGGCCCTGAGGGAGCCACCAAGGCAGAGCTGCCTCCTCTGTGAGGCGTGGGCACTGGTGGGAGGACCCAGACCAGCTCCTGGACAAACCCTCCATGGCAGGAGGACCACCACCCCTCCCAGGGACCCCTTTCTCTTAGGTGGTTTCTGGACCTCAGAGGGTGAGTCTTGTGCCTTGGGACCTTGCCCTTTCTTGTCACCCAGAGAGTGACATTTGTTTGCTGGAGATTGATAGGAACATTGAGACCTGACTATGACCTGTCCTCAAGAACAATGGATCGGACAGGGAGAAGTTTTCAACGAACAGCCACACCGCTCCATCACCTTACCTCTAAGAGGGCTTTGCTAAAAGCTTTCAAGGTTGGGGATTACCCAGCATAAGCCACCCATTTCCTTGAATGTCTCAACAACAAATATTTCTCGGCTCCAAAGTCCAATGTTTTGCTGTTGTTTGGCCTCACTGTGCGTCGCGCACACATCCTGGCCCTTGGTTACCAATTATAATGAGCCAGCCAGGAGGTGTGTGCCCATGGTGTGTTGATCTCGATCAGGGACATCGCCATTTATAGTTCCCAGCACATGCCAGAGTACATTTTGCTCCAGGATACTGACAGGGATTCTCCCTGATATGCAGTGGCTGCCCTACAGCACGAGGCTGCTTGTCTTGGACACATGTCCAGAGCAACTGTATACAGTTCATGTCATTTGGGGGTAAGTCGCTCCAGCTTGCACAGGCTGGGAAATAGGTCTACTCCAACTGGGCTGCTCCCCTTAGCGGATGTGAGCCCCTCTGAGTCCATTCCCTCTTGAGAACTGGGGGCATCCATGTGGGAGTGGAAGTGGAAGTTGACAAAATGCCTTCTCTGGCTTTCTGTCTTTGTGATTGGAGTGTTTATTTGTTCTTCATGTGTTTGTGTGTGTCAATGTGGTGTTAATCACGGCAGTCTGTGCTTTGGTTTGTGGGATCCTGTTTGTGATTCGTACATTGTAGGTGTGTGAAACAGCACTTGCATTGAGTACTTGAGACGTTTTTGGTCAATAACGGAGCTTGCATATGATCACACTAGGTAGCGTTCCCTCCTGCGTTGTGTTTCAGCTGTGGTGGAACATTGGTTGACATATTCCCTTTCCAATGGGTAGGAATCTGCCCTTTGGTGCCTGGGAACTGCGATCCTGAGAGACCTTTTGGCATTGCATTTGTCTCTCTGCTATTGGATAACACCTGCTGTGATCAGCAGAGCTCTAGTCCATCTTGTAGTCCGCTAAGGGACAAGCAAGTATCTTTTTTTTTTTTTTACATTGCATGGCCATCATATTCTACAGATTCTGGTGATACATGGCATCAAATGAATCATTTTCCTATCTCCAAAACCAGTCTATGTAAAATATTCAGTTAGAGAAAGTTTGCTCAGTGAAATCCTTTTGGTTTTCATCATTGTGACCCTGAGAAAACGAGCATATTTCCAGGAGACATGTGGAAGTTCATGAAGCAAATTGAACTTTTCCTAATTTTTTGCTTTTTCCTTTTTGGCTCTTTCTGCTTCCCAGGTCAGTAGGCATGACAACTGTGGTCCTGATTCCCTATCTTTCAATTTGCATGTTGTTTGTCATTTTGTTGTTAAAATGAGGGAACGTAGTTCGAAAACACTGAGGATGTTGTTCATCCTCACCCTTTGCTTTGGTCCTCAGGACTGAGAGTTTCTTTTTTGCATGTACTTTTGCGTTTGTTTTGTGTGAAAGTGTTGTGGCTCTGGGAAACTCAAATGTGTTTCCCCAACGCACCCCTTTCAGGTGCATTCTCCAGATTTGGGCCACTTTTAGGGATAAGGCAATTGACATCAACTGCTGAGTTGATGTGTAAATGAGCTCTATTTCACTGAAAGGGAAGCGCTTACCTATTCAATACTTCCTCGTCTTGAGAGAATTGGCCTCCATGGATTTCAGGTCCTGATGATCTGGCAAATAGCTAGTACTGAACTGATATCTGGTATGGAAGCTGCCTTAAGCTTTTGCATTCTGAAGTATAAACCTTCTGCGGTCCCTAGCTTTCTTAGAGATCCAAAAAGACCTTATATTTGTTGCCAATTTGACAGCAAGGTCCATAAGTTGAAATGATGACACTTGAAGTCTTTCTAAATGGCCTCTCTGGATTTGGGTAGCATGAAACTTCACCAAGGTAAGTAGCAAGCATTCCTTGACTCTCCCGGTCATTTCAGAGAGGATAGAGGATTGGGACATTGTAAGCTGGGCACAGCTAAGATACCCTACCTTTGCCTACTTAGCAGAAGGTCTCAAAAGCATCCGTTTGCAATCAGAAATGCTGGTATGGCATCCAGCTGACAATTGCTTGCTTCTTGGTTTTCACTAAGTGAAGGTGTTAAGGCCTTGAGGATTGTAATCGAAATATGCAATTAAAGCTAAGAAACTCATGAAAAGGAACACATTTCAGGATAGAGTAGGAAGGTGGGATAAATGTGTTGAGCCAAAAACCAACATTTGATGCATCATTGGGCTGAAACGAAACTCCACTTCGGGAAATGGATACTGTTATTAAAAATACGTTTTTTTCAAGGCTGGATTGGGTTCCCCTCTGCCAAGAGAACACGTTTACTTGGAATGCTGCTTTCAATAACATGGTATGTGAACTGTCCTGCCTTTAAGGGATCTCGATTTGCTTTTGAGATCTCTTCTCACTTTGGAGAAGAAAGAAGAATTCTCTTCAAAGGACTGATGAGCTTATTGGACCAGGTGTTTTGAAATAGTTTGTGAACTTTGGATTAGTTGCGGGGCCCTTAAGGCAACTCAAGGAGGACTATTTCAGTCGTATATCTGGTATGGAAATTACAGAGAAAACATTGTGAAATGGGGGAGAAGCTTCTCCAATTACACAGGATGGATACATGGCACACCTGTCGATATTCTAGAAAGGGTACAAAGTTTCTGAAATGCAGGTATGCCTTGGGATAATCGGTCAGCCATGCTGACGGTTACATGAGAGCCACTTGATTAAGCTTCCTTCTCAACCCCTTGTCATGCGATCTTTAACCTTGCCTCTTTAAGTGTCTAACAGATAGTTAGGCTGAGGCTTTCCCAAAGTGCTTCAACTTCAAGAAGACTCTTACCAATGCAGTTTTGACAAACTGAGTAAACAGATGCATATGCTACTAACGTTTGTGGATTTGCTTCGCAATAATGCTGATTTTGATCTGTGTTCTCCCGTTAAGGGAAGCTCTTCCCCTCAACTTCCTAACAACTTACAACAATTTCTTCCCTTCTGCTTCTGCGTGTCTGGATTACCTGCCAGAACGTCTGCCCCAGAGTGCCACCCTCACGCTGCTTTTCAGGCTTATTCTCCTGGATTCCTTATACAAGTTTATATAAGACTTGGATCAAGACTTGCAACGTGGCATTGCTTCCAACTCAGAATGCACTGTAGGGCTTTGCTTTCCTCCAGCAGGACGTAGCTAGAGTGGTCGTCACCCTATTCCCTGAAAGACTTGGGAAAAGATGTACCAGGAATCGAGGTTGAAAGCAAGTCCCCTAAAACAGAGATCCGCTGCTGAGTTTATGATTAACCACTCTAGCCAAATCATACCCACATATTCTCCTCAGGGTTGCAGAGGACCAAAGAAAAGGGGGAATTGTACCATAGCCAGCTGAATGCAGCCCTTCCCAGGCAGCCCTTGCTGTGCACTGTGACCCACTGCCCCGTTACCAGGCAATGGTTACCAGGAGACCACTAATGCCACTGTGACCACCCTGCTCAGCCATTGGTGGGCAGTGTAGTGGGCCCCTGCCCCAAGCAAGCCACTGTCTGTCAGCCATCTTTAGTGGGGGCCCTTTGTTAGCCAGCAGGCAGTGGAGTGCTGCCCCTTCAGACCTGGAGCGTGAGGTAAGAGGCAAGTGCCAGCCTTCTCCCCAGCATTCTTCTGCTCACACGGCCTTGGGCCAGCTGGTGTGATGGGGGGCCCAGAGAACAGGCTGGGGGTGTGTCCTGCAGGGCTCCAGAGCCAAGGCCATGAATGACCATTGGCCCAGACCAGGCCTTGAGGCAGTGTTGAACCTCTACCACACACCGCCACTGTGACCCTAAGGGTATGGCTCACAGTCTGGGGTACCTGACCGCCACTGTATGGGTGGCCGGAAGAGCATTAAGACCTGTTGGGTCATGTGCACCTGGCTCCCTCAGTGATGAGAGCTAGCAAGGGTCTGGGACCTGGCCCTGAGGGAGCCACCAAGGCAGAGCTGCCTCCTCTGTGAGGCATGGGCACTGGTGGGAGGACCCAGACCAGCTCCTGGACAAACCCTCCATGGCAGGAGGACCACCACCCCTCCCAGGGACCCCTTTCTCTTAGGTGCGTCTGGACCTCAGAGGGTGAGTCTTGTGCCTTGGGACCTTGCCCTTTCTTGTCACCCAGAGAGTGACATTTGTTTGCTGGAGATTGATAGGAACATTGAGACCTGACTATGACCTGTCCTCAAGAACAATGGATCGGACAGGGAGAAGTTTTCAACGAAAAGCCACACCCCTCCATCAAATTACCTCTAAGAGGACTTTGCTAAAAGCTTTCAAGGTTGGGGATTACCCAGCATAAGCCACCCATTTCCTTGAATGGCCCAACAACAAATATTTCTCGGCTCCAAAGTCCAATGTTTTGCTGTTGTTTGGCCTCACTGTGCGTCGCGCACACATCCTGGCCCTTGGTTACCAATTATAGCTAGCCAGCCAGGAGGTGTGTGCCCATGGTGTGTTGATCTCGATCAGGGGCATCGCCATTTATAGTTCCCAGCACATGCCAGAGTACATTTGGCTCCAGGATACTGGCAGGGATTCTCCCTGATATGCAGTGGCTGCCCTACAGCATGAGGCTGCTTGTCTTGGAGACATGTCCAGAGCAACGGTATACAGTTCATGTCATTTGGGGGTAAGTCGCTCCAGCTTGCACAGGCTGGGAAATAGGTCTACTCCAACTGGGCTGCTCCCCTTAGCGGATGTGAGCCCCTCTGAGTCCATTCCCTCTTGAGAACTGGGGGCCTCCATGTGGGAGTGGAAGTGGACGTTGACAAAATGCCTTCTCTGGCTTTCTGTCTTTGTGATTGGAGTGTTTATTTGTTCTTCATGTGTTTGTGTGTGTCAATGTGGTGTTAATCACGGCAGTCTGTGCTTTGGTTTGTGGGATCCTGTTTGTGATTCGTACATTGTAGGTGTGTGAAACAGCACTTGCATTGAGTACTTGAGACGTCTTTGGTCAGTAACGGAGCTTGCATATGATCACACTAGGTATCGTTCCCTCCTGCGTTGTGTTTCAGCTGTGGTGGAACATTGGTTGACATATTCCCTTTCCAATGGGTAGGAATCTCCCCTTTGGTGCCTGGGAACTGCGATCCTGAGAGACCTTTTGGCATTGCATTTGTCTCTCTGCTATTGGATAACACCTGCTGTGATCAGCAGAGCTCTAGTCCATCTTGTAGTCCGCTAAGGGACAAGCAAGTATTTTTTTTTTTTTTTACATTGCATGGCCAGCATATTCTACAGATTCTGGTGAAACATGGCATCAAATGAATCATTTTCATATCTCCAAAACCAGTCTATGTAAAATATTCAGGTAGAGAAAGTTTGCTCAGTGAAATCCTTTTGGTTTTCATCATTGTGACCCTGAGAAAACGAGCATATTTCCAGGAGACATGTGGAAGTTCATGAAGCAAATTGAACTTTTCCTAATTTCTTTGCTTTTTCCTTTTTGGCTCTTTCTGCTTCCCAGGTCAGTAGGCATGACAACTGTGGTCCTGATTCCCTATCTTTCAATTTGCATGTTGTTTGTCGTTTTGTTGTTAAAATGAGGGAACGTAGTTCGAAAACACTGAGGATGTTGTTCATCCTCACCCTTTGCTTTGGTCCTCAGGACTGAGAGTTTCTTTTCTGCATGTACTTTTGCGTTTGTTTTGTGTGAAAGTGTTGTGGCTCTGGGAAACTCAAATGTGCTTCCCCAACGCACCCCTTTCAGGTGCATTCTCCAGATTTGGGCCACTTTTAGGGATAAGGCAATTGACATCAACTGCTGAGTTGATGTGTAAATGAGCTCTATTTCACTGAAAGGGAAGCGCTTACCAATTCAATACTTCCTCCTCTTAAGAGAATTGGCCTCCATGGATTTCAGGTCCTGATGATCTGGCAAATAGCTAGTACTGAACTGATATCTGCTATGGAAGCTGCCTTAAGCTTCTTGCATTCTGAAGTATAAACCTTCTGCGGTCCCTCGGTTTCTTAGAGATCCAAAAAGACCTTATATCTGTTGCCAATTTGACAGCAAGGACCATAAGTTGAAATGATGACACTTGAAGTCTTTCTAAATGGCCTCTCTAGATTTGGGTAGCATGAAACTTCACCAAGGTAAGTGGCAAGCATTCCTTGACTCTCTGGGTCATTTCAAAGAGGATAGAGGATTGGGACATTGGATGCTGGGCACATCTAAGATTCCCTACCTTTGCCTACTTAGCAGAAGGTCTCAAAAGCATCCGTTTGCAATCAGAAATGCTGGTATGGCATCCAGCTGACAATTGCTTGCTTCTTGGTTTTCACTAAGTGAAGGTGTTAAGGACTTGAGAATTGTAATCAAAATATGTAATTAAAGCTAAGAAACTCAGGAAAAGGAACACATTTCAGGATAGAGTAGGAAGGTGGGATCAATGTGTTGAGCCAAAAACCAACATTTGATGTATCATTGGGCTGAAACGAAACTCCACTTCGGGAAATGGATACTGTTATTAAAAATACGTTTTTTTCAAGGTTGGATTGGGTTCCCCTCTGCCAAGAGAACACGTTTACTTGGAATGCTGCTTTCAATACCATGGTATGTGAACTGTCCTGCCTTTAAGGGATCTCGATTTGCTTTTAAGATCTCTTCTCACTTTGGAGAAGAAAGAAGAATTCTCTTCAAAGGACTGATGAGCTTATTGGACCAGGTGTTTTGAAACATTTTGTTAACTTTGGATTAGTTGCGGGGCCCTTAAGGCAACTCAAGGAGGACTATTTCAGTCGTATATCTGGTATGGAAATTACAGAGAAAACATTGTGAAATGGGGGAGAAGCTTCTCCAATTACACAGGATGGATACATGGCACACCTGTCGATATTCTAGAAAGGGTACAAAGTTTCTGAAATGCAGGTATGCCTTGGGATAATCGGTCAGCCATGCTGACGGTTACATGAGAGCCACTTGATTAAGCTTCCTTCTCAACCCCTTGTCATGCGATCTTTAACCTTGCCTCTTTAAGTGTCTAACAGATAGTTAGGCTGAGGCTTTCCCAAAGTGCTTCAACTTCAAGAAGACTCTTACCAATGCAGTTTTGACAAACTGAGTAAACAGATGCATATGCTACTAACGTTTATGGATTTGCTTCGCAATAATGCTGATTTTGATCTGTGTTCTCCCGTTAAGGGAAGCTCTTCCCCTCAACTTCCTAACAACTTACAACAATTTCTTCCCTTCTGCTTCTGCGTGTCTGGATTACCTGCCAGAACGTCTCCCCCAGAGTGCCACCCTCACGCTGCTTTTCAGGCTTATTCTCCTGGATTCCTTATACAAGTTTATATAAGACTTAGATCAAGACTTGCAACGTAGCATTGCTTCCAACTCAGAATGCACTGTAGGGCTTTGCTTTCCTGCAGCAGGAGGTCGCTAGAGTGGTGGTCACCCCATTCCCTGAAAGACTTGGGAAAAGATGAACCAGGAATCTAGGTTGAAAGCAAGTCCCCTAAAACAGAGATCCGCTGCTGAGTTTATGATTAACCACTCTATCCAAATCATACCCACATATTCTCCTCAGGGTTGCAGAGGACCAAAGAAAAGGGGGAATTGTACCATAGCCAGCTGAATGCAGCCCTTCCCAGGCAGCCCTTGCTGTGCACTGTGACCCACTGCCCCGTTACCAGGCAATGGTTCCCAGGAGACCACTAATGCCACTGTGACCACCCTGCTCAGCCATTGGTGGGCAGTGTAGTGGGCCCCTGCCCCAAGCAAGCCACTGTCTGTCAGCCATCTTTAGTGGGGGCCCTTTTTTAGGCAGCAGTCAGTGGAGTGCTGCCCCTTCAGACCTGGAGCGTGAGGTAAGAGTCAAGTGCCAGCCTTCTCCCCAGCATTCTTCTGCTCACACGGCCTTGGGCCAGCTGGTGTGATGGGGGGCCCAGAGAACAGGCTGGGGGTGTGTCCTGCAGGGCTCCAGAGCCAAGGCCATGAATGCCCACTGGCCCAGAACAGGCCTAGAGGCAGTGTTGAACCTCTACCACACACCGCCACTGTGACCCTAAGGGTATGGCTTACAGTCTGGGGTACCTGACCGCCACTATTTGGGTTGCCTGAGGAGCATTAAGACCTGTTGGGTCATGTGCACCCGGCTCCCTCAGTGATGACAGCTAGCAAGGGTCTTGGACCTGGCCCTGAGGGAGCCACCAAGGCAGAGCTGCCTCCTCTGTGAGGCATGGGCACGGGTGGGAGGACCCAGACCAGCTCCGGGACAAACCCTCCATGGCAGGAGGACCACCAACCCTCCCAGGGACCCCTTTCTCTTAGGTGGGTCTGTACCTTAGAGGGTGAGACATGTGCCTTGGGACCTTGCCCTTTCTTGTCACCCAGAGAGTGACATTTGTTGGCTGGAGATTGATAGGAACATTGAGACCTGAGTATGACCTGTCCTCAAGAACAAAGGATCTGACAGGGAGAAGTTTTCAATGAACAGCCACACCCCTCCATCACCTTACCTCTAAGAGGGCTTTGCTAAAAGCTTTCAAGGTTGGGGATTACCCAGCATAAGCCACCCATTTCCTTGAATGTCTCAACAACAAATATTTCTCGGCTCCAAAGTCCAATGTTTTGCTGTTGCTTGGCCTCACTGTGCGTCGGGCACACATCCTGGCCTTTGGTTACCAATTATAGCGAGCCAGCCAGGAGGTGTGTGCCCATGGTGTGTTGATCTCGATCAGGGGCGTCGCCATTTAAAGTTCCCAGCACATGCCAGAGTACATTTGGCTCCAGGATACTGGCAGGGATTCTCCCTGATATGCAGTGGCTGCCCTACAGCATGAGGCTGCTTGTCTTGGAGACATGTCCAGAGCAACGGTATACAGTTCATGTCATTTGGGGGTAAGTCGCTCCAGCTTGCACAGGCTGGGAAATAGGTCTACTCCAACTGGGCTGCTCCCCTTAGCGGATGTGAGCCCCTCTGAGTCCATTCCCTCTTGAGAACTGGGGGCCTCCATGTGGGAGTGGAAGTGGAAGTTGACAAAATGCCTTCTCTGGCTTTCTGTCTTTGTGATTGGAGTGTTTATTTGTTCTTCATGTGTTTGTGTGTGTCAATGTGATGTTAATCACGGCAGTCTGTGCTTTGGTTTGTGGGATCCTGTTTGTGATTCGTACATTGTAGGTGTGTGAAACAGCACTTGCATTGAGTACTTGAGACGTCTTTGGTCAGTAACGGAGCTTGCATATGATCACACTAGGTATTGTTCCCTCCTGCGTTGTGTTTCAGCTGTGGTAGAACATTGGTTGACATATTCCCTTTCCAATGGGTAGGAATCTCCCCTTTGGTGCCTGGGAACTGTGATCCTGAGAGACCTTTTGGCATTGCATTTGTCTCTCTGCTATTGGATAACACCTGCTGTGATCAGCAGAGCTCTAGTCCATCTTGTAGTCCGCTAAGGGAGAAGCAAGTATTTTTTTTCTTTTTTTTACATTGCATGGCCAGCATATTCTACAGATTCTGGTGAAACATGGCATCAAATGAATCATTTTCATACCTCCAAAACCAGTCTATGTAAAATATTCAGTTAGAGAAAGTTTGCTCAGTGAAATCCTTTTGGTTTTCATCATTGTGACCCTGAGAAAACGAGCATATTTCCAGGAGACATGTGGAAGTTCATGAAGCAAATTGAACTTTTCCTAATTTCTTTGCTTTTTCCTTTTTGGCTCTTTCTGCTTCCCAGGTCAGTAGGCATGACAACTGTGGTCCTGATTCCCTATCTTTCAATTTGCATGCTGTTTGTCGTTTTGTTGTTAAAATGAGGGAACGTAGTTCGAAAACACTGAGGATGTTGTTCATCCTCACCCTTTGCTTTGGTCCTCAGGACTGAGAGTTTCTTTTTTGCATGTACTTTTGCGCTTGTTTTGTGTGAAAGTGTTGTGGCTCTGGGAAACTCAAATGTGCTTCCCCAACGCACCCCTTTCAGGTGCATTCTCCAGATTTGGGCCACTTTTAGGGATTAGGCAATTGACATCAACTGCCGAGTTGATGTGTAAATGATCTCTATTTCACTGAAAGGGAAGCACTTACCAATTCAATACTTCCTCCTCTGGAGAGAATTGGCCTCCATGGATTTCAGGCCCTGATGATCTGGCAAATAGCTAGTACTGAACTGATATCTGGTATGGAAGCTGCCTTAAGCTTCTTGCATTCTGAAGTATAAACCTTCTGCGGTCCCTAGGTTTCTTAGAGATCCAAAAAGACCTTATATCTGTTGCCAATTTGACAGCAAGGACCATAAGTTGAAATGATGACACTTGAAGTCTTTCTACATGGCCTCTCTAGATTTGGGTAGCATGAAACTTCACCAAGGTAAGTAACAAGCATTCCTTGACTCTCCCGGTCATTTCAAAGAGGATAGAAGATTGGAACATTGGATGCTGGGCACATCTAAGATTCCCTACCTTTGCCTACTTAGCAGAAGGTCTCAAAAGCATCCGTTTGCAATCAGAAATGCTGGTATGACATCCAGCTGACAATTGCTTGCTTCTTGGTTTTCACTAAGTGAAGGTGTTAAGGACTTGAGGATTGTAATCGATATATGTAATTAAAGCTAAGAAACTCATGAAAAGGAACACATTTCAGGATAGAGTAGGAAGGTGGGATAAATGTGTTGAGCCAAAAACCAACATTTGATGCATCATTGGGCTGAAACGAAACTCCACTTCAGGAAATGGATACTGTTATTAAAAATACTTTTTTTTCAAGGCTGGATTGGGTTCCGCTCTGCCAAGAGAACACGTTTACTTGGAATGCTGCTTTCAATAACATGGTATGTGAACTGTCCTGCCTTTAAGGGATCTCGATTTGCTTTTAAGATCTCTTCTCACTTTGGAGAAGAAAGAAGAATTCTCTTCAAAGGACTGATGAGCTTATTGGACCAGGTGTTTTGAAATAGCTTGTTAACTTTGGATTAGTTGCGGGGCCCTTAAGGCAACTCAAGGAGGACTATTTCAGTCGTATATCTGGTATGGAAATTACAGATAAAACATTGTGAAATGGGGGAGAAGCTTCTCCAATTACACAGGATGGATACATGGCACACCTGTCGATATTCTAGAAAGGGTACAAAGTTTCTGAAATGCAGGTATGCCTTGGGATAATCGGTCAGCCATGCTGACGGTTACATGAGAGCCACTTGAATAAGCTTCCTCCTCAACCCCTTGTCATGCGATCTTTAACCTTGCTTCTTTAAGTGTCTAACAGATAGTTAGGCTGAGGCTTTCCCAAAGTGCTTCAACTTCAAGAAGACTCTTACCAATGCAGTTTTGACAAACTGAGTAAACAGATGCATATGCTACTAACGTTTGTGGATTTGCTTCGCAATAATGCTGATTTTGATCTGTGTTCTCCCGTTACGGGAAGCTCTTCCCCTCCACTTCCTAACAACTTACAGCAATTTCTTCCCTTCTGCTTCTGCGTGTCTGGATTACCTGCCAGAACGTCTCCCCCAGAGTGCCACCCTCACGCTGCTTTTCAGGCTTATTCTCCTGGATTCCTTATACAAGTTTATATAAGACTTGGATCAAGACTTGCAACGTGGCATTGCTTCCAACTCAGAATGCACTGTAGCGCTTTGCTTTCCTCCAGCAGGACGTAGCTACAGTGGTCGTCACCCCATTCCCTGAAAGACTTGGGAAAAGATGAACCAGGATTCGAGGTTGAAAGCAAGTCCCCTAAAACAGAGATCCGCTGCTGAGTTTATGATTAACCACTCTAGCCAAATCATACCCACATATTCTCCTCAGGGTTGCAGAGGACCAAAGAAAAGGGGGAATTGTACCATAGCCAGCTGAATGCAGCCCTTCCCAGGCAGCCCTTGCTGTGCACTGTGACCCACTGCCCCGTTACCAGGCAATGGTTACCAGAAGACCACTAATGTCACTGTGACCACCCTGCTCAGCCATTGGTGGGCAGTGTAGTGGGCCCCTGCCCCAAGCAAGCCACTGTCTGTCAGCCATCTTTAGTGGGGCCCTTTGTTAGGCAGCAGTCAGTGGAGCGCTGCCCCTTCAGACCTGGAGCGTGAGGTAAGAGGCAAGTGCCAGCCTCCTCCCCAGCATTCTTCTGCTCACACGGCCTTGGGCCAGCTCGTGTGAAGGGGGGCCCAGAGAACAGGCTGGGGGTGTGTCCTGCAGGGCTCCAGAGCCAAGGCCATGAATGACCATTGGCCCAGACCAGGCCTTGAGGCAGTGTTGAACCTCTACCACACACCGCCACTGTGACCCTAAGGGTATGGCTCACAGTCTGGGGTACCTGACCGCCACGGTTTGGGTGGCCTGAGGAGCATTAAGACCTGTTGGGTCATGTGCACCCGGCTCCCTCAGTGATGAGAGCTAGCAAGGGTCTGGGACCTGGCCCTGAGGGAGCCACCAAGGCAGAGCTGCCTCCTCTGTGAGGCGTGGGCACTGGTGGGAGGACCCAGACCAGCTCCTGGACAAACCCTCCATGGCAGGAGGACCACCACCCCTCCCAGGGACCCCTTTCTCTTAGGTGGGTCTGGACCTCAGAGGGTGAGTCTTGTGCCTTGGGACCTTGCCCTTTCTTGTCACCCAGAGAGTGACATTTGTTTGCTGGAGATTGATAGGAACATTGAGACCTGAGTATGACCTGTCCTCAAGAACAATGGATCGGACAGGGAGAAGTTTTCAACGAACAGCCACACCGCTCCATCACCTTACCTCTAAGAGGGCTTTGCTAAAAGCTTTCAAGGTTGGGGATTACCCAGCATAAGCCACCCATTTCCTTGAATGTCTCAACAACAAATATTTCTCGGCTCCAAAGTCCAATGTTTTGCTGTTGTTTGGCCTCACTGTGCGTCGCGCACACATCCTGGCCCTTGGTTACCAATTATAATGAGCCAGCCAGGAGGTGTGTGCCCATGGTGTGTTGATCTCGATCAGGGACATCGCCATTTATAGTTCCCAGCACATGCCAGAGTACATTTTGCTCCAGGATACTGACAGGGATTCTCCCTGATATGCAGTGGCTGCCCTACAGCACGAGGCTGCTTGTCTTGGACACATGTCCAGAGCAACTGTATACAGTTCATGTCATTTGGGGGTAAGTCGCTCCAGCTTGCACAGGCTGGGAAATAGGTCTACTCCAACTGGGCTGCTCCCCTTAGCGGATGTGAGCCCCTCTGAGTCCATTCCCTCTTGAGAACTGGGGGCATCCATGTGGGAGTGGAAGTGGAAGTTGACAAAATGCCTTCTCTGGCTTTCTGTCTTTGTGATTGGAGTGTTTATTTGTTCTTCATGTGTTTGTGTGTGTCAATGTGGTGTTAATCACGGCAGTCTGTGCTTTGGTTTGTGGGATCCTGTTTGTGATTCGTACATTGTAGGTGTGTGAAACAGCACTTGCATTGAGTACTTGAGACGTTTTTGGTCAGTAACGGAGCTTGCATATGATCACACTAGGTAGCGTTCCCTCCTGCGTTGTGTTTCAGCTGTGGTGGAACATTGGTTGACATATTCCCTTTCCAATGGGTAGGAATCTGCCCTTTGGTGCCTGGGAACTGCGATCCTGAGAGACCTTTTGGCATTGCATTTGTCTCTCTGCTATTGGATAACACCTGCTGTGATCAGCAGAGCTCTAGTCCATCTTGTAGTCCGCTAAGGGACAAGCAAGTATCTTTTTTTTTTTTTTACATTGCATGGCCATCATATTCTACAGATTCTGGTGATACATGGCATCAAATGAATCATTTTCCTATCTCCAAAACCAGTCTATGTAAAATATTCAGTTAGAGAAAGTTTGCTCAGTGAAATCCTTTTGGTTTTCATCATTGTGACCCTGAGAAAACGAGCATATTTCCAGGAGACATGTGGAAGTTCATGAAGCAAATTGAACTTTTCCTAATTTTTTGCTTTTTCCTTTTTGGCTCTTTCTGCTTCCCAGGTCAGTAGGCATGACAACTATGGTCCTGATTCCCTATCTTTCAATTTGCATGTTGTTTGTCATTTTGTTGTTAAAATGAGGGAACGTAGTTCGAAAACACTGAGGATGTTGTTCATCCTCACCCTTTGCTTTGGTCCTCAGGACTGAGAGTTTCTTTTTTGCATGTACTTTTGCGTTTGTTTTGTGTGAAAGTGTTGTGGCTCTGGGAAACTCAAATGTGTTTCCCCAACGCACCCCTTTCAGGTGCATTCTCCAGATTTGGGCCACTTTTAGGGATAAGGCAATTGACATCAACTGCTGAGTTGATGTGTAAATGAGCTCTATTTCACTGAAAGGGAAGCGCTTACCTATTCAATACTTCCTCGTCTTGAGAGAATTGGCCTCCATGGATTTCAGGTCCTGATGATCTGGCAAATAGCTAGTACTGAACTGATATCTGGTATGGAAGCTGCCTTAAGCTTTTGCATTCTGAAGTATAAACCTTCTGCGGTCCCTAGCTTTCTTAGAGTTCCAAAAAGACCTTATATTTGTTGCCAATTTGACAGCAAGGTCCATAAGTTGAAATGATGACACTTGAAGTCTTTCTAAATGGCCTCTCTGGATTTGGGTAGCATGAAACTTCACCAAGGTAAGTAGCAAGCATTCCTTGACTCTCCCGGTCATTTCAGAGAGGATAGAGGATTGGGACATTGTAAGCTGGGCACAGCTAAGATACCCTACCTTTGCCTACTTAGCAGAAGGTCTCAAAAGCATCCGTTTGCAATCAGAAATGCTGGTATGGCATCCAGCTGACAATTGCTTGCTTCTTGGTTTTCACTAAGTGAAGGTGTTAAGGCCTTGAGGATTGTAATCGAAATATGCAATTAAAGCTAAGAAACTCATGAAAAGGAACACATTTCAGGATAGAGTAGGAAGGTGGGATAAATGTGTTGAGCCAAAAACCAACATTTGATGCATCATTGGGCTGAAACGAAACTCCACTTCGGGAAATGGATACTGTTATTAAAAATACGTTTTTTTCAAGGCTGGATTGGGTTCCCCTCTGCCAAGAGAACACGTTTACTTGGAATGCTGCTTTCAATAACATGGTATGTGAACTGTCCTGCCTTTAAGGGATCTCGATTTGCTTTTAAGATCTCTTCTCACTTTGGAGAAGAAAGAAGAATTCTCTTCAAAGGACTGATGAGCTTATTGGACCAGGTGTTTTGAAATAGTTTGTGAACTTTGGATTAGTTGCGGGGCCCTTAAGGCAACTCAAGGAGGACTATTTCAGTCGTATATCTGGTATGGAAATTACAGAGAAAACATTGTGAAATGGGGGAGAAGCTTCTCCAATTACACAGGATGGATACATGGCACACCTGTCGATATTCTAGAAAGGGTACAAAGTTTCTGAAATGCAGGTATGCCTTGGGATAATCGGTCAGCCATGCTGACGGTTACATGAGAGCCACTTGATTAAGCTTCCTTCTCAACCCCTTGTCATCCGATCTTTAACCTTGCCTCTTTAAGTGTCTAACAGATAGTTAGGCTGAGGCTTTCCCAAAGTGCTTCAACTTCAAGAAGACTCTTACCAATGCAGTTTTGACAAACTGAGTAAACAGATGCATATGCTACTAACGTTTGTGGATTTGCTTCGCAATAATGCTGATTTTGATCTGTGTTCTCCCGTTAAGGGAAGCTCTTCCCCTCAACTTCCTAACAACTTACAACAATTTCTTCCCTTCTGCTTCTGCGTGTCTGGATTACCTGCCAGAACGTCTGCCCCAGAGTGCCACCCTCACGCTGCTTTTCAGGCTTATTCTCCTGGATTCCTTATACAAGTTTATATAAGACTTGGATCAAGACTTGCAACGTGGCATTGCTTCCAACTCAGAATGCACTGTAGGGCTTTGCTTTCCTCCAGCAGGACGTAGCTAGAGTGGTCGTCACCCTATTCCCTGAAAGACTTGGGAAAAGATGTACCAGGAATCGAGGTTGAAAGCAAGTCCCCTAAAACAGAGATCCGCTGCTGAGTTTATGATTAACCACTCTAGCCAAATCATACCCACATATTCTCCTCAGGGTTGCAGAGGACCAAAGAAAAGGGGGAATTGTACCATAGCCAGCTGAATGCAGCCCTTCCCAGGCAGCCCTTGCTGTGCACTGTGACCCACTGCCCCGTTACCAGGCAATGGTTACCAGGAGACCACTAATGCCACTGTGACCACCCTGCTCAGCCATTGGTGGGCAGTGTAGTGGGCCCCTGCCCCAAGCAAGCCACTGTCTGTCAGCCATCTTTAGTGGGGGCCCTTTGTTAGCCAGCAGGCAGTGGAGTGCTGCCCCTTCAGACCTGGAGCGTGAGGTAAGAGGCAAGTGCCAGCCTTCTCCCCAGCATTCTTCTGCTCACACGGCCTTGGGCCAGCTGGTGTGATGGGGGGCCCAGAGAACAGGCTGGGGGTGTGTCCTGCAGGGCTCCAGAGCCAAGGCCATGAATGACCATTGGCCCAGACCAGGCCTTGAGGCAGTGTTGAACCTCTACCACACACCGCCACTGTGACCCTAAGGGTATGGCTCACAGTCTGGGGTACCTGACCGCCACTGTATGGGTGGCCGGAAGAGCATTAAGACCTGTTGGGTCATGTGCACCTGGCTCCCTCAGTGATGAGAGCTAGCAAGGGTCTGGGACCTGGCCCTGAGGGAGCCACCAAGGCAGAGCTGCCTCCTCTGTGAGGCATGGGCACTGGTGGGAGGACCCAGACCAGCTCCTGGACAAACCCTCCATGGCAGGAGGACCACCACCCCTCCCAGGGACCCCTTTCTCTTAGGTGCGTCTGGACCTCAGAGGGTGAGTCTTGTGCCTTGGGACCTTGCCCTTTCTTGTCACCCAGAGAGTGACATTTGTTTGCTGGAGATTGATAGGAACATTGAGACCTGACTATGACCTGTCCTCAAGAACAATGGATCGGACAGGGAGAAGTTTTCAACGAAAAGCCACACCCCTCCATCAAATTACCTCTAAGAGGACTTTGCTAAAAGCTTTCAAGGTTGGGGATTACCCAGCATAAGCCACCCATTTCCTTGAATGGCCCAACAACAAATATTTCTCGGCTCCAAAGTCCAATGTTTTGCTGTTGTTTGGCCTCACTGTGCGTCGCGCACACATCCTGGCCCTTGGTTACCAATTATAGCTAGCCAGCCAGGAGGTGTGTGCCCATGGTGTGTTGATCTCGATCAGGGGCATCGCCATTTATAGTTCCCAGCACATGCCAGAGTACATTTGGCTCCAGGATACTGGCAGGGATTCTCCCTGATATGCAGTGGCTGCCCTACAGCATGAGGCTGCTTGTCTTGGAGACATGTCCAGAGCAACGGTATACAGTTCATGTCATTTGGGGGTAAGTCGCTCCAGCTTGCACAGGCTGGGAAATAGGTCTACTCCAACTGGGCTGCTCCCCTTAGCGGATGTGAGCCCCTCTGAGTCCATTCCCTCTTGAGAACTGGGGGCCTCCATGTGGGAGTGGAAGTGGACGTTGACAAAATGCCTTCTCTGGCTTTCTGTCTTTGTGATTGGAGTGTTTATTTGTTCTTCATGTGTTTGTGTGTGTCAATGTGGTGTTAATCACGGCAGTCTGTGCTTTGGTTTGTGGGATCCTGTTTGTGATTCGTACATTGTAGGTGTGTGAAACAGCACTTGCATTGAGTACTTGAGACGTCTTTGGTCAGTAACGGAGCTTGCATATGATCACACTAGGTATCGTTCCCTCCTGCGTTGTGTTTCAGCTGTGGTGGAACATTGGTTGACATATTCCCTTTCCAATGGGTAGGAATCTCCCCTTTGGTGCCTGGGAACTGCGATCCTGAGAGACCTTTTGGCATTGCATTTGTCTCTCTGCTATTGGATAACACCTGCTGTGATCAGCAGAGCTCTAGTCCATCTTGTAGTCCGCTAAGGGACAAGCAAGTATTTTTTTTTTTTTTTACATTGCATGGCCAGCATATTCTACAGATTCTGGTGAAACATGGCATCAAATGAATCATTTTCATATCTCCAAAACCAGTCTATGTAAAATATTCAGGTAGAGAAAGTTTGCTCAGTGAAATCCTTTTGGTTTTCATCATTGTGACCCTGAGAAAACGAGCATATTTCCAGGAGACATGTGGAAGTTCATGAAGCAAATTGAACTTTTCCTAATTTCTTTGCTTTTTCCTTTTTGGCTCTTTCTGCTTCCCAGGTCAGTAGGCATGACAACTGTGGTCCTGATTCCCTATCTTTCAATTTGCATGTTGTTTGTCGTTTTGTTGTTAAAATGAGGGAACGTAGTTCGAAAACACTGAGGATGTTGTTCATCCTCACCCTTTGCTTTGGTCCTCAGGACTGAGAGTTTCTTTTCTGCATGTACTTTTGCGTTTGTTTTGTGTGAAAGTGTTGTGGCTCTGGGAAACTCAAATGTGCTTCCCCAACGCACCCCTTTCAGGTGCATTCTCCAGATTTGGGCCACTTTTAGGGATAAGGCAATTGACATCAACTGCCGAGTTGATGTGTAAATGAGCTCTATTTCACTGAAAGGGAAGCACTTACCTATTCAATACTTCCTCCTCTTGAGAGAATTGGCCTCCATGGATTTCAGGTCCTGATGATCTGGCAAATAGCTAGTACTGAACTGATATCTGGTATGGAAGCTGCCTTAAGCTTCTTGCATTCTGAAGTATAAACCTTCTGCGGTCCCTAGGTTTCTTAGAGATCCAAAAAGACCTTATATCTGTTGCCAATTTGACAGCAAGGACCATAAGTTGAAATGATGACACTTGAAGTCTTTCTAAATGGCCTCTCTAGATTTGGGTAGCATGAAACTTCACCAAGGTAAGTGGCAAGCATTCCTTGACTCTCCGGGTCATTTCAAAGAGGATAGAGGATTGGGACATTGGATGCTGGGCACATCTAAGATTCCCTACCTTTGCCTACTTAGCAGAAGGTCTCAAAAGCATCCGTTTGCAATCAGAAATGTTGGTATGGCATCCAGCTGACAATTGCTTGCTTCTTGGTTTTCACTAAGTGAAGGTGTTAAGGCCTTGAGGATTGTAATCGAAATATGCAATTAAAGCTAAGAAACTCATGAAAAGGAACACATTTCAGGATAGAGTAGGAAGGTGGGATAAATGTGTTGAGCCAAAAACCAACATTTGATGCATCATTGGGCTGAAACGAAACTCCACTTCGGGAAATGGATACTGTTATTAAAAATACGTTTTTTTCAAGGCTGGATTGGGTTCCCCTCTGCCAAGAGAACACGTTTACTTGGAATGCTGCTTTCAATAACATGGTATGTGAACTGTCCTGCCTTTAAGGGATCTCGATTTGCTTTTAAGATCTCTTCTCACTTTGGAGAAGAAAGAAGAATTCTCTTCAAAGGACTGATGAGCTTATTGGACCAGGTGTTTTGAAATAGTTTGTGAACTTTGGATTAGTTGCGGGGCCCTTAAGGCAACTCAAGGAGGACTATTTCAGTCGTATATCTGGTATGGAAATTACAGAGAAAACATTGTGAAATGGGGGAGAAGCTTCTCCAATTACACAGGATGGATACATGGCACACCTGTCGATATTCTAGAAAGGGTACAAAGTTTCTGAAATGCAGGTATGCCTTGGGATAATCGGTCAGCCATGCTGACGGTTACATGAGAGCCACTTAATTAAGCTTCCTTCTCAACCCCTTGTCATCCGATCTTTAACCTTGCCTCTTTAAGTGTCTAACAGATAGTTAGGCTGAGGCTTTCCCAAAGTGCTTCAACTTCAAGAAGACTCTTACCAATGCAGTTTTGACAAACTGAGTAAGCAGATGCATATGCTACTAACGTTTGTGGATTTGCTTCGCAATAATGCTGATTTTGATCTGTGTTCTCCCGTTAAGGGAAGCTCTTCCCCTCAACTTCCTAACAACTTACAACAATTTCTTCCCTTCTGCTTCTGCGTGTCTGGATTACCTGCCAGAACGTCTGCCCCAGAGTGCCACCCTCACGCTGCTTTTCAGGCTTATTCTCCTGGATTCCTTATACAAGTTTTTATAAGACTTGGATCAAGACTTGCAACGTGGCATTGCTTCCAACTCAGAATGCACTGTAGGGCTTTGCTTTCCTCCAGCAGCAAATAGCTAGAGTGGTCGTCACCCCATTCCCTGAAAGCCTTGGGAAAATGTGAACCAGGAATCTACGTTGAAAGCAAGTCCCCTAAAACAGAGATCCGCTGCTGAGTTTATGATTAACCACTCTATCCAAATCATACCCACATATTCTCCTCAGGGTTGCAGAGGACCAAAGAAAAAGGGGAATTGTACCATAGCCAGCTGAATGCAGCCCTTCCCAGGCAGCCCTTGCTGTGCACTGTGACCCACTGCCCCGTTACCAGGCAATGGTTACCAGGAGACCACTAATGCCACTGTGACCACCCTGCTCAGCCATTGGTGGGCAGTGTAGTGGGCCCCTGCCCCAAGCAAGCCACTGTCTGTCAGCCATCTTTAGTGGGGGCCCTTTGTTAGGCAGCAGTCAGTGGAGTGCTGCCCCTTCAGACCTGGAGCATGAGGTAAGAGGCAAGTGCCAGCCTTCTCCCCAGCATTCTTCTGCTCACACGGCCTTGGGCCAGCTGGTGTGTTGGGGGGCCCAGAGAACAGGCTGGGGGTGTGTCCTGCAGGGCTCCAGAGCCAAGGCCATGAATGACCATTGGCCCAGACCAGGCCTTGAGGCAGTGTTGAACCTCTACCACACACCGCCACTGTGACCCTAAGGGTATGGCTCACAGTCCGGGGTACCCGACCGCCACTGTTTGGGTGGCCTGAGGAGCATTAAGACCTGTTGGGTCATGTGCACCCGGCTCCCTCAGTGATGAGAGCTAGCAAGGGTCTGGGACCTGGCCCTGAGGGAGCCACCAAGGCAGAGCTGCCTCCTCTGGGAGGCGTGGGCACTGGTGGGAGGACCCAGACCAGCTCCTGGACAAACCCTCCATGGCAGGAGGACCACCACCCCTCCCAAGGACCCCTTTCTCTTAGGTGGGTCTGGACCTCAGAGGGTGAGTCTTGTGCCTTGGGACCTTGCCCTTTCTTGTCACCCAGAGAGTGACATTTGTTTGCTGGAGATTGATAGGAACATTGAGACCTGACTATGACCTGTCCTCAAGAACAATGGATTGGACAGGGAGAAGTTTTCAACGAAAAGCCACACCCCTCCATCACCTTACCTCTAAGAGGGCTTTGCTAAAAGCTTTCAAGGTTGGGGATTACCCAGCATAAGCCACCCATTTCCTTGAATGTCTCAACAACAAATATTTCTCGGCTCCAAAGTCCAATGTTTTGCTGTTGTTTGGCCTCAGTGTGCGTCGCGCACACATCCTGGCCTTTGGTTACCAATTATAGCGAGCCAGCCAGGAGGTCTGTGCCCATGGTGTGTTGATCTCGATCAGGGGCGTCGCCATTTATAGTTCCCAGCACATGCCAGAGTACATTTGGCTCCAGGATACTGGCAGGGATTCTCCCTGATATGCAGTGGCTGCCCTACAGCACGAGGCTGCTTGTTTTGGACACAGGTCCAGAGCAACGGTATACAGTTCATGTCATTTGGGCGTAAGTGGCTACAGCTTGCACAGGCTGGGAAATAGGTCTACTCCAACTGGGCTGCTCCCCTTAGCGGATGTGAGCCCCTCTGAGTCCATTCCCTCTTGAGAACTGGGGGCCTCCATGTGGGAGTGGAAGTGGAAGTTGACAAAATGCCTTCTCTGGCTTTCTGTCTTTGTGATTGGAGTGTTTATTTGTTCTTCATGTGTTTGTGTGTGTCAATGTGGTGTTAATCACGGCAGTCTGTGCTGTGGTTTGTGGGATCCTGTTTGTGATTCGTACATTGTAGGTGTGTGAAACAGCACTTGCATTGAGTACTTGAGACGTCTTTGGTCAGTAACGGAGCTTGCATATGATCACACTAGGTATCGTTCCCTCATGCGTTGTGTTTCAGCTGTGTTGGAACATTGGTTGACATATTCCCTTTCCAATGGGTAGGAATCTCCCCTTTGGTGCCTGGGAACTGCGATCCTGAGAGACCTTTTGGCATTGCATTTGTCTCTCTGCTATTGGATAACACCTGCTGTGATCAGCAGAGCTCTAGTCCATCTTGTAGTCCGCTAAGGGACAAGCAAGTATTTTTTTTTTTTTTACATTGCATGGCCATCATATTCTACAGATTCTGTTGAAACATGGCATCAAATGAATCATTTTCATATCTCCAAAACCAGTCTATGTAAAATATTCAGGTAGAGAAAGTTTGCTCAGTGAAATCCTTTTGGTTTTCATCATTGTGACCCTGAGAAAACGAGCATATTTCCAGGAGACATGTGGAAGTTCATGAAGCAAATTGAACTTTTCCTAATTTCTTTGCTTTTTCCTTTTTGGCTCTTTCTGCTTCCCAGGTCAGTAGGCATGACAACTGTGGTCCTGATTCCCTATCTTTCAATTTGCATGTTGTTTGTCGTTTTGTTGTTAAAATGAGGGAACGTAGTTCGAAAACACTGAGGATGTTGTTCATCCTCACCCTTTGCTTTGGTCCTCAGGACTGAGAGTTTCTTTTCTGCATGTACTTTTGCGTTTGTTTTGTGTGAAAGTGTTGTGGCTCTGGGAAACTCAAATGTGCTTCCCCAACGCACCCCTTTCAGGTGCATTCTCCAGATTTGGGCCACTTTTAGGGATAAGGCAATTGACATCAACTGCCGAGTTGATGTGTAAATGAGCTCTATTTCACTGAAAGGGAAGCACTTACCTATTCAATACTTCCTCCTCTTGAGAGAATTGGCCTCCATGGATTTCAGGTCCTGATGATCTGGCAAATAGCTAGTACTGAACTGATATCTGGTATGGAAGCTGCCTTAAGCTTCTTGCATTCTGAAGTATATACCTTCTGCGGTCCCTAGGTTTCTTAGAGATCCAAAAAGACCTTATATCTGTTGCCAATTTGACAGCAAGGACCATAAGTTGAAATGATGACACTTGAAGTCTTTCTAAATGGCCTCTCTAGATTTGGGTAGCATGAAACTTCACCAAGGTAAGTGGCAAGCATTCCTTGACTCTCCGGGTCATTTCAAAGAGGATAGAGGATTGGGACATTGGATGCTCGGAACATCTAAGATTCCCTACCTTTGCCTACTTAGCAGAAGGTCTCAAAAGCATCCGTTTGCAATCAGAAATGCTGGTATGGCATCCAGCTGACAATTGCTTGCTTCTTGGTTTTCACTAAGTGAAGGTGTTAAGGACTTGAGGATTGTAATCGAAATATGCAATTAAAGCTAAGAAACTCATGAAAAGGAACACATTTCAGGATAGAGTAGGAAGGTGGGATAAATGTGTTGAGCCAAAAACCAACATTTGATGCATCATTGGGCTGAAACGAAACTCCACTTCGGGAAATGGATACTGTTATTAAAAATACGTTTTTTTCAAGGCTGGATTGGGTTCCCCTCTGCCAAGAGAACACATTTACTTGGAATGCTGCTTTCAATAACATGGTATGTGAACTGTCCTGCCTTTAAGGGATCTCGATTTGCTTTTAAGATCTCTTCTCACTTTGGAGAAGAAAGAAGAATTCTCTTCAAAGGACTGATGAGCTTATTGGACCAGGTGTTTTGAAATAGTTTGTGAACTTTGGATTAGTTGAGGGGCCCTTAAGGCAACTCAAGGAGGACTATTTCAGTCGTATATCTGGTATGGAAATTACAGAGAAAACATTGTGAAATGGGGGAGAAGCTTCTCCAATTACACAGGATGGATACATGGCACACCTGTCGATATTCTAGAAAGGGTACAAAGTTTCTGAAATGCAGGTATGCCTTGGGATAATCGGTCAGCCATGCTGACGGTTACATGAGAGCCACTTGATTAAGCTTCCTTCTCAACCCCTTGTCATCCGATCTTTAACCTTGCCTCTTTAAGTGTCTAACAGATAGTTAGGCTGAGGCTTTCCCAAAGTGCTTCAACTTCAAGAAGACTCTTACCAATGCAGTTTTGACAAACTGAGTAAGCAGATGCATATGCTACTAACGTTTGTGGATTTGCTTCGCAATAATGCTGATTTTGATCTGTGTTCTCCCGTTAAGGGAAGCTCTTCCCCTCAACTTCCTAACAACTTACAACAATTTCTTCCCTTCTGCTTCTGCGTGTCTGGATTACCTGCCAGAACGTCTGCCCCAGAGTGCCACCCTCACGCTGCTTTTCAGGCTTATTCTCCTGGATTCCTTATACAAGTTTTTATAAGACTTGGATCAAGACTTGCAACGTGGCATTGCTTCCAACTCAGAATGCACTGTAGGGCTTTGCTTTCCTCCAGCAGCAAATAGCTAGAGTGGTCGTCACCCCATTCCCTGAAAGACTTGGGAAAATGTGAACCAGGAATCTACGTTGAAAGCAAGTCCCCTAAAACAGAGATCCGCTGCTGAGTTTATGATTAACCACTCTAGCCAAATCATACGCACATATTCTCCTCAGGGTTGCAGAGGACCAAAGAAAAAGGGGAATTGTACCATAGCCAGCTGAATGCAGCCCTTCCCAGGCAGCCCTTGCTGTGCACTGTGACCCACTGCCCCGTTACCAGGCAATGGTTACCAGGAGACCACTAATGCCACTGTGACCACCCTGCTCAGCCATTGGTGGGCAGTGTAGTGGGCCCCTGCCCCAAGCAAGCCACTGTCTGTCAGCCATCTTTAGTGGGGGCCCTTTGTTAGGCAGCAGTCAGTGGAGTGCTGCCCCTTCAGACCTGGAGCATGAGGTAAGAGGCAAGTGCCAGCCTTCTCCCCAGCATTCTTCTGCTCACACGGCCTTGGGCCAGCTGGTGTGTTGGGGGGCCCAGAGAACAGGCTGGGGGTGTGTCCTGCAGGGCTCCAGAGCCAAGGCCATGAATGACCATTGGCCCAGACCAGGCCTTGAGGCAGTGTTGAACCTCTACCACACACCGCCACTGTGACCCTAAGGGTATGGCTCACAGTCCGGGGTACCCGACCGCCACTGTTTGGGTGGCCTGAGGAGCATTAAGACCTGTTGGGTCATGTGCACCCGGCTCCCTCAGTGATGAGAGCTAGCAAGGGTCTGGGACCTGGCCCTGAGGGAGCCACCAAGGCAGAGCTGCCTCCTCTGGGAGGCGTGGGCACTGGTGGGAGGACCCAGACCAGCTCCTGGACAAACCCTCCATGGCAGGAGGACCACCACCCCTCCCAAGGACCCCTTTCTCTTAGGTGGGTCTGGACCTCAGAGGGTGAGTCTTGTGCCTTGGGACCTTGCCCTTTCTTGTCACCCAGAGAGTGACATTTGTTTGCTGGAGATTGATAGGAACATTGAGACCTGACTATGACCTGTCCTCAAGAACAATGGATTGGACAGGGAGAAGTTTTCAACGAAAAGCCACACCCCTCCATCACCTTACCTCTAAGAGGGCTTTGCTAAAAGCTTTCAAGGTTGGGGATTACCCAGCATAAGCCACCCATTTCCTTGAATGTCTCAACAACAAATATTTCTCGGCTCCAAAGTCCAATGTTTTGCTGTTGTTTGGCCTCAGTGTGCGTCGCACACACATCCTGGCCTTTGGTTACCAATTATAGCGAGCCAGCCAGGAGGTCTGTGCCCATGGTGTGTTGATCTCGATCAGGGGCGTCGCCATTTATAGTTCCCAGCACATGCCAGAGTACATTTGGCTCCAGGATACTGGCAGGGATTCTCCCTGATATGCAGTGGCTGCCCTACAGCACGAGGCTGCTTGTTTTGGACACAGGTCCAGAGCAACGGTATACAGTTCATGTCATTTGGGCGTAAGTGGCTACAGCTTGCACAGGCTGGGAAATAGGTCTACTCCAACTGGGCTGCTCCCCTTAGCGGATGGGAGCCCCTCTGAGTCCATTCCCTCTTGAGAACTGGGGGCCTCCATGTGGGAGTGGAAGTGGAAGTTGACAAAATGCCTTCTCTGGCTTTCTGTCTTTGTGATTGGAGTGTTTATTTGTTCTTCATGTGTTTGTGTGTGTCAATGTGGTGTTAATCACGGCAGTCTGTGCTTTGGTTTGTGGGATCCTGTTTGTGATTCGTACATTGTAGGTGTGTGAAACAGCACTTGCATTGAGTACTTGAGACGTCTTTGGTCAGTAACGGAGCTTGCATATGATCACACTAGGTATCGTTCCCTCATGCGTTGTGTTTCAGCTGTGGTGGAACATTGGTTGACATATTCCCTTTCCAATGGGTAGGAATCTCCCCTTTGGTGCCTGGGAACTGCGATCCTGAGAGACCTTTTGGCATTGCATTTGTCTCTCTGCTATTGGATAACACCTGCTGTGATCAGCAGAGCTCTAGTCCATCTTGTAGTCCGCTAAGGGACAAGCAAGTATTTTTTTTTTTTTTTTACATTGCATGGCCATCATATTCTACAGATTCTGGTGAAACATGGCATCAAATGAATCATTTTCATATCTCCAAAACCAGTCTATGTAAAATATTCAGTTAGAGAAAGTTTGCTCAGTGAAATCCTTTTGGTTTTCATCATTGTGACCCTGAGAAAACGAGCATATTTCCAGGAGACATGTGGAAGTTCATGAAGCAAATTGAACTTTTCCTAATTTCTTTGCTTTTTCCTTTTTGGCTCTTTCTGCTTCCCAGGTCAGTAGGCATGACAACTGTGGTCCTGATTCCCTATCTTTCAATTTGCATGCTGTTTGTCGTTTTGTTGTTAAAATGAGGGAACGTAGTTCGAAAACACTGAGGATGTTGTTCATTCTCACCCTTTGCTTTGGTCCTCAGGACTGAGAGTTTCTTTTCTGCATGTACTTTTGCGTTTGTTTTGTGTGAAAGTGTTGTGGCTCTGGGAAACTCAAATGTGCTTCCCCAACGCACCCCTTTCAGGTGCATTCTCCAGATTTGGGCCACTTTTAGGGATAAGGCAATTGACATCAACTGCCGAGTTGATGTGTAAATGAGCTCTATTTCACTGAAAGGGAAGCACTTACCTATTCAATACTTCCTCCTCTTGAGAGAATTGGCCTCCATGGATTTCAGGTCCTGATGATCTGGCAAATAGCTAGTACTGAACTGATATCTGGTATGGAAGCTGCCTTAAGCTTCTTGCATTCTGAAGTATAAACCTTCTGCGGTCCCTAGGTTTCTTAGAGATCCAAAAAGACCTTATATCTGTTGCCAATTTGACAGCAAGGACCATAAGTTGAAATGATGACACTTGAAGTCTTTCTAAATGGCCTCTCTAGATTTGGGTAGCATGAAACTTCACCAAGGTAAGTGGCAAGCATTCCTTGACTCTCCGGGTCATTTCAAAGAGGATAGAGGATTGGGACATTGGATGCTGGGCACATCTAAGATTCCCTACCTTTGCCTACTTAGCAGAAGGTCTCAAAAGCATCCGTTTGCAATCAGAAATGTTGGTATGGCATCCAGCTGACAATTGCTTGCTTCTTGGTTTTCACTAAGTGAAGGTGTTAAGGCCTTGAAGATTGTAATCGAAATATGCAATTAAAGCTAAGAAACTCATGAAAAGGAACACATTTCAGGATAGAGTAGGAAGGTGGGATAAATGTGTTGAGCCAAAAACCAACATTTGATGCATCATTGGGCTGAAACGAAACTCCACTTCGGGAAATGGATACTGTTATTAAAAATACGTTTTTTTCAAGGCTGGATTGGGTTCCCCTCTGCCAAGAGAACACGTTTACTTGGAATGCTGCTTTCAATAACATGGTATGTGAACTGTCCTGCCTTTAAGGGATCTCGATTTGCTTTTAAGATCTCTTCTCACTTTGGAGAAGAAAGAAGAATTCTCTTCAAAGGACTGATGAGCTTATTGGACCAGGTGTTTTGAAATAGTTTGTGAACTTTGGATTAGTTGCGGGGCCCTTAAGGCAACTCAAGGAGGACTATTTCAGTCGTATATCTGGTATGGAAATTACAGAGAAAACATTGTGAAATGGGGGAGAAGCTTCTCCAATTACACAGGATGGATACATGGCACACCTGTCGATATTCTAGAAAGGGTACAAAGTTTCTGAAATGCAGGTATGCCTTGGGATAATCGGTCAGCCATGCTGACGGTTACATGAGAGCCACTTGATTAAGCTTCCTTCTCAACCCCTTGTCATCCGATCTTTAACCTTGCCTCTTTAAGTGTCTAACAGATAGTTAGGCTGAGGCTTTCCCAAAGTGCTTCAACTTCAAGAAGACTCTTACCAATGCAGTTTTGACAAACTGAGTAAGCAGATGCATATGCTACTAACGTTTGTGGATTTGCTTCGCAATAATGCTGATTTTGATCTGTGTTCTCCCGTTAAGGGAAGCTCTTCCCCTCAACTTCCTAACAACTTACAACAATTTCTTCCCTTCTGCTTCTGCGTGTCTGGATTACCTGCCAGAACGTCTGCCCCAGAGTGCCACCCTCACGCTGCTTTTCAGGCTTATTCTCCTGGATTCCTTATACAAGTTTTTATAAGACTTGGATCAAGACTTGCAACGTGGCATTGCTTCCAACTCAGAATGCACTGTAGGGCTTTGCTTTCCTCCAGCAGCAAATAGCTAGAGTGGTCGTCACCCCATTCCCTGAAAGCCTGGGAAAATGTGAACCAGGAATCTACGTTGAAAGCAAGTCCCCTAAAACAGAGATCCGCTGCTGAGTTTATGATTAACCACTCTATCCAAATCATACCCACATATTCTCCTCAGGGTTGCAGAGGACCAAAGAAAAAGGGGAATTGTACCATAGCCAGCTGAATGCAGCCCTTCCCAGGCAGCCCTTGCTGTGCACTGTGACCCACTGCCCCGTTACCAGGCAATGGTTACCAGGAGACCACTAATGCCACTGTGACCACCCTGCTCAGCCATTGGTGGGCAGTGTAGTGGGCCCCTGCCCCAAGCAAGCCACTGTCTGTCAGCCATCTTTAGTGGGGGCCCTTTGTTAGGCAGCAGTCAGTGGAGTGCTGCCCCTTCAGACCTGGAGCATGAGGTAAGAGGCAAGTGCCAGCCTTCTCCCCAGCATTCTTCTGCTCACACGGCCTTGGGCCAGCTGGTGTGTTGGGGGGCCCAGAGAACAGGCTGGGGGTGTGTCCTGCAGGGCTCCAGAGCCAAGGCCATGAATGACCATTGGCCCAGACCAGGCCTTGAGGCAGTGTTGAACCTCTACCACACACCGCCACTGTGACCCTAAGGGTATGGCTCACAGTCTGGGGTACCCGACCGCCACTGTTTGGGTGGCCTGAGGAGCATTAAGACCTGTTGGGTCATGTGCACCCGGCTCCCTCAGTGATGAGAGCTAGCAAGGGTCTGGGACCTGGCCCTGAGGGAGCCACCAAGGCAGAGCTGCCTCCTCTGGGAGGCGTGGGCACTGGTGGGAGGACCCAGACCAGCTCCTGGACAAACCCTCCATGGCAGGAGGACCACCACCCCTCCCAAGGACCCCTTTCTCTTAGGTGGGTCTGGACCTCAGAGGGTGAGTCTTGTGCCTTGGGACCTTGCCCTTTCTTGTCACCCAGAGAGTGACATTTGTTTGCTGGAGATTGATAGGAACATTGAGACCTGACTATGACCTGTCCTCAAGAACAATGGATTGGACAGGGAGAAGTTTTCAACGAAAAGCCACACCCCTCCATCACCTTACCTCTAAGAGGGCTTTGCTAAAAGCTTTCAAGGTTGGGGATTACCCAGCATAAGCCACCCATTTCCTTGAATGTCTCAACAACAAATATTTCTCGGCTCCAAAGTCCAATGTTTTGCTGTTGTTTGGCCTCAGTGTGCGTCGCGCACACATCCTGGCCTTTGGTTACCAATTATAGCGAGCCAGCCAGGAGGTCTGTGCCCATGGTGTGTTGATCTCGATCAGGGGCGTCGCCATTTATAGTTCCCAGCACATGCCAGAGTACATTTGGCTCCAGGATACTGGCAGGGATTCTCCCTGATATGCAGTGGCTGCCCTACAGCACGAGGCTGCTTGTTTTGGACACAGGTCCAGAGCAACGGTATACAGTTCATGTCATTTGGGCGTAAGTGGCTACAGCTTGCACAGGCTGGGAAATAGGTCTACTCCAACTGGGCTGCTCCCCTTAGCGGATGTGAGCCCCTCTGAGTCCATTCCCTCTTGAGAACTGGGGGCCTCCATGTGGGAGTGGAAGTGGAAGTTGACAAAATGCCTTCTCTGGCTTTCTGTCTTTGTGATTGGAGTGTTTATTTGTTCTTCATGTGTTTGTGTGTGTCAATGTGGTGTTAATCACGGCAGTCTGTGCTTTGGTTTGTGGGATCCTGTTTGTGATTCGTACATTGTAGGTGTGTGAAACAGCACTTGCATTGAGTACTTGAGACGTCTTTGGTCAGTAACGGAGCTTGCATATGATCACACTAGGTATCGTTCCCTCCTGCGTTGTGTTTCAGCTGTGGTGGAACATTGGTTGACATATTCCCTTTCCAATGGGTAGGAATCTCCCCTTTGGTGCCTGGGAACTGCGATCCTGAGAGACCTTTTGGCATTGCATTTGTCTCTCTGCTATTGGATAACACCTGCTGTGATCAGCAGAGCTCTAGTCCATCTTGTAGTCCGCTAAGGGACAAGCAAGTATTTTTTTTTTTTTTTTACATTGCATGGCCAGCATATTCTACAGATTCTGGTGAAACATGGCATCAAATGAATCATTTTCATATCTCCAAAACCAGTCTATGTAAAATATTCAGTTAGAGAAAGTTTGCTCAGTGAAATCCTTTTGGTTTTCATCATTGTGACCCTGAGAAAACGAGCATATTTCCAGGAGACATGTGGAAGTTCATGAAGCAAATTGAACTTTTCCTAATTTCTTTGCTTTTTCCTTTTTGGCTCTTTCTGCTTCCCAGGTCAGTAGGCATGACAACTGTGGTCCTGATTCCCTATCTTTCAATTTGCATGTTGTTTGTCGTTTTGTTGTTAAAATGAGGGAACGTAGTTCGAAAACACTGAGGATGTTGTTCATCCTCACCCTTTGCTTTGGTCCTCAGGACTGAGAGTTTCTTTTCTGCATGTACTTTTGCGTTTGTTTTGTGTGAAAGTGTTGTGGCTCTGGGAAACTCAAATGTGCTTCCCCAACGCACCCCTTTCAGGTGCATTCTCCAGATTTGGGCCACTTTTAGGGATAAGGCAATTGACATCAACTGCCGAGTTGATGTGTAAATGAGCTCTATTTCACTGAAAGGGAAGCACTTACCTATTCAATACTTCCTCCTCTTGAGAGAATTGGCCTCCATGGATTTCAGGTCCTGATGATCTGGCAAATAGCTAGTACTGAACTGATATCTGGTATGGAAGCTGCCTTAAGCTTCTTGCATTCTGAAGTATATACCTTCTGCGGTCCCTAGGTTTCTTAGAGATCCAAAAAGACCTTATATCTGTTGCCAATTTGACAGCAAGGACCATAAGTTGAAATGATGACACTTGAAGTCTTTCTAAATGGCCTCTCTAGATTTGGGTAGCATGAAACTTCACCAAGGTAAGTGGCAAGCATTCCTTGACTCTCCGGGTCATTTCAAAGAGGATAGAGGATTGGGACATTGGATGCTCGGAACATCTAAGATTCCCTACCTTTGCCTACTTAGCAGAAGGTCTCAAAAGCATCCGTTTGCAATCAGAAATGCTGGTATGGCATCCAGCTGACAATTGCTTGCTTCTTGGTTTTCACTAAGTGAAGGTGTTAAGGACTTGAGGATTGTAATCGAAATATGCAATTAAAGCTAAGAAACTCATGAAAAGGAACACATTTCAGGATAGAGTAGGAAGGTGGGATAAATGTGTTGAGCCAAAAACCAACATTTGATGCATCATTGGGCTGAAACGAAACTCCACTTCGGGAAATGGATACTGTTATTAAAAATACGTTTTTTTCAAGGCTGGATTGGGTTCCCCTCTGCCAAGAGAACACATTTACTTGGAATGCTGCTTTCAATAACATGGTATGTGAACTGTCCTGCCTTTAAGGGATCTCGATTTGCTTTTAAGATCTCTTCTCACTTTGGAGAAGAAAGAAGAATTCTCTTCAAAGGACTGATGAGCTTATTGGACCAGGTGTTTTGAAATAGTTTGTGAACTTTGGATTAGTTGCGGGGCCCTTAAGGCAACTCAAGGAGGACTATTTCAGTCGTATATCTGGTATGGAAATTACAGAGAAAACATTGTGAAATGGGGGAGAAGCTTCTCCAATTACACAGGATGGATACATGGCACACCTGTCGATATTCTAGAAAGGGTACAAAGTTTCTGAAATGCAGGTATGCCTTGGGATAATCGGTCAGCCATGCTGACGGTTACATGAGAGCCACTTGATTAAGCTTCCTTCTCAACCCCTTGTCATCCGATCTTTAACCTTGCCTCTTTAAGTGTCTAACAGATAGTTAGGCTGAGGCTTTCCCAAAGTGCTTCAACTTCAAGAAGACTCTTACCAATGCAGTTTTGACAAACTGAGTAAGCAGATGCATATGCTACTAACGTTTGTGGATTTGCTTCGCAATAATGCTGATTTTGATCTGTGTTCTCCCGTTAAGGGAAGCTCTTCCCCTCAACTTCCTAACAACTTACAACAATTTCTTCCCTTCTGCTTCTGCGTGTCTGGATTACCTGCCAGAACGTCTGCCCCAGAGTGCCACCCTCACGCTGCTTTTCAGGCTTATTCTCCTGGATTCCTTATACAAGTTTTTATAAGACTTGGATCAAGACTTGCAACGTGGCATTGCTTCCAACTCAGAATGCACTGTAGGGCTTTGCTTTCCTCCAGCAGCAAATAGCTAGAGTGGTCGTCACCCCATTCCCTGAAAGACTTGGGAAAATGTGAACCAGGAATCTACGTTGAAAGCAAGTCCCCTAAAACAGAGATCCGCTGCTGAGTTTATGATTAACCACTCTAGCCAAATCATACGCACATATTCTCCTCAGGGTTGCAGAGGACCAAAGAAAAAGGGGAATTGTACCATAGCCAGCTGAATGCAGCCCTTCCCAGGCAGCCCTTGCTGTGCACTGTGACCCACTGCCCCGTTACCAGGCAATGGTTACCAGGAGACCACTAATGCCACTGTGACCACCCTGCTCAGCCATTGGTGGGCAGTGTAGTGGGCCCCTGCCCCAAGCAAGCCACTGTCTGTCAGCCATCTTTAGTGGGGGCCCTTTGTTAGGCAGCAGTCAGTGGAGTGCTGCCCCTTCAGACCTGGAGCATGAGGTAAGAGGCAAGTGCCAGCCTTCTCCCCAGCATTCTTCTGCTCACACGGCCTTGGGCCAGCTGGTGTGTTGGGGGGCCCAGAGAACAGGCTGGGGGTGTGTCCTGCAGGGCTCCAGAGCCAAGGCCATGAATGACCATTGGCCCAGACCAGGCCTTGAGGCAGTGTTGAACCTCTACCACACACCGCCACTGTGACCCTAAGGGTATGGCTCACAGTCCGGGGTACCCGACCGCCACTGTTTGGGTGGCCTGAGGAGCATTAAGACCTGTTGGGTCATGTGCACCCGGCTCCCTCAGTGATGAGAGCTAGCAAGGGTCTGGGACCTGGCCCTGAGGGAGCCACCAAGGCAGAGCTGCCTCCTCTGGGAGGCGTGGGCACTGGTGGGAGGACCCAGACCAGCTCCTGGACAAACCCTCCATGGCAGGAGGACCACCACCCCTCCCAAGGACCCCTTTCTCTTAGGTGGGTCTGGACCTCAGAGGGTGAGTCTTGTGCCTTGGGACCTTGCCCTTTCTTGTCACCCAGAGAGTGACATTTGTTTGCTGGAGATTGATAGGAACATTGAGACCTGACTATGACCTGTCCTCAAGAACAATGGATTGGACAGGGAGAAGTTTTCAACGAAAAGCCACACCCCTCCATCACCTTACCTCTAAGAGGGCTTTGCTAAAAGCTTTCAAGGTTGGGGATTACCCAGCATAAGCCACCCATTTCCTTGAATGTCTCAACAACAAATATTTCTCGGCTCCAAAGTCCAATGTTTTGCTGTTGTTTGGCCTCAGTGTGCGTCGCACACACATCCTGGCCTTTGGTTACCAATTATAGCGAGCCAGCCAGGAGGTCTGTGCCCATGGTGTGTTGATCTCGATCAGGGGCGTCGCCATTTATAGTTCCCAGCACATGCCAGAGTACATTTGGCTCCAGGATACTGGCAGGGATTCTCCCTGATATGCAGTGGCTGCCCTACAGCACGAGGCTGCTTGTTTTGGACACAGGTCCAGAGCAACGGTATACAGTTCATGTCATTTGGGCGTAAGTGGCTACAGCTTGCACAGGCTGGGAAATAGGTCTACTCCAACTGGGCTGCTCCCCTTAGCGGATGGGAGCCCCTCTGAGTCCATTCCCTCTTGAGAACTGGGGGCCTCCATGTGGGAGTGGAAGTGGAAGTTGACAAAATGCCTTCTCTGGCTTTCTGTCTTTGTGATTGGAGTGTTTATTTGTTCTTCATGTGTTTGTGTGTGTCAATGTGGTGTTAATCACGGCAGTCTGTGCTTTGGTTTGTGGGATCCTGTTTGTGATTCGTACATTGTAGGTGTGTGAAACAGCACTTGCATTGAGTACTTGAGACGTCTTTGGTCAGTAACGGAGCTTGCATATGATCACACTAGGTATCGTTCCCTCATGCGTTGTGTTTCAGCTGTGGTGGAACATTGGTTGACATATTCCCTTTCCAATGGGTAGGAATCTCCCCTTTGGTGCCTGGGAACTGCGATCCTGAGAGACCTTTTGGCATTGCATTTGTCTCTCTGCTATTGGATAACACCTGCTGTGATCAGCAGAGCTCTAGTCCATCTTGTAGTCCGCTAAGGGACAAGCAAGTATTTTTTTTTTTTTTTTTACATTGCATGGCCATCATATTCTACAGATTCTGGTGAAACATGGCATCAAATGAATCATTTTCATATCTCCAAAACCAGTCTATGTAAAATATTCAGTTAGAGAAAGTTTGCTCAGTGAAATCCTTTTGGTTTTCATCATTGTGACCCTGAGAAAACGAGCATATTTCCAGGAGACATGTGGAAGTTCATGAAGCAAATTGAACTTTTCCTAATTTCTTTGCTTTTTCCTTTTTGGCTCTTTCTGCTTCCCAGGTCAGTAGGCATGACAACTGTGGTCCTGATTCCCTATCTTTCAATTTGCATGCTGTTTGTCGTTTTGTTGTTAAAATGAGGGAACGTAGTTCGAAAACACTGAGGATGTTGTTCATTCTCACCCTTTGCTTTGGTCCTCAGGACTGAGAGTTTCTTTTCTGCATGTACTTTTGCGTTTGTTTTGTGTGAAAGTGTTGTGGCTCTGGGAAACTCAAATGTGCTTCCCCAACGCACCCCTTTCAGGTGCATTCTCCAGATTTGGGCCACTTTTAGGGATAAGGCAATTGACATCAACTGCCGAGTTGATGTGTAAATGAGCTCTATTTCACTGAAAGGGAAGCACTTACCTATTCAATACTTCCTCCTCTTGAGAGAATTGGCCTCCATGGATTTCAGGTCCTGATGATCTGGCAAATAGCTAGTACTGAACTGATATCTGGTATGGAAGCTGCCTTAAGCTTCTTGCATTCTGAAGTATAAACCTTCTGCGGTCCCTAGGTTTCTTAGAGATCCAAAAAGACCTTATATCTGTTGCCAATTTGACAGCAAGGACCATAAGTTGAAATGATGACACTTGAAGTCTTTCTAAATGGCCTCTCTAGATTTGGGTAGCATGAAACTTCACCAAGGTAAGTGGCAAGCATTCCTTGACTCTCCGGGTCATTTCAAAGAGGATAGAGGATTGGGACATTGGATGCTGGGCACATCTAAGATTCCCTACCTTTGCCTACTTAGCAGAAGGTCTCAAAAGCATCCGTTTGCAATCAGAAATGTTGGTATGGCATCCAGCTGACAATTGCTTGCTTCTTGGTTTTCACTAAGTGAAGGTGTTAAGGCCTTGAAGATTGTAATCGAAATATGCAATTAAAGCTAAGAAACTCATGAAAAGGAACACATTTCAGGATAGAGTAGGAAGGTGGGATAAATGTGTTGAGCCAAAAACCAACATTTGATGCATCATTGGGCTGAAACGAAACTCCACTTCGGGAAATGGATACTGTTATTAAAAATACGTTTTTTTCAAGGCTGGATTGGGTTCCCCTCTGCCAAGAGAACACGTTTACTTGGAATGCTGCTTTCAATAACATGGTATGTGAACTGTCCTGCCTTTAAGGGATCTCGATTTGCTTTTAAGATCTCTTCTCACTTTGGAGAAGAAAGAAGAATTCTCTTCAAAGGACTGATGAGCTTATTGGACCAGGTGTTTTGAAATAGTTTGTGAACTTTGGATTAGTTGCGGGGCCCTTAAGGCAACTCAAGGAGGACTATTTCAGTCGTATATCTGGTATGGAAATTACAGAGAAAACATTGTGAAATGGGGGAGAAGCTTCTCCAATTACACAGGATGGATACATGGCACACCTGTCGATATTCTAGAAAGGGTACAAAGTTTCTGAAATGCAGGTATGCCTTGGGATAATCGGTCAGCCATGCTGACGGTTACATGAGAGCCACTTGATTAAGCTTCCTTCTCAACCCCTTGTCATCCGATCTTTAACCTTGCCTCTTTAAGTGTCTAACAGATAGTTAGGCTGAGGCTTTCCCAAAGTGCTTCAACTTCAAGAAGACTCTTACCAATGCAGTTTTGACAAACTGAGTAAGCAGATGCATATGCTACTAACGTTTGTGGATTTGCTTCGCAATAATGCTGATTTTGATCTGTGTTCTCCCGTTAAGGGAAGCTCTTCCCCTCAACTTCCTAACAACTTACAACAATTTCTTCCCTTCTGCTTCTGCGTGTCTGGATTACCTGCCAGAACGTCTGCCCCAGAGTGCCACCCTCACGCTGCTTTTCAGGCTTATTCTCCTGGATTCCTTATACAAGTTTTTATAAGACTTGGATCAAGACTTGCAACGTGGCATTGCTTCCAACTCAGAATGCACTGTAGGGCTTTGCTTTCCTCCAGCAGCAAATAGCTAGAGTGGTCGTCACCCCATTCCCTGAAAGCCTGGGAAAATGTGAACCAGGAATCTACGTTGAAAGCAAGTCCCCTAAAACAGAGATCCGCTGCTGAGTTTATGATTAACCACTCTATCCAAATCATACCCACATATTCTCCTCAGGGTTGCAGAGGACCAAAGAAAAAGGGGAATTGTACCATAGCCAGCTGAATGCAGCCCTTCCCAGGCAGCCCTTGCTGTGCACTGTGACCCACTGCCCCGTTACCAGGCAATGGTTACCAGGAGACCACTAATGCCACTGTGACCACCCTGCTCAGCCATTGGTGGGCAGTGTAGTGGGCCCCTGCCCCAAGCAAGCCACTGTCTGTCAGCCATCTTTAGTGGGGGCCCTTTGTTAGGCAGCAGTCAGTGGAGTGCTGCCCCTTCAGACCTGGAGCATGAGGTAAGAGGCAAGTGCCAGCCTTCTCCCCAGCATTCTTCTGCTCACACGGCCTTGGGCCAGCTGGTGTGTTGGGGGGCCCAGAGAACAGGCTGGGGGTGTGTCCTGCAGGGCTCCAGAGCCAAGGCCATGAATGACCATTGGCCCAGACCAGGCCTTGAGGCAGTGTTGAACCTCTACCACACACCGCCACTGTGACCCTAAGGGTATGGCTCACAGTCTGGGGTACCCGACCGCCACTGTTTGGGTGGCCTGAGGAGCATTAAGACCTGTTGGGTCATGTGCACCCGGCTCCCTCAGTGATGAGAGCTAGCAAGGGTCTGGGACCTGGCCCTGAGGGAGCCACCAAGGCAGAGCTGCCTCCTCTGGGAGGCGTGGGCACTGGTGGGAGGACCCAGACCAGCTCCTGGACAAACCCTCCATGGCAGGAGGACCACCACCCCTCCCAAGGACCCCTTTCTCTTAGGTGGGTCTGGACCTCAGAGGGTGAGTCTTGTGCCTTGGGACCTTGCCCTTTCTTGTCACCCAGAGAGTGACATTTGTTTGCTGGAGATTGATAGGAACATTGAGACCTGACTATGACCTGTCCTCAAGAACAATGGATTGGACAGGGAGAAGTTTTCAACGAAAAGCCACACCCCTCCATCACCTTACCTCTAAGAGGGCTTTGCTAAAAGCTTTCAAGGTTGGGGATTACCCAGCATAAGCCACCCATTTCCTTGAATGTCTCAACAACAAATATTTCTCGGCTCCAAAGTCCAATGTTTTGCTGTTGTTTGGCCTCAGTGTGCGTCGCGCACACATCCTGGCCTTTGGTTACCAATTATAGCGAGCCAGCCAGGAGGTCTGTGCCCATGGTGTGTTGATCTCGATCAGGGGCGTCGCCATTTATAGTTCCCAGCACATGCCAGAGTACATTTGGCTCCAGGATACTGGCAGGGATTCTCCCTGATATGCAGTGGCTGCCCTACAGCACGAGGCTGCTTGTTTTGGACACAGGTCCAGAGCAACGGTATACAGTTCATGTCATTTGGGCGTAAGTGGCTACAGCTTGCACAGGCTGGGAAATAGGTCTACTCCAACTGGGCTGCTCCCCTTAGCGGATGTGAGCCCCTCTGAGTCCATTCCCTCTTGAGAACTGGGGGCCTCCATGTGGGAGTGGAAGTGGAAGTTGACAAAATGCCTTCTCTGGCTTTCTGTCTTTGTGATTGGAGTGTTTATTTGTTCTTCATGTGTTTGTGTGTGTCAATGTGGTGTTAATCACGGCAGTCTGTGCTTTGGTTTGTGGGATCCTGTTTGTGATTCGTACATTGTAGGTGTGTGAAACAGCACTTGCATTGAGTACTTGAGACGTCTTTGGTCAGTAACGGAGCTTGCATATGATCACACTAGGTATCGTTCCCTCATGCGTTGTGTTTCAGCTGTGGTGGAACATTGGTTGACATATTCCCTTTCCAATGGGTAGGAATCTCCCCTTTGGTGCCTGGGAACTGCGATCCTGAGAGACCTTTTGGCATTGCATTTGTCTCTCTGCTATTGGATAACACCTGCTGTGATCAGCAGAGCTCTAGTCCATCTTGTAGTCCGCTAAGGGACAAGCAAGTATTTTTTTTTTTTTTTTACATTGCATGGCCAGCATATTCTACAGATTCTGGTGAAACATGGCATCAAATGAATCATTTTCATATCTCCAAAACCAGTCTATGTAAAATATTCAGTTAGAGAAAGTTTGCTCAGTGAAATCCTTTTGGTTTTCATCATTGTGACCCTGAGAAAACGAGCATATTTCCAGGAGACATGTGGAAGTTCATGAAGCAAATTGAACTTTTCCTAATTTCTTTGCTTTTTCCTTTTTGGCTCTTTCTGCTTCCCAGGTCAGTAGGCATGACAACAGTGGTCCTGATTCCCTATCTTTCAATTTGCATGTTGTTTGTCGTTTTGTTGTTAAAATGAGGGAACGTAGTTCGAAAACACTGAGGATGTTGTTCATCCTCACCCTTTGCTTTGGTCCTCAGGACTGAGAGTTTCTTTTCTGCATGTACTTTTGCGTTTGTTTTGTGTGAAAGTGTTGTGGCTCTGGGAAACTCAAATGTGCTTCCCCAACGCACCCCTTTCAGGTGCATTCTCCAGATTTGGGCCACTTTTAGGGATAAGGCAATTGACATCAACTGCCGAGTTGATGTGTAAATGAGCTCTATTTCACTGAAAGGGAAGCACTTACCTATTCAATACTTCCTCCTCTTGAGAGAATTGGCCTCCATGGATTTCAGGTCCTGATGATCTGGCAAATAGCTAGTACTGAACTGATATCTGGTATGGAAGCTGCCTTAAGCTTCTTGCATTCTGAAGTATATACCTTCTGCGGTCCCTAGGTTTCTTAGAGATCCAAAAAGACCTTATATCTGTTGGCAATTTGACAGCAAGGACCATAAGTTGAAATGATGACACTTGAAGTCTTTCTAAATGGCCTCTCTAGATTTGGGTAGCATGAAACTTCACCAAGGTAAGTGGTAAGCATTCCTTGACTCTCCGGGTCATTTCAAAGAGGATAGAGGATTGGGACATTGGATGCTCGGAACATCTAAGATTCCCTACCTTTGCCTACTTAGCAGAAGGTCTCAAAAGCATCCGTTTGCAATCAGAAATGCTGGTATGGCATCCAGCTGACAATTGCTTGCTTCTTGGTTTTCACTAAGTGAAGGTGTTAAGGACTTGAGGATTGTAATTGAAATATGCAATTAAAGCTAAGAAACTCATGAAAAGGAACACATTTCAGGATAGAGTAGGAAGGTGGGATAAATGTGTTGAGCCAAAAACCAACATTTGATGCATCATTGGGCTGAAACGAAACTCCACTTCGGGAAATGGATACTGTTATTAAAAATACGTTTTTTTCAAGGCTGGATTGGGTTCCCCTCTGCCAAGAGAACACATTTACTTGGAATGCTGCTTTCAATAACATGGTATGTGAACTGTCCTGCCTTTAAGGGATCTCGATTTGCTTTTAAGATCTCTTCTCACTTTGGAGAAGAAAGAAGAATTCTCTTCAAAGGACTGATGAGCTTATTGGACCAGGTGTTTTGAAATAGTTTGTGAACTTTGGATTAGTTGCGGGGCCCTTAAGGCAACTCAAGGAGGACTATTTCAGTCGTATATCTGGTATGGAAATTACAGAGAAAACATTGTGAAATGGGGGAGAAGCTTCTCCAATTACACAGGATGGATACATGGCACACCTGTCGATATTCTAGAAAGGGTACAAAGTTTCTGAAATGCAGGTATGCCTTGGGATAATCGGTCAGCCATGCTGACGGTTACATGAGAGCCACTTGATTAAGCTTCCTTCTCAACCCCTTGTCATCCGATCTTTAACCTTGCCTCTTTAAGTGTCTAACAGATAGTTAGGCTGAGGCTTTCCCAAAGTGCTTCAACTTCAAGAAGACTCTTACCAATGCAGTTTTGACAAACTGAGTAAGCAGATGCATATGCTACTAACGTTTGTGGATTTGCTTCGCAATAATGCTGATTTTGATCTGTGTTCTCCCGTTAAGGGAAGCTCTTCCCCTCAACTTCCTAACAACTTACAACAATTTCTTCCCTTCTGCTTCTGCGTGTCTGGATTACCTGCCAGAACGTCTGCCCCAGAGTGCCACCCTCACGCTGCTTTTCAGGCTTATTCTCCTGGATTCCTTATACAAGTTTTTATAAGACTTGGATCAAGACTTGCAACGTGGCATTGCTTCCAACTCAGAATGCACTGTAGGGCTTTGCTTTCCTCCAGCAGCAAATAGCTAGAGTGGTCGTCACCCCATTCCCTGAAAGACTTGGGAAAATGTGAACCAGGAATCTACATTGAAAGCAAGTCCCCTAAAACAGAGATCCGCTGCTGAGTTTATGATTAACCACTCTAGCCAAATCATACGCACATATTCTCCTCAGGGTTGCAGAGGACCAAAGAAAAAGGGGAATTGTACCATAGCCAGCTGAATGCAGCCCTTCCCAGGCAGCCCTTGCTGTGCACTGTGACCCACTGCCCCGTTACCAGGCAATGGTTACCAGGAGACCACTAATGCCACTGTGACCACCCTGCTCAGCCATTGGTGGGCAGTGTAGTGGGCCCCTGCCCCAAGCAAGCCACTGTCTGTCAGCCATCTTTAGTGGGGGCCCTTTGTTAGGCAGCAGTCAGTGGAGTGCTGCCCCTTCAGACCTGGAGCATGAGGTAAGAGGCAAGTGCCAGCCTTCTCCCCAGCATTCTTCTGCTCACACGGCCTTGGGCCAGCTGGTGTGTTGGGGGGCCCAGAGAACAGGCTGGGGGTGTGTCCTGCAGGGCTCCAGAGCCAAGGCCATGAATGACCATTGGCCCAGACCAGGCCTTGAGGCAGTGTTGAACCTCTACCACACACCGCCACTGTGACCCTAAGGGTATGGCTCACAGTCCGGGGTACCCGACCGCCACTGTTTGGGTGGCCTGAGGAGCATTAAGACCTGTTGGGTCATGTGCACCCGGCTCCCTCAGTGATGAGAGCTAGCAAGGGTCTGGGACCTGGCCCTGAGGGAGCCACCAAGGCAGAGCTGCCTCCTCTGGGAGGCGTGGGCACTGGTGGGAGGACCCAGACCAGCTCCTGGACAAACCCTCCATGGCAGGAGGACCACCACCCCTCCCAAGGACCCCTTTCTCTTAGGTGGGTCTGGACCTCAGAGGGTGAGTCTTGTGCCTTGGGACCTTGCCCTTTCTTGTCACCCAGAGAGTGACATTTGTTTGCTGGAGATTGATAGGAACATTGAGACCTGACTATGACCTGTCCTCAAGAACAATGGATTGGACAGGGAGAAGTTTTCAACGAAAAGCCACACCCCTCCATCACCTTACCTCTAAGAGGGCTTTGCTAAAAGCTTTCAAGGTTGGGGATTACCCAGCATAAGCCACCCATTTCCTTGAATGTCTCAACAACAAATATTTCTCGGCTCCAAAGTCCAATGTTTTGCTGTTGTTTGGCCTCAGTGTGCGTCGCGCACACATCCTGGCCTTTGGTTACCAATTATAGCGAGCCAGCCAGGAGGTCTGTGCCCATGGTGTGTTGATCTCGATCAGGGGCGTCGCCATTTATAGTTCCCAGCACATGCCAGAGTACATTTGGCTCCAGGATACTGGCAGGGATTCTCCCTGATATGCAGTGGCTGCCCTACAGCACGAGGCTGCTTGTTTTGGACACAGGTCCAGAGCAACGGTATACAGTTCATGTCATTTGGGCGTAAGTGGCTACAGCTTGCACAGGCTGGGAAATAGGTCTACTCCAACTGGGCTGCTCCCCTTAGCGGATGTGAGCCCCTCTGAGTCCATTCCCTCTTGAGAACTGGGGGCCTCCATGTGGGAGTGGAAGTGGAAGTTGACAAAATGCCTTCTCTGGCTTTCTGTCTTTGTGATTGGAGTGTTTATTTGTTCTTCATGTGTTTGTGTGTGTCAATGTGGTGTTAATCACGGCAGTCTGTGCTTTGGTTTGTGGGATCCTGTTTGTGATTCGTACATTGTAGGTGTGTGAAACAGCACTTGCATTGAGTACTTGAGACGTCTTTGGTCAGTAACGGAGCTTGCATATGATCACACTAGGTATCGTTCCCTCATGCGTTGTGTTTCAGCTGTGGTGGAACATTGGTTGACATATTCCCTTTCCAATGGGTAGGAATCTCCCCTTTGGTGCCTGGGAACTGCGATCCTGAGAGACCTTTTGGCATTGCATTTGTCTCTCTGCTATTGGATAACACCTGCTGTGATCAGCAGAGCTCTAGTCCATCTTGTAGTCCGCTAAGGGACAAGCAAGTATTTTTTTTTTTTTTTACATTGCATGGCCAGCATATTCTACAGATTCTGGTGAAACATGGCATCAAATGAATCATTTTCATACCTCCAAAACCAGTCTATGTAAAATATTCAGTTAGAGAAAGTTTGCTCAGTGAAATCCTTTTGGTTTTCATCATTGTGACCCTGAGAAAACGAGCATATTTCCAGGAGACATGTGGAAGTTCATGAAGCAAATTGAACTTTTCCTAATTTCTTTGCTTTTTCCTTTTTGGCTCTTTCTGCTTCCCAGGTCAGTAGGCATGACAACTGTGGTCCTGATTCCCTATCTTTCAATTTGCATGTTGTTTGTCGTTTTGTTGTTAAAATGAGGGAACGTAGTTCGAAAACACTGAGGATGTTGTTCATCCTCACCCTTTGCTTTGGTCCTCAGGACTGAGAGTTTCTTTTCTGCATGTACTTTTGCGTTTGTTTTGTGTGAAAGTGTTGTGGCTCTGGGAAACTCAAATGTGCTTCCCCAACGCACCCCTTTCAGGTGCATTCTCCAGATTTGGGCCACTTTTAGGGATAAGGCAATTGACATCAACTGCCGAGTTGATGTGTAAATGAGCTCTATTTCACTGAAAGGGAAGCACTTACCTATTCAATACTTCCTCCTCTTGAGAGAATTGGCCTCCATGGATTTCAGGTCCTGATGATCTGGCAAATAGCTAGTACTGAACTGATATCTGGTATGGAAGCTGCCTTAAGCTTCTTGCATTCTGAAGTATATACCTTCTGCGGTCCCTAGGTTTCTTAGAGATCCAAAAAGACCTTATATCTGTTGCCAATTTGACAGCAAGGACCATAAGTTGAAATGATGACACTTGAAGTCTTTCTAAATGGCCTCTCTAGATTTGGGTAGCATGAAACTTCACCAAGGTAAGTGGCAAGCATTCCTTGACTCTCCGGGTCATTTCAAAGAGGATAGAGGATTGGGACATTGGATGCTCGGAACATCTAAGATTCCCTACCTTTGCCTACTTAGCAGAAGGTCTCAAAAGCATCCGTTTGCAATCAGAAATGCTGGTATGGCATCCAGCTGACAATTGCTTGCTTCTTGGTTTTCACTAAGTGAAGGTGTTAAGGACTTGAGGATTGTAATCGAAATATGCAATTAAAGCTAAGAAACTCATGAAAAGGAACACATTTCAGGATAGAGTAGGAAGGTGGGATAAATGTGTTGAGCCAAAAACCAACATTTGATGCATCATTGGGCTGAAACGAAACTCCACTTCGGGAAATGGATACTGTTATTAAAAATACGTTTTTTTCAAGGCTGGATTGGGTTCCCCTCTGCCAAGAGAACACATTTACTTGGAATGCTGCTTTCAATAACATGGTATGTGAACTGTCCTGCCTTTAAGGGATCTCGATTTGCTTTTAAGATCTCTTCTCACTTTGGAGAAGAAAGAAGAATTCTCTTCAAAGGACTGATGAGCTTATTGGACCAGGTGTTTTGAAATAGTTTGTGAACTTTGGATTAGTTGCGGGGCCCTTAAGGCAACTCAAGGAGGACTATTTCAGTCGTATATCTGGTATGGAAATTACAGAGAAAACATTGTGAAATGGGGGAGAAGCTTCTCCAATTACACAGGATGGATACATGGCACACCTGTCGATATTCTAGAAAGGGTACAAAGTTTCTGAAATGCAGGTATGCCTTGGGATAATCGGTCAGCCATGCTGACGGTTACATGAGAGCCACTTGATTAAGCTTCCTTCTCAACCCCTTGTCATCCGATCTTTAACCTTGCCTCTTTAAGTGTCTAACAGATAGTTAGGCTGAGGCTTTCCCAAAGTGCTTCAACTTCAAGAAGACTCTTACCAATGCAGTTTTGACAAACTGAGTAAGCAGATGCATATGCTACTAACGTTTGTGGATTTGCTTCGCAATAATGCTGATTTTGATCTGTGTTCTCCCGTTAAGGGAAGCTCTTCCCCTCAACTTCCTAACAACTTACAACAATTTCTTCCCTTCTGCTTCTGCGTGTCTGGATTACCTGCCAGAACGTCTGCCCCAGAGTGCCACCCTCACGCTGCTTTTCAGGCTTATTCTCCTGGATTCCTTATACAAGTTTTTATAAGACTTGGATCAAGACTTGCAACGTGGCATTGCTTCCAACTCAGAATGCACTGTAGGGCTTTGCTTTCCTCCAGCAGCAAATAGCTAGAGTGGTCGTCACCCCATTCCCTGAAAGACTTGGGAAAATGTGAACCAGGAATCTACGTTGAAAGCAAGTCCCCTAAAACAGAGATCCGCTGCTGAGTTTATGATTAACCACTCTAGCCAAATCATACCCACATATTCTCCTCAGGGTTGCAGAGGACCAAAGAAAAAGGGGAATTGTACCATAGCCAGATGAATGCAGCCCTTCCCAGGCAGCCCTTGCTGTGCACTGTGACCCACTGCCCCGTTACCAGGCAATGGTTACCAGGAGACCACTAATGCCACTGTGACCACCCTGCTCAGCCATTGGTGGGCAGTGTAGTGGGCCCCTGCCCCAAGCAAGCCACTGTCTGTCAGCCATCTTTAGTGGGGGCCCTTTGTTAGGCAGCAGTCAGTGGAGTGCTGCCCCTTCAGACCTGGGGCATGAGGTAAGAGGCAAGTGCCAGCCTTCTCCCCAGCATTCTTCTGCTCACACGGCCTTGGGCCAGCTGGTGTGTTGGGGGGCCCAGAGAACAGGCTGGGGGTGTGTCCTGCAGGGCTCCAGAGCCAAGGCCATGAATGACCATTGGCCCAGACCAGGCCTTGAGGCAGTGTTGAACCTCTACCACACACCGCCACTGTGACCCTAAGGGTATGGCTCACAGTCTGGGGTACCCGACCGCCACTGTTTGGGTGGCCTGAGGAGCATTAAGACCTGTTGGGTCATGTGCACCCGGCTCCCTCAGTGATGAGAGCTAGCAAGGGTCTGGGACCTGGCCCTGAGGGAGCCACCAAGGCAGAGCTGCCTCCTCTGGGAGGCGTGGGCACTGGTGGGAGGACCCAGACCAGCTCCTGGACAAACCCTCCATGGCAGGAGGACCACCACCCCTCCCAAGGACCCCTTTCTCTTAGGTGGGTCTGGACCTCAGAGGGTGAGTCTTGTGCCTTGGGACCTTGCCCTTTCTTGTCACCCAGAGAGTGACATTTGTTTGCTGGAGATTGATAGGAACATTGAGACCTGACTATGACCTGTCCTCAAGAACAATGGATTGGACAGGGAGAAGTTTTCAACGAAAAGCCAAACCCCTCCATCACCTTACCTCTAAGAGGGCTTTGCTAAAAGCTTTCAAGGTTGGGGATTACCCAGCATAAGCCACCCATTTCCTTGAATGTCTCAACAACAAATATTTCTCGGCTCCAAAGTCCAATGTTTTGCTGTTGTTTGGCCTCAGTGTGCGTCGCGCACACATCCTGGCCTTTGGTTACCAATTATAGCGAGCCAGCCAGGAGGTCTGTGCCCATGGTGTGTTGATCTCGATCAGGGGCATCGCCATTTATAGTTCCCAGCACATGCCAGAGTACATTTGGCTCCAGGATACTGGCAGGGATTCTCCCTGATATGCAGTGGCTGCCCTACAGCACGAGGCTGCTTGTTTTGGACACAGGTCCAGAGCAACGGTATACAGTTCATGTCATTTGGGCGTAAGTGGCTACAGCTTGCACAGGCTGGGAAATAGGTCTACTCCAACTGGGCTGCTCCCCTTAGCGGATGTGAGCCCCTCTGAGTCCATTCCCTCTTGAGAACTGGGGGCCTCCATGTGGGAGTGGAAGTGGAAGTTGACAAAATGCCTTCTCTGGCTTTCTGTCTTTGTGATTGGTGTGTTTATTTGTTCTTCATGTGTTTGTGTGTGTCAATGTGGTGTTAATCACGGCAGTCTGTGCTTTGGTTTGTGGGATCCTGTTTGTGATTCGTACATTGTAGGTGTGTGAAACAGCACTTGCATTGAGTACTTGAGACGTCTTTGGTCAGTAACGGAGCTTGCATATGATCACACTAGGTATCGTTCCCTCATGCATTGTGTTTCAGCTGTGGTGGAACATTGGTTGACATATTCCCTTTCCAATGGGTAGGAATCTCCCCTTTGGTGCCTGGGAACTGCGATCCTGAGAGACCTTTTGGCATTGCATTTGTCTCTCTGCTATTGGATAACACCTGCTGTGATCAGCAGAGCTCTAGTCCATCTTGTAGTCCGCTAAGGGACAAGCAAGTATTTTTTTTTTTTTTTTACATTGCATGGCCATCATATTCTACAGATTCTGGTGAAACATGGCATCAAATGAATCATTTTCATATCTCCAAAACCAGTCTATGTAAAATATTCAGTTAGAGAAAGTTTGCTCAGTGAAATCCTCTAAGTTTTCATCATTGTGACCCTGAGAAAACGAGCATATTTCCAGGAGACATGTGGAAGTTCATGAAGCAAATTGAACTTTTCCTAATTTCTTTGCTTTTTCCTTTTTGGCTCTTTCTGCTTCCCAGGTCAGTAGGCATGACAACTGTGGTCCTGATTCCCTATCTTTCAATTTGCATGTTGTTTGTCGTTTTGTTGTTAAAATGAGGGAACGTAGTTCGAAAACACTGAGGATGTTGTTCATCCTCACCCTTTGCTTTGGTCCTCAGGACTGAGAGTTTCTTTTGTGCATGTACTTTTGCGTTTGTTTTGTGTGAAAGTGTTGTGGCTCTGGGAAACTCAAATGTGCTTCCCCAACGCACCCCTTTCAGGTGCATTCTCCAGATTTGGGCCACTTTTAGGGATAAGGCAATTGACATCAACTGCCGAGTTGATGTGTAAATGAGCTCTATTTCACTGAAAGGGAAGCACTTACCTATTCAATACTTCCTCCTCTTGAGAGAATTGGCCTCCATGGATTTCAGGTCCTGATGATCTGGCAAATAGCTAGTACTGAACTGATATCTGGTATGGAAGCTGCCTTAAGCTTCTTGCATTCTGAAGTATATACCTTCTGCGGTCCCTAGGTTTCTTAGAGATCCAAAAAGACCTTATATCTGTTGCCAATTTGACAGCAAGGACCATAAGTTGAAATGATGACACTTGAAGTCTTTCTAAATGGCCTCTCTAGATTTGGGTAGCATGAAACTTCACCAAGGTAAGTGGCAAGCATTCCTTGACTCTCCGGGTCATTTCAAAGAGGATAGAGGATTGGGACATTGGATGCTCGGCACATCTAAGATTCCCTACCTTTGCCTACTTAGCAGAAGGTCTCAAAAGCATCCGTTTGCAATCAGAAATGCTGGTATGGCATCCAGCTGACAATTGCTTGCTTCTTGGTTTTCACTAAGTGAAGGTGTTAAGGACTTGAGGATTGTAATCGAAATATGCAATTAAAGCTAAGAAACTCATGAAAAGGAACACATTTCAGGATAGAGTAGGAAGGTGGGATAAATGTGTTGAGCCAAAAACCAACATTTGATGCATCATTGGGCTGAAACGAAACTCCACGTCGGGAAATGGATACTGTTATTAAAAATACGTTTTTTTCAAGGCTGGATTGGGTTCCCCTCTGCCAAGAGAACACGTTTACTTGGAATGCTGCTTTCAATAACATGGTATGTGAACTGTCCTGCCTTTAAGGGATCTCGATTTGCTTTTAAGATCTCTTCTCACTTTGGAGAAGAAAGAAGAATTCTCTTCAAAGGACTGATGAGCTTATTGGACCAGGTGTTTTGAAATAGTTTGTGAACTTTGGATTAGTTGCGGGGCCCTTAAGGCAACTCAAGGAGGACTATTTCAGTCGTATATCTGGTATGGAAATTACAGAGAAAACATTGTGAAATGGGGGAGAAGCTTCTCCAATTACACAGGATGGATACATGGCACACCTGTCGATATTCTAGAAAGGGTACAAAGTTTCTGAAATGCAGGTATGCCTTGGGATAATCGGTCAGCCATGCTGACGGTTACATGAGAGCCACTTGATTAAGCTTCCTTCTCAACCCCTTGTCATCCGATCTTTAACCTTGCCTCTTTAAGTGTCTAACAGATAGTTAGGCTGAGGCTTTCCCAAAGTGCTTCAACTTCAAGAAGACTCTTACCAATGCAGTTTTGACAAACTGAGTAAGCAGATGCATATGCTACTAACGTTTGTGGATTTGCTTCGCAATAATGCTGATTTTGATCTGTGTTCTCCCGTTAAGGGAAGCTCTTCCCCTCAACTTCCTAACAACTTACAACAATGTCTTCCCTTCTGCTTCTGCGTGTCTGGATTACCTGCCAGAACGTCTGCCCCAGAGTGCCACCCTCACGCTGCTTTTCAGGCTTATTCTCCTGGATTCCTTATACAAGTTTATATAAGACTTGGATCAAGACTTGCACCGTGGCATTGCTTCCAACTCAGAATGCACTGTAGGGCTTTGCTTTCCTCCAGCAGCAAATAGCTAGAGTGGTCGTCACCCCATTCCCTGAAAGACTTGGGAAAATGTGAACCAGGAATCTACATTGAAAGCAAGTCCCCTAAAACAGAGATCCGCTGCTGAGTTTATGATTAACCACTCTATCCAAATCATACCCACATATTCTCCTCAGGGTTGCAGAGGACCAAAGAAAAAGGGGAATTGTACCATAGCCAGCTGAATGCAGCCCTTCCCAGGCAGCCCTTGCTGTGCACTGTGACCCACTGCCCCGTTACCAGGCAATGGTTACCAGGAGACCACTAATGCCACTGTGACCACCCTGCTCAGCCATTGGTGGGCAGTGTAGTGGGCCCCTGCCCCAAGCAAGCCACTGTCTGTCAGCCATCTTTAGTGGGGGCCCTTTGTTAGCCAGCAGTCAGTGGAGTGCTGCCCCTTCAGACCTGGAGCATGAGGTAAGAGGCAAGTGCCAGCCTTCTCCCCAGCATTCTTCTGCTCACACGGCCTTGGGCCAGCTGGTGTGTTGGGGGGCCCAGAGAACAGGCTGGGGGTGTGTCCTGCAGGGCTCCAGAGCCAAGGCCATGAATGACCATTGGCCCAGACCAGGCCTTGAGGCAGTGTTGAACCTCTACCACACACCGCCACTGTGACCCTAAGGGTATGGCTCACAGTCCGGGGTACCCGACCGCCACTGTTTGGGTGGCCTGAGGAGCATTAAGACCTGTTGGGTCATGTGCACCCGGCTCCCTCAGTGATGAGAGCTAGCAAGGGTCTGGGACCTGGCCCTGAGGGAGCCACCAAGGCAGAGCTGCCTCCTCTGTGAGGCGTGGGCACTGGTGGGAGGACCCAGACCAGCTCCTGGACAAACCCTCCATAGCAGGAGGACCACCACCCCTCCCAGGGACCCCTTTCTCTTAGGTGGGTCTGGACCTCAGAGGGTGAGTCTTGTGCCTTGGGACCTTGCCCTTTCTTGTCACCCAGAGAGTGACATTTGTTTGCTGGAGATTGATAGGAACATTGAGACCTGACTATGACCTGTCCTCAAGAACAATGGATCGGACAGGGAGAAGTTTTCAACGAAAAGCCACACCCCTCCATCACCTTACCTCTAACAGGGCTTTGCTAAAAGCTTTGAAGGTTGGGGATTACCAAGCATAAGCCACCCATTTCCTTGAATGTCTCAACAACAAATATTTCTCGGCTCCAAAGTCCAATGTTTTGCTGTTGTTTGGCCTCACTGTGCGTCGCGCACACATCCTGGCCTTTGGTTACCAATTATAGCAAGCCAGCCAGGAGGTCTGTGCCCATGGTGTGTTGATCTCGATCAGGGGCGTCGCCATTTATACTTCCCAGCACATGCCAGAGTACATTTGGCTCCAGGATACTGGCAGGGATTCTCCCTGATATGCAGTGGCTGCCCTACAGCTCGAGGCTGCTTGTCTTGGACACATGTCCAGAGCAACGGTATACAGTTCATGTCATTTGGGGGTAAGTCGCTCCAGCTTGCACAGGCTGGGAAATAGGTCTACTCCAACTGGGCTGCTCCCCTTAGCGGATGGGAGCCCCTCTGAGTCCATTCCCTCTTGAGAACTGGGGGCCTCCATGTGGGAGTGGAAGTGGAAGTTGACAAAATGCCTTCTCTGGCTTTCTATCTTTGTGATTGGAGTGTTTATTTGTTCTTCATGTGTTTGTGTGTGTCAATGTGGTGTTAATCACGGCAGTCTGTGCTGTGGTTTGTGGGATCCTGTTTGTGATTCGTACATTGTAGGTGTGTGAAACAGCACTTGCATTGAGTACTTGAGACGTCTTTGGTCAGTAACGGAGCTTGCATATGATCACAGTAGGTATCGTTCCCTCCTGCGTTGTGTTTCAGCTGTCGTGGAACATTGGTTGACATATTCCCTTTCCAATGGGTAGGAATCTGCCCTTTTGTGCCTGGGAACTGCGATCCTGAGAGACCTTTTGGCATTGCATTTGTCTCTCTGCTATTGGATAACACCTGCTGTGATCAGCAGAGCTCTAGTCCATCTTGTAGTCCGCTAAGGGACAAGCAAGTATTTTTTTTTTTTTTTTTACATTGCATGGCCAGCATATTCTACAGATTCTGGTGAAACATGGCATCAAATGAATCATTTTCATATCTCCAAAACCAGTCTATGTAAAATATTCAGTTAGAGAAAGTTTGCTCAGTGAAATCCTTTTGGTTTTCATCATTGTGACCCTGAGAAAACGAGCATATTTCCAGGAGACATGTGGAAGTTCATGAAGCAAATTGAACTTTTCCTAATTTCTTTGCTTTTTCCTTTTTGGCTCTTTCTGCTTCCCAGGTCAGTAGGCATGACAACTGTGGTCCTGATTCCCTATCTTTCAATTTGCATGTTGTTTGTTGTTTTGTTGTTAAAATGAGGGAACGTAGTTCGAAAACACTGAGGATGTTGTTCATCCTCACCCTTTGCTTTGGTCCTCAGGACTGAGAGTTTCTTTTTGGCATGTACTTTTGCGTTTGTTTTGTGTGAAAGTGTTGTGGCTCTGGGAAACTCAAATGTGCTTCCCCAATGCACCGCTTTCAGGTGCATTCTCCAGATTTGGGCCACTTTTAGGGATAAGGCAATTGACATCAACTGCCGAGTTGATGTGTAAATGAGCTCTATTTCACTGAAAGGGAAGCACTTACCAATTCAATACTTCCTCCTCGGAGAAAATTGGCCTCCATGGATTTCAGGTCCTGATGATCTGGCAAATAGCTAGTACTGAACTGATATCTGGTATGGAAGCTGCCTTAAGCTTCTTGCATTCTGAAGTATAAACCTTCTGCGGTCCCTAGGTTTCTTAGAGATCCAAAAAGACCTTATATCTGTTGCCAATTTGACAGCAAGGACCATAAGTTGAAATGATGACACTTGAAGTCTTTCTAAATGGCCTCTCTAGATTTGGGTAGCATGAAATTTCACCAAGGTAAGTGGCAAGCATTCCTTGACTCTCCGGGTCATTTCAAAGAGGATAGAGGATTGGGACATTGGATGCTCGGCACATCTAAGATTCCCTACCTTTGCCTACTTAGCAGAAGGTCTCAAAAGCATCCGTTTGCAATCAGAAATGCTGGTATGGCATCCAGCTGACAATTGCTTGCTTCTTGGTTTTCACTAAGTGAAGGTGTTAAGGACTTGAGGATTGTAATCGAAATATGCAATTAAAGCTAAGAAACTCATGAAAAGGAACACATTTCAGGATAGAGTAGGAAGGTGGGATAAATGTGTTGAGCCAAAAACCAACATTTGATGCATCATTGGGCTGAAACGAAACTCCACTTCGGGAAATGGATACTGTTATTAAAAATACGTTTTTTTCAAGGCTGGATTGGGTTCCCCTCTGCCAAGAGAACACGTTTACTTGGAATGCTGCTTTCAATAACATGGTATGTGAACTGTCCTGCCTTTAAGGGATCTCGATTTGCTTTTAAGATCTCTTCTCACTTTGGAGAAGAAAGAAGAATTCTCTTCAAAGGACTGATGAGCTTATTGGACCAGGTGTTTTGAAATAGTTTGTGAACTTTGGATTAGTTGCGGGGCCCTTAAGGCAACTCAAGGAGGACTATTTCAGTCGTATATCTGGTATGGAAATTACAGAGAAAACATTGTGAAATGGGGGAGAAGCTTCTCCAATTACACAGGATGTATACATGGCACACCTGTCGATATTCTAGAAAGGGTACAAAGTTTCTGAAATGCAGGTATGCCTTGGGATAATCGGTCAGCCATGCTGACGGTTACATGAGAGCCACTTGATTAAGCTTCCTTCTCAACCCCTTGTCATGCGATCTTTAACCTTGCCTCTTTAAGTGTCTAACAGATAGTTAGGCTGAGGCTTTCCCAAAGTGCTTCAACTTCAAGAAGACTCTTACCAATGCAGTTTTGACAAACTGAGTAAGCAGATGCATATGCTACTAACGTTTGTGGATTTGCTTCGCAATAATGCTGATTTTGATCTGTGTTCTCCCGTTAAGGGAAGCTCTTCCCCTCAACTTCCTAACAACTTACAACAATTTCTTCCCTTCTGCTTCTGCGTGTCTGGATTTCCTGCCAGAACGTCTGCCCCAGAGTGCCACCCTCACGCTGCTTTTCAGGCTTATTCTCCTGGATTCCTTATACAAGTTTATATAAGACTTGGATCAAGACTTGCACCGTGGCATTGCTTCCAACTCAGAATGCACTGTAGGGCTTTGCTTTCCTCCAGCAGCAAATAGCTAGAGTGGTCGTCACCCCATTCCCTGAAAGACTTGGGAAAATGTGAACCAGGAATCTACGTTGAAAGCAAGTCCCCTAAAACAGAGATCCGCTGCTGAGTTTATGATTAACCACTCTATCCAAATCATACCCACATATTCTCCTCAGGGTTGCAGAGGACCAAAGAAAAAGGGGAATTGTACCATAGCCAGCTGAATGCAGCCCTTCCCAGGCAGCCCTTGCTGTGCACTGTGACCCACTGCCCCGTTACCAGGCAATGGTTACCAGGAGACCACTAATGCCACTGTGACCACCCTGCTCAGCCATTGGTGGGCAGTGTAGTGGGCCCCTGCCCCAAGCAAGCCACTGTCTGTCAGCCATCTTTAGTGGGGGCCCTTTGTTAGGCAGCAGTCAGTGGAGTGCTGCCCCTTCAGACCTGGAGCATGTGGTAAGAGGCAAGTGCCAGCCTTCTCCCCAGCATTCTTCTGCTCACACGGCCTTGGGCCAGCTGGTGTGATGGGGGGCCCAGAGAACAGGCTGGGGGTGTGTCCTGCAGGGCTCCAGAGCCAAGGCCATGAATGCCCACTGGCCCAGACCAGGCCTTGAGGCAGTGTTGAACCTCTACCACACACCGCCACTGTGACCCTAAGGGTATGGCTCACAGTCTGGGGTACCCGACCGCCACTGTTCGGGTGGCCTGAGGAGCATTAAGACCTGTTGGGTCATGTGCACCCGGCTCCCTCAGTGATGAGAGCTAGCAAGGGTCTGGGACCTGGCCCTGAGGGAGCCACCAAGGCAGAGCTGCCTCCTCTGGGAGGCGTGGGCACTGGTGGGAGGACCCAGACCAGCTCCTGGACAAACCCTCCATGGCAGGAGGAACACCACCCCTCCCAGGGACCCCTTTCTCTTAGGTGGGTCTGGACCTCAGAGGGTGAGTCTTGTGCCTTGGGAACTTGCCCTTTCTTGTCACCCAGAGAGTGACATTTGTTTGCTGGAGATTGATAGGAACATTGAGACCTGACTATGACCTGTCCTCAAGAACAATGGATTGGACAGGGAGAAGTTTTCAACGAAAAGCCACACCCCTCCATCACCTTACCTCTAAGAGGGCTTTGCTAAAAGCTTTCAAGGTTGGGGATTACCCAGCATGAGCCACCCATTTCCTTGAATGTCTCAACAACAAATATTTCTCGGCTCCAAAGTCCAATGTTTTGCTGTTGTTTGGCCTCAGTGTGCGTCGCGCACACATCCTGGCCTTTGGTTACCAATTATAGCGAGCCAGCCAGGAGGTCTGTGCCCATGGTGTGTTGATCTCGATCAGGGGCGTCGCCATTTATAGTTCCCAGCACATGCCAGAGTACATTTGGCTCCAGGATACTGGCAGGGATTCTCCCTGATATGCAGTGGCTGCCCTACAGCACGAGGCTGCTTGTTTTGGACACAGGTCCAGAGCAACGGTATACAGTTCATGTCATTTGGGCGTAAGTGGCTACAGCTTGCACAGGCTGGGAAATAGGTCTACTCCAACTGGGCTGCTCCCCTTAGCGGATGTGAGCCCCTCTGAGTCCATTCCCTCTTGAGAACTGGGGGCCTCCATGTGGGAGTGGAAGTGGAAGTTGACAAAATGCCTTCTCTGGCTTTCTGTCTTTGTGATTGGTGTGTTTATTTGTTCTTCATGTGTTTGTGTGTGTCAATGTGGTGTTAATCACGGCAGTCTGTGCTTTGGTTTGTGGGATCCTGTTTGTGATTCGTACATTGTAGGTGTGTGAAACAGCACTTGCATTGAGTACTTGAGACGTCTTTGGTCAGTAACGGAGCTTGCATATGATCACACTAGGTATCGTTCCCTCATGCGTTGTGTTTCAGCTGTGGTGGAACATTGGTTGACATATTCCCTTTCCAATGGGTAGGAATCTCCCCTTTGGTGCCTGGGAACTGCGATCCTGAGAGACCTTTTGGCATTGCATTTGTCTCTCTGCTATTGGATAACACCTGCTGTGATCAGCAGAGCTCTAGTCCATCTTGTAGTCCGCTAAGGGACAAGCAAGTATTTTTTTTTTTTTTTACATTGCATGGCCATCATATTCTACAGATTCTGGTGAAACATGGCATCAAATGAATCATTTTCATATCTCCAAAACCAGTCTATGTAAAATATTCAGTTAGAGAAAGTTTGCTCAGTGAAATCCTCTAAGTTTTCATCATTGTGACCCTGAGAAAACGAGCATATTTCCAGGAGACATGTGGAAGTTCATGAAGCAAATTGAACTTTTCCTAATTTCTTTGCTTTTTCCTTTTTGGCTCTTTCTGCTTCCCAGGTCAGTAGGCATGACAACTGTGGTCCTGATTCCCTATCTTTCAATTTGCATGTTGTTTGTCGTTTTGTTGTTAAAATGAGGGAACGTAGTTCGAAAACACTGAGGATGTTGTTCATCCTCACCCTTTGCTTTGGTCCTCAGGACTGAGAGTTTCTTTTCTGCACGTACTTTTGCGTTTGTTTTGTGTGAAAGTGTTGTGGCTCTGGGAAACTCAAATGTACTTCCCCAACGCACCCCTTTCAGGTGCATTCTCCAGATTTGGGCCACTTTTAGGGATAAGGCAATTGACATCAACTGCCGAGTTGATGTGTAAATGAGCTCTATTTCACTGAAAGGGAAGCACTTACCTATTCAATACTTCCTCCTCTTGAGAGAATTGGCCTCCATGGATTTCAGGTCCTGATGATCTGGCAAATAGCTAGTACTGAACTGATATCTGGTATGGAAGCTGCCTTAAGCTTCTTGCATTCTGAAGTGTAAACTTTCTGCGGTCCCTAGGTTTCTTAGAGATCCAAAAAGACCTTATATCTGTTGCCAATTTGACAGCAAGGACCATAAGTTGAAATGATGACACTTGAAGTCTTTCTAAATGGCCTCTCTAGATTTGGGTAGCATGAAACTTCACCAAGGTAAGTGCCAAGCATTCCTTGACTCTCCGGGTCATTTCAAAGAGGATAGAGGATTGGGACATTGGATGCTCGGCACATCTAAGATTCCCTACCTTTGCCTACTTAGCAGAAGGTCTCAAAAGCATCCGTTTGCAATCAGAAATGCTGGTATGGCATCCAGCTGACAATTGCTTGCTTCTTGGTTTTCACTAAGTGAAGGTGTTAAGGACTTGAGGATTGTAATCGAAATATGCAATTAAAGCTAAGAAACTCATGAAAAGGAACACATTTCAGGATAGAGTAGGAAGGTGGGATAAATGTGTTGAGCCAAAAACCAACATTTGATGCATCATTGGGCTGAAACGAAACTCCACGTCGGGAAATGGATACTGTTATTAAAAATACGTTTTTTTCAAGGCTGGATTGGGTTCCCCTCTGCCAAGAGAACACGTTTACTTGGAATGCTGCTTTCAATAACATGGTATGTGAACTGTCCTGCCTTTAAGGGATCTCGATTTGCTTTTAAGATCTCTTCTCACTTTGGAGAAGAAAGAAGAATTCTCTTCAAAGGACTGATGAGCTTATTGGACCAGGTGTTTTGAAATAGTTTGTGAACTTTGGATTAGTTGCGGGGCCCTTAAGGCAACTCAAGGAGGACTATTTCAGTCGTATATCTGGTATGGAAATTACAGAGAAAACATTGTGAAATGGGGGAGAAGCTTCTCCAATTACACAGGATGGATACATGGCACACCTGTCGATATTCTAGAAAGGGTACAAAGTTTCTGAAATGCAGGTATGCCTTGGGATAATCGGTCAGCCATGCTGACGGTTACATGAGAGCCACTTGATTAAGCTTCCTTCTCAACCCCTTGTCATCCGATCTTTAACCTTGCCTCTTTAAGTGTCTAACAGATAGTTAGGCTGAGGCTTTCCCAAAGTGCTTCAACTTCAAGAAGACTCTTACCAATGCAGTTTTGACAAACTGAGTAAGCAGATGCATATGCTACTAACGTTTGTGGATTTGCTTCGCAATAATGCTGATTTTGATCTGTGTTCTCCCGTTAAGGGAAGCTCTTCCCCTCAACTTCCTAACAACTTACAACAATTTCTTCCCTTCTGCTTCTGCGTGTCTGGATTACCTGCCAGAACGTCTGCCCCAGAGTGCCACCCTCACGCTGCTTTTCAGGCTTATTCTCCTGGATTCCTTATACAAGTTTTTATAAGACTTGGATCAAGACTTGCAACGTGGCATTGCTTCCAACTCAGAATGCACTGTAGGGCTTTGCTTTCCTCCAGCAGCAAATAGCTAGAGTGGTCGTCACCCCATTCCCTGAAAGACTTGGGAAAATGTGAACCAGGAATCTACGTTGAAAGCAAGTCCCCTAAAACAGAGATCCGCTGCTGAGTTTATGATTAACCACTCTAGCCAAATCATACGCACATATTCTCCTCAGGGTTGCAGAGGACCAAAGAAAAAGGGGAATTGTACCATAGCCAGATGAATGCAGCCCTTCCCAGGCAGCCCTTGCTGTGCACTGTGACCCACTGCCCCGTTACCAGGCAATGGTTACCAGGAGACCACTAATGCCACTGTGACCACCCTGCTCAGCCATTGGTGGGCAGTGTAGTGGGCCCCTGCCCCAAGCAAGCCACTGTCTGTCAGCCATCTTTAGTGGGGGCCCTTTGTTAGCCAGCAGTCAGTGGAGTGCTGCCCCTTCAGACCTGGAGCATGAGGTAAGAGGCAAGTGCCAGCCTTCTCCCCAGCATTCTTCTGCTCACACGGCCTTGGGCCAGCTGGTGTGTTGGGGGGCCCAGAGAACAGGCTGGGGGTGTGTCCTGCAGGGCTCCAGAGCCAAGGCCATGAATGACCATTGGCCCAGACCAGGCCTTGAGGCAGTGTTGAACCTCTACCACACACCGCCACTGTGACCCTAAGGGTATGGCTCACAGTCCGGGGTACCCGACCGCCACTGTTTGGGTGGCCTGAGGAGCATTAAGACCTGTTGGGTCATGTGCACCCGGCTCCCTCAGTGATGAGAGCTAGCAAGGGTCTGGGACCTGGCCCTGAGGGAGCCACCAAGGCAGAGCTGCCTCCTCTGGGAGGCGTGGGCACTGGTGGGAGGACCCAGACCAGCTCCTGGACAAACCCTCCATGGCAGGAGGACCACCACCCCTCCCAAGGACCCCTTTCTCTTAGGTGGGTCTGGACCTCAGAGGGTGAGTCTTGTGCCTTGGGACCTTGCCCTTTCTTGTCACCCAGAGAGTGACATTTGTTTGCTGGAGATTGATAGGAACATTGAGACCTGACTATGACCTGTCCTCAAGAACAATGGATTGGACAGGGAGAAGTTTTCAACGAAAAGCCACACCCCTCCATCACCTTACCTCTAAGAGGGCTTTGCTAAAAGCTTTCAAGGTTGGGGATTACCCAGCATAAGCCACCCATTTCCTTGAATGTCTCAACAACAAATATTTCTCGGCTCCAAAGTCCAATGTTTTGCTGTTGTTTGGCCTCAGTGTGCGTCGCGCACACATCCTGGCCTTTGGTTACCAATTATAGCGAGCCAGCCAGGAGGTCTGTGCCCATGGTGTGTTGATCTCGATCAGGGGCATCGCCATTTATAGTTCCCAGCACATGCCAGAGTACATTTGGCTCCAGGATACTGGCAGGGATTCTCCCTGATATGCAGTGGCTGCCCTACAGCACGAGGCTGCTTGTTTTGGACACAGGTCCAGAGCAACGGTATACAGTTCATGTCATTTGGGCGTAAGTGGCTACAGCTTGCACAGGCTGGGAAATAGGTCTACTCCAACTGGGCTGCTCCCCTTAGCGGATGTGAGCCCCTCTGAGTCCATTCCCTCTTGAGAACTGGGGGCCTCCATGTGGGAGTGGAAGTGGAAGTTGACAAAATGCCTTCTCTGGCTTTCTGTCTTTGTGATTGGTGTGTTTATTTGTTCTTCATGTGTTTGTGTGTGTCAATGTGGTGTTAATCACGGCAGTCTGTGCTTTGGTTTGTGGGATCCTGTTTGTGATTCGTACATTGTAGGTGTGTGAAACAGCACTTGCATTGAGTACTTGAGACGTCTTTGGTCAGTAACGGAGCTTGCATATGATCACACTAGGTATCGTTCCCTCATGCGTTGTGTTTCAGCTGTGGTGGAACATTGGTTGACATATTCCCTTTCCAATGGGTAGGAATCTCCCCTTTGGTGCCTGGGAACTGCGATCCTGAGAGACCTTTTGGCATTGCATTTGTCTCTCTGCTATTGGATAACACCTGCTGTGATCAGCAGAGCTCTAGTCCATCTTGTAGTCCGCTAAGGGACAAGCAAGTATTTTTTTTTTTTTTTACATTGCATGGCCATCATATTCTACAGATTCTGGTGAAACATGGCATCAAATGAATCATTTTCATACCTCCAAAACCAGTCTATGTAAAATATTCAGTTAGAGAAAGTTTGCTCAGTGAAATCCTCTAAGTTTTCATCATTGTGACCCTGAGAAAACGAGCATATTTCCAGGAGACATGTGGAAGTTCATGAAGCAAATTGAACTTTTCCTAATTTCTTTGCTTTTTCCTTTTTGGCTCTTTCTGCTTCCCAGGTCAGTAGGCATGACAACTGTGGTCCTGATTCCCTATCTTTCAATTTGCATGTTGTTTGTCGTTTTGTTGTTAAAATGAGGGAACGTAGTTCGAAAACACTGAGGATGTTGTTCATCCTCACCCTTTGCTTTGGTCCTCAGGACTGAGAGTTTCTTTTCTGCACGTACTTTTGCGTTTGTTTTGTGTGAAAGTGTTGTGGCTCTGGGAAACTCAAATGTGCTTCCCCAACGCACCCCTTTCAGGTGCATTCTCCAGATTTGGGCCACTTTTAGGGATAAGGCAATTGACATCAACTGCCGAGTTGATGTGTAAATGAGCTCTATTTCACTGAAAGGGAAGCACTTACCTATTCAATACTTCCTCCTCTTGAGAGAATTGGCCTCCATGGATTTCAGGTCCTGATGATCTGGCAAATAGCTAGTACTGAACTGATATCTGGTATGGAAGCTGCCTTAAGCTTCTTGCATTCTGAAGTGTAAACTTTCTGCGGTCCCTAGGTTTCTTAGAGATCCAAAAAGACCTTATATCTGTTGCCAATTTGACAGCAAGGACCATAAGTTGAAATGATGACACTTGAAGTCTTTCTAAATGGCCTCTCTAGATTTGGGTAGCATGAAACTTCACCAAGGTAAGTGCCAAGCATTCCTTGACTCTCCGGGTCATTTCAAAGAGGATAGAGGATTGGGACATTGGATGCTCGGCACATCTAAGATTCCCTACCTTTGCCTACTTAGCAGAAGGTCTCAAAAGCATCCGTTTGCAATCAGAAATGCTGGTATGGCATCCAGCTGACAATTGCTGGCTTCTTGGTTTTCACTAAGTGAAGGTGTTAAGGACTTGAGGATTGTAATCGAAATATGCAATTAAAGCTAAGAAACTCATGAAAAGGAACACATTTCAGGATAGAGTAGGAAGGTGGGATAAATGTGTTGAGCCAAAAACCAACATTTGATGCATCATTGGGCTGAAACGAAACTCCACCTCGGGAAATGGATACTGTTATTAAAAATACGTTTTTTTCAAGGCTGGATTGGGTTCCCCTCTGCCAAGAGAACACGTTTACTTGGAATGCTGCTTTCAATAACATGGTATGTGAACTGTCCTGCCTTTAAGGGATCTCGATTTGCTTTTAAGATCTCTTCTCACTTTGGAGAAGAAAGAAGAATTCTCTTCAAAGGACTGATGAGCTTATTGGACCAGGTGTTTTGAAATAGTTTGTGAACTTTGGATTAGTTGCGGGGCCCTTAAGGCAACTCAAGGAGGACTATTTCAGTCGTATATCTGGTATGGAAATTACAGAGAAAACATTGTGAAATGGGGGAGAAGCTTCTCCAATTACACAGGATGTATACATGGCACACCTGTCGATATTCTAGAAAGGGTACAAAGTTTCTGAAATGCAGGTATGCCTTGGGATAATCGGTCAGCCATGCTGACGGTTACATGAGAGCCACTTGATTAAGCTTCCTTCTCAACCCCTTGTCATGCGATCTTTAACCTTGCCTCTTTAAGTGTCTAACAGATAGTTAGGCTGAGGCTTTCCCAAAGTGCTTCAACTTCAAGAAGACTCTTACCAATGCAGTTTTGACAAACTGAGTAAGCAGATGCATATGCTACTAACGTTTGTGGATTTGCTTCGCAATAATGCTGATTTTGATCTGTGTTCTCCCGTTAAGGGAAGCTCTTCCCCTCAACTTCCTAACAACTTACAACAATTTCTTCCCTTCTGCTTCTGCGTGTCTGGATTTCCTGCCAGAACGTCTGCCCCAGAGTGCCACCCTCATGCTGCTTTTCAGGCTTATTCTCCTGGATTCCTTATACAAGTTTATATAAGACTTGGATCAAGACTTGCACCGTGGCATTGCTTCCAACTCAGAATGCACTGTAGGGCTTTGCTTTCCTCCAGCAGCAAATAGCTAGAGTGGTCGTCACCCCATTCCCTGAAAGACTTGGGAAAATGTGAACCAGGAATCTACGTTGAAAGCAAGTCCCCTAAAACAGAGATCCGCTGCTGAGTTTATGATTAACCACTCTATCCAAATCATACCCACATATTCTCCTCAGGGTTGCAGAGGACCAAAGAAAAAGGGGAATTGTACCATAGCCAGCTGAATGCAGCCCTTCCCAGGCAGCCCTTGCTGTGCACTGTGACCCACTGCCCCGTTACCAGGCAATGGTTACCAGGAGACCACTAATGCCACTGTGACCACCCTGCTCAGCCATTGGTGGGCAGTGTAGTGGGCCCCTGCCCCAAGCAAGCCACTGTCTGTCAGCCATCTTTAGTGGGGGCCCTTTGTTAGGCAGCAGTCAGTGGAGTGCTGCCCCTTCAGACCTGGAGCATGTGGTAAGAGGCAAGTGCCAGCCTTCTCCCCAGCATTCTTCTGCTCACACGGCCTTGGGCCAGCTGGTGTGATGGGGGGCCCAGAGAACAGGCTGGGGGTGTGTCCTGCAGGGCTCCAGAGCCAAGGCCATGAATGCCCACTGGCCCAGACCAGGCCTTGAGGCAGTGTTGAACCTCTACCACACACCGCCACTGTGACCCTAAGGGTATGGCTCACAGTCTGGGGTACCCGACCGCCACTGTTCGGGTGGCCTGAGGAGCATTAAGACCTGTTGGGTCATGTGCACCCGGCTCCCTCAGTGATGAGAGCTAGCAAGGGTCTGGGACCTGGCCCTGAGGGAGCCACCAAGGCAGAGCTGCCTCCTCTGGGAGGCGTGGGCACTGGTGGGAGGACCCAGACCAGCTCCTGGACAAACCCTCCATGGCAGGAGGAACACCACCCCTCCCAGGGACCCCTTTCTCTTAGGTGGGTCTGGACCTCAGAGGGTGAGTCTTGTGCCTTGGGAACTTGCCCTTTCTTGTCACCCAGAGAGTGACATTTGTTTGCTGGAGATTGATAGGAACATTGAGACCTGACTATGACCTGTCCTCAAGAACAATGGATTGGACAGGGAGAAGTTTTCAACGAAAAGCCACACCCCTCCATCACCTTACCTCTAAGAGGGCTTTGCTAAAAGCTTTCAAGGTTGGGGATTACCCAGCATGAGCCACCCATTTCCTTGAATGTCTCAACAACAAATATTTCTCGGCTCCAAAGTCCAATGTTTTGCTGTTGTTTGGCCTCAGTGTGCGTCGCGCACACATCCTGGCCTTTGGTTACCAATTATAGCGAGCCAGCCAGGAGGTCTGTGCCCATGGTGTGTTGATCTCGATCAGGGGCGTCGCCATTTATAGTTCCCAGCACATGCCAGAGTACATTTGGCTCCAGGATACTGGCAGGGATTCTCCCTGATATGCAGTGGCTGCCCTACAGCACGAGGCTGCTTGTTTTGGACACAGGTCCAGAGCAACGGTATACAGTTCATGTCATTTGGGCGTAAGTGGCTACAGCTTGCACAGGCTGGGAAATAGGTCTACTCCAACTGGGCTGCTCCCCTTAGCGGATGTGAGCCCCTCTGAGTCCATTCCCTCTTGAGAACTGGGGGCCTCCATGTGGGAGTGGAAGTGGAAGTTGACAAAATGCCTTCTCTGGCTTTCTGTCTTTGTGATTGGTGTGTTTATTTGTTCTTCATGTGTTTGTGTGTGTCAATGTGGTGTTAATCACGGCAGTCTGTGCTTTGGTTTGTGGGATCCTGTTTGTGATTCGTACATTGTAGGTGTGTGAAACAGCACTTGCATTGAGTACTTGAGACGTCTTTGGTCAGTAACGGAGCTTGCATATGATCACACTAGGTATCGTTCCCTCATGCGTTGTGTTTCAGCTGTGGTGGAACATTGGTTGACATATTCCCTTTCCAATGGGTAGGAATCTCCCCTTTGGTGCCTGGGAACTGCGATCCTGAGAGACCTTTTGGCATTGCATTTGTCTCTCTGCTATTGGATAACACCTGCTGTGATCAGCAGAGCTCTAGTCCATCTTGTAGTCCGCTAAGGGACAAGCAAGTATTTTTTTTTTTTTTTTTACATTGCATGGCCATCATATTCTACAGATTCTGGTGAAACATGGCATCAAATGAATCATTTTCATATCTCCAAAACCAGTCTATGTAAAATATTCAGTTAGAGAAAGTTTGCTCAGTGAAATCCTCTAAGTTTTCATCATTGTGACCCTGAGAAAACGAGCATATTTCCAGGAGACATGTGGAAGTTCATGAAGCAAATTGAACTTTTCCTAATTTCTTTGCTTTTTCCTTTTTGGCTCTTTCTGCTTCCCAGGTCAGTAGGCATGACAACTGTGGTCCTGATTCCCTATCTTTCAATTTGCATGTTGTTTGTCGTTTTGTTGTTAAAATGAGGGAACGTAGTTCGAAAACACTGAGGATGTTGTTCATCCTCACCCTTTGCTTTGGTCCTCAGGACTGAGAGTTTCTTTTCTGCACGTACTTTTGCGTTTGTTTTGTGTGAAAGTGTTGTGGCTCTGGGAAACTCAAATGTACTTCCCCAACGCACCCCTTTCAGGTGCATTCTCCAGATTTGGGCCACTTTTAGGGATAAGGCAATTGACATCAACTGCCGAGTTGATGTGTAAATGAGCTCTATTTCACTGAAAGGGAAGCACTTACCTATTCAATACTTCCTCCTCTTGAGAGAATTGGCCTCCATGGATTTCAGGTCCTGATGATCTGGCAAATAGCTAGTACTGAACTGATATCTGGTATGGAAGCTGCCTTAAGCTTCTTGCATTCTGAAGTGTAAACTTTCTGCGGTCCCTAGGTTTCTTAGAGATCCAAAAAGACCTTATATCTGTTGCCAATTTGACAGCAAGGACCATAAGTTGAAATGATGACACTTGAAGTCTTTCTAAATGGCCTCTCTAGATTTGGGTAGCATGAAACTTCACCAAGGTAAGTGCCAAGCATTCCTTGACTCTCCGGGTCATTTCAAAGAGGATAGAGGATTGGGACATTGGATGCTCGGCACATCTAAGATTCCCTACCTTTGCCTACTTAGCAGAAGGTCTCAAAAGCATCCGTTTGCAATCAGAAATGCTGGTATGGCATCCAGCTGACAATTGCTTGCTTCTTGGTTTTCACTAAGTGAAGGTGTTAAGGACTTGAGGATTGTAATCGAAATATGCAATTAAAGCTAAGAAACTCATGAAAAGGAACACATTTCAGGATAGAGTAGGAAGGTGGGATAAATGTGTTGAGCCAAAAACCAACATTTGATGCATCATTGGGCTGAAACGAAACTCCACGTCGGGAAATGGATACTGTTATTAAAAATACGTTTTTTTCAAGGCTGGATTGGGTTCCCCTCTGCCAAGAGAACACGTTTACTTGGAATGCTGCTTTCAATAACATGGTATGTGAACTGTCCTGCCTTTAAGGGATCTCGATTTGCTTTTAAGATCTCTTCTCACTTTGGAGAAGAAAGAAGAATTCTCTTCAAAGGACTGATGAGCTTATTGGACCAGGTGTTTTGAAATAGTTTGTGAACTTTGGATTAGTTGCGGGGCCCTTAAGGCAACTCAAGGAGGACTATTTCAGTCGTATATCTGGTATGGAAATTACAGAGAAAACATTGTGAAATGGGGGAGAAGCTTCTCCAATTACACAGGATGGATACATGGCACACCTGTCGATATTCTAGAAAGGGTACAAAGTTTCTGAAATGCAGGTATGCCTTGGGATAATCGGTCAGCCATGCTGACGGTTACATGAGAGCCACTTGATTAAGCTTCCTTCTCAACCCCTTGTCATCCGATCTTTAACCTTGCCTCTTTAAGTGTCTAACAGATAGTTAGGCTGAGGCTTTCCCAAAGTGCTTCAACTTCAAGAAGACTCTTACCAATGCAGTTTTGACAAACTGAGTAAGCAGATGCATATGCTACTAACGTTTGTGGATTTGCTTCGCAATAATGCTGATTTTGATCTGTGTTCTCCCGTTAAGGGAAGCTCTTCCCCTCAACTTCCTAACAACTTACAACAATTTCTTCCCTTCTGCTTCTGCGTGTCTGGATTACCTGCCAGAACGTCTGCCCCAGAGTGCCACCCTCACGCTGCTTTTCAGGCTTATTCTCCTGGATTCCTTATACAAGTTTTTATAAGACTTGGATCAAGACTTGCAACGTGGCATTGCTTCCAACTCAGAATGCACTGTAGGGCTTTGCTTTCCTCCAGCAGCAAATAGCTAGAGTGGTCGTCACCCCATTCCCTGAAAGACTTGGGAAAATGTGAACCAGGAATCTACGTTGAAAGCAAGTCCCCTAAAACAGAGATCCGCTGCTGAGTTTATGATTAACCACTCTAGCCAAATCATACGCACATATTCTCCTCAGGTTTGCAGAGGACCAAAGAAAAAGGGGAATTGTACCATAGCCAGATGAATGCAGCCCTTCCCAGGCAGCCCTTGCTGTGCACTGTGACCCACTGCCCCGTTACCAGGCAATGGTTACCAGGAGACCACTAATGCCACTGTGACCACCCTGCTCAGCCATTGGTGGGCAGTGTAGTGGGCCCCTGCCCCAAGCAAGCCACTGTCTGTCAGCCATCTTTAGTGGGGGCCCTTTGTTAGGCAGCAGTCAGTGGAGTGCTGCCCCTTCAGACCTGGAGCATGAGGTAAGAGGCAAGTGCCAGCCTTCTCCCCAGCATTCTTCTGCTCACACGGCCTTGGGCCAGCTGGTGTGTTGGGGGGCCCAGAGAACAGGCTGGGGGTGTGTCCTGCAGGGCTCCAGAGCCAAGGCCATGAATGACCATTGGCCCAGACCAGGCCTTGAGGCAGTGTTGAACCTCTACCACACACCGCCACTGTGACCCTAAGGGTATGGCTCACAGTCCGGGGTACCCGACCGCCACTGTTTGGGTGGCCTGAGGAGCATTAAGACCTGTTGGGTCATGTGCACCCGGCTCCCTCAGTGATGAGAGCTAGCAAGGGTCTGGGACCTGGCCCTGAGGGAGCCACCAAGGCAGAGCTGCCTCCTCTGGGAGGCGTGGGCACTGGTGGGAGGACCCAGACCAGCTCCTGGACAAACCCTCCATGGCAGGAGGACCACCACCCCTCCCAAGGACCCCTTTCTCTTAGGTGGGTCTGGACCTCAGAGGGTGAGTCTTGTGCCTTGGGACCTTGCCCTTTCTTGTCACCCAGAGAGTGACATTTGTTTGCTGGAGATTGATAGGAACATTGAGACCTGACTATGACCTGTCCTCAAGAACAATGGATTGGACAGGGAGAAGTTTTCAACGAAAAGCCACACCCCTCCATCACCTTACCTCTAAGAGGGCTTTGCTAAAAGCTTTCAAGGTTGGGGATTACCCAGCATAAGCCACCCATTTCCTTGAATGTCTCAACAACAAATATTTCTCGGCTCCAAAGTCCAATGTTTTGCTGTTGTTTGGCCTCAGTGTGCGTCGCGCACACATCCTGGCCTTTGGTTACCAATTATAGCGAGCCAGCCAGGAGGTCTGTGCCCATGGTGTGTTGATCTCGATCAGGGGCATCGCCATTTATAGTTCCCAGCACATGCCAGAGTACATTTGGCTCCAGGATACTGGCAGGGATTCTCCCTGATATGCAGTGGCTGCCCTACAGCACGAGGCTGCTTGTTTTGGACACAGGTCCAGAGCAACGGTATACAGTTCATGTCATTTGGGCGTAAGTGGCTACAGCTTGCACAGGCTGGGAAATAGGTCTACTCCAACTGGGCTGCTCCCCTTAGCGGATGTGAGCCCCTCTGAGTCCATTCCCTCTTGAGAACTGGGGGCCTCCATGTGGGAGTGGAAGTGGAAGTTGACAAAATGCCTTCTCTGGCTTTCTGTCTTTGTGATTGGTGTGTTTATTTGTTCTTCATGTGTTTGTGTGTGTCAATGTGGTGTTAATCACGGCAGTCTGTGCTTTGGTTTGTGGGATCCTGTTTGTGATTCGTACATTGTAGGTGTGTGAAACAGCACTTGCATTGAGTACTTGAGACGTCTTTGGTCAGTAACGGAGCTTGCATATGATCACACTAGGTATCGTTCCCTCATGCGTTGTGTTTCAGCTGTGGTGGAACATTGGTTGACATATTCCCTTTCCAATGGGTAGGAATCTCCCCTTTGGTGCCTGGGAACTGCGATCCTGAGAGACCTTTTGGCATTGCATTTGTCTCTCTGCTATTGGATAACACCTGCTGTGATCAGCAGAGCTCTAGTCCATCTTGTAGTCCGCTAAGGGACAAGCAAGTATTTTTTTTTTTTTTTACATTGCATGGCCATCATATTCTACAGATTCTGGTGAAACATGGCATCAAATGAATCATTTTCATACCTCCAAAACCAGTCTATGTAAAATATTCAGTTAGAGAAAGTTTGCTCAGTGAAATCCTCTAAGTTTTCATCATTGTGACCCTGAGAAAACGATCATATTTCCAGGAGACATGTGGAAGTTCATGAAGCAAATTGAACTTTTCCTAATTTCTTTGCTTTTTCCTTTTTGGCTCTTTCTGCTTCCCAGGTCAGTAGGCATGACAACTGTGGTCCTGATTCCCTATCTTTCAATTTGCATGTTGTTTGTCGTTTTGTTGTTAAAATGAGGGAACGTAGTTCGAAAACACTGAGGATGTTGTTCATCCTCACCCTTTGCTTTGGTCCTCAGGACTGAGAGTTTCTTTTCTGCACGTACTTTTGCGTTTGTTTTGTGTGAAAGTGTTGTGGCTCTGGGAAACTCAAATGTGCTTCCCCAACGCACCCCTTTCAGGTGCATTCTCCAGATTTGGGCCACTTTTAGGGATAAGGCAATTGACATCAACTGCCGAGTTGATGTGTAAATGAGCTCTATTTCACTGAAAGGGAAGCACTTACCTATTCAATACTTCCTCCTCTTGAGAGAATTGGCCTCCATGGATTTCAGGTCCTGATGATCTGGCAAATAGCTAGTACTGAACTGATATCTGGTATGGAAGCTGCCTTAAGCTTCTTGCATTCTGAAGTGTAAACTTTCTGCGGTCCCTAGGTTTCTTAGAGATCCAAAAAGACCTTATATCTGTTGCCAATTTGACAGCAAGGACCATAAGTTGAAATGATGACACTTGAAGTCTTTCTAAATGGCCTCTCTAGATTTGGGTAGCATGAAACTTCACCAAGGTAAGTGCCAAGCATTCCTTGACTCTCCGGGTCATTTCAAAGAGGATAGAGGATTGGGACATTGGATGCTCGGCACATCTAAGATTCCCTACCTTTGCCTACTTAGCAGAAGGTCTCAAAAGCATCCGTTTGCAATCAGAAATGCTGGTATGGCATCCAGCTGACAATTGCTTGCTTCTTGGTTTTCACTAAGTGAAGGTGTTAAGGACTTGAGGATTGTAATCGAAATATGCAATTAAAGCTAAGAAACTCATGAAAAGGAACACATTTCAGGATAGAGTAGGAAGGTGGGATAAATGTGTTGAGCCAAAAACCAACATTTGATGCATCATTGGGCTGAAACGAAACTCCACGTCGGGAAATGGATACTGTTATTAAAAATACGTTTTTTTCAAGGCTGGATTGGGTTCCCCTCTGCCAAGAGAACACGTTTACTTGGAATGCTGCTTTCAATAACATGGTATGTGAACTGTCCTGCCTTTAAGGGATCTCGATTTGCTTTTAAGATCTCTTCTCACTTTGGAGAAGAAAGAAGAATTCTCTTCAAAGGACTGATGAGCTTATTGGACCAGGTGTTTTGAAATAGTTTGTGAACTTTGGATTAGTTGCGGGGCCCTTAAGGCAACTCAAGGAGGACTATTTCAGTCGTATATCTGGTATGGAAATTACAGAGAAAACATTGTGAAATGGGGGAGAAGCTTCTCCAATTACACAGGATGGATACATGGCACACCTGTCGATATTCTAGAAAGGGTACAAAGTTTCTGAAATGCAGGTATGCCTTGGGATAATCGGTCAGCCATGCTGACGGTTACATGAGAGCCACTTGATTAAGCTTCCTTCTCAACCCCTTGTCATCCGATCTTTAACCTTGCCTCTTTAAGTGTCTAACAGATAGTTAGGCTGAGGCTTTCCCAAAGTGCTTCAACTTCAAGAAGACTCTTACCAATGCAGTTTTGACAAACTGAGTAAGCAGATGCATATGCTACTAACGTTTGTGGATTTGCTTCGCAATAATGCTGATTTTGATCTGTGTTCTCCCGTTAAGGGAAGCTCTTCCCCTCAACTTCCTAACAACTTACAACAATTTCTTCCCTTCTGCTTCTGCGTGTCTGGATTACCTGCCAGAACGTCTGCCCCAGAGTGCCACCCTCACGCTGCTTTTCAGGCTTATTCTCCTGGATTCCTTATACAAGTTTTTATAAGACTTGGATCAAGACTTGCAACGTGGCATTGCTTCCAACTCAGAATGCACTGTAGGGCTTTGCTTTCCTCCAGCAGCAAATAGCTAGAGTGGTCGTCACCCCATTCCCTGAAAGACTTGGGAAAATGTGAACCAGGAATCTACGTTGAAAGCAAGTCCCCTAAAACAGAGATCCGCTGCTGAGTTTATGATTAACCACTCTAGCCAAATCATACGCACATATTCTCCTCAGGGTTGCAGAGGACCAAAGAAAAAGGGGAATTGTACCATAGCCAGATGAATGCAGCCCTTCCCAGGCAGCCCTTGCTGTGCACTGTGACCCACTGCCCCGTTACCAGGCAATGGTTACCAGGAGACCACTAATGCCACTGTGACCACCCTGCTCAGCCATTGGTGGGCAGTGTAGTGGGCCCCTGCCCCAAGCAAGCCACTGTCTGTCAGCCATCTTTAGTGGGGGCCCTTTGTTAGGCAGCAGTCAGTGCAGTGCTGCCCCTTCAGACCTGGAGCATGAGGTAAGAGGCAAGTGCCAGCCTTCTCCCCAGCATTCTTCTGCTCACACGGCCTTGGGCCAGCTGGTGTGTTGGGGGGCCCAGAGAACAGGCTGGGGGTGTGTCCTGCAGGGCTCCAGAGCCAAGGCCATGAATGACCATTGGCCCAGACCAGGCCTTGAGGCAGTGTTGAACCTCTACCACACACCGCCACTGTGACCCTAAGGGTATGGCTCACAGTCCGGGGTACCCGACCGCCACTGTTTGGGTGGCCTGAGGAGCATTAAGACCTGTTGGGTCATGTGCACCCGGCTCCCTCAGTGATGAGAGCTAGCAAGGGTCTGGGACCTGGCCCTGAGGGAGCCACCAAGGCAGAGCTGCCTCCTCTGGGAGGCGTGGGCACTGGTGGGAGGACCCAGACCAGCTCCTGGACAAACCCTCCATGGCAGGAGGACCACCACCCCTCCCAAGGACCCCTTTCTCTTAGGTGGGTCTGGACCTCAGAGGGTGAGTCTTGTGCCTTGGGACCTTGCCCTTTCTTGTCACCCAGAGAGTGACATTTGTTTGCTGGAGATTGATAGGAACATTGAGACCTGACTATGACCTGTCCTCAAGAACAATGGATTGGACAGGGAGAAGTTTTCAACGAAAAGCCACACCCCTCCATCACCTTACCTCTAAGAGGGCTTTGCTAAAAGCTTTCAAGGTTGGGGATTACCCAGCATAAGCCACCCATTTCCTTGAATGTCTCAACAACAAATATTTCTCGGCTCCAAAGTCCAATGTTTTGCTGTTGTTTGGCCTCAGTGTGCGTCGCGCACACATCCTGGCCTTTGGTTACCAATTATAGCGAGCCAGCCAGGAGGTCTGTGCCCATGGTGTGTTGATCTCGATCAGGGGCATCGCCATTTATAGTTCCCAGCACATGCCAGAGTACATTTGGCTCCAGGATACTGGCAGGGATTCTCCCTGATATGCAGTGGCTGCCCTACAGCACGAGGCTGCTTGTTTTGGACACAGGTCCAGAGCAACGGTATACAGTTCATGTCATTTGGGCGTAAGTGGCTACAGCTTGCACAGGCTGGGAAATAGGTCTACTCCAACTGGGCTGCTCCCCTTAGCGGATGTGAGCCCCTCTGAGTCCATTCCCTCTTGAGAACTGGGGGCCTCCATGTGGGAGTGGAAGTGGAAGTTGACAAAATGCCTTCTCTGGCTTTCTGTCTTTGTGATTGGTGTGTTTATTTGTTCTTCATGTGTTTGTGTGTGTCAATGTGGTGTTAATCACGGCAGTCTGTGCTTTGGTTTGTGGGATCCTGTTTGTGATTCGTACATTGTAGGTGTGTGAAACAGCACTTGCATTGAGTACTTGAGACGTCTTTGGTCAGTAACGGAGCTTGCATATGATCACACTAGGTATCGTTCCCTCATGCATTGTGTTTCAGCTGTGGTGGAACATTGGTTGACATATTCCCTTTCCAATGGGTAGGAATCTCCCCTTTGGTGCCTGGGAACTGCGATCCTGAGAGACCTTTTGGCATTGCATTTGTCTCTCTGCTATTGGATAACACCTGCTGTGATCAGCAGAGCTCTAGTCCATCTTGTAGTCCGCTAAGGGACAAGCAAGTATTTTTTTTTTTTTTTTACATTGCATGGCCATCATATTCTACAGATTCTGGTGAAACATGGCATCAAATGAATCATTTTCATATCTCCAAAACCAGTCTATGTAAAATATTCAGTTAGAGAAAGTTTGCTCAGTGAAATCCTCTAAGTTTTCATCATTGTGACCCTGAGAAAACGAGCATATTTCCAGGAGACATGTGGAAGTTCATGAAGCAAATTGAACTTTTCCTAATTTCTTTGCTTTTTCCTTTTTGGCTCTTTCTGCTTCCCAGGTCAGTAGGCATGACAACTGTGGTCCTGATTCCCTATCTTTCAATTTGCATGTTGTTTGTCGTTTTGTTGTTAAAATGAGGGAACGTAGTTCGAAAACACTGAGGATGTTGTTCATCCTCACCCTTTGCTTTGGTCCTCAGGACTGAGAGTTTCTTTTGTGCATGTACTTTTGCGTTTGTTTTGTGTGAAAGTGTTGTGGCTCTGGGAAACTCAAATGTGCTTCCCCAACGCACCCCTTTCAGGTGCATTCTCCAGATTTGGGCCACTTTTAGGGATAAGGCAATTGACATCAACTGCCGAGTTGATGTGTAAATGAGCTCTATTTCACTGAAAGGGAAGCACTTACCTATTCAATACTTCCTCCTCTTGAGAGAATTGGCCTCCATGGATTTCAGGTCCTGATGATCTGGCAAATAGCTAGTACTGAACTGATATCTGGTATGGAAGCTGCCTTAAGCTTCTTGCATTCTGAAGTATATACCTTCTGCGGTCCCTAGGTTTCTTAGAGATCCAAAAAGACCTTATATCTGTTGCCAATTTGACAGCAAGGACCATAAGTTGAAATGATGACACTTGAAGTCTTTCTAAATGGCCTCTCTAGATTTGGGTAGCATGAAACTTCACCAAGGTAAGTGCCAAGCATTCCTTGACTCTCCGGGTCATTTCAAAGAGGATAGAGGATTGGGACATTGGATGCTCGGCACATCTAAGATTCCCTACCTTTGCCTACTTAGCAGAAGGTCTCAAAAGCATCCGTTTGCAATCAGAAATGCTGGTATGGCATCCAGCTGACAATTGCTTGCTTCTTGGTTTTCACTAAGTGAAGGTGTTAAGGACTTGAGGATTGTAATCGAAATATGCAATTAAAGCTAAGAAACTCATGAAAAGGAACACATTTCAGGATAGAGTAGGAAGGTGGGATAAATGTGTTGAGCCAAAAACCAACATTTGATGCATCATTGGGCTGAAACGAAACTCCACGTCGGGAAATGGATACTGTTATTAAAAATACGTTTTTTTCAAGGCTGGATTGGGTTCCCCTCTGCCAAGAGAACACGTTTACTTGGAATGCTGCTTTCAATAACATGGTATGTGAACTGTCCTGCCTTTAAGGGATCTCGATTTGCTTTTAAGATCTCTTCTCACTTTGGAGAAGAAAGAAGAATTCTCTTCAAAGGACTGATGAGCTTATTGGACCAGGTGTTTTGAAATAGTTTGTGAACTTTGGATTAGTTGCGGGGCCCTTAAGGCAACTCAAGGAGGACTATTTCAGTCGTATATCTGGTATGGAAATTACAGAGAAAACATTGTGAAATGGGGGAGAAGCTTCTCCAATTACACAGGATGGATACATGGCACACCTGTCGATATTCTAGAAAGGGTACAAAGTTTCTGAAATGCAGGTATGCCTTGGGATAATCGGTCAGCCATGCTGACGGTTACATGAGAGCCACTTGATTAAGCTTCCTTCTCAACCCCTTGTCATCCGATCTTTAACCTTGCCTCTTTAAGTGTCTAACAGATAGTTAGGCTGAGGCTTTCCCAAAGTGCTTCAACTTCAAGAAGACTCTTACCAATGCAGTTTTGACAAACTGAGTAAGCAGATGCATATGCTACTAACGTTTGTGGATTTGCTTCGCAATAATGCTGATTTTGATCTGTGTTCTCCCGTTAAGGGAAGCTCTTCCCCTCAACTTCCTAACAACTTACAACAATTTCTTCCCTTCTGCTTCTGCGTGTCTGGATTACCTGCCAGAACGTCTGCCCCAGAGTGCCACCCTCACGCTGCTTTTCAGGCTTATTCTCCTGGATTCCTTATACAAGTTTATATAAGACTTGGATCAAGACTTGCAACGTGGCATTGCTTCCAACTCAGAATGCACTGTAGGGCTTTGCTTTCCTCCAGCAGCAAATAGCTAGAGTGGTCGTCACCCCATTCCCTGAAAGACTTGGGAAAATGTGAACCAGGAATCTACATTGAAAGCAAGTCCCCTAAAACAGAGATCCGCTGCTGAGTTTATGATTAACCACTCTATCCAAATCATACCCACATATTCTCCTCAGGGTTGCAGAGGACCAAAGAAAAAGGGGAATTGTACCATAGCCAGCTGAATGGAGCCCTTCCCAGGCAGCCCTTGCTGTGCACTGTGACCCACTGCCCCGTTACCAGGCAATGGTTACCAGGAGACCACTAATGCCACTGTGACCACCCTGCTCAGCCATTGGTGGGCAGTGTAGTGGGCCCCTGCCCCAAGCAAGCCACTGTCTGTCAGCCATCTTTAGTGGGGGCCCTTTGTTAGGCAGCAGTCAGTGGAGTGCTGCCCCTTCAGACCTGGAGCATGAGGTAAGAGGCAAGTGCCAGCCTTCTCCCCAGCATTCTTCTGCTCACACGGCCTTGGGCCAGCTGGTGTGTTGGGGGGCCCAGAGAACAGGCTGGGGGTGTGTCCTGCAGGGCTCCAGAGCCAAGGCCATGAATGACCATTGGCCCAGACCAGGCCTTGAGGCAGTGTTGAACCTCTACCACACACCGCCACTGTGACCCTAAGGGTATGGCTCACAGTCCGGGGTACCCGACCGCCACTGTTTGGGTGGCCTGAGGAGCATTAAGACCTGTTGGGTCATGTGCACCCGGCTCCCTCAGTGATGAGAGCTAGCAAGGGTCTGGGACCTGGCCCTGAGGGAGCCACCAAGGCAGAGCTGCCTCCTCTGGGAGGCGTGGGCACTGGTGGGAGGACCCAGACCAGCTCCTGGACAAACCCTCCATAGCAGGAGGACCACCACCCCTCCCAGGGACCCCTTTCTCTTAGGTGGGTCTGGACCTCAGAGGGTGAGTCTTGTGCCTTGGGACCTTGCCCTTTCTTGTCACCCAGAGAGTGACATTTGTTTGCTGGAGATTGATAGGAACATTGAGACCTGACTATGACCTGTCCTCAAGAACAATGGATCGGACAGGGAGAAGTTTTCAACGAAAAGCCACACCCCTCCATCACCTTACCTCTAACAGGGCTTTGCTAAAAGCTTTGAAGGTTGGGGATTACCAAGCATAAGCCACCCATTTCCTTGAATGTCTCAACAACAAATATTTCTCGGCTCCAAAGTCCAATGTTTTGCTGTTGTTTGGCCTCACTGTGCGTCGCGCACACATCCTGGCCTTTGGTTACCAATTATAGCAAGCCAGCCAGGAGGTCTGTGCCCATGGTGTGTTGATCTCGATCAGGGGCATCGCCATTTAAAGTTCCCAGCACATGCCAGAGTACATTTGGCTCCAGGATACTGGCAGGGATTCTCCCTGATATGCAGTGGCTGCCCTACAGCTCGAGGCTGCTTGTCTTGGACACATGTCCAGAGCAACGGTATACAGTTCATGTCATTTGGGGGTAAGTCGCTCCAGCTTGCACAGGCTGGGAAATAGGTCTACTCCAACTGGGCTGCTCCCCTTAGCGGATGGGAGCCCCTCTGAGTCCATTCCCTCTTGAGAACTGGGGGCCTCCATGTGGGAGTGGAAGTGGAAGTTGACAAAATGCCTTCTCTGGCTTTCTATCTTTGTGATTGGAGTGTTTATTTGTTCTTCATGTGTTTGTGTGTGTCAATGTGGTGTTAATCACGGCAGTCTGTGCTGTGGTTTGTGGGATCCTGTTTGTGATTCGTACATTGTAGGTGTGTGAAACAGCACTTGCATTGAGTACTTGAGACGTCTTTGGTCAGTAACGGAGCTTGCATATGATCACAGTAGGTATCGTTCCCTCCTGCGTTGTGTTTCAGCTGTCGTGGAACATTGGTTGACATATTCCCTTTCCAATGGGTAGGAATCTGCCCTTTTGTGCCTGGGAACTGCGATCCTGAGAGACCTTTTGGCATTGCATTTGTCTCTCTGCTATTGGATAACACCTGCTGTGATCAGCAGAGCTCTAGTCCATCTTGTAGTCCGCTAAGGGACAAGCAAGTATTTTTTTTTTTTTTTTTACATTGCATGGCCAGCATATTCTACAGATTCTGGTGAAACATGGCATCAAATGAATCATTTTCATATCTCCAAAACCAGTCTATGTAAAATATTCAGTTAGAGAAAGTTTGCTCAGTGAAATCCTTTTGGTTTTCATCATTGTGACCCTGAGAAAACGAGCATATTTCCAGGAGACATGTGGAAGTTCATGAAGCAAATTGAACTTTTCCTAATTTCTTTGCTTTTTCCTTTTTGGCTCTTTCTGCTTCCCAGGTCAGTAGGCATGACAACTGTGGTCCTGATTCCCTATCTTTCAATTTGCATGTTGTTTGTTGTTTTGTTGTTAAAATGAGGGAACGTAGTTCGAAAACACTGAGGATGTTGTTCATCCTCACCCTTTGCTTTGGTCCTCAGGACTGAGAGTTTCTTTTCTGCACGTACTTTTGCGTTTGTTTTGTGTGAAAGTGTTGTGGCTCTGGGAAACTCAAATGTGCTTCCCCAACGCACCCCTTTCAGGTGCATTCTCCAGATTTGGGCCACTTTTAGGGATAAGGCAATTGACATCAACTGCCGAGTTGATGTGTAAATGAGCTCTATTTCACTGAAAGGGAAGCACTTACCTATTCAATACTTCCTCCTCTTGAGAGAATTGGCCTCCATGGATTTCAGGTCCTGATGATCTGGCAAATAGCTAGTACTGAACTGATATCTGGTATGGAAGCTGCCTTAAGCTTCTTGCATTCTGAAGTGTAAACTTTCTGCGGTCCCTAGGTTTCTTAGAGATCCAAAAAGACCTTATATCTGTTGCCAATTTGACAGCAAGGACCATAAGTTGAAATGATGACACTTGAAGTCTTTCTAAATGGCCTCTCTAGATTTGGGTAGCATGAAACTTCACCAAGGTAAGTGCCAAGCATTCCTTGACTCTCCGGGTCATTTCAAAGAGGATAGAGGATTGGGACATTGGATGCTCGGCACATCTAAGATTCCCTACCTTTGCCTACTTAGCAGAAGGTCTCAAAAGCATCCGTTTGCAATCAGAAATGCTGGTATGGCATCCAGCTGACAATTGCTTGCTTCTTGGTTTTCACTAAGTGAAGGTGTTAAGGACTTGAGGATTGTAATCGAAATATGCAATTAAAGCTAAGAAACTCATGAAAAGGAACACATTTCAGGATAGAGTAGGAAGGTGGGATAAATGTGTTGAGCCAAAAACCAACATTTGATGCATCATTGGGCTGAAACGAAACTCCACGTCGGGAAATGGATACTGTTATTAAAAATACGTTTTTTTCAAGGCTGGATTGGGTTCCCCTCTGCCAAGAGAACACGTTTACTTGGAATGCTGCTTTCAATAACATGGTATGTGAACTGTCCTGCCTTTAAGGGATCTCGATTTGCTTTTAAGATCTCTTCTCACTTTGGAGAAGAAAGAAGAATTCTCTTCAAAGGACTGATGAGCTTATTGGACCAGGTGTTTTGAAATAGTTTGTGAACTTTGGATTAGTTGCGGGGCCCTTAAGGCAACTCAAGGAGGACTATTTCAGTCGTATATCTGGTATGGAAATTACAGAGAAAACATTGTGAAATGGGGGAGAAGCTTCTCCAATTACACAGGATGGATACACGGCACACCTGTCGATATTCTAGAAAGGGTACAAAGTTTCTGAAATGCAGGTATGCCTTGGGATAATCGGTCAGCCATGCTGACGGTTACATGAGAGCCACTTGATTAAGCTTCCTTCTCAACCCCTTGTCATGCGATCTTTAACCTTGCCTCTTTAAGTGTCTAACAGATAGTTAGGCTGAGGCTTTCCCAAAGTGCTTCAACTTCAAGAAGACTCTTACCAATGCAGTTTTGACAAACTGAGTAAGCAGATGCATATGCTACTAACGTTTGTGGATTTGCTTCGCAATAATGCTGATTTTGATCTGTGTTCTCCCGTTAAGGGAAGCTCTTCCCCTCAACTTCCTAACAACTTACAACAATTTCTTCCCTTCTGCTTCTGCGTGTCTGGATTACCTGCCAGAACGTCTGCCCCAGAGTGCCACCCTCACGCTGCTTTTCAGGCTTATTCTCCTGGATTCCTTATACAAGTTTATATAAGACTTGGATCAAGACTTGCAACGTGGCATTGCTTCCAACTCAGAATGCACTGTAGGGCTTTGCTTTCCTCCAGCAGCAAATAGCTAGAGTGGTCGTCACCCCATTCCCTGAAAGACTTGGGAAAATGTGAACCAGGAATCTACATTGAAAGCAAGTCCCCTAAAACAGAGATCCGCTGCTGAGTTTATGATTAACCACTCTATCCAAATCATACCCACATATTCTCCTCAGGGTTGCAGAGGACCAAAGAAAAAGGGGAATTGTACCATAGCCAGCTGAATGGAGCCCTTCCCAGGCAGCCCTTGCTGTGCACTGTGACCCACTGCCCCGTTACCAGGCAATGGTTACCAGGAGACCACTAATGCCACTGTGACCACCCTGCTCAGCCATTGGTGGGCAGTGTAGTGGGCCCCTGCCCCAAGCAAGCCACTGTCTGTCAGCCATCTTTAGTGGGGGCCCTTTGTTAGGCAGCAGTCAGTGGAGTGCTGCCCCTTCAGACCTGGAGCATGAGGTAAGAGGCAAGTGCCAGCCTTCTCCCCAGCATTCTTCTGCTCACACGGCCTTGGGCCAGCTGGTGTGTTGGGGGGCCCAGAGAACAGGCTGGGGGTGTGTCCTGCAGGGCTCCAGAGCCAAGGCCATGAATGACCATTGGCCCAGACCAGGCCTTGAGGCAGTGTTGAACCTCTACCACACACCGCCACTGTGACCCTAAGTGTATGGCTCACAGTCCGGGGTACCCGACCGCCACTGTTTGGGTGGCCTGAGGAGCATTAAGACCTGTTGGGTCATGTGCACCCGGCTCCCTCAGTGATGAGAGCTAGCAAGGGTCTGGGACCTGGCCCTGAGGGAGCCACCAAGGCAGAGCTGCCTCCTCTGTGAGGCGTGGGCACTGGTGGGAGGACCCAGACCAGCTCCTGGACAAACCCTCCATAGCAGGAGGACCACCACCCCTCCCAGGGACCCCTTTCTCTTAGGTGGGTCTGGACCTCAGAGGGTGAGTCTTGTGCCTTGGGACCTTGCCCTTTCTTGTCACCCAGAGAGTGACATTTGTTTGCTGGAGATTGATAGGAACATTGAGACCTGACTATGACCTGTCCTCAAGAACAATGGATCGGACAGGGAGAAGTTTTCAACGAAAAGCCACACCCCTCCATCACCTTACCTCTAACAGGGCTTTGCTAAAAGCTTTGAAGGTTGGGGATTACCAAGCATAAGCCACCCATTTCCTTGAATGTCTCAACAACAAATATTTCTCGGCTCCAAAGTCCAATGTTTTGCTGTTGTTTGGCCTCACTGTGCGTCGCGCACACATCCTGGCCTTTGGTTACCAATTATAGCGAGCCAGCCAGGAGGTCTGTGCCCATGGTGTGTTGATCTCGATCAGGGGCGTCGCCATTTAAAGTTCCCAGCACATGCCAGAGTACATTTGGCTCCAGGATACTGGCAGGGATTCTCCCTGATATGCAGTGGCTGCCCTACAGCTCGAGGCTGCTTGTCTTGGACACATGTCCAGAGCAACGGTATACAGTTCATGTCATTTGGGGGTAAGTCGCTCCAGCTTGCACAGGCTGGGAAATAGGTCTACTCCAACTGGGCTGCTCCCCTTAGCGGATGGGAGCCCCTCTGAGTCCATTCCCTCTTGAGAACTGGGGGCCTCCATGTGGGAGTGGAAGTGGAAGTTGACAAAATGCCTTCTCTGGCTTTCTATCTTTGTGATTGGAGTGTTTATTTGTTCTTCATGTGTTTGTGTGTGTCAATGTGGTGTTAATCACGGCAGTCTGTGCTGTGGTTTGTGGGATCCTGTTTGTGATTCGTACATTGTAGGTGTGTGAAACAGCACTTGCATTGAGTACTTGAGACGTCTTTGGTCAGTAACGGAGCTTGCATTTGATCACAGTAGGTATCGTTCCCTCCTGCGTTGTGTTTCAGCTGTCGTGGAACATTGGTTGACATATTCCCTTTCCAATGGGTAGGAATCTGCCCTTTTGTGCCTGGGAACTGCGATCCTGAGAGACCTTTTGGCATTGCATTTGTCTCTCTGCTATTGGATAACACCTGCTGTGATCAGCAGAGCTCTAGTCCATCTTGTAGTCCGCTAAGGGACAAGCAAGTATTTTTTTTTTTTTTTTTTACATTGCATGGCCAGCATATTCTACAGATTCTGGTGAAACATGGCATCAAATGAATCATTTTCATATCTCCAAAACCAGTCTATGTAAAATATTCAGTTAGAGAAAGTTTGCTCAGTGAAATCCTTTTGGTTTTCATCATTGTGACCCTGAGAAAACGAGCATATTTCCAGGAGACATGTGGAAGTTCATGAAGCAAATTGAACTTTTCCTAATTTCTTTGCTTTTTCCTTTTTGGCTCTTTCTGCTTCCCAGGTCAGTAGGCATGACAACTGTGGTCCTGATTCCCTATCTTTCAATTTGCATGTTGTTTGTCGTTTTGTTGTTAAAATGAGGGAACGTAGTTCGAAAACACTGAGGATGTTGTTCATCCTCACCCTTTGCTTTGGTCCTCAGGACTGAGAGTTTCTTTTTGGCATGTACTTTTGCGTTTGTTTTGTGTGAAAGTGTTGTGGCTCTGGGAAACTCAAATGTGCTTCCCCAATGCACCGCTTTCAGGTGCATTCTCCAGATTTGGGCCACTTTTAGGGATAAGGCAATTGACATCAACTGCCGAGTTGATGTGTAAATGAGCTCTATTTCACTGAAAGGGAAGCACTTACCAATTCAATACTTCCTCCTCGGAGAAAATTGGCCTCCATGGATTTCAGGTCCTGATGATCTGGCAAATAGCTAGTACTGAACTGATATCTGGTATGGAAGCTGCCTTAAGCTTCTTGCATTCTGAAGTATAAACCTTCTGCGGTCCCTAGGTTTCTTAGAGATCCAAAAAGACCTTATATCTGTTGCCAATTTGACAGCAAGGACCATAAGTTGAAATGATGACACTTGAAGTCTTTCTAAATGGCCTCTCTAGATTTGGGTAGCATGAAATTTCACCAAGGTAAGTGGCAAGCATTCCTTGACTCTCCGGGTCATTTCAAAGAGGATAGAGGATTGGGACATTGGATGCTCGGCACATCTAAGATTCCCTACCTTTGCCTACTTAGCAGAAGGTCTCAAAAGCATCCGTTTGCAATCAGAAATGCTGGTATGGCATCCAGCTGACAATTGCTTGCTTCTTGGTTTTCACTAAGTGAAGGTGTTAAGGACTTGAGGATTGTAATAAAAATATGCAATTAAAGCTAAGAAACTCATGAAAAGGAACACATTTCAGGATAGAGTAGGAAGGTGGGATAAATGTGTTGAGCCAAAAACCAACATTTGATGCATCATTGGGCTGAAACGAAACTCCACTTCGGGAAATGGATACTGTTATTAAAAATACGTTTTTTTCAAGGCTGGATTGGGTTCCCCTCTGCCAAGAGAACACGTTTACTTGGAATGCTGCTTTCAATAACATGGTATGTGAACTGTCCTGCCTTTAAGGGATCTCGATTTGCTTTTAAGATCTCTTCTCACTTTGGAGAAGAAAGAAGAATTCTCTTCAAAGGACTGATGAGCTTATTGGACCAGGTGTTTTGAAATAGTTTGTGAACTTTGGATTAGTTGCGGGGCCCTTAAGGCAACTCAAGGAGGACTATTTCAGTCGTATATCTGGTATGGAAATTACAGAGAAAACATTGTGAAATGGGGGAGAAGCTTCTCCAATTACACAGGATGTATACATGGCACACCTGTCGATATTCTAGAAAGGGTACAAAGTTTCTGAAATGCAGGTATGCCTTGGGATAATCGGTCAGCCATGCTGACGGTTACATGAGAGCCACTTGATTAAGCTTCCTTCTCAACCCCTTGTCATGCGATCTTTAACCTTGCCTCTTTAAGTGTCTAACAGATAGTTAGGCTGAGGCTTTCCCAAAGTGCTTCAACTTCAAGAAGACTCTTACCAATGCAGTTTTGACAAACTGAGTAAGCAGATGCATATGCTACTAACGTTTGTGGATTTGCTTCGCAATAATGCTGATTTTGATCTGTGTTCTCCCGTTAAGGGAAGCTCTTCCCCTCAACTTCCTAACAACTTACAACAATTTCTTCCCTTCTGCTTCTGCGTGTCTGGATTTCCTGCCAGAACGTCTGCCCCAGAGTGCCACCCTCACGCTGCTTTTCAGGCTTATTCTCCTGGATTCCTTATACAAGGTTATATAAGACTTGGATCAAGACTTGCACCGTGGCATTGCTTCCAACTCAGAATGCACTGTAGGGCTTTGCTTTCCTCCAGCAGCAAATAGCTAGAGTGGTCGTCACCCCATTCCCTGAAAGACTTGGGAAAATGTGAACCAGGAATCTACGTTGAAAGCAAGTCCCCTAAAACAGAGATCCGCTGCTGAGTTTATGATTAACCACTCTATCCAAATCATACCCACATATTCTCCTCAGGGTTGCAGAGGATCAAAGAAAAGGGGGAATTGTACCATAGCCAGCTGAATGCAGCCCTTCCCAGGCAGCCCTTGCTGTGCACTGTGACCCACTGCCCCGTTACCAGGCAATGGTTACCAGGAGACCACTAATGCCACTGTGACCACCCTGCTCAGCCATTGGTGGGCAGTGTAGTGGGCCCCTGCCCCAAGCAAGCCACTGTCTGTCAGCCATCTTTAGTGGGGGCCCTTTGTTAGGCAGCAGTCAGTGGAGTGCTGCCCCTTCAGACCTGGAGCATGTGGTAAGAGGCAAGTGCCAGCCTTCTCCCCAGCATTCTTCTGCTCACACGGCCTTGGGCCAGCTGGTGTGATGGGGGGCCCAGAGAACAGGCTGGGGGTGTGTCCTGCAGGGCTCCAGAGCCAAGGCCATGAATGCCCACTGGCCCAGACCAGGCCTTGAGGCAGTGTTGAACCTCTACCACACACCGCCACTGTGACCCTAAGGGTATGGCTCACAGTCTGGGGTACCCGACCGAAACTGTTCGGGTGGCCTGAGGAGCATTAAGACCTGTTGGGTCATGTGCACCTGGCTCCCTCAGTGATGAGAGCTAGCAAGGGTCTGGGACCTGGCCCTGAGGGAGCCACCAAGGCAGAGCTGCCTCCTCTGGGAGGCATGGGCACTGGTGGGAGGACCCAGACCAGCTCCTGGACAAACCCTCCATGGCATGAGGAACACCACCCCTCCCAGGGACCCCTTTCTCTTAGGTGGGTCTGGACCTCAGAGGGTGAGTCTTGTGCCTTGGGAACTTGCCCTTTCTTGTCACCCAGAGAGTGACATTTGTTTGCTGGAGATTGATAGGAACATTGAGACCTGACTATGACCTGTCCTCAAGAACAATGGATCGGACAGGGAGAAGTTTTCAACGAACAGCCACACCCCTCCATCACCTTACCTCTAAGAGGGCTTTGCTAAAAGCTTTCAAGGTTGGGGATTACCCAGCATAAGCCACCCATTTCCTTGAATGTCTCAACAACAAATATTTCTCAGCTCCAAAGTCCAATGTTTTGTTGTTGTTTGGCCTCACTGTGCGTCGCGCACACATCCTGGCCTTTGGTTACCAATTATAGCGAGCCAGCCAGGAGGTCTGTGCCCATGGTGTGTTGATCTCGATCAGGGGCATCGCCATTTATAGTTCCCAGCACATGCCAGAGTACATTTGGCTCCAGGATACTGGCAGGGATTCTCCCTGATATGCAGTGGCTGCCCTACAGCACGAGGCTGCTTGTCTTGGAGACATGTTCAGAGCAACGGTATACAGTTCATGTCATTTGGGGGTAAGTCGCTCCAGCTTGCACAGGCTGGGAAATAGGTCTACTCCAACTGGGCTGCTCCCCTTAGCGGATGGGAGCCCCTCTGAGTCCATTCCCTCTTGAGAACTGGGGGCCTCCATGTGGGAGTGGAAGTGGAAGTTGACAAAATGCCTTCTCTGGCTTTCTGTCTTTGTGATTGGAGTGTTTATTTGTTCTTCATGTGTTTGTGTGTGTCAATGTGGTGTTAATCACGGCAGTCTGTGCTGTGGTTTGTGGAATCCTGTTTGTGATTCGTACATTGTAGGTGTGTGAAACAGCACTTGCATTGAGTACTTGAGACGTCTTTGGTTAGTAACGGAGCTTGCATATGATCACAGTAGGTATCGTTCCCTCCTGCGTTGTGTTTCAGCTGTCGTGGAACATTGGTTGACATATTCCCTTTCCAATGGGTAGGAATCTGCCCTTTGGTGCCTGGGAACTGCGATCCTGAGAGATCTTTTGGCATTGCATTTGTCTCTCTGCTATTGGATAACACCTGCTGTGATCAGCAGAGCTCTAGTCCAGCTTGTAGTCCGCTAAGGGACAAGCAAGTATTTTTTTTTTTTTTTACATTGCATGGCCAGCATATTCTACGGATTCTGGTGAAACATGGCATCAAATGAATCATTTTCATATCTCCAAAACCAGTCTATGTAAAATATTCAGTTAGAGAAAGTTTGCTCAGTGAAATCCTTTTGGTTTTCATCATTGTGACCCTGAGAAAACGAGCATATTTCCAGGAGACATGTGGAAGATCATGAAGCAAATTGAACTTTTCCTAATTTCTTTGCTTTTTCCTTTTTGGCTCTTTCTGCTTCCCAGGTCAGTAGGCATGACAACTGTGGTCCTGATTCCCTATCTTTCAATTTGCATGTTGTTTGTCATTTTGTTGTTAAAATGAGGGAACGTAGTTCAAAAACACTGAGGGTGTTGTTCATCCTCACCCTTTGCTTTGGTCCTCAGGACTGAGAGTTTCTTTTTGGCATGTACTTTTGCGTTTGTTTTGTGTGAAAGTGTTGTGGCTCTGGGAAACTCAAATGTGCTTCCCCAATGCACCCCTTTCAGGTGCATTCTCCAGATTTGGGCCACTTTTAGGGATAAGGCAATTGACATCAACTGCCGAGTTGATGTGTAAATGAGCTCTATTTCACTGAAAGGGAAGCACTTACCAATTCAATACTTCCTCCTCTGGAGAGAATTGGCCTCCATGGATTTCAGGTCCTGATGATCTGGCAAATAGCTAGTACTGAACTGATATCTGGTATGGAAGCTGCCTTAAGCTTCTTGCATTCTGAAGTATAAACCTTCTGCAGTCCCTAGGTTTCTTAGAGATCCAAAAAGACCTTATATCTGTTGCCAATTTGACAGCAAGGACCATAAGTTGAAATGATGACACTTGAAGTCTTTCTAAATGGCCTCTCTAGATTTGGGTAGCATGAAACTTCACCAAGGTAAGTGGCAAGCATTCCTTGACTCTCCGGGTCATTTCAAAGAGGATAGAGGATTGGGACATTGGATGCTGGGCACATCTAAGATTCCCTACCTTTGCCTACTTAGCAGAAGGTCTCAAAAGCATCCGTTTGCAATCAGAAATGCTGCTATGGCATCCAGCTGACAATTGCTTGCTTCTTGGTTTTCACTAAGTGAAGGTGTTAAGGACTTGAGGATTGTAATCGAAATATGTAATTAAAGCTAAGAAACTCATGAAAAGGAACACATTTCAGGATAGAGTAGGAAGGTGGGATAAATGTGTTGAGCCAAAAACCAACATTTGATGCATCATTGGGCTGAAACGAAACTCCACTTCGGGAAATGGATACTGTTATTAAAAATACGTTTTTTTCAAGGCTGGATTGGGTTCCCCTCTGCCAAGAGAACACGTTTACTTGGAACGCTGCTTTCAATAACATGGTATGTGAACTGTCCTGCCTTTAAGGGATCTCGATTTGCTTTTAAGATCTCTTCTCACTTTGGAGAAGAAAGAAGAATTCTCTTCAAAGGACTGATGAGCTTATTGGACCAGGTGTTTTGAAATAGTTTGTTAACTTTGGATTAGTTGCGGGGCCCTTAAGGCAACTCAAGGAGGACTCTTTCAGTCGTATATCTGGTATGGAAATTACAGAGAAAACATTGTGAAATGGGGGAGAAGCTTCTCCAATTACACAGGATGGATACATGGCACACCTGTCGATATTCTAGAAAGGGTACAAAGTTTCTGAAATGCAGGTATGCCTTGGGATAATCGGTCAGCCATGCTGACGGTTACATGAGAGCCACTTGATTAAGCTTCCTTCTCAACGCCTTGTCATGCGATCTTTAACCTTGCCTCTTTAAGTGTCTAACAGATAGTTAGGCTGAGGCTTTCCCAAAGTGCTTCAACTTCAAGAAGACTCTTACCAATGCAGTTTTGACAAACTGAGTAAACAGATGCATATGCTACTAACGTTTGTGGATTTGCTTCGCAATAATGCTGATTTTGATCTGTGTTCTCCCGTTACGGGAAGCTCTTCCCCTCAACTTCCGAACAACTTACAACAATTTCTTCCCTTCTGCTTCTGCGTGTCTGGATTACCTGCCAGAACGTCTGCCCCAGAGTGCCACCCTCACGCTGCTTTTCAGGCTTATTCTCCTGGATTCCTTATACAAGTTTATATAAGACTTGGATCAAGACTTGCAACGTGGCATTGCTTCCAACTCAGAATGCACTGTAGGGCTTTGCTTTCCTCCAGCAGCACGTAGCTAGAGTGGTCGTCACCCCATTCCCTGAAAGACTTTGGAAAAGATGAACCAGGAATCGAGGTTGAAAGCAAGTCCCCTAAAACAGAGATCCGGTGCTGAGTTTGTGATTAACCACTCTATCCAAATCATACCCACATATTCTCCTCAGGGTTGCAGAGGACCAAAGAAAAGGGGGAATTGTACCATAGCCAGCTGAATGCAGCCCTTCCCAGGCAGCCCTTGCTGTGCACTGTGACCCACTGCCCCGTTACCAGGCAATGGTTACCAGGAGACCACTAATGCCACTGTGACCACCCTGCTCAGCCATTGGTGGGCAGTGTAGTGGGCCCCTGCCCCAAGCAAGCCACTGTCTGTCAGCCATCTTTAGTGGGGGCCCTTTGTTAGGCAGCAGTCAGTGGAGTGCTGCCCCTTCAGACCTGGAGCATGAGGTAAGAGGCAAGTGCGGGCCTTCTCCCCAGCATTCTTCTGCTCACACAGCCTTGGGCCAGCTGGTGTCATGGGGGGCCGAGAGAACAGGCTGGGGGTGTGACCTGCAGGGCTCCAGAGCCAAGGCCATGAATGACCATTGGCCCAGACCAGGCCTTGAGGCAGTGTTGAACCTCTACCACACACCGCCACTGTGACCCTAAGGGTATGGCTCACAGTCTGGGCTACCTGACCGCCACGGTTTGGGTGGCCTGAGGAGCATTAAGACCTGTTGGGTCATGTGCACCCGGCTCCCTCAGTGATGAGAGCTAGCAAGGGTCTGGGACCTGGCCCTGAGGGAGCCACCAAGGCAGAGCTGCCTCCTCTGGGAGGCGTGGGCACTGGTGGGAGGACCCAGACCAGCTCCTGGACAAACCCTCCATGGCAGGAGGACCACCACCCCTCCCAGGGACCCCTTTCTCTTAGGTGGGTCTGGACCTCAGAGGGTGAGTCTTGTGCCTTGGGACCTTGCCCTTTCTTGTCACCCAGAGAGTGACATTTGTTTGCTGGAGATTGATAGGAACATTGAGACCTGACTATGACCTGTCCTCAAGAACAATGGATCGGACAGGGAGAAGTTTTCAATGAACAGCCACACCCCTCCATCACCTTACCTCTAAGAGGGCTTTGCTAAAAGCTTTCAAGGTTGGGGATTACCCAGCATAAGCCACCCATTTCCTTGAATGTCTCAACAACAAATATTTCTCGGCTCCAAAGTCCAATGTTTTGCTGTTGTTTGGCCTCACTGTGCGTCGCGCACACATCCTGGCCTTTGGTTACCAATTATAGCGAGCCAGCCAGGAGGTCTGTGCCCATGGTGTGTTGATCTCGATCAGGGCCGTCACCATTTATAGTTCCCAGCACATGCCAGAGTACATTTGGCTCCAGGATACTGGCAGGGATTCTCCCTGATATGCAGTGGCTGCCCTACAGCACGAGGCTGCTTGTCTTGGAGACATGTCCAGAGCAACGGTATACAGTTCATGTCATTTGGGGGTAAGTCGCTCCAGCTTGCACAGGCTGGGAAATAGGTCTACTCCAACTGGGCTGCTCCCCTTAGCGGATGGGAGCCCCTCTGAGTCCATTCCCTCTTGAGAACTGGGGGCCTCCATGTGGGAGTGGAAGTGGAAGTTGACAAAATGCCTTCTCTGGCTTTCTGTCTTTGTGATTGGAGTGTTTATTTGTTCTTCATGTGTTTGTGTGTGTCAATGTGGTGTTAATCACGGCAGTCTGTGCTGTGGTTTGTGGGATCCTGTTTGTGATTCGTACACTGTAGGTGTGTGAAACAGCACTTGCATTGAGTACTTGAGACGTCTTTGGTCAGTAACGGAGCTTGCATATGATCACACTAGGTATCATTCCCTCCTGCGTTGTGTTTCAGCTGTGGTGGAACATTGGTTGACATATTCCCTTTCCAATGGGTAGGAATCTGCCCTTTGGTGCCTGGGAACTGTGATCCTGAGAGACCTTTTGGCATTGCATTTGTCTCTCTGCTATTGGATAACACCTGCTGTGATCAGCAGAGCTCTAGTCCATCTTGTAGTCCGCTAAGGGACAAGCAAGTATTTTTTTTTTTTTTACATTGCATGGCCAGCATATTCTACGGATTCTGGTGAAACATGGCATCAAATGAATCATTTTCATATCTCCAAAACCAGTCTATGTAAAATATTCAGGTAGAGAAAGTTTGCTCAGTGAAATCCTTTTGGTTTTCATCATTGTGACCCTGAGAAAACGAGCATATTTCCAGGAGACATGTGGAAGTTCATGAAGCAAATTGAACTTTTCCTAATTTCTTTGCTTTTTCCTTTTTGGCTCTTTCTGCTTCCCAGGTCAGTAGGCATGACAACTGTGGTCCTGATTCCCTATCTTTCAATTTGCATGTTGTTTGTCATTTTGTTGTTAAAATGAGGGAACGTACTTCAAAAACACTGAGGATGTTGTTCATCCTCACCCTTTGCTTTGGTCCTCAGGACTGAGAGTTTCTTTTTGGCATGTACTTTTGCGTTTGTTTTGTGTGAAAGTGTTGTGGCTCTGGGAAACTCAAATGTGCTTCCCCAACGCACCCCTTTCAGGTGCATTCTCCAGATTTGGGCCACTTTTAGGGATAAGGCAATTGACATCAACTGCCGAGTTGATGTGTAAATGAGCTCTATTTCACTGAAAGGGAAGCACTTACCTATTCAATACTTCCTCCTCTTGAGAGAATTGGCCTCCATGGATTTCAGGTCCTGATGATCTGGCAAATAGCTAGTACTGAACTGATATCTGGTATGGAAGCTGCCTTAAGCTTCTTGCATTCTGAAGTATAAACCTTCTGTGGTCCCTAGGTTTCTTAGAGATCCAAAAAGACCTTATATCTGTTGCCAATTTGACAGCAAGGACCATAAGTTGAAATGATGACACTTGAAGTCTTTCTAAATGGCCTCTCTAGATTTGGGTAGCATGAAACTTCACCAAGGTAAGTGGCAAGCATTCCTTGACTCTCCAGGTCATTTCAAAGAGGATAGAGGATTGGAACATTGGATGCTGGGCACATCTAAGATTCCCTACCTTTGCCTACTTAGCAGAAGGTCTCAAAAGCATCCGTTTGCAATCAGAAATGCTGGTATGGCATCCAGCTGACAATTGCTTGCTTCTTGGTTTTCACTAAGTGAAGGTGTTAAGGACTTGAGGATTGTAATCGAAATATGTAATTAAAGCTAAGAAACTCATGAAAAGGAACACATTTCAGGATAGAGTAGGAAGGTGGGATAAATGTGTTGAGCCAAAAACCAACATTTGATGCATCATTGGGCTGAAACGAAACTCCACTTCGGGAAATGGATACTGTTATTAAAAATACGTTTTTTTCAAGGCTGGATTGGGTTCCCCTCTGCCAAGAGAACACGTTTACTTGGAATGCTGCTTTCAATAACATGGTATGTGAACTGTCCTGCCTTTAAGGGATCTCGATTTGCTTTTAAGATCTCTTCTCACTTTGGAGAAGAAAGAAGAATTCTCTTCAAAGGACTGATGAGCTTATTGGACCAGGTGTTTTGAAATAGTTTGTTAACTTTGGATTAGTTGCGGGGCCCTTAAGGCAACTCAAGGAGGACTATTTCAGTCGTATATCTGGTATGGAAATTACAGAGAAAACATTGTGAAATGGGGGATAAGCTTCTCCAATTACACAGGATGGATACATGGCACACCTGTCGATATTCTAGAAAGGGTACAAAGTTTCTGAAATGCAGGTATGCCTTGGGATAATCGGTCAGCCATGCTGACGGTTACATGAGAGCCACTTGATTAAGCTTCCTTCGCAACCCCTTGTCATGCGATCTTTAACCTTGCCTCTTTAAGTGTCTAACAGATAGTTAGGCTGAGGCTTTCCCAAAGTGCTTCAACTTCAAGAAGACTCTTACCAATGCAGTTTTGACAAACTGAGTAAACAGATGCATATGCTACTAACGTTTGTGGATTTGCTTCGCAATAATGCTGATTTTGATCTGTGTTCTCCCATTACAGGAAGCTCTTCCCCTCAACTTCCGAACAACTTACAACAATTTCTTCCCTTCTGCTTCTGCGTGTCTGGATTACCTGCCAGAACGTCTGCCCCAGAGTGCCACCCTCACGCTGCTTTTCAGGCTTATTCTCCTGGATTCCTTATACAAGTTTATATAAGACTTGGATCAAGCCTTGCAACGTGGCATTGCTTCCAACTCAGAATGCACTGTAGGGCTTTGCTTTCCTCCAGCAGCACGTAGCTACAGTGGTGGTCACCCCATTCCCTGAAAGACTTGGGAAAAGATGAACCAGGAATCTAGGTTGAAAGCAAGTCCCCTAAAACAGAGATCCGCTGCTGAGTTTATGATTAACCACTCTATCCAAATCATACCCACATATTCTCCTCAGGGTTGCAGAGGAGCAAAGAAAAGGGGGAATTGTACCATAGCCAGCTGAATGCAGCCCTTCCCAGGCAGCCCTTGCTGTGCACTGTGACCCACTGCCCCGTTACCAGGCAATGGTTACCAGGAGACCACTAATGCCACTGTGACCACCCTGCTAAGCCATTGGTGGGCAGTGTAGTGGGCCCCTGCCCCAAGCAAGCCACTGTCTGTCAGCCATCTTTAGTGGGGGCCCTTTGTTAGGCAGCAGTCAGTGGAGTGCTGCCCCTTCAGACCTGGAGCATGAGGTAAGAGGCAAGTGCGGGCCTTCTCCCCAGCATTCTTCTGCTCACACAGCCTTGGGCCAGCTGGTGTCATGGGGGGCCGAGAGAACAGGCTGGGGGTGTGACCTGCAGGGCTCCAGAGCCAAGGCCATGAATGACCATTGGCCCAGACCAGGCCTTGAGGCAGTGTTGAACCTCTACCACACACCGCCACTGTGACCCTAAGGGTATGGCTCACAGTCTGGGGTACCTGACCGCCACGGTTTGGGTGGCCTGAGGAGCATTAAGACCTGTTGGGTCATGTGCACCCGGCTCCCTCAGTGATGAGAGCTAGCAAGGGTCTGGGACCTGGCCCTGAGGGAGCCACCATGGCAGAGCTGCCTCCTCTGGGAGGCGTGGGCACTGGTGGGAGGACCCAGACCAGCTCCTGGACAAACCCTCCATGGCACGAGGACCACCACCCCTCCCAGGGACCCCTTTCTCTTAGGTGGGTCTGGACCTCAGAGGGTGAGTCTTGTGCCTTGGGACCTTGCCCTTTCTTGTCACCCAGAGAGTGACATTTGTTTGCTGGAGATTGATAGGAACATTGAGACCTGACTATGACCTGTCCTCAAGAACAATGGATCGGACAGGGAGAAGTTTTCAATGAACAGCCACACCCCTCCATCACCTTACCTCTAAGAGGGCTTTGCTAAAATCTTTCAAGGTTGGGGATTACCCAGCATAAGCCACCCATTTCCTTGAATGTCTCAACAACAAATATTTCTCGGCTCCAAAGTCCAATGTTTTGCTGTTGTTTGGCCTCACTGTGCGTCGCGCACACATCCTGGCCTTTGGTTACCAATTATAGCGAGCCAGCCAGGAGGTCAGTGCCCATGGTGTGTTGATCTCGATCAGGGGCGTCACCATTTATAGTTCCCAGCACATGCCAGAGTACATTTGGCTCCAGGATACTGGCAGGGATTCTCCCTGATATGCAGTGGCTGCCCTACAGCACGAGGCTGCTTGTCTTGGAGACATGTCCAGAGCAACGGTATACAGTTCATGTCATTTGGGGGTAAGTCGCTCCAGCTTGCACAGGCTGGGAAATAGGTCTACTCCAACTGGGCTGCTCCCCTTAGCGGATGGGAGCCCCTCTGAGTCCATTCCCTCTTGAGAACTGGGGGCCTCCATGTGGGAGTGGAAGTGGAAGTTGACAAAATGCCTTCTCTGGCTTTCTGTCTTTGTGATTGGAGTGTTTATTTGTTCTTCATGTGTTTGTGTGTGTCAATGTGGTGTTAATCACGGCAGTCTGTGCTGTGGTTTGTGGAATCCTGTTTGTGATTCGTACATTGTAGGTGTGTGAAACAGCACTTGCATTGAGTACTTGAGACGTCTTTGGTTAGTAACGGAGCTTGCATATGATCACAGTAGGTATCGTTCCCTCCTGCGTTGTGTTTCAGCTGTCGTGGAACATTGGTTGACATATTCCCTTTCCAATGGGTAGGAATCTGCCCTTTGGTGCCTGGGAACTGCGATCCTGAGAGATCTTTTGGCATTGCATTTGTCTCTCTGCTATTGGATAACACCTGCTGTGATCAGCAGAGCTCTAGTCCAGCTTGTAGTCCGCTAAGGGACAAGCAAGTATTTTTTTTTTTTTTTACATTGCATGGCCAGCATATTCTACAGATTCTGGTGAAACATGGCATCAAATGAATCATTTTCATATCTCCAAAACCAGTCTATGTAAAATATTCAGTTAGAGAAAGTTTGCTCAGTGAAATCCTTTTGGTTTTCATCATTGTGACCCTGAGAAAACGAGCATATTTCCAGGAGACATGTGGAAGTTAATGAAGCAAATTGAACTTTTCCTAATTTCTTTGCTTTTTCCTTTTTGGCTCTTTCTGCTTCCCAGGTCAGTAGGCATGACAACTGTGGTCCTGATTCCCTATCTTTCAATTTGCATGTTGTTTGTCATTTTGTTGTTAAAATGAGGGAACGTAGTTCAAAAACACTGAGGGTGTTGTTCATCCTCACCCTTTGCTTTGGTCCTCAGGACTGAGAGTTTCTTTTTGGCATGTACTTTTGCGTTTGTTTTGTGTGAAAGTGTTGTGGCTCTGGGAAACTCAAATGTGCTTCCCCAATGCACCCCTTTCAGGTGCATTCTCCAGATTTGGGCCACTTTTAGGGATAAGGCAATTGACATCAACTGCCGAGTTGATGTGTAAATGAGCTCTATTTCACTGAAAGGGAAGCACTTACCAATTCAATACTTCCTCCTCTGGAGAAAATTGGCCTCCATGGATTTCAGGTCCTGATGATCTGGCAAATAGCTAGTACTGAACTGATATCTGGTATGGAAGCTGCCTTAAGCTTCTTGCATTCTGAAGTATAAACCTTCTGTGGTCCCTAGGTTTCTTAGAGATCCAAAAAGACCTTATATCTGTTGCCAATTTGACAGCAAGGACCATAAGTTGAAATGATGACACTTGAAGTCTTTCTAAATGGCCTCTCTAGATTTGGGTAGCATGAAACTTCACCAAGGTAAGTGGCAAGCATTCCTTGACTCTCCGGGTCATTTCAAAGAGGATAGAGGATTGGGACATTGGATGCTGGGCACATCTAAGATTCCCTACCTTTGCCTACTTAGCAGAAGGTCTCAAAAGCATCCGTTTGCAATCAGAAATGCTGGTATGGCATCCAGCTGACAATTGCTTGCTTCTTGGTTTTCACTAAGTGAAGGTGTTAAGGACTTGAGGATTGTAATCGAAATATGTAATTAAAGCTAAGAAACTCATGAAAAGGAACACATTTCAGGATAGAGTAGGAAGGTGGGATAAATGTGTTGAGCCAAAAACCAACATTTGATGCATCATTGGGCTGAAACGAAACTCCACTTCGGGAAATGGATACTGTTATTAAAAATACGTTTTTTTCAAGGCTGGATTGGGTTCCCCTCTGCCAAGAGAACACGTTTACTTGGAACGCTGCTTTCAATAACATGGTATGTGAACTGTCCTGCCTTTAAGGGATCTCGATTTGCTTTTAAGATCTCTTCTCACTTTGGAGAAGAAAGAAGAATTCTCTTCAAAGGACTGATGAGCTTATTGGACCAGGTGTTTTGAAATAGTTTGTTAACTTTGGATTAGTTGCGGGGCCCTTAAGGCAACTCAAGGAGGACTCTTTCAGTCGTATATCTGGTATGGAAATTACAGAGAAAACATTGTGAAATGGGGGAGAAGCTTCTCCAATTACACAGGATGGATACATGGCACACCTGTCGATATTCTAGAAAGGGTACAAAGTTTCTGAAATGCAGGTATGCCTTGGGATAATCGGTCAGCCATGCTGACGGTTACATGAGAGCCACTTGATTAAGCTTCCTTCTCAACGCCTTGTCATGCGATCTTTAACCTTGCCTCTTTAAGTGTCTAACAGATAGTTAGGCTGAGGCTTTCCCAAAGTGCTTCAACTTCAAGAAGACTCTTACCAATGCAGTTTTGACAAACTGAGTAAACAGATGCATATGCTACTAACGTTTGTGGATTTGCTTCGCAATAATGCTGATTTTGATCTGTGTTCTCCCGTTACGGGAAGCTCTTCCCCTCAACTTCCGAACAACTTACAACAATTTCTTCCCTTCTGCTTCTGCGTGTCTGGATTACCTGCCAGAACGTCTGCCCCAGAGTGCCACCCTCACGCTGCTTTTCAGGCTTATTCTCCTGGATTCCTTATACAAGTTTATATAAGACTTGGATCAAGACTTGCAACGTGGCATTGCTTCCAACTCAGAATGCACTGTAGGGCTTTGCTTTCCTCCAGCAGCACGTAGCTAGAGTGGTCGTCACCCCATTCCCTGAAAGACTTGGGAAAAGATGAACCAGGAATCGAGGTTGAAAGCAAGTTCCCTAAAACAGAGATCCGGTGCTGAGTTTGTGATTAACCACTCTATCCAAATCATACCCACATATTCTCCTCAGGGTTGCAGAGGACCAAAGAAAAGGGGGAATTGTACCATAGCCAGCTGAATGCAGCCCTTCCCAGGCAGCCCTTGCTGTGCACTGTGACCCACTGCCCCGTTACCAGGCAATGGTTACCAGGAGACCACTAATGCCACTGTGACCACCCTGCTCAGCCATTGGTGGGCAGTGTAGTGGGCCCCTGCCCCAAGCAAGCCACTGTCTGTCAGCCATCTTTAGTGGGGGCCCTTTGTTAGGCAGCAGTCAGTGGAGTGCTGCCCCTTCAGACCTGGAGCATGAGGTAAGAGGCAAGTGCGGGCCTTCTCCCCAGCATTCTTCTGCTCACACAGCCTTGGGCCAGCTGGTGTCATGGGGGGCCGAGAGAACAGGCTGGGGGTGTGACCTGCAGGGCTCCAGAGCCAAGGCCATGAATGACCATTGGCCCAGACCAGGCCTTGAGGCAGTGTTGAACCTCTACCACACACCGCCACTGTGACCCTAAGGGTATGGCTCACAGTCTGGGCTACCTGACCGCCACGGTTTGGGTGGCCTGAGGAGCATTAAGACCTGTTGGGTCATGTGCACCCGGCTCCCTCAGTGATGAGAGCTAGCAAGGGTCTGGGACCTGGCCCTGAGGGAGCCACCAAGGCAGAGCTGCCTCCTCTGGGAGGCGTGGGCACTGGTGGGAGGACCCAGACCAGCTCCTGGACAAACCCTCCATGGCAGGAGGACCACCACCCCTCCCAGGGACCCCTTTCTCTTAGGTGGGTCTGGACCTCAGAGGGTGAGTCTTGTGCCTTGGGACCTTGCCCTTTCTTGTCACCCAGAGAGTGACATTTGTTTGCTGGAGATTGATAGGAACATTGAGACCTGACTATGACCTGTCCTCAAGAACAATGGATCGGACAGGGAGAAGTTTTCAATGAACAGCCACACCCCTCCATCACCTTACCTCTAAGAGGGCTTTGCTAAAAGCTTTCAAGGTTGGGGATTACCCAGCATAAGCCACCCATTTCCTTGAATGTCTCAACAACAAATATTTCTCGGCTCCAAAGTCCAATGTTTTGCTGTTGTTTGGCCTCACTGTGCGTCGCGCACACATCCTGGCCTTTGGTTACCAATTATAGCGAGCCAGCCAGGAGGTCTGTGCCCATGGTGTGTTGATCTCGATCAGGGCCGTCACCATTTATAGTTCCCAGCACATGCCAGAGTACATTTGGCTCCAGGATACTGGCAGGGATTCTCCCTGATATGCAGTGGCTGCCCTACAGCACGAGGCTGCTTGTCTTGGAGACATGTCCAGAGCAACGGTATACAGTTCATGTCATTTGGGGGTAAGTCGCTCCAGCTTGCACAGGCTGGGAAATAGGTCTACTCCAACTGGGCTGCTCCCCTTAGCGGATGGGAGCCCCTCTGAGTCCATTCCCTCTTGAGAACTGGGGGCCTCCATGTGGGAGTGGAAGTGGAAGTTGACAAAATGCCTTCTCTGGCTTTCTGTCTTTGTGATTGGAGTGTTTATTTGTTCTTCATGTGTTTGTGTGTGTCAATGTGGTGTTAATCACGGCAGTCTGTGCTGTGGTTTGTGGGATCCTGTTTGTGATTCGTACACTGTAGGTGTGTGAAACAGCACTTGCATTGAGTACTTGAGACGTCTTTGGTCAGTAACGGAGCTTGCATATGATCACACTAGGTATCATTCCCTCCTGCGTTGTGTTTCAGCTGTGGTGGAACATTGGTTGACATATTCCCTTTCCAATGGGTAGGAATCTGCCCTTTGGTGCCTGGGAACTGTGATCCTGAGAGACCTTTTGGCATTGCATTTGTCTCTCTGCTATTGGATAACACCTGCTGTGATCAGCAGAGCTCTAGTCCATCTTGTAGTCCGCTAAGGGACAAGCAAGTATTTTTTTTTTTTTTACATTGCATGGCCAGCATATTCTACGGATTCTGGTGAAACATGGCATCAAATGAATCATTTTCATATCTCCAAAACCAGTCTATGTAAAATATTCAGGTAGAGAAAGTTTGCTCAGTGAAATCCTTTTGGTTTTCATCATTGTGACCCTGAGAAAACGAGCATATTTCCAGGAGACATGTGGAAGTTCATGAAGCAAATTGAACTTTTCCTAATTTCTTTGCTTTTTCCTTTTTGGCTCTTTCTGCTTCCCAGGTCAGTAGGCATGACAACTGTGGTCCTGATTCCCTATCTTTCAATTTGCATGTTGTTTGTCATTTTGTTGTTAAAATGAGGGAACGTACTTCAAAAACACTGAGGATGTTGTTCATCCTCACCCTTTGCTTTGGTCCTCAGGACTGAGAGTTTCTTTTTGGCATGTACTTTTGCGTTTGTTTTGTGTGAAAGTGTTGTGGCTCTGGGAAACTCAAATGTGCTTCCCCAACGCACCCCTTTCAGGTGCATTCTCCAGATTTGGGCCACTTTTAGGGATAAGGCAATTGACATCAACTGCCGAGTTGATGTGTAAATGAGCTCTATTTCACTGAAAGGGAAGCACTTACCTATTCAATACTTCCTCCTCTTGAGAGAATTGGCCTCCATGGATTTCAGGTCCTGATGATCTGGCAAATAGCTAGTACTGAACTGATATCTGGTATGGAAGCTGCCTTAAGCTTCTTGCATTCTGAAGTATAAACCTTCTGTGGTCCCTAGGTTTCTTAGAGATCCAAAAAGACCTTATATCTGTTGCCAATTTGACAGCAAGGACCATAAGTTGAAATGATGACACTTGAAGTCTTTCTAAATGGCCTCTCTAGATTTGGGTAGCATGAAACTTCACCAAGGTAAGTGGCAAGCATTCCTTGACTCTCCAGGTCATTTCAAAGAGGATAGAGGATTGGAACATTGGATGCTGGGCACATCTAAGATTCCCTACCTTTGCCTACTTAGCAGAAGGTCTCAAAAGCATCCGTTTGCAATCAGAAATGCTGGTATGGCATCCAGCTGACAATTGCTTGCTTCTTGGTTTTCACTAAGTGAAGGTGTTAAGGACTTGAGGATTGTAATCGAAATATGTAATTAAAGCTAAGAAACTCATGAAAAGGAACACATTTCAGGATAGAGTAGGAAGGTGGGATAAATGTGTTGAGCCAAAAACCAACATTTGATGCATCATTGGGCTGAAACGAAACTCCACTTCGGGAAATGGATACTGTTATGAAAAATACGTTTTTTTCAAGGCTGGATTGGGTTCCCCTCTGCCAAGAGAACACGTTTACTTGGAATGCTGCTTTCAATAACATGGTATGTGAACTGTCCTGCCTTTAAGGGATCTCGATTTGCTTTTAAGATCTCTTCTCACTTTGGAGAAGAAAGAAGAATTCTCTTCAAAGGACTGATGAGCTTATTGGACCAGGTGTTTTGAAATAGTTTGTTAACTTTGGATTAGTTGCGGGGCCCTTAAGGCAACTCAAGGAGGACTCTTTCAGTCGTATATCTGGTATGGAAATTACAGAGAAAACATTGTGAAATGGGGGAGAAGCTTCTCCAATTACACAGGATGGATACATGGCACACCTGTCGATATTCTAGAAAGGGTACAAAGTTTCTGAAATGCAGGTATGCCTTGGGATAATCGGTCAGCCATGCTGACGGTTACATGAGAGCCACTTGATTAAGCTTCCTTCGCAACCCCTTGTCATGCGATCTTTAACCTTGCCTCTTTAAGTGTCTAACAGATAGTTAGGCTGAGGCTTTCCCAAAGTGCTTCAACTTCAAGAAGACTCTTACCAATGCAGTTTTGACAAACTGAGTAAACAGATGCATATGCTACTAACGTTTGTGGATTTGCTTCGCAATAATGCTGATTTTGATCTGTGTTCTCCCATTACAGGAAGCTCTTCCCCTCAACTTCCGAACAACTTACAACAATTTCTTCCCTTCTGCTTCTGCGTGTCTGGATTACCTGCCAGAACGTCTGCCCCAGAGTGCCACCCTCACGCTGCTTTTCAGGCTTATTCTCCTGGATTCCTTATACAAGTTTATATAAGACTTGGATCAAGCCTTGCAACGTGGCATTGCTTCCAACTCAGAATGCACTGTAGGGCTTTGCTTTCCTCCAGCAGCACGTAGCTACAGTGGTGGTCACCCCATTCCCTGAAAGACTTGGGAAAAGATGAACCAGGAATCTAGGTTGAAAGCAAGTCCCCTAAAACAGAGATCCGCTGCTGAGTTTATGATTAACCACTCTATCCAAATCATACCCACATATTCTCCTCAGGGTTGCAGAGGAGCAAAGAAAAGGGGGAATTGTACCATAGCCAGCTGAATGCAGCCCTTCCCAGGCAGCCCTTGCTGTGCACTGTGACCCACTGCCCCGTTACCAGGCAATGGTTACCAGGAGACCACTAATGCCACTGTGACCACCCTGCTCAGCCATTGGTGGGCAGTGTAGTGGGCCCCTGCCCCAAGCAAGCCACTGTCTGTCAGCCATCTTTAGTGGGGGCCCTTTGTTAGGCAGCAGTCAGTGGAGTGCTGCCCCTTCAGACCTGGAGCATGAGGTAAGAGGCAAGTGCGGGCCTTCTCCCCAGCATTCTTCTGCTCACACAGCCTTGGGCCAGCTGGTGTCATGGGGGGCCGAGAGAACAGGCTGGGGGTGTGACCTGCAGGGCTCCAGAGCCAAGGCCATGAATGACCATTGGCCCAGACCAGGCCTTGAGGCAGTGTTGAACCTCTACCACACACCGCCACTGTGACCCTAAGGGTATGGCTCACAGTCTGGGGTACCTGACCGCCACGGTTTGGGTGGCCTGAGGAGCATTAAGACCTGTTGGGTCATGTGCACCCGGCTCCCTCAGTGATGAGAGCTAGCAAGGGTCTGGGACCTGGCCCTGAGGGAGCCACCAAGGCAGAGCTGCCTCCTCTGGGAGGCGTGGGCACTGGTGGGAGGACCCAGACCAGCTCCTGGACAAACCCTCCATGGCACGAGGACCACCACCCCTCCCAGGGACCCCTTTCTCTTAGGTGGGTCTGGACCTCAGAGGGTGAGTCTTGTGCCTTGGGACCTTGCCCTTTCTTGTCACCCAGAGAGTGACATTTGTTTGCTGGAGATTGATAGGAACATTGAGACCTGACTATGACCTGTCCTCAAGAACAATGGATCGGACAGGGAGAAGTTTTCAATGAACAGCCACACCCCTCCATCACCTTACCTCTAAGAGGGCTTTGCTAAAAGCTTTCAAGGTTGGGGATTACCCAGCATAAGCCACCCATTTCCTTGAATGTCTCAACAACAAATATTTCTCGGCTCCAAAGTCCAATGTTTTGCTGTTGTTTGGCCTCACTGTGCGTCGCGCACACATCCTGGCCTTTGGTTACCAATTATAGCGAGCCAGCCAGGAGGTCAGTGCCCATGGTGTGTTGATCTCGATCAGGGGCGTCACCATTTATAGTTCCCAGCACATGCCAGAGTACATTTGGCTCCAGGATACTGGCAGGGATTCTCCCTGATATGCAGTGGCTGCCCTACAGCACGAGGCTGCTTGTCTTGGAGACATGTCCAGAGCAACGGTATACAGTTCATGTCATTTGGGGGTAAGTCGCTCCAGCTTGCACAGGCTGGGAAATAGGTCTACTCCAACTGGGCTGCTCCCCTTAGCGGATGGGAGCCCCTCTGAGTCCATTCCCTCTTGAGAACTGGGGGCCTCCATGTGGGAGTGGAAGTGGAAGTTGACAAAATGCCTTCTCTGGCTTTCTGTCTTTGTGATTGGAGTGTTTATTTGTTCTTCATGTGTTTGTGTGTGTCAATGTGGTGTTAATCACGGCAGTCTGTGCTTTGGTTTGTGGGATCCTGTTTGTGATTCGTACATTGTAGGTGTGTGAAACAGCACTTGCATTGAGTACTTGAGACGTCTTTGGTCAGTAACGGAGCTTGCATATGATCACACTAGGTATCGTTCCCTCCTGCGTTGTGTTTCAGCTGTGGTGGAACATTGGTTGACATATTCCCTTTCCAATGGGTAGGAATCTGCCCTTTGGTGCCTGGGAACTGCGATCCTGAGAGACCTTTTGGCATTGCATTTGTCTCTCTGCTATTGGATAACACCTGCTGTGATCAGCAGAGCTCTAGTCCATCTTGTAGTCCGCTAAGGGACAAGCATTTTTTTTTTTTTTTACATTGCATGGCCAGCATATTCTACAGATTCTGGTGAAACATGACATCAAATGAATCATTTTCATATCTCCAAAACCAGTCTATGTAAAATATTCAGTTAGAGAAAGTTTGCTCAGTGAAATCCTTTTGGTTTTCATCATTGTGACCCTGAGAAAACGAGCATATTTCCAGGAGACATGTGGAAGTTAATGAAGCAAATTGAACTTTTCCTAATTTCTTTGCTTTTTCCTTTTTGGCTCTTTCTGCTTCCCAGGTCAGTAGGCATGACAACTGTGGTCGTGATTCCCTATCTTTCAATTTGCATGTTGTTTGTCGTTTTGTTGTTAAAATGAGGGAACGTAGTTCGAAAACACTGAGGATGTTGTTCATCCTCACCCTTTGCTTTGGTCCTCAGGACTGAGAGTTTCTTTTCTGCATGTACTTTTGCGTTTGTTTTGTGTGAAAGTGTTGTGGCTCTGGGAAACTCAAATGTGCTTCCCCAACGCACCCCTTTCAGGTGCATTCTCCAGATTTGGGCCACTTTTAGGGATAAGGCAATTGACATCAACTGCCGAGTTGATGTGTAAATGAGCTCTATTTCACTGAAAGGGAAGCACTTACCAATTCAATACTTCCTCCTCTGGAGAGAATTGGCCTCCATGGATTTCAGGTCCTGATGATCTGGCAAATAGCTAGTACTGAACTGATATCTGGTATGGAAGCTGCCTTAAGCTTCTTGCATTCTGAAGTATAAACCATCTGTGGTCCCTAGGTTTCTTAGAGATCCAAAAAGACCTTATATCTGTTGCCAATTTGACAGCAAGGACCATAAGTTGAAATGATGACACTTGAAGTCTTTCTAAATGGCCTCTCTAGATTTGGGTAGCATGAAACTTCACCAAGGTAAGTGACAAGCATTCCTTGACTCTCCGGGTCATTTCAAAGAGGATAGAGGATTGGAACATTGGATGCTGCGCACATCTAAGATTCCCTACCTTTGCCTACTTAGCAGAAGGTCTCAAAAGCATCCGTTTGCAATCAGAAATGCTGGTATGGCATCCAGCTGACAATTGCTTGCTTCTTGGTTTTCACTAAGTGAAGGTGTTAAGGACTTGAGGATTGTAATCGAAATATGTAATTAAAGCTAAGAAACTCATGAAAAGGAACACATTTCAGGATAGAGTAGGAAGGTGGGATAAATGTGTTGAGCCAAAAACCAACATTTGATGCATCATTGGGCTGAAACGAAACTCCACTTCGGGAAATGGATACTGTTATGAAAAATACGTTTTTTTCAAGGCTGGATTGGGTTCCCCTCTGCCAAGAGAACACGTTTACTTGGAACGCTGCTTTCAATACCATGGTATGTGAACTGTCCTGCCTTTAAGGGATCTCTATTTGCTTTTAAGATCTCTTCTCACTTTGGAGAAGAAAGAAGAATTCTCTTCAAAGGACTGATGAGCTTATTGGACCAGGTGTTTTGAAATAGTTTGTTAACTTTGGATTAGTTGCGGGGCCCTTAAGGCAACTCAAGGAGGACTATTTCAGTCGTATATCTGGTATGGAAATTACAGAGAAAACATTGTGAAATGGGGGAGAAGCTTCTCCAATTACACAGGATGGATACACGGCACACCTGTCGATATTCTAGAAAGGGTACAAAGTTTCTGAAATGCAGGTATGCCTTGGGATAATCGGTCAGCCATGCTGACGGTTACATGAGAGCCACTTGATTAAGCTTCCTTCTCAACCCCTTGTCATGCGATCTTTAACCTTGCCTCTTTAAGTGTCTAACAGATAGTTCGGCTGAGGCTTTCCCAAAGTGCTTCAACTTCAAGAAGACTCTTACCAATGCAGTTTTGACAAACTGAGTAAACAGATGCATATGCTACTAACGTTTGTGGATTTGCTTCGCAATAATGCTGATTTTGATCTGTGTTCTCCCGTTACGGGAAGCTCTTCCCCTCAACTTCCTAACAACTTACAACAATTTCTTCCCTTCTGCTTCTGCGTGTCTGGATTACCTGCCAGAACGTCTGCCCCAGAGTGCCACCCTCACGCTGCTTTTCAGGCTTATTCTCCTGGATTCCTTATACAAGTTTATATAAGACTTGGATCAAGACTTGCAACGTGGCATTGCTTCCAACTCAGAATGCACTGTAGGGCTTTGCTTTCCTCCAGCAGCACGTAGCTAGAGTGGTGGTCACCCCATTCCCTGAAAGACTTGGGTAAAGATGAACCAGGAATCAAGGTTGAAAGCAAGTCCCCTAAAACAGAGATCCGCTGCTGAGTTTATGATTAACCACTCTATCCAAATCATACCCACATATTCTCCTCAGGGTTGCAGAGGACCAAAGAAAAGGGGGAATTGTACCATAGCCAGCTGAATGCAGCCCTTCCCAGGCAGCCCTTGCTGTGCACTGTGACCCACTGCCACGTTACCAGGCAATGGTTACCAGGAGACCACTAATGCCACTGTGACCACCCTGCTCAGCCATTGGTGGGCAGTGTAGTGGGCCCCTGCCCCAAGCAAGCCACTGTCTGTCAGCCATCTTTAGTGGGGGCCCTTTGTTAGGCAGCAGTCAGTGGAGTGCTGCCCCTTCAGACCTGGAGCATGAGGTAAGAGGCAAGTGCCAGCCTTCTCCCCAGCATTCTTCTGCTCACACTGCCTTGGGCCAGCTGGTGTGATGGGGGGCCGAGAGAACAGGCTGGGGGTGTGCCCTGCAGGGCTCCAGAGCCAAGGCCATGAATGACCATTGGCCCAGACCAGGCCTTGAGGCAGTGTTGAACCTCTACCACACACCGCCACTGTGACCCTAAGGGTATGGCTCACAGTCTGGGGTACCTGACCGCCACTGTTTGGGTGGCCTGAGGAGCATTAAGACCTGTTGGGTCATGTGCACCCGGCTCCCTCAGTGATGAGAGCTAGCAAGGGTCTGGGACCTGGCCCTGAGGGAGCCACCAAGGCAGAGCTGCCTCCTCTGTGAGGCGTGGGCACTGGTGGAAGGACCCAGACCAGCTCCTGGACAAACCCTCCATGGCAGGAGGACCACCACCCCTCCCAGGGACCCCTTTCTCTTAGGTGGGTCTGGACCTCAGAGGGTGAGTCTTGTGCCTTGGGACCTTGTCCTTTCTTGTCACCCAGAGAGTGACATTTGTTTGCTGGAGATTGATAGGAACATTGAGACCTGACTATGACCTGTCCTCAAGAACAATGGATCGGACAGGGAGAAGTTTTCAACGAACAGCCACACCCCTCCATCACCTTACCTCTAAGAGGGCTTTGCTAAAAGCTTTCAAGGTTGGGGATTACCCAGCATAAGCCACCCATTTCCTTGAATGTCTCAACAACAAATATTTCTCGGCTCCAAAGTCCAATGTTTTGCTGTTGTTTGGCCTCAGTGTGCGTCGCGCACACATCCTGGCCTTTGGTTACCAATTATAGCGAGCCAGCCAAGAGGTCTGTGCCCATGGTGTGTTGATCTCGATCAGGGGCGTCGCCATTTATAGTTCCCAGCACATGCCAGAGTACATTTGGCTCCAGGATACTGGCAGGGATTCTCCCTGATATGCAGTGGCTGCCCTACAGCACAAGGCTGCTTGTCTTGGAGACATGTCCAGAGCAACGGTATACAGTTCATGTCATTTGGGCGTAAGTCGCTCCAGCTTGCACAGGCTGGGAAATAGGTCTACTCCAACTGGGCTGCTCCCCTTAGCGGATGGGAGCCCCTCTGAGTCCATTCCCTCTTGAGAACTGGGGGCCTCCATGTGGGAGTGGAAGTGGACGTTGACAAAATGCCTTCTCTGGCTTTCTGTCTTTGTGATTGGAGTGTTTATTTGTTCTTCATGTGTTTGTGTGTGTCAATGTGGTGTTAATCACGGCAGTCTGTGCTGTGCTTTGTGGGATCCTGTTTGTGATTCGTACATTGTAGGTGTGTGAAACAGCACTTGCATTGAGTACTTGAGACGTCTTTGGTCAGTAACGGAGCTTGCATATGATCACACTAGGTATCGTTCCCTCCTGCGTTGTGTTTCAGCTGTGGTGGAACATTCGTTGACATATTCCCTTTCCAATGGGTAGGAATCTGCCCTTTGGTGCCTGGGAACTGCGATCCTGAGAGACCTTTTGGCATTGCATTTGTCTCTCTGCTATTGGATAACACCTGCTGTGATCAGCAGAGCTCTAGTCCATCTTGTAGTCCACTAAGGGAAAAGCAAGTATTTTTTTTTTTTTTTTTACATTGCATGGCCATCATATTCTACAGATTCTGGTGAAACATGGCATCAAATGAATCATTTTCATATCTCCAAAACCAGTCTATGTAAAATATTCAGTTAGAGAAAGTTTGCTCAGTGAAATCCTTTTGGTTTTCATCATTGTGGCCCTGAGAAAATGAGCATATTTCTAGGAGACATGTGGAAGTTCATGAAGCAAATTGAACTTTTCCTAATTTCTTTGCTTTTTCCTTTTTGGCTCTTTCTGCTTCCCAGGTCAGTAGGCATGACAACTGTGGTCGTGATTCCCTATCTTTCAATTTGCATGTTGTTTGTCGTTTTGTTGTTAAAATGAGGGAACGTAGTTCGAAAACACTGAGGATGTTGTTCATCCTCAGCCTTTGCTTTGGTCCTCAGGACTGAGAGTTTCTTTTTGGCATGTACTTTTGCGTTTGTTTTGTGTGAAAGTGTTGTGGCTCTGGGAAACTCAAATGTGCTTCCCCAACGCACCGCTTTCAGGTGCATTCTCCAGATTTGGGCCACTTTTAGGGATAAGGCAATTGACATCAACTGCCGAGTTGATGTGTAAATGAGCTCTATTTCACTGAAAGGGAAGCACTTACCAATTCAATACTTCTTCCTCTGGAGAGAATTGGCCTCCATGGATTTCAGGTCCTGATGATCTGGCAAATAGCTAGTACTGAACTGATATCTGGTATGGAAGCTGCCTTAAGCTTCTTGCATTCTGAAGTATAAACCTTCTGTGGTCCCTAGGTTTCTTAGAGATCCAAAAAGACCTTATATCTGTTGCCAATTTGACAGCAAGGACCATAAGTTGAAATGATGACACTTGAAGTCTTTCTAAATGGCCTCTCTAGATTTGGGTAGCATGAAACTTCACCAAGGTAAGTGACAAGCATTCCTTGACTCTCCGGGTCATTTCAAAGAGGATAGAGGATTGGAACATTGGATGCTGCGCACATCTAAGATTCCCTACCTTTGCCTACTTAGCAGAAGGTCTCAAAAGCATCCGTTTGCAATCAGAAATGCTGGTATGGCATCCAGCTGACAATTGCTTGCTTCTTGGTTTTCACTAAGTGAAGGTGTTAAGGACTTGAAGATTGTAATCGAAATATGTAATTAAAGCTAAGAAACTCATGAAAAGGAACACATTTCAGGATAGAGTAGGAAGGTGGGATAAATGTGTTGAGCCAAAAACCAACATTTGATGCATCATTGGGCTGAAACGAAACTCCACTTCGGGAAATGGATACTGTTATTAAAAATACGTTTTTTTCAAGGCTGGATTGGGTTCCCCTCTGCCAAGAGAACACGTTTACTTGGAATGCTGCTTTCAATAACATGGTATGTGAACTGTCCTGCCTTTAAGGGATCTCGATTTGCTTTTAAGATCTCTTCTCACTTTGGAGAAGAAAGAAGAATTCTCTTCAAAGGACTGATGAGCTTATTGGACCAGGTGTTTTGAAATAGTTTGTTAACTTTGGATTAGTTGCGGGGCCCTTAAGGCAACTCAAGGAGGACTCTTTCAGTCGTATATCTGGTATGGAAATTACAGAGAAAACATTGTGAAATGGGGGAGAAGCTTCTCCAATTACACAGGATGGATACATGGCACACCTGTCGATATTCTAGAAAGGGTACAAAGTTTCTGAAATGCAGGTATGCCTTGGGATAATCGGTCAGCCATGCTGACGGTTACATGAGAGCCACTTGATTAAGCTTCCTTCTCAACCCCTTGTCATGCGATCTTTAACCTTGCCTCTTTAAGTGTCTAACAGATAGTTCGGCTGAGGCTTTCCCAAAGTGCTTCAACTTCAAGAAGACTCTTACCAATGCAGTTTTGACAAACTGAGTAAACAGATGCATATGCTACTAACGTTTGTGGATTTGCTTCGCAATAATGCTGATTTTGATCTGTGTTCTCCCGTTACGGGAAGCTCTTCCCCTCAACTTCCTAACAACTTACAACAATTTCTTCCCTTCTGCTTCTGCGTGTCTGGATTACCTGCCAGAACGTCTGCCCCAGAGTGCCACCCTCACGCTGCTTTTCAGGCTTATTCTCCTGGATTCCTTATACAAGTTTATATAAGACTTGGATCAAGACTTGCAACGTGGCATTGCTTCCAACTCAGAATGCACTGTAGGGCTTTGCTTTCCTCCAGCAGCACGTAGCTAGAGTGGTGGTCACCCCATTCCCTGAAAGACTTGGGTAAAGATGAACCAGGAATCTAGGTTGAAAGCAAGTCCCCTAAAACAGAGATCCGCTGCTGAGTTTATGATTAACCACTCTAGCCAAATCATACCCACATATTCTCCTCAGGGTTGCAGAGGACCAAAGAAAAGGGGGAATTGTACCATAGCCAGCTGAATGCAGCCCTTCCCAGGCAGCCCTTGCTGTGCACTGTGACCCACTGCCCCGTTACCAGGCAATGGTTACCAGGAGACCACTAATGCCACTGTGACCACCCTGCTCAGCCATTGGTGGGCAGTGTAGTGGGCCCCTGCCCCAAGCAAGCCACTGTCTGTCAGCCATCTTTAGTGGGGGCCCTTTGTTAGGCAGCAGTCAGTGGAGTGCTGCCCCTTCAGACCTGGAGCATGAGGTAAGAGGCAAGTGCCAGCCTTCTCCCCAGCATTCTTCTGCTCACACTGCCTTGGGCCAGCAGGTGTGATGGGGGGCCGAGAGAACAGGCTGTGGGTGTGCCCTGCAGGGCTCCAGAGCCAAGGCCATGAATGACCATTGGCCCAGACCAGGCCTTGAGGCAGTGTTGAACCTCTACCACACACCGCCACTGTGACCCTAAGGGTATGGCTCACAGTCTGGGGTACCTGACCGCCACTGTTTGGGTGGCCTGAGGAGCATTAAGACCTGTTGGGTCATGTGCACCCGGCTCCCTCAGTGATGAGAGCTAGCAAGGGTCTGGGACCTGGCCCTGAGGGAGCCACCAAGGCAGAGCTGCCTCCTCTGTGAGGCGTGGGCACTGGTGGGAGGACCCAGACCAGCTCCTGGACAAACCCTCCATGGCAGGAGGACCACCACCCCTCCCAGGGACCCCTTTCTCTTAGGTGGGTCTGGACCTCAGAGGGTGAGTCTTGTGCCTTGGGACCTTGTCCTTTCTTGTCACCCAGAGAGTGACATTTGTTTGCTGGAGATTGATAGGAACATTGAGACCTGACTATGACCTGTCCTCAAGAACAATGGATCGGACAGGGAGAAGTTTTCAACGAACAGCCACACCCCTCCATCACCTTACCTCTAAGAGGGCTTTGCTAAAAGCTTTCAAGGTTGGGGATTACCCAGCATAAGCCACCCATTTCCTTGAATGTCTCAACAACAAATATTTCTCGGCTCCAAAGTCCAATGTTTTGCTGTTGCTTGGCCTCACTGTGCGTCGCGCACACATCCTGGCCTTTGGTTACCAATTATAGCGAGCCAGCCAGGAGGTCTGTGCCCATGGTGTGTTGATCTCGATCAGGGGCGTCGCCATTTATAGTTCCCAGCACATGCCAGAGTACATTTGGCTCCAGGATACTGGCAGGGATTCTCCCTGATATGCAGTGGCTGCCCTACAGCACGAGGCTGCTTGTCTTGGAGACATGTCCAGAGCAACGGTATACAGTTCATGTCATTTGGGCGTAAGTCGCTCCAGCTTGCACAGGCTGGGAAATAGGTCTACTCCAACTGGGCTGCTCCCCTTAGCGGATGGGAGCCCCTCTGAGTCCATTCCCTCTTGAGAACTGGGGGCCTCCATGTGGGAGTGGAAGTGGAAGTTGACAAAATGCCTTCTCTGGCTTTCTGTCTTTGTGATTGGAGTGTTTATTTGTTCTTCATATGTTTGTGTGTGTCAATGTGGTGTTAATCACGGCAGTCTGGGCTTTGGTTTGTGGGATCCTGTTTGTGATTCGTACATTGTAGGTGTGTGAAACAGCACTTGCATTGAGTACTTGAGATGTCTTTGGTCAGTAACGGAGCTTGCATATGATCACACTAGGTATCGTTCCCTCCTGCGTTGTGTTTCAGCTGTGGTGGAGCATTCGTTGACATATTCCCTTTCCAATGGGTAGGAATCTGCCCTTTGGTGCCTGGGAACTGCGATCCTGAGAGACCTTTTGGCATTGCATTTGTCTCTCTGCTATTGGGTAACACCTGCTGTGATCAGCAGAGCTCTAGTCCATCTTGTAGTCCACTAAGGGACAAGCAAGTATTTTTTTTTTTTTTTTTACATTGCATGGCCATCATATTCTACAGATTCTGGTGAAACATGGCATCAAATGAATCATTTTCATATCTCCAAAACCAGTCTATGTAAAATATTCAGTTAGAGAAAGTTTGCTCAGTGAAATCCTATTGGTTTTCATCATTGTGACCCTGAGAAAATGAGCATATTTCCATGAGACATGTGGAAGTTCATGAAGCAAATTGAACTTTTCCTAATTTCTTTGCTTTTTCCTTTTTGGCTCTTTCTGCTTCCCAGGTCAGTAGGCATGACAACTGTGGTCGTGATTCCCTATCTTTCAATTTGCATGTTGTTTGTCGTTTTGTTGTTAAAATGAGGGAACGTAGTTCGAAAACACTGAGGATGTTGTTCATCCTCACCCTTTGCTTTGGTCCTCAGGACTGAGAGTTTCTTTTTGGCATGTACTTTTGCGTTTGTTTTGTGTGAAAGTGTTGTGGCTCTGGGAAACTCAAATGTGCTTCCCCAACGCACCACTTTCTGGTGCATTCTCCAGATTTGGGCCACTTTTAGGGATAAGGCAATTGACATCAACTGCCGAGTTGATGTGTAAATGAGCTCTATTTCACTAAAGGGATGCACTTACCAATACAATACTTCCTCCTCTGGAGAGAATTGGCCTCCATGGATTTCAGGTCCTGATGATCTGGCAAATAGCTAGTACTGAACTGATATCTGGTATGGAAGCTGCCTTAAGCTTCTTGCATTCTGAAGTGTAAACCTTCTGCGGTCCCTAGGTTTCTTAGAGATCCAAAAAGACCTTATATCTGTTGCCAATTTGACAGCAAGGACCATAAGTTGAAATGATGACACTTGAAGTCTTTCTAAATGGCCTCTCTAGATTTGGGTAGCATGAAACTTCACCAAGGTAAGTGACAAGCATTCCTTGACTCTCCGGGTCATTTCAAAGAGGATAGAGGATTGGAACATTGGATGCTGCGCACATCTAAGATTCCCTACCTTTGCCTACTTAGCAGAAGGTCTCAAAAGCATCCGTTTGCAATCAGAAATGCTGGTATGGCATCCAGCTGACAATTGCTTGCTTCTTGGTTTTCACTAAGTGAAGGTGTTAAGGACTTGAAGATTGTAATCGAAATATGTAATTAAAGCTAAGAAACTCATGAAAAGGAACACATTTCAGGATAGAGTAGGAAGGTGGGATAAATGTGTTGAGCCAAAAACCAACATTTGATGCATCAATGGGCTGAAACGAAACTCCACGTCGGGAAATGGATACTGTTATTAAAAATACGTTTTTTTCAAGGCTGGATTGGGTTCCCCTCTGCCAAGAGAACACGTTTACTTGGAATGCTGCTTTCAATAACATGGTATGTGAACTGTCCTGCCTTTAAGGGATCTCGATTTGCTTTTAAGATCTCTTCTCACTTTGGAGAAGAAAGAAGAATTCTCTTCAAAGGACTGATGAGCTTATTGGACCAGGTGTTTTGAAATAGTTTGTTAACTTTGGATTAGTTGCGGGGCCCTTAAGGCAACTCAAGGAGGACTATTTCAGTCGTATATCTGGTATGGAAATTACAGAGAAAACATTGTGAAATGGGGGAGAAGCTTCTCCAATTACACAGGATGGATACATGGCACACCTGTCGATATTCTAGAAAGGGTACAAAGTTTCTGAAATGCAGGTATGCCTTGGGATAATCGGTCAGCCATGCTGACGGTTACATGAGAGCCACTTGATTAAGCTTCCTTCTCAACCCCTTGTCATGCGATCTTTAACCTTGCCTCTTTAAGTGTCTAACAGATAGTTAGGCTGAGGCTTTCCCAAAGTGCTTCAACTTCAAGAAGACTCTTACCAATGCAGTTTTGACAAACTGAGTAAACAGATGCATATGCTACTAACGTTTGTGGATTTGCTTCGCAATAATGCTGATTTTGATCTGTGTTCTCCCGTTACGGGAAGCTCTTCCCCTCAACTTCCTAACAACTTACAACAATTTCTTCCCTTCTGCTTCTGCGTGTCTGGATTACCTGCCAGAACGTCTGCCCCAGAGTGCCACCCTCACGCTGCTTTTCAGGCTTATTCTCCTGGATTCCTTATACATGTTTATATAAGACTTGGATCAAGACTTGCAACGTGGCATTGCTTCCAACTCAGAATGCACTGTAGGGCTTTGCTTTCCTCCAGCAGCACGTAGCTACAGTGGTGGTCACCCCATTCCCTGAAAGACTTGGGAAAAGATGAACCAGGAATCTAGGTTGAAAGCAAGTCCCCTAAAACAGAGATCCGCTGCTGAGTTTATGATTAACCACTCTATCCAAATCATACCCACATATTCTCCTCAGGGTTGCAGAGGACCAAAGAAAAGGGGGAATTGTACCATAGCCAGCTGAATGCAGCCCTTCCCAGGCAGCCCTTGCTGTGCACTGTGACCCACTGCCCCGTTACCAGGCAATGGTTACCAGGAGACCACTAATGCCACTGTGACCACCCTGCTCAGCCATTGGTGGGCAGTGTAGTGGGCCCCTGCCCCAAGCAAGCCACTGTCTGTCAGCCATCTTTAGTGGGGGCCCTTTGTTAGGCAGCAGTCAGTGCAGTGCTGCCCCTTCAGACCTGGAGCATGAGGTAAGAGGCAAGTGCCAGCCTTCTCCCCAGCATTCTTCTGCTCACACGGCCTTGGGCCAGCTGGTGTGATGGGGGGCCCAGAGAACAGGCTGTGGGTGTGTCCTGCAGGGCTCCAGAGCCAAGGCCATGAATGACCATTGGCCCAGACCAGGCCTTGAGGCAGTGTTGAACCTCTACCACACACTGCCACTGTGACCCTAAGGGTATGGCTCACAGTCTGGGGTACCTGACCGCCACTGTTTGGGTGGCCTGAGGAGCATTAAGACCTGTTGGGTCATGTGCACCCGGCTCCCTCAGTGATGAGAGCTAGCAAGGGTCTGGGACCTGGCCCTGAGCGAGCCACCAAGGCAGAGCTGCCTCCTCTGTGAGGCGTGGGCACTGGTGGGAGGACCCAGACCAGCTCCTGGACAAACCCTCCATGGCAGGAGGACCACCACCCCTCCCAGGGACCCCTTTCTCTTAGGTGGGTCTGGACCTCAGAGGGTGAGCCTTGTGCCTTGGGACCTTGCCCTTTCTTGTCACCCAGAGAGTGACATTTGTTTGCTGGAGATTGATAGGAACATTGAGACCTGACTATGACCTGTCCTCAAGAACAATGGATCGGACAGGGAGAAGTTTTCAACGAACAGCCACACCCCTCCATCACCTTACCTCTAAGAGGGCTTTGCTAAAAGCTTTCAAGGTTGGGGATTACCCAGCATAAGCCACCCATTTCCTTGAATGTCTCAACAACAAATATTTCTCGGCTCCAAAGTCCAATGTTTTGCTGTTGTTTGGCCTCACTGTGCGTCGCGCACACATCCTGGCCTTTGGTTACCAATTATAGCGAGCCAGCCAGGAGGTCTGTGCCCATGGTGTGTTGATCTCGATCAGGGGCGTCGCCATTTATAGTTCCCAGCACATGCCAGAGTACATTTGGCTCCAGGATACTGGCAGGGATTCTCCCTGATATGCAGTGGCTGCCCTACAGCACGAGGCTGCTTGTCTTGGAGACATGTCCAGAGCAATGGTATACAATTCATGTCATTTGGGGGTAAGTCGCTCCAGCTTGCACAGGCTGGGAAATAGGTCTACTCCAACTGGGCTGCTCCCCTTAGCGGATGGGAGCCCCTCTGAGTCCATTCCCTCTTGAGAACTGGGGGCCTCCATGTGGGAGTGGAAGTGGAAGTTGACAAAATGCCTTCTCTGGCTTTCTGTCTTTGTGATTGGAGTGTTTATTTGTTCTTCATGTGTTTGTGTGTGTCAATGTGGTGTTAATCACGGCAGTCTGTGCTTTGGTTTGTGGGATCCTGTTTGTGATTCGTACATTGTAGGTGTGTGAAACAGCACTTGCATTGAGTACTTGAGACGTCTTTGGTCAGTAACGGAGCTTGCATATGATCACACTAGGTATCGTTCCCTCCTGCATTGTGTTTCAGCTGTGGTGGAACATTGGTTGACATATTCCCTTTCCAATGGGTAGGAATCTGCCCTTTGGTGCCTGGGAACTGCGATCCTGAGAGACCTTTTGGCATTGCATTTGTCTCTCTGCTATTGGATAACACCTGCTGTGATCAGCAGAGCTGTAGTCCATCTTGTAGTCCGCTAAGGGATAAGCAAGTATTTTTTTTTTTTTTACATTGCATGGCCAGCATATTCTACAGATTCTGGTGAAACATGACATCAAATGAATCATTTTCATATCTCCAAAACCAGTCTATGTAAAATATTCAGGTAGAGAAAGTTTGCTCAGTGAAATCCTTTTGGTTTTCATCATTGTGACCCTGAGAAAACGAGCATATTTCCAGGAGACATGTGGAAGTTCATGAAGCAAATTGAACTTTTCCTAATTTCTTTGCTTTTTCCTTTTTGGCTCTTTCTGCTTCCCAGGTCAGTAGGCATGACAACTGTGGTCCTGATTCCCTATCTTTCAATTTGCATGTTGTTTGTCGTTTTGTTGTTAAAATGAGGGAACGTAGTTCGAAAACACTGAGGATGTTGTTCATCCTCACCCTTTGCTTTGGTCCTCAGGACTGAGAGTTTCTTTTTTGCATGCACTTTTGCGTTTGTTTTGTGTGAAAGTGTTGTGGCTCTGGGAAACTCAAATGTGCTTCCCCAACGCACCCCTTTCAGGTGCATTCTCCAGATTTGGGCCACTTTTAGGGATAAGGCAATTGACATCAACTGCCGAGTTGATGTGTAAATGAGCTCTATTTCACTGAAAGGGAAGCACTTACCTATTCAATACTTCCTCCTCTGGAGAGAATTGGCCTCCATGGATTTCAGGTCCTGATAATCTGGCAAATAGCTAGTACTGAACTGATATCTGGTATGGAAGCTGCCTTAAGCTTCTTGCATTCTGAAGTATAAACCTTCTGCGGTCCCTAGGTTTCTTAGAGATCCAAAAAGACCTTATATCTGTTGCCAATTTGACAGCAAGGACCATAATTTGAAATGATGACACTTGAAGTCTTTCTAAATGGCCTCTCTAGATTTGGGTAGCATGAAACTTCACCCAGGTAAGTGGCAAGCATTCCTTGACTCTCCGCGTCATTTCAAAGAGGATAGAGGATTGGGACATTGGATGCTGGGCACATCTAGGATTCCCTACCTTTGCCTACTTAGCAGAAGGTCTCAAAAGCATCCGTTTGCAATCAGAAATGCTGGTATGGCATCCAGCTGACAATTGCTTGCTTCTTGGTTTTCACTAAGTGAAGGTGTTAAGGACTTGAGGATTGTAATCAAAATATGTAATTAAAGCTAAGAAACTCATGAAAAGGAACACATTTCAGGATAGAGTAGGAAGGTGGGATAAATGTGTTGAGCCAAAAACCAACATTTGATGCATCATTGGGCTGAAACGAAACTCCACTTCGGGAAATGGATACTGTTATTAAAAATACGTTTTTTTCAAGGCTGGATTGGGTTCCCCTCTGCCAAGAGAACACGTTTACTTGGAATGCTGCTTTCAATAACATGGTATGTGAACTGTCCTGCCTTTAAGGGATCTCGATTTGCTTTTGAGATCTCTTCTCACTTTGGAGAAGAAAGAAGAATTCTCTTCAAAGGACTGAGGAGCTTATTGGACCAGGTGTTTTGAAATATTTTGTTAACTTTGGATTAGTTGCGGGGCCCTTAAGGCAACTCAAGGAGGACTATTTCAGTCGTATATCTGGTATGGAAATTACAGAGAAAACATTGTGAAATGGGGGAGAAGCTTCTCCAATTACACAGGATGGATACATGGCACACCTGTCGATATTCTAGAAAGGGTACAAAGTTTCTGAAATGCAGGTATGCCTTGGGATAATCGGTCAGCCATGCTGACGGTTACATGAGAGCCACTTGATTAAGCTTCCTTCTCAACCCCTTGTCATGCGATCTTTAACCTTGCCTCTTTAAGTGTCTAACAGATAGTTAGGCTGAGGCTTTCCCAAAGTGCTTCAACTTCAAGAAGACTCTTACCAATGCAGTTTTGACAAACTGAGTAAACAGATGCATATGCTACTAACGTTTGTGGATTTGCTTCGCAATAATGCTGATTTTGATCTGTGTTCTCCCGTTACGGGAAGCTCTTCCCCTGAACTTCCTAACAACTTACAACAATTTCTTCCCTTCTGCTTCTGCGTGTCTGGATTACCTGCCAGAACGTCTGCCCCAGAGTGCCACCCTCATGCTGCTTTTCAGGCTTATTCTCCTGGATTCCTTATACATGTTTATATAAGACTTGGATCAAGACTTGCAACGTGGCATTGCTTCCAACTCAGAATGCACTGTAGGGCTTTGCTTTCCTGCAGCAGGACGTAGCTAGAGTGGTGGTCACCCCATTCCCTGAAAGACTTGGGAAAAGATGAACCAGGAATCTAGGTTGAAAGCAAGTCCCCTAAAACAGAGATCCGCTGCTGAGTTTATGATTAACCACTCTATCCAAATCATACCCACATATTCTCCTCAGGGTTGCAGAGGAGCAAAGAAAAGGGGGAATTGTACCATAGCCAGCTGAATGCAGCCCTTCCCAGGCAGCCCTTGCTGTGCACTGTGACCCACTGCCCCGTTACCAGGCAATGGTTCCCAGGAGACCACTAATGCCACTGTGACCACCCTGCTCAGCCATTGGTGGGCAGTGTAGTGGGCCCCTGCCCCAAGCAAGCCACTGTCTGTCAGCCATCTTTAGTGGGGGCCCTTTGTTAGGCAGCAGTCAGTGCAGTGCTGCCCCTTCAGACCTGGAGCATGAGGTAAGAGGCAAGTGCCAGCCTTCTCCCCAGCATTCTTCTGCTCACACGGCCTTGGGCCAGCTGGTGTGATGGGGGGCCCAGAGAACAGGCTGGTGGTGTGTCCTGCAGGGCTCCAGAGCCAAGGCCATGAATGACCATTGGCCCAGACCAGGCCTTGAGGCAGTGTTGAACCTCTACCACACACTGCCACTGTGACCCTAAGGGTATGGCTCACAGTCTGGGGTACCTGACCGCCACTGTTTGGGTGGCCTGAGGAGCATTAAGACCTGTTGGGTCATGTGCACCCGGCTCACTCAGTGATGAGATCTAGCAAGGGTCTGGGACCTGGCCCTGAGCGAGCCACCAAGGCAGAGCTGCCTCCTCTGTGAGGCGTGGGCACTGGTGGGAGGACCCAGACCAGCTCCTGGACAAACCCTCCATGGCAGGAGGACCACCACCCCTCCCAGGGACCCCTTTCTCTTAGGTGGGTCTGGACCTCAGAGGGTGAGTCTTGTGCCTTGGGACCTTGCCCTTTCTTGTCACCCAGAGAGTGACATTTGTTTGCTGGAGATTGATAGGAACATTGAGACCTGACTATGACCTGTCCTCAAGAACAATGGATCGGACAGGGAGAAGTTTTCAACGAACAGCCACACCCCTCCATCACCTTACCTCTAAGAGGGCTTTGCTAAAAGCTTTCAAGGTTGGGGATTACCCAGCATAAGCCACCCATTTCCTTGAATGTCTCAACAACAAATATTTCTCGGCTCCAAAGTCCAATGTTTTGCTGTTGTTTGGCCTCACTGTGCGTCGCGCACACATCCTGGCCTTTGGTTACCAATTATAGCGAGCCAGCCAGGAGGTCTGTGCCCATGGTGTGTTGATCTCGATCAGGGGCGTCGCCATTTATAGTTCCCAGCACATGCCAGAGTACATTTGGCTCCAGGATACTGGCAGGGATTCTCCCTGATATGCAGTGGCTGCCCTACAGCACGAGGCTGCTTGTCTTGGAGACATGTCCAGAGCAATGGTATACAATTCATGTCATTTGGGGGTAAGTCGCTCCAGCTTGCACAGGCTGGGAAATAGGTCTACTCCAACGGGGCTGCTCCCCTTAGCGGATGGGAGCCCCTCTGAGTCCATTCCCTCTTGAGAACTGGGGGCCTCCATGTGGGAGTGGAAGTGGAAGTTGACAAAATGCCTTCTCTGGCTTTCTGTCTTTGTGATTGGAGTGTTTATTTGTTCTTCATGTGTTTGTGTGTGTCAATGTGGTGTTAATCACGGCAGTCTGTGCTTTGGTTTGTGGGATCCTGTTTGTGATTCGTACATTGTAGGTGTGTGAAACAGCACTTGCATTGAGTACTTGAGACGTCTTTGGTCAGTAACGGAGCTTGCATATGATCACACTAGGTATCGTTCCCTCCTGCATTGTGTTTCAGCTGTGGTGGAACATTGGTTGACATATTCCCTTTCCAATGGGTAGGAATCTGCCCTTTGGTGCCTGGGAACTGCGATCCTGAGAGACCTTTTGGCATTGCATTTGTCTCTCTGCTATTGGATAACACCTGCTGTGATCAGCAGAGCTGTAGTCCATCTTGTAGTCCGCTAAGGGAGAAGCAAGTATTTTTTTTTTTTTTTACATTGCATGGCCAGCATATTCTACAGATTCTGGTGAAACATGACATCAAATGAATCATTTTCATATCTCCAAAACCAGTCTATGTAAAATATTCAGGTAGAGAAAGTTTGCTCAGTGAAATCCTTTTGGTTTTCATCATTGTGACCCTGAGAAAACGAGCATATTTCCAGGAGACATGTGGAAGTTCATGAAGCAAATTGAACTTTTCCTAATTTCTTTGCTTTTTCCTTTTTGGCTCTTTCTGCTTCCCAGGTCAGTAGGCATGACAACTGTGGTCGTGATTCCCTATCTTTCAATTTGCATGTTGTTTGTCGTTTTGTTGTTAAAATGAGGGAACGTAGTTCGAAAACACTGAGGATGTTGTTCATCCTCACCCTTTGCTTTGGTCCTCAGGACTGAGAGTTTCTTTTTTGCATGCACTTTTGCGTTTGTTTTGTGTGAAAGTGTTGTGGCTCTGGGAAACTCAAATGTGCTTCCCCAACGCACCCCTTTCAGGTGCATTCTCCAGATTTGGGCCACTTTTAGGGATAAGGCAATTGACATCAACTGCCGAGTTGATGTGTAAATGAGCTCTATTTCACTGAAAGGGAAGCACTTACCTATTCAATACTTCCTCCTCTGGAGAGAATTGGCCTCCATGGATTTCAGGTCCTGATGATCTGGCAAATAGCTAGTACTGAACTGATATCTGGTATGGAAGCTGCCTTAAGCTTCTTGCATTCTGAAGTGTAAACCTTCTGCGGTCCCTAGGTTTCTTAGAGATCCAAAAAGACCTTATATCTGTTGCCAATTTGACAGCAAGGACCATAAGTTGAAATGATGACACTTGAAGTCTTTCTAAATGGCCTCTCTAGATTTGGGTAGCATGAAACTTCACCAAGGTAAGTGGCAAGCATTCCTTGACTCTCCAGGTCATTTCAAAGTGGATAGAGGATTGGGACATTGGATGCTGGGCACATCTAGGATTCCCTACCTTTGCCTACTTAGCAGAAGGTCTCAGAAGCATCCGTTTGCAATCAGAAATGCTGGTATGGCATCCAGCTGACAATTGCTTGCTTCTTGGTTTTCACTAAGTGAAGGTGTTAAGGACTTGAGGATTGTAATCAAAATATGTAATTAAAGCTAAGAAACTCATGAAAAGGAACACATTTCAGGATAGAGTAGGAAGGTGGGATAAATGTGTTGAGCCAAAAACCAACATTTGATGCATCATTGGGCTGAAACGAAACTCCACTTCGGGAAATGGATACTGTTATTAAAAATACGTTTTTTTCAAGGCTGGATTGGGTTCCCCTCTGCCAAGAGAACACGTTTACTTGGAATGCTGCTTTCAATAACATGGTATGTGAACTGTCCTGCCTTTAAGGGATCTCGATTTGCTTTTGAGATCTCTTCTCACTTTGGAGAAGAAAGAAGAATTCTCTTCAAAGGACTGAGGAGCTTATTGGACCAGGTGTTTTGAAATATTTTGTTAACTTTGGATTAGTTGCGGGGCCCTTAAGGCAACTCAAGGAGGACTATTTCAGTCGTATATCTGGTATGGAAATTACAGAGAAAACATTGTGAAATGGGGGAGAAGCTTCTCCAATTACACAGGATGGATACATGGCACACCTGTCGATATTCTAGAAAGGGTACAAAGTTTCTGAAATGCAGGTATGCCTTGGGATAATCGGTCAGCCATGCTGACGGTTACATGAGAGCCACTATATTAAGCTTCCTTCTCAACCCCTTGTCATGCGATCTTTAACCTTGCCTCTTTAAGTGTCTAACAGATAGTTAGGCTGAGGCTTTCCCAAAGTGCTTCAACTTCAAGAAGACTCTTACCAATGCAGTTTTGACAAACTGAGTAAACAGATGCATATGCTACTAACGTTTGTGGATTTGCTTCGCAATAATGCTGATTTTGATCTGTGTTCTCCCGTTACGGGAAGCTCTTCCCCTGAACTTCCTAACAACTTACAACAATTTCTTCCCTTCTGCTTCTGCGTGTCTGGATTACCTGCCAGAACGTCTGCCCCAGAGTGCCACCCTCATGCTGCTTTTCAGGCTTATTCTCCTGGATTCCTTATACATGTTTATATAAGACTTGGATCAAGACTTGCAACGTGGCATTGCTTCCAACTCAGAATGCACTGTAGGGCTTTGCTTTCCTGCAGCAGGACGTAGCTAGAGTGGTGGTCACCCCATTCCCTGAAAGACTTGGGAAAAGATGAACCAGGAATCTAGGTTGAAAGCAAGTCCCCTAAAACAGAGATCCGCTGCTGAGTTTATGATTAACCACTCTATCCAAATCATACCCACATATTCTCCTCAGGGTTGCAGAGGACCAAAGAAAAGGGGGAATTGTACCATAGCCAGCTGAATGCAGCCCTTCCCAGGCAGCCCTTGCTGTGCACTGTGACCCACTGCCCCGTTACCAGGCAATGGTTACCAGGAGACCACTAATGCCACTGTGACCACCCTGCTCAGCCATTGGTGGGCAGTGTAGTGGGCCCCTGCCCCAAGCAAGCCACTGTCTGTCAGCCATCTTTAGTGGGGGCCCTTTGTTAGGCAGCAGTCAGTGCAGTGCTGCCCCTTCAGACCTGGAGCATGAGGTAAGAGGCAAGTGCCAGCCTTCTCCCCAGCATTCTTCTGCTCACACGGCCTTGGGCCAGCTGGTGTGATGGGGGGCCCAGAGAACAGGCTGGGGGTGTGTCCTGCAGGGCTCCAGAGCCAAGGCCATGAATGACCATTGGCCCAGACCAGGCCTTGAGGCAGTGTTGAACCTCTACCACACACTGCCACTGTGACCCTAAGGGTATGGCTCACAGTCTGGGGTACCTGACCGCCACTGTTTGGGTGGCCTGAGGAGCATTAAGACCTGTTGGCTCATGTGCACCCGGCTCCCTCAGTGATGAGAGCTAGCAAGGGTCTGGGACCTGGCCCTGAGCGAGCCACCAAGGCAGAGCTGCCTCCTCTGTGAGGCGTGGGCACTGGTGGGAGGACCCAGACCAGCTCCTGGACAAACCCTCCATGGCAGGAGGACCACCACCCCTCCCAGGGACCCCTTTCTCTTAGGTGGGTCTGGACCTCAGAGGGTGAGTCTTGTGCCTTGGGACCTTGCCCTTTCTTGTCACCCAGAGAGTGACATTTGTTTGCTGGAGATTGATAGGAACATTGAGACCTGACTATGACCTGTCCTCAAGAACAATGGATCGGACAGGGAGAAGTTTTCAACGAACAGCCACACCCCTCCATCACCTTACCTCTAAGAGGGCTTTGCTAAAAGCTTTCAAGGTTGGGGATTACCCAGCATAAGCCACCCATTTCCTTGAATGTCTCAACAACAAATATTTCTCGGCTCCAAAGTCCAATGTTTTGCTGTTGTTTGGCCTCACTGTGCGTCGCGCACACATCCTGGCCTTTGGTTACCAATTATAGCGAGCCAGCCAGGAGGTCTGTGCCCATGGTGTGTTGATCTCGATCAGGGGCGTCGCCATTTATAGTTCCCAGCACATGCCAGAGTACATTTGGCTCCAGGATACTGGCAGGGATTCTCCCTGATATGCAGTGGCTGCCCTACAGCACGAGGCTGCTTGTCTTGGAGACATGTCCAGAGCAATGGTATACAATTCATGTCATTTGGGGGTAAGTCGCTCCAGCTTGCACAGGCTGGGAAATAGGTCTACTCCAACGGGGCTGCTCCCCTTAGCGGATGGGAGCCCCTCTGAGTCCATTCCCTCTTGAGAACTGGGGGCCTCCATGTGGGAGTGGAAGTGGAAGTTGACAAAATGCCTTCTCTGGCTTTCTGTCTTTGTGATTGGAGTGTTTATTTGTTCTTCATGTGTTTGTGTGTGTCAATGTGGTGTTAATCACGGCAGTCTGTGCTTTGGTTTGTGGGATCCTGTTTGTGATTCGTACATTGTAGGTGTGTGAAACAGCACTTGCATTGAGTACTTGAGACGTCTTTGGTCAGTAACGGAGCTTGCATATGATCACACTAGGTATCGTTCCCTCCTGCATTGTGTTTCAGCTGTGGTGGAACATTGGTTGACATATTCCCTTTCCAATGGGTAGGAATCTGCCCTTTGGTGCCTGGGAACTGCGATCCTGAGAGACCTTTTGGCATTGCATTTGTCTCTCTGCTATTGGATAACACCTGCTGTGATCAGCAGAGCTGTAGTCCATCTTGTAGTCCGCTAAGGGAGAAGCAAGTATTTTTTTTTTTTTACATTGCATGGCCAGCATATTCTACAGATTCTGGTGAAACATGACATCAAATGAATCATTTTCATATCTCCAAAACCAGTCTATGTAAAATATTCAGGTAGAGAAAGTTTGCTCAGTGAAATCCTTTTGGTTTTCATCATTGTGACCCTGAGAAAACGAGCATATTTCCAGGAGACATGTGGAAGTTCATGAAGCAAATTGAACTTTTCCTAATTTCTTTGCTTTTTCCTTTTTGGCTCTTTCTGCTTCCCAGGTCAGTAGGCATGACAACTGTGGTCGTGATTCCCTATCTTTCAATTTGCATGTTGTTTGTCGTTTTGTTGTTAAAATGAGGGAACGTAGTTCGAAAACACTGAGGATGTTGTTCATCCTCACCCTTTGCTTTGGTCCTCAGGACTGAGAGTTTCTTTTTTGCATGCACTTTTGCGTTTGTTTTGTGTGAAAGTGTTGTGGCTCTGGGAAACTCAAATGTGCTTCCCCAACGCACCCCTTTCAGGTGCATTCTCCAGATTTGGGCCACTTTTAGGGATAAGGCAATTGACATCAACTGCTGAGTTGATGTGTAAATGAGCTCTATTTCACTGAAAGGGAAGCACTTACCTATTCAATACTTCCTCCTCTTGAGAGAATTGGCCTCCATGGATTTCAGGTCCTGATGATCTGGCAAATAGCTAGTACTGAACTGATATCTGGTATGGAAGCTGCCTTAAGCTTCTTGCATTCTGAAGTATAAACCTTCTGCGGTCCCTAGGTTTCTTAGAGATCCAAAAAGACCTTATATCTGTTGCCAATTTGACAGCAAGGACCATAATTTGAAATGATGACACTTGAAGTCTTTCTACATGGCCTCTCTAGATTGGGGTAGCATGAAACTTCACCAAGGTAAGTGGCAAGCATTCCTTGACTCTCCGCGTCATTTCAAAGAGGATAGAGGATTGGGACATTGGATGCTGGGCACACCTAAGATTCCCTACCTTTGCCTACTTAGCAGAAGGTCTCAAAAGCATCCGTTTGCAATCAGAAATGCTGGTATGGCATCCAGCTGACAATTGCTTGCTTCTTGGTTTTCACTAAGTGAAGGTGTTAAGGACTTGAGGATTGTAATCAAAATATGTAATTAAAGCTAAGAAACTCATGAAAAGGAACACATTTCAGGATAGAGTAGGAAGGTGGGATAAATGTGTTGAGCCAAAAACCAACATTTGATGCATCATTGGGCTGAAACGAAACTCCACTTCGGGAAATGGATACTGTTATTAAAAATACGTTTTTTTCAAGGCTGGATTGGGTTCCCCTCTGCCAAGAGAACACGTTTACTTGGAATGCTGCTTTCAATAACATGGTATGTGAACTGTCCTGCCTTTAAGGGATCTCGATTTGCTTTTGAGATCTCTTCTCACTTTGGAGAAGAAAGAAGAATTCTCTTCAAAGGACTGAGGAGCTTATTGGACCAGGTGTTTTGAAATATTTTGTTAACTTTGGATTAGTTGCGGGGCCCTTAAGGCAACTCAAGGAGGACTATTTCAGTCGTATATCTGGTATGGAAATTACAGAGAAAACATTGTGAAATGGGGGAGAAGCTTCTCCAATTACACAGGATGGATACATGGCACACCTGTCGATATTCTAGAAAGGGTACAAAGTTTCTGAAATGCAGGTATGCCTTGGGATAATCGGTCAGCCATGCTGACGGTTACATGAGAGCCACTATATTAAGCTTCCTTCTCAACCCCTTGTCATGCGATCTTTAACCTTGCCTCTTTAAGTGTCTAACAGATAGTTAGGCTGAGGCTTTCCCAAAGTGCTTCAACTTCAAGAAGACTCTTACCAATGCAGTTTTGACAAACTGAGTAAACAGATGCATATGCTACTAACGTTTGTGGATTTGCTTCGCAATAATGCTGATTTTGATCTGTGTTCTCCCGTTACGGGAAGCTCTTCCCCTGAACTTCCTAACAACTTACAACAATTTCTTCCCTTCTGCTTCTGCGTGTCTGGATTACCTGCCAGAACGTCTGCCCCAGAGTGCCACCCTCATGCTGCTTTTCAGGCTTATTCTCCTGGATTCCTTATACATGTTTATATAAGACTTGGATCAAGACTTGCAACGTGGCATTGCTTCCAACTCAGAATGCACTGTAGGGCTTTGCTTTCCTGCAGCAGGACGTAGCTAGAGTGGTGGTCACCCCATTCCCTGAAAGACTTGGGAAAAGATGAACCAGGAATCTAGGTTGAAAGCAAGTCCCCTAAAACAGAGATCCGCTGCTGAGTTTATGATTAACCACTCTATCCAAATCATACCCACATATTCTCCTCAGGGTTGCAGAGGACCAAAGAAAAGGGGGAATTGTACCATAGCCAGCTGAATGCAGCCCTTCCCAGGCAGCCCTTGCTGTGCACTGTGACCCACTGCCCCGTTACCAGGCAATGGTTACCAGGAGACCACTAATGCCACTGTGACCACCCTGCTCAGCCATTGGTGGGCAGTGTAGTGGGCCCCTGCCCCAAGCAAGCCACTGTCTGTCAGCCATCTTTAGTGGGGGCCCTTTGTTAGGCAGCAGTCAGTGCAGTGCTGCCCCTTCAGACCTGGAGCATGAGGTAAGAGGCAAGTGCCAGCCTTCTCCCCAGCATTCTTCTGCTCACACGGCCTTGGGCCAGCTGGTGTGATGGGGGGCCCAGAGAACAGGCTGGGGGTGTGTCCTGCAGGGCTCCAGAGCCAAGGCCATGAATGACCATTGGCCCAGACCAGGCCTTGAGGCAGTGTTGAACCTCTACCACACACTGCCACTGTGACCCTAAGGGTATGGCTCACAGTCTGGGGTACCTGACCGCCACTGTTTGGGTGGCCTGAGGAGCATTAAGACCTGTTGGCTCATGTGCACCCGGCTCCCTCAGTGATGAGAGCTAGCAAGGGTCTGGGACCTGGCCCTGAGCGAGCCACCAAGGCAGAGCTGCCTCCTCTGTGAGGCGTGGGCACTGGTGGGAGGACCCAGACCAGCTCCTGGACAAACCCTCCATGGCAGGAGGACCACCACCCCTCCCAGGGACCCCTTTCTCTTAGGTGGGTCTGGACCTCAGAGGGTGAGTCTTGTGCCTTGGGACCTTGCCCTTTCTTGTCACCCAGAGAGTGACATTTGTTTGCTGGAGATTGATAGGAACATTGAGACCTGACTATGACCTGTCCTCAAGAACAATGGATCGGACAGGGAGAAGTTTTCAACGAACAGCCACACCCCTCCATCACCTTACCTCTAAGAGGGCTTTGCTAAAAGCTTTCAAGGTTGGGGATTACCCAGCATAAGCCACCCATTTCCTTGAATGTCTCAACAACAAATATTTCTCGGCTCCAAAGTCCAATGTTTTGCTGTTGTTTGGCCTCACTGTGCGTCGCGCACACATCCTGGCCTTTGGTTACCAATTATAGCGAGCCAGCCAGGAGGTCTGTGCCCATGGTGTGTTGATCTCGATCAGGGGCGTCGCCATTTATAGTTCCCAGCACATGCCAGAGTACATTTGGCTCCAGGATACTGGCAGGGATTCTCCCTGATATGCAGTGGCTGCCCTACAGCACGAGGCTGCTTGTCTTGGAGACATGTCCAGAGCAATGGTATACAATTCATGTCATTTGGGGGTAAGTCGCTCCAGCTTGCACAGGCTGGGAAATAGGTCTACTCCAACGGGGCTGCTCCCCTTAGCGGATGGGAGCCCCTCTGAGTCCATTCCCTCTTGAGAACTGGGGGCCTCCATGTGGGAGTGGAAGTGGAAGTTGACAAAATGCCTTCTCTGGCTTTCTGTCTTTGTGATTGGAGTGTTTATTTGTTCTTCATGTGTTTGTGTGTGTCAATGTGGTGTTAATCACGGCAGTCTGTGCTTTGGTTTGTGGGATCCTGTTTGTGATTCGTACATTGTAGGTGTGTGAAACAGCACTTGCATTGAGTACTTGAGACGTCTTTGGTCAGTAACGGAGCTTGCATATGATCACACTAGGTATCGTTCCCTCCTGCATTGTGTTTCAGCTGTGGTGGAACATTGGTTGACATATTCCCTTTCCAATGGGTAGGAATCTGCCCTTTGGTGCCTGGGAACTGCGATCCTGAGAGACCTTTTGGCATTGCATTTGTCTCTCTGCTATTGGATAACACCTGCTGTGATCAGCAGAGCTGTAGTCCATCTTGTAGTCCGCTAAGGGAGAAGCAAGTATTTTTTTTTTTTTACATTGCATGGCCAGCATATTCTACAGATTCTGGTGAAACATGACATCAAATGAATCATTTTCATATCTCCAAAACCAGTCTATGTAAAATATTCAGGTAGAGAAAGTTTGCTCAGTGAAATCCTTTTGGTTTTCATCATTGTGACCCTGAGAAAACGAGCATATTTCCAGGAGACATGTGGAAGTTCATGAAGCAAATTGAACTTTTCCTAATTTCTTTGCTTTTTCCTTTTTGGCTCTTTCTGCTTCCCAGGTCAGTAGGCATGACAACTGTGGTCGTGATTCCCTATCTTTCAATTTGCATGTTGTTTGTCGTTTTGTTGTTAAAATGAGGGAACGTAGTTCGAAAACACTGAGGATGTTGTTCATCCTCACCCTTTGCTTTGGTCCTCAGGACTGAGAGTTTCTTTTTTGCATGCACTTTTGCGTTTGTTTTGTGTGAAAGTGTTGTGGCTCTGGGAAACTCAAATGTGCTTCCCCAACGCACCCCTTTCAGGTGCATTCTCCAGATTTGGGCCACTTTTAGGGATAAGGCAATTGACATCAACTGCTGAGTTGATGTGTAAATGAGCTCTATTTCACTGAAAGGGAAGCACTTACCTATTCAATACTTCCTCCTCTTGAGAGAATTGGCCTCCATGGATTTCAGGTCCTGATGATCTGGCAAATAGCTAGTACTGAACTGATATCTGGTATGGAAGCTGCCTTAAGCTTCTTGCATTCTGAAGTATAAACCTTCTGCGGTCCCTAGGTTTCTTAGAGATCCAAAAAGACCTTATATCTGTTGCCAATTTGACAGCAAGGACCATAATTTGAAATGATGACACTTGAAGTCTTTCTACATGGCCTCTCTAGATTGGGGTAGCATGAAACTTCACCAAGGTAAGTGGCAAGCATTCCTTGACTCTCCGCGTCATTTCAAAGAGGATAGAGGATTGGGACATTGGATGCTGGGCACACCTAAGATTCCCTACCTTTGCCTACTTAGCAGAAGGTCTCAAAAGCATCCGTTTGCAATCAGAAATGCTGGTATGGCATCCAGCTGACAATTGCTTGCTTCTTGGTTTTCACTAAGTGAAGGTGTTAAGGACTTGAGGATTGTAATCAAAATATGTAATTAAAGCTAAGAAACTCATGAAAAGGAACACATTTCAGGATAGAGTAGGAAGGTGGGATAAATGTGTTGAGCCAAAAACCAACATTTGATGCATCATTGGGCTGAAACGAAACTCCACTTCGGGAAATGGATACTGTTATTAAAAATACGTTTTTTTCAAGGCTGGATTGGGTTCCCCTCTGCCAAGAGAACACGTTTACTTGGAATGCTGCTTTCAATAACATGGTATGTGAACTGTCCTGCCTTTAAGGGATCTCGATTTGCTTTTGAGATCTCTTCTCACTTTGGAGAAGAAAGAAGAATTCTCTTCAAAGGACTGAGGAGCTTATTGGACCAGGTGTTTTGAAATATTTTGTTAACTTTGGATTAGTTGCGGGGCCCTTAAGGCAACTCAAGGAGGACTATTTCAGTCGTATATCTGGTATGGAAATTACAGAGAAAACATTGTGAAATGGGGGAGAAGCTTCTCCAATTACACAGGATGGATACATGGCACACCTGTCGATATTCTAGAAAGGGTACAAAGTTTCTGAAATGCAGGTATGCCTTGGGATAATCGGTCAGCCATGCTGACGGTTACATGAGAGCCACTTGATTAAGCTTCCTTCTCAACCCCTTGTCATGCGATCTTTAACCTTGCCTCTTTAAGTGTCTAACAGATAGTTAGGCTGAGGCTTTCCCAAAGTGCTTCAACTTCAAGAAGACTCTTACCAATGCAGTTTTGACAAACTGAGTAAACAGATGCATATGCTACTAACGTTTGTGGATTTGCTTCGCAATAATGCTGATTTTGATCTGTGTTCTTCCGTTACGGGAAGCTCTTCCCCTGAACTTCCAAACAACCTACAACAATTTCTTCCCTTCTGCTTCTGCGTGTCTGGATTACCTGCCAGAACGTCTGCCCCAGAGTGCCACCCTCACGCTGCTTTTCAGGCTTATTCTCCTGGATTCCTTATACAAGTTTATATAAGACTTGGATCAAGACTTGCAACGTGGCATTGCTTCCAACTCAGAATGCACTGTAGGGCTTTGCTTTCCTCCAGCAGCACGTAGCTAGAGTGGTCATCACCCCATTCCCTGAAAGACTTGGGAAAAGATGAACCAGGAATCGAGGTTGAAAGCAAGTCCCCTAAAACAGAGATCCGCTGCTGAGTTTATGATTAACCACTCTATCCAAATCATACCCACATATTCTCCTCAGGGTTGCAGAGGACCAAAGAAAAGGGGGAATTGTACCATAGCCAGCTGAATGCAGCCCTTCCCAGGCAGCCCTTGCTGTGCACTGTGACCCACTGCCCCGTTACCAGGCAATGGTTACCAGGAGACCACTAATGCCACTGTGACCACCCTGCTCAGCCATTGGTGGGCAGTGTAGTGGGCCCCTGCCCCAAGCAAGCCACTGTCTGTCAGCCATCTTTAGTGGGGGCCCTTTGTTAGGCAGCAGTCAGTGCAGTGCTGCCCCTTCAGACCTGGAGCATGAGGTAAGAGGCAAGTGCCAGCCTTCTCCCCAGCATTCTTCTGCTCACACGGCCTTGGGCCAGCTGGTGTGATGGGGGGCCCAGAGCACAGGCTGGGGGTGTGTCCTGCAGGGCTCCAGAGCCAAGGCCATGAATGACCATTGGCCCAGACCAGGCCTTGAGGCAGTGTTGAACCTCTACCACACACCGCCACTGTGACCCTAAGGGTATGGCTCACAGTCTGGGGTACCTGACCGCCACTGTTTGGGTGGCCTGAGGAGCATTAAGACCTGTTGGGTCATGTGCACCCGGCTCCCTCAGTGATGAGAGCTAGCAAGGGTCTGGGACCTGGCCCTGAGGGAGCCACCAAGGCAGAGCTGCCTCCTCTGTGAGGCGTGGGCACTGGTGGGAGGACCCAGACCAGCTCCTGGACAAACCCTCCATGGCAGGAGGACCACCACCCCTCCCAGGGACCCCTTTCTCTTAGGTGGGTCTGGACCTCAGAGGGTGAGTCTTGTGCCTTGGGACCTTGCCCTTTCTTGTCACCCAGAGAGTGACATTTGTTTGCTGGAGATTGATAGGAACATTGAGACCTGACTATGACCTGTCCTCAAGAACAATGGATCGGACAGGGAGAAGTTTTCAACGAACAGCCACACCCCTCCATCACCTTACCTCTAAGAGGGCTTTGCTAAAAGCTTTCAAGGTTGGGGATTACCCAGCATAAGCCACCCATTTCCTTGAATGTCTCAACAACAAATACTTCTCGGCTCCAAAGTCCAATGTTTTGCTGTTGTTTGGCCTCACTGTGCGTCGCACACACATCCTGGCCTTTGGTTACCAATTATAGCGAGCCAGCCAGGAGGTCTGTGCCCATGGTGTGTTGATCTCCATCAGGGGCGTCGCCATTTAAAGTTCCCAGCACATGCCAGAGTACATTTGGCTCCAGGATACTGGCAGGGATTCTCCCTGATATGCAGTGGCTGCCCTACAGCACGAGGCTGCTTGTCTTGGAGACATGTCCAGAGCAATGGTATACAGTTCATGTCATTTGGGGGTAAGTCGCTCCAGCTTGCACAGGCTGGGAAATAGGTCTACTCCAACTGGGCTGCTCCCCTTAGCGGATGTGAGCCCCTCTGAGTCCATTCCCTCTTGAGAACTGGGGGCCTCCATGTGGGAGTGGAAGTGGAAGTTGACAAAATGCCTTCTCTGGCTTTCTGTCTTTGTGATTGGAGTGTTTATTTGTTCTTCATGTGTTTGTGTGTGTCAATGTGGTGTTAATCACGGCAGTCTGTGCTTTGGTTTGTGGGATCCTGTTTGTGATTCGTACATTGTAGGTGTGTGAAACAGCACTTGCATTGAGTACTTGAGACGTCTTTGGTCAGTAACGGAGCTTGCATATGATCACACTAGGTATCATTCCCTCCTGCGTTGTGTTTCAGCTGTGGTGGAACATTGGTTGACATATTCCCTTTCCAATGGGTAGGAATCTGCCCTTTGGTGCCTGGGAACTGCGATCCTGAGAGACCTTTTGGCATTGCATTTGTCTCTCTGCTATTGGATAACACCTGCTGTGATCAGCAGAGCTCTAGTCCAGCTTGTAGTCCGCTAAGGGAGAAGCAAGTATTTTTTTTTTTTTACATTGCATGGCCAGCATATTCTACGGATTCTGGTGAAACATGGCATCAAATGAATCATTTTCATATCTCCAAAACCAGTCTATGTAAAATATTCAGTTAGAGAAAGTTTGCTCAGTGAAATCCTTTTGGTTTTCATCATTGTGACCCTGAGAAAACGAGCATATTTCCAGGAGACATGTGGAAGTTAATGAAGCAAATTGAACTTTTCCTAATTTCTTTGCTTTTTACTTTTTGGCTCTTTCTGCTTCCCAGGTCAGTAGGCATGACAACAGTGGTCCTGATTCCCTATCTTTCAATTTGCATGTTGTTTGTCGTTTTGTTGTTAAAATGAGGGAACATACTATAAAAACACTGAGGATGTTGTTCATCCTCACCCTTTGCTTTGGTCCTCAGGACTGAGAGTTTCTTTTTTGCATGCACTTTTGCGTTTGTTTTGTGTGAAAGTGTTGTGGCTCTGGGAAACTCAAATGTGCTTCCCCAACGCACCCCTTTCAGGTGCATTCTCCAGATTTGGGCCACTTTTAGGGATAAGGCAATTGACATCAACTGCTGAGTTGATGTGTAAATGAGCTCTATTTCACTGAAAGGGAAGCACTTACCTATTCAATACTTCCTCCTCTTGAGAGAATTGGCCTCCATGGATTTCAGGTCCTGATGATCTGGCAAATAGCTAGTACTGAACTGATATCTGGTATGGAAGCTGCCTTAAGCTTCTTGCATTCTGAAGTATAAACCTTCTGCAGTCCCTAGGTTTCTTAGAGATCCAAAAAGACCTTATATCTGTTGCCAATTTGACAGCAAGGACCATAATTTGAAATGATGACACTTGAAGTCTTTCTAAATGGCCTCTCTAGATTTGGGTAGCATGAAACTTCACCAAGGTAAGTGGCAAGCATTCCTTGACTCTCCGCGTCATTTCAAAGAGGATAGAGGATTGGGACATTGGATGCTGGGCACATCTAAGATTCCCTACCTTTGCCTACTTAGCAGAAGGTCTCAAAAGCATCCGTTTGCAATCAGAAATGCTGGTATGGCATCCAGCTGACAATTGCTTGCTTCTTGGTTTTCACTAAGTGAAGGTGTTAAGGACTTGAGGATTGTAATCAAAATATGTAATTAAAGCTAAGAAACTCATGAAAAGGAACACATTTCAGGATAGAGTAGGAAGGTGGGATCAATGTGTTGAGCCAAAAACCAACATTTGATGCATCATTGGGCTGAAACGAAACTCCACTTCGGGAAATGGATACTGTTATTAAAAATACGTTTTTTTCAAGGCTGGATTGGGTTCCCCTCTGCCAAAAGAACACGTTTACTTGGAATGCTGCTTTCAATAACATGGTATGTGAACTGTCCTGCCTTTAAGGGATCTCGATTTGCTTTTGAGATCTCTTCTCACTTTGGAGAAGAAAGAAGAATTCTCTTCAAAGGACTGAGGAGCTTATTGGACCAGGTGTTTTGAAATATTTTGTTAACTTTGGATTAGTTGCGGGGCCCTTAAGGCAACTCAAGGAGGACTATTTCAGTCGTATATCTGGTATGGAAATTACAGAGAAAACATTGTGAAATGGGGGAGAAGCTTCTCCAATTACACAGGATGGATACATGGCACACCTGTCGATATTCTAGAAAGGGTACAAAGTTTCTGAAATGCAGGTATGCCTTGGGATAATCGGTCAGCCATGCTGACGGTTACATGAGAGCCACTTGATTAAGCTTCCTTCTCAACCCCTTGTCATGCGATCTTTAACCTTGCCTCTTTAAGTGTCTAACAGATAGTTAGGCTGAGGCTTTCCCAAAGTGCTTCAACTTCAAGAAGACTCTTACCAATGCAGTTTTGACAAACTGAGTAAACAGATGCATATGCTACTAACGTTTGTGGATTTGCTTCGCAATAATGCTGATTTTGATCTGTGTTCTTCCGTTACGGGAAGCTCTTCCCCTGAACTTCCAAACAACCTACAACAATTTCTTCCCTTCTGCTTCTGCGTGTCTGGATTACCTGCCAGAACGTCTGCCCCAGAGTGCCACCCTCACGCTGCTTTTCAGGCTTATTCTCCTGGATTCCTTATACAAGTTTATATAAGACTTGGATCAAGACTTGCAACGTGGCATTGCTTCCAACTCAGAATGCACTGTAGGGCTTTGCTTTCCTCCAGCAGCACGTAGCTAGAGTGGTCGTCACCCCATTCCCTGAAAGACTTGGGAAAAGATGAACCAGGAATGGAGGTTGCAAGCAAGTCCCCTAAAACAGAGATCCGCTGCTGAGTTTATGATTAACCACTCTATCCAAATCATACCCACATATTCTCCTCAGGGTTGCAGAGGACCAAAGAAAAGGGGGAATTGTACCATAGCCAGCTGAATGCAGCCCTTCCCAGGCAGCCCTTGCTGTGCACTGTGACCCACTGCCCCGTTACCAGGCAATGGTTCCCAGGAGACCACTAATGCCACTGTGACCACCCTGCTCAGCCATTGGTGGGCAGTGTAGTGGGCCCCTGCCCCAAGCAAGACACTGTCTGTCAGCCATCTTTAGTGGGGGCCCTTTGTTAGGCAGCAGTCAGTGGAGTGCTGCCCCTTCAGACCTGGAGCATGAGGTAAGAGGCAAGTGCCAGCCTTCTCCCCAGCATTCTTCTGCTCACACGGCCTTGGGCCAGCTGGTGTGATGGGGGGCCCAGAGAACAGGCTGGGGGTGTGTCCTGCAGGGCTCCAGTGCCAAGGCCATGAATGACCATTGGCCCAGACCAGGCCTTGAGGCAGTGTTGAACCTCTACCACACACCACCACTGTGACCCTAAGGGTATGGCTCACAGTCTGGGGTACCTGACCGCCACTGTTTGGGTGGCCTGAGGAGCATTAAGACCTGTTGGGTCATGTGCACCCGGCTCCCTCAGTGATGAGAGCTAGCAAGGGTCTGGGACCTGGCCCTGAGGGAGCCACCAAGGCAGAGCTGCCTCCTCTGGGAGGCGTGGGCACTGGTGGGAGGACCCAGACCAGCTCCTGGACAAACCCTCCATGGCAGGAGGACCACCACCCCTCCCAGGGACCCCTTTCTCTTAGGTGGGTCTGGACCTCAGAGGGTGTGTCTCGTGCCTTGGGAACTTGCCCTTTCTTGTCACCCAGAGAGTGACATTTGTTTGCTGGAGATTGATAGGAACATTGAGACCTGACTATGACCTGTCCTCAAGAACAATGGATTGGACAGGGGAAGTTTTCAACGAACAGCCACACCCCTCCATCACCTTACCTCTAAGAGGGCTTTGCTAAAAGCTTTCAAGGTTGGGGATTACCCAGCATAAGCCACCCATTTCCTTGAATGTCTCAACAACAAATATTTCTCGGCTCCAAAGTCCAATGTTTTGCTGTTGTTTGGCCTCACTGTGCGTCGCGCACACATCCTGGCCTTTGGTTACCAATTATAGCGAGCCAGCCAGGAGGTCTGTGCCCATGGTGTGTTGATCTCGATCAGGGGCGTCGCCATTTATAGTTCCCAGCACATGCCAGAGTACATTTGGCTCCAGGATACTGGCAGGGATTCTCCCTGATATGCAGTGGCTGCCCTACAGCACGAGGCTGCTTGTCTTGGAGACATGTCCAGAGCAATGGTATACAATTCATCGCATTTGGGGGTAAGTCGCTCCAGCTTGCACAGGCTGGGAAATAGGTCTACTCCAACGGGGCTGCTCCCCTTAGCGGATGGGAGCCCCTCTGAGTCCATTCCCTCTTGAGAACTGGGGGCCTCCATGTGGGAGTGGAAGTGGAAGTTGACAAAATGCCTTCTCTGGCTTTCTGTCTTTGTGATTGGAGTGTTTATTTGTTCTTCATGTGTTTGTGTGTGTCAATGTGGTGTTAATCACGGCAGTCTGTGCTTTGGTTTGTGGGATCCTCTTTGTGATTCGTACATTGTAGGTGTGTGAAACAGCACTTGCATTGAGTACTTGAGACGTCTTTGGTCAGTAACGGAGCTTGCATATGATCACACTAGGTATCGTTCCCTCCTGCATTGTGTTTCAGCTGTGGTGGAACATTGGTTGACATATTCCCTTTCCAATGGGTAGGAATCTGCCCTTTGGTGCCTGGGAACTGCGATCCTGAGAGACCTTTTGGCATTGCATTTGTCTCTCTGCTATTGGATAACACCTGCTGTGATCAGCAGAGCTGTAGTCCATCTTGTAGTCCGCTAAGGGAGAAGCAAGTATTTTTTTTTTTTTACATTGCATGGCCAGCATATTCTACAGATTCTGGTGAAACATGACATCAAATGAATCATTTTCATATCTCCAAAACCAGTCTATGTAAAATATTCAGGTAGAGAAAGTTTGCTCAGTGAAATCCTTTTGGTTTTCATCATTGTGACCCTGAGAAAACGAGCATATTTCCAGGAGACATGTGGAAGTTCATGAAGCAAATTGAACTTTTCCTAATTTCTTTGCTTTTTCCTTTTTGGCTCTTTCTGCTTCCCAGGTCAGTAGGCATGACAACTGTGGTCGTGATTCCCTATCTTTCAATTTGCATGTTGTTTGTCGTTTTGTTGTTAAAATGAGGGAACGTAGTTCGAAAACACTGAGGATGTTGTTCATCCTCACCCTTTGCTTTGGTCCTCAGGACTGAGAGTTTCTTTTTTGCATGCACTTTTGCGTTTGTTTTGTGTGAAAGTGTTGTGGCTCTGGGAAACTCAAATGTGCTTCCCCAACGCACCCCTTTCAGGTGCATTCTCCAGATTTGGGCCACTTTTAGGGATAAGGCAATTGACATCAACTGCTGAGTTGATGTGTAAATGAGCTCTATTTCACTGAAAGGGAAGCACTTACCTATTCAATACTTCCTCCTCTTGAGAGAATTGGCCTCCATGGATTTCAGGTCCTGATGATCTGGCAAATAGCTAGTACTGAACTGATATCTGGTATGGAAGCTGCCTTAAGCTTCTTGCATTCTGAAGTATAAACCTTCTGCGGTCCCTAGGTTTCTTAGAGATCCAAAAAGACCTTATATCTGTTGCCAATTTGACAGCAAGGACCATAATTTGAAATGATGACACTTGAAGTCTTTCTAAATGGCCTCTCTAGATTTGGGTAGCATGAAACTTCACCAAGGTAAGTGGCAAGCATTCCTTGACTCTCCGCGTCATTTCAAAGAGGATAGAGGATTGGGACATTGGATGCTGGGCACATCTAAGATTCCCTACCTTTGCCTACTTAGCAGAAGGTCTCAAAAGCATCCGTTTGCAATCAGAAATGCTGGTATGGCATCCAGCTGACAATTGCTTGCTTCTTGGTTTTCACTAAGTGAAGGTGTTAAAGACTTGAGGATTGTAATCAAAATATGTAATTAAAGCTAAGAAACTCATGAAAAGGAACACATTTCAGGATAGAGTAGGAAGGTGGGATAAATGTGTTGAGCCAAAAACCAACATTTGATGCATCATTGGGCTGAAACGAAACTCCACTTCGGGAAATGGATACTGTTATTAAAAATACGTTTTTTTCAAGGCTGGATTGGGTTCCCCTCTGCCAAGAGAACACGTTTACTTGGAATGCTGCTTTCAATAACATGGTATGTGAACTGTCCTGCCTTTAAGGGATCTCGATTTGCTTTTGAGATCTCTTCTCACTTTGGAGAAGAAAGAAGAATTCTCTTCAAAGGACTGAGGAGCTTATTGGACCAGGTGTTTTGAAATATTTTGTTAACTTTGGATTAGTTGCGGGGCCCTTAAGGCAACTCAAGGAGGACTATTTCAGTCGTATATCTGGTATGGAAATTACAGAGAAAACATTGTGAAATGGGGGAGAAGCTTCTCCAATTACACAGGATGGATACATGGCACACCTGTCGATATTCTAGAAAGGGTACAAAGTTTCTGAAATGCAGGTATGCCTTGGGATAATCGGTCAGCCATGCTGACGGTTACATGAGAGCCACTTGATTAAGCTTCCTTCTCAACCCCTTGTCATGCGATCTTTAACCTTGCCTCTTTAAGTGTCTAACAGATAGTTAGGCTGAGGCTTTCCCAAAGTGCTTCAACTTCAAGAAGACTCTTACCAATGCAGTTTTGACAAACTGAGTAAACAGATGCATATGCTACTAACGTTTGTGGATTTGCTTCGCAATAATGCTGATTTTGATCTGTGTTCTTCCGTTACGGGAAGCTCTTCCCCTGAACTTCCAAACAACCTACAACAATTTCTTCCCTTCTGCTTCTGCGTGTCTGGATTACCTGCCAGAACGTCTGCCCCAGAGTGCCACCCTCACGCTGCTTTTCAGGCTTATTCTCCTGGATTCCTTATACAAGTTTATATAAGACTTGGATCAAGACTTGCAACGTGGCATTGCTTCCAACTCAGAATGCACTGTAGGGCTTTGCTTTCCTCCAGCAGCACGTAGCTAGAGTGGTCATCACCCCATTCCCTGAAAGACTTGGGAAAAGATGAACCAGGAATCGAGGTTGAAAGCAAGTCCCCTAAAACAGAGATCCGCTGCTGAGTTTATGATTAACCACTCTATCCAAATCATACCCACATATTCTCCTCAGGGTTGCAGAGGACCAAAGAAAAGGGGGAATTGTACCATAGCCAGCTGAATGCAGCCCTTCCCAGGCAGCCCTTGCTGTGCACTGTGACCCACTGCCCCGTTACCAGGCAATGGTTACCAGGAGACCACTAATGCCACTGTGACCACCCTGCTCAGCCATTGGTGGGCAGTGTAGTGGGCCCCTGCCCCAAGCAAGCCACTGTCTGTCAGCCATCTTTAGTGGGGGCCCTTTGTTAGGCAGCAGTCAGTGCAGTGCTGCCCCTTCAGACCTGGAGCATGAGGTAAGAGGCAAGTGCCAGCCTTCTCCCCAGCATTCTTCTGCTCACACGGCCTTGGGCCAGCTGGTGTGATGGGGGGCCCAGAGCACAGGCTGGGGGTGTGTCCTGCAGGGCTCCAGAGCCAAGGCCATGAATGACCATTGGCCCAGACCAGGCCTTGAGGCAGTGTTGAACCTCTACCACACACCGCCACTGTGACCCTAAGGGTATGGCTCACAGTCTGGGGTACCTGACCGCCACTGTTTGGGTGGCCTGAGGAGCATTAAGACCTGTTGGGTCATGTGCACCCGGCTCCCTCAGTGATGAGAGCTAGCAAGGGTCTGGGACCTGGCCCTGAGGGAGCCACCAAGGCAGAGCTGCCTCCTCTGTGAGGCGTGGGCACTGGTGGGAGGACCCAGACCAGCTCCTGGACAAACCCTCCATGGCAGGAGGACCACCACCCCTCCCAGGGACCCCTTTCTCTTAGGTGGGTCTGGACCTCAGAGGGTGAGTCTTGTGCCTTGGGACCTTGCCCTTTCTTGTCACCCAGAGAGTGACATTTGTTTGCTGGAGATTGATAGGAACATTGAGACCTGACTATGACCTGTCCTCAAGAACAATGGATCGGACAGGGAGAAGTTTTCAACGAACAGCCACACCCCTCCATCACCTTACCTCTAAGAGGGCTTTGCTAAAAGCTTTCAAGGTTGGGGATTACCCAGCATAAGCCACCCATTTCCTTGAATGTCTCAACAACAAATACTTCTCGGCTCCAAAGTCCAATGTTTTGCTGTTGTTTGGCCTCACTGTGCGTCGCACACACATCCTGGCCTTTGGTTACCAATTATAGCGAGCCAGCCAGGAGGTCTGTGCCCATGGTGTGTTGATCTCGATCAGGGGCGTCGCCATTTAAAGTTCCCAGCACATGCCAGAGTACATTTGGCTCCAGGATACTGGCAGGGATTCTCCCTGATATGCAGTGGCTGCCCTACAGCACGAGGCTGCTTGTCTTGGAGACATGTCCAGAGCAATGGTATACAGTTCATGTCATTTGGGGGTAAGTCGCTCCAGCTTGCACAGGCTGGGAAATAGGTCTACTCCAACTGGGCTGCTCCCCTTAGCGGATGGGAGCCCCTCTGAGTCCATTCCCTCTTGAGAACTGGGGGCCTCCATGTGGGAGTGGAAGTGGAAGTTGACAAAATGCCTTCTCTGGCTTTCTGTCTTTGTGATTGGAGTGTTTATTTGTTCTTCATGTGTTTGTGTGTGTCAATGTGGTGTTAATCACGGCAGTCTGTGCTTTGGTTTGTGGGATCCTGTTTGTGATTCGTACATTGTAGGTGTGTGAAACAGCACTTGCATTGAGTACTTGAGACGTCTTTGGTCAGTAACGGAGCTTGCATATGATCACACTAGGTGTCATTCCCTCCTGCGTTGTGTTTCAGCTGTGGTGGAACATTGGTTGACATATTCCCTTTCCAATGGGTAGGAATCTGCCCTTTGGTGCCTGGGAACTGCGATCCTGAGAGACCTTTTGGCATTGCATTTGTCTCTCTGCTATTGGATAACACCTGCTGTGATCAGCAGAGCTCTAGTCCAGCTTGTAGTCCGCTAAGGGAGAAGCAAGTATTTTTTTTTTTTTACATTGCATGGCCAGCATATTCTACGGATTCTGGTGAAACATGGCATCAAATGAATCATTTTCATATCTCCAAAACCAGTCTATGTAAAATATTCAGTTAGAGAAAGTTTGCTCAGTGAAATCCTTTTGGTTTTCATCATTGTGACCCTGAGAAAACGAGCATATTTCCAGGAGACATGTGGAAGTTAATGAAGCAAATTGAACTTTTCCTAATTTCTTTGCTTTTTACTTTTTGGCTCTTTCTGCTTCCCAGGTCAGTAGGCATGACAACAGTGGTCCTGATTCCCTATCTTTCAATTTGCATGTTGTTTGTCGTTTTGTTGTTAAAATGAGGGAACATACTATAAAAACACTGAGGATGTTGTTCATCCTCACCCTTTGCTTTGGTCCTCAGGACTGAGAGTTTCTTTTTTGCATGCACTTTTGCGTTTGTTTTGTGTGAAAGTGTTGTGGCTCTGGGAAACTCAAATGTGCTTCCCCAACGCACCCCTTTCAGGTGCATTCTCCAGATTTGGGCCACTTTTAGGGATAAGGCAATTGACATCAACTGCTGAGTTGATGTGTAAATGAGCTCTATTTCACTGAAAGGGAAGCACTTACCTATTCAATACTTCCTCCTCTTGAGAGAATTGGCCTCCATGGATTTCAGGTCCTGATGATCTGGCAAATAGCTAGTACTGAACTGATATCTGGTATGGAAGCTGCCTTAAGCTTCTTGCATTCTGAAGTATAAACCTTCTGCAGTCCCTAGGTTTCTTAGAGATCCAAAAAGACCTTATATCTGTTGCCAATTTGACAGCAAGGACCATAATTTGAAATGATGACACTTGAAGTCTTTCTAAATGGCCTCTCTAGATTTGGGTAGCATGAAACTTCACCAAGGTAAGTGGCAAGCATTCCTTGACTCTCCGCGTCATTTCAAAGAGGATAGAGGATTGGGACATTGGATGCTGGGCACATCTAAGATTCCCTACCTTTGCCTACTTAGCAGAAGGTCTCAAAAGCATCCGTTTGCAATCAGAAATGCTGGTATGGCATCCAGCTGACAATTGCTTGCTTCTTGGTTTTCACTAAGTGAAGGTGTTAAGGACTTGAGGATTGTAATCAAAATATGTAATTAAAGCTAAGAAACTCATGAAAAGGAACACATTTCAGGATAGAGTAGGAAGGTGGGATCAATGTGTTGAGCCAAAAACCAACATTTGATGCATCATTGGGCTGAAACGAAACTCCACTTCGGGAAATGGATACTGTTATTAAAAATACGTTTTTTTCAAGGCTGGATTGGGTTCCCCTCTGCCAAGAGAACACGTTTACTTGGAATGCTGCTTTCAATAACATGGTATGTGAACTGTCCTGCCTTTAAGGGATCTCGATTTGCTTTTGAGATCTCTTCTCACTTTGGAGAAGAAAGAAGAATTCTCTTCAAAGGACTGATGAGCTTATTGGACCAGGTGTTTTGAAATATTTTGTTAACTTTGGATTAGTTGCGGGGCCCTTAAGGCAACTCAAGGAGGACTATTTCAGTCGTATATCTGGTATGGAAATTACAGAGAAAACATTGTGAAATGGGGGAGAAGCTTCTCCAATTACACAGGATGGATACATGGCACACCTGTCGATATTCTAGAAAGGGTACAAAGTTTCTGAAATGCAGGTATGCCTTGGGATAATCGGTCAGCCATGCTGACGGTTACATGAGAGCCACTTGATTAAGCTTCCTTCTCAACCCCTTGTCATGCGATCTTTAACCTTGCCTCTTTAAGTGTCTAACAGATAGTTAGGCTGAGGCTTTCCCAAAGTGCTTCAACTTCAAGAAGACTCTTACCAATGCAGTTTTGACAAACTGAGTAAACAGATGCATATGCTACTAACGTTTGTGGATTTGCTTCGCAATAATGCTGATTTTGATCTGTGTTCTTCCGTTACGGGAAGCTCTTCCCCTGAACTTCCAAACAACCTACAACAATTTCTTCCCTTCTGCTTCTGCGTGTCTGGATTACCTGCCAGAACGTCTGCCCCAGAGTGCCACCCTCACGCTGCTTTTCAGGCTTATTCTCCTGGATTCCTTATACAAGTTTATATAAGACTTGGATCAAGACTTGCACCGTGGCATTGCTTCCAACTCAGAATGCACTGTAGGGCTTTGCTTTCCTCCAGCAGCACGTAGCTAGAGTGGTCGTCACCCCATTCCCTGAAAGACTTGGGAAAAGATGAACCAGGAATGGAGGTTGCAAGCAAGTCCCCTAAAACAGAGATCCGCTGCTGAGTTTATGATTAACCACTCTATCCAAATCATACCCACATATTCTCCTCAGGGTTGCAGAGGACCAAAGAAAAGGGGGAATTGTACCATAGCCAGCTGAATGCAGCCCTTCCCAGGCAGCCCTTGCTGTGCACTGTGACCCACTGCCCCGTTACCAGGCAATGGTTACCAGGAGACCACTAATGCCACTGTGACCACCCTGCTCAGCCATTGGTGGGCAGTGTAGTGGGCCCCTGCCCCAAGCAAGCCACTGTCTGTCAGCCATCTTTAGTGGGGGCCCTTTGTTAGGCAGCAGTCAGTGGAGTGCTGCCCCTTCAGACCTGGAGCATGAGGTAAGAGGCAAGTGCCAGCCTTCTCCCCAGCATTCTTCTGCTCACACGGCCTTGGGCCAGCTGGTGTGATGGGGGGCCCAGAGAACAGGCTGGGGGTGTGTCCTGCAGGGCTCCAGTGCCAAGGCCATGAATGACCATTGGCCCAGACCAGGCCTTGAGGCAGTGTTGAACCTCTACCACACACCACCACTGTGACCCTAAGGGTATGGCTCACAGTCTGGGGTACCTGACCGCCACTGTTTGGGTGGCCTGAGGAGCATTAAGACCTGTTGGGTCATGTGCACCCGGCTCCCTCAGTGATGACAGCTAGCAAGGGTCTGGGACCTGGCCCTGAGGGAGCCACCAAGGCAGAGCTGCCTCCTCTGGGAGGCGTGGGCACTGGTGGGAGGACCCAGACCAGCTCCTGGACAAACCCTCCATGGCAGGAGGACCACCACCCCTCCCAGGGACCCCTTTCTCTTAGGTGGGTCTGGACCTCAGAGGGTGTGTCTCGTGCCTTGGGAACTTGCCCTTTCTTGTCACCCAGAGAGTGACATTTGTTTGCTGGAGATTGATAGGAACATTGAGACCTGACTATGACCTGTCCTCAAGAACAATGGATTGGACAGGGGAAGTTTTCAACGAACAGCCACACCCCTCCATCACCTTACCTCTAAGAGGGCTTTGCTAAAAGCTTTCAAGGTTGGGGATTACCCAGCATAAGCCACCCATTTCCTTGAATGTCTCAACAACAAATATTTCTCGGCTCCAAAGTCCAATGTTTTGCTGTTGTTTGGCCTCACTGTGCGTCGCGCACACATCCTGGCCTTTGGTTACCAATTATAGCGAGCCAGCCAGGAGGTGTGTGCCCATGGTGTGTTGATCTCGATCAGGGGCGTCGCCATTTAAAGTTCCCAGCACATGCCAGAGTACATTTGGCTCCAGGATACTGGCAGGGATTCTCCCTGATATGCAGTGGCTGCCCTACAGCACGAGGCTGCTTGTCTTGGAGACATGTCCAGAGCAACGGTACACAGTTCATGTCATTTGGGGGTAAGTCGCTCCAGCTTGCACAGGCTGGGAAATAGGTCTACTCCAACTGGGCTGCTCCCCTTAGCGGATGTGAGCCCCTCTGAGTCCATTCCCTCTTGAGAACTGGGGGCCTCCATGTGGGAGTGGAAGTGGAAGTTGACAAAATGCCTTCTCTGGCTTTCTGTCTTTGTGATTGGAGTGTTTATTTGTTCTTCATGTGTTTGTGTGTGTCAATGTGGTGTTAATCACGGCAGTCTGGGCTTTGGTTTGTGGGATCCTGTTTGTGATTCGTACATTGTAGGTGTGTGAAACAGCACTTGCATTGAGTACTTGAGACGTCTTTGGTCAGTAACGGAGCTTGCATATGATCACACTAGGTATCATTCCCTCCTGCGTTGTGTTTCAGCTGTGGTGGAACATTGGTTGACATATTCCCTTTCCAATGGGTAGGAATCTGCCCTTTGGTGCCTGGGAACTGCGATCCTGAGAGACCTTTTGGCATTGCATTTGTCTCTCTGCTATTGGATAACACCTGCTGTGATCAGCAGAGCTCTAGTCCAGCTTGTAGTCCGCTAAGGGAGAAGCAAGTATTTTTTTTTTTTTTTACATTGCATGGCCAGCATATTCTACGGATTCTGGTGAAACATGGCATCAAATGAATCATTTTCATATCTCCAAAACCAGTCTATGTAAAATATTCAGTTAGAGAAAGTTTGCTCAGTGAAATCCTTTTGGTTTTCATCATTGTGACCCTGAGAAAACGAGCATATTTCCAGGAGACATGTGGAAGTTAATGAAGCAAATTGAACTTTTCCTAATTTCTTTGCTTTTTACTTTTTGGCTCTTTCTGCTTCCCAGGTCAGTAGGCATGACAACAGTGGTCCTGATTCCCTATCTTTCAATTTGCATGTTGTTTGTCGTTTTGTTGTTAAAATGAGGGAACATACTATAAAAACACTGAGGATGTTGTTCATCCTCACCCTTTGCTTTGGTCCTCAGGACTGAGAGTTTCTTTTTTGCATGTACTTTTGCGTTTGTTTTGTGTGAAAGTGTTGTGGCTCTGGGAAACTCAAATGTGCTTCCCCAACGCACCCCTTTCAGGTGCATTCTCCAGATTTGGGCCACTTTTAGGGATAAGGCAATTGACATCAACTGCCGAGTTGATGTGTAAATGAGCTCTATTTCACTGAAAGGGAAGCACTTACCTATTCAATACTTCCTCCTCTGGAGAGAATTGGCCTCCATGGATTTCAGGTCCTGATGATCTGGCAAATAGCTAGTACTGAACTGATATCTGGTATGGAAGCTGCCTTAAGCTTCTTGCATTCTGAAGTGTAAACCTTCTGCGGTCCCTAGGTTTCTTAGAGATCCAAAAAGACCTTATATCTGTTGCCAATTTGACAGCAAGGACCATAACTTGAAATGATGACACTTGAAGTCTTTCTAAATGGCCTCTCTAGATTTGGGTAGCATGAAACTTCACCAAGGTAAGTGGCAAGCATTCCTTGACTCTCCAGGTCATTTCAAAGTGGATAGAGGATTGGGACATTGGATGCTGGGCACATCTAGGATTCCCTACCTTTGCCTACTTAGCAGAAGGTCTCAGAAGCATCCGTTTGCAATCAGAAATGCTGGTATGGCATCCAGCTGACAATTGCTGGCTTCTTGGTTTTCACTAAGTGAAGGTGTTAAGGACTTGAGGATTGTAATCAAAATATGTAATTAAAGCTAAGAAACTCATGAAAAGGAACACATTTCAGGATAGAGTAGGAAGGTGGGATAAATGTGTTGAGCCAAAAACCAACATTTGATGCATCATTGGGCTGAAACGAAACTCCACTTCGGGAAATGGATACTGTTATTAAAAATACGTTTTTTTCAAGGCTGGATTGGGTTCCCCTCTGCCAAGAGAACACGTTTACTTGCAATGCTGCTTTCAATAACATGGTATGTGAACTGTCCTGCCTTTAAGGGATCTCGATTTGCTTTTGAGATCTCTTCTCACTTTGGAGAAGAAAGAAGAATTCTCTTCAAAGGACTGATGAGCTTATTGGACCAGGTGTTTTGAAATATTTTGTGAACTTTGGATTAGTTGCCGGGCCCTTAAGGCAACTCAAGGAGGACTATTTCAGTCGTATATCTGGTATGGAAATTACAGAGAAAACATTGTGAAATGGGGGAGAAGCTTCTCCAATTACACAGGATGGATACATGGCACACCTGTCGATATTCTAGAAAGGGTACAAAGTTTCTGAAATGCAGGTATGCCTTGGGATAATCGGTCAGCCATGCTGACGGTTACATGAGAGCCACTTGATTAAGCTTCCTTCTCAACCCCTTGTCATGCGATCTTTAACCTTGCCTCTTTAAGTGTCTAACAGATAGTTAGGCTGAGGCTTTCCCAAAGTGCTTCAACTTCAAGAAGACTCTTACCAATGCAGTTTTGACAAACTGAGTAAACAGATGCATATGCTACTAACGTTTGTGGATTTGCTTTGCAATAATGCTGATTTTGATCTGTGTTCTCCCGTTAAGGGAAGCTCTTCCCCTAAACTTCCTAACAACTTGCAACAATTTCTTCCCTTCTGCTTCTGCGTGTCTGGATTACCTGCCAGAACGTCTCCCCCAGAGTGCCACCCTCACGCTGCTTTTCAGGCTTATTCTCCTGGATTCCTTATACAAGTTTATATAAGACTTGGATCAAGACTTGCAACGTGGCATTGCTTCCAACTCAGAATGCACTGTAGGGCTTTGCTTTCCTGCAGCAGGACGTAGCTAGAGTGGTCGTCACCCCATTCCCTGAAAGACTTGGGAAAAGGTGAACCAGGAATCTAGGTTGAAAGCAAGTCCCCTAAAACAGAGATCCGCTGCTGAGTTTAGGATTAACCACTCTATCCAAATCATACCCACATATACTCCTCAGGGTTGCAGAGGACCAAAGAAAAGGGGGAATTGTACCATAGCCAGCTGAATGCAGCCCTTCCCAGGCAGCCCTTGCTGTGCACTGTGACCCACTGCCCCGTTACCAGGCAATGGTTACCAGGAGACCACTAATGCCACTGTGACCACCCTGCTCAGCCATTGGTGGGCATTGTAGTGGGCCCCTGCCCCAAGCAAGCCACTGTCTGTCAGCCATCTTTAGTGGGGGCCCTTTGTTAGGCAGCAGTCAGTGCAGTGCTGCCCCTTCAGACCTGGAGCATGAGGTAAGAGGCAAGTGCCAGCCTTCTCCCCAGCATTCTTCTGTTCACACGGCCTTGGGCCAGCTGGTGTGATGGGGGGCCCAGAGAAAAGGCTGGGGGTGTGTCCTGCAGGGCTCCAGTGCCAAGGCCATGAATGACCATTGGCCCAGACCAGGCCTTGAGGCAGTGTTGAACCTCTACCACACACCACCACTGTGACCCTAAGGGTATGGCTCACAGTCTGGGGTACCTGACCGCCACTGTTTGGGTGGCCTGAGGAGCATTAAGACCTGTTGGGTCATGTGCACCCGGCTCCCTCAGTGATGAGAGCTAGCAAGGGTCTGGGACCTGGCCCTGAGGGAGCCACCAAGGCAGAGCTGCCTCCTCTGGGAGGCGTGGGCACTGGTGGGAGGACCCAGACCAGCTCCTGGACAAACCCTCCATGGCAGGAGGACCACCACCCCTCCCAGGGACCCCTTTCTCTTAGGTGGGTCTGGACCTCAGAGGGTGAGCCTTGTGCCTTGGGACCTTGCCCTTTCTTGTCACCCAGAGAGTGACATTTGTTTGCTGGAGATTGATAGGAACATTGAGACCTGACTATGACCTGTCCTCAAGAACAATGGATTGGACAGGGGAAGTTTTCAACGAAAAGCCACACCCCTCCATCACCTTACCTCTAAGAGGGCTTTGCTAAAAGCTTTCAAGGTTGGGGATTACCCAGCATAAGCCACCCATTTCCTTGAATGTCTCAACAACAAATATTTCTCGGCTCCAAAGTCCAATGTTTTGCTGTTGTTTGGCCTCACTGTGCGTCGCACACACATCCTGGCCTTTGGTTACCAATTATAGCGAGCCAGCCAGGAGGTGTGTGCCCATGGTGTGTTGATCTCGATCAGGGGCGTCGCCATTTAAAGTTCCCAGCACATGCCAGAGTACATTTGGCTCCAGGATACTGGCAGGGATTCTCCCTGATATGCAGTGGCTGCCCTACAGCACGAGGCTGCTTGTCTTGGAGACATGTCCAGAGCAATGGTATACACTTCATGTCATTTGGGGGTAAGTCGCTCCAGCTTGCACAGGCTGGGAAATAGGTCTACTCCAACTGGGCTGCTCCCCTTAGCGGATGTGAGCCCCTCTGAGTCCATTCCCTCTTGAGAACTGGGGGCCTCCATGTGGGAGTGGAAGTGGAAGTTGACAAAATGCCTTCTCTGGCTTTCTGTCTTTGTGATTGGAGTGTTTATTTGTTCTTCATGTGTTTGTGTGTGTCAATGTGGTGTTAATCACGGCAGTCTGGGCTTTGGTTTGTGGGATCCTGTTTGTGATTCGTACATTGTAGGTGTGTGAAACAGCACTTGCATTGAGTACTTGAGACGTCTTTGGTCAGTAACGGAGCTTGCATATGATCACACTAGGTATCGTTCCCTCCTGTGTTGTGTTTCAGCTGTGGTGGAACATTGGTTGACATATTCCCTTTCCAATGGGTAGGAATCTGCCCTTTGGTGCCTGGGAACTGCGATCCTGAGAGACCTTTTGGCATTGCATTTGTCTCTCTGCTATTGGATAACACCTGCTGTGATCAGCGGAGCTCTAGTCCAGCTTGTAGTCCGCTAAGGGAGAAGCAAGTATTTTTTTTTTTTACATTGCATGGCCAACATATTCTACAGATTCTGGTGAAACATGGCATCAAATGAATCATTTTCATATCTCCAAAACCAGTCTATGTAAAATATTCAGTTAGAGAAAGTTTGCTCAGTGAAATCCTTTTGGTTTTCATCATTGTGACCCTGAGAAAACGAGCATATTTCCAGGAGACATGTGGAAGTTCATGAAGCAAATTGAACTTTTCCTAATTTCTTTGCTTTTTACTTTTTGGCTCTTTCTGCTTCCCAGGTCAGTAGGCATGACAACAGTGGTCCTGATTCCCTATCTTTCAATTTGCATGTTGTTTGTCGTTTTGTTGTTAAAATGAGGGAACATACTATAAAAACACTGAGGATGTTGTTCATCCTCACCCTTTGCTTTGGTCCTCAGGACTGAGAGTTTCTTTTTTGCATGTACTTTTGCGTTTGTTTTGTGTGAAAGTGTTGTGGCTCTGGGAAACTCAAATGTGCTTCCCCAACGCACCCCTTTCAGGTGCATTCTCCAGATTTGGGCCACTTTTAGGGATAAGGCAATTGACATCAACTGCCGAGTTGATGTGTAAATGAGCTCTATTTCACTGAAAGGGAAGCACTTACCTATTCAATACTTCCTCCTCTGGAGAGAATTGGCCTCCATGGATTTCAGGTCCTGATGATCTGGCAAATAGCTAGTACTGAACTGATATCTGGTATGGAAGCTGCCTTAAGCTTCTTGCATTCTGAAGTGTAAACCTTCTGCGGTCCCTAGGTTTCTTAGAGATCCAAAAAGACCTTATATCTGTTGCCAATTTGACAGCAAGGACCATAACTTGAAATGATGACACTTGAAGTCTTTCTAAATGGCCTCTCTAGATTTGGGTAGCATGAAACTTCACCAAGGTAAGTGGCAAGCATTCCTTGACTCTCCAGGTCATTTCAAAGTGGATAGAGGATTGGGACATTGGATGCTGGGCACATCTAGGATTCCCTACCTTTGCCTACTTAGCAGAAGGTCTCAGAAGCATCCGTTTGCAATCAGAAATGCTGGTATGGCATCCAGCTGACAATTGCTGGCTTCTTGGTTTTCACTAAGTGAAGGTGTTAAGGACTTGAGGATTGTAATCAAAATATGTAATTAAAGCTAAGAAACTCATGAAAAGGAACACATTTCAGGATAGAGTAGGAAGGTGGGATAAATGTGTTGAGCCAAAAACCAACATTTGATGCATCATTGGGCTGAAACGAAACTCCACTTCGGGAAATGGATACTGTTATTAAAAATACGTTTTTTTCAAGGCTGGATTGGGTTCCCCTCTGCCAAGAGAACACGTTTACTTGCAATGCTGCTTTCAATAACATGGTATGTGAACTGTCCTGCCTTTAAGGGATCTCGATTTGCTTTTGAGATCTCTTCTCACTTTGGAGAAGAAAGAAGAATTCTCTTCAAAGGACTGATGAGCTTATTGGACCAGGTGTTTTGAAATATTTTGTGAACTTTGGATTAGTTGCCGGGCCCTTAAGGCAACTCAAGGAGGACTATTTCAGTCGTATATCTGGTATGGAAATTACAGAGAAAACATTGTGAAATGGGGGAGAAGCTTCTCCAATTACACAGGATGGATACATGGCACACCTGTCGATATTCTAGAAAGGGTACAAAGTTTCTGAAATGCAGGTATGCCTTGGGATAATCGGTCAGCCATGCTGACGGTTACATGAGAGCCACTTGATTAAGCTTCCTTCTCAACCCCTTGTCATGCGATCTTTAACCTTGCCTCTTTAAGTGTCTAACAGATAGTTAGGCTGAGGCTTTCCCAAAGTGCTTCAACTTCAAGAAGACTCTTACCAATGCAGTTTTGACAAACTGAGTAAACAGATGCATATGCTACTAACGTTTGTGGATTTGCTTTGCAATAATGCTGATTTTGATCTGTGTTCTCCCGTTAAGGGAAGCTCTTCCCCTAAACTTCCTAACAACTTGCAACAATTTCTTCCCTTCTGCTTCTGCGTGTCTGGATTACCTGCCAGAACGTCTCCCCCAGAGTGCCACCCTCACGCTGCTTTTCAGGCTTATTCTCCTGGATTCCTTATACAAGTTTATATAAGACTTGGATCAAGACTTGCAACGTGGCATTGCTTCCAACTCAGAATGCACTGTAGGGCTTTGCTTTCCTGCAGCAGGACGTAGCTAGAGTGGTCGTCACCCCATTCCCTGAAAGACTTGGGAAAAGGTGAACCAGGAATCTAGGTTGAAAGCAAGTCCCCTAAAACAGAGATCCGCTGCTGAGTTTAGGATTAACCACTCTATCCAAATCATACCCACATATACTCCTCAGGGTTGCAGAGGACCAAAGAAAAGGGGGAATTGTACCATAGCCAGCTGAATGCAGCCCTTCCCAGGCAGCCCTTGCTGTGCACTGTGACCCACTGCCCCGTTACCAGGCAATGGTTACCAGGAGACCACTAATGCCACTGTGACCACCCTGCTCAGCCATTGGTGGGCATTGTAGTGGGCCCCTGCCCCAAGCAAGCCACTGTCTGTCAGCCATCTTTAGTGGGGGCCCTTTGTTAGGCAGCAGTCAGTGCAGTGCTGCCCCTTCAGACCTGGAGCATGAGGTAAGAGGCAAGTGCCAGCCTTCTCCCCAGCATTCTTCTGTTCACACGGCCTTGGGCCAGCTGGTGTGATGGGGGGCCCAGAGAAAAGGCTGGGGGTGTGTCCTGCAGGGCTCCAGTGCCAAGGCCATGAATGACCATTGGCCCAGACCAGGCCTTGAGGCAGTGTTGAACCTCTACCACACACCACCACTGTGACCCTAAGGGTATGGCTCACAGTCTGGGGTACCTGACCGCCACTGTTTGGGTGGCCTGAGGAGCATTAAGACCTGTTGGGTCATGTGCACCCGGCTCCCTCAGTGATGAGAGCTAGCAAGGGTCTGGGACCTGGCCCTGAGGGAGCCACCAAGGCAGAGCTGCCTCCTCTGGGAGGCGTGGGCACTGGTGGGAGGACCCAGACCAGCTCCTGGACAAACCCTCCATGGCAGGAGGACCACCACCCCTCCCAGGGACCCCTTTCTCTTAGGTGGGTCTGGACCTCAGAGGGTGAGCCTTGTGCCTTGGGACCTTGCCCTTTCTTGTCACCCAGAGAGTGACATTTGTTTGCTGGAGATTGATAGGAACATTGAGACCTGACTATGACCTGTCCTCAAGAACAATGGATTGGACAGGGGAAGTTTTCAACGAAAAGCCACACCCCTCCATCACCTTACCTCTAAGAGGGCTTTGCTAAAAGCTTTCAAGGTTGGGGATTACCCAGCATAAGCCACCCATTTCCTTGAATGTCTCAACAACAAATATTTCTCGGCTCCAAAGTCCAATGTTTTGCTGTTGTTTGGCCTCACTGTGCGTCGCACACACATCCTGGCCTTTGGTTACCAATTATAGCGAGCCAGCCAGGAGGTGTGTGCCCATGGTGTGTTGATCTCGATCAGGGGCGTCGCCATTTAAAGTTCCCAGCACATGCCAGAGTACATTTGGCTCCAGGATACTGGCAGGGATTCTCCCTGATATGCAGTGGCTGCCCTACAGCACGAGGCTGCTTGTCTTGGAGACATGTCCAGAGCAATGGTATACACTTCATGTCATTTGGGGGTAAGTCGCTCCAGCTTGCACAGGCTGGGAAATAGGTCTACTCCAACTGGGCTGCTCCCCTTAGCGGATGTGAGCCCCTCTGAGTCCATTCCCTCTTGAGAACTGGGGGCCTCCATGTGGGAGTGGAAGTGGAAGTTGACAAAATGCCTTCTCTGGCTTTCTGTCTTTGTGATTGGAGTGTTTATTTGTTCTTCATGTGTTTGTGTGTGTCAATGTGGTGTTAATCACGGCAGTCTGGGCTTTGGTTTGTGGGATCCTGTTTGTGATTCGTACATTGTAGGTGTGTGAAACAGCACTTGCATTGAGTACTTGAGACGTCTTTGGTCAGTAACGGAGCTTGCATATGATCACACTAGGTATCGTTCCCTCCTGTGTTGTGTTTCAGCTGTGGTGGAACATTGGTTGACATATTCCCTTTCCAATGGGTAGGAATCTGCCCTTTGGTGCCTGGGAACTGCGATCCTGAGAGACCTTTTGGCATTGCATTTGTCTCTCTGCTATTGGATAACACCTGCTGTGATCAGCGGAGCTCTAGTCCAGCTTGTAGTCCGCTAAGGGAGAAGCAAGTATTTTTTTTTTTTACATTGCATGGCCAACATATTCTACAGATTCTGGTGAAACATGGCATCAAATGAATCATTTTCATATCTCCAAAACCAGTCTATGTAAAATATTCAGTTAGAGAAAGTTTGCTCAGTGAAATCCTTTTGGTTTTCATCATTGTGACCCTGAGAAAACGAGCATATTTCCAGGAGACATGTGGAAGTTCATGAAGCAAATTGAACTTTTCCTAATTTCTTTGCTTTTTACTTTTTGGCTCTTTCTGCTTCCCAGGTCAGTAGGCATGACAACAGTGGTCCTGATTCCCTATCTTTCAATTTGCATGTTGTTTGTCGTTTTGTTGTTAAAATGAGGGAACATACTATAAAAACACTGAGGATGTTGTTCATCCTCACCCTTTGCTTTGGTCCTCAGGACTGAGAGTTTCTTTTTTGCATGTACTTTTGCGTTTGTTTTGTGTGAAAGTGTTGTGGCTCTGGGAAACTCAAATGTGCTTCCCCAACGCACCCCTTTCAGGTGCATTCTCCAGATTTGGGCCACTTTTAGGGATAAGGCAATTGACATCAACTGCCGAGTTGATGTGTAAATGAGCTCTATTTCACTGAAAGGGAAGCACTTACCTATTCAATACTTCCTCCTCTGGAGAGAATTGGCCTCCATGGATTTCAGGTCCTGATGATCTGGCAAATAGCTAGTACTGAACTGATATCTGGTATGGAAGCTGCCTTAAGCTTCTTGCATTCTGAAGTGTAAACCTTCTGCGGTCCCTAGGTTTCTTAGAGATCCAAAAAGACCTTATATCTGTTGCCAATTTGACAGCAAGGACCATAAGTTGAAATGATGACACTTGAAGTCTTTCTAAATGGCCTCTCTAGATTTGGGTAGCATGAAACTTCACCAAGGTAAGTGGCAAGCATTCCTTGACTCTCCAGGTCATTTCAAAGTGGATAGAGGATTGGGACATTGGATGCTGGGCACATCTAGGATTCCCTACCTTTGCCTACTTAGCAGAAGGTCTCAGAAGCATCCGTTTGCAATCAGAAATGCTGGTATGGCATCCAGCTGACAATTGCTGGCTTCTTGGTTTTCACTAAGTGAAGGTGTTAAGGACTTGAGGATTGTAATCAAAATATGTAATTAAAGCTAAGAAACTCATGAAAAGGAACACATTTCAGGATAGAGTAGGAAGGTGGGATAAATGTGTTGAGCCAAAAACCAACATTTGATGCATCATTGGGCTGAAACGAAACTCCACTTCGGGAAATGGATACTGTTATTAAAAATACGTTTTTTTCAAGGCTGGATTGGGTTCCCCTCTGCCAAGAGAACACGTTTACTTGGAATGCTGCTTTCAATAACATGGTATGTGAACTGTCCTGCCTTTAAGGGATCTCGATTTGCTTTTGAGATCTCTTCTCACTTTGGAGAAGAAAGAAGAATTCTCTTCAAAGGACTGATGAGCTTATTGGACCAGGTGTTTTGAAATATTTTGTGAACTTTGGATTAGTTGCGGGGCCCTTAAGGCAACTCAAGGAGGACTATTTCAGTCGTATATCTGGTATGGAAATTACAGAGAAAACATTGTGAAATGGGGGAGAAGCTTCTCCAATTACACAGGATGGATACATGGCACACCTGTCGATATTCTAGAAAGGGTACAAAGTTTCTGAAATGCAGGTATGCCTTGGGATAATCGGTCAGCCATGCTGACGGTTACATGAGAGCCACTTGATTAAGCTTCCTTCTCAACCCCTTGTCATGCGATCTTTAACCTTGCCTCTTTAAGTGTCTAACAGATAGTTAGGCTGAGGCTTTCCCAAAGTGCTTCAACTTCAAGAAGACTCTTACCAATGCAGTTTTGACAAACTGAGTAAACAGATGCATATGCTACTAACGTTTGTGGATTTGCTTTGCAATAATGCTGATTTTGATCTGTGTTCTCCCGTTAAGGGAAGCTCTTCCCCTAAACTTCCTAACAACTTGCAACAATTTCTTCCCTTCTGCTTCTGCGTGTCTGGATTACCTGCCAGAACGTCTCCCCCAGAGTGCCACCCTCACGCTGCTTTTCAGGCTTATTCTCCTGGATTCCTTATACAAGTTTATATAAGACTTGGATCAAGACTTGCAACGTGGCATTGCTTCCAACTCAGAATGCACTGTAGGGCTTTGCTTTCCTGCAGCAGGACGTAGCTAGAGTGGTCGTCACCCCATTCCTTGAAAGACTTGGGAAAAGGTGAACCAGGAATCTAGGTTGAAAGCAAGTCCCCTAAAACAGAGATCCGCTGCTGAGTTTAGGATTAACCACTCTATCCAAATCATACCCACATATACTCCTCAGGGTTGCAGAGGACCAAAGAAAAGGGGGAATTGTACCATAGCCAGCTGAATGCAGCCCTTCCCAGGCAGCCCTTGCTGTGCACTGTGACCCACTGCCCCGTTACCAGGCAATGGTTACCAGGAGACCACTAATGCCACTGTGACCACCCTGCTCAGCCATTGGTGGGCAGTGTAGTGGGCCCCTGCCCCAAGCAAGCCACTGTCTGTCAGCCATCTTTAGTGGGGGCCCTTTGTTAGGCAGCAGTCAGTGGAGTGCTGCCCCTTCAGACCTGGAGCATGAGGTAAGAGGCAAGTGCCAGCCTTCTCCCCAGCATTCTTCTGTTCACACGGCCTTGGGCCAGCTGGTGTGATGGGGGGCCCAGAGAAAAGGCTGGGGGTGTGTCCTGCAGGGCTCCAGTGCCAAGGCCATGAATGACCATTGGCCCAGACCAGGCCTTGAGGCAGTGTTGAACCTCTACCACACACCACCACTGTGACCCTAAGGGTATGGCTCACAGTCTGGGGTACCTGACCGCCACTGTTTGGGTGGCCTGAGGAGCATTAAGACCTGTTGGGTCATGTGCACCCGGCTCCCTCAGTGATGAGAGCTAGCAAGGGTCTGGGACCTGGCCCTGAGGGAGCCACCAAGGCAGAGCTGCCTCCTCTGGGAGGCGTGGGCACTGGTGGGAGGACCCAGACCAGCTCCTGGACAAACCCTCCATGGCAGGAGGACCACCACCCCTCCCAGGGACCCCTTTCTCTTAGGTGGGTCTGGACCTCAGAGGGTGTGTCTCGTGCCTTGGGAACTTGCCCTTTCTTGTCACCCAGAGAGTGACATTTGTTTGCTGGAGATTGATAGGAACATTGAGACCTGACTATGACCTGTCCTCAAGAACAATGGATTGGACAGGGGAAGTTTTCAACGAAAAGCCACACCCCTCCATCACCTTACCTCTAAGAGGGCTTTGCTAAAAGCTTTCAAGGTTGGGGATTACCCTGCATAAGCCACCCATTTCCTTGAATGTCTCAACAACAAATATTTCTCGGCTCCAAAGTCCAATGTTTTGCTGTTGTTTGGCCTCACTGTGCGTCGCACACACATCCTGGCCTTTGGTTACCAATTATAGCGAGCCAGCCAGGAGGTGTGTGCCCATGGTGTGTTGATCTCGATCAGGGGCGTCGCCATTTAAAGTTCCCAGCACATGCCAGAGTACATTTGGCTCCAGGATACTGGCAGGGATTCTCCCTGATATGCAGTGGCTGCCCTACAGCACGAGGCTGCTTGTCTTGGAGACATGTCCAGAGCAATGGTATACACTTCATGTCATTTGGGGGTAAGTCGCTCCAGCTTGCACAGGCTGGGAAATAGGTCTACTCCAACTGGGCTGCTCCCCTTAGCGGATGTGAGCCCCTCTGAGTCCATTCCCTCTTGAGAACTGGGGGCCTCCATGTGGGAGTGGAAGTGGAAGTTGACAAAATGCCTTCTCTGGCTTTCTGTCTTTGTGATTGGAGTGTTTATTTGTTCTTCATGTGTTTGTGTGTGTCAATGTGGTGTTAATCACGGCAGTCTGGGCTTTGGTTTGTGGGATCCTGTTTGTGATTCGTACATTGTAGGTGTGTGAAACAGCACTTGCATTGAGTACTTGAGACGTCTTTGGTCAGTAACGGAGCTTGCATATGATCACACTAGGTATCGTTCCCTCCTGTGTTGTGTTTCAGCTGTGGTGGAACATTGGTTGACATATTCCCTTTCCAATGGGTAGGAATCTGCCCTTTGGTGCCTGGGAACTGCGATCCTGAGAGACCTTTTGGCATTGCATTTGTCTCTCTGCTATTGGATAACACCTGCTGTGATCAGCGGAGCTCTAGTCCAGCTTGTAGTCCGCTAAGGGAGAAGCAAGTATTTTTTTTTTTTTACATTGCATGGCCAACATATTCTACAGATTCTGGTGAAACATGGCATCAAATGAATCATTTTCATATCTCCAAAACCAGTCTATGTAAAATATTCAGTTAGAGAAAGTTTGCTCAGTGAAATCCTTTTGGTTTTCATCATTGTGACCCTGAGAAAACGAGCATATTTCCAGGAGACATGTGGAAGTTCATGAAGCAAATTGAACTTTTCCTAATTTCTTTGCTTTTTACTTTTTGGCTCTTTCTGCTTCCCAGGTCAGTAGGCATGACAACAGTGGTCCTGATTCCCTATCTTTCAATTTGCATGTTGTTTGTCGTTTTGTTGTTAAAATGAGGGAACATACTATAAAAACACTGAGGATGTTGTTCATCCTCACCCTTTGCTTTGGTCGTCAGGACTGAGAGTTTCTTTTTTGCATGTACTTTTGCGTTTGTTTTGTGTGAAAGTGTTGTGGCTCTGGGAAACTCAAATGTGCTTCCCCAACGCACCCCTTTCAGGTGCATTCTCCAGATTTGGGCCACTTTTAGGGATAAGGCAATTGACATCAACTGCCGAGTTGATGTGTAAATGAGCTCTATTTCACTGAAAGGGAAGCACTTACCTATTCAATACTTCCTCCTCTGGAGAGAATTGGCCTCCATGGATTTCCGGTCCTGATGATCTGGCAAATAGCTAGTACTGAACTGATATCTGGTATGGAAGCTGCCTTAAGCTTCTTGCATTCTGAAGTGTAAACCTTCTGCGGTCCCTAGGTTTCTTAGAGATCCAAAAAGACCTTATATCTGTTGCCAATTTGACAGCAAGGACCATAAGTTGAAATGATGACACTTGAAGTCTTTCTAAATGGCCTCTCTAGATTTGGGGAGCATGAAACTTCACCAAGGTAAGTGGCAAGCATTCCTTGACTCTCCGGGTCATTTCAAAGTGGATAGAGGATTGGGACATTGGATGCTGGGCACATCTAGGATTCCCTACTTTTGCCTACTTAGCAGAAGGTCTCAGAAGCATCCGTTTGCAATCAGAAATGCTGGTATGGCATCCAGCTGACAATTGCTTGCTTCTTGGTTTTCACTAAGTGAAGGTGTTAAGGACTTGAGGATTGTAATCAAAATATGTAATTAAAGCTAAGAAACTCATGAAAAGGAACACATTTCAGGATAGAGTAGGAAGGTGGGATAAATGTGTTGAGCCAAAAACCAACATTTGAAGCATCATTGGGCTGAAACGAAACTCCACTTCGGGAAATGGATACTGTTATTAAAAATACGTTTTTTTCAAGGCTGGATTGGGTTCCCCTCTGCCAAGAGAACACGTTTACTTGGAATGCTGCTTTCAATAACATGGTATGTGAACTGTCCTGCCTTTAAGGGATCTCGATTTGCTTTTAAGATCTCTTCTCACTTTGGAGAAGAAAGAAGAATTCTCTTCAAAGGACTGATGAGCTTATTGGACCAGGTGTTTTGAAATATTTTGTGAACTTTGGATTAGTTGCGGGGCCCTTAAGGCAACTCAAGGAGGACTATTTCAGTCGTATATCTGGTATGGAAATTACAGAGAAAACATTGTGAAATGGGGGAGAAGCTTCTCCAATTACACAGGATGGATACATGGCACACCTGTCGATATTCTAGAAAGGGTACAAAGTTTCTGAAATGCAGGTATGCCTTGGGATAATCGGTCAGCCATGCTGACGGTTACATGAGAGCCACTTGATTAAGCTTCCTTCTCAACCCCTTGTCATGCGATCTTTAACCTTGCCTCTTTAAGTGTCTAACAGATAGTTAGGCTGAGGCTTTCCCAAAGTGCTTCAACTTCAAGAAGACTCTTACCAATGCAGTTTTGACAAACTGAGTAAACAGATGCATATGCTACTAACGTTTGTGGATTTGCTTTGCAATAATGCTGATTTTGATCTGTGTTCTCCCGTTAAGGGAAGCTCTTCCCCTCAACTTCCTAACAACTTGCAACAATTTCTTCCCTTCTGCTTCTGCGTGTCTGGATTACCTGCCAGAACGTCTCCCCCAGAGTGCCACCCTCACGCTGCTTTTCAGGCTTATTCTCCTGGATTCCTTATACAAGTTTATATAAGACTTGGATGAAGACTTGCAACGTGGCATTGCTTCCAACTCAGAATGCACTGTAGGGCTTTGCTTTCCTGCAGCAGGACGTAGCTAGAGTGGTCGTCACCCCATTCCTTGAAAGACTTGGGAAAAGGTGAACCAGGAATCTAGGTTGAAAGCAAGTCCCCTAAAACAGAGATCCGCTGCTGAGTTTAGGATTAACCACTCTATCCAAATCATACCCACATATACTCCTCAGGGTTGCAGAGGACCAAAGAAAAGGGGGAATTGTACCATAGCCAGCTGAATGCAGCCCTTCCCAGGCAGCCCTTGCTGTGCACTGTGACCCACTGCCCCGTTACCAGGCAATGGTTACCAGGAGACCACTAATGCCACTGTGCCCACCCTGCTCAGCCATTGGTGGGCAGTGTAGTGGGCCCCTGCCCCAAGCAAGCCACTGTCTGTCAGCCATCTTTAGTGGGGGCCCTTTGTTAGGCAGCAGTCAGTTGAGTGCTGCCCCTTCAGACCTGGAGCATGAGGTAAGAGGCAAGTGCCAGCCTTCTCCCCAGCATTCTTCTGCTCACACGGCCTTGGGCCAGCTGGTGTGATGTGGGGCCCAGAGAAAAGGCTGGGGGTGTGTCCTGCAGGGCTCCAGTGCCAATGCCATGAATGACCATTGGCCCAGACCAGGCCTTGAGGCAGTGCTGAACCTCTACCACACACCGCCACTGTGACCCTAAGGGTATGGCTCACAGTCTGGGGTACCTGACCGCCACTGTTTGGGTGGCCTGAGGAGCATTAAGACCTGTTGGGTCATGTGCACCCGGCTCCCTCAGTGATGAGAGCTAGCAAGGGTCTGGGACCTGGCCCTGAGGGAGCCACCAAGGCAGAGCTGCCTCCTCTGGGAGGCGTGGGCACTGGTGGGAGGACCCAGACCAGCTCCTGGACAAACCCTCCATGGCAGGAGGACCACCACCCCTCCCAGGGACCCCTTTCTCTTAGGTGGGTCTGGACCTCAGAGGGTGAGTCTTGTGCCTTAGGACCTTGCCCTTTCTTGTCACCCAGAGAGTGACATTTGTTTGCTGGAGATTGATAGGAACATTGAGACCTGACTATGACCTGTCCTCAAGAACAATGGATTGGACAGGGAGAAGTTTTCAACGAAAAGCCACACCCCTCCATCACCTTACCTCTAAGAGGGCTTTGCTAAAAGCTTTCAAGGTTGGGGATTACCCAGCATAAGCCACCCATTTCCTTGAATGTCTCAACAACAAATATTTCTCGGCTCCAAAGTCCAATGTTTTGCTGTTGTTTGGCCTCACTGTGCGTCGCCCACACATCCTGGCCTTTGGTTACCAATTATAGTGAGCCAGCCAGGAGGTGTGTGCCCATGGTGTGTTGATCTCGATCAGGGGCGTCGCCATTTATAGTTCCCAGCACATGCCAGAGTACATTTGGCTCCAGGATACTGGTAGGGATTCTCCCTGATATGCAGTGGCTGCCCTACAGCACGAGGCTGCTTGTCTTGGAGACATGTCCAGAGCAATGGTATACAGTTCATGTCATTTGGGGGTAAGTCGCTCCAGCTTGCACAGCCTGGGAAATAGGTCTACTCCAAATGGGCTGCTCCCCTTAGCGGATGGGAGCCCCTCTGAGTCCATTCCCTCTTGAGAACTGGGGGCCTCCATGTGGGAGTGGAAGTGGAAGTTGACAAAATGCCTTCTCTGGCTTTCTGTCTTTGTGATTGGAGTGTTTATTTGTTCTTCATGTGTTTGTGTGTGTCAATGTGGTGTTAATCACGGCAGTCTGGGCTTTGGTTTGTGGGATCCTGTTTGTGATTCGTACATTGTAGGTGTGTGAAACAGCACTTGCATTGAGTACTTGAGACGTCTTTGGTCAGTAACGGAGCTTGCATATGATCACACTAGGTATCGTTCCCTCCTGCGTTGTGTTTCAGCTGTCGTGGAACATTGGTTGACATATTCCCTTTCCAATGGGTAGGAATCTGCCCTTTGGTGCCTGGGAACTGCGATCCTGAGAGACCTTTTGGCATTGCATTTGTCTCTCTGCTATTGGATAACACCTGCTGTGATCAGCAGAGCTCTAGTCCATCTTGTAGTCCACTAAGGGACAAGCAAGTATTTTTTTTTTTTTTTACATTGCATGGCCAGCATATTCTACAGATTCTGGTGAAACATGGCATCAAATGAATCATTTTCATATCTCCAAAACCAGTCTATGTAAAATATTCAGTTAGAGAAAGTTTGCTCAGTGAAATCCTATTGGTTTTCATCATTGTGACCCTGAGAAAACGAGCATATTTCCAGGAGACATGTGGAAGTTCATGAAGCAAATTGAACTTTTCCTAATTTCTTTGCTTTTTACTTTTTGGCTCTTTCTGCTTCCCAGGTCAGTAGGCATGACAACAGTGGTCCTGATTCCCTATCTTTCAATTTGCATGTTGTTTGTCGTTTTGTTGTTAAAATGAGGGAACTTACTATAAAAACACTGAGGATGTTGTTCATCCTCACCCTTTGCTTTGGTCGTCAGGACTGAGAGTTTCTTTTTGGCATGTACTTTTGCGTTTGTTTTGTGTGAAAGTGTTGTGGCTCTGGGAAACTCAAATGTGCTTCCCCAACGCACCCCTTTCAGGTGCATTCTCCAGATTTGGGCCACTTTTAGGGATAAGGCAATTGACATCAACTGCCGAGTTGATGTGTAAATGAGCTCTATTTCACTGAAAGGGAAGCACTTACCTATTCAATACTTCCTCCTCTTGAGAGAATTGGCCTCCATGGATTTCAGGTCCTGATGATCTGGCAAATAGCTAGTACTGAACTGATATCTGGTATGGAAGCTGCCTTAAGCTTCTTGCATTCTGAAGTATAAACCTTCTGCAGTCCCTAGGTTTCTTAGAGATCCAAAAAGACCTTATATCTGTTGCCAATTTGACAGCAAGGACCATAAGTTGAAATGATGACACTTGAAGTCTTTCTAAATGGCCTCTCTAGATTTGGGTAGCATGAAACTTCACCAAGTTAAGTGGCAAGCATTCCTTGACTCTCCGGGTCATTTCAAAGTGGATAGAGGATTGGGACATTGGATGCTGGGCACATCTAAGATTTCCTACCTTTGCCTACTTAGCAGAAGGTCTCAGAAGCATCCGTTTGCAATCAGAAATGCTGGTATGGCATCCAGCTGACAATTGCTTGCTTCTTGGTTTTCACTAAGTGAAGGTGTTAAGGACTTGAGGATTGTAATCAAAATATGTAATTAAAGCTAAGAAACTCATGAAAAGGAACACATTTCAGGATAGAGTAGGAAGGTGGGATAAATGTGTTGAGCCAAAAACCAACATTTGAAGCATCATTGGGCTGAAACGAAACTCCACTTCGGGAAATGGATACTGTTATTAAAAATACGTTTTTTCCAAGGCTGGATTGGGTTTCCCTCTGCCAAGAGAACACGTTTACTTGGAATGCTGCTTTCAATAACATGGTATGTGAACTGTCCTGCCTTTAAGGGATCTCAATTTGCTTTTAAGATCTCTTCTCACTTTGGAGAAGAAAGAAGAATTCTCTTCAAAGGACTGATGAGCTTATTGGACCAGGTGTTTTGAAATATTTTGTGAACTTTGGATTAGTTGCGGGGCCCTTAAGGCAACTCAAGGAGGACTATTTCAGTCGTATATCTGGTATGGAAATTACAGAGAAAACATTGTGAAATGGGGGAGAAACTTCTCCAATTACACATGATGGATACATGGCACACCTGTCGATATTCTAGAAAGGGTACAAAGTTTCTGAAATGCAGGTATGCCTTGGGATAATCGGTCAGCCATGCTGACGGTTACATGAGAGCCACTTGATTAAGCTTCCTTCTCAACCCCTTGTCATGCGATCTTTAACCTTGCCTCTTTAAGTGTCTAACAGATAGTTAGGCTGAGGCTTTCCCAAAGTGCTTCAACTTCAAGAAGACTCTTACCAATGCAGTTTTGACAAACTGAGTAAACAGATGCATATGCTACTAACGTTTGTTTATTTGCTTTGCAATAATGCTGATTTTGATCTGTGTTCTCCCGTTAAGGGAAGCTCTTCCCCTCAACTTCCTAACAACTTACAACAATTTCTTCCCTTCTGCTTCTGCGTGTCTGGATTACCTGCCAGAACGTCTCCCCCAGAGTGCCACCCTCACGCTGCTTTTCAGGCTTATTCTCCTGGATTCCTTATACAAGTTTATATAAGACTTGGATCAAGACTTGCAACGTGGCATTGCTTCCAACTCAGAATGCACTGTAGGGCTTTGCTTTCCTGCAGCAGGACGTAGCTAGAGTGGTCGTCACCCCATTCCTTGAAAGACTTGGGAAAAGTTGAACCAGGAATCTAGGTTGAAAGCAAGTCCCCTAAAACAGAGATCCACTGCTGAGTTTATGATTAACCACTCTATCCAAATCATACCCACATATACTCCTCAGGGTTGCAGAGGACCAAAGAAAAGGGGGAATTGTACCATAGCCAGCTGAATGCAGCCCTTCCCAGGCAGCCCTTGCTGTGCACTGTGACCCACTGCCCCGTTACCAGGCAATGGTTACCAGGAGACCACTAATGCCACTGTGACCACCCTGCTCAGCCATTGGTGGGCAGTGTAGTGGGCCCCTGCCCCAAGCAAGCCACTGTCTGTCAGCCATCCTTAGTGGGGGCCCTTTGTTAGGCAGCAGTCAGTGGAGTGCTGCGCCTTCAGACCTGGAGCATGAGGTAAGAGGCAAGTGCCAGCCTTCTCCCCAGCATTCTTCTGCTCACACGGCCTTGGGCCAGCTGGTGTGATGGGGGGCCCAGAGAACATGCTGGGGGTGTGTCCTGCAGGGCTCCAGAGCCAATGCCATGAATGACCATTGGCCCAGACCAGGCCTTGAGGCAGTGTTGAACCTCTACCACACACCACCACTGTGACCCTAAGGGTATGGCTCACAGTCTGGGGTACCTGACTGCCACTGTTTGGGTGGCCTGAGGAGAATTAAGACCTGTTGGGTCATGTGCACCCGGCTCCCTCAGTGATGAGAGCTAGCAAGGGTCTGGGACCTGGCCCTGAGGGAGCCACCAAGGCAGAGCTGCCTCCTCTGTGAGGTGTGGGCACTGGTGGGAGGACCCAGACCAGCTCCTGGACAAACCCTCCATGGCAGGAGGACCACCACCCCTCCCAGGGACCCCTTTCTCTTAGGTGGGTCTGGACCTCAGAGGGTGAGCCTTGTGCCTTGGGAACTTGCCCTTTCTTGTCACCCAGAGAGTGACATTTGTTTGCTGGAGATTGATAGGAACATTGAGACCTGATTATGACCTGTCCTCAAGAACAATGGATTGGACAGGGAGAAGTTTTCAAAGAAAAGCCACACCCCTCCATCACCTTACCTCTAAGAGGGCTTTGCTAAAAGCTTTCAAGGTTGGGGATTACCCAGCATAAGCCACCCATTTCCTTGAATGTCTCAACAACAAATATTTCTCGGCTCCAAAGTCCAATGTTTTGCTGTTGTTTGGCCTCACTGTGCGTCGCCCACACATCCTGGCCTTTGGTTACCAATTATAGCGAGCCAGCCAGGAGGTGTGTGCCCATGGTGTGTTGATCTCGATCAGGGGCGTCGCCATTTATAGTTCCCAGCACATACCAGAGTACATTTGGCTCCAGGATACTGGCAGGGATTCTCCCTGATATGCAGTGGCTGCCCTACAGCACGAGGCTGCTTGTCTTGGAGACATGTCCAGAGCAATGGTATACAGTTCATGTCATTTGGGGGTAAGTCGCTCCAGCTTGCACAGGCTGGGAAATAGGTCTACTCCAAATGGGCTGCTCCCCTTAGCGGATGGGAGCCCCTCTGAGTCCATTCCCTCTTGAGAACTGGGGGCCTCCATGTGGGAGTGGAAGTGGAAGTTGACAAAATGCCTTCTCTGGCTTTCTGTCTTTGTGATTGGAGTGTTTATTTGTTCTTTATGTGTTTGTGTGTGTCAATGTGGTGTTAATCACGGCAGTCTGTGCTTTGGTTTGTGGGATCCTGTTTGTGATTCGTACATTGTAGGTGTGTGAAACAGCACTTGCATTGAGTACTTGAGACGTCTTTGGTCAGTAACGGAGCTTGCATATGATCACACTAGGTATCGTTCCCTCCTGTGTTGTGTTTCAGCTGTGGTGGAACATTGGTTGACATATTCCCTTTCCAATGGGTAGGAATCTCCCCTTTGGTGCCTGGGAACTGCGATCCTGAGAGACCTTTTGGCATTGCATTTGTCTCTCTGCTATTGGATAACACCTGCTGTGATCCGCAGAGCTCTAGTCCATCTTGTAGTCCGCTAAGGGAAAAGCAAGTATTTTTTTTTTTTTTTACATTGCATGGCCAGCATATTCTACAGATTCTGGTGAAACATGGCATCAAATGAATCATTTTCATATCTCCAAAACCAGTCTATGTAAAATATTCAGTTAGAGAAAGTTTGCTCAGTGAAATCCTTTAGGTTTTCATCATTGTGACCCTGAGAAAACGAGCATATTTCCAGGAGACATGTGGAAGTTCATGAAGCAAATTGAACTTTTCCTAATTTCTTTGCTTTTTCCTTTTTGGCTCTTTCTGCTTCCCAGGTCAGTAGGCATGACAACTGTGGTCGTGATTCCCTATCTTTCAATTTGCATGTTGTTTGTCATTTTGTTGTTAAAATGAGGGAACGTAGTTCGAAAACACTGAGGATGTTGTTCATCCTCACCCTTTGCTTTGGTCCTCAGGACTGAGAGTTTCTTTTTTGTATGTGCTTTTGCGTTTGTTTTGTGTGAAAGTGTTGTGGCTCTGGGAATCTCAAATGTGCTTCCCCAACGCACCCCTTTCAGGTGCATTCTCCAGATTTGGGCCACTTTTAGGGATAAGGCAATTGACATCAACTGCCGAGTTGATGTGTAAATGAGCTCTATTTCACTGAGCGGGAAGCACTTACCTATTGAATACTTCCTCCTCTGGAGAGAATTGGCCTCCATGGATTTCAGGTCCTGATGATCTGGCAAATAGCTAGTACTGAACTGATATCTGGTATGGAAGCTGCCTTAAGCTTCTTGCATTCTGAAGTGTAAACCTTCTGCGGTCCCTAGGTTTCCTAGAGATCCAAAAAGACCTTATATCTGTTGCCAATTTGACAGCAAGGACCATAAGTTGAAATGATGACACTTGAAGTCTTTCTAAATGGCCTCTCTAGATTTGGGTAGCATGAAACTTCACCAAGGTAAGTGGCAAGCATTCCTTGACTCTCCGGGTCATTTCAAAGAGGATAGAGGATTGGAACATTGGATGCTGGGCACATCTAAGATTCCCTACCTTTGCCTACTTAACAGAAGGTCTCAAAAGCATCCGTTTGCAATCAGAAATGCTGGTATGACATCCAGCTGACAATTGCTTGCTTCTTGGTTTTCACTAAGTGAAGGTGTTAAGGACTTGAGGATTGTAATCGAAATATGTAATTAAAGCTAAGAAACTCATGAAAAGGAACACATTTCAGGATAGAGTAGGCAGGTGGGATAAATGTGTTGAGCCAAAAACCAACATTTGATGCATCATTGGGCTGAAACGAAACTCCACCTCGGGAAATGGATACTGTTATTAAAAATACGTTTTTTTCAAGGCTGGATTGGTTTCCCCTCTGCCAAGAGAACACGTTTACTTGGAACGCTGCTTTCAATACCATGGTATGTGAACTGTCCTGCCTTTAAGGGATCTCTATTTGCTTTTAAGATCTCTTCTCACTTTGGAGAAGAAAGAAGAATTCTCTTCAAAGGACTGATGAGCTTATTGGACCAGGTGTTTTGAAATAGTTTGTGAACTTTGGATTAGTTGCGGGGCCCTTAAGGCAACTCAAGGAGGACTATTTCAGTCGTATATCTGGTATGGAAATTACAGAGAAAACATTGTGAAATGGGGGAGAAGCTTCTCCAATTACACAGGATGGATACATGGCACACCTGTCGATATTCTAGAAAGGGTACAAAGTTTCTGAAATGCAGGTATGCCTTGGGATAATCGGTCAGCCATGCTGACGGTTACATGAGAGCCACTTGATTAAGCTTCCTTCTCAACCCCTTGTCATCCGATCTTTAACCATGCCTCTTTAAGTGTCTAACAGATAGTTAGACTGAGGCTTTCCCAAAGTGCTTCAACTTCAAGAAGACTCTTACCAATGCAGTTTTGACAAACTGAGTAAACAGATGCATATGCTACTAACGTTTATGGATTTGCTTTGCAATAATGCTGATTTTGATCTGTGTTCTCCCATTAAGGGAAGCTCTTCCCCTCAACTTCCTAACAACTTACAACAATTTCTTCCCTTCTGCTTCTGCGTGTCTGGATTACCTGCCAGAACGTCTCCCCCAGAGTGCCACCCTCACGCTGCTTTTCAGGCTTATTCTCCTGGATTCCTTATACAAGTTTATATAAGACTTGGATCAAGACTTGCAACGTGGCATTGCTTCCAACTCAGAATGCACTGTAGGGCTTTGCTTTCCTGCAGCAGGACGTAGCTAGAGTGGTCGTCACCCCATTCCTTGAAAGACTTGGGAAAAGTTGAACCAGGAATCTAGGTTGAAAGCAAGTCCCCTAAAACAGAGATCCACTGCTGAGTTTATGATTAACCACTCTATCCAAATCATACCCACATATACTCCTCAGGGTTGCAGAGGACCAAAGAAAAGGGGGAATTGTACCATAGCCAGCTGAATGCAGCCCTTCCCAGGCAGCCCTTGCTGTGCACTGTGACCCACTGCCCCGTTACCAGGCAATGGTTACCAGGAGACCACTAATGCCACTGTGACCACCCTGCTCAGCCATTGGTGGGCAGTGTAGTGGGCCCCTGCCCCAAGCAAGCCACTGTCTGTCAGCCATCCTTAGTGGGGGCCCTTTGTTAGGCAGCAGTCAGTGGAGTGCTGCGCCTTCAGACCTGGAGCATGAGGTAAGAGGCAAGTGCCAGCCTTCTCCCCAGCATTCTTCTGCTCACACGGCCTTGGGCCAGCTGGTGTGATGGGGGGCCCAGAGAACATGCTGGGGGTGTGTCCTGCAGGGCTCCAGAGCCAATGCCATGAATGACCATTGGCCCAGACCAGGCCTTGAGGCAGTGTTGAACCTCTACCACACACCACCACTGTGACCCTAAGGGTATGGCTCACAGTCTGGGGTACCTGACTGCCACTGTTTGGGTGGCCTGAGGAGAATTAAGACCTGTTGGGTCATGTGCACCCGGCTCCCTCAGTGATGAGAGCTAGCAAGGGTCTGGGACCTGGCCCTGAGGGAGCCACCAAGGCAGAGCTGCCTCCTCTGTGAGGTGTGGGCACTGGTGGGAGGACCCAGACCAGCTCCTGGACAAACCCTCCATGGCAGGAGGACCACCACCCCTCCCAGGGACCCCTTTCTCTTAGGTGGGTCTGGACCTCAGAGGGTGAGCCTTGTGCCTTGGGAACTTGCCCTTTCTTGTCACCCAGAGAGTGACATTTGTTTGCTGGAGATTGATAGGAACATTGAGACCTGACTATGACCTGTCCTCAAGAACAATGGATTGGACAGGGAGAAGTTTTCAAAGAAAAGCCACACCCCTCCATCACCTTACCTCTAAGAGGGCTTTGCTAAAAGCTTTCAAGGTTGGGGATTACCCAGCATAAGCCACCCATTTCCTTGAATGTCTCAACAACAAATATTTCTCGGCTCCAAAGTCCAATGTTTTGCTGTTGTTTGGCCTCACTGTGCGTCGCCCACACATCCTGGCCTTTGGTTACCAATTATAGCGAGCCAGCCAGGAGGTGTGTGCCCATGGTGTGTTGATCTCGATCAGGGGCGTCGCCATTTATAGTTCCCAGCACATACCAGAGTACATTTGGCTCCAGGATACTGGCAGGGATTCTCCCTGATATGCAGTGGCTGCCCTACAGCACGAGGCTGCTTGTCTTGGAGACATGTCCAGAGCAATGGTATACAGTTCATGTCATTTGGGGGTAAGTCGCTCCAGCTTGCACAGGCTGGGAAATAGGTCTACTCCAAATGGGCTGCTCCCCTTAGCGGATGGGAGCCCCTCTGAGTCCATTCCCTCTTGAGAACTGGGGGCCTCCATGTGGGAGTGGAAGTGGAAGTTGACAAAATGCCTTCTCTGGCTTTCTGTCTTTGTGATTGGAGTGTTTATTTGTTCTTTATGTGTTTGTGTGTGTCAATGTGGTGTTAATCACGGCAGTCTGTGCTTTGGTTTGTGGGATCCTGTTTGTGATTCGTACATTGTAGGTGTGTGAAACAGCACTTGCATTGAGTACTTGAGACGTCTTTGGTCAGTAACGGAGCTTGCATATGATCACACTAGGTATCGTTCCCTCCTGTGTTGTGTTTCAGCTGTGGTGGAACATTGGTTGACATATTCCCTTTCCAATGGGTAGGAATCTCCCCTTTGGTGCCTGGGAACTGCGATCCTGAGAGACCTTTTGGCATTGCATTTGTCTCTCTGCTATTGGATAACACCTGCTGTGATCCGCAGAGCTCTAGTCCATCTTGTAGTCCGCTAAGGGAAAAGCAAGTATTTTTTTTTTTTTTTACATTGCATGGCCAGCATATTCTACAGATTCTGGTGAAACATGGCATCAAATGAATCATTTTCATATCTCCAAAACCAGTCTATGTAAAATATTCAGTTAGAGAAAGTTTGCTCAGTGAAATCCTTTAGGTTTTCATCATTGTGACCCTGAGAAAACGAGCATATTTCCAGGAGACATGTGGAAGTTCATGAAGCAAATTGAACTTTTCCTAATTTCTTTGCTTTTTCCTTTTTGGCTCTTTCTGCTTCCCAGGTCAGTAGGCATGACAACTGTGGTCGTGATTCCCTATCTTTCAATTTGCATGTTGTTTGTCATTTTGTTGTTAAAATGAGGGAACGTAGTTCGAAAACACTGAGGATGTTGTTCATCCTCACCCTTTGCTTTGGTCCTCAGGACTGAGAGTTTCTTTTTTGTATGTGCTTTTGCGTTTGTTTTGTGTGAAAGTGTTGTGGCTCTGGGAATCTCAAATGTGCTTCCCCAACGCACCCCTTTCAGGTGCATTCTCCAGATTTGGGCCACTTTTAGGGATAAGGCAATTGACATCAACTGCCGAGTTGATGTGTAAATGAGCTCTATTTCACTGAGCGGGAAGCACTTACCTATTGAATACTTCCTCCTCTGGAGAGAATTGGCCTCCATGGATTTCAGGTCCTGATGATCTGGCAAATAGCTAGTACTGAACTGATATCTGGTATGGAAGCTGCCTTAAGCTTCTTGCATTCTGAAGTGTAAACCTTCTGCGGTCCCTAGGTTTCCTAGAGATCCAAAAAGACCTTATATCTGTTGCCAATTTGACAGCAAGGACCATAAGTTGAAATGATGACACTTGAAGTCTTTCTAAATGGCCTCTCTAGATTTGGGTAGCATGAAACTTCACCAAGGTAAGTGGCAAGCATTCCTTGACTCTCCGGGTCATTTCAAAGAGGATAGAGGATTGGAACATTGGATGCTGGGCACATCTAAGATTCCCTACCTTTGCCTACTTAACAGAAGGTCTCAAAAGCATCCGTTTGCAATCAGAAATGCTGGTATGACATCCAGCTGACAATTGCTTGCTTCTTGGTTTTCACTAAGTGAAGGTGTTAAGGACTTGAGGATTGTAATCGAAATATGTAATTAAAGCTAAGAAACTCATGAAAAGGAACACATTTCAGGATAGAGTAGGCAGGTGGGATAAATGTGTTGAGCCAAAAACCAACATTTGATGCATCATTGGGCTGAAACGAAACTCCACCTCGGGAAATGGATACTGTTATTAAAAATACGTTTTTTTCAAGGCTGGATTGGTTTCCCCTCTGCCAAGAGAACACGTTTACTTGGAACGCTGCTTTCAATACCATGGTATGTGAACTGTCCTGCCTTTAAGGGATCTCTATTTGCTTTTAAGATCTCTTCTCACTTTGGAGAAGAAAGAAGAATTCTCTTCAAAGGACTGATGAGCTTATTGGACCAGGTGTTTTGAAATAGTTTGTGAACTTTGGATTAGTTGCGGGGCCCTTAAGGCAACTCAAGGAGGACTATTTCAGTCGTATATCTGGTATGGAAATTACAGAGAAAACATTGTGAAATGGGGGAGAAGCTTCTCCAATTACACAGGATGGATACATGGCACACCTGTCGATATTCTAGAAAGGGTACAAAGTTTCTGAAATGCAGGTATGCCTTGGGATAATCGGTCAGCCATGCTGACGGTTACATGAGAGCCACTTGATTAAGCTTCCTTCTCAACCCCTTGTCATCCGATCTTTAACCATGCCTCTTTAAGTGTCTAACAGATAGTTAGACTGAGGCTTTCCCAAAGTGCTTCAACTTCAAGAAGACTCTTACCAATGCAGTTTTGACAAACTGAGTAAACAGATGCATATGCTACTAACGTTTATGGATTTGCTTTGCAATAATGCTGATTTTGATCTGTGTTCTCCCATTAAGGGAAGCTCTTCCCCTCAACTTCCTAACAACTTACAACAATTTCTTCCCTTCTGCTTCTGTGTGTCTGGATTACCTGCCAGAACGTCTCCCCCAGAGTGCCACCCTCACGCTGCTTTTCAGGCTTATTCTCCTGGATTCCTTATACAAGTTTATATAAGACTTGGATCAAGACTTGCAACGTGGCATTGCTTCCAACTCAGAATGCACTGTAGGGCTTTGCTTTCGTGCAGCAGGACGTAGCTAGAGTGGTCATCACCCCCTTCCCTGAAAGAGTTGGGAAAAGATGAACCAGGAATGGAGGTTGAAAGCAAGTCCCCTAAAACAGAGATCCGCTGCGGAGTTTATGATTAACCACTCTATCCAAATCATACCCACATATTCTCCTCAGGGTTGCAGAGGACCAAAGAAAAGGGGGAATTGTACCATAGCCAGCTGAATGCAGCTCTTCCCAGGCAGCCCTTGCTGTGCACTGTGACCCACTGCCCCGTTACCAGGCAATGGTTACCAGGAGACCACTAATGCCACTGTGACCACCCTGCTCAGCCATTGGTGGGCAGTGTAGTGGGCCCCTGCCCCAAGCAAGCCACTGTCTGTCAGCCATCTTTAGTGGGGGCCCTTTTTTAGGCAGCAGTCAGTGGAGTGCTGCCCCTTCAGACCTGGAGCATGAGGTAAGAGGCAAGTGCCAGCCTTCTCCCCAGCATTCTTCTGCTCACACGGCCTTGGGCCAGCTGGTGTGATGGGGGGCCCAGAGAACAGGCTGGGGGTGTGTCCTGCAGGGCTCCAGAGCCAAGGCCATGAATGCCCACTGGCCCAGACCAGGCCTTGAGGCAGTGTTGAACCTCTATCACACACCGCCACTGTGACCCTAAGGGTATGGCTCACAGTCTGGGGTACCTGACTGCCACTGTTTGGGTGGCCTGAGGAGCATTAAGACCTGTTGGGTCATATGCATACGGCTCCCTCAGTGATGACAGCTAGCAAGGGTCTGGGACCTGGCCCTGAGGGAGCCACCAAGGCAGAGCTGCCTCCTCTGGGAGGCATGGGCACTGGTGGGAGGACCCAGACCAGCTCCTGGACAAACCCTCCATGGCAGGAGGACCACCACCCCTCCCAGGGACCCCTTTCTCTTAGGTGGGTCTGGACCTCAGAGGGTGAGCCTTGTGCCTTGGGACCTTGCCCTTTCTTGTCACCCAGAGAGTGACATTTGTTTGCTGGAGATTGATAGGAACATTGAGACCTGACTATGACCTGTCCTCAAGAACAAAGGATCGGGCAGGGAGAAGTTTTCAACGAACAGCCACACCCCTCCATCACCTTACCTCTAAGAGGGCTTTGCTAAAAACTTTCAAAGTTGGGGATTACCCGACATAAGCCACCCATTTCCTTGAATGTCTCAACAACAAATATTTCTCGGCTCCAAAGTCCAATGTTTTGCTGTTGCTTGGCCTCACTGTGCGTCGGGCACACATCCTGGCCTTTGGTTACCAATTATAGCGAGCCAGCCAGGAGGTGTGTTCCCATGGTGTGTTGATCTCAATCAGGGGCGTCGCCATTTAAAGTTCCCAGCACATGCCAGAGTACATTTGGCTCCAGGATACTGGCAGGGATTCTCCCTGATATGCAGTGGCTGCCCTACAGCACGAGGCTGCTTGTCTTGGAGACATGTCCAGAGCAACGGTATACAGTTCATGTCATTTGGGGGTAAGTCGCTCCAGCTTGCACAGGCTGGGAAATAGGTCTACTCCAACTGGGCTGCTCCCCTTAGCGGATGGGAGCCCCTCTGAGTCCATTCCCTCTTGAGAACTGGGGGCCTCCATGTGGGAGTGGAAGTGGAAGTTGACAAAATGCCTTCTCTGGCTTTCTGTCTTTGTGATTGGAGTGTTTATTTGTTCTTCATGTGTTTGTGTGTGTCAATGTGGTGTTAATCACGGCAGTCTGTGCTGTGGTTTGTGGGATCCTGTTTGTGATTCGTACATTGTAGGTGTGTGAAACAGCACTTGCATTGAGTACTTGAGACGTCTTTGGTCAGTAACGGAGCTTGCATATGATCACACTAGGTATCGTTCCCTCCTGCGTTGTGTTTCAGCTGTGGTGGAACATTCGTTGACATATTCCCTTTCCAATGGGTAGGAATCTGCCCTTTGGTGCCTGGGAACTGCGATCCTGAGAGACCTTTTGGCATTGCATTTGTCTCTCTGCTATTGGATAACACCTGCTGTGATCAGCAGAGCTCTAGTCCATCTTGTAGTCCACTAAGGGACAAGCAAGTATTTTTTTTTTTTTTTTTACATTGCATGGCCAGCATATTCTACAGATTCTGGTGAAACATGGCATCAAATGAATCTTTTTCATATCTCCAAAACCAGTCTATGTAAAATATTCAGGTAGAGAAAGTTTGCTCAGTGAAATCCTTTTGGTTTTCATCATTGTGACCCTGAGAAAACGAGCATATTTCCAGGAGACATGTGGAAGTTCATGAAGCAAATTGAACTTTTCCTAATTTCTTTGCTTTTTCCTTTTTGGCTCTTTCTGCTTCCCAGGTCAGTAGGCATGACAACTGTGGTCGTGATTCCCTATCTTTCAATTTGCATGTTGTTTGTCGTTTTGTTGTTAAAATGAGGGAACGTAGTTCGAAAACACTGAGGATGTTGTTCATCCTCACCCTTTGCTTTGGTCCTCAGGACTGAGAGTTTCTTTTTTGCATGTACTTTTGCGTTTGTTTTGTGTGAAAGTGTTGTGGCTCTGGGAAACTCAAATGTGCTTCCCCAACGCACCCCTTTCAGGTGCATTCTCCAGATTTGGGCCACTTTTAGGGATAAGGCAATTGACATCAACTGCCGAGTTGATGTGTAAATGAGCTCTATTTCACTGAAAGGGAAGCACTTACCTATTCAATACTTCCTCCTCTGGGGAGAATTGGCCTCCATGGATTTCAGGTCCTGATGATCTGGCAAATAGCTAGTACTGAACTGATATCTGGTATGGAAGCTGCCTTAAGCTTCTTGCATTCTGAAGTGTAAACCTTCTGCGGTCCCTAGGTTTCTTAGAGATCCAAAAAGACCTTATATCTGTTGCCAATTTGACAGCAAGGACCATAAGTTGAAATGATGACACTTGAAGTCTTTCTAAATGGCCTCTCTAGATTTGGGTAGCATGAAACTTCACCAAGTTAAGTGGCAAGCATTCCTTGACTCTCCGGGTCATTTCAAAGAGGATAGAGGATTGGAACATTGGATGCTGGGCACATCTAAGATTCCCTACCTTTGCCTACTTAGCAGAAGGTCTCAAAAGCATCCGCTTGCAATCAGAAATGCTGGTATGACATCCAGCTGACAATTGCTTGCTTCTTGGTTTTCACTAAGTGAAGATGTTAAGGACTTGAGGATTGTAATCGAAATATGTAATTAAAGCTAAGAAACTCATGAAAAGGGACACATTTCAGGATAGAGTAGGAAGGTGGGATAAATGTGTTGAGCCAAAAACCAACATTTGATGCATCATTGGTCTGAAACGAAACTTCACCTGGGGAAATGGATACTGTTATTAAAAATACGTTTTTTTCAAGGCTGGATTGGGTTCCCCTCTTCCCAGAGAACACGTTTACTTGGAACGCTGCTTTCAATACCATGGTATGTGAACTGTCCTGCCTTTAAGGGATCTCGATTTGCTTTTAAGATCTCTTCTCACTTTGGAGAAGAAAGAAGAATTCTCTTCAAAGGACGGATGAGCTTATTGGACCAGGTGTTTTGAAATAGTTTGTTAACTTTGGATTAGTTGCGGGGCCCTTAAGGCAACTCAAGGAGGACTATTTCAGTCGTATATCTGGTATGGAAATTACAGAGAAAACATTGTGAAATGGGGGAGAAGCTTCTCCAATTACACAGGATGGATACATGGCAGACCTGTCGATATTCTAGAGAGGGTACAAAGTTTCTGAAATGCAGGTATGCCTTGGGATAATCGGTCAGCCATGCTGACGGTTACATGAGAGCCACTTGATTAAGCTTCCTTCTCAACCCCTTGTCATGCGATCTTTAACCTTGCCTCTTTAAGTGTCTAACAGATAGTTAGGTTGAGGCTTTCCCAAAGTGCTTCAACTTCAAGAAGACTCTTACCAATGCAGTTTTGACAAACTGAGTAAACAGATGCATATGCTACTAACGTTTGTGGATTTGCTTCGCAATAATGCTGATTTTGATCTGTGTTCTCCCGTTACGGGAAGCTCTTCCTCTCAACTTCCTAACAACTTACAACAATTTCTTCCCTTCTGCTTCTGTGTGTCTGGATTACCTGCCAGAACGTCTGCCCCAGAGTGCCACCCTCACGCTGCTTTTCAGGCTTATTCTCCTGGATTCCTTATACATGTTTATATAAGACTTGGATCAAGACTTGCAACGTGGCATTGCTTCCAACTCAGAATGCACTGTAGGGCTTTGCTTTCCTGCAGCAGGACGTAGCTAGAGTGGTCGTCACCCCATTCCCTGAAAGACTTGGGAAAAGATGAACCAGGAATCGAGGTTGAAAGCAAGTCCCCTAAAACAGAGATCCGCTGCTGAGTTTATGATTAACCACTCTATCCAAATCATACCCACATACTCTCCTCAGGGTTGCAGAGGAGCAAAGAAAAGGGGGAATTGTACCATAGCCAGCTGAATGCAGCCCTTCCCAGGCAGCCCTTGCTGTGCACTGTGACCCACTGCCCCGTTACCAGGCAATGGTTACCAGGAGACCACTAATGCCACTGTGACCACCCTGCTCAGCCATTGGTGGGCAGTGTAGTGGGCCCCTGCCCCAAGCAAGCCACTGTCTGTCAGCCATCTTTAGTGGGGGCCCTTTGTTAGGCAGCAGTCAGTGCAGTGCTGCCCCTTCAGACCTGGAGCATGAGGTAAGAGGCAAGTGCCAGCCTTCTCCCCAGCATTCTTCTGCTCACACGGCCTTGGGCCAGCTGGTGTGATGGGGGGCCCAGAGAACAGGCTGGGGGTGTGTCCTGCAGGGCTCCAGAGCCAAGGCCATGAATGACCATTGGCCCAGACCAGGCCTTGAGGCAGTGTTGAACCTCTACCACACACCGCCACTGTGACCCTAAGGGTATGGCTCACAGTCTGGGGTACCTGACTGCCACTGTTTGGGTGGCCTGAGGAGCATTAAGACCTGTTGGCTCATGTGCACCCGGCTCCCTCAGTGATGAGAGCTAGCAAGGGTCTGGGACCTGGCCCTGAGGGAGCCACCAAGGCAGAGCTGCCTCCTCTGTGAGGCGTGGGCACTGGTGGGAGGACCCAGACCAGCTCCTGGACAAACCCTCCATGGCAGGAGGACCACCACCCCTCCCAGGGACCCCTTTCTCTTAGGTGGGTCTGGACCTCAGAGGGTGAGTCTTGTGCCTTGGGACCTTGCCCTTTCTTGTCACCCAGAGAGTGACATTTGTTTGCTGGAGATTGATAGGAACATTGAGACCTGACTATGACCTGTCCTCAAGAACAATGGATCGGACAGGGAGAAGTTTTCAACGAACAGCCACACCCCTCCATCACCTTACCTCTAAGAGGGCTTTGCTAAAAGCTTTCAAGGTTGGGGATTACCCAGCATAAGCCACCCATTTCCTTGAATGTCTCAACAACAAATATTTCTCGGCTCCAAAGTCCAATGTTTTGCTGTTGTTTGGCCTCACTGTGCGTCGCGCACACATCCTGGCCTTTGGTTACCAATTATAGCGAGCCAGCCAGGAGGTCTGTGCCCATGGTGTGTTGATCTCGATCAGGGGCGTCGCCATTTATAGTTCCCAGCACATGCCAGAGTACATTTGGCTCCAGGATACTGGCAGGGATTCTCCCTGATATGCAGTGGCTGCCCTACAGCACGAGGCTGCTTTTCTTGGACACATGTCCAGAGCAACGGTATACAGTTCATGTCATTTGGGCGTAAGTTGCTCCATCTTGCACAGGCTGGGAAATAGGTCTACTCCAACTGGGCTGCTCCCCTTAGCGGATGGGAGCCCCTCTGAGTCCATTCCCTCTAGAGAACTGGGGGCCTCCATGTGGGAGTGGAAGTGGAAGTTGACAAAATGCCTTCTCTGGCTTTCTGTCTTTGTGATTGGAGTGTTTATTTGTTCTTCATGTGTTTGTGTGTGTCAATGTGGTGTTAATCACGGCAGTCTGTGCTTTGGTTTGTGGGATCCTGTTTGTGATTCGTACATTGTAGGTGTGTGAAACAGCACTTGCATTGAGTACTTGAGACGTCTTTGGTCAGTAACGGAGCTTGCATATGATCACACTAGGTATCGTTCCCTCCTGCGTTGTGTTTCAGCTGTGGTGGAACATTGGTTGACATATTCCCTTTCCAATGGGTAGGAATCTGCCCTTTGGTGCCTGGGAACTGCGATCCTGAGAGACCTTTTGGCATTGCATTTGTCTCTCTGCTATTGGATAACACCTGCTGTGATCAGCAGAGCTCTAGTCCATCTTGTACTCCGCTAAGGGACAAGCAAGTATTTTTTTTTTTTTTACATTGCATGGCCAGCATATTCTACAGATTCTGGTGAAACATGGCATCAAATGAATCATTTTCATATCTCCAAAACCAGTCTATGTAAAATATTCAGGTAGAGAAAGTTTGCTCAGTGAAATCCTTTTGGTTTTCATCATTGTGACCCTGAGAAAACGAGCATATTTCCAGGAGACATGTGGAAGTTCATGAAGCAAATTGAACTTTTCCTAATTTCTTTGCTTTTTCCTTTTTGGCTCTTTCTGCTTCCCAGGTCAGTAGGCATGACAACTGTGGTCGTGATTCCCTATCTTTCAATTTGCATGTTGTTTGTCATTTTGTTGTTAAAATGAGGGAACGTAGTTCGAAAACACTGAGGATGTTGTTCATCCTCACCCTTTGCTTTGGTCCTCAGGACTGAGAGTTTCTTTTTTGCATGTACTTTTGCGTTTGTTTTGTGTGAAAGTGTTGTGGCTCTGGGAAACTCAAATGTGCTTCCCCAACGCACCCCTTTCAGGTGCATTTTCCAGATTTGGGCCACTTTTAGGGATAAGGCAATTGACATCAACTGCCTAGTTGATGTGTAAATGAGCTCTATTTCACTGAAAGGGAAGCACTTACCTATTCAATACTTCCTCCTCTGGAGAGAATTGGCCTCCATGGATTTCCGGTCCTGATGATCTGGCAAATAGCTAGTACTGAACTGATATCTGGTATGGAAGCTGCCTTAAGCTTCTTGCATTCTGAAGTATAAACCTTCTGCGGTCCCTAGGTTTCTTAGAGATCCAAAAAGACCTTATATCTGTTGCCAATTTGACAGCAAGGACCATAAGTTGAAATGATGACACTTGAAGTCTTTCTAAATGGCCTCTCTAGATTTGGGTAGCATGAAACTTCACCAAGGTAAGTGGCAAGCATTCCTTGACTCTCCGGGTCATTTCAAAGAGGATAGAGGATTGGAACATTGGATGCTGGGCACATCTAAGATTCCCTACCTTTGCCTACTTAGCAGAAGGTCTCAGAAGCATCCGTTTGCAATCAGAAATGCTGGTATGACATCCAGCTGACAATTGCTTGCTTCTTGGTTTTCACTAAGTGAAGGTGTTAAGGACTTGAGGATTGTAATCAAAATATGTAATTAAAGCTAAGAAACTCATGAAAAGGAACACATTTCAGGATAGAGTAGGAAGGTGGGATAAATGTGTTGAGCCAAAAACCAACATTTGATGCATCATTGGGCTGAAACGAAACTGCACTTCGGGAAATGGATACTGTTATTAAAAATACGTTTTTTTCAAGGCTGGATTGGGTTCCCCTCTGCCAAGAGAACACGTTTACTTGGAATGCTGCTTTCAATAACATGGTATGTGAACTGGCCTGCCTTTAAGGGATCTCTATTTGCTTTTAAGATCTCTTCTCACTTTGGAGAAGAAAGAAGAATTCTCTTCAAAGGACTGGTGAGCTTATTGGACCAGGTGTTTTGAAATATTTTGTTAACTTTGGATTAGTTGCGGGGCCCTTAAGGCAACTCAAGGAGGACTATTTCAGTCGTATATCTGGTATGGAAATTACAGAGAAAACATTGTGAAATGGGGGAGAAGCTTCTCCAATTACACAGGATGGATACATGTCAACCTGTCGATATTCTAGAAAGGGTACAAAGTTTCTGAAATGCAGGTATGCCTTGGGATAATCGGTCAGCCATGCTGACGGTTACATGAGAGCCACTTGATTAAGCTTCCTTCTCAACCCCTTGTCATGCGATCTTTAACCTTGCCTCTTTAAGTGTCTAACAGATAGTTAGACTGAGGCTTTCCCAAAGTGCTTCAACTTCAAGAAGACTCTTACCAATGCAGTTTTGACAAACTGAGTAAACAGATGCATATGCTACTAACGTTTGTGGATTTGCTTCGCAATAATGCTGATTTTGATCTGTGTTCTCCCGTTACGGGAAGCTCTTCCTCTCAACTTCCTAACAACTTACAACAATTTCTTCCCTTCTGCTTCTGTGTGTCTGGATTACCTGCCAGAACGTCTGCCCCAGAGTGCCACCCTCACGCTGCTTTTCAGGCTTATTCTCCTGGATTCCTTATACATGTTTATATAAGACTTGGATCAAGACTTGCAACGTGGCATTGCTTCCAACTCAGAATGCACTGTAGGGCTTTGCTTTCCTGCAGCAGGACGTAGCTAGAGTGGTCGTCACCCCATTCCCTGAAAGACTTGGGAAAAGATGAACCAGGAATCGAGGTTGAAAGCAAGTCCCCTAAAACAGAGATCCGCTGCTGAGTTTAGGATTAACCACTCTATCCAAATCATACCCACATACTCTCCTCAGGGTTGCAGAGGAGCAAAGAAAAGGGGGAATTGTACCATAGCCAGCTGAATGCAGCCCTTCCCAGGCAGCCCTTGCTGTGCACTGTGACCCACTGCCCCGTTACCAGGCAATGGTTACCAGGAGACCACTAATGCCACTGTGACCACCCTGCTCAGCCATTGGTGGGCAGTGTAGTGGGCCCCTGCCCCAAGCAAGCCACTGTCTGTCAGCCATCTTTAGTGGGGGCCCTTTGTTAGGCAGCAGTCAGTGCAGTGCTGCCCCTTCAGACCTGGAGCATGAGGTAAGAGGCAAGTGCCAGCCTTCTCCCCAGCATTCTTCTGCTCACACGGCCTTGGGCGAGCTGGTGTGATGGGGGGCCCAGAGAACAGGCTGGGGGTGTGTCCTGCAGGGCTCCAGAGCCAAGGCCATGAATGACCATTGGCCCAGACCAGGCCTTGAGGCAGTGTTGAACCTCTACCACACACCGCCACTGTGACCCTAAGGGTATGGCTCACAGTCTGGGGTACCTGACTGCCACTGTTTGGGTGGCCTGAGGAGCATTAAGACCTGTTGGCTCATGTGCACCCGGCTCCCTCAGTGATGAGAGCTAGCAAGGGTCTGGGACCTGGCCCTGAGGGAGCCACCAAGGCAGAGCTGCCTCCTCTGTGAGGCGTGGGCACTGGTGGGAGGACCCAGACCAGCTCCTGGACAAACCCTCCATGGCAGCAGGACCACCACCCCTCCCAGGGACCCCTTTCTCTTAGGTGGGTCTGGACCTCAGAGGGTGAGTCTTGTGCCTTGGGACCTTGCCCTTTCTTGTCACCCAGAGAGTGACATTTGTTTGCTGGAGATTGATAGGAACATTGAGACCTGACTATGACCTGTCCTCAAGAACAATGGATCGGACAGGGAGAAGTTTTCAACGAACAGCCACACCCCTCCATCACCTTACCTCTAAGAGTGCTTTGCTAAAAGCTTTCAAGGTTGGGGATTACCCAGCATAAGCCACCCATTTCCTTGAATGTCTCAACAACAAATATTTCTCGGCTCCAAAGTCCAATGTTTTGCTGTTGTTTGGCCTCACTGTGCGTCGCACTCATCCTGGCCTTTGGTTACCAATTATAGCGAGCCAGCCAGGAGGTGTGTGCCCATGGTGTGTTGATCTCGATCAGGGGCATCGCCATTTATAGTTCCCAGCACATGCCAGAGTACATTTGGCTCCAGGATACTGGCAGGGATTCTCCCTGATATGCAGTGGCTGCCCTACAGCACGAGGCTGCTTGTCTTGGAGACATGTCCAGAGCAATGGTATACAATTCATGTCATTTGGGGGTAAGTCGCTCCAGCTTGCACAGGCTGGGAAATAGGTCTACTCCAACTGGGCTGCTCCCCTTAGCGGATGGGAGCCCCTCTGAGTCCATTCAATCTTGAGAACTGGGGGCCTCCATGTGGGAGTGGAAGTGGAAGTTGACAAAATGCCTTCTCTGGCTTTCTGTCTTTGTGATTGGAGTGTTTATTTGTTCTTCATGTGTTTGTGTGTGTCAATGTGGTGTTAATCACGGCAGTCTGTGCTTTGGTTTGTGGGATCCTGTTTGTGATTCGTACATTGTAGGTGTGTGAAACAGCACTTGCATTGAGTACTTGAGACGTCTTTGGTCAGTAACGGAGCTTGCATATGATCACACTAGGTATCGTTCCCTCCTGCGTTGTGTTTCAGCTGTGGTGGAACATTGGTTGACATATTCCCTTTCCAATGGGTAGGAATCTGCCCTTTGGTGCCTGGGAACTGCGATCCTGAGAGACCTTTTGGCATTGCATTTGTCTCTCTGCTATTGGATAACACCTGCTGTGATCAGCAGAGCTCTAGTCCATCTTGTAGTCCACTAAGGGATAAGCAAGTATTTTTTTTTTTTTTTACATTGCATGGCCAGCATATTCTACAGATTCTGGTGAAACATGACATCAAATGAATCATTTTCATATCTCCAAAACCAGTCTATGTAAAATATTCAGGTAGAGAAAGTTTGCTCAGTGAAATCCTTTTGGTTTTCATCATTGTGACCCTGAGAAAACGAGCATATTTCCAGGAGACATGTGGAAGTTCATGAAGCAAATTGAACTTTTCCTAATTTCTTTGCTTTTTCCTTTTTGGCTCTTTCTGCTTCCCAGGTCAGTAGGCATGACAACTGTGGTCCTGATTCCCTATCTTTCAATTTGCATGTTGTTTGTCATTTTGTTGTTAAAATGAGGGAACGTAGTTCGAAAACACTGAGGATGTTGTTCATCCTCACCCTTTGCTTTGGTCCTCAGCACTGAGAGTTTCTTTTTTGCATGTACTTTTGCGTTTGTTTTGTGTGAAAGTGTTGTGGCTCTGGGAAACTCAAATGTGCTTCCCCAACGCACCCCTTTCAGGTGCATTCTCCAGATTTGGGCCACTTTTAGGGATAAGGCAATTGACATCAACTGCCGAGTTGATGTGTAAATGAGCTCTATTTCACTGAAAGGGAAGCACTTACCTATTCAATACTTCCTCCTCTTGAGAGAATTGGCCTCCATGGATTTCAGGTCCTGATGATCTGGCAAATAGCTAGTACTGAACTGATATCTGGTATGGAAGCTGTCTTAAGCTTCTTGCATTCTGAAGTATAAACCTTCTGCGGTCCCTAGGTTTCTTAGAGATCCAAAAAGACCTTATATCTGTTGCCAATTTGACAGCAAGGACCATAAGTTGAAATGATGACACTTGAAGTCTTTCTAAATGGCCTCTCTAGATTTGGGTAGCATGAAACTTCACCAAGGTAAGTGGCAAGCATTCCTTGACTCTCCGGGTCATTTCAAAGTGGATAGAGGATTGGGACATTGGATGCTGGGCACATCTAGGATTCCCTACCTTTGCCTACTTAGCAGAAGGTCTCAGAAGCATCCGTTTGCAATCAGAAATGCTGGTATGGCATCCAGCTGACAATTGCTTGCTTCTTGGTTTTCACTAAGTGAAGGTGTTAAGGACTTGAGGATTGTAATCGAAATATGTAATTAAAGCTAAGAAACTCATGAAAAGGAACACATTTCAGGATAGAGTAGGAAGGTGGGATAAATGTGTTGAGCCAAAAACCAACATTTGATGCATCATTGGGCTGAAACGAAACTCCACTTTGGGAAATGGATACTGTTATTAAAAATACGTTTTTTTCAAGGCTGGATTGGGTTCCCCTCTGCCAAGAGAACACCTTTACTTGGAATGCTGCTTTCAATAACATGGTATGTGAACTGGCCTGCCTTTAAGGGATCTCTATTTGCTTTTAAGATCTCTTCTCACTTTGGAGAAGAAAGAAGAATTCTCTTCAAAGGACTGGTGAGCTTATTGGACCAGGTGTTTTGAAATATTTTGTTAACTTTGGATTAGTTGCGGGGCCCTTAAGGCAACTCAAGGAGGACTATTTCAGTCGTATATCTGGTATGGAAATTACAGAGAAAACATCGTGAAATGGGGGAGAAGCTTCTCCAATTACACAGGATGGATACATGTCAACCTGTCGATATTCTAGAAAGGGTACAAAGTTTCTGAAATGCAGGTATGCCTTGGGATAATCGGTCAGCCATGCTGACGGTTACATGAGAGCCACTTGATTAAGCTTCCTTCTCAACCCCTTGTCATGCGATCTTTAACCTTGCCTCTTTAAGTGTCTAACAGATAGTTAGACTGAGGCTTTCCCAAAGTGCTTCAACTTCAAGAAGACTCTTACCAATGCAGTTTTGACAAACTGAGTAAACAGATGCATATGCTACTAACGTTTGTGGATTTGCTTCGCAATAATGCTGATTTTGATCTGTGTTCTCCCGTTACGGGAAGCTCTTCCTCTCAACTTCCTAACAACTTACAACAATTTCTTCCCTTCTGCTTCTGTGTGTCTGGATTACCTGCCAGAACGTCTGCCCCAGAGTGCCACCCTCACGCTGCTTTTCAGGCTTATTCTCCTGGATTCCTTATACATGTTTATATAAGACTTGGATCAAGACTTGCAACGTGGCATTGCTTCCAACTCAGAATGCACTGTAGGGCTTTGCTTTCCTGCAGCAGGACGTAGCTAGAGTGGTCGTCACCCCATTCCCTGAAAGACTTGGGAAAAGATGAACCAGGAATCGAGGTTGAAAGCAAGTCCCCTAAAACAGAGATCCGCTGCTGAGTTTATGATTAACCACTCTATCCAAATCATACCCACATACTCTCCTCAGGGTTGCAGAGGAGCAAAGAAAAGGGGGAATTGTACCATAGCCAGCTGAATGCAGCCCTTCCCAGGCAGCCCTTGCTGTGCACTGTGACCCACTGCCCCGTTACCAGGCAATGGTTACCAGGAGACCACTAATGCCACTGTGACCACCCTGCTCAGCCATTGGTGGGCAGTGTAGTGGGCCCCTGCCCCAAGCAAGCCACTGTCTGTCAGCCATCTTTAGTGGGGGCCCTTTGTTAGGCAGCAGTCAGTGCAGTGCTGCCCCTTCAGACCTGGAGCATGAGGTAAGAGGCAAGTGCCAGCCTTCTCCCCAGCATTCTTCTGCTCACACGGCCTTGGGCCAGCTGGTGTGATGGGGGGCCCAGAGAACAGGCTGGGGGTGTGTCCTGCAGGGCTCCAGAGCCAAGGCCATGAATGACCATTGGCCCAGACCAGGCCTTGAGGCAGTGTTGAACCTCTACCACACACCGCCACTGTGACCCTAAGGGTATGGCTCACAGTCTGGGGTACCTGACTGCCACTGTTTGGGTGGCCTGAGGAGCATTAAGACCTGTTGGCTCATGTGCACCCGGCTCCCTCAGTGATGAGAGCTAGCAAGGGTCTGGGACCTGGCCCTGAGGGAGCCACCAAGGCAGAGCTGCCTCCTCTGTGAGGCGTGGGCACTGGTGGGAGGACCCAGACCAGCTCCTGGACAAACCCTCCATGGCAGGAGGACCACCACCCCTCCCAGGGACCCCTTTCTCTTAGGTGGGTCTGGACCTCAGAGGGTGAGTCTTGTGCCTTGGGACCTTGCCCTTTCTTGTCACCCAGAGAGTGACATTTGTTTGCTGGAGATTGATAGGAACATTGAGACCTGACTATGACCTGTCCTCAAGAACAATGGATCGGACAGGGAGAAGTTTTCAACGAACAGCCACACCCCTCCATCACCTTACCTCTAAGAGGGCTTTGCTAAAAGCTTTCAAGGTTGGGGATTACCCAGCATAAGCCACCCATTTCCTTGAATGTCTCAACAACAAATATTTCTCGGCTCCAAAGTCCAATGTTTTGCTGTTGTTTGGCCTCACTGTGCGTCGCGCACACATCCTGGCCTTTGGTTACCAATTATAGCGAGCCAGCCAGGAGGTCTATGCCCATGGTGTGTTGATCTCGATCAGGGGCGTCGCCATTTATAGTTCCCAGCACATGCCAGAGTACATTTGGCTCCAGGATACTGGCAGGGATTCTCCCTGATATGCAGTGGCTGCCCTACAGCACGAGGCTGCTTGTCTTGGAGACATGTCCAGAGCAATGGTATACAATTCATGTCATTTGGGGGTAAGTCACTCCAGCTTGCACAGGCTGGGAAATAGGTCTACTCCAACTGGGCTGCTCCCCTTAGCGGATGGGAGCCCCTCTGAGTCCATTCCCTCTTGAGAACTGGGGGCCTCCATGTGGGAGTGGAAGTGGAAGTTGACAAAATGCCTTCTCTGGCTTTCTGTCTTTGTGATTGGAGTGTTTATTTGTTCTTCATGTGTTTGTGTGTGTCAATGTGGTGTTAATCACGGCAGTCTGTGCTTTGGTTTGTGGGATCCTGTTTGTGATTCGTACATTGTAGGTGTGTGAAACAGCACTTGCATTGAGTACTTGAGACGTCTTTGGTCAGTAACGGAGCTTGCATATGATCACACTAGGTATCGTTCCCTCCTGCGTTGTGTTTCAGCTGTGGTGGAACATTGGTTGACATATTCCCTTTCCAATGGGTAGGAATCTGCCCTTTGGTGCCTGGGAACTGCGATCCTGAGAGACCTTTTGGCATTGCATTTGTCTCTCTGCTATTGGATAACACCTGCTGTGATCAGCAGAGCTCTAGTCCATCTTGTAGTCCACTAAGGGATAAGCAAGTATTTTTTTTTTTTTTTTACATTGCATGGCCAGCATATTCTACAGATTCTGGTGAAACATGACATCAAATGAATCATTTTCATATCTCCAAAACCAGTCTATGTAAAATATTCAGGTAGAGAAAGTTTGCTCAGTGAAATCCTTTTGGTTTTCATCATTGTGACCCTGAGAAAACGAGCATATTTCCAGGAGACATGTGGAAGTTCATGAAGCAAATTGAACTTTTCCTAATTTCTTTGCTTTTTCCTTTTTGGCTCTTTCTGCTTCCCAGGTCAGTAGGCATGACAACTGTGGTCCTGATTCCCTATCTTTCAATTTGCATGTTGTTTGTCATTTTGTTGTTAAAATGAGGGAACGTAGTTCGAAAACACTGAGGATGTTGTTCATCCTCACCCTTTGCTTTGGTCCTCAGCACTGAGAGTTTCTTTTTTGCATGTACTTTTGCGTTTGTTTTGTGTGAAAGTGTTGTGGCTCTGGGAAACTCAAATGTGCTTCCCCAACGCACCCCTTTCAGGTGCATTCTCCAGATTTGGGCCACTTTTAGGGATAAGGCAATTGACATCAACTGCCGAGTTGATGTGTAAATGAGCTCTATTTCACTGAAAGGGAAGCACTTACCTATTCAATACTTCCTCCTCTTGAGAGAATTGGCCTCCATGGATTTCAGGTCCTGATGATCTGGCAAATAGCTAGTACTGAACTGATATCTGGTATGGAAGCTGTCTTAAGCTTCTTGCATTCTGAAGTATAAACCTTCTGCGGTCCCTAGGTTTCTTAGAGATCCAAAAAGACCTTATATCTGTTGCCAATTTGACAGCAAGGACCATAAGTTGAAATGATGACACTTGAAGTCTTTCTAAATGGCCTCTCTAGATTTGGGTAGCATGAAACTTCACCAAGGTAAGTGGCAAGCATTCCTTGACTCTCCGGGTCATTTCAAAGTGGATAGAGGATTGGGACATTGGATGCTGGGCACATCTAGGATTCCCTACCTTTGCCTACTTAGCAGAAGGTCTCAGAAGCATCCGTTTGCAATCAGAAATGCTGGTATGGCATCCAGCTGACAATTGCTTGCTTCTTGGTTTTCACTAAGTGAAGGTGTTAAGGACTTGAGGATTGTAATCGAAATATGTAATTAAAGCTAAGAAACTCATGAAAAGGAACACATTTCAGGATAGAGTAGGAAGGTGGGATAAATGTGTTGAGCCAAAAACCAACATTTGATGCATCATTGGGCTGAAACGAAACTCCACTTTGGGAAATGGATACTGTTATTAAAAATACGTTTTTTTCAAGGCTGGATTGGGTTCCCCTCTGCCAAGAGAACACCTTTACTTGGAATGCTGCTTTCAATAACATGGTATGTGAACTGGCCTGCCTTTAAGGGATCTCTATTTGCTTTTAAGATCTCTTCTCACTTTGGAGAAGAAAGAAGAATTCTCTTCAAAGGACTGGTGAGCTTATTGGACCAGGTGTTTTGAAATATTTTGTTAACTTTGGATTAGTTGCGGGGCCCTTAAGGCAACTCAAGGAGGACTATTTCAGTCGTATATCTGGTATGGAAATTACAGAGAAAACATCGTGAAATGGGGGAGAAGCTTCTCCAATTACACAGGATGGATACATGTCAACCTGTCGATATTCTAGAAAGGGTACAAAGTTTCTGAAATGCAGGTATGCCTTGGGATAATCGGTCAGCCATGCTGACGGTTACATGAGAGCCACTTGATTAAGCTTCCTTCTCAACCCCTTGTCATGCGATCTTTAACCTTGCCTCTTTAAGTGTCTAACAGATAGTTAGACTGAGGCTTTCCCAAAGTGCTTCAACTTCAAGAAGACTCTTACCAATGCAGTTTTGACAAACTGAGTAAACAGATGCATATGCTACTAACGTTTGTGGATTTGCTTCGCAATAATGCTGATTTTGATCTGTGTTCTCCCGTTACGGGAAGCTCTTCCTCTCAACTTCCTAACAACTTACAACAATTTCTTCCCTTCTGCTTCTGTGTGTCTGGATTACCTGCCAGAACGTCTGCCCCAGAGTGCCACCCTCACGCTGCTTTTCAGGCTTATTCTCCTGGATTCCTTATACATGTTTATATAAGACTTGGATAAAGACTTGCAACGTGGCATTGCTTCCAACTCAGAATGCACTGTAGGGCTTTGCTTTCCTGCAGCAGGACGTAGCTAGAGTGGTCGTCACCCCATTCCCTGAAAGACTTGGGAAAAGATGAACCAGGAATCGAGGTTGAAAGCAAGTCCCCTAAAACAGAGATCCGCTGCTGAGTTTATGATTAACCACTCTATCCAAATCATACCCACATATTCTCCTCAGGGTTGCAGAGGAGCAAAGAAAAGGGGGAATTGTACCATAGCCAGCTGAATGCAGCCCTTCCCAGGCAGCCCTTGCTGTGCACTGTGACCCACTGCCCCGTTACCAGGCAATGGTTACCAGGAGACCACTAATGCCACTGTGACCACCCTGCTCAGCCATTGGTGGGCAGTGTAGTGGGCCCCTGCCCCAAGCAAGCCACTGTCTGTCAGCCATCTTTAGTGGGGGCCCTTTGTTAGGCAGCAGTCAGTGCAGTGCTGCCCCTTCAGACCTGGAGCATGAGGTAAGAGGCAAGTGCCAGCCTTCTCCCCAGCATTCTTCTGCTCACACGGCCTTGGGCCAGCTGGTGTGATGGGGGGCCCAGAGAACAGGCTGGGGGTGTGTCCTGCAGGGCTCCAGAGCCAAGGCCATGAATGACCATTGGCCCAGACCAGGCCTTGAGGCAGTGTTGAACCTCTACCACACACCGCCACTGTGACCCTAAGGGTATGGCTCACAGTCTGGGGTACCTGACTGCCACTGTTTGGGTGGCCTGAGGAGCATTAAGACCTGTTGGCTCATGTGCACCCGGCTCCCTCAGTGATGAGAGCTAGCAAGGGTCTGGGACCTGGCCCTGAGGGAGCCACCAAGGCAGAGCTGCCTCCTCTGGGAGGCGTGGGCACTGGTGGGAGGACCCAGACCAGCTCCTGGACAAACCCTCCATGGCAGGAGGACCACCACCCCTCCCAGGGACCCCTTTCTCTTAGGTGGGTCTGGACCTCAGAGGGTGAGTCTTGTGCCTTGGGACCTTGCCCTTTCTTGTCACCCAGAGAGTGACATTTGTTTGCTGGAGATTGATAGGAACATTGAGACCTGACTATGACCTGTCCTCAAGAACAATGGATCGGACAGGGAGAAGTTTTCAACGAACAGCCACACCCCTCCATCACCTTCCCTCTAAGAGGGCTTTGCTAAAAGCTTTCAAGGTTGGGGATTACCCAGCATAAGCCACCCATTTCCTTGAATGTCTCAACAACAAATATTTCTCGGCTCCAAAGTCCAATGTTTTGCTGTTGTTTGGCCTCACTGTGCGTCGCGCACACATCCTGGCCTTTGGTTACCAATTATAGCGAGCCAGCCAGGAGGTCTATGCCCATGGTGTGTTGATCTCGATCAGGGGCGTCGCCATTTATAGTTCCCAGCACATGCCAGAGTACATTTGGCTCCAGGATACTGGCAGGGATTCTCCCTGATATGCAGTGGCTGCCCTACAGCACGAGGCTGCTTGTCTTGGAGACATGTCCAGAGCAATGGTATACAATTCATGTCATTTGGGGGTAAGTCGCTCCAGCTTGCACAGGCTGGGAAATAGGTCTACTCCAACTGGGCTGCTCCCCTTAGCGGATGGGAGCCCCTCTGAGTCCATTCCCTCTTGAGAACTGGGGGCCTCCATGTGGGAGTGGAAGTGGAAGTTGACAAAATGCCTTCTCTGGCTTTCTGTCTTTGTGATTGGAGTGTTTATTTGTTCTTCATGTGTTTGTGTGTGTCAATGTGGTGTTAATCACGGCAGTCTGTGCTTTGGTTTGTGGGATCCTGTTTGTGATTCGTACATTGTAGGTGTGTGAAACAGCACTTGCATTGAGTACTTGAGACGTCTTTGGTCAGTAACGGAGCTTGCATATGATCACACTAGGTATCGTTCCCTCCTGCGTTGTGTTTCAGCTGTGGTGGAACATTGGTTGACATATTCCCTTTCCAATGGGTAGGAATCTGCCCTTTGGTGCCTGGGAACTGCGATCCTGAGAGACCTTTTGGCATTGCATTTGTCTCTCTGCTATTGGATAACACCTGCTGTGATCAGCAGAGCTCTAGTCCATCTTGTAGTCCACTAAGGGATAAGCAAGTATTTTTTTTTTTTTTTACATTGCATGGCCAGCATATTCTACAGATTCTGGTGAAACATGACATCAAATGAATCATTTTCATATCTCCAAAACCAGTCTATGTAAAATATTCAGGTAGAGAAAGTTTGCTCAGTGAAATCCTTTTGGTTTTCATCATTGTGACCCTGAGAAAACGAGCATATTTCCAGGAGACATGTGGAAGTTCATGAAGCAAATTGAACTTTTCCTAATTTCTTTGCTTTTTCCTTTTTGGCTCTTTCTGCTTCCCAGGTCAGTAGGCATGACAACTGTGGTCCTGATTCCCTATCTTTCAATTTGCATGTTGTTTGTCATTTTGTTGTTAAAATGAGGGAACGTAGTTCGAAAACACTGAGGATGTTGTTCATCCTCACCCTTTGCTTTGGTCCTCAGCACTGAGAGTTTCTTTTTTGCATGTACTTTTGCGTTTGTTTTGTGTGAAAGTGTTGTGGCTCTGGGAAACTCAAATGTGCTTCCCCAACGCACCCCTTTCAGGTGCATTCTCCAGATTTGGGCCACTTTTAGGGATAAGGCAATTGACATCAACTGCCGAGTTGATGTGTAAATGAGCTCTATTTCACTGAAAGGGAAGCACTTACCTATTCAATACTTCCTCCTCTTGAGAGAATTGGCCTCCATGGATTTCAGGTCCTGATGATCTGGCAAATAGCTAGTACTGAACTGATATCTGGTATGGAAGCTGTCTTAAGCTTCTTGCATTCTGAAGTATAAACCTTCTGCGGTCCCTAGGTTTCTTAGAGATCCAAAAAGACCTTATATCTGTTGCCAATTTGACAGCAAGGACCATAAGTTGAAATGATGACACTTGAAGTCTTTCTAAATGGCCTCTCTAGATTTGGGTAGCATGAAACTTCACCAAGGTAAGTGGCAAGCATTCCTTGACTCTCCGGGTCATTTCAAAGTGGATAGAGGATTGGGACATTGGATGCTGGGCACATCTAGGATTCCCTACCTTTGCCTACTTAGCAGAAGGTCTCAGAAGCATCCGTTTGCAATCAGAAATGCTGGTATGGCATCCAGCTGACAATTGCTTGCTTCTTGGTTTTCACTAAGTGAAGGTGTTAAGGACTTGAGGATTGTAATCGAAATATGTAATTAAAGCTAAGAAACTCATGAAAAGGAACACATTTCAGGATAGAGTAGGAAGGTGGGATAAATGTGTTGAGCCAAAAACCAACATTTGATGCATCATTGGGCTGAAACGAAACTCCACTTTGGGAAATGGATACTGTTATTAAAAATACGTTTTTTTCAAGGCTGGATTGGGTTCCCCTCTGCCAAGAGAACACGTTTACTTGGAATGCTGCTTTCAATAACATGGTATGTGAACTGTCCTGCCTTTAAGGGATCTCGATTTGCTTTTAAGATCTCTTCTCACTTTGGAGAAGAAAGAAGAATTCTCTTCAAAGGACTGATGAGCTTATTGGACCAGGTGTTTTGAAATAGTTTGTTAACTTTGGATTAGTTGCGGGGCCCTTAAGGCAACTCAAGGAGGACTATTTCAGTCGTATATCTGGTATGGAAATTACAGAGAAAACATTGTGAAATGGGGGAGAAGCTTCTCCAATTACACAGGATGGATACATGGCACACCTGTCGATATTCTAGAAAGGGTACAAAGTTTCTGAAATGCAGGTATGCCTTGGGATAATCGGTCAGCCATGCTGACGGTTACATGAGAGCCACTTGATTAAGCTTCCTTCTCAACCCCTTGTCATGCGATCTTTAACCTTGCCTCTTTAAGTGTCTAACAGATAGTTAGGCTGAGGCTTTCCCAAAGTGCTTCAACGTCAAGAAGACTCTTACCAATGCAGTTTTGACAAACTGAGTAAACAGATGCATATGCTACTAACGTTTGTGGATTTGCTTCGCAATAATGCTGATTTTGATCTGTGTTCTCCCGTTACGGGAAGCTCTTCCCCTCAACTTCCTAACAACTTACAACAATTTCTTCCCTTCTGCTTCTGCGTGTCTGGATTACCTGCCAGAACGTCTGCCCCAGAGTGCCACCCTCACGCTGCTTTTCAGGCTTATTCTCCTGGATTCCTTATACAAGTTTATATAAGACTTGGATCAAGACTTGCAACGTGGCATTGCTTCCAACTCAGAATGCACTGTAGGGCTTTGCTTTCCTCCAGCAGCACGTAGCTAGAGTGGTGGTCACCCCATTCCCTGAAAGACTTGGGTAAAGATGAACCAGGAATGGAGGTTGAAAGCAAGTCCACTAAAACGGAGATCTGCTGCTGAGTTTATGATTAACCACTCTATCCAAATCATACCCACATATTCTCCTCAGGGTTGCAGAGGACCAAAGAAAAGGGGGAATTGTACCATAGCCAGCTGAATGCAGCTCTTCCCAGGCAGCCCTTGCTGTGCACTGTGACCCACTGCCCCGTTACCAGGCAATGGTTACCAGGAGACCACTAATGCCACTGTGACCACCCTGCTCAGCCATTGGTGGGCAGTGTAGTGGGCCCCTGCCCCAAGCAAGCCACTGTCTGTCAGCCATCTTTAGTGGGGGCCCTTTGTTAGGCAGCAGTCAGTGCAGTGCTGCCCCTTCAGACCTGGAGCATGAGGTAAGAGGCAAGTGCCAGCCTTCTCCCCAGCATTCTTCTGCTCACACTGCCTTGGGCCAGCTGGTGTGATGGGGGACCGAGAGAACAGGCTGGGGGTGTGTCCTGCAGGGCTCCAGAGCCAAGGCCATGAATGACCATTGGCCCAGACCAGGCCTTGAGGCAGTGTTGAACCTCTACCACACACCGCCACTGTGACCCTAAGGGTATGGCTCACAGTCTGGGGTACCTGACTGCCACTGTTTGGGTGGCCTGAGGAGCATTAAGACCTGTTGGGTCATGTGCACCCGGCTCCCTCAGTGATGACAGCTAGCAAGGGTCTGGGACCTGGCCCTGAGGGAGCCACCAAGGCAGAGCTGCCTCCTCTGGGAGGCGTGGGCACTGGTGGGAGGACCCAGACCAGATCTTGGACAAACCCTCCATGGCAGGAGGACCACCACCCCTCCCAGGGACCCCTTTCTCTTAGGTGGGTCTGGACCTCAGAGGGTGAGTCTTGTGCCTTGGGACCTTGCCCTTTCTTGTCACCCAGAGAGTGACATTTGTTTGCTGGAGATTGATAGGAACATTGAGACCTGACTATGACCTGTCCTCAAGAACAATGGATCGGACAGGGAGAAGTTTTCAACGAACAGCCACACCCCTCCATCACCTTACCTCTAAGAGGGCTTTGCCAAAAGCTTTCAAGGTTGGGGATTACCCAGCATAAGCCACCCATTTCCTTGAATGTCTCAACAACAAATATTTCTCGGCTCCAAAGTCCAATGTTTTGCTGTTGTTTGGCCTCACTGTGCGTCGCGCACACATCCTGGCCTTTGGTTACCAATTATAGCGAGCCAGCCAGGAGGTGTGTGCCCATGGTGTGTTGATCTCGATCAGGGGCCTCGCCATTTATAGTTCCCAGCACATGCCAGAGTACATTTGGCTCCAGGATACTGGCAGGGATTCTCCCTGATATGCAGTGGCTGCCCTACAGCACGAGGCTGCTTGTCTTGGAGACATGTCCAGAGCAACGGTATACAGTTCATGTCATTTGGGCGTAAGTCGCTCCAGCTTGCACAGGCTGGGAAATAGGTCTACTCCAACTGGGCTGCTCCCCTTAGCGGATGGGAGCCCCTCTGAGTCCATTCCCTCTTGAGAACTGGGGGCCTCCATGTGGGAGTGGAAGTGGAAGTTGACAAAATGCCTTCTCTGGCTTTCTGTCTTTGTGATTGGAGTGTTTATTTGTTCTTCATGTGTTTGTGTGTGTCAATGTGGTGTTAATCACGGCAGTCTGTGCTTTGGTTTGTGGGATCCTGTTTGTGATTCGTACATTGTAGGTGTGTGAAACAGCACTTGCATTGAGTACTTGAGACGTCTTTGGTCAGTAACGGAGCTTGCATATGATCACACTAGGTATCGTTCCCTCCTGCGTTGTGTTTCAGCTGTGGTGGAACATTGGTTGACATATTCCCTTTCCAATGGGTAGGAATCTGCCCTTTGGTGCCTGGGAACTGCAATCCTGAGAGACCTTTTGGCATTGCATTTGTCTCTCTGCTATTGGATAACACCTGCTGTGATCAGCAGAGCTCTAGTCCATCTTGTAGTCCGCTAAGGGACAAGCAAGTATTTTTTTTTTTTTTTTACATTGCATGGCCAGCATATTCTACAGATTCTGGTGAAACATGGCATCAAATGAATCATTTTCATATCTCCAAAACCAGTCTATGTAAAATATTCAGTTAGAGAAAGTTTGCTCAGTGAAATCCTCTTGGTTTTCATCATTGTGACCCTGAGAAAATGAGCATATTTCCAGGAGACATGTGGAAGTTAATGAAGCAAATTGAACTTTTCCTAATTTCTTTGCTTTTTCCTTTTTGGCTCTTTCTGCTTCCCAGGTCAGTAGGCATGACAACTGTGGTCGTGATTCCCTATCTTTCAATTTGCATGTTGTTTGTCGTTTTGTTGTTAAAATGAGGTAACGTAGTTCGAAAACACTGAGGATGTTGTTCATCCTCACCCTTTGCTTTGGTCCTCAGGACTGAGAGTTTCTTTTTGGCATGTACTTTTGCGTTTGTTTTGTGTGAAAGTGTTGTGGCTCTGGGAAACTCAAATGTGCTTCCCCAACGCACCCCTTTCAGGTGCATTCTCCAGATTTGGGCCACTTTTAGGGATAAGGCAATTGACATCAACTGCCGAGTTGATGTGTAAATGAGCTCTATTTCACTAAAGGGAAGCACTTACCAATTCAATACTTCCTCCTCTGGAGAGAATTGGCCTCCATGGATTTCAGGTCCTGATGATCTGGCAAATAGCTAGTACTGAACTGATATCTGGTATGGAAGCTGCCTTAAGCTTCTTGCATTCTGAAGTATAAACCTTCTGTGGTCCCTAGGTTTCTTAGAGATCCAAAAAGACCTTATATCTGTTGCCAATTTGACAGCAAGGACCATAAGTTGAAATGATGACACTTGAAGTCTTTCTAAATGGCCTCTCTAGATTTGGGTAGCATGAAACTTCACCAAGGTAAGTGCCAAGCATTCCTTGACTCTCCGGGTCATTTCAAAGAGGATAGAGGATTGGAACATTGGATGCTGCGCACATCTAAGATTCCCTACCTTTGCCTACTTAGCAGAAGGTCTCAAAAGCATCCGTTTGCAATCAGAAATGCTGGTATGACATCCAGCTGTTAATTGCTTGCTTCTTGGTTTTCACTAAGTGAAGGTGTTAAGGACTTGAGGATTGTAATCGAAATATGTAATTAAAGCTAAGAAACTCATGAAAAGGAACACATTTCAGGATAGAGTAGGAAGGTGGGATAAATGTGTTGAGCCAAAAACCAACATTTGATGCATCATTGGGCTGAAACGAAACTCCACCTCGGGAAATGGATACTGTTATTAAAAATACGTTTTTTTCAAGGCTGGATTGGGTTCCCCTCTGCCAAGAGAACACGTTTACTTGGAATGCTGCTTTCAATAACATGGTATGTGAACTGTCCTGCCTTTAAGGGATCTCTATTTGCTTTTAAGATCTCTTCTCACTTTGGAGAAGAAAGAAGAATTCTCTTCAAAGGACTGATGAGCTTATTGGACCAGGTGTTTTGAAATAGTTTGTTAACTTTGGATTAGTTGCGGGGCCCTTAAGGCAACTCAAGGAGGACTATTTCAGTCGTATATCTGGTATGGAAATTACAGAGAAAACATTGTGAAATGGGGGAGAAGCTTCTCCAATTACACAGGATGGATACATGGCACACCTGTCGATATTCTAGAAAGGGTACAAAGTTTCTGAAATGCAGGTATGCCTTGGGATAATCGGTCAGCCATGCTGACGGTTACATGAGAGCCACTTGATTAAGCTTCCTTCTCAACCCCTTGTCATGCGATCTTTAACCTTGCCTCTTTAAGTGTCTAACAGATAGTTAGGCTGAGGCTTTCCCAAAGTGCTTCAACTTCAAGAAGACTCTTACCAATGCAGTTTTGACAAACTGAGTAAACAGATGCATATGCTACTAACGTTTGTGGATTTGCTTCGCAATAATGCTGATTTTGATCTGTGTTCTCCCGTTACGGGAAGCTCTTCCCCTCAACTTCCTAACAACTTACAACAATTTCTTCCCTTCTGCTTCTGCGTGTCTGGATTACCTGCCAGAACGTCTGCCCCAGAGTGCCACCCTCACGCTGCTTTTCAGGCTTATTCTCCTGGATTCCTTATACAAGTTTATATAAGACTTGGATCAAGACTTGCAACGTGGCATTGCTTCCAACTCAGAATGCACTGTAGGGCTTTGCTTTCCTCCAGCAGCACGTAGCTAGAGTGGTGGTCACCCCATTCCCTGAAAGACTTGGGTAAAGATGAACCAGGAATGGAGGTTGAAAGCAAGTCCCCTAAAACGGAGATCTGCTGCTGAGTTTATGATTAACCACTCTATCCAAATCATACCCACATACTCTCCTCAGGGTTGCAGAGGACCAAAGAAAAGGGGGAATTGTACCATAGCCAGCTGAATGCAGCTCTTCCCAGGCAGCCCTTGCTGTGCACTGTGACCCACTGCCCCGTTACCAGGCAATGGTTACCAGGAGACCACTAATGCCACTGTGACCACCCTGCTCAGCCATTGGTGGGCAGTGTAGTGGGCCCCTGCCCCAAGCAAGCCACTGTCTGTCAGCCATCTTTAGTGGGGGCCCTTTGTTAGGCAGCAGTCAGTGCAGTGCTGCCCCTTCAGACCTGGAGCATGAGGTAAGAGGCAAGTGCCAGCCTTCTCCCCAGCATTCTTCTGCTCACACTGCCTTGGGCCAGCTGGTGTGATGGGGGGCCGAGAGAACAGGCTGGGGGTGTGCCCTGCCGGGCTCCAGAGCCAAGGCCATGAATGACCATTGGCCCAGACCAGGCCTTGAGGCAGTGTTGAACCTCTACCACACACCGCCACTGTGACCCTAAGGGTATGGCTCACAGTCTGGGGTACCTGACCGCCACTGTTTGGGTGGCCTGAGGAGCATTAAGACCTGTTGGGTCATGTGCACCCGGCTCCCTCAGTGATGACAGCTAGCAAGGGTCTGGGACCTGGCCCTGAGGGAGCCACCAAGGCAGAGCTGCCTCCTCTGGGAGGCGTGGGCACTGGTGGGAGGACCCAGACCAGATCCTGGACAAACCCTCCATGGCAGGAGGACCACCACCCCTCCCAGGGACCCCTTTCTCTTAGGTGGGTCTGGACCTCAGAGGGTGAGTCTTGTGCCTTGGGACCTTGCCCTTTCTTGTCACCCAGAGAGTGACATTTGTTTGCTGGAGATTGATAGGAACATTGAGACCTGACTATGACCTGTCCTCAAGAACAATGGATCGGACAGGGAGAAGTTTTCAACGAACAGCCACACCCCTCCATCACCTTACCTCTAAGAGGGCTTTGCCAAAAGCTTTCAAGGTTGGGGATTACCCAGCATAAGCCACCCATTTCCTTGAATGTCTCAACAACAAATATTTCTCGGCTCCAAAGTCCAATGTTTTGCTGTTGTTTGGCCTCACTGTGCGTCGCGCACACATCCTGGCCTTTGGTTACCAATTATAGCGAGCCAGCCAGGAGGTGTGTGCCCATGGTGTGTTGATCTCGATCAGGGGCCTCGCCATTTATAGTTCCCAGCACATGCCAGAGTACATTTGGCTCCAGGATACTGGCAGGGATTCTCCCTGATATGCAGTGGCTGCCCTACAGCACGAGGCTGCTTGTCTTGGAGACATGTCCAGAACAACGGTATACAGTTCATGTCATTTGGGCGTAAGTCGCTCCAGCTTGCACAGGCTGGGAAATAGGTCTACTCCAACTGGGCTGCTCCCCTTAGCGGATGGGAGCCCCTCTGAGTCCATTCCCTCTTGAGAACTGGGGGCCTCCATGTGGGAGTGGAAGTGGAAGTTGACAAAATGCCTTCTCTGGCTTTCTGTCTTTGTGATTGGAGTGTTTATTTGTTCTTCATGTGTTTGTGTGTGTCAATGTGGTGTTAATCACGGCAGTCTGTGCTTTGGTTTGTGGGATCCTGTTTGTGATTCGTACATTGTAGGTGTGTGAAACAGCACTTGCATTGAGTACTTGAGACGTCTTTGGTCAGTAACGGAGCTTGCATATGATCACACTAGGTATCGTTCCCTCCTGCGTTGTGTTTCAGCTGTGGTGGAACATTGGTTGACATATTCCCTTTCCAATGGGTAGGAATCTGCCCTTTGGTGCCTGGGAACTGCGATCCTGAGAGACCTTTTGGCATTGCATTTGTCTCTCTGCTATTGGATAACACCTGCTGTGATCAGCAGAGCTCTAGTCCATCTTGTAGTCCACTAAGGGATAAGCAAGTATTTTTTTTTTTTTTTACATTGCATGGCCAGCATATTCTACAGATTCTGGTGAAACATGACATCAAATGAATCATTTTCATATCTCCAAAACCAGTCTATGTAAAATATTCAGGTAGAGAAAGTTTGCTCAGTGAAATCCTTTTGGTTTTCATCATTGTGACCCTGAGAAAACGAGCATATTTCCAGGAGACATGTGGAAGTTCATGAAGCAAATTGAACTTTTCCTAATTTCTTTGCTTTTTCCTTTTTGGCTCTTTCTGCTTCCCAGGTCAGTAGGCATGACAACTGTGGTCCTGATTCCCTATCTTTCAATTTGCATGTTGTTTGTCGTTTTGTTGTTAAAATGAGGGAACGTAGTTCGAAAACACTGAGGATGTTGTTCATCCTCACCCTTTGCTTTGGTCCTCAGGACTGAGAGTTTCTTTTTGGCATGTACTTTTGCGTTTGTTTTGTGTGAAAGTGTTGTGGCTCTGGGAAACTCAAATGTGCTTCCCCAACGCACCGCTTTGAGGTGCATTCTCCAGATTTGGGCCACTTTTAGGGATAAGGCAATTGACATCAACTGCCGAGTTGATGTGTAAATGAGCTCTATTTCACTAAAGGGAAGCACTTACCAATTCAATACTTCCTCCTCTGGAGAGAATTGGCCTCCATGGATTTCAGGTCCTGATGATCTGGCAAATAGCTAGTACTGAACTGATATCTGGTATGGAAGCTGCCTTAAGCTTCTTGCATTCTGAAGTATAAACCTTCTGTGGTCCCTAGGTTTCTTAGAGATCCAAAAAGACCTTATATCTGTTGCCAATTTGACAGCAAGGACCATAAGTTGAAATGATGACACTTGAAGTCTTTCTAAATGGCCTCTCTAGATTTGGGTAGCATGAAACTTCACCAAGGTAAGTGACAAGCATTCCTTGACTCTCCGGGTCATTTCAAAGAGGATAGAGGATTGGAACATTGGATGCTGCGCACATCTAAGATTCCCTACCTTTGCCTACTTAGCAGAAGGTCTCAAAAGCATCCGTTTGCAATCAGAAATGCTGGTATGACATCCAGCTGACAATTGCTTGCTTCTTGGTTTTCACTAAGTGAAGGTGTTAAGGACTTGAGGATTGTAATCGAAATATGTAATTAAAGCTAAGAAACTCATGAAAAGGAACACATTTCAGGATAGAGTAGGAAGGTGGGATAAATGTGTTGAGCCAAAAACCAACATTTGATGCATCATTGGGCTGAAACGAAACTCCACCTCGGGAAATGGATACTGTTATTAAAAATACGTTTTTTTCAAGGCTGGATTGGGTTCCCCTCTGCCAAGAGAACACGTTTACTTGGAATGCTGCTTTCAATAACATGGTATGTGAACTGTCCTGCCTTTAAGGGATCTCTATTTGCTTTTAAGATCTCTTCTCACTTTGGAGAAGAAAGAAGAATTCTCTTCAAAGGACTGATGAGCTTATTGGACCAGGTGTTTTGAAATAGTTTGTTAACTTTGGATTAGTTGAGGGGCCCTTAAGGCAACTCAAGGAGGACTATTTCAGTCGTATATCTGGTATGGAAATTACAGAGAAAACATTGTGAAATGGGGGAGAAGCTTCTCCAATTACACAGGATGGATACATGGCACACCTGTCGATATTCTAGAAAGGGTACAAAGTTTCTGAAATGCAGGTATGCCTTGGGATAATCGGTCAGCCATGCTGACGGTTACATGAGAGCCACTTGATTAAGCTTCCTTCTCAACCCCTTGTCATGCGATCTTTAACCTTGCCTCTTTAAGTGTCTAACAGATAGTTAGGCTGAGGCTTTCCCAAAGTGCTTCAACTTCAAGAAGACTCTTACCAATGCAGTTTTGACAAACTGAGTAAACAGATGCATATGCTACTAACGTTTGTGGATTTGCTTCGCAATAATGCTGATTTTGATCTGTGTTCTCCCGTTACGGGAAGCTCTTCCCCTCAACTTCCTAACAACTTACAACAATTTCTTCCCTTCTGCTTCTGCGTGTCTGGATTACCTGCCAGAACGTCTGCCCCAGAGTGCCACCCTCACGCTGCTTTTCAGGCTTATTCTCCTGGATTCCTTATACAAGTTTATATAAGACTTGGATCAAGACTTGCAACGTGGCATTGCTTCCAACTCAGAATGCACTGTAGGGCTTTGCTTTCCTCCAGCAGCACGTAGCTAGAGTGGTGCTCACCCCATTCCCTGAAAGACTTGGGTAAAGATGAACCAGGAATCTAGGTTGAAAGCAACTCCCCTAAAACAGAGATCCGCTGCTGAGTTTATGATTAACCACTCTAGCCAAATCATACCCACATATTCTCAGGGTTGCAGAGGACCAAAGAAAAGGGGGAATTGTACCATAGCCAGCTGAATGCAGCCCTTCCCAGGCAGCCCTTGCTGTGCACTGTGACCCACTGCCCCGTTACCAGGCAATGGTTACCAGGAGACCACTAATGCCACTGTGACCACCCTGCTCAGCCATTGGTGGGCAGTGTAGTGGGCCCCTGCCCCAAGCAAGCCACTGTCTGTCAGCCATCTTTAGTGGGGGCCCTTTGTTAGGCAGCAGTCAGTGGAGTGCTGCCCCTTCAGACCTGGAGCATGAGGTAAGAGGCAAGTGCCAGCCTTCTCCCCAGCATTCTTCTGCTCACACTGCCTTGGGCCAGCTGGTGTGATGGGTGGCCGAGAGAACAGGCTGGGGGTGTGCCCTGCAGGGCTCCAGAGCCAAGGCCATGAATGACCATTGGCCCAGACCAGGCCTTGAGGCAGTGTTGAACCTCTACCACACACCGCCACTGTGACCCTAAGGGTATGGCTCACAGTCTGGGGTACCTGACCGCCACTGTTTGGGTGGCCTGAGGAGCATTAAGACCTGTTGGGTCATGTGCACCCGGCTCCCTCAGTGATGACAGCTAGCAAGGGTCTGGGACCTGGCCCTGAGGGAGCCACCAAGGCAGAGCTGCCTCCTCTGTGAGGCGTGGGCACTGGTGGAAGGACCCAGACCAGCTCCTGGACAAATCCTCCATGGCAGGAGGACCACCACCCCTCCCAGGGACCCCTTTCTCTTAGGTGGGTCTGGACCTCAGAGGGTGAGTCTTGTGCCTTGGGACCTTGCCCTTTCTTGTCACCCAGAGAGTGACATTTGTTTGCTGGAGATTGATAGGAACATTGAGACCTGACTATGACCTGTCCTCAAGAACAATGGATCGGACAGGGAGAAGTTTTCAACGAACAGCCACACCCCTCCATCACCTTACCTCTAAGAGGGCTTTGCTAAAAGCTTTCAAGGTTGGGGATTACCCAGCATAAGCCACCCATTTCCTTGAATGTCTCAACAACAAATATTTCTCGGCTCCAAAGTCCAATGTTTTGCTGTTGTTTGGCCTCACTGTGCGTCGCTCACACATCCTGGCCTTTGGTTACCAATTATAGCGAGCCAGCCAGGAGGTCTGTGCCCATGGTGTGTTGATCTCGATCAGGGGCGTCGCCATTTATAGTTCCCAGCACATGCCAGAGTACATTTGGCTCCAGGATACTGGCAGGGATTCTCCCTGATATGCAGTGGCTGCCCTACAGCACGAGGCTGCTTGTCTTGGACACATGTCCAGAGCAACGGTATACAGTTCATGTCATTTGGGCGAAAGTCGCTCCAGCTTGCACAGGCTGGGAAATAGGTCTACTCCAACTGGGCTGCTCCCCTTAGCGGATGGGAGCCCCTCTGAGTCCATTCCCTCTAGAGAACTGGGGGCCTCCATGTGGGAGTGGAAGTGGAAGTTGACAAAATGCCTTCTCTGGCTTTCTGTCTTTGTGATTGGAGTGTTTATTTGTTCTTCATGTGTTTGTGTGTGTCAATGTGGTGTTAATCACGGCAGTCTGTGCTTTGGTTTGTGGGATCCTGTTTGTGATTCGTACATTGTAGGTGTGTGAAACAGCACTTGCATTGAGTACTTGAGACGTCTTTGGTCAGTAACGGAGCTTGCATATGATCACACTAGGTATCGTTCCCTCCTGCGTTGTGTTTCAGCTGTGGTGGAACATTGGTTGACATATTCCCTTTCCAATGGGTAGGAATCTGCCCTTTGGTGCCTGGGAACTGCGATCCTGAGAGACCTTTTGGCATTGCATTTGTCTCTCTGCTATTGGATAACACCTGCTGTGATCAGCAGAGCTCTAGTCCATCTTGTAGTCCGCTAAGGGAAAAGCAAGTATTTTTTTTTTTTTTTTTACATTGCATGGCCAGCATATTCTACAGATTCTGGTGAAACATGGCATCAAATGAATCATTTTCATATCTCCAAAACCAGTCTATGTAAAATATTCAGGTAGAGAAAGTTTGCTCAGTGAAATCCTTTTGGTTTTCATCATTGTGACCCTGAGAAAACGAGCATATTTCCAGGAGACATGTGGAAGTTCATGAAGCAAATTGAACTTTTCCTAATTTCTTTGCTTTTTCCTTTTTGGCTCTTTCTGCTTCCCAGGTCAGTAGGCATGACAACTGTGGTCCTGATTCCCTATCTTTCAATTTGCATGCTGTTTGTCGTTTTGTTGTTAAAATGAGGGAACGTAGTTCGAAAACACTGAGGATGTTGTTCATCCTCACCCTTTGCTTTGGTCCTCAGCACTGAGAGTTTCTTTTTTGCATGTACTTTTGCGTTTGTTTTGGGTGAAAGTGTTGTGGCTCTGGGAAACTCAAATGTGCTTCCCCAACGCACCCCTTTCAGGTGCATTTTCCAGATTTGGGCCACTTTTAGGGATAAGGCAATTGACATCAACTGCCGAGTTGATGTGTAAATGAGCTCTATTTCACTGAAAGGGAAGCACTTACCTATTCAATACTTCCTCCTCTGGAGAGAATTGGCCTCCATGGATTTCAGGTCCTGATGATCTGGCAAATAGCTAGTACTGAACTGATATCTGGTATGGAAGCTGCCTTAAGCTTCTTGCATTCTGAAGTATAAACCTTCTGCGGTCCCTAGGTTTCTTACAGATCCAAAAAGACCTTATATCTGTTGCCAATTTGACAGCAAGGACCATAAGTTGAAATGATGACACTTGAAGTCTTTCTAAATGGCCTCTCTAGATTTGGGGAGCATGAAACTTCACCAAGGTAAGTGGCAAGCATTCCTTGACTCTCCGGGTCATTTCAAAGAGGATAGAGGATTGGAACATTGGATGCTGGGCACATCTAAGATTCCCTACCTTTGCCTACTTAGCAGAAGGTCTCAAAAGCATCCGTTTGCAATCAGAAATGCTGGTATGACATCCAGCTGACAATTGCTTGCTTCTTGGTTTTCACTAAGTGAAGGTGTTAAGGACTTGAGGATTGTAATCGAAATATGTAATTAAAGCTAAGAAACTCATGAAAAGGAACACATTTCAGGATAGAGTAGGAAGGTGGGATAAATGTGTTGAGCCAAAAACCAACATTTGATGCATCATTGGGCTGAAACGAAACTCCACCTCGGGAAATGGATACTGTTATTAAAAATACGTTTTTTTCAAGGCTGGATTGGGTTCCCCTCTGCCAAGAGAACACGTTTACTTGGAATGCTGCTTTCAATAACATGGTATGTGAACTGGCCTGCCTTTAAGGGATCTCGATTTGCTTTTAAGATCTCTTCTCACTTTGGAGAAGAAAGAAGAATTCTCTTCAAAGGACTGGTGAGCTTATTGGACCAGGTGTTTTGAAATATTTTGTTAACTTTGGATTAGTTGCGGGGCCCTTAAGGCAACTCAAGGAGGACTATTTCAGTCGTATATCTGGTATGGAAATTACAGAGAAAACATTGTGAAATGGGGGAGAAGCTTCTCCAATTACACAGGATGGATACATGTCAACCTGTCGATATTCTAGAAAGGGTACAAAGTTTCTGAAATGCAGGTATGCCTTGGGATAATCGGTCAGCCATGCTGACGGTTACATGAGAGCCACTTGATTAAGCTTCCTTCTCAACCCCTTGTCATGCGATCTTTAACCTTGCCTCTTTAAGTGTCTAACAGATAGTTAGACTGAGGCTTTCCCAAAGTGCTTCAACTTCAAGAAGACTCTTACCAATGCAGTTTTGACAAACTGAGTAAACAGATGCATATGCTACTAACGTTTGTGGATTTGCTTCGCAATAATGCTGATTTTGATCTGTGTTCTCCCGTTACGGGAAGCTCTTCCTCTCAACTTCCTAACAACTTACAACAATTTCTTCCCTTCTGCTTCTGCGTGTCTGGATTACCTGCCAGAACGTCTGCCCCAGAGTGCCACCCTCACGCTGCTTTTCAGGCTTATTCTCCTGGATTCCTTATACATGTTTATATAAGACTTGGATCAAGACTTGCACCGTGGCATTGCTTCCAACTCAGAATGCACTGTAGGGCTTTGCTTTCCTCCAGCAGCACGTAGCTAGAGTGGTCGTCACCCCATTCCCTGAAAGACTTGGGAAAAGATGAACCAGGAATCGAGGTTGAAAGCAAGTCCCCTAAAACAGAGATCCGCTGCTGAGTTTATGATTAACCACTCTATCCAAATCATACCCACATATTCTCCTCAGGGTTGCAGAGGAGCAAAGAAAAGGGGGAATTGTACCATAGCCAGCTGAATGCAGCCCTTCCCAGGCAGCCCTTGCTGTGCACTGTGACCCACTGCCCCGTTACCAGGCAATGGTTACCAGGAGACCACTAATGCCACTGTGACCACCCTGCTCAGCCATTGGTGGGCAGTGTAGTGGGCCCCTGCCCCAAGCAAGCCACTGTCTGTCAGCCATCTTTAGTGGGGGCCCTTTGTTAGGCAGCAGTCAGTGCAGTGCTGCCCCTTCAGACCTGGAGCATGAGGTAAGAGGCAAGTGCCAGCCTTCTCCCCAGCATTCTTCTGCTCACACGGCCTTGGGCCAGCTGGTGTGATGGGGGGCCCAGAGAACAGGCTGGGGGTGTGTCCTGCAGGGCTCCAGAGCCAAGGCCATGAATGACCATTGGCCCAGACCAGGCCTTGAGGCAGTGTTGAACCTCTACCACACACCGCCACTGTGACCCTAAGGGTATGGCTCACAGTCTGGGGTACCTGACCGCCACGGTTTGGGTGGCCTGAGGAGCATTAAGACCTGTTGGCTCATGTGCACCCGGCTCCCTCAGTGATGAGAGCTAGCAAGGGTCTGGGACCTGGCCCTGAGGGAGCCACCAAGGCAGAGCTGCCTCCTCTGTGAGGCGTGGGCACTGGTGGGAGGACCCAGACCAGCTCCTGGACAAACCCTCCATGGCAGGAGGACCACCACCCCTCCCAGGGACCCCTTTCTCTTAGGTGGGTCTGGACCTCAGAGGGTGAGTCTTGTGCCTTGGGACCTTGCCCTTTCTTGTCACCCAGAGAGTGACATTTGTTTGCTGGAGATTGATAGGAACATTGAGACCTGACTATGACCTGTCCTCAAGAACAATGGATTGGACAGGGAGAAATTTTCAACGAAAAGCCACACCCCTCCATCACCTTACCTCTAAGAGGGCTTTGCTAAAAGCTCTCAAGGTTGGGGATTACCCAGCATAAGCCACCCATTTCCTTGAATGTCTCAACAACAAATATTTCTCGGCTCCAAAGTCCAATGTTTTGCTGTTGTTTGGCCTCACTGTGCGTCGCGCACACATCCTGGCCTTTGGTTACCAATTATAGCGAGCCAGCCAGGAGGTCTGTGCCCATGGTGTGTTGATCTCGATCAGGGGCGTCGCCATATATAGTTCCCAGCACATGCCAGAGTACATTTGGCTCCAGGATACTGGCAGGGATTCTCCCTGATATGCAGTGGCTGCCCTACAGCACGAGGCTGCTTGTCTTGGACACATGTCCAGAGCAACGGTATACAGTTCATGTCATTTGGGCGTAAGTCGCTCCAGCTTGCACAGGCTGGGAAATAGGTCTACTCCAACTGGGCTGCTCCCCTTAGCGGATGGGAGCCCCTCTGAGTCCATTCCCTCTAGAGAACTGGGGGCCTCCATGTGGGAGTGGAAGTGGAAGTTGACAAAATGCCTTCTCTGGCTTTCTGTCTTTGTGATTGGAGTGTTTATTTGTTCTTCATGTGTTTGTGTGTGTCAATGTGGTGTTAATCACGGCAGTCTGTGCTTTGGTTTGTGGGATCCTGTTTGTGATTCGTACATTGTAGGTGTGTGAAACAGCACTTGCATTGAGTACTTGAGACGTCTTTGGTCAGTAACGGAGCTTGCATATGATCACACTAGGTATCGTTCCCTCCTGCGTTGTGTTTCAGCTGTGGTGGAACATTCGTTGACATATTCCCTTTCCAATGGGTAGGAATCTGCCCTTTGGTGCCTGGGAACTGCGATCCTGAGAGACCTTTTGGCATTGCATTTGTCTCTCTGCTATTGGATAACACCTGCTGTGATCAGCAGAGCTCTAGTCCATCTTGTAGTCCGCTAAGGGACAAGCAAGTATTTTTTTTTTTTTTTTACATTGCATGGCCAGCATATTCTACAGATTCTGGTGAAACATGGCATCAAATGAATCATTTTCATATCTCCAAAACCAGTCTATGTAAAATATTCAGTTAGAGAAAGTTTGTTCAGTGAAATCCTTTTGGTTTTCATCATTGTGACCCTGAGAAAACGAGCATATTTCCAGGAGACATGTGGAAGTTCATGAAGCAAATTGAACTTTTCAAAATTTCTTTGCTTTTTCCTTTTTGGCTCTTTCTGCTTCCCAGGTCAGTAGGCATGACAACTGTGGTCGTGATTCCCTATCTTTCAATTTGCATGTTGTTTGTCGTTTTGTTGTTAAAATGAGGGAACGTACTATAAAAACACTGAGGATGTTGTTCATCCTCACCCTTTGCTTTGGTCGTCAGGACTGAGAGTTTCTTCTTTGCATGTACTTTTGCGTTTGTTTTGTGTGAAAGTGTTGTGGCTCTGGGAATCTCAAATGTGCTTCCCCAACGCACCCCTTTCAGGTGCATTCTCCAGATTTGGGCCACTTTTAGGGATAAGGCAATTGACATCAACTGCCGAGTTGATGTGTAAATGAGCTCTATTTCACTGAAAGGGAAGCACTTACCTATTGAATACTTCCTCCTCTGGAGAGAATTGGCCTCCATGGATTTCAGGTCCTGATGATCTTGCAAATAGCTAGTACTGAGCTGATATCTGGTATGGAAGCTGCCTTAAGCTTCTTGCATTCTGAAGTATAAACTTCTGCGGTCCCTAGGTTTCTTAGAGATCCAAAAAGACCTTATATCTGTTGCCAATTTGACAGCAAGGACCATAAGTTGAAATGATGACACTTGAAGTCTTTCTAAATGGCCTCTCTAGATTTGGGTAGCATGAAACTTCACCAAGGTAAGTGGCAAGCATTCCTTGACTCTCCGGGTCATTTCAAAGTGGATAGAGGATTGGGACATTGGATGCTGGGCACATCTAGGATTCCCTACCTTTGCCTACTTAGCAGAAGGTCTCAGAAGCATCCGTTTGCAATCAGAAATGCTGGTATGGCATCCAGCTGACAATTGCTTGCTTCTTGGTTTTCACTAAGTGAAGGTGTTAAGGACTTGAGGATTGTAATCAAAATATGTAATTAAAGCTAAGAAACTCATGAAAAGGAACACATTTCAGGATAGAGTAGGAAGGTGGGATAAATGTGTTGAGCCAAAAACCAACATTTGATGCATCATTGGGCTGAAACGAAACTCCACTTCGGGAAATGGATACTGTTATTAAAAATACGTTTTTTTCAAGGCTGGATTGGGTTCCCCTCTGCCAAGAGAACACGTTTACTTGGAATGCTGCTTTCAATAACATGGTATGTGAACTGTCCTGCCTTTAAGGGATCTCTATTTGCTTTTAAGATCTCTTCTCACTTTGGAGAAGAAAGAAGAATTCTCTTCAAAGGACTGATGAGCTTATTGGACCAGGTGTTTTGAAATAGTTTGTTAACTTTGGATTAGTTGAGGGGCCCTTAAGGCAACTCAAGGAGGACTATTTCAGTCGTATATCTGGTATGGAAATTACAGAGAAAACATTGTGAAATGGGGGAGAAGCTTCTCCAATTACACAGGATGGATACATGGCACACCTGTCGATATTCTAGAAAGGGTACAAAGTTTCTGAAATGCAGGTATGCCTTGGGATAATCGGTCAGCCATGCTGACGGTTACATGAGAGCCACTTGATTAAGCTTCCTTCTCAACCCCTTGTCATGCGATCTTTAACCTTGCCTCTTTAAGTGTCTAACAGATAGTTAGGCTGAGGCTTTCCCAAAGTGCTTCAACTTCAAGAAGACTCTTACCAATGCAGTTTTGACAAACTGAGTAAACAGATGCATATGCTACTAACGTTTGTGGATTTGCTTCGCAATAATGCTGATTTTGATCTGTGTTCTCCCGTTACGGGAAGCTCTTCCCCTCAACTTCCTAACAACTTACAACAATTTCTTCCCTTCTGCTTCTGCGTGTCTGGATTACCTGCCAGAACGTCTGCCCCAGAGTGCCACCCTCACGCTGCTTTTCAGGCTTATTCTCCTGGATTCCTTATACAAGTTTATATAAGACTTGGATCAAGACTTGCAACGTGGCATTGCTTCCAACTCAGAATGCACTGTAGGGCTTTGCTTTCCTCCAGCAGGACGTAGCTAGAGTGGTCGTCACCCCATTCCTTGAAAGACTTGGGAAAAGGTGAACCAGGAATCTAGGTTGAAAGCAAGTCCCCTAAAACAGAGATCCGCTGCTGAGTTTATGATTAACCACTCTATCCAAATCATACCCACATATTCTCCTCAGGGTTGCAGAGGACCAAAGAAAAGGGGGAATTGTACCATAGCCAGCTGAATGCAGCCCTTCCCAGGCAGCCCTTGCTGTGCACTGTGACCCACTGCCCCGTTACCAGGCAATGGTTACCAGGAGACCACTAATGCCACTGTGACCACCCTGCTCAGCCATTGGTGGGCAGTGTAGTGGGCCCCTGCCCCAAGCAAGCCACTGTCTGTCAGCCATCTTTAGTGGGGGCCCTTTGTTAGGCAGCAGTCAGTGGAGTGCTGCCCCTTCAGACCTGGAGCATGAGGTAAGAGGCAAGTGCCAGCCTTCTCCCCAGCATTCTTCTGCTCACACGGCCTTGGGCCAGCTGGTGTGATGGGGGGCCCAGAGAAAAGGCTGGGGGTGTGTCCTGCAGGGCTCCAGTGCCAAGGCCATGAATGACCATTGGCCCAGACCAGGCCTTGAGGCAGTGCTGAACCTCTACCACACACCACCACTGTGACCCTAAGGGTATGGCTCACAGTCTGGGGTACCTGACCGCCACTGTTTGGGTGGCCTGAGGAGCATTAAGACCTGTTGGGTCATGTGCACCCGGCTCCCTCAGTGATGAGAGCTAGCAAGGGTCTGGGACCTGGCCCTGAGGGAGCCACCAAGGCAGAGCTGCCTCCTCTGTGAGGCGTGGGCACTGGTGGGAGGACCCAGACCAGCTCCTGGACAAACCCTCCATGGCAGGAGGACCACCACCCCTCCCAGGGACCCCTTTCTCTTAGGTGGGTCTGGACCTCAGAGGGTGTGTCTCGTGCCTTGGGAACTTGCCCTTTCTTGTCACCCAGAGAGTGACATTTGTTTGCTGGAGATTGATAGGAACATTGAGACCTGACTATGACCTGTCCTCAAGAACAATGGATTGGACAGGGGAAGTTTTCAACGAAAAGCCACACCCCTCCATCACCTTACCTCTAAGAGGGCTTTGCTAAAAGCTTTCAAGGTTGGGGATTACCCAGCATAAGCAACCCATTTCCTTGAATGTCTCAACAACAAATATTTCTCGGCTCCAAAGTCCAATGTTTTGCTGTTGTTTGGCCTCACTGTGCGTCGCGCACACATCCTGGCCTTTGGTTACCAATTATAGCGAGCCAGCCAGGAGGTGTGTGCCCATGGTGTGTTGATCTCGATCAGGGGCGTCGCCATTTATAGTTCCCAGCACATGCCAGAGTACATTTGGCTCCAGGATACTGGCAGGGATTCTCCCTGATATGCAGTGGCTGCCCTACAGCACGAGGCTGCTTGTCTTGGAGACATGTCCAGAGCAATGGTATACAGTTCATGTCATTTGGGTGTAAGTGGCTCCAGCTTGCACAGGCTGGGAAATAGGTCTACTCCAACTGGGCTGCTCCCCTTAGCGGATGTGAGCCCCTCTGAGTCCATTCCCTCTTGAGAACTGGGGGCCTCCATGTGGGAGTGGAAGTGGAAGTTGACAAAATGCCTTCTCTGGCTTTCTGTCTTTGTGATTGGAGTGTTTATTTGTTCTTCATGTGTTTGTGTGTGTCAATGTGGTGTTAATCACGGCAGTCTGGGCTTTGGTTTGTGGGATCCTGTTTGTGATTCGTACATTGTAGGTGTGTGAAACAGCACTTGCATTGAGTACTTGAGACGTCTTTGGTCAGTAACGGAGCTTGCATATGATCACACTAGGTATCGTTCCCTCCTGCGTTGTGTTTCAGCTGTGGTGGAACATTGGTTGACATATTCCCTTTCCAATGGGTAGGAATCGGCCCTTTGGTGCCTGGGAACTGCGATCCTGAGAGACCTTTTGGCATTGCATTTGTCTCTCTGCTATTGGATAACACCTGCTGTGATCAGCAGAGCTCTAGTCCAGCTTGTAGTCCGCTAAGGGAAAAGCAAGTATTTTTTTCTTTTTTACATTGCATGGCCAGCATATTCTACAGATTCTGGTGAAACATGGCATCAAATGAATCATTTTCATATCTCCAAAACCAGTCTATGTAAAATATTCAGTTAGAGAAAGTTTGCTCAGTGAAATCCTTTTGGTTTTCATCATTGTGACCCTGAGAAAACGAGCATATTTCCAGGAGACATGTGGAAGTTCATGAAGCAAATTGAACTTTTCCTAATTTCTTTGCTTTTTCCTTTTTGGCTCTTTCTGCTTCCCAGGTCAGTAGGCATGACAACTGTGGTCCTGATTCCCTATCTTTCAATTTGCATGTTGTTTGTCGTTTTGTTGTTAAAATGAGGGAACGTACTATAAAAACACTGAGGATGTTGTTCATCCTCACCCTTTGCTTTGGTCCTCAGGACTGAGAGTTTCTTTTTGGCATGTACTTTTGCGTTTGTTTTGTGTGAAAGTGTTGTGGCTCTGGGAATCTCAAATGTGCTTCCCCAACGCACCCCTTTCAGGTGCATTCTCCAGATTTGGGCCACTTTTAGGGATAAGGCAATTGACATCAACTGCCGAGTTGATGTGTAAATGAGCTCTATTTCACTGAAAGGGAAGCACTTACCTATTGAATACTTCCTCCTCTTGAGAGAATTGGCCTCCATGGATTTCAGGTCCTGATGATCTGGCAAATAGCTAGTACTGAACTGATATCTGGTATGGAAGCTGCCTTAAGCTTCTTGCATTCTGAAGTATAAACCTTCTGCGGTCCCTAGGTTTCTTACAGATCCAAAAAGACCTTATATCTGTTGCCAATTTGACAGCAAGGACCATAAGTTGAAATGATGACACTTGAAGTCTTTCTAAATGGCCTCTCTAGATTTGGGTAGCATGAAACTTCACCAAGTTAAGTGGCAAGCATTCCTTGACTCTCTGGATCATTTCAAAGAGGATAGAGGATTGGGACATTGGATGCTGGGCACATCTAAGATTCCCTACCTTTGCCTACTTAGCAGAAGGTCTCAAAAGCATCCGTTTGCAATCAGAAATGCTGGTATGGCATCCAGCTGACAATTGCTTGCTTCTTGGTTTTCACTAAGTGAAGGTGTTAAGGACTTGAGGATTGTAATCGAAATATGTAATTAAAGCTAAGAAACTCATGAAAAGGAACACATTTCAGGATAGAGTAGGAAGGTGGGATAAATGTGTTGAGCCAAAAACCAACATTTGATGCATCATTGGGCTGAAACGAAACTGCACTTCGGGAAATGGATACTGTTATTAAAAATACGGGTTTTTCAAGGCTGGATTGGGTTCCCCTCTGCCAAGAGAACACGTTTACTTGGAATGCTGCTTTCAATACCATGGTATGTGAACTGTCCTGCCTTTAAGGGATCTCTATTTGCTTTTAAGATCTCTTCTCACTTTGGAGAAGAAAGAAGAATTCTCTTCAAAGGACTGATGAGCTTATTGGACCAGGTGTTTTGAAATAGTTTGTTAACTTTGGATTAGTTGCGGGGCCCTTAAGGCAACTCAAGGAGGACTATTTCAGTCGTATATCTGGTATGGAAATTACAGAGAAAACATTGTGAAATGGGGGAGAAGCTTCTCCAATTACACAGGATGGATACATGGCACACCTGGCGATATTCTAGGAAGGGTACAAAGTTTCTGAAATGCAGGTATGCCTTGGGATAATCGGTCAGCCATGCTGATGGTTACATGAGAGCCACTTGATTAAGCTTCCTTCTCAACCCCTTGTCATGCGATCTTTAACCTTGCCTCTTTAAGTGTCTAACAGATAGTTAGGCTGAGGCTTTCCCAAAGTGCTTCAACTTCAAGAAGACTCTTACCAATGCAGTTTTGACAAACTGAGTAAACAGATGCATATGCTACTAACGTTTATGGATTTGCTTTGCAATAATGCTGATTTTGATCTGTGTTCTCCCGTTAAGGGAAGCTCTTCCCCTCAACTTCCTAACAACTTGCAACAATTTCTTCCCTTCTGCTTCTGCGTGTCTGGATTACCTGCCAGAACGTCTGCCCCAGAGTGCCACCCTCACGCTGCTTTTCAGGCTTATTCTCCTGGATTCCTTATACAAGTTTATATAAGACTTGGATCAAGACTTGCAACGTGGCATTGCTTCCAACTCAGAATGCACTGTAGGGCTTTGCTTTCCTGCAGCAGGACGTAGCTAGAGTGGTCGTCACCCCATTCCTTGAAAGACTTGGGAAAAGGTGAACCAGGAATCTAGGTTGAAAGCAAGTCCCCTAAAACAGAGATCCGCTGCTGAGTTTAGGATTAACCACTCTATCCAAATCATACCCACATATACTCCTCAGGGTTGCAGAGGACCAAAGAAAAGGGGGAATTGTACCATAGCCAGCTGAATGCAGCCCTTCCCAGGCAGCCCTTGCTGTGCACTGTGACCCACTGCCCCGTTACCAGGCAATGGTTACCAGGAGACCACTAATGCCACTGTGACCACCCTGCTCAGCCATTGGTGGGCAGTGTAGTGGGCCCCTGCCCCAAGCAAGCCACTGTCTGTCAGCCATCTTTAGTGGGGGCCCTTTGTTAGGCAGCAGTCAGTGGAGTGCTGCCCCTTCAGACCTGGAGCATGAGGTAAGAGGCAAGTGCCAGCCTTCTCCCCAGCATTCTTCTGCTCACACGGCCTTGGGCCAGCTGGTGTGATGGGGGGCCCAGAGAAAAGGCTGGGGGTGTGTCCTGCAGGGCTCCAGTGCCAAGGCCATGAATGACCATTGGCCCAGACCAGGCCTTGAGGCAGTGCTGAACCTCTACCACACACCACCACTGTGACCCTAAGGGTATGGCTCACAGTCTGGGGTACCTGACCGCCACTGTTTGGGTGGCCTGAGGAGCATTAAGACCTGTTGGGTCATGTGCACCCGGCTCCCTCAGTGATGAGAGCTAGCAAGGGTCTGGGACCTGGCCCTGAGGGAGCCACCAAGGCAGAGCTGCCTCCTCTGTGTGGCGTGGGCACTGGTGGGAGGACCCAGACCAGCTCCTGGACAAACCCTCCATGGCAGGAGGACCACCACCCCTCCCAGGGACCCCTTTCTCTTAGGTGGGTCTGGACCTCAGAGGGTGTGTCTCGTGCCTTGGGAACTTGCCCTTTCTTGTCACCCAGAGAGTGACATTTGTTTGCTGGAGATTGATAGGAACATTGAGACCTGACTATGACCTGTCCTCAAGAACAATGGATTGGACAGGGGAAGTTTTCAACGAAAAGCCACACCCCTCCATCACCTTACCTCTAAGAGGGCTTTGCTAAAAGCTTTCAAGGTTGGGGATTACCCAGCATAAGCCACCCATTTCCTTGAATGTCTCAACAACAAATATTTCTCGGCTCCAAAGTCCAATGTTTTGCTGTTGTTTGGCCTCACTGTGCGTCGCGCACACATCCTGGCCTTTGGTTACCAATTATAGCGAGCCAGCCAGGAGGTGTGTGCCCATGGTGTGTTGATCTCGATCAGGGGCGTCGCCATTTATAGTTCCCAGCACATGCCAGAGTACATTTGGCTCCAGGATACTGGCAGGGATTCTCCCTGATATGCAGTGGCTGCCCTACAGCACGAGGCTGCTTGTCTTGGAGACATGTCCAGAGCAATGGTATACACTTCATGTCATTTGGGGGTAAGTCGCTCCAGCTTGCACAGGCTGGGAAATAGGTCTACTCCAACTGGGCTGCTCCCCTTAGCGGATGTGAGCCCCTCTGAGTCCATTCCCTCTTGAGAACTGGGGGCCTCCATGTGGGAGTGGAAGTGGAAGTTGACAAAATGCCTTCTCTGGCTTTCTGTCTTTGTGATTGGAGTGTTTATTTGTTCTTCATGTGTTTGTGTGTGTCAATGTGGTGTTAATCACGGCAGTCTGGGCTTTGGTTTGTGGGATCCTGTTTGTGATTCGTACATTGTAGGTGTGTGAAACAGCACTTGCATTGAGTACTTGAGACGTCTTTGGTCAGTAACGGAGCTTGCATATGATCACAGTAGGTATCATTCCCTCCTGCGTTGTGTTTCAGCTGTCGTGGAACATTGGTTGACATATTCCCTTTCCAATGGGTAGGAATCTGCCCTTTGGTGCCTGGGAACTGCGATCCTGAGAGACCTTTTGGCATTGCATTTGTCTCTCTGCTATTGGATAACACCTGCTGTGATCAGCAGAGCTCTAGTCCAGCTTGTAGTCCGCTAAGGGAAAAGCAAGTATTTTTTTCTTTTTTACATTGCATGGCCAGCATATTCTACAGATTCTGGTGAAACATGGCATCAAATGAATCATTTTCATATCTCCAAAACCAGTCTATGTAAAATATTCAGTTAGAGAAAGTTTGCTCAGTGAAATCCTTTTGGTTTTCATCATTGTGACCCTGAGAAAACGAGCATATTTCCAGGAGACATGTGGAAGTTCATGAAGCAAATTGAACTTTTCCTAATTTCTTTGCTTTTTCCTTTTTGGCTCTTTCTGCTTCCCAGGTCAGTAGGCATGACAACTGTGGTCCTGATTCCCTATCTTTCAATTTGCATGTTGTTTGTCGTTTTGTTGTTAAAATGAGGGAACGTAGTTCGAAAACACTGAGGATGTTGTTCATCCTCACCCTTTGCTTTGGTCCTCAGGACTGAGAGTTTCTTTTTGGCATGTACTTTTGCGTTTGTTTTGTGTGAAAGTGTTGTGGCTCTGGGAAACTCAAATGTGCTTCCCCAACGCACCGCTTTCAGGTGCATTCTCCAGATTTGGGCCACTTTTAGGGATAAGGCAATTGACATCAACTGCCGAGTTGATGTGTAAATGAGCTCTATTTCACTAAAGGGAAGCACTTACCAATTCAATACTTCCTCCTCTGGAGAGAATTGGCCTCCATGGATTTCAGGTCCTGATGATCTGGCAAATAGCTAGTACTGAACTGATATCTGGTATGGAAGCTGCCTTAAGCTTCTTGCATTCTGAAGTGTAAACCTTCTGTGGTCCCTAGGTTTCTTAGAGATCCAAAAAGACCTTATATCTGTTGCCAATTTGACAGCAAGGACCATAAGTTGAAATGATGACACTTGAAGTCTTTCTACATGGCCTCTCTAGATTGGGGTAGCATGAAACTTCACCAAGGTAAGTGACAAGCATTCCTTGACTCTCCGGGTCATTTCAAAGAGGATAGAGGATTGGAACATTGGATGCTGGGCACATCTAAGATTCCCTACCTTTGCCTACTTAGCAGAAGGTCTCAGAAGCATCCGTTTGCAATCAGAAATGCTGGTATGGCATCCAGCTGACAATTGCTTGCTTCTTGGTTTTCACTAAGTGAAGGTGTTAAGGACTTGAGGATTGTAATCGAAATATGTAATTAAAGCTAAGAAACTCATGAAAAGGAACACATTTCAGGATAGAGTAGGAAGGTGGGATAAATGTGTTGAGCCAAAAACCAACATTTGATGCATCATTGGGCTGAAACGAAACTGCACTTCGGGAAATGGATACTGTTATTAAAAATACGGGTTTTTCAAGGCTGGATTGGGTTCCCCTCTGCCAAGAGAACACGTTTACTTGGAATGCTGCTTTCAATACCATGGTATGTGAACTGTCCTGCCTTTAAGGGATCTCTATTTGCTTTTAAGATCTCTTCTCACTTTGGAGAAGAAAGAAGAATTCTCTTCAAAGGACTGATGAGCTTATTGGACCAGGTGTTTTGAAATAGTTTGTTAACTTTGGATTAGTTGTGGGGCCCTTAAGGCAACTCAAGGAGGACTATTTCAGTCGTATATCTGGTATGGAAATTACAGAGAAAACATTGTGAAATGGGGGAGAAGCTTCTCCAATTACACAGGATGGATACATGGCACACCTGTCGATATTCTAGAAAGGGTACAAAGTTTCTGAAATGCAGGTATGCCTTGGGATAATCGGTCAGCCATGCTGACGGTTACATGAGAGCCACTTGATTAAGCTTCCTTCTCAACCCCTTGTCATGCGATCTTTAACCTTGCCTCTTTAAGTGTCTAACAGATAGTTAGGCTGAGGCTTTCCCAAAGTGCTTCAACTTCAAGAAGACTCTTACCAATGCAGTTTTGACAAACTGAGTAAACAGATGCATATGCTACTAACGTTTGTGGATTTGCTTCGCAATAATGCTGATTTTGATCTGTGTTCTCCCGTTACGGGAAGCTCTTCCCCTCAACTTCCTAACAACTTACAACAATTTCTTCCCTTCTGCTTCTGCGTGTCTGGATTACCTGCCAGAACGTCTGCCCCAGAGTGCCACCCTCACGCTGCTTTTCAGGCTTATTCTCCTGGATTCCTTATACAAGTTTATATAAGACTTGGATCAAGACTTGCAACGTGGCATTGCTTCCAACTCAGAATGCACTGTAGGGCTTTGCTTTCCTGCAGCAGGACGTAGCTAGAGTGGTCGTCACCCCATTCCCTGAAAGACTTGGGAAAAGGTGAACCAGGAATCGAGGTTGAAAGCAAGTCCCCTAAAACAGAGATCCGCTGCTGAGTTTATGATTAACCACTCTATCCAAATCATACCCACATATTCTCCTCAGGGTTGCAGAGGACCAAAGAAAAGGGGGAATTGTACCATAGCCAGCTGAATGCAGCCCTTCCCAGGCAGCCCTTGCTGTGCACTGTGACCCACTGCCCCGTTACCAGGCAATGGTTACCAGGAGACCACTAATGCCACTGTGACCACCCTGCTCAGCCATTGGTGGGCAGTGTAGTGGGCCCCTGCCCCAAGCAAGCCACTGTCTGTCAGCCATCTTTAGTGGGGGCCCTTTGTTAGGCAGCAGTCAGTGGAGTGCTGCCCCTTCAGACCTGGAGCATGAGGTAAGAGGCAAGTGCCAGCCTTCTCCCCAGCATTCTTCTGCTCACACGGCCTTGGGCCAGCTGGTGTGATGGGGGGCCCAGAGAAAAGGCTGGGGGTGTGTCCTGCAGGGCTCCAGTGCCAAGGCCATGAATGACCATTGGCCCAGACCAGGCCTTGAGGCAGTGCTGAACCTCTACCACACACCACCACTGTGACCCTAAGGGTATGGCTCACAGTCTGGGGTACCTGACCGCCACTGTTTGGGTGGCCTGAGGAGCATTAAGACCTGTTGGGTCATGTGCACCCGGCTCCCTCAGTGATGAGAGCTAGCAAGGGTCTGGGACCTGGCCCTGAGGGAGCCACCAAGGCAGAGCTGCCTCCTCTGTGAGGCGTGGGCACTGGTGGGAGGACCCAGACCAGCTCCTGGACAAACCCTCCATGGCAGGAGGACCACCACCCCTCCCAGGGACCCCTTTCTCTTAGGTGGGTCTGGACCTCAGAGGGTGTGTCTCGTGCCTTGGGAACTTGCCCTTTCTTGTCACCCAGAGAGTGACATTTGTTTGCTGGAGATTGATAGGAACATTGAGACCTGACTATGACCTGTCCTCAAGAACAATGGATTGGACAGGGGAAGTTTTCAACGAAAAGCCACACCCCTCCATCACCTTACCTCTAAGAGGGCTTTGCTAAAAGCTTTCAAGGTTGGGGATTACCCAGCATAAGCAACCCATTTCCTTGAATGTCTCAACAACAAATATTTCTCGGCTCCAAAGTCCAATGTTTTGCTGTTGTTTGGCCTCACTGTGCGTCGCGCACACATCCTGGCCTTTGGTTACCAATTATAGCGAGCCAGCCAGGAGGTGTGTGCCCATGGTGTGTTGATCTCGATCAGGGGCGTCGCCATTTATAGTTCCCAGCACATGCCAGAGTACATTTGGCTCCAGGATACTGGCAGGGATTCTCCCTGATATGCAGTGGCTGCCCTACAGCACGAGGCTGCTTGTCTTGGAGACATGTCCAGAGCAATGGTATACAGTTCATGTCATTTGGGTGTAAGTGGCTCCAGCTTGCACAGGCTGGGAAATAGGTCTACTCCAACTGGGCTGCTCCCCTTAGCGGATGTGAGCCCCTCTGAGTCCATTCCCTCTTGAGAACTGGGGGCCTCCATGTGGGAGTGGAAGTGGAAGTTGACAAAATGCCTTCTCTGGCTTTCTGTCTTTGTGATTGGAGTGTTTATTTGTTCTTCATGTGTTTGTGTGTGTCAATGTGGTGTTAATCACGGCAGTCTGGGCTTTGGTTTGTGGGATCCTGTTTGTGATTCGTACATTGTAGGTGTGTGAAACAGCACTTGCATTGAGTACTTGAGACGTCTTTGGTCAGTAATGGAGCTTGCATATGATCACACTAGGTATCGTTCCCTCCTGCGTTGTGTTTCAGCTGTGGTGGAACATTGGTTGACATATTCCCTTTCCAATGGGTAGGAATCTGCCCTTTGGTGCCTGGGAACTGCGATCCTGAGAGACCTTTTGGCATTGCATTTGTCTCTCTGCTATTGGATAACACCTGCTGTGATCAGCAGAGCTCTAGTCCAGCTTGTAGTCCGCTAAGGGAAAAGCAAGTATTTTTTTCTTTTTTACATTGCATGGCCAGCATATTCTACAGATTCTGGTGAAACATGGCATCAAATGAATCATTTTCATATCTCCAAAACCAGTCTATGTAAAATATTCAGTTAGAGAAAGTTTGCTCAGTGAAATCCTTTTGGTTTTCATCATTGTGACCCTGAGAAAACGAGCATATTTCCAGGAGACATGTGGAAGTTCATGAAGCAAATTGAACTTTTCCTAATTTCTTTGCTTTTTCCTTTTTGGCTCTTTCTGCTTCCCAGGTCAGTAGGCATGACAACTGTGGTCCTGATTCCCTATCTTTCAATTTGCATGTTGTTTGTCGTTTTGTTGTTAAAATGAGGGAACGTACTATAAAAACACTGAGGATGTTGTTCATCCTCACCCTTTGCTTTGGTCCTCAGGACTGAGAGTTTCTTTTTGGCATGTACTTTTGCGTTTGTTTTGTGTGAAAGTGTTGTGGCTCTGGGAATCTCAAATGTGCTTCCCCAACGCACCCCTTTCAGGTGCATTCTCCAGATTTGGGCCACTTTTAGGGATAAGGCAATTGACATCAACTGCCGAGTTGATGTGTAAATGAGCTCTATTTCACTGAAAGGGAAGCACTTACCTATTGAATACTTCCTCCTCTTGAGAGAATTGGCCTCCATGGATTTCAGGTCCTGATGATCTGGCAAATAGCTAGTACTGAACTGATATCTGGTATGGAAGCTGCCTTAAGCTTCTTGCATTCTGAAGTATAAACCTTCTGCGGTCCCTAGGTTTCTTACAGATCCAAAAAGACCTTATATCTGTTGCCAATTTGACAGCAAGGACCATAAGTTGAAATGATGACACTTGAAGTCTTTCTAAATGGCCTCTCTAGATTTGGGTAGCATGAAACTTCACCAAGTTAAGTGGCAAGCATTCCTTGACTCTCTGGATCATTTCAAAGAGGATAGAGGATTGGGACATTGGATGCTGGGCACATCTAAGATTCCCTACCTTTGCCTACTTAGCAGAAGGTCTCAAAAGCATCCGTTTGCAATCAGAAATGCTGGTATGGCATCCAGCTGACAATTGCTTGCTTCTTGGTTTTCACTAAGTGAAGGTGTTAAGGACTTGAGGATTGTAATCGAAATATGTAATTAAAGCTAAGAAACTCATGAAAAGGAACACATTTCAGGATAGAGTAGGAAGGTGGGATAAATGTGTTGAGCCAAAAACCAACATTTGATGCATCATTGGGCTGAAACGAAACTGCACTTCGGGAAATGGATACTGTTATTAAAAATACGGGTTTTTCAAGGCTGGATTGGGTTCCCCTCTGCCAAGAGAACACGTTTACTTGGAATGCTGCTTTCAATACCATGGTATGTGAACTGTCCTGCCTTTAAGGGATCTCTATTTGCTTTTAAGATCTCTTCTCACTTTGGAGAAGAAAGAAGAATTCTCTTCAAAGGACTGATGAGCTTATTGGACCAGGTGTTTTGAAATAGTTTGTTAACTTTGGATTAGTTGCGGGGCCCTTAAGGCAACTCAAGGAGGACTATTTCAGTCGTATATCTGGTATGGAAATTACAGAGAAAACATTGTGAAATGGGGGAGAAGCTTCTCCAATTACACAGGATGGATACATGGCACACCTGGCGATATTCTAGGAAGGGTACAAAGTTTCTGAAATGCAGGTATGCCTTGGGATAATCGGTCAGCCATGCTGATGGTTACATGAGAGCCACTTGATTAAGCTTCCTTCTCAACCCCTTGTCATGCGATCTTTAACCTTGCCTCTTTAAGTGTCTAACAGATAGTTAGGCTGAGGCTTTCCCAAAGTGCTTCAACTTCAAGAAGACTCTTACCAATGCAGTTTTGACAAACTGAGTAAACAGATGCATATGCTACTAACGTTTATGGATTTGCTTTGCAATAATGCTGATTTTGATCTGTGTTCTCCCGTTAAGGGAAGCTCTTCCCCTCAACTTCCTAACAACTTGCAACAATTTCTTCCCTTCTGCTTCTGCGTGTCTGGATTACCTGCCAGAACGTCTGCCCCAGAGTGCCACCCTCACGCTGCTTTTCAGGCTTATTCTCCTGGATTCCTTATACAAGTTTATATAAGACTTGGATCAAGACTTGCAACGTGGCATTGCTTCCAACTCAGAATGCACTGTAGGGCTTTGCTTTCCTGCAGCAGGACGTAGCTAGAGTGGTCGTCACCCCATTCCTTGAAAGACTTGGGAAAAGGTGAACCAGGAATCTAGGTTGAAAGCAAGTCCCCTAAAACAGAGATCCGCTGCTGAGTTTAGGATTAACCACTCTATCCAAATCATACCCACATATACTCCTCAGGGTTGCAGAGGACCAAAGAAAAGGGGGAATTGTACCATAGCCAGCTGAATGCAGCCCTTCCCAGGCAGCCCTTGCTGTGCACTGTGACCCACTGCCCCGTTACCAGGCAATGGTTACCAGGAGACCACTAATGCCACTGTGACCACCCTGCTCAGCCATTGGTGGGCAGTGTAGTGGGCCCCTGCCCCAAGCAAGCCACTGTCTGTCAGCCATCTTTAGTGGGGGCCCTTTGTTAGGCAGCAGTCAGTGGAGTGCTGCCCCTTCAGACCTGGAGCATGAGGTAAGAGGCAAGTGCCAGCCTTCTCCCCAGCATTCTTCTGCTCACACGGCCTTGGGCCAGCTGGTGTGATGGGGGGCCCAGAGAAAAGGCTGGGGGTGTGTCCTGCAGGGCTCCAGTGCCAAGGCCATGAATGACCATTGGCCCAGACCAGGCCTTGAGGCAGTGCTGAACCTCTACCACACACCACCACTGTGACCCTAAGGGTATGGCTCACAGTCTGGGGTACCTGACCGCCACTGTTTGGGTGGCCTGAGGAGCATTAAGACCTGTTGGGTCATGTGCACCCGGCTCCCTCAGTGATGAGAGCTAGCAAGGGTCTGGGACCTGGCCCTGAGGGAGCCACCAAGGCAGAGCTGCCTCCTCTGTGTGGCGTGGGCACTGGTGGGAGGACCCAGACCAGCTCCTGGACAAACCCTCCATGGCAGGAGGACCACCACCCCTCCCAGGGACCCCTTTCTCTTAGGTGGGTCTGGACCTCAGAGGGTGTGTCTCGTGCCTTGGGAACTTGCCCTTTCTTGTCACCCAGAGAGTGACATTTGTTTGCTGGAGATTGATAGGAACATTGAGACCTGACTATGACCTGTCCTCAAGAACAATGGATTGGACAGGGGAAGTTTTCAACGAAAAGCCACACCCCTCCATCACCTTACCTCTAAGAGGGCTTTGCTAAAAGCTTTCAAGGTTGGGGATTACCCAGCATAAGCCACCCATTTCCTTGAATGTCTCAACAACAAATATTTCTCGGCTCCAAAGTCCAATGTTTTGCTGTTGTTTGGCCTCACTGTGCGTCGCGCACACATCCTGGCCTTTGGTTACCAATTATAGCGAGCCAGCCAGGAGGTGTGTGCCCATGGTGTGTTGATCTCGATCAGGGGCGTCGCCATTTATAGTTCCCAGCACATGCCAGAGTACATTTGGCTCCAGGATACTGGCAGGGATTCTCCCTGATATGCAGTGGCTGCCCTACAGCACGAGGCTGCTTGTCTTGGAGACATGTCCAGAGCAATGGTATACACTTCATGTCATTTGGGGGTAAGTCGCTCCAGCTTGCACAGGCTGGGAAATAGGTCTACTCCAACTGGGCTGCTCCCCTTAGCGGATGTGAGCCCCTCTGAGTCCATTCCCTCTTGAGAACTGGGGGCCTCCATGTGGGAGTGGAAGTGGAAGTTGACAAAATGCCTTCTCTGGCTTTCTGTCTTTGTGATTGGAGTGTTTATTTGTTCTTCATGTGTTTGTGTGTGTCAATGTGGTGTTAATCACGGCAGTCTGGGCTTTGGTTTGTGGGATCCTGTTTGTGATTCGTACATTGTAGGTGTGTGAAACAGCACTTGCATTGAGTACTTGAGACGTCTTTGGTCAGTAACGGAGCTTGCATATGATCACACTAGGTATCGTTCCCTCATGCGTTGTGTTTCAGCTGTCGTGGAACATTGGTTGACATATTCCCTTTCCAATGGGTAGGAATCTGCCCTTTGGTGCCTGGGAACTGCGATCCTGAGAGACCTTTTGGCATTGCATTTGTCTCTCTGCTATTGGATAACACCTGCTGTGATCAGCAGAGCTCTAGTCCAGCTTGTAGTCCGCTAAGGGAAAAGCAAGTATTTTTTTCTTTTTTACATTGCATGGCCAGCATATTCTACAGATTCTGGTGAAACATGGCATCAAATGAATCATTTTCATATCTCCAAAACCAGTCTATGTAAAATATTCAGTTAGAGAAAGTTTGCTCAGTGAAATCCTTTTGGTTTTCATCATTGTGACCCTGAGAAAACGAGCATATTTCCAGGAGACATGTGGAAGTTCATGAAGCAAATTGAACTTTTCCTAATTTCTTTGCTTTTTCCTTTTTGGCTCTTTCTGCTTCCCAGGTCAGTAGGCATGACAACTGTGGTCCTGATTCCCTATCTTTCAATTTGCATGTTGTTTGTCGTTTTGTTGTTAAAATGAGGGAACGTAGTTCGAAAACACTGAGGATGTTGTTCATCCTCACCCTTTGCTTTGGTCCTCAGGACTGAGAGTTTCTTTTTGGCATGTACTTTTGCGTTTGTTTTGTGTGAAAGTGTTGTGGCTCTGGGAAACTCAAATGTGCTTCCCCAACGCACCGCTTTCAGGTGCATTCTCCAGATTTGGGCCACTTTTAGGGATAAGGCAATTGACATCAACTGCCGAGTTGATGTGTAAATGAGCTCTATTTCACTAAAGGGAAGCACTTACCAATTCAATACTTCCTCCTCTGGAGAGAATTGGCCTCCATGGATTTCAGGTCCTGATGATCTGGCAAATAGCTAGTACTGAACTGATATCTGGTATGGAAGCTGCCTTAAGCTTCTTGCATTCTGAAGTGTAAACCTTCTGTGGTCCCTAGGTTTCTTAGAGATCCAAAAAGACCTTATATCTGTTGCCAATTTGACAGCAAGGACCATAAGTTGAAATGATGACACTTGAAGTCTTTCTACATGGCCTCTCTAGATTGGGGTAGCATGAAACTTCACCAAGGTAAGTGACAAGCATTCCTTGACTCTCCGGGTCATTTCAAAGAGGATAGAGGATTGGAACATTGGATGCTGGGCACATCTAAGATTCCCTACCTTTGCCTACTTAGCAGAAGGTCTCAGAAGCATCCGTTTGCAATCAGAAATGCTGGTATGGCATCCAGCTGACAATTGCTTGCTTCTTGGTTTTCACTAAGTGAAGGTGTTAAGGACTTGAGGATTGTAATCGAAATATGTAATTAAAGCTAAGAAACTCATGAAAAGGAACACATTTCAGGATAGAGTAGGAAGGTGGGATAAATGTGTTGAGCCAAAAACCAACATTTGATGCATCATTGGGCTGAAACGAAACTGCACTTCGGGAAATGGATACTGTTATTAAAAATACGGGTTTTTCAAGGCTGGATTGGGTTCCCCTCTGCCAAGAGAACACGTTTACTTGGAATGCTGCTTTCAATACCATGGTATGTGAACTGTCCTGCCTTTAAGGGATCTCTATTTGCTTTTAAGATCTCTTCTCACTTTGGAGAAGAAAGAAGAATTCTCTTCAAAGGACTGATGAGCTTATTGGACCAGGTGTTTTGAAATAGTTTGTTAACTTTGGATTAGTTGTGGGGCCCTTAAGGCAACTCAAGGAGGACTATTTCAGTCGTATATCTGGTATGGAAATTACAGAGAAAACATTGTGAAATGGGGGAGAAGCTTCTCCAATTACACAGGATGGATACATGGCAGACCTGTCGATATTCTAGAGAGGGTACAAAGTTTCTGAAATGCAGGTATGCCTTGGGATAATCGGTCAGCCATGCTGACAGTTACATGAGAGCCACTTGATTAAGCTTCCTTCTCAACCCCTTGTCATGCGATCTTTAACCTTGCCTCTTTAAGTGTCTAACAGATAGTTAGGCTGAGGCTTTCCAAAAGTGCTTCAACTTCAAGAAGACTCTTACCAATGCAGTTTTGACAAACTGAGTAAACAGATGCATATGCTAGTAACGTTTGTGGATTTGCTTCGCAATAATGCTAATTTTGATCTGTGTTCTCCCGTTACGGGAAGCTCTTCCCCTCAACTTCCTAACAACTTACAACAATTTCTTCCCTTCTGCTTCTCCGTGTCTGGATTACCTGCCAGAACGTCTGCCCCAGAGTGCCACCCTCACGCTGCTTTTCAGCCTTATTCTCCTGGATTCCTTATACAAGTTTATATAAGACTTGGATCAAGACTTGCAACGTGGCATTGCTTCCAACTCAGAATGCACTGTAGGGCTTTGCTTTCCTGCAGCAGGACGTAGCTAGAGTGGTCGTCACCCCATTCCCTGAAAGACTTGGGAAAAGATGAACCAGGAATGGAGGTTGAAAGCAAGTCCCCTAAAACAGAGATCCGCTGCGGAGTTTATGATTAACCACTCTATCCAAATCATACCCACATATTCTCCTCAGGGTTGCAGAGGACCAAAGAAAAGGGGGAATTGTACCATAGCCAGCTGAATGCAGCTCTTCCCAGGCAGCCCTTGCTGTGCACTGTGACCCACTGCCCCGTTACCAGGCAATGGTTACCAGGAGACCACTAATGCCACTGTGACCACCCTGCTCAGCCATTGGTGGGCATTGTAGTGGGCCCCTGCCCCAAGCAAGCCACTGTCTGTCAGCCATCTTTAGTGGGGGCCCTTTTTTAGGCAGCAGTCAGTGGAGTGCTGCCCCTTCAGACCTGGAGCGTGAGGTAAGAGGCAAGTGCCAGCCTTCTCCCCAGCATTCTTCTGCTCACACGGCCTTGGGCCAGCTGGTGTGATGGGGGGCCCAGAGAACAGGCTGGGGGTGTGTCCTGCAGGGCTCCAGAGCCAAGGCCATGAATGCCCACTGGCCCAGACCAGGCCTTGAGGCAGTGTTGAACCTCTACCACACACCGCCACTGTGACCCTAAGGGTATGGCTCACAGTCTGGGGTACCTGACCACCACTGTTTGGGTGGCCTGAGGAGCATTAAGACCTGTTGGGTCATATGCATACGGCTCCCTCAGTGATGAGAGCTAGCAAGGGTCTGGGACCTGGCCCTGAGGGAGCCACCAAGGCAGAGCTGCCTCCTCTGTGAGGCATGGGCACTGGTGGGAGGACCCAGACCAGCTCCTGGACAAACCCTCCATGGCAGGAGGACCACCACCCCTCCCAGGGACCCCTTTCTCTTAGGTGGGTCTGGACCTCAGAGGGTGAGCCTTGTGCCTTGGGACCTTGCCCTTTCTTGTCACCCAGAGAGTGACATTTGTTTGCTGGAGATTGATAGGAACATTGAGACCTGACTATGACCTGTCCTCAAGAACAAAGGATCGGGCAGGGAGAAGTTTTCAACGAACAGCCACACCCCTCCATCACCTTACCTCTAAGAGGGCTTTGCTAAAAACTTTCAAAGTTGGGGATTACCCGACATAAGCCACCCATTTCCTTGAATGTCTCAACAACAAATATTTCTCGGCTCCAAAGTCCAATGTTTTGCTGTTGCTTGGCCTCACTGTGCGTCAGGCACACATCCTGGCCTTTGGTTACCAATTATAGCGAGCCAGCCAGGAGGTGTGTGCCCATGGTGTGTTGATCTCGATCAGGGGCGTCGCCATTTAAAGTTCCCAGCACATGCCAGAGTACATTTGGCTCCAGGATACTGGCAGGGATTCTCCCTGATATGCAGTGGCTGCCCTACAGCACGAGGCTGCTTGTCTTGGAGACATGTCCAGAGCAATGGTATACAATTCATGTCATTTGGGGGTAAGTCGCTCCAGCTTGCACAGGCTGGGAAATAGGTCTACTCCAACTGGGCTGCTCCCCTTAGCGGATGGGAGCCCCTCTGAGTCCATTCCCTCTTGAGAACTGGGGGCCTCCATGTGGGAGTGGAAGTGGACGTTGACAAAATGCCTTCTCTGGCTTTCTGTCTTTGTGATTGGAGTGTTTATTTGTTCTTCATGTGTTTGTGTGTGTCAATGTGGTGTTAATCACGGCAGTCTGTGCTGTGGTTTGTGGGATCCTGTTTGTGATTCGTACATTGTAGGTGTGTGAAACAGCACTTGCATTGAGTACTTGAGACGTCTTTGGTCAGTAACGGAGCTTGCATATGATCACACTAGGTATCGTTCCCTCCTGCGTTGTGTTTCAGCTGTGGTGGAACATTGGTTGACATATTCCCTTTCCAATGGGTAGGAATCTGCCCTTTGGTGCCTGGGAACTGCGATCCTGAGAGACCTTTTGGCATTGCATTTGTCTCTCTGCTATTGGATAACACCTGCTGTGATCAGCAGAGCTCTAGTCCATCTTGTAGTCCACTAAGGGACAAGCAAGTATTTTTTTTTTTTTTTTTACATTGCATGGCCAGCATATTCTACAGATTCTGGTGAAACATGGCATCAAATGAATCTTTTTCATATCTCCAAAACCAGTCTATGTAAAATATTCAGTTAGAGAAAGTTTGCTCAGTGAAATCCTTTTGGTTTTCATCATTGTGACCCTGAGAAAACGAGCATATTTCCAGGAGACTTGTGGAAGTTCATGAAGCAAATTGAACTTTTCCTAATTTCTTTGCTTTTTCCTTTTTGGCTCTTTCTGCTTCCCAGGTCAGTAGGCATGACAACTGTGGTCGTGATTCCCTATCTTTCAATTTGCATGTTGTTTGTCGTTTTGTTGTTAAAATGAGGGAACGTAGTTCGAAAACACTGAGGATGTTGTTCATCCTCACCCTTTGCTTTGGTCCTCAGGACTGAGAGTTTCTTTTTGGCATGTACTTTTGCGTTTGTTTTGTGTGAAAGTGTTGTGGCTCTGGGAAACTCAAATGTGCTTCCCCAACGCACCCCTTTCAGGTGCATTCTCCAGATTTGGGCCACTTTTAGGGATAAGGCAATTGACATCAACTGCCGAGTTGATGTGTAAATGAGCTCTATTTCACTGAAAGGGAAGCACTTACCTATTCAATACTTCCTCCTCTGGGGAGAATTGGCCTCCATGGATTTCAGGTCCTGATGATCTGGCAAATAGCTAGTACTGAACTGATATCTGGTATGGAAGCTGCCTTAAGCTTCTTGCATTCTGAAGTGTAAACCTTCTGCGGTCCCTAGGTTTCTTAGAGATCCAAAAAGACCTTATATCTGTTGCCAATTTGACAGCAAGGACCATAAGTTGAAATGATGACACTTGAAGTCTTTCTAAATGGCCTCTCTAGATTTGGGTAGCATGAAACTTCACCAAGTTAATTGGCAAGCATTCCTTGACTCTCCGGGTCATTTCAAAGAGGATAGAGGATTGGAACATTGGATGCTGGGCACATCTAAGATTCCCTACCTTTGCCTACTTAGCAGAAGGTCTCAAAAGCATCCTCTTGCAATCAGAAATGCTGGTATGACATCCAGCTGACAATTGCTTGCTTCTTGGTTTTCACTAAGTGAAGATGTTAAGGACTTGGGGATTGTAATCGAAATATGTAATTAAAGCTAAGAAACTCATGAAAAGGAACACATTTCAGGATAGAGTAGGAAGGTGGGATAAATGTGTTGAGCCAAAAACCAACATTTGATGCATCATTGGTCTGAAACGAAACTCCACCTGGGGAAATGGATACTGTTATTAAAAATACGTTTTTTTCAAGGCTGGATTGGGTTCCCCTCTGCCAAGAGAACACGTTTACTTGGAACGCTGCTTTCAATACCATGGTATGTGAACTGTCCTGCCTTTAAGGGATCTCTATTTGCTTTTAAGATCTCTTCTCACTTTGGAGAAGAAAGAAGAATTCTCTTCAAAGGACTGATGAGCTTATTGGACCAGGTGTTTTGAAATAGTTTGTGAACTTTGGATTAGTTGCGGGGCCCTTAAGGCAACTCAAGGAGGACTATTTCAGTCGTATATCTGGTATGGAAATTACAGAGAAAACATTGTGAAATGGGGGAGAAGCTTCTCCAATTACACAGGATGGATACATGGCACACCTGTCGATATTCTAGAAAGGGTACAAAGTTTCTGAAATGCAGGTATGCCTTGGGATAATCGGTCAGCCATGCTGACGGTTACATGAGAGCCACTTGATTAAGCTTCCTTCTCAACCCCTTGTCATCCGATCTTTAACCATGCCTCTTTAAGTGTCTAACAGATAGTTAGGCTGAGGCTTTCCCAAAGTGCTTCAACTTCAAGAAGACTCTTACCAATGCAGTTTTGACAAACTGAGTAAACAGATGCATATGCTACTAACGTTTATGGATTTGCTTTGCAATAATGCTGATTTTGATCTGTGTTCTCCCATTAAGGGAAGCTCTTCCCCTCAACTTCCTAACAACTTACAACAATTTCTTCCCTTCTGCTTCTGTGTGTCTGGATTACCTGCCAGAACGTCTCCCCCAGAGTGCCACCCTCACGCTGCTTTTCAGGCTTATTCTCCTGGATTCCTTATACAAGTTTATATAAGACTTGGATGAAGACTTGCAACGTGGCATTGCTTCCAACTCAGAATGCACTGTAGGGCTTTGCTTTCCTCCAGCAGCACGTAGCTAGAGTGGTCGTCACCCCATTCCCTGAAAGACTTGGGAAAAGATGAACCAGGAATGGAGGTTGAAAGCAAGTCCCCTAAAACAGAGATCCGCTGCGGAGTTTATGATTAACCACTCTATCCAAATCATACCCACATATTCTCCTCAGGGTTGCAGAGGACCAAAGAAAAGGGGGAATTGTACCATAGCCAGCTGAATGCAGCTCTTCCCAGGCAGCCCTTGCTGTGCACTGTGACCCACTGCCCCGTTACCAGGCAATGGTTACCAGGAGACCACTAATGCCACTGTGACCACCCTGCTCAGCCATTGGTGGGCAGTGTAGTGGGCCCCTGCCCCAAGCAAGCCACTGTCTGTCAGCCATCTTTAGTGGGGGCCCTTTTTTAGGCAGCAGTCAGTGGAGTGCTGCCCCTTCAGACCTGGAGCGTGAGGTAAGAGGCAAGTGCCAGCCTTCTCCCCAGCATTCTTCTGCTCACACGGCCTTGGGCCAGCTGGTGTGATGGGGGCCCCGGGAACAGGCTGGGGGTGTGTCCTGCAGGGCTCCAGAGCCAAGGCCATGAATGCCCACTGGCCCAGACCAGGCCTTGAGGCAGTGTTGAACCTCTACCACACACCGCCACTGTGACCCTAAGGGTATGGCTCACAGTCTGGGGTACCTGACTGCCACTGTTTGGGTGGCCTGAGGAGCATTAAGACCTGTTGGGTCATATGCATACGGCTCCCTCAGTGATGACAGCTAGCAAGGGTCTGGGACCTGGCCCTGAGGGAGCCACCAAGGCAGAGCTGCCTCCTCTGGGAGGCGTGGGCACTGGTGGGAGGACCCAGACCAGCTCCTGGACAAACCCTCCATGGCAGGAGGACCACCACCCCTCCCAGGGACCCCTTTCTCTTAGGTGGGTCTGGACCTCAGAGGGTGAGCCTTGTGCCTTGGGACCTTGCCCTTTCTTGTCACCCAGAGAGTGACATTTGTTTGCTGGAGATTGATAGGAACATTGAGACCTGACTATGACCTGTCCTCAAGAACAAAGGATCGGGCAGGGAGAAGTTTTCAACGAACAGCCACACCCCTCCATCACCTTACCTCTAAGAGGGCTTTGCTAAAAGCTTTCAAGGTTGGGGATTACCCAGCATAAGCCACCCATTTCCTTGAATATCTCAACAACAAATATTTCTCGGCTCCAAAGTCCAATGTTTTGCTGTTGTTTGGCCTCACTGTGCGTCACGCACACATCCTGGACTTTGGTAACCAATTATAGCGAGCCAGCCAGGAGGTCTGTGCCCATGGTGTGTTGATCTCGATCAGGGGCGTCACCATTTATAGTTCCCAGCACATGCCAGAGTACATTTGGCTCCAGGATACTGGCAGGGATTCTCCCTGATATGCAGTGGCTGCCCTACAGCACAAGGCTGCTTGTCTTGGACACATGTCCAGAGCAACGGTATACAGTTCATGTCATTTGGGCGTAAGTCGCTCCAGCTTGCACAGGCTGGGAAATAGGTCTACTCCAACTGGGCTGCTCCCCTTAGCGGATGGGAGCCCCTCTGAGTCCATTCCCTCTTGAGAACTGGGGGCCTCCATGTGGGAGTGGAAGTGGACGTTGACAAAATGCCTTCTCTGGCTTTCTGTCTTTGTGATTGGAGTGTTTATTTGTTCTTCATGTGTTTGTGTGTGTCAATGTGGTGTTAATCACGGCAGTCTGTGCTGTGCTTTGTGGGATCCTGTTTGTGATTCGTACATTGTAGGTGTGTGAAACAGCACTTGCATTGAGTACTTGAGACGTCTTTGGTCAGTAACGGAGCTTGCATATGATCACACTAGGTATCGTTCCCTCCTGCGTTGTGTTTCAGCTGTGGTGGAACATTGGTTGACATATTCCCTTTCCAATGGGTAGGAATCTGCCCTTTGGTGCCTGGGAACTGCGATCCTGAGAGACCTTTTGGCATTGCATTTGTCTCTCTGCTATTGGATAACACCTGCTGTGATCAGCAGAGCTCTAGTCCAGCTTGTAGTCCGCTAAGGGAAAAGCAAGTATTTTTTTCTTTTTTACATTGCATGGCCAGCATATTCTACAGATTCTGGTGAAACATGGCATCAAATGAATCATTTTCATATCTCCAAAACCAGTCTATGTAAAATATTCAGTTAGAGAAAGTTTGCTCAGTGAAATCCTTTTGGTTTTCATCATTGTGACCCTGAGAAAACGAGCATATTTCCAGGAGACATGTGGAAGTTCATGAAGCAAATTGAACTTTTCCTAATTTCTTTGCTTTTTACTTTTTGGCTCTTTCTGCTTCCCAGGTCAGTAGGCATGACAACAGTGGTCCTGATTCCCTATCTTTCAATTTGCATGTTGTTTGTCGTTTTGTTGTTAAAATGAGGGAACATACTATAAAAACACTGAGGATGTTGTTCATCCTCACCCTTTGCTTTGGTCGTCAGGACTGAGAGTTTCTTTTTTGCTTGTACTTTTGCGTTTGTTTTGTGTGAAAGTGTTGTGGCTCTGGGAAACTCAAATGTGCTTCCCCAACGCACCCCTTTCAGGTGCATTCTCCAGATTTGGGCCACTTTTAGGGATAAGGCAATTGACATCAACTGCCGAGTTGATGTGTAAATGAGCTCTATTTCACTGAAAGGGAAGCACTTACCTATTCAATACTTCCTCCTCTTGAAAGAATTGGCCTCCATGGATTTCAGGTCCTGATGATCTGGCAAATAGCTAGTACTGAACTGATATCTGGTATGGAAGCTGCCTTAAGCTTCTTGCATTCTGAAGTATAAACCTTCTGCGGTCCCTAGGTTTCTTAGAGATCCAAAAAGACCTTATATCTGTTGCCAATTTGACAGCAAGGACCATAAGTTGAAATGATGACACTTGAAGTCTTTCTAAATGGCCTCTCTAGATTTGGGTAGCATGAAACTTCACCAAGGTAAGTGGCAAGCATTCCTTGACTCTCCGGGTCATTTCAAAGTGGATAGAGGATTGGGACATTGGATGCTGGGCACATCTAGGATTCCCTACCTTTGCCTACTTAGCAGAAGGTCTCAGAAGCATCCGTTTGCAATCAGAAATGCTGGTATGGCATCCAGCTGACAATTGCTTGCTTCTTGGTTTTCACTAAGTGAAGGTGTTAAGGACTTGAGGATTGTAATCGAAATATGTAATTAAAGCTAAGAAACTCATGAAAAGGAACACATTTCAGGATAGAGTAGGAAGGTGGGATAAATGTGTTGAGCCAAAAACCAACATTTGATGCATCATTGGGCTGAAACGAAACTCCACTTCGGGAAATGGATACTGTTATTAAAAATACGTTTTTTTCAAGGCTGGATTGGGTTCCCCTCTGCCAAGAGTACACGTTTACTTGGAATGCTGCTTTCAATAACATGGTATGTGAACTGGCCTGCCTTTAAGGGATCTCTATTTGCTTTTAAGATCTCTTCTCACTTTGGAGAAGAAGGAAGAATTCTCTTCAAAGGACTGATGAGCTTATTGGACCAGGTGTTTTGAAATAGTTTGTGAACTTTGGATTAGTTGCGGGGCCCTTAAGGCAACTCAAGGAGGACTATTTCAGTCGTATATCTGGTATGGAAATTACAGAGAAAACATTGTGAAATGGGGGAGAAGCTTCTCCAATTACACAGGATGGATACATGGCACACCTGGCGATATTCTAGGAAGGGTACAAAGTTTCTGAAATGCAGGTATGCCTTGGGATAATCGGTCAGCCATGCTGATGGTTACATGAGAGCCACTTGATTAAGCTTCCTTCTCAACCCCTTGTCATGCGATCTTTAACCTTGCCTCTTTAAGTGTCTAACAGATAGTTAGGCTGAGGCTTTCCCAAAGTGCTTCAACTTCAAGAAGACTCTTACCAATGCAGTTTTGACAAACTGAGTAAACAGATGCATATGCTACTAACGTTTATGGATTTGCTTTGCAATAATGCTGATTTTGATCTGTGTTCTCCCGTTAAGGGAAGCTCTTCCCCTCAACTTCCTAACAACTTGCAACAATTTCTTCCCTTCTGCTTCTGCGTGTCTGGATTCCCTGCCAGAACGTCTGCCCCAGAGTGCCACCCTCACGCTGCTTTTCAGGCTTATTCTCCTGGATTCCTTATACAAGTTTATATAAGACTTGGATCAAGACTTGCAACGTGGCATTGCTTCCAACTCAGAATGCACTGTAGGGCTTTGCTTTCCTGCAGCAGGACGTAGCTAGAGTGGTCGTCACCCCATTCCTTGAAAGACTTGGGAAAAGGTGAACCAGGAATCTAGGTTGAAAGCAAGTCCCCTAAAACAGAGATCCGCTGCTGAGTTTAGGATTAACCACTCTATCCAAATCATACCCACATATACTCCTCAGGGTTGCAGAGGACCAAAGAAAAGGGGGAATTGTACCATAGCCAGCTGAATGCAGCCCTTCCCAGGCAGCCCTTGCTGTGCACTGTGACCCACTGCCCCGTTACCAGGCAATGGTTACCAGGAGACCACTAATGCCACTGTGACCACCCTGCTCAGCCATTGGTGGGCAGTGTAGTGGGCCCCTGCCCCAAGCAAGCCACTGTCTGTCAGCCATCTTTAGTGGGGGCCCTTTGTTAGGCAGCAGTCAGTGGAGTGCTGCCCCTTCAGACCTGGAGCATGAGGTAAGAGGCAAGTGCCAGCCTTCTCCCCAGCATTCTTCTGCTCACACGGCCTTGGGCCAGCTGGTGTGATGGGGGGCCCAGAGAAAAGGCTGGGGGTGTGTCCTGCAGGGCTCCAGTGCCAAGGCCATGAATGACCATTGGCCCAGACCAGGCCTTGAGGCAGTGCTGAACCTCTACCACACACCACCACTGTGACCCTAAGGGTATGGCTCACAGTCTGGGGTACCTGACTGCCACTGTTTGGGTGGCCTGAGGAGCATTAAGACCTGTTGGCTCATGTGCACCCGGCTCCCTCAGTGATGAGAGCTAGCAAGGGTCTGGGACCTGGCCCTGAGGGAGCCACCAAGGCAGAGCTGCCTCCTCTGTGAGGCGTGGGCACTGGTGGGAGGACCCAGACCAGCTCCTGGACAAACCCTCCATGGCAGGAGGACCACCACCCCTCCCAGGGACCCCTTTCTCTTAGGTGGGTCTGGACCTCAGAGGGTGAGCCTTGTGCCTTGGGACCTTGCCCTTTCTTGTCACCCAGAGAGTGACATTTGTTTGCTGGAGATTGATAGGAACATTGAGACCTGACTATGACCTGTCCTCAAGAACAATGGATTGGACAGGGGAAGTTTTCAACGAAAAGCCACACCCCTCCATCACCTTACCTCTAAGAGGGCTTTGCTAAAAGCTTTCAAGGTTGGGGATTACCCAGCATAAGCCACCCATTTCCTTGAATGTCTCAACAACAAATATTTCTCGGCTCCAAAGTCCAATGTTTTGCTGCTGTTTGGCCTCACTGTGCGTCGGGCACACATCCTGGTCTTTGGTTACCAATTATAGCGAGCCAGCCAGGAGGTCTGTGCCCATGGTGTATTGATCTCGATCAGGGGCGTCGCCATTTATACTTCCCAGCACATGCCAGAGTACATTTGGCTCCAGGATACTGGCAGGGATTCTCCCTGATATGCAGTGGCTGCCCTACAGCACGAGGCTGCTTGTCTTGGAGACATGTCCAGAGCAGTGGTATACAGTTCATGTCATTTGGGGGTAAGTCGCTGCAGCTTGCACAGGCTGGGAAATAGGTCTACTCCAACTGGGCTGCTCCCCTTAGCGGATGTGAGCCCCTCTGAGTCCATTCCCTCTTGAGAACTGGGGGCCTCCATGTGGGAGTGGAAGTGGAAGTTGACAAAATGCCTTCTCTGGCTTTCTGTCTTTGTGATTGGAGTGTTTATTTGTTCTTCATGTGTTTGTGTGTGTCAATGTGGTGTTAATCACGGCAGTCTGTGCTTTGGTTTGTGGGATCCTGTTTGTGATTCGTACATTGTAGGTGTGTGAAACAGCACTTGCATTGAGTACTTGAGACGTTTTTGGTCAGTAAAGGAGCTTGCATATGATCCAACTAGGTATCATTCCCTCCTGCATTGTGTTTCAGCTGTGGTGGAACATTGGTTGACATATTCCCTTTCCAATGGGTAGGAATCTGCCCTTTGGTGCCTGGGAACTGCGATCCTGAGAGACCTTTTGGCATTGCATTTGTCTCTCTGCTATTGGATAACACCTGCTGTGATCAGCAGAGCTCTAGTCCATCTTGTAGTCCGCTAAGGGACAAGCAAGTATTTTTTTTTTTTTACATTGCATGGCCAGCATATTCTACAGATTCTGGTGAAACATGGCATCAAATGAATCATTTTCATATCTCCAAAACCAGTCTATGTAAAATATTCAGTTAGAGAAAGTTTGTTCAGTGAAATCCTTTTGGTTTTCATCATTGTGACCCTGAGAAAACGAGCATATTTCCAGGAGACATGTGGAAGTTAATGAAGCAAATTGAACTTTTCCTAATTTCTTTGCTTTTTCCTTTTTGGCTCTTTCTGCTTCCCAGGTCAGTAGGCATGACAACTGTGGTCCTGATTCCCTATCTTTCAATTTGCATGCTGTTTGTCGTTTTGTTGTTAAAATGAGGGAACGTAGTTCGAAAACATTGAGGATGTTGTTCATCCTCACCCTTTGCTTTGGTCCTCAGGACTGAGAGTTTCTTTTGTGCATGTACTTTTGCGTTTGTTTTGTGTGAAAGTGTTGTGGCTCTGGGAAACTCAAATGTGCTTCCCCAACGCACCCCTTTCAGGTGCATTCTCCAGATTTGGGCCACTTTTAGGGATAAGGCAATTGACATCAACTGCCGAGTTGATGTGTAAATGAGCTCCACTTCACTGAAAGGGAAGCACTTACCTATTCAATACTTCCTCCTCTGGAGAGAATTGGCCTCCATGGATTTCAGGTCCTGATGATCTGGCAAATAGCTAGTACTGAACTGATATCTGGTATGGAAGCTGCCTTAAGCTTCTTGCATTCTGAAGTATAAACCTTCTGCGGTCCCTAGGTTTCTTAGAGATCCAAAAAGACCTTATATCTGTTGCCAATTTGACAGCAAGGACCATAAGTTGAAATGATGACACTTGAAGTCTTTCTAAATGGCCTCTCTAGATTTGGGTAGCATGAAACTTCACCAAGGTAAGTGGCAAGCATTCCTTGACTCTCCGGGTCATTTCAAAGAGGATAGAGGATTGGAACATTGGATGCTGGGCACATGTAAGATTCCCTACCTTTGCCTACTTAGCAGAAGGTCTCAAAAGCATCCGTTTGCAATCAGAAATGCTGGTATGGCATCCATCTGACAATTGCTTGCTTCTTGGTTTTCACTAAGTGAAGGTGTTAAGGACTTGAGGATTGTAATTGAAATATGTAATTAAAGCTAAGAAACTCATGAAAAGGAACACATTTCAGGATAGAGTAGGAAGGTGGGATAAATGTGTTGAGCCAAAAACCAACATTTGATGCATCATTGGGCTGAAACGAAACTCCACTTCGGGAAATGGATACTGTTATTAAAAATGCGTTTTTTTCAAGGCTGGATTGGGTTCCCCTCTGCCAAGAGAACACGTTTACTTGCAATGCTGCTTTCAATACCATGGTATGTGAACTGTCCTGCCTTTAAGGGATCTCGATTTGCTTTTAAGATCTCTTCTCACTTTGGAGAAGAAAGAAGAATTCTCTTCAAAGGACTGATGAGCTTATTGGACCAGGTGTTTTGAAATATTTTGTTAACTTTGGATTAGTTGCGGGGCCCTTAAGGCAACTCAAGGAGGACTATTTCAGTCGTATATCTGGTATGGAAATTACAGAGAAAACATTGTGAAATGGGGGAGAAGCTTCTCCAATTACACAGGATGGATACATGGCACACCTGTCGATATTCTAGAAAGGGTACAAAGTTTCTGAAATGCAGGTATGCCTTGGGATAATCGGTCAGCCATGCTGACGGTTACATGAGAGCCACTTGATTAAGCTTCCTTCGCAACCCCTTGTCATGCGATCTTTAACCTTGCCTCTTTAAGTGTCTAACAGATAGTTAGGCTGAGGCTTTCCCAAAGTGCTTCAACTTCAAGAAGACTCTTACCAATGCAGTTTTGACAAACTGAGTAAACAGATGCATATGCTACTAACGTTTATGGATTTGCTTCGCAATAATGCTGATTTTGATCTGTGTTCTCCCGTTAAGGGAAGCTCTTCCCCTCAACTTCCTAACAACTTACAACAATGTCTTCCCTTCTGCTTCTGCGTGTCTGGATTACCTGCCAGAACGTCTCCCCCAGAGTGCCACCCTCACGCTGCTTTTCAGGCTTATTCTCCTGGATTCCTTATACAAGTTTATATAAGACTTGGATCAAGACTTGCAACGTGGCATTGCTTCCAACTCAGAATGCACTGTAGGGCTTTGCTTTCCTCCAGCAGCACGTAGCTAGAGTGGTGGTCACCCCATTCCCTGAAAGACTTGGGTAAAGATGAACCAGGAATGGAGGTTGAAAGCAAGTCCCCTAAAACGGAGATCTGCTGCTGAGTTTATGATTAACCACTCTATCCAAATCATACCCACATACTCTCCTCAGGGTTGCAGAGGACCAAAGAAAAGGGGGAATTGTACCATAGCCAGCTGAATGCAGCTCTTCCCAGGCAGCCCTTGCTGTGCACTGTGACCCACTGCCCCGTTACCAGGCAATGGTTACCAGGAGACCACTAATGCCACTGTGACCACCCTGCTCAGCCATTGGTGGGCAGTGTAGTGGGCCCCTGCCCCAAGCAAGCCACTGTCTGTCAGCCATCTTTAGTGGGGGCCCTTTGTTAGGCAGCAGTCAGTGCAGTGCTGCCCCTTCAGACCTGGAGCATGAGGTAAGAGGCAAGTGCCAGCCTTCTCCCCAGTATTCTTCTGCTCACACTGCCTTGGGCCAGCTGGTGTGATGGGGGGCCGAGAGAACAGGCTGGGGGTGTGCCCTGCCGGGCTCCAGAGCCAAGGCCATGAATGACCATTGGCCCAGACCAGGCCTTGAGGCAGTGTTGAACCTCTACCACACACCGCCACTGTGACCCTAAGGGTATGGCTCACAGTCTGGGGTACCTGACCGCCACTGTTTGGGTGGCCTGAGGAGCATTAAGACCTGTTGGGTCATGTGCACCCGGCTCCCTCAGTGATGACAGCTAGCAAGGGTCTGGGACCTGGCCCTGAGGGAGCCACCAAGGCAGAGCTGCCTCCTCTGGGAGGCGTGGGCACTGGTGGGAGGACCCAGACCAGATCCTGGACAAACCCTCCATGGCAGGAGGACCACCACCCCTCCCAGGGACCCCTTTCTCTTAGGTGGGTCTGGACCTCAGAGGGTGAGTCTTGTGCCTTGGGACCTTGCCCTTTCTTGTCACCCAGAGAGTGACATTTGTTTGCTGGAGATTGATAGGAACATTGAGACCTGACTATGACCTGTCCTCAAGAACAATGGATCGGACAGGGAGAAGTTTTCAACGAACAGCCACACCCCTCCATCACCTTACCTCTAAGAGGGCTTTGCCAAAAGCTTTCAAGGTTGGGGATTACCCAGCATAAGCCACCCATTTCCTTGAATGTCTCAACAACAAATATTTCTCGGCTCCAAAGTCCAATGTTTTGCTGTTGTTTGGCCTCACTGTGCGTCGCGCACACATCCTGGCCTTTGGTTACCAATTATAGCGAGCCAGCCAGGAGGTGTGTGCCCATGGTGTGTTGATCTCGATCAGGGGCCTCGCCATTTATAGTTCCCAGCACATGCCAGAGTACATTTGGCTCCAGGATACTGGCAGGGATTCTCCCTGATATGCAGTGGCTGCCCTACAGCACGAGGCTGCTTGTCTTGGAGACATGTCCAGAACAACGGTATACAGTTCATGTCATTTGGGCGTAAGTCGCTCCAGCTTGCACAGGCTGGGAAATAGGTCTACTCCAACTGGGCTGCTCCCCTTAGCGGATGGGAGCCCCTCTGAGTCCATTCCCTCTTGAGAACTGGGGGCCTCCATGTGGGAGTGGAAGTGGAAGTTGACAAAATGCCTTCTCTGGCTTTCTGTCTTTGTGATTGGAGTGTTTATTTGTTCTTCATGTGTTTGTGTGTGTCAATGTGGTGTTAATCACGGCAGTCTGTGCTTTGGTTTGTGGGATCCTGTTTGTGATTCGTACATTGTAGGTGTGTGAAACAGCACTTGCATTGAGTACTTGAGACGTCTTTGGTCAGTAACGGAGCTTGCATATGATCACACTAGGTATCGTTCCCTCCTGCGTTGTGTTTCAGCTGTGGTGGAACATTGGTTGACATATTCCCTTTCCAATGGGTAGGAATCTGCCCTTTGGTGCCTGGGAACTGCGATCCTGAGAGACCTTTTGGCATTGCATTTGTCTCTCTGCTATTGGATAACACCTGCTGTGATCAGCAGAGCTCTAGTCCATCTTGTAGTCCACTAAGGGATAAGCAAGTATTTTTTTTTTTTTTTACATTGCATGGCCAGCATATTCTACAGATTCTGGTGAAACATGACATCAAATGAATCATTTTCATATCTCCAAAACCAGTCTATGTAAAATATTCAGGTAGAGAAAGTTTGCTCAGTGAAATCCTTTTGGTTTTCATCATTGTGACCCTGAGAAAACGAGCATATTTCCAGGAGACATGTGGAAGTTCATGAAGCAAATTGAACTTTTCCTAATTTCTTTGCTTTTTCCTTTTTGGCTCTTTCTGCTTCCCAGGTCAGTAGGCATGACAACTGTGGTCCTGATTCCCTATCTTTCAATTTGCATGTTGTTTGTCATTTTGTTGTTAAAATGAGGGAACGTAGTTCGAAAACACTGAGGATGTTGTTCATCCTCACCCTTTGCTTTGGTCCTCAGCACTGAGGGTTTCTTTTTTGCATGTACTTTTGCGTTTGTTTTGTGTGAAAGTGTTGTGGCTCTGGGAAACTCAAATGTGCTTCCCCAACGCACCCCTTTCAGGTGCATTCTCCAGATTTGGGCCACTTTTAGGGATAAGGCAATTGACATCAACTGCCGAGTTGATGTGTAAATGAGCTCTATTTCACTGAAAGGGAAGCACTTACCTATTCAATACTTCCTCCTCTTGAGAGAATTGGCCTCCATGGATTTCAGGTCCTGATGATCTGGCAAATAGCTAGTACTGAACTGATATCTGGTATGGAAGCTGCCTTAAGCTTCTTGCATTCTGAAGTATAAACCTTCTGCGGTCCCTAGGTTTCTTAGAGATCCAAAAAGACCTTATATCTGTTGCCAATTTGACAGCAAGGACCATAAGTTGAAATGATGACACTTGAAGTCTTTCTAAATGGCCTCTCTAGATTTGGGTAGCATGAAACTTCACCAAGGTAAGTGGCAAGCATTCCTTGACTCTCCGGGTCATTTCAAAGTGGATAGAGGATTGGGACATTGGATGCTGGGCACATCTAGGATTCCCTACCTTTGCCTACTTAGCAGAAGGTCTCAGAAGCATCCGTTTGCAATCAGAAATGCTGGTATGGCATCCAGCTGACAATTGCTTGCTTCTTGGTTTTCACTAAGTGAAGGTGTTAAGGACTTGAGGATTGTAATCGAAATATGTAATTAAAGCTAAGAAACTCATGAAAAGGAACACATTTCAGGATAGAGTAGGAAGGTGGGATAAATGTGTTGAGCCAAAAACCAACATTTGATGCATCATTGGGCTGAAACGAAACTCCACTTTGGGAAATGGATACTGTTATTAAAAATACGTTTTTTTCAAGGCTGGATTGGGTTCCCCTCTGCCAAGAGAACACGTTTACTTGGAATGCTGCTTTCAATAACATGGTATGTGAACTGTCCTGCCTTTAAGGGATCTCTATTTGCTTTTAAGATCTCTTCTCACTTTGGAGAAGAAAGAAGAATTCTCTTCAAAGGACTGATGAGCTTATTGGACCAGGTGTTTTGAAATAGTTTGTTAACTTTGGATTAGTTGCGGGGCCCTTAAGGCAACTCAAGGAGGACTATTTCAGTCGTATATCTGGTATGGAAATTACAGAGAAAACATTGTGAAATGGGGGAGAAGCTTCTCCAATTACACAGGATGGATACATGGCACACCTGTCGATATTCTAGAAAGGGTACAAAGTTTCTGAAATGCAGGTATGCCTTGGGATAATCGGTCAGCCATGCTGACGGTTACATGAGAGCCACTTGATTAAGCTTCCTTCTCAACCCCTTGTCATGCGATCTTTAACCTTGCCTCTTTAAGTGTCTAACAGATAGTTAGGCTGAGGCTTTCCCAAAGTGCTTCAACTTCAAGAAGACTCTTACCAATGCAGTTTTGACAAACTGAGTAAACAGATGCATATGCTACTAACGTTTGTGGATTTGCTTCGCAATAATGCTGATTTTGATCTGTGTTCTCCCGTTACGGGAAGCTCTTCCCCTCAACTTCCTAACAACTTACAACAATTTCTTCCCTTCTGCTTCTGCGTGTCTGGATTACCTGCCAGAACGTCTGCCCCAGAGTGCCACCCTCACGCTGCTTTTCAGGCTTATTCTCCTGGATTCCTTATACAAGTTTATATAAGACTTGGATCAAGACTTGCAACGTGGCATTGCTTCCAACTCAGAATGCACTGTAGGGCTTTGCTTTCCTCCAGCAGCACGTAGCTAGAGTGGTGGTCACCCCATTCCCTGAAAGACTTGGGTAAAGATGAACCAGGAATGGAGGTTGAAAGCAAGTCCCCTAAAACGGAGATCTGCTGCTGAGTTTATGATTAACCACTCTATCCAAATCATACCCACATATTCTCCTCAGGGTTGCAGAGGACCAAAGAAAAGGGGGAATTGTACCATAGCCAGCTGAATGCAGCTCTTCCCAGGCAGCCCTTGCTGTGCACTGTGACCCACTGCCCCGTTACCAGGCAATGGTTACCAGGAGACCACTAATGCCACTGTGACCACCCTGCTCAGCCATTGGTGGGCAGTGTAGTGGGCCCCTGCCCCAAGCAAGCCACTGTCTGTCAGCCATCTTTAGTGGGGGCCCTTTGTTAGGCAGCAGTCAGTGCAGTGCTGCCCCTTCAGACCTGGAGCATGAGGTAAGAGGCAAGTGCCAGCCTTCTCCCCAGCATTCTTCTGCTCACACTGCCTTGGGCCAGCTGGTGTGATGGGGGGCCGAGAGAACAGGCTGGGGGTGTGCCCTGCCGGGCTCCAGAGCCAAGGCCATGAATGACCATTGGCCCAGACCAGGCCTTGAGGCAGTGTTGAACCTCTACCACACACCGCCACTGTGACCCTAAGGGTATGGCTCACAGTCTGGGGTACCTGACCGCCACTGTTTGGGTGGCCTGAGGAGCATTAAGACCTGTTGGGTCATGTGCACCCGGCTCCCTCAGTGATGACAGCTAGCAAGGGTCTGGGACCTGGCCCTGAGGGAGCCACCAAGGCAGAGCTGCCTCCTCTGGGAGGCATGGGCACTGGTGGGAGGACCCAGACCAGATCCTGGACAAACCCTCCATGGCAGGAGGACCACCACCCCTCCCAGGGACCCCTTTCTCTTAGGTGGGTCTGGACCTCAGAGGGTGAGTCTTGTGCCTTGGGACCTTGCCCTTTCTTGTCACCCAGAGAGTGACATTTGTTTGCTGGAGATTGATAGGAACATTGAGACCTGACTATGACCTGTCCTCAAGAACAATGGATCGGACAGGGAGAAGTTTTCAACGAACAGCCACACCCCTCCATCACCTTACCTCTAAGAGGGCTTTGCCAAAAGCTTTCAAGGTTGGGGATTACCCAGCATAAGCCACCCATTTCCTTGAATGTCTCAACAACAAATATTTCTCGGCTCCAAAGTCCAATGTTTTGCTGTTGTTTGGCCTCACTGTGCGTCGCGCACACATCCTGGCCTTTGGTTACCAATTATAGCGAGCCAGCCAGGAGGTGTGTGCCCATGGTGTGTTGATCTCGATCAGGGGCCTCGCCATTTATAGTTCCCAGCACATGCCAGAGTACATTTGGCTCCAGGATACTGGCAGGGATTCTCCCTGATATGCAGTGGCTGCCCTACAGCACGAGGCTGCTTGTCTTGGAGACATGTCCAGAACAACGGTATACAGTTCATGTCATTTGGGCGTAAGTCGCTCCAGCTTGCACAGGCTGGGAAATAGGTCTACTCCAACTGGGCTGCTCCCCTTAGCGGATGTGAGCCCCTCTGAGTCCATTCCCTCTTGAGAACTGGGGGCCTCCATGTGGGAGTGGAAGTGGAAGTTGACAAAATGCCTTCTCTGGCTTTCTGTCTTTGTGATTGGAGTGTTTATTTGTTCTTCATGTGTTTGTGTGTGTCAATGTGGTGTTAATCACGGCAGTCTGGGCTTTGGTTTGTGGGATCCTGTTTGTGATTCGTACATTGTAGGTGTGTGAAACAGCACTTGCATTGAGTACTTGAGACGTCTTTGGTCAGTAACGGAGCTTGCATATGATCACACTAGGTATCGTTCCCTCCTGCGTTGTGTTTCAGCTGTGGTGGAACATTGGTTGATATATTCCCTTTCCAATGGGTAGGAATCTGCCCTTTGGTGCCTGGGAACTGCAATCCTGAGAGACCTTTTGGCATTGCATTTGTCTCTCTGCTATTGGATAACACCTGCTGTGATCAGCAGAGCTCTAGTCCATCTTGTAGTCCGCTAAGGGACAAGCAAGTATTTTTTTTTTTTTTTTACATTGCATGGCCAGCATATTCTACAGATTCTGGTGAAACATGGCATCAAATGAATCATTTTCATATCTCCAAAACCAGTCTATGTAAAATATTCAGTTAGAGAAAGTTTGCTCAGTGAAATCCTCTTGGTTTTCATCATTGTGACCCTGAGAAAATGAGCATATTTCCAGGAGACATGTGGAAGTTAATGAAGCAAATTGAACTTTTCCTAATTTCTTTGCTTTTTCCTTTTTGGCTCTTTCTGCTTCCCAGGTCAGTAGGCATGACAACTGTGGTCGTGATTCCCTATCTTTCAATTTGCATGTTGTTTGTCGTTTTGTTGTTAAAATGAGGGAACGTAGTTCGAAAACACTGAGGATGTTGTTCATCCTCACCCTTTGCTTTGGTCCTCAGGACTGAGAGTTTCTTTTGTGCATGTACTTTTGCGTTTGTTTTGTGTGAAAGTGTTGTGGCTCTGGGAAACTCAAATGTGCTTCCCCAACGCACCGCTTTCAGGTGCATTCTCCAGATTTGGGCCACTTTTAGGGATAAGGCAATTGACATCAACTGCCGAGTTGATGTGTAAATGAGCTCTATTTCACTAAAGGGAAGCACTTACCAATTCAATACTTCCTCCTCTGGAGAGAATTGGCCTCCATGGATTTCAGGTCCTGATGATCTGGCAAATAGCTAGTACTGAACTGATATCTGGTATGGAAGCTGCCTTAAGCTTCTTGCATTCTGAAGTATAAACCTTCTGTGGTCCCTAGGTTTCTTAGAGATCCAAAAAGACCTTATATCTGTTGCCAATTTGACAGCAAGGACCATAAGTTGAAATGATGACACTTGAAGTCTTTCTAAATGGCCTCTCTAGATTTGGGGAGCATGAAACTTCACCAAGGTAAGTGACAAGCATTCCTTGACTCTCCGGGTCATTTCAAAGAGGATAGAGGATTGGAACATTGGATGCTGCGCACATCTAAGATTCCCTACCTTTGCCTACTTAGCAGAAGGTCTCAAAAGCATCCGTTTGCAATCAGAAATGCTGGTATGACATCCAGCTGACAATTGCTTGCTTCTTGGTTTTCACTAAGTGAAGGTGTTAAGGACTTGAGGATTGTAATCGAAATATGTAATTAAAGCTAAGAAACTCATGAAAAGGAACACATTTCAGGATAGAGTAGGAAGGTGGGATAAATGTGTTGAGCCAAAAACCAACATTTGATGCATCATTGGGCTGAAACGAAACTCCACCTCGGGAAATGGATACTGTTATTAAAAATACGTTTTTTTCAAGGCTGGATTGGGTTCCCCTCTGCCAAGAGAACACGTTTACTTGGAATGCTGCTTTCAATAACATGGTATGTGAACTGTCCTGCCTTTAAGGGATCTCGATTTGCTTTTAAGATCTCTTCTCACTTTGGAGAAGAAAGAAGAATTCTCTTCAAAGGACTGATGAGCTTATTGGACCAGGTGTTTTGAAATAGTTTGTTAACTTTGGATTAGTTGAGGGGCCCTTAAGGCAACTCAAGGAGGACTATTTCAGTCGTATATCTGGTATGGAAATTACAGAGAAAACATTGTGAAATGGGGGAGAAGCTTCTCCAATTACACAGGATGGATACATGTCACACCTGTCGATATTCTAGAAAGGGTACAAAGTTTCTGAAATGCAGGTATGCCTTGGGATAATCGGTCAGCCATGCTGACGGTTACATGAGAGCCACTTGATTAAGCTTCCTTCTCAACCCCTTGTCATGCGATCTTTAACCTTGCCTCTTTAAGTGTCTAACAGATAGTTAGGCTGAGGCTTTCCCAAAGTGCTTCAACTTCAAGAAGACTCTTACCAATGCAGTTTTGACAAACTGAGTAAACAGATGCATATGCTACTAACGTTTGTGGATTTGCTTCGCAATAATGCTGATTTTGATCTGTGTTCTCCCGTTACGGGAAGCTCTTCCCCTCAACTTCCTAACAACTTACAACAATTTCTTCCCTTCTGCTTCTGCGTGTCTGGATTACCTGCCAGAACGTCTCCCCCAGAGTGCCACCCTCACGCTGCTTTTCAGGCTTATTCTCCTGGATTCCTTATACAAGTTTATATAAGACTTGGATCAAGACTTGCAACGTGGCATTGCTTCCAACTCAGAATGCACTGTAGGGCTTTGCTTTCCTCCAGCAGCACGTAGCTAGAGTGGTGCTCACCCCATTCCCTGAAAGACTTGGGTAAAGATGAACCAGGAATCTAGGTTGAAAGCAACTCCCCTAAAACAGAGATCCGCTGCTGAGTTTATGATTAACCACTCTAGCCAAATCATACCCACATATTCTCAGGGTTGCAGAGGACCAAAGAAAAGGGGGAATTGTACCATAGCCAGCTGAATGCAGCCCTTCCCAGGCAGCCCTTGCTGTGCACTGTGACCCACTGCCCCGTTACCAGGCAATGGTTACCAGGAGACCACTAATGCCACTGTGACCACCCTGCTCAGCCATTGGTGGGCAGTGTAGTGGGCCCCTGCCCCAAGCAAGCCACTGTCTGTCAGCCATCTTTAGTGGGGGCCCTTTGTTAGGCAGCAGTCAGTGGAGTGCTGCCCCTTCAGACCTGGAGCATGAGGTAAGAGGCAAGTGCCAGCCTTCTCCCCAGCATTCTTCTGCTCACACTGCCTTGGGCCAGCTGGTGTGATGGGTGGCCGAGAGAACAGGCTGGGGGTGTGCCCTGCAGGGCTCCAGAGCCAAGGCCATGAATGACCATTGGCCCAGACCAGGCCTTGAGGCAGTGTTGAACCTCTACCACACACCGCCACTGTGACCCTAAGGGTATGGCTCACAGTCTGGGGTACCTGACCGCCACTGTTTGGGTGGCCTGAGGAGCATTAAGACCTGTTGGGTCATGTGCACCCGGCTCCCTCAGTGATGAGAGCTAGCAAGGGTCCGGGACCTGGCCCTGAGGGAGCCACCAAGGCAGAGCTGCCTCCTCTGTGAGGCGTGGGCACTGGTGGAAGGACCCAGACCAGCTCCTGGACAAATCCTCCATGGCAGGAGGACCACCACCCCTCCCAGGGACCCCTTTCTCTTAGGTGGGTCTGGACCTCAGAGGGTGAGTCTTGTGCCTTGGGACCTTGCCCTTTCTTGTCACCCAGAGAGTGACATTTGTTTGCTGGAGATTGATAGGAACATTGAGACCTGACTATGACCTGTCCTCAAGAACAATGGATCGGACAGGGAGAAGTTTTCAATGAACAGCCACACCCCTCCATCACCTTACCTCTAAGAGGGCTTTGCTAAAAGCTTTCAAGGTTGGGGATTACCCAGCATAAGCCACCCATTTCCTTGAATGTCTCAACAACAAATATTTCTCGGCTCCAAAGTCCAATGTTTTGCTGTTGTTTGGCCTCACTGTGCGTCGCGCACACATCCTGGCCTTTGGTTACCAATTATAGCGAGCCAGCCAGGAGGTCTGTGCCCATGGTGTGTTGATCTCGATCAGGGTCGTCGCCATTTATAGTTCCCAGCACATGCCAGAGTACATTTGGCTCCAGGATACTGGCAGGGATTCTCCCTGATATGCAGTGGCTGCCCTACAGCACGAGGCTGCTTGTCTTGGAGACATGTCCAGAGCAACGGTATACAGTTCATGTCATTTGGGCGTAAGTCGCTCCAGCTTGCACAGGCTGGGAAATAGGTCTACTCCAACTGGGCTGCTCTCCTTAGCGGATGGGAGCCCCTCTGAGTCCATTCCCTCTTGAGAACTGGGGGCCTCCATGTGGGAGTGGAAGTGGACGTTGACAAAATGCCTTCTCTGGCTTTCTGTCTTTGTGATTGGAGTGTTTATTTGTTCTTCATGTGTTTGTGTGTGTCAATGTGGTGTTAATCACGGCAGTCTGTGCTGTGCTTTGTGGGATCCTGTTTGTGATTCGTACATTGTAGGTGTGTGAAACAGCACTTGCATTGAGTACTTGAGACGTCTTTGGTCAGTAACGGAGCTTGCATATGATCACACTAGGTATCGTTCCCTCCTGCGTTGTGTTTCAGCTGTGGTGGAACATTGGTTGACATATTCCCTTTCCAATGGGTAGGAATCTGCCCTTTGGTGCCTGGGAACTGCGATCCTGAGAGACCTTTTGGCATTGCATTTGTCTCTCTGCTATTGGATAACACCTGCTGTGATCAGCAGAGCTCTAGTCCATCTTGTAGTCCGCTAAGGGAAAAGCAAGTATTTTTTTTTTTTTTTTTTACATTGCATGGCCAGCATATTCTACAGATTCTGGTGAAACATGGCATCAAATGAATCATTTTCATATCTCCAAAACCTGTCTATGTAAAATATTCAGGTAGAGAAAGTTTGCTCAGTGAAATCCTTTTGGTTTTCATCATTGTGACCCTGAGAAAACGAGCATATTTCCAGGAGACATGTGGAAGTTCATGAAGCAAATTGAACTTTTCCTAATTTCTTTGCTTTTTCCTTTTTGGCTCTTTCTGCTTCCCAGGTCAGTAGGCATGACAACTGTGGTCGTGATTCCCTATCTTTCAATTTGCATGTTGTTTGTCGTTTTGTTGTTAAAATGAGGGAACGTAGTTCGAAAACACTGAGGATGTTGTTCATCCTCACCCTTTGCTTTGGTCCTCAGGACTGAGAGTTTCTTTTTAGCATGTACTTTTGCGTTTGTTTTGGGTGAAAGTGTTGTGGCTCTGGGAAACTCAAATGTGCTTCCCCAACGCACCCCTTTCAGGTGCATTTTCCAGATTTGGGCCACTTTTAGGGATAAGGCAATTGACATCAACTGCCGAGTTGATGTGTAAATGAGCTCTATTTCACTGAAAGGGAAGCACTTACCTATTCAATACTTCCTCCTCTGGAGAGAATTGGCCTCCATGGATTTCAGGTCCTGATGATCTGGCAAATAGCTAGTACTGAACTGATATCTGGTATGGAAGCTGCCTTAAGCTTCTTGCATTCTGAAGTATAAACCTTCTGCGGTCCCTAGGTTTCTTAGAGATCCAAAAAGACCTTATATCTGTTGCCAATTTGACAGCAAGGACCATAAGTTGAAATGATGACACTTGAAGTCTTTCTAAATGGCCTCTCTAGATTTGGGGAGCATGAAACTTCACCAAGGTAAGTGGCAAGCATTCCTTGACTCTCCGGGTCATTTCAAAGAGGATAGAGGATTGGAACATTGGATGCTGGGCACATCTAAGATTCCCTACCTTTGCCTACTTAGCAGAAGGTCTCAGAAGCATCCGTTTGCAATCAGAAATGCTGGTATGACATCCAGCTGACAATTGCTTGCTTCTTGGTTTTCACTAAGTGAAGGTGTTAAGGACTTGAGGATTGTAATCAAAATATGTAATTAAAGCTAAGAAACTCATGAAAAGGAACACATTTCAGGATAGAGTAGGAAGGTGGGATAAATGTGTTGAGCCAAAAACCAACATTTGATGCATCATTGGGCTGAAACGAAACTCCACTTCGGGAAATGGATACTGTTATTAAAAATACGTTTTTTCAAGGCTGGATTGGGTTCCCCTCTGCCAAGAGAACACGTTTACTTGGAATGCTGCTTTCAATAACATGGTATGTGAACTGGCCTGCCTTTAAGGGATCTCTATTTGCTTTTAAGATCTCTTCTCACTTTGGAGAAGAAAGAAGAATTCTCTTCAAAGGACTGGTGAGCTTATTGGACCAGGTGTTTTGAAATATTTTGTTAACTTTGGATTAGTTGCGGGGCCCTTAAGGCAACTCAAGGAGGACTATTTCAGTCGTATATCTGGTATGGAAATTACAGAGAAAACATTGTGAAATGGGGGAGAAGCTTCTCCAATTACACAGGATGGATACATGTCAACCTGTCGATATTCTAGAAAGGGTACAAAGTTTCTGAAATGCAGGTATGCCTTGGGATAATCGGTCAGCCATGCTGACGGTTACATGAGAGCCACTTGATTAAGCTTCCTTCTCAACCCCTTGTCATGCGATCTTTAACCTTGCCTCTTTAAGTGTCTAACAGATAGTTAGACTGAGGCTTTCCCAAAGTGCTTCAACTTCAAGAAGACTCTTACCAATGCAGTTTTGACAAACTGAGTAAACAGATGCATATGCTACTAACGTTTGTGGATTTGCTTCGCAATAATGCTGATTTTGATCTGTGTTCTCCCGTTACGGGAAGCTATTCCTCTCAACTTCCTAACAACTTAAAACAATTTCTTCCCTTCTGCTTCTGCGTGTCTGGATTACCTGCCAGAACGTCTGCCCCAGAGTGCCACCCTCACGCTGCTTTTCAGGCTTATTCTCCTGGATTCCTTATACATGTTTATATAAGACTTGGATCAAGACTTGCACCGTGGCATTGCTTCCAACTCAGAATGCACTGTAGGGCTTTGCTTTCCTCCAGCAGCACGTAGCTAGAGTGGTCGTCACCCCATTCCCTGAAAGACTTGGGAAAAGATGAACCAGGAATCGAGGTTGAAAGCAAGTCCCCTAAAACAGAGATCCGCTGCTGAGTTTATGATTAACCACTCTATCCAAATCATACCCACATATTCTCCTCAGGGTTGCAGAGGACCAAAGAAAAGGGGGAATTGTACCATAGCCAGCTGAATGCAGCCCTTCCCAGGCAGCCCTTGCTGTGCACTGTGACCCACTGCCCCGTTACCAGGCAATGGTTACCAGGAGACCACTAATGCCACTGTGACCACCCTGCTCAGCCATTGGTGGGCAGTGTAGTGGGCCCCTGCCCCAAGCAAGCCACTGTCTGTCAGCCATCTTTAGTGGGGGCCCTTTGTTAGGCAGCAGTCAGTGGAGTGCTGCCCCTTCAGACCTGGAGCATGAGGTAAGAGGCAAGTGCCAGCCTTCTCCCCAGCATTCTTCTGCTGACACGGCCTTGGGCCAGCTGGTGTGATGGGGGGCCCAGAGAACAGGCTGGGGGTGTGTCCTGCAGGGCTCCAGAGCCAAGGCCATGAATGACCATTGGCCCAGACCAGGCCTTGAGGCAGTGTTGAACCTCTACCACACACCGCCACTGTGACCCTAAGGGTATGGCTCACAGTCTGGGGTACCTGACCGCCACGGTTTGGGTGGCCTGAGGAGCATTAAGACCTGTTGGCTCATGTGCACCCGGCTCCCTCAGTGATGACAGCTAGCAAGGGTCTGGGACCTGGCCCTGAGGGAGCCACCAAGGCAGAGCTGCCTCCTCTGTGAGGCGTGGGCACTGGTGGGAGGACCCAGACCAGCTCCTGGACAAACCCTCCATGGCAGGAGGACCACCACCCCTCCCAGGGACCCCTTTCTCTTAGGTGGGTCTGGACCTCAGAGGGTGTGTCTCGTGCCTTGGGAACTTGCCCTTTCTTGTCACCCAGAGAGTGACATTTGTTTGCTGGAGATTGATAGGAACATTGAGACCTGACTATGACCTGTCCTCAAGAACAATGGATTGGACAGGGGAAGTTTTCAACGAAAAGCCACACCCCTCCATCACCTTACCTCTAAGAGGGCTTTGCTAAAAGCTTTCAAGGTTGGGGATTACCCAGCATAAGCCACCCATTTCCTTGAATGTCTCAACAACAAATATTTCTCGGCTCCAAAGTCCAATGTTTTGCTGTTGTTTGGCCTCACTGTGCGTCGCGCACACATCCTGGCCTTTGGTTACCAATTATAGCGAGCCAGCCAGGAGGTGTGTGCCCATGGTGTGTTGATCTCGATCAGGGGCGTCGCCATTTATAGTTCCCAGCACATGCCAGAGTACATTTGGCTCCAGGATACTGGCAGGGATTCTCCCTGATATGCAGTGGCTGCCCTACAGCACGAGGCTGCTTGTCTTGGAGACATGTCCAGAGCAATGGTATACAGTTCATGTCATTTGGGTGTAAGTGGCTCCAGCTTGCACAGGCTGGGAAATAGGTCTACTCCAACTGGGCTGCTCCCCTTAGCGGATGTGAGCCCCTCTGAGTCCATTCCCTCTTGAGAACTGGGGGCCTCCATGTGGGAGTGGAAGTGGAAGTTGACAAAATGCCTTCTCTGGCTTTCTGTCTTTGTGATTGGAGTGTTTATTTGTTCTTCATGTGTTTGTGTGTGTCAATGTGGTGTTAATCACGGCAGTCTGGGCTTTGGTTTGTGGGATCCTGTTTGTGATTCGTACATTGTAGGTGTGTGAAACAGCACTTGCATTGAGTACTTGAGACGTCTTTGGTCAGTAACGGAGCTTGCATATGATCACACTAGGTATCGTTCCCTCCTGCGTTGTGTTTCAGCTGTGGTGGAACATTGGTTGACATATTCCCTTTCCAATGGGTAGGAATCTGCCCTTTGGTGCCTGGGAACTGCGATCCTGAGAGACCTTTTGGCATTGCATTTGTCTCTCTGCTATTGGATAACACCTGCTGTGATCAGCAGAGCTCTAGTCCAGCTTGTAGTCCGCTAAGGGAAAAGCAAGTATTTTTTTCTTTTTTACATTGCATGGCCAGCATATTCTACAGATTCTGGTGAAACATGGCATCAAATGAATCATTTTCATATCTCCAAAACCAGTCTATGTAAAATATTCAGTTAGAGAAAGTTTGCTCAGTGAAATCCTTTTGGTTTTCATCATTGTGACCCTGAGAAAACGAGCATATTTCCAGGAGACATGTGGAAGTTCATGAAGCAAATTGAACTTTTCCTAATTTCTTTGCTTTTTCCTTTTTGGCTCTTTCTGCTTCCCAGGTCAGTAGGCATGACAACTGTGGTCCTGATTCCCTATCTTTCAATTTGCATGTTGTTTGTCGTTTTGTTGTTAAAATGAGGGAACGTACTATAAAAACACTGAGGATGTTGTTCATCCTCACCCTTTGCTTTGGTCCTCAGGACTGAGAGTTTCTTTTTTGCATGTACTTTTGCGTTTGTTTTGTGTGAAAGTGTTGTGGCTCTGGGAATCTCAAATGTGCTTCCCCAACGCACCCCTTTCAGGTGCATTCTCCAGATTTGGGCCACTTTTAGGGATAAGGCAATTGACATCAACTGCCGAGTTGATGTGTAAATGAGCTCTATTTCACTGAAAGGGAAGCACTTACCTATTCAATACTTCCTCCTCTTGAGAGAATTGGCCTCCATGGATTTCAGGTCCTGATGATCTGGCAAATAGCTAGTACTGAACTGATATCTGGTATGGAAGCTGCCTTAAGCTTCTTGCATTCTGAAGTATAAACCTTCTGCGGTCCCTAGGTTTCTTACAGATCCAAAAAGACCTTATATCTGTTGCCAATTTGACAGACAGGACCATAAGTTGAAATGATGACACTTGAAGTCTTTCTAAATGGCCTCTCTAGATTTGGGTAGCATGAAACTTCACCAAGTTAAGTGGCAAGCATTCCTTGACTCTCTGGATCATTTCAAAGAGGATAGAGGATTGGGACATTGGATGCTGGGCACATCTAAGATTCCCTACCTTTGCCTACTTAGCAGAAGGTCTCAAAAGCATCCGTTTGCAATCAGAAATGCTGGTATGGCATCCAGCTGACAATTGCTTGCTTCTTGGTTTTCACTAAGTGAAGGTGTTAAGGACTTGAGGATTGTAATCGAAATATGTAATTAAAGCTAAGAAACTCATGAAAAGGAACACATTTCAGGATAGAGTAGGAAGGTGGGATAAATGTGTTGAGCCAAAAACCAACATTTGATGCATCATTGGGCTGAAACGAAACTGCACTTCGGGAAATGGATACTGTTATTAAAAATACGGGTTTTTCAAGGCTGGATTGGGTTCCCCTCTGCCAAGAGAACACGTTTACTTGGAATGCTGCTTTCAATACCATGGTATGTGAACTGTCCTGCCTTTAAGGGATCTCTATTTGCTTTTAAGATCTCTTCTCACTTTGGAGAAGAAAGAAGAATTCTCTTCAAAGGACTGATGAGCTTATTGGACCAGGTGTTTTGAAATAGTTTGTTAACTTTGGATTAGTTGCGGGGCCCTTAAGGCAACTCAAGGAGGACTATTTCAGTCGTATATCTGGTATGGAAATTACAGAGAAAACATTGTGAAATGGGGGAGAAGCTTCTCCAATTACACAGGATGGATACATGGCACACCTGGCGATATTCTAGGAAGGGTACAAAGTTTCTGAAATGCAGGTATGCCTTGGGATAATCGGTCAGCCATGCTGATGGTTACATGAGAGCCACTTGATTAAGCTTCCTTCTCAACCCCTTGTCATGCGATCTTTAACCTTGCCTCTTTAAGTGTCTAACAGATAGTTAGGCTGAGGCTTTCCCAAAGTGCTTCAACTTCAAGAAGACTCTTACCAATGCAGTTTTGACAAACTGAGTAAACAGATGCATATGCTACTAACGTTTATGGATTTGCTTTGCAATAATGCTGATTTTGATCTGTGTTCTCCCGTTAAGGGAAGCTCTTCCCCTCAACTTCCTAACAACTTGCAACAATGTCTTCCCTTCTGCTTCTGCGTGTCTGGATTACCTGCCAGAACGTCTCCCCCAGAGTGCCACCCTCACGCTGCTTTTCAGGCTTATTCTCCTGGATTCCTTATACAAGTTTATATAAGACTTGGATCAAGACTTGCAACGTGGCATTGCTTCCAACTCAGAATGCACTGTAGGGCTTTGCTTTCCTGCAGCAGGACGTAGCTAGAGTGGTCGTCACCCCATTCCTTGAAAGACTTGGGAAAAGGTGAACCAGGAATCTAGGTTGAAAGCAAGTCCCCTAAAACAGAGATCCGCAGCTGAGTTTAGGATTAACCACTCTATCCAAATCATACCCACATATACTCCTCAGGGTTGCAGAGGACCAAAGAAAAGGGGGAATTGTACCATAGCCAGCTGAATGCAGCCCTTCCCAGGCAGCCCTTGCTGTGCACTGTGACCCACTGCCCCGTTACCAGGCAATGGTTACCAGGAGACCACTAATGCCACTGTGACCACCCTGCTCAGCCATTGGTGGGCAGTGTAGTGGGCCCCTGCCCCAAGCAAGCCACTGTCTGTCAGCCATCTTTAGTGGGGGCCCTTTGTTAGGCAGCAGTCAGTGGAGTGCTGCCCCTTCAGACCTGGAGCATGAGGTAAGAGGCAAGTGCCAGCCTTCTCCCCAGCATTCTTCTGCTCACACGGCCTTGGGCCAGCTGGTGTGATGGGGGGCCCAGAGAAAAGGCTGGGGGTGTGTCCTGCAGGGCTCCAGTGCCAAGGCCATGAATGACCATTGGCCCAGACCAGGCCTTGAGGCAGTGCTGAACCTCTACCACACACCACCACTGTGACCCTAAGGGTATGGCTCACAGTCTGGGGTACCTGACCGCCACTGTTTGGGTGGCCTGAGGAGCATTAAGACCTGTTGGGTCATGTGCACCCGGCTCCCTCAGTGATGAGAGCTAGCAAGGGTCTGGGACCTGGCCCTGAGGGAGCCACCAAGGCAGAGCTGCCTCCTCTGTGTGGCGTGGGCACTGGTGGGAGGACCCAGACCAGCTCCTGGACAAACCCTCCATGGCAGGAGGACCACCACCCCTCCCAGGGACCCCTTTCTCTTAGGTGGGTCTGGACCTCAGAGGGTGTGTCTCGTGCCTAGGGAACTTGCCCTTTCTTGTCACCCAGAGAGTGACATTTGTTTGCTGGAGATTGATAGGAACATTGAGACCTGACTATGACCTGTCCTCAAGAACAATGGATTGGACAGGGGAAGTTTTCAACGAAAAGCCACACCCCTCCATCACCTTACCTCTAAGAGGGCTTTGCTAAAAGCTTTCAAGGTTGGGGATTACCCAGCATAAGCCACCCATTTCCTTGAATGTCTCAACAACAAATATTTCTCGGCTCCAAAGTCCAATGTTTTGCTGTTGTTTGGCCTCACTGTGCGTCGCGCACACATCCTGGCCTTTGGTTACCAATTATAGCGAGCCAGCCAGGAGGTGTGTGCCCATGGTGTGTTGATCTCGATCAGGGGCGTCGCCATTTATAGTTCCCAGCACATGCCAGAGTACATTTGGCTCCAGGATACTGGCAGGGATTCTCCCTGATATGCAGTGGCTGCCCTACAGCACGAGGCTGCTTGTCTTGGAGACATGTCCAGAGCAATGGTATACACTTCATGTCATTTGGGGGTAAGTCGCTCCAGCTTGCACAGGCTGGGAAATAGGTCTACTCCAACTGGGCTGCTCCCCTTAGCGGATGGGAGCCCCTCTGAGTCCATTCCCTCTTGAGAACTGGGGGCCTCCATGTGGGAGTGGAAGTGGAAGTTGACAAAATGCCTTCTCTGGCTTTCTGTCTTTGTGATTGGAGTGTTTATTTGTTCTTCATGTGTTTGTGTGTGTCAATGTGGTGTTAATCACGGCAGTCTGGGCTTTGGTTTGTGGGATCCTGTTTGTGATTCGTACATTGTAGGTGTGTGAAACAGCACTTGCATTGAGTACTTGAGACGTCTTTGGTCAGTAACGGAGCTTGCATATGATCACACTAGGTATCGTTCCCTCCTGCGTTGTGTTTCAGCTGTGGTGGAACATTGGTTGACATATTCCCTTTCCAATGGGTAGGAATCTGCCCTTTGGTGCCTGGGAACTGCGATCCTGAGAGACCTTTTGGCATTGCATTTGTCTCTCTGCTATTGGATAACACCTGCTGTGATCAGCAGAGCTCTAGTCCAGCTTGTAGTCCGCTAAGGGAAAAGCAAGTATTTTTTTTCTTTTTTACATTGCATGGCCAGCATATTCTACAGATTCTGGTGAAACATGGCATCAAATGAATCATTTTCATATCTCCAAAACCAGTCTATGTAAAATATTCAGTTAGAGAAAGTTTGCTCAGTGAAATCCTTTTGGTTTTCATCATTGTGACCCTGAGAAAACGAGCATATTTCCAGGAGACATGTGGAAGTTCATGAAGCAAATTGAACTTTTCCTAATTTCTTTGCTTTTTCCTTTTTGGCTCTTTCTGCTTCCCAGGTCAGTAGGCATGACAACTGTGGTCCTGATTCCCTATCTTTCAATTTGCATGTTGTTTGTCGTTTTGTTGTTAAAATGAGGGAACGTAGTTCGAAAACACTGAGGATGTTGTTCATCCTCACCCTTTGCTTTGGTCCTCAGGACTGAGAGTTTCTTTTTGGCATGTACTTTTGCGTTTGTTTTGTGTGAAAGTGTTGTGGCTCTGGGAAACTCAAATGTGCTTCCCCAACGCACCCCTTTCAGGTGCATTCTCCAGATTTGGGCCACTTTTAGGGATAAGGCAATTGACATCAACTGCCGAGTTGATGTGTAAATGAGCTCTATTTCACTAAAGGGAAGCACTTACCAATTCAATACTTCCTCCTCTGGAGAGAATTGGCCTCCATGGATTTCAGGTCCTGATGATCTGGCAAATAGCTAGTACTGAACTGATATCTGGTATGGAAGCTGCCTTAAGCTTCTTGCATTCTGAAGTGTAAACCTTCTGTGGTCCCTAGGTTTCTTAGAGATCCAAAAAGACCTTATATCTGTTGCCAATTTGACAGCAAGGACCATAAGTTGAAATGATGACACTTGAAGTCTTTCTACATGGCCTCTCTAGATTGGGGTAGCATGAAACTTCACCAAGGTAAGTGACAAGCATTCCTTGACTCTCCGGGTCATTTCAAAGAGGATAGAGGATTGGAACATTGGATGCTGGGCACATCTAAGATTCCCTACCTTTGCCTACTTAGCAGAAGGTCTCAGAAGCATCCGTTTGCAATCAGAAATGCTGGTATGGCATCCAGCTGACAATTGCTTGCTTCTTGGTTTTCACTAAGTGAAGGTGTTAAGGACTTGAGGATTGTAATCGAAATATGTAATTAAAGCTAAGAAACTCATGAAAAGGAACACATTTCAGGATAGAGTAGGAAGGTGGGATAAATGTGTTGAGCCAAAAACCAACATTTGATGCATCATTGGGCTGAAACGAAACTGCACTTCGGGAAATGGATACTGTTATTAAAAATACGGGTTTTTCAAGGCTGGATTGGGTTCCCCTCTGCCAAGAGAACACGTTTACTTGGAATGCTGCTTTCAATACCATGGTATGTGAACTGTCCTGCCTTTAAGGGATCTCTATTTGCTTTTAAGATCTCTTCTCACTTTGGAGAAGAAAGAAGAATTCTCTTCAAAGGACTGATGAGCTTATTGGACCAGGTGTTTTGAAATAGTTTGTTAACTTTGGATTAGTTGCGGGGCCCTTAAGGCAACTCAAGGAGGACTATTTCAGTCGTATATCTGGTATGGAAATTACAGAGAAAACATTGTGAAATGGGGGAGAAGCTTCTCCAATTACACAGGATGGATACATGGCAGACCTGTCGATATTCTAGAGAGGGTACAAAGTTTCTGAAATGCAGGTATGCCTTGGGATAATCGGTCAGCCATGCTGACAGTTACATGAGAGCCACTTGATTAAGCTTCCTTCTCAACCCCTTGTCATGCGATCTTTAACCTTGCCTCTTTAAGTGTCTAACAGATAGTTAGGCTGAGGCTTTCCAAAAGTGCTTCAACTTCAAGAAGACTCTTACCAATGCAGTTTTGACAAACTGAGTAAACAGATGCAAATGCTACTAACGTTTGTGGATTTGCTTCGCAATAATGCTAATTTTGATCTGTGTTCTCCCGTTACGGGAAGCTCTTCCCCTCAACTTCCTAACAACTTACAACAATTTCTTCCCTTCTGCTTCTCCGTGTCTGGATTACCTGCCAGAACGTCTGGCCCAGAGTGCCACCCTCACGCTGCTTTTCAGCCTTATTCTCCTGGATTCCTTATACAAGTTTATATAAGACTTGGATCAAGACTTGCAACGTGGCATTGCTTCCAACTCAGAATGCACTGTAGGGCTTTGCTTTCCTGCAGCAGGACGTAGCTAGAGTGGTCGTCACCCCATTCCCTGAAAGACTTGGGAAAAGATGAACCAGGAATGGAGGTTGAAAGCAAGTCCCCTAAAACAGAGATCCGCTGCGGAGTTTATGATTAACCACTCTATCCAAATCATACCCACATATTCTCCTCAGGGTTGCAGAGGACCAAAGAAAAGGGGGAATTGTACCATAGCCAGCTGAATGCAGCTCTTCCCAGGCAGCCCTTGCTGTGCACTGTGACCCACTGCCCCGTTACCAGGCAATGGTTACCAGGAGACCACTAATGCCACTGTGACCACCCTGCTCAGCCATTGGTGGGCATTGTAGTGGGCCCCTGCCCCAAGCAAGCCACTGTCTGTCAGCCATCTTTAGTGGGGGCCCTTTTTTAGGCAGCAGTCAGTGGAGTGCTGCCCCTTCAGACCTGGAGCGTGAGGTAAGAGGCAAGTGCCAGCCTTCTCCCCAGCATTCTTCTGCTCACACGGCCTTGGGCCAGCTGGTGTGATGGGGGGCCCAGAGAACAGGCTGGGGGTGTGTCCTGCAGGGCTCCAGAGCCAAGGCCATGAATGCCCACTGGCCCAGACCAGGCCTTGAGGCAGTGTTGAACCTCTACCACACACCGCCACTGTGACCCTAAGGGTATGGCTCACAGTCTGGGGTACCTGACCACCACTGTTTGGGTGGCCTGAGGAGCATTAAGACCTGTTGGGTCATATGCATACGGCTCCCTCAGTGATGACAGCTAGCAAGGGTCTGGGACCTGGCCCTGAGGGAGCCACCAAGGCAGAGCTGCCTCCTCTGTGAGGCATGGGCACTGGTGGGAGGACCCAGACCAGCTCCTGGACAAACCCTCCATGGCAGGAGGACCACCACCCCTCCCAGGGACCCCTTTCTCTTAGGTGGGTCTGGACCTCAGAGGGTGAGCCTTGTGCCTTGGGACCTTGCCCTTTCTTGTCACCCAGAGAGTGACATTTGTTTGCTGGAGATTGATAGGAACATTGAGACCTGACTATGACCTGTCCTCAAGAACAAAGGATCGGGCAGGGAGAAGTTTTCAACGAACAGCCACACCCCTCCATCACCTTACCTCTAAGAGGGCTTTGCTAAAAACTTTCAAAGTTGGGGATTACCCGACATAAGCCACCCATTTCCTTGAATGTCTCAACAACAAATATTTCTCGGCTCCAAAGTCCAATGTTTTGCTGTTGCTTGGCCTCACTGTGCGTCAGGCACACATCCTGGCCTTTGGTTACCAATTATAGCGAGCCAGCCAGGAGGTGTGTGCCCATGGTGTGTTGATCTCGATCAGGGGCGTCGCCATTTAAAGTTCCCAGCACATGCCAGAGTACATTTGGCTCCAGGATACTGGCAGGGATTCTCCCTGATATGCAGTGGCTGCCCTACAGCACGAGGCTGCTTGTCTTGGAGACATGTCCAGAGCAATGGTATACAATTCATGTCATTTGGGGGTAAGTCGCTCCAGCTTGCACAGGCTGGGAAATAGGTCTACTCCAACTGGGCTGCTCCCCTTAGCGGATGGGAGCCCCTCTGAGTCCATTCCCTCTTGAGAACTGGGGGCCTCCATGTGGGAGTGGAAGTGGAAGTTGACAAAATGCCTTCTCTGGCTTTCTGTCTTTGTGATTGGAGTGTTTATTTGTTCTTCATGTGTTTGTGTGTGTCAATGTGGTGTTAATCACGGCAGTCTGTGCTGTGCTTTGTGGGATCCTGTTTGTGATTCGTACATTGTAGGTGTGTGAAACAGCACTTGCATTGAGTACTTGAGACGTCTTTGGTCAGTAACGGAGCTTGCATATGATCACACTAGGTATCGTTCCCTCCTGCGTTGTGTTTCAGCTGTGGTGGAACATTGGTTGACATATTCCCTTTCCAATGGGTAGGAATCTGCCCTTTGGTGCCTGGGAACTGCGATCCTGAGAGACCTTTTGGCATTGCATTTGTCTCTCTGCTATTGGATAACACCTGCTGTGATCAGCAGAGCTCTAGTCCATCTTGTAGTCCACTAAGGGACAAGCAAGTATTTTTTTTTTTTTTTTACATTGCATGGCCAGCATATTCTACAGATTCTGGTGAAACATGGCATCAAATGAATCTTTTTCATATCTCCAAAACCAGTCTATGTAAAATATTCAGGTAGAGAAAGTTTGCTCAGTGAAATCCTTTTGGTTTTCATCATTGTGACCCTGAGAAAACGAGCATATTTCCAGGAGACTTGTGGAAGTTCATGAAGCAAATTGAACTTTTCCTAATTTCTTTGCTTTTTCCTTTTTGGCTCTTTCTGCTTCCCAGGTCAGTAGGCATGACAACTGTGGTCGTGATTCCCTATCTTTCAATTTGCATGTTGTTTGTCGTTTTGTTGTTAAAATGAGGGAACGTAGTTCGAAAACACTGAGGATGTTGTTCATCCTCACCCTTTGCTTTGGTCCTCAGGACTGAGAGTTTCTTTTTTGCATGTACTTTTGCGTTTGTTTTGTGTGAAAGTGTTGTGGCTCTGGGAAACTCAAATGTGCTTCCCCAACGCACCCCTTTCAGGTGCATTCTCCAGATTTGGGCCACTTTTAGGGATAAGGCAATTGACATCAACTGCCGAGTTGATGTGTAAATGAGCTCTATTTCACTGAAAGGGAAGCACTTACCTATTCAATACTTCCTCCTCTGGGGAGAATTGGCCTCCATGGATTTCAGGTCCTGATGATCTGGCAAATAGCTAGTACTGAACTGATATCTGGTATGGAAGCTGCCTTAAGCTTCTTGCATTCTGAAGTGTAAACCTTCTGCGGTCCCTAGGTTTCTTAGAGATCCAAAAAGACCTTATATCTGTTGCCAATTTGACAGCAAGGACCATAAGTTGAAATGATGACACTTGAAGTCTTTCTAAATGGCCTCTCTAGATTTGGGTAGCATGAAACTTCACCAAGTTAATTGGCAAGCATTCCTTGACTCTCCGGGTCATTTCAAAGAGGATAGAGGATTGGAACATTGGATGCTGGGCACATCTAAGATTCCCTACCTTTGCCTACTTAGCAGAAGGTCTCAAAAGCATCCTCTTGCAATCAGAAATGCTGGTATGACATCCAGCTGACAATTGCTTGCTTCTTGGTTTTCACTAAGTGAAGATGTTAAGGACTTGGGGATTGTAATCGAAATATGTAATAAAAGCTAAGAAACTCATGAAAAGGAACACATTTCAGGATAGAGTAGGAAGGTGGGATAAATGTGTTGAGCCAAAAACCAACATTTGATGCATCATTGGTCTGAAACGAAACTCCACCTGGGGAAATGGATACTGTTATTAAAAATACGTTTTTTTCAAGGCTGGATTGGGTTCCCCTCTGCCAAGAGAACACGTTTACTTGGAACGCTGCTTTCAATACCATGGTATGTGAACTGTCCTGCCTTTAAGGGATCTCTATTTGCTTTTAAGATCTCTTCTCACTTTGGAGAAGAAAGAAGAATTCTCTTCAAAGGACTGATGAGCTTATTGGACCAGGTGTTTTGAAATAGTTTGTGAACTTTGGATTAGTTGCGGGGCCCTTAAGGCAACTCAAGGAGGACTATTTCAGTCGTATATCTGGTATGGAAATTACAGAGAAAACATTGTGAAATGGGGGAGAAGCTTCTCCAATTACACAGGATGGATACATGGCACACCTGTCGATATTCTAGAAAGGGTACAAAGTTTCTGAAATGCAGGTATGCCTTGGGATAATCGGTCAGCCATGCTGACGGTTACATGAGAGCCACTTGATTAAGCTTCCTTCTCAACCCCTTGTCATCCGATCTTTAACCATGCCTCTTTAAGTGTCTAACAGATAGTTAGGCTGAGGCTTTCCCAAAGTGCTTCAACTTCAAGAAGACTCTTACCAATGCAGTTTTGACAAACTGAGTAAACAGATGCATATGCTACTAACGTTTATGGATTTGCTTTGCAATAATGCTGATTTTGATCTGTGTTCTCCCATTAAGGGAAGCTCTTCCCCTCAACTTCCTAACAACTTACAACAATTTCTTCCCTTCTGCTTCTGTGTGTCTGGATTACCTGCCAGAACGTCTCCCCCAGAGTGCCACCCTCACGCTGCTTTTCAGGCTTATTCTCCTGGATTCCTTATACAAGTTTATATAAGACTTGGATGAAGACTTGCAACGTGGCATTGCTTCCAACTCAGAATGCACTGTAGGGCTTTGCTTTCGTGCAGCAGGACGTAGCTAGAGTGGTCGTCACCCCATTCCCTGAAAGACTTGGGAAAAGATGAACCAGGAATGGAGGTTGAAAGCAAGTCCCCTAAAACAGAGATCCGCTGCGGAGTTTATGATTAACCACTCTATCCAAATCATACCCACATATTCTCCTCAGGGTTGCAGAGGACCAAAGAAAAGGGGGAATTGTACCATAGCCAGCTGAATGCAGCTCTTCCCAGGCAGCCCTTGCTGTGCACTGTGACCCACTGCCCCGTTACCAGGCAATGGTTACCAGGAGACCACTAATGCCACTGTGACCACCCTGCTCAGCCATTGGTGGGCAGTGTAGTGGGCCCCTGCCCCAAGCAAGCCACTGTCTGTCAGCCATCTTTAGTGGGGGCCCTTTTTTAGGCAGCAGTCAGTGGAGTGCTGCCCCTTCAGACCTGGAGCGTGAGGTAAGAGGCAAGTGCCAGCCTTCTCCCCAGCATTCTTCTGCTCACACGGCCTTGGGCCAGCTGGTGTGATGGGGGCCCCGGGAACAGGCTGGGGGTGTGTCCTGCAGGGCTCCAGAGCCAAGGCCATGAATGCCCACTGGCCCAGACCAGGCCTTGAGGCAGTGTTGAACCTCTACCACACACCGCCACTGTGACCCTAAGGGTATGGCTCACAGTCTGGGGTACCTGACTGCCACTGTTTGGGTGGCCTGAGGAGCATTAAGACCTGTTGGGTCATATGCATACGGCTCCCTCAGTGATGACAGCTAGCAAGGGTCTGGGACCTGGCCCTGAGGGAGCCACCAAGGCAGAGCTGCCTCCTCTGGGAGGCGTGGGCACTGGTGGGAGGACCCAGACCAGCTCCTGGACAAACCCTCCATGGCAGGAGGACCACCACCCCTCCCAGGGACACCTTTCTCTTAGGTGGGTCTGGACCTCAGAGGGTGAGTCTTGTGCCTTGGGACCTTGCCCTTTCTTGTCACCCAGAGAGTGACATTTGTTTGCTGGAGATTGATAGGAACATTGAGACCTGACTATGACCTGTCCTCAAGAACAAAGGATCGGGCAGGGAGAAGTTTTCAACGAACAGCCACACCCCTCCATCACCTTACCTCTAAGAGGGCTTTGCTAAAAGCTTTCAAGGTTGGGGATTACCCAGCATAAGCCACCCATTTCCTTGAATGTCTCAACAACAAATATTTCTCGGCTCCAAAGTCCAATGTTTTGCTGTTGTTTGGCCTCACTGTGCGTCACGCACACATCCTGGACTTTGGTAACCAATTATAGCGAGCCAGCCAGGAGGTCTGTGCCCATGGTGTGTTGATCTCGATCAGGGGCGTCACCATTTATAGTTCCCAGCACATGCCAGAGTACATTTGGCTCCAGGATACTGGCAGGGATTCTCCCTGATATGCAGTGGCTGCCCTACAGCACAAGGCTGCTTGTCTTGGACACATGTCCAGAGCAACGGTATACAGTTCATGTCATTTGGGCGTAAGTCGCTCCAGCTTGCACAGGCTGGGAAATAGGTCTACTCCAACTGGGCTGCTCCCCTTAGCGGATGGGAGCCCCTCTGAGTCCATTCCCTCTTGAGAACTGGGGGCCTCCATGTGGGAGTGGAAGTGGACGTTGACAAAATGCCTTCTCTGGCTTTCTGTCTTTGTGATTGGAGTGTTTATTTGTTCTTCATGTGTTTGTGTGTGTCAATGTGGTGTTAATCACGGCAGTCTGTGCTGTGCTTTGTGGGATCCTGTTTGTGATTCGTACATTGTAGGTGTGTGAAACAGCACTTGCATTGAGTACTTGAGACGTCTTTGGTCAGTAACGGAGCTTGCATATGATCACACTAGGTATCGTTCCCTCCTGCGTTGTGTTTCAGCTGTGGTGGAACATTGGTTGACATATTCCCTTTCCAATGGGTAGGAATCTGCCCTTTGGTGCCTGGGAACTGCGATCCTGAGAGACCTTTTGGCATTGCATTTGTCTCTCTGCTATTGGATAACACCTGCTGTGATCAGCAGAGCTCTAGTCCAGCTTGTAGCCCGCTAAGGGAAAAGCAAGTATTTTTTTCTTTTTTACATTGCATGGCCAGCATATTCTACAGATTCTGGTGAAACATGGCATCAAATGAATCATTTTCATATCTCCAAAACCAGTCTATGTAAAATATTCAGTTAGAGAAAGTTTGCTCAGTGAAATCCTTTTGGTTTTCATCATTGTGACCCTGAGAAAACGAGCATATTTCCAGGAGACATGTGGAAGTTCATGAAGCAAATTGAACTTTTCCTAATTTCTTTGCTTTTTACTTTTTGGCTCTTTCTGCTTCCCAGGTCAGTAGGCATGACAACAGTGGTCCTGATTCCCTATCTTTCAATTTGCATGTTGTTTGTCGTTTTGTTGTTAAAATGAGGGAACATACTATAAAAACACTGAGGATGTTGTTCATCCTCACCCTTTGCTTTGGTCGTCAGGACTGAGAGTTTCTTTTTTGCATGTACTTTTGCGTTTGTTTTGTGTGAAAGTGTTGTGGCTCTGGGAAACTCAAATGTGCTTCCCCAACGCACCCCTTTCAGGTGCATTCTCCAGATTTGGGCCACTTTTAGGGATAAGGCAATTGACATCAACTGCCGAGTTGATGTGTAAATGAGCTCTATTTCACTGAAAGGGAAGCACTTACCTATTCAATACTTCCTCCTCTGGAGAGAATTGGCCTCCATGGATTTCAGGTCCTGATGATCTGGCAAATAGCTAGTACTGAACTGATATCTGGTATGGAAGCTGCCTTAAGCTTCTTGCATTCTGAAGTATAAACCTTCTGCGGTCCCTAGGTTTCTTAGAGATCCAAAAAGACCTTATATCTGTTGCCAATTTGACAGCAAGGACCATAAGTTGAAATGATGACACTTGAAGTCTTTCTAAATGGCCTCTCTAGATTTGGGTAGCATGAAACTTCACCAAGGTAAGTGGCAAGCATTCCTTGACTCTCCGGGTCATTTCAAAGTGGATAGAGGATTGGGACATTGGATGCTGGGCACATCTAGGATTCCCTACCTTTGCCTACTTAGCAGAAGGTCTCAGAAGCATCCGTTTGCAATCAGAAATGCTGGTATGGCATCCAGCTGACAATTGCTTGCTTCTTGGTTTTCACTAAGTGAAGGTGTTAAGGACTTGAGGATTGTAATCGAAATATGTAATTAAAGCTAAGAAACTCATGAAAAGGAACACATTTCAGGATAGAGTAGGAAGGTGGGATAAATGTGTTGAGCCAAAAACCAACATTTGATGCATCATTGGGCTGAAACGAAACTCCACTTCGGGAAATGGATACTGTTATTAAAAATACGTTTTTTTCAAGGCTGGATTGGGTTCCCCTCTGCCAAGAGTACACGTTTACTTGGAATGCTGCTTTCAATAACATGGTATGTGAACTGTCCTGCCTTTAAGGGATCTCGATTTGCTTTTAAGATCTCTTCTCACTTTGGAGAAGAAGGAAGAATTCTCTTCAAAGGACTGATGAGCTTATTGGACCAGGTGTTTTGAAATAGTTTGTGAACTTTGGATTAGTTGCGGGGCCCTTAAGGCAACTCAAGGAGGACTATTTCAGTCGTATATCTGGTATGGAAATTACAGAGAAAACATTGTGAAATGGGGGAGAAGCTTCTCCAATTACACAGGATGGATACATGGCACACCTGGCGATATTCTAGGAAGGGTACAAAGTTTCTGAAATGCAGGTATGCCTTGGGATAATCGGTCAGCCATGCTGACAGTTACATGAGAGCCACTTGATTAAGCTTCCTTCTCAACCCCTTGTCATGCGATCTTTAACCTTGCCTCTTTAAGTGTCTAACAGATAGTTAGGCTGAGGCTTTCCCAAAGTGCTTCAACTTCAAGAAGACTCTTACCAATGCAGTTTTGACAAACTGAGTAAACAGATGCATATGCTACTAACGTTTATGGATTTGCTTTGCAATAATGCTGATTTTGATCTGTGTTCTCCCGTTAAGGGAAGCTCTTCCCCTCAACTTCCTAACAACTTGCAACAATTTCTTCCCTTCTGCTTCTGCGGGTCTGGATTCCCTGCCAGAACGTCTCCCCCAGAGTGCCACCCTCACGCTGCTTTTCAGGCTTATTCTCCTGGATTCCTTATACAAGTTTATATAAGACTTGGATCAAGACTTGCAACGTGGCATTGCTTCCAACTCAGAATGCACTGTAGGGCTTTGCTTTCCTGCAGCAGGACGTAGCTAGAGTGGTCGTCACCCCATTCCTTGAAAGACTTGGGAAAAGGTGAACCAGGAATCTAGGTTGAAAGCAAGTCCCCTAAAACAGAGATCCGCTGCTGAGTTTAGGATTAACCACTCTATCCAAATCATACCCACATATACTCCTCAGGGTTGCAGAGGACCAAAGAAAAGGGGGAATTGTACCATAGCCAGCTGAATGCAGCCCTTCCCAGGCAGCCCTTGCTGTGCACTGTGACCCACTGCCCCGTTACCAGGCAATGGTTACCAGGAGACCACTAATGCCACTGTGACCACCCTGCTCAGCCATTGGTGGGCAGTGTAGTGGGCCCCTGCCCCAAGCAAGCCACTGTCTGTCAGCCATCTTTAGTGGGGGCCCTTTGTTAGGCAGCAGTCAGTGGAGTGCTGCCCCTTCAGACCTGGAGCATTAGGTAAGAGGCAAGTGCCAGCCTTCTCCCCAGCATTCTTCTGCTCACACGGCCTTGGGCCAGCTGGTGTGATGGGGGGCCCAGAGAAAAGGCTGGGGGTGTGTCCTGCAGGGCTCCAGTGCCAAGGCCATGAATGACCATTGGCCCAGACCAGGCCTTGAGGCAGTGCTGAACCTCTACCACACACCACCACTGTGACCCTAAGGGTATGGCTCACAGTCTGGGGTACCTGACTGCCACTGTTTGGGTGGCCTGAGGAGCATTAAGACCTGTTGGCTCATGTGCACCCGGCTCCCTCAGTGATGAGAGCTAGCAAGGGTCTGGGACCTGGCCCTGAGGGAGCCACCAAGGCAGAGCTGCCTCCTCTGTGAGGCGTGGGCACTGGTGGGAGGACCCAGACCAGCTCCTGGACAAACCCTCCATGGCAGGAGGACCACCACCCCTCCCAGGGACCCCTTTCTCTTAGGTGGGTCTGGACCTCAGAGGGTGAGCCTTGTGCCTTGGGACCTTGCCCTTTCTTGTCACCCAGAGAGTGACATTTGTTTGCTGGAGATTTATAGGAACATTGAGACCTGACTATGACCTGTCCTCAAGAACAATGGATTGGACAGGGGAAGTTTTCAACGAAAAGCCACACCCCTCCATCACCTTACCTCTAAGAGGGCTTTGCTAAAAGCTTTCAAGGTTGGGGATTACCCAGCATAAGCCACCCATTTCCTTGAATGTCTCAACAACAAATATTTCTCGGCTCCAAAGTCCAATGTTTTGCTGCTGTTTGGCCTCACTGTGCGTCGGGCACACATCCTGGTCTTTGGTTACCAATTATAGCGAGCCAGCCAGGAGGTCTGTGCCCATGGTGTATTGATCTCGATCAGGGGCGTCGCCATTTATACTTCCCAGCACATGCCAGAGTACATTTGGCTCCAGGATACTGGCAGGGATTCTCCCTGATATGCAGTGGCTGCCCTACAGCACGAGGCTGCTTGTCTTGGAGACATGTCCAGAGCAGTGGTATACAGTTCATGTCATTTGGGGGTAAGTCGCTGCAGCTTGCACAGGCTGGGAAATAGGTCTACTCCAACTGGGCTGCTCCCCTTAGCGGATGGGAGCCCCTCTGAGTCCATTCCCTCTTGAGAACTGGGGGCCTCCATGTGGGAGTGGAAGTGGAAGTTGACAAAATGCCTTCTCTGGCTTTCTGTCTTTGTGATTGGAGTGTTTATTTGTTCTTCATGTGTTTGTGTGTGTCAATGTGGTGTTAATCACGGCAGTCTGTGCTTTGGTTTGTGGGATCCTGTTTGTGATTCGTACATTGTAGGTGTGTGAAACAGCAATTGCATTGAGTACTTGAGACGTCTTTGGTCAGTAAAGGAGCTTGCATATGATCCAACTAGGTATCATTCCCTCCTGCATTGTGTTTCAGCTGTGGTGGAACATTGGTTGACATATTCCCTTTCCAATGGGTAGGAATCTGCCCTTTGGTGCCTGGGAACTGCGATCCTGAGAGACCTTTTGGCATTGCATTTGTCTCTCTGCTATTGGATAACACCTGCTGTGATCAGCAGAGCTCTAGTCCATCTTGTAGTCCGCTAAGGGACAAGCAAGTATTTTTTTTTTTTTACATTGCATGGCCAGCATATTCTACAGATTCTGGTGAAACATGGCATCAAATGAATCATTTTCATATCTCCAAAACCAGTCTATGTAAAATATTCAGTTAGAGAAAGTTTGTTCAGTGAAATCCTTTTGGTTTTCATCATTGTGACCCTGAGAAAACGAGCATATTTCCAGGAGACATGTGGAAGTTAATGAAGCAAATTGAACTTTTCCTAATTTCTTTGCTTTTTCCTTTTTGGCTCTTTCTGCTTCCCAGGTCAGTAGGCATGACAACTGTGGTCCTGATTCCCTATCTTTCAATTTGCATGCTGTTTGTCGTTTTGTTGTTAAAATGAGGGAACGTAGTTCGAAAACATTGAGGATGTTGTTCATCCTCACCCTTTGCTTTGGTCCTCAGGACTGAGAGTTTCTTTTGTGCATGTACTTTTGCGTTTGTTTTGTGTGAAAGTGTTGTGGCTCTGGGAAACTCAAATGTGCTTCCCCAACGCACCCCTTTCAGGTGCATTCTCCAGATTTGGGCCACTTTTAGGGATAAGGCAATTGACATCAACTGCCGAGTTGATGTGTAAATGAGCTCCACTTCACTGAAAGGGAAGCACTTACCTATTCAATACTTCCTCCTCTTGAAAGAATTGGCCTCCATGGATTTCAGGTCCTGATGATCTGGCAAATAGCTAGTACTGAACTGATATCTGGTATGGAAGCTGCCTTAAGCTTCTTGCATTCTGAAGTATAAACCTTCTGCGGTCCCTAGGTTTCTTAGAGATCCAAAAAGACCTTATATCTGTTGCCAATTTGACAGCAAGGACCATAAGTTGAAATGATGACACTTGAAGTCTTTCTAAATGGCCTCTCTAGATTTGGGTAGCATGAAACTTCACCAAGGTAAGTGGCAAGCATTCCTTGACTCTCCGGGTCATTTCAAAGAGGATAGAGGATTGGAACATTGGATGCTGGGCACATGTAAGATTCCCTACCTTTGCCTACTTAGCAGAAGGTCTCAAAAGCATCCGTTTGCAATCAGAAATGCTGGTATGGCATCCATCTGACAATTGCTTGCTTCTTGGTTTTCACTAAGTGAAGGTGTTAAGGACTTGAGGATTGTAATTGAAATATGTAATTAAAGCTAAGAAACTCATGAAAAGGAACACATTTCAGGATAGAGTAGGAAGGTGGGATAAATGTGTTGAGCCAAAAACCAACATTTGATGCATCATTGGGCTGAAACGAAACTCCACTTCGGGAAATGGATACTGTTATTAAAAATGCGTTTTTTTCAAGGCTGGATTGGGTTCCCCTCTGCCAAGAGAACACGTTTACTTGCAATGCTGCTTTCAATACCATGGTATGTGAACTGTCCTGCCTTTAAGGGATCTCGATTTGCTTTTAAGATCTCTTCTCACTTTGGAGAAGAAAGAAGAATTCTCTTCAAAGGACTGATGAGCTTATTGGACCAGGTGTTTTGAAATATTTTGTTAACTTTGGATTAGTTGCGGGGCCCTTAAGGCAACTCAAGGAGGACTATTTCAGTCGTATATCTGGTATGGAAATTACAGAGAAAACATTGTGAAATGGGGGAGAAGCTTCTCCAATTACACAGGATGGATACATGGCACACCTGTCGATATTCTAGAAAGGGTACAAAGTTTCTGAAATGCAGGTATGCCTTGGGATAATCGGTCAGCCATGCTGACGGTTACATGAGAGCCACTTGATTAAGCTTCCTTCGCAACCCCTTGTCATGCGATCTTTAACCTTGCCTCTTTAAGTGTCTAACAGATAGTTAGGCTGAGGCTTTCCCAAAGTGCTTCAACTTCAAGAAGACTCTTACCAATGCAGTTTTGACAAACTGAGTAAACAGATGCATATGCTACTAACGTTTATGGATTTGCTTCGCAATAATGCTGATTTTGATCTGTGTTCTCCCGTTAAGGGAAGCTCTTCCCCTCAACTTCCTAACAACTTACAACAATGTCTTCCCTTCTGCTTCTGCGTGTCTGGATTACCTGCCAGAACGTCTCCCCCAGAGTGCCACCCTCACGCTGCTTTTCAGGCTTATTCTCCTGGATTCCTTATACAAGTTTATATAAGACTTGGATCAAGACTTGCAACGTGGCATTGCTTCCAACTCAGAATGCACTGTAGGGCTTTGCTTTCCTCCAGCAGCACGTAGCTAGAGTGGTCGTCACCCCATTCCCTGAAAGACTTGGGAAAAGATGAACCAGGAATCTAGGTTGAAAGCAAGTCCCCTAAAACAGAGATCCGCTGCTGAGTTTATGATTAACCACTCTATCCAAATCATACCCACATATTCTCCTCAGGGTTGCAGAGGACCAAAGAAAAGGGGGAATTGTACCATAGCCAGCTGAATGCAGCCCTTCCCAGGCAGCCCTTGCTGTGCACTGTGACCCACTGCCCCGTTACCAGGCAATGGTTACCAGGAGACCACTAATGCCACTGTGACCACCCTGCTCAGCCATTGGTGGGCAGTGTAGTGGGCCCCTGCCCCAAGCAAGCCACTGTCTGTCAGCCATCTTTAGTGGGGGCCCTTTGTTAGGCAGCAGTCAGTGGAGTGCTGCCCCTTCAGACCTGGAGCATGAGGTAAGAGGCAAGTGCCAGCCTTCTCCCCAGCATTCTTCTGCTCACACGGCCTTGGGCCAGCTTGTGTGATGGGGAGCCCAGAGAACAGGCTGGGGGTGTGTCCTGCAGGGCTCCAGAGCCAAGGCCATGAATGACCATTGGCCCAGACCAGGCCTTGAGGCAGTGTTGAACCTCTACCACACACCGCCACTGTGACCCTAAGGGTATGGCTCACAGTCTGGGGTACCTGACCACCACTGTTTGGGTGGCCTGAGGAGCATTAAGACCTGTTGGGTCATGTGCACCCGGCTCCGTCAGTGATGAGAGCTAGCAAGCGTCTGGGACCTGGCCCTGAGGGAGCCACCAAGGCAGAGCTGCCTCCTCTGTGAGGCGTGGGCAGTGGTGGGAGGACCCAGACCAGCTCCTGGACAAACCCTCCATGGCAGGAGGACCACCACCCCTCCCAGGGACCCCTTTCTCTTAGGTGGGTCTGGACCTCAGAGGGTGAGTCTTGTGCCTTGGGACCTTGCCCTTTCTTGTCACCCAGAGAGTGACATTTGTTTGCTAGAGATTGATAGGATCATTGAGACCTGACTATGACCTGTCCTCAAGAACAATGGATCGGACAGGGAGAAGTTTTCAACGAAAAGCCACACCCCTCCATCACCTTCCCTCTAAGAGGGCTTTGCTAAAAGCTTTCAAGGTTGGGGATTACCCAGCATAAGCCACCCATTTCCTTGAATGTCTCAACAACAAATATTTCTCGGCTCCAAAGTCCAATGTTTTGCTGCTGTTTGGCCTCACTGTGCGTCGGGCACACATCCTGGTCTTTGGTTACCAATTATAGCGAGCCAGCCAGGAGGTCTGTGCCCATGGTGTATTGATCTCGATCAGGGGCGTCGCCATTTATACTTCCCAGCACATGCCAGAGTACATTTGGCTCCAGGATACTGGCAGGGATTCTCCCTGATATGCAGTGGCTGCCCTACAGCACGAGGCTGCTTGTCTTGGAGACATGTCCAGAGCAGTGGTATACAGTTCATGTCATTTGGGGGTAAGTCGCTCCAGCTTGCACAGGCTGGGAAATAGGTCTACTCCAACTGGGCTGCTCCCCTTAGCGGATGGGAGCCCCTCTGAGTCCATTCCCTCTTGAGAACTGGGGGCCTCCATGTGGGAGTGGAAGTGGACGTTGACAAAATGCCTTCTCTGGCTTTCTGTCTTTGTGATTGGAGTGTTTATTTGTTCTTCATGTGTTTGTGTGTGTCAATGTGGTGTTAATCACGGCAGTCTGTGCTTTGGTTTGTGGGATCCTGTTTGTGATTCGTACATTGTAGGTGTGTGAAACAGCACTTGCATTGAGTACTTGAGACGTCTTTGGTCAGTAACGGAGCTTGCATATGATCCAACTAGGTATCATTCCCTCCTGCATTGTGTTTCAGCTGTGGTGGAACATTGGTTGACATATTCCCTTTCCAATGGGTAGGAATCTGCCCTTTGGTGCCTGGGAACTGCGATCCTGAGAGACCTTTTGGCATTGCATTTGTCTCTCTGCTATTGGATAACACCTGCTGTGATCAGCAGAGCTCTAGTCCATCTTGTAGTCCGCTAAGGGACAAGCAAGTATTTTTTTTTTTTTTTACATTGCATGGCCAGCATATTCTACAGATTCTGGTGAAACATGGCATCAAATGAATCATTTTCATATCTCCAAAACCAGTCTATGTAAAATATTCAGTTAGAGAAAGTTTGTTCAGTGAAATCCTTTTGGTTTTCATCATTGTGACCCTGAGAAAACGAGCATATTTCCAGGAGACATGTGGAAGTTAATGAAGCAAATTGAACTTTTCCTAATTTCTTTGCTTTTTCCTTTTTGGCTCTTTCTGCTTCCCAGGTCAGTAGGCATGACAACTGTGGTCCTGATTCCCTATCTTTCAATTTGCATGCTGTTTGTCGTTTTGTTGTTAAAATGAGGGAACGTAGTTCGAAAACATTGAGGATGTTGTTCATCCTCACCCTTTGCTTTGGTCCTCAGGACTGAGAGTTTCTTTTGTGCATGTACTTTTGCGTTTGTTTTGTGTGAAAGTGTTGTGGCTCTGGGAAACTCAAATGTGCTTCCCCAACGCACCCCTTTCAGGTGCATTCTCCAGATTTGGGCCACTTTTAGGGATAAGGCAATTGACATCAACTGCCGAGTTGATGTGTAAATGAGCTCCACTTCACTGAAAGGGAAGCACTTACCTATTCAATACTTCCTCCTCTGGAGAGAATTGGCCTCCATGGATTTCAGGTCCTGATGATCTGGCAAATAGCTAGTACTGAACTGATATCTGGTATGGAAGCTGCCTTAAGCTTCTTGCATTCTGAAGTATAAACCTTCTGTAGTCCCTAGGTTTCTTAGAGATCCAAAAAGACCTTATATCTGTTGCCAATTTGACAGCAAGGACCATAAGTTGAAATGATGACACTTGAAGTCTTTCTAAATGGCCTCTCTAGATTTGGGTAGCATGAAACTTCACCAAGGTAAGTGGCAAGCATTCCTTGACTCTCCGGGTCATTTCAAAGAGGATAGAGGATTGGAACATTGGATGCTGGGCACATCTAAGATTCCCTACCTTTGCCTACTTAGCAGAAGGTCTCAAAAGCATCCGTTTGCAATCAGAAATGCTGGTATGGCATCCAGCTGACAATTGCTTGCTTCTTGGTTTTCACTAAGTGAAGGTGTTAAGGACTTGAGGATTGTAATTGAAATATGTAATTAAAGCTAAGAAACTCATGAAAAGGAACACATTTCAGGATAGAGTAGGAAGGTGGGATAAATGTGTTGAGCCAAAAACCAACATATGATGCGTCATTGGGCTGAAACGAAACTCCACTTCGGGAAATGGATACTGTTATTAAAAATGCGTTTTTTTCAAGGCTGGATTGGGTTCCCCTCTGCCAAGAGAACACGTTTACTTGCAATGCTGCTTTCAATAACATGGTATGTGAACTGTCCTGCCTTTAAGGGATCTCGATTTGCTTTTAAGATCTCTTCTCACTTTGGAGAAGAAAGAAGAATTCTCTTCAAAGGACTGATGAGCTTATTGGACCAGGTGTTTTGAAATATTTTGTTAACTTTGGATTAGTTGCGGGGCCCTTAAGGCAACTCAAGGAGGACTATTTCAGTCGTATATCTGGTATGGAAATTACAGAGAAAACATTGTGAAATGGGGGAGAAGCTTCTCCAATTACACAGGATGGATACATGGCACACCTGTCGATATTCTAGAAAGGGTACAAAGTTTCTGAAATGCAGGTATGCCTTGGGATAATCGGTCAGCCATGCTGACGGTTACATGAGAGCCACTTGATTAAGCTTCCTTCGCAACCCCTTGTCATGCGATCTTTAACCTTGCCTCTTTAAGTGTCTAACAGATAGTTAGGCTGAGGCTTTCCCAAAGTGCTTCAACTTCAAGAAGACTCTTACCAATGCAGTTTTGACAAACTGAGTAAACAGATGCATATGCTACTAACGTTTATGGATTTGCTTCGCAATAATGCTGATTTTGATCTGTGTTCTCCCGTTAAGGGAAGCTCTTCCCCTCAACTTCCTAACAACTTACAACAATGTCTTCCCTTCTGCTTCTGCGTGTCTGGATTACCTGCCAGAACGTCTCCCCCAGAGTGCCACCCTCACGCTGCTTTTCAGGCTTATTCTCCTGGATTCCTTATACAAGTTTATATAAGACTTGGATCAAGACTTGCAACGTGGCATTGCTTCCAACTCAGAATGCACTGTAGGGCTTTGCTTTCCTCCAGCAGCACGTAGCTAGAGTGGTGGTCACCCCATTCCCTGAAAGACTTGGGAAAAGATGAACCAGGAATCTAGGTTGAAAGCAAGTCCCCTAAAACAGAGATCCGCTGCTGAGTTTATGATTAACCACTCTATCCAAATCATACCCACATATTCTCCTCAGGGTTGCAGAGGACCAAAGAAAAGGGTGAATTGTACCATAGCCAGCTGAATGCAGCCCTTCCCAGGCAGCCCTTGCTGTGCACTGTGACCCACTGCCCCGTTACCAGGCAATGGTTACCAGGAGACCACTAATGCCACTGTGACCACCCTGCTCAGCCATTGGTGGGCAGTGTAGTGGGCCCCTGCCCCAAGCAAGCCACTGTCTGTCAGCCATCTTTAGTGGGGGCCCTTTGTTAGGCAGCAGTCAGTGGAGTGCTGCCCCTTCAGACCTGGAGCATGAGGTAAGAGGCAAGTGCCAGCCTTCTCCCCAGCATTCTTCTGCTCACACGGCCTTGGGCCAGCTTGTGTGATGGGGAGCCCAGAGAACAGGCTGGGGGTGTGTCCTGCAGGGCTCCAGAGCCAAGGCCATGAATGACCATTGGCCCAGACCAGGCCTTGAGGCAGTGTTGTACCTCTACCACACACCGCCACTGTGACCCTAAGGGTATGGCTCACAGTCTGGGGTACCTGACCACCACTGTTTGGGTGGCCTGAGGAGCATTAAGACCTGTTGGGTCATGTGCACCCGGCTCCCTCAGTGATGAGAGCTAGCAAGCGTCTGGGACCTGGCCCTGAGGGAGCCACCAAGGCAGAGCTGCCTCCTCTGTGAGGCGTGGGCAGTGGTGGGAGGACCCAGACCAGCTCCTGGACAAACCCTCCATGGCAGGAGGACCACCACCCCTCCCAGGGACCCCTTTCTCTTAGGTGGGTCTGGACCTCAGAGGGTGAGTCTTGTGCCTTGGGACCTTGCCCTTTCTTGTCACCCAGAGAGTGACATTTGTTTGCTGGAGATTGATAGGATCATTGAGACCTGACTATGACCTGTCCTCAAGAACAATGGATCGGACAGGGAGAAGTTTTCAACGAAAAGCCACACCCCTCCATCACCTTACCTCTAAGAGGGCTTTGCTAAAAGCTTTCAAGGTTGGGGATTACCCAGCATAAGCCACCCATTTCCTTGAATGTCTCAACAACAAATATTTCTCGGCTCCAAAGTCCAATGTTTTGCTGCTGTTTGGCCTCACTGTGCGTCGGGCACACATCCTGGTCTTTGGTTACCAATTATAGCGAGCCAGCCAAGAGGTCTGTGCCCATGGTGTATTGATCTCGATCAGGGGCGTCGCCATTTATACTTCCCAGCACATGCCAGAGTACATTTGGCTCCAGGATACTGGCAGGGATTCTCCCTGATATGCAGTGGCTGCCCTACAGCACGAGGCTGCTTGTCTTGGAGACATGTCCAGAGCAGTGGTATACAGTTCATGTCATTTGGGGGTAAGTCGCTCCAGCTTGCACAGGCTGGGAAATAGGTCTACTCCAACTGGGCTGCTCCCCTTAGCGGATGGGAGCCCCTCTGAGTCCATTCCCTCTTGAGAACTGGGGGCCTCCATGTGGGAGTGGAAGTGGAAGTTGACAAAATGCCTTCTCTGGCTTTCTGTCTTTGTGATTGGAGTGTTTATTTGTTCTTCATGTGTTTGTGTGTGTCAATGTGGTGTTAATCACGGCAGTCTGTGCTTTGGTTTGTGGGATCCTGTTTGTGATTCGTACTTTGTAGGTGTGTGAAACAGCACTTGCATTGAGTACTTGAGACGTCTTTGGTCAGTAACGGAGCTTGCATATGATCAAACTAGGTATCATTCCCTCCTGCATTGTGTTTCAGCTGTGGTGGAACATTGGTTGACATATTCCCTTTCCAATGGGTAGGAATCTGCCCTTTGGTGCCTGGGAACTGCGATCCTGAGAGACCTTTTGGCATTGCATTTGTCTCTCTGCTATTGGATAACACCTGCTGTGATCAGCAGAGCTCTAGTCCATCTTGTAGTCCGCTAAGGGACAAGCAAGTATTTTTTTTTTTTTTACATTGCATGGCCAGCATATTCTACAGATTCTGGTGAAACATGGCATCAAATGAATCATTTTCATATCTCCAAAACCAGTCTATGTAAAATATTCAGTTAGAGAAAGTTTGTTCAGTGAAATCCTTTTGGTTTTCATCATTGTGACCCTGAGAAAACGAGCATATTTCCAGGAGACATGTGGAAGTTAATGAAGCAAATTGAACTTTTCAAAATTTCTTTGCTTTTTCCTTTTTGGCTCTTTCTGCTTCCCAGGTCAGTAGGCATGACAACTGTGGTCCTGATTCCCTATCTTTCAATTTGCATGCTGTTTGTCGTTTTGTTGTTAAAATGAGGGAACGTAGTTCGAAAACATTGAGGATGTTGCTCATCCTCACCCTTTGCTTTGGTCCTCAGGACTGAGAGTTTCTTTTGTGCATGTACTTTTGCGTTTGTTTTGTGTGAAAGTGTTGTGGCTCTGGGAAACTCAAATGTGCTTCCCCAACGCACCCCTTTCAGGTGCATTCTCCAGATTTGGGCCACTTTTAGGGATAAGGCAATTGACATCAACTGCCGAGTTGATGTGTAAATGAGCTCCACTTCACTGAAAGGGAAGCACTTACCTATTCAATACTTCCTCCTCTGGAGAGAATTGGCCTCCATGGATTTCAGGTCCTGATGATCTGGCAAATAGCTAGTACTGAACTGATATCTGGTATGGAAGCTGTCTTAAGCTTCTTGCATTCTGAAGTATAAACCTTCTGCAGTCCCTAGGTTTCTTAGAGATCCAAAAAGACCTTATATCTGTTGCCAATTTGACAGCAAGGACCATAAGTTGAAATGATGACACTTGAAGTCTTTCTAAATGGCCTCTCTAGATTTGGGTAGCATGAAACTTCACCAAGGTAAGTGGCAAGCATTCCTTGACTCTCCGGGTCATTTCAAAGAGGATAGAGGATTGGAACATTGGATGCTGGGCACATCTAAGATTCCCTACCTTTGCCTACTTAGCAGAAGGTCTCAAAAGCATCCGTTTGCAATCAGAAATGCTGGTATGGCATCCAGCTGACAATTGCTTGCTTCTTGGTTTTCACTAAGTGAAGGTGTTAAGGACTTGAGGATTGTAATTGAAATATGTAATTAAAGCTAAGAAACTCATGAAAAGGAACACATTTCAGGATAGAGTAGGAAGGTGGGATAAATGTGTTGAGCCAAAAACCAACATTTGATGCATCATTGGGCTGAAACGAAACTCCACTTCGGGAAATGGATACTGTTATTAAAAATGCGTATTTTTCAAGGCTGGATTGGGTTCCCCTCTGCCAAGAGAACACGTTTACTTGCAATGCTGCTTTCAATACCATGGTATGTGAACTGTCCTGCCTTTAAGGGATCTCGATTTGCTTTTAAGATCTCTTCTCACTTTGGAGAAGAAAGAAGAATTCTCTTCAAAGGACTGATGAGCTTATTGGACCAGGTGTTTTGAAATATTTTGTTAACTTTGGATTAGTTGCGGGGCCCTTAAGGCAACTCAAGGAGGACTATTTCAGTCGTATATCTGGTATGGAAATTACAGAGAAAACATTGTGAAATGGGGGAGAAGCTTCTCCAATTACACAGGATGGATACATGGCACACCTGTCGATATTCTAGAAAGGGTACAAAGTTTCTGAAATGCAGGTATGCCTTGGGATAATCGGTCAGCCATGCTGACGGTTACATGAGAGCCACTTGATTAAGCTTCCTTCGCAACCCCTTGTCATGCGATCTTTAACCTTGCCTCTTTAAGTGTCTAACAGATAGTTAGGCTGAGGCTTTCCCAAAGTGCTTCAACTTCAAGAAGACTCTTACCAATGCAGTTTTGACAAACTGAGTAAACAGATGCATATGCTACTAACGTTTATGGATTTGCTTCGCAATAATGCTGATTTTGATCTGTGTTCTCCCGTTAAGGGAAGCTCTTCCCCTCAACTTCCTAACAACTTACAACAATGTCTTCCCTTCTGCTTCTGCGTGTCTGGATTACCTGCCAGAACGTCTCCCCCAGAGTGCCACCCTCACGCTGCTTTTCAGGCTTATTCTCCTGGATTCCTTATACAAGTTTATATAAGACTTGGATCAAGACTTGCAACGTGGCATTGCTTCCAACTCAGAATGCACTGTAGGGCTTTGCTTTCCTCCAGCAGCACGTAGCTAGAGTGGTGGTCACCCCATTCCCTGAAAGACTTGGGAAAAGATGAACCAGGAATCTAGGTTGAAAGCAAGTCCCCTAAAACAGAGATCCGCTGCTGAGTTTATGATTAACCACTCTATCCAAATCATACCCACATATTCTCCTCAGGGTTGCAGAGGACCAAAGAAAAGGGTGAATTGTACCATAGCCAGCTGAATGCAGCCCTTCCCAGGCAGCCCTTGCTGTGCACTGTGACCCACTGCCCCGTTACCAGGCAATGGTTACCAGGAGACCACTAATGCCACTGTGACCACCCTGCTCAGCCATTGGTGGGCAGTGTAGTGGGCCCCTGCCCCAAGCAAGCCACTGTCTGTCAGCCATCTTTAGTGGGGGCCCTTTGTTAGGCAGCAGTCAGTGGAGTGCTGCCCCTTCAGACCTGGAGCATGAGGTAAGAGGCAAGTGCCAGCCTTCTCCCCAGCATTCTTCTGCTCACACGGCCTTGGGCCAGCTTGTGTGATGGGGAGCCCAGAGAACAGGCTGGGGGTGTGTCCTGCAGGGCTCCAGAGCCAAGGCCATGAATGACCATTGGCCCAGACCAGGCCTTGAGGCAGTGTTGAACCTCTACCACACACCGCCACTGTGACCCTAAGGGTATGGCTCACAGTCTGGGGTACCTGACCACCACTGTTTGGGTGGCCTGAGGAGCATTAAGACCTGTTGGGTCATGTGCACCCGGCTCCCTCAGTGATGAGAGCTAGCAAGCGTCTGGGACCTGGCCCTGAGGGAGCCACCAAGGCAGAGCTGCCTCCTCTGTGAGGCGTGGGCACTGGTGGGAGGACCCAGACCAGCTCCTGGACAAACCCTCCATGGCAGGAGGACCACCACCCCTCCCAGGGACCCCTTTCTCTTAGGTGGGTCTGGACCTCAGAGGGTGAGTCTTGTGCCTTGGGACCTTGCCCTTTCTTGTCACCCAGAGAGTGACATTTGTTTGCTGGAGATTGATAGGATCATTGAGACCTGACTATGACCTGTCCTCAAGAACAATGGATCGGACAGGGAGAAGTTTTCAACGAAAAGCCACACCCCTCCATCACCTTACCTCTAAGAGGGCTTTGCTAAAAGCTTTCAAGGTTGGGGATTACCCAGCATAAGCCACCCATTTCCTTGAATGTCTCAACAACAAATATTTCTCGGCTCCAAAGTCCAATGTTTTGCTGCTGTTTGGCCTCACTGTGCGTCGGGCACACATCCTGGTCTTTGGTTACCAATTATAGCGAGCCAGCCAAGAGGTCTGTGCCCATGGTGTATTGATCTCGATCAGGGGCGTCGCCATTTATACTTCCCAGCACATGCCAGAGTACATTTGGCTCCAGGATACTGGCAGGGATTCTCCCTGATATGCAGTGGCTGCCCTACAGCACGAGGCTGCTTGTCTTGGAGACATGTCCAGAGCAGTGGTATACAGTTCATGTCATTTGGGGGTAAGTCGCTCCAGCTTGCACAGGCTGGGAAATAGGTCTACTCCAACTGGGCTGCTCCCCTTAGCGGATGGGAGCCCCTCTGAGTCCATTCCCTCTTGAGAACTGGGGGCCTCCATGTGGGAGTGGAAGTGGAAGTTGACAAAATGCCTTCTCTGGCTTTCTGTCTTTGTGATTGGAGTGTTTATTTGTTCTTCATGTGTTTGTGTGTGTCAATGTGGTGTTAATCACGGCAGTCTGTGCTGTGCTTTGTGGGATCCTGTTTGTGATTCGTACTTTGTAGGTGTGTGAAACAGCACTTGCATTGAGTACTTGAGACGTCTTTGGTCAGTAACGGAGCTTGCATATGATCACACTAGGTATCATTCCCTCCTGCATTGTGTTTCAGCTGTGGTGGAACATTGGTTGACATATTCCCTTTCCAATGGGTAGGAATCTGCCCTTTGGTGCCTGGGAACTGCGATCCTGAGAGACCTTTTGGCATTGCATTTGTCTCTCTGCTATTGGATAACACCTGCTGTGATCAGCAGAGCTCTAGTCCATCTTGTAGTCCGCTAAGGGACAAGCAAGTATTTTTTTTTTTTTTTTACTTTGCATGGCCAGCATATTCTACAGATTCTGGTGAAACATGGCATCAAATGAATCATTTTCATATCTCCAAAACCAGTCTATGTAAAATATTCAGTTAGAGAAAGTTTGTTCAGTGAAATCCTTTTGGTTTTCATCATTGTGACCCTGAGAAAACGAGCATATTTCCAGGAGACATGTGGAAGTTAATGAAGCAAATTGAACTTTTCCTAATTTCTTTGCTTTTTCCTTTTTGGCTCTTTCTGCTTCCCAGGTCAGTAGGCATGACAACTGTGGTCCTGATTCCCTATCTTTCAATTTGCATGCTGTTTGTCGTTTTGTTGTTAAAATGAGGGAACGTAGTTCGAAAACATTGAGGATGTTGTTCATCCTCACCCTTTGCTTTGGTCCTCAGGACTGAGAGTTTCTTTTGTGCATGTACTTTTGCGTTTGTTTTGTGTGAAAGTGTTGTGGCTCTGGGAAACTCAAATGTGCTTCCCCAACGCACCCCTTTCAGGTGCATTCTCCAGATTTGGGCCACTTTTAGGGATAAGGCAATTGACATCACCTGCCGAGTTGATGTGTAAATGAGCTCCACTTCACTGAAAGGGAAGCACTTACCTATTCAATACTTCCTCCTCTGGAGAGAATTGGCCTCCATGGATTTCAGGTCCTGATGATCTGGCAAATAGCTAGTACTGAACTGATATCTGGTATGGAAGCTGCCTTAAGCTTCTTGCATTCTGAAGTATAAACCTTCTGCAGTCCCTAGGTTTCTTAGAGATCCAAAAAGACCTTATATCTGTTGCCAATTTGACAGCAAGGACCATAAGTTGAAATGATGACACTTGAAGTCTTTCTAAATGGCCTCTCTAGATTTGGGTAGCATGAAACTTCACCAAGGTAAGTGGCAAGCATTCCTTGACTCTCCGGGTCATTTCAAAGAGGATAGAGGATTGGAACATTGGATGCTGGGCACATCTAAGATTCCCTACCTTTGCCTACTTAGCAGAAGGTCTCAAAAGCATCCGTTTGCAATCAGAAATGCTGGTATGGCATCCAGCTGACAATTGCTTGCTTCTTGGTTTTCACTAAGTGAAGGTGTTAAGGACTTGAGGATTGTAATTGAAATATGTAATTAAAGCTAAGAAACTCATGAAAAGGAACACATTTCAGGATAGAGTAGGAAGGTGGGATAAATGTGTTGAGCCAAAAACCAACATTTGATGCATCATTGGGCTGAAACGAAACTCCACTTCGGGAAATGAATACTGTTATTAAAAATGCGTTTTTTTCAAGGCTGGATTGGGTTCCCCTCTGCCAAGAGAACACGTTTACTTGCAATGCTGCTTTCAATACCATGGTATGTGAACTATCCTGCCTTTAAGGGATCTCGATTTGCTTTTAAGATCTCTTCTCACTTTGGAGAAGAAAGAAGAATTCTCTTCAAAGGACTGATGAGCTTATTGGACCAGGTGTTTTGAAATATTTTGTTAACTTTGGATTAGTTGCGGGGCCCTTAAGGCAACTCAAGGAGGACTATTTCAGTCGTATATCTGGTATGGAAATTACAGAGAAAACATTGTGAAATGGGGGAGAAGCTTCTCCAATTACACAGGATGGATACATGGCACACCTGTCGATATTCTAGAAAGGGTACAAAGTTTCTGAAATGCAGGTATGCCTTGGGATAATCGGTCAGCCATGCTGACGGTTACATGAGAGCCACTTGATTAAGCTTCCTTCGCAACCCCTTGTCATGCGATCTTTAACCTTGCCTCTTTAAGTGTCTAACAGATAGTTAGGCTGAGGCTTTCCCAAAGTGCTTCAACTTCAAGAAGACTCTTACCAATGCAGTTTTGACAAACTGAGTAAACAGATGCACATGCTACTAACGTTTATGGATTTGCTTCGCAATAATGCTGATTTTGATCTGTGTTCTCCCGTTAAGGGAAGCTCTTCCCCTCAACTTCCTAACAACTTACAACAATGTCTTCCCTTCTGCTTCTGCGTGCCTGGATTACCTGCCAGAACGTCTTCCCCAGAGTGCCACCCTCACGCTGCTTTTCAGGCTTATTCTCCTGGATTCCTTATACAAGTTTATATAAGACTTGGATCAAGACTTGCAACGTGGCATTGCTTCCAACTCAGAATGCACTGTAGGGCTTTGCTTTCCTCCAGCAGCACGTAGCTAGAGTGGTCGTCACCCCATTCCCTGAAAGACTTGGGAAAAGATGAACCAGGAATCTAGGTTGAAAGCAAGTCCCCTAAAACAGAGATCCGCTGCTGAGTTTATGATTAACCACTCTATCCAAATCATACCCACATATTCTCCTCAGGGTTGCAGAGGACCAAAGAAAAGGGGGAATTGTACCATAGCCAGCTGAATGCAGCCCTTCCCAGGCAGCCCTTGCTGTGCACTGTGACCCACTGCCCCGTTACCAGGCAATGGTTACCAGGAGACCACTAATGCCACTGTGACCACCCTGCTCAGCCATTGGTGGGCAGTGTAGTGGGCCCCTGCCCCAAGCAAGCCACTGTCTGTCAGCCATCTTTAGTGGGGGCCCTTTGTTAGGCAGCAGTCAGTGGAGTGCTGCCCCTTCAGACCTGGAGCATGAGGTAAGAGGCAAGTGCCAGCCTTCTCCCCAGCATTCTTCTGCTCACACGGCCTTGGGCCAGCTTGTGTGATGGGGAGCCCAGAGAACAGGCTGGGGGTGTGTCCTGCAGGGCTCCAGAGCCAAGGCCATGAATGCCCACTGGCCCAGACCAGGCCTTGAGGCAGTGTTGAACCTCTACCACACACCGCCACTGTGACCCTAAGGGTATGGCTCACAGTCTGGGGTACCTGACCACCACTGTTTGGGTGGCCTGAGGAGCATTAAGACCTGTTGGGTCATGTGCACCCGGCTCCCTCAGTGATGAGAGCTAGCAAGCGTCTGGGACCTGGCCCTGAGGGAGCCACCAAGGCAGAGCTGCCTCCTCTGTGAGGCGTGGGCAGTGGTGGGAGGACCCAGACCAGCTCCTGGACAAACCCTCCATGGCAGGAGGACCACCACCCCTCCCAGGGACCCCTTTCTCTTAGGTGGGTCTGGACCTCAGAGGGTGAGTCTTGTGCCTTGGGACCTTGCCCTTTCTTGTCACCCAGAGAGTGACATTTGTTTGCTGGAGATTGATAGGATCATTGAGACCTGACTATGACCTGTCCTCAAGAACAATGGATCGGACAGGGAGAAGTTTTCAACGAAAAGCCACACCCCTCCATCACCTTACCTCTAAGAGGGCTTTGCTAAAAGCTTTCAAGGTTGGGGATTACCCAGCATAAGCCACCCATTTCCTTGAATGTCTCAACAACAAATATTTCTCGGCTCCAAAGTCCAATGTTTTGCTGCTGTTTGGCCTCACTGTGCGTCGGGCACACATCCTGGTCTTTGGTTACCAATTATAGCGAGCCAGCCAGGAGGTCTGTGCCCATGGTGTATTGATCTCGATCAGGGGCGTCGCCATTTATAGTTCCCAGCACATGCCAGAGTACATTTGGCTCCAGGATACTGGCAGGGATTCTCCCTGATATGCAGTGGCTGCCCTACAGCACGAGGCTGCTTGTCTTGGAGACATGTCCAGAGCAGTGGTATACAGTTCATGTCATTTGGGGGTAAGTCGCTCCAGCTTGCACAGGCTGGGAAATAGGTCTACTCCAACTGGGCTGCTCCCCTTAGCGGATGGGAGCCCCTCTGAGTCCATTCCCTCTTGAGAACTGGGGGCCTCCATGTGGGAGTGGAAGTGGAAGTTGACAAAATGCCTTCTCTGGCTTTCTGTCTTTGTGATTGGAGTGTTTATTTGTTCTTCATGTGTTTGTGTGTGTCAATGTGGTGTTAATCACGGCAGTCTGTGCTTTGGTTTGTGGGATCCTGTTTGTGATTCGTACATTGTAGGTGTGTGAAACAGCACTTGCATTGAGTACTTGAGACGTCTTTGGTCAGTAACGGAGCTTGCATATGATCCAACTAGGTATCATTCCCTCCTGCATTGTGTTTCAGCTGTGGTGGAACATTGGTTGACATATTCCCTTTCCAATGGGTAGGAATCTGCCCTTTGGTGCCTGGGAACTGCGATCCTGAGAGACCTTTTGGCATTGCATTTGTCTCTCTGCTATTGGATAACACCTGCTGTGATCAGCAGAGCTCTAGTCCATCTTGTAGTCCGCTAAGGGACAAGCAAGTATTTTTTTTTTTTTTTTTACATTGCATGGCCAGCATATTCTACAGATTCTGGTGAAACATGGCATCAAATGAATCATTTTCATATCTCCAAAACCAGTCTATGTAAAATATTCAGTTAGAGAAAGTTTGTTCAGTGAAATCCTTTTGGTTTTCATCATTGTGACCCTGAGAAAACGAGCATATTTCCAGGAGACATGTGGAAGTTAATGAAGCAAATTGAACTTTTCAAAATTTCTTTGCTTTTTCCTTTTTGGCTCTTTCTGCTTCCCAGGTCAGTAGGCATGACAACTGTGGTCCTGATTCCCTATCTTTCAATTTGCATGCTGTTTGTCGTTTTGTTGTTAAAATGAGGGAACGTAGTTCGAAAACATTGAGGATGTTGCTCATCCTCACCCTTTGCTTTGGTCCTCAGGACTGAGAGTTTCTTTTGTGCATGTACTTTTGCGTTTGTTTTGTGTGAAAGTGTTGTGGCTCTGGGAAACTCAAATGTGCTTCCCCAACGCACCCCTTTCAGGTGCATTCTCCAGATTTGGGCCACTTTTAGGGATAAGGCAATTGACATCAACTGCCGAGTTGATGTGTAAATGAGCTCCACTTCACTGAAAGGGAAGCACTTACCTATTCAATACTTCCTCCTCTGGAGAGAATTGGCCTCCATGGATTTCAGGTCCTGATGATCTGGCAAATAGCTAGTACTGAACTGATATCTGGTATGGAAGCTGTCTTAAGCTTCTTGCATTCTGAAGTATAAACCTTCTGCAGTCCCTAGGTTTCTTAGAGATCCAAAAAGACCTTATATCTGTTGCCAATTTGACAGCAAGGACCATAAGTTGAAATGATGACACTTGAAGTCTTTCTAAATGGCCTCTCTAGATTTGGGTAGCATGAAACTTCACCAAGGTAAGTGGCAAGCATTCCTTGACTCTCCGGGTCATTTCAAAGAGGATAGAGGATTGGAACATTGGATGCTGGGCACATCTAAGATTCCCTACCTTTGCCTACTTAGCAGAAGGTCTCAAAAGCATCCGTTTGCAATCAGAAATGCTGGTATGGCATCCAGCTGACAATTGCTTGCTTCTTGGTTTTCACTAAGTGAAGGTGTTAAGGACTTGAGGATTGTAATTGAAATATGGAATTAAAGCTAAGAAACTCATGAAAAGGAACACATTTCAGGATAGAGTAGGAAGGTGGGATAAATGTGTTGAGCCAAAAACCAACATTTGATGCATCATTGGGCTGAAACGAAACTCCACTTCGGGAAATGGATACTGTTATTAAAAATGCGTATTTTTCAAGGCTGGATTGGGTTCCCCTCTGCCAAGAGAACACGTTTACTTGCAATGCTGCTTTCAATACCATGGTATGTGAACTGTCCTGCCTTTAAGGGATCTCGATTTGCTTTTAAGATCTCTTCTCACTTTGGAGAAGAAAGAAGAATTCTCTTCAAAGGACTGATGAGCTTATTGGACCAGGTGTTTTGAAATATTTTGTTAACTTTGGATTAGTTGCGGGGCCCTTAAGGCAACTCAAGGAGGACTATTTCAGTCGTATATCTGGTATGGAAATTACAGAGAAAACATTGTGAAATGGGGGAGAAGCTTCTCCAATTACACAGGATGGATACATGGCACACCTGTCGATATTCTAGAAAGGGTACAAAGTTTCTGAAATGCAGGTATGCCTGGGGATAATCGGTCAGCCATGCTGACGGTTACATGAGAGCCACTTGATTAAGCTTCCTTCGCAACCCCTTGTCATGCGATCTTTAACCTTGCCTCTTTAAGTGTCTAACAGATAGTTAGGCTGAGGCTTTCCCAAAGTGCTTCAACTTCAAGAAGACTCTTACCAATGCAGTTTTGACAAACTGAGTAAACAGATGCATATGCTACTAACGTTTATGGATTTGCTTCGCAATAATGCTGATTTTGATCTGTGTTCTCCCGTTAAGGGAAGCTCTTCCCCTCAACTTCCTAACAACTTACAACAATGTCTTCCCTTCTGCTTCTGCGTGTCTGGATTACCTGCCAGAACGACTCCCCCAGAGTGCCACCCTCACGCTGCTTTTCAGGCTTATTCTCCTGGATTCCTTATACAAGTTTATATAAGACTTGGATCAAGACTTGCAACGTGGCATTGCTTCCAACTCAGAATGCACTGTAGGGCTTTGCTTTCCTCCAGCAGCACGTAGCTAGAGTGGTCGTCACCCCATTCCCTGAAAGACTTGGGAAAAAATGAACCAGGAATCTAGGTTGAAAGCAAGTCCCCTAAAACAGAGATCCGCTGCTGAGTTTATGATTAACCACTCTATCCAAATCATACCCACATATTCTCCTCAGGGTTGCAGAGGACCAAAGAAAAGGGGGAATTGTACCATAGCCAGCTGAATGCAGCCCTTCCCAGGCAGCCCTTGCTGTGCACTGTGACCCACTGCCCCGTTACCAGGCAATGGTTACCAGGAGACCACTAATGCCACTGTGACCACCCTGCTCAGCCATTGGTGGGCAGTGTAGTGGGCCCCTGCCCCAAGCAAGCCACTGTCTGTCAGCCATCTTTAGTGGGGGCCCTTTGTTAGGCAGCAGTCAGTGGAGTGCTGCCCCTTCAGACCTGGAGCATGAGGTAAGAGGCAAGTGCCAGCCTTCTCCCCAGCATTCTTCTGCTCACACGGCCTTGGGCCAGCTTGTGTGATGGGGAGCCCAGAGAACAGGCTGGGGGTGTGTCCTGCAGGGCTCCAGAGCCAAGGCCATGAATGCCCACTGGCCCAGACCAGGCCTTGAGGCAGTGTTGAACCTCTACCACACACCGCCACTGTGACCCTAAGGGTATGGCTCACAGTCTGGGGTACCTGACCACCACTGTTTGGGTGGCCTGAGGAGCATTAAGACCTGTTGGGTCATGTGCACCCGGCTCCCTCAGTGATGAGAGCTAGCAAGCGTCTGGGACCTGGCCCTGAGGGAGCCACCAAGGCAGAGCTGCCTCCTCTGTGAGGCGTGGGCAGTGGTGGGAGGACCCAGACCAGCTCCTGGACAAACCCTCCATGGCAGGAGGACCACCACCCCTCCCAGGGACCCCTTTCTCTTAGGTGGGTCTGGACCTCAGAGGGTGAGTCTTGTGCCTTGGGACCTTGCCCTTTCTTGTCACCCAGAGAGTGACATTTGTTTGCTGGAGATTGATAGGATCATTGAGACCTGACTATGACCTGTCCTCAAGAACAATGGATCGGACAGGGAGAAGTTTTCAACGAAAAGCCACACCCCTCCATCACCTTACCTCTAAGAGGGCTTTGCTAAAAGCTTTCAAGGTTGGGGATTACCCAGCATAAGCCACCCATTTCCTTGAATGTCTCAACAACAAATATTTCTCGGCTCCAAAGTCCAATGTTTTGCTGCTGTTTGGCCTCACTGTGCGTCGGGCACACATCCTGGTCTTTGGTTACCAATTATAGCGAGCCAGCCAGGAGGTCTGTGCCCATGGTGTATTGATCTCGATCAGGGGCGTCGCCATTTATAGTTCCCAGCACATGCCAGAGTACATTTGGCTCCAGGATACTGGCAGGGATTCTCCCTGATATGCAGTGGCTGCCCTACAGCACGAGGCTGCTTGTCTTGGAGACATGTCCAGAGCAGTGGTATACAGTTCATGTCATTTGGGGGTAAGTCGCTCCAGCTTGCACAGGCTGGGAAATAGGTCTACTCCAACTGGGCTGCTCCCCTTAGCGGATGGGAGCCCCTCTGAGTCCATTCCCTCTTGAGAACTGGGGGCCTCCATGTGGGAGTGGAAGTGGAAGTTGACAAAATGCCTTCTCTGGCTTTCTGTCTTTGTGATTGGAGTGTTTATTTGTTCTTCATGTGTTTGTGTGTGTCAATGTGGTGTTAATCACGGCAGTCTGTGCTTTGGTTTGTGGGATCCTGTTTGTGATTCGTACATTGTAGGTGTGTGAAACAGCACTTGCATTGAGTACTTGAGACGTCTTTGGTCAGTAACGGAGCTTGCATATGATCCAACTAGGTATCATTCCGTCCTGCATTGTGTTTCAGCTGTGGTGGAACATTGGTTGACATATTCCCTTTCCAATGGGTAGGAATCTGCCCTTTGGTGCCTGGGAACTGCGATCCTGAGAGACCTTTTGGCATTGCATTTGTCTCTCTGCTATTGGATAACACCTGCTGTGATCAGCAGAGCTCTAGTCCATCTTGTAGTCCGCTAAGGGACAAGCAAGTATTTTTTTTTTTTTTTTTACATTGCATGGCCAGCATATTCTACAGATTCTGGTGAAACATGGCATCAAATGAATCATTTTCATATCTCCAAAACCAGTCTATGTAAAATATTCAGTTAGAGAAAGTTTGTTCAGTGAAATCCTTTTGGTTTTCATCATTGTGACCCTGAGAAAACGAGCATATTTCCAGGAGACATGTGGAAGTTAATGAAGCAAATTGAACTTTTCAAAATTTCTTTGCTTTTTCCTTTTTGGCTCTTTCTGCTTCCCAGGTCAGTAGGCATGACAACTGTGGTCCTGATTCCCTATCTTTCAATTTGCATGCTGTTTGTCGTTTTGTTGTTAAAATGAGGGAACGTAGTTCGAAAACATTGAGGATGTTGCTCATCCTCACCCTTTGCTTTGGTCCTCAGGACTGAGAGTTTCTTTTGTGCATGTACTTTTGCGTTTGTTTTGTGTGAAAGTGTTGTGGCTCTGGGAAACTCAAATGTGCTTCCCCAACGCACCCCTTTCAGGTGCATTCTCCAGATTTGGGCCACTTTTAGGGATAAGGCAATTGACATCAACTGCCGAGTTGATGTGTAAATGAGCTCCACTTCACTGAAAGGGAAGCACTTACCTATTCAATACTTCCTCCTCTGGAGAGAATTGGCCTCCATGGATTTCAGGTCCTGATGATCTGGCAAATAGCTAGTACTGAACTGATATCTGGTATGGAAGCTGTCTTAAGCTTCTTGCATTCTGAAGTATAAACCTTCTGCAGTCCCTAGGTTTCTTAGAGATCCAAAAAGACCTTATATCTGTTGCCAATTTGACAGCAAGGACCATAAGTTGAAATGATGACACTTGAAGTCTTTCTAAATGGCCTCTCTAGATTTGGGGAGCATGAAACTTCACCAAGGTAAGTGGCAAGCATTCCTTGACTCTCCGGGTCATTTCAAAGAGGATAGAGGATTGGAACATTGGATGCTGGGCACATCTAAGATTCCCTACCTTTGCCTACTTAGCAGAAGGTCTCAAAAGCATCCGTTTGCAATCAGAAATGCTGGTATGGCATCCAGCTGACAATTGCTTGCTTCTTGGTTTTCACTAAGTGAAGGTGTTAAGGACTTGAGGATTGTAATTGAAATATGGAATTAAAGCTAAGAAACTCATGAAAAGGAACACATTTCAGGATAGAGTAGGAAGGTGGGATAAATGTGTTGAGCCAAAAACCAACATTTGATGCATCATTGGGCTGAAACGAAACTCCACTTCGGGAAATCGATACTGTTATTAAAAATGCGTATTTTTCAAGGCTGGATTGGATTCCCCTCTGCCAAGAGAACACGTTTACTTGCAATGCTGCTTTCAATACCATGGTATGTGAACTGTCCTGCCTTTAAGGGATCTCGATTTGCTTTTAAGATCTCTTCTCACTTTGGAGAAGAAAGAAGAATTCTCTTCAAAGGACTGATGAGCTTATTGGACCAGGTGTTTTGAAATATTTTGTTAACTTTGGATTAGTTGCGGGGCCCTTAAGGCAACTCAAGGAGGACTATTTCAGTCGTATATCTGGTATGGAAATTACAGAGAAAACATTGTGAAATGGGGGAGAAGCTTCTCCAATTACACAGGATGGATACATGGCACACCTGTCGATATTCTAGAAAGGGTACAAAGTTTCTGAAATGCAGGTATGCCTTGGGATAATCGGTCAGCCATGCTGACGGTTACATGAGAGCCACTTGATTAAGCTTCCTTCGCAACCCCTTGTCATGCGATCTTTAACCTTGCCTCTTTAAGTGTCTAACAGATAGTTAGGCTGAGGCTTTCCCAAAGTGCTTCAACTTCAAGAAGACTCTTACCAATGCAGTTTTGACAAACTGAGTAAACAGATGCACATGCTACTAACGTTTATGGATTTGCTTCGCAATAATGCTGATTTTGATCTGTGTTCTCCCGTTAAGGGAAGCTCTTCCCCTCAACTTCCTAACAACTTACAACAATGTCTTCCCTTCTGCTTCTGCGTGTCTGGATTACCTGCCAGAACGACTCCCCCAGAGTGCCACCCTCACGCTGCTTTTCAGGCTTATTCTCCTGGATTCCTTATACAAGTTTATATAAGACTTGGATCAAGACTTGCAACGTGGCATTGCTTCCAACTCAGAATGCACTGTAGGGCTTTGCTTTCCTCCAGCAGCACGTAGCTAGAGTGGTCGTCACCCCATTCCCTGAAAGACTTGGGAAAAGATGAACCAGGAATCTACGTTGAAAGCAAGTCCCCTAAAACAGAGATCCGCTGCTGAGTTTATGATTAACCACTCTATCCAAATCATACCCACATATTCTCCTCAGGGTTGCAGAGGACCAAAGAAAAGGGGGAATTGTACCATAGCCAGCTGAATGCAGCCCTTCCCAGGCAGCCCTTGCTGTGCACTGTGACCCACTGCCCCGTTACCAGGCAATGGTTACCAGGAGACCACTAATGCCACTGTGACCACCCTGCTCAGCCATTGGTGGGCAGTGTAGTGGGCCCCTGCCCCAAGCAAGCCACTGTCTGTCAGCCATCTTTAGTGGGGGCCCTTTGTTAGGCAGCAGTCAGTGGAGTGCTGCCCCTTCAGACCTGGAGCATGAGGTAAGAGGCAAGTGCCAGCCTTCTCCCCAGCATTCTTCTGCTCACACGGCCTTGGGCCAGCTTGTGTGATGGGGAGCCCAGAGAACAGGCTGGGGGTGTGTCCTGCAGGGCTCCAGAGCCAAGGCCATGAATGACCATTGGCCCAGACCAGGCCTTGAGGCAGTGTTGAACCTCTACCACACACCGCCACTGTGACCCTAAGGGTATGGCTCACAGTCTGGGGTACCTGACCACCACTGTTTGGGTGGCCTGAGGAGCATTAAGACCTGTTGGGTCATGTGCACCCGGCTCCCTCAGTGATGAGAGCTAGCAAGCGTCTGGGACCTGGCCCTGAGGGAGCCACCAAGGCAGAGCTGCCTCCTCTGTGAGGCGTGGGCAGTGGTGGGAGGACCCAGACCAGCTCCTGGACAAACCCTCCATGGCAGGAGGACCACCACCCCTCCCAGGGACCCCTTTCTCTTAGGTGGGTCTGGACCTCAGAGGGTGAGTCTTGTGCCTTGGGACCTTGCCCTTTCTTGTCACCCAGAGAGTGACATTTGTTTGCTGGAGATTGATAGGATCATTGAGACCTGACTATGACCTGTCCTCAAGAACAATGGATCGGACAGGGAGAAGTTTTCAACGAAAAGCCACACCCCTCCATCACCTTACCTCTAAGAGGGCTTTGCTAAAAGCTTTCAAGGTTGGGGATTACCCAGCATAAGCCACCCATTTCCTTGAATGTCTCAACAACAAATATTTCTCGGCTCCAAAGTCCAATGTTTTGCTGCTGTTTGGCCTCACTGTGCGTCGGGCACACATCCTGGTCTTTGGTTACCAATTATAGCGAGCCAGCCAAGAGGTCTGTGCCCATGGTGTATTGATCTCGATCAGGGGCGTCGCCATTTATACTTCCCAGCACATGCCAGAGTACATTTGGCTCCAGGATACTGGCAGGGATTCTCTCTGATATGCAGTGGCTGCCCTACAGCACGAGGCTGCTTGTCTTGGAGACATGTCCAGAGCAGTGGTATACAGTTCATGTCATTTGGGGGTAAGTCGCTCCAGCTTGCACAGGCTGGGAAATAGGTCTACTCCAACTGGGCTGCTCCCCTTAGCGGATGGGAGCCCCTCTGAGTCCATTCCCTCTTGAGAACTGGGGGCCTCCATGTGGGAGTGGAAGTGGAAGTTGACAAAATGCCTTCTCTGGCTTTCTGTCTTTGTGATTGGAGTGTTTATTTGTTCTTCATGTGTTTGTGTGTGTCAATGTGGTGTTAATCACGGCAGTCTGTGCTTTGGTTTGTGGGATCCTGTTTGTGATTCGTACATTGTAGGTGTGTGAAACAGCACTTGCATTGAGTACTTGAGACGTCTTTGGTCAGTAACGGAGGTTGCATATGATCCAACTAGGTATCATTCCCTCCTGCATTGTGTTTCAGCTGTGGTGGAACATTGGTTGACATATTCCCTTTCCAATGGGTAGGAATCTGCCCTTTGGTGCCTGGGAACTGCGATCCTGAGAGACCTTTTGGCATTGCATTTGTCTCTCTGCTATTGGATAACACCTGCTGTGATCAGCAGAGCTCTAGTCCATCTTGTAGTCCGCTAAGGGACAAGCAAGTATTTTTTTTTTTTTTTTACATTGCATGGCCAGCATATTCTACAGATTCTGGTGAAACATGGCATCAAATGAATCATTTTCATATCTCCAAAACCAGTCTATGTAAAATATTCAGTTAGAGAAAGTTTGTTCAGTGAAATCCTTTTGGTTTTCATCATTGTGACCCTGAGAAAACGAGCATATCTCCAGGAGACATGTGGAAGTTAATGAAGCAAATTGAACTTTTCCTAATTTCTTTGCTTTTTACTTTTTGGCTCTTTCTGCTTCCCAGGTCAGTAGGCATGACAACTGTGGTCCTGATTCCCTATCTTTCAATTTGCATGCTGTTTGTCATTTTGTTGTTAAAATGAGGGAACGTAGTTCGAAAACATTGAGGATGTTGTTCATCCTCACCCTTTGCTTTGGTCCTCAGGACTGAGAGTTTCTTTTGTGCATGTACTTTTGCGTTTGTTTTGTGTGAAAGTGTTGTGGCTCTGGGAAACTCAAATGTGCTTCCCCAACGCACCCCTTTCAGGTGCATTCTCCAGATTTGGGCCACTTTTAGGGATAAGGCAATTGACATCAACTGCCGAGTTGATGTGTAAATGAGCTCCACTTCACTGAAAGGGAAGCACTTACCTATTCAATACTTCCTCCTCTGGAGAGAATTGGCCTCCATGGATTTCAGGTCCTGATGATCTGGCAAATAGCTAGTACTGAACTGATATCTGGTATGGAAGCTGCCTTAAGCTTCTTGCATTCTGAAGTATAAACCTTCTGCAGTCCCTAGGTTTCTTAGAGATCCAAAAAGACCTTTTATCTGTTGCCAATTTGACAGCAAGGACCATAAGTTGAAATGATGACACTTGAAGTCTTTCTAAATGGCCTCTCTAGATTTGGGGAGCATGAAACTTCACCAAGGTAAGTGGCAAGCATTCCTTGACTCTCCGGGTCATTTCAAAGAGGATAGAGGATTGGAACATTGGATGCTGGGCACATCTAAGATTCCCTACCTTTGCCTACTTAGCAGAAGGTCTCAAAAGCATCCGTTTGCAATCAGAAATGCTGGTATGGCATCCAGCTGACTATTGCTTGCTTCTTGGTTTTCACTAAGTGAAGGTGTTAAGGACTTGAGGATTGTAATTGAAATATGGAATTAAAGCTAAGAAACTCATGAAAAGGAACACATTTCAGGATAGAGTAGGAAGGTGGGATAAATGTGTTGAGCCAAAAACCAACATTTGATGCATCATTGGGCTGAAACGAAACTCCACTTCGGGAAATGGATACTGTTATTAAAAATGCGTTTTTTTCAAGGCTGGATTGGGTTCCCCTCTGCCAAGAGAACACGTTTACTTGCAATGCTGCTTTCAATACCATGGTATGTGAACTGTCCTGCCTTTAAGGGATCTCGATTTGCTTTTAAGATCTCTTCTCACTTTGGAGAAGAAAGAAGAATTCTCTTCAAAGGACTGATGAGCTTATTGGACCAGGTGTTTTGAAATATTTTGTTAACTTTGGATTAGTTGCGGGGCCCTTAAGGCAACTCAAGGAGGACTATTTCAGTCGTATATCTGGTATGGAAATTACAGAGAAAACATTGTGAAATGGGGGAGAAGCTTCTCCAATTACACAGGATGGATACATGGCACACCTGTCGATATTCTAGAAAGGGTACAAAGTTTCTGAAATGCAGGTATGCCTTGGGATAATCGGTCAGCCATGCTGACGGTTACATGAGAGCCACTTGATTAAGCTTCCTTCTCAACCCCTTGTCATGCGATCTTTAACCTTGCCTCTTTAAGTGTCTAACAGATAGTTAGGCTGAGGCTTTCCCAAAGTGCTTCAACTTCAAGAAGACTCTTACCAATGCAGTTTTGACAAACTGAGTAAACAGATGCACATGCTACTAACGTTTATGGATTTGCTTCACAATAATGCTGATTTTGATCTGTGTTCTCCCGTTAAGGGAAGCTCTTCCCCTCAACTTCCTAACAACTTACAACAATGTCTTCCCTTCTGCTTCTGAGTGCCTGGATTACCTGCCAGAACGTCTCCCCCAGAATGCCACCCTCACGCTGCTTTTCAGGCTTATTCTCCTGGATTCCTTATACAAGTTTATATAAGACTTGGATCAAGACTTGCAATGTGGCATTGCTTCCAACTCAGAATGCACTGTAGGGCTTTGCTTTCCTCCAGCAGCACGTAGCTAGAGTGGTCGTCACCCCATTCCCTGAAAGACTTGGGAAAAGATGAACCAGGAATCTACGTTGAAAGCAAGTCCCCTAAAACAGAGATCCGCTGCTGAGTTTATGATTAACCACTCTATCCAAATCATACCCACATATTCTCCTCAGGGTTGCAGAGGACCAAAGAAAAGGGGGAATTGTACCATAGCCAGCTGAATGCAGCCCTTCCCAGGCAGCCCTTGCTGTGCACTGTGACCCACTGCCCCGTTACCAGGCAATGGTTACCAGGAGACCACTAATGCCACTGTGACCACCCTGCTCAGCCATTGGTGGGCAGTGTAGTGGGCCCCTGCCCCAAGCAAGCCACTGTCTGTCAGCCATCTTTAGTGGGGGCCCTTTGTTAGGCAGCAGTCAGTGGAGTGCTGCCCCTTCAGACCTGGAGCATGAGGTAAGAGGCAAGTGCCAGCCTTCTCCCCAGCATTCTTCTGCTCACACGGCCTTGGGCCAGCTTGTGTGATGGGGAGCCCAGAGAACAGGCTGGGGGTGTGTCCTGCAGGGCTCCAGAGCCAAGGCCATGAATGACCATTGGCCCAGACCAGGCCTTGAGGCAGTGTTGAACCTCTACCACACACCGCCACTGTGACCCTAAGGGTATGGCTCACAGTCTGGGGTACCTGACCACCACTGTTTGGGTGGCCTGAGGAGCATTAAGACCTGTTGGGTCATGTGCACCCGGCTCCCTCAGTGATGAGAGCTAGCAAGCGTCTGGGACCTGGCCCTGAGGGAGCCACCAAGGCAGAGCTGCCTCCTCTGTGAGGCGTGGGCAGTGGTGGGAGGACCCAGACCAGCTCCTGGACAAACCCTCCATGGCAGGAGGACCACCACCCCTCCCAGGGACCCCTTTCTCTTAGGTGGGTCTGGACCTCAGAGGGTGAGTCTTGTGCCTTGGGACCTTGCCCTTTCTTGTCACCCAGAGAGTGACATTTGTTTGCTGGAGATTGATAGGATCATTGAGACCTGACTATGACCTGTCCTCAAGAACAATGGATCGGACAGGGAGAAGTTTTCAACGAAAAGCCACACCCCTCCATCACCTTACCTCTAAGAGGGCTTTGCTAAAAGCTTTCAAGGTTGGGGATTACCCAGCATAAGCCACCCATTTCCTTGAATGTCTCAACAACAAATATTTCTCGGCTCCAAAGTCCAATGTTTTGCTGCTGTTTGGCCTCACTGTGCGTCGGGCACACATCCTGGTCTTTGGTTACCAATTATAGCGAGCCAGCCAGGAGGTCTGTGCCCATGGTGTATTGATCTCGATCAGGGGCGTCGCCATTTATACTTCCCAGCACATGCCAGAGTACATTTGGCTCCAGGATACTGGCAGGGATTCTCCCTGATATGCAGTGGCTGCCCTACAGCACGAGGCTGCTTGTCTTGGAGACATGTCCAGAGCAGTGGTATACAGTTCATGTCATTTGGGGGTAAGTCGCTCCAGCTTGCACAGGCTGGGAAATAGGTCTACTCCAACTGGGCTGCTCCCCTTAGCGGATGGGAGCCCCTCTGAGTCCATTCCCTCTTGAGAACTGGGGGCCTCCATGTGGGAGTGGAAGTGGAAGTTGACAAAATGCCTTCTCTGGCTTTCTGTCTTTGTGATTGGAGTGTTTATTTGTTCTTCATGTGTTTGTGTGTGTCAATGTGGTGTTAATCACGGCAGTCTGTGCTTTGGTTTGTGGGATCCTGTTTGTGATTCGTACATTGTAGGTGTGTGAAACAGCACTTGCATTGAGTACTTGAGACGTCTTTGGTCAGTAACGGAGCTTGCATATGATCCAACTAGGTATCATTCCGTCCTGCATTGTGTTTCAGCTGTGGTGGAACATTGGTTGATATATTCCCTTTCCAATGGGTAGGAATCTGCCCTTTGGTGCCTGGGAACTGCGATCCTGAGAGACCTTTTGGCATTGCATTTGTCTCTCTGCTATTGGATAACACCTGCTGTGATCAGCAGAGCTCTAGTCCATCTTGTAGTCCGCTAAGGGACAAGCAAGTATTTTTTTTTTTTTTACATTGCATGGCCAGCATATTCTACAGATTCTGGTGAAACATGGCATCAAATGAATCATTTTCATATCTCCAAAACCAGTCTATGTAAAATATTCAGTTAGAGAAAGTTTGTTCAGTGAAATCCTTTTGGTTTTCATCATTGTGACCCTGAGAAAACGAGCATATTTCCAGGAGACATGTGGAAGTTAATGAAGCAAATTGAACTTTTCCTAATTTCTTTGCTATTTACTTTTTGGCTCTTTCTGCTTCCCAGGTCAGTAGGCATGACAACTGTGGTCCTGATTCCCTATCTTTCAATTTGCATGCTGTTTGTCGTTTTGTTGTTAAAATGAGGGAACGTAGTTCGAAAACATTGAGGATGTTGTTCATCCTCACCCTTTGCTTTGGTCCTCAGGACTGAGAGTTTCTTTTGTGCATGTACTTTTGCGTTTGTTTTGTGTGAAAGTGTTGTGGCTCTGGGAAACTCAAATGTGCTTCCCCAACGCACCCCTTTCAGGTGCATTCTCCAGATTTGGGCCACTTTTAGGGATAAGGCAATTGACATCACCTGCCGAGTTGATGTGTAAATGAGCTCCACTTCACTGAAAGGGAAGCACTTACCTATTCAATACTTCCTCCTCTGGAGAGAATTGGCCTCCATGGTTTTCAGGTCCTGATGATCTGGCAAATAGCTAGTACTGAACTGATATCTGGTATGGAAGCTGCCTTAAGCTTCTTGCATTCTGAAGTATAAACCTTCTGCAGTCCCTAGGTTTCTTAGAGATCCAAAAAGACCTTATATCTGTTGCCAATTTGACAGCAAGGACCATAAGTTGAAATGATGACACTTGAAGTCTTTCTAAATGGCCTCTCTAGATTTGGGTAGCATGAAACTTCACCAAGGTAAGTGGCAAGCATTCCTTGACTCTCCGGGTCATTTCAAAGAGGATAGAGGATTGGAACATTGGATGCTGGGCACATCTAAGATTCCCTACCTTTGCCTACTTAGCAGAAGGTCTCAAAAGCATCCGTTTGCAATCAGAAATGCTGGTATGGCATCCAGCTGACAATTGCTTGCTTCTTGGTTTTCACTAAGTGAAAGTGTTAAGGACTTGAGGATTGTAATTGAAATATGTAATTAAAGCTAAGAAACTCATGAAAAGGAACACATTTCAGGATAGAGTAGGAAGGTGGGATAAATGTGTTGAGCCAAAAACCAACATTTGATGCATCATTGGGCTGAAACGAAACTCCACTTCGGGAAATGGATACTGTTATTAAAAATGCGTTTTTTTCAAGGCTGGATTGGGTTCCCCTCTGCCAAGAGAACACGTTTACTTGCAATGCTGCTTTCAATACCATGGTATGTGAACTGTCCTGCCTTTAAGGGATCTCGATTTGCTTTTAAGATCTCTTCTCACTTTGGAGAAGAAAGAAGAATTCTCTTCAAAGGACTGATGAGCTTATTGGACCAGGTGTTTTGAAATATTTTGTTAACTTTGGATTAGTTGCGGGGCCCTTAAGGCAACTCAAGGAGGACTATTTCAGTCGTATATCTGGTATGGAAATTACAGAGAAAACATTGTGAAATGGGGGAGAAGCTTCTCCAATTACACAGGATGGATACATGGCACACCTGTCGATATTCTAGAAAGGGTACAAAGTTTCTGAAATGCAGGTATGCCTTGGGATAATCGGTCAGCCATGCTGACGGTTACATGAGAGCCACTTGATTAAGCTTCCTTCGCAACCCCTTGTCATGCGATCTTTAACCTTGCCTCTTTAAGTGTCTAACAGATAGTTAGGCTGAGGCTTTCCCAAAGTGCTTCAACTTCAAGAAGACTCTTACCAATGCAGTTTTGACAAACTGAGTAAACAGATGCATATGCTACTAACGTTTATGGATTTGCTTCGCAATAATGCTGATTTTGATCTGTGTTCTCCCGTTAAGGGAAGCTCTTCCCCTCAACTTCCTAACAACTTACAACAATGTCTTCCCTTCTGCTTCTGCGTGTCTGGATTACCTGCCAGAACGTCTCCCCCAGAGTGCCACCCTCACGCTGCTTTTCAGGCTTATTCTCCTGGATTCCTTATACAAGTTTATATAAGACTTGGATCAAGACTTGCAACGTGGCATTGCTTCCAACTCAGAATGCACTCTAGGGCTTTGCTTTCCTCCAGCAGCACGTAGCTAGAGTGGTCGTCACCCCATTCCCTGAAAGACTTGGGAAAAGATGAACCAGGAATCTAGGTTGAAAGCAAGTCCCCTAAAACAGAGATCCGCTGCTGAGTTTATGATTAACCACTCTATCCAAATCATACCCACATATTCTCCTCAGGGTTGCAGAGGACCAAAGAAAAGGGGGAATTGTACCATAGCCAGCTGAATGCAGCCCTTCCCAGGCAGCCCTTGCTGTGCACTGTGACCCACTGCCCCGTTACCAGGCAATGGTTACCAGGAGACCACTAATGCCACTGTGACCACCCTGCTCAGCCATTGGTGGGCAGTGTAGTGGGCCCCTGCCCCAAGCAAGCCACTGTCTGTCAGCCATCTTTAGTGGGGGCCCTTTGTTAGGCAGCAGTCAGTGGAGTGCTGCCCCTTCAGACCTGGAGCATGAGGTAAGAGGCAAGTGCCAGCCTTCTCCCCAGCATTCTTCTGCTCACACGGCCTTGGGCCAGCTTGTGTGATGGGGAGCCCAGAGAACAGGCTGGGGGTGTGTCCTGCAGGGCTCCAGAGCCAAGGCCATGAATGACCATTGGCCCAGACCAGGCCTTGAGGCAGTGTTGAACCTCTACCACACACCGCCACTGTGACCCTAAGGGTATGGCTCACAGTCTGGGGTACCTGACCACCACTGTTTGGGTGGCCTGAGGAGCATTAAGACCTGTTGGGTCATGTGCACCCGGCTCCCTCAGTGATGAGAGCTAGCAAGCGTCTGGGACCTGGCCCTGAGGGAGCCACCAAGGCAGAGCTGCCTCCTCTGTGAGGCGTGGGCAGTGGTGGGAGGACCCAGACCAGCTCCTGGACATACCCTCCATGGCAGGAGGACCACCACCCCTCCCAGGGACCCCTTTCTCTTAGGTGGGTCTGGACCTCAGAGGATGAGTCTTGTGCCTTGGGACCTTGCCCTTTCTTGTCACCCAGAGAGTGACATTTGTTTGCTGGAGATTGATAGGAACATTGAGACCTGACTATGACCTGTCCTCAAGAACAATGGATCGGACAGGGAGAAGTTTTCAACGAAAAGCCACACCCCTCCATCACCTTACCTCTAAGAGGGCTTTGCTAAAAGCTTTCATGGTTGGGGATTACCCAGCATAAGCCACCCATTTCCTTGAATGTCTCAACAACAAATATTTCTCGGCTCCAAAGTCCAATGTTTTGCTGCTGTTTGGCCTCACTGTGCGTCGGGCACACATCCTGGTCTTTGGTTACCAATTATAGCGAGCCAGCCAGGAGGTCTGTGCCCATGGTGTATTGATCTCGATCAGGGGTGTCGCCATTTATACTTCCCAGCACATGCCAGAGCACATTTGGCTCCAGGATACTGGCAGGGATTCTCCCTGATATGCAGTGGCTGCCCTACAGCACGAGGCTGCTTGTCTTGGAGACATGTCCAGAGCAGTGGTATACAGTTCATGTCATTTGGGGGTAAGTCGCTCCAGCTTGCACAGGCTGGGAAATAGGTCTACTCCAACTGGGCTGCTCCCCTTAGCGGATGGGAGCCCCTCTGAGTCCATTCCCTCTTGAGAACTGGGGGCCTCCATGTGGGAGTGGAAGTGGAAGTTGACAAAATGCCTTCTCTGGCTTTCTGTCTTTGTGATTGGAGTGTTTATTTGTTCTTCATGTGTTTGTGTGTGTCAATGTGGTGTTAATCACGGCAGTCTGTGCTTTGGTTTGTGGGATCCTCTTTGTGATTCGTACATTGTAGGTGTGTGAAACAGCACTTGCATTGAGTACTTGAGACGTCTTTGGTCAGTAACGGAGCTTGCATATGATCCAACTAGGTATCATTCCGTCCTGCATTGTGTTTCAGCTGTGGTGGAACATTGGTTGACATATTCCCTTTCCAATGGGTAGGAATCTGCCCTTTGGTGCCTGGGAACTGCGATCCTGAGAGACCTTTTGGCATTGCATTTGTCTCTCTGCTATTGGATAACACCTGCTGTGATCAGCAGAGCTCTAGTCCATCTTGTAGTCCGCTAAGGGACAAGCAAGTATTTTTTTTTTTTTTTTTACTTTGCATGGCCAGCATATTCTACAGATTCTGGTGAAACATGGCATCAAATGAATCATTTTCATATCTCCAAAACCAGTCTATGTAAAATATTCAGTTAGAGAAAGTTTGTTCAGTGAAATCCTTTTGGTTTTCATCATTGTGACCCTGAGAAAACGAGCATATTTCCAGGAGACATGTGGAAGTTAATGAAGCAAATTGAACTTTTCCTAATTTCTTTGCTTTTTCCTTTTTGGCTCTTTCTGCTTCCCAGGTCAGTAGGCATGACAACTGTGGTCCTGATTCCCTATCTTTCAATTTGCATGCTGTTTGTCGTTTTGTTGTTAAAATGAGGGAACGTAGTTCGAAAACATTGAGGATGTTGTTGATCCTCACCCTTTGCTTTGGTCCTCAGGACTGAGAGTTTCTTTTGTGCATGTACTTTTGCGTTTGTTTTGTGTGAAAGTGTTGTGGCTCTGGGAAACTCAAATGTGCTTCCCCAACGCACCCCTTTCAGGTGCATTCTCCAGATTTGGGCCACTTTTAGGGATAAGGCAATTGACATCAACTGCCGAGTTGATGTGTAAATGAGCTCCACTTCACTGAAAGGGAAGCACTTACCTATTCAATACTTCCTCCTCTGGAGAGAATTGGCCTCCATGGATTTCAGGTCCTGATGATCTGGCAAATAGCTAGTACTGAACTGATATCTGGTATGGAAGCTGCCTTAAGCTTCTTGCATTCTGAAGTATAAACCTTCTGCAGTCCCTAGGTTTCTTAGAGATCCAAAAAGACCTTATATCTGTTGCCAATTTGACAGCAAGGACCATAAGTTGAAATGATGACACTTGAAGTCTTTCTAAATGGCCTCTCTAGATTTGGGGAGCATGAAACTTCACCAAGGTAAGTGGCAAGCATTCCTTGACTCTCCGGGTCATTTCAAAGAGGATAGAGGATTGGAACATTGGATGCTGGGCACATCTAAGATTCCCTACCTTTGCCTACTTAGCAGAAGGTCTCAAAAGCATCCGTTTGCAATCAGAAATGCTGGTATGGCATCCAGCTGACAATTGCTTGCTTCTTGGTTTTCACTAAGTGAAGGTGTTAAGGACTTGAGGATTGTAATTGAAATATGTAATTAAAGCTAAGAAACTCATGAAAAGGAACACATTTCAGGATAGAGTAGGAAGGTGGGATAAATGTGTTGAGCCAAAAACCAACATTTGATGCATCATTGGGCTGAAACGAAACTCCACTTCGGGAAATGGATACTGTTATTAAAAATGCGTTTTTTTCAAGGCTGGATTGGGTTCCCCTCTGCCAAGAGAACACGTTTACTTGCAATGCTGCTTTCAATACCATGGTATGTGAACTGTCCTGCCTTTAAGGGATCTCGATTTGCTTTTAAGATCTCTTCTCACTTTGGAGAAGAAAGAAGAATTCTCTTCAAAGGACTGATGAGCTTATTGGACCAGGTGTTTTGAAATATTTTGTTAACTTTGGATTAGTTGCGGGGCCCTTAAGGCAACTCAAGGAGGACTATTTCAGTCGTATATCTGGTATGGAAATTACAGAGAAAACATTGTGAAATGGGGGAGAAGCTTCTCCAATTACACAGGATGGATACATGGCACACCTGTCGATATTCTAGAAAGGGTACAAAGTTTCTGAAATGCAGGTATGCCTTGGGATAATCGGTCAGCCATGCTGACGGTTACATGAGAGCCACTTGATTAAGCTTCCTTCGCAACCCCTTGTCATGCGATCTTTAACCTTGCCTCTTTAAGTGTCTAACAGATAGTTAGGCTGAGGCTTTCCCAAAGTGCTTCAACTTCAAGAAGACTCTTACCAATGCAGTTTTGACAAACTGAGTAAACAGATGCATATGCTACTAACGTTTATGGATTTGCTTCGCAATAATGCTGATTTTGATCTGTGTTCTCCCGTTAAGGGAAGCTCTTCCCCTCAACTTCCTAACAACTTACAACAATGTCTTCCCTTCTGCTTCTGCGTGTCTGGATTACCTGCCAGAACGTCTCCCCCAGAGTGCCACCCTCACGCTGCTTTTCAGGCTTATTCTCCTGGATTCCTTATACAAGTTTATATAAGACTTGGATCAAGACTTGCAACGTGGCATTGCTTCCAACTCAGAATGCACTGTAGGGCTTTGCTTTCCTCCAGCAGCACGTAGCTAGAGTGGTCGTCACCCCATTCCCTGAAAGACTTGGGAAAAGATGAACCAGGAATCTAGGTTGAAAGCAAGTCCCCTAAAACAGAGATCCGCTGCTGAGTTTATGATTAACCACTCTATCCAAATCATACCCACATATTCTCCTCAGGGTTGCAGAGGACCAAAGAAAAGGGGGAATTGTACCATAGCCAGCTGAATGCAGCCCTTCCCAGGCAGCCCTTGCTGTGCACTGTGACCCACTGCCCCGTTACCAGGCAATGGTTACCAGGAGACCACTAATGCCACTGTGACCACCCTGCTCAGCCATTGGTGGGCAGTGTAGTGGGCCCCTGCCCCAAGCAAGCCACTGTCTGTCAGCCATCTTTAGTGGGGGCCCTTTGTTAGGCAGCAGTCAGTGGAGTGCTGCCCCTTCAGACCTGGAGCATGAGGTAAGAGGCAAGTGCCAGCCTTCTCCCCAGCATTCTTCTGCTCACACGGCCTTGGGCCAGCTTGTGTGATGGGGAGCCCAGAGAACAGGCTGGGGGTGTGTCCTGCAGGGCTCCAGAGCCAAGGCCATGAATGACCATTGGCCCAGACCAGGCCTTGAGGCAGTGTTGAACCTCTACCACACACCGCCACTGTGACCCTAAGGGTATGGCTCACAGTCTGGGGTACCTGACCACCACTGTTTGGGTGGCCTGAGGAGCATTAAGACCTGTTGGGTCATGTGCACCCGGCTCCCTCAGTGATGAGAGCTAGCAAGCGTCTGGGACCTGGCCCTGAGGGAGCCACCAAGGCAGAGCTGCCTCCTCTGTGAGGCGTGGGCAGTGGTGGGAGGACCCAGACCAGCTCCTGGACATACCCTCCATGGCAGGAGGACCACCACCCCTCCCAGGGACCCCTTTCTCTTAGGTGGGTCTGGACCTCAGAGGATGAGTCTTGTGCCTTGGGACCTTGCCCTTTCTTGTCACCCAGAGAGTGACATTTGTTTGCTGGAGATTGATAGGAACATTGAGACCTGACTATGACCTGTCCTCAAGAACAATGGATCGGACAGGGAGAAGTTTTCAACGAAAAGCCACACCCCTCCATCACCTTACCTCTAAGAGGGCTTTGCTAAAAGCTTTCAAGGTTGGGGATTACCCAGCATAAGCCACCCATTTCCTTGAATGTCTCAACAACAAATATTTCTCGGCTCCAAAGTCCAATGTTTTGCTGCTGTTTGGCCTCACTGTGCGTCGGGCACACATCCTGGTCTTTGGTTACCAATTATAGCGAGCCAGCCAGGAGGTCTGTGCCCATGGTGTATTGATCTCGATCAGGGGTGTCGCCATTTATACTTCCCAGCACATGCCAGAGCACATTTGGCTCCAGGATACTGGCAGGGATTCTCCCTGATATGCAGTGGCTGCCCTACAGCACGAGGCTGCTTGTCTTGGAGACATGTCCAGAGCAGTGGTATACAGTTCATGTCATTTGGGGGTAAGTCGCTCCAGCTTGCACAGGCTGGGAAATAGGTCTACTCCAACTGGGCTGCTCCCCTTAGCGGATGGGAGCCCCTCTGAGTCCATTCCCTCTTGAGAACTGGGGGCCTCCATGTGGGAGTGGAAGTGGAAGTTGACAAAATGCCTTCTCTGGCTTTCTGTCTTTGTGATTGGAGTGTTTATTTGTTCTTCATGTGTTTGTGTGTGTCAATGTGGTGTTAATCACGGCAGTCTGTGCTTTGGTTTGTGGGATCCTCTTTGTGATTCGTACATTGTAGGTGTGTGAAACAGCACTTGCATTGAGTACTTGAGACGTCTTTGGTCAGTAACGGAGCTTGCATATGATCCAACTAGGTATCATTCCGTCCTGCATTGTGTTTCAGCTGTGGTGGAACATTGGTTGACATATTCCCTTTCCAATGGGTAGGAATCTGCCCTTTGGTGCCTGGGAACTGCGATCCTGAGAGACCTTTTGGCATTGCATTTGTCTCTCTGCTATTGGATAACACCTGCTGTGATCAGCAGAGCTCTAGTCCATCTTGTAGTCCGCTAAGGGATAAGCAAGTATTTTTTTTTTTTTTTTTTACATTGCATGGCCAGCATATTCTACAGATTCTGGTGAAACATGGCATCAAATGAATCATTTTCATATCTCCAAAACCAGTCTATGTAAAATATTCAGTTAGAGAAAGTTTGTTCAGTGAAATCCTTTTGGTTTTCATCATTGTGACCCTGAGAAAACGAGCATATTTCCAGGAGACATGTGGAAGTTAATGAAGCAAATTGAACTTTTCCTAATTTCTTTGCTTTTTACTTTTTGGCTCTTTCTGCTTCCCAGGTCAGTAGGCATGACAACTGTGGTCCTGATTCCCTATCTTTCAATTTGCATGCTGTTTGTCGTTTTGTTGTTAAAATGAGGGAACGTAGTTCGAAAACATTGAGGATGTTGTTCATCCTCACCCTTTGCTTTGGTCCTCAGGACTGAGAGTTTCTTTTGTGCATGTACTTTTGCGTTTGTTTTGTGTGAAAGTGTTGTGGCTCTGGGAAACTCAAATGTGCTTCCCCAACGCACCCCTTTCAGGTGCATTCTCCAGATTTGGGCCACTTTGAGGGATAAGGCAATTGACATCACCTGCCGAGTTGATGTGTAAATGAGCTCCACTTCACTGAAAGGGAAGCACTTACCTATTCAATACTTCCTCCTCTGGAGAGAATTGGCCTCCATGGATTTCAGGTCCTGATGATCTGGCAAATAGCTAGTACTGAACTGATATCTGGTATGGAAGCTGCCTTAAGCTTCTTGCATTCTGAAGTATAAACCTTCTGCAGTCCCTAGGTTTCTTAGAGATCCAAAAAGACCTTATATCTGTTGCCAATTTGACAGCAAGGACCATAAGTTGAAATGATGACACTTGAAGTCTTTCTAAATGGCCTCTCTAGATTTGGGGAGCATGAAACTTCACCAAGGTAAGTGGCAAGCATTCCTTGACTCTCCGGGTCATTTCAAAGAGGATAGAGGATTGGAACATTGGATGCTGGGCACATCTAAGATTCCCTACCTTTGCCTACTTAGCAGAAGGTCTCAAAAGCATCCGTTTGCAATCAGAAATGCTGGTATGGCATCCAGCTGACAATTGCTTGCTTCTTGGTTTTCACTAAGTGAAGGTGTTAAGGACTTGAGGATTGTAATTGAAATATGTAATTAAAGCTAAGAAACTCATGAAAAGGAACACATTTCAGGATAGAGTAGGAAGGTGGGATAAATGTGTTGAGCCAAAAACCAACATTTGATGCATCATTGGGCTGAAACGAAACTCCACTTCGGGAAATGGATACTGTTATTAAAAATGCGTTTTTTTCAAGGCTGGATTGGGTTCCCCTCTGCCAAGAGAACACGTTTACTTGCAATGCTGCTTTCAATACCATGGTATGTGAACTGTCCTGCCTTTAAGGGATCTCGATTTGCTTTTAAGATCTCTTCTCACTTTGGAGAAGAAAGAAGAATTCTCTTCAAAGGACTGATGAGCTTATTGGACCAGGTGTTTTGAAATATTTTGTTAACTTTGGATTAGTTGTGGGGCCCTTAAGGCAACTCAAGGAGGACTATTTCAGTCGTATATCTGGTATGGAAATTACAGAGAAAACATTGTGAAATGGGGGAGAAGCTTCTCCAATTACACAGGATGGATACATGGCACACCTGTCGATATTCTAGAAAGGGTACAAAGTTTCTGAAATGCAGGTATGCCTTGGGATAATCGGTCAGCCATGCTGACGGTTACATGAGAGCCACTTGATTAAGCTTCCTTCGCAACCCCTTGTCATGCGATCTTTAACCTTGCCTCTTTAAGTGTCTAACAGATAGTTAGGCTGAGGCTTTCCCAAAGTGCTTCAACTTCAAGAAGACTCTTACCAATGCAGTTTTGACAAACTGAGTAAACAGATGCATATGCTACTAACGTTTATGGATTTGCTTCACAATAATGCTGATTTTGATCTGTGTTCTCCCGTTAAGGGAAGCTCTTCCCCTCAACTTCCTAACAACTTACAACAATGTCTTCCCTTCTGCTTCTGCGTGTCTGGATTCCCTGCCAGAACGTCTCCCCCAGAGTGCCACCCTCACGCTGCTTTTCAGGCTTATTCTCCTGGATTCCTTATACAAGTTTATATAAGACTTGGATCAAGACTTGCAACGTGGCATTGCTTCCAACTCAGAATGCACTGTAGGGCTTTGCTTTCCTCCAGCAGCACGTAGCTAGAGTGGTCGTCACCCCATTCCCTGAAAGACTTGGGAAAAGATGAACCAGGAATCTAGGTTGAAAGCAAGTCCCCTAAAACAGAGATCCGCTGCTGAGTTTATGATTAACCACTCTATCCAAATCATACCCACATATTCTCCTCAGGGTTGCAGAGGACCAAAGAAAAGGGGGAATTGTACCATAGCCAGCTGAATGCAGCCCTTCCCAGGCAGCCCTTGCTGTGCACTGTGACCCACTGCCCCGTTACCAGGCAATGGTTACCAGGAGACCACTAATGCCACTGTGACCACCCTGCTCAGCCATTGGTGGGCAGTGTAGTGGGCCCCTGCCCCAAGCAAGCCACTGTCTGTCAGCCATCTTTAGTGGGGGCCCTTTGTTAGGCAGCAGTCAGTGGAGTGCTGCACCTTCAGACATGGAGCATGAGGTAAGAGGCAAGTGCCAGCCTTCTCCCCAGCATTCTTCTGCTCACACGGCCTTGGGCCAGCTTGTGGGATGGGGAGCCCAGAGAACAGGCTGGGGGTGTGTCCTGCAGGGCTCCAGAGCCAAGGCCATGAATGACCATTGGCCCAGACCAGGCCTTGAGGCAGTGTTGAACCTCTACCACACACCGCCACTGTGACCCTAAGGGTATGGCTCACAGTCTGGGGTACCTGACCACCACTGTTTGGGTGGCCTGAGGAGCATTAAGACCTGTTGGGTCATGTGCACCCGGCTCCCTCAGTGATGAGAGCTAGCAAGCGTCTGGGACCTGGCCCTGAGGGAGCCACCAAGGCAGAGCTGCCTCCTCTGTGAGGCGTGGGCAGTGGTGGGAGGACCCAGACCAGCTCCTGGACATACCCTCCATGGCAGGAGGACCACCACCCCTCCCAGGGACCCCTTTCTCTTAGGTGGGTCTGGACCTCAGAGGATGAGTCTTGTGCCTTGGGACCTTGCCCTTTCTTGTCACCCAGAGAGTGACATTTGTTTGCTGGAGATTGATAGGAACATTGAGACCTGACTATGACCTGTCCTCAAGAACAATGGATCGGACAGGGAGAAGTTTTCAACGAAAAGCCACACCCCTCCATCACCTTACCTCTAAGAGGGCTTTGCTAAAAGCTTTCAAGGTTGGGGATTACCCAGCATAAGCCACCCATTTCCTTGAATGTCTCAACAACAAATATTTCTCGGCTCCAAAGTCCAATGTTTTGCTGCTGTTTGGCCTCACTGTGCGTCGGGCACACATCCTGGTCTTTGGTTACCAATTATAGCGAGCCAGCCAGGAGGTCTGTGCCCATGGTGTATTGATCTCGATCAGGGGCGTCGCCATTTATACTTCCCAGCACATGCCAGAGCACATTTGGCTCCAGGATACTGGCAGGGATTCTCCCTGATATGCAGTGGCTGCCCTACAGCACGAGGCTGCTTGTCTTGGAGACATGTCCAGAGCAGTGGTATACAGTTCATGTCATTTGGGGGTAAGTCGCTCCAGCTTGCACGGGCTGGGAAATAGGTCTATTCCAACTGGGCTGCTCCCCTTAGCGGATGGGAGCCCCTCTGAGTCCATTCCTTCTTGAGAACTGGGGGCCTCCATGTGGGAGTGGAAGTGGAAGTTGACAAAATGCCTTCTCTGGCTTTCTGTCTTTGTGATTGGAGTGTTTATTTGTTCTTCATGTGTTTGTGTGTGTCAATGTGGTGTTAATCACGGCAGTCTGTGCTTTGGTTTGTGGGATCCTCTTTGTGATTCGTACATTGTAGGTGTGTGAAACAGCACTTGCATTGAGTACTTGAGACGTCTTTGGTCAGTAACGGAGCTTGCATATGATCCAACTAGGTATCATTCCGTCCTGCATTGTGTTTCAGCTGTGGTGGAACATTGGTTGACATATTCCCTTTCCAATGGGTAGGAATCTGCCCTTTGGTGCCTGGGAACTGCGATCCTGAGAGACCTTTTGGCATTGCATTTGTCTCTCTGCTATTGGATAACACCTGCTGTGATCAGCAGAGCTCTAGTCCATCTTGTAGTCCGCTAAGGGACAAGCAAGTATTTTTTTTTTTTTTTTTACATTGCATGGCCAGCATATTCTACAGATTCTGGTGAAACATGGCATCAAATGAATCATTTTCATATCTCCAAAACCAGTCTATGTAAAATATTCAGTTAGAGAAAGTTTGTTCAGTGAAATCCTTTTGGTTTTCATCATTGTGACCCTGAGAAAACGAGCATATTTCCAGGAGACATGTGGAAGTTAATGAAGCAAATTGAACTTTTCCTAATTTCTTTGCTTTTTCCTTTTTGGCTCTTTCTGCTTCCCAGGTCAGTAGGCATGACAACTGTGGTCCTGATTCCCTATCTTTCAATTTGCATGCTGTTTGTCGTTTTGTTGTTAAAATGAGGGAACGTAGTTCGAAAACATTGAGGATGTTGTTCATCCTCACCCTTTGCTTTGGTCCTCAGGACTGAGAGTTTCTTTTGTGCATGTACTTTTGCGTTTGTTTTGTGTGAAAGTGTTGTGGCTCTGGGAAACTCAAATGTGCTTCCCCAACGCACCCCTTTCAGGTGCATTCTCCAGATTTGGGCCACTTTGAGGGATAAGGCAATTGACATCACCTGCCGAGTTGATGTGTAAATGAGCTCTATTTCACTGAAAGGGAAGCACTTACCTATTCAATACTTCCTCCTCTGGAGAGAATTGGCCTCCATGGATTTCAGGTCCTGATGATCTGGCAAATAGCTAGTACTGAACTGATATCTGGTATGGAAGCTGCCTTAAGCTTCTTGCATTCTGAAGTATAAACCTTCTGCAGTCCCTAGGTTTCTTAGAGATCCAAAAAGACCTTATATCTGTTGCCAATTTGACAGCAAGGACCATAAGTTGAAATGATGACACTTGAAGTCTTTCTAAATGGCCTCTCTAGATTTGGGTAGCATGAAACTTCACCAAGGTAAGTGGCAAGCATTCCTTGACTCTCCGGGTCATTTCAAAGAGGATAGAGGATTGGAACATTGGATGCTGGGCACATCTAAGATTCCCTACCTTTGCCTACTTAGCAGAAGGTCTCAAAAGCATCCGTTTGCAATCAGAAATGCTGGTATGGCATCCAGCTGACAATTGCTTGCTTCTTGGTTTTCACTAAGTGAAGGTGTTAAGGACTTGAGGATTGTAATTGAAATACGTAATTAAAGCTAAGAAACTCATGAAAAGGAACACATTTCAGGATAGAGTAGGAAGGTGGGATAAATGTGTTGAGCCAAAAACCAACATTTGATGCATCATTGGGCTGAAACGAAACTCCACTTCGGGAAATGGATACTGTTATTAAAAATGCGTTTTTTTCAAGGCTGGATTGGGTTCCCCTCTGCCAAGAGAACACGTTTACTTGCAATGCTGCTTTCAATACCATGGTATGTGAACTGTCCTGCCTTTAAGGGATCTCGATTTGCTTTTAAGATCTCTTCTCACTTTGGAGAAGAAAGAAGAATTCTCTTCAAAGGACTGATGAGCTTATTGGACCAGGTGTTTTGAAATATTTTGTTAACTTTGGATTAGTTGCGGGGCCCTTAAGGCAACTCAAGGAGGACTATTTCAGTCGTATATCTGGTATGGAAATTACAGAGAAAACATTGTGAAATGGGGGAGAAGCTTCTCCAATTACACAGGATGGATACATGGCACACCTGTCGATATTCTAGAAAGGGTACAAAGTTTCTGAAATGCAGGTATGCCTTGGGATAATCGGTCAGCCATGCTGACGGTTACATGAGAGCCACTTGATTAAGCTTCCTTCGCAACCCCTTGTCATGCGATCTTTAACCTTGCCTCTTTAAGTGTCTAACAGATAGTTAGGCTGAGGCTTTCCCAAAGTGCTTCAACTTCAAGAAGACTCTTACCAATGCAGTTTTGACAAACTGAGTAAACAGATGCATATGCTACTAACGTTTATGGATTTGCTTCGCAATAATGCTGATTTTGATCTGTGTTCTCCCGTTAAGGGAAGCTCTTCCCCTCAACTTCCTAACAACTTACAACAATGTCTTCCCTTCTGCTTCTGCGTGTCTGGATTACCTGCCAGAACGTCTCCCCCAGAGTGCCACCCTCACGCTGCTTTTCAGGCTTATTCTCCTGGATTCCTTATACAAGTTTATATAAGACTTGGATCAAGACTTGCAACGTGGCATTGCTTCCAACTCAGAATGCACTGTAGGGCTTTGCTTTCCTCCAGCAGCACGTAGCTAGAGTGGTCGTCACCCCATTCCCTGAAAGACTTGGGAAAAGATGAACCAGGAATCTAGGTTGAAAGCAAGTCCCCTAAAACAGAGATCCGCTGCTGAGTTTATGATTAACCACTCTATCCAAATCATACCCACATATTCTCCTCAGGGTTGCAGAGGACCAAAGAAAAGGGGGAATTGTACCATAGCCAGCTGAATGCAGCCCTTCCCAGGCAGCCCTTGCTGTGCACTGTGACCCACTGCCCCGTTACCAGGCAATGGTTACCAGGAGACCACTAATGCCACTGTGACCACCCTGCTCAGCCATTGGTGGGCAGTGTAGTGGGCCCCTGCCCCAAGCAAGCCACTGTCTGTCAGCCATCTTTAGTGGGGGCCCTTTGTTAGGCAGCAGTCAGTGGAGTGCTGCCCCTTCAGACCTGGAGCATGAGGTAAGAGGCAAGTGCCAGCCTTCTCCCCAGCATTCTTCTGCTCACACGGCCTTGGGCCAGCTTGTGTGATGGGGAGCCCAGAGAACAGGCTGGGGGTGTGTCCTGCAGGGCTCCAGAGCCAAGGCCATGAATGACCATTGGCCCAGACCAGGCCTTGAGGCAGTGTTGAACCTCTACCACACACCGCCACTGTGACCCTAAGGGTATGGCTCACAGTCTGGGGTACCTGACCACCACTGTTTGGGTGGCCTGAGGAGCATTAAGACCTGTTGGGTCATGTGCACCCGGCTCCCTCATTGATGAGAGCTAGCAAGCGTCTGGGACCTGGCCCTGAGGGAGCCACCAAGGCAGAGCTGCCTCCTCTGTGAGGCGTGGGCAGTGGTGGGAGGACCCAGACCAGCTCCTGGACATACCCTCCATGGCAGGAGGACCACCACCCCTCCCAGGGACCCCTTTCTCTTAGGTGGGTCTGGACCTCAGAGGATGAGTCTTGTGCCTTGGGACCTTGCCCTTTCTTGTCACCCAGAGAGTGACATTTGTTTGCTGGAGATTGATAGGAACATTGAGACCTGACTATGACCTGTCCTCAAGAACAATGGATCGGACAGGGAGAAGTTTTCAACGAAAAGCCACACCCCTCCATCACCTTACCTCTAAGAGGGCTTTGCTAAAAGCTTTCAAGGTTGGGGATTACCCAGCATAAGCCACCCATTTCCTTGAATGTCTCAACAACAAATATTTCTCGGCTCCAAAGTCCAATGTTTTGCTGCTGTTTGGCCTCACTGTGCGTCGGGCACACATCCTGGTCTTTGGTTACCAATTATAGCGAGCCAGCCAGGAGGTCTGTGCCCATGGTGTATTGATCTCGATCAGGGGTGTCGCCATTTATACTTCCCAGCACATGCCAGAGCACATTTGGCTCCAGGATACTGGCAGGGATTCTCCCTGATATGCAGTGGCTGCCCTACAGCACGAGGCTGCTTGTCTTGGAGACATGTCCAGAGCAGTGGTATACAGTTCATGTCATTTGGGGGTAAGTCGCTCCAGCTTGCACAGGCTGGGAAATAGGTCTACTCCAACTGGGCTGCTCCCCTTAGCGGATGGGAGCCCCTCTGAGTCCATTCCCTCTTGAGAACTGGGGGCCTCCATGTGGGAGTGGAAGTGGAAGTTGACAAAATGCCTTCTCTGGCTTTCTGTCTTTGTGATTGGAGTGTTTATTTGTTCTTCATGTGTTTGTGTGTGTCAATGTGGTGTTAATCACGGCAGTCTGTGCTTTGGTTTGTGGGATCCTCTTTGTGATTCGTACATTGTAGGTGTGTGAAACAGCACTTGCATTGAGTACTTGAGACGTCTTTGGTCAGTAACGGAGCTTGCATATGATCCAACTAGGTATCATTCCGTCCTGCATTGTGTTTCAGCTGTGGTGGAACATTGGTTGACATATTCCCTTTCCAATGGGTAGGAATCTGCCCTTTGGTGCCTGGGAACTGCGATCCTGAGAGACCTTTTGGCATTGCATTTGTCTCTCTGCTATTGGATAACACCTGCTGTGATCAGCAGAGCTCTAGTCCATCTTGTAGTCCGCTAAGGGACAAGCAAGTATTTTTTTTTTTTTTTTTACATTGCATGGCCAGCATATTCTACAGATTCTGGTGAAACATGGCATCAAATGAATCATTTTCATATCTCCAAAACCAGTCTATGTAAAATATTCAGTTAGAGAAAGTTTGTTCAGTGAAATCCTTTTGGTTTTCATCATTGTGACCCTGAGAAAACGAGCATATTTCCAGGAGACATGTGGAAGTTAATGAAGCAAATTGAACTTTTCCTAATTTCTTTGCTTTTTCCTTTTTGGCTCTTTCTGCTTCCCAGGTCAGTAGGCATGACAACTGTGGTCCTGATTCCCTATCTTTCAATTTGCATGCTGTTTGTCGTTTTGTTGTTAAAATGAGGGAACGTAGTTCGAAAACATTGAGGATGTTGTTCATCCTCACCCTTTGCTTTGGTCCTCAGGACTGAGAGTTTCTTTTGTGCATGTACTTTTGCGTTTGTTTTGTGTGAAAGTGTTGTGGCTCTGGGAAACTCAAATGTGCTTCCCCAACGCACCCCTTTCAGGTGCATTCTCCAGATTTGGGCCACTTTGAGGGATAAGGCAATTGACATCACCTGCCGAGTTGATGTGTAAATGAGCTCTATTTCACTGAAAGGGAAGCACTTACCTATTCAATACTTCCTCCTCTGGAGAGAATTGGCCTCCATGGATTTCAGGTCCTGATGATCTGGCAAATAGCTAGTACTGAACTGATATCTGGTATGGAAGCTGCCTTAAGCTTCTTGCATTCTGAAGTATAAACCTTCTGCAGTCCCTAGGTTTCTTAGAGATCCAAAAAGACCTTATATCTGTTGCCAATTTGACAGCAAGGACCATAAGTTGAAATGATGACACTTGAAGTCTTTCTAAATGGCCTCTCTAGATTTGGGGAGCATGAAACTTCACCAAGGTAAGTGGCAAGCATTCCTTGACTCTCCGGGTCATTTCAAAGAGGATAGAGGATTGGAACATTGGATGCTGGGCACATCTAAGATTCCCTACCTTTGCCTACTTAGCAGAAGGTCTCAAAAGCATCCGTTTGCAATCAGAAATGCTGGTATGGCATCCAGCTGACAATTGCTTGCTTCTTGGTTTTCACTAAGTGAAGGTGTTAAGGACTTGAGGATTGTAATTGAAATACGTAATTAAAGCTAAGAAACTCATGAAAAGGAACACATTTCAGGATAGAGTAGGAAGGTGGGATAAATGTGTTGAGCCAAAAACCAACATTTGATGCATCATTGGGCTGAAACGAAACTCCACTTCGGGAAATGGATACTGTTATTAAAAATGCGTTTTTTTCAAGGCTGGATTGGGTTCCCCTCTGCCAAGAGAACACGTTTACTTGCAATGCTGCTTTCAATACCATGGTATGTGAACTGTCCTGCCTTTAAGGGATCTCGATTTGCTTTTAAGATCTCTTCTCACTTTGGAGAAGAAAGAAGAATTCTCTTCAAAGGACTGATGAGCTTATTGGACCAGGTGTTTTGAAATATTTTGTTAACTTTGGATTAGTTGCGGGGCCCTTAAGGCAACTCAAGGAGGACTATTTCAGTCGTATATCTGGTATGGAAATTACAGAGAAAACATTGTGAAATGGGGGAGAAGCTTCTCCAATTACACAGGATGGATACATGGCACACCTGTCGATATTCTAGAAAGGGTACAAAGTTTCTGAAATGCAGGTATGCCTTGGGATAATCGGTCAGCCATGCTGACGGTTACATGAGAGCCACTTGATTAAGCTTCCTTCGCAACCCCTTGTCATGCGATCTTTAACCTTGCCTCTTTAAGTGTCTAACAGATAGTTAGGCTGAGGCTTTCCCAAAGTGCTTCAACTTCAAGAAGACTCTTACCAATGCAGTTTTGACAAACTGAGTAAACAGATGCATATGCTACTAACGTTTATGGATTTGCTTCGCAATAATGCTGATTTTGATCTGTGTTCTCCCGTTAAGGGAAGCTCTTCCCCTCAACTTCCTAACAACTTACAACAATGTCTTCCCTTCTGCTTCTGCGTGTCTGGATTACCTGCCAGAACGTCTCCCCCAGAGTGCCACCCTCACGCTGCTTTTCAGGCTTATTCTCCTGGATTCCTTATACAAGTTTATATAAGACTTGGATCAAGACTTGCAACGTGGCATTGCTTCCAACTCAGAATGCACTGTAGGGCTTTGCTTTCCTCCAGCAGCACGTAGCTAGAGTGGTCGTCACCCCATTCCCTGAAAGACTTGGGAAAAGATGAACCAGGAATCTAGGTTGAAAGCAAGTCCCCTAAAACAGAGATCCGCTGCTGAGTTTATGATTAACCACTCTATCCAAATCATACCCACATATTCTCCTCAGGGTTGCAGAGGACCAAAGAAAAGGGGGAATTGTACCATAGCCAGCTGAATGCAGCCCTTCCCAGGCAGCCCTTGCTGTGCACTGTGACCCACTGCCCCGTTACCAGGCAATGGTTACCAGGAGACCACTAATGCCACTGTGACCACCCTGCTCAGCCATTGGTGGGCAGTGTAGTGGGCCCCTGCCCCAAGCAAGCCACTGTCTGTCAGCCATCTTTAGTGGGGGCCCTTTGTTAGGCAGCAGTCAGTGGAGTGCTGCCCCTTCAGACCTGGAGCATGAGGTAAGAGGCAAGTGCCAGCCTTCTCCCCAGCATTCTTCTGCTCACACGGCCTTGGGCCAGCTTGTGTGATGGGGAGCCCAGAGAACAGGCTGGGGGTGTGTCCTGCAGGGCTCCAGAGCCAAGGCCATGAATGACCATTGGCCCAGACCAGGCCTTGAGGCAGTGTTGAACCTCTACCACACACCGCCACTGTGACCCTAAGGGTATGGCTCACAGTCTGGGGTACCTGACCACCACTGTTTGGGTGGCCTGAGGAGCATTAAGACCTGTTGGGTCATGTGCACCCGGCTCCCTCATTGATGAGAGCTAGCAAGCGTCTGGGACCTGGCCCTGAGGGAGCCACCAAGGCAGAGCTGCCTCCTCTGTGAGGCGTGGGCAGTGGTGGGAGGACCCAGACCAGCTCCTGGACATACCCTCCATGGCAGGAGGACCACCACCCCTCCCAGGGACCCCTTTCTCTTAGGTGGGTCTGGACCTCAGAGGATGAGTCTTGTGCCTTGGGACCTTGCCCTTTCTTGTCACCCAGAGAGTGACATTTGTTTGCTGGAGATTGATAGGAACATTGAGACCTGACTATGACCTGTCCTCAAGAACAATGGATCGGACAGGGAGAAGTTTTCAACGAAAAGCCACACCCCTCCATCACCTTACCTCTAAGAGGGCTTTGCTAAAAGCTTTCAAGGTTGGGGATTACCCAGCATAAGCCACCCATTTCCTTGAATGTCTCAACAACAAATATTTCTCGGCTCCAAAGTCCAATGTTTTGCTGCTGTTTGGCCTCACTGTGCGTCGGGCACACATCCTGGTCTTTGGTTACCAATTATAGCGAGCCAGCCAGGAGGTCTGTGCCCATGGTGTATTGATCTCGATCAGGGGTGTCGCCATTTATACTTCCCAGCACATGCCAGAGCACATTTGGCTCCAGGATACTGGCAGGGATTCTCCCTGATATGCAGTGGCTGCCCTACAGCACGAGGCTGCTTGTCTTGGAGACATGTCCAGAGCAGTGGTATACAGTTCATGTCATTTGGGGGTAAGTCGCTCCAGCTTGCACAGGCTGGGAAATAGGTCTACTCCAACTGGGCTGCTCCCCTTAGCGGATGGGAGCCCCTCTGAGTCCATTCCCTCTTGAGAACTGGGGGCCTCCATGTGGGAGTGGAAGTGGAAGTTGACAAAATGCCTTCTCTGGCTTTCTGTCTTTGTGATTGGAGTGTTTATTTGTTCTTCATGTGTTTGTGTGTGTCAATGTGGTGTTAATCACGGCAGTCTGTGCTTTGGTTTGTGGGATCCTCTTTGTGATTCGTACATTGTAGGTGTGTGAAACAGCACTTGCATTGAGTACTTGAGACGTCTTTGGTCAGTAACGGAGCTTGCATATGATCCAACTAGGTATCATTCCGTCCTGCATTGTGTTTCAGCTGTGGTGGAACATTGGTTGACATATTCCCTTTCCAATGGGTAGGAATCTGCCCTTTGGTGCCTGGGAACTGCGATCCTGAGAGACCTTTTGGCATTGCATTTGTCTCTCTGCTATTGGATAACACCTGCTGTGATCAGCAGAGCTCTAGTCCATCTTGTAGTCCGCTAAGGGACAAGCAAGTATTTTTTTTTTTTTTTTTTACATTGCATGGCCAGCATATTCTACAGATTCTGGTGAAACATGGCATCAAATGAATCATTTTCATATCTCCAAAACCAGTCTATGTAAAATATTCAGTTAGAGAAAGTTTGTTCAGTGAAATCCTTTTGGTTTTCATCATTGTGACCCTGAGAAAACGAGCATATTTCCAGGAGACATGTGGAAGTTAATGAAGCAAATTGAACTTTTCCTAATTTCTTTGCTTTTTCCTTTTTGGCTCTTTCTGCTTCCCAGGTCAGTAGGCATGACAACTGTGGTCGTGATTCCCTATCTTTCAATTTGCATGCTGTTTGTCGTTTTGTTGTTAAAATGAGGGAACGTAGTTCGAAAACATTGAGGATGTTGTTCATCCTCACCCTTTGCTTTGGTCCTCAGGACTGAGAGTTTCTTTTGTGCATGTACTTTTGCGTTTGTTTTGTGTGAAAGTGTTGTGGCTCTGGGAAACTCAAATGTGCTTCCCCAACGCACCCCTTTCAGGTGCATTCTCCAGATTTGGGCCACTTTGAGGGATAAGGCAATTGACATCACCTGCCGAGTTGATGTGTAAATGAGCTCCACTTCACTGAAAGGGAAGCACTTACCTATTCAATACTTCCTCCTCTGGAGAGAATTGGCCTCCATGGATTTCAGGTCCTGATGATCTGGCAAATAGCTAGTACTGAACTGATATCTGGTATGGAAGCTGCCTTAAGCTTCTTGCATTCTGAAGTATAAACCTTCTGCAGTCCCTAGGTTTCTTAGAGATCCAAAAAGACCTTATATCTGTTGCCAATTTGACAGCAAGGACCATAAGTTGAAATGATGACACTTGAAGTCTTTCTAAATGGCCTCTCTAGATTTGGGGAGCATGAAACTTCACCAAGGTAAGTGGCAAGCATTCCTTGACTCTCCGGGTCATTTCAAAGAGGATAGAGGATTGGAACATTGGATGCTGGGCACATCTAAGATTCCCTACCTTTGCCTACTTAGCAGAAGGTCTCAAAAGCATCCGTTTGCAATCAGAAATGCTGGTATGGCATCCAGCTGACAATTGCTTGCTTCTTGGTTTTCACTAAGTGAAGGTGTTAAGGACTTGAGGATTGTAATTGAAATATGTAATTAAAGCTAAGAAACTCATGAAAAGGAACACATTTCAGGATAGAGTAGGAAGGTGGGATAAATGTGTTGAGCCAAAAACCAACATTTGATGCATCATTGGGCTGAAACGAAACTCCACTTCGGGAAATGGATACTGTTATTAAAAATGCGTTTTTTTCAAGGCTGGATTGGGTTCCCCTCTGCCAAGAGAACACGTTTACTTGCAATGCTGCTTTCAATACCATGGTATGTGAACTGTCCTGCCTTTAAGGGATCTCGATTTGCTTTTAAGATCTCTTCTCACTTTGGAGAAGAAAGAAGAATTCTCTTCAAAGGACTGATGAGCTTATTGGACCAGGTGTTTTGAAATATTTTGTTAACTTTGGATTAGTTGCGGGGCCCTTAAGGCAACTCAAGGAGGACTATTTCAGTCGTATATCTGGTATGGAAATTACAGAGAAAACATTGTGAAATGGGGGAGAAGCTTCTCCAATTACACAGGATGGATACATGGCACACCTGTCGATATTCTAGAAAGGGTACAAAGTTTCTGAAATGCAGGTATGCCTTGGGATAATCGGTCAGCCATGCTGACGGTTACATGAGAGCCACTTGATTAAGCTTCCTTCGCAACCCCTTGTCATGCGATCTTTAACCTTGCCTCTTTAAGTGTCTAACAGATAGTTAGGCTGAGGCTTTCCCAAAGTGCTTCAACTTCAAGAAGACTCTTACCAATGCAGTTTTGACAAACTGAGTAAACAGATGCATATGCTACTAACGTTTATGGATTTGCTTCACAATAATGCTGATTTTGATCTGTGTTCTCCCGTTAAGGGAAGCTCTTCCCCTCAACTTCCTAACAACTTACAACAATGTCTTCCCTTCTGCTTCTGCGTGTCTGGATTCCCTGCCAGAACGTCTCCCCCAGAGTGCCACCCTCACGCTGCTTTTCAGGCTTATTCTCCTGGATTCCTTATACAAGTTTATATAAGACTTGGATCAAGACTTGCAACGTGGCATTGCTTCCAACTCAGAATGCACTGTAGGGCTTTGCTTTCCTCCAGCAGCACGTAGCTAGAGTGGTCGTCACCCCATTCCCTGAAAGACTTGGGAAAAGATGAACCAGGAATCTAGGTTGAAAGCAAGTCCCCTAAAACAGAGATCCGCTGCTGAGTTTATGATTAACCACTCTATCCAAATCATACCCACATATTCTCCTCAGGGTTGCAGAGGACCAAAGAAAAGGGGGAATTGTACCATAGCCAGCTGAATGCAGCCCTTCCCAGGCAGCCCTTGCTGTGCACTGTGACCCACTGCCCCGTTACCAGGCAATGGTTACCAGGAGACCACTAATGCCACTGTGACCACCCTGCTCAGCCATTGGTGGGCAGTGTAGTGGGCCCCTGCCCCAAGCAAGCCACTGTCTGTCAGCCATCTTTAGTGGGGGCCCTTTGTTAGGCAGCAGTCAGTGGAGTGCTGCACCTTCAGACATGGAGCATGAGGTAAGAGGCAAGTGCCAGCCTTCTCCCCAGCATTCTTCTGCTCACACGGCCTTGGGCCAGCTTGTGTGATGGGGAGCCCAGAGAACAGGCTGGGGGTGTGTCCTGCAGGGCTCCAGAGCCAAGGCCATGAATGACCATTGGCCCAGACCAGGCCTTGAGGCAGTGTTGAACCTCTACCACACACCGCCACTGTGACCCTAAGGGTATGGCTCACAGTCTGGGGTACCTGACCACCACTGTTTGGGTGGCCTGAGGAGCATTAAGACCTGTTGGGTCATGTGCACCCGGCTCCCTCAGTGATGAGAGCTAGCAAGCGTCTGGGACCTGGCCCTGAGGGAGCCACCAAGGCAGAGCTGCCTCCTCTGTGAGGCGTGGGCAGTGGTGGGAGGACCCAGACCAGCTCCTGGACATACCCTCCATGGCAGGAGGACCACCACCCCTCCCAGGGACCCCTTTCTCTTAGGTGGGTCTGGACCTCAGAGGATGAGTCTTGTGCCTTGGGACCTTGCCCTTTCTTGTCACCCAGAGAGTGACATTTGTTTGCTGGAGATTGATAGGAACATTGAGACCTGACTATGACCTGTCCTCAAGAACAATGGATCGGACAGGGAGAAGTTTTCAACGAAAAGCCACACCCCTCCATCACCTTACCTCTAAGAGGGCTTTGCTAAAAGCTTTCAAGGTTGGGGATTACCCAGCATAAGCCACCCATTTCCTTGAATGTCTCAACAACAAATATTTCTCGGCTCCAAAGTCCAATGTTTTGCTGCTGTTTGGCCTCACTGTGCGTCGGGCACACATCCTGGTCTTTGGTTACCAATTATAGTGAGCCAGCCAGGAGGTCTGTGCCCATGGTGTATTGATCTCGATCAGGGGCGTCGCCATTTATACTTCCCAGCACATGCCAGAGCACATTTGGCTCCAGGATACTGGCAGGGATTCTCCCTGATATGCAGTGGCTGCCCTACAGCACGAGGCTGCTTGTCTTGGAGACATGTCCAGAGCAGTGGTATACAGTTCATGTCATTTGGGGGTAAGTCGCTCCAGCTTGCACGGGCTGGGAAATAGGTCTACTCCAACTGGGCTGCTCCCCTTAGCGGATGGGAGCCCCTCTGAGTCCATTCCTTCTTGAGAACTGGGGGCCTCCATGTGGGAGTGGAAGTGGAAGTTGACAAAATGCCTTCTCTGGCTTTCTGTCTTTGTGATTGGAGTGTTTATTTGTTCTTCATGTGTTTGTGTGTGTCAATGTGGTGTTAATCACGGCAGTCTGTGCTTTGGTTTGTGGGATCCTCTTTGTGATTCGTACATTGTAGGTGTGTGAAACAGCACTTGCATTGAGTACTTGAGACGTCTTTGGTCAGTAACGGAGCTTGCATATGATCCAACTAGGTATCATTCCGTCCTGCATTGTGTTTCAGCTGTGGTGGAACATTGGTTGACATATTCCCTTTCCAATGGGTAGGAATCTGCCCTTTGGTGCCTGGGAACTGCGATCCTGAGAGACCTTTTGGCATTGCATTTGTCTCTCTGCTATTGGATAACACCTGCTGTGATCAGCAGAGCTCTAGTCCATCTTGTAGTCCGCTAAGGGACAAGCAAGTATTTTTTTTTTTTTTTACATTGCATGGCCAGCATATTCTACAGATTCTGGTGAAACATGGCATCAAATGAATCATTTTCATATCTCCAAAACCAGTCTATGTAAAATATTCAGTTAGAGAAAGTTTGTTCAGTGAAATCCTTTTGGTTTTCATCATTGTGACCCTGAGAAAACGAGCATATTTCCAGGAGACATGTGGAAGTTAATGAAGCAAATTGAACTTTTCCTAATTTCTTTGCTTTTTCCTTTTTGGCTCTTTCTGCTTCCCAGGTCAGTAGGCATGACAACTGTGGTCGTGATTCCCTATCTTTCAATTTGCATGCTGTTTGTCGTTTTGTTGTTAAAATGAGGGAACGTAGTTCGAAAACATTGAGGATGTTGTTCATCCTCACCCTTTGCTTTGGTCCTCAGGACTGAGAGTTTCTTTTGTGCATGTACTTTTGCGTTTGTTTTGTGTGAAAGTGTTGTGGCTCTGGGAAACTCAAATGTGCTTCCCCAACGCACCCCTTTCAGGTGCATTCTCCAGATTTGGGCCACTTTGAGGGATAAGGCAATTGACATCACCTGCCGAGTTGATGTGTAAATGAGCTCTATTTCACTGAAAGGGAAGCACTTACCTATTCAATACTTCCTCCTCTGGAGAGAATTGGCCTCCATGGATTTCAGGTCCTGATGATCTGGCAAATAGCTAGTACTGAACTGATATCTGGTATGGAAGCTGCCTTAAGCTTCTTGCATTCTGAAGTATAAACCTTCTGCAGTCCCTAGGTTTCTTAGAGATCCAAAAAGACCTTATATCTGTTGCCAATTTGACAGCAAGGACCATAAGTTGAAATGATGACACTTGAAGTCTTTCTAAATGGCCTCTCTAGATTTGGGGAGCATGAAACTTCACCAAGGTAAGTGGCAAGCATTCCTTGACTCTCCGGGTCATTTCAAAGAGGATAGAGGATTGGAACATTGGATGCTGGGCACATCTAAGATTCCCTACCTTTGCCTACTTAGCAGAAGGTCTCAAAAGCATCCGTTTGCAATCAGAAATGCTGGTATGGCATCCAGCTGACAATTGCTTGCTTCTTGGTTTTCACTAAGTGAAGGTGTTAAGGACTTGAGGATTGTAATTGAAATATGTAATTAAAGCTAAGAAACTCATGAAAAGGAACACATTTCAGGATAGAGTAGGAAGGTGGGATAAATGTGTTGAGCCAAAAACCAACATTTGATGCATCATTGGGCTGAAACGAAACTCCACTTCGGGAAATGGATACTGTTATTAAAAATGCGTTTTTTTCAAGGCTGGATTGGGTTCCCCTCTGCCAAGAGAACACGTTTACTTGCAATGCTGCTTTCAATACCATGGTATGTGAACTGTCCTGCCTTTAAGGGATCTCGATTTGCTTTTAAGATCTCTTCTCACTTTGGAGAAGAAAGAAGAATTCTCTTCAAAGGACTGATGAGCTTATTGGACCAGGTGTTTTGAAATATTTTGTTAACTTTGGATTAGTTGCGGGGCCCTTAAGGCAACTCAAGGAGGACTATTTCAGTCGTATATCTGGTATGGAAATTACAGAGAAAACATTGTGAAATGGGGGAGAAGCTTCTCCAATTACACAGGATGGATACATGGCACACCTGTCGATATTCTAGAAAGGGTACAAAGTTTCTGAAATGCAGGTATGCCTTGGGATAATCGGTCAGCCATGCTGACGGTTACATGAGAGCCACTTGATTAAGCTTCCTTCGCAACCCCTTGTCATGCGATCTTTAACCTTGCCTCTTTAAGTGTCTAACAGATAGTTAGGCTGAGGCTTTCCCAAAGTGCTTCAACTTCAAGAAGACTCTTACCAATGCAGTTTTGACAAACTGAGTAAACAGATGCATATGCTACTAACGTTTATGGATTTGCTTCGCAATAATGCTGATTTTGATCTGTGTTCTCCCGTTAAGGGAAGCTCTTCCCCTCAACTTCCTAACAACTTACAACAATGTCTTCCCTTCTGCTTCTGCGTGTCTGGATTACCTGCCAGAACGTCTCCCCCAGAGTGCCACCCTCACGCTGCTTTTCAGGCTTATTCTCCTGGATTCCTTATACAAGTTTATATAAGACTTGGATCAAGACTTGCAACGTGGCATTGCTTCCAACTCAGAATGCACTGTAGGGCTTTGCTTTCCTCCAGCAGCACGTAGCTAGAGTGGTCGTCACCCCATTCCCTGAAAGACTTGGGAAAAGATGAACCAGGAATCTAGGTTGCAAGCAAGTCCCCTAAAACAGAGATCCGCTGCTGAGTTTATGATTAACCACTCTATCCAAATCATACCCACATATTCTCCTCAGGGTTGCAGAGTACCAAAGAAAAGGGGGAATTGTACCATAGCCAGCTGAATGCAGCCCTTCCCAGGCAGCCCTTGCTGTGCACTGTGACCCACTGCCCCGTTACCAGGCAATGGTTACCAGGAGACCACTAATGCCACTGTGACCACCCTGCTCAGCCATTGGTGGGCAGTGTAGTGGGCCCCTGCCCCAAGCAAGCCACTGTCTGTCAGCCATCTTTAGTGGGGGCCCTTTGTTAGGCAGCAGTCAGTGGAGTGCTGCCCCTTCAGACCTGGAGCATGAGGTAAGAGGCAAGTGCCAGCCTTCTCCCCAGCATTCTTCTGCTCACACGGCCTTGGGCCAGCTTGTGGGATGGGGAGCCCAGAGAACAGGCTGGGGGTGTGTCCTGCAGGGCTCCAGAGCCAAGGCCATGAATGACCATTGGCCCAGACCAGGCCTTGAGGCAGTGTTGAACCTCTACCACACACCGCCACTGTGACCCTAAGGGTATGGCTCACAGTCTGGGGTACCTGACCACCACTGTTTGGGTGGCCTGAGGAGCATTAAGACCTGTTGGGTCATGTGCACCCGGCTCCCTCAGTGATGAGAGCTAGCAAGCGTCTGGGACCTGGCCCTGAGGGAGCCACCAAGGCAGAGCTGCCTCCTCTGTGAGGCGTGGGCAGTGGTGGGAGGACCTAGACCAGCTCCTGGACATACCCTCCATGGCAGGAGGACCACCACCCCTCCCAGGGACCCCTTTCTCTTAGGTGGGTCTGGACCTCAGAGGATGAGTCTTGTGCCTTGGGACCTTGCCCTTTCTTGTCACCCAGAGAGTGACATTTGTTTGCTGGAGATTGATAGGAACATTGAGACCTGACTATGACCTGTCCTCAAGAACAATGGATCGGACAGGGAGAAGTTTTCAACGAAAAGCCACACCCCTCCATCACCTTACCTCTAAGAGGGCTTTGCTAAAAGCTTTCAAGGTTGGGGATTACCCAGCATAAGCCACCCATTTCCTTGAATGTCTCAACAACAAATATTTCTCGGCTCCAAAGTCCAATGTTTTGCTGCTGTTTGGCCTCACTGTGCGTCGGGCACACATCCTGGTCTTTGGTTACCAATTATAGCGAGCCAGCCAGGAGGTCTGTGCCCATGGTGTATTGATCTCGATCAGGGGCGTCGCCATTTATACTTCCCAGCACATGCCAGAGCACATTTGGCTCCAGGATACTGGCAGGGATTCTCCCTGATATGCAGTGGCTGCCCTACAGCACGAGGCTGCTTGTCTTGGAGACATGTCCAGAGCAGTGGTATACAGTTCATGTCATTTGGGGGTAAGTCGCTCCAGCTTGCACAGGCTGGGAAATAGGTCTACTCCAACTGGGCTGCTCCCCTTAGCGGATGGGAGCCCCTCTGAGTCCATTCCCTCTTGAGAACTGGGGGCCTCCATGTGGGAGTGGAAGTGGAAGTTGACAAAATGCCTTCTCTGGCTTTCTGTCTTTGTGATTGGAGTGTTTATTTGTTCTTCATGTGTTTGTGTGTGTCAATGTGGTGTTAATCACGGCAGTCTGTGCTTTGGTTTGTGGGATCCTCTTTGTGATTCGTACATTGTAGGTGTGTGAAACAGCACTTGCATTGAGTACTTGAGACGTCTTTGGTCAGTAACGGAGCTTGCATATGATCCAACTAGGTATCATTCCGTCCTGCATTGTGTTTCAGCTGTGGTGGAACATTGGTTGACATATTCCCTTTCCAATGGGTAGGAATCTGCCCTTTGGTGCCTGGGAACTGCGATCCTGAGAGACCTTTTGGCATTGCATTTGTCTCTCTGCTATTGGATAACACCTGCTGTGATCAGCAGAGCTCTAGTCCATCTTGTAGTCCGCTAAGGGACAAGCAAGTATTTTTTTTTTTTTTTTACATTGCATGGCCAGCATATTCTACAGATTCTGGTGAAACATGGCATCAAATGAATCATTTTCATATCTCCAAAACCAGTCTATGTAAAATATTCAGTTAGAGAAAGTTTGTTCAGTGAAATCCTTTTGGTTTTCATCATTGTGACCCTGAGAAAACGAGCATATTTCCAGGAGACATGTGGAAGTTAATGAAGCAAATTGAACTTTTCCTAATTTCTTTGCTTTTTCCTTTTTGGCTCTTTCTGCTTCCCAGGTCAGTAGGCATGACAACTGTGGTCGTGATTCCCTATCTTTCAATTTGCATGCTGTTTGTCGTTTTGTTGTTAAAATGAGGGAACATAGTTCGAAAACATTGAGGATGTTGTTCATCCTCACCCTTTGCTTTGGTCCTCAGGACTGAGAGTTTCTTTTGTGCATGTACTTTTGCGTTTGTTTTGTGTGAAAGTGTTGTGGCTCTGGGAAACTCAAATGTGCTTCCCCAACGCACCCCTTTCAGGTGCATTCTCCAGATTTGGGCCACTTTTAGGGATAAGGCAATTGACATCACCTGCCGAGTTGATGTGTAAATGAGCTCCACTTCACTGAAAGGGAAGCACTTACCTATTCAATACTTCCTCCTCTGGAGAGAATTGGCCTCCATGGATTTCAGGTCCTGATGATCTGGCAAATAGCTAGTACTGAACTGATATCTGGTATGGAAGCTGCCTTAAGCTTCTTGCATTCTGAAGTATAAACCTTCTGCAGTCCCTAGGTTTCTTAGAGATCCAAAAAGACCTTATATCTGTTGCAAATTTGACAGCAAGGACCATAAGTTGAAATGATGACACTTGAAGTCTTTCTAAATGGCCTCTCTAGATTTGGGTAGCATGAAACTTCACCAAGGTAAGTGGCAAGCATTCCTTGACTCTCTGGGTCATTTCAAAGAGGATAGAGGATTGGAACATTGGATGCTGGGCACATCTAAGATTCCCTACCTTTGCCTACTTAGCAGAAGGTCTCAAAAGCATCCGTTTGCAATCAGAAATGCTGGTATGGCATCCAGCTGACAATTGCTTGCTTCTTGGTTTTCACTAAGTGAAGGTGTTAAGGACTTGAGGATTGTAATTGAAATATGTAATTAAAGCTAAGAAACTCATGAAAAGGAACACATTTCAGGATAGAGTAGGAAGGTGGGATAAATGTGTTGAGCCAAAAACCAACATTTGATGCATCATTGGGCTGAAACGAAACTCCACTTCGGGAAATGGATACTGTTATTAAAAATGCGTTTTTTTCAAGGCTGGATTGGGTTCCCCTCTGCCAAGAGAACACGTTTACTTGCAATGCTGCTTTCAATACCATGGTATGTGAACTGTCCTGCCTTTAAGGGATCTCGATTTGCTTTTAAGATCTCTTCTCACTTTGGAGAAGAAAGAAGAATTCTCTTCAAAGGACTGATGAGCTTATTGGACCAGGTGTTTTGAAATATTTTGTTAACTTTGGATTAGTTGCGGGGCCCTTAAGGCAACTCAAGGAGGACTATTTCAGTCGTATATCTGGTATGGAAATTACAGAGAAAACATTGTGAAATGGGGGAGAAGCTTCTCCAATTACACAGGATGGATACATGGCACACCTGTCGATATTCTAGAAAGGGTACAAAGTTTCTGAAATGCAGGTATGCCTTGGGATAATCGGTCAGCCATGCTGACGGTTACATGAGAGCCACTTGATTAAGCTTCCTTCTCAACCCCTTGTCATGCGATCTCTAACCTTGCCTCTTTAAGTGTCTAACAGATAGTTAGGCTGAGGCTTTCCCAAAGTGCTTCAACTTCAAGAAGACTCTTACCAATGCAGTTTTGACAAACTGAGTAAACAGATGCATATGCTACTAACGTTTATGGATTTGCTTCGCAATAATGCTGATTTTGATCTGTGTTCTCCCGTTAAGGGAAGCTCTTCCCCTCAACTTCCTAACAACTTACAACAATGTCTTCCCTTCTGCTTCTGCGTGTCTGGATTACCTGCCAGAACGTCTCCCCCAGAGTGCCACCCTCACGCTGCTTTTCAGGCTTATTCTCCTGGATTCCTTATACAAGTTTATATAAGACTTGGATCAAGACTTGCAACGTGGCATTGCTTCCAACTCAGAATGCACTGTAGGGCTTTGCTTTCCTCCAGCAGCACGTAGCTAGAGTGGTCGTCACCCCATTCCCTGAAAGACTTGGGAAAAGATGAACCAGGAATCTAGGTTGAAAGCAAGTCCCCTAAAACAGAGATCCGCTGCTGAGTTTATGATTAACCACTCTATCCAAATCATACCCACATATTCTCCTCAGGGTTGCAGAGGACCAAAGAAAAGGGGGAATTGTACCATAGCCAGCTGAATGCAGCCCTTCCCAGGCAGCCCTTGCTGTGCACTGTGACCCACTGCCCCGTTACCAGGCAATGGTTACCAGGAGACCACTAATGCCACTGTGACCACCCTGCTCAGCCATTGGTGGGCAGTGTAGTGGGCCCCTGCCCCAAGCAAGCCACTGTCTGTCAGCCATCTTTAGTGGGGGCCCTTTGTTAGGCAGCAGTCAGTGGAGTGCTGCACCTTCAGACCTGGAGCATGAGGTAAGAGGCAAGTGCCAGCCTTCTCCCCAGCATTCTTCTGCTCACACGGCCTTGGGCCAGCTTGTGGGATGGGGAGCCCAGAGAACAGGCTGGGGGTGTGTCCTGCAGGGCTCCAGAGCCAAGGCCATGAATGACCATTGGCCCAGACCAGGCCTTGAGGCAGTGTTGAACCTCTACCACACACCGCCACTGTGACCCTAAGGGTATGGCTCACAGTCTGGGGTACCTGACCACCACTGTTTGGGTGGCCTGAGGAGCATTAAGACCTGTTGGGTCATGTGCACCCGGCTCCCTCAGTGATGAGAGCTAGCAAGCGTCTGGGACCTGGCCCTGAGGGAGCCACCAAGGCAGAGCTGCCTCCTCTGTGAGGCGTGGGCAGTGGTGGGAGGACCCAGACCAGCTCCTGGACATACCCTCCATGGCAGGAGGACCACCACCCCTCCCAGGGACCCCTTTCTCTTAGGTGGGTCTGGACCTCAGAGGATGAGTCTTGTGCCTTGGGACCTTGCCCTTTCTTGTCACCCAGAGAGTGACATTTGTTTGCTGGAGATTGATAGGAACATTGAGACCTGACTATGACCTGTCCTCAAGAACAATGGATCGGACAGGGAGAAGTTTTCAACGAAAAGCCACACCCCTCCATCACCTTACCTCTAAGAGGGCTTTGCTAAAAGCTTTCAAGGTTGGGGATTACCCAGCATAAGCCACCCATTTCCTTGAATGTCTCAACAACAAATATTTCTCGGCTCCAAAGTCCAATGTTTTGCTGCTGTTTGGCCTCACTGTGCGTCGGGCACACATCCTGGTCTTTGGTTACCAATTATAGCGAGCCAGCCAGGAGGTCTGTGCCCATGGTGTATTGATCTCGATCAGGGGCGTCGCCATTTATACTTCCCAGCACATGCCAGAGTACATTTGGCTCCAGGATACTGGCAGGGATTCTCCCTGATATGCAGTGGCTGCCCTACAGCACGAGGCTGCTTGTCTTGGAGACATGTCCAGAGCAGTGGTATACAGTTCATGTCATTTGGGGGTAAGTCGCTCCAGCTTGCACAGGCTGGGAAATAGGTCTACTCCAACTGGGCTGCTCCCCTTAGCGGATGGGAGCCCCTCTGAGTCCATTCCCTCTTGAGAACTGGGGGCCTCCATGTGGGAGTGGAAGTGGAAGTTGACAAAATGCCTTCTCTGGCTTTCTGTCTTTGTGATTGGAGTGTTTATTTGTTCTTCATGTGTTTGTGTGTGTCAATGTGGTGTTAATCACGGCAGTCTGTGCTTTGGTTTGTGGGATCCTCTTTGTGATTCGTACATTGTAGGTGTGTGAAACAGCACTTGCATTGAGTACTTGAGACGTCTTTGGTCAGTAACGGAGCTTGCATATGATCCAACTAGGTATCATTCCGTCCTGCATTGTGTTTCAGCTGTGGTGGAACATTGGTTGACATATTCCCTTTCCAATGGGTAGGAATCTGCCCTTTGGTGCCTGGGAACTGCGATCCTGAGAGACCTTTTGGCATTGCATTTGTCTCTCTGCTATTGGATAACACCTGCTGTGATCAGCAGAGCTCTAGTCCATCTTGTAGTCCGCTAAGGGACAAGCAAGTATTTTTTTTTTTTTTTACATTGCATGCCCAGCATATTCTACAGATTCTGGTGAAACATGGCATCAAATGAATCATTTTCATATCTCCAAAACCAGTCTATGTAAAATATTCAGTTAGAGAAAGTTTGTTCAGTGAAATCCTTTTGGTTTTCATCATTGTGACCCTGAGAAAACGAGCATATTTCCAGGAGACATGTGGAAGTTAATGAAGCAAATTGAACTTTTCCTAATTTCTTTGCTTTTTCCTTTTTGGCTCTTTCTGCTTCCCAGGTCAGTAGGCATGACAACTGTGGTCCTGATTCCCTATCTTTCAATTTGCATGCTGTTTGTCGTTTTGTTGTTAAAATGAGGGAACGTAGTTCGAAAACATTGAGGATGTTGTTCATCCTCACCCTTTGCTTTGGTCCTCAGGACTGAGAGTTTCTTTTGTGCATGTACTTTTGCGTTTGTTTTGTGTGAAAGTGTTGTGGCTCTGGGAAACTCAAATGCGCTTCCCCAACGCACCCCTTTCAGGTGCATTCTCCAGATTTGGGCCACTTTTAGGGATAAGGCAATTGACATCAACTGCCGAGTTGATGTGTAAATGAGCTCCACTTCACTGAAAGGGAAGCACTTACCTATTCAATACTTCCTCCTCTGGAGAGAATTGGCCTCCATGGATTTCAGGTCCTGATGATCTGGCAAATAGCTAGTACTGAACTGATATCTGGTATGGAAGCTGCCTTAAGCTTCTTGCATTCTGAAATATAAACCTTCTGCAGTCCCTAGGTTTCTTAGAGATCCAAAAAGACCTTATATCTGTTGCCAATTTGACAGCAAGGACCATAAGTTGAAATGATGACACTTGAAGTCTTTCTAAATGGCCTCTCTAGATTTGGGGAGCATGAAACTTCACCAAGGTAAGTGGCAAGCATTCCTTGACTCTCCGGGTCATTTCAAAGAGGATAGAGGATTGGAACATTGGATGCTGGGCACATCTAAGATTCCCTACCTTTGCCTACTTAGCAGAAGGTCTCAAAAGCATCCGTTTGCAATCAGAAATGCTGGTATGGCATCCAGCTGACAATTGCTTGCTTCTTGGTTTTCACTAAGTGAAGGTGTTAAGGACTTGAGGATTGTAATTGAAATATGTAATTAAAGCTAAGAAACTCATGAAAAGGAACACATTTCAGGATAGAGTAGGAAGGTGGGATAAATGTGTTGAGCCAAAAACCAACATTTGATGCATCATTGGGCTGAAACGAAACTCCACTTCGGGAAATGGATACTGTTATTAAAAATGCGTTTTTTTCAAGGCTGGATTGGGTTCCCCTCTGCCAAGAGAACACGTTTACTTGCAATGCTGCTTTCAATACCATGGTATGTGAACTGTCCTGCCTTTAAGGGATCTCGATTTGCTTTTAAGATCTCTTCTCACTTTGGAGAAGAAAGAAGAATTCTCTTCAAAGGACTGATGAGCTTATTGGACCAGGTGTTTTGAAATAGTTTGTTAACTTTGGATTAGTTGCGGGGCCCTTAAGGCAACTCAAGGAGGACTATTTCAGTCGTATATCTGGTATGGAAATTACAGAGAAAACATTGTGAAATGGGGGAGAAGCTTCTCCAATTACACAGGATGGATACATGGCACACCTGTCGATATTCTAGAAAGGGTACAAAGTTTCTGAAATGCAGGTATGCCTTGGGATAATCGGTCAGCCATGCTGACGGTTACATGAGAGCCACTTGATTAAGCTTCCTTCGCAACCCCTTGTCATGCGATCTCTAACCTTGCCTCTTTAAGTGTCTAACAGATAGTTAGGCTGAGGCTTTCCCAAAGTGCTTCAACTTCAAGAAGACTCTTACCAATGCAGTTTTGACAAACTGAGTAAACAGATGCATATGCTACTAACGTTTATGGATTTGCTTCGCAATAATGCTGATTTTGATCTGTGTTCTCCCGTTAAGGGAAGCTCTTCCCCTCAACTTCCTAACAACTTACAACAATGTCTTCCCTTCTGCTTCTGCGTGTCTGGATTACCTGCCAGAACGTCTCCCCCAGAGTGCCACCCTCACGCTGCTTTTCAGGCTTATTCTCCTGGATTCCTTATACAAGTTTATATAAGACTTGGATCAAGACTTGCAACGTGGCATTGCTTCCAACTCAGAATGCACTGTAGGGCTTTGCTTTCCTCCAGCAGCACGTAGCTAGAGTGGTCGTCACCCCATTCCCTGAAAGACTTGGGAAAAGATGAACCAGGAATCTAGGTTGAAAGCAAGTCCCCTAAAACAGAGATCCGCTGCTGAGTTTATGATTAACCACTCTATCCAAATCATACCCACATATTCTCCTCAGGGTTGCAGAGGACCAAAGAAAAGGGGGAATTGTACCATAGCCAGCTGAATGCAGCCCTTCCCAGGCAGCCCTTGCTGTGCACTGTGACCCACTGCCCCGTTACCAGGCAATGGTTACCAGGAGACCACTAATGCCACTGTGACCACCCTGCTCAGCCATTGGTGGGCAGTGTAGTGGGCCCCTGCCCCAAGCAAGCCACTGTCTGTCAGCCATCTTTAGTGGGGGCCCTTTGTTAGGCAGCAGTCAGTGGAGTGCTGCCCCTTCAGACCTGGAGCATGAGGTAAGAGGCAAGTGCCAGCCTTCTCCCCAGCATTCTTCTGCTCACACGGCCTTGGGCCAGCTTGTGGGATGGGGAGCCCAGAGAACAGGCTGGGGGTGTGTCCTGCAGGGCTCCAGAGCCAAGGCCATGAATGACCATTGGCCCAGACCAGGCCTTGAGGCAGTGTTGAACCTCTACCACACACCGCCACTGTGACCCTAAGGGTATGGCTCACAGTCTGGGGTACCTGACCACCACTGTTTGGGTGGCCTGAGGAGCATTAAGACCTGTTGGGTCATGTGCACCCGGCTCCCTCAGTGATGAGAGCTAGCAAGCGTCTGGGACCTGGCCCTGAGGGAGCCACCAAGGCAGAGCTGCCTCCTCTGTGAGGCGTGGGCAGTGGTGGGAGGACCCAGACCAGCTCCTGGACATACCCTCCATGGCAGGAGGACCACCACCCCTCCCAGGGACCCCTTTCTCTTAGGTGGGTCTGGACCTCAGAGGGTGAGTCTTGTGCCTTGGGACCTTGCCCTTTCTTGTCACCCAGAGAGTGACATTTGTTTGCTGGAGATTGATAGGAACATTGAGACCTGACTATGACCTGTCCTCAAGAACAATGGATCGGACAGGGAGAAGTTTTCAACGAAAAGCCACACCCCTCCATCACCTTACCTCTAAGAGGGCTTTGCTAAAAGCTTTCAAGGTTGGGGATTACCCAGCATAAGCCACCCATTTCCTTGAATGTCTCAACAACAAATATTTCTCGGCTCCAAAGTCCAATGTTTTGCTGCTGTTTGGCCTCACTGTGCGTCGGGCACACATCCTGGTCTTTGGTTACCAATTATAGCGAGCCAGCCAGGAGGTCTGTGCCCATGGTGTATTGATCTCGATCAGGGGCGTCGCCATTTATACTTCCCAGCACATGCCAGAGCACATTTGGCTCCAGGATACTGGCAGGGATTCTCCCTGATATGCAGTGGCTGCCCTACAGCACGAGGCTGCTTGTCTTGGAGACATGTCCAGAGCAGTGGTATACAGTTCATGTCATTTGGGGGTAAGTCGCTCCAGCTTGCACAGGCTGGGAAATAGGTCTACTCCAACTGGGCTGCTCCCCTTAGCGGATGGGAGCCCCTCTGAGTCCATTCCCTCTTGAGAACTGGGGGCCTCCATGTGGGAGTGGAAGTGGAAGTTGACAAAATGCCTTCTCTGGCTTTCTGTCTTTGTGATTGGAGTGTTTATTTGTTCTTCATGTGTTTGTGTGTGTCAATGTGGTGTTAATCACGGCAGTCTGTGCTTTGGTTTGTGGGATCCTCTTTGTGATTCGTACATTGTAGGTGTGTGAAACAGCACTTGCATTGAGTACTTGAGACGTCTTTGGTCAGTAACGGAGCTTGCATATGATCCAACTAGGTATCATTCCCTCCTGCATTGTGTTTCAGCTGTGGTGGAACATTGGTTGACATATTCCCTTTCCAATGGGTAGGAATCTGCCCTTTGGTGCCTGGGAACTGCGATCCTGAGAGACCTTTTGGCATTGCATTTGTCTCTCTGCTATTGGATAACACCTGCTGTGATCAGCAGAGCTCTAGTCCATCTTGTAGTCCGCTAAGGGACAAGCAAGTATTTTTTTTTTTTTTACATTGCATGGCCAGCATATTCTACGGATTCTGGTGAAACATGGCATCAAATGAATCATTTTCATATCTCCAAAACCAGTCTATGTAAAATATTCAGTTAGAGAAAGTTTGTTCAGTGAAATCCTTTTGGTTTTCATCATTGTGACCCTGAGAAAACGAGCATATTTCCAGGAGACATGTGGAAGTTAATGAAGCAAATTGAACTTTTCCTAATTTCTTTGCTTTTTCCTTTTTGGCTCTTTCTGCTTCCCAGGTCAGTAGGCATGACAACTGTGGTCCTGATTCCCTATCTTTCAATTTGCATGCTGTTTGTCATTTTGTTGTTAAAATGAGGGAACGTAGTTCGAAAACATTGAGGATGTTGTTCATCCTCACCCTTTGCTTTGGTCCTCAGGACTGAGAGTTTCTTTTGTGCATGTACTTTTGCGTTTGTTTTGTGTGAAAGTGTTGTGGCTCTGGGAAACTCAAATGTGCTTCCCCAACGCACCCCTTTCAGGTGCATTCTCCAGATTTGGGCCACTTTTAGGGATAAGGCAATTGACATCACCTGCCGAGTTGATGTGTAAATGAGCTCCACTTCACTGAAAGGGAAGCACTTACCTATTCAATACTTCCTCCTCTGGAGAGAATTGGCCTCCATGGATTTCAGGTCCTGATGATCTGGCAAATAGCTAGTACTGAACTGATATCTGGTATGGAAGCTGCCTTAAGCTTCTTGCATTCTGAAGTATAAACCTTCTGCAGTCCCTAGGTTTCTTAGAGATCCAAAAAGACCTTATATCTGTTGCCAATTTGACAGCAAGGACCATAAGTTGAAATGATGACACTTGAAGTCTTTCTAAATGGCCTCTCTAGATTTGGGGAGCATGAAACTTCACCAAGGTAAGTGGCAAGCATTCCTTGACTCTCCGGGTCATTTCAAAGAGGATAGAGGATTGGAACATTGGATGCTGGGCACATCTAAGATTCCCTACCTTTGCCTACTTAGCAGAAGGTCTCAAAAGCATCCGTTTGCAATCAGAAATGCTGGTATGGCATCCAGCTGACAATTGCTTGCTTCTTGGTTTTCACTAAGTGAAGGTGTTAAGGACTTGAGGATTGTAATTGAAATATGTAATTAAAGCTAAGAAACTCATGAAAAGGAACACATTTCAGGATAGAGTAGGAAGGTGGGATAAATGTGTTGAGCCAAAAACCAACATTTGATGCATCATTGGGCTGAAACGAAACTCCACTTCGGGAAATGGATACTGTTATTAAAAATGCGTTTTTTTCAAGGCTGGATTGGGTTCCCCTCTGCCAAGAGAACACGTTTACTTGCAATGCTGCTTTCAATACCATGGTATGTGAACTGTCCTGCCTTTAAGGGATCTCGATTTGCTTTTAAGATCTCTTCTCACTTTGGAGAAGAAAGAAGAATTCTCTTCAAAGGACTGATGAGCTTATTGGACCAGGTGTTTGGAAATCGTTTGTTAACTTTGGATTAGTTGCGGGGCCCTTAAGGCAACTCAAGGAGGACTATTTCAGTCGTATATCTGGTATGGAAATTACAGAGAAAACATTGTGAAATGGGGGAGAAGCTTCTCCAATTACACAGGATGGATACATGGCACACCTGTCGATATTCTAGAAAGGGTACAAAGTTTCTGAAATGCAGGTATGCCTTGGGATAATCGGTCAGCCATGCTGACGGTTACATGAGAGCCACTTGATTAAGCTTCCTTCGCAACCCCTTGTCATGCGATCTCTAACCTTGCCTCTTTAAGTGTCTAACAGATAGTTAGGCTGAGGCTTTCCCAAAGTGCTTCAACTTCAAGAAGACTCTTACCAATGCAGTTTTGACAAACTGAGTAAACAGATGCATATGCTACTAACGTTTATGGATTTGCTTCGCAATAATGCTGATTTTGATCTGTGTTCTCCCGTTAAGGGAAGCTCTTCCCCTCAACTTCCTAACAACTTACAACAATGTCTTCCCTTCTGCTTCTGCGTGTCTGGATTACCTGCCAGAACGTCTCCCCCAGAGTGCCACCCTCACGCTGCTTTTCAGGCTTATTCTCCTGGATTCCTTATACAAGTTTATATAAGACTTGGATCAAGACTTGCAACGTGGCATTGCTTCCAACTCAGAATGCACTGTAGGGCTTTGCTTTCCTCCAGCAGCACGTAGCTAGAGTGGTCGTCACCCCATTCCCTGAAAGACTTGGGAAAAGATGAACCAGGAATCTAGGTTGAAAGCAAGTCCCCTAAAACAGAGATCCGCTGCTGAGTTTATGATTAACCACTCTATCCAAATCATACCCACATATTCTCCTCAGGGTTGCAGAGGACCAAAGAAAAGGGGGAATTGTACCATAGCCAGCTGAATGCAGCCCTTCCCAGGCAGCCCTTGCTGTGCACTGTGACCCACTGCCCCGTTACCAGGCAATGGTTACCAGGAGACCACTAATGCCACTGTGACCACCCTGCTCAGCCATTGGTGGGCAGTGTAGTGGGCCCCTGCCCCAAGCAAGCCACTGTCTGTCAGCCATCTTTAGTGGGGGCCCTTTGTTAGGCAGCAGTCAGTGGAGTGCTGCCCCTTCAGACCTGGAGCATGAGGTAAGAGGCAAGTGCCAGCCTTCTCCCCAGCATTCTTCTGCTCACACGGCCTTGGGCCAGCTTGTGGGATGGGGAGCCCAGAGAACAGGCTGGGGGTGTGTCCTGCAGGGCTCCAGAGCCAAGGCCATGAATGACCATTGGCCCAGACCAGGCCTTGAGGCAGTGTTGAACCTCTACCACACACCGCCACTGTGACCCTAAGGGTATGGCTCACAGTCTGGGGTACCTGACCACCACTGTTTGGGTGGCCTGAGGAGCATTAAGACCTGTTGGGTCATGTGCACCCGGCTCCCTCAGTGATGAGAGCTAGCAAGGGTCTGGGACCTGGCCCTGAGGGAGCCACCAAGGCAGAGCTGCCTCCTCTGTGAGGCGTGCGCAGTGGTGGGAGGACCCAGACCAGCTCCTGGACATACCCTCCATGGCAGGAGGACCACCACCCCTCCCAGGGACCCCTTTCTCTTAGGTGGGTCTGGACCTCAGAGGATGAGTCTTGTGCCTTGGGACCTTGCCCTTTCTTGTCACCCAGAGAGTGACATTTGTTTGCTGGAGATTGATAGGAACATTGAGACCTGACTATGACCTGTCCTCAAGAACAATGGATCGGACAGGGAGAAGTTTTCAACGAAAAGCCACACCCCTCCATCACCTTACCTCTAAGAGGGCTTTGCTAAAAGCTTTCAAGGTTGGGGATTACCCAGCATAAGCCACCCATTTCCTTGAATGTCTCAACAACAAATATTTCTCGGCTCCAAAGTCCAATGTTTTGCTGCTGTTTGGCCTCACTGTGCGTCGGGCACACATCCTGGTCTTTGGTTACCAATTATAGCGAGCCAGCCAGGAGGTCTGTGCCCATGGTGTATTGATCTCGATCAGGGGCGTCGCCATTTATACTTCCCAGCACATGCCAGAGCACATTTGGCTCCAGGATACTGGCAGGGATTCTCCCTGATATGCAGTGGCTGCCCTACAGCACGAGGCTGCTTGTCTTGGAGACATGTCCAGAGCAGTGGTATACAGTTCATGTCATTTGGGGGTAAGTCGCTCCAGCTTGCACAGGCTGGGAAATAGGTCTACTCCAACTGGGCTGCTCCCCTTAGCGGATGGGAGCCCCTCTGAGTCCATTCCCTCTTGAGAACTGGGGGCCTCCATGTGGGAGTGGAAGTGGAAGTTGACAAAATGCCTTCTCTGGCTTTCTGTCTTTGTGATTGGAGTGTTTATTTGTTCTTCATGTGTTTGTGTGTGTCAATGTGGTGTTAATCACGGCAGTCTGTGCTTTGGTTTGTGGGATCCTCTTTGTGATTCGTACATTGTAGGTGTGTGAAACAGCACTTGCATTGAGTACTTGAGACGTCTTTGGTCAGTAACGGAGCTTGCATATGATCCAACTAGGTATCATTCCGTCCTGCATTGTGTTTCAGCTGTGGTGGAACATTGGTTGACATATTCCCTTTCCAATGGGTAGGAATCTGCCCTTTGGTGCCTGGGAACTGCGATCCTGAGAGACCTTTTGGCATTGCATTTGTCTCTCTGCTATTGGATAACACCTGCTGTGATCAGCAGAGCTCTAGTCCATCTTGTAGTCCGCTAAGGGACAAGCAAGTATTTTTTTTTTTTTTACATTGCATGGCCAGCATATTCTACAGATTCTGGTGAAACATGGCATCAAATGAATCATTTTCATATCTCCAAAACCAGTCTATGTAAAATATTCAGTTAGAGAAAGTTTGTTCAGTGAAATCCTTTTGGTTTTCATCATTGTGACCCTGAGAAAACGAGCATATTTCCAGGAGACATGTGGAAGTTAATGAAGCAAATTGAACTTTTCCTAATTTCTTTGCTTTTTCCTTTTTGGCTCTTTCTGCTTCCCAGGTCAGTAGGCATGACAACTGTGGTCCTGATTCCCTATCTTTCAATTTGCATGCTGTTTGTCGTTTTGTTGTTAAAATGAGGGAACGTAGTTCGAAAACATTGAGGATGTTGTTCATCCTCACCCTTTGCTTTGGTCCTCAGGACTGAGAGTTTCTTTTGTGCATGTACTTTTGCGTTTGTTTTGTGTGAAAGTGTTGTGGCTCTGGGAAACTCAAATGTGCTTCCCCAACGCACCCCTTTCAGGTGCATTCTCCAGATTTGGGCCACTTTTAGGGATAAGGCAATTGACATCACCTGCCGAGTTGATGTGTAAATGAGCTCCACTTCACTGAAAGGGAAGCACTTACCTATTCAATACTTCCTCCTCTGGAGAGAATTGGCCTCCATGGATTTCAGGTCCTGATGATCTGGCAAATAGCTAGTACTGAACTGATATCTGGTATGGAAGCTGCCTTAAGCTTCTTGCATTCTGAAGTATAAACCTTCTGCAGTCCCTAGGTTTCTTAGAGATCCAAAAAGACCTTATATCTGTTGCCAATTTGACAGCAAGGACCATAAGTTGAAATGATGACACTTGAAGTCTTTCTAAATGGCCTCTCTAGATTTGGGGAGCATGAAACTTCACCAAGGTAAGTGGCAAGCATTCCTTGACTCTCCGGGTCATTTCAAAGAGGATAGAGGATTGGAACATTGGATGCTGGGCACATCTAAGATTCCCTACCTTTGCCTACTTAGCAGAAGGTCTCAAAAGCATCCGTTTGCAATCAGAAATGCTGGTATGGCATCCAGCTGACAATTGCTTGCTTCTTGGTTTTCACTAAGTGAAGGTGTTAAGGACTTGAGGATTGTAATTGAAATATGGAATTAAAGCTAAGAAACTCATGAAAAGGAACACATTTCAGGATAGAGTAGGAAGGTGCGATAAATGTGTTGAGCCAAAAACCAACATTTGATGCATCATTGGGCTGAAACGAAACTCCACTTCGGGAAATGGATACTGTTATTAAAAATGCGTTTTTTTCAAGGCTGGATTGGGTTCCCCTCTGCCAAGAGAACACGTTTACTTGCAATGCTGCTTTCAATACCATGGTATGTGAACTGTCCTGCCTTTAAGGGATCTCGATTTGCTTTTAAGATCTCTTCTCACTTTGGAGAAGAAAGAAGAATTCTCTTCAAAGGACTGATGAGCTTATTGGACCAGGTGTTTGGAAATCGTTTGTTAACTTTGGATTAGTTGCGGGGCCCTTAAGGCAACTCAAGGAGGACTATTTCAGTCGTATATCTGGTATGGAAATTACAGAGAAAACATTGTGAAATGGGGGAGAAGCTTCTCCAATTACACAGGATGGATACATGGCACACCTGTCGATATTCTAGAAAGGGTACAAAGTTTCTGAAATGCAGGTATGCCTTGGGATAATCGGTCAGCCATGCTGACGGTTACATGAGAGCCACTTGATTAAGCTTCCTTCGCAACCCCTTGTCATGCGATCTCTAACCTTGCCTCTTTAAGTGTCTAACAGATAGTTAGGCTGAGGCTTTCCCAAAGTGCTTCAACTTCAAGAAGACTCTTACCAATGCAGTTTTGACAAACTGAGTAAACAGATGCATATGCTACTAACGTTTATGGATTTGCTTCGCAATAATGCTGATTTTGATCTGTGTTCTCCCGTTAAGGGAAGCTCTTCCCCTCAACTTCCTAACAACTTACAACAATGTCTTCCCTTCTGCTTCTGCGTGTCTGGATTACCTGCCAGAACGTCTCCCCCAGAGTGCCACCCTCACGCTGCTTTTCAGGCTTATTCTCCTGGATTCCTTATACAAGTTTATATAAGACTTGGATCAAGACTTGCAACGTGGCATTGCTTCCAACTCAGAATGCACTGTAGGGCTTTGCTTTCCTCCAGCAGCACGTAGCTAGAGTGGTCGTCACCCCATTCCCTGAAAGACTTGGGAAAAGATGAACCAGGAATCTAGGTTGAAAGCAAGTCCCCTAAAACAGAGATCCGCTGCTGAGTTTATGATTAACCACTCTATCCAAATCATACCCACATATTCTCCTCAGGGTTGCAGAGGACCAAAGAAAAGGGGGAATTGTACCATAGCCAGCTGAATGCAGCCCTTCCCAGGCAGCCCTTGCTGTGCACTGTGACCCACTGCCCCGTTACCAGGCAATGGTTACCAGGAGACCACTAATGCCACTGTGACCACCCTGCTCAGCCATTGGTGGGCAGTGTAGTGGGCCCCTGCCCCAAGCAAGCCACTGTCTGTCAGCCATCTTTAGTGGGGGCCCTTTGTTAGGCAGCAGTCAGTGGAGTGCTGCCCCTTCAGACCTGGAGCATGAGGTAAGAGGCAAGTGCCAGCCTTCTCCCCAGCATTCTTCTGCTCACACGGCCTTGGGCCAGCTTGTGGGATGGGGAGCCCAGAGAACAGGCTGGGGGTGTGTCCTGCAGGGCTCCAGAGCCAAGGCCATGAATGACCATTGGCCCAGACCAGGCCTTGAGGCAGTGTTGAACCTCTACCACACACCGCCACTGTGACCCTAAGGGTATGGCTCACAGTCTGGGGTACCTGACCACCACTGTTTGGGTGGCCTGAGGAGCATTAAGACCTGTTGGGTCATGTGCACCCGGCTCCCTCAGTGATGAGAGCTAGCAAGGGTCTGGGACCTGGCCCTGAGGGAGCCACCAAGGCAGAGCTGCCTCCTCTGTGAGGCGTGGGCAGTGGTGGGAGGACCCAGACCAGCTCCTGGACATACCCTCCATGGCAGGAGGACCACCACCCCTCCCAGGGACCCCTTTCTCTTAGGTGGGTCTGGACCTCAGAGGATGAGTCTTGTGCCTTGGGACCTTGCCCTTTCTTGTCACCCAGAGAGTGACATTTGTTTGCTGGAGATTGATAGGAACATTGAGACCTGACTATGACCTGTCCTCAAGAACAATGGATCGGACAGGGAGAAGTTTTCAACGAAAAGCCACACCCCTCCATCACCTTACCTCTAAGAGGGCTTTGCTAAAAGCTTTCAAGGTTGGGGATTACCCAGCATAAGCCACCCATTTCCTTGAATGTCTCAACAACAAATATTTCTCGGCTCCAAAGTCCAATGTTTTGCTGCTGTTTGGCCTCACTGTGCGTCGGGCACACATCCTGGTCTTTGGTTACCAATTATAGCGAGCCAGCCAGGAGGTCTGTGCCCATGGTGTATTGATCTCGATCAGGGGCGTCGCCATTTATACTTCCCAGCACATGCCAGAGCACATTTGGCTCCAGGATACTGGCAGGGATTCTCCCTGATATGCAGTGGCTGCCCTACAGCACGAGGCTGCTTGTCTTGGAGACATGTCCAGAGCAGTGGTATACAGTTCATGTCATTTGGGGGTAAGTCGCTCCAGCTTGCACAGGCTGGGAAATAGGTCTACTCCAACTGGGCTGCTCCCCTTAGCGGATGGGAGCCCCTCTGAGTCCATTCCCTCTTGAGAACTGGGGGCCTCCATGTGGGAGTGGAAGTGGAAGTTGACAAAATGCCTTCTCTGGCTTTCTGTCTTTGTGATTGGAGTGTTTATTTGTTCTTCATGTGTTTGTGTGTGTCAATGTGGTGTTAATCACGGCAGTCTGTGCTTTGGTTTGTGGGATCCTCTTTGTGATTCGTACATTGTAGGTGTGTGAAACAGCACTTGCATTGAGTACTTGAGACGTCTTTGGTCAGTAACGGAGCTTGCATATGATCCAACTAGGTATCATTCCGTCCTGCATTGTGTTTCAGCTGTGGTGGAACATTGGTTGACATATTCCCTTTCCAATGGGTAGGAATCTGCCCTTTGGTGCCTGGGAACTGCGATCCTGAGAGACCTTTTGGCATTGCATTTGTCTCTCTGCTATTGGATAACACCTGCTGTGATCAGCAGAGCTCTAGTCCATCTTGTAGTCCGCTAAGGGACAAGCAAGTATTTTTTTTTTTTTACATTGCATGGCCAGCATATTCTACAGATTCTGGTGAAACATGGCATCAAATGAATCATTTTCATATCTCCAAAACCAGTCTATGTAAAATATTCAGTTAGAGAAAGTTTGTTCAGTGAAATCCTTTTGGTTTTCATCATTGTGACCCTGAGAAAACGAGCATATTTCCAGGAGACATGTGGAAGTTAATGAAGCAAATTGAACTTTTCCTAATTTCTTTGCTTTTTCCTTTTTGGCTCTTTCTGCTTCCCAGGTCAGTAGGCATGACAACTGTGGTCCTGATTCCCTATCTTTCAATTTGCATGCTGTTTGTCGTTTTGTTGTTAAAATGAGGGAACGTAGTTCGAAAACATTGAGGATGTTGTTCATCCTCACCCTTTGCTTTGGTCCTCAGGACTGAGAGTTTCTTTTGTGCATGTACTTTTGCGTTTGTTTTGTGTGAAAGTGTTGTGGCTCTGGGAAACTCAAATGTGCTTCCCCAACGCACCCCTTTCAGGTGCATTCTCCAGATTTGGGCCACTTTTAGGGATAAGGCAATTGACATCAACTGCCGAGTTGATGTGTAAATGAGCTCCACTTCACTGAAAGGGAAGCACTTACCTATTCAATACTTCCTCCTCTGGAGAGAATTGGCCTCCATGGATTTCAGGTCCTGATGATCTGGCAAATAGCTAGTACTGAACTGATATCTGGTATGGAAGCTGCCTTAAGCTTCTTGCATTCTGAAGTATAAACCTTCTGCAGTCCCTAGGTTTCTTAGAGATCCAAAAAGACCTTATATCTGTTGCCAATTTGACAGCAAGGACCATAAGTTGAAATGATGACACTTGAAGTCTTTCTAAATGGCCTCTCTAGATTTGGGGAGCATGAAACTTCACCAAGGTAAGTGGCAAGCATTCCTTGACTCTCCGGGTCATTTCAAAGAGGATAGAGGATTGGAACATTGGATGCTGGGCACATCTAAGATTCCCTACCTTTGCCTACTTAGCAGAAGGTCTCAAAAGCATCCGTTTGCAATCAGAAATGCTGGTATGGCATCCAGCTGACAATTGCTTGCTTCTTGGTTTTCACTAAGTGAAGGTGTTAAGGACTTGAGGATTGTAATTGAAATATGGAATTAAAGCTAAGAAACTCATGAAAAGGAACACATTTCAGGATAGAGTAGGAAGGTGCGATAAATGTGTTGAGCCAAAAACCAACATTTGATGCATCATTGGGCTGAAACGAAACTCCACTTCGGGAAATGGATACTGTTATTAAAAATGCGTTTTTTTCAAGGCTGGATTGGGTTCCCCTCTGCCAAGAGAACACGTTTACTTGCAATGCTGCTTTCAATACCATGGTATGTGAACTGTCCTGCCTTTAAGGGATCTCGATTTGCTTTTAAGATCTCTTCTCACTTTGGAGAAGAAAGAAGAATTCTCTTCAAAGGACTGATGAGCTTATTGGACCAGGTGTTTTGAAATAGTTTGTTAACTTTGGATTAGTTGCGGGGCCCTTAAGGCAACTCAAGGAGGACTATTTCAGTCGTATATCTGGTATGGAAATTACAGAGAAAACATTGTGAAATGGGGGAGAAGCTTCTCCAATTACACAGGATGGATACATGGCACACCTGTCGATATTCTAGAAAGGGTACAAAGTTTCTGAAATGCAGGTATGCCTTGGGATAATCGGTCAGCCATGCTGACGGTTACATGAGAGCCACTTGATTAAGCTTCCTTCGCAACCCCTTGTCATGCGATCTTTAACCTTGCCTCTTTAAGTGTCTAACAGATAGTTAGGCTGAGGCTTTCCCAAAGTGCTTCAACTTCAAGAAGACTCTTACCAATGCAGTTTTGACAAACTGAGTAAACAGATGCATATGCTACTAACGTTTATGGATTTGCTTCGCAATAATGCTGATTTTGATCTGTGTTCTCCCGTTAAGGGAAGCTCTTCCCCTCAACTTCCTAACAACTTACAACAATGTCTTCCCTTCTGCTTCTGCGTGTCTGGATTACCTGCCAGAACGTCTCCCCCAGAGTGCCACCCTCACGCTGCTTTTCAGGCTTATTCTCCTGGATTCCTTATACAAGTTTATATAAGACTTGGATCAAGACTTGCAACGTGGCATTGCTTCCAACTCAGAATGCACTGTAGGGCTTTGCTTTCCTCCAGCAGCACGTAGCTAGAGTGGTCGTCACCCCATTCCCTGAAAGACTTGGGAAAAGATGAACCAGGAATCTAGGTTGAAAGCAAGTCCCCTAAAACAGAGATCCGCTGCTAAGTTTATGATTAACCACTCTATCCAAATCATACCCACATATTCTCCTCAGGGTTGCAGAGGACCAAAGAAAAGGGGGAATTGTACCATAGCCAGCTGAATGCAGCCCTTCCCAGGCAGCCCTTGCTGTGCACTGTGACCCACTGCCCCGTTACCAGGCAATGGTTACCAGGAGACCACTAATGCCACTGTGACCACCCTGCTCAGCCATTGGTGGGCAGTGTAGTGGGCCCCTGCCCCAAGCAAGCCACTGTCTGTCAGCCATCTTTAGTGGGGGCCCTTTGTTAGGCAGCAGTCAGTGGAGTGCTGCCCCTTCAGACCTGGAGCATGAGGTAAGAGGCAAGTGCCAGCCTTCTCCCCAGCATTCTTCTGCTCACACGGCCTTGGGCCAGCTTGTGGGATGGGGAGCCCAGAGAACAGGCTGGGGGTGTGTCCTGCAGGGCTCCAGAGCCAAGGCCATGAATGACCATTGGCCCAGACCAGGCCTTGAGGCAGTGTTGAACCTCTACCACACACCGCCACTGTGACCCTAAGGGTATGGCTCACAGTCTGGGGTACCTGACCACCACTGTTTGGGTGGCCTGAGGAGCATTAAGACCTGTTGGGTCATGTGCACCCGGCTCCCTCAGTGATGAGAGCTAGCAAGCGTCTGGGACCTGGCCCTGAGGGAGCCACCAAGGCAGAGCTGCCTCCTCTGTGAGGCGTGGGCAGTGGTGGGAGGACCCAGACCAGCTCCTGGACATACCCTCCATGGCAGGAGGACCACCACCCCTCCCAGGGACCCCTTTCTCTTAGGTGGGTCTGGACCTCAGAGGATGAGTCTTGTGCCTTGGGACCTTGCCCTTTCTTGTCACCCAGAGAGTGACATTTGTTTGCTGGAGATTGATAGGAACATTGAGACCTGACTATGACCTGTCCTCAAGAACAATGGATCGGACAGGGAGAAGTTTTCAACGAAAAGCCACACCCCTCCATCACCTTACCTCTAAGAGGGCTTTGTAAAAGCTTTCAAGGTTGGGGATTACCCAGCATAAGCCACCCATTTCCTTGAATGTCTCAACAACAAATATTTCTCGGCTCCAAAGTCCAATGTTTTGCTGCTGTTTGGCCTCACTGTGCGTCGGGCACACATCCTGGTCTTTGGTTACCAATTATAGCGAGCCAGCCAGGAGGTCTGTGCCCATGGTGTATTGATCTCGATCAGGGGTGTCGCCATTTATACTTCCCAGCACATGCCAGAGCACATTTGGCTCCAGGATACTGGCAGGGATTCTCCCTGATATGCAGTGGCTGCCCTACAGCACGAGGCTGCTTGTCTTGGAGACATGTCCAGAGCAGTGGTATACAGTTCATGTCATTTGGGGGTAAGTCGCTCCAGCTTGCACAGGCTGGGAAATAGGTCTACTCCAACTGGGCTGCTCCCCTTAGCGGATGGGAGCCCCTCTGAGTCCATTCCCTCTTGAGAACTGGGGGCCTCCATGTGGGAGTGGAAGTGGAAGTTGACAAAATGCCTTCTCTGGCTTTCTGTCTTTGTGATTGGAGTGTTTATTTGTTCTTCATGTGTTTGTGTGTGTCAATGTGGTGTTAATCACGGCAGTCTGTGCTTTGGTTTGTGGGATCCTCTTTGTGATTCGTACATTGTAGGTGTGTGAAACAGCACTTGCATTGAGTACTTGAGACGTCTTTGGTCAGTAACGGAGCTTGCATATGATCCAACTAGGTATCATTCCGTCCTGCATTGTGTTTCAGCTGTGGTGGAACATTGGTTGACATATTCCCTTTCCAATGGGTAGGAATCTGCCCTTTGGTGCCTGGGAACTGCGATCCTGAGAGACCTTTTGGCATTGCATTTGTCTCTCTGCTATTGGATAACACCTGCTGTGATCAGCAGAGCTCTAGTCCATCTTGTAGTCCGCTAAGGGCAAGCAAGTATTTTTTTTTTTTTTACATTGCATGGCCAGCATATTCTACAGATTCTGGTGAAACATGGCATCAAATGAATCATTTTCATATCTCCAAAACCAGTCTATGTAAAATATTCAGTTAGAGAAAGTTTGTTCAGTGAAATCCTTTTGGTTTTCATCATTGTGACCCTGAGAAAACGAGCATATTTCCAGGAGACATGTGGAAGTTAATGAAGCAAATTGAACTTTTCCTAATTTCTTTGCTTTTTCCTTTTTGGCTCTTTCTGCTTCCCAGGTCAGTAGGCATGACAACTGTGGTCCTGATTCCCTATCTTTCAATTTGCATGCTGTTTGTCGTTTTGTTGTTAAAATGAGGGAACGTAGTTCGAAAACATTGAGGATGTTGTTCATCCTCACCCTTTGCTTTGGTCCTCAGGACTGAGAGTTTCTTTTGTGCATGTACTTTTGCGTTTGTTTTGTGTGAAAGTGTTGTGGCTCTGGGAAACTCAAATGTGCTTCCCCAACGCACCCCTTTCAGGTGCATTCTCCAGATTTGGGCCACTTTTAGGGATAAGGCAATTGACATCAACTGCCGAGTTGATGTGTAAATGAGCTCCACTTCACTGAAAGGGAAGCACTTACCTATTCAATACTTCCTCCTCTGGAGAGAATTGGCCTCCATGGATTTCAGGTCCTGATGATCTGGCAAATAGCTAGTACTGAACTGATATCTGGTATGGAAGCTGCCTTAAGCTTCTTGCATTCTGAAGTATAAACCTTCTGCAGTCCCTAGGTTTCTTAGAGATCCAAAAAGACCTTATATCTGTTGCCAATTTGACAGCAAGGACCATAAGTTGAAATGATGACACTTGAAGTCTTTCTAAATGGCCTCTCTAGATTTGGGGAGCATGAAACTTCACCAAGGTAAGTGGCAAGCATTCCTTGACTCTCCGGGTCATTTCAAAGAGGATAGAGGATTGGAACATTGGATGCTGGGCACATCTAAGATTCCCTACCTTTGCCTACTTAGCAGAAGGTCTCAAAAGCATCCGTTTGCAATCAGAAATGCTGGTATGGCATCCAGCTGACAATTGCATGCTTCTTGGTTTTCACTAAGTGAAGGTGTTAAGGACTTGAGGATTGTAATTGAAATATGGAATTAAAGCTAAGAAACTCATGAAAAGGAACACATTTCAGGATAGAGTAGGAAGGTGCGATAAATGTGTTGAGCCAAAAACCAACATTTGATGCATCATTGGGCTGAAACGAAACTCCACTTCGGGAAATGGATACTGTTATTAAAAATGCGTTTTTTTCAAGGCTGGATTGGGTTCCCCTCTGCCAAGAGAACACGTTTACTTGCAATGCTGCTTTCAATACCATGGTATGTGAACTGTCCTGCCTTTAAGGGATCTCGATTTGCTTTTAAGATCTCTTCTCACTTTGGAGAAGAAAGAAGAATTCTCTTCAAAGGACTGATGAGCTTATTGGACCAGGTGTTTTGAAATAGTTTGTTAACTTTGGATTAGTTGCGGGGCCCTTAAGGCAACTCAAGGAGGACTATTTCAGTCGTATATCTGGTATGGAAATTACAGAGAAAACATTGTGAAATGGGGGAGAAGCTTCTCCAATTACACAGGATGGATACATGGCACACCTGTCGATATTCTAGAAAGGGTACAAAGTTTCTGAAATGCAGGTATGCCTTGGGATAATCGGTCAGCCATGCTGACGGTTACATGAGAGCCACTTGATTAAGCTTCCTTCGCAACCCCTTGTCATGCGATCTTTAACCTTGCCTCTTTAAGTGTCTAACAGATAGTTAGGCTGAGGCTTTCCCAAAGTGCTTCAACTTCAAGAAGACTCTTACCAATGCAGTTTTGACAAACTGAGTAAACAGATGCATATGCTACTAACGTTTATGGATTTGCTTCGCAATAATGCTGATTTTGATCTGTGTTCTCCCGTTAAGGGAAGCTCTTCCCCTCAACTTCCTAACAACTTACAACAATGTCTTCCCTTCTGCTTCTGCGTGTCTGGATTACCTGCCAGAACGTCTCCCCCAGAGTGCCACCCTCACGCTGCTTTTCAGGCTTATTCTCCTGGATTCCTTATACAAGTTTATATAAGACTTGGATCAAGACTTGCAACGTGGCATTGCTTCCAACTCAGAATGCACTGTAGGGCTTTGCTTTCCTCCAGCAGCACGTAGCTAGAGTGGTCGTCACCCCATTCCCTGAAAGACTTGGGAAAAGATGAACCAGGAATCTAGGTTGAAAGCAAGTCCCCTAAAACAGAGATCCGCTGCTAAGTTTATGATTAACCACTCTATCCAAATCATACCCACATATTCTCCTCAGGGTTGCAGAGGACCAAAGAAAAGGGGGAATTGTACCATAGCCAGCTGAATGCAGCCCTTCCCAGGCAGCCCTTGCTGTGCACTGTGACCCACTGCCCCGTTACCAGGCAATGGTTACCAGGAGACCACTAATGCCACTGTGACCACCCTGCTCAGCCATTGGTGGGCAGTGTAGTGGGCCCCTGCCCCAAGCAAGCCACTGTCTGTCAGCCATCTTTAGTGGGGGCCCTTTGTTAGGCAGCAGTCAGTGGAGTGCTGCCCCTTCAGACCTGGAGCATGAGGTAAGAGGCAAGTGCCAGCCTTCTCCCCAGCATTCTTCTGCTCACACGGCCTTGGGCCAGCTTGTGGGATGGGGAGCCCAGAGAACAGGCTGGGGGTGTGTCCTGCAGGGCTCCAGAGCCAAGGCCATGAATGACCATTGGCCCAGACCAGGCCTTGAGGCAGTGTTGAACCTCTACCACACACCGCCACTGTGACCCTAAGGGTATGGCTCACAGTCTGGGGTACCTGACCACCACTGTTTGGGTGGCCTGAGGAGCATTAAGACCTGTTGGGTCATGTGCACCCGGCTCCCTCAGTGATGAGAGCTAGCAAGCGTCTGGGACCTGGCCCTGAGGGAGCCACCAAGGCAGAGCTGCCTCCTCTGTGAGGCGTGGGCAGTGGTGGGAGGACCCAGACCAGCTCCTGGACATACCCTCCATGGCAGGAGGACCACCACCCCTCCCAGGGACCCCTTTCTCTTAGGTGGGTCTGGACCTCAGAGGATGAGTCTTGTGCCTTGGGACCTTGCCCTTTCTTGTCACCCAGAGAGTGACATTTGTTTGCTGGAGATTGATAGGAACATTGAGACCTGACTATGACCTGTCCTCAAGAACAATGGATCGGACAGGGAGAAGTTTTCAACGAAAAGCCACACCCCTCCATCACCTTACCTCTAAGAGGGCTTTGTAAAAGCTTTCAAGGTTGGGGATTACCCAGCATAAGCCACCCATTTCCTTGAATGTCTCAACAACAAATATTTCTCGGCTCCAAAGTCCAATGTTTTGCTGCTGTTTGGCCTCACTGTGCGTCGGGCACACATCCTGGTCTTTGGTTACCAATTATAGCGAGCCAGCCAGGAGGTCTGTGCCCATGGTGTATTGATCTCGATCAGGGGTGTCGCCATTTATACTTCCCAGCACATGCCAGAGCACATTTGGCTCCAGGATACTGGCAGGGATTCTCCCTGATATGCAGTGGCTGCCCTACAGCACGAGGCTGCTTGTCTTGGAGACATGTCCAGAGCAGTGGTATACAGTTCATGTCATTTGGGGGTAAGTCGCTCCAGCTTGCACAGGCTGGGAAATAGGTCTACTCCAACTGGGCTGCTCCCCTTAGCGGATGGGAGCCCCTCTGAGTCCATTCCCTCTTGAGAACTGGGGGCCTCCATGTGGGAGTGGAAGTGGAAGTTGACAAAATGCCTTCTCTGGCTTTCTGTCTTTGTGATTGGAGTGTTTATTTGTTCTTCATGTGTTTGTGTGTGTCAATGTGGTGTTAATCACGGCAGTCTGTGCTTTGGTTTGTGGGATCCTCTTTGTGATTCGTACATTGTAGGTGTGTGAAACAGCACTTGCATTGAGTACTTGAGACGTCTTTGGTCAGTAACGGAGCTTGCATATGATCCAACTAGGTATCATTCCGTCCTGCATTGTGTTTCAGCTGTGGTGGAACATTGGTTGACATATTCCCTTTCCAATGGGTAGGAATCTGCCCTTTGGTGCCTGGGAACTGCGATCCTGAGAGACCTTTTGGCATTGCATTTGTCTCTCTGCTATTGGATAACACCTGCTGTGATCAGCAGAGCTCTAGTCCATCTTGTAGTCCGCTAAGGGCAAGCAAGTATTTTTTTTTTTTTTACATTGCATGGCCAGCATATTCTACAGATTCTGGTGAAACATGGCATCAAATGAATCATTTTCATATCTCCAAAACCAGTCTATGTAAAATATTCAGTTAGAGAAAGTTTGTTCAGTGAAATCCTTTTGGTTTTCATCATTGTGACCCTGAGAAAACGAGCATATTTCCAGGAGACATGTGGAAGTTAATGAAGCAAATTGAACTTTTCCTAATTTCTTTGCTTTTTCCTTTTTGGCTCTTTCTGCTTCCCAGGTCAGTAGGCATGACAACTGTGGTCCTGATTCCCTATCTTTCAATTTGCATGCTGTTTGTCGTTTTGTTGTTAAAATGAGGGAACGTAGTTCGAAAACATTGAGGATGTTGTTCATCCTCACCCTTTGCTTTGGTCCTCAGGACTGAGAGTTTCTTTTGTGCATGTACTTTTGCGTTTGTTTTGTGTGAAAGTGTTGTGGCTCTGGGAAACTCAAATGTGCTTCCCCAACGCACCCCTTTCAGGTGCATTCTCCAGATTTGGGCCACTTTTAGGGATAAGGCAATTGACATCAACTGCCGAGTTGATGTGTAAATGAGCTCTATTTCACTGAAAGGGAAGCACTTACCTATTCAATACTTCCTCCTCTTGAGAGAATTGGCCTCCATGGATTTCAGGTCCTGATGATCTGGCAAATAGCTAGTACTGAACTGATATCTGGTATGGAAGCTGCCTTAAGCTTCTTGCATTCTGAAGTATAAACCTTCTGCAGTCCCTAGGTTTCTTAGAGATCCAAAAAGACCTTATATCTGTTGCCAATTTGACAGCAAGGACCATAAGTTGAAATGATGACACTTGAAGTCTTTCTAAATGGCCTCTCTAGATTTGGGTAGCATGAAACTTCACCAAGGTAAGTGGCAAGCATTCCTTGACTCTCCGGGTCATTTCAAAGAGGATAGAGGATTGGAACATTGGATGCTGGGCACATCTAAGATTCCCTACCTTTGCCTACTTAGCAGAAGGTCTCAAAAGCATCCGTTTGCAATCAGAAATGCTGGTATGGCATCCAGCTGACAATTGCTTGCTTCTTGGTTTTCACTAAGTGAAGGTGTTAAGGACTTGAGGATTGTAATTGAAATATGTAATTAAAGCTAAGAAACTCATGAAAAGGAACACATTTCAGGATAGAGTAGGAAGGTGGGATAAATGTGTTGAGCCAAAAACCAACATTTGATGCATCATTGGGCTGAAACGAAACTCCACTTCGGGAAATGGATACTGTTATTAAACATACGTTTTTTTCAAGGCTGGATTGGGTTCCCCTCTGCCAAGAGAACACGTTTACTTGCAATGCTGCTTTCAATACCATGGTATGTGAACTGTCCTGCCTTTAAGGGATCTCGATTTGCTTTTAAGATCTCTTCTCACTTTGGAGAAGAAAGAAGAATTCTCTTCAAAGGACTGATGAGCTTATTGGACCAGGTGTTTTGAAATATTTTGTTAACTTTGGATTAGTTGCGGGGCCCTTAAGGCAACTCAAGGAGGACTATTTCAGTCGTATATCTGGTATGGAAATTACAGAGAAAACATTGTGAAATGGGGGAGAAGCTTCTCCAATTACACAGGATGGATACATGGCACACCTGTCGATATTCTAGAAAGGGTACAAAGTTTCTGAAATGCAGGTATGCCTTGGGATAATCGGTCAGCCATGCTGACGGTTACATGAGAGCCACTTGATTAAGCTTCCTTCGCAACCCCTTGTCATGCGATCTTTAACCTTGCCTCTTTAAGTGTCTAACAGATAGTTAGGCTGAGGCTTTCCCAAAGTGCTTCAACTTCAAGAAGACTCTTACCAATGCAGTTTTGACAAACTGAGTAAACAGATGCATATGCTACTAACGTTTATGGATTTGCTTCGCAATAATGCTGATTTTGATCTGTGTTCTCCCGTTAAGGGAAGCTCTTCCCCTCAACTTCCTAACAACTTACAACAATGTCTTCCCTTCTGCTTCTGCATGTCTGGATTACCTGCCAGAACGTCTCCCCCAGAGTGCCACCCTCACGCTGCTTTTCAGGCTTATTCTCCTGGATTCCTTATACAAGTTTATATAAGACTTGGATCAAGACTTGCAACGTGGCATTGCTTCCAACTCAGAATGCACTGTAGGGCTTTGCTTTCCTCCAGCAGCACATAGCTAGAGTGGTCGTCACCCCATTCCCTGAAAGACTTGGGAAAAGATGAACCAGGAATCTAGGTTGAAAGCAAGTCCCCTAAAACAGAGATCCGCTGCTGAGTTTATGATTAACCACTCTATCCAAATCATACCCACATATTCTCCTCAGGGTTGCAGAGGACCAAAGAAAAGGGGGAATTGTACCATAGCCAGCTGAATGCAGCCCTTCCCAGGCAGCCCTTGCTGTGCACTGTGACCCACTGCCCCGTTACCAGGCAATGGTTACCAGGAGACCACTAATGCCACTGTGACCACCCTGCTCAGCCATTGGTGGGCAGTGTAGTGGGCCCCTGCCCCAAGCAAGCCACTGTCTGTCAGCCATCTTTAGTGGGGGCCCTTTGTTAGGCAGCAGTCAGTGGAGTGCTGCCCCTTCAGACCTGGAGCATGAGGTAAGAGGCAAGTGCCAGCCTTCTCCCCAGCATTCTTCTGCTCACACGGCCTTGGGCCAGCTTGTGTGATGGGGAGCCCAGAGAACAGGCTGGGGGTGTGTCCTGCAGGGCTCCAGAGCCAAGGCCATGAATGACCATTGGCCCAGACCAGGCCTTGAGGCAGTGTTGAACCTCTACCACACACCGCCACTGTGACCCTAAGGGTATGGCTCACAGTCTGGGGTACCTGACCACCACTGTTTGGGTGGCCTGAGGAGCATTAAGACCTGTTGGGTCATGTGCACCCGGCTCCCTCAGTGATGAGAGCTAGCAAGCGTCTGGGACCTGGCCCTGAGGGAGCCACCAAGGCAGAGCTGCCTCCTCTGTGAGGCGTGGGCACTGGTGGGAGGACCCAGACCAGCTCCTGGACATACCCTCCATGGCAGGAGGACCACCACCCCTCCCAGGGACCCCTTTCTCTTAGGTGGGTCTGGACCTCAGAGGGTGAGTCTTGTGCCTTGGGACCTTGCCCTTTCTTGTCACCCAGAGAGTGACATTTGTTTGCTGGAGATTGATAGGAACATTGAGACCTGACTATGACCTGTCCTCAAGAACAATGGATCGGACAGGGAGAAGTTTTCAACGAAAAGCCACACCCCTCCATCACCTTACCTCTAAGAGGGCTTTGCTAAAAGCTTTCAAGGTTGGGGATTACCCAGCATAAGCCACCCATTTCCTTGAATGTCTCAACAACAAATATTTCTCGGCTCCAAAGTCCAATGTTTTGCTGCTGTTTGGCCTCACTGTGCGTCTGGCACACATCCTGGTCTTTGGTTACCAATTATAGCGAGCCAGCCAGGAGGTCTGTGCCCATGGTGTATTGATCTCGATCAGGGGCGTCGCCATTTATACTTCCCAGCACATGCCAGAGCACATGTGGCTCCAGGATACTGGCAGGGATTCTCCCTGATATGCAGTGGCTGCCCTACAGCACGAGGCTGCTTGTCTTGGAGACATGTCCAGAGCAGTGGTATACAGTTCATGTCATTTGGGGGTAAGTCGCTCCAGCTTGCACAGGCTGGGAAATAGGTCTACTCCAACTGGGCTGCTCCCCTTAGCGGATGGGAGCCCCTCTGAGTCCATTCCCTCTTGAGAACTGGGGGCCTCCATGTGGGAGTGGAAGTGGAAGTTGACAAAATGCCTTCTCTGGCTTTCTGTCTTTGTGATTGGAGTGTTTATTTGTTCTTCATGTGTTTGTGTGTGTCAATGTGGTGTTAATCACGGCAGTCTGTGCTTTGGTTTGTGGGATCCTCTTTGTGATTCGTACATTGTAGGTGTGTGAAACAGCACTTGCATTGAGTACTTGAGACGTCTTTGGTCAGTAACGGAGCTTGCATATGATCCAACTAGGTATCATTCCGTCCTGCATTGTGTTTCAGCTGTGGTGGAACATTGGTTGACATATTCCCTTTCCAATGGGTAGGAATCTGCCCTTTGGTGCCTGGGAACTGCGATCCTGAGAGACCTTTTGGCATTGCATTTGTCTCTCTGCTATTGGATAACACCTGCTGTGATCAGCAGAGCTCTAGTCCATCTTGTAGTCCGCTAAGGGCAAGCAAGTATTTTTTTTTTTTTTTACATTGCATGGCCAGCATATTCTACAGATTCTGGTGAAACATGGCATCAAATGAATCATTTTCATATCTCCAAAACCAGTCTATGTAAAATATTCAGTTAGAGAAAGTTTGTTCAGTGAAATCCTTTTGGTTTTCATCATTGTGACCCTGAGAAAACGAGCATATTTCCAGGAGACATGTGGAAGTTAATGAAGCAAATTGAACTTTTCCTAATTTCTTTGCTTTTTCCTTTTTGGCTCTTTCTGCTTCCCAGGTCAGTAGGCATGACAACTGTGGTCCTGATTCCCTATCTTTCAATTTGCATGCTGTTTGTCGTTTTGTTGTTAAAATGAGGGAACGTAGTTCGAAAACATTGAGGATGTTGTTCATCCTCACCCTTTGCTTTGGTCCTCAGGACTGAGAGTTTCTTTTGTGCATGTACTTTTGCGTTTGTTTTGTGTGAAAGTGTTGTGGCTCTGGGAAACTCAAATGTGCTTCCCCAACGCACCCCTTTCAGGTGCATTCTCCAGATTTGGGCCACTTTTAGGGATAAGGCAATTGACATCAACTGCCGAGTTGATGTGTAAATGAGCTCTATTTCACTGAAAGGGAAGCACTTACCTATTCAATACTTCCTCCTCTTGAGAGAATTGGCCTCCATGGATTTCAGGTCCTGATGATCTGGCAAATAGCTAGTACTGAACTGATATCTGGTATGGAAGCTGCCTTAAGCTTCTTGCATTCTGAAGTATAAACCTTCTGCAGTCCCTAGGTTTCTTAGAGATCCAAAAAGACCTTATATCTGTTGCCAATTTGACAGCAAGGACCATAAGTTGAAATGATGACACTTGAAGTCTTTCTAAATGGCCTCTCTAGATTTGGGTAGCATGAAACTTCACCAAGGTAAGTGGCAAGCATTCCTTGACTCTCCGGGTCATTTCAAAGAGGATAGAGGATTGGAACATTGGATGCTGGGCACATCTAAGATTCCCTACCTTTGCCTACTTAGCAGAAGGTCTCAAAAGCATCCGTTTGCAATCAGAAATGCTGGTATGGCATCCAGCTGACAATTGCTTGCTTCTTGGTTTTCACTAAGTGAAGGTGTTAAGGACTTGAGGATTGTAATTGAAATATGTAATTAAAGCTAAGAAACTCATGAAAAGGAACACATTTCAGGATAGAGTAGGAAGGTGGGATAAATGTGTTGAGCCAAAAACCAACATTTGATGCATCATTGGGCTGAAACGAAACTCCACTTCGGGAAATGGATACTGTTATTAAACATACGTTTTTTTCAAGGCTGGATTGGGTTCCCCTCTGCCAAGAGAACACGTTTACTTGCAATGCTGCTTTCAATACCATGGTATGTGAACTGTCCTGCCTTTAAGGGATCTCGATTTGCTTTTAAGATCTCTTCTCACTTTGGAGAAGAAAGAAGAATTCTCTTCAAAGGACTGATGAGCTTATTGGACCAGGTGTTTTGAAATATTTTGTTAACTTTGGATTAGTTGCGGGGCCCTTAAGGCAACTCAAGGAGGACTATTTCAGTCGTATATCTGGTATGGAAATTACAGAGAAAACATTGTGAAATGGGGGAGAAGCTTCTCCAATTACACAGGATGGATACATGGCACACCTGTCGATATTCTAGAAAGGGTACAAAGTTTCTGAAATGCAGGTATGCCTTGGGATAATCGGTCAGCCATGCTGACGGTTACATGAGAGCCACTTGATTAAGCTTCCTTCGCAACCCCTTGTCATGCGATCTTTAACCTTGCCTCTTTAAGTGTCTAACAGATAGTTAGGCTGAGGCTTTCCCAAAGTGCTTCAACTTCAAGAAGACTCTTACCAATGCAGTTTTGACAAACTGAGTAAACAGATGCATATGCTACTAACGTTTATGGATTTGCTTCGCAATAATGCTGATTTTGATCTGTGTTCTCCCGTTAAGGGAAGCTCTTCCCCTCAACTTCCTAACAACTTACAACAATGTCTTCCCTTCTGCTTCTGCATGTCTGGATTACCTGCCAGAACGTCTCCCCCAGAGTGCCACCCTCACGCTGCTTTTCAGGCTTATTCTCCTGGATTCCTTATACAAGTTTATATAAGACTTGGATCAAGACTTGCAACGTGGCATTGCTTCCAACTCAGAATGCACTGTAGGGCTTTGCTTTCCTCCAGCAGCACATAGCTAGAGTGGTCGTCACCCCATTCCCTGAAAGACTTGGGAAAAGATGAACCAGGAATCTAGGTTGAAAGCAAGTCCCCTAAAACAGAGATCCGCTGCTGAGTTTATGATTAACCACTCTATCCAAATCATACCCACATATTCTCCTCAGGGTTGCAGAGGACCAAAGAAAAGGGGGAATTGTACCATAGCCAGCTGAATGCAGCCCTTCCCAGGCAGCCCTTGCTGTGCACTGTGACCCACTGCCCCGTTACCAGGCAATGGTTACCAGGAGACCACTAATGCCACTGTGACCACCCTGCTCAGCCATTGGTGGGCAGTGTAGTGGGCCCCTGCCACAAGCAAGCCACTGTCTGTCAGCCATCTTTAGTGGGGGCCCTTTGTTAGGCAGCAGTCAGTGGAGTGCTGCCCCTTCAGACCTGGAGCATGAGGTAAGAGGCAAGTGCCAGCCTTCTCCCCAGCATTCTTCTGCTCACACGGCCTTGGGCCAGCTTGTGTGATGGGGAGCCCAGAGAACAGGCTGGGGGTGTGTCCTGCAGGGCTCCAGAGCCAAGGCCATGAATGACCATTGGCCCAGACCAGGCCTTGAGGCAGTGTTGAACCTCTACCACACACCGCCACTGTGACCCTAAGGGTATGGCTCACAGTCTGGGGTACCTGACCACCACTGTTTGGGTGGCCTGAGGAGCATTAAGACCTGTTGGGTCATGTGCACCCGGCTCCCTCAGTGATGAGAGCTAGCAAGCGTCTGGGACCTGGCCCTGAGGGAGCCACCAAGGCAGAGCTGCCTCCTCTGTGAGGCGTGGGCAGTGGTGGGAGGACCCAGACCAGCTCCTGGACATACCCTCCATGGCAGGAGGACCACCACCCCTCCCAGGGACCCCTTTCTCTTAGGTGGGTCTGGACCTCAGAGGGTGAGTCTTGTGCCTTGGGACCTTGCCCTTTCTTGTCACCCAGAGAATGACATTTGTTTGCTGGAGATTGATAGGAACATTGAGACCTGACTATGACCTGTCCTCAAGAACAATGGATCGGACAGGGAGAAGTTTTCAACGAAAAGCCACACCCCTCCATCACCTTACCTCTAAGAGGGCTTTGCTAAAAGCTTTCAAGGTTGGGGATTACCCAGCATAAGCCACCCATTTCCTTGAATGTCTCAACAACAAATATTTCTCGGCTCCAAAGTCCAATGTTTTGCTGCTGTTTGGCCTCACTGTGCGTCTGGCACACATCCTGGTCTTTGGTTACCAATTATAGCGAGCCAGCCAGGAGGTCTGTGCCCATGGTGTATTGATCTCGATCAGGGGCGTCGCCATTTATACTTCCCAGCACATGCCAGAGCACATGTGGCTCCAGGATACTGGCAGGGATTCTCCCTGATATGCAGTGGCTGCCCTACAGCACGAGGCTGCTTGTCTTGGAGACATGTCCAGAGCAGTGGTATACAGTTCATGTCATTTGGGGGTAAGTCGCTCCAGCTTGCACAGGCTGGGAAATAGGTCTACTCCAACTGGGCTGCTCCCCTTAGCGGATGGGAGCCCCTCTGAGTCCATTCCCTCTTGAGAACTGGGGGCCTCCATGTGGGAGTGGAAGTGGAAGTTGACAAAATGCCTTCTCTGGCTTTCTGTCTTTGTGATTGGAGTGTTTATTTGTTCTTCATGTGTTTGTGTGTGTCAATGTGGTGTTAATCACGGCAGTCTGTGCTTTGGTTTGTGGGATCCTCTTTGTGATTCGTACATTGTAGGTGTGTGAAACAGCACTTGCATTGAGTACTTGAGACGTCTTTGGTCAGTAACGGAGCTTGCATATGATCCAACTAGGTATCATTCCCTCCTGCATTGTGTTTCAGCTGTGGTGGAACATTGGTTGACATATTCCCTTTCCAATGGGTAGGAATCTGCCCTTTGGTGCCTGGGAACTGCGATCCTGAGAGACCTTTTGGCATTGCATTTGTCTCTCTGCTATTGGATAACACCTGCTGTGATCAGCAGAGCTCTAGTCCATCTTGTAGTCCGCTAAGGGACAAGCAAGTATTTTTTTTTTTTTTACATTGCATGGCCAGCATATTCTACAGATTCTGGTGAAACATGGCATCAAATGAATCATTTTCATATCTCCAAAACCAGTCTATGTAAAATATTCAGTTAGAGAAAGTTTGTTCAGTGAAATCCTTTTGGTTTTCATCATTGTGACCCTGAGAAAACGAGCATATTTCCAGGAGACATGTGGAAGTTAATGAAGCAAATTGAACTTTTCCTAATTTCTTTGCTTTTTCCTTTTTGGCTCTTTCTGCTTCCCAGGTCAGTAGGCATGACAACTGTGGTCCTGATTCCCTATCTTTCAATTTGCATGCTGTTTGTCGTTTTGTTGTTAAAATGAGGGAACGTAGTTCGAAAACACTGAGGATGTTGTTCATCCTCACCCTTTGCTTTGGTCCTCAGGACTGAGAGTTTCTTTTGTGCATGTACTTTTGCGTTTGTTTTGTGTGAAAGTGTTGTGGCTCTGGGAAACTCAAATGTGCTTCCCCAACGCACCCCTTTCAGGTGCATTCTCCAGATTTGGGCCACTTTTAGGGATAAGGCAATTGACATCAACTGCCGAGTTGATGTGTAAATGAGCTCTATTTCACTGAAAGGGAAGCACTTACCAATTCAATACTTCCTCCTCTTGAGAGAATTGGCCTCCATGGATTTCAGGTCCTGATGATCTGGCAAATAGCTAGTACTGAACTGATATCTGGTATGGAAGCTGCCTTAAGCTTCTTGCATTCTGAAGTATAAACCTTCTGCAGTCCCTAGGTTTCTTAGAGATCCAAAAAGACCTTATATCTGTTGCCAATTTGACAGCAAGGACCATAAGTTGAAATGATGACACTTGAAGTCTTTCTAAATGGCCTCTCTAGATTTGGGTAGCATGAAACTTCACCAAGGTAAGTGGCAAGCATTCCTTGACTCTCCGGGTCATTTCAAAGAGGATAGAGGATTGGAACATTGGATGCTGGGCACATCTAAGATTCCCTACCTTTGCCTACTTAGCAGAAGGTCTCAAAAGCATCCGTTTGCAATCAGAAATGCTGGTATGGCATCCAGCTGACAATTGCTTGCTTCTTGGTTTTCACTAAGTGAAGGTGTTAAGGACTTGAGGATTGTAATTGAAATATGTAATTAAAGCTAAGAAACTCATGAAAAGGAACACATTTCAGGATAGAGTAGGAAGGTGGGATAAATGTGTTGAGCCAAAAACCAACATTTGATGCATCATTGGGCTGAAACGAAACTCCACTTCGGGAAATGGATACTGTTATTAAAAATACGTTTTTTTCAAGGCTGGATTGGGTTCCCCTCTGCCAAGAGAACACGTTTACTTGCAATGCTGCTTTCAATACCATGGTATGTGAACTGTCCTGCCTTTAAGGGATCTCGATTTGCTTTTAAGATCTCTTCTCACTTTGGAGAAGAAAGAAGAATTCTCTTCAAAGGACTGATGAGCTTATTGGACCAGGTGTTTTGAAATATTTTGTTAACTTTGGATTAGTTGCGGGGCCCTTAAGGCAACTCAAGGAGGACTATTTCAGTCGTATATCTGGTATGGAAATTACAGAGAAAACATTGTGAAATGGGGGAGAAGCTTCTCCAATTACACAGGATGGATACATGGCACACCTGTCGATATTCTAGAAAGGGTACAAAGTTTCTGAAATGCAGGTATGCCTTGGGATAATCGGTCAGCCATGCTGACGGTTACATGAGAGCCACTTGATTAAGCTTCCTTCGCAACCCCTTGTCATGCGATCTTTAACCTTGCCTCTTTAAGTGTCTAACAGATAGTTAGGCTGAGGCTTTCCCAAAGTGCTTCAACTTCAAGAAGACTCTTACCAATGCAGTTTTGACAAACTGAGTAAACAGATGCATATGCTACTAACGTTTATGGATTTGCTTCGCAATAATGCTGATTTTGATCTGTGTTCTCCCGTTAAGGGAAGCTCTTCCCCTCAACTTCCTAACAACTTACAACAATGTCTTCCCTTCTGCTTCTGCGTGTCTGGATTACCTGCCAGAACGTCTCCCCCAGAGTGCCACCCTCACGCTGCTTTTCAGGCTTATTCTCCTGGATTCCTTATACAAGTTTATATAAGACTTGGATCAAGACTTGCAACGTGGCATTGCTTCCAACTCAGAATGCACTGTAGGGCTTTGCTTTCCTCCAGCAGCACGTAGCTAGAGTGGTGGTCACCCCATTCCCTGAAAGACTTGGGAAAAGATGAACCAGGAATCTAGGTTGAAAGCAAGTCCCCTAAAACAGAGATCCGCTGCTGAGTTTATGATTAACCACTCTATCCAAATCATACCCACATATTCTCCTCAGGGTTGCAGAGGACCAAAGAAAAGGGGGAATTGTACCATAGCCAGCTGAATGCAGCCCTTCCCAGGCAGCCCTTGCTGTGCACTGTGACCCACTGCCCCGTTACCAGGCAATGGTTACCAGGAGACCACTAATGCCACTGTGACCACCCTGCTCAGCCATTGGTGGGCAGTGTAGTGGGCCCCTGCCCCAAGCAAGCCACTGTCTGTCAGCCATCTTTAGTGGGGGCCCTTTGTTAGGCAGCAGTCAGTGGAGTGCTGCCCCTTCAGACCTGGAGCATGAGGTAAGAGGCAAGTGCCAGCCTTCTCCCCAGCATTCTTCTGCTCACACGGCCTTGGGCCAGCTTGTGTGATGGGGAGCCCAGAGAACAGGCTGGGGGTGTGTCCTGCAGGGCTCCAGAGCCAAGGCCATGAATGACCATTGGCCCAGACCAGGCCTTGAGGCAGTGTTGAACCTCTACCACACACCGCCACTGTGACCCTAAGGGTATGGCTCACAGTCTGGGGTACCTGACCACCACTGTTTGGGTGGCCTGAGGAGCATTAAGACCTGTTGGGTCATGTGCACCCGGCTCCCTCAGTGATGAGAGCTAGCAAGCGTCTGGGACCTGGCCCTGAGGGAGCCACCAAGGCAGAGCTGCCTCCTCTGTGAGGCGTGGGCAGTGGTGGGAGGACCCAGACCAGCTCCTGGACATACCCTCCATGGCAGGAGGACCACCACCCCTCCCAGGGACCCCTTTCTCTTAGGTGGGTCTGGACCTCAGAGGGTGAGTCTTGTGCCTTGGGACCTTGCCCTTTCTTGTCACCCAGAGAGTGACATTTGTTTGCTGGAGATTGATAGGAACATTGAGACCTGACTATGACCTGTCCTCAAGAACAATGGATCGGACAGGGAGAAGTTTTCAACGAAAAGCCACACCCCTCCATCACCTTACCTCTAAGAGGGCTTTGCTAAAAGCTTTCAAGGTTGGGGATTACCCAGCATAAGCCACCCATTTCCTTGAATGTCTCAACAACAAATATTTCTCGGCTCCACAGTCCAATGTTTTGCTGCTGTTTGGCCTCACTGTGCGTCTGGCACACATCCTGGTCTTTGGTTACCAATTATAGCGAGCCAGCCAGGAGGTCTGTGCCCATGGTGTATTGATCTCGATCAGGGGCGTCGCCATTTATACTTCCCAGCACATGCCAGAGCACATGTGGCTCCAGGATACTGGCAGGGATTCTCCCTGATATGCAGTGGCTGCCCTACAGCACGAGGCTGCTTGTCTTGGAGACATGTCCAGAGCAGTGGTATACAGTTCATGTCATTTGGGGGTAAGTCGCTCCAGCTTGCACAGGCTGGGAAATAGGTCTACTCCAACTGGGCTGCTCCCCTTAGCGGATGGGAGCCCCTCTGAGTCCATTCCCTCTTGAGAACTGGGGGCCTCCATGTGGGAGTGGAAGTGGAAGTTGACAAAATGCCTTCTCTGGCTTTCTGTCTTTGTGATTGGAGTGTTTATTTGTTCTTCATGTGTTTGTGTGTGTCAATGTGGTGTTAATCACGGCAGTCTGTGCTTTGGTTTGTGGGATCCTCTTTGTGATTCGTACATTGTAGGTGTGTGAAACAGCACTTGCATTGAGTACTTGAGACGTCTTTGGTCAGTAACGGAGCTTGCATATGATCCAACTAGGTATCATTCCCTCCTGCATTGTGTTTCAGCTGTGGTGGAACATTGGTTGACATATTCCCTTTCCAATGGGTAGGAATCTGCCCTTTGGTGCCTGGGAACTGCGATCCTGAGAGACCTTTTGGCATTGCATTTGTCTCTCTGCTATTGGATAACACCTGCTGTGATCAGCAGAGCTCTAGTCCATCTTGTAGTCCGCTAAGGGACAAGCAAGTATTTTTTTTTTTTTTACATTGCATGGCCAGCATATTCTACAGATTCTGGTGAAACATGGCATCAAATGAATCATTTTCATATCTCCAAAACCAGTCTATGTAAAATATTCAGTTAGAGAAAGTTTGTTCAGTGAAATCCTTTTGGTTTTCATCATTGTGACCCTGAGAAAACGAGCATATTTCCAGGAGACATGTGGAAGTTAATGAAGCAAATTGAACTTTTCCTAATTTCTTTGCATTTTACTTTTTGGCTCTTTCTGCTTCCCAGGTCAGTAGGCATGACAACTGTGGTCCTGATTCCCTATCTTTCAATTTGCATGCTGTTTGTCGTTTTGTTGTTAAAATGAGGGAACGTAGTTCGAAAACATTGAGGATGTTGTTCATCCTCACCCTTTGCTTTGGTCCTCAGGACTGAGAGTTTCTTTTGTGCATGTACTTTTGCGTTTGTTTTGTGTGAAAGTGTTGTGGCTCTGGGAAACTCAAATGTGCTTCCCCAACGCACCCCTTTCAGGTGCATTCTCCAGATTTGGGCCACTTTTAGGGATAAGGCAATTGACATCAACTGCCGAGTTGATGTGTAAATGAGCTCTATTTCACTGAAAGGGAAGCACTTACCTATTCAATACTTCCTCCTCTTGAGAGAATTGGCCTCCATGGATTTCAGGTCCTGATGATCTGGCAAATAGCTAGTACTGAACTGATATCTGGTATGGAAGCTGCCTTAAGCTTCTTGCATTCTGAAGTATAAACCTTCTGCAGTCCCTAGGTTTCTTAGAGATCCAAAAAGACCTTATATCTGTTGCCAATTTGACAGCAAGGACCATAAGTTGAAATGATGACACTTGAAGTCTTTCTAAATGGCCTCTCTAGATTTGGGTAGCATGAAACTTCACCAAGGTAAGTGGCAAGCATTCCTTGACTCTCCGGGTCATTTCAAAGAGGATAGAGGATTGGAACATTGGATGCTGGGCACATCTAAGATTCCCTACCTTTGCCTACTTAGCAGAAGGTCTCAAAAGCATCCGTTTGCAATCAGAAATGCTGGTATGGCATCCAGCTGACAATTGCTTGCTTCTTGGTTTTCACTAAGTGAAGGTGTTAAGGACTTGAGGATTGTAATTGAAATATGTAATTAAAGCTAAGAAACTCATGAAAAGGAACACATTTCAGGATAGAGTAGGAAGGTGGGATAAATGTGTTGAGCCAAAAACCAACATTTGATGCATCATTGGGCTGAAACGAAACTCCACTTCGGGAAATGGATACTGTTATTAAAAATGCGTTTTTTTCAAGGCTGGATTGGGTTCCCCTCTGCCAAGAGAACACGTTTACTTGCAATGCTGCTTTCAATACCATGGTATGTGAACTGTCCTGCCTTTAAGGGATCTCGATTTGCTTTTAAGATCTCTTCTCACTTTGGAGAAGAAAGAAGAATTCTCTTCAAAGGACTGATGAGCTTATTGGACCAGGTGTTTTGAAATATTTTGTTAACTTTGGATTAGTTGCGGGGCCCTTAAGGCAACTCAAGGAGGACTATTTCAGTCGTATATCTGGTATGGAAATTACAGAGAAAACATTGTGAAATGGGGGAGAAGCTTCTCCAATTACACAGGATGGATACATGGCACACCTGTCGATATTCTAGAAAGGGTACAAAGTTTCTGAAATGCAGGTATGCCTTGGGATAATCGGTCAGCCATGCTGACGGTTACATGAGAGCCACTTGATTAAGCTTCCTTCGCAACCCCTTGTCATGCGATCTTTAACCTTGCCTCTTTAAGTGTCTAACAGATAGTTAGGCTGAGGCTTTCCCAAAGTGCTTCAACTTCAAGAAGACTCTTACCAATGCAGTTTTGACAAACTGAGTAAACAGATGCATATGCTACTAACGTTTATGGATTTGCTTCGCAATAATGCTGATTTTGATCTGTGTTCTCCCGTTAAGGGAAGCTCTTCCCCTCAACTTCCTAACAACTTACAACAATGTCTTCCCTTCTGCTTCTGCGTGTCTGGATTACCTGCCAGAACGTCTCCCCCAGAGTGCCACCCTCACGCTGCTTTTCAGGCTTATTCTCTTGTATTCCTTATACAAGTTTATATAAGACTTGGATCAAGACTTGCAACGTGGCATTGCTTCCAACTCAGAATGCACTCTAGGGCTTTGCTTTCCTGCAGCAGGACGTAGCTAGAGTGGTGGTCACCCCATTCCCTGAAAGACTTGGGAAAAGATGAACCAGGAATCTAGGTTGAAAGCAAGTCCCCTAAAACAGAGATCCGCTGCTGAGTTTATGATTAACCACTCTATCCAAATCATACCCACATATTCTCCTCAGGGTTGCAGAGGACCAAAGAAAAGGGGGAATTGTACCATAGCCAGCTGAATGCAGCCCTTCCCAGGCAGCCCTTGCTGTGCACTGTGACCCACTGCCCCGTTACCAGGCAATGGTTACCAGGAGACCACTAATGCCACTGTGACCACCCTGCTCAGCCATTGGTGGGCAGTGTAGTGGGCCCCTGCCCCAAGCAAGCCACTGTCTGTCAGCCATCTTTAGTGGGGGCCCTTTGTTAGGCAGCAGTCAGTGGAGTGCTGCCCCTTCAGACCTGGAGCATGAAGTAAGAGGCAAGTGCCAGCCTTCTCCCCAGCATTCTTCTGCTCACACGGCCTTGGGCCAGCTTGTGTGATGGGGAGCCCAGAGAACAGGCTGGGGGTGTGTCCTGCAGGGCTCCAGAGCCAAGGCCATGAATGACCATTGGCCCAGACCAGGCCTTGAGGCAGTGTTGAACCTCTACCACACACCGCCACTGTGACCCTAAGGGTATGGCTCACAGTCTGGGGTACCTGACCACCACTGTTTGGGTGGCCTGAGGAGCATTAAGACCTGTTGGGTCATGTGCACCCGGCTCCCTCAGTGATGAGAGCTAGCAAGCGTCTGGGACCTGGCCCTGAGGGAGCCACCAAGGCAGAGCTGCCTCCTCTGTGAGGCGTGGGCACTGGTGGGAGGACCCAGACCAGCTCCTGGACATACCCTCCATGGCAGGAGGACCACCACCCCTCCCAGGGACCCCTTTCTCTTAGGTGGGTCTGGACCTCAGAGGATGAGTCTTGTGCCTTGGGACCTTGCCCTTTCTTGTCACCCAGAGAGTGACATTTGTTTGCTGGAGATTGATAGGAACATTGAGACCTGACTATGACCTGTCCTCAAGAACAATGGATCGGACAGGGAGAAGTTTTCAACGAAAAGCCACACCCCTCCATCACCTTACCTCTAAGAGGGCTTTGCTAAAAGCTTTCAAGGTTGGGGATTACCCAGCATAAGCCACCCATTTCCTTGAATGTCTCAACAACAAATATTTCTCGGCTCCAAAGTCCAATGTTTTGCTGCTGTTTGGCCTCACTGTGCGTCGGGCACACATCCTGGTCTTTGGTTACCAATTATAGCGAGCCAGCCAGGAGGTCTGTGCCCATGGTGTATTGATCTCGATCAGGGGCGTCGCCATTTATACTTCCCAGCACATGCCAGAGCACATTTGGCTCCAGGATACTGGCAGGGATTCTCCCTGATATGCAGTGGCTGCCCTACAGCACGAGGCTGCTTGTCTTGGAGACATGTCCAGAGCAGTGGTATACAGTTCATGTCATTTGGGGGTAAGTCGCTCCAGCTTGCACAGGCTGGGAAATAGGTCTACTCCAACTGGGCTGCTCCCCTTAGCGGATGGGAGCCCCTCTGAGTCCATTCCCTCTTGAGTACTGGGGGCCTCCATGTGGGAGTGGAAGTGGAAGTTGACAAAATGCCTTCTCTGGCTTTCTGTCTTTGTGATTGGAGTGTTTATTTGTTCTTCATGTGTTTGTGTGTGTCAATGTGGTGTTAATCACGGCAGTCTGTGCTTTGGTTTGTGGGATCCTCTTTGTGATTCGTACATTGTAGGTGTGTGAAACAGCACTTGCATTGAGTACTTGAGACGTCTTTGGTCAGTAACGGAGCTTGCATATGATCCAACTAGGTATCATTCCCTCCTGCATTGTGTTTCAGCTGTGGTGGAACATTGGTTGACATATTCCCTTTCCAATGGGTAGGAATCTGCCCTTTGGTGCCTGGGAACTGCGATCCTGAGAGACCTTTTGGCATTGCATTTGTCTCTCTGCTATTGGATAACACCTGCTGTGATCAGCAGAGCTCTAGTCCATCTTGTAGTCCGCTAAGGGACAAGCAAGTTTTTTTTTTTTTTTTTTTTTTTTTACATTGCATGGCCAGCATATTCTACAGATTCTGGTGAAACATGGCATCAAATGAATCATTTTCATATCTCCAAAACCAGTCTATGTAAAATATTCAGTTAGAGAAAGTTTGTTCAGTGAAATCCTTTTGGTTTTCATCATTGTGACCCTGAGAAAACGAGCATATTTCCAGGAGACATGTGGAAGTTAATGAAGCAAATTGAACTTTTCCTAATTTCTTTGCTTTTTCCTTTTTGGCTCTTTCTGCTTCCCAGGTCAGTAGGCATGACAACTGTGGTCCTGATTCCCTATCTTTCAATTTGCATGCTGTTTGTCGTTTTGTTGTTAAAATGAGGGAACGTAGTTCGAAAACATTGAGGATGTTGTTCATCCTCACCCTTTGCTTTGGTCCTCAGGACTGAGAGTTTCTTTTGTGCATGTACTTTTGCGTTTGTTTTGTGTGAAAGTGTTGTGGCTCTGGGAAACTCAAATGTGCTTCCCCAACGCACCCCTTTCAGGTGCATTCTCCAGATTTGGGCCACTTTTAGGGATAAGGCAATTGACATCAACTGCCGAGTTGATGTGTAAATGAGCTCTATTTCACTGAAAGGGAAGCACTTACCTATTCAATACTTCCTCCTCTTGAGAGAATTGGCCTCCATGGATTTCAGGTCCTGATGATCTGGCAAATAGCTAGTACTGAACTGATATCTGGTATGGAAGCTGCCTTAAGCTTCTTGCATTCTGAAGTATAAACCTTCTGCAGTCCCTAGGTTTCTTAGAGATCCAAAAAGACCTTATATCTGTTGCCAATTTGACAGCAAGGACCATAAGTTGAAATGATGACACTTGAAGTCTTTCTAAATGGCCTCTCTAGATTTGGGGAGCATGAAACTTCACCAAGGTAAGTGGCAAGCATTCCTTGACTCTCCGGGTCATTTCAAAGAGGATAGAGGATTGGAACATTGGATGCTGGGCACATCTAAGATTCCCTACCTTTGCCTACTTAGCAGAAGGTCTCAAAAGCATCCGTTTGCAATCAGAAATGCTGGTATGGCATCCAGCTGACAATTGCTTGCTTCTTGGTTTTCACTAAGTGAAGGTGTTAAGGACTTGAGGATTGTAATTGAAATATGTAATTAAAGCTAAGAAACTCATGAAAAGGAACACATTTCAGGATAGAGTAGGAAGGTGGGATAAATGTGTTGAGCCAAAAACCAACATTTGATGCATCATTGGGCTGAAACGAAACTCCACTTCGGGAAATGGATACTGTTATTAAAAATGCGTTTTTTTCAAGGCTGGATTGGGTTCCCCTCTGCCAAGAGAACACGTTTACTTGCAATGCTGCTTTCAATACCATGGTATGTGAACTGTCCTGCCTTTAAGGGATCTCGATTTGCTTTTAAGATCTCTTCTCACTTTGGAGAAGAAAGAAGAATTCTCTTCAAAGGACTGATGAGCTTATTGGACCAGGTGTTTTGAAATAGTTTGTTAACTTTGGATTAGTTGCGGGGCCCTTAAGGCAACTCAAGGAGGACTATTTCAGTCGTATATCTGGTATGGAAATTACAGAGAAAACATTGTGAAATGGGGGAGAAGCTTCTCCAATTACACAGGATGGATACATGGCACACCTGTCGATATTCTAGAAAGGGTACAAAGTTTCTGAAATGCAGGTATGCCTTGGGATAATCGGTCAGCCATGCTGACGGTTACATGAGAGCCACTTGATTAAGCTTCCTTCGCAACCCCTTGTCATGCGATCTTTAACCTTGCCTCTTTAAGTGTCTAACAGATAGTTAGGCTGAGGCTTTCCCAAAGTGCTTCAACTTCAAGAAGACTCTTACCAATGCAGTTTTGACAAACTGAGTAAACAGATGCATATGCTACTAACGTTTATGGATTTGCTTCGCAATAATGCTGATTTTGATCTGTGTTCTCCCGTTAAGGGAAGCTCTTCCCCTCAACTTCCTAACAACTTACAACAATGTCTTCCCTTCTGCTTCTGCGTGTCTGGATTACCTGCCAGAACGTCTCCCCCAGAGTGCCACCCTCACGCTGCTTTTCAGGCTTATTCTCTTGTATTCCTTATACAAGTTTATATAAGACTTGGATCAAGACTTGCAACGTGGCATTGCTTCCAACTCAGAATGCACTGTAGGGCTTTGCTTTCCTGCAGCAGGACGTAGCTAGAGTGGTGGTCACCCCATTCCCTGAAAGACTTGGGAAAAGATGAACCAGGAATGGAGGTTGAAAGCAAGTCCCCTAAAACAGAGATCCGCTGCTGAGTTTATGATTAACCACTCTATCCAAATCATACCCACATATTCTCCTCAGGGTTGCAGAGGACCAAAGAAAAGGGGGAATTGTACCATAGCCAGCTGAATGCAGCCCTTCCCAGGCAGCCCTTGCTGTGCACTGTGACCCACTGCCCCGTTACCAGGCAATGGTTACCAGGAGACCACTAATGCCACTGTGACCACCCTGCTCAGCCATTGGTGGGCAGTGTAGTGGGCCCCTGCCCCAAGCAAGCCACTGTCTGTCAGCCATCTTTAGTGGGGGCCCTTTGTTAGGCAGCAGTCAGTGGAGTGCTGCCCCTTCAGACCTGGAGCATGAAGTAAGAGGCAAGTGCCAGCCTTCTCCCCAGCATTCTTCTGCTCACACGGCCTTGGGCCAGCTTGTGTGATGGGGAGCCCAGAGAACAGGCTGGGGGTGTGTCCTGCAGGGCTCCAGAGCCAAGGCCATGAATGACCATTGGCCCAGACCAGGCCTTGAGGCAGTGTTGAACCTCTACCACACACCGCCACTGTGACCCTAAGGGTATGGCTCACAGTCTGGGGTACCTGACCACCACTGTTTGGGTGGCCTGAGGAGCATTAAGACCTGTTGGGTCATGTGCACCCGGCTCCCTCAGTGATGAGAGCTAGCAAGCGTCTGGGACCTGGCCCTGAGGGAGCCACCAAGGCAGAGCTGCCTCCTCTGTGAGGCGTGGGCACTGGTGGGAGGACCCAGACCAGCTCCTGGACATACCCTCCATGGCAGGAGGACCACCACCCCTCCCAGGGACCCCTTTCTCTTAGGTGGGTCTGGACCTCAGAGGATGAGTCTTGTGCCTTGGGACCTTGCCCTTTCTTGTCACCCAGAGAGTGACATTTGTTTGCTGGAGATTGATAGGAACATTGAGACCTGACTATGACCTGTCCTCAAGAACAATGGATCGGACAGGGAGAAGTTTTCAACGAAAAGCCACACCCCTCCATCACCTTACCTCTAAGAGGGCTTTGCTAAAAGCTTTCAAGGTTGGGGATTACCCAGCATAAGCCACCCATTTCCTTGAATGTCTCAACAACAAATATTTCTCGGCTCCAAAGTCCAATGTTTTGCTGCTGTTTGGCCTCACTGTGCGTCGGGCACACATCCTGGTCTTTGGTTACCAATTATAGCGAGCCAGCCAGGAGGTCTGTGCCCATGGTGTATTGATCTCGATCAGGGGCGTCGCCATTTATACTTCCCAGCACATGCCAGAGCACATTTGGCTCCAGGATACTGGCAGGGATTCTCCCTGATATGCAGTGGCTGCCCTACAGCACGAGGCTGCTTGTCTTGGAGACATGTCCAGAGCAGTGGTATACAGTTCATGTCATTTGGGGGTAAGTCGCTCCAGCTTGCACAGGCTGGGAAATAGGTCTACTCCAACTGGGCTGCTCCCCTTAGCGGATGGGAGCCCCTCTGAGTCCATTCCCTCTTGAGAACTGGGGGCCTCCATGTGGGAGTGGAAGTGGAAGTTGACAAAATGCCTTCTCTGGCTTTCTGTCTTTGTGATTGGAGTGTTTATTTGTTCTTCATGTGTTTGTGTGTGTCAATGTGGTGTTAATCACGGCAGTCTGTGCTTTGGTTTGTGGGATCCTCTTTGTGATTCGTACATTGTAGGTGTGTGAAACAGCACTTGCATTGAGTACTTGAGACGTCTTTGGTCAGTAACGGAGCTTGCATATGATCCAACTAGGTATCATTCCCTCCTGCATTGTGTTTCAGCTGTGGTGGAACATTGGTTGACATATTCCCTTTCCAATGGGTAGGAATCTGCCCTTTGGTGCCTGGGAACTGCGATCCTGAGAGACCTTTTGGCATTGCATTTGTCTCTCTGCTATTGGATAACACCTGCTGTGATCAGCAGAGCTCTAGTCCATCTTGTAGTCCGCTAAGGGACAAGCAAGTATTTTTTTTTTTTTTTTTACATTGCATGGCCAGCATATTCTACAGATTCTGGTGAAACATGGCATCAAATGAATCATTTTCATATCTCCAAAACCAGTCTATGTAAAATATTCAGTTAGAGAAAGTTTGTTCAGTGAAATCCTTTTGGTTTTCATCATTGTGACCCTGAGAAAACGAGCATATTTCCAGGAGACATGTGGAAGTTAATGAAGCAAATTGAACTCTTCCTAATTTCTTGCTTTTTCATTTTTGGCTCTTTCTGCTTCCCAGGTCAGTAGGCATGACAACTGTGGTCCTGATTCCCTATCTTTCAATTTGCATGCTGTTTGTCGTTTTGTTGTTAAAATGAGGGAACGTAGTTCGAAAACACTGAGGATGTTGTTCATCCTCACCCTTTGCTTTGGTCCTCAGGACTGAGAGTTTCTTTTGTGCATGTACTTTTGCGTTTGTTTTGTGTGAAAGTGTTGTGGCTCTGGGAAACTCAAATGTGCTTCCCCAACGCACCCCTTTCAGGTGCATTCTCCAGATTTGGGCCACTTTTAGGGATAAGGCAATTGACATCAACTGCCGAGTTGATGTGTAAATGAGCTCCACTTCACTGAAAGGGAAGCACTTACCTATTCAATACTTCCTCCTCTGGAGAGAATTGGCCTCCATGGATTTCAGGTCCTGATGATCTGGCAAATAGCTAGTACTGAACTGATATCTGGTATGGAAGCTGCCTTAAGCTTCTTGCATTCTGAAGTATAAACCTTCTGCAGTCCCTAGGTTTCTTAGAGATCCAAAAAGACCTTATATCTGTTGCCAATTTGACAGCAAGGACCATAAGTTGAAATGATGACACTTGAAGTCTTTCTAAATGGCCTCTCTAGATTTGGGTAGCATGAAACTTCACCAAGGTAAGTGGCAAGCATTCCTTGACTCTCCGGGTCATTTCAAAGAGGATAGAGGATTGGAACATTGGATGCTGGGCACATCTAAGATTCCCTACCTTTGCCTACTTAGCAGAAGGTCTCAAAAGCATCCGTTTGCAATCAGAAATGCTGGTATGGCATCCAGCTGACAATTGCTTGCTTCTTGGTTTTCACTAAGTGAAGGTGTTAAGGACTTGAGGATTGTAATTGAAATATGTAATTAAAGCTAAGAAACTCATGAAAAGGAACACATTTCAGGATAGAGTAGGAAGGTGGGATAAATGTGTTGAGCCAAAAACCAACATTTGATGCATCATTGGGCTGAAACGAAACTCCACTTCGGGAAATGGATACTGTTATTAAAAATGCGTTTTTTTCAAGGCTGGATTGGGTTCCCCTCTGCCAAGAGAACACGTTTACTTGCAATGCTGCTTTCAATACCATGGTATGTGAACTGTCCTGCCTTTAAGGGATCTCGATTTGCTTTTAAGATCTCTTCTCACTTTGGAGAAGAAAGAAGAATTCTCTTCAAAGGACTGATGAGCTTATTGGACCAGGTGTTTTGAAATATTTTGTTAACTTTGGATTAGTTGCGGGGCCCTTAAGGCAACTCAAGGAGGACTATTTCAGTCGTATATCTGGTATGGAAATTACAGAGAAAACATTGTGAAATGGGGGAGAAGCTTCTCCAATTACACAGGATGGATACATGGCACACCTGTCGATATTCTAGAAAGGGTACAAAGTTTCTGAAATGCAGGTATGCCTTGGGATAATCGGTCAGCCATGCTGACGGTTACATGAGAGCCACTTGATTAAGCTTCCTTCGCAACCCCTTGTCATGCGATCTTTAACCTTGCCTCTTTAAGTGTCTAACAGATAGTTAGGCTGAGGCTTTCCCAAAGTGCTTCAACTTCAAGAAGACTCTTACCAATGCAGTTTTGACAAACTGAGTAAACAGATGCATATGCTACTAACGTTTATGGATTTGCTTCGCAATAATGCTGATTTTGATCTGTGTTCTCCCGTTAAGGGAAGCTCTTCCCCTCAACTTCCTAACAACTTACAACAATGTCTTCCCTTCTGCTTCTGCGTGTCTGGATTACCTGCCAGAACGTCTCCCCCAGAGTGCCACCCTCACGCTGCTTTTCAGGCTTATTCTCCTGGATTCCTTATACAAGTTTATATAAGACTTGGATCAAGACTTGCAACGTGGCATTGCTTCCAACTCAGAATGCACTGTAGGGCTTTGCTTTCCTCCAGCAGCACGTAGCTAGAGTGGTGGTCACCCCATTCCCTGAAAGACTTGGGAAAAGATGAACCAGGAATCTAGGTTGAAAGCAAGTCCCCTAAAACAGAGATCCGCTGCTGAGTTTATGATTAACCACTCTATCCAAATCATACCCACATATTCTCCTCAGGGTTGCAGAGGACCAAAGAAAAGGGGGAATTGTACCATAGCCAGCTGAATGCAGCCCTTCCCAGGCAGCCCTTGCTGTGCACTGTGACCCACTGCCCCGTTACCAGGCAATGGTTACCAGGAGACCACTAATGCCACTGTGACCACCCTGCTCAGCCATTGGTGGGCAGTGTAGTGGGCCCCTGCCCCAAGCAAGCCACTGTCTGTCAGCCATCTTTAGTGGGGGCCCTTTGTTAGGCAGCAGTCAGTGGAGTGCTGCCCCTTCAGACCTGGAGCATGAGGTAAGAGGCAAGTGCCAGCCTTCTCCCCAGCATTCTTCTGCTCACACGGCCTTGGGCCAGCTTGTGTGATGGGGAGCCCAGAGAACAGGCTGGGGGTGTGTCCTGCAGGGCTCCAGAGCCAAGGCCATGAATGACCATTGGCCCAGACCAGGCCTTGAGGCAGTGTTGAACCTCTACCACACACCGCCACTGTGACCCTAAGGGTATGGCTCACAGTCTGGGGTACCTGACCACCACTGTTTGGGTGGCCTGAGGAGCATTAAGACCTGTTGGGTCATGTGCACCCGGCTCCCTCAGTGATGAGAGCTAGCAAGGGTCTGGGACCTGGCCCTGAGGGAGCCACCAAGGCAGAGCTGCCTCCTCTGTGAGGCGTGGGCAGTGGTGGGAGGACCCAGACCAGCTCCTGGACATACCCTCCATGGCAGGAGGACCACCACCCCTCCCAGGGACCCCTTTCTCTTAGGTGGGTCTGGACCTCAGAGGGTGAGTCTTGTGCCTTGGGACCTTGCCCTTTCTTGTCACCCAGAGAGTGACATTTGTTTGCTGGAGATTGATAGGAACATTGAGACCTGACTATGACCTGTCCTCAAGAACAATGGATCGGACAGGGAGAAGTTTTCAACGAAAAGCCACACCCCTCCATCACCTTACCTCTAAGAGGGCTTTGCTAAAAGCTTTCAAGGTTGGGGATTACCCAGCATAAGCCACCCATTTCCTTGAATGTCTCAACAACAAATATTTCTCGGCTCCAAAGTCCAATGTTTTGCTGCTGTTTGGCCTCACTGTGCGTCGGGCACACATCCTGGTCTTTGGTTACCAATTATAGCGAGCCAGCCAGGAGGTCTGTGCCCATGGTGTATTGATCTCGATCAGGGGCATCGCCATTTATACTTCCCAGCACATGCCAGAGCACATTTGGCTCCAGGATACTGGCAGGGATTCTCCCTGATATGCAGTGGCTGCCCTACAGCACGAGGCTGCTTGTCTTGGAGACATGTCCAGAGCAGTGGTATACAGTTCATGTCATTTGGGGGTAAGTCGCTCCAGCTTGCACAGGCTGGGAAATAGGTCTACTCCAACTGGGCTGCTCCCCTTAGCGGATGGGAGCCCCTCTGAGTCCATTCCCTCTTGAGAACTGGGGGCCTCCATGTGGGAGTGGAAGTGGAAGTTGACAAAATGCCTTCTCTGGCTTTCTGTCTTTGTGATTGGAGTGTTTATTTGTTCTTCATGTGTTTGTGTGTGTCAATGTGGTGTTAATCACGGCAGTCTGTGCTTTGGTTTGTGGGATCCTCTTTGTGATTCGTACATTGTAGGTGTGTGAAACAGCACTTCCATTGAGTACTTGAGACGTCTTTGGTCAGTAACGGAGCTTGCATATGATCCAACTAGGTATCATTCCGTCCTGCATTGTGTTTCAGCTGTGGTGGAACATTGGTTGACATATTCCCTTTCCAATGGGTAGGAATCTGCCCTTTGGTGCCTGGGAACTGCGATCCTGAGAGACCTTTTGGCATTGCATTTGTCTCTCTGCTATTGGATAACACCTGCTGTGATCAGCAGAGCTCTAGTCCATCTTGTAGTCCGCTAAGGGACAAGCAAGTTTTTTTTTTTTTTTTTTTTTACATTGCATGGCCAGCATATTCTACAGATTCTGGTGAAACATGGCATCAAATGAATCATTTTCATATCTCCAAAACCAGTCTATGTAAAATATTCAGTTAGAGAAAGTTTGTTCAGTGAAATCCTTTTGGTTTTCATCATTGTGACCCTGAGAAAACGAGCATATTTCCAGGAGACATGTGGAAGTTAATGAAGCAAATTGAACTTTTCCTAATTTCTTTGCATTTTACTTTTTGGCTCTTTCTGCTTCCCAGGTCAGTAGGCATGACAACTGTGGTCCTGATTCCCTATCTTTCAATTTGCATGCTGTTTGTCGTTTTGTTGTTAAAATGAGGGAACGTAGTTCGAAAACATTGAGGATGTTGTTCATCCTCACCCTTTGCTTTGGTCCTCAGGACTGAGAGTTTCTTTTGTGCATGTACTTTTGCGTTTGTTTTGTGTGAAAGTGTTGTGGCTCTGGGAAACTCAAATGTGCTTCCCCAACGCACCCCTTTCAGGTGCATTCTCCAGATTTGGGCCACTTTTAGGGATAAGGCAATTGACATCAACTGCCGAGTTGATGTGTAAATGAGCTCTATTTCACTGAAAGGGAAGCACTTACCTATTCAATACTTCCTCCTCTTGAGAGAATTGGCCTCCATGGATTTCAGGTCCTGATGATCTGGCAAATAGCTAGTACTGAACTGATATCTGGTATGGAAGCTGCCTTAAGCTTCTTGCATTCTGAAGTATAAACCTTCTGCAGTCCCTAGGTTTCTTAGAGATCCAAAAAGACCTTATATCTGTTGCCAATTTGACAGCAAGGACCATAAGTTGAAATGATGACACTTGAAGTCTTTCTAAATGGCCTCTCTAGATTTGGGTAGCATGAAACTTCACCAAGGTAAGTGGCAAGCATTCCTTGACTCTCCGGGTCATTTCAAAGAGGATAGAGGATTGGAACATTGGATGCTGGGCACATCTAAGATTCCCTACCTTTGCCTACTTAGCAGAAGGTCTCAAAAGCATCCGTTTGCAATCAGAAATGCTGGTATGGCATCCAGCTGACAATTGCTTGCTTCTTGGTTTTCACTAAGTGAAGGTGTTAAGGACTTGAGGATTGTAATTGAAATATGTAATTAAAGCTAAGAAACTCATGAAAAGGAACACATTTCAGGATAGAGTAGGAAGGTGGGATAAATGTGTTGAGCCAAAAACCAACATTTGATGCATCATTGGGCTGAAACGAAACTCCACTTCGGGAAATGGATACTGTTATTAAAAATGCGTTTTTTTCAAGGCTGGATTGGGTTCCCCTCTGCCAAGAGAACACGTTTACTTGCAATGCTGCTTTCAATACCATGGTATGTGAACTGTCCTGCCTTTAAGGGATCTCGATTTGCTTTTAAGATCTCTTCTCACTTTGGAGAAGAAAGAAGAATTCTCTTCAAAGGACTGATGAGCTTATTGGACCAGGTGTTTTGAAATATTTTGTTAACTTTGGATTAGTTGCGGGGCCCTTAAGGCAACTCAAGGAGGACTATTTCAGTCGTATATCTGGTATGGAAATTACAGAGAAAACATTGTGAAATGGGGGAGAAGCTTCTCCAATTACACAGGATGGATACATGGCACACCTGTCGATATTCTAGAAAGGGTACAAAGTTTCTGAAATGCAGGTATGCCTTGGGATAATCGGTCAGCCATGCTGACGGTTACATGAGAGCCACTTGATTAAGCTTCCTTCGCAACCCCTTGTCATGCGATCTTTAACCTTGCCTCTTTAAGTGTCTAACAGATAGTTAGGCTGAGGCTTTCCCAAAGTGCTTCAACTTCAAGAAGACTCTTACCAATGCAGTTTTGACAAACTGAGTAAACAGATGCATATGCTACTAACGTTTATGGATTTGCTTCGCAATAATGCTGATTTTGATCTGTGTTCTCCCGTTAAGGGAAGCTCTTCCCCTCAACTTCCTAACAACTTACAACAATGTCTTCCCTTCTGCTTCTGCGTGTCTGGATTACCTGCCAGAACGTCTCCCCCAGAGTGCCACCCTCACGCTGCTTTTCAGGCTTATTCTCTTGGATTCCTTATACAAGTTTATATAAGACTTGGATCAAGACTTGCAACGTGGCATTGCTTCCAACTCAGAATGCACTCTAGGGCTTTGCTTTCCTGCAGCAGGACGTAGCTAGAGTGGTGGTCACCCCATTCCCTGAAAGACTTGGGAAAAGATGAACCAGGAATCTAGGTTGAAAGCAAGTCCCCTAAAACAGAGATCCGCTGCTGAGTTTATGATTAACCACTCTATCCAAATCATACCCACATATTCTCCTCAGGGTTGCAGAGGACCAAAGAAAAGGGGGAATTGTACCATAGCCAGCTGAATGCAGCCCTTCCCAGGCAGCCCTTGCTGTGCACTGTGACCCACTGCCCCGTTACCAGGCAATGGTTACCAGGAGACCACTAATGCCACTGTGACCACCCTGCTCAGCCATTGGTGGGCAGTGTAGTGGGCCCCTGCCCCAAGCAAGCCACTGTCTGTCAGCCATCTTTAGTGGGGGCCCTTTGTTAGGCAGCAGTCAGTGGAGTGCTGCCCCTTCAGACCTGGAGCATGAAGTAAGAGGCAAGTGCCAGCCTTCTCCCCAGCATTCTTCTGCTCACACGGCCTTGGGCCAGCTTGTGTGATGGGGAGCCCAGAGAACAGGCTGGGGGTGTGTCCTGCAGGGCTCCAGAGCCAAGGCCATGAATGACCATTGGCCCAGACCAGGCCTTGAGGCAGTGTTGAACCTCTACCACACACCGCCACTGTGACCCTAAGGGTATGGCTCACAGTCTGGGGTACCTGACCACCACTGTTTGGGTGGCCTGAGGAGCATTAAGACCTGTTGGGTCATGTGCACCCGGCTCCCTCAGTGATGAGAGCTAGCAAGCGTCTGGGACCTGGCCCTGAGGGAGCCACCAAGGCAGAGCTGCCTCCTCTGTGAGGCGTGGGCACTGGTGGGAGGACCCAGACCAGCTCCTGGACATACCCTCCATGGCAGGAGGACCACCACCCCTCCCAGGGACCCCTTTCTCTTAGGTGGGTCTGGACCTCAGAGGATGAGTCTTGTGCCTTGGGACCTTGCCCTTTCTTGTCACCCAGAGAGTGACATTTGTTTGCTGGAGATTGATAGGAACATTGAGACCTGACTATGACCTGTCCTCAAGAACAATGGATCGGACAGGGAGAAGTTTTCAACGAAAAGCCACACCCCTCCATCACCTTACCTCTAAGAGGGCTTTGCTAAAAGCTTTCAAGGTTGGGGATTACCCAGCATAAGCCACCCATTTCCTTGAATGTCTCAACAACAAATATTTCTCGGCTCCAAAGTCCAATGTTTTGCTGCTGTTTGGCCTCACTGTGCGTCGGGCACACATCCTGGTCTTTGGTTACCAATTATAGCGAGCCAGCCAGGAGGTCTGTGCCCATGGTGTATTGATCTCGATCAGGGGCGTCGCCATTTATACTTCCCAGCACATGCCAGAGCACATTTGGCTCCAGGATACTGGCAGGGATTCTCCCTGATATGCAGTGGCTGCCCTACAGCACGAGGCTGCTTGTCTTGGAGACATGTCCAGAGCAGTGGTATACAGTTCATGTCATTTGGGGGTAAGTCGCTCCAGCTTGCACAGGCTGGGAAATAGGTCTACTCCAACTGGGCTGCTCCCCTTAGCGGATGGGAGCCCCTCTGAGTCCATTCCCTCTTGAGAACTGGGGGCCTCCATGTGGGAGTGGAAGTGGAAGTTGACAAAATGCCTTCTCTGGCTTTCTGTCTTTGTGATTGGAGTGTTTATTTGTTCTTCATGTGTTTGTGTGTGTCAATGTGGTGTTAATCACGGCAGTCTGTGCTTTGGTTTGTGGGATCCTCTTTGTGATTCGTACATTGTAGGTGTGTGAAACAGCACTTGCATTGAGTACTTGAGACGTCTTTGGTCAGTAACGGAGCTTGCATATGATCCAACTAGGTATCATTCCCTCCTGCATTGTGTTTCAGCTGTGGTGGAACATTGGTTGACATATTCCCTTTCCAATGGGTAGGAATCTGCCCTTTGGTGCCTGGGAACTGCGATCCTGAGAGACCTTTTGGCATTGCATTTGTCTCTCTGCTATTGGATAACACCTGCTGTGATCAGCAGAGCTCTAGTCCATCTTGTAGTCCGCTAAGGGACAAGCAAGTTTTTTTTTTTTTTTTTTTTTTTTACATTGCATGGCCAGCATATTCTACAGATTCTGGTGAAACATGGCATCAAATGAATCATTTTCATATCTCCAAAACCAGTCTATGTAAAATATTCAGTTAGAGAAAGTTTGTTCAGTGAAATCCTTTTGGTTTTCATCATTGTGACCCTGAGAAAACGAGCATATTTCCAGGAGACATGTGGAAGTTAATGAAGCAAATTGAACTTTTCCTAATTTCTTTGCTTTTTCCTTTTTGGCTCTTTCTGCTTCCCAGGTCAGTAGGCATGACAACTGTGGTCCTGATTCCCTATCTTTCAATTTGCATGCTGTTTGTCGTTTTGTTGTTAAAATGAGGGAACGTAGTTCGAAAACATTGAGGATGTTGTTCATCCTCACCCTTTGCTTTGGTCCTCAGGACTGAGAGTTTCTTTTGTGCATGTACTTTTGCGTTTGTTTTGTGTGAAAGTGTTGTGGCTCTGGGAAACTCAAATGTGCTTCCCCAACGCACCCCTTTCAGGTGCATTCTCCAGATTTGGGCCACTTTTAGGGATAAGGCAATTGACATCAACTGCCGAGTTGATGTGTAAATGAGCTCTATTTCACTGAAAGGGAAGCACTTACCTATTCAATACTTCCTCCTCTTGAGAGAATTGGCCTCCATGGATTTCAGGTCCTGATGATCTGGCAAATAGCTAGTACTGAACTGATATCTGGTATGGAAGCTGCCTTAAGCTTCTTGCATTCTGAAGTATAAACCTTCTGCAGTCCCTAGGTTTCTTAGAGATCCAAAAAGACCTTATATCTGTTGCCAATTTGACAGCAAGGACCATAAGTTGAAATGATGACACTTGAAGTCTTTCTAAATGGCCTCTCTAGATTTGGGGAGCATGAAACTTCACCAAGGTAAGTGGCAAGCATTCCTTGACTCTCCGGGTCATTTCAAAGAGGATAGAGGATTGGAACATTGGATGCTGGGCACATCTAAGATTCCCTACCTTTGCCTACTTAGCAGAAGGTCTCAAAAGCATCCGTTTGCAATCAGAAATGCTGGTATGGCATCCAGCTGACAATTGCTTGCTTCTTGGTTTTCACTAAGTGAAGGTGTTAAGGACTTGAGGATTGTAATTGAAATATGTAATTAAAGCTAAGAAACTCATGAAAAGGAACACATTTCAGGATAGAGTAGGAAGGTGGGATAAATGTGTTGAGCCAAAAACCAACATTTGATGCATCATTGGGCTGAAACGAAACTCCACTTCGGGAAATGGATACTGTTATTAAAAATGCGTTTTTTTCAAGGCTGGATTGGGTTCCCCTCTGCCAAGAGAACACGTTTACTTGCAATGCTGCTTTCAATACCATGGTATGTGAACTGTCCTGCCTTTAAGGGATCTCGATTTGCTTTTAAGATCTCTTCTCACTTTGGAGAAGAAAGAAGAATTCTCTTCAAAGGACTGATGAGCTTATTGGACCAGGTGTTTTGAAATAGTTTGTTAACTTTGGATTAGTTGCGGGGCCCTTAAGGCAACTCAAGGAGGACTATTTCAGTCGTATATCTGGTATGGAAATTACAGAGAAAACATTGTGAAATGGGGGAGAAGCTTCTCCAATTACACAGGATGGATACATGGCACACCTGTCGATATTCTAGAAAGGGTACAAAGTTTCTGAAATGCAGGTATGCCTTGGGATAATCGGTCAGCCATGCTGACGGTTACATGAGAGCCACTTGATTAAGCTTCCTTCGCAACCCCTTGTCATGCGATCTTTAACCTTGCCTCTTTAAGTGTCTAACAGATAGTTAGGCTGAGGCTTTCCCAAAGTGCTTCAACTTCAAGAAGACTCTTACCAATGCAGTTTTGACAAACTGAGTAAACAGATGCATATGCTACTAACGTTTATGGATTTGCTTCGCAATAATGCTGATTTTGATCTGTGTTCTCCCGTTAAGGGAAGCTCTTCCCCTCAACTTCCTAACAAGTTACAACAATGTCTTCCCTTCTGCTTCTGCGTGTCTGGATTACCTGCCAGAACGTCTCCCCCAGAGTGCCACCCTCACGCTGCTTTTCAGGCTTATTCTCTTGGATTCCTTATACAAGTTTATATAAGACTTGGATCAAGACTTGCAACGTGGCATTGCTTCCAACTCAGAATGCACTCCAGGGCTTTGCTTTCCTGCAGCAGGACGTAGCTAGAGTGGTGGTCACCCCATTCCCTGAAAGACTTGGGAAAAGATGAACCAGGAATCTAGGTTGAAAGCAAGTCCCCTAAAACAGAGATCCGCTGCTGAGTTTATGATTAACCACTCTATCCAAATCATACCCACATATTCTCCTCAGGGTTGCAGAGGACCAAAGAAAAGGGGGAATTGTACCATAGCCAGCTGAATGCAGCCCTTCCCAGGCAGCCCTTGCTGTGCACTGTGACCCACTGCCCCGTTACCAGGCAATGGTTACCAGGAGACCACTAATGCCACTGTGACCACCCTGCTCAGCCATTGGTGGGCAGTGTAGTGGGCCCCTGCCCCAAGCAAGCCACTGTCTGTCAGCCATCTTTAGTGGGGGCCCTTTGTTAGGCAGCAGTCAGTGGAGTGCTGCCCCTTCAGACCTGGAGCATGAGGTAAGAGGCAAGTGCCAGCCTTCTCCCCAGCATTCTTCTGCTCACACGGCCTTGGGCCAGCTTGTGTGATGGGGAGCCCAGAGAACAGGCTGGGGGTGTGTCCTGCAGGGCTCCAGAGCCAAGGCCATGAATGACCATTGGCCCAGACCAGGCCTTGAGGCAGTGTTGAACCTCTACCACACACCGCCACTGTGACCCTAAGGGTATGGCTCACAGTCTGGGGTACCTGACCACCACTGTTTGGGTGGCCTGAGGAGCATTAAGACCTGTTGGGTCATGTGCACCCGGCTCCCTCAGTGATGAGAGCTAGCAAGCGTCTGGGACCTGGCCCTGAGGGAGCCACCAAGGCAGAGCTGCCTCCTCTGTGAGGCGTGGGCAGTGGTGGGAGGACCCAGACCAGCTCCTGGACATAACCTCCATGGCAGGAGGACCACCACCCCTCCCAGGGACCCCTTTCTCTTAGGTGGGTCTGGACCTCAGAGGGTGAGTCTTGTGCCTTGGGACCTTGCCCTTTCTTGTCACCCAGAGAGTGACATTTGTTTGCTGGAGATTGATAGGAACATTGAGACCTGACTATGACCTGTCCTCAAGAACAATGGATCGGACAGGGAGAAGTTTTCAACGAAAAGCCACACCCCTCCATCACCTTACCTCTAAGAGGGCTTTGCTAAAAGCTTTCAAGGTTGGGGATTACCCAGCATAAGCCACCCATTTCCTTGAATGTCTCAACAACAAATATTTCTCGGCTCCAAAGTCCAATGTTTTGCTGCTGTTTGGCCTCACTGTGCGTCGGGCACACATCCTGGTCTTTGGTTACCAATTATAGCGAGCCAGCCAGGAGGTCTGTGCCCATGCTGTATTGATCTCGATCAGGGGCATCGCCATTTATACTTCCCAGCACATGCCAGAGCACATTTGGCTCCAGGATACTGGCAGGGATTCTCCCTGATATGCAGTGGCTGCCCTACAGCACGAGGCTGCTTGTCTTGGAGACATGTCCAGAGCAGTGGTATACAGTTCATGTCATTTGGGGGTAAGTCGCTCCAGCTTGCACAGGCTGGGAAATAGGTCTACTCCAACTGGGCTGCTCCCCTTAGCGGATGGGAGCCCCTCTGAGTCCATTCCCTCTTGAGAACTGGGGGCCTCCATGTGGGAGTGGAAGTGGAAGTTGACAAAATGCCTTCTCTGGCTTTCTGTCTTTGTGATTGGAGTGTTTATTTGTTCTTCATGTGTTTGTGTGTGTCAATGTGGTGTTAATCACGGCAGTCTGTGCTTTGGTTTGTGGGATCCTGTTTGTGATTCGTACATTGTAGGTGTGTGAAACAGCACTTGCATTGAGTACTTGAGACGTCTTTGGTCAGTAACGGAGCTTGCATATGATCCAACTAGGTATCATTCCCTCCTGCATTGTGTTTCAGCTGTGGTGGAACATTGGTTGACATATTCCCTTTCCAATGGGTAGGAATCTGCCCTTTGGTGCCTGGGAACTGCGATCCTGAGAGACCTTTTGGCATTGCATTTGTCTCTCTGCTATTGGATAACACCTGCTGTGATCAGCAGAGCTCTAGTCCATCTTGTAGTCCGCTAAGGGACAAGCAAGTATTTTTTTTTTTTTTTTTTTACATTGCATGGCCAGCATATTCTACAGATTCTGGTGAAACATGGCATCAAATGAATCATTTTCATATCTCCAAAACCAGTCTATGTAAAATATTCAGTTAGAGAAAGTTTGTTCAGTGAAATCCTTTTGGTTTTCATCATTGTGACCCTGAGAAAACGAGCATATTTCCAGGAGACATGTGGAAGTTAATGAAGCAAATTGAACTCTTCCTAATTTCTTGCTTTTTCATTTTTGGCTCTTTCTGCTTCCCAGGTCAGTAGGCATGACAACTGTGGTCCTGATTCCCTATCTTTCAATTTGCATGCTGTTTGTCGTTTTGTTGTTAAAATGAGGGAACGTAGTTCGAAAACACTGAGGATGTTGTTCATCCTCACCCTTTGCTTTGGTCCTCAGGACTGAGAGTTTCTTTTGTGCATGTACTTTTGCGTTTGTTTTGTGTGAAAGTGTTGTGGCTCTGGGAAACTCAAATGTGCTTCCCCAACGCACCCCTTTCAGGTGCATTCTCCAGATTTGGGCCACTTTTAGGGATAAGGCAATTGACATCAACTGCCGAGTTGATTTGTAAATGAGCTCCACTTCACTGAAAGGGAAGCACTTACCTATTCAATACTTCCTCCTCTGGAGAGAATTGGCCTCCATGGATTTCAGGTCCTGATGATCTGGCAAATAGCTAGTACTGAACTGATATCTGGTATGGAAGCTGCCTTAAGCTTCTTGCATTCTGAAGTATAAACCTTCTGCAGTCCCTAGGTTTCTTAGAGATCCAAAAAGACCTTATATCTGTTGCCAATTTGACAGCAAGGACCATAAGTTGAAATGATGACACTTGAAGTCTTTCTAAATGGCCTCTCTAGATTTGGGGAGCATGAAACTTCACCAAGGTAAGTGGCAAGCATTCCTTGACTCTCCGGGTCATTTCAAAGAGGATAGAGGATTGGAACATTGGATGCTGGGCACATCTAAGATTCCCTACCTTTGCCTACTTAGCAGAAGGTCTCAAAAGCATCCGTTTGCAATCAGAAATGCTGGTATGGCATCCATCTGACAATTGCTTGCTTCTTGGTTTTCACTAAGTGAAGGTGTTAAGGACTTGAGGATTGTAATTGAAATATGTAATTAAAGCTAAGAAACTCATGAAAAGGAACACATTTCAGGATAGAGTAGGAAGGTGGGATAAATGTGTTGAGCCAAAAACCAACATTTGATGCATCATTGGGCTGAAACGAAACTCCACTTCGGGAAATGGATACTGTTATTAAAAATGCGTTTTTTTCAAGGCTGGATTGGGTTCCCCTCTGCCAAGAGAACACGTTTACTTGGAATGCTGCTTTCAATAACATGGTATGTGAACTGTCCTGCCTTTAAGGGATCTCGATTTGCTTTTAAGATCTCTTCTCACTTTGGAGAAGAAAGAAGAATTCTCTTCAAAGGACTGATGAGCTTATTGGACCAGGTGTTTTGAAATATTTTGTTAACTTTGGATTAGTTGCGGGGCCCTTAAGGCAACTCAAGGAGGACTATTTCAGTCGTATATCTGGTATGGAAATTACAGAGAAAACATTGTGAAATGGGGGAGAAGCTTCTCCAATTACACAGGATGGATACATGGCACACCTGTCGATATTCTAGAAAGGGTACAAAGTTTCTGAAATGCAGGTATGCCTTGGGATAATCGGTCAGCCATGCTGACGGTTACATGAGAGCCACTTGATTAAGCTTCCTTCGCAACCCCTTGTCATGCGATCTTTAACCTTGCCTCTTTAAGTGTCTAACAGATAGTTAGGCTGAGGCTTTCCCAAAGTGCTTCAACTTCAAGAAGACTCTTACCAATGCAGTTTTGACAAACTGAGTAAACAGATGCATATGCTACTAACGTTTATGGATTTGCTTCGCAATAATGCTGATTTTGATCTGTGTTCTCCCGTTAAGGGAAGCTCTTCCCCTCAACTTCCTAACAACTTACAACAATGTCTTCCCTTCTGCTTCTGCGTGTCTGGATTACCTGCCAGAACGTCTCCCCCAGAGTGCCACCCTCACGCTGCTTTTCAGGCTTATTCTCCTGGATTCCTTATACAAGTTTATATAAGACTTGGATCAAGACTTGCAACGTGGCATTGCTTCCAACTCAGAATGCACTCTAGGGCTTTGCTTTCCTGCAGCAGGACGTAGCTAGAGTGGTCGTCACCCCATTCCCTGAAAGACTTGGGAAAAGATGAACCAGGAATCTAGGTTGAAAGCAAGTCCCCTAAAACAGAGATCTGCTGCTGAGTTTATGATTAACCACTCTATCCAAATCATACCCACATATTCTCCTCAGGGTTGCAGAGGACCAAAGAAAAGGGGGAATTGTACCATAGCCAGCTGAATGCAGCCCTTCCCAGGCAGCCCTTGCTGTGCACTGTGACCCACTGCCCCGTTACCAGGCAATGGTTACCAGGAGACCACTAATGCCACTGTGACCACCCTGCTCAGCCATTGGTGGGCAGTGTAGTGGGCCCCTGCCCCAAGCAAGCCACTGTCTGTCAGCCATCTTTAGTGGGGGCCCTTTGTTAGGCAGCAGTCAGTGGAGTGCTGCCCCTTCAGACCTGGAGCATGAGGTAAGAGGCAAGTGCCAGCCTTCTCCCCAGCATTCTTCTGCTCACACGGCCTTGGGCCAGCTTGTGTGATGGGGAGCCCAGAGAACAGGCTGGGGGTGTGTCCTGCAGGGCTCCAGAGCCAAGGCCATGAATGACCATTGGCCCAGACCAGGCCTTGAGGCAGTGTTGAACCTCTACCACACACCGCCACTGTGACCCTAAGGGTATGGCTCACAGTCTGGGGTACCTGACCACCACTGTTTGGGTGGCCTGAGGAGCATTAAGACCTGTTGGGTCATGTGCACCCGGCTCCCTCAGTGATGAGAGCTAGCAAGCGTCTGGGACCTGGCCCTGAGGGAGCCACCAAGGCAGAGCTGCCTCCTCTGTGAGGCGTGGGCAGTGGTGGGAGGACCCAGACCAGCTCCTGGACATAACCTCCATGGCAGGAGGACCACCACCCCTCCCAGGGACCCCTTTCTCTTAGGTGGGTCTGGACCTCAGAGGGTGAGTCTTGTGCCTTGGGACCTTGCCCTTTCTTGTCACCCAGAGAGTGACATTTGTTTGCTGGAGATTGATAGGAACATTGAGACCTGACTATGACCTGTCCTCAAGAACAATGGATCGGACAGGGAGAAGTTTTCAACGAAAAGCCACACCCCTCCATCACCTTACCTCTAAGAGGGCTTTGCTAAAAGCTTTCAAGGTTGGGGATTACCCAGCATAAGCCACCCATTTCCTTGAATGTCTCAACAACAAATATTTCTCGGCTCCAAAGTCCAATGTTTTGCTGCTGTTTGGCCTCACTGTGCGTCGGGCACACATCCTGGTCTTTGGTTACCAATTATAGCGAGCCAGCCAGGAGGTCTGTGCCCATGGTGTATTGATCTCGATCAGGGGCGTCGCCATTTATACTTCCCAGCACATGCCAGAGTACATTTGGCTCCAGGATACTGGCAGGGATTCTCCCTGATATGCAGTGGCTGCCCTACAGCACGAGGCTGCTTGTCTTGGAGACATGTCCAGAGCAGTGGTATACAGTTCATGTCATTTGGGGGTAAGTCGCTCCAGCTTGCACAGGCTGGGAAATAGGTCTACTCCAACTGGGCTGCTCCCCTTAGCGGATGGGAGCCCCTCTGAGTCCATTCCCTCTTGAGAACTGGGGGCCTCCATGTGGGAGTGGAAGTGGAAGTTGACAAAATGCCTTCTCTGGCTTTCTGTCTTTGTGATTGGAGTGTTTATTTGTTCTTCATGTGTTTGTGTGTGTCAATGTGGTGTTAATCACGGCAGTCTGTGCTTTGGTTTGTGGGATCCTCTTTGTGATTCGTACATTGTAGGTGTGTGAAACAGCACTTGCATTGAGTACTTGAGACGTCTTTGGTCAGTAACGGAGCTTGCATATGATCCAACTAGGTATCATTCCGTCCTGCATTGTGTTTCAGCTGTGGTGGAACATTGGTTGACATATTCCCTTTCCAATGGGTAGGAATCTGCCCTTTGGTGCCTGGGAACTGCGATCCTGAGAGACCTTTTGGCATTGCATTTGTCTCTCTGCTATTGGATAACACCTGCTGTGATCAGCAGAGCTCTAGTCCATCTTGTAGTCCGCTAAGGGACAAGCAAGTATTTTTTTTTTTTTTTTACATTGCATGGCCAGCATATTCTACAGATTCTGGTGAAACATGGCATCAAATGAATCATTTTCATATCTCCAAAACCAGTCTATGTAAAATATTCAGTTAGAGAAAGTTTGTTCAGTGAAATCCTTTTGGTTTTCATCATTGTGACCCTGAGAAAACGAGCATATTTCCAGGAGACATGTGGAAGTTAATGAAGCAAATTGAACTTTTCCTAATTTCTTTGCATTTTACTTTTTGGCTCTTTCTGCTTCCCAGGTCAGTAGGCATGACAACTGTGGTCCTGATTCCCTATCTTTCAATTTGCATGCTGTTTGTCGTTTTGTTGTTAAAATGAGGGAACGTAGTTCGAAAACATTGAGGATGTTGTTCATCCTCACCCTTTGCTTTGGTCCTCAGGACTGAGAGTTTCTTTTGTGCATGTACTTTTGCGTTTGTTTTGTGTGAAAGTGTTGTGGCTCTGGGAAACTCAAATGTGCTTCCCCAACGCACCCCTTTCAGGTGCATTCTCCAGATTTGGGCCACTTTTAGGGATAAGGCAATTGACATCAACTGCCGAGTTGATGTGTAAATGAGCTCTATTTCACTGAAAGGGAAGCACTTACCTATTCAATACTTCCTCCTCTTGAGAGAATTGGCCTCCATGGATTTCAGGTCCTGATGATCTGGCAAATAGCTAGTACTGAACTGATATCTGGTATGGAAGCTGCCTTAAGCTTCTTGCATTCTGAAGTATAAACCTTCTGCAGTCCCTAGGTTTCTTAGAGATCCAAAAAGACCTTATATCTGTTGCCAATTTGACAGCAAGGACCATAAGTTGAAATGATGACACTTGAAGTCTTTCTAAATGGCCTCTCTAGATTTGGGTAGCATGAAACTTCACCAAGGTAAGTGGCAAGCATTTCTTGACTCTCCGGGTCATTTCAAAGAGGATAGAGGATTGGAACATTGGATGCTGGGCACATCTAAGATTCCCTACCTTTGCCTACTTAGCAGAAGGTCTCAAAAGCATCCGTTTGCAATCAGAAATGCTGGTATGGCATCCAGCTGACAATTGCTTGCTTCTTGGTTTTCACTAAGTGAAGGTGTTAAGGACTTGAGGATTGTAATCGAAATATGTAATTAAAGCTAAGAAACTCATGAAAAGGAACACATTTCAGGATAGAGTAGGAAGGTGGGATAAATGTGTTGAGCCAAAAACCAACATTTGATGCATCATTGGGCTGAAACGAAACTCCACTTCGGGAAATGGATACTGTTATTAAAAATGCGTTTTTTTCAAGGCTGGATTGGGTTCCCCTCTGCCAAGAGAACACGTTTACTTGGAATGCTGCTTTCAATACCATGGTATGTGAACTGTCCTGCCTTTAAGGGATCTCGATTTGCTTTTAAGATCTCGTCTCACTTTGGAGAAGAAAGAAGAATTCTCTTCAAAGGACTGATGAGCTTATTGGACCAGGTGTTTTGAAATATTTTGTTAACTTTGGATTAGTTGCGGGGCCCTTAAGGCAACTCAAGGAGGACTATTTCAGTCGTATATCTGGTATGGAAATTACAGAGAAAACATTGTGAAATGGGGGAGAAGCTTCTCCAATTACACAGGATGGATACATGGCACACCTGTCGATATTCTAGAAAGGGTACAAAGTTTCTGAAATGCAGGTATGCCTTGGGATAATCGGTCAGCCATGCTGACGGTTACATGAGAGCCACTTGATTAAGCTTCCTTCGCAACCCCTTGTCATGCGATCTTTAACCTTGCCTCTTTAAGTGTCTAACAGATAGTTAGGCTGAGGCTTTCCCAAAGTGCTTCAACTTCAAGAAGACTCTTACCAATGCAGTTTTGACAAACTGAGTAAACAGATGCATATGCTACTAACGTTTATGGATTTGCTTCGCAATAATGCTGATTTTGATCTGTGTTCTCCCGTTAAGGGAAGCTCTTCCCCTCAACTTCCTAACAACTTACAACAATTTCTTCCCTTCTGCTTCTGCGTGTCTGGATTACCTGCCAGAACGTCTCCCCCAGAGTGCCACCCTCACGCTGCTTTTCAGGCTTATTCTCCTGGATTCCTTATACAAGTTTATATAAGACTTGGATCAAGACTTGCAACGTGGCATTGCTTCCAACTCAGAATGCACTGTAGGGCTTTGCTTTCCTCCAGCAGCACGTAGCTAGAGTGGTCGTCACCCCATTCCCTGAAAGACTTGGGAAAAGATGAACCAGGAATCTAGGTTGAAAGCAAGTCCCCTAAAACAGAGATCCGCTGCTGAGTTTATGATTAACCACTCTATCCAAATCATACCCACATATTCTCCTCAGGGTTGCAGAGGACCAAAGAAAAGGGGGAATTGTACCATAGCCAGCTGAATGCAGCCCTTCCCAGGCAGCCCTTGCTGTGCACTGTGACCCACTGCCCCGTTACCAGGCAATGGTTACCAGGAGACCACTAATGCCACTGTGACCACCCTGCTCAGCCATTGGTGGGCAGTGTAGTGGGCCCCTGCCCCAAGCAAGCCACTGTCTGTCAGCCATCTTTAGTGGGGGCCCTTTGTTAGGCAGCAGTCAGTGGAGTGCTGCCCCTTCAGACCTGGAGCATGAGGTAAGAGGCAAGTGCCAGCCTTCTCCCCAGCATTCTTCTGCTCACACTGCCTTGGGCCAGCTTGTGTGATGGGGAGCCCAGAGAACAGGCTGGGGGTGTGTCCTGCAGGGCTCCAGAGCCAAGGCCATGAATGACCATTGGCCCAGACCAGGCCTTGAGGCAGTGTTGAACCTCTACCACACACCGCCACTGTGACCCTAAGGGTATGGCTCACAGTCTGGGGTACCTGACCACCACTGTTTGGGTGGCCTGAGGAGCATTAAGACCTGTTGGGTCATGTGCACCCGGCTCCCTCAGTGATGAGAGCTAGCAAGCATCTGGGACCTGGCCCTGAGGGAGCCACCAAGGCAGAGCTGCCTCCTCTGTGAGGCGTGGGCAGTGGTGGGAGGACCCAGACCAGCTCCTGGACATACCCTCCATGGCAGGAGGACCACCACCCCTCCCAGGGACCCCTTTCTCTTAGGTGGGTCTGGACCTCAGAGGGTGAGTCTTGTGCCTTGGGACCTTGCCCTTTCTTGTCACCCAGAGAGTGACATTTGTTTGCTGGAGATTGATAGGAACATTGAGACCTGACTATGACCTGTCCTCAAGAACAATGGATCGGACAGGGAGAAGTTTTCAACGAAAAGCCACACCCCTCCATCACCTTACCTCTAAGAGGGCTTTGCTAAAAGCTTTCAAGGTTGGGGATTACCCAGCATAAGCCACCCATTTCCTTGAATGTCTCAACAACAAATATTTCTCGGCTCCAAAGTCCAATGTTTTGCTGCTGTTTGGCCTCACTGTGCATCGGGCACACATCCTGGTCTTTGGTTACCAATTATAGCGAGCCAGCCAGGAGGTCTGTGCCCATGGTGTATTGATCTCGATCAGGGGCGTCGCCATTTATACTTCCCAGCACATGCCAGAGTACATTTGGCTCCAGGATACTGGCAGGGATTCTCCCTGATATGCAGTGGCTGCCCTACAGCACGAGGCTGCTTGTCTTGGAGACATGTCCAGAGCAGTGGTATACAGTTCATGTCATTTGGGGGTAAGTCGCTCCAGCTTGCACAGGCTGGGAAATAGGTCTACTCCAACTGGGCTGCTCCCCTTAGCGGATGGGAGCCCCTCTGAGTCCATTCCCTCTTGAGAACTGGGGGCCTCCATGTGGGAGTGGAAGTGGAAGTTGACAAAATGCCTTCTCTGGCTTTCTGTCTTTGTGATTGGAGTGTTTATTTGTTCTTCATGTGTTTGTGTGTGTCAATGTGGTGTTAATCACGGCAGTCTGTGCTTTGGTTTGTGGGATCCTCTTTGTGATTCGTACATTGTAGGTGTGTGAAACAGCAGTTGCATTGAGTACTTGAGACGTCTTTGGTCAGTAACGGAGCTTGCATATGATCCAACTAGGTATCATTCCCTCCTGCATTGTGTTTCAGCTGTGGTGGAACATTGGTTGACATATTCCCTTTCCAATGGGTAGGAATCTGCCCTTTGGTGCCTGGGAACTGCGATCCTGAGAGACCTTTTGGCATTGCATTTGTCTCTCTGCTATTGGATAACACCTGCTGTGATCAGCAGAGCTCTAGTCCATCTTGTAGTCCGCTAAGGGACAAGCAAGTATTTTTTTTTTTTTTTTACATTGCATGGCCAGCATATTCTACAGATTCTGGTGAAACATGGCATCAAATGAATCATTTTCATATCTCCAAAACCAGTCTATGTAAAATATTCAGTTAGAGAAAGTTTGTTCAGTGAAATCCTTTTGGTTTTCATCATTGTGACCCTGAGAAAACGAGCATATTTCCAGGAGACATGTGGAAGTTAATGAAGCAAATTGAACTTTTCCTAATTTCTTTGCATTTTACTTTTTGGCTCTTTCTGCTTCCCAGGTCAGTAGGCATGACAACTGTGGTCCTGATTCCCTATCTTTCAATTTGCATGCTGTTTGTCGTTTTGTTGTTAAAATGAGGGAACGTAGTTCGAAAACATTGAGGATGTTGTTCATCCTCACCCTTTGCTTTGGTCCTCAGGACTGAGAGTTTCTTTTGTGCATGTACTTTTGCGTTTGTTTTCTGTGAAAGTGTTGTGGCTCTGGGAAACTCAAATGTGCTTCCCCAACGCACCCCTTTCAGGTGCATTCTCCAGATTTGGGCCACTTTTAGGGATAAGGCAATTGACATCAACTGCCGAGTTGATGTGTAAATGAGCTCTATTTCACTGAAAGGGAAGCACTTACCTATTCAATACTTCCTCCTCTTGAGAGAATTGGCCTCCATGGATTTCAGGTCCTGATGATCTGGCAAATAGCTAGTACTGAACTGATATCTGGTATGGAAGCTGCCTTAAGCTTCTTGCATTCTGAAGTATAAACCTTCTGCAGTCCCTAGGTTTCTTAGAGATCCAAAAAGACCTTATATCTGTTGCCAATTTGACAGCAAGGACCATAAGTTGAAATGATGACACTTGAAGTCTTTCTAAATGGCCTCTCTAGATTTGGGGAGCATGAAACTTCACCAAGGTAAGTGGCAAGCATTCCTTGACTCTCCGGGTCATTTCAAAGAGGATAGAGGATTGGAACATTGGATGCTGGGCACATCTAAGATTCCCTACCTTTGCCTACTTAGCAGAAGGTCTCAAAAGCATCCGTTTGCAATCAGAAATGCTGGTATGGCATCCAGCTGACAATTGCTTGCTTCTTGGTTTTCACTAAGTGAAGGTGTTAAGGACTTGAGGATTGTAATTGAAATATGTAATTAAAGCTAAGAAACTCATGAAAAGGAACACATTTCAGGATAGAGTAGGAAGGTGGGATAAATGTGTTGAGCCAAAAACCAACATTTGATGCATCATTGGGCTGAAACGAAACTCCACTTCGGGAAATGGATACTGTTATTAAAAATGCGTTTTTTTCAAGGCTGGATTGGGTTCCCCTCTGCCAAGAGAACACGTTTACTTGCAATGCTGCTTTCAATACCATGGTATGTGAACTGTCCTGCCTTTAAGGGATCTCGATTTGCTTTTAAGATCTCTTCTCACTTTGGAGAAGAAAGAAGAATTCACTTCAAAGGACTGATGAGCTTATTGGACCAGGTGTTTTGAAATAGTTTGTTAACTTTGGATTAGTTGCGGGGCCCTTAAGGCAACTCAAGGAGGACTATTTCAGTCGTATATCTGGTATGGAAATTACAGAGAAAACATTGTGAAATGGGGGAGAAGCTTCTCCAATTACACAGGATGGATACATGGCACACCTGTCGATATTCTAGAAAGGGTACAAAGTTTCTGAAATGCAGGTATGCCTTGGGATAATCGGTCAGCCATGCTGACGGTTACATGAGAGCCACTTGATTAAGCTTCCTTTGCAACCCCTTGTCATGCGATCTTTAACCTTGCCTCTTTAAGTGTCTAACAGATAGTTAGGCTGAGGCTTTCCCAAAGTGCTTCAACTTCAAGAAGACTCTTACCAATGCAGTTTTGACAAACTGAGTAAACAGATGCATATGCTACTAACGTTTATGGATTTGCTTCGCAATAATGCTGATTTTGATCTGTGTTCTCCCGTTAAGGGAAGCTCTTCCCCTCAACTTCCTAACAACTTACAACAATGTCTTCCCTTCTGCTTCTGCGTGTCTGGATTACCTGCCAGAACGTCTCCCCCAGAGTGCCACCCTCACGCTGCTTTTCAGGCTTATTCTCCTGGATTCCTTATACAAGTTTATATAAGACTTGGATCAAGACTTGCAACGTGGCATTGCTTCCAACTCAGAATGCACTGTAGGGCTTTGCTTTCCTCCAGCAGCACGTAGCTAGAGTGGTCGTCACCCCATTCCCTGAAAGACTTGGGAAAAGATGAACCAGGAATCTAGGTTGAAAGCAAGTCCCCTAAAACAGAGATCCGCTGCTGAGTTTATGATTAACCACTCTATCCAAATCATACCCACATATTCTCCTCAGGGTTGCAGAGGACCAAAGAAAAGGGGGAATTGTACCATAGCCAGCTGAATGCAGCCCTTCCCAGGCAGCCCTTGCTGTGCACTGTGACCCACTGCCCCGTTACCAGGCAATGGTTACCAGGAGACCACTAATGCCACTGTGACCACCCTGCTCAGCCATTGGTGGGCAGTGTAGTGGGCCCCTGCCCCAAGCAAGCCACTGTCTGTCAGCCATCTTTAGTGGGGGCCCTTTGTTAGGCAGCAGTCAGTGGAGTGCTGCCCCTTCAGACCTGGAGCATGAGGTAAGAGGCAAGTGCCAGCCTTCTCCCCAGCATTCTTCTGCTCACACGGCCTTGGGCCAGCTTGTGTGATGGGGAGCCCAGAGAACAGGCTGGGGGTGTGTCCTGCAGGGCTCCAGAGCCAAGGCCATGAATGACCATTGGCCCAGACCAGGCCTTGAGGCAGTGTTGAACCTCTACCACACACCGCCACTGTGACCCTAAGGGTATGGCTCACAGTCTGGGGTACCTGACCACCACTGTTTGGGTGGCCTGAGGAGCATTAAGACCTGTTGGGTCATGTGCACCCGGCTCCCTCAGTGATGAGAGCTAGCAAGCGTCTGGGACCTGGCCCTGAGGGAGCCACCAAGGCAGAGCTGCCTCCTCTGTGAGGCGTGGGCAGTGGTGGGAGGACCCAGACCAGCTCCTGGACATACCCTCCATGGCAGGAGGACCACCACCCCTCCCAGGGACCCCTTTCTCTTAGGTGGGTCTGGACCTCAGAGGGTGAGTCTTGTGCCTTGGGACCTTGCCCTTTCTTGTCACCCAGAGAGTGACATTTGTTTGCTGGAGATTGATAGGAACATTGAGACCTGACTATGACCTGTCCTCAAGAACAATGGATCGGACAGGGAGAAGTTTTCAACGAAAAGCCACACCCCTCCATCACCTTACCTCTAAGAGGGCTTTGCTAAAAGCTTTCAAGGTTGGGGATTACCCAGCATAAGCCACCCATTTCCTTGAATGTCTCAACAACAAATATTTCTCGGCTCCAAAGTCCAATGTTTTGCTGCTGTTTGGCCTCACTGTGCGTCGGGCACACATCCTGGTCTTTGGTTACCAATTATAGCGAGCCAGCCAGGAGGTCTGTGCCCATGGTGTATTGATCTCGATCAGGGGCGTCGCCATTTATACTTCCCAGCACATGCCAGAGTACATTTGGCTCCAGGATACTGGCAGGGATTCTCCCTGATATGCAGTGGCTGCCCTACAGCACGAGGCTGCTTGTCTTGGAGACATGTCCAGAGCAGTGGTATACAGTTCATGTCATTTGGGGGTAAGTCGCTCCAGCTTGCACAGGCTGGGAAATAGGTCTACTCCAACTGGGCTGCTCCCCTTAGCGGATGGGAGCCCCTCTGAGTCCATTCCCTCTTGAGAACTGGGGGCCTCCATGTGGGAGTGGAAGTGGAAGTTGACAAAATGCCTTCTCTGGCTTTCTGTCTTTGTGATTGGAGTGTTTATTTGTTCTTCATGTGTTTGTGTGTGTCAATGTGGTGTTAATCACGGCAGTCTGTGCTTTGGTTTGTGGGATCCTCTTTGTGATTCGTACATTGTAGGTGTGTGAAACAGCACTTGCATTGAGTACTTGAGACGTCTTTGGTCAGTAACGGAGCTTGCATATGATCCAACTAGGTATCATTCCCTCCTGCATTGTGTTTCAGCTGTGGTGGAACATTGGTTGACATATTCCCTTTCCAATGGGTAGGAATCTGCCCTTTGGTGCCTGGGAACTGCGATCCTGAGAGACCTTTTGGCATTGCATTTGTCTCTCTGCTATTGGATAACACCTGCTGTGATCAGCAGAGCTCTAGTCCATCTTGTAGTCCGCTAAGGGACAAGCAAGTTTTTTTTTTTTTTTTTACATTGCATGGCCAGCATATTCTACAGATTCTGGTGAAACATGGCATCAAATGAATCATTTTCATATCTCCAAAACCAGTCTATGTAAAATATTCAGTTAGAGAAAGTTTGTTCAGTGAAATCCTTTTGGTTTTCATCATTGTGACCCTGAGAAAACGAGCATATTTCCAGGAGACATGTGGAAGTTAATGAAGCAAATTGAACTTTTCCTAATTTCTTTGCATTTTACTTTTTGGCTCTTTCTGCTTCCCAGGTCAGTAGGCATGACAACTGTGGTCCTGATTCCCTATCTTTCAATTTGCATGCTGTTTGTCGTTTTGTTGTTAAAATGAGGGAACGTAGTTCGAAAACATTGAGGATGTTGTTCATCCTCACCCTTTGCTTTGGTCCTCAGGACTGAGAGTTTCTTTTGTGCATGTACTTTTGCGTTTGTTTTGTGTGAAAGTGTTGTGGCTCTGGGAAACTCAAATGTGCTTCCCCAACGCACCCCTTTCAGGTGCATTCTCCAGATTTGGGCCACTTTTAGGGATAAGGCAATTGACATCAACTGCCGAGTTGATGTGTAAATGAGCTCTATTTCACTGAAAGGGAAGCACTTACCTATTCAATACTTCCTCCTCTTGAGAGAATTGGCCTCCATGGATTTCAGGTCCTGATGATCTGGCAAATAGCTAGTACTGAACTGATATCTGGTATGGAAGCTGCCTTAAGCTTCTTGCATTCTGAAGTATAAACCTTCTGCAGTCCCTAGGTTTCTTAGAGATCCAAAAAGACCTTATATCTGTTGCCAATTTGACAGCAAGGACCATAAGTTGAAATGATGACACTTGAAGTCTTTCTAAATGGCCTCTCTAGATTTGGGGAGCATGAAACTTCACCAAGGTAAGTGGCAAGCATTCCTTGACTCTCCGGGTCATTTCAAAGAGGATAGAGGATTGGAACATTGGATGCTGGGCACATCTAAGATTCCCTACCTTTGCCTACTTAGCAGAAGGTCTCAAAAGCATCCGTTTGCAATCAGAAATGCTGGTATGGCATCCAGCTGACAATTGCTTGCTTCTTGGTTTTCACTAAGTGAAGGTGTTAAGGACTTGAGGATTGTAATTGAAATATGTAATTAAAGCTAAGAAACTCATGAAAAGGAACACATTTCAGGATAGAGTAGGAAGGTGGGATAAATGTGTTGAGCCAAAAACCAACATTTGATGCATCATTGGGCTGAAACGAAACTCCACTTCGGGAAATGGATACTGTTATTAAAAATGCGTTTTTTTCAAGGCTGGATTGGGTTCCCCTCTGCCAAGAGAACACGTTTACTTGCAATGCTGCTTTCAATACCATGGTATGTGAACTGTCCTGCCTTTAAGGGATCTCGATTTGCTTTTAAGATCTCTTCTCACTTTGGAGAAGAAAGAAGAATTCTCTTCAAAGGACTGATGAGCTTATTGGACCAGGTGTTTTGAAATATTTTGTTAACTTTGGATTAGTTGCGGGGCCCTTAAGGCAACTCAAGGAGGACTATTTCAGTCGTATATCTGGTATGGAAATTACAGAGAAAACATTGTGAAATGGGGGAGAAGCTTCTCCAATTACACAGGATGGATACATGGCACACCTGTCAATATTATAGAAAGGGTACAAAGTTTCTGAAATGCAGGTATGCCTTGGGATAATCGGTCAGCCATGCTGACGGTTACATGAGAGCCACTTGATTAAGCTTCCTTCGCAACCCCTTGTCATGCGATCTTTAACCTTGCCTCTTTAAGTGTCTAACAGATAGTTAGGCTGAGGCTTTCCCAAAGTGCTTCAACTTCAAGAAGACTCTTACCAATGCAGTTTTGACAAACTGAGTAAACAGATGCATATGCTACTAACGTTTATGGATTTGCTTCGCAATAATGCTGATTTTGATCTGTGTTCTCCCGTTAAGGGAAGCTCTTCCCCTCAACTTCCTAACAACTTACAACAATGTCTTCCCTTCTGCTTCTGCGTGTCTGGATTACCTGCCAGAACGTCTCCCCCAGAGTGCCACCCTCACGCTGCTTTTCAGGCTTATTCTCCTGGATTCCTTATACAAGTTTATATAAGACTTGGATCAAGACTTGCAACGTGGCATTGCTTCCAACTCAGAATGCACTGTAGGGCTTTGCTTTCCTCCAGCAGCACGTAGCTAGAGTGGTCGTCACCCCATTCCCTGAAAGACTTGGGAAAAGATGAACCAGGAATCTAGGTTGAAAGCAAGTCCCCTAAAACAGAGATCCGCTGCTGAGTTTATGATTAACCACTCTATCCAAATCATACCCACATATTCTCCTCAGGGTTGCAGAGGACCAAAGAAAAGGGGGAATTGTACCATAGCCAGCTGAATGCAGCCCTTCCCAGGCAGCCCTTGCTGTGCACTGTGACCCACTGCCCCGTTACCAGGCAATGGTTACCAGGAGACCACTAATGCCACTGTGACCACCCTGCTCAGCCATTGGTGGGCAGTGTAGTGGGCCCCTGCCCCAAGCAAGCCACTGTCTGTCAGCCATCTTTAGTGGGGGCCCTTTGTTAGGCAGCAGTCAGTGGAGTGCTGCCCCTTCAGACCTGGAGCATGAGGTAAGAGGCAAGTGCCAGCCTTCTCCCCAGCATTCTTCTGCTCACACGGCCTTGGGCCAGCTTGTGTGATGGGGAGCCCAGAGAACAGGCTGGGGGTGTGTCCTGCAGGGCTCCAGAGCCAAGGCCATGAATGACCATTGGCCCAGACCAGGCCTTGAGGCAGTGTTGAACCTCTACCACACACCGCCACTGTGACCCTAAGGGTATGGCTCACAGTCTGGGGTACCTGACCACCACTGTTTGGGTGGCCTGAGGAGCATTAAGACCTGTTGGGTCATGTGCACCCGGCTCCCTCAGTGATGAGAGCTAGCAAGCGTCTGGGACCTGGCCCTGAGGGAGCCACCAAGGCAGAGCTGCCTCCTCTGTGAGGCGTGGGCAGTGGTGGGAGGACCCAGACCAGCTCCTGGACATAACCTCCATGGCAGGAGGACCACCACCCCTCCCAGGGACCCCTTTCTCTTAGGTGGGTCTGGACCTCAGAGGGTGAGTCTTGTGCCTTGGGACCTTGCCCTTTCTTGTCACCCAGAGAGTGACATTTGTTTGCTGGAGATTGATAGGAACATTGAGACCTGACTATGACCTGTCCTCAAGAACAATGGATCGGACAGGGAGAAGTTTTCAACGAAAAGCCACACCCCTCCATCACCTTACCTCTAAGAGGGCTTTGCTAAAAGCTTTCAAGGTTGGGGATTACCCAGCATAAGCCACCCATTTCCTTGAATGTCTCAACAACAAATATTTCTCGGCTCCAAAGTCCAATGTTTTGCTGCTGTTTGGCCTCACTGTGCGTCGGGCACACATCCTGGTCTTTGGTTACCAATTATAGCGAGCCAGCCAGGAGGTCTGTGCCCATGGTGTATTGATCTCGATCAGGGGCGTCGCCATTTATACTTCCCAGCACATGCCAGAGTACATTTGGCTCCAGGATACTGGCAGGGATTCTCCCTGATATGCAGTGGCTGCCCTACAGCACGAGGCTGCTTGTCTTGGAGACATGTCCAGAGCAGTGGTATACAGTTCATGTCATTTGGGGGTAAGTCGCTCCAGCTTGCACAGGCTGGGAAATAGGTCTACTCCAACTGGGCTGCTCCCCTTAGCGGATGGGAGCCCCTCTGAGTCCATTCCCTCTTGAGAACTGGGGGCCTCCATGTGGGAGTGGAAGTGGAAGTTGACAAAATGCCTTCTCTGGCTTTCTGTCTTTGTGATTGGAGTGTTTATTTGTTCTTCATGTGTTTGTGTGTGTCAATGTGGTGTTAATCACGGCAGTCTGTGCTTTGGTTTGTGGGATCCTCTTTGTGATTCGTACATTGTAGGTGTGTGAAACAGCACTTGCATTGAGTACTTGAGACGTCTTTGGTCAGTAACGGAGCTTGCATATGATCCAACTAGGTATCATTCCGTCCTGCATTGTGTTTCAGCTGTGGTGGAACATTGGTTGACATATTCCCTTTCCAATGGGTAGGAATCTGCCCTTTGGTGCCTGGGAACTGCGATCCTGAGAGACCTTTTGGCATTGCATTTGTCTCTCTGCTATTGGATAACACCTGCTGTGATCAGCAGAGCTCTAGTCCATCTTGTAGTCCGCTAAGGGACAAGCAAGTTTTTTTTTTTTTTTTTTTTACATTGCATGGCCAGCATATTCTACAGATTCTGGTGAAACATGGCATCAAATGAATCATTTTCATATCTCCAAAACCAGTCTATGTAAAATATTCAGTTAGAGAAAGTTTGTTCAGTGAAATCCTTTTGGTTTTCATCATTGTGACCCTGAGAAAACGAGCATATTTCCAGGAGACATGTGGAAGTTAATGAAGCAAATTGAACTTTTCCTAATTTCTTTGCATTTTACTTTTTGGCTCTTTCTGCTTCCCAGGTCAGTAGGCATGACAACTGTGGTCCTGATTCCCTATCTTTCAATTTGCATGCTGTTTGTCGTTTTGTTGTTAAAATGAGGGAACGTAGTTCGAAAACATTGAGGATGTTGTTCATCCTCACCCTTTGCTTTGGTCCTCAGGACTGAGAGTTTCTTTTGTGCATGTACTTTTGCGTTTGTTTTGTGTGAAAGTGTTGTGGCTCTGGGAAACTCAAATGTGCTTCCCCAACGCACCCCTTTCAGGTGCATTCTCCAGATTTGGGCCACTTTTAGGGATAAGGCAATTGACATCAACTGCCGAGTTGATGTGTAAATGAGCTCTATTTCACTGAAAGGGAAGCACTTACCTATTCAATACTTCCTCCTCTGGAGAGAATTGGCCTCCATGGATTTCAGGTCCTGATGATCTGGCAAATAGCTAGTACTGAACTGATATCTGGTATGGAAGCTGCCTTAAGCTTCTTGCATTCTGAAGTATAAACCTTCTGCAGTCCCTAGGTTTCTTAGAGATCCAAAAAGACCTTATATCTGTTGCCAATTTGACAGCAAGGACCATAAGTTGAAATGATGACACTTGAAGTCTTTCTAAATGGCCTCTCTAGATTTGGGGAGCATGAAACTTCACCAAGGTAAGTGGCAAGCATTCCTTGACTCTCCGGGTCATTTCAAAGAGGATAGAGGATTGGAACATTGGATGCTGGGCACATCTAAGATTCCCTACCTTTGCCTACTTAGCAGAAGGTCTCAAAAGCATCCGTTTGCAATCAGAAATGCTGGTATGGCATCCATCTGACAATTGCTTGCTTCTTGGTTTTCACTAAGTGAAGGTGTTAAGGACTTGAGGATTGTAATTGAAATATGTAATTAAAGCTTAGAAACTCATGAAAAGGAACACATTTCAGGATAGAGTAGGAAGGTGGGATAAATGTGTTGAGCCAAAAACCAACATTTGATGCATCATTGGGCTGAAACGAAACTCCACTTCGGGAAATGGATACTGTTATTAAAAATGCGTTTTTTTCAAGGCTGGATTGGGTTCCCCTCTGCCAAGAGAACACGTTTACTTGCAATGCTGCTTTCAATACCATGGTATGTGAACTGTCCTGCCTTTAAGGGATCTCGATTTGCTTTTAAGATCTCTTCTCACTTTGGAGAAGAAAGAAGAATTCTCTTCAAAGGACTGATGAGCTTATTGGACCAGGTGTTTTGAAATATTTTGTTAACTTTGGATTAGTTGCGGGGCCCTTAAGGCAACTCAAGGAGGACTATTTCAGTCGTATATCTGGTATGGAAATTACAGAGAAAACATTGTGAAATGGGGGAGAAGCTTCTCCAATTACACAGGATGGATACATGGCACACCTGTCAATATTCTAGAAAGGGTACAAAGTTTCTGAAATGCAGGTATGCCTTGGGATAATCGGTCAGCCATGCTGACGGTTACATGAGAGCCACTTGATTAAGCTTCCTTCGCAACCCCTTGTCATGCGATCTTTAACCTTGCCTCTTTAAGTGTCTAACAGATAGTTAGGCTGAGGCTTTCCCAAAGTGCTTCAACTTCAAGAAGACTCTTACCAATGCAGTTTTGACAAACTGAGTAAACAGATGCATATGCTACTAACGTTTATGGATTTGCTTCGCAATAATGCTGATTTTGATCTGTGTTCTCCCGTTAAGGGAAGCTCTTCCCCTCAACTTCCTAACAACTTACAACAATGTCTTCCCTTCTGCTTCTGCGTGTCTGGATTACCTGCCAGAACGTCTCCCCCAGAGTGCCACCCTCACGCTGCTTTTCAGGCTTATTCTCCTGGATTCCTTATACAAGTTTATATAAGACTTGGATCAAGACTTGCAACGTGGCATTGCTTCCAACTCAGAATGCACTGTAGGGCTTTGCTTTCCTCCAGCAGCACGTAGCTAGAGTGGTCGTCACCCCATTCCCTGAAAGACTTGGGAAAAGATGAACCAGGAATCTAGGTTGAAAGCAAGTCCCCTAAAACAGAGATCCGCTGCTGAGTTTATGATTAACCACTCTATCCAAATCATACCCACATATTCTCCTCAGGGTTGCAGAGGACCAAAGAAAAGGGGGAATTGTACCATAGCCAGCTGAATGCAGCCCTTCCCAGGCAGCCCTTGCTGTGCACTGTGACCCACTGCCCCGTTACCAGGCAATGGTTACCAGGAGACCACTAATGCCACTGTGACCACCCTGCTCAGCCATTGGTGGGCAGTGTAGTGGGCCCCTGCCCCAAGCAAGCCACTGTCTGTCAGCCATCTTTAGTGGGGGCCCTTTGTTAGGCAGCAGTCAGTGGAGTGCTGCCCCTTCAGACCTGGAGCATGAGGTAAGAGGCAAGTGCCAGCCTTCTCCCCAGCATTCTTCTGCTCACACGGCCTTGGGCCAGCTTGTGTGATGGGGAGCCCAGAGAACAGGCTGGGGGTGTGTCCTGCAGGGCTCCAGAGCCAAGGCCATGAATGACCATTGGCCCAGACCAGGCCTTGAGGCAGTGTTGAACCTCTACCACACACCGCCACTGTGACCCTAAGGGTATGGCTCACAGTCTGGGGTACCTGACCACCACTGTTTGGGTGGCCTGAGGAGCATTAAGACCTGTTGGGTCATGTGCACCCGGCTCCCTCAGTGATGAGAGCTAGCAAGCGTCTGGGACCTGGCCCTGAGGGAGCCACCAAGGCAGAGCTGCCTCCTCTGTGAGGCGTGGGCAGTGGTGGGAGGACCCAGACCAGCTCCTGGACATAACCTCCATGGCAGGAGGACCACCACCCCTCCCAGGGACCCCTTTCTCTTAGGTGGGTCTGGACCTCAGAGGGTGAGTCTTGTGCCTTGGGACCTTGCCCTTTCTTGTCACCCAGAGAGTGACATTTGTTTGCTGGAGATTGATAGGAACATTGAGACCTGACTATGACCTGTCCTCAAGAACAATGGATCGGACAGGGAGAAGTTTTCAACGAAAAGCCACACCCCTCCATCACCTTACCTCTAAGAGGGCTTTGCTAAAAGCTTTCAAGGTTGGGGATTACCCAGCATAAGCCACCCATTTCCTTGAATGTCTCAACAACAAATATTTCTCGGCTCCAAAGTCCAATGTTTTGCTGCTGTTTGGCCTCACTGTGCGTCGGGCACACATCCTGGTCTTTGGTTACCAATTATAGCGAGCCAGCCAGGAGGTCTGTGCCCATGGTGTATTGATCTCGATCAGGGGTGTCGCCATTTATACTTCCCAGCACATGCCAGAGTACATTTGGCTCCAGGATACTGGCAGGGATTCTCCCTGATATGCAGTGGCTGCCCTACAGCACGAGGCTGCTTGTCTTGGAGACATGTCCAGAGCAGTGGTATACAGTTCATGTCATTTGGGGGTAAGTCGCTCCAGCTTGCACAGGCTGGGAAATAGGTCTACTCCAACTGGGCTGCTCCCCTTAGCGGATGGGAGCCCCTCTGAGTCCATTCCCTCTTGAGAACTGGGGGCCTCCATGTGGGAGTGGAAGTGGAAGTTGACAAAATGCCTTCTCTGGCTTTCTGTCTTTGTGATTGGAGTGTTTATTTGTTCTTCATGTGTTTGTGTGTGTCAATGTGGTGTTAATCACGGCAGTCTGTGCTTTGGTTTGTGGGATCCTCTTTGTGATTCGTACATTGTAGGTGTGTGAAACAGCACTTGCATTGAGTACTTGAGACGTCTTTGGTCAGTAACGGAGCTTGCATATGATCCAACTAGGTATCATTCCGTCCTGCATTGTGTTTCAGCTGTGGTGGAACATTGGTTGACATATTCCCTTTCCAATGGGTAGGAATCTGCCCTTTGGTGCCTGGGAACTGCGATCCTGAGAGACCTTTTGGCATTGCATTTGTCTCTCTGCTATTGGATAACACCTGCTGTGATCAGCAGAGCTCTAGTCCATCTTGTAGTCCGCTAAGGGACAAGCAAGTTTTTTTTTTTTTACATTGCATGGCCATCATATTCTACAGATTCTGGTGAAACATGGCATCAAATGAATCATTTTCATATCTCCAAAACCAGTCTATGTAAAATATTCAGTTAGAGAAAGTTTGTTCAGTGAAATCCTTTTGGTTTTCATCATTGTGACCCTGAGAAAACGAGCATATTTCCAGGAGACATGTGGAAGTTAATGAAGCAAATTGAACTTTTCCTAATTTCTTTGCATTTTACTTTTTGGCTCTTTCTGCTTCCCAGGTCAGTAGGCATGACAACTGTGGTCCTGATTCCCTATCTTTCAATTTGCATGCTGTTTGTCGTTTTGTTGTTAAAATGAGGGAACGTAGTTCGAAAACATTGAGGATGTTGTTCATCCTCACCCTTTGCTTTGGTCCTCAGGACTGAGAGTTTCTTTTGTGCATGTACTTTTGCGTTTGTTTTGTGTGAAAGTGTTGTGGCTCTGGGAAACTCAAATGTGCTTCCCCAACGCACCCCTTTCAGGTGCATTCTCCAGATTTGGGCCACTTTTAGGGATAAGGCAATTGACATCAACTGCCGAGTTGATGTGTAAATGAGCTCTATTTCACTGAAAGGGAAGCACTTACCTATTCAATACTTCCTCCTCTGGAGAGAATTGGCCTCCATGGATTTCAGGTCCTGATGATCTGGCAAATAGCTAGTACTGAACTGATATCTGGTATGGAAGCTGCCTTAAGCTTCTTGCATTCTGAAGTATAAACCTTCTGCAGTCCCTAGGTTTCTTAGAGATCCAAAAAGACCTTATATCTGTTGCCAATTTGACAGCAAGGACCATAAGTTGAAATGATGACACTTGAAGTCTTTCTAAATGGCCTCTCTAGATTTGGGGAGCATGAAACTTCACCAAGGTAAGTGGCAAGCATTCCTTGACTCTCCGGGTCATTTCAAAGAGGATAGAGGATTGGAACATTGGATGCTGGGCACATCTAAGATTCCCTACCTTTGCCTACTTAGCAGAAGGTCTCAAAAGCATCCGTTTGCAATCAGAAATGCTGGTATGGCATCCAGCTGACAATTGCTTGCTTCTTGGTTTTCACTAAGTGAAGGTGTTAAGGACTTGAGGATTGTAATCGAAATATGTAATTAAAGCTAAGAAACTCATGAAAAGGAACACATTTCAGGATAGAGTAGGAAGGTGGGATAAATGTGTTGAGCCAAAAACCAACATTTGATGCATCATTGGGCTGAAACGAAACTCCACTTCGGGAAATGGATACTGTTATTAAAAATGCGTTTTTTTCAAGGCTGGATTGGGTTCCCCTCTGCCAAGAGAACACGTTTACTTGCAATGCTGCTTTCAATACCATGGTATGTGAACTGTCCTGCCTTTAAGGGATCTCGATTTGCTTTTAAGATCTCTTCTCACTTTGGAGAAGAAAGAAGAATTCTCTTCAAAGGACTGATGAGCTTATTGGACCAGGTGTTTTGAAATATTTTGTTAACTTTGGATTAGTTGCGGGGCCCTTAAGGCAACTCAAGGAGGACTATTTCAGTCGTATATCTGGTATGGAAATTACAGAGAAAACATTGTGAAATGGGGGAGAAGCTTCTCCAATTACACAGGATGGATACATGGCACACCTGTCGATATTCTAGAAAGGGTACAAAGTTTCTGAAATGCAGGTATGCCTTGGGATAATCGGTCAGCCATGCTGACGGTTACATGAGAGCCACTTGATTAAGCTTCCTTCGCAACCCCTTGTCATGCGATCTTTAACCTTGCCTCTTTAAGTGTCTAACAGATAGTTAGGCTGAGGCTTTCCCAAAGTGCTTCAACTTCAAGAAGACTCTTACCAATGCAGTTTTGACAAACTGAGTAAACAGATGCATATGCTACTAACGTTTATGGATTTGCTTCGCAATAATGCTGATTTTGATCTGTGTTCTCCCGTTAAGGGAAGCTCTTCCCCTCAACTTCCTAACAACTTACAACAATGTCTTCCCTTCTGCTTCTGCGTGTCTGGATTACCTGCCAGAACGTCTCCCCCAGAGTGCCACCCTCACGCTGCTTTTCAGGCTTATTCTCCTGGATTCCTTATACAAGTTTATATAAGACTTGGATCAAGACTTGCAACGTGGCATTGCTTCCAACTCAGAATGCACTGTAGGGCTTTGCTTTCCTCCAGCAGCACGTAGCTAGAGTGGTCGTCACCCCATTCCCTGAAAGACTTGGGAAAAGATGAACCAGGAATCTAGGTTGAAAGCAAGTCCCCTAAAACAGAGATCCGCTGCTGAGTTTATGATTAACCACTCTATCCAAATCATACCCACATATTCTCCTCAGGGTTGCAGAGGACCAAAGAAAAGGGGGAATTGTACCATAGCCAGCTGAATGCAGCCCTTCCCAGGCAGCCCTTGCTGTGCACTGTGACCCACTGCCCCGTTACCAGGCAATGGTTACCAGGAGACCACTAATGCCACTGTGACCACCCTGCTCAGCCATTGGTGGGCAGTGTAGTGGGCCCCTGCCCCAAGCAAGCCACTGTCTGTCAGCCATCTTTAGTGGGGGCCCTTTGTTAGGCAGCAGTCAGTGGAGTGCTGCCCCTTCAGACCTGGAGCATGAGGTAAGAGGCAAGTGCCAGCCTTCTCCCCAGCATTCTTCTGCTCACACGGCCTTGGGCCAGCTTGTGTGATGGGGAGCCCAGAGAACAGGCTGGGGGTGTGTCCTGCAGGGCTCCAGAGCCAAGGCCATGAATGACCATTGGCCCAGACCAGGCCTTGAGGCAGTGTTGAACCTCTACCACACACCGCCACTGTGACCCTAAGGGTATGGCTCACAGTCTGGGGTACCTGACCACCACTGTTTGGGTGGCCTGAGGAGCATTAAGACCTGTTGGGTCATGTGCACCCGGCTCCCTCAGTGATGAGAGCTAGCAAGCGTCTGGGACCTGGCCCTGAGGGAGCCACCAAGGCAGAGCTGCCTCCTCTGTGAGGCGTGGGCAGTGGTGGGAGGACCCAGACCAGCTCCTGGACAAACCCTCCATGGCAGGAGGACTACCACCCCTCCCAGGGACCCCTTTCTCTTAGGTGGGTCTGGACCTCAGAGGGTGAGTCTTGTGCCTTGGGACCTTGCCCTTTCTTGTCACCCAGAGAGTGACATTTGTTTGCTGGAGATTGATAGGAACATTGAGACCTGACTATGACCTGTCCTCAAGAACAATGGATCGGACAGGGAGAAGTTTTCAACGAAAAGCCACACCCCTCCATCACCTTACCTCTAAGAGGGCTTTGCTAAAAGCTTTCAAGGTTGGGGATTACCCAGCATAAGCCACCCATTTCCTTGAATGTCTCAACAACAAATATTTCTCGGCTCCAAAGTCCAATGTTTTGCTGCTGTTTGGCCTCACTGTGCGTCGGGCACACATCCTGGTCTTTGGTTACCAATTATAGCGAGCCAGCCAGGAGGTCTGTGCCCATGGTGTATTGATCTCGATCAGGGGCGTCACCATTTATACTTCCCAGCACATGCCAGAGTACATTTGGCTCCAGGATACTGGCAGGGATTCTCCCTGATATGCAGTGGCTGCCCTACAGCACGAGGCTGCTTGTCTTGGAGACATGTCCAGAGCAGTGGTATACAGTTCATGTCATTTGGGGGTAAGTCGCTCCAGCTTGCACAGGCTGGGAAATAGGTCTACTCCAACTGGGCTGCTCCCCTTAGCGGATGGGAGCCCCTCTGAGTCCATTCCCTCTTGAGAACTGGGGGCCTCCATGTGGGAGTGGAAGTGGAAGTTGACAAAATGCCTTCTCTGGCTTTCTGTCTTTGTGATTGGAGTGTTTATTTGTTCTTCATGTGTTTGTGTGTGTCAATGTGGTGTTAATCACGGCAGTCTGTGCTTTGGTTTGTGGGATCCTCTTTGTGATTCGTACATTGTAGGTGTGTGAAACAGCACTTGCATTGAGTACTTGAGACGTCTTTGGTCAGTAACGGAGCTTGCATATGATCCAACTAGGTATCATTCCCTCCTGCATTGTGTTTCAGCTGTGGTGGAACATTGGTTGACATATTCCCTTTCCAATGGGTAGGAATCTGCCCTTTGGTGCCTGGGAACTGCGATCCTGAGAGACCTTTTGGCATTGCATTTGTCTCTCTGCTATTGGATAACACCTGCTGTGATCAGCAGAGCTCTAGTCCATCTTGTAGTCCGCTAAGGGACAAGCAAGTTTTTTTTTTTTTTTTTTTTACATTGCATGGCCAGCATATTCTACAGATTCTGGTGAAACATGGCATCAAATGAATCATTTTCATATCTCCAAAACCAGTCTATGTAAAATATTCAGTTAGAGAAAGTTTGTTCAGTGAAATCCTTTTGGTTTTCATCATTGTGACCCTGAGAAAACGAGCATATTTCCAGGAGACATGTGGAAGTTAATGAAGCAAATTGAACTTTTCCTAATTTCTTTGCATTTTACTTTTTGGCTCTTTCTGCTTCCCAGGTCAGTAGGCATGACAACTGTGGTCCTGATTCCCTATCTTTCAATTTGCATGCTGTTTGTCGTTTTGTTGTTAAAATGAGGGAACATAGTTCGAAAACATTGAGGATGTTGTTCATCCTCACCCTTTGCTTTGGTCCTCAGGACTGAGAGTTTCTTTTGTGCATGTACTTTTGCGTTTGTTTTGTGTGAAAGTGTTGTGGCTCTGGGAAACTCAAATGTGCTTCCCCAACGCACCCCTTTCAGGTGCATTCTCCAGATTTGGGCCACTTTTAGGGATAAGGCAATTGACATCAACTGCCGAGTTGATGTGTAAATGAGCTCTATTTCACTGAAAGGGAAGCACTTACCTATTCAATACTTCCTCCTCTGGAGAGAATTGGCCTCCATGGATTTCAGGTCCTGATGATCTGGCAAATAGCTAGTACTGAACTGATATCTGGTATGGAAGCTGCCTTAAGCTTCTTGCATTCTGAAGTATAAACCTTCTGCAGTCCCTAGGTTTCTTAGAGATCCAAAAAGACCTTATATCTGTTGCCAATTTGACAGCAAGGACCATAAGTTGAAATGATGACACTTGAAGTCTTTCTAAATGGCCTCTCTAGATTTGGGGAGCATGAAACTTCACCAAGGTAAGTGGCAAGCATTCCTTGACTCTCCGGGTCATTTCAAAGAGGATAGAGGATTGGAACATTGGATGCTGGGCACATCTAAGATTCCCTACCTTTGCCTACTTAGCAGAAGGTCTCAAAAGCATCCGTTTGCAATCAGAAATGCTGGTATGGCATCCAGCTGACAATTGCTTGCTTCTTGGTTTTCACTAAGTGAAGGTGTTAAGGACTTGAGGATTGTAATTGAAATATGGAATTAAAGCTAAGAAACTCATGAAAAGGAACACATTTCAGGATAGAGTAGGAAGGTGGGATAAATGTGTTGAGCCAAAAACCAACATTTGATGCATCATTGGGCTGAAACGAAACTCCACTTCGGGAAATGGATACTGTTATTAAAAATGCGTTTTTTTCAAGGCTGGATTGGGTTCCCCTCTGCCAAGAGAACACGTTTACTTGCAATGCTGCTTTCAATACCATGGTATGTGAACTGTCCTGCCTTTAAGGGATCTCGATTTGCTTTTAAGATCTCTTCTCACTTTGGAGAAGAAAGAAGAATTCTCTTCAAAGGACTGATGAGCTTATTGGACCAGGTGTTTTGAAATATTTTGTTAACTTTGGATTAGTTGCGGGGCCCTTAAGGCAACTCAAGGAGGACTATTTCAGTCGTATATCTGGTATGGAAATTACAGAGAAAACATTGTGAAATGGGGGAGAAGCTTCTCCAATTACACAGGATGGATACATGGCACACCTGTCGATATTCTAGAAAGGGTACAAAGTTTCTGAAATGCAGGTATGCCTTGGGATAATCGGTCAGCCATGCTGACGGTTACATGAGAGCCACTTGATTAAGCTTCCTTCGCAACCCCTTGTCATGCGATCTTTAACCTTGCCTCTTTAAGTGTCTAACAGATAGTTAGGCTGAGGCTTTCCCAAAGTGCTTCAACTTCAAGAAGACTCTTACCAATGCAGTTTTGACAAACTGAGTAAACAGATGCATATGCTACTAACGTTTATGGATTTGCTTCGCAATAATGCTGATTTTGATCTGTGTTCTCCCGTTAAGGGAAGCTCTTCCCCTCAACTTCCTAACAACTTACAACAATGTCTTCCCTTCTGCTTCTGCGTGTCTGGATTACCTGCCAGAACGTCTCCCCCAGAGTGCCACCCTCACGCTGCTTTTCAGGCTTATTCTCCTGGATTCCTTATACAAGTTTATATAAGACTTGGATCAAGACTTGCAACGTGGCATTGCTTCCAACTCAGAATGCACTGTAGGGCTTTGCTTTCCTCCAGCAGCACGTAGCTAGAGTGGTCGTCACCCCATTCCCTGAAAGACTTGGGAAAAGATGAACCAGGAATCTAGGTTGAAAGCAAGTCCCCTAAAACAGAGATCCGCTGCTGAGTTTATGATTAACCACTCTATCCAAATCATACCCACATATTCTCCTCAGGGTTGCAGAGGACCAAAGAAAAGGGGGAATTGTACCATAGCCAGCTGAATGCAGCCCTTCCCAGGCAGCCCTTGCTGTGCACTGTGACCCACTGCCCCGTTACCAGGCAATGGTTACCAGGAGACCACTAATGCCACTGTGACCACCCTGCTCAGCCATTGGTGGGCAGTGTAGTGGGCCCCTGCCCCAAGCAAGCCACTGTCTGTCAGCCATCTTTAGTGGGGGCCCTTTGTTAGGCAGCAGTCAGTGGAGTGCTGCCCCTTCAGACCTGGAGCATGAGGTAAGAGGCAAGTGCCAGCCTTCTCCCCAGCATTCTTCTGCTCACACGGCCTTGGGCCAGCTTGTGTGATGGGGAGCCCAGAGAACAGGCTGGGGGTGTGTCCTGCAGGGCTCCAGAGCCAAGGCCATGAATGACCATTGGCCCAGACCAGGCCTTGAGGCAGTGTTGAACCTCTACCACACACCGCCACTGTGACCCTAAGGGTATGGCTCACAGTCTGGGGTACCTGACCACCACTGTTTGGGTGGCCTGAGGAGCATTAAGACCTGTTGGGTCATGTGCACCCGGCTCCCTCAGTGATGAGAGCTAGCAAGCGTCTGGGACCTGGCCCTGAGGGAGCCACCAAGGCAGAGCTGCCTCCTCTGTGAGGCGTGGGCAGTGGTGGGAGGACCCAGACCAGCTCCTGGACATACCCTCCATGGCAGGAGGACCACCACCCCTCCCAGGGACCCCTTTCTCTTAGGTGGGTCTGGACCTCAGAGGGTGAGTCTTGTGCCTTGGGACCTTGCCCTTTCTTGTCACCCAGAGAGTGACATTTGTTGGCTGGAGATTGATAGGAACATTGAGACCTGACTATGACCTGTCCTCAAGAACAATGGATCGGACAGGGAGAAGTTTTCAACGAAAAGCCACACCCCTCCATCACCTTACCTCTAAGAGGGCTTTGCTAAAAGCTTTCAAGGTTGGGGATTACCCAGCATAAGCCACCCATTTCCTTGAATGTCTCAACAACAAATATTTCTCGGCTCCAAAGTCCAATGTTTTGCTGCTGTTTGGCCTCACTGTGCGTCGGGCACACATCCTGGTCTTTGGTTACCAATTATAGTGAGCCAGCCAGGAGGTCTGTGCCCATGGTGTATTGATCTCGATCAGGGGCGTCGCCATTTATACTTCCCAGCACATGCCAGAGTACATTTGGCTCCAGGATACTGGCAGGGATTCTCCCTGATATGCAGTGGCTGCCCTACAGCACGAGGCTGCTTGTCTTGGAGACATGTCCAGAGCAGTGGTATACAGTTCATGTCATTTGGGGGTAAGTCGCTCCAGCTTGCACAGGCTGGGAAATAGGTCTACTCCAACTGGGCTGCTCCCCTTAGCGGATGGGAGCCCCTCTGAGTCCATTCCCTCTTGAGAACTGGGGGCCTCCATGTGGGAGTGGAAGTGGAAGTTGACAAAATGCCTTCTCTGGCTTTCTGTCTTTGTGATTGGAGTGTTTATTTGTTCTTCATGTGTTTGTGTGTGTCAATGTGGTGTTAATCACGGCAGTCTGTGCTTTGGTTTGTGGGATCCTGTTTGTGATTCGTACATTGTAGGTGTGTGAAACAGCACTTGCATTGAGTACTTGAGACGTCTTTGGTCAGTAACGGAGCTTGCATATGATCCAACTAGGTATCATTCCCTCCTGCATTGTGTTTCAGCTGTGGTGGAACATTGGTTGACATATTCCCTTTCCAATGGGTAGGAATCTGCCCTTTGGTGCCTGGGAACTGCGATCCTGAGAGACCTTTTGGCATTGCATTTGTCTCTCTGCTATTGGATAACACCTGCTGTGATCAGCAGAGCTCTAGTCCATCTTGTAGTCCGCTAAGGGACAAGCAAGTATTTTTTTTTTTTTTTTTTACATTGCATGGCCAGCATATTCTACAGATTCTGGTGAAACATGGCATCAAATGAATCATTTTCATATCTCCAAAACCAGTCTATGTAAAATATTCAGTTAGAGAAAGTTTGTTCAGTGAAATCCTTTTGGTTTTCATCATTGTGACCCTGAGAAAACGAGCATATTTCCAGGAGACATGTGGAAGTTAATGAAGCAAATTGAACTTTTCCTAATTTCTTTGCATTTTACTTTTTGGCTCTTTCTGCTTCCCAGGTCAGTAGGCATGACAACTGTGGTCCTGATTCCCTATCTTTCAATTTGCATGCTGTTTGTCGTTTTGTTGTTAAAATGAGGGAACGTAGTTCGAAAACATTGAGGATGTTGTTCATCCTCACCCTTTGCTTTGGTCCTCAGGACTGAGAGTTTCTTTTGTGCATGTACTTTTGCGTTTGTTTTGTGTGAAAGTGTTGTGGCTCTGGGAAACTCAAATGTGCTTCCCCAACGCACCCCTTTCAGGTGCATTCTCCAGATTTGGGCCACTTTTAGGGATAAGGCAATTGACATCAACTGCCGAGTTGATGTGTAAATGAGCTCTATTTCACTGAAAGGGAAGCACTTACCTATTCAATACTTCCTCCTCTTGAGAGAATTGGCCTCCATGGATTTCAGGTCCTGATGATCTGGCAAATAGCTAGTACTGAACTGATATCTGGTATGGAAGCTGCCTTAAGCTTCTTGCATTCTGAAGTATAAACCTTCTGCAGTCCCTAGGTTTCTTAGAGATCCAAAAAGACCTTATATCTGTTGCCAATTTGACAGCAAGGACCATAAGTTGAAATGATGACACTTGAAGTCTTTCTAAATGGCCTCTCTAGATTTGGGGAGCATGAAACTTCACCAAGGTAAGTGGCAAGCATTCCTTGACTCTCCGGGTCATTTCAAAGAGGATAGAGGATTGGAACATTGGATGCTGGGCACATCTAAGATTCCCTACCTTTGCCTACTTAGCAGAAGGTCTCAAAAGCATCCGTTTGCAATCAGAAATGCTGGTATGGCATCCAGCTGACAATTGCTTGCTTCTTGGTTTTCACTAAGTGAAGGTGTTAAGGACTTGAGGATTGTAATTGAAATATGTAATTAAAGCTAAGAAACTCATGAAAAGGAACACATTTCAGGATAGAGTAGGAAGGTGGGATAAATGTGTTGAGCCAAAAACCAACATTTGATGCATCATTGGGCTGAAACGAAACTCCACTTCGGGAAATGGATACTGTTATTAAAAATGCGTTTTTTTCAAGGCTGGATTGGGTTCCCCTCTGCCAAGAGAACACGTTTACTTGCAATGCTGCTTTCAATACCATGGTATGTGAACTGTCCTGCCTTTAAGGGATCTCGGTTTGCTTTTAAGATCTCTTCTCACTTTGGAGAAGAAAGAAGAATTCTCTTCAAAGGACTGATGAGCTTATTGGACCAGGTGTTTTGAAATATTTTGTTAACTTTGGATTAGTTGCGGGGCCCTTAAGGCAACTCAAGGAGGACTATTTCAGTCGTATATCTGGTATGGAAATTACAGAGAAAACATTGTGAAATGGGGGAGAAGCTTCTCCAATTACACAGGATGGATACATGGCACACCTGTCGATATTCTAGAAAGGGTACAAAGTTTCTGAAATGCAGGTATGCCTTGGGATAATCGGTCAGCCATGCTGACGGTTACATGAGAGCCACTTGATTAAGCTTCCTTCGCAACCCCTTGTCATGCGATCTTTAACCTTGCCTCTTTAAGTGTCTAACAGATAGTTAGGCTGAGGCTTTCCCAAAGTGCTTCAACTTCAAGAAGACTCTTACCAATGCAGTTTTGACAAACTGAGTAAACAGATGCATATGCTACTAACGTTTATGGATTTGCTTCGCAATAATGCTGATTTTGATCTGTGTTCTCCCGTTAAGGGAAGCTCTTCCCCTCAACTTCCTAACAACTTACAACAATGTCTTCCCTTCTGCTTCTGCGTGTCTGGATTACCTGCCAGAACGTCTCCCCCAGAGTGCCACCCTCACGCTGCTTTTCAGGCTTATTCTCCTGGATTCCTTATACAAGTTTATATAAGACTTGGATCAAGACTTGCAACGTGGCATTGCTTCCAACTCAGAATGCACTGTAGGGCTTTGCTTTCCTCCAGCAGCACGTAGCTAGAGTGGTCGTCACCCCATTCCCTGAAAGACTTGGGAAAAGATGAACCAGGAATCTAGGTTGAAAGCAAGTCCCCTAAAACAGAGATCCGCTGCTGAGTTTATGATTAACCACTCTATCCAAATCATACCCACATATTCTCCTCAGGGTTGCAGAGGACCAAAGAAAAGGGGGAATTGTACCATAGCCAGCTGAATGCAGCCCTTCCCAGGCAGCCCTTGCTGTGCACTGTGACCCACTGCCCCGTTACCAGGCAATGGTTACCAGGAGACCACTAATGCCACTGTGACCACCCTGCTCAGCCATTGGTGGGCAGTGTAGTGGGCCCCTGCCCCAAGCAAGCCACTGTCTGTCAGCCATCTTTAGTGGGGGCCCTTTGTTAGGCAGCAGTCAGTGGAGTGCTGCCCCTTCAGACCTGGAGCATGAGGTAAGAGGCAAGTGCCAGCCTTCTCCCCAGCATTCTTCTGCTCACACGGCCTTGGGCCAGCTTGTGTGATGGGGAGCCCAGAGAACAGGCTGGGGGTGTGTCCTGCAGGGCTCCAGAGCCAAGGCCATGAATGACCATTGGCCCAGACCAGGCCTTGAGGCAGTGTTGAACCTCTACCACACACCGCCACTGTGACCCTAAGGGTATGGCTCACAGTCTGGGGTACCTGACCACCACTGTTTGGGTGGCCTGAGGAGCATTAAGACCTGTTGGGTCATGTGCACCCGGCTCCCTCAGTGATGAGAGCTAGCAAGCGTCTGGGACCTGGCCCTGAGGGAGCCACCAAGGCAGAGCTGCCTCCTCTGTGAGGCGTGGGCAGTGGTGGGAGGACCCAGACCAGCTCCTGGACATACCCTCCATGGCAGGAGGACCACCACCCCTCCCAGGGACCCCTTTCTCTTAGGTGGGTCTGGACCTCAGAGGGTGAGTCTTGTGCCTTGGGACCTTGCCCTTTCTTGTCACCCAGAGAGTGACATTTGTTTGCTGGAGATTGATAGGAACATTGAGACCTGACTATGACCTGTCCTCAAGAACAATGGATCGGACAGGGAGAAGTTTTCAACGAAAAGCCACACCCCTCCATCACCTTACCTCTAAGAGGGCTTTGCTAAAAGCTTTCAAGGTTGGGGATTACCCAGCATAAGCCACCCATTTCCTTGAATGTCTCAACAACAAATATTTCTCGGCTCCAAAGTCCAATGTTTTGCTGCTGTTTGGCCTCACTGTGCGTCGGGCACACATCCTGGTCTTTGGTTACCAATTATAGCGAGCCAGCCTGGAGGTCTGTGCCCTTGGTGTATTGATCTCGATCAGGGGCGTCGCCATTTATACTTCCCAGCACATGCCAGAGTACATTTGGCTCCAGGATACTGGCAGGGATTCTCCCTGATATGCAGTGGCTGCCCTACAGCACGAGGCTGCTTGTCTTGGAGACATGTCCAGAGCAGTGGTATACAGTTCATGTCATTTGGGGGTAAGTCGCTCCAGCTTGCACAGGCTGGGAAATAGGTCTACTCCAACTGGGCTGCTCCCCTTAGCGGATGGGAGCCCCTCTGAGTCCATTCCCTCTTGAGAACTGGGGGCCTCCATGTGGGAGTGGAAGTGGAAGTTGACAAAATGCCTTCTCTGGCTTTCTGTCTTTGTGATTGGAGTGTTTATTTGTTCTTCATGTGTTTGTGTGTGTCAATGTGGTGTTAATCACGGCAGTCTGTGCTTTGGTTTGTGGGATCCTGTTTGTGATTCGTACATTGTAGGTGTGTGAAACAGCACTTGCATTGAGTACTTGAGACGTCTTTGGTCAGTAACGGAGCTTGCATATGATCCAACTAGGTATCATTCCCTCCTGCATTGTGTTTCAGCTGTGGTGGAACATTGGTTGACATATTCCCTTTCCAATGGGTAGGAATCTGCCCTTTGGTGCCTGGGAACTGCGATCCTGAGAGACCTTTTGGCATTGCATTTGTCTCTCTGCTATTGGATAACACCTGCTGTGATCAGCAGAGCTCTAGTCCATCTTGTAGTCCGCTAAGGGACAAGCAAGTATTTTTTTTTTTTTTTTACATTGCATGGCCAGCATATTCTACAGATTCTGGTGAAACATGGCATCAAATGAATCATTTTCATATCTCCAAAACCAGTCTATGTAAAATATTCAGTTAGAGAAAGTTTGTTCAGTGAAATCCTTTTGGTTTTCATCATTGTGACCCTGAGAAAACGAGCATATTTCCAGGAGACATGTGGAAGTTAATGAAGCAAATTGAACTTTTCCTAATTTCTTTGCATTTTACTTTTTGGCTCTTTCTGCTTCCCAGGTCAGTAGGCATGACAACTGTGGTCCTGATTCCCTATCTTTCAATTTGCATGCTGTTTGTCGTTTTGTTGTTAAAATGAGGGAACGTAGTTCGAAAACATTGAGGATGTTGTTCATCCTCACCCTTTGCTTTGGTCCTCAGGACTGAGAGTTTCTTTTGTGCATGTACTTTTGCGTTTGTTTTGTGTGAAAGTGTTGTGGCTCTGGGAAACTCAAATGTGCTTCCCCAACGCACCCCTTTCAGGTGCATTCTCCAGATTTGGGCCACTTTTAGGGATAAGGCAATTGACATCAACTGCCGAGTTGATGTGTAAATGAGCTCTATTTCACTGAAAGGGAAGCACTTACCTATTCAATACTTCCTCCTCTTGAGAGAATTGGCCTCCATGGATTTCAGGTCCTGATGATCTGGCAAATAGCTAGTACTGAACTGATATCTGGTATGGAAGCTGCCTTAAGCTTCTTGCATTCTGAAGTATAAACCTTCTGCAGTCCCTAGGTTTCTTAGAGATCCAAAAAGACCTTATATCTGTTGCCAATTTGACAGCAAGGACCATAAGTTGAAATGATGACACTTGAAGTCTTTCTAAATGGCCTCTCTAGATTTGGGGAGCATGAAACTTCACCAAGGTAAGTGGCAAGCATTCCTTGACTCTCCGGGTCATTTCAAAGAGGATAGAGGATTGGAACATTGGATGCTGGGCACATCTAAGATTCCCTACCTTTGCCTACTTAGCAGAAGGTCTCAAAAGCATCCGTTTGCAATCAGAAATGCTGGTATGGCATCCAGCTGACAATTGCTTGCTTCTTGGTTTTCACTAAGTGAAGGTGTTAAGGACTTGAGGATTGTAATTGAAATATGTAATTAAAGCTAAGAAACTCATGAAAAGGAACACATTTCAGGATAGAGTAGGAAGGTGGGATAAATGTGTTGAGCCAAAAACCAACATTTGATGCATCATTGGGCTGAAACGAAACTCCACTTCGGGAAATGGATACTGTTATTAAAAATGCGTTTTTTTCAAGGCTGGATTGGGTTCCCCTCTGCCAAGAGAACACGTTTACTTGCAATGCTGCTTTCAATACCATGGTATGTGAACTGTCCTGCCTTTAAGGGATCTCGGTTTGCTTTTAAGATCTCTTCTCACTTTGGAGAAGAAAGAAGAATTCTCTTCAAAGGACTGATGAGCTTATTGGACCAGGTGTTTTGAAATATTTTGTTAACTTTGGATTAGTTGCGGGGCCCTTAAGGCAACTCAAGGAGGACTATTTCAGTCGTATATCTGGTATGGAAATTACAGAGAAAACATTGTGAAATGGGGGAGAAGCTTCTCCAATTACACAGGATGGATACATGGCACACCTGTCGATATTCTAGAAAGGGTACAAAGTTTCTGAAATGCAGGTATGCCTTGGGATAATCGGTCAGCCATGCTGACGGTTACATGAGAGCCACTTGATTAAGCTTCCTTCGCAACCCCTTGTCATGCGATCTTTAACCTTGCCTCTTTAAGTGTCTAACAGATAGTTAGGCTGAGGCTTTCCCAAAGTGCTTCAACTTCAAGAAGACTCTTACCAATGCAGTTTTGACAAACTGAGTAAACAGATGCATATGCTACTAACGTTTATGGATTTGCTTCGCAATAATGCTGATTTTGATCTGTGTTCTCCCGTTAAGGGAAGCTCTTCCCCTCAACTTCCTAACAACTTACAACAATGTCTTCCCTTCTGCTTCTGCGTGTCTGGATTACCTGCCAGAACGTCTCCCCCAGAGTGCCACCCTCACGCTGCTTTTCAGGCTTATTCTCCTGGATTCCTTATACAAGTTTATATAAGACTTGGATCAAGACTTGCAACGTGGCATTGCTTCCAACTCAGAATGCACTGTAGGGCTTTGCTTTCCTCCAGCAGCACGTAGCTAGAGTGGTCGTCACCCCATTCCCTGAAAGACTTGGGAAAAGATGAACCAGGAATCTAGGTTGAAAGCAAGTCCCCTAAAACAGAGATCCGCTGCTGAGTTTATGATTAACCACTCTATCCAAATCATACCCACATATTCTCCTCAGGGTTGCAGAGGACCAAAGAAAAGGGGGAATTGTACCATAGCCAGCTGAATGCAGCCCTTCCCAGGCAGCCCTTGCTGTGCACTGTGACCCACTGCCCCGTTACCAGGCAATGGTTACCAGGAGACCACTAATGCCACTGTGACCACCCTGCTCAGCCATTGGTGGGCAGTGTAGTGGGCCCCTGCCCCAAGCAAGCCACTGTCTGTCAGCCATCTTTAGTGGGGGCCCTTTGTTAGGCAGCAGTCAGTGGAGTGCTGCCCCTTCAGACCTGGAGCATGAGGTAAGAGGCAAGTGCCAGCCTTCTCCCCAGCATTCTTCTGCTCACACGGCCTTGGGCCAGCTTGTGTGATGGGGAGCCCAGAGAACAGGCTGGGGGTGTGTCCTGCAGGGCTCCAGAGCCAAGGCCATGAATGACCATTGGCCCAGACCAGGCCTTGAGGCAGTGTTGAACCTCTACCACACACCGCCACTGTGACCCTAAGGGTATGGCTCACAGTCTGGGGTACCTGACCACCACTGTTTGGGTGGCCTGAGGAGCATTAAGACCTGTTGGGTCATGTGCACCCGGCTCCCTCAGTGATGAGAGCTAGCAAGCGTCTGGGACCTGGCCCTGAGGGAGCCACCAAGGCAGAGCTGCCTCCTCTGTGAGGCGTGGGCAGTGGTGGGAGGACCCAGACCAGCTCCTGGACATACCCTCCATGGCAGGAGGACCACCACCCCTCCCAGGGACCCCTTTCTCTTAGGTGGGTCTGGACCTCAGAGGGTGAGTCTTGTGCCTTGGGACCTTGCCCTTTCTTGTCACCCAGAGAGTGACATTTGTTTGCTGGAGATTGATAGGAACATTGAGACCTGACTATGACCTGTCCTCAAGAACAATGGATCGGACAGGGAGAAGTTTTCAACGAAAAGCCACACCCCTCCATCACCTTACCTCTAAGAGGGCTTTGCTAAAAGCTTTCAAGGTTGGGGATTACCCAGCATAAGCCACCCATTTCCTTGAATGTCTCAACAACAAATATTTCTCGGCTCCAAAGTCCAATGTTTTGCTGCTGTTTGGCCTCACTGTGCGTCGGGCACACATCCTGGTCTTTGGTTACCAATTATAGCGAGCCAGCCTGGAGGTCTGTGCCCTTGGTGTATTGATCTCGATCAGGGGCGTCGCCATTTATACTTCCCAGCACATGCCAGAGTACATTTGGCTCCAGGATACTGGCAGGGATTCTCCCTGATATGCAGTGGCTGCCCTACAGCACGAGGCTGCTTGTCTTGGAGACATGTCCAGAGCAGTGGTATACAGTTCATGTCATTTGGGGGTAAGTCACTCCAGCTTGCACAGGCTGGGAAATAGGTCTACTCCAACTGGGCTGCTCCCCTTAGCGGATGGGAGCCCCTCTGAGTCCATTCCCTCTTGAGAACTGGGGGCCTCCATGTGGGAGTGGAAGTGGAAGTTGACAAAATGCCTTCTCTGGCTTTCTGTCTTTGTGATTGGAGTGTTTATTTGTTCTTCATGTGTTTGTGTGTGTCAATGTGGTGTTAATCACGGCAGTCTGTGCTTTGGTTTGTGGGATCCTGTTTGTGATTCGTACATTGTAGGTGTGTGAAACAGCACTTGCATTGAGTACTTGAGACGTCTTTGGTCAGTAACGGAGCTTGCATATGATCCAACTAGGTATCATTCCTCCTGCATTGTGTTTCAGCTGTGGTGGAACATTGGTTGACATATTCCCTTTCCAATGGGTAGGAATCTGCCCTTTGGTGCCTGGGAACTGCGATCCTGAGAGACCTTTTGGCATTGCATTTGTCTCTCTGCTATTGGATAACACCTGCTGTGATCAGCAGAGCTCTAGTCCATCTTGTAGTCCGCTAAGGGACAAGCAAGTATTTTTTTTTTTTTTTACATTGCATGGCCAGCATATTCTACAGATTCTGGTGAAACATGGCATCAAATGAATCATTTTCATATCTCCAAAACCAGTCTATGTAAAATATTCAGTTAGAGAAAGTTTGTTCAGTGAAATCCTTTTGGTTTTCATCATTGTGACCCTGAGAAAACGAGCATATTTCCAGGAGACATGTGGAAGTTAATGAAGCAAATTGAACTTTTCCTAATTTCTTTGCATTTTACTTTTTGGCTCTTTCTGCTTCCCAGGTCAGTAGGCATGACAACTGTGGTCCTGATTCCCTATCTTTCAATTTGCATGCTGTTTGTCGTTTTGTTGTTAAAATGAGGGAACGTAGTTCGAAAACATTGAGGATGTTGTTCATCCTCACCCTTTGCTTTGGTCCTCAGGACTGAGAGTTTCTTTTGTGCATGTACTTTTGCGTTTGTTTTGTGTGAAAGTGTTGTGGCTCTGGGAAACTCAAATGTGCTTCCCCAACGCACCCCTTTCAGGTGCATTCTCCAGATTTGGGCCACTTTTAGGGATAAGGCAATTGACATCAACTGCCGAGTTGATGTGTAAATGAGCTCTATTTCACTGAAAGGGAAGCACTTACCTATTCAATACTTCCTCCTCTTGAGAGAATTGGCCTCCATGGATTTCAGGTCCTGATGATCTGGCAAATAGCTAGTACTGAACTGATATCTGGTATGGAAGCTGCCTTAAGTTTCTTGCATTGTGAAGTATAAACCTTCTGCAGTCCCTAGGTTTCTTAGAGATCCAAAAAGACCTTATATCTGTTGCCAATTTGACAGCAAGGACCATAAGTTGAAATGATGACACTTGAAGTCTTTCTAAATGGCCTCTCTAGATTTGGGGAGCATGAAACTTCACCAAGGTAAGTGGCAAGCATTCCTTGACTCTCCGGGTCATTTCAAAGAGGATAGAGGATTGGAACATTGGATGCTGGGCACATCTAAGATTCCCTACCTTTGCCTACTTAGCAGAAGGTCTCAAAAGCATCCGTTTGCAATCAGAAATGCTGGTATGGCATCCAGCTGACAATTGCTTGCTTCTTGGTTTTCACTAAGTGAAGGTGTTAAGGACTTGAGGATTGTAATTGAAATATGTAATTAAAGCTAAGAAACTCATGAAAAGGAACACATTTCAGGATAGAGTAGGAAGGTGGGATAAATGTGTTGAGCCAAAAACCAACATTTGATGCATCATTGGGCTGAAACGAAACTCCACTTCGGGAAATGGATACTGTTATTAAAAATGCGTTTTTTTCAAGGCTGGATTGGGTTCCCCTCTGCCAAGAGAACACGTTTACTTGCAATGCTGCTTTCAATACCATGGTATGTGAACTGTCCTGCCTTTAAGGGATCTCGGTTTGCTTTTAAGATCTCTTCTCACTTTGGAGAAGAAAGAAGAATTCTCTTCAAAGGACTGATGAGCTTATTGGACCAGGTGTTTTGAAATATTTTGTTAACTTTGGATTAGTTGCGGGGCCCTTAAGGCAACTCAAGGAGGACTATTTCAGTCGTATATCTGGTATGGAAATTACAGAGAAAACATTGTGAAATGGGGGAGAAGCTTCTCCAATTACACAGGATGGATACATGGCACACCTGTCGATATTCTAGAAAGGGTACAAAGTTTCTGAAATGCAGGTATGCCTTGGGATAATCGGTCAGCCATGCTGACGGTTACATGAGAGCCACTTGATTAAGCTTCCTTCGCAACCCCTTGTCATGCGATCTTTAACCTTGCCTCTTTAAGTGTCTAACAGATAGTTAGGCTGAGGCTTTCCCAAAGTGCTTCAACTTCAAGAAGACTCTTACCAATGCAGTTTTGACAAACTGAGTAAACAGATGCATATGCTACTAACGTTTATGGATTTGCTTCGCAATAATGCTGATTTTGATCTGTGTTCTCCCGTTAAGGGAAGCTCTTCCCCTCAACTTCCTAACAACTTACAACAATGTCTTCCCTTCTGCTTCTGCGTGTCTGGATTACCTGCCAGAACGTCTCCCCCAGAGTGCCACCCTCACGCTGCTTTTCAGGCTTATTCTCCTGGATTCCTTATACAAGTTTATATAAGACTTGGATCAAGACTTGCAACGTGGCATTGCTTCCAACTCAGAATGCACTGTAGGGCTTTGCTTTCCTCCAGCAGCACGTAGCTAGAGTGGTCGTCACCCCATTCCCTGAAAGACTTGGGAAAAGATGAACCAGGAATCTAGGTTGAAAGCAAGTCCCCTAAAACAGAGATCCGCTGCTGAGTTTATGATTAACCACTCTATCCAAATCATACCCACATATTCTCCTCAGGGTTGCAGAGGACCAAAGAAAAGGGGGAATTGTACCATAGCCAGCTGAATGCAGCCCTTCCCAGGCAGCCCTTGCTGTGCACTGTGACCCACTGCCCCGTTACCAGGCAATGGTTACCAGGAGACCACTAATGCCACTGTGACCACCCTGCTCAGCCATTGGTGGGCAGTGTAGTGGGCCCCTGCCCCAAGCAAGCCACTGTCTGTCAGCCATCTTTAGTGGGGGCCCTTTGTTAGGCAGCAGTCAGTGGAGTGCTGCCCCTTCAGACCTGGAGCATGAGGTAAGAGGCAAGTGCCAGCCTTCTCCCCAGCATTCTTCTGCTCACACGGCCTTGGGCCAGCTTGTGTGATGGGGAGCCCAGAGAACAGGCTGGGGGTGTGTCCTGCAGGGCTCCAGAGCCAAGGCCATGAATGACCATTGGCCCAGACCAGGCCTTGAGGCAGTGTTGAACCTCTACCACACACCGCCACTGTGACCCTAAGGGTATGGCTCACAGTCTGGGGTACCTGACCACCACTGTTTGGGTGGCCTGAGGAGCATTAAGACCTGTTGGGTCATGTGCACCCGGCTCCCTCAGTGATGAGAGCTAGCAAGCGTCTGGGACCTGGCCCTGAGGGAGCCACCAAGGCAGAGCTGCCTCCTCTGTGAGGCGTGGGCACTGGTGGGAGGACCCAGACCAGCTCCTGGACAAACCCTCCATGGCAGGAGGACCACCACCCCTCCCAGGGACCCCTTTGTCTTAGGTGGGTCTGGACCTCAGAGGGTGAGTCTTGTGCCTTGGGACCTTGCCCTTTCTTGTCACCCAGAGAGTGACATTTGTTTGCTGGAGATTGATAGGATCATTGAGACCTGACTATGACCTGTCCTCAAGAACAATGGATCGGACAGGGAGAAGTTTTCAACGAAAAGCCACACCCCTCCATCACCTTACCTCTAAGAGGGCTTTGCTAAAAGCTTTCAAGGTTGGGGATTACCCAGCATAAGCCACCCATTTCCTTGAATGTCTCAACAACAAATATTTCTCGGCTCCAAAGTCCAATGTTTTGCTGCTGTTTGGCCTCACTGTGCGTCGGGCACACATCCTGGTCTTTGGTTACCAATTATAGCGAGCCAGCCTGGAGGTCTGTGCCCATGGTGTATTGATCTCGATCAGGGGCGTCGCCATTTATACTTCCCAGCACATGCCAGAGTACATTTGGCTCCAGGATACTGGCAGGGATTCTCCCTGATATGCAGTGGCTGCCCTACAGCACGAGGCTGCTTGTCTTGGAGACATGTCCAGAGCAGTGGTATACAGTTCATGTCATTTGGGGGTAAGTCGCTCCAGCTTGCACAGGCTGGGAAATAGGTCTACTCCAACTGGGCTGCTCCCCTTAGCGGATGGGAGCCCCTCTGAGTCCATTCCCTCTTGAGAACTGGGGGCCTCCATGTGGGAGTGGAAGTGGAAGTTGACAAAATGCCTTCTCTGGCTTTCTGTCTTTGTGATTGGAGTGTTTATTTGTTCTTCATGTGTTTGTGTGTGTCAATGTGGTGTTAATCACGGCAGTCTGTGCTTTGGTTTGTGGGATCCTCTTTGTGATTCGTACATTGTAGGTGTGTGAAACAGCACTTGCATTGAGTACTTGAGACGTCTTTGGTCAGTAACGGAGCTTGCATATGATCCAACTAGGTATCATTCCTCCTGCATTGTGTTTCAGCTGTGGTGGAACATTGGTTGACATATTCCCTTTCCAATGGGTAGGAATCTGCCCTTTGGTGCCTGGGAACTGCGATCCTGAGAGACCTTTTGGCATTGCATTTGTCTCTCTGCTATTGGATAACACCTGCTGTGATCAGCAGAGCTCTAGTCCATCTTGTAGTCCGCTAAGGGACAAGCAAGTATTTTTTTTTTTTTTACATTGCATGGCCAGCATATTCTACAGATTCTGGTGAAACATGGCATCAAATGAATCATTTTCATATCTCCAAAACCAGTCTATGTAAAATATTCAGTTAGAGAAAGTTTGTTCAGTGAAATCCTTTTGGTTTTCATCATTGTGACCCTGAGAAAACGAGCATATTTCCAGGAGACATGTGGAAGTTAATGAAGCAAATTGAACTTTTCCTAATTTCTTTGCATTTTACTTTTTGGCTCTTTCTGCTTCCCAGGTCAGTAGGCATGACAACTGTGGTCCTGATTCCCTATCTTTCAATTTGCATGCTGTTTGTCGTTTTGTTGTTAAAATGAGGGAACGTAGTTCGAAAACATTGAGGATGTTGTTCATCCTCACCCTTTGCTTTGGTCCTCAGGACTGAGAGTTTCTTTTGTGCATGTACTTTTGCGTTTGTTTTGTGTGAAAGTGTTGTGGCTCTGGGAAACTCAAATGTGCTTCCCCAACGCACCCCTTTCAGGTGCATTCTCCAGATTTGGGCCACTTTTAGGGATAAGGCAATTGACATCAACTGCCGAGTTGATGTGTAAATGAGCTCTATTTCACTGAAAGGGAAGCACTTACCTATTCAATACTTCCTCCTCTTGAGAGAATTGGCCTCCATGGATTTCAGGTCCTGATGATCTGGCAAATAGCTAGTACTGAACTGATATCTGGTATGGAAGCTGCCTTAAGCTTCTTGCATTCTGAAGTATAAACCTTCTGCAGTCCCTAGGTTTCTTAGAGATCCAAAAAGACCTTATATCTGTTGCCAATTTGACAGCAAGGACCATAAGTTGAAATGATGACACTTGAAGTCTTTCTAAATGGCCTCTCTAGATTTGGGGAGCATGAAACTTCACCAAGGTAAGTGGCAAGCATTCCTTGACTCTCCGGGTCATTTCAAAGAGGATAGAGGATTGGAACATTGGATGCTGGGCACATCTAAGATTCCCTACCTTTGCCTACTTAGCAGAAGGTCTCAAAAGCATCCGTTTGCAATCAGAAATGCTGGTATGGCATCCAGCTGACAATTGCTTGCTTCTTGGTTTTCACTAAGTGAAGGTGTTAAGGACTTGAGGATTGTAATTGAAATATGTAATTAAAGCTAAGAAACTCATGAAAAGGAACACATTTCAGGATAGAGTAGGAAGGTGGGATAAATGTGTTGAGCCAAAAACCAACATTTGATGCATCATTGGGCTGAAACGAAACTCCACTTCGGGAAATGGATACTGTTATTAAAAATGCGTTTTTTTCAAGGCTGGATTGGGTTCCCCTCTGCCAAGAGAACACGTTTACTTGCAATGCTGCTTTCAATACCATGGTATGTGAACTGTCCTGCCTTTAAGGGATCTCGGTTTGCTTTTAAGATCTCTTCTCACTTTGGAGAAGAAAGAAGAATTCTCTTCAAAGGACTGATGAGCTTATTGGACCAGGTGTTTTGAAATATTTTGTTAACTTTGGATTAGTTGCGGGGCCCTTAAGGCAACTCAAGGAGGACTATTTCAGTCGTATATCTGGTATGGAAATTACAGAGAAAACATTGTGAAATGGGGGAGAAGCTTCTCCAATTACACAGGATGGATACATGGCACACCTGTCGATATTCTAGAAAGGGTACAAAGTTTCTGAAATGCAGGTATGCCTTGGGATAATCGGTCAGCCATGCTGACGGTTACATGAGAGCCACTTGATTAAGCTTCCTTCGCAACCCCTTGTCATGCGATCTTTAACCTTGCCTCTTTAAGTGTCTAACAGATAGTTAGGCTGAGGCTTTCCCAAAGTGCTTCAACTTCAAGAAGACTCTTACCAATGCAGTTTTGACAAACTGAGTAAACAGATGCATATGCTACTAACGTTTATGGATTTGCTTCGCAATAATGCTGATTTTGATCTGTGTTCTCCCGTTAAGGGAAGCTCTTCCCCTCAACTTCCTAACAACTTACAACAATGTCTTCCCTTCTGCTTCTGCGTGTCTGGATTACCTGCCAGAACGTCTCCCCCAGAGTGCCACCCTCACGCTGCTTTTCAGGCTTATTCTCCTGGATTCCTTATACAAGTTTATATAAGACTTGGATCAAGACTTGCAACGTGGCATTGCTTCCAACTCAGAATGCACTGTAGGGCTTTGCTTTCCTCCAGCAGCACGTAGCTAGAGTGGTCGTCACCCCATTCCCTGAAAGACTTGGGAAAAGATGAACCAGGAATCTAGGTTGAAAGCAAGTCCCCTAAAACAGAGATCCGCTGCTGAGTTTATGATTAACCACTCTATCCAAATCATACCCACATATTCTCCTCAGGGTTGCAGAGGACCAAAGAAAAGGGGGAATTGTACCATAGCCAGCTGAATGCAGCCCTTCCCAGGCAGCCCTTGCTGTGCACTGTGACCCACTGCCCCGTTACCAGGCAATGGTTACCAGGAGACCACTAATGCCACTGTGACCACCCTGCTCAGCCATTGGTGGGCAGTGTAGTGGGCCCCTGCCCCAAGCAAGCCACTGTCTGTCAGCCATCTTTAGTGGGGGCCCTTTGTTAGGCAGCAGTCAGTGGAGTGCTGCCCCTTCAGACCTGGAGCATGAGGTAAGAGGCAAGTGCCAGCCTTCTCCCCAGCATTCTTCTGCTCACACGGCCTTGGGCCAGCTTGTGTGATGGGGAGCCCAGAGAACAGGCTGGGGGTGTGTCCTGCAGGGCTCCAGAGCCAAGGCCATGAATGACCATTGGCCCAGACCAGGCCTTGAGGCAGTGTTGAACCTCTACCACACACCGCCACTGTGACCCTAAGGGTATGGCTCACAGTCTGGGGTACCTGACCACCACTGTTTGGGTGGCCTGAGGAGCATTAAGACCTGTTGGGTCATGTGCACCCGGCTCCCTCAGTGATGAGAGCTAGCAAGCGTCTGGGACCTGGCCCTGAGGGAGCCACCAAGGCAGAGCTGCCTCCTCTGTGAGGCGTGGGCAGTGGTGGGAGGACCCAGACCAGCTCCTGGACATACCCTCCATGGCAGGAGGACCACCACCCCTCCCAGGGACCCCTTTCTCTTAGGTGGGTCTGGACCTCAGAGGGTGAGTCTTGTGCCTTGGGACCTTGCCCTTTCTTGTCACCCAGAGAGTGACATTTGTTTGCTGGAGATTGATAGGAATATTGAGACCTGACTATGACCTGTCCTCAAGAACAATGGATCGGACAGGGAGAAGTTTTCAACGAAAAGCCACACCCCTCCATCACCTTACCTCTAAGAGGGCTTTGCTAAAAGCTTTCAAGGTTGGGGATTACCCAGCATAAGCCACCCATTTCCTTGAATGTCTCAACAACAAATATTTCTCGGCTCCAAAGTCCAATGTTTTGCTGCTGTTTGGCCTCACTGTGCGTCGGGCACACATCCTGGTCTTTGGTTACCAATTATAGCGAGCCAGCCAGGAGGTCTGTGCCCATGGTGTATTGATCTCGATCAGGGGCGTCGCCATTTATACTTCCCAGCACATGCCAGAGTACATTTGGCTCCAGGATACTGGCAGGGATTCTCCCTGATATGCAGTGGCTGCCCTACAGCACGAGGCTGCTTGTCTTGGAGACATGTCCAGAGCAGTGGTATACAGTTCATGTCATTTGGGGGTAAGTCGCTCCAGCTTGCACAGGCTGGGAAATAGGTCTACTCCAACTGGGCTGCTCCCCTTAGCGGATGGGAGCCCCTCTGAGTCCATTCCCTCTTGAGAACTGGGGGCCTCCATGTGGGAGTGGAAGTGGAAGTTGACAAAATGCCTTCTCTGGCTTTCTGTCTTTGTGATTGGAGTGTTTATTTGTTCTTCATGTGTTTGTGTGTGTCAATGTGGTGTTAATCACGGCAGTCTGTGCTTTGGTTTGTGGGATCCTCTTTGTGATTCGTACATTGTAGGTGTGTGAAACAGCACTTGCATTGAGTACTTGAGACGTCTTTGGTCAGTAACGGAGCTTGCATATGATCCAACTAGGTATCATTCCCTCCTGCATTGTGTTTCAGCTGTGGTGGAACATTGGTTGACATATTCCCTTTCCAATGGGTAGGAATCTGCCCTTTGGTGCCTGGGAACTGCGATCCTGAGAGACCTTTTGGCATTGCATTTGTCTCTCTGCTATTGGATAACACCTGCTGTGATCAGCAGAGCTCTAGTCCATCTTGTAGTCCGCTAAGGGACAAGAAAGTATTTTTTTTTTTTTTTTACATTGCATGGCCAGCATATTCTACAGATTCTGGTGAAACATGGCATCAAATGAATCATTTTCATATCTCCAAAACCAGTCTATGTAAAATATTCAGTTAGAGAAAGTTTGTTCAGTGAAATCCTTTTGGTTTTCATCATTGTGACCCTGAGAAAACGAGCATATTTCCAGGAGACATGTGGAAGTTAATGAAGCAAATTGAACTTTTCCTAATTTCTTTGCTTTTTACTTTTTGGCTCTTTCTGCTTCCCAGGTCAGTAGGCATGACAACTGTGGTCCTGATTCCCTATCTTTCAATTTGCATGCTGTTTGTCGTTTTGTTGTTAAAATGAGGGAACGTAGTTCGAAAACATTGAGGATGTTGTTCATCCTCACCCTTTGCTTTGGTCCTCAGGACTGAGAGTTTCTTTTGTGCATGTACTTTTGCGTTTGTTTTGTGTGAAAGTGTTGTGGCTCTGGGAAACTCAAATGTGCTTCCCCAACGCACCCCTTTCAGGTGCATTCTCCAGATTTGGGCCACTTTGAGGGATAAGGCAATTGACATCAACTGCCGAGTTGATGTGTAAATGAGCTCTATTTCACTGAAAGGGAAGCACTTACCTATTCAATACTTCCTCCTCTGGAGAGAATTGGCCTCCATGGATTTCAGGTCCTGATGATCTGGCAAATAGCTAGTACTGAACTGATATCTGGTATGGAAGCTGCCTTAAGCTTCTTGCATTCTGAAGTATAAACCTTCTGCAGTCCCTAGGTTTCTTAGAGATCCAAAAAGACCTTATATCTGTTGCCAATTTGACAGCAAGTACCATAAGTTGAAATGATGACACTTGAAGTCTTTCTAAATGGCCTCTCTAGATTTGGGGAGCATGAAACTTCACCAAGGTAAGTGGCAAGCATTCCTTGACTCTCCAGGTCATTTCAAAGAGGATAGAGGATTGGAACATTGGATGCTGGGCACATCTAAGATTCCCTACCTTTGCCTACTTAGCAGAAGGTCTCAAAAGCATCCGTTTGCAATCAGAAATGCTGGTATGGCATCCAGCTGACAATTGCTTGCTTCTTGGTTTTCACTAAGTGAAGGTGTTAAGGACTTGAGGATTGTAATCGAAATATGTAATTAAAGCTAAGAAACTCATGAAAAGGAACACATTTCAGGATAGAGTAGGAAGGTGGGATAAATGTGTTGAGCCAAAAACCAACATTTGATGCATCATTGGGCTGAAACGAAACTCCACTTCGGGAAATGGATACTGTTATTAAAAATGCGTTTTTTTCAAGGCTGGATTGGGTTCCCCTCTGCCAAGAGAACACGTTTACTTGCAATGCTGCTTTCAATAACATGGTATGTGAACTGTCCTGCCTTTAAGGGATCTCGATTTGCTTTTAAGATCTCTTCTCACTTTGGAGAAGAAAGAAGAATTCTCTTCAAAGGACTGATGAGCTTATTGGACCAGGTGTTTTGAAATAATTTGTTAACTTTGGATTAGTTGCGGGGCCCTTAAGGCAACTCAAGGAGGACTATTTCAGTCGTATATCTGGTATGGAAATTACAGAGAAAACATTGTGAAATGGGGGAGAAGCTTCTCCAATTACACAGGATGGATACATGGCACACCTGTCGATATTCTAGAAAGGGTACAAAGTTTCTGAAATGCAGGTATGCCTTGGGATAATCAGTCAGCCATGCTGACGGTTACATGAGAGCCACTTGATTAAGCTTCCTTCGCAACCCCTTGTCATGCGATCTTTAACCTTGCCTCTTTAAGTGTCTAACAGATAGTTAGGCTGAGGCTTTCCCAAAGTGCTTCAACTTCAAGAAGACTCTTACCAATGCAGTTTTGACAAACTGAGTAAACAGATGCATATGCTACTAACGTTTATGGATTTGCTTCGCAATAATGCTGATTTTGATCTGTGTTCTCCCGTTAAGGGAAGCTCTTCCCCTCAACTTCCTAACAACTTACAACAATGTCTTCCCTTCTGCTTCTGCGTGTCTGGATTACCTGCCAGAACGTCTCCCCCAGAGTGCCACCCTCACGCTGCTTTTCAGGCTTATTCTCCTGGATTCCTTATACAAGTTTATATAAGACTTGGATCAAGACTTGCAACGTGGCATTGCTTCCAACTCAGAATGCACTGTAGGGCTTTGCTTTCCTGCAGCAGGACGTAGCTAGAGTGGTCGTCACCCCATTCCCTGAAAGACTTGGGAAAAGATGAACCAGGAATCTAGGTTGAAAGCAAGTCCCCTAAAACAGAGATCCGCTGCTGAGTTTATGATTAACCACTCTATCCAAATCATACCCACATATTCTCCTCAGGGTTGCAGAGGACCAAAGAAAAGGGGGAATTGTACCATAGCCAGCTGAATGCAGCCCTTCCCAGGCAGCCCTTGCTGTGCACTGTGACCCACTGCCCCGTTACCAGGCAATGGTTACCAGGAGACCACTAATGCCACTGTGACCACCCTGCTCAGCCATTGGTGGGCAGTGTAGTGGGCCCCTGCCCCAAGCAAGCCACTGTCTGTCAGCCATCTTTAGTGGGGGCCCTTTGTTAGGCAGCAGTCAGTGGAGTGCTGCCCCTTCAGACCTGGAGCATGAGGTAAGAGGCAAGTGCCAGCCTTCTCCCCAGCATTCTTCTGCTCACACGGCCTTGGGCCAGCTTGTGTGATGGGGAGCCCAGAGAACAGGCTGGGGGTGTGTCCTGCAGGGCTCCAGAGCCAAGGCCATGAATGACCATTGGCCCAGACCAGGCCTTGAGGCAGTGTTGAACCTCTACCACACACCGCCACTGTGACCCTAAGGGTATGGCTCACAGTCTGGGGTACCTGACCACCACTGTTTGGGTGGCCTGAGGAGCATTAAGACCTGTTGGGTCATGTGCACCCGGCTCCCTCAGTGATGAGAGCTAGCAAGCGTCTGGGACCTGGCCCTGAGGGAGCCACCAAGGCAGAGCTGCCTCCTCTGTGAGGCGTGGGCAGTGGTGGGAGGACCCAGACCAGCTCCTGGACAAACCCTCCATGGCAGGAGGACCACCACCCCTCCCAGGGACCCCTTTCTCTTAGGTGGGTCTGGACCTCAGAGGGTGAGTCTTGTGCCTTGGGACCTTGCCCTTTCTTGTCACCCAGAGAGTGACATTTGTTTGCTGGAGATTGATAGGATCATTGAGACCTGACTATGACCTGTCCTCAAGAACAATGGATCGGACAGGGAGAAGTTTTCAACGAAAAGCCACACCCCTCCATCACCTTACCTCTAAGAGGGCTTTGCTAAAAGCTTTCAAGGTTGGGGATTACCCAGCATAAGCCACCCATTTCCTTGAATGTCTCAACAACAAATATTTCTCGGCTCCAAAGTCCAATGTTTTGCTGCTGTTTGGCCTCACTGTGCGTCGGGCACACATCCTGGTCTTTGGTTACCAATTATAGTGAGCCAGCCAGGAGGTCTGTGCCCATGGTGTATTGATCTCGATCAGGGGCGTCGCCATTTATACTTCCCAGCACATGCCAGAGTACATTTGGCTCCAGGATACTGGCAGGGATTCTCCCTGATATGCAGTGGCTGCCCTACAGCACGAGGCTGCTTGTCTTGGAGACATGTCCAGAGCAGTGGTATACAGTTCATGTCATTTGGGGGTAAGTCGCTCCAGCTTGCACAGGCTGGGAAATAGGTCTACTCCAACTGGGCTGCTCCCCTTAGCGGATGGGAGCCCCTCTGAGTCCATTCCCTCTTGAGAACTGGGGGCCTCCATGTGGGAGTGGAAGTGGAAGTTGACAAAATGCCTTCTCTGGCTTTCTGTCTTTGTGATTGGAGTGTTTATTTGTTCTTCATGTGTTTGTGTGTGTCAATGTGGTGTTAATCACGGCAGTCTGTGCTTTGGTTTGTGGGATCCTCTTTGTGATTCGTACATTGTAGGTGTGTGAAACAGCACTTGCATTGAGTACTTGAGACGTCTTTGGTCAGTAACGGAGCTTGCATATGATCCAACTAGGTATCATTCCCTCCTGCATTGTGTTTCAGCTGTGGTGGAACATTGGTTGACATATTCCCTTTCCAATGGGTAGGAATCTGCCCTTTGGTGCCTGGGAACTGCGATCCTGAGAGACCTTTTGGCATTGCATTTGTCTCTCTGCTATTGGATAACACCTGCTGTGATCAGCAGAGCTCTAGTCCATCTTGTAGTCCGCTAAGGGATAAGCAAGTATTTTTTTTTTTTTTTACATTGCATGGCCAGCATATTCTACAGATTCTGGTGAAACATGGCATCAAATGAATCATTTTCATATCTCCAAAACCAGTCTATGTAAAATATTCAGTTAGAAAAAGTTTGTTCAGTGAAATCCTTTTGGTTTTCATCATTGTGACCCTGAGAAAACGAGCATATTTCCAGGAGACATGTGGAAGTTAATGAAGCAAATTGAACTTTTCCTAATTTCTTTGCTTTTTCCTTTTTGGCTCTTTCTGCTTCCCAGGTCAGTAGGCATGACAACTGTGGTCCTGATTCCCTATCTTTCAATTTGCATGCTGTTTGTCGTTTTGTTGTTAAAATGAGGGAACGTAGTTCGAAAACATTGAGGATGTTGTTCATCCTCACCCTTTGCTTTGGTCCTCAGGACTGAGAGTTTCTTTTGTGCATGTACTTTTGCGTTTGTTTTGTGTGAAAGTGTTGTGGCTCTGGGAAACTCAAATGTGCTTCCCCAACGCACCCCTTTCAGGTGCATTCTCCAGATTTGGGCCACTTTTAGGGATAAGGCAATTGACATCAACTGCCGAGTTGATGTGTAAATGAGCTCCACTTCACTGAAAGGGAAGCACTTACCTATTCAATACTTCCTCCTCTGGAGAGAATTGGCCTCCATGGATTTCAGGTCCTGATGATCTGGCAAATAGCTAGTACTGAACTGATATCTGGTATGGAAGCTGCCTTAAGCTTCTTGCATTCTGAAGTATAAACCTTCTGCAGTCCCTAGGTTTCTTAGAGATCCAAAAAGACCTTATATCTGTTGCCAATTTGACAGCAAGGACCATAAGTTGAAATGATGACACTTGAAGTCTTTCTAAATGGCCTCTCTAGATTTGGGGAGCATGAAACTTCACCAAGGTAAGTGGCAAGCATTCCTTGACTCTCCAGGTCATTTCAAAGAGGATAGAGGATTGGAACATTGGATGCTGGGCACATCTAAGATTCCCTACCTTTGCCTACTTAGCAGAAGGTCTCAAAAGCATCCGTTTGCAATCAGAAATGCTGGTATGGCATCCAGCTGACAATTGCTTGCTTCTTGGTTTTCACTAAGTGAAGGTGTTAAGGACTTGAGGATTGTAATCGAAATATGTAATTAAAGCTAAGAAACTCATGAAAAGGAACACATTTCAGGATAGAGTAGGAAGGTGGGATAAATGTGTTGAGCCAAAAACCAACATTTGATGCATCATTGGGCTGAAACGAAACTCCACTTCGGGAAATGGATACTGTTATTAAAAATGCGTTTTTTTCAAGGCTGGATTGGGTTCCCCTCTGCCAAGAGAACACGTTTACTTGCAATGCTGCTTTCAATAACATGGTATGTGAACTGTCCTGCCTTTAAGGGATCTCGATTTGCTTTTAAGATCTCTTCTCACTTTGGAGAAGAAAGAAGAATTCTCTTCAAAGGACTGATGAGCTTATTGGACCAGGTGTTTTGAAATAATTTGTTAACTTTGGATTAGTTGCGGGGCCCTTAAGGCAACTCAAGGAGGACTATTTCAGTCGTATATCTGGTATGGAAATTACAGAGAAAACATTGTGAAATGGGGGAGAAGCTTCTCCAATTACACAGGATGGATACATGGCACACCTGTCGATATTCTAGAAAGGGTACAAAGTTTCTGAAATGCAGGTATGCCTTGGGATAATCAGTCAGCCATGCTGACGGTTACATGAGAGCCACTTGATTAAGCTTCCTTCGCAACCCCTTGTCATGCGATCTTTAACCTTGCCTCTTTAAGTGTCTAACAGATAGTTAGGCTGAGGCTTTCCCAAAGTGCTTCAACTTCAAGAAGACTCTTACCAATGCAGTTTTGACAAACTGAGTAAACAGATGCATATGCTACTAACGTTTATGGATTTGCTTCGCAATAATGCTGATTTTGATCTGTGTTCTCCCGTTAAGGGAAGCTCTTCCCCTCAACTTCCTAACAACTTACAACAATGTCTTCCCTTCTGCTTCTGCGTGTCTGGATTACCTGCCAGAACGTCTCCCCCAGAGTGCCACCCTCACGCTGCTTTTCAGGCTTATTCTCCTGGATTCCTTATACAAGTTTATATAAGACTTGGATCAAGACTTGCAACGTGGCATTGCTTCCAACTCAGAATGCACTGTAGGGCTTTGCTTTCCTGCAGCAGGACGTAGCTAGAGTGGTCGTCACCCCATTCCCTGAAAGACTTGGGAAAAGATGAACCAGGAATCTAGGTTGAAAGCAAGTCCCCTAAAACAGAGATCCGCTGCTGAGTTTATGATTAACCACTCTATCCAAATCATACCCACATATTCTCCTCAGGGTTGCAGAGGACCAAAGAAAAGGGGGAATTGTACCATAGCCAGCTGAATGCAGCCCTTCCCAGGCAGCCCTTGCTGTGCACTGTGACCCACTGCCCCGTTACCAGGCAATGGTTACCAGGAGACCACTAATGCCACTGTGACCACCCTGCTCAGCCATTGGTGGGCAGTGTAGTGGGCCCCTGCCCCAAGCAAGCCACTGTCTGTCAGCCATCTTTAGTGGGGGCCCTTTGTTAGGCAGCAGTCAGTGGAGTGCTGCCCCTTCAGACCTGGAGCATGAGGTAAGAGGCAAGTGCCAGCCTTCTCCCCAGCATTCTTCTGCTCACACGGCCTTGGGCCAGCTTGTGTGATGGGGAGCCCAGAGAACAGGCTGGGGGTGTGTCCTGCAGGGCTCCAGAGCCAAGGCCATGAATGACCATTGGCCCAGACCAGGCCTTGAGGCAGTGTTGAACCTCTACCACACACCGCCACTGTGACCCTAAGGGTATGGCTCACAGTCTGGGGTACCTGACCACCACTGTTTGGGTGGCCTGAGGAGCATTAAGACCTGTTGGGTCATGTGCACCCGGCTCCCTCAGTGATGAGAGCTAGCAAGCGTCTGGGACCTGGCCCTGAGGGAGCCACCAAGGCAGAGCTGCCTCCTCTGTGAGGCGTGGGCAGTGGTGGGAGGACCCAGACCAGCTCCTGGACAAACCCTCCATGGCAGGAGGACCACCACCCCTCCCAGGGACCCCTTTCTCTTAGGTGGGTCTGGACCTCAGAGGGTGAGTCTTGTGCCTTGGGACCTTGCCCTTTCTTGTCACCCAGAGAGTGACATTTGTTTGCTGGAGATTGATAGGATCATTGAGACCTGACTATGACCTGTCCTCAAGAACAATGGATCGGACAGGGAGAAGTTTTCAACGAAAAGCCACACCCCTCCATCACCTTACCTCTAAGAGGGCTTTGCTAAAAGCTTTCAAGGTTGGGGATTACCCAGCATAAGCCACCCATTTCCTTGAATGTCTCAACAACAAATATTTCTCGGCTCCAAAGTCCAATGTTTTGCTGCTGTTTGGCCTCACTGTGCGTCGGGCACACATCCTGGTCTTTGGTTACCAATTATAGTGAGCCAGCCAGGAGGTCTGTGCCCATGGTGTATTGATCTCGATCAGGGGCGTCGCCATTTATACTTCCCAGCACATGCCAGAGTACATTTGGCTCCAGGATACTGGCAGGGATTCTCCCTGATATGCAGTGGCTGCCCTACAGCACGAGGCTGCTTGTCTTGGAGACATGTCCAGAGCAGTGGTATACAGTTCATGTCATTTGGGGGTAAGTCGCTCCAGCTTGCACAGGCTGGGAAATAGGTCTACTCCAACTGGGCTGCTCCCCTTAGCGGATGGGAGCCCCTCTGAGTCCATTCCCTCTTGAGAACTGGGGGCCTCCATGTGGGAGTGGAAGTGGAAGTTGACAAAATGCCTTCTCTGGCTTTCTGTCTTTGTGATTGGAGTGTTTATTTGTTCTTCATGTGTTTGTGTGTGTCAATGTGGTGTTAATCACGGCAGTCTGTGCTTTGGTTTGTGGGATCCTCTTTGTGATTCGTACATTGTAGGTGTGTGAAACAGCACTTGCATTGAGTACTTGAGACGTCTTTGGTCAGTAACGGAGCTTGCATATGATCCAACTAGGTATCATTCCCTCCTGCATTGTGTTTCAGCTGTGGTGGAACATTGGTTGACATATTCCCTTTCCAATGGGTAGGAATCTGCCCTTTGGTGCCTGGGAACTGCGATCCTGAGAGACCTTTTGGCATTGCATTTGTCTCTCTGCTATTGGATAACACCTGCTGTGATCAGCAGAGCTCTAGTCCATCTTGTAGTCCGCTAAGGGATAAGCAAGTATTTTTTTTTTTTTTTACATTGCATGGCCAGCATATTCTACAGATTCTGGTGAAACATGGCATCAAATGAATCATTTTCATATCTCCAAAACCAGTCTATGTAAAATATTCAGTTAGAAAAAGTTTGTTCAGTGAAATCCTTTTGGTTTTCATCATTGTGACCCTGAGAAAACGAGCATATTTCCAGGAGACATGTGGAAGTTAATGAAGCAAATTGAACTTTTCCTAATTTCTTTGCTTTTTCCTTTTTGGCTCTTTCTGCTTCCCAGGTCAGTAGGCATGACAACTGTGGTCCTGATTCCCTATCTTTCAATTTGCATGCTGTTTGTCGTTTTGTTGTTAAAATGAGGGAACGTAGTTCGAAAACATTGAGGATGTTGTTCATCCTCACCCTTTGCTTTGGTCCTCAGGACTGAGAGTTTCTTTTGTGCATGTACTTTTGCGTTTGTTTTGTGTGAAAGTGTTGTGGCTCTGGGAAACTCAAATGTGCTTCCCCAACGCACCCCTTTCAGGTGCATTCTCCAGATTTGGGCCACTTTTAGGGATAAGGCAATTGACATCAACTGCCGAGTTGATGTGTAAATGAGCTCCACTTCACTGAAAGGGAAGCACTTACCTATTCAATACTTCCTCCTCTGGAGAGAATTGGCCTCCATGGATTTCAGGTCCTGATGATCTGGCAAATAGCTAGTACTGAACTGATATCTGGTATGGAAGCTGCCTTAAGCTTCTTGCATTCTGAAGTATAAACCTTCTGCAGTCCCTAGGTTTCTTAGAGATCCAAAAAGACCTTATATCTGTTGCCAATTTGACAGCAAGGACCATAAGTTGAAATGATGACACTTGAAGTCTTTCTAAATGGCCTCTCTAGATTTGGGGAGCATGAAACTTCACCAAGGTAAGTGGCAAGCATTCCTTGACTCTCCAGGTCATTTCAAAGAGGATAGAGGATTGGAACATTGGATGCTGGGCACATCTAAGATTCCCTACCTTTGCCTACTTAGCAGAAGGTCTCAAAAGCATCCGTTTGCAATCAGAAATGCTGGTATGGCATCCAGCTGACAATTGCTTGCTTCTTGGTTTTCACTAAGTGAAGGTGTTAAGGACTTGAGGATTGTAATCGAAATATGTAATTAAAGCTAAGAAACTCATGAAAAGGAACACATTTCAGGATAGAGTAGGAAGGTGGGATAAATGTGTTGAGCCAAAAACCAACATTTGATGCATCATTGGGCTGAAACGAAACTCCACTTCGGGAAATGGATACTGTTATTAAAAATGCGTTTTTTTCAAGGCTGGATTGGGTTCCCCTCTGCCAAGAGAACACGTTTACTTGCAATGCTGCTTTCAATAACATGGTATGTGAACTGTCCTGCCTTTAAGGGATCTCGATTTGCTTTTAAGATCTCTTCTCACTTTGGAGAAGAAAGAAGAATTCTCTTCAAAGGACTGATGAGCTTATTGGACCAGGTGTTTTGAAATAATTTGTTAACTTTGGATTAGTTGCGGGGCCCTTAAGGCAACTCAAGGAGGACTATTTCAGTCGTATATCTGGTATGGAAATTACAGAGAAAACATTGTGAAATGGGGGAGAAGCTTCTCCAATTACACAGGATGGATACATGGCACACCTGTCGATATTCTAGAAAGGGTACAAAGTTTCTGAAATGCAGGTATGCCTTGGGATAATCAGTCAGCCATGCTGACGGTTACATGAGAGCCACTTGATTAAGCTTCCTTCGCAACCCCTTGTCATGCGATCTTTAACCTTGCCTCTTTAAGTGTCTAACAGATAGTTAGGCTGAGGCTTTCCCAAAGTGCTTCAACTTCAAGAAGACTCTTACCAATGCAGTTTTGACAAACTGAGTAAACAGATGCATATGCTACTAACGTTTATGGATTTGCTTCGCAATAATGCTGATTTTGATCTGTGTTCTCCCGTTAAGGGAAGCTCTTCCCCTCAACTTCCTAACAACTTACAACAATGTCTTCCCTTCTGCTTCTGCGTGTCTGGATTACCTGCCAGAACGTCTCCCCCAGAGTGCCACCCTCACGCTGCTTTTCAGGCTTATTCTCCTGGATTCCTTATACAAGTTTATATAAGACTTGGATCAAGACTTGCAACGTGGCATTGCTTCCAACTCAGAATGCACTGTAGGGCTTTGCTTTCCTGCAGCAGGACGTAGCTAGAGTGGTCGTCACCCCATTCCCTGAAAGACTTGGGAAAAGATGAACCAGGAATCTAGGTTGAAAGCAAGTCCCCTAAAACAGAGATCCGCTGCTGAGTTTATGATTAACCACTCTATCCAAATCATACCCACATATTCTCCTCAGGGTTGCAGAGGACCAAAGAAAAGGGGGAATTGTACCATAGCCAGCTGAATGCAGCCCTTCCCAGGCAGCCCTTGCTGTGCACTGTGACCCACTGCCCCGTTACCAGGCAATGGTTCCCAGGAGACCACTAATGCCACTGTGACCACCCTGCTCAGCCATTGGTGGGCAGTGTAGTGGGCCCCTGCCCCAAGCAAGCCACTGTCTGTCAGCCATCTTTAGTGGGGGCCCTTTGTTAGGCAGCAGTCAGTGGAGTGCTGCCCCTTCAGACCTGGAGCATGAGGTAAGAGGCAAGTGCCAGCCTTCTCCCCAGCATTCTTCTGCTCACACGGCCTTGGGCCAGCTTGTGTGATGGGGAGCCCAGAGAACAGGCTGGGGGTGTGTCCTGCAGGGCTCCAGAGCCAAGGCCATGAATGACCATTGGCCCAGACCAGGCCTTGAGGCAGTGTTGAACCTCTACCACACACCGCCACTGTGACCCTAAGGGTATGGCTCACAGTCTGGGGTACCTGACCACCACTGTTTGGGTGGCCTGAGGAGCATTAAGACCTGTTGGGTCATGTGCACCCGGCTCCCTCAGTGATGAGAGCTAGCAAGCGTCTGGGACCTGGCCCTGAGGGAGCCACCAAGGCAGAGCTGCCTCCTCTGTGAGGCGTGGGCAGTGGTGGGAGGACCCAGACCAGCTCCTGGACAAACCCTCCATGGCAGGAGGACCACCACCCCTCCCAGGGACCCCTTTCTCTTAGGTGGGTCTGGACCTCAGAGGGTGAGTCTTGTGCCTTGGGACCTTGCCCTTTCTTGTCACCCAGAGAGTGACATTTGTTTGCTGGAGATTGATAGGATCATTGAGACCTGACTATGACCTGTCCTCAAGAACAATGGATCGGACAGGGAGAAGTTTTCAACGAAAAGCCACACCCCTCCATCACCTTACCTCTAAGAGGGCTTTGCTAAAAGCTTTCAAGGTTGGGGATTACCCAGCATAAGCCACCCATTTCCTTGAATGTCTCAACAACAAATATTTCTCGGCTCCAAAGTCCAATGTTTTGCTGCTGTTTGGCCTCACTGTGCGTCGGGCACACATCCTGGTCTTTGGTTACCAATTATAGTGAGCCAGCCAGGAGGTCTGTGCCCATGGTGTATTGATCTCGATCAGGGGCGTCGCCATTTATACTTCCCAGCACATGCCAGAGTACATTTGGCTCCAGGATACTGGCAGGGATTCTCCCTGATATGCAGTGGCTGCCCTACAGCACGAGGCTGCTTGTCTTGGAGACATGTCCAGAGCAGTGGTATACAGTTCATGTCATTTGGGGGTAAGTCGCTCCAGCTTGCACAGGCTGGGAAATAGGTCTACTCCAACTGGGCTGCTCCCCTTAGCGGATGGGAGCCCCTCTGAGTCCATTCCCTCTTGAGAACTGGGGGCCTCCATGTGGGAGTGGAAGTGGAAGTTGACAAAATGCCTTCTCTGGCTTTCTGTCTTTGTGATTGGAGTGTTTATTTGTTCTTCATGTGTTTGTGTGTGTCAATGTGGTGTTAATCACGGCAGTCTGTGCTTTGGTTTGTGGGATCCTCTTTGTGATTCGTACATTGTAGGTGTGTGAAACAGCACTTGCATTGAGTACTTGAGACGTCTGTGGTCAGTAACGGAGCTTGCATATGATCCAACTAGGTATCATTCCCTCCTGCATTGTGTTTCAGCTGTGGTGGAACATTGGTTGACATATTCCCTTTCCAATGGGTAGGAATCTGCCCTTTGGTGCCTGGGAACTGCGATCCTGAGAGACCTTTTGGCATTGCATTTGTCTCTCTGCTATTGGATAACACCTGCTGTGATCAGCAGAGCTCTAGTCCATCTTGTAGTCCGCTAAGGGATAAGCAAGTATTTTTTTTTTTTTTTACATTGCATGGCCAGCATATTCTACAGATTCTGGTGAAACATGGCATCAAATGAATCATTTTCATATCTCCAAAACCAGTCTATGTAAAATATTCAGTTAGAAAAAGTTTGTTCAGTGAAATCCTTTTGGTTTTCATCATTGTGACCCTGAGAAAACGAGCATATTTCCAGGAGACATGTGGAAGTTAATGAAGCAAATTGAACTTTTCCTAATTTCTTTGCTTTTTCCTTTTTGGCTCTTTCTGCTTCCCAGGTCAGTAGGCATGACAACTGTGGTCCTGATTCCCTATCTTTCAATTTGCATGCTGTTTGTCGTTTTGTTGTTAAAATGAGGGAACGTAGTTCGAAAACATTGAGGATGTTGTTCATCCTCACCCTTTGCTTTGGTCCTCAGGACTGAGAGTTTCTTTTGTGCATGTACTTTTGCGTTTGTTTTGTGTGAAAGTGTTGTGGCTCTGGGAAACTCAAATGTGCTTCCCCAACGCACCCCTTTCAGGTGCATTCTCCAGATTTGGGCCACTTTTAGGGATAAGGCAATTGACATCAACTGCCGAGTTGATGTGTAAATGAGCTCCACTTCACTGAAAGGGAAGCACTTACCTATTCAATACTTCCTCCTCTGGAGAGAATTGGCCTCCATGGATTTCAGGTCCTGATGATCTGGCAAATAGCTAGTACTGAACTGATATCTGGTATGGAAGCTGCCTTAAGCTTCTTGCATTCTGAAGTATAAACCTTCTGCAGTCCCTAGGTTTCTTAGAGATCCAAAAAGACCTTATATCTGTTGCCAATTTGACAGCAAGGACCATAAGTTGAAATGATGACACTTGAAGTCTTTCTAAATGGCCTCTCTAGATTTGGGGAGCATGAAACTTCACCAAGGTAAGTGGCAAGCATTCCTTGACTCTCCAGGTCATTTCAAAGAGGATAGAGGATTGGAACATTGGATGCTGGGCACATCTAAGATTCCCTACCTTTGCCTACTTAGCAGAAGGTCTCAAAAGCATCCGTTTGCAATCAGAAATGCTGGTATGGCATCCAGCTGACAATTGCTTGCTTCTTGGTTTTCACTAAGTGAAGGTGTTAAGGACTTGAGGATTGTAATCGAAATATGTAATTAAAGCTAAGAAACTCATGAAAAGGAACACATTTCAGGATAGAGTAGGAAGGTGGGATAAATGTGTTGAGCCAAAAACCAACATTTGATGCATCATTGGGCTGAAACGAAACTCCACTTCGGGAAATGGATACTGTTATTAAAAATGCGTTTTTTTCAAGGCTGGATTGGGTTCCCCTCTGCCAAGAGAACACGTTTACTTGCAATGCTGCTTTCAATAACATGGTATGTGAACTGTCCTGCCTTTAAGGGATCTCGATTTGCTTTTAAGATCTCTTCTCACTTTGGAGAAGAAAGAAGAATTCTCTTCAAAGGACTGATGAGCTTATTGGACCAGGTGTTTTGAAATAATTTGTTAACTTTGGATTAGTTGCGGGGCCCTTAAGGCAACTCAAGGAGGACTATTTCAGTCGTATATCTGGTATGGAAATTACAGAGAAAACATTGTGAAATGGGGGAGAAGCTTCTCCAATTACACAGGATGGATACATGGCACACCTGTCGATATTCTAGAAAGGGTACAAAGTTTCTGAAATGCAGGTATGCCTTGGGATAATCAGTCAGCCATGCTGACGGTTACATGAGAGCCACTTGATTAAGCTTCCTTCGCAACCCCTTGTCATGCGATCTTTAACCTTGCCTCTTTAAGTGTCTAACAGATAGTTAGGCTGAGGCTTTCCCAAAGTGCTTCAACTTCAAGAAGACTCTTACCAATGCAGTTTTGACAAACTGAGTAAACAGATGCATATGCTACTAACGTTTATGGATTTGCTTCGCAATAATGCTGATTTTGATCTGTGTTCTCCCGTTAAGGGAAGCTCTTCCCCTCAACTTCCTAACAACTTACAACAATTTCTTCCCTTCTGCTTCTGCGTGTCTGGATTACCTGCCAGAACGTCTCCCCCAGAGTGCCACCCTCACGCTGCTTTTCAGGCTTATTCTCCTGGATTCCTTATACAAGTTTATATAAGACTTGGATCAAGACTTGCAACGTGGCATTGCTTCCAACTCAGAATGCACTGTAGGGCTTTGCTTTCCTCCAGCAGCACGTAGCTAGAGTGGTCGTCACCCCATTCCCTGAAAGACTTGGGAAAAGATGAACCAGGAATCTAGGTTGAAAGCAAGTCCCCTAAAACAGAGATCCACTGCTGAGTTTATGATTAACCACTCTATCCAAATCATACCCACATATTCTCCTCAGGGTTGCAGAGGACCAAAGAAAAGGGGGAATTGTACCATAGCCAGCTGAATGCAGCCCTTCCCAGGCAGCCCTTGCTGTGCACTGTGACCCACTGCCCCGTTACCAGGCAATGGTTCCCAGGAGACCACTAATGCCACTGTGACCACCCTGCTCAGCCATTGGTGGGCAGTGTAGTGGGCCCCTGCCCCAAGCAAGCCACTGTCTGTCAGCCATCTTTAGTGGGGGCCCTTTGTTAGGCAGCAGTCAGTGGAGTGCTGCCCCTTCAGACCTGGAGCATGAGGTAAGAGGCAAGTGCCAGCCTTCTCCCCAGCATTCTTCTGCTCACACGGCCTTGGGCCAGCTTGTGTGATGGGGAGCCCAGAGAACAGGCTGGGGGTGTGTCCTGCAGGGCTCCAGAGCCAAGGCCATGAATGACCATTGGCCCAGACCAGGCCTTGAGGCAGTGTTGAACCTCTACCACACACCGCCACTGTGACCCTAAGGGTATGGCTCACAGTCTGGGGTACCTGACCACCACTGTTTGGGTGGCCTGAGGAGCATTAAGACCTGTTGGGTCATGTGCACCCGGCTCCCTCAGTGATGAGAGCTAGCAAGCGTCTGGGACCTGGCCCTGAGGGAGCCACCAAGGCAGAGCTGCCTCCTCTGTGAGGCGTGGGCAGTGGTGGGAGGACCCAGACCAGCTCCTGGACAAACCCTCCATGGCAGGAGGACCACCACCCCTCCCAGGGACCCCTTTCTCTTAGGTGGGTCTGGACCTCAGAGGGTGAGTCTTGTGCCTTGGGACCTTGCCCTTTCTTGTCACCCAGAGAGTGACATTTGTTTGCTGGAGATTGATAGGATCATTGAGACCTGACTATGACCTGTCCTCAAGAACAATGGATCGGACAGGGAGAAGTTTTCAACAAAAAGCCACACCCCTCCATCACCTTACCTCTAAGAGGGCTTTGCTAAAAGCTTTCAAGGTTGGGGATTACCCAGCATAAGCCACCCATTTCCTTGAATGTCTCAACAACAAATATTTCTCGGCTCCAAAGTCCAATGTTTTGCTGCTGTTTGGCCTCACTGTGCGTCGGGCACACATCCTGGTCTTTGGTTACCAATTATAGCGAGCCAGCCAGGAGGTCTGTGCCCATGGTGTATTGATCTCGATCAGGGGCGTCGCCATTTATACTTCCCAGCACATGCCAGAGTACATTTGGCTCCAGGATACTGGCAGGGATTCTCCCTGATATGCAGTGGCTGCCCTACAGCACGAGGCTGCTTGTCTTGGAGACATGTCCAGAGCAGTGGTATACAGTTCATGTCATTTGGGGGTAAGTCGCTCCAGCTTGCACAGGCTGGGAAATAGGTCTACTCCAACTGGGCTGCTCCCCTTAGCGGATGGGAGCCCCTCTGAGTCCATTCCCTCTTGAGAACTGGGGGCCTCCATGTGGGAGTGGAAGTGGAAGTTGACAAAATGCCTTCTCTGGCTTTCTGTCTTTGTGATTGGAGTGTTTATTTGTTCTTCATGTGTTTGTGTGTGTCAATGTGGTGTTAATCACGGCAGTCTGTGCTTTGGTTTGTGGGATCCTGTTTGTGATTCGTACATTGTAGGTGTGTGAAACAGCACTTGCATTGAGTACTTGAGACGTCTTTGGTCAGTAACGGAGCTTGCATATGATCCAACTAGGTATCATTCCCTCCTGCATTGTGTTTCAGCTGTGGTGGAACATTGGTTGACATATTCCCTTTCCAATGGGTAGGAATCTGCCCTTTGGTGCCTGGGAACTGCGATCCTGAGAGACCTTTTGGCATTGCATTTGTCTCTCTGCTATTGGATAACACCTGCTGTGATCAGCAGAGCTCTAGTCCATCTTGTAGTCCGCTAAGGGACAAGCAAGTATTTTTTTTTTTTTTACATTGCATGGCCAGCATATTCTACAGATTCTGGTGAAACATGGCATCAAATGAATCATTTTCATATCTCCAAAACCAGTCTATGTAAAGTATTCAGTTAGAGAAAGTTTGTTCAGTGAAATCCTTTTGGTTTTCATCATTGTGACCCTGAGAAAACGAGCATATTTCCAGGAGACATGTGGAAGTTAATGAAGCAAATTGAACTTTTCCTAATTTCTTTGCTTTTTCCTTTTTGGCTCTTTCTGCTTCCCAGGTCAGTAGGCATGACAACTGTGGTCCTGATTCCCTATCTTTCAATTTGCATGCTGTTTGTCGTTTTGTTGTTAAAATGAGGGAACGTAGTTCGAAAACATTGAGGATGTTGTTCATCCTCACCCTTTGCTTTGGTCCTCAGGACTGAGAGTTTCTTTTGTGCATGTACTTTTGCGTTTGTTTTGTGTGAAAGTGTTGTGGCTCTGGGAAACTCAAATGTGCTTCCCCAACGCACCCCTTTCAGGTGCATTCTCCAGATTTGGGCCACTTTTAGGGATAAGGCAATTGACATCAACTGCCGAGTTGATGTGTAAATGAGCTCCACTTCACTGAAAGGGAAGCACTTACCTATTCAATACTTCCTCCTCTGGAGAGAATTGGCCTCCATGGATTTCAGGTCCTGATGATCTGGCAAATAGCTAGTACTGAACTGATATCTGGTATGGAAGCTGCCTTAAGCTTCTTGCATTCTGAAGTATAAACCTTCTGCAGTCCCTAGGTTTCTTAGAGATCCAAAAAGACCTTATATCTGTTGCCAATTTGACAGCAAGGACCATAAGTTGAAATGATGACACTTGAAGTCTTTCTAAATGGCCTCTCTAGATTTGGGGAGCATGAAACTTCACCAAGGTAAGTGGCAAGCATTCCTTGACTCTCCAGGTCATTTCAAAGAGGATAGAGGATTGGAACATTGGATGCTGGGCACATCTAAGATTCCCTACTTTTGCCTACTTAGCAGAAGGTCTCAAAAGCATCCGTTTGCAATCAGAAATGCTGGTATGGCATCCAGCTGACAATTGCTTGCTTCTTGGTTTTCACTAAGTGAAGGTGTTAAGGACTTGAGGATTGTAATCGAAATATGTAATTAAAGCTAAGAAACTCATGAAAAGGAACACATTTCAGGATAGAGTAGGAAGGTGGGATAAATGTGTTGAGCCAAAAACCAACATTTGATGCATCATTGGGCTGAAACGAAACTCCACTTCGGGAAATGGATACTGTTATTAAAAATGCGTTTTTTTCAAGGCTGGATTGGGTTCCCCTCTGCCAAGAGAACACGTTTACTTGCAATGCTGCTTTCAATAACATGGTATGTGAACTGTCCTGCCTTTAAGGGATCTCGATTTGCTTTTAAGATCTCTTCTCACTTTGGAGAAGAAAGAAGAATTCTCTTCAAAGGACTGATGAGCTTATTGGACCAGGTGTTTTGAAATATTTTGTTAACTTTGGATTAGTTGCGGGGCCCTTAAGGCAACTCAAGGAGGACTATTTCAGTCGTATATCTGGTATGGAAATTACAGAGAAAACATTGTGAAATGGGGGAGAAGCTTCTCCAATTACACAGGATGGATACATGGCACACCTGTCGATATTCTAGAAAGGGTACAAAGTTTCTGAAATGCAGGTATGCCTTGGGATAATCGGTCAGCCATGCTGACGGTTACATGAGAGCCACTTGATTAAGCTTCCTTCGCAACCCCTTGTCATGCGATCTTTAACCTTGCCTCTTTAAGTGTCTAACAGATAGTTAGGCTGAGGCTTTCCCAAAGTGCTTCAACTTCAAGAAGACTCTTACCAATGCAGTTTTGACAAACTGAGTAAACAGATGCATATGCTACTAACGTTTATGGATTTGCTTTGCAATAATGCTGATTTTGATCTGTGTTCTCCCGTTAAGGGAAGCTCTTCCCCTCAACTTCCTAACAACTTACAACAATTTCTTCCCTTCTGCTTCTGCGTGTCTGGATTACCTGCCAGAACGTCTCCCCCAGAGTGCCACCCTCACGCTGCTTTTCAGGCTTATTCTCCTGGATTCCTTATACAAGTTTATATAAGACTTGGATCAAGACTTGCAACGTGGCATTGCTTCCAACTCAGAATGCACTGTAGGGCTTTGCTTTCCTCCAGCAGCACGTAGCTAGAGTGGTCGTCACCCCATTCCCTGAAAGACTTGGGAAAAGATGAACCAGGAATCTAGGTTGAAAGCAAGTCCCCTAAAACAGAGATCCACTGCTGAGTTTATGATTAACCACTCTATCCAAATCATACCCACATATTCTCCTCAGGGTTGCAGAGGACCAAAGAAAAGGGGGAATTGTACCATAGCCAGCTGAATGCAGCCCTTCCCAGGCAGCCCTTGCTGTGCACTGTGACCCACTGCCCCGTTACCAGGCAATGGTTACCAGGAGACCACTAATGCCACTGTGACCACCCTGCTCAGCCATTGGTGGGCAGTGTAGTGGGCCCCTGCCCCAAGCAAGCCACTGTCTGTCAGCCATCTTTAGTGGGGGCCCTTTGTTAGGCAGCAGTCAGTGGAGTGCTGCCCCTTCAGACCTGGAGCATGAGGTAAGAGGCAAGTGCCAGCCTTCTCCCCAGCATTCTTCTGCTCACACGGCCTTGGGCCAGCTTGTGTGATGGGGAGCCCAGAGAACAGGCTGGGGGTGTGTCCTGCAGGGCTCCAGAGCCAAGGCCATGAATGACCATTGGCCCAGACCAGGCCTTGAGGCAGTGTTGAACCTCTACCACACACCGCCACTGTGACCCTAAGGGTATGGCTCACAGTCTGGGGTACCTGACCACCACTGTTTGGGTGGCCTGAGGAGCATTAAGACCTGTTGGGTCATGTGCACCCGGCTCCCTCAGTGATGAGAGCTAGCAAGCGTCTGGGACCTGGCCCTGAGGGAGCCACCAAGGCAGAGCTGCCTCCTCTGTGAGGCGTGGGCAGTGGTGGGAGGACCCAGACCAGCTCCTGGACAAACCCTCCATGGCAGGAGGACCACCACCCCTCCCAGGGACCCCTTTCTCTTAGGTGGGTCTGGACCTCAGAGGGTGAGTCTTGTGCCTTGGGACCTTGCCCTTTCTTGTCACCCAGAGAGTGACATTTGTTTGCTGGAGATTGATAGGATCATTGAGACCTGACTATGACCTGTCCTCAAGAACAATGGATCGGACAGGGAGAAGTTTTCAACGAAAAGCCACACCCCTCCATCACCTTACCTCTAAGAGGGCTTTGCTAAAAGCTTTCAAGGTTGGGGATTACCCAGCATAAGCCACCCATTTCCTTGAATGTCTCAACAACAAATATTTCTCGGCTCCAAAGTCCAATGTTTTGCTGCTGTTTGGCCTCACTGTGCGTCGGGCACACATCCTGGTCTTTGGTTACCAATTATAGTGAGCCAGCCAGGAGGTCTGTGCCCATGGTGTATTGATCTCGATCAGGGGCGTCGCCATTTATACTTCCCAGCACATGCCAGAGTACATTTGGCTCCAGGATACTGGCAGGGATTCTCCCTGATATGCAGTGGCTGCCCTACAGCACGAGGCTGCTTGTCTTGGAGACATGTCCAGAGCAGTGGTATACAGTTCATGTCATTTGGGGGTAAGTCGCTCCAGCTTGCACAGGCTGGGAAATAGGTCTACTCCAACTGGGCTGCTCCCCTTAGCGGATGGGAGCCCCTCTGAGTCCATTCCCTCTTGAGAACTGGGGGCCTCCATGTGGGAGTGGAAGTGGAAGTTGACAAAATGCCTTCTCTGGCTTTCTGTCTTTGTGATTGGAGTGTTTATTTGTTCTTCATGTGTTTGTGTGTGTCAATGTGGTGTTAATCACGGCAGTCTGTGCTTTGGTTTGTGGGATCCTCTTTGTGATTCGTACATTGTAGGTGTGTGAAACAGCACTTGCATTGAGTACTTGAGACGTCTTTGGTCAGTAACGGAGCTTGCATATGATCCAACTAGGTATCATTCCCTCCTGCATTGTGTTTCAGCTGTGGTGGAACATTGGTTGACATATTCCCTTTCCAATGGGTAGGAATCTGCCCTTTGGTGCCTGGGAACTGCGATCCTGAGAGACCTTTTGGCATTGCATTTGTCTCTCTGCTATTGGATAACACCTGCTGTGATCAGCAGAGCTCTAGTCCATCTTGTAGTCCGCTAAGGGATAAGCAAGTATTTTTTTTTTTTTTTACATTGCATGGCCAGCATATTCTACAGATTCTGGTGAAACATGGCATCAAATGAATCATTTTCATATCTCCAAAACCAGTCTATGTAAAATATTCAGTTAGAGAAAGTTTGTTCAGTGAAATCCTTTTGGTTTTCATCATTGTGACCCTGAGAAAACGAGCATATTTCCAGGAGACATGTGGAAGTTAATGAAGCAAATTGAACTTTTCCTAATTTCTTTGCTTTTTCCTTTTTGGCTCTTTCTGCTTCCCAGGTCAGTAGGCATGACAACTGTGGTCCTGATTCCCTATCTTTCAATTTGCATGCTGTTTGTCGTTTTGTTGTTAAAATGAGGGAACGTAGTTCGAAAACATTGAGGATGTTGTTCATCCTCACCCTTTGCTTTGGTCCTCAGGACTGAGAGTTTCTTTTGTGCATGTACTTTTGCGTTTGTTTTGTGTGAAAGTGTTGTGGCTCTGGGAAACTCAAATGTGCTTCCCCAACGCACCCCTTTCAGGTGCATTCTCCAGATTTGGGCCACTTTTAGGGATAAGGCAATTGACATCAACTGCCGAGTTGATGTGTAAATGAGCTCCACTTCACTGAAAGGGAAGCACTTACCTATTCAATACTTCCTCCTCTGGAGAGAATTGGCCTCCATGGATTTCAGGTCCTGATGATCTGGCAAATAGCTAGTACTGAACTGATATCTGGTATGGAAGCTGCCTTAAGCTTCTTGCATTCTGAAGTATAAACCTTCTGCAGTCCCTAGGTTTCTTAGAGATCCAAAAAGACCTTATATCTGTTGCCAATTTGACAGCAAGGACCATAAGTTGAAATGATGACACTTGAAGTCTTTCTAAATGGCCTCTCTAGATTTGGGGAGCATGAAACTTCACCAAGGTAAGTGGCAAGCATTCCTTGACTCTCCAGGTCATTTCAAAGAGGATAGAGGATTGGAACATTGGATGCTGGGCACATCTAAGATTCCCTACCTTTGCCTACTTAGCAGAAGGTCTCAAAAGCATCCGTTTGCAATCAGAAATGCTGGTATGGCATCCAGCTGACAATTGCTTGCTTCTTGGTTTTCACTAAGTGAAGGTGTTAAGGACTTGAGGATTGTAATCGAAATATGTAATTAAAGCTAAGAAACTCATGAAAAGGAACACATTTCAGGATAGAGTAGGAAGGTGGGATAAATGTGTTGAGCCAAAAACCAACATTTGATGCATCATTGGGCTGAAACGAAACTCCACTTCGGGAAATGGATACTGTTATTAAAAATGCGTTTTTTTCAAGGCTGGATTGGGTTCCCCTCTGCCAAGAGAACACGTTTACTTGCAATGCTGCTTTCAATAACATGGTATGTGAACTGTCCTGCCTTTAAGGGATCTCGATTTGCTTTTAAGATCTCTTCTCACTTTGGAGAAGAAAGAAGAATTCTCTTCAAAGGACTGATGAGCTTATTGGACCAGGTGTTTTGAAATATTTTGTTAACTTTGGATTAGTTGCGGGGCCCTTAAGGCAACTCAAGGAGGACTATTTCAGTCGTATATCTGGTATGGAAATTACAGAGAAAACATTGTGAAATGGGGGAGAAGCTTCTCCAATTACACAGGATGGATACATGGCACACCTGTCGATATTCTAGAAAGGGTACAAAGTTTCTGAAATGCAGGTATGCCTTGGGATAATCAGTCAGCCATGCTGACGGTTACATGAGAGCCACTTGATTAAGCTTCCTTCGCAACCCCTTGTCATGCGATCTTTAACCTTGCCTCTTTAAGTGTCTAACAGATAGTTAGGCTGAGGCTTTCCCAAAGTGCTTCAACTTCAAGAAGACTCTTACCAATGCAGTTTTGACAAACTGAGTAAACAGATGCATATGCTACTAACGTTTATGGATTTGCTTCGCAATAATGCTGATTTTGATCTGTGTTCTCCCGTTAAGGGAAGCTCTTCCCCTCAACTTCCTAACAACTTACAACAATTTCTTCCCTTCTGCTTCTGCGTGTCTGGATTACCTGCCAGAACGTCTCCCCCAGAGTGCCACCCTCACGCTGCTTTTCAGGCTTATTCTCCTGGATTCCTTATACAAGTTTATATAAGACTTGGATCAAGACTTGCAACGTGGCATTGCTTCCAACTCAGAATGCACTGTAGGGCTTTGCTTTCCTCCAGCAGCACGTAGCTAGAGTGGTCGTCACCCCATTCCCTGAAAGACTTGGGAAAAGATGAACCAGGAATCTAGGTTGAAAGCAAGTCCCCTAAAACAGAGATCCACTGCTGAGTTTATGATTAACCACTCTATCCAAATCATACCCACATATTCTCCTCAGGGTTGCAGAGGACCAAAGAAAAGGGGGAATTGTACCATAGCCAGCTGAATGCAGCCCTTCCCAGGCAGCCCTTGCTGTGCACTGTGACCCACTGCCCCGTTACCAGGCAATGGTTACCAGGAGACCACTAATGCCACTGTGACCACCCTGCTCAGCCATTGGTGGGCAGTGTAGTGGGCCCCTGCCCCAAGCAAGCCACTGTCTGTCAGCCATCTTTAGTGGGGGCCCTTTGTTAGGCAGCAGTCAGTGGAGTGCTGCCCCTTCAGACCTGGAGCATGAGGTAAGAGGCAAGTGCCAGCCTTCTCCCCAGCATTCTTCTGCTCACACGGCCTTGGGCCAGCTTGTGTGATGGGGAGCCCAGAGAACAGGCTGGGGGTGTGTCCTGCAGGGCTCCAGAGCCAAGGCCATGAATGACCATTGGCCCAGACCAGGCCTTGAGGCAGTGTTGAACCTCTACCACACACCGCCACTGTGACCCTAAGGGTATGGCTCACAGTCTGGGGTACCTGACCACCACTGTTTGGGTGGCCTGAGGAGCATTAAGACCTGTTGGGTCATGTGCACCCGGCTCCCTCAGTGATGAGAGCTAGCAAGCGTCTGGGACCTGGCCCTGAGGGAGCCACCAAGGCAGAGCTGCCTCCTCTGTGAGGCGTGGGCACTGGTGGGAGGACCCAGACCAGCTCCTGGACAAACCCTCCATGGCAGGAGGACCACCACCCCTCCCAGGGACCCCTTTCTCTTAGGTGGGTCTGGACCTCAGAGGGTGAGTCTTGTGCCTTGGGACCTTGCCCTTTCTTGTCACCCAGAGAGTGACATTTGTTTGCTGGAGATTGATAGGATCATTGAGACCTGACTATGACCTGTCCTCAAGAACAATGGATCGGACAGGGAGAAGTTTTCAACGAAAAGCCACACCCCTCCATCACCTTACCTCTAAGAGGGCTTTGCTAAAAGCTTTCAAGGTTGGGGATTACCCAGCATAAGCCACCCATTTCCTTGAATGTCTCAACAACAAATATTTCTCGGCTCCAAAGTCCAATGTTTTGCTGCTGTTTGGCCTCACTGTGCGTCGGGCACACATCCTGGTCTTTGGTTACCAATTATAGTGAGCCAGCCAGGAGGTCTGTGCCCATGGTGTATTGATCTCGATCAGGGGCGTCGCCATTTATACTTCCCAGCACATGCCAGAGTACATTTGGCTCCAGGATACTGGCAGGGATTCTCCCTGATATGCAGTGGCTGCCCTACAGCACGAGGCTGCTTGTCTTGGAGACATGTCCAGAGCAGTGGTATACAGTTCATGTCATTTGGGGGTAAGTCGCTCCAGCTTGCACAGGCTGGGAAATAGGTCTACTCCAACTGGGCTGCTCCCCTTAGCGGATGGGAGCCCCTCTGAGTCCATTCCCTCTTGAGAACTGGGGGCCTCCATGTGGGAGTGGAAGTGGAAGTTGACAAAATGCCTTCTCTGGCTTTCTGTCTTTGTGATTGGAGTGTTTATTTGTTCTTCATGTGTTTGTGTGTGTCAATGTGGTGTTAATCACGGCAGTCTGTGCTTTGGTTTGTGGGATCCTCTTTGTGATTCGTACATTGTAGGTGTGTGAAACAGCACTTGCATTGAGTACTTGAGACGTCTTTGGTCAGTAACGGAGCTTGCATATGATCCAACTAGGTATCATTCCCTCCTGCATTGTGTTTCAGCTGTGGTGGAACATTGGTTGACATATTCCCTTTCCAATGGGTAGGAATCTGCCCTTTGGTGCCTGGGAACTGCGATCCTGAGAGACCTTTTGGCATTGCATTTGTCTCTCTGCTATTGGATAACACCTGCTGTGATCAGCAGAGCTCTAGTCCATCTTGTAGTCCGCTAAGGGATAAGCAAGTATTTTTTTTTTTTTTTTACATTGCATGGCCAGCATATTCTACAGATTCTGGTGAAACATGGCATCAAATGAATCATTTTCATATCTCCAAAACCAGTCTATGTAAAATATTCAGTTAGAGAAAGTTTGTTCAGTGAAATCCTTTTGGTTTTCATCATTGTGACCCTGAGAAAACGAGCATATTTCCAGGAGACATGTGGAAGTTAATGAAGCAAATTGAACTTTTCCTAATTTCTTTGCTTTTTCCTTTTTGGCTCTTTCTGCTTCCCAGGTCAGTAGGCATGACAACTGTGGTCCTGATTCCCTATCTTTCAATTTGCATGCTGTTTGTCGTTTTGTTGTTAAAATGAGGGAACGTAGTTCGAAAACATTGAGGATGTTGTTCATCCTCACCCTTTGCTTTGGTCCTCAGGACTGAGAGTTTCTTTTGTGCATGTACTTTTGCGTTTGTTTTGTGTGAAAGTGTTGTGGCTCTGGGAAACTCAAATGTGCTTCCCCAACGCACCCCTTTCAGGTGCATTCTCCAGATTTGGGCCACTTTTAGGGATAAGGCAATTGACATCAACTGCCGAGTTGATGTGTAAATGAGCTCCACTTCACTGAAAGGGAAGCACTTACCTATTCAATACTTCCTCCTCTGGAGAGAATTGGCCTCCATGGATTTCAGGTCCTGATGATCTGGCAAATAGCTAGTACTGAACTGATATCTGGTATGGAAGCTGCCTTAAGCTTCTTGCATTCTGAAGTATAAACCTTCTGCAGTCCCTAGGTTTCTTAGAGATCCAAAAAGACCTTATATCTGTTGCCAATTTGACAGCAAGGACCATAAGTTGAAATGATGACACTTGAAGTCTTTCTAAATGGCCTCTCTAGATTTGGGGAGCATGAAACTTCACCAAGGTAAGTGGCAAGCATTCCTTGACTCTCCAGGTCATTTCAAAGAGGATAGAGGATTGGAACATTGGATGCTGGGCACATCTAAGATTCCCTACCTTTGCCTACTTAGCAGAAGGTCTCAAAAGCATCCGTTTGCAATCAGAAATGCTGGTATGGCATCCAGCTGACAATTGCTTGCTTCTTGGTTTTCACTAAGTGAAGGTGTTAAGGACTTGAGGATTGTAATCGAAATATGTAATTAAAGCTAAGAAACTCATGAAAAGGAACACATTTCAGGATAGAGTAGGAAGGTGGGATAAATGTGTTGAGCCAAAAACCAACATTTGATGCATCATTGGGCTGAAACGAAACTCCACTTCGGGAAATGGATACTGTTATTAAAAATGCGTTTTTTTCAAGGCTGGATTGGGTTCCCCTCTGCCAAGAGAACACGTTTACTTGCAATGCTGCTTTCAATAACATGGTATGTGAACTGTCCTGCCTTTAAGGGATCTCTATTTGCTTTTAAGATCTCTTCTCACTTTGGAGAAGAAAGAAGAATTCTCTTCAAAGGACTGATGAGCTTATTGGACCAGGTGTTTTGAAATAATTTGTTAACTTTGGATTAGTTGCGGGGCCCTTAAGGCAACTCAAGGAGGACTATTTCAGTCGTATATCTGGTATGGAAATTACAGAGAAAACATTGTGAAATGGGGGAGAAGCTTCTCCAATTACACAGGATGGATACATGGCACACCTGTCGATATTCTAGAAAGGGTACAAAGTTTCTGAAATGCAGGTATGCCTTGGGATAATCAGTCAGCCATGCTGACGGTTACATGAGAGCCACTTGATTAAGCTTCCTTCGCAACCCCTTGTCATGCGATCTTTAACCTTGCCTCTTTAAGTGTCTAACAGATAGTTAGGCTGAGGCTTTCCCAAAGTGCTTCAACTTCAAGAAGACTCTTACCAATGCAGTTTTGACAAACTGAGTAAACAGATGCATATGCTACTAACGTTTATGGATTTGCTTCGCAATAATGCTGATTTTGATCTGTGTTCTCCCGTTAAGGGAAGCTCTTCCCCTCAACTTCCTAACAACTTACAACAATTTCTTCCCTTCTGCTTCTGCGTGTCTGGATTACCTGCCAGAACGTCTCCCCCAGAGTGCCACCCTCACGCTGCTTTTCAGGCTTATTCTCCTGGATTCCTTATACAAGTTTATATAAGACTTGGATCAAGACTTGCAACGTGGCATTGCTTCCAACTCAGAATGCACTGTAGGGCTTTGCTTTCCTCCAGCAGCACGTAGCTAGAGTGGTCGTCACCCCATTCCCTGAAAGACTTGGGAAAAGATGAACCAGGAATCTAGGTTGAAAGCAAGTCCCCTAAAACAGAGATCCACTGCTGAGTTTATGATTAACCACTCTATCCAAATCATACCCACATATTCTCCTCAGGGTTGCAGAGGACCAAAGAAAAGGGGGAATTGTACCATAGCCAGCTGAATGCAGCCCTTCCCAGGCAGCCCTTGCTGTGCACTGTGACCCACTGCCCCGTTACCAGGCAATGGTTCCCAGGAGACCACTAATGCCACTGTGACCACCCTGCTCAGCCATTGGTGGGCAGTGTAGTGGGCCCCTGCCCCAAGCAAGCCACTGTCTGTCAGCCATCTTTAGTGGGGGCCCTTTGTTAGGCAGCAGTCAGTGGAGTGCTGCCCCTTCAGACCTGGAGCATGAGGTAAGAGGCAAGTGCCAGCCTTCTCCCCAGCATTCTTCTGCTCACACGGCCTTGGGCCAGCTTGTGTGATGGGGAGCCCAGAGAACAGGCTGGGGGTGTGTCCTGCAGGGCTCCAGAGCCAAGGCCATGAATGACCATTGGCCCAGACCAGGCCTTGAGGCAGTGTTGAACCTCTACCACACACCGCCACTGTGACCCTAAGGGTATGGCTCACAGTCTGGGGTACCTGACCACCACTGTTTGGGTGGCCTGAGGAGCATTAAGACCTGTTGGGTCATGTGCACCCGGCTCCCTCAGTGATGAGAGCTAGCAAGCGTCTGGGACCTGGCCCTGAGGGAGCCACCAAGGCAGAGCTGCCTCCTCTGTGAGGCGTGGGCAGTGGTGGGAGGACCCAGACCAGCTCCTGGACAAACCCTCCATGGCAGGAGGACCACCACCCCTCCCAGGGACCCCTTTCTCTTAGGTGGGTCTGGACCTCAGAGGGTGAGTCTTGTGCCTTGGGACCTTGCCCTTTCTTGTCACCCAGAGAGTGACATTTGTTTGCTGGAGATTGATAGGATCATTGAGACCTGACTATGACCTGTCCTCAAGAACAATGGATCGGACAGGGAGAAGTTTTCAACGAAAAGCCACACCCCTCCATCACCTTACCTCTAAGAGGGCTTTGCTAAAAGCTTTCAAGGTTGGGGATTACCCAGCATAAGCCACCCATTTCCTTGAATGTCTCAACAACAAATATTTCTCGGCTCCAAAGTCCAATGTTTTGCTGCTGTTTGGCCTCACTGTGCGTCGGGCACACATCCTGGTCTTTGGTTACCAATTATAGCGAGCCAGCCAGGAGGTCTGTGCCCATGGTGTATTGATCTCGATCAGGGGCGTCGCCATTTATACTTCCCAGCACATGCCAGAGTACATTTGGCTCCAGGATACTGGCAGGGATTCTCCCTGATATGCAGTGGCTGCCCTACAGCACGAGGCTGCTTGTCTTGGAGACATGTCCAGAGCAGTGGTATACAGTTCATGTCATTTGGGGGTAAGTCGCTCCAGCTTGCACAGGCTGGGAAATAGGTCTACTCCAACTGGGCTGCTCCCCTTAGCGGATGGGAGCCCCTCTGAGTCCATTCCCTCTTGAGAACTGGGGGCCTCCATGTGGGAGTGGAAGTGGAAGTTGACAAAATGCCTTCTCTGGCTTTCTGTCTTTGTGATTGGAGTGTTTATTTGTTCTTCATGTGTTTGTGTGTGTCAATGTGGTGTTAATCACGGCAGTCTGTGCTTTGGTTTGTGGGATCCTGTTTGTGATTCGTACATTGTAGGTGTGTGAAACAGCACTTGCATTGAGTACTTGAGACGTCTTTGGTCAGTAACGGAGCTTGCATATGATCCAACTAGGTATCATTCCCTCCTGCATTGTGTTTCAGCTGTGGTGGAACATTGGTTGACATATTCCCTTTCCAATGGGTAGGAATCTGCCCTTTGGTGCCTGGGAACTGCGATCCTGAGAGACCTTTTGGCATTGCATTTGTCTCTCTGCTATTGGATAACACCTGCTGTGATCAGCAGAGCTCTAGTCCATCTTGTAGTCCGCTAAGGGACAAGCAAGTATTTTTTTTTTTTTTTTACATTGCATGGCCAGCATATTCTACAGATTCTGGTGAAACATGGCATCAAATGAATCATTTTCATATCTCCAAAACCAGTCTATGTAAAGTATTCAGTTAGAGAAAGTTTGTTCAGTGAAATCCTTTTGGTTTTCATCATTGTGACCCTGAGAAAACGAGCATATTTCCAGGAGACATGTGGAAGTTAATGAAGCAAATTGAACTTTTCCTAATTTCTTTGCTTTTTCCTTTTTGGCTCTTTCTGCTTCCCAGGTCAGTAGGCATGACAACTGTGGTCCTGATTCCCTATCTTTCAATTTGCATGCTGTTTGTCGTTTTGTTGTTAAAATGAGGGAACGTAGTTCGAAAACATTGAGGATGTTGTTCATCCTCACCCTTTGCTTTGGTCCTCAGGACTGAGAGTTTCTTTTGTGCATGTACTTTTGCGTTTGTTTTGTGTGAAAGTGTTGTGGCTCTGGGAAACTCAAATGTGCTTCCCCAACGCACCCCTTTCAGGTGCATTCTCCAGATTTGGGCCACTTTTAGGGATAAGGCAATTGACATCAACTGCCGAGTTGATGTGTAAATGAGCTCCACTTCACTGAAAGGGAAGCACTTACTTATTCAATACTTCCTCCTCTGGAGAGAATTGGCCTCCATGGATTTCAGGTCCTGATGATCTGGCAAATAGCTAGTACTGAACTGATATCTGGTATGGAAGCTGCCTTAAGCTTCTTGCATTCTGAAGTATAAACCTTCTGCAGTCCCTAGGTTTCTTAGAGATCCAAAAAGACCTTATATCTGTTGCCAATTTGACAGCAAGGACCATAAGTTGAAATGATGACACTTGAAGTCTTTCTAAATGGCCTCTCTAGATTTGGGTAGCATGAAACTTCACCAAGGTAAGTGGCAAGCATTCCTTGACTCTCCAGGTCATTTCAAAGAGGATAGAGGATTGGAACATTGGATGCTGGGCACATCTAAGATTCCCTACCTTTGCCTACTTAGCAGAAGGTCTCAAAAGCATCCGTTTGCAATCAGAAATGCTGGTATGGCATCCATCTGACAATTGCTTGCTTCTTGGTTTTCACTAAGTGAAGGTGTTAAGGACTTGAGGATTGTAATCGAAATATGTAATTAAAGCTAAGAAACTCATGAAAAGGAACACATTTCAGGATAGAGTAGGAAGGTGGGATAAATGTGTTGAGCCAAAAACCAACATTTGATGCATCATTGTGCTGAAACGAAACTCCACTTCGGGAAATGGATACTGTTATTAAAAATGCGTTTTTTTCAAGGCTGGATTGGGTTCCCCTCTGCCAAGAGAACACGTTTACTTGCAATGCTGCTTTCAATAACATGGTATGTGAACTGTCCTGCCTTTAAGGGATCTCGATTTGCTTTTAAGATCTCTTCTCACTTTGGAGAAGAAAGAAGAATTCTCTTCAAAGGACTGATGAGCTTATTGGACCAGGTGTTTTGAAATATTTTGTTAACTTTGGATTAGTTGCGGGGCCCTTAAGGCAACTCAAGGAGGACTATTTCAGTCGTATATCTGGTATGGAAATTACAGAGAAAACATTGTGAAATGGGGGAGAAGCTTCTCCAATTACACAGGATGGATACATGGCACACCTGTCGATATTCTAGAAAGGGTACAAAGTTTCTGAAATGCAGGTATGCCTTGGGATAATCAGTCAGCCATGCTGACGGTTACATGAGAGCCACTTGATTAAGCTTCCTTCGCAACCCCTTGTCATGCGATCTTTAACCTTGCCTCTTTAAGTGTCTAACAGATAGTTAGGCTGAGGCTTTCCCAAAGTGCTTCAACTTCAAGAAGACTCTTACCAATGCAGTTTTGACAAACTGAGTAAACAGATGCATATGCTACTAACGTTTATGGATTTGCTTCGCAATAATGCTGATTTTGATCTGTGTTCTCCCGTTAAGGGAAGCTCTTCCCCTCAACTTCCTAACAACTTACAACAATTTCTTCCCTTCTGCTTCTGCGTGTCTGGATTACCTGCCAGAACGTCTCCCCCAGAGTGCCACCCTCACGCTGCTTTTCAGGCTTATTCTCCTGGATTCCTTATACAAGTTTATATAAGACTTGGATCAAGACTTGCAACGTGGCATTGCTTCCAACTCAGAATGCACTGTAGGGCTTTGCTTTCCTCCAGCAGCACGTAGCTAGAGTGGTCGTCACCCCATTCCCTGAAAGACTTGGGAAAAGATGAACCAGGAATCTAGGTTGAAAGCAAGTCCCCTAAAACAGAGATCCGCTGCTGAGTTTATGATTAACCACTCTATCCAAATCATACCCACATATTCTCCTCAGGGTTGCAGAGGACCAAAGAAAAGGGGGAATTGTACCATAGCCAGCTGAATGCAGCCCTTCCCAGGCAGCCCTTGCTGTGCACTGTGACCCACTGCCCCGTTACCAGGCAATGGTTACCAGGAGACCACTAATGCCACTGTGACCACCCTGCTCAGCCATTGGTGGGCAGTGTAGTGGGCCCCTGCCCCAAGCAAGCCACTGTCTGTCAGCCATCTTTAGTGGGGGCCCTTTGTTAGGCAGCAGTCAGTGGAGTGCTGCCCCTTCAGACCTGGAGCATGAGGTAAGAGGCAAGTGCCAGCCTTCTCCCCAGCATTCTTCTGCTCACACGGCCTTGGGCCAGCTTGTGTGATGGGGAGCCCAGAGAACAGGCTGGGGGTGTGTCCTGCAGGGCTCCAGAGCCAAGGCCATGAATGACCATTGGCCCAGACCAGGCCTTGAGGCAGTGTTGAACCTCTACCACACACCGCCACTGTGACCCTAAGGGTATGGCTCACAGTCTGGGGTACCTGACCACCACTGTTTGGGTGGCCTGAGGAGCATTAAGACCTGTTGGGTCATGTGCACCTGGCTCCCTCAGTGATGAGAGCTAGCAAGCGTCTGGGACCTGGCCCTGAGGGAGCCACCAAGGCAGAGCTGCCTCCTCTGTGAGGCGTGGGCAGTGGTGGGAGGACCCAGACCAGCTCCTGGACAAACCCTCCATGGCAGGAGGACCACCACCCCTCCCAGGGACCCCTTTCTCTTAGGTGGGTCTGGACCTCAGAGGGTGAGTCTTGTGCCTTGGGACCTTGCCCTTTCTTGTCACCCAGAGAGTGACATTTGTTTGCTGGAGATTGATAGGATCATTGAGACCTGACTATGACCTGTCCTCAAGAACAATGGATCGGACAGGGAGAAGTTTTCAACGAAAAGCCACACCCCTCCATCACCTTACCTCTAAGAGGGCTTTGCTAAAAGCTTTCAAGGTTGGGGATTACCCAGCATAAGCCACCCATTTCCTTGAATGTCTCAACAACAAATATTTCTCGGCTCCAAAGTCCAATGTTTTGCTGCTGTTTGGCCTCACTGTGCGTCGGGCACACATCCTGGTCTTTGGTTACCAATTATAGCGAGCCAGCCAGGAGGTCTGTGCCCATGGTGTATTGATCTCGATCAGGGGCGTCGCCATTTATACTTCCCAGCACATGCCAGAGTACATTTGGCTCCAGGATACTGGCAGGGATTCTCCCTGATATGCAGTGGCTGCCCTACAGCACGAGGCTGCTTGTCTTGGAGACATGTCCAGAGCAGTGGTATACAGTTCATGTCATTTGGGGGTAAGTCGCTCCAGCTTGCACAGGCTGGGAAATAGGTCTACTCCAACTGGGCTGCTCCGCTTAGTGGATGGGAGCCCCTCTGAGTCCATTCCCTCTTGAGAACTGGGGGCCTCCATGTGGGAGTGGAAGTGGAAGTTGACAAAATGCCTTCTCTGGCTTTCTGTCTTTGTGATTGGAGTGTTTATTTGTTCTTCATGTGTTTGTGTGTGTCAATGTGGTGTTAATCACGGCAGTCTGTGCTTTGGTTTGTGGGATCCTGTTTGTGATTCGTACATTGTAGGTGTGTGAAACAGCACTTGCATTGAGTACTTGAGACGTCTTTGGTCAGTAACGGAGCTTGCATATGATCCAACTAGGTATCATTCCCTCCTGCATTGTGTTTCAGCTGTGGTGGAACATTGGTTGACATATTCCCTTTCCAATGGGTAGGAATCTGCCCTTTGGTGCCTGGGAACTGCGATCCTGAGAGACCTTTTGGCATTGCATTTGTCTCTCTGCTATTGGATAACACCTGCTGTGATCAGCAGAGCTCTAGTCCATCTTGTAGTCCGCTAAGGGACAAGCAAGTATTTTTTTTTTTTTACATTGCATGGCCAGCATACTCTACAGATTCTGGTGAAACATGGCATCAAATGAATCATTTTCATATCTCCAAAACCAGTCTATGTAAAATATTCAGGTAGAGAAAGTTTGTTCAGTGAAATCCTTTTGGTTTTCATCATTGTGACCCTGAGAAAACGAGCATATTTCCAGGAGACATGTGGAAGTTAATGAAGCAAATTGAACTTTTCCTAATTTCTTTGTTTTTTACTTTTTGGCTCTTTCTGCTTCCCAGGTCAGTAGGCATGACAACTGTGGTCCTGATTCCCTATCTTTCAATTTGCATGCTGTTTGTCGTTTTGTTGTTAAAATGAGGGAACGTAGTTCGAAAACATTGAGGATGTTGTTCATCCTCACCCTTTGCTTTGGTCCTCAGGACTGAGAGTTTCTTTTGTGCATGTACTTTTGCGTTTGTTTTGTGTGAAAGTGTTGTGGCTCTGGGAAACTCAAATGTGCTTCCCCAACGCACCCCTTTCAGGTGCATTCTCCAGATTTGGGCCACTTTTAGGGATAAGGCAATTGACATCAACTGCCGAGTTGATGTGTAAATGAGCTCCACTTCACTGAAAGGGAAGCACTTACCTATTCAATACTTCCTCCTCTGGAGAGAATTGGCCTCCATGGATTTCAGGTCCTGATGATCTGGCAAATAGCTAGTACTGAACTGATATCTGGTATGGAAGCTGCCTTAAGCTTCTTGCATTCTGAAGTATAAACCTTCTGCAGTCCCTAGGTTTCTTAGAGATCCAAAAAGACCTTATATCTGTTGCCAATTTGACAGCAAGGACCATAAGTTGAAATGATGACACTTGAAGTCTTTCTAAATGGCCTCTCTAGATTTGGGTAGCATGAAACTTCACCAAGGTAAGTGGCAAGCATTCCTTGACTCTCCAGGTCATTTCAAAGAGGATAGAGGATTGGAACTTTGGATGCTGGGCACATCTAAGATTCCCTACCTTTGCCTACTTAGCAGAAGGTCTCAAAAGCATCCGTTTGCAATCAGAAATGCTGGTATGGCATCCATCTGACAATTGCTTGCTTCTTGGTTTTCACTAAGTGAAGGTGTTAAGGACTTGAGGATTGTAATCGAAATATGTAATTAAAGCTAAGAAACTCATGAAAAGGAACACATTTCAGGATAGAGTAGGAAGGTGGGATAAATGTGTTGAGCCAAAAACCAACATTTGATGCATCATTGGGCTGAAACGAAACTCCACTTCTGGAAATGGATACTGTTATTAAAAATGCGTTTTTTTCAAGGCTGGATTGGGTTCCCCTCTGCCAAGAGAACACGTTTACTTGCAATGCTGCTTTCAATAACATGGTATGTGAACTGTCCTGCCTTTAAGGGATCTCGATTTGCTTTTAAGATCTCTTCTCACTTTGGAGAAGAAAGAAGAATTCTCTTCAAAGGACTGATGAGCTTATTGGACCAGGTGTTTTGAAATATTTTGTTAACTTTGGATTAGTTGCGGGGCCCTTAAGGCAACTCAAGGAGGACTATTTCAGTCGTATATCTGGTATGGAAATTACAGAGAAAACATTGTGAAATGGGGGAGAAGCTTCTCCAATTACACAGGATGGATACATGGCACACCTGTCGATATTCTAGAAAGGGTACAAAGTTTCTGAAATGCAGGTATGCCTTGGGATAATCAGTCAGCCATGCTGACGGTTACATGAGAGCCACTTGATTAAGCTTCCTTCGCAACCCCTTGTCATGCGATCTTTAACCTTGCCTCTTTAAGTGTCTAACAGATAGTTAGGCTGAGGCTTTCCCAAAGTGCTTCAACTTCAAGAAGACTCTTACCAATGCAGTTTTGACAAACTGAGTAAACAGATGCATATGCTACTAACGTTTATGGATTTGCTTCGCAATAATGCTGATTTTGATCTGTGTTCTCCCGTTAAGGGAAGCTCTTCCCCTCAACTTCCTAACAACTTACAACAATTTCTTCCCTTCTGCTTCTGCGTGTCTGGATTACCTGCCAGAACGTCTCCCCCAGAATGCCACCCTCACGCTGCTTTTCAGGCTTATTCTCCTGGATTCCTTATACAAGTTTATATAAGACTTGGATCAAGACTTGCAACGTGGCATTGCTTCCAACTCAGAATGCACTGTAGGGCTTTGCTTTCCTCCAGCAGCACGTAGCTAGAGTGGTCGTCACCCCATTCCCTGAAAGACTTGGGAAAAGATGAACCAGGAATCTAGGTTGAAAGCAAGTCCCCTAAAACAGAGATCCGCTGCTGAGTTTATGATTAACCACTCTATCCAAATCATACCCACATATTCTCCTCAGGGTTGCAGAGGACCAAAGAAAAGGGGGAATTGTACCATAGCCAGCTGAATGCAGCCCTTCCCAGGCAGCCCTTGCTGTGCACTGTGACCCACTGCCCCGTTACCAGGCAATGGTTACCAGGAGACCACTAATGCCACTGTGACCACCCTGCTCAGCCATTGGTGGGCAGTGTAGTGGGCCCCTGCCCCAAGCAAGCCACTGTCTGTCAGCCATCTTTAGTGGGGGCCCTTTGTTAGGCAGCAGTCAGTGGAGTGCTGCCCCTTCAGACCTGGAGCATGAGGTAAGAGGCAAGTGCCAGCCTTCTCCCCAGCATTCTTCTGCTCACACGGCCTTGGGCCAGCTTGTGTGATGGGGAGCCCAGAGAACAGGCTGGGGGTGTGTCCTGCAGGGCTCCAGAGCCAAGGCCATGAATGACCATTGGCCCAGACCAGGCCTTGAGGCAGTGTTGAACCTCTACCACACACCGCCACTGTGACCCTAAGGGTATGGCTCACAGTCTGGGGTACCTGACCACCACTGTTTGGGTGGCCTGAGGAGCATTAAGACCTGTTGGGTCATGTGCACCCGGCTCCCTCAGTGATGAGAGCTAGCAAGCGTCTGGGACCTGGCCCTGAGGGAGCCACCAAGGCAGAGCTGCCTCCTCTGTGAGGCGTGGGCACTGGTGGGAGGACCCAGACCAGCTCCTGGACAAACCCTCCATGGCAGGAGGACCACCACCCCTCCCAGGGACCCCTTTCTCTTAGGTGGGTCTGGACCTCAGAGGGTGAGTCTTGTGCCTTGGGACCTTGCCCTTTCTTGTCACCCAGAGAGTGACATTTGTTTGCTGGAGATTGATAGGATCATTGAGACCTGACTATGACCTGTCCTCAAGAACAATGGATCGGACAGGGAGAAGTTTTCAACGAAAAGCCACACCCCTCCATCACCTTACCTCTAAGAGGGCTTTGCTAAAAGCTTTCAAGGTTGGGGATTACCCAGCATAAGCCACCCATTTCCTTGAATGTCTCAACAACAAATATTTCTCGGCTCCAAAGTCCAATGTTTTGCTGCTGTTTGGCCTCACTGTGCGTCGGGCACACATCCTGGTCTTTGGTTACCAATTATAGCGAGCCAGCCAGGAGGTCTGTGCCCATGGTGTATTGATCTCGATCAGGGGCGTCGCCATTTATACTTCCCAGCACATGCCAGAGTACATTTGGCTCCAGGATACTGGCAGGGATTCTCCCTGATATGCAGTGGCTGCCCTACAGCACGAGGCTGCTTGTCTTGGAGAAATGTCCAGAGCAGTGGTATACAGTTCATGTCATTTGGGGGTAAGTCGCTCCAGCTTGCACAGGCTGGGAAATAGGTCTACTCCAACTGGGCTGCTCCGCTTAGTGGATGGGAGCCCCTCTGAGTCCATTCCCTCTTGAGAACTGGGGGCCTCCATGTGGGAGTGGAAGTGGAAGTTGACAAAATGCCTTCTCTGGCTTTCTGTCTTTGTGATTGGAGTGTTTATTTGTTCTTCATGTGTTTGTGTGTGTCAATGTGGTGTTAATCACGGCAGTCTGTGCTTTGGTTTGTGGGATCCTGTTTGTGATTCGTACATTGTAGGTGTGTGAAACAGCACTTGCATTGAGTACTTGAGACGTCTTTGGTCAGTAACGGAGCTTGCATATGATCCAACTAGGTATCATTCCCTCCTGCATTGTGTTTCAGCTGTGGTGGAACATTGGTTGACATATTCCCTTTCCAATGGGTAGGAATCTGCCCTTTGGTGCCTGGGAACTGCGATCCTGAGAGACCTTTTGGCATTGCATTTGTCTCTCTGCTATTGGATAACACCTGCTGTGATCAGCAGAGCTCTAGTCCATCTTGTAGTCCGCTAAGGGACAAGCAAGTATTTTTTTTTTTTTACATTGCATGGCCAGCATACTCTACAGATTCTGGTGAAACATGGCATCAAATGAATCATTTTCATATCTCCAAAACCAGTCTATGTAAAATATTCAGGTAGAGAAAGTTTGTTCAGTGAAATCCTTTTGGTTTTCATCATTGTGACCCTGAGAAAACGAGCATATTTCCAGGAGACATGTGGAAGTTAATGAAGCAAATTGAACTTTTCCTAATTTCTTTGTTTTTTACTTTTTGGCTCTTTCTGCTTCCCAGGTCAGTAGGCATGACAACTGTGGTCCTGATTCCCTATCTTTCAATTTGCATGCTGTTTGTCGTTTTGTTGTTAAAATGAGGGAACGTAGTTCGAAAACATTGAGGATGTTGTTCATCCTCACCCTTTGCTTTGGTCCTCAGGACTGAGAGTTTCTTTTGTGCATGTACTTTTGCGTTTGTTTTGTGTGAAAGTGTTGTGGCTCTGGGAAACTCAAATGTGCTTCCCCAACGCACCCCTTTCAGGTGCATTCTCCAGATTTGGGCCACTTTTAGGGATAAGGCAATTGACATCAACTGCCGAGTTGATGTGTAAATGAGCTCCACTTCACTGAAAGGGAAGCACTTACCTATTCAATACTTCCTCCTCTGGAGAGAATTGGCCTCCATGGATTTCAGGTCCTGATGATCTGGCAAATAGCTAGTACTGAACTGATATCTGGTATGGAAGCTGCCTTAAGCTTCTTGCATTCTGAAGTATAAACCTTCTGCAGTCCCTAGGTTTCTTAGAGATCCAAAAAGACCTTATATCTGTTGCCAATTTGACAGCAAGGACCATAAGTTGAAATGATGACACTTGAAGTCTTTCTAAATGGCCTCTCTAGATTTGGGTAGCATGAAACTTCACCAAGGTAAGTGGCAAGCATTCCTTGACTCTCCAGGTCATTTCAAAGAGGATAGAGGATTGGAACTTTGGATGCTGGGCACATCTAAGATTCCCTACCTTTGCCTACTTAGCAGAAGGTCTCAAAAGCATCCGTTTGCAATCAGAAATGCTGGTATGGCATCCATCTGACAATTGCTTGCTTCTTGGTTTTCACTAAGTGAAGGTGTTAAGGACTTGAGGATTGTAATCGAAATATGTAATTAAAGCTAAGAAACTCATGAAAAGGAACACATTTCAGGATAGAGTAGGAAGGTGGGATAAATGTGTTGAGCCAAAAACCAACATTTGATGCATCATTGGGCTGAAACGAAACTCCACTTCTGGAAATGGATACTGTTATTAAAAATGCGTTTTTTTCAAGGCTGGATTGGGTTCCCCTCTGCCAAGAGAACACGTTTACTTGCAATGCTGCTTTCAATAACATGGTATGTGAACTGTCCTGCCTTTAAGGGATCTCGATTTGCTTTTAAGATCTCTTCTCACTTTGGAGAAGAAAGAAGAATTCTCTTCAAAGGACTGATGAGCTTATTGGACCAGGTGTTTTGAAATATTTTGTTAACTTTGGATTAGTTGCGGGGCCCTTAAGGCAACTCAAGGAGGACTATTTCAGTCGTATATCTGGTATGGAAATTACAGAGAAAACATTGTGAAATGGGGGAGAAGCTTCTCCAATTACACAGGATGGATACATGGCACACCTGTCGATATTCTAGAAAGGGTACAAAGTTTCTGAAATGCAGGTATGCCTTGGGATAATCAGTCAGCCATGCTGACGGTTACATGAGAGCCACTTGATTAAGCTTCCTTCGCAACCCCTTGTCATGCGATCTTTAACCTTGCCTCTTTAAGTGTCTAACAGATAGTTAGGCTGAGGCTTTCCCAAAGTGCTTCAACTTCAAGAAGACTCTTACCAATGCAGTTTTGACAAACTGAGTAAACAGATGCATATGCTACTAACGTTTATGGATTTGCTTCGCAATAATGCTGATTTTGATCTGTGTTCTCCCGTTAAGGGAAGCTCTTCCCCTCAACTTCCTAACAACTTACAACAATTTCTTCCCTTCTGCTTCTGCGTGTCTGGATTACCTGCCAGAACGTCTCCCCCAGAATGCCACCCTCACGCTGCTTTTCAGGCTTATTCTCCTGGATTCCTTATACAAGTTTATATAAGACTTGGATCAAGACTTGCAACGTGGCATTGCTTCCAACTCAGAATGCACTGTAGGGCTTTGCTTTCCTCCAGCAGCACGTAGCTAGAGTGGTCGTCACCCCATTCCCTGAAAGACTTGGGAAAAGATGAACCAGGAATCTAGGTTGAAAGCAAGTCCCCTAAAACAGAGATCCGCTGCTGAGTTTATGATTAACCACTCTATCCAAATCATACCCACATATTCTCCTCAGGGTTGCAGAGGACCAAAGAAAAGGGGGAATTGTACCATAGCCAGCTGAATGCAGCCCTTCCCAGGCAGCCCTTGCTGTGCACTGTGACCCACTGCCCCGTTACCAGGCAATGGTTACCAGGAGACCACTAATGCCACTGTGACCACCCTGCTCAGCCATTGGTGGGCAGTGTAGTGGGCCCCTGCCCCAAGCAAGCCACTGTCTGTCAGCCATCTTTAGTGGGGGCCCTTTGTTAGGCAGCAGTCAGTGGAGTGCTGCCCCTTCAGACCTGGAGCATGAGGTAAGAGGCAAGTGCCAGCCTTCTCCCCAGCATTCTTCTGCTCACACGGCCTTGGGCCAGCTTGTGTGATGGGGAGCCCAGAGAACAGGCTGGGGGTGTGTCCTGCAGGGCTCCAGAGCCAAGGCCATGAATGACCATTGGCCCAGACCAGGCCTTGAGGCAGTGTTGAACCTCTACCACACACCGCCACTGTGACCCTAAGGGTATGGCTCACAGTCTGGGGTACCTGACCACCACTGTTTGGGTGGCCTGAGGAGCATTAAGACCTGTTGGGTCATGTGCACCCGGCTCCCTCAGTGATGAGAGCTAGCAAGCGTCTGGGACCTGGCCCTGAGGGAGCCACCAAGGCAGAGCTGCCTCCTCTGTGAGGCGTGGGCAGTGGTGGGAGGACCCAGACCAGCTCCTGGACAAACCCTCCATGGCAGGAGGACCACCACCCCTCCCAGGGACCCCTTTCTCTTAGGTGGGTCTGGACCTCAGAGGGTGAGTCTTGTGCCTTGGGACCTTGCCCTTTCTTGTCACCCAGAGAGTGACATTTGTTTGCTGGAGATTGATAGGATCATTGAGACCTGACTATGACCTGTCCTCAAGAACAATGGATCGGACAGGGAGAAGTTTTCAACGAAAAGCCACACCCCTCCATCACCTTACCTCTAAGAGGGCTTTGCTAAAAGCTTTCAAGGTTGGGGATTACCCAGCATAAGCCACCCATTTCCTTGAATGTCTCAACAACAAATATTTCTCGGCTCCAAAGTCCAATGTTTTGCTGCTGTTTGGCCTCACTGTGCGTCGGGCACACATCCTGGTCTTTGGTTACCAATTATAGCGAGCCAGCCAGGAGGTCTGTGCCCATGGTGTATTGATCTCGATCAGGGGCGTCGCCATTTATACTTCCCAGCACATGCCAGAGTACATTTGGCTCCAGGATACTGGCAGGGATTCTCCCTGATATGCAGTGGCTGCCCTACAGCACGAGGCTGCTTGTCTTGGAGACATGTCCAGAGCAGTGGTATACAGTTCATGTCATTTGGGGGTAAGTCGCTCCAGCTTGCACAGGCTGGGAAATAGGTCTACTCCAACTGGGCTGCTCCGCTTAGCGGATGTGAGCCCCTCTGAGTCCATTCCCTCTTGAGAACTGGGGGCCTCCATGTGGGAGTGGAAGTGGAAGTTGACAAAATGCCTTCTCTGGCTTTCTGTCTTTGTGATTGGAGTGTTTATTTGTTCTTCATGTGTTTGTGTGTGTCAATGTGGTGTTAATCACGGCAGTCTGTGCTTTGGTTTGTGGGATCCTCTTTGTGATTCGTACATTGTAGGTGTGTGAAACAGCACTTGCATTGAGTACTTGAGACGTCTTTGGTCAGTAACGGAGCTTGCATATGATCCAACTAGGTATCATTCCCTCCTGCATTGTGTTTCAGCTGTGGTGGAACATTGGTTGACATATTCCCTTTCCAATGGGTAGGAATCTGCCCTTTGGTGCCTGGGAACTGCGATCCTGAGAGACCTTTTGGCATTGCATTTGTCTCTCTGCTATTGGATAACACCTGCTGTGATCAGCAGAGCTCTAGTCCATCTTGTAGTCCGCTAAGGGACAAGCAAGTATTTTTTTTTTTTTACATTGCATGGCCAGCATACTCTACAGATTCTGGTGAAACATGGCATCAAATGAATCATTTTCATATCTCCAAAACCAGTCTATGTAAAATATTCAGGTAGAGAAAGTTTGTTCAGTGAAATCCTTTTGGTTTTCATCATTGTGACCCTGAGAAAACGAGCATATTTCCAGGAGACATGTGGAAGTTAATGAAGCAAATTGAACTTTTCCTAATTTCTTTGCTTTTTACTTTTTGGCTCTTTCTGCTTCCCAGGTCAGTAGGCATGACAACTGTGGTCCTGATTCCCTATCTTTCAATTTGCATGCTGTTTGTCGTTTTGTTGTTAAAATGAGGGAACGTAGTTCGAAAACATTGAGGATGTTGTTCATCCTCACCCTTTGCTTTGGTCCTCAGGACTGAGAGTTTCTTTTGTGCATGTACTTTTGCGTTTGTTTTGTGTGAAAGTGTTGTGGCTCTGGGAAACTCAAATGTGCTTCCCCAACGCACCCCTTTCAGGTGCATTCTCCAGATTTGGGCCACTTTTAGGGATAAGGCAATTGACATCAACTGCCGAGTTGATGTGTAAATGAGCTCCACTTCACTGAAAGGGAAGCACTTACCTATTCAATACTTCCTCCTCTGGAGAGAATTGGCCTCCATGGATTTCAGGTCCTGATGATCTGGCAAATAGCTAGTACTGAACTGATATCTGGTATGGAAGCTGCCTTAAGCTTCTTGCATTCTGAAGTATAAACCTTCTGCAGTCCCTAGGTTTCTTAGAGATCCAAAAAGACCTTATATCTGTTGCCAATTTGACAGCAAGGACCATAAGTTGAAATGATGACACTTGAAGTCTTTCTAAATGGCCTCTCTAGATTTGGGTAGCATGAAACTTCACCAAGGTAAGTGGCAAGCATTCCTTGACTCTCCAGGTCATTTCAAAGAGGATAGAGGATTGGAACATTGGATGCTGGGCACATCTAAGATTCCCTACCTTTGCCTACTTAGCAGAAGGTCTCAAAAGCATCCGTTTGCAATCAGAAATGCTGGTATGGCATCCATCTGACAATTGCTTGCTTCTTGGTTTTCACTAAGTGAAGGTGTTAAGGACTTGAGGATTGTAATCGAAATATGTAATTAAAGCTAAGAAACTCATGAAAAGGAACACATTTCAGGATAGAGTAGGAAGGTGGGATAAATGTGTTGAGCCAAAAACCAACATTTGATGCATCATTGGGCTGAAACGAAACTCCACTTCGGGAAATGGATACTGTTATTAAAAATGCGTTTTTTTCAAGGCTGGATTGGGTTCCCCTCTGCCAAGAGAACACGTTTACTTGCAATGCTGCTTTCAATAACATGGTATGTGAACTGTCCTGCCTTTAAGGGATCTCGATTTGCTTTTAAGATCTCTTCTCACTTTGGAGAAGAAAGAAGAATTCTCTTCAAAGGACTGATGAGCTTATTGGACCAGGTGTTTTGAAATATTTTGTTAACTTTGGATTAGTTGCGGGGCCCTTAAGGCAACTCAAGGAGGACTATTTCAGTCGTATATCTGGTATGGAAATTACAGAGAAAACATTGTGAAATGGGGGAGAAGCTTCTCCAATTACACAGGATGGATACATGGCACACCTGTCGATATTCTAGAAAGGGTACAAAGTTTCTGAAATGCAGGTATGCCTTGGGATAATCAGTCAGCCATGCTGACGGTTACATGAGAGCCACTTGATTAAGCTTCCTTCGCAACCCCTTGTCATGCGATCTTTAACCTTGCCTCTTTAAGTGTCTAACAGATAGTTAGGCTGAGGCTTTCCCAAAGTGCTTCAACTTCAAGAAGACTCTTACCAATGCAGTTTTGACAAACTGAGTAAACAGATGCATATGCTACTAACGTTTATGGATTTGCTTCGCAATAATGCTGATTTTGATCTGTGTTCTCCCGTTAAGGGAAGCTCTTCCCCTCAACTTCCTAACAACTTACAACAATTTCTTCCCTTCTGCTTCTGCGTGTCTGGATTACCTGCCAGAACGTCTCCCCCAGAGTGCCACCCTCACGCTGCTTTTCAGGCTTATTCTCCTGGATTCCTTATACAAGTTTATATAAGACTTGGATCAAGACTTGCAACGTGGCATTGCTTCCAACTCAGAATGCACTGTAGGGCTTTGCTTTCCTCCAGCAGCACGTAGCTAGAGTGGTGGTCACCCCATTCCCTGAAAGACTTGGGAAAAGATGAACCAGGAATCTAGGTTGAAAGCAAGTCCCCTAAAACAGAGATCCGCTGCTGAGTTTATGATTAACCACTCTATCCAAATCATACCCACATATTCTCCTCAGGGTTGCAGAGGACCAAAGAAAAGGGGGAATTGTACCATAGCCAGCTGAATGCAGCCCTTCCCAGGCAGCCCTTGCTGTGCACTGTGACCCACTGCCCCGTTACCAGGCAATGGTTACCAGGAGACCACTAATGCCACTGTGACCACCCTGCTCAGCCATTGGTGGGCAGTGTAGTGGGCCCCTGCCCCAAGCAAGCCACTGTCTGTCAGCCATCTTTAGTGGGGGCCCTTTGTTAGGCAGCAGTCAGTGGAGTGCTGCCCCTTCAGTCCTGGAGCATGAGGTAAGAGGCAAGTGCCAGCCTTCTCCCCAGCATTCTTCTGCTCACACGGCCTTGGGCCAGCTTGTGTGATGGGGAGCCCAGAGAACAGGCTGGGGGTGTGTCCTGCAGGGCTCCAGAGCCAAGGCCATGAATGACCATTGGCCCAGACCAGGCCTTGAGGCAGTGTTGAACCTCTACCACACACCGCCACTGTGACCCTAAGGGTATGGCTCACAGTCTGGGGTACCTGACCACCACTGTTTGGGTGGCCTGAGGAGCATTAAGACCTGTTGGGTCATGTGCACCCGGCTCCCTCAGTGATGAGAGCTAGCAAGCGTCTGGGACCTGGCCCTGAGGGAGCCACCAAGGCAGAGCTGCCTCCTCTGTGAGGCGTGGGCAGTGGTGGGAGGACCCAGACCAGCTCCTGGACAAACCCTCCATGGCAGGAGGACCACCACCCCTCCCAGGGACCCCTTTCTCTTAGGTGGGTCTGGACCTCAGAGGGTGAGTCTTGTGCCTTGGGACCTTGCCCTTTCTTGTCACCCAGAGAGTGACATTTGTTTGCTGGAGATTGATAGGATCATTGAGACCTGACTATGACCTGTCCTCAAGAACAATGGATCGGACAGGGAGAAGTTTTCAACGAAAAGCCACACCCCTCCATCACCTTACCTCTAAGAGGGCTTTGCTAAAAGCTTTCAAGGTTGGGGATTACCCAGCATAAGCCACCCATTTCCTTGAATGTCTCAACAACAAATATTTCTCGGCTCCAAAGTCCAATGTTTTGCTGCTGTTTGGCCTCACTGTGCGTCGGGCACACATCCTGGTCTTTGGTTACCAATTATAGCGAGCCAGCCAGGAGGTCTGTGCCCATGGTGTATTGATCTCGATCAGGGGCGTCGCCATTTATACTTCCCAGCACATGCCAGAGTACATTTGGCTCCAGGATACTGGCAGGGATTCTCCCTGATATGCAGTGGCTGCCCTACAGCACGAGGCTGCTTGTCTTGGAGACATGTCCAGAGCAGTGGTATACAGTTCATGTCATTTGGGGGTAAGTCGCTCCAGCTTGCACAGGCTGGGAAATAGGTCTACTCCAACTGGGCTGCTCCCCTTAGCGGATGGGAGCCCCTCTGAGTCCATTCCCTCTTGAGAACTGGGGGCCTCCATGTGGGAGTGGAAGTGGAAGTTGACAAAATGCCTTCTCTGGCTTTCTGTCTTTGTGATTGGAGTGTTTATTTGTTCTTCATGTGTTTGTGTGTGTCAATGTGGTGTTAATCACGGCAGTCTGTGCTTTGGTTTGTGGGATCCTCTTTGTGATTCGTACATTGTAGGTGTGTGAAACAGCACTTGCATTGAGTACTTGAGACGTCTTTGGTCAGTAACGGAGCTTGCATATGATCCAACTAGGTATCATTCCCTCCTGCATTGTGTTTCAGCTGTGGTGGAACATTGGTTGACATATTCCCTTTCCAATGGGTAGGAATCTGCCCTTTGGTGCCTGGGAACTGCGATCCTGAGAGACCTTTTGGCATTGCATTTGTCTCTCTGCTATTGGATAACACCTGCTGTGATCAGCAGAGCTCTAGTCCATCTTGTAGTCCGCTAAGGGACAAGCAAGTATTTTTTTTTTTTTACATTGCATGGCCAGCATATTCTACAGATTCTGGTGAAACATGGCATCAAATGAATCATTTTCATATCTCCAAAACCAGTCTATGTAAAATATTCAGGTAGAGAAAGTTTGTTCAGTGAAATCCTTTTGGTTTTCATCATTGTGACCCTGAGAAAACGAGCATATTTCCAGGAGACATGTGGAAGTTAATGAAGCAAATTGAACTTTTCCTAATTTCTTTGTTTTTTACTTTTTGGCTCTTTCTGCTTCCCAGGTCAGTAGGCATGACAACTGTGGTCCTGATTCCCTATCTTTCAATTTGCATGCTGTTTGTCGTTTTGTTGTTAAAATGAGGGAACGTAGTTCGAAAACATTGAGGATGTTGTTCATCCTCACCCTTTGCTTTGGTCCTCAGGACTGAGAGTTTCTTTTGTGCATGTACTTTTGCGTTTGTTTTGTGTGAAAGTGTTGTGGCTCTGGGAAACTCAAATGTGCTTCCCCAACGCACCCCTTTCAGGTGCATTCTCCAGATTTGGGCCACTTTTAGGGATAAGGCAATTGACATCAACTGCCGAGTTGATGTGTAAATGAGCTCCACTTCACTGAAAGGGAAGCACTTACCTATTCAATACTTCCTCCTCTGGAGAGAATTGGCCTCCATGGATTTCAGGTCCTGATGATCTGGCAAATAGCTAGTACTGAACTGATATCTGGTATGGAAGCTGCCTTAAGCTTCTTGCATTCTGAAGTATAAACCTTCTGCAGTCCCTAGGTTTCTTAGAGATCCAAAAAGACCTTATATCTGTTGCCAATTTGACAGCAAGGACCATAAGTTGAAATGATGACACTTGAAGTCTTTCTAAATGGCCTCTCTAGATTTGGGTAGCATGAAACTTCACCAAGGTAAGTGGCAAGCATTCCTTGACTCTCCAGGTCATTTCAAAGAGGATAGAGGATTGGAACTTTGGATGCTGGGCACATCTAAGATTCCCTACCTTTGCCTACTTAGCAGAAGGTCTCAAAAGCATCCGTTTGCAATCAGAAATGCTGGTATGGCATCCATCTGACAATTGCTTGCTTCTTGGTTTTCACTAAGTGAAGGTGTTAAGGACTTGAGGATTGTAATCGAAATATGTAATTAAAGCTAAGAAACTCATGAAAAGGAACACATTTCAGGATAGAGTAGGAAGGTGGGATAAATGTGTTGAGCCAAAAACCAACATTTGATGCATCATTGGGCTGAAACGAAACTCCACTTCTGGAAATGGATACTGTTATTAAAAATGCGTTTTTTTCAAGGCTGGATTGGGTTCCCCTCTGCCAAGAGAACACGTTTACTTGCAATGCTGCTTTCAATAACATGGTATGTGAACTGTCCTGCCTTTAAGGGATCTCGATTTGCTTTTAAGATCTCTTCTCACTTTGGAGAAGAAAGAAGAATTCTCTTCAAAGGACTGATGAGCTTATTGGACCAGGTGTTTTGAAATATTTTGTTAACTTTGGATTAGTTGCGGGGCCCTTAAGGCAACTCAAGGAGGACTATTTCAGTCGTATATCTGGTATGGAAATTACAGAGAAAACATTGTGAAATGGGGGAGAAGCTTCTCCAATTACACAGGATGGATACATGGCACACCTGTCGATATTCTAGAAAGGGTACAAAGTTTCTGAAATGCAGGTATGCCTTGGGATAATCAGTCAGCCATGCTGACGGTTACATGAGAGCCACTTGATTAAGCTTCCTTCGCAACCCCTTGTCATGCGATCTTTAACCTTGCCTCTTTAAGTGTCTAACAGATAGTTAGGCTGAGGCTTTCCCAAAGTGCTTCAACTTCAAGAAGACTCTTACCAATGCAGTTTTGACAAACTGAGTAAACAGATGCATATGCTACTAACGTTTATGGATTTGCTTCGCAATAATGCTGATTTTGATCTGTGTTCTCCCGTTAAGGGAAGCTCTTCCCCTCAACTTCCTAACAACTTACAACAATTTCTTCCCTTCTGCTTCTGCGTGTCTGGATTACCTGCCAGAACGTCTCCCCCAGAATGCCACCCTCACGCTGCTTTTCAGGCTTATTCTCCTGGATTCCTTATACAAGTTTATATAAGACTTGGATCAAGACTTGCAACGTGGCATTGCTTCCAACTCAGAATGCACTGTAGGGCTTTGCTTTCCTCCAGCAGCACGTAGCTAGAGTGGTCGTCACCCCATTCCCTGAAAGACTTGGGAAAAGATGAACCAGGAATCTAGGTTGAAAGCAAGTCCCCTAAAACAGAGATCCGCTGCTGAGTTTATGATTAACCACTCTATCCAAATCATACCCACATATTCTCCTCAGGGTTGCAGAGGACCAAAGAAAAGGGGGAATTGTACCATAGCCAGCTGAATGCAGCCCTTCCCAGGCAGCCCTTGCTGTGCACTGTGACCCACTGCCCCGTTACCAGGCAATGGTTACCAGGAGACCACTAATGCCACTGTGACCACCCTGCTCAGCCATTGGTGGGCAGTGTAGTGGGCCCCTGCCCCAAGCAAGCCACTGTCTGTCAGCCATCTTTAGTGGGGGCCCTTTGTTAGGCAGCAGTCAGTGGAGTGCTGCCCCTTCAGACCTGGAGCATGAGGTAAGAGGCAAGTGCCAGCCTTCTCCCCAGCATTCTTCTGCTCACACGGCCTTGGGCCAGCTTGTGTGATGGGGAGCCCAGAGAACAGGCTGGGGGTGTGTCCTGCAGGGCTCCAGAGCCAAGGCCATGAATGACCATTGGCCCAGACCAGGCCTTGAGGCAGTGTTGAACCTCTACCACACACCGCCACTGTGACCCTAAGGGTATGGCTCACAGTCTGGGGTACCTGACCACCACTGTTTGGGTGGCCTGAGGAGCATTAAGACCTGTTGGGTCATGTGCACCCGGCTCCCTCAGTGATGAGAGCTAGCAAGCGTCTGGGACCTGGCCCTGAGGGAGCCACCAAGGCAGAGCTGCCTCCTCTGTGAGGCGTGGGCAGTGGTGGGAGGACCCAGACCAGCTCCTGGACAAACCCTCCATGGCAGGAGGACCACCACCCCTCCCAGGGACCCCTTTCTCTTAGGTGGGTCTGGACCTCAGAGGGTGAGTCTTGTGCCTTGGGACCTTGCCCTTTCTTGTCACCCAGAGAGTGACATTTGTTTGCTGGAGATTGATAGGATCATTGAGACCTGACTATGACCTGTCCTCAAGAACAATGGATCGGACAGGGAGAAGTTTTCAACGAAAAGCCACACCCCTCCATCACCTTACCTCTAAGAGGGCTTTGCTAAAAGCTTTCAAGGTTGGGGATTACCCAGCATAAGCCACCCATTTCCTTGAATGTCTCAACAACAAATATTTCTCGGCTCCAAAGTCCAATGTTTTGCTGCTGTTTGGCCTCACTGTGCGTCGGGCACACATCCTGGTCTTTGGTTACCAATTATAGCGAGCCAGCCAGGAGGTCTGTGCCCATGGTGTATTGATCTCGATCAGGGGCGTCGCCATTTATACTTCCCAGCACATGCCAGAGTACATTTGGCTCCAGGATACTGGCAGGGATTCTCCCTGATATGCAGTGGCTGCCCTACAGCACGAGGCTGCTTGTCTTGGAGACATGTCCAGAGCAGTGGTATACAGTTCATGTCATTTGGGGGTAAGTCGCTCCAGCTTGCACAGGCTGGGAAATAGGTCTACTCCAACTGGGCTGCTCCGCTTAGCGGATGTGAGCCCCTCTGAGTCCATTCCCTCTTGAGAACTGGGGGCCTCCATGTGGGAGTGGAAGTGGAAGTTGACAAAATGCCTTCTCTGGCTTTCTGTCTTTGTGATTGGAGTGTTTATTTGTTCTTCATGTGTTTGTGTGTGTCAATGTGGTGTTAATCACGGCAGTCTGTGCTTTGGTTTGTGGGATCCTCTTTGTGATTCGTACATTGTAGGTGTGTGAAACAGCACTTGCATTGAGTACTTGAGACGTCTTTGGTCAGTAACGGAGCTTGCATATGATCCAACTAGGTATCATTCCCTCCTGCATTGTGTTTCAGCTGTGGTGGAACATTGGTTGACATATTCCCTTTCCAATGGGTAGGAATCTGCCCTTTGGTGCCTGGGAACTGCGATCCTGAGAGACCTTTTGGCATTGCATTTGTCTCTCTGCTATTGGATAACACCTGCTGTGATCAGCAGAGCTCTAGTCCATCTTGTAGTCCGCTAAGGGACAAGCAAGTATTTTTTTTTTTTTACATTGCATGGCCAGCATACTCTACAGATTCTGGTGAAACATGGCATCAAATGAATCATTTTCATATCTCCAAAACCAGTCTATGTAAAATATTCAGGTAGAGAAAGTTTGTTCAGTGAAATCCTTTTGGTTTTCATCATTGTGACCCTGAGAAAACGAGCATATTTCCAGGAGACATGTGGAAGTTAATGAAGCAAATTGAACTTTTCCTAATTTCTTTGCTTTTTACTTTTTGGCTCTTTCTGCTTCCCAGGTCAGTAGGCATGACAACTGTGGTCCTGATTCCCTATCTTTCAATTTGCATGCTGTTTGTCGTTTTGTTGTTAAAATGAGGGAACGTAGTTCGAAAACATTGAGGATGTTGTTCATCCTCACCCTTTGCTTTGGTCCTCAGGACTGAGAGTTTCTTTTGTGCATGTACTTTTGCGTTTGTTTTGTGTGAAAGTGTTGTGGCTCTGGGAAACTCAAATGTGCTTCCCCAACGCACCCCTTTCAGGTGCATTCTCCAGATTTGGGCCACTTTTAGGGATAAGGCAATTGACATCAACTGCCGAGTTGATGTGTAAATGAGCTCCACTTCACTGAAAGGGAAGCACTTACCTATTCAATACTTCCTCCTCTGGAGAGAATTGGCCTCCATGGATTTCAGGTCCTGATGATCTGGCAAATAGCTAGTACTGAACTGATATCTGGTATGGAAGCTGCCTTAAGCTTCTTGCATTCTGAAGTATAAACCTTCTGCAGTCCCTAGGTTTCTTAGAGATCCAAAAAGACCTTATATCTGTTGCCAATTTGACAGCAAGGACCATAAGTTGAAATGATGACACTTGAAGTCTTTCTAAATGGCCTCTCTAGATTTGGGTAGCATGAAACTTCACCAAGGTAAGTGGCAAGCATTCCTTGACTCTCCAGGTCATTTCAAAGAGGATAGAGGATTGGAACATTGGATGCTGGGCACATCTAAGATTCCCTACCTTTGCCTACTTAGCAGAAGGTCTCAAAAGCATCCGTTTGCAATCAGAAATGCTGGTATGGCATCCATCTGACAATTGCTTGCTTCTTGGTTTTCACTAAGTGAAGGTGTTAAGGACTTGAGGATTGTAATCGAAATATGTAATTAAAGCTAAGAAACTCATGAAAAGGAACACATTTCAGGATAGAGTAGGAAGGTGGGATAAATGTGTTGAGCCAAAAACCAACATTTGATGCATCATTGGGCTGAAACGAAACTCCACTTCGGGAAATGGATACTGTTATTAAAAATGCGTTTTTTTCAAGGCTGGATTGGGTTCCCCTCTGCCAAGAGAACACGTTTACTTGCAATGCTGCTTTCAATAACATGGTATGTGAACTGTCCTGCCTTTAAGGGATCTCGATTTGCTTTTAAGATCTCTTCTCACTTTGGAGAAGAAAGAAGAATTCTCTTCAAAGGACTGATGAGCTTATTGGACCAGGTGTTTTGAAATATTTTGTTAACTTTGGATTAGTTGCGGGGCCCTTAAGGCAACTCAAGGAGGACTATTTCAGTCGTATATCTGGTATGGAAATTACAGAGAAAACATTGTGAAATGGGGGAGAAGCTTCTCCAATTACACAGGATGGATACATGGCACACCTGTCGATATTCTAGAAAGGGTACAAAGTTTCTGAAATGCAGGTATGCCTTGGGATAATCAGTCAGCCATGCTGACGGTTACATGAGAGCCACTTGATTAAGCTTCCTTCGCAACCCCTTGTCATGCGATCTTTAACCTTGCCTCTTTAAGTGTCTAACAGATAGTTAGGCTGAGGCTTTCCCAAAGTGCTTCAACTTCAAGAAGACTCTTACCAATGCAGTTTTGACAAACTGAGTAAACAGATGCATATGCTACTAACGTTTATGGATTTGCTTCGCAATAATGCTGATTTTGATCTGTGTTCTCCCGTTAAGGGAAGCTCTTCCCCTCAACTTCCTAACAACTTACAACAATTTCTTCCCTTCTGCTTCTGCGTGTCTGGATTACCTGCCAGAACGTCTCCCCCAGAGTGCCACCCTCACGCTGCTTTTCAGGCTTATTCTCCTGGATTCCTTATACAAGTTTATATAAGACTTGGATCAAGACTTGCAACGTGGCATTGCTTCCAACTCAGAATGCACTGTAGGGCTTTGCTTTCCTCCAGCAGCACGTAGCTAGAGTGGTGGTCACCCCATTCCCTGAAAGACTTGGGAAAAGATGAACCAGGAATCTAGGTTGAAAGCAAGTCCCCTAAAACAGAGATCCGCTGCTGAGTTTATGATTAACCACTCTATCCAAATCATACCCACATATTCTCCTCAGGGTTGCAGAGGACCAAAGAAAAGGGGGAATTGTACCATAGCCAGCTGAATGCAGCCCTTCCCAGGCAGCCCTTGCTGTGCACTGTGACCCACTGCCCCGTTACCAGGCAATGGTTACCAGGAGACCACTAATGCCACTGTGACCACCCTGCTCAGCCATTGGTGGGCAGTGTAGTGGGCCCCTGCCCCAAGCAAGCCACTGTCTGTCAGCCATCTTTAGTGGGGGCCCTTTGTTAGGCAGCAGTCAGTGGAGTGCTGCCCCTTCAGTCCTGGAGCATGAGGTAAGAGGCAAGTGCCAGCCTTCTCCCCAGCATTCTTCTGCTCACACGGCCTTGGGCCAGCTTGTGTGATGGGGAGCCCAGAGAACAGGCTGGGGGTGTGTCCTGCAGGGCTCCAGAGCCAAGGCCATGAATGACCATTGGCCCAGACCAGGCCTTGAGGCAGTGTTGAACCTCTACCACACACCGCCACTGTGACCCTAAGGGTATGGCTCACAGTCTGGGGTACCTGACCACCACTGTTTGGGTGGCCTGAGGAGCATTAAGACCTGTTGGGTCATGTGCACCCGGCTCCCTCAGTGATGAGAGCTAGCAAGCGTCTGGGACCTGGCCCTGAGGGAGCCACCAAGGCAGAGCTGCCTCCTCTGTGAGGCGTGGGCAGTGGTGGGAGGACCCAGACCAGCTCCTGGACAAACCCTCCATGGCAGGAGGACCACCACCCCTCCCAGGGACCCCTTTCTCTTAGGTGGGTCTGGACCTCAGAGGGTGAGTCTTGTGCCTTGGGACCTTGCCCTTTCTTGTCACCCAGAGAGTGACATTTGTTTGCTGGAGATTGATAGGATCATTGAGACCTGACTATGACCTGTCCTCAAGAACAATGGATCGGACAGGGAGAAGTTTTCAACGAAAAGCCACACCCCTCCATCACCTTACCTCTAAGAGGGCTTTGCTAAAAGCTTTCAAGGTTGGGGATTACCCAGCATAAGCCACCCATTTCCTTGAATGTCTCAACAACAAATATTTCTCGGCTCCAAAGTCCAATGTTTTGCTGCTGTTTGGCCTCACTGTGCGTCGGGCACACATCCTGGTCTTTGGTTACCAATTATAGCGAGCCAGCCAGGAGGTCTGTGCCCATGGTGTATTGATCTCGATCAGGGGCGTCGCCATTTATACTTCCCAGCACATGCCAGAGTACATTTGGCTCCAGGATACTGGCAGGGATTCTCCCTGATATGCAGTGGCTGCCCTACAGCACGAGGCTGCTTGTCTTGGAGACATGTCCAGAGCAGTGGTATACAGTTCATGTCATTTGGGGGTAAGTCGCTCCAGCTTGCACAGGCTGGGAAATAGGTCTACTCCAACTGGGCTGCTCCCCTTAGCGGATGGGAGCCCCTCTGAGTCCATTCCCTCTTGAGAACTGGGGGCCTCCATGTGGGAGTGGAAGTGGAAGTTGACAAAATGCCTTCTCTGGCTTTCTGTCTTTGTGATTGGAGTGTTTATTTGTTCTTCATGTGTTTGTGTGTGTCAATGTGGTGTTAATCACGGCAGTCTGTGCTTTGGTTTGTGGGATCCTCTTTGTGATTCGTACATTGTAGGTGTGTGAAACAGCACTTGCATTGAGTACTTGAGACGTCTTTGGTCAGTAACGGAGCTTGCATATGATCCAACTAGGTATCATTCCCTCCTGCATTGTGTTTCAGCTGTGGTGGAACATTGGTTGACATATTCCCTTTCCAATGGGTAGGAATCTGCCCTTTGGTGCCTGGGAACTGCGATCCTGAGAGACCTTTTGGCATTGCATTTGTCTCTCTGCTATTGGATAACACCTGCTGTGATCAGCAGAGCTCTAGTCCATCTTGTAGTCCGCTAAGGGACAAGCAAGTATTTTTTTTTTTTTTTACATTGCATGGCCAGCATATTCTACAGATTCTGGTGAAACATGGCATCAAATGAATCATTTTCATATCTCCAAAACCAGTCTATGTAAAATATTCAGGTAGAGAAAGTTTGTTCAGTGAAATCCTTTTGGTTTTCATCATTGTGACCCTGAGAAAACGAGCATATTTCCAGGAGACATGTGGAAGTTAATGAAGCAAATTGAACTTTTCCTAATTTCTTTGTTTTTTACTTTTTGGCTCTTTCTGCTTCCCAGGTCAGTAGGCATGACAACTGTGGTCCTGATTCCCTATCTTTCAATTTGCATGCTGTTTGTCGTTTTGTTGTTAAAATGAGGGAACGTAGTTCGAAAACATTGAGGATGTTGTTCATCCTCACCCTTTGCTTTGGTCCTCAGGACTGAGAGTTTCTTTTGTGCATGTACTTTTGCGTTTGTTTTGTGTGAAAGTGTTGTGGCTCTGGGAAACTCAAATGTGCTTCCCCAACGCACCCCTTTCAGGTGCATTCTCCAGATTTGGGCCACTTTGAGGGATAAGGCAATTGACATCAACTGCCGAGTTGATGTGTAAATGAGCTCCACTTCACTGAAAGGGAAGCACTTACCTATTCAATACTTCCTCCTCTGGAGAGAATTGGCCTCCATGGATTTCAGGTCCTGATGATCTGGCAAATAGCTAGTACTGAACTGATATCTGGTATGGAAGCTGCCTTAAGCTTCTTGCATTCTGAAGTATAAACCTTCTGCAGTCCCTAGGTTTCTTAGAGATCCAAAAAGACCTTATATCTGTTGCCAATTTGACAGCAAGGACCATAAGTTGAAATGATGACACTTGAAGTCTTTCTAAATGGCCTCTCTAGATTTGGGGAGCATGAAACTTCACCAAGGTAAGTGGCAAGCATTCCTTGACTCTCCGGGTCATTTCAAAGAGGATAGAGGATTGGAACATTGGATGCTGGGCACATCTAAGATTCCCTACCTTTGCCTACTTAGCAGAAGGTCTCAAAAGCATCCGTTTGCAATCAGAAATGCTGGTATGGCATCCATCTGACAATTGCTTGCTTCTTGGTTTTCACTAAGTGAAGGTGTTAAGGACTTGAGGATTGTAATCGAAATATGTAATTAAAGCTAAGAAACTCATGAAAAGGAACACATTTCAGGATAGAGTAGGAAGGTGGGATAAATGTGTTGAGCCAAAAACCAACATTTGATGCATCATTGGGCTGAAACGAAACTCCACTTCGGGAAATGGATACTGTTATTAAAAATGCGTTTTTTTCAAGGCTGGATTGGGTTCCCCTCCGCCAAGAGAACACGTTTACTTGCAATGCTGCTTTCAATAACATGGTATGTGAACTGTCCTGCCTTTAAGGGATCTCGATTTGCTTTTAAGATCTCTTCTCACTTTGGAGAAGAAAGAAGAATTCTCTTCAAAGGACTGATGAGCTTATTGGACCAGGTGTTTTGAAATATTTTGTTAACTTTGGATTAGTTGCGGGGCCCTTAAGGCAACTCAAGGAGGACTATTTCAGTCGTATATCTGGTATGGAAATTACAGAGAAAACATTGTGAAATGGGGGAGAAGCTTCTCCAATTACACAGGATGGATACATGGCACACCTGTCGATATTCTAGAAAGGGTACAAAGTTTCTGAAATGCAGGTATGCCTTGGGATAATCAGTCAGCCATGCTGACGGTTACATGAGAGCCACTTGATTAAGCTTCCTTCGCAACCCCTTGTCATGCGATCTTTAACCTTGCCTCTTTAAGTGTCTAACAGATAGTTAGGCTGAGGCTTTCCCAAAGTGCTTCAACTTCAAGAAGACTCTTACCAATGCAGTTTTGACAAACTGAGTAAACAGATGCATATGCTACTAACGTTTATGGATTTGCTTCGCAATAATGCTGATTTTGATCTGTGTTCTCCCGTTAAGGGAAGCTCTTCCCCTCAACTTCCTAACAACTTACAACAATTTCTTCCCTTCTGCTTCTGCGTGTCTGGATTACCTGCCAGAACGTCTCCCCCAGAGTGCCACCCTCACGCTGCTTTTCAGGCTTATTCTCCTGGATTCCTTATACAAGTTTATATAAGACTTGGATCAAGACTTGCAACGTGGCATTGCTTCCAACTCAGAATGCACTGTAGGGCTTTGCTTTCCTGCAGCAGGACGTAGCTAGAGTGGTCGTCACCCCATTCCCTGAAAGACTTGGGAAAAGATGAACCAGGAATCTAGGTTGAAAGCAAGTCCCCTAAAACAGAGATCCACTGCTGAGTTTATGATTAACCACTCTACCCAAATCATACCCATATATTCTCCTCAGGGTTGCAGAGGACCAAAGAAAAGGGGGAATTGTACCATAGCCAGCTGAATGCAGCCCTTCCCAGGCAGCCCTTGCTGTGCACTGTGACCCACTGCCCCGTTACCAGGCAATGGTTACCAGGAGACCACTAATGCCACTGTGACCACCCTGCTCAGCCATTGGTGGGCAGTGTAGTGGGCCCCTGCCCCAAGCAAGCCACTGTCTGTCAGCCATCTTTAGTGGGGGCCCTTTGTTAGGCAGCAGTCAGTGGAGTGCTGCCCCTTCAGACCTGGAGCATGAGGTAAGAGGCAAGTGCCAGCCTTCTCCCCAGCATTCTTCTGCTCACACGGCCTTGGGCCAGCTTGTGTGATGGGGAGCCCAGAGAACAGGCTGGGGGTGTGTCCTGCAGGGCTCCAGAGCCAAGGCCATGAATGACCATTGGCCCAGACCAGGCCTTGAGGCAGTGTTGAACCTCTACCACACACCGCCACTGTGACCCTAAGGGTATGGCTCACAGTCTGGGGTACCTGACCACCACTGTTTGGGTGGCCTGAGGAGCATTAAGACCTGTTGGGTCATGTGCACCCGGCTCCCTCAGTGATGAGAGCTAGCAAGCGTCTGGGACCTGGCCCTGAGGGAGCCACCAAGGCAGAGCTGCCTCCTCTGTGAGGCGTGGGCAGTGGTGGGAGGACCCAGACCAGCTCCTGGACAAACCCTCCATGGCAGGAGGACCACCACCCCTCCCAGGGACCCCTTTCTCTTAGGTGGGTCTGGACCTCAGAGGGTGAGTCTTGTGCCTTGGGACCTTGCCCTTTCTTGTCACCCAGAGAGTGACATTTGTTTGCTGGAGATTGATAGGATCATTGAGACCTGACTATGACCTGTCCTCAAGAACAATGGATCGGACAGGGAGAAGTTTTCAACGAAAAGCCACACCCCTCCATCACCTTACCTCTAAGAGGGCTTTGCTAAAAGCTTTCAAGGTTGGGGATTACCCAGCATAAGCCACCCATTTCCTTGAATGTCTCAACAACAAATATTTCTCGGCTCCAAAGTCCAATGTTTTGCTGCTGTTTGGCCTCACTGTGCGTCGGGCACACATCCTGGTCTTTGGTTACCAATTATAGCGAGCCAGCCAGGAGGTCTGTGCCCATGGTGTATTGATCTCGATCAGGGGCGTCGCCATTTATACTTCCCAGCACATGCCAGAGTACATTTGGCTCCAGGATACTGGCAGGGATTCTCCCTGATATGCAGTGGCTGCCCTACAGCACGAGGCTGCTTGTCTTGGAGACATGTCCAGAGCAGTGGTATACAGTTCATGTCATTTGGGGGTAAGTCGCTCCAGCTTGCACAGGCTGGGAAATAGGTCTACTCCAACTGGGCTGCTCCCCTTAGCGGATGGGAGCCCCTCTGAGTCCATTCCCTCTTGAGAACTGGGGGCCTCCATGTGGGAGTGGAAGTGGAAGTTGACAAAATGCCTTCTCTGGCTTTCTGTCTTTGTGATTGGAGTGTTTATTTGTTCTTCATGTGTTTGTGTGTGTCAATGTGGTGTTAATCACGGCAGTCTGTGCTTTGGTTTGTGGGATCCTCTTTGTGATTCGTACATTGTAGGTGTGTGAAACAGCACTTGCATTGAGTACTTGAGACGTCTTTGGTCAGTAACGGAGCTTGCATATGATCCAACTAGGTATCATTCCCTCCTGCATTGTGTTTCAGCTGTGGTGGAACATTGGTTGACATATTCCCTTTCCAATGGGTAGGAATCTGCCCTTTGGTGCCTGGGAACTGCGATCCTGAGAGACCTTTTGGCATTGCATTTGTCTCTCTGCTATTGGATAACACCTGCTGTGATAGGCAGAGCTCTAGTCCATCTTGTAGTCCGCTAAGGGACAAGCAAGTATTTTTTTTTTTTTACATTGCATGGCCAGCATATTCTACAGATTCTGGTGAAACATGGCATCAAATGAATCATTTTCATATCTCCAAAACCAGTCTATGTAAAATATTCAGGTAGAGAAAGTTTGTTCAGTGAAATCCTTTTGGTTTTCATCATTGTGACCCTGAGAAAACGAGCATATTTCCAGGAGACATGTGGAAGTTAATGAAGCAAATTGAACTTTTCCTAATTTCTTTGCTTTTTACTTTTTGGCTCTTTCTGCTTCCCAGGTCAGTAGGCATGACAACTGTGGTCCTGATTCCCTATCTTTCAATTTGCATGCTGTTTGTCGTTTTGTTGTTAAAATGAGGGAACGTAGTTCGAAAACATTGAGGATGTTGTTCATCCTCACCCTTTGCTTTGGTCCTCAGGACTGAGAGTTTCTTTTGTGCATGTACTTTTGCGTTTGTTTTGTGTGAAAATGTTGTGGCTCTGGGAAACTCAAATGTGCTTCCCCAACGTACCCCTTTCAGGTGCATTCTCCAGATTTGGGCCACTTTTAGGGATAAGGCAATTGACATCAACTGCCGAGTTGATGTGTAAATGAGCTCCACTTCACTGAAAGGGAAGCACTTACCTATTCAATACTTCCTCCTCTGGAGAGAATTGGCCTCCATGGATTTCAGGTCCTGATGATCTGGCAAATAGCTAGTACTGAACTGATATCTGGTATGGAAGCTGCCTTAAGCTTCTTGCATTCTGAAGTATAAACCTTCTGCAGTCCCTAGGTTTCTTAGAGATCCAAAAAGACCTTATATCTGTTGCCAATTTGACAGCAAGGACCATAAGTTGAAATGATGACACTTGAAGTCTTTCTAAATGGCCTCTCTAGATTTGGGGAGCATGAAACTTCACCAAGGTAAGTGGCAAGCATTCCTTGACTCTCCAGGTCATTTCAAAGAGGATAGAGGATTGGAACATTGGATGCTGGGCACATCTAAGATTCCCTACCTTTGCCTACTTAGCAGAAGGTCTCAAAAGCATCCGTTTGCAATCAGAAATGCTGGTATGGCATCCATCTGACAATTGCTTGCTTCTTGGTTTTCACTAAGTGAAGGTGTTAAGGACTTGAGGATTGTAATCGAAGTATGTAATTAAAGCTAAGAAACTCATGAAAAGGAACACATTTCAGGATAGAGTAGGAAGGTGGGATAAATGTGTTGAGCCAAAAACCAACATTTGATGCATCATTGGGCTGAAACGAAACTCCACTTCGGGAAATGGATACTGTTATTAAAAATGCGTTTTTTTTCAAGGCTGGATTGGGTTCCCCTCTGCCAAGAGAACACGTTTACTTGCAATGCTGCTTTCAATAACATGGTATGTGAACTGTCCTGCCTTTAAGGGATCTCGATTTGCTTTTAAGATCTCTTCTCACTTTGGAGAAGAAAGAAGAATTCTCTTCAAAGGACTGATGAGCTTATTGGACCAGGTGTTTTGAAATATTTTGTTAACTTTGGATTAGTTGCGGGGCCCTTAAGGCAACTCAAGGAGGACTATTTCAGTCGTATATCTGGTATGGAAATTACAGAGAAAACATTGTGAAATGGGGGAGAAGCTTCTCCAATTACACAGGATGGATACATGGCACACCTGTCGATATTCTAGAAAGGGTACAAAGTTTCTGAAATGCAGGTATGCCTTGGGATAATCAGTCAGCCATGCTGACGGTTACATGAGAGCCACTTGATTAAGCTTCCTTCGCAACCCCTTGTCATGCGATCTTTAACCTTGCCTCTTTAAGTGTCTAACAGATAGTTAGGCTGAGGCTTTCCCAAAGTGCTTCAACTTCAAGAAGACTCTTACCAATGCAGTTTTGACAAACTGAGTAAACAGATGCATATGCTACTAACGTTTATGGATTTGCTTCGCAATAATGCTGATTTTGATCTGTGTTCTCCCGTTAAGGGAAGCTCTTCCCCTCAACTTCCTAACAACTTACAACAATTTCTTCCCTTCTGCTTCTGCGTGTCTGGATTACCTGCCAGAACGTCTCCCCCAGAGTGCCACCCTCACGCTGCTTTTCAGGCTTATTCTCCTGGATTCCTTATACAAGTTTATATAAGACTTGGATCAAGACTTGCAACGTGGCATTGCTTCCAACTCAGAATGCACTGTAGGGCTTTGCTTTCCTGCAGCAGGACGTAGCTAGAGTGGTCGTCACCCCATTCCCTGAAAGACTTGGGAAAAGATGAACCAGGAATCTAGGTTGAAAGCAAGTCCCCTAAAACAGAGATCCACTGCTGAGTTTATGATTAACCACTCTACCCAAATCATACCCATATATTCTCCTCAGGGTTGCAGAGGACCAAAGAAAAGGGGGAATTGTACCATAGCCAGCTGAATGCAGCCCTTCCCAGGCAGCCCTTGCTGTGCACTGTGACCCACTGCCCCGTTACCAGGCAATGGTTACCAGGAGACCACTAATGCCACTGTGACCACCCTGCTCAGCCATTGGTGGGCAGTGTAGTGGGCCCCTGCCCCAAGCAAGCCACTGTCTGTCAGCCATCTTTAGTGGGGGCCCTTTGTTAGGCAGCAGTCAGTGGAGTGCTGCCCCTTCAGACCTGGAGCATGAGGTAAGAGGCAAGTGCCAGCCTTCTCCCCAGCATTCTTCTGCTCACACGGCCTTGGGCCAGCTTGTGTGATGGGGAGCCCAGAGAACAGGCTGGGGGTGTGTCCTGCAGGGCTCCAGAGCCAAGGCCATGAATGACCATTGGCCCAGACCAGGCCTTGAGGCAGTGTTGAACCTCTACCACACACCGCCACTGTGACCCTAAGGGTATGGCTCACAGTCTGGGGTACCTGACCACCACTGTTTGGGTGGCCTGAGGAGCATTAAGACCTGTTGGGTCATGTGCACCCGGCTCCCTCAGTGATGAGAGCTAGCAAGCGTCTGGGACCTGGCCCTGAGGGAGCCACCAAGGCAGAGCTGCCTCCTCTGTGAGGCGTGGGCAGTGGTGGGAGGACCCAGACCAGCTCCTGGACAAACCCTCCATGGCAGGAGGACCACCACCCCTCCCAGGGACCCCTTTCTCTTAGGTGGGTCTGGACCTCAGAGGGTGAGTCTTGTGCCTTGGGACCTTGCCCTTTCTTGTCACCCAGAGAGTGACATTTGTTTGCTGGAGATTGATAGGATCATTGAGACCTGACTATGACCTGTCCTCAAGAACAATGGATCGGACAGGGAGAAGTTTTCAACGAAAAGCCACACCCCTCCATCACCTTACCTCTAAGAGGGCTTTGCTAAAAGCTTTCAAGGTTGGGGATTACCCAGCATAAGCCACCCATTTCCTTGAATGTCTCAACAACAAATATTTCTCGGCTCCAAAGTCCAATGTTTTGCTGCTGTTTGGCCTCACTGTGCGTCGGGCACACATCCTGGTCTTTGGTTACCAATTATAGCGAGCCAGCCAGGAGGTCTGTGCCCATGGTGTATTGATCTCGATCAGGGGCGTCGCCATTTATACTTCCCAGCACATGCCAGAGTACATTTGGCTCCAGGATACTGGCAGGGATTCTCCCTGATATGCAGTGGCTGCCCTACAGCACGAGGCTGCTTGTCTTGGAGACATGTCCAGAGCAGTGGTATACAGTTCATGTCATTTGGGGGTAAGTCGCTCCAGCTTGCACAGGCTGGGAAATAGGTCTACTCCAACTGGGCTGCTCCCCTTAGCGGATGGGAGCCCCTCTGAGTCCATTCCCTCTTGAGAACTGGGGGCCTCCATGTGGGAGTGGAAGTGGAAGTTGACAAAATGCCTTCTCTGGCTTTCTGTCTTTGTGATTGGAGTGTTTATTTGTTCTTCATGTGTTTGTGTGTGTCAATGTGGTGTTAATCACGGCAGTCTGTGCTTTGGTTTGTGGGATCCTGTTTGTGATTCGTACATTGTAGGTGTGTGAAACAGCACTTGCATTGAGTACTTGAGACGTCTTTGGTCAGTAACGGAGCTTGCATATGATCCAACTAGGTATCATTCCCTCCTGCATTGTGTTTCAGCTGTGGTGGAACATTGGTTGACATATTCCCTTTCCAATGGGTAGGAATCTGCCCTTTGGTGCCTGGGAACTGCGATCCTGAGAGACCTTTTGGCATTGCATTTGTCTCTCTGCTATTGGATAACACCTGCTGTGATCAGCAGAGCTCTAGTCCATCTTGTAGTCCGCTAAGGGACAAGCAAGTATTTTTTTTTTTTTTACATTGCATGGCCAGCATATTCTACAGATTCTGGTGAAACATGGCATCAAATGAATCATTTTCATATCTCCAAAACCAGTCTATGTAAAATATTCAGGTAGAGAAAGTTTGTTCAGTGAAATCCTTTTGGTTTTCATCATTGTGACCCTGAGAAAACGAGCATATTTCCAGGAGACATGTGGAAGTTAATGAAGCAAATTGAACTTTTCCTAATTTCTTTGCTTTTTACTTTTTGGCTCTTTCTGCTTCCCAGGTCAGTAGGCATGACAACTGTGGTCCTGATTCCCTATCTTTCAATTTGCATGCTGTTTGTCGTTTTGTTGTTAAAATGAGGGAACGTAGTTCGAAAACATTGAGGATGTTGTTCATCCTCACCCTTTGCTTTGGTCCTCAGGACTGAGAGTTTCTTTTGTGCATGTACTTTTGCGTTTGTTTTGTGTGAAAGTGTTGTGGCTCTGGGAAACTCAAATGTGCTTCCCCAACGTACCCCTTTCAGGTGCATTCTCCAGATTTGGGCCACTTTTAGGGATAAGGCAATTGACATCAACTGCCGAGTTGATGTGTAAATGAGCTCCACTTCACTGAAAGGGAAGCACTTACCTATTCAATACTTCCTCCTCTGGAGAGAATTGGCCTCCATGGATTTCAGGTCCTGATGATCTGGCAAATAGCTAGTACTGAACTGATATCTGGTATGGAAGCTGCCTTAAGCTTCTTGCATTCTGAAGTATAAACCTTCTGCAGTCCCTAGGTTTCTTAGAGATCCAAAAAGACCTTATATCTGTTGCCAATTTGACAGCAAGGACCATAAGTTGAAATGATGACACTTGAAGTCTTTCTAAATGGCCTCTCTAGATTTGGGTAGCATGAAACTTCACCAAGGTAAGTGGCAAGCATTCCTTGACTCTCCAGGTCATTTCAAAGAGGATAGAGGATTGGAACATTGGATGCTGGGCACATCTAAGATTCCCTACCTTTGCCTACTTAGCAGAAGGTCTCAAAAGCATCCGTTTGCAATCAGAAATGCTGGTATGGCATCCAGCTGACAATTGCTTGCTTCTTGGTTTTCACTAAGTGAAGGTGTTAAGGACTTGAGGATTGTAATCGAAATATGTAATTAAAGCTAAGAAACTCATGAAAAGGAACACATTTCAGGATAGAGTAGGAAGGTGGGATAAATGTGTTGAGCCAAAAACCAACATTTGATGCATCATTGTGCTGAAACGAAACTCCACTTCGGGAAATGGACACTGTTATTAAAAATGCGTTTTTTTCAAGGCTGGATTGGGTTCCCCTCTGCCAAGAGAACACGTTTACTTGCAATGCTGCTTTCAATAACATGGTATGTGAACTGTCCTGCCTTTAAGGGATCTCGATTTGCTTTTAAGATCTCTTCTCACTTTGGAGAAGAAAGAAGAATTCTCTTCAAAGGACTGATGAGCTTATTGGACCAGGTGTTTTGAAATATTTTGTTAACTTTGGATTAGTTGCGGGGCCCTTAAGGCAACTCAAGGAGGACTATTTCAGTCGTATATCTGGTATGGAAATTACAGAGAAAACATTGTGAAATGGGGGAGAAGCTTCTCCAATTACACAGGATGGATACATGGCACACCTGTCGATATTCTAGAAAGGGTACAAAGTTTCTGAAATGCAGGTATGCCTTGGGATAATCAGTCAGCCATGCTGACGGTTACATGAGAGCCACTTGATTAAGCTTCCTTCGCAACCCCTTGTCATGCGATCTTTAACCTTGCCTCTTTAAGTGTCTAACAGATAGTTAGGCTGAGGCTTTCCCAAAGTGCTTCAACTTCAAGAAGACTCTTACCAATGCAGTTTTGACAAACTGAGTAAACAGATGCATATGCTACTAACGTTTATGGATTTGCTTCGCAATAATGCTGATTTTGATCTGTGTTCTCCCGTTAAGGGAAGCTCTTCCCCTCAACTTCCTAACAACTTACAACAATTTCTTCCCTTCTGCTTCTGCGTGTCTGGATTACCTGCCAGAACGTCTCCCCCAGAGTGCCACCCTCACGCTGCTTTTCAGGCTTATTCTCCTGGATTCCTTATACAAGTTTATATAAGACTTGGATCAAGACTTGCAACGTGGCATTGCTTCCAACTCAGAATGCACTGTAGGGCTTTGCTTTCCTGCAGCAGGACGTAGCTAGAGTGGTCGTCACCCCATTCCCTGAAAGACTTGGGAAAAGATGAACCAGGAATCTAGGTTGAAAGCAAGTCCCCTAAAACAGAGATCCACTGCTGAGTTTATGATTAACCACTCTATCCAAATCATACCCACATATTCTCCTCAGGGTTGCAGAGGACCAAAGAAAAGGGGGAATTGTACCATAGCCAGCTGAATGCAGCCCTTCCCAGGCAGCCCTTGCTGTGCACTGTGACCCACTGCCCCGTTACCAGGCAATGGTTACCAGGAGACCACTAATGCCACTGTGACCACCCTGCTCAGCCATTGGTGGGCAGTGTAGTGGGCCCCTGCCCCAAGCAAGCCACTGTCTGTCAGCCATCTTTAGTGGGGGCCCTTTGTTAGGCAGCAGTCAGTGGAGTGCTGCCCCTTCAGACCTGGAGCATGAGGTAAGAGGCAAGTGCCAGCCTTCTCCCCAGCATTCTTCTGCTCACACGGCCTTGGGCCAGCTTGTGTGATGGGGAGCCCAGAGAACAGGCTGGGGGTGTGTCCTGCAGGGCTCCAGAGCCAAGGCCATGAATGACCATTGGCCCAGACCAGGCCTTGAGGCAGTGTTGAACCTCTACCACACACCGCCACTGTGACCCTAAGGGTATGGCTCACAGTCTGGGGTACCTGACCACCACTGTTTGGGTGGCCTGAGGAGCATTAAGACCTGTTGGGTCATGTGCACCCGGCTCCCTCAGTGATGAGAGCTAGCAAGCGTCTGGGACCTGGCCCTGAGGGAGCCACCAAGGCAGAGCTGCCTCCTCTGTGAGGCGTGGGCAGTGGTGGGAGGACCCAGACCAGCTCCTGGACAAACCCTCCATGGCAGGAGGACCACCACCCCTCCCAGGGACCCCTTTCTCTTAGGTGGGTCTGGACCTCAGAGGGTGAGTCTTGTGCCTTGGGACCTTGCCCTTTCTTGTCACCCAGAGAGTGACATTTGTTTGCTGGAGATTGATAGGATCATTGAGACCTGACTATGACCTGTCCTCAAGAACAATGGATCGGACAGGGAGAAGTTTTCAACGAAAAGCCACACCCCTCCATCACCTTACCTCTAAGAGGGCTTTGCTAAAAGCTTTCAAGGTTGGGGATTACCCAGCATAAGCCACCCATTTCCTTGAATGTCTCAACAACAAATATTTCTCGGCTCCAAAGTCCAATGTTTTGCTGCTGTTTGGCCTCACTGTGCGTCGGGCACACATCCTGGTCTTTGGTTACCAATTATAGCGAGCCAGCCAGGAGGTCTGTGCCCATGGTGTATTGATCTCGATCAGGGGCGTCGCCATTTATACTTCCCAGCACATGCCAGAGTACATTTGGCTCCAGGATACTGGCAGGGATTCTCCCTGATATGCAGTGGCTGCCCTACAGCACGAGGCTGCTTGTCTTGGAGACATGTCCAGAGCAGTGGTATACAGTTCATGTCATTTGGGGGTAAGTCGCTCCAGCTTGCACAGGCTGGGAAATAGGTCTACTCCAACTGGGCTGCTCCCCTTAGCGGATGTGAGCCCCTCTGAGTCCATTCCCTCTTGAGAACTGGGGGCCTCCATGTGGGAGTGGAAGTGGAAGTTGACAAAATGCCTTCTCTGGCTTTCTGTCTTTGTGATTGGAGTGTTTATTTGTTCTTCATGTGTTTGTGTGTGTCAATGTGGTGTTAATCACGGCAGTCTGTGCTTTGGTTTGTGGGATCCTCTTTGTGATTCGTACATTGTAGGTGTGTGAAACAGCACTTGCATTGAGTACTTGAGACGTCTTTGGTCAGTAACGGAGCTTGCATATGATCCAACTAGGTATCATTCCCTCCTGCATTGTGTTTCAGCTGTGGTGGAACATTGGTTGACATATTCCCTTTCCAATGGGTAGGAATCTGCCCTTTGGTGCCTGGGAACTGCGATCCTGAGAGACCTTTTGGCATTGCATTTGTCTCTCTGCTATTGGATAACACCTGCTGTGATCAGCAGAGCTCTAGTCCATCTTGTAGTCCGCTAAGGGACAAGCAAGTATTTTTTTTTTTTTACATTGCATGGCCAGCATATTCTACAGATTCTGGTGAAACATGGCATCAAATGAATCATTTTCATATCTCCAAAACCAGTCTCTGTAAAATATTCAGGTAGAGAAAGTTTGTTCAGTGAAATCCTTTTGGTTTTCATCATTGTGACCCTGAGAAAACGAGCATATTTCCAGGAGACATGTGGAAGTTAATGAAGCAAATTGAACTTTTCCTAATTTCTTTGCTTTTTACTTTTTGGCTCTTTCTGCTTCCCAGGTCAGTAGGCATGACAACTGTGGTCCTGATTCCCTATCTTTCAATTTGCATGCTGTTTGTCGTTTTGTTGTTAAAATGAGGGAACGTAGTTCGAAAACATTGAGGATGTTGTTCATCCTCACCCTTTGCTTTGGTCCTCAGGACTGAGAGTTTCTTTTGTGCATGTACTTTTGCGTTTGTTTTGTGTGAAAGTGTTGTGGCTCTGGGAAACTCAAATGTGCTTCCCCAACGCACCCCTTTCAGGTGCATTCTCCAGATTTGGGCCACTTTTAGGGATAAGGCAATTGACATCAACTGCCGAGTTGATGTGTAAATGAGCTCCACTTCACTGAAAGGGAAGCACTTACCTATTCAATACTTCCTCCTCTGGAGAGAATTGGCCTCCATGGATTTCAGGTCCTGATGATCTGGCAAATAGCTAGTACTGAACTGATATCTGGTATGGAAGCTGCCTTAAGCTTCTTGCATTCTGAAGTATAAACCTTCTGCAGTCCCTAGGTTTCTTAGAGATCCAAAAAGACCTTATATCTGTTGCCAATTTGACAGCAAGGACCATAAGTTGAAATGATGACACTTGAAGTCTTTCTAAATGGCCTCTCTAGATTTGGGTAGCATGAAACTTCACCAAGGTAAGTGGCAAGCATTCCTTGACTCTCCAGGTCATTTCAAAGAGGATAGAGGATTGGAACATTGGATGCTGGGCACATCTAAGATTCCCTACCTTTGCCTACTTAGCAGAAGGTCTCAAAAGCATCCGTTTGCAATCAGAAATGCTGGTATGGCATCCAGCTGACAATTGCTTGCATCTTGGTTTTCACTAAGTGAAGGTGTTAAGGACTTGAGGATTGTAATCGAAATATGTAATTAAAGCTAAGAAACTCATGAAAAGGAACACATTTCAGGATAGAGTAGGAAGGTGGGATAAATGTGTTGAGCCAAAAACCAACATTTGATGCATCATTGGGCTGAAACGAAACTCCACTTCGGGAAATGGATACTGTTATTAAAAATGCGTTTTTTTCAAGGCTGGATTGGGTTCCCCTCTGCCAAGAGAACACGTTTACTTGCAATGCTGCTTTCAATAACATGGTATGTGAACTGTCCTGCCTTTAAGGGATCTCGATTTGCTTTTAAGATCTCTTCTCACTTTGGAGAAGAAAGAAGAATTCTCTTCAAAGGACTGATGAGCTTATTGGACCAGGTGTTTTGAAATATTTTTTTAACTTTGGATTAGTTGCGGGGCCCTTAAGGCAACTCAAGGAGGACTATTTCAGTCGTATATCTGGTATGGAAATTACAGAGAAAACATTGTGAAATGGGGGAGAAGCTTCTCCAATTACACAGGATGGATACATGGCACACCTGTCGATATTCTAGAAAGGGTACAAAGTTTCTGAAATGCAGGTATGCCTTGGGATAATCAGTCAGCCATGCTGACGGTTACATGAGAGCCACTTGATTAAGCTTCCTTCGCAACCCCTTGTCATGCAATCTTTAACCTTGCCTCTTTAAGTGTCTAACAGATAGTTAGGCTGAGGCTTTCCCAAAGTGCTTCAACTTCAAGAAGACTCTTACCAATGCAGTTTTGACAAACTGAGTAAACAGATGCATATGCTACTAACGTTTATGGATTTGCTTCGCAATAATGCTGATTTTGATCTGTGTTCTCCCGTTAAGGGAAGCTCTTCCCCTCAACTTCCTAACAACTTACAACAATTTCTTCCCTTCTGCTTCTGCGTGTCTGGATTACCTGCCAGAACGTCTCCCCCAGAGTGCCACCCTCACGCTGCTTTTCAGGCTTATTCTCCTGGATTCCTTATACAAGTTTATATAAGACTTGGATCAAGACTTGCAACGTGGCATTGCTTCCAACTCAGAATGCACTGTAGGGCTTTGCTTTCCTCCAGCAGCACGTAGCTAGAGTGGTCGTCACCCCATTCCCTGAAAGACTTGGGAAAAGATGAACCAGGAATCTAGGTTGAAAGCAAGTCCCCTAAAACAGAGATCCGCTGCTGAGTTTATGATTAACCACTCTATCCAAATCATACCCACATATTCTCCTCAGGGTTGCAGAGGACCAAAGAAAAGGGGGAATTGTACCATAGCCAGCTGAATGCAGCCCTTCCCAGGCAGCCCTTGCTGTGCACTGTGACCCACTGCCCCGTTACCAGGCAATGGTTACCAGGAGACCACTAATGCCACTGTGACCACCCTGCTCAGCCATTGGTGGGCAGTGTAGTGGGCCCCTGCCCCAAGCAAGCCACTGTCTGTCAGCCATCTTTAGTGGGGGCCCTTTGTTAGGCAGCAGTCAGTGGAGTGCTGCCCCTTCAGACCTGGAGCATGAGGTAAGAGGCAAGTGCCAGCCTTCTCCCCAGCATTCTTCTGCTCACACGGCCTTGGGCCAGCTTGTGTGGTGGGGAGCCCAGAGAACAGGCTGGGGGTGTGTCCTGCAGGGCTCCAGAGCCAAGGCCATGAATGACCATTGGCCCAGACCAGGCCTTGAGGCAGTGTTGAACCTCTACCACACACCGCCACTGTGACCCTAAGGGTATGGCTCACAGTCTGGGGTACCTGACCACCACTGTTTGGGTGGCCTGAGGAGCATTAAGACCTGTTGGGTCATGTGCACCCGGCTCCCTCAGTGATGAGAGCTAGCAAGCGTCTGGGACCTGGCCCTGAGGGAGCCACCAAGGCAGAGCTGCCTCCTCTGTGAGGCGTGGGCAGTGGTGGGAGGACCCAGACCAGCTCCTGGACAAACCCTCCATGGCAGGAGGACCACCACCCCTCCCAGGGACCCCTTTCTCTTAGGTGGGTCTGGACCTCAGAGGGTGAGTCTTGTGCCTTGGGACCTTGCCCTTTCTTGTCACCCAGAGAGTGACATTTGTTTGCTGGAGATTGATAGGATCATTGAGACCTGACTATGACCTGTCCTCAAGAACAATGGATCGGACAGGGAGAAGTTTTCAACGAAAAGCCACACCCCTCCATCACCTTACCTCTAAGAGGGCTTTGCTAAAAGCTTTCAAGGTTGGGGATTACCCAGCATAAGCCACCCATTTCCTTGAATGTCTCAACAACAAATATTTCTCGGCTCCAAAGTCCAATGTTTTGCTGCTGTTTGGCCTCACTGTGCGTCGGGCACACATCCTGGTCTTTGGTTACCAATTATAGCGAGCCAGCCAGGAGGTCTGTGCCCATGGTGTATTGATCTCGATCAGGGGCGTCGCCATTTATACTTCCCAGCACATGCCAGAGTACATTTGGCTCCAGGATACTGGCAGGGATTCTCCCTGATATGCAGTGGCTGCCCTACAGCACGAGGCTGCTTGTCTTGGAGACATGTCCAGAGCAGTGGTATACAGTTCATGTCATTTGGGGGTAAGTCGCTCCAGCTTGCACAGGCTGGGAAATAGGTCTACTCCAACTGGGCTGCTCCCCTTAGCGGATGTGAGCCCCTCTGAGTCCATTCCCTCTTGAGAACTGGGGGCCTCCATGTGGGAGTGGAAGTGGAAGTTGACAAAATGCCTTCTCTGGCTTTCTGTCTTTGTGATTGGAGTGTTTATTTGTTCTTCATGTGTTTGTGTGTGTCAATGTGGTGTTAATCACGGCAGTCTGTGCTTTGGTTTGTGGGATCCTCTTTGTGATTCGTACATTGTAGGTGTGTGAAACAGCACTTGCATTGAGTACTTGAGACGTCTTTGGTCAGTAACGGAGCTTGCATATGATCCAACTAGGTATCATTCCCTCCTGCATTGTGTTTCAGCTGTGGTGGAACATTGGTTGACATATTCCCTTTCCAATGGGTAGGAATCTGCCCTTTGGTGCCTGGGAACTGCGATCCTGAGAGACCTTTTGGCATTGCATTTGTCTCTCTGCTATTGGATAACACCTGCTGTGATCAGCAGAGCTCTAGTCCATCTTGTAGTCCGCTAAGGGACAAGCAAGTATTTTTTTTTTTTTTACATTGCATGGCCAGCATATTCTACAGATTCTGGTGAAACATGGCATCAAATGAATCATTTTCATATCTCCAAAACCAGTCTCTGTAAAATATTCAGGTAGAGAAAGTTTGTTCAGTGAAATCCTTTTGGTTTTCATCATTGTGACCCTGAGAAAACGAGCATATTTCCAGGAGACATGTGGAAGTTAATGAAGCAAATTGAACTTTTCCTAATTTCTTTGCTTTTTACTTTTTGGCTCTTTCTGCTTCCCAGGTCAGTAGGCATGACAACTGTGGTCCTGATTCCCTATCTTTCAATTTGCATGCTGTTTGTCGTTTTGTTGTTAAAATGAGGGAACGTAGTTCGAAAACATTGAGGATGTTGTTCATCCTCACCCTTTGCTTTGGTCCTCAGGACTGAGAGTTTCTTTTGTGCATGTACTTTTGCGTTTGTTTTGTGTGAAAGTGTTGTGGCTCTGGGAAACTCAAATGTGCTTCCCCAACGCACCCCTTTCAGGTGCATTCTCCAGATTTGGGCCACTTTTAGGGATAAGGCAATTGACATCAACTGCCGAGTTGATGTGTAAATGAGCTCCACTTCACTGAAAGGGAAGCACTTACCTATTCAATACTTCCTCCTCTGGAGAGAATTGGCCTCCATGGATTTCAGGTCCTGATGATCTGGCAAATAGCTAGTACTGAACTGATATCTGGTATGGAAGCTGCCTTAAGCTTCTTGCATTCTGAAGTATAAACCTTCTGCAGTCCCTAGGTTTCTTAGAGATCCAAAAAGACCTTATATCTGTTGCCAATTTGACAGCAAGGACCATAAGTTGAAATGATGACACTTGAAGTCTTTCTAAATGGCCTCTCTAGATTTGGGGAGCATGAAACTTCACCAAGGTAAGTGGCAAGCATTCCTTGACTCTCCAGGTCATTTCAAAGAGGATAGAGGATTGGAACATTGGATGCTGGGCACATCTAAGATTCCCTACCTTTGCCTACTTAGCAGAAGGTCTCAAAAGCATCCGTTTGCAATCAGAAATGCTGGTATGGCATCCATCTGACAATTGCTTGCTTCTTGGTTTTCACTAAGTGAAGGTGTTAAGGACTTGAGGATTGTAATTGAAATATGTAATTAAAGCTAAGAAACTCATGAAAAGGAACACATTTCAGGATAGAGTAGGAAGGTGGGATAAATGTGTTGAGCCAAAAACCAACATTTGATGCATCATTGGGCTGAAACGAAACTCCACTTCGGGAAATGGATACTGTTATTAAAAATGCGTTTTTTTCAAGGCTGGATTGGGTTCCCCTCTGCCAAGAGAACACGTTTACTTGCAATGCTGCTTTCAATAACATGGTATGTGAACTGTCCTGCCTTTAAGGGATCTCGATTTGCTTTTAAGATCTCTTCTCACTTTGGAGAAGAAAGAAGAATTCTCTTCAAAGGACTGATGAGCTTATTGGACCAGGTGTTTTGAAATAGTTTGTTAACTTTGGATTAGTTGCGGGGCCCTTAAGGCAACTCAAGGAGGACTATTTCAGTCGTATATCTGGTATGGAAATTACAGAGAAAACATTGTGAAATGGGGGAGAAGCTTCTCCAATTACACAGGATGGATACATGGCACACCTGTCGATATTCTAGAAAGGGTACAAAGTTTCTGAAATGCAGGTATGCCTTGGGATAATCAGTCAGCCATGCTGACGGTTACATGAGAGCCACTTGATTAAGCTTCCTTCGCAACCCCTTGTCATGCGATCTTTAACCTTGCCTCTTTAAGTGTCTAACAGATAGTTAGGCTGAGGCTTTCCCAAAGTGCTTCAACTTCAAGAAGACTCTTACCAATGCAGTTTTGACAAACTGAGTAAACAGATGCATATGCTACTAACGTTTATGGATTTGCTTCGCAATAATGCTGATTTTGATCTGTGTTCTCCCGTTAAGGGAAGCTCTTCCCCTCAACTTCCTAACAACTTACAACAATTTCTTCCCTTCTGCTTCTGCGTGTCTGGATTACCTGCCAGAACGTCTCCCCCAGAGTGCCACCCTCACGCTGCTTTTCAGGCTTATTCTCCTGGATTCCTTATACAAGTTTATATAAGACTTGGATCAAGACTTGCAACGTGGCATTGCTTCCAACTCAGAATGCACTGTAGGGCTTTGCTTTCCTCCAGCAGCACGTAGCTAGAGTGGTCGTCACCCCATTCCCTGAAAGACTTGGGAAAAGATGAACCAGGAATCTAGGTTGAAAGCAAGTCCCCTAAAACAGAGATCCGCTGCTGAGTTTATGATTAACCACTCTATCCAAATCATACCCACATATTCTCCTCAGGGTTGCAGAGGACCAAAGAAAAGGGGGAATTGTACCATAGCCAGCTGAATGCAGCCCTTCCCAGGCAGCCCTTGCTGTGCACTGTGACCCACTGCCCCGTTACCAGGCAATGGTTACCAGGAGACCACTAATGCCACTGTGACCACCCTGCTCAGCCATTGGTGGGCAGTGTAGTGGGCCCCTGCCCCAAGCAAGCCACTGTCTGTCAGCCATCTTTAGTGGGGGCCCTTTGTTAGGCAGCAGTCAGTGGAGTGCTGCCCCTTCAGACCTGGAGCATGAGGTAAGAGGCAAGTGCCAGCCTTCTCCCCAGCATTCTTCTGCTCACACGGCCTTGGGCCAGCTTGTGTGATGGGGAGCCCAGAGAACAGGCTGGGGGTGTGTCCTGCAGGGCTCCAGAGCCAAGGCCATGAATGACCATTGGCCCAGACCAGGCCTTGAGGCAGTGTTGAACCTCTACCACACACCGCCACTGTGACCCTAAGGGTATGGCTCACAGTCTGGGGTACCTGACCACCACTGTTTGGGTGGCCTGAGGAGCATTAAGACCTGTTGGGTCATGTGCACCCGGCTCCCTCAGTGATGAGAGCTAGCAAGCGTCTGGGACCTGGCCCTGAGGGAGCCACCAAGGCAGAGCTGCCTCCTCTGTGAGGCGTGGGCAGTGGTGGGAGGACCCAGACCAGCTCCTGGACAAACCCTCCATGGCAGGAGGACCACCACCCCTCCCAGGGACCCCTTTCTCTTAGGTGGGTCTGGACCTCAGAGGGTGAGTCTTGTGCCTTGGGACCTTGCCCTTTCTTGTCACCCAGAGAGTGACATTTGTTTGCTGGAGATTGATAGGATCATTGAGACCTGACTATGACCTGTCCTCAAGAACAATGGATCGGACAGGGAGAAGTTTTCAACGAAAAGCCACACCCCTCCATCACCTTACCTCTAAGAGGGCTTTGCTAAAAGCTTTCAAGGTTGGGGATTACCCAGCATAAGCCACCCATTTCCTTGAATGTCTCAACAACAAATATTTCTCGGCTCCAAAGTCCAATGTTTTGCTGCTGTTTGGCCTCACTGTGCGTCGGGCACACATCCTGGTCTTTGGTTACCAATTATAGCGAGCCAGCCAGGAGGTCTGTGCCCATGGTGTATTGATCTCGATCAGGGGCATCGCCATTTATACTTCCCAGCACATGCCAGAGTACATTTGGCTCCAGGATACTGGCAGGGATTCTCCCTGATATGCAGTGGCTGCCCTACAGCACGAGGCTGCTTGTCTTGGAGACATGTCCAGAGCAGTGGTATACAGTTCATGTCATTTGGGGGTAAGTCGCTCCAGCTTGCACAGGCTGGGAAATAGGTCTACTCCAACTGGGCTGCTCCCCTTAGCGGATGTGAGCCCCTCTGAGTCCATTCCCTCTTGAGAACTGGGGGCCTCCATGTGGGAGTGGAAGTGGAAGTTGACAAAATGCCTTCTCTGGCTTTCTGTCTTTGTGATTGGAGTGTTTATTTGTTCTTCATGTGTTTGTGTGTGTCAATGTGGTGTTAATCACGGCAGTCTGTGCTTTGGTTTGTGGGATCCTCTTTGTGATTCGTACATTGTAGGTGTGTGAAACAGCACTTGCATTGAGTACTTGAGACGTCTTTGGTCAGTAACGGAGCTTGCATATGATCCAACTAGGTATCATTCCCTCCTGCATTGTGTTTCAGCTGTGGTGGAACATTGGTTGACATATTCCCTTTCCAATGGGTAGGAATCTGCCCTTTGGTGCCTGGGAACTGCGATCCTGAGAGACCTTTTGGCATTGCATTTGTCTCTCTGCTATTGGATAACACCTGCTGTGATCAGCAGAGCTCTAGTCCATCTTGTAGTCCGCTAAGGGACAAGCAAGTATTTTTTTTTTTTTTACATTGCATGGCCAGCATATTCTACAGATTCTGGTGAAACATGGCATCAAATGAATCATTTTCATATCTCCAAAACCAGTCTATGTAAAATATTCAGTTAGAGAAAGTTTGTTCAGTGAAATCCTTTTGGTTTTCATCATTGTGACCCTGAGAAAACGAGCATATTTCCAGGAGACATGTGGAAGTTAATGAAGCAAATTGAACTTTTCCTAATTTCTTTGCTTTTTACTTTTTGGCTCTTTCTGCTTCCCAGGTCAGTAGGCATGACAACTGTGGTCCTGATTCCCTATCTTTCAATTTGCATGCTGTTTGTCGTTTTGTTGTTAAAATGAGGGAACGTAGTTCGAAAACATTGAGGATGTTGTTCATCCTCACCCTTTGCTTTGGTCCTCAGGACTGAGAGTTTCTTTTGTGCATGTACTTTTGCGTTTGTTTTGTGTGAAAGTGTTGTGGCTCTGGGAAACTCAAATGTGCTTCCCCAACGCACCCCTTTCAGGTGCATTCTCCAGATTTGGGCCACTTTTAGGGATAAGGCAATTGACATCAACTGCCGAGTTGATGTGTAAATGAGCTCCACTTCACTGAAAGGGAAGCACTTACCTATTCAATACTTCCTCCTCTGGAGAGAATTGGCCTCCATGGATTTCAGGTCCTGATGATCTGGCAAATAGCTAGTACTGAACTGATATCTGGTATGGAAGCTGCCTTAAGCTTCTTGCATTCTGAAGTATAAACCTTCTGCAGTCCCTAGGTTTCTTAGAGATCCAAAAAGACCTTATATCTGTTGCCAATTTGACAGCAAGGACCATAAGTTGAAATGATGACACTTGAAGTCTTTCTAAATGGCCTCTCTAGATTTGGGTAGCATGAAACTTCACCAAGGTAAGTGGCAAGCATTCCTTGACTCTCCAGGTCATTTCAAAGAGGATAGAGGATTGGAACATTGGATGCTGGGCACATCTAAGATTCCCTACCTTTGCCTACTTAGCAGAAGGTCTCAAAAGCATCCGTTTGCAATCAGAAATGCTGGTATGGCATCCATCTGACAATTGCTTGCTTCTTGGTTTTCACTAAGTGAAGGTGTTAAGGACTTGAGGATTGTAATTGAAATATGTAATTAAAGCTAAGAAACTCATGAAAAGGAACACATTTCAGGATAGAGTAGGAAGGTGGGATAAATGTGTTGAGCCAAAAACCAACATTTGATGCATCATTGGGCTGAAACGAAACTCCACTTCGGGAAATGGATACTGTTATTAAAAATGCGTTTTTTTCAAGGCTGGATTGGGTTCCCCTCTGCCAAGAGAACACGTTTACTTGCAATGCTGCTTTCAATAACATGGTATGTGAACTGTCCTGCCTTTAAGGGATCTCGATTTGCTTTTAAGATCTCTTCTCACTTTGGAGAAGAAAGAAGAATTCTCTTCAAAGGACTGATGAGCTTATTGGACCAGGTGTTTTGAAATATTTTTTTAACTTTGGATTAGTTGCGGGGCCCTTAAGGCAACTCAAGGAGGACTATTTCAGTCGTATATCTGGTATGGAAATTACAGAGAAAACATTGTGAAATGGGGGAGAAGCTTCTCCAATTACACAGGATGGATACATGGCACACCTGTCGATATTCTAGAAAGGGTACAAAGTTTCTGAAATGCAGGTATGCCTTGGGATAATCAGTCAGCCATGCTGACGGTTACATGAGAGCCACTTGATTAAGCTTCCTTCGCAACCCCTTGTCATGCGATCTTTAACCTTGCCTCTTTAAGTGTCTAACAGATAGTTAGGCTGAGGCTTTCCCAAAGTGCTTCAACTTCAAGAAGACTCTTACCAATGCAGTTTTGACAAACTGAGTAAACAGATGCATATGCTACTAACGTTTATGGATTTGCTTCGCAATAATGCTGATTTTGATCTGTGTTCTCCCGTTAAGGGAAGCTCTTCCCCTCAACTTCCTAACAACTTACAACAATTTCTTCCCTTCTGCTTCTGCGTGTCTGGATTACCTGCCAGAACGTCTCCCCCAGAGTGCCACCCTCACGCTGCTTTTCAGGCTTATTCTCCTGGATTCCTTATACAAGTTTATATAAGACTTGGATCAAGACTTGCAACGTGGCATTGCTTCCAACTCAGAATGCACTGTAGGGCTTTGCTTTCCTGCAGCAGGACGTAGCTAGAGTGGTCCTCACCCCATTCCCTGAAAGACTTGGGAAAAGATGAACCAGGAATCTAGGTTGAAAGCAAGTCCCCTAAAACAGAGATCCACTGCTGAGTTTATGATTAACCACTCTATCCAAATCATACCCACATATTCTCCTCAGGGTTGCAGAGGACCAAAGAAAAGGGGGAATTGTACCATAGCCAGCTGAATGCAGCCCTTCCCAGGCAGCCCTTGCTGTGCACTGTGACCCACTGCCCCGTTACCAGGCAATGGTTACCAGGAGACCACTAATGCCACTGTGACCACCCTGCTCAGCCATTGGTGGGCAGTGTAGTGGGCCCCTGCCCCAAGCAAGCCACTGTCTGTCAGCCATCTTTAGTGGGGGCCCTTTGTTAGGCAGCAGTCAGTGGAGTGCTGCCCCTTCAGACCTGGAGCATGAGGTAAGAGGCAAGTGCCAGCCTTCTCCCCAGCATTCTTCTGCTCACACGGCCTTGGGCCAGCTTGTGTGATGGGGAGCCCAGAGAACAGGCTGGGGGTGTGTCCTGCAGGGCTCCAGAGCCAAGGCCATGAATGACCATTGGCCCAGACCAGGCCTTGAGGCAGTGTTGAACCTCTACCACACACCGCCACTGTGACCCTAAGGGTATGGCTCACAGTCTGGGGTACCTGACCACCACTGTTTGGGTGGCCTGAGGAGCATTAAGACCTGTTGGGTCATGTGCACCCGGCTCCCTCAGTGATGAGAGCTAGCAAGCGTCTGGGACCTGGCCCTGAGGGAGCCACCAAGGCAGAGCTGCCTCCTCTGTGAGGCGTGGGCAGTGGTGGGAGGACCCAGACCAGCTCCTGGACAAACCCTCCATGGCAGGAGGACCACCACCCCTCCCAGGGACCCCTTTCTCTTAGGTGGGTCTGGACCTCAGAGGGTGAGTCTTGTGCCTTGGGACCTTGCCCTTTCTTGTCACCCAGAGAGTGACATTTGTTTGCTGGAGATTGATAGGATCATTGAGACCTGACTATGACCTGTCCTCAAGAACAATGGATCGGACAGGGAGAAGTTTTCAACGAAAAGCCACACCCCTCCATCACCTTACCTCTAAGAGGGCTTTGCTAAAAGCTTTCAAGGTTGGGGATTACCCAGCATAAGCCACCCATTTCCTTGAATGTCTCAACAACAAATATTTCTCGGCTCCAAAGTCCAATGTTTTGCTGCTGTTTGGCCTCACTGTGCGTCGGGCACACATCCTGGTCTTTGGTTACCAATTATAGCGAGCCAGCCAGGAGGTCTGTGCCCATGGTGTATTGATCTCGATCAGGGGCATCGCCATTTATACTTCCCAGCACATGCCAGAGTACATTTGGCTCCAGGATACTGGCAGGGATTCTCCCTGATATGCAGTGGCTGCCCTACAGCACGAGGCTGCTTGTCTTGGAGACATGTCCAGAGCAGTGGTATACAGTTCATGTCATTTGGGGGTAAGTCGCTCCAGCTTGCACAGGCTGGGAAATAGGTCTACTCCAACTGGGCTGCTCCCCTTAGCGGATGTGAGCCCCTCTGAGTCCATTCCCTCTTGAGAACTGGGGGCCTCCATGTGGGAGTGGAAGTGGAAGTTGACAAAATGCCTTCTCTGGCTTTCTGTCTTTGTGATTGGAGTGTTTATTTGTTCTTCATGTGTTTGTGTGTGTCAATGTGGTGTTAATCACGGCAGTCTGTGCTTTGGTTTGTGGGATCCTCTTTGTGATTCGTACATTGTAGGTGTGTGAAACAGCACTTGCATTGAGTACTTGAGACGTCTTTGGTCAGTAACGGAGCTTGCATATGATCCAACTAGGTATCATTCCCTCCTGCATTGTGTTTCAGCTGTGGTGGAACATTGGTTGACATATTCCCTTTCCAATGGGTAGGAATCTGCCCTTTGGTGCCTGGGAACTGCGATCCTGAGAGACCTTTTGGCATTGCATTTGTCTCTCTGCTATTGGATAACACCTGCTGTGATCAGCAGAGCTCTAGTCCATCTTGTAGTCCGCTAAGGGACAAGCAAGTATTTTTTTTTTTTTTACATTGCATGGCCAGCATATTCTACAGATTCTGGTGAAACATGGCATCAAATGAATCATTTTCATATCTCCAAAACCAGTCTATGTAAAATATTCAGTTAGAGAAAGTTTGTTCAGTGAAATCCTTTTGGTTTTCATCATTGTGACCCTGAGAAAACGAGCATATTTCCAGGAGACATGTGGAAGTTAATGAAGCAAATTGAACTTTTCCTAATTTCTTTGCTTTTTACTTTTTGGCTCTTTCTGCTTCCCAGGTCAGTAGGCATGACAACTGTGGTCCTGATTCCCTATCTTTCAATTTGCATGCTGTTTGTCGTTTTGTTGTTAAAATGAGGGAACGTAGTTCGAAAACATTGAGGATGTTGTTCATCCTCACCCTTTGCTTTGGTCCTCAGGACTGAGAGTTTCTTTTGTGCATGTACTTTTGCGTTTGTTTTGTGTGAAAGTGTTGTGGCTCTGGGAAACTCAAATGTGCTTCCCCAACGCACCCCTTTCAGGTGCATTCTCCAGATTTGGGCCACTTTTAGGGATAAGGCAATTGACATCAACTGCCGAGTTGATGTGTAAATGAGCTCCACTTCACTGAAAGGGAAGCACTTACCTATTCAATACTTCCTCCTCTGGAGAGAATTGGCCTCCATGGATTTCAGGTCCTGATGATCTGGCAAATAGCTAGTACTGAACTGATATCTGGTATGGAAGCTGCCTTAAGCTTCTTGCATTCTGAAGTATAAACCTTCTGCAGTCCCTAGGTTTCTTAGAGATCCAAAAAGACCTTATATCTGTTGCCAATTTGACAGCAAGGACCATAAGTTGAAATGATGACACTTGAAGTCTTTCTAAATGGCCTCTCTAGATTTGGGTAGCATGAAACTTCACCAAGGTAAGTGGCAAGCATTCCTTGACTCTCCAGGTCATTTCAAAGAGGATAGAGGATTGGAACATTGGATGCTGGGCACATCTAAGATTCCCTACCTTTGCCTACTTAGCAGAAGGTCTCAAAAGCATCCGTTTGCAATCAGAAATGCTGGTATGGCATCCATCTGACAATTGCTTGCTTCTTGGTTTTCACTAAGTGAAGGTGTTAAGGACTTGAGGATTGTAATTGAAATATGTAATTAAAGCTAAGAAACTCATGAAAAGGAACACATTTCAGGATAGAGTAGGAAGGTGGGATAAATGTGTTGAGCCAAAAACCAACATTTGATGCATCATTGGGCTGAAACGAAACTCCACTTCGGGAAATGGATACTGTTATTAAAAATGCGTTTTTTTCAAGGCTGGATTGGGTTCCCCTCTGCCAAGAGAACACGTTTACTTGCAATGCTGCTTTCAATAACATGGTATGTGAACTGTCCTGCCTTTAAGGGATCTCGATTTGCTTTTAAGATCTCTTCTCACTTTGGAGAAGAAAGAAGAATTCTCTTCAAAGGACTGATGAGCTTATTGGACCAGGTGTTTTGAAATATTTTTTTAACTTTGGATTAGTTGCGGGGCCCTTAAGGCAACTCAAGGAGGACTATTTCAGTCGTATATCTGGTATGGAAATTACAGAGAAAACATTGTGAAATGGGGGAGAAGCTTCTCCAATTACACAGGATGGATACATGGCACACCTGTCGATATTCTAGAAAGGGTACAAAGTTTCTGAAATGCAGGTATGCCTTGGGATAATCAGTCAGCCATGCTGACGGTTACATGAGAGCCACTTGATTAAGCTTCCTTCGCAACCCCTTGTCATGCGATCTTTAACCTTGCCTCTTTAAGTGTCTAACAGATAGTTAGGCTGAGGCTTTCCCAAAGTGCTTCAACTTCAAGAAGACTCTTACCAATGCAGTTTTGACAAACTGAGTAAACAGATGCATATGCTACTAACGTTTATGGATTTGCTTCGCAATAATGCTGATTTTGATCTGTGTTCTCCCGTTAAGGGAAGCTCTTCCCCTCAACTTCCTAACAACTTACAACAATTTCTTCCCTTCTGCTTCTGCGTGTCTGGATTACCTGCCAGAACGTCTCCCCCAGAGTGCCACCCTCACGCTGCTTTTCAGGCTTATTCTCCTGGATTCCTTATACAAGTTTATATAAGACTTGGATCAAGACTTGCAACGTGGCATTGCTTCCAACTCAGAATGCACTGTAGGGCTTTGCTTTCCTGCAGCAGGACGTAGCTAGAGTGGTCCTCACCCCATTCCCTGAAAGACTTGGGAAAAGATGAACCAGGAATCTAGGTTGAAAGCAAGTCCCCTAAAACAGAGATCCACTGCTGAGTTTATGATTAACCACTCTATCCAAATCATACCCACATATTCTCCTCAGGGTTGCAGAGGACCAAAGAAAAGGGGGAATTGTACCATAGCCAGCTGAATGCAGCCCTTCCCAGGCAGCCCTTGCTGTGCACTGTGACCCACTGCCCCGTTACCAGGCAATGGTTACCAGGAGACCACTAATGCCACTGTGACCACCCTGCTCAGCCATTGGTGGGCAGTGTAGTGGGCCCCTGCCCCAAGCAAGCCACTGTCTGTCAGCCATCTTTAGTGGGGGCCCTTTGTTAGGCAGCAGTCAGTGGAGTGCTGCCCCTTCAGACCTGGAGCATGAGGTAAGAGGCAAGTGCCAGCCTTCTCCCCAGCATTCTTCTGCTCACACGGCCTTGGGCCAGCTTGTGTGATGGGGAGCCCAGAGAACAGGCTGGGGGTGTGTCCTGCAGGGCTCCAGAGCCAAGGCCATGAATGACCATTGGCCCAGACCAGGCCTTGAGGCAGTGTTGAACCTCTACCACACACCGCCACTGTGACCCTAAGGGTATGGCTCACAGTCTGGGGTACCTGACCACCACTGTTTGGGTGGCCTGAGGAGCATTAAGACCTGTTGGGTCATGTGCACCTGGCTCCCTCAGTGATGAGAGCTAGCAAGCGTCTGGGACCTGGCCCTGAGGGAGCCACCAAGGCAGAGCTGCCTCCTCTGTGAGGCGTGGGCAGTGGTGGGAGGACCCAGACCTGCTCCTGGACAAACCCTCCATGGCAGGAGGACCACAACCCCTCCCAGGGACCCCTTTCTCTTAGGTGGGTCTGGACCTCAGAGGGTGAGTCTTGTGCCTTGGGACCTTGCCCTTTCTTGTCACCCAGAGAGTGACATTTGTTTGCTGGAGATTGATAGGATCATTGAGACCTGACTATGACCTGTCCTCAAGAACAATGGATCGGACAGGGAGAAGTTTTCAACGAAAAGCCACACCCCTCCATCACCTTACCTCTAAGAGGGCTTTGCTAAAAGCTTTCAAGGTTGGGGATTACCCAGCATAAGCCACCCATTTCCTTGAATGTCTCAACAACAAATATTTCTCGGCTCCAAAGTCCAATGTTTTGCTGCTGTTTGGCCTCACTGTGCGTCGGGCACACATCCTGGTCTTTGGTTACCAATTATAGCGAGCCAGCCAGGAGGTCTGTGCCCATGGTGTATTGATCTCGATCAGGGGCGTCGCCATTTATACTTCCCAGCACATGCCAGAGTACATTTGGCTCCAGGATACTGGCAGGGATTCTCCCTGATATGCAGTGGCTGCCCTACAGCACGAGGCTGCTTGTCTTGGAGACATGTCCAGAGCAGTGGTATACAGTTCATGTCATTTGGGGGTAAGTCGCTCCAGCTTGCACAGGCTGGGAAATAGGTCTACTCCAACTGGGCTGCTCCCCTTAGCGGATGTGAGCCCCTCTGAGTCCATTCCCTCTTGAGAACTGGGGGCCTCCATGTGGGAGTGGAAGTGGAAGTTGACAAAATGCCTTCTCTGGCTTTCTGTCTTTATGATTGGAGTGTTTATTTGTTCTTCATGTGTTTGTGTGTGTCAATGTGGTGTTAATCACGGCAGTCTGTGCTTTGGTTTGTGGGATCCTCTTTGTGATTCGTACATTGTAGGTGTGTGAAACAGCACTTGCATTGAGTACTTGAGACGTCTTTGGTCAGTAACGGAGCTTGCATATGATCCAACTAGGTATCATTCCCTCCTGCATTGTGTTTCAGCTGTGGTGGAACATTGGTTGACATATTCCCTTTCCAATGGGTAGGAATCTGCCCTTTGGTGCCTGGGAACTGCGATCCTGAGAGACCTTTTGGCATTGTATTTGTCTCTCTGCTATTGGATAACACCTGCTGTGATCAGCAGAGCTCTAGTCCATCTTGTAGTCCGCTAAGGGACAAGCAAGTATTTTTTTTTTTTTTTTACATTGCATGGCCAGCATATTCTACAGATTCTGGTGAAACATGGCATCAAATGAATCATTTTCATATCTCCAAAACCAGTCTATGTAAAATATTCAGTTAGAGAAAGTTTGTTCAGTGAAATCCTTTTGGTTTTCATCATTGTGACCCTGAGAAAACGAGCATATTTCCAGGAGACATGTGGAAGTTAATGAAGCAAATTGAACTTTTCCTAATTTCTTTGCTTTTTACTTTTTGGCTCTTTCTGCTTCCCAGGTCAGTAGGCATGACAACTGTGGTCCTGATTCCCTATCTTTCAATTTGCATGCTGTTTGTCGTTTTGTTGTTAAAATGAGGGAACGTAGTTCGAAAACATTGAGGATGTTGTTCATCCTCACCCTTTGCTTTGGTCCTCAGGACTGAGAGTTTCTTTTGTGCATGTACTTTTGCGTTTGTTTTGTGTGAAAGTGTTGTGGCTCTGGGAAACTCAAATGTGCTTCCCCAACGCACCCCTTTCAGGTGCATTCTCCAGATTTGGGCCACTTTTAGGGATAAGGCAATTGACATCAACTGCCGAGTTGATGTGTAAATGAGCTCTATTTCACTGAAAGGGAAGCACTTACCTATTCAATACTTCCTCCTCTGGAGAGAATTGGCCTCCATGGATTTCAGGTCCTGATGATCTGGCAAATAGCTAGTACTGAACTATATCTGGTATGGAAGCTGCCTTAAGCTTCTTGCATTCTGAAGTATAAACCTTCTGCAGTCCCTAGGTTTCTTAGAGATCCAAAAAGACCTTATATCTGTTGCCAATTTGACAGCAAGGACCATAAGTTGAAATGATGACACTTGAAGTCTTTCTAAATGGCCTCTCTAGATTTGGGTAGCATGAAACTTCACCAAGGTAAGTGGCAAACATTCCTTGACTCTCCGGGTCATTTCAAAGAGGATAGAGGATTGGAACATTGGATGCTGGGCACATCTAAGATTCCCTACCTTTGCCTACTTAGCAGAAGGTCTCAAAAGCATCCGTTTGCAATCAGAAATGCTGGTATGGCATCCAGCTGACAATTGCTTGCTTCTTGGTTTTCACTAAGTGAAGGTGTTAAGGACTTGAGGATTGTAATTGAAATATGTAATTAAAGCTAAGAAACTCATGAAAAGGAACACATTTCAGGATAGAGTAGGAAGGTGGGATAAATGTGTTGAGCCAAAAACCAACATTTGATGCATCATTGGGCTGAAACGAAACTCCACTTCGGGAAATGGATACTGTTATGAAAAATGCGTTTTTTTCAAGGCTGGATTGGGTTCCCCTCTGCCAAGAGAACACGTTTACTTGCAATGCTGCTTTCAATACCATGGTATGTGAACTGTCCTGCCTTTAAGGGATCTCGATTTGCTTTTAAGATCTCTTCTCACTTTGGAGAAGAAAGAAGAATTCTCTTCAAAGGACTGATGAGCTTATTGGACCAGGTGTTTTGAAATATTTTGTTAACTTTGGATTAGTTGCGGGGCCCTTAAGGCAACTCAAGGAGGACTATTTCAGTCGTATATCTGGTATGGAAATTACAGGGAAAACATTGTGAAATGGGGGAGAAGCTTCTCCAATTACACAGGATGGATACATGGCACACCTGTCGATATTCTAGAAAGGGTACAAAGTTTCTGAAATGCAGGTATGCCTTGGGATAATCGGTCAGCCATGCTGACGGTTACATGAGAGCCACTTGATTAAGCTTCCTTCGCAACCCCTTGTCATGCGATCTTTAACCTTGCCTCTTTAAGTGTCTAACAGATAGTTAGGCTGAGGCTTTCCCAAAGTGCTTCAACTTCAAGAAGACTCTTACCAATGCAGTTTTGACAAACTGAGTAAACAGATGCATATGCTACTAACGTTTATGGATTTGCTTCGCAATAATGCTGATTTTGATCTGTGTTCTCCCGTTAAGGGAAGCTCTTCCCCTCAACTTCCTAACAACTTACAACAATGTCTTCCCTTCTGCTTCTGCGTGTCTGGATTACCTGCCAGAACGTCTCCCCCAGAGTGCCACCCTCACGCTGCTTTTCAGGCTTATTCTCCTGGATTCCTTATACAAGTTTATATAAGACTTGGATCAAGACTTGCAACGTGGCATTGCTTCCAACTCAGAATGCACTGTAGGGCTTTGCTTTCCTCCAGCAGCACGTAGCTAGAGTGGTCGTCACCCCATTCCCTGAAAGACTTGGGAAAAGATGAACCAGGAATCTAGGTTGAAAGCAAGTCCCCTAAAACAGAGATCCGCTGCTGAGTTTATGATTAACCACTCTATCCAAATCATACCCACATATTCTCCTCAGGGTTGCAGAGGACCAAAGAAAAGGGGGAATTGTACCATAGCCAGCTGAATGCAGCCCTTCCCAGGCAGCCCTTGCTGTGCACTGTGACCCACTGCCCCGTTACCAGGCAATGGTTACCAGGAGACCACTAATGCCACTGTGACCACCCTGCTCAGCCATTGGTGGGCAGTGTAGTGGGCCCCTGCCCCAAGCAAGCCACTGTCTGTCAGCCATCTTTAGTGGGGGCCCTTTGTTAGGCAGCAGTCAGTGGAGTGCTGCCCCTTCAGACCTGGAGCATGAGGTAAGAGGCAAGTGCCAGCCTTCTCCCCAGCATTCTTCTGCTCACACGGCCTTGGGCCAGCTTGTGTGATGGGGAGCCCAGAGAACAGGCTGGGGGTGTGTCCTGCAGGGCTCCAGAGCCAAGGCCATGAATGACCATTGGCCCAGACCAGGCCTTGAGGCAGTGTTGAACCTCTACCACACACCGCCACTGTGACCCTAAGGGTATGGCTCACAGTCTGGGGTACCTGACCACCACTGTTTGGGTGGCCTGAGGAGCATTAAGACCTGTTGGGTCATGTGCACCCGGCTCCCTCAGTGATGAGAGCTAGCAAGCGTCTGGGACCTGGCCCTGAGGGAGCCACCAAGGCAGAGCTGCCTCCTCTGTGAGGCGTGGGGAGTGGTGGGAGGACCCAGACCTGCTCCTGGACAAACCCTCCATGGCAGGAGGACCACCACCCCTCCCAGGGACCCCTTTCTCTTAGGTGGGTCTGGACCTCAGAGGGTGAGTCTTGTGCCTTGGGACCTTGCCCTTTCTTGTCACCCAGAGAGTGACATTTGTTTGCTGGAGATTGATAGGATCATTGAGACCTGACTATGACCTGTCCTCAAGAACAATGGATCGGACAGGGAGAAGTTTTCAACGAAAAGCCACACCCCTCCATCACCTTACCTCTAAGAGGGCTTTGCTAAAAGCTTTCAAGGTTGGGGATTACCCAGCATAAGCCACCCATTTCCTTGAATGTCTCAACAACAAATATTTCTCGGCTCCAAAGTCCAATGTTTTGCTGCTGTTTGGCCTCACTGTGCGTCGGGCACACATCCTGGTCTTTGGTTACCAATTATAGCGAGCCAGCCAGGAGGTCTGTGCCCATGGTGTATTGATCTCGATCAGGGGCGTCGCCATTTATACTTCCCAGCACATGCCAGAGTACATTTGGCTCCAGGATACTGGCAGGGATTCTCCCTGATATGCAGTGGCTGCCCTACAGCACGAGGCTGCTTGTCTTGGAGACATGTCCAGAGCAGTGGTATACAGTTCATGTCATTTGGGGGTAAGTCGCTCCAGCTTGCACAGGCTGGGAAATAGGTCTACTCCAACTGGGCTGCTCCCCTTAGCGGATGTGAGCCCCTCTGAGTCCATTCCCTCTTGAGAACTGGGGGCCTCCATGTGGGAGTGGAAGTGGAAGTTGACAAAATGCCTTCTCTGGCTTTCTGTCTTTGTGATTGGAGTGTTTATTTGTTCTTCATGTGTTTGTGTGTGTCAATGTGGTGTTAATCACGGCAGTCTGTGCTTTGGTTTGTGGGATCCTCTTTGTGATTCGTACATTGTAGGTGTGTGAAACAGCACTTGCATTGAGTACTTGAGACGTCTTTGGTCAGTAACGGAGCTTGCATATGATCCAACTAGGTATCATTCCCTCCTGCATTGTGTTTCAGCTGTGGTGGAACATTGGTTGACATATTCCCTTTCCAATGGGTAGGAATCTGCCCTTTGGTGCCTGGGAACTGCGATCCTGAGAGACCTTTTGGCATTGTATTTGTCTCTCTGCTATTGGATAACACCTGCTGTGATCAGCAGAGCTCTAGTCCATCTTGTAGTCCGCTAAGGGACAAGCAAGTATTTTTTTTTTTTTACATTGCATGGCCAGCATATTCTACAGATTCTGGTGAAACATGGCATCAAATGAATCATTTTCATATCTCCAAAACCAGTCTATGTAAAATATTCAGTTAGAGAAAGTTTGTTCAGTGAAATCCTTTTGGTTTTCATCATTGTGACCCTGAGAAAACGAGCATATTTCCAGGAGACATGTGGAAGTTAATGAAGCAAATTGAACTTTTCCTAATTTCTTTGCTTTTTACTTTTTGGCTCTTTCTGCTTCCCAGGTCAGTAGGCATGACAACTGTGGTCCTGATTCCCTATCTTTCAATTTGCATGCTGTTTGTCGTTTTGTTGTTAAAATGAGGGAACGTAGTTCGAAAACATTGAGGATGTTGTTCATCCTCACCCTTTGCTTTGGTCCTCAGGACTGAGAGTTTCTTTTGTGCATGTACTTTTGCGTTTGTTTTGTGTGAAAGTGTTGTGGCTCTGGGAAACTCAAATGTGCTTCCGCAACGCACCCCTTTCAGGTGCATTCTCCAGATTTGGGCCACTTTTAGGGATAAGGCAATTGACATCAACTGCCGAGTTGATGTGTAAATGAGCTCCACTTCACTGAAAGGGAAGCACTTACCTATTCAATACTTCCTCCTCTGGAGAGAATTGGCCTCCATGGATTTCAGGTCCTGATGATCTGGCAAATAGCTAGTACTGAACTGATATCTGGTATGGAAGCTGCCTTAAGCTTCTTGCATTCTGAAGTATAAACCTTCTGCAGTCCCTAGGTTTCTTAGAGATCCAAAAAGACCTTATATCTGTTGCCAATTTGACAGCAAGGACCATAAGTTGAAATGATGACACTTGAAGTCTTTCTAAATGGCCTCTCTAGATTTGGGGAGCATGAAACTTCACCAAGGTAAGTGGCAAGCATTCCTTGACTCTCCAGGTCATTTCAAAGAGGATAGAGGATTGGAACATTGGATGCTGGGCACATCTAAGATTCCCTACCTTTGCCTACTTAGCAGAAGGTCTCAAAAGCATCCGTTTGCAATCAGAAATGCTGGTATGGCATCCATCTGACAATTGCTTGCATCTTGGTTTTCACTAAGTGAAGGTGTTAAGGACTTGAGGATTGTAATCGAAATATGTAATTAAAGCTAAGAAACTCATGAAAAGGAACACATTTCAGGATAGAGTAGGAAGGTGGGATAAATGTGTTGAGCCAAAAACCAACATTTGATGCGTCATTGTGCTGAAACGAAACTCCACTTCGGGAAATGGATACTGTTATTAAAAATGCGTTTTTTTCAAGGCTGGATTGGGTTCCCCTCTGCCAAGAGAACACGTTTACTTGCAATGCTGCTTTCAATAACATGGTATGTGAACTGTCCTGCCTTTTAGGGATCTCGATTTGCTTTTAAGATCTCTTCTCACTTTGGAGAAGAAAGAAGAATTCTCTTCAAAGGACTGATGAGCTTATTGGACCAGGTGTTTTGAAATATTTTGTTAACTTTGGATTAGTTGTGGGGCCCTTAAGGCAACTCAAGGAGGACTATTTCAGTCGTATATCTGGTATGGAAATTACAGAGAAAACATTGTGAAATGGGGGAGAAGCTTCTCCAATTACACAGGATGGATACATGGCACACCTGTCGATATTCTAGAAAGGGTACAAAGTTTCTGAAATGCAGGTATGCCTTGGGATAATCAGTCAGCCATGCTGACGGTTACATGAGAGCCACTTGATTAAGCTTCCTTCGCAACCCCTTGTCATGCGATCTTTAACCTTGCCTCTTTAAGTGTCTAACAGATAGTTAGGCTGAGGCTTTCCCAAAGTGCTTCAACTTCAAGAAGACTCTTACCAATGCAGTTTTGACAAACTGAGTAAACAGATGCATATGCTACTAACGTTTATGGATTTGCTTCGCAATAATGCTGATTTTGATCTGTGTTCTCCCGTTAAGGGAAGCTCTTCCCCTCAACTTCCTAACAACTTACAACAATTTCTTCCCTTCTGCTTCTGCGTGTCTGGATTACCTGCCAGAACGTCTCCCCCAGAGTGCCACCCTCACGCTGCTTTTCAGGCTTATTCTCCTGGATTCCTTATACAAGTTTATATAAGACTTGGATCAAGACTTGCAACGTGGCATTGCTTCCAACTCAGAATGCACTGTAGGGCTTTGCTTTCCTGCAGCAGGACGTAGCTAGAGTGGTCGTCACCCCATTCCCTGAAAGACTTGGGAAAAGATGAACCAGGAATCTAGGTTGAAAGCAAGTCCCCTAAAACAGAGATCCACTGCTGAGCTTATGATTAACCACTCTATCCAAATCATACCCACATATTCTCCTCAGGGTTGCAGAGGACCAAAGAAAAGGGGGAATTGTACCATAGCCAGCTGAATGCAGCCCTTCCCAGGCAGCCCTTGCTGTGCACTGTGACCCACTGCCCCGTTACCAGGCAATGGTTACCAGGAGACCACTAATGCCAATGTGACCACCCTGCTCAGCCATTGGTGGGCAGTGTAGTGGGCCCCTGCCCCAAGCAAGCCACTGTCTGTCAGCCATCTTTAGTGGGGGCCCATTGTTAGGCAGCAGTCAGTGGAGTGCTGCCCCTTCAGACCTGGAGCATGAGGTAAGAGGCGAGTGCCAGCCTTCTCCCCAGCATTCTTCTGCTCACACGGCCTTGGGCCAGCTTGTGTGATGGGGAGCCCAGAGAACAGGCTGGGGGTGTGTCCTGCAGGGCTCCAGAGCCAAGGCCATGAATGACCATTGGCCCAGACCAGGCCTTGAGGCAGTGTTGAACCTCTACCACACACCGCCACTGTGACCCTAAGGGTATGGCTCACAGTCTGGGGTACCTGACCACCACTGTTTGGGTGGCCTGAGGAGCATTAAGACCTGTTGGGTCATGTGCACCCGGCTCCCTCAGTGATGAGAGCTAGCAAGCGTCTGGGACCTGGCCCTGAGGGAGCCACCAAGGCAGAGCTGCCTCCTCTGGGAGGCGTGGGCAGTGGTGGGAGGACCCAGACCAGCTCCTGGACAAACCCTCCATGGCAGGAGGACCACCACCCCTCCCAGGGACCCCTTTCTCTTAGGTGGGTCTGGACCTCAGAGGGTGAATCTTGTGCCTTGGGACCTTGCCCTTTCTTGTCACCCAGAGAGTGACATTTGTTTGCTGGAGATTGATAGGATCATTGAGACCTGACTATGACCTGTCCTCAAGAACAATGGATCGGACAGGGAGAAGTTTTCAACGAAAAGCCACACCCCTCCATCACCTTACCTCTAAGAGGGCTTTGCTAAATGCTTTCAAGGTTGGGGATTACCCAGCATAAGCCACCCATTTCCTTGAATGTCTCAACAACAAATATTTCTCGGCTCCAAAGTCCAATGTTTTGCTGCTGTTTGGCCTCACTGTGCGTCGGGCACACATCCTGGCCTTTGGTTACCAATTATAGCGAGCCAGCCAGGAGGTGTGTGCCCATGGTGTATTGATCTCGATCAGGGGCGTCGCCATTTATACTTCCCAGCACATGCCAGAGTACATTTGGCTCCAGGATACTGGCAGGGATTCTCCCTGATATGCAGTGGCTGCCCTACAGCACGAGGCTGCTTGTCTTGGAGACATGTCCAGAGCAGTGGTATACAGTTCATGTCATTTGGGGGTAAGTCGCTCCAGCTTGCACAGGCTGGGAAATAGGTCTACTCCAACTGGGCTGCTCCCCTTAGCGGATGGGAGCCCCTCTGAGTCCATTCCCTCTTGAGAACTGGGGGCCTCCATGTGGGAGTGGAAGTGGAAGTTGACAAAATGCCTTCTCTGGCTTTCTGTCTTTGTGATTGGAGTGTTTATTTGTTCTTCATGTGTTTGTGTGTGTCAATGTGGTGTTAATCCCGGCAGTCTGTGCTTTGGTTTGTGGGATCCTGTTTGTGATTCGTACATTGTAGGTGTGTGAAACAGCACTTGCATTGAGTACTTGAGACGTCTTTGGTCAGTAACGGAGCTTGCATATGATCCAACTAGGTATCATTCCCTCCTGCATTGTGTTTCAGCTGTGGTGGAACATTGGTTGACATATTCCCTTTCCAATGGGTAGGAATCTGCCCTTTGGTGCCTGGGAACTGCGATCCTGAGAGACCTTTTGGCATTGCATTTGTCTCTCTGCTATTGGATAACACCTGCTGTGATCAGCAGAGCTCTAGTCCATCTTGTAGTCCGCTAAGGGACAAGCAAGTTTTTTTTTTTTTTTACATTGCATGGCCAGCATATTCTACAGATTCTGGTGAAACATGGCATCAAATGAATCATTTTCATATCTCCAAAACCAGTCTATGTAAAATATTCAGTTAGAGAAAGTTTGTTCAGTGAAATCCTTTTGGTTTTCATCATTGTGACCCTGAGAAAACGAGCATATTTCCAGGAGACATGTGGAAGTTAATGAAGCAAATTGAACTTTTCCTAATTTCTTTGCTTTTTACTTTTTGGCTCTTTCTGCTTCCCAGGTCAGTAGGCATGACAACTGTGGTCCTGATTCCCTATCTTTCAATTTGCATGCTGTTTGTCGTTTTGTTGTTAAAATGAGGGAACGTAGTTCGAAAACATTGAGGATGTTGTTCATCCTCACCCTTTGCTTTGGTCCTCAGGACTGAGAGTTTCTTTTGTGCATGTACTTTTGCGTTTGTTTTGTGTGAAAGTGTTGTGGCTCTGGGAAACTCAAATGTGCTTCCCCAACGCACCCCTTTCAGGTGCATTCTCCAGATTTGGGCCACTTTTAGGGATAAGGCAATTGACATCAACTGCCGAGTTGATGTGTAAATGAGCTCCACTTCACTGAAAGGGAAGCACTTACCTATTCAATACTTCCTCCTCTTGAGAGAATTGGCCTCCATGGATTTCCGGTCCTGATGATCTGGCAAATAGCTAGTACTGAACTATATCTGGTATGGAAGCTGCCTTAAGCTTCTTGCATTCTGAAGTATAAACCTTCTGCAGTCCCTAGGTTTCTTAGAGATCCAAAAAGACCTTATATCTGTTGCCAATTTGACAGCAAGGACCATAAGTTGAAATGATGACACTTGAAGTCTTTCTAAATGGCCTCTCTAGATTTGGGTAGCATGAAACTTCACCAAGGTAAGTGGCAAGCATTCCTTGACTCTCCGGGTCATTTCAAAGAGGATAGAGGATTGGAACATTGGATGCTGGGCACATCTAAGATTCCCTACCTTTGCCTACTTAGCAGAAGGTCTCAAAAGCATCCGTTTGCAATCAGAAATGCTGGTATGGTATCCAGCTGACAATTGCTTGCTTCTTGGTTTTCACTAAGTGAAGGTGTTAAGGACTTGAGGATTGTAATTGAAATATGTAATTAAAGCTAAGAAACTCATGAAAAGGAACACATTTCAGGATAGAGTAGGAAGGTGGGATAAATGTGTTGAGCCAAAAACCAACATTTGATGCATCATTGGGCTGAAACGAAACTCCACTTCGGGAAATGGATACTGTTATTAAAAATACGTTTTTTTCAAGGCTGGATTGGGTTCCCCTCTGCCAAGAGAACACGTTTACTTGCAATGCTGCTTTCAATACCATGGTATGTGAACTGTCCTGCCTTTAAGGGATCTCGATTTGCTTTTAAGATCTCTTCTCACTTTGGAGAAGAAAGAAGAATTCTCTTCAAAGGACTGATGAGCTTATTGGACCAGGTGTTTTGAAATATTTTGTTAACTTTGGATTAGTTGCGGGGCCCTTAAGGCAACTCAAGGAGGACTATTTCAGTCGTATATCTGGTATGGAAATTACAGAGAAAACATTGTGAAATGGGGGAGAAGCTTCTCCAATTACACAGGATGGATATATGGCACACCTGTCGATATTCTAGAAAGGGTACAAAGTTTCTGAAATGCAGGTATGCCTTGGGATAATCGGTCAGCCATGCTGACGGTTACATGAGAGCCACTTGATTAAGCTTCCTTCACAACCCCTTGTCATGCGATCTTTAACCTTGCCTCTTTAAGTGTCTAACAGATAGTTAGGGTGAGGCTTTCCCAAAGTGCTTCAACTTCAAGAAGACTCTTACCAATGCAGTTTTGACAAACTGAGTAAACAGATGCATATGCTACTAACGTTTATGGATTTGCTTCGCAATAATGCTGATTTTGATCTGTGTTCTCCCGTTAAGGGAAGCTCTTCCCCTCAACTTCCTAACAACTTACAACAATGTCTTCCCTTCTGCTTCTGCGTGTCTGGATTACCTGCCAGAACGTCTCCCCCAGAATGCCACCCTCACGCTGCTTTTCAGGCTTATTCTCCTGGATTCCTTATACAAGTTTATATAAGACTTGGATCAAGACTTGCAACGTGGCATTGCTTCCAACTCAGAATGCACTGTAGGGCTTTGCTTTCCTCCAGCAGCACGTAGCTAGAGTGGTCCTCACCCCATTCCCTGAAAGACTTGGGAAAAGATGAACCAGGAATCTAGGTTGAAAGCAAGTCCCCTAAAACAGAGATCCGCTGCTGAGTTTATGATTAACCACTCTATCCAAATCATACCCACATATTCTCCTCAGGGTTGCAGAGGACCAAAGAAAAGGGGGAATTGTACCATAGCCAGCTGAATGCAGCCCTTCCCAGGCAGCCCTTGCTGTGCACTGTGACCCACTGCCCCGTTACCAGGCAATGGTTACCAGGAGACCACTAATGCCAATGTGACCACCCTGCTCAGCCATTGGTGGGCAGTGTAGTGGGCCCCTGCCCCAAGCAAGCCACTGTCTGTCAGCCATCTTTAGTGGGGGCCCATTGTTAGGCAGCAGTCAGTGGAGTGCTGCCCCTTCAGACCTGGAGCATGAGGTAAGAGGCGAGTGCCAGCCTTCTCCCCAGCATTCTTCTGCTCACACGGCCTTGGGCCAGCTTGTGTGATGGGGAGCCCAGAGAACAGGCTGGGGGTGTGTCCTGCAGGGCTCCAGAGCCAAGGCCATGAATGACCATTGGCCCAGACCACGCCTTGAGGCAGTGTTGAACCTCTACCACACACCGCCACTGTGACCCTAAGGGTATGGCTCACAGTCTGGGGTACCTGACCACCACTGTTTGGGTGGCCTGAGGAGCATTAAGACCTGTTGGGTCATGTGCACCCGGCTCCCTCAGTGATGAGAGCTAGCAAGCGTCTGGGACCTGGCCCTGAGGGAGCCACCAAGGCAGAGCTGCCTCCTCTGGGAGGCGTGGGCAGTGGTGGGAGGACCCAGACCAGCTCCTGGACAAACCCTCCATGGCAGGAGGACCACCACCCCTCCCAGGGACCCCTTTCTCTTAGGTGGGTCTGGACCTCAGAGGGTGAATCTTGTGCCTTGGGACCTTGCCCTTTCTTGTCACCCAGAGAGTGACATTTGTTTGCTGGAGATTGATAGGATCATTGAGACCTGACTATGACCTGTCCTCAAGAACAATGGATCGGACAGGGAGAAGTTTTCAACGAAAAGCCACACCCCTCCATCACCTTACCTCTAAGAGGGCTTTGCTAAATGCTTTCAAGGTTGGGGATTACCCAGCATAAGCCACCCATTTCCTTGAATGTCTCAACAACAAATATTTCTCGGCTCCAAAGTCCAATGTTTTGCTGCTGTTTGGCCTCACTGTGCGTCGGGCACACATCCTGGCCTTTGGTTACCAATTATAGCGAGCCAGCCAGGAGGTGTGTGCCCATGGTGTATTGATCTCGATCAGGGGCGTCGCCATTTATACTTCCCAGCACATGCCAGAGTACATTTGGCTCCAGGATACTGGCAGGGATTCTCCCTGATATGCAGTGGCTGCCCTACAGCACGAGGCTGCTTGTCTTGGAGACATGTCCAGAGCAGTGGTATACAGTTCATGTCATTTGGGGGTAAGTCGCTCCAGCTTGCACAGGCTGGGAAATAGGTCTACTCCAACTGGGCTGCTCCCCTTAGCGGATGGGAGCCCCTCTGAGTCCATTCCCTCTTGAGAACTGGGGGCCTCCATGTGGGAGTGGAAGTGGAAGTTGACAAAATGCCTTCTCTGGCTTTCTGTCTTTGTGATTGGAGTGTTTATTTGTTCTTCATGTGTTTGTGTGTGTCAATGTGGTGTTAATCCCGGCAGTCTGTGCTTTGGTTTGTGGGATCCTGTTTGTGATTCGTACATTGTAGGTGTGTGAAACAGCACTTGCATTGAGTACTTGAGACGTCTTTGGTCAGTAACGGAGCTTGCATATGATCCAACTAGGTATCATTCCCTCCTGCATTGTGTTTCAGCTGTGGTGGAACATTGGTTGACATATTCCCTTTCCAATGGGTAGGAATCTGCCCTTTGGTGCCTGGGAACTGCGATCCTGAGAGACCTTTTGGCATTGCATTTGTCTCTCTGCTATTGGATAACACCTGCTGTGATCAGCAGAGCTCTAGTCCATCTTGTAGTCCGCTAAGGGACAAGCAAGTTTTTTTTTTTTTTTTACATTGCATGGCCAGCATATTCTACAGATTCTGGTGAAACATGGCATCAAATGAATCATTTTCATATCTCCAAAACCAGTCTATGTAAAATATTCAGTTAGAGAAAGTTTGTTCAGTGAAATCCTTTTGGTTTTCATCATTGTGACCCTGAGAAAACGAGCATATTTCCAGGAGACATGTGGAAGTTAATGAAGCAAATTGAACTTTTCCTAATTTCTTTGCTTTTTACTTTTTGGCTCTTTCTGCTTCCCAGGTCAGTAGGCATGACAACTGTGGTCCTGATTCCCTATCTTTCAATTTGCATGCTGTTTGTCGTTTTGTTGTTAAAATGAGGGAACGTAGTTCGAAAACATTGAGGATGTTGTTCATCCTCACCCTTTGCTTTGGTCCTCAGGACTGAGAGTTTCTTTTGTGCATGTACTTTTGCGTTTGTTTTGTGTGAAAGTGTTGTGGCTCTGGGAAACTCAAATGTGCTTCCCCAACGCACCCCTTTCAGGTGCATTCTCCAGATTTGGGCCACTTTTAGGGATAAGGCAATTGACATCAACTGCCGAGTTGATGTGTAAATGAGCTCCACTTCACTGAAAGGGAAGCACTTACCTATTCAATACTTCCTCCTCTTGAGAGAATTGGCCTCCATGGATTTCCGGTCCTGATGATCTGGCAAATAGCTAGTACTGAACTATATCTGGTATGGAAGCTGCCTTAAGCTTCTTGCATTCTGAAGTATAAACCTTCTGCAGTCCCTAGGTTTCTTAGAGATCCAAAAAGACCTTATATCTGTTGCCAATTTGACAGCAAGGACCATAAGTTGAAATGATGACACTTGAAGTCTTTCTAAATGGCCTCTCTAGATTTGGGTAGCATGAAACTTCACCAAGGTAAGTGGCAAGCATTCCTTGACTCTCCGGGTCATTTCAAAGAGGATAGAGGATTGGAACATTGGATGCTGGGCACATCTAAGATTCCCTACCTTTGCCTACTTAGCAGAAGGTCTCAAAAGCATCCGTTTGCAATCAGAAATGCTGGTATGGTATCCAGCTGACAATTGCTTGCTTCTTGGTTTTCACTAAGTGAAGGTGTTAAGGACTTGAGGATTGTAATTGAAATATGTAATTAAAGCTAAGAAACTCATGAAAAGGAACACATTTCAGGATAGAGTAGGAAGGTGGGATAAATGTGTTGAGCCAAAAACCAACATTTGATGCATCATTGGGCTGAAACGAAACTCCACTTCGGGAAATGGATACTGTTATTAAAAATACGTTTTTTTCAAGGCTGGATTGGGTTCCCCTCTGCCAAGAGAACACGTTTACTTGCAATGCTGCTTTCAATACCATGGTATGTGAACTGTCCTGCCTTTAAGGGATCTCGATTTGCTTTTAAGATCTCTTCTCACTTTGGAGAAGAAAGAAGAATTCTCTTCAAAGGACTGATGAGCTTATTGGACCAGGTGTTTTGAAATATTTTGTTAACTTTGGATTAGTTGCGGGGCCCTTAAGGCAACTCAAGGAGGACTATTTCAGTCGTATATCTGGTATGGAAATTACAGAGAAAACATTGTGAAATGGGGGAGAAGCTTCTCCAATTACACAGGATGGATATATGGCACACCTGTCGATATTCTAGAAAGGGTACAAAGTTTCTGAAATGCAGGTATGCCTTGGGATAATCGGTCAGCCATGCTGACGGTTACATGAGAGCCACTTGATTAAGCTTCCTTCACAACCCCTTGTCATGCGATCTTTAACCTTGCCTCTTTAAGTGTCTAACAGATAGTTAGGGTGAGGCTTTCCCAAAGTGCTTCAACTTCAAGAAGACTCTTACCAATGCAGTTTTGACAAACTGAGTAAACAGATGCATATGCTACTAACGTTTATGGATTTGCTTCGCAATAATGCTGATTTTGATCTGTGTTCTCCCGTTAAGGGAAGCTCTTCCCCTCAACTTCCTAACAACTTACAACAATGTCTTCCCTTCTGCTTCTGCGTGTCTGGATTACCTGCCAGAACGTCTCCCCCAGAATGCCACCCTCACGCTGCTTTTCAGGCTTATTCTCCTGGATTCCTTATACAAGTTTATATAAGACTTGGATCAAGACTTGCAACGTGGCATTGCTTCCAACTCAGAATGCACTGTAGGGCTTTGCTTTCCTCCAGCAGCACGTAGCTAGAGTGGTCCTCACCCCATTCCCTGAAAGACTTGGGAAAAGATGAACCAGGAATCTAGGTTGAAAGCAAGTCCCCTAAAACAGAGATCCGCTGCTGAGTTTATGATTAACCACTCTATCCAAATCATACCCACATATTCTCCTCAGGGTTGCAGAGGACCAAAGAAAAGGGGGAATTGTACCATAGCCAGCTGAATGCAGCCCTTCCCAGGCAGCCCTTGCTGTGCACTGTGACCCACTGCCCCGTTACCAGGCAATGGTTACCAGGAGACCACTAATGCCACTGTGACCACCCTGCTCAGCCATTGGTGGGCAGTGTAGTGGGCCCCTGCCCCAAGCAAGCCACTGTCTGTCAGCCATCTTTAGTGGGGGCCCTTTGTTAGGCAGCAGTCAGTGGAGTGCTGCCCCTTCAGACCTGGAGCATGAGGTAAGAGGCAAGTGCCAGCCTTCTCCCCAGCATTCTTCTGCTCACACGGCCTTGGGCCAGCTTGTGTGATGGGGAGCCCAGAGAACAGGCTGGGGGTGTGTCCTGCAGGGCTCCAGAGCCAAGGCCATGAATGACCATTGGCCCAGACCAGGCCTTGAGGCAGTGTTGAACCTCTACCACACACCGCCACTGTGACCCTAAGGGTATGGCTCACAGTCTGGGGTACCTGACCACCACTGTTTGGGTGGCCTGAGGAGCATTAAGACCTGTTGGGTCATGTGCACCTGGCTCCCTCAGTGATGAGAGCTAGCAAGCGTCTGGGACCTGGCCCTGAGGGAGCCACCAAGGCAGAGCTGCCTCCTCTGTGAGGCGTGGGCAGTGGTGGGAGGACCCAGACCTGCTCCTGGACAAACCCTCCATGGCAGGAGGACCACCACCCCTCCCAGGGACCCCTTTCTCTTAGGTGGGTCTGGACCTCAGAGGGTGAGTCTTGTGCCTTGGGACCTTGCCCTTTCTTGTCACCCAGAGAGTGACATTTGTTTGCTGGAGATTGATAGGATCATTGAGACCTGACTATGACCTGTCCTCAAGAACAATGGATCGGACAGGGAGAAGTTTTCAACGAAAAGCCACACCCCTCCATCACCTTACCTCTAAGAGGGCTTTGCTAAAAGCTTTCAAGGTTGGGGATTACCCAGCATAAGCCACCCATTTCCTTGAATGTCTCAACAACAAATATTTCTCGGCTCCAAAGTCCAATGTTTTGCTGCTGTTTGGCCTCACTGTGCGTCGGGCACACATCCTGGCCTTTGGTTACCAATTATAGCGAGCCAGCCAGGAGGTCTGTGCCCATGGTGTATTGATCTCGATCAGGGGCGTCGCCATTTATACTTCCCAGCACATGCCAGAGTACATTTGGCTCCAGGATACTGGCAGGGATTCTCCCTGATATGCAGTGGCTGCCCTACAGCACGAGGCTGCTTGTCTTGGAGACATGTCCAGAGCAGTGGTATACAGTTCATGTCATTTGGGGGTAAGTCGCTCCAGCTTGCACAGGCTGGGAAATAGGTCTACTCCAACTGGGCTGCTCCCCTTAGCGGATGGGAGCCCCTCTGAGTCCATTCCCTCTTGAGAACTGGGGGCCTCCATGTGGGAGTGGAAGTGGAAGTTGACAAAATGCCTTCTCTGGCTTTCTGTCTTTGTGATTGGAGTGTTTATTTGTTCTTCATGTGTTTGTGTGTGTCAATGTGGTGTTAATCACGGCAGTCTGTGCTTTGGTTTGTGGGATCCTCTTTGTGATTCGTACATTGTAGGTGTGTGAAACAGCACTTGCATTGAGTACTTGAGACGTCTTTGGTCAGTAACGGAGCTTGCATATGATCCAACTAGGTATCATTCCCTCCTGCATTGTGTTTCAGCTGTGGTGGAACATTGGTTGACATATTCCCTTTCCAATGGGTAGGAATCTGCCCTTTGGTGCCTGGGAACTGCGATCCTGAGAGACCTTTTAGCATTGCATTTGTCTCTCTGCTATTGGATAACACCTGCTGTGATCAGCAGAGCTCTAGTCCATCTTGTAGTCCGCTAAGGGACAAGCTAGTATTTTTTTTTTTTTTTTTACATTGCATGGCCAGCATATTCTACAGATTCTGGTGAAACATGGCATCAAATGAATCATTTTCATATCTCCAAAACCAGTCTATGTAAAATATTCAGTTAGAGAAAGTTTGTTCAGTGAAATCCTTTTGGTTTTCATCATTGTGACCCTGAGAAAACGAGCATATTTCCAGGAGACATGTGGAAGTTAATGAAGCAAATTGAACTTTTCCTAATTTCTTTGCTTTTTACTTTTTGGCTCTTTCTGCTTCCCAGGTCAGTAGGCATGACAACTGTGGTCCTGATTCCCTATCTTTCAATTTGCATGCTGTTTGTCGTTTTGTTGTTAAAATGAGGGAACGTAGTTCGAAAACATTGAGGATGTTGTTCATCCTCACCCTTTGCTTTGGTCCTCAGGACTGAGAGTTTCTTTTGTGCATGTACTTTTGCGTTTGTTTTGTGTGAAAGTGTTGTGGCTCTGGGAAACTCAAATGTGCTTCCCCAACGCACCCCTTTCAGGTGCATTCTCCAGATTTGGGCCACTTTTAGGGATAAGGCAATTGACATCAACTGCCGAGTTGATGTGTAAATGAGCTCCACTTCACTGAAAGGGAAGCACTTACCTATTCAATACTTCCTCCTCTGGAGAGAATTGGCCTCCATGGATTTCAGGTCCTGATGATCTGGCAAATAGCTAGTACTGAACTATATCTGGTATGGAAGCTGCCTTAAGCTTCTTGCATTCTGAAGTATAAACCTTCTGCAGTCCCTAGGTTTCTTAGAGATCCAAAAAGACCTTATATCTGTTGCCAATTTGACAGCAAGGACCATAAGTTGAAATGATGACACTTGAAGTCTTTCTAAATGGCCTCTCTAGATTTGGGTAGCATGAAACTTCACCAAGGTAAGTGGCAAACATTCCTTGACTCTCCGGGTCATTTCAAAGAGGATAGAGGATTGGAACATTGGATGCTGGGCACATCTAAGATTCCCTACCTTTGCCTACTTAGCAGAAGGTCTCAAAAGCATCCGTTTGCAATCAGAAATGCTGGTATGGCATCCAGCTGACAATTGCTTGCTTCTTGGTTTTCACTAAGTGAAGGTGTTAAGGACTTGAGGATTGTAATTGAAATATGTAATTAAAGCTAAGAAACTCATGAAAAGGAACACATTTCAGGATAGAGTAGGAAGGTGGGATAAATGTGTTGAGCCAAAAACCAACATTTGATGCATCATTGTGCTGAAACGAAACTCCACTTCGGGAAATGGATACTGTTATTAAAAATGCGTTTTTTTCAAGGCTGGATTGGGTTCCCCTCTGCCAAGAGAACACGTTTACTTGCAATGCTGCTTTCAATAACATGGTATGTGAACTGTCCTGCCTTTAAGGGATCTCGATTTGCTTTTAAGATCTCTTCTCACTTTGGAGAAGAAAGAAGAATTCTCTTCAAAGGACTGATGAGCTTATTGGACCAGGTGTTTTGAAATATTTTGTTAACTTTGGATTAGTTGCGGGGCCCTTAAGGAAACTCAAGGAGGACTATTTCAGTCGTATATCTGGTATGGAAATTACAGAGAAAACATTGTGAAATGGGGGAGAAGCTTCTCCAATTACACAGGATGGATACATGGCACACCTGTCGATATTCTAGAAAGGGTACAAAGTTTCTGAAATGCAGGTATGCCTTGGGATAATCAGTCAGCCATGCTGACGGTTACATGAGAGCCACTTGATTAAGCTTCCTTCTCAACCCCTTGTCATGCGATCTTTAACCTTGCCTCTTTAAGTGTCTAACAGATAGTTAGGCTGAGGCTTTCCCAAAGTGCTTCAACTTCAAGAAGACTCTTACCAATGCAGTTTTGACAAACTGAGTAAACAGATGCATATGCTACTAACGTTTATGGATTTGCTTCGCAATAATGCTGATTTTGATCTGTGTTCTCCCGTTAAGGGAAGCTCTTCCCCTCAACTTCCTAACAACTTACAACAATTTCTTCCCTTCTGCTTCTGCGTGTCTGGATTACCTGCCAGAACGTCTCCCCCAGAGTGCCACCCTCACGCTGCTTTTCAGGCTTATTCTCCTGGATTCCTTATACAAGTTTATATAAGACTTGGATCAAGACTTGCAACGTGGCATTGCTTCCAACTCAGAATGCACTGTAGGGCTTTGCTTTCCTCCAGCAGCACGTAGCTAGAGTGGTCGTCACCCCATTCCCTGAAAGACTTGGGAAAAGATGAACCAGGAATCTAGGTTGAAAGCAAGTCCCCTAAAACAGAGATCCGCTGCTGAGTTTATGATTAACCACTCTATCCAAATCATACCCACATATTCTCCTCAGGGTTGCAGAGGACCAAAGAAAAGGGGGAATTGTACCATAGCCAGCTGAATGCAGCCCTTCCCAGGCAGCCCTTGCTGTGCACTGTGACCCACTGCCCCGTTACCAGGCAATGGTTACCAGGAGACCACTAATGCCACTGTGACCACCCTGCTCAGCCATTGGTGGGCAGTGTAGTGGGCCCCTGCCCCAAGCAAGCCACTGTCTGTCAGCCATCTTTAGTGGGGGCCCTTTGTTAGGCAGCAGTCAGTGGAGTGCTGCCCCTTCAGACCTGGAGCATGAGGTAAGAGGCAAGTGCCAGCCTTCTCCCCAGCATTCTTCTGCTCACACGGCCTTGGGCCAGCTTGTGTGATGGGGAGCCCAGAGAACAGGCTGGGGGTGTGTCCTGCAGGGCTCCAGAGCCAAGGCCATGAATGACCATTGGCCCAGACCAGGCCTTGAGGCAGTGTTGAACCTCTACCACACACCGCCACTGTGACCCTAAGGGTATGGCTCACAGTCTGGGGTACCTGACCACCACTGTTTGGGTGGCCTGAGGAGCATTAAGACCTGTTGGGTCATGTGCACCTGGCTCCCTCAGTGATGAGAGCTAGCAAGCGTCTGGGACCTGGCCCTGAGGGAGCCACCAAGGCAGAGCTGCCTCCTCTGTGAGGCGTGGGCAGTGGTGGGAGGACCCAGACCTGCTCCTGGACAAACCCTCCATGGCAGGAGGACCACCACCCCTCCCAGGGACCCCTTTCTCTTAGGTGGGTCTGCACCTCAGAGGGTGAGTCTTGTGCCTTGGGACCTTGCCCTTTCTTGTCACCCAGAGAGTGACATTTGTTTGCTGGAGATTGATAGGATCATTGAGACCTGACTATGACCTGTCCTCAAGAACAATGGATCGGACAGGGAGAAGTTTTCAACGAAAAGCCACACCCCTCCATCACCTTACCTCTAAGAGGGCTTTGCTAAAAGCTTTCAAGGTTGGGGATTACCCAGCATAAGCCACCCATTTCCTTGAATGTCTCAACAACAAATATTTCTCGGCTCCAAAGTCCAATGTTTTGCTGCTGTTTGGCCTCACTGTGCGTCGGGCACACATCCTGGCCTTTGGTTACCAATTATAGCGAGCCAGCCAGGAGGTCTGTGCCCATGGTGTATTGATCTCGATCAGGGGCGTCGCCATTTATACTTCCCAGCACATGCCAGAGTACATTTGGCTCCAGGATACTGGCAGGGATTCTCCCTGATATGCAGTGGCTGCCCTACAGCACGAGGCTGCTTGTCTTGGAGACATGTCCAGAGCAGTGGTATACAGTTCATGTCATTTGGGGGTAAGTCGCTCCAGCTTGCACAGGCTGGGAAATAGGTCTACTCCCACTGGGCTGCTCCCCTTAGCGGATGGGAGCCCCTCTGAGTCCATTCCCTCTTGAGAACTGGGGGCCTCCATGTGGGAGTGGAAGTGGAAGTTGACAAAATGCCTTCTCTGGCTTTCTGTCTTTGTGATTGGAGTGTTTATTTGTTCTTCATGTGTTTGTGTGTGTCAATGTGGTGTTAATCACGGCAGTCTGTGCTTTGGTTTGTGGGATCCTCTTTGTGATTCGTACATTGTAGGTGTGTGAAACAGCACTTGCATTGAGTACTTGAGACGTCTTTGGTCAGTAACGGAGCTTGCATATGATCCAACTAGGTATCATTCCCTCCTGCATTGTGTTTCAGCTGTGGTGGAACATTGGTTGACATATTCCCTTTCCAATGGGTAGGAATCTCCCCTTTGGTGCCTGGGAACTGCGATCCTGAGAGACCTTTTGGCATTGCATTTGTCTCTCTGCTATTGGATAACACCTGCTGTGATCAGCAGAGCTCTAGTCCATCTTGTAGTCCGCTAAGGGACAAGCTAGTATTTTTTTTTTTTTTTTACATTGCATGGCCAGCATATTCTACAGATTCTGGTGAAACATGGCATCAAATGAATCATTTTCATATCTCCAAAACCAGTCTATGTAAAATATTCAGTTAGAGAAAGTTTGTTCAGTGAAATCCTTTTGGTTTTCATCATTGTGACCCTGAGAAAACGAGCATATTTCCAGGAGACATGTGGAAGTTAATGAAGCAAATTGAACTTTTCCTAATTTCTTTGCTTTTTACTTTTTGGCTCTTTCTGCTTCCCAGGTCAGTAGGCATGACAACTGTGGTCCTGATTCCCTATCTTTCAATTTGCATGCTGTTTGTCGTTTTGTTGTTAAAATGAGGGAACGTAGTTCGAAAACATTGAGGATGTTGTTCATCCTCACCCTTTGCTTTGGTCCTCAGGACTGAGAGTTTCTTTTGTGCATGTACTTTTGCGTTTGTTTTGTGTGAAAGTGTTGTGGCTCTGGGAAACTCAAATGTGCTTCCCCAACGCACCCCTTTCAGGTGCATTCTCCAGATTTGGGCCACTTTTAGGGATAAGGCAATTGACATCAACTGCCGAGTTGATGTGTAAATGAGCTCCACTTCACTGAAAGGGAAGCACTTACCTATTCAATACTTAATCCTCTGGAGAGAATTGGCCTCCATGGATTTCAGGTCCTGATGATCTGGCAAATAGCTAGTACTGAACTATATCTGGTATGGAAGCTGCCTTAAGCTTCTTGCATTCTGAAGTATAAACCTTCTGCAGTCCCTAGGTTTCTTAGAGATCCAAAAAGACCTTATATCTGTTGCCAATTTGACAGCAAGGACCATAAGTTGAAATGATGACACTTGAAGTCTTTCTAAATGGCCTCTCTAGATTTGGGTAGCATGAAACTTCACCAAGGTAAGTGGCAAACATTCCTTGACTCTCCGGGTCATTTCAAAGAGGATAGAGGATTGGAACATTGGATGCTGGGCACATCTAAGATTCCCTACCTTTGCCTACTTAGCAGAAGGTCTCAAAAGCATCCGTTTGCAATCAGAAATGCTGGTATGGCATCCATCTGACAATTTCTTACTTCTTGGTTTTCACTAAGTGAAGGTGTTAAGGACTTGAGGATTGTAATCGAAATATGTAATTAAAGCTAAGAAACTCATGAAAAGGAACACATTTCAGGATAGAGTAGGAAGGTGGGATAAATGTGTTGAGCCAAAAACCAACATTTGATGCATCATTGTGCTGAAACGAAACTCCACTTCGGGAAATGGATACTGTTATTAAAAATGCGTTTTTTTCAAGGCTGGATTGGGTTCCCCTCTGCCAAGAGAACACGTTTACTTGCAATGCTGCTTTCAATAACATGGTATGTGAACTGTCCTGCCTTTAAGGGATCTCGATTTGCTTTTAAGATCTCTTCTCACTTTGGAGAAGAAAGAAGAATTCTCTTCAAAGGACTGATGAGCTTATTGGACCAGGTGTTTTGAAATATTTTGTTAACTTTGGATTAGTTGCGGGGCCCTTAAGGAAACTCAAGGAGGACTATTTCAGTCGTATATCTGGTATGGAAATTACAGAGAAAACATTGTGAAATGGGGGAGAAGCTTCTCCAATTACACAGGATGGATACATGGCACACCTGTCGATATTCTAGAAAGGGTACAAAGTTTCTGAAATGCAGGTATGCCTTGGGATAATCGGTCAGCCATGCTGACGGTTACATGAGAGCCACTTGATTAAGCTTCCTTCGCAACCCCTTGTCATGCGATCTTTAACCTTGCCTCTTTAAGTGTCTAACAGATAGTTAGGCTGAGGCTTTCCCAAAGTGCTTCAACTTCAAGAAGACTCTTACCAATGCAGTTTTGACAAACTGAGTAAACAGATGCATATGCTACTAACGTTTATGGATTTGCTTCGCAATAATGCTGATTTTGATCTGTGTTCTCCCGTTAAGGGAAGCTCTTCCCCTCAACTTCCTAACAACTTACAACAATTTCTTCCCTTCTGCTTCTGCGTGTCTGGATTACCTGCCAGAACGTCTCCCCCAGAGTGCCACCCTCACGCTGCTTTTCAGGCTTATTCTCCTGGATTCCTTATACAAGTTTATATAAGACTTGGATCAAGACTTGCAACGTGGCATTGCTTCCAACTCAGAATGCACTGTAGGGCTTTGCTTTCCTGCAGCAGGACGTAGCTAGAGTGGTCGTCACCCCATTCCCTGAAAGACTTGGGAAAAGATGAACCAGGAATCTAGGTTGAAAGCAAGTCCCCTAAAACAGAGATCCACTGCTGAGCTTATGATTAACCACTCTATCCAAATCATACCCACATATTCTCCTCAGGGTTGCAGAGGACCAAAGAAAAGGGGGAATTGTACCATAGCCAGCTGAATGCAGCCCTTCCCAGGCAGCCCTTGCTGTGCACTGTGACCCACTGCCCCGTTACCAGGCAATGGTTACCAGGAGACCACTAATGCCAATGTGACCACACTGCTCAGCCATTGGTGGGCAGTGTAGTGGGCCCCTGCCCCAAGCAAGCCACTGTCTGTCAGCCATCTTTAGTGGGTGCCCATTGTTAGGCAGCAGTCAGTGGAGTGCTGCCCCTTCAGACCTGGAGCATGAGGTAAGAGGCAAGTGCCAGCCTTCTCCCCAGCATTCTTCTGCTCACACGGCCTTGGGCCAGCTTGTGTGATGGGGAGCCCAGAGAACAGGCTGGGGGTGTGTCCTGCAGGGCTCCAGAGCCAAGGCCATGAATGACCATTGGCCCAGACCAGGCCTTGAGGCAGTGTTGAACCTCTACCACACACCGCCACTGTGACCCTAAGGGTATGGCTCACAGTCTGGGGTACCTGACCACCACTGTTTGGGTGGCCTGAGGAGCATTAAGACCTGTTGGGTCATGTGCACCCGGCTCCCTCAGTGATGAGAGCTAGCAAGCGTCTGGGACCTGGCCCTGAGGGAGCCACCAAGGCAGAGCTGCCTCCTCTGGGAGGCGTGGGCAGTGGTGGGAGGACCCAGACCAGCTCCTGGACAAACCCTCCATGGCAGGAGGACCACCACCCCTCCCAGGGACCCCTTTCTCTTAGGTGGGTCTGGACCTCAGAGGGTGAATCTTGTGCCTTGGGACCTTGCCCTTTCTTGTCACCCAGAGAGTGACATTTGTTTGCTGGAGATTGATAGGATCATTGAGACCTGACTATGACCTGTCCTCAAGAACAATGGATCGGACAAGGAGAAGTTTTCAACGAAAAGCCACACCCCTCCATCACCTTACCTCTAAGAGGGCTTTGCTAAAAGCTTTCAAGGTTGGGGATTACCCAGCATAAGCCACCCATTTCCTTGAATGTCTCAACAACAAATATTTCTCGGCTCCAAAGTCCAATGTTTTGCTGCTGTTTGGCCTCACTGTGCGTCGGGCACACATCCTGGCCTTTGGTTACCAATTATAGCGAGCCAGCCAGGAGGTCTGTGCCCATGGTGTATTGATCTCGATCAGGGGCGTCGCCATTTATACTTCCCAGCACATGCCAGAGTACATTTGGCTCCAGGATACTGGCAGGGATTCTCCCTGATATGCAGTGGCTGCCCTACAGCACGAGGCTGCTTGTCTTGGAGACATGTCCAGAGCAGTGGTATACAGTTCATGTCATTTGGGGGTAAGTCGCTCCAGCTTGCACAGGCTGGGAAATAGGTCTACTCCAACTGGGCTGCTCCCCTTAGCGGATGGGAGCCCCTCTGAGTCCATTCCCTCTTGAGAACTGGGGGCCTCCATGTGGGAGTGGAAGTGGAAGTTGACAAAATGCCTTCTCTGGCTTTCTGTCTTTGTGATTGGAGTGTTTATTTGTTCTTCATGTGTTTGTGTGTGTCAATGTGGTGTTAATCACGGCAGTCTGTGCTTTGGTTTGTGGGATCCTCTTTGTGATTCGTACATTGTAGGTGTGTGAAACAGCACTTGCATTGAGTACTTGAGACGTCTTTGGTCAGTAACGGAGCTTGCATATGATCCAACTAGGTATCATTCCCTCCTGCATTGTGTTTCAGCTGTGGTGGAACATTGGTTGACATATTCCCTTTCCAATGGGTAGGAATCTGCCCTTTGGTGCCTGGGAACTGCGATCCTGAGAGACCTTTTAGCATTGCATTTGTCTCTCTGCTATTGGATAACACCTGCTGTGATCAGCAGAGCTCTAGTCCATCTTGTAGTCCGCTAAGGGACAAGCTAGTATTTTTTTTTTTTTTTTTACATTGCATGGCCAGCATATTCTACAGATTCTGGTGAAACATGGCATCAAATGAATCATTTTCATATCTCCAAAACCAGTCTATGTAAAATATTCAGTTAGAGAAAGTTTGTTCAGTGAAATCCTTTTGGTTTTCATCATTGTGACCCTGAGAAAACGAGCATATTTCCAGGAGACATGTGGAAGTTAATGAAGCAAATTGAACTTTTCCTAATTTCTTTGCTTTTTACTTTTTGGCTCTTTCTGCTTCCCAGGTCAGTAGGCATGACAACTGTGGTCCTGATTCCCTATCTTTCAATTTGCATGCTGTTTGTCGTTTTGTTGTTAAAATGAGGGAACGTAGTTCGAAAACATTGAGGATGTTGTTCATCCTCACCCTTTGCTTTGGTCCTCAGGACTGAGAGTTTCTTTTGTGCATGTACTTTTGCGTTTGTTTTGTGTGAAAGTGTTGTGGCTCTGGGAAACTCAAATGTGCTTCCCCAACGCACCCCTTTCAGGTGCATTCTCCAGATTTGGGCCACTTTTAGGGATAAGGCAATTGACATCAACTGCCGAGTTGATGTGTAAATGAGCTCCACTTCACTGAAAGGGAAGCACTTACCTATTCAATACTTCCTCCTCTGGAGAGAATTGGCCTCCATGGATTTCAGGTCCTGATGATCTGGCAAATAGCTAGTACTGAACTATATCTGGTATGGAAGCTGCCTTAAGCTTCTTGCATTCTGAAGTATAAACCTTCTGCAGTCCCTAGGTTTCTTAGAGATCCAAAAAGACCTTATATCTGTTGCCAATTTGACAGCAAGGACCATAAGTTGAAATGATGACACTTGAAGTCTTTCTAAATGGCCTCTCTAGATTTGGGTAGCATGAAACTTCACCAAGGTAAGTGGCAAACATTCCTTGACTCTCCGGGTCATTTCAAAGAGGATAGAGGATTGGAACATTGGATGCTGGGCACATCTAAGATTCCCTACCTTTGCCTACTTAGCAGAAGGTCTCAAAAGCATCCGTTTGCAATCAGAAATGCTGGTATGGCATCCAGCTGACAATTGCTTGCTTCTTGGTTTTCACTAAGTGAAGGTGTTAAGGACTTGAGGATTGTAATTGAAATATGTAATTAAAGCTAAGAAACTCATGAAAAGGAACACATTTCAGGATAGAGTAGGAAGGTGGGATAAATGTGTTGAGCCAAAAACCAACATTTGATGCATCATTGTGCTGAAACGAAACTCCACTTCGGGAAATGGATACTGTTATTAAAAATGCGTTTTTTTCAAGGCTGGATTGGGTTCCCCTCTGCCAAGAGAACACGTTTACTTGCAATGCTGCTTTCAATAACATGGTATGTGAACTGTCCTGCCTTTAAGGGATCTCGATTTGCTTTTAAGATCTCTTCTCACTTTGGAGAAGAAAGAAGAATTCTCTTCAAAGGACTGATGAGCTTATTGGACCAGGTGTTTTGAAATATTTTGTTAACTTTGGATTAGTTGCGGGGCCCTTAAGGAAACTCAAGGAGGACTATTTCAGTCGTATATCTGGTATGGAAATTACAGAGAAAACATTGTGAAATGGGGGAGAAGCTTCTCCAATTACACAGGATGGATACATGGCACACCTGTCGATATTCTAGAAAGGGTACAAAGTTTCTGAAATGCAGGTATGCCTTGGGATAATCAGTCAGCCATGCTGACGGTTACATGAGAGCCACTTGATTAAGCTTCCTTCTCAACCCCTTGTCATGCGATCTTTAACCTTGCCTCTTTAAGTGTCTAACAGATAGTTAGGCTGAGGCTTTCCCAAAGTGCTTCAACTTCAAGAAGACTCTTACCAATGCAGTTTTGACAAACTGAGTAAACAGATGCATATGCTACTAACGTTTATGGATTTGCTTCGCAATAATGCTGATTTTGATCTGTGTTCTCCCGTTAAGGGAAGCTCTTCCCCTCAACTTCCTAACAACTTACAACAATTTCTTCCCTTCTGCTTCTGCGTGTCTGGATTACCTGCCAGAACGTCTCCCCCAGAGTGCCACCCTCACGCTGCTTTTCAGGCTTATTCTCCTGGATTCCTTATACAAGTTTATATAAGACTTGGATCAAGACTTGCAACGTGGCATTGCTTCCAACTCAGAATGCACTGTAGGGCTTTGCTTTCCTCCAGCAGCACGTAGCTAGAGTGGTCGTCACCCCATTCCCTGAAAGACTTGGGAAAAGATGAACCAGGAATCTAGGTTGAAAGCAAGTCCCCTAAAACAGAGATCCGCTGCTGAGTTTATGATTAACCACTCTATCCAAATCATACCCACATATTCTCCTCAGGGTTGCAGAGGACCAAAGAAAAGGGGGAATTGTACCATAGCCAGCTGAATGCAGCCCTTCCCAGGCAGCCCTTGCTGTGCACTGTGACCCACTGCCCCGTTACCAGGCAATGGTTACCAGGAGACCACTAATGCCACTGTGACCACCCTGCTCAGCCATTGGTGGGCAGTGTAGTGGGCCCCTGCCCCAAGCAAGCCACTGTCTGTCAGCCATCTTTAGTGGGGGCCCTTTGTTAGGCAGCAGTCAGTGGAGTGCTGCCCCTTCAGACCTGGAGCATGAGGTAAGAGGCAAGTGCCAGCCTTCTCCCCAGCATTCTTCTGCTCACACGGCCTTGGGCCAGCTTGTGTGATGGGGAGCCCAGAGAACAGGCTGGGGGTGTGTCCTGCAGGGCTCCAGAGCCAAGGCCATGAATGACCATTGGCCCAGACCAGGCCTTGAGGCAGTGTTGAACCTCTACCACACACCGCCACTGTGACCCTAAGGGTATGGCTCACAGTCTGGGGTACCTGACCACCACTGTTTGGGTGGCCTGAGGAGCATTAAGACCTGTTGGGTCATGTGCACCTGGCTCCCTCAGTGATGAGAGCTAGCAAGCGTCTGGGACCTGGCCCTGAGGGAGCCACCAAGGCAGAGCTGCCTCCTCTGTGAGGCGTGGGCAGTGGTGGGAGGACCCAGACCTGCTCCTGGACAAACCCTCCATGGCAGGAGGACCACCACCCCTCCCAGGGACCCCTTTCTCTTAGGTGGGTCTGCACCTCAGAGGGTGAGTCTTGTGCCTTGGGACCTTGCCCTTTCTTGTCACCCAGAGAGTGACATTTGTTTGCTGGAGATTGATAGGATCATTGAGACCTGACTATGACCTGTCCTCAAGAACAATGGATCGGACAGGGAGAAGTTTTCAACGAAAAGCCACACCCCTCCATCACCTTACCTCTAAGAGGGCTTTGCTAAAAGCTTTCAAGGTTGGGGATTACCCAGCATAAGCCACCCATTTCCTTGAATGTCTCAACAACAAATATTTCTCGGCTCCAAAGTCCAATGTTTTGCTGCTGTTTGGCCTCACTGTGCGTCGGGCACACATCCTGGCCTTTGGTTACCAATTATAGCGAGCCAGCCAGGAGGTCTGTGCCCATGGTGTATTGATCTCGATCAGGGGCGTCGCCATTTATACTTCCCAGCACATGCCAGAGTACATTTGGCTCCAGGATACTGGCAGGGATTCTCCCTGATATGCAGTGGCTGCCCTACAGCACGAGGCTGCTTGTCTTGGAGACATGTCCAGAGCAGTGGTATACAGTTCATGTCATTTGGGGGTAAGTCGCTCCAGCTTGCACAGGCTGGGAAATAGGTCTACTCCCACTGGGCTGCTCCCCTTAGCGGATGGGAGCCCCTCTGAGTCCATTCCCTCTTGAGAACTGGGGGCCTCCATGTGGGAGTGGAAGTGGAAGTTGACAAAATGCCTTCTCTGGCTTTCTGTCTTTGTGATTGGAGTGTTTATTTGTTCTTCATGTGTTTGTGTGTGTCAATGTGGTGTTAATCACGGCAGTCTGTGCTTTGGTTTGTGGGATCCTCTTTGTGATTCGTACATTGTAGGTGTGTGAAACAGCACTTGCATTGAGTACTTGAGACGTCTTTGGTCAGTAACGGAGCTTGCATATGATCCAACTAGGTATCATTCCCTCCTGCATTGTGTTTCAGCTGTGGTGGAACATTGGTTGACATATTCCCTTTCCAATGGGTAGGAATCTCCCCTTTGGTGCCTGGGAACTGCGATCCTGAGAGACCTTTTGGCATTGCATTTGTCTCTCTGCTATTGGATAACACCTGCTGTGATCAGCAGAGCTCTAGTCCATCTTGTAGTCCGCTAAGGGACAAGCTAGTATTTTTTTTTTTTTTTTACATTGCATGGCCAGCATATTCTACAGATTCTGGTGAAACATGGCATCAAATGAATCATTTTCATATCTCCAAAACCAGTCTATGTAAAATATTCAGTTAGAGAAAGTTTGTTCAGTGAAATCCTTTTGGTTTTCATCATTGTGACCCTGAGAAAACGAGCATATTTCCAGGAGACATGTGGAAGTTAATGAAGCAAATTGAACTTTTCCTAATTTCTTTGCTTTTTACTTTTTGGCTCTTTCTGCTTCCCAGGTCAGTAGGCATGACAACTGTGGTCCTGATTCCCTATCTTTCAATTTGCATGCTGTTTGTCGTTTTGTTGTTAAAATGAGGGAACGTAGTTCGAAAACATTGAGGATGTTGTTCATCCTCACCCTTTGCTTTGGTCCTCAGGACTGAGAGTTTCTTTTGTGCATGTACTTTTGCGTTTGTTTTGTGTGAAAGTGTTGTGGCTCTGGGAAACTCAAATGTGCTTCCCCAACGCACCCCTTTCAGGTGCATTCTCCAGATTTGGGCCACTTTTAGGGATAAGGCAATTGACATCAACTGCCGAGTTGATGTGTAAATGAGCTCCACTTCACTGAAAGGGAAGCACTTACCTATTCAATACTTAATCCTCTGGAGAGAATTGGCCTCCATGGATTTCAGGTCCTGATGATCTGGCAAATAGCTAGTACTGAACTATATCTGGTATGGAAGCTGCCTTAAGCTTCTTGCATTCTGAAGTATAAACCTTCTGCAGTCCCTAGGTTTCTTAGAGATCCAAAAAGACCTTATATCTGTTGCCAATTTGACAGCAAGGACCATAAGTTGAAATGATGACACTTGAAGTCTTTCTAAATGGCCTCTCTAGATTTGGGTAGCATGAAACTTCACCAAGGTAAGTGGCAAACATTCCTTGACTCTCCGGGTCATTTCAAAGAGGATAGAGGATTGGAACATTGGATGCTGGGCACATCTAAGATTCCCTACCTTTGCCTACTTAGCAGAAGGTCTCAAAAGCATCCGTTTGCAATCAGAAATGCTGGTATGGCATCCATCTGACAATTTCTTACTTCTTGGTTTTCACTAAGTGAAGGTGTTAAGGACTTGAGGATTGTAATCGAAATATGTAATTAAAGCTAAGAAACTCATGAAAAGGAACACATTTCAGGATAGAGTAGGAAGGTGGGATAAATGTGTTGAGCCAAAAACCAACATTTGATGCATCATTGTGCTGAAACGAAACTCCACTTCGGGAAATGGATACTGTTATTAAAAATGCGTTTTTTTCAAGGCTGGATTGGGTTCCCCTCTGCCAAGAGAACACGTTTACTTGCAATGCTGCTTTCAATAACATGGTATGTGAACTGTCCTGCCTTTAAGGGATCTCGATTTGCTTTTAAGATCTCTTCTCACTTTGGAGAAGAAAGAAGAATTCTCTTCAAAGGACTGATGAGCTTATTGGACCAGGTGTTTTGAAATATTTTGTTAACTTTGGATTAGTTGCGGGGCCCTTAAGGAAACTCAAGGAGGACTATTTCAGTCGTATATCTGGTATGGAAATTACAGAGAAAACATTGTGAAATGGGGGAGAAGCTTCTCCAATTACACAGGATGGATACATGGCACACCTGTCGATATTCTAGAAAGGGTACAAAGTTTCTGAAATGCAGGTATGCCTTGGGATAATCGGTCAGCCATGCTGACGGTTACATGAGAGCCACTTGATTAAGCTTCCTTCGCAACCCCTTGTCATGCGATCTTTAACCTTGCCTCTTTAAGTGTCTAACAGATAGTTAGGCTGAGGCTTTCCCAAAGTGCTTCAACTTCAAGAAGACTCTTACCAATGCAGTTTTGACAAACTGAGTAAACAGATGCATATGCTACTAACGTTTATGGATTTGCTTCGCAATAATGCTGATTTTGATCTGTGTTCTCCCGTTAAGGGAAGCTCTTCCCCTCAACTTCCTAACAACTTACAACAATTTCTTCCCTTCTGCTTCTGCGTGTCTGGATTACCTGCCAGAACGTCTCCCCCAGAGTGCCACCCTCACGCTGCTTTTCAGGCTTATTCTCCTGGATTCCTTATACAAGTTTATATAAGACTTGGATCAAGACTTGCAACGTGGCATTGCTTCCAACTCAGAATGCACTGTAGGGCTTTGCTTTCCTGCAGCAGGACGTAGCTAGAGTGGTCGTCACCCCATTCCCTGAAAGACTTGGGAAAAGATGAACCAGGAATCTAGGTTGAAAGCAAGTCCCCTAAAACAGAGATCCACTGCTGAGCTTATGATTAACCACTCTATCCAAATCATACCCACATATTCTCCTCAGGGTTGCAGAGGACCAAAGAAAAGGGGGAATTGTACCATAGCCAGCTGAATGCAGCCCTTCCCAGGCAGCCCTTGCTGTGCACTGTGACCCACTGCCCCGTTACCAGGCAATGGTTACCAGGAGACCACTAATGCCAATGTGACCACACTGCTCAGCCATTGGTGGGCAGTGTAGTGGGCCCCTGCCCCAAGCAAGCCACTGTCTGTCAGCCATCTTTAGTGGGTGCCCATTGTTAGGCAGCAGTCAGTGGAGTGCTGCCCCTTCAGACCTGGAGCATGAGGTAAGAGGCAAGTGCCAGCCTTCTCCCCAGCATTCTTCTGCTCACACGGCCTTGGGCCAGCTTGTGTGATGGGGAGCCCAGAGAACAGGCTGGGGGTGTGTCCTGCAGGGCTCCAGAGCCAAGGCCATGAATGACCATTGGCCCAGACCAGGCCTTGAGGCAGTGTTGAACCTCTACCACACACCGCCACTGTGACCCTAAGGGTATGGCTCACAGTCTGGGGTACCTGACCACCACTGTTTGGGTGGCCTGAGGAGCATTAAGACCTGTTGGGTCATGTGCACCCGGCTCCCTCAGTGATGAGAGCTAGCAAGCGTCTGGGACCTGGCCCTGAGGGAGCCACCAAGGCAGAGCTGCCTCCTCTGGGAGGCGTGGGCAGTGGTGGGAGGACCCAGACCAGCTCCTGGACAAACCCTCCATGGCAGGAGGACCACCACCCCTCCCAGGGACCCCTTTCTCTTAGGTGGGTCTGGACCTCAGAGGGTGAATCTTGTGCCTTGGGACCTTGCCCTTTCTTGTCACCCAGAGAGTGACATTTGTTTGCTGGAGATTGATAGGATCATTGAGACCTGACTATGACCTGTCCTCAAGAACAATGGATCGGACAAGGAGAAGTTTTCAACGAAAAGCCACACCCCTCCATCACCTTACCTCTAAGAGGGCTTTGCTAAAAGCTTTCAAGGTTGGGGATTACCCAGCATAAGCCACCCATTTCCTTGAATGTCTCAACAACAAATATTTCTCGGCTCCAAAGTCCAATGTTTTGCTGCTGTTTGGCCTCACTGTGCGTCGGGCACACATCCTGGCCTTTGGTTACCAATTATAGCGAGCCAGCCAGGAGGTCTGTGCCCATGGTGTATTGATCTCGATCAGGGGCGTCGCCATTTATACTTCCCAGCACATGCCAGAGTACATTTGGCTCCAGGATACTGGCAGGGATTCTCCCTGATATGCAGTGGCTGCCCTACAGCACGAGGCTGCTTGTCTTGGAGACATGTCCAGAGCAGTGGTATACAGTTCATGTCATTTGGGGGTAAGTCGCTCCAGCTTGCACAGGCTGGGAAATAGGTCTACTCCAACTGGGCTGCTCCCCTTAGCGGATGTGAGCCCCTCTGAGTCCATTCCCTCTTGAGAACTGGGGGCCTCCATGTGGGAGTGGAAGTGGAAGTTGACAAAATGCCTTCTCTGGCTTTCTGTATTTGTGATTGGAGTGTTTATTTGTTCTTCATGTGTTTGTGTGTGTCAATGTGGTGTTAATCACGGCAGTCTGTGCTTTGGTTTGTGGGATCCTGTTTGTGATTCGTACATTGTAGGTGTGTGAAACAGCACTTGCATTGAGTACTTGAGACGTCTTTGGTCAGTAACGGAGCTTGCATATGATCCAACTAGGTATCATTCCCTCCTGCATTGTGTTTCAGCTGTGGTGGAACATTGGTTGACATATTCCCTTTCCAATGGGTAGGAATCTCCCCTTTGGTGCCTGGGAACTGCGATCCTGAGAGACCTTTTGGCATTGCATTTGTCTCTCTGCTATTGGATAACACCTGCTGTGATCAGCAGAGCTCTAGTCCATCTTGTAGTCCGCTAAGGGACAAGCAAGTTTTTTTTTTTTTTTACATTGCATGGCCAGCATATTCTACAGATTCTGGTGAAACATGGCATCAAATGAATCATTTTCATATCTCCAAAACCAGTCTATGTAAAATATTCAGTTAGAGAAAGTTTGTTCAGTGAAATCCTTTTGGTTTTCATCATTGTGACCCTGAGAAAACGAGCATATTTCCAGGAGACATGTGGAAGTTAATGAAGCAAATTGAACTTTTCCTAATTTCTTTGCTTTTTACTTTTTGGCTCTTTCTGCTTCCCAGGTCAGTAGGCATGACAACTGTGGTCCTGATTCCCTATCTTTCAATTTGCATGCTGTTTGTCGTTTTGTTGTTAAAATGAGGGAACGTAGTTCGAAAACATTGAGGATGTTGTTCATCCTCACCCTTTGCTTTGGTCCTCAGGACTGAGAGTTTCTTTTGTGCATGTACTTTTGCGTTTGTTTTGTGTGAAAGTGTTGTGGCTCTGGGAAACTCAAATGTGCTTCCCCAACGCACCCCTTTCAGGTGCATTCTCCAGATTTGGGCCACTTTTAGGGATAAGGCAATTGACATCAACTGCCGAGTTGATGTGTAAATGAGCTCTATTTCACTGAAAGGGAAGCACTTACCTATTCAATACTTCCTCCTCTGGAGAGAATTGGCCTCCATGGATTTCAGGTCCTGATGATCTGGCAAATAGCTAGTACTGAACTATATCTGGTATGGAAGCTGCCTTAAGCTTCTTGCATTCTGAAGTATAAACCTTCTGCAGTCCCTAGGTTTCTTAGAGATCCAAAAAGACCTTATATCTGTTGCCAATTTGACAGCAAGGACCATAAGTTGAAATGATGACACTTGAAGTCTTTCTAAATGGCCTCTCTAGATTTGGGTAGCATGAAACTTCACCAAGGTAAGTGGCAAACATTCCTTGACTCTCCGGGTCATTTCAAAGAGGATAGAGGATTGGAACATTGGATGCTGGGCACATCTAAGATTCCCTACCTTTGCCTACTTAGCAGAAGGTCTCAAAAGCATCCGTTTGCAATCAGAAATGCTGGTATGGCATCCAGCTGACAATTGCTTGCTTCTTGGTTTTCACTAAGTGAAGGTGTTAAGGACTTGAGGATTGTAATTGAAATATGTAATTAAAGCTAAGAAACTCATGAAAAGGAACACATTTCAGGATAGAGTAGGAAGGTGGGATAAATGTGTTGAGCCAAAAACCAACATTTGATGCATCATTGGGCTGAAACGAAACTCCACTTCGGGAAATGGATACTGTTATTAAAAATGCGTTTTTTTCAAGGCTGGATTGGGTTCCCCTCTGCCAAGAGAACACGTTTACTTGGAATGCTGCTTTCAATACCATGGTATGTGAACTGTCCTGCCTTTAAGGGATCTTGATTTGCTTTTAAGATCTCTTCTCACTTTGGAGAAGAAAGAAGAATTCTCTTCAAAGGACTGATGAGCTTATTGGACCAGGTGTTTTGAAATATTTTGTTAACTTTGGATTAGTTGCGGGGCCCTTAAGGCAACTCAAGGAGGACTATTTCAGTCGTATATCTGGTATGGAAATTACAGAGAAAACATTGTGAAATGGGGGAGAAGCTTCTCCAATTACACAGGATGGATACATGGCACACCTGTCGATATTCTAGAAAGGGTACAAAGTTTCTGAAATGCAGGTATGCCTTGGGATAATCGGTCAGCCATGCTGACGGTTACATGAGAGCCACTTGATTAAGCTTCCTTCGCAACCCCTTGTCATGCGATCTTTAACCTTGCCTCTTTAAGTGTCTAACAGATAGTTAGGCTGAGGCTTTCCCAAAGTGCTTCAACTTCAAGAAGACTCTTACCAATGCAGTTTTGACAAACTGAGTAAACAGATGCATATGCTACTAACGTTTATGGATTTGCTTCGCAATAATGCTGATTTTGATCTGTGTTCTCCCGTTAAGGGAAGCTCTTCCCCTCAACTTCCTAACAACTTACAACAATTTCTTCCCTTCTGCTTCTGCGTGTCTGGATTACCTGCCAGAACGTCTCCCCCAGAATGCCACCCTCACGCTGCTTTTCAGGCTTATTCTCCTGGATTCCTTATACAAGTTTATATAAGACTTGGATCAAGACTTGCAACGTGGCATTGCTTCCAACTCAGAATGCACTGTAGGGCTTTGCTTTCCTCCAGCAGCACGTAGCTAGAGTGGTCGTCACCCCATTCCCTGAAAGACTTGGGAAAAGATGAACCAGGAATCTAGGTTGAAAGCAAGTCCCCTAAAACAGAGATCCGCTGCTGAGTTTATGATTAACCACTCTATCCAAATCATACCCACATATTCTCCTCAGGGTTGCAGAGGACCAAAGAAAAGGGGGAATTGTACCATAGCCAGCTGAATGCAGCCCTTCCCAGGCAGCCCTTGCTGTGCACTGTGACCCACTGCCCCGTTACCAGGCAATGGTTACCAGGAGACCACTAATGCCACTGTGACCACCCTGCTCAGCCATTGGTGGGCAGTGTAGTGGGCCCCTGCCCCAAGCAAGCCACTGTCTGTCAGCCATCTTTAGTGGGGGCCCTTTGTTAGGCAGCAGTCAGTGGAGTGCTGCCCCTTCAGACCTGGAGCATGAGGTAAGAGGCAAGTGCCAGCCTTCTCCCCAGCATTCTTCTGCTCACACGGCCTTGGGCCAGCTTGTGTGATGGGGAGCCCAGAGAACAGGCTGGGGGTGTGTCCTGCAGGGCTCCAGAGCCAAGGCCATGAATGACCATTGGCCCAGACCAGGCCTTGAGGCAGTGTTGAACCTCTACCACACACCGCCACTGTGACCCTAAGGGTATGGCTCACAGTCTGGGGTACCTGACCACCACTGTTTGGGTGGCCTGAGGAGCATTAAGACCTGTTGGGTCATGTGCACCTGGCTCCCTCAGTGATGAGAGCTAGCAAGCGTCTGGGACCTGGCCCTGAGGGAGCCACCAAGGCAGAGCTGCCTCCTCTGTGAGGCGTGGGGAGTGGTGGGAGGACCCAGACCTGCTCCTGGACAAACCCTCCATGGCAGGAGGACCACCACCCCTCCCAGGGACCCCTTTCTCTTAGGTGGGTCTGGACCTCAGAGGGTGAGTCTTGTGCCTTGGGACCTTGCCCTTTCTTGTCACCCAGAGAGTGACATTTGTTTGCTGGAGATTGATAGGATCATTGAGACCTGACTATGACCTGTCCTCAAGAACAATGGATCGGACAGGGAGAAGTTTTCAACGAAAAGCCACACCCCTCCATCACCTTACCTCTAAGAGGGCTTTGCTAAAAGCTTTCAAGGTTGGGGATTACCCAGCATAAGCCACCCATTTCCTTGAATGTCTCAACAACAAATATTTCTCGGCTCCAAAGTCCAATGTTTTGCTGCTGTTTGGCCTCACTGTGCGTCGGGCACACATCCTGGTCTTTGGTTACCAATTATAGCGAGCCAGCCAGGAGGTCTGTGCCCATGGTGTATTGATCTCGATCAGGGGCGTCGCCATTTATACTTCCCAGCACATGCCAGAGTACATTTGGCTCCAGGATACTGGCAGGGATTCTCCCTGATATGCAGTGGCTGCCCTACAGCACGAGGCTGCTTGTCTTGGAGACATGTCCAGAGCAGTGGTATACAGTTCATGTCATTTGGGGGTAAGTCGCTCCAGCTTGCACAGGCTGGGAAATAGGTCTACTCCAACTGGGCTGCTCCCCTTAGCGGATGTGAGCCCCTCTGAGTCCATTCCCTCTTGAGAACTGGGGGCCTCCATGTGGGAGTGGAAGTGGAAGTTGACAAAATGCCTTCTCTGGCTTTCTGTCTTTGTGATTGGAGTGTTTATTTGTTCTTCATGTGTTTGTGTGTGTCAATGTGGTGTTAATCACGGCAGTCTGTGCTTTGGTTTGTGGGATCCTGTTTGTGATTCGTACATTGTAGGTGTGTGAAACAGCACTTGCATTGAGTACTTGAGACGTCTTTGGTCAGTAACGGAGCTTGCATATGATCCAACTAGGTATCATTCCCTCCTGCATTGTGTTTCAGCTGTGGTGGAACATTGGTTGACATATTCCCTTTCCAATGGGTAGGAATCTGCCCTTTGGTGCCTGGGAACTGCGATCCTGAGAGACCTTTTGGCATTGTATTTGTCTCTCTGCTATTGGATAACACCTGCTGTGATCAGCAGAGCTCTAGTCCATCTTGTAGTCCGCTAAGGGACAAGCAAGTATTTTTTTTTTTTTACATTGCATGGCCAGCATATTCTACAGATTCTGGTGAAACATGGCATCAAATGAATCATTTTCATATCTCCAAAACCAGTCTATGTAAAATATTCAGTTAGAGAAAGTTTGTTCAGTGAAATCCTTTTGGTTTTCATCATTGTGACCCTGAGAAAACGAGCATATTTCCAGGAGACATGTGGAAGTTAATGAAGCAAATTGAACTTTTCCTAATTTCTTTGCTTTTTACTTTTTGGCTCTTTCTGCTTCCCAGGTCAGTAGGCATGACAACTGTGGTCCTGATTCCCTATCTTTCAATTTGCATGCTGTTTGTCGTTTTGTTGTTAAAATGAGGGAACGTAGTTCGAAAACATTGAGGATGTTGTTCATCCTCACCCTTTGCTTTGGTCCTCAGGACTGAGAGTTTCTTTTGTGCATGTACTTTTGCGTTTGTTTTGTGTGAAAGTGTTGTGGCTCTGGGAAACTCAAATGTGCTTCCCCAACGCACCCCTTTCAGGTGCATTCTCCAGATTTGGGCCACTTTTAGGGATAAGGCAATTGACATCAACTGCCGAGTTGATGTGTAAATGAGCTCTATTTCACTGAAAGGGAAGCACTTACCTATTCAATACTTCCTCCTCTGGAGAGAATTGGCCTCCATGGATTTCAGGTCCTGATGATCTGGCAAATAGCTAGTACTGAACTATATCTGGTATGGAAGCTGCCTTAAGCTTCTTGCATTCTGAAGTATAAACCTTCTGCAGTCCCTAGGTTTCTTAGAGATCCAAAAAGACCTTATATCTGTTGCCAATTTGACAGCAAGGACCATAAGTTGAAATGATGACACTTGAAGTCTTTCTAAATGGCCTCTCTAGATTTGGGTAGCATGAAACTTCACCAAGGTAAGTGGCAAACATTCCTTGACTCTCCGGGTCATTTCAAAGAGGATAGAGGATTGGAACATTGGATGCTGGGCACATCTAAGATTCCCTACCTTTGCCTACTTAGCAGAAGGTCTCAAAAGCATCCGTTTGCAATCAGAAATGCTGGTATGGCATCCAGCTGACAATTGCTTGCTTCTTGGTTTTCACTAAGTGAAGGTGTTAAGGACTTGAGGATTGTAATTGAAATATGTAATTAAAGCTAAGAAACTCATGAAAAGGAACACATTTCAGGATAGAGTAGGAAGGTGGGATAAATGTGTTGAGCCAAAAACCAACATTTGATGCATCATTGGGCTGAAACGAAACTCCACTTCGGGAAATGGATACTGTTATTAAAAATGCGTTTTTTTCAAGGCTGGATTGGGTTCCCCTCTGCCAAGAGAACACGTTTACTTGGAATGCTGCTTTCAATACCATGGTATGTGAACTGTCCTGCCTTTAAGGGATCTCGATTTGCTTTTAAGATCTCTTCTCACTTTGGAGAAGAAAGAAGAATTCTCTTCAAAGGACTGATGAGCTTATTGGACCAGGTGTTTTGAAATATTTTGTTAACTTTGGATTAGTTGCGGGGCCCTTAAGGCAACTCAAGGAGGACTATTTCAGTCGTATATCTGGTATGGAAATTACAGAGAAAACATTGTGAAATGGGGGAGAAGCTTCTCCAATTACACAGGATGGATACATGGCACACCTGTCGATATTCTAGAAAGGGTACAAAGTTTCTGAAATGCAGGTATGCCTTGGGATAATCGGTCAGCCATGCTGACGGTTACATGAGAGCCACTTGATTAAGCTTCCTTCGCAACCCCTTGTCATGCGATCTTTAACCTTGCCTCTTTAAGTGTCTAACAGATAGTTAGGCTGAGGCTTTCCCAAAGTGCTTCAACTTCAAGAAGACTCTTACCAATGCAGTTTTGACAAACTGAGTAAACAGATGCATATGCTACTAACGTTTATGGATTTGCTTCGCAATAATGCTGATTTTGATCTGTGTTCTCCCGTTAAGGGAAGCTCTTCCCCTCAACTTCCTAACAACTTACAACAATTTCTTCCCTTCTGCTTCTGCGTGTCTGGATTACCTGCCAGAACGTCTCCCCCAGAATGCCACCCTCACGCTGCTTTTCAGGCTTATTCTCCTGGATTCCTTATACAAGTTTATATAAGACTTGGATCAAGACTTGCAACGTGGCATTGCTTCCAACTCAGAATGCACTGTAGGGCTTTGCTTTCCTCCAGCAGCACGTAGCTAGAGTGGTCGTCACCCCATTCCCTGAAAGACTTGGGAAAAGATGAACCAGGAATCTAGGTTGAAAGCAAGTCCCCTAAAACAGAGATCCGCTGCTGAGTTTATGATTAACCACTCTATCCAAATCATACCCACATATTCTCCTCAGGGTTGCAGAGGACCAAAGAAAAGGGGGAATTGTACCATAGCCAGCTGAATGCAGCCCTTCCCAGGCAGCCCTTGCTGTGCACTGTGACCCACTGCCCCGTTACCAGGCAATGGTTACCAGGAGACCACTAATGCCACTGTGACCACCCTGCTCAGCCATTGGTGGGCAGTGTAGTGGGCCCCTGCCCCAAGCAAGCCACTGTCTGTCAGCCATCTTTAGTGGGGGCCCTTTGTTAGGCAGCAGTCAGTGGAGTGCTGCCCCTTCAGACCTGGAGCATGAGGTAAGAGGCAAGTGCCAGCCTTCTCCCCAGCATTCTTCTGCTCACACGGCCTTGGGCCAGCTTGTGTGATGGGGAGCCCAGAGAACAGGCTGGGGGTGTGTCCTGCAGGGCTCCAGAGCCAAGGCCATGAATGACCATTGGCCCAGACCAGGCCTTGAGGCAGTGTTGAACCTCTACCACACACCGCCACTGTGACCCTAAGGGTATGGCTCACAGTCTGGGGTACCTGACCACCACTGTTTGGGTGGCCTGAGGAGCATTAAGACCTGTTGGGTCATGTGCACCTGGCTCCCTCAGTGATGAGAGCTAGCAAGCGTCTGGGACCTGGCCCTGAGGGAGCCACCAAGGCAGAGCTGCCTCCTCTGTGAGGCGTGGGGAGTGGTGGGAGGACCCAGACCTGCTCCTGGACAAACCCTCCATGGCAGGAGGACCACCACCCCTCCCAGGGACCCCTTTCTCTTAGGTGGGTCTGGACCTCAGAGGGTGAGTCTTGTGCCTTGGGACCTTGCCCTTTCTTGTCACCCAGAGAGTGACATTTGTTTGCTGGAGATTGATAGGATCATTGAGACCTGACTATGACCTGTCCTCAAGAACAATGGATCGGACAGGGAGAAGTTTTCAACGAAAAGCCACACCCCTCCATCACCTTACCTCTAAGAGGGCTTTGCTAAAAGCTTTCAAGGTTGGGGATTACCCAGCATAAGCCACCCATTTCCTTGAATGTCTCAACAACAAATATTTCTCGGCTCCAAAGTCCAATGTTTTGCTGCTGTTTGGCCTCACTGTGCGTCGGGCACACATCCTGGTCTTTGGTTACCAATTATAGCGAGCCAGCCAGGAGGTCTGTGCCCATGGTGTATTGATCTCGATCAGGGGCGTCGCCATTTATACTTCCCAGCACATGCCAGAGTACATTTGGCTCCAGGATACTGGCAGGGATTCTCCCTGATATGCAGTGGCTGCCCTACAGCACGAGGCTGCTTGTCTTGGAGACATGTCCAGAGCAGTGGTATACAGTTCATGTCATTTGGGGGTAAGTCGCTCCAGCTTGCACAGGCTGGGAAATAGGTCTACTCCAACTGGGCTGCTCCCCTTAGCGGATGTGAGCCCCTCTGAGTCCATTCCCTCTTGAGAACTGGGGGCCTCCATGTGGGAGTGGAAGTGGAAGTTGACAAAATGCCTTCTCTGGCTTTCTGTCTTTGTGATTGGAGTGTTTATTTGTTCTTCATGTGTTTGTGTGTGTCAATGTGGTGTTAATCACGGCAGTCTGTGCTTTGGTTTGTGGGATCCTGTTTGTGATTCGTACATTGTAGGTGTGTGAAACAGCACTTGCATTGAGTACTTGAGACGTCTTTGGTCAGTAACGGAGCTTGCATATGATCCAACTAGGTATCATTCCCTCCTGCATTGTGTTTCAGCTGTGGTGGAACATTGGTTGACATATTCCCTTTCCAATGGGTAGGAATCTGCCCTTTGGTGCCTGGGAACTGCGATCCTGAGAGACCTTTTGGCATTGTATTTGTCTCTCTGCTATTGGATAACACCTGCTGTGATCAGCAGAGCTCTAGTCCATCTTGTAGTCCGCTAAGGGACAAGCAAGTATTTTTTTTTTTTTACATTGCATGGCCAGCATATTCTACAGATTCTGGTGAAACATGGCATCAAATGAATCATTTTCATATCTCCAAAACCAGTCTATGTAAAATATTCAGTTAGAGAAAGTTTGTTCAGTGAAATCCTTTTGGTTTTCATCATTGTGACCCTGAGAAAACGAGCATATTTCCAGGAGACATGTGGAAGTTAATGAAGCAAATTGAACTTTTCCTAATTTCTTTGCTTTTTACTTTTTGGCTCTTTCTGCTTCCCAGGTCAGTAGGCATGACAACTGTGGTCCTGATTCCCTATCTTTCAATTTGCATGCTGTTTGTCGTTTTGTTGTTAAAATGAGGGAACGTAGTTCGAAAACATTGAGGATGTTGTTCATCCTCACCCTTTGCTTTGGTCCTCAGGACTGAGAGTTTCTTTTGTGCATGTACTTTTGCGTTTGTTTTGTGTGAAAGTGTTGTGGCTCTGGGAAACTCAAATGTGCTTCCGCAACGCACCCCTTTCAGGTGCATTCTCCAGATTTGGGCCACTTTTAGGGATAAGGCAATTGACATCAACTGCCGAGTTGATGTGTAAATGAGCTCCACTTCACTGAAAGGGAAGCACTTACCTATTCAATACTTCCTCCTCTGGAGAGAATTGGCCTCCATGGATTTCAGGTCCTGATGATCTGGCAAATAGCTAGTACTGAACTGATATCTGGTATGGAAGCTGCCTTAAGCTTCTTGCATTCTGAAGTATAAACCTTCTGCAGTCCCTAGGTTTCTTAGAGATCCAAAAAGACCTTATATCTGTTGCCAATTTGACAGCAAGGACCATAAGTTGAAATGATGACACTTGAAGTCTTTCTAAATGGCCTCTCTAGATTTGGGGAGCATGAAACTTCACCAAGGTAAGTGGCAAGCATTCCTTGACTCTCCAGGTCATTTCAAAGAGGATAGAGGATTGGAACATTGGATGCTGGGCACATCTAAGATTCCCTACCTTTGCCTACTTAGCAGAAGGTCTCAAAAGCATCCGTTTGCAATCAGAAATGCTGGTATGGCATCCATCTGACAATTGCTTGCATCTTGGTTTTCACTAAGTGAAGGTGTTAAGGACTTGAGGATTGTAATCGAAATATGTAATTAAAGCTAAGAAACTCATGAAAAGGAACACATTTCAGGATAGAGTAGGAAGGTGGGATAAATGTGTTGAGCCAAAACCAACATTTGATGCGTCATTGTGCTGAAACGAAACTCCACTTCGGGAAATGGATACTGTTATTAAAAATGCGTTTTTTTCAAGGCTGGATTGGGTTCCCCTCTGCCAAGAGAACACGTTTACTTGCAATGCTGCTTTCAATAACATGGTATGTGAACTGTCCTGCCTTTTAGGGATCTCGATTTGCTTTTAAGATCTCTTCTCACTTTGGAGAAGAAAGAAGAATTCTCTTCAAAGGACTGATGAGCTTATTGGACCAGGTGTTTGAAATATTTTGTTAACTTTGGATTAGTTGTGGGGCCCTTAAGGCAACTCAAGGAGGACTATTTCAGTCATATATCTGGTATGGAAATTACAGAGAAAACATTGTGAAATGGGGGAGAAGCTTCTCCAATTACACAGGATGGATACATGGCACACCTGTCGATATTCTAGAAAGGGTACAAAGTTTCTGAAATGCAGGTATGCCTTGGATAATCAGTCAGCCATGCTGACGGTTACATGAGAGCCACTTGATTAAGCTTCCTTCGCAACCCCTTGTCATGCGATCTTTAACCTTGCCTCTTTAAGTGTCTAACAGATAGTTAGGCTGAGGCTTTCCCAAAGTGCTTCAACTTCAAGAAGACTCTTACCAATGCAGTTTTGACAAACTGAGTAAACAGATGCATATGCTACTAACGTTTATGGATTTGCTTCGCAATAATGCTGATTTTGATCTGTGTTCTCCCGTTAAGGGAAGCTCTTCCCCTCAACATCCTAACAACTTACAACAATTTCTTCCCTTCTGCTTCTGCGTGTCTGGATTACCTGCCAGAACGTCTCCCCCAGAGTGCCACCCTCACGCTGCTTTTCAGGCTTATTCTCCTGGATTCCTTATACAAGTTTATATAAGACTTGGATCAAGACTTGCAACGTGGCATTGCTTCCAACTCAGAATGCACTGTAGGGCTTTGCTTTCCTCCAGCAGCACGTAGCTAGAGTGGTCGTCACCCCATTCCCTGAAAGACTTGGGAAAAGATGAACCAGGAATCTAGGTTGAAAGCAAGTCCCCTAAAACAGAGATCCGCTGCTGAGTTTATGATTAACCACTCTATCCAAATCATACCCACATATTCTCCTCAGGGTTGCAGAGGACCAAAGAAAAGGGGGAATTGTACCATAGCCAGCTGAATGCAGCCCTTCCCAGGCAGCCCTTGCTGTGCACTGTGACCCACTGCCCCGTTACCAGGCAATGGTTACCAGGAGACCACTAATGCCACTGTGACCACCCTGCTCAGCCATTGGTGGGCAGTGTAGTGGGCCCCTGCCCCAAGAAAGCCACTGTCTGTCAGCCATCTTTAGTGGGGGCCCTTTGTTAGGCAGCAGTCAGTGGAGTGCTGCCCCTTCAGACCTGGAGCATGAGGTAAGAGGCAAGTGCCAGCCTTCTCCCCAGCATTCTTCTGCTCACACGGCCTTGGGCCAGCTTGTGTGATGGGGAGCCCAGAGAACAGGCTGGGGGTGTGTCCTGCAGGGCTCCAGAGCCAAGGCCATGAATGACCATTGGCCCAGACCAGGCCTTGAGGCAGTGTTGAACCTCTACCACACACCGCCACTGTGACCCTAAGGGTATGGCTCACAGTCAGGGGACCAGACCCACACTGCTTTGGGCTTGCTGCGGCATCGACTGAGGGAGCCGGTTGCGTGCACCCGGCTCCCTCAGTGATGAGAGCTAGCAAGCGTCTGGGACCTGGCCCTGAGGGAGCCACCAAGGCAGAGCTGCCTCCTCTGTGAGGCGTGGGCAGTGGTGGGAGGACCCAGACCAGCTCCTGGACAAACCCTCCATGGCAGGAGGACCACCACCCCTCCCAGGGACCCCTTTCTCTTAGGTGGGTCTGGACCTCAGAGGGTGAGTCTTGTGCCTTGGGACCTTGCCCTTTCTTGTCACCCAGAGAGTGACATTTGTTTGCTGGAGATTGATAGGATCATTGAGACCTGACTATGACCTGTCCTCAAGAACAATGGATCGGACAGGGAGAAGTTTTCAACGAAAAGCCACACCCCTCCATCACCTTACCTCTAAGAGGGCTTTGCTAAAAGCTTTCAAGGTTGGGGATTACCCAGCATAAGCCACCCATTTCCTTGAATGTCTCAACAACAAATATTTCTCGGCTCCAAAGTCCAATGTTTTGCTGCTGTTTGGCCTCACTGTGCGTCGGGCACACATCCTGGTCTTTGGTTACCAATTATAGCGAGCCAGCCAGGAGGTCTGTGCCCATGGTGTATTGATCTCGATCAGGGGCGTCGCCATTTATACTTCCCAGCACATGCCAGAGTACATTTGGCTCCAGGATACTGGCAGGGATTCTCCCTGATATGCAGTGGCTGCCCTACAGCACGAGGCTGCTTGTCTTGGAGACATGTCCAGAGCAGTGGTATACAGTTCATGTCATTTGGGGGTAAGTCGCTCCAGCTTGCACAGGCTGGGAAATAGGTCTACTCCAACTGGGCTGCTCCCCTTAGCGGATGGGAGCCCCTCTGAGTCCATTCCCTCTTGAGAACTGGGGGCCTCCATGTGGGAGTGGAAGTGGAAGTTGACAAAATGCCTTCTCTGGCTTTCTGTCTTTGTGATTGGAGTGTTTATTTGTTCTTCATGTGTTTGTGTGTGTCAATGTGGTGTTAATCACGGCAGTCTGTGCTTTGGTTTGTGGGATCCTCTTTGTGATTCGTACATTGTAGGTGTGTGAAACAGCACTTGCATTGAGTACTTGAGACGTCTTTGGTCAGTAACGGAGCTTGCATATGATCCAACTAGGTATCATTCCCTCCTGCATTGTGTTTCAGCTGTGGTGGAACATTGGTTGACATATTCCCTTTCCAATGGGTAGGAATCTCCCCTTTGGTGCCTGGGAACTGCGATCCTGAGAGACCTTTTGGCATTGCATTTGTCTCTCTGCTATTGGATAACACCTGCTGTGATCAGCAGAGCTCTAGTCCATCTTGTAGTCCGCTAAGGGACAAGCAAGTTTTTTTTTTTTTTTACATTGCATGGCCAGCATATTCTACAGATTCTGGTGAAACATGGCATCAAATGAATTATTTTCATATCTCCAAAACCAGTCTATGTAAAATATTCAGTTAGAGAAAGTTTGTTCAGTGAAATCCTTTTGGTTTTCATCATTGTGACCCTGAGAAAACGAGCATATTTCCAGGAGACATGTGGAAGTTAATGAAGCAAATTGAACTTTTCCTAATTTCTTTGCTTTTTACTTTTTGGCTCTTTCTGCTTCCCAGGTCAGTAGGCATGACAACTGTGGTCCTGATTCCCTATCTTTCAATTTGCATGCTGTTTGTCGTTTTGTTGTTAAAATGAGGGAACGTAGTTCGAATACATTGAGGATGTTGTTCATCCTCACCCTTTGCTTTGGTCCTCAGGACTGAGAGTTTCTTTTGTGCATGTACTTTTGCGTTTGTTTTGTGTGAAAGTGTTGTGGCTCTGGGAAACTCAAATGTGCTTCCCCAACGCACCCCTTTCAGGTGCATTCTCCAGATTTGGGCCACTTTTAGGGATAAGGCAATTGACATCAACTGCCGAGTTGATGTGTAAATGAGCTCCACTTCACTGAAAGGGAAGCACTTACCTATTCAATACTTCCTCCTCTTGAGAGAATTGGCCTCCATGGATTTCCGGTCCTGATGATCTGGCAAATAGCTAGTACTGAACTATATCTGGTATGGAAGCTGCCTTAAGCTTCTTGCATTCTGAAGTATAAACCTTCTGCAGTCCCTAGGTTTCTTAGAGATCCAAAAAGACCTTATATCTGTTGCCAATTTGACAGCAAGGACCATAAGTTGAAATGATGACACTTGAAGTCTTTCTAAATGGCCTCTCTAGATTTGGGTAGCATGAAACTTCACCAAGGTAAGTGGCAAGCATTCCTTGACTCTCCGGGTCATTTCAAAGAGGATAGAGGATTGGAACATTGGATGCTGGGCACATCTAAGATTCCCTACCTTTGCCTACTTAGCAGAAGGTCTCAAAAGCATCCGTTTGCAATCAGAAATGCTGGTATGGTATCCAGCTGACAATTGCTTGCTTCTTGGTTTTCACTAAGTGAAGGTGTTAAGGACTTGAGGATTGTAATTGAAATATGTAATTAAAGCTAAGAAACTCATGAAAAGGAACACATTTCAGGATAGAGTAGGAAGGTGGGATAAATGTGTTGAGCCAAAAACCAACATTTGATGCATCATTGGGCTGAAACGAAACTCCACTTCGGGAAATGGATACTGTTATTAAAAATACGTTTTTTTCAAGGCTGGACTGGGTTCCCCTCTGCCAAGAGAACACGTTTACTTGCAATGCTGCTTTCAATACCATGGTATGTGAACTGTCCTGCCTTTAAGGGATCTCGATTTGCTTTTAAGATCTCTTCTCACTTTGGAGAAGAAAGAAGAATTCTCTTCAAAGGACTGATGAGCTTATTGGACCAGGTGTTTTGAAATATTTTGTTAACTTTGGATTAGTTGTGGGGCCCTTAAGGCAACTCAAGGAGGACTATTTCAGTCGTATATCTGGTATGGAAATTACAGAGAAAACATTGTGAAATGGGGGAGAAGCTTCTCCAATTACACAGGATGGATATATGGCACACCTGTCGATATTCTAGAAAGGGTACAAAGTTTCTGAAATGCAGGTATGCCTTGGGATAATCGGTCAGCCATGCTGACGGTTACATGAGAGCCACTTGATTAAGCTTCCTTCACAACCCCTTGTCATGCGATCTTTAACCTTGCCTCTTTAAGTGTCTAACAGATAGTTAGGCTGAGGCTTTCCCAAAGTGCTTCAACTTCAAGAAGACTCTTACCAATGCAGTTTTGACAAACTGAGTAAACAGATGCATATGCTACTAACGTTTATGGATTTGCTTCGCAATAATGCTGATTTTGATCTGTGTTCTCCCGTTAAGGGAAGCTCTTCCCCTCAACTTCCTAACAACTTACAACAATGTCTTCCCTTCTGCTTCTGCGTGTCTGGATTACCTGCCAGAACGTCTCCCCCAGAATGCCACCCTCACGCTGCTTTTCAGGCTTATTCTCCTGGATTCCTTATACAAGTTTATATAAGACTTGGATCAAGACTTGCAACGTGGCATTGCTTCCAACTCAGAATGCACTGTAGGGCTTTGCTTTCCTCCAGCAGCACGTAGCTAGAGTGGTCGTCACCCCATTCCCTGAAAGACTTGGGAAAAGATGAACCAGGAATCTAGGTTGAAAGCAAGTCCCCTAAAACAGAGATCCGCTGCTGAGTTTATGATTAACCACTCTATCCAAATCATACCCACATATTCTCCTCAGGGTTGCAGAGGACCAAAGAAAAGGGGGAATTGTACCATAGCCAGCTGAATGCAGCCCTTCCCAGGCAGCCCTTGCTGTGCACTGTGACCCACTGCCCCGTTACCAGGCAATGGTTACCAGGAGACCACTAATGCCACTGTGACCACCCTGCTCAGCCATTGGTGGGCAGTGTAGTGGGCCCCTGCCCCAAGCAAGCCACTGTCTGTCAGCCATCTTTAGTGGGGGCCCTTTGTTAGGCAGCAGTCAGTGGAGTGCTGCCCCTTCAGACCTGGAGCATGAGGTAAGAGGCAAGTGCCAGCCTTCTCCCCAGCATTCTTCTGCTCACACGGCCTTGGGCCAGCTTGTGTGATGGGGAGCCCAGAGAACAGGCTGGGGGTGTGTCCTGCAGGGCTCCAGAGCCAAGGCCATGAATGACCATTGGCCCAGACCAGGCCTTGAGGCAGTGTTGAACCTCTACCACACACCGCCACTGTGACCCTAAGGGTATGGCTCACAGTCTGGGGTACCTGACCACCACTGTTTGGGTGGCCTGAGGAGCATTAAGACCTGTTGGGTCATGTGCACCTGGCTCCCTCAGTGATGAGAGCTAGCAAGCGTCTGGGACCTGGCCCTGAGGGAGCCACCAAGGCAGAGCTGCCTCCTCTGTGAGGCGTGGGCAGTGGTGGGAGGACCCAGACCTGCTCCTGGACAAACCCTCCATGGCAGGAGGACCACCACCCCTCCCAGGGACCCCTTTCTCTTAGGTGGGTCTGGACCTCAGAGGGTGAGTCTTGTGCCTTGGGACCTTGCCCTTTCTTGTCACCCAGAGAGTGACATTTGTTTGCTGGAGATTGATAGGATCATTGAGACCTGACTATGACCTGTCCTCAAGAACAATGGATCGGACAGGGAGAAGTTTTCAACGAAAAGCCACACCCCTCCATCACCTTACCTCTAAGAGGGCTTTGCTAAAAGCTTTCAAGGTTGGGGATTACCCAGCATAAGCCACCCATTTCCTTGAATGTCTCAACAACAAATATTTCTCGGCTCCAAAGTCCAATGTTTTGCTGCTGTTTGGCCTCACTGTGCGTCGGGCACACATCCTGGCCTTTGGTTACCAATTATAGCGAGCCAGCCAGGAGGTCTGTGCCCATGGTGTATTGATCTCGATCAGGGGCGTCGCCATTTATACTTCCCAGCACATGCCAGAGTACATTTGGCTCCAGGATACTGGCAGGGATTCTCCCTGATATGCAGTGGCTGCCCTACAGCACGAGGCTGCTTGTCTTGGAGACATGTCCAGAGCAGTGGTATACAGTTCATGTCATTTGGGGGTAAGTCGCTCCAGCTTGCACAGGCTGGGAAATAGGTCTACTCCAACTGGGCTGCTCCCCTTAGCGGATGGGAGCCCCTCTGAGTCCATTCCCTCTTGAGAACTGGGGGCCTCCATGTGGGAGTGGAAGTGGAAGTTGACAAAATGCCTTCTCTGGCTTTCTGTCTTTGTGATTGGAGTGTTTATTTGTTCTTCATGTGTTTGTGTGTGTCAATGTGGTGTTAATCACGGCAGTCTGTGCTTTGGTTTGTGGGATCCTCTTTGTGATTCGTACATTGTAGGTGTGTGAAACAGCACTTGCATTGAGTACTTGAGACGTCTTTGGTCAGTAACGGAGCTTGCATATGATCCAACTAGGTATCATTCCCTCCTGCATTGTGTTTCAGCTGTGGTGGAACATTGGTTGACATATTCCCTTTCCAATGGGTAGGAATCTGCCCTTTGGTGCCTGGGAACTGCGATCCTGAGAGACCTTTTGGCATTGCATTTGTCTCTCTGCTATTGGATAACACCTGCTGTGATCAGCAGAGCTCTAGTCCATCTTGTAGTCCGCTAAGGGACAAGCTAGTATTTTTTTTTTTTTTTTTACATTGCATGGCCAGCATATTCTACAGATTCTGGTGAAACATGGCATCAAATGAATCATTTTCATATCTCCAAAACCAGTCTATGTAAAATATTCAGTTAGAGAAAGTTTGTTCAGTGAAATCCTTTTGGTTTTCATCATTGTGACCCTGAGAAAACGAGCATATTTCCAGGAGACATGTGGAAGTTAATGAAGCAAATTGAACTTTTCCTAATTTCTTTGCTTTTTACTTTTTGGCTCTTTCTGCTTCCCAGGTCAGTAGGCATGACAACTGTGGTCCTGATTCCCTATCTTTCAATTTGCATGCTGTTTGTCGTTTTGTTGTTAAAATGAGGGAACGTAGTTCGAAAACATTGAGGATGTTGTTCATCCTCACCCTTTGCTTTGGTCCTCAGGACTGAGAGTTTCTTTTGTGCATGTACTTTTGCGTTTGTTTTGTGTGAAAGTGTTGTGGCTCTGGGAAACTCAAATGTGCTTCCCCAACGCACCCCTTTCAGGTGCATTCTCCAGATTTGGGCCACTTTTAGGGATAAGGCAATTGACATCAACTGCCGAGTTGATGTGTAAATGAGCTCCACTTCACTGAAAGGGAAGCACTTACCTATTCAATACTTCCTCCTCTGGAGAGAATTGGCCTCCATGGATTTCAGGTCCTGATGATCTGGCAAATAGCTAGTACTGAACTATATCTGGTATGGAAGCTGCCTTAAGCTTCTTGCATTCTGAAGTATAAACCTTCTGCAGTCCCTAGGTTTCTTAGAGATCCAAAAAGACCTTATATCTGTTGCCAATTTGACAGCAAGGACCATAAGTTGAAATGATGACACTTGAAGTCTTTCTAAATGGCCTCTCTAGATTTGGGTAGCATGAAACTTCACCAAGGTAAGTGGCAAACATTCCTTGACTCTCCGGGTCATTTCAAAGAGGATAGAGGATTGGAACATTGGATGCTGGGCACATCTAAGATTCCCTACCTTTGCCTACTTAGCAGAAGGTCTCAAAAGCATCCGTTTGCAATCAGAAATGCTGGTATGGCATCCATCTGACAATTGCTTGCTTCTTGGTTTTCACTAAGTGAAGGTGTTAAGGACTTGAGGATTGTAATCGAAATATGTAATTAAAGCTAAGAAACTCATGAAAAGGAACACATTTCAGGATAGAGTAGGAAGGTGGGATAAATGTGTTGAGCCAAAAACCAACATTTGATGCATCATTGTGCTGAAACGAAACTCCACTTCGGGAAATGGATACTGTTATTAAAAATGCGTTTTTTTCAAGGCTGGATTGGGTTCCCCTCTGCCAAGAGAACACGTTTACTTGCAATGCTGCTTTCAATAACATGGTATGTGAACTGTCCTGCCTTTAAGGGATCTCGATTTGCTTTTAAGATCTCTTCTCACTTTGGAGAAGAAAGAAGAATTCTCTTCAAAGGACTGATGAGCTTATTGGACCAGGTGTTTTGAAATATTTTGTTAACTTTGGATTAGTTGCGGGGCCCTTAAGGAAACTCAAGGAGGACTATTTCAGTCGTATATCTGGTATGGAAATTACAGAGAAAACATTGTGAAATGGGGGAGAAGCTTCTCCAATTACACAGGATGGATACATGGCACACCTGTCGATATTCTAGAAAGGGTACAAAGTTTCTGAAATGCAGGTATGCCTTGGGATAATCAGTCAGCCATGCTGACGGTTACATGAGAGCCACTTGATTAAGCTTCCTTCGCAACCCCTTGTCATGCGATCTTTAACCTTGCCTCTTTAAGTGTCTAACAGATAGTTAGGCTGAGGCTTTCCCAAAGTGCTTCAACTTCAAGAAGACTCTTACCAATGCAGTTTTGACAAACTGAGTAAACAGATGCATATGCTACTAACGTTTATGGATTTGCTTCGCAATAATGCTGATTTTGATCTGTGTTCTCCCGTTAAGGGAAGCTCTTCCCCTCAACTTCCTAACAACTTACAACAATTTCTTCCCTTCTGCTTCTGCGTGTCTGGATTACCTGCCAGAACGTCTCCCCCAGAGTGCCACCCTCACGCTGCTTTTCAGGCTTATTCTCCTGGATTCCTTATACAAGTTTATATAAGACTTGGATCAAGACTTGCAACGTGGCATTGCTTCCAACTCAGAATGCACTGTAGGGCTTTGCTTTCCTGCAGCAGGACGTAGCTAGAGTGGTCGTCACCCCATTCCCTGAAAGACTTGGGAAAAGATGAACCAGGAATCTAGGTTGAAAGCAAGTCCCCTAAAACAGAGATCCACTGCTGAGCTTATGATTAACCACTCTATCCAAATCATACCCACATATTCTCCTCAGGGTTGCAGAGGACCAAAGAAAAGGGGGAATTGTACCATAGCCAGCTGAATGCAGCCCTTCCCAGGCAGCCCTTGCTGTGCACTGTGACCCACTGCCCTGTTACCAGGCAATGGTTACCAGGAGACCACTAATGCCAATGTGACCACACTGCTCAGCCATTGGTGGGCAGTGTAGTGGGCCCCTGCCCCAAGCAAGCCACTGTCTGTCAGCCATCTTTAGTGGGTGCCCATTGTTAGGCAGCAGTCAGTGGAGTGCTGCCCCTTCAGACCTGGAGCATGAGGTAAGAGGCAAGTGCCAGCCTTCTCCCCAGCATTCTTCTGCTCACACGGCCTTGGGCCAGCTTGTGTGATGGGGAGCCCAGAGAACAGGCTGGGGGTGTGTCCTGCAGGGCTCCAGAGCCAAGGCCATGAATGACCATTGGCCCAGACCAGGCCTTGAGGCAGTGTTGAACCTCTACCACACACCGCCACTGTGACCCTAAGGGTATGGCTCACAGTCTGGGGTACCTGACCACCACTGTTTGGGTGGCCTGAGGAGCATTAAGACCTGTTGGGTCATGTGCACCCGGCTCCCTCAGTGATGAGAGCTAGCAAGCGTCTGGGACCTGGCCCTGAGGGAGCCACCAAGGCAGAGCTGCCTCCTCTGGGAGGCGTGGGCAGTGGTGGGAGGACCCAGACCAGCTCCTGGACAAACCCTCCATGGCAGGAGGACCACCACCCCTCCCAGGGACCCCTTTCTCTTAGGTGGGTCTGGACCTCAGAGGGTGAATCTTGTGCCTTGGGACCTTGCCCTTTCTTGTCACCCAGAGAGTGACATTTGTTTGCTGGAGATTGATAGGATCATTGAGACCTGACTATGACCTGTCCTCAAGAACAATGGATCGGACAAGGAGAAGTTTTCAACGAAAAGCCACACCCCTCCATCACCTTACCTCTAAGAGGGCTTTGCTAAAAGCTTTCAAGGTTGGGGATTACCCAGCATAAGCCACCCATTTCCTTGAATGTCTCAACAACAAATATTTCTCGGCTCCAAAGTCCAATGTTTTGCTGCTGTTTGGCCTCACTGTGCGTCGGGCACACATCCTGGCCTTTGGTTACCAATTATAGCGAGCCAGCCAGGAGGTCTGTGCCCATGGTGTATTGATCTCGATCAGGGGCGTCGCCATTTATACTTCCCAGCACATGCCAGAGTACATTTGGCTCCAGGATACTGGCAGGGATTCTCCCTGATATGCAGTGGCTGCCCTACAGCACGAGGCTGCTTGTCTTGGAGACATGTCCAGAGCAGTGGTATACAGTTCATGTCATTTGGGGGTAAGTCGCTCCAGCTTGCACAGGCTGGGAAATAGGTCTACTCCAACTGGGCTGCTCCCCTTAGCGGATGTGAGCCCCTCTGAGTCCATTCCCTCTTGAGAACTGGGGGCCTCCATGTGGGAGTGGAAGTGGAAGTTGACAAAATGCCTTCTCTGGCTTTCTGTCTTTGTGATTGGAGTGTTTATTTGTTCTTCATGTGTTTGTGTGTGTCAATGTGGTGTTAATCACGGCAGTCTGTGCTTTGGTTTGTGGGATCCTGTTTGTGATTCGTACATTGTAGGTGTGTGAAACAGCACTTGCATTGAGTACTTGAGACGTCTTTGGTCAGTAACGGAGCTTGCATATGATCCAACTAGGTATCATTCCCTCCTGCATTGTGTTTCAGCTGTGGTGGAACATTGGTTGACATATTCCCTTTCCAATGGGTAGGAATCTGCCCTTTGGTGCCTGGGAACTGCGATCCTGAGAGACCTTTTGGCATTGCATTTGTCTCTCTGCTATTGGATAACACCTGCTGTGATCAGCAGAGCTCTAGTCCATCTTGTAGTCCGCTAAGGGACAAGCAAGTATTTTTTTTTTTTTTACATTGCATGGCCAGCATATTCTACAGATTCTGGTGAAACATGGCATCAAATGAATCATTTTCATATCTCCAAACCAGTCTATGTAAAATATTCAGTTAGAGAAAGTTTGTTCAGTGAAATCCTTTTGGTTTTCATCATTGTGACCCTGAGAAAACGAGCATATTTCCAGGAGACATGTGGAAGTTAATGAAGCAAATTGAACTTTTCCTAATTTCTTTGCTTTTTACTTTTTGGCTCTTTCTGCTTCCCAGGTCAGTAGGCATGACAACTGTGGTCCTGATTCCCTATCTTTCAATTTGCATGCTGTTTGTCGTTTTGTTGTTAAAATGAGGGAACGTAGTTCGAAAACATTGAGGATGTTGTTCATCCTCACCCTTTGCTTTGGTCCTCAGGACTGAGAGTTTCTTTTGTGCATGTACTTTTGCGTTTGTTTTGTGTGAAAGTGTTGTGGCTCTGGGAAACTCAAATGTGCTTCCCCAACGCACCCCTTTCAGGTGCATTCTCCAGATTTGGGCCACTTTTAGGGATAAGGCAATTGACATCAACTGCCGAGTTGATGTGTAAATGAGCTCTATTTCACTGAAAGGGAAGCACTTACCTATTCAATACTTCCTCCTCTTGAGAGAATTGGCCTCCATGGATTTCCGGTCCTGATGATCTGGCAAATAGCTAGTACTGAACTATATCTGGTATGGAAGCTGCCTTAAGCTTCTTGCATTCTGAAGTATAAACCTTCTGCAGTCCCTAGGTTTCTTAGAGATCCAAAAAGACCTTATATCTGTTGCCAATTTGACAGCAAGGACCATAAGTTGAAATGATGACACTTGAAGTCTTTCTAAATGGCCTCTCTAGATTTGGGTAGCATGAAACTTCACCAAGGTAAGTGGCAAGCATTCCTTGACTCTCCGGGTCATTTCAAAGAGGATAGAGGATTGGAACATTGGATGCTGGGCACATCTAAGATTCCCTACCTTTGCCTACTTAGCAGAAGGTCTCAAAAGCATCCGTTTGCAATCAGAAATGCTGGTATGGTATCCAGCTGACAATTGCTTGCTTCTTGGTTTTCACTAAGTGAAGGTGTTAAGGACTTGAGGATTGTAATTGAAATATGTAATTAAAGCTAAGAAACTCATGAAAAGGAACACATTTCAGGATAGAGTAGGAAGGTGGGATAAATGTGTTGAGCCAAAAACCAACATTTGATGCATCATTGGGCTGAAACGAAACTCCACTTCGGGAAATGGATACTGTTATTAAAAATACGTTTTTTTCAAGGCTGGATTGGGTTCCCCTCTGCCAAGAGAACACGTTTACTTGCAATGCTGCTTTCAATACCATGGTATGTGAACTGTCCTGCCTTTAAGGGATCTCGATTTGCTTTTAAGATCTCTTCTCACTTTGGAGAAGAAAGAAGAATTCTCTTCAAAGGACTGATGAGCTTATTGGACCAGGTGTTTTGAAATATTTTGTTAACTTTGGATTAGTTGCGGGGCCCTTAAGGCAACTCAAGGAGGACTATTTCAGTCGTATATCTGGTATGGAAATTACAGAGAAAACATTGTGAAATGGGGGAGAAGCTTCTCCAATTACACAGGATGGATATATGGCACACCTGTCGATATTCTAGAAAGGGTACAAAGTTTCTGAAATGCAGGTATGCCTTGGGATAATCGGTCAGCCATGCTGACGGTTACATGAGAGCCACTTGATTAAGCTTCCTTCACAACCCCTTGTCATGCGATCTTTAACCTTGCCTCTTTAAGTGTCTAACAGATAGTTAGGCTGAGGCTTTCCCAAAGTGCTTCAACTTCAAGAAGACTCTTACCAATGCAGTTTTGACAAACTGAGTAAACAGATGCATATGCTACTAACGTTTATGGATTTGCTTCGCAATAATGCTGATTTTGATCTGTGTTCTCCCGTTAAGGGAAGCTCTTCCCCTCAACTTCCTAACAACTTACAACAATGTCTTCCCTTCTGCTTCTGCGTGTCTGGATTACCTGCCAGAACGTCTCCCCCAGAATGCCACCCTCACGCTGCTTTTCAGGCTTATTCTCCTGGATTCCTTATACAAGTTTATATAAGACTTGGATCAAGACTTGCAACGTGGCATTGCTTCCAACTCAGAATGCACTGTAGGGCTTTGCTTTCCTCCAGCAGCACGTAGCTAGAGTGGTCGTCACCCCATTCCCTGAAAGACTTGGGAAAAGATGAACCAGGAATCTAGGTTGAAAGCAAGTCCCCTAAAACAGAGATCCGCTGCTGAGTTTATGATTAACCACTCTATCCAAATCATACCCACATATTCTCCTCAGGGTTGCAGAGGACCAAAGAAAAGGGGGAATTGTACCATAGCCAGCTGAATGCAGCCCTTCCCAGGCAGCCCTTGCTGTGCACTGTGACCCACTGCCCCGTTACCAGGCAATGGTTACCAGGAGACCACTAATGCCACTGTGACCACCCTGCTCAGCCATTGGTGGGCAGTGTAGTGGGCCCCTGCCCCAAGCAAGCCACTGTCTGTCAGCCATCTTTAGTGGGGGCCCTTTGTTAGGCAGCAGTCAGTGGAGTGCTGCCCCTTCAGACCTGGAGCATGAGGTAAGAGGCAAGTGCCAGCCTTCTCCCCAGCATTCTTCTGCTCACACGGCCTTGGGCCAGCTTGTGTGATGGGGAGCCCAGAGAACAGGCTGGGGGTGTGTCCTGCAGGGCTCCAGAGCCAAGGCCATGAATGACCATTGGCCCAGACCAGGCCTTGAGGCAGTGTTGAACCTCTACCACACACCGCCACTGTGACCCTAAGGGTATGGCTCACAGTCTGGGGTACCTGACCACCACTGTTTGGGTGGCCTGAGGAGCATTAAGACCTGTTGGGTCATGTGCACCTGGCTCCCTCAGTGATGAGAGCTAGCAAGCGTCTGGGACCTGGCCCTGAGGGAGCCACCAAGGCAGAGCTGCCTCCTCTGGGAGGCGTGGGCAGTGGTGGGAGGACCCAGACCTGCTCCTGGACAAACCCTCCATGGCAGGAGGACCACCACCCCTCCCAGGGACCCCTTTCTCTTAGGTGGGTCTGGACCTCAGAGGGTGAGTCTTGTGCCTTGGGACCTTGCCCTTTCTTGTCACCCAGAGAGTGACATTTGTTTGCTGGAGATTGATAGGATCATTGAGACCTGACTATGACCTGTCCTCAAGAACAAAGGATCGGACAGGGAGAAGTTTTCAACGAAAAGCCACACCCCTCCATCACCTTACCTCTAAGAGGGCTTTGCTAAAAGCTTTCAAGGTTGGGGATTACCCAGCATAAGCCACCCATTTCCTTGAATGTCTCAACAACAAATATTTCTCGGCTCCAAAGTCCAATGTTTTGCTGCTGTTTGGCCTCACTGTGCGTCGGGCACACATCCTGGCCTTTGGTTACCAATTATAGCGAGCCAGCCAGGAGGTCTGTGCCCATGGTGTATTGATCTCGATCAGGGGCGTCGCCATTTATACTTCCCAGCACATGCCAGAGTACATTTGGCTCCAGGATACTGGCAGGGATTCTCCCTGATATGCAGTGGCTGCCCTACAGCACGAGGCTGCTTGTCTTGGACACATGTCCAGAGCAGTGGTATACAGTTCATGTCATTTGGGGGTAAGTCGCTCCAGCTTGCACAGGCTGGGAAATAGGTCTACTCCAACTGGGCTGCTCCCCTTAGCGGATGTGAGCCCCTCTGAGTCCATTCCCTCTTGAGAACTGGGGGCCTCCATGTGGGAGTGGAAGTGGAAGTTGACAAAATGCCTTCTCTGGCTTTCTGTCTTTGTGATTGGAGTGTTTATTTGTTCTTCATGTGTTTGTGTGTGTCAATGTGGTGTTAATCACGGCAGTCTGTGCTTTGGTTTGTGGGATCCTGTTTGTGATTCGTACATTGTAGGTGTGTGAAACAGCACTTGCATTGAGTACTTGAGACGTCTTTGGTCAGTAACGGAGCTTGCATATGATCCAACTAGGTATCATTCCCTCCTGCATTGTGTTTCAGCTGTGGTGGAACATTGGTTGACATATTCCCTTTCCAATGGGTAGGAATCTGCCCTTTGGTGCCTGGGAACTGCGATCCTGAGAGACCTTTTGGCATTGCATTTGTCTCTCTGCTATTGGATAACACCTGCTGTGATCAGCAGAGCTCTAGTCCATCTTGTAGTCCGCTAAGGGACAAGCAAGTATTTTTTTTTTTTTTTTACATTGCATGGCCAGCATATTCTACAGATTCTGGTGAAACATGGCATCAAATGAATCATTTTCATATCTCCAAAACCAGTCTATGTAAAATATTCAGTTAGAGAAAGTTTGTTCAGTGAAATCCTTTTGGTTTTCATCATTGTGACCCTGAGAAAACGAGCATATTTCCAGGAGACATGTGGAAGTTAATGAAGCAAATTGAACTTTTCCTAATTTCTTTGCTTTTTACTTTTTGGCTCTTTCTGCTTCCCAGGTCAGTAGGCATGACAACTGTGGTCCTGATTCCCTATCTTTCAATTTGCATGCTGTTTGTCGTTTTGTTGTTAAAATGAGGGAACGTAGTTCGAAAACATTGAGGATGTTGTTCATCCTCACCCTTTGCTTTGGTCCTCAGGACTGAGAGTTTCTTTTGTGCATGTACTTTTGCGTTTGTTTTGTGTGAAAGTGTTGTGGCTCTGGGAAACTCAAATGTGCTTCCCCAACGCACCCCTTTCAGGTGCATTCTCCAGATTTGGGCCACTTTTAGGGATAAGGCAATTGACATCAACTGCCGAGTTGATGTGTAAATGAGCTCCACTTCACTGAAAGGGAAGCACTTACCTATTCAATACTTAATCCTCTGGAGAGAATTGGCCTCCATGGATTTCAGGTCCTGATGATCTGGCAAATAGCTAGTACTGAACTATATCTGGTATGGAAGCTGCCTTAAGCTTCTTGCATTCTGAAGTATAAACCTTCTGCAGTCCCTAGGTTTCTTAGAGATCCAAAAAGACCTTATATCTGTTGCCAATTTGACAGCAAGGACCATAAGTTGAAATGATGACACTTGAAGTCTTTCTAAATGGCCTCTCTAGATTTGGGTAGCATGAAACTTCACCAAGGTAAGTGGCAAACATTCCTTGACTCTCCGGGTCATTTCAAAGAGGATAGAGGATTGGAACATTGGATGCTGGGCACATCTAAGATTCCCTACCTTTGCCTACTTAGCAGAAGGTCTCAAAAGCATCCGTTTGCAATCAGAAATGCTGGTATGGCATCCATCTGACAATTGCTTGCTTCTTGGTTTTCACTAAGTGAAGGTGTTAAGGACTTGAGGATTGTAATCGAAATATGTAATTAAAGCTAAGAAACTCATGAAAAGGAACACATTTCAGGATAGAGTAGGAAGGTGGGATAAATGTGTTGAGCGAAAAACCAACATTTGATGCATCATTGTGCTGAAACGAAACTCCACTTCGGGAAATGGATACTGTTATTAAAAATGCGTTTTTTTCAAGGCTGGATTGGGTTCCCCTCTGCCAAGAGAACACGTTTACTTGCAATGCTGCTTTCAATAACATGGTATGTGAACTGTCCTGCCTTTAAGGGATCTCGATTTGCTTTTAAGATCTCTTCTCACTTTGGAGAAGAAAGAAGAATTCTCTTCAAAGGACTGATGAGCTTATTGGACCAGGTGTTTTGAAATAGTTTGTTAACTTTGGATTAGTTGCGGGGCCCTTAAGGAAACTCAAGGAGGACTATTTCAGTCGTATATCTGGTATGGAAATTACAGAGAAAACATTGTGAAATGGGGGAGAAGCTTCTCCAATTACACAGGATGGATACATGGCACACCTGTCGATATTCTAGAAAGGGTACAAAGTTTCTGAAATGCAGGTATGCCTTGGGATAATCAGTCAGCCATGCTGACGGTTACATGAGAGCCACTTGATTAAGCTTCCTTCGCAACCCCTTGTCATGCGATCTTTAACCTTGCCTCTTTAAGTGTCTAACAGATAGTTAGGCTGAGGCTTTCCCAAAGTGCTTCAACTTCAAGAAGACTCTTACCAATGCAGTTTTGACAAACTGAGTAAACAGATGCATATGCTACTAACGTTTATGGATTTGCTTCGCAATAATGCTGATTTTGATCTGTGTTCTCCCGTTAAGGGAAGCTCTTCCCCTCAACTTCCTAACAACTTACAACAATTTCTTCCCTTCTGCTTCTGCGTGTCTGGATTACCTGCCAGAACGTCTCCCCCAGAGTGCCACCCTCACGCTGCTTTTCAGGCTTATTCTCCTGGATTCCTTATACAAGTTTATATAAGACTTGGATCAAGACTTGAACGTGGCATTGCTTCCAACTCAGAATGCACTGTAGGGCTTTGCTTTCCTGCAGCAGGACGTAGCTAGAGTGGTCGTCACCCCATTCCCTGAAAGACTTGGGAAAAGATGAACCAGGAATCTAGGTTGAAAGCAAGTCCCCTAAAACAGAGATCCACTGCTGAGCTTATGATTAACCACTCTATCCAAATCATACCCACATATTCTCCTCAGGGTTGCAGAGGACCAAAGAAAAGGGGGAATTGTACCATAGCCAGCTGAATGCAGCCCTTCCCAGGCAGCCCTTGCTGTGCACTGTGACCCACTGCCCCGTTACCAGGCAATGGTTACCAGGAGACCACTAATGCCAATGTGACCACCCTGCTCAGCCATTGGTGGGCAGTGTAGTGGGCCCCTGCCCCAAGCAAGCCACTGTCTGTCAGCCATCTTTAGTGGGGGCCCATTGTTAGGCAGCAGTCAGTGGAGTGCTGCCCCTTCAGACCTGGAGCATGAGGTAAGAGGCAAGTGCCAGCCTTCTCCCCAGCATTCTTCTGCTCACACGGCCTTGGGCCAGCTTGTGTGATGGGGAGCCCAGAGAACAGGCTGGGGGTGTGTCCTGCAGGGCTCCAGAGCCAAGGCCATGAATGACCATTGGCCCAGACCAGGCCTTGAGGCAGTGTTGAACCTCTACCACACACCGCCACTGTGACCCTAAGGGTATGGCTCACAGTCTGGGGTACCTGACCACCACTGTTTGGGTGGCCTGAGGAGCATTAAGACCTGTTGGGTCATGTGCACCCGGCTCCCTCAGTGATGAGAGCTAGCAAGCGTCTGGGACCTGGCCCTGAGGGAGCCACCAAGGCAGAGCTGCCTCCTCTGGGAGGCGTGGGCAGTGGTGGGAGGACCCAGACCAGCTCCTGGACAAACCCTCCATGGCAGGAGGACCACCACCCCTCCCAGGGACCCCTTTCTCTTAGGTGGGTCTGGACCTCAGAGGGTGAATCTTGTGCCTTGGGACCTTGCCCTTTCTTGTCACCCAGAGAGTGACATTTGTTTGCTGGAGATTGATAGGAACATTGAGACCTGACTATGACCTGTCCTCAAGAACAATGGATCGGACAAGGAGAAGTTTTCAACGAAAAGCCACACCCCTCCATCACCTTACCTCTAAGAGGGCTTTGCTAAAAGCTTTCAAGGTTGGGGATTACCCAGCATAAGCCACCCATTTCCTTGAATGTCTCAACAACAAATATTTCTCGGCTCCAAAGTCCAATGTTTTGCTGCTGTTTGGCCTCACTGTGCGTCGGGCACACATCCTGGCCTTTGGTTACCAATTATAGCGAGCCAGCCAGGAGGTCTGTGCCCATGGTGTATTGATCTCGATCAGGGGCGTCGCCATTTATACTTCCCAGCACATGCCAGAGTACATTTGGCTCCAGGATACTGGCAGGGATTCTCCCTGATATGCAGTGGCTGCCCTACAGCACGAGGCTGCTTGTCTTGGAGACATGTCCAGAGCAGTGGTATACAGTTCATGTCATTTGGGGGTAAGTCGCTCCAGCTTGCACAGGCTGGGAAATAGGTCTACTCCAACTGGGCTGCTCCCCTTAGCGGATGTGAGCCCCTCTGAGTCCATTCCCTCTTGAGAACTGGGGGCCTCCATGTGGGAGTGGAAGTGGAAGTTGACAAAATGCCTTCTCTGGCTTTCTGTCTTTGTGATTGGAGTGTTTATTTGTTCTTCATGTGTTTGTGTGTGTCAATGTGGTGTTAATCACGGCAGTCTGTGCTTTGGTTTGTGGGATCCTGTTTGTGATTCGTACATTGTAGGTGTGTGAAACAGCACTTGCATTGAGTACTTGAGACGTCTTTGGTCAGTAACGGAGCTTGCATATGATCCAACTAGGTATCATTCCCTCCTGCATTGTGTTTCAGCTGTGGTGGAACATTGGTTGACATATTCCCTTTCCAATGGGTAGGAATCTGCCCTTTGGTGCCTGGGAACTGCGATCCTGAGAGACCTTTTGGCATTGCATTTGTCTCTCTGCTATTGGATAACACCTGCTGTGATCAGCAGAGCTCTAGTCCATCTTGTAGTCCGCTAAGGGACAAGCAAGTTTTTTTTTTTTTTTACATTGCATGGCCAGCATATTCTACAGATTCTGGTGAAACATGGCATCAAATGAATCATTTTCATATCTCCAAAACCAGTCTATGTAAAATATTCAGTTAGAGAAAGTTTGTTCAGTGAAATCCTTTTGGTTTTCATCATTGTGACCCTGAGAAAACGAGCATATTTCCAGGAGACATGTGGAAGTTAATGAAGCAAATTGAACTTTTCCTAATTTCTTTGCTTTTTACTTTTTGGCTCTTTCTGCTTCCCAGGTCAGTAGGCATGACAACTGTGGTCCTGATTCCCTATCTTTCAATTTGCATGCTGTTTGTCGTTTTGTTGTTAAAATGAGGGAACGTAGTTCGAAAACATTGAGGATGTTGTTCATCCTCACCCTTTGCTTTGGTCCTCAGGACTGAGAGTTTCTTTTGTGCATGTACTTTTGCGTTTGTTTTGTGTGAAAGTGTTGTGGCTCTGGGAAACTCAAATGTGCTTCCCCAACGCACCCCTTTCAGGTGCATTCTCCAGATTTGGGCCACTTTGAGGGATAAGGCAATTGACATCAACTGCCGAGTTAATGTGTAAATGAGCTCTATTTCACTGAAAGGGAAGCACTTACCTATTCAATACTTCCTCCTCTGGAGAGAATTGGCCTCCATGGATTTCAGGTCCTGATGATCTGGCAAATAGCTAGTACTGAACTATATCTGGTATGGAAGCTGCCTTAAGCTTCTTGCATTCTGAAGTATAAATCTTCTGCAGTCCCTAGGTTTCTTAGAGATCCAAAAAGACCTTATATCTGTTGCCAATTTGACAGCAAGGACCATAAGTTGAAATGATGACACTTGAAGTCTTTCTAAATGGCCTCTCTAGATTTGGGTAGCATGAAACTTCACCAAGGTAAGTGGCAAACATTCCTTGACTCTCCGGGTCATTTCAAAGAGGATAGAGGATTGGAACATTGGATGCTGGGCACATCTAAGATTCCCTACCTTTGCCTACTTAGCAGAAGGTCTCAAAAGCATCCGTTTGCAATCAGAAATGCTGGTATGGCATCCAGCTGACAATTGCTTGCTTCTTGGTTTTCACTAAGTGAAGGTGTTAAGGACTTGAGGATTGTAATTGAAATATGTAATTAAAGCTAAGAAACTCATGAAAAGGAACACATTTCAGGATAGAGTAGGAAGGTGGGATAAATGTGTTGAGCCAAAAACCAACATTTGATGCATCATTGGGCTGAAACGAAACTCCACTTCGGGAAATGGATACTGTTATTAAAAATGCGTTTTTTTCAAGGCTGGATTGGGTTCCCCTCTGCCAAGAGAACACGTTTACTTGCAATGCTGCTTTCAATACCATGGTATGTGAACTGTCCTGCCTTTAAGGGATCTCGATTTGCTTTTAAGATCTCTTCTCACTTTGGAGAAGAAAGAAGAATTCTCTTCAAAGGACTGATGAGCTTATTGGACCAGGTGTTTTGAAATATTTTGTTAACTTTGGATTAGTTGCGGGGCCCTTAAGGCAACTCAAGGAGGACTATTTCAGTCGTATATCTGGTATGGAAATTACAGAGAAAACATTGTGAAATGGGGGAGAAGCTTCTCCAATTACACAGAATGGATACATGGCACACCTGTCGATATTCTAGAAAGGGTACAAAGTTTCTGAAATGCAGGTATGCCTTGGGATAATCGGTCAGCCATGCTGACGGTTACATGAGAGCCACTTGATTAAGCTTCCTTCGCAACCCCTTGTCATGCGATCTTTAACCTTGCCTCTTTAAGTGTCTAACAGATAGTTAGGCTGAGGCTTTCCCAAAGTGCTTCAACTTCAAGAAGACTCTTAGCAATGCAGTTTTGACAAACTGAGTAAACAGATGCATATGCTACTAACGTTTATGGATTTGCTTTGCAATAATGCTGATTTTGATCTGTGTTCTCCCGTTAAGGGAAGCTCTTCCCCTCAACTTCCTAACAACTTACAACAATGTCTTCCCTTCTGCTTCTGCGTGTCTGGATTACCTGCCAGAACGTCTCCCCCAGAATGCCACCCTCACGCTGCTTTTCAGGCTTATTCTCCTGGATTCCTTATACAAGTTTATATAAGACTTGGATCAAGACTTGCAACGTGGCATTGCTTCCAACTCAGAATGCACTGTAGGGCTTTGCTTTCCTGCAGCAGGACGTAGCTAGAGTGGTCCTCACCCCATTCCCTGAAAGACTTGGGAAAAGATGAACCAGGAATCTAGGTTGAAAGCAAGTCCCCTAAAACAGAGATCCACTGCTGAGTTTATGATTAACCACTCTATCCAAATCATACCCACATATTCTCCTCAGGGTTGCAGAGGACCAAAGAAAAGGGGGAATTGTACCATAGCCAGCTGAATGCAGCCCTTCCCAGGCAGCCCTTGCTGTGCACTGTGACCCACTGCCCCGTTACCAGGCAATGGTTACCAGGAGACCACTAATGCCACTGTGACCACCCTGCTCAGCCATTGGTGGGCAGTGTAGTGGGCCCCTGCCCCAAGCAAGCCACTGTCTGTCAGCCATCTTTAGTGGGGGCCCTTTGTTAGGCAGCAGTCAGTGGAGTGCTGCCCCTTCAGACCTGGAGCATGAGGTAAGAGGCAAGTGCCAGCCTTCTCCCCAGCATTCTTCTGCTCACACGGCCTTGGGCCAGCTTGTGTGATGGGGAGCCCAGAGAACAGGCTGGGGGTGTGTCCTGCAGGGCTCCAGAGCCAAGGCCATGAATGACCATTGGCCCAGACCAGGCCTTGAGGCAGTGTTGAACCTCTACCATACACCGCCACTGTGACCCTAAGGGTATGGCTCACAGTCTGGGGTACCTGACCACCACTGTTTGGGTGGCCTGAGGAGCATTAAGACCTGTTGGGTCATGTGCACCTGGCTCCTTCAGTGATGAGAGCTAGCAAGCGTCTTGGACCTGGCCCTGAGGGAGCCACTAAGGCAGAGCTGCCTCCTCTGTGAGGCGTGGGCAGTGGTGGGAGGACCCAGACCAGCTCCTGGACAAACCCTCCATGGCAGGAGGACCACCACCCCTCCCAGGGACCCCTTTCTCTTAGGTGGGTCTGGACCTCAGAGGGTGAGTCTTGTGCCTTGGGACCTTGCCCCTTCTTGTCACCCAGAGAGTGACATTTGTTTGCTGGAGATTGATAGGATCATTGAGACCTGACTATGACCTGTCCTCAAGAACAATGGATCGGACAGGGAGAAGTTTTCAACGAAAAGCCACACCCCTCCATCACCTTACCTCTAAGAGGGCTTTGCTAAAAGCTTTCAAGGTTGGGGATTACCCAGCATAAGCCACCCATTTCCTTGAATGTCTCAACAACAAATATTTCTCGGCTCCAAAGTCCAATGTTTTGCTGCTGTTTGGCCTCACTGTGCGTCGGGCACACATCCTGGCCTTTGGTTACCAATTATAGCGAGCCAGCCAGGAGGTCTGTGCCCATGGTGTATTGCTCTCGATCAGGGGCGTCGCCATTTATACTTCCCAGCACATGCCAGAGTACATTTGGCTCCAGGATACTGGCAGGGATTCTCCCTGATATGCAGTGGCTGCCCTACAGCACGAGGCTGCTTGTCTTGGAGACATGTCCAGAGCAGTGGTATACAGTTCATGTCATTTGGGGGTAAGTCGCTCCAGCTTGCACAGGCTGGGAAATAGGTCTACTCCAACTGGGCTGCTCCCCTTAGCGGATGTGAGCCCCTCTGAGTCCATTCCCTCTTGAGAACTGGGGGCCTCCATGTGGGAGTGGAAGTGGAAGTTGACAAAATGCCTTCTCTGGCTTTCTGTCTTTGTGATTGGAGTGTTTATTTGTTCTTCATGTGTTTGTGTGTGTCAATGTGGTGTTAATCACGGCAGTCTGTGCTTTGGTTTGTGGGATCCTCTTTGTGATTCGTACATTGTAGGTGTGTGAAACAGCACTTGCATTGAGTACTTGAGACGTCTTTGGTCAGTAACGGAGCTTGCATATGATCCAACTAGGTATCATTCCCTCCTGCATTGTGTTTCAGCTGTGGTGGAACATTGGTTGACATATTCCCTTTCCAATGGGTAGGAATCTGCCCTTTGGTGCCTGGGAACTGCGATCCTGAGAGACCTTTTGGCATTGCATTTGTCTCTCTGCTATTGGATAACACCTGCTGTGATCAGCAGAGCTCTAGTCCATCTTGTAGTCCGCTAAGGGACAAGCAAGTATTTTTTTTTTTTTTTTACATTGCATGGCCAGCATATTCTACAGATTCTGGTGAAACATGGCATCAAATGAATCATTTTCATATCTCCAAAACCAGTCTATGTAAAATATTCAGTTAGAGAAAGTTTGTTCAGTGAAATCCTTTTGGTTTTCATCATTGTGACCCTGAGAAAACGAGCATATTTCCAGGAGACATGTGGAAGTTAATGAAGCAAATTGAACTTTTCCTAATTTCTTTGCTTTTTACTTTTTGGCTCTTTCTGCTTCCCAGGTCAGTAGGCATGACAACTGTGGTCCTGATTCCCTATCTTTCAATTTGCATGTTGTTTGTCGTTTTGTTGTTAAAATGAGGGAACGTAGTTCGAAAACATTGAGGATGTTGTTCATCCTCACCCTTTGCTTTTGTCCTCAGGACTGAGAGTTTCTTTTTTGCATGTACTTTTGCGTTTGTTTTGTGTGAAAGTGTTGTGGCTCTGGGAAACTCAAATGTGCTTCCCCAACGCACCCCTTTCAGGTGCATTCTCCAGATTTGGGCCACTTTGAGGGATAAGGCAATTGACATCAACTGCCGAGTTGATGTGTAAATGAGCTCTATTTCACTGAAAGGGAAGCACTTACCTATTGAATACTTCCTCCTCTGGAGAGAATTGGCCTCCATGGATTTCAGGTCCTGATGATCTGGAAAATAGCTAGTACTGAACTGATATCTGGTATGGAAGCTGCCTTAAGCTTCTTGCATTCTGAAGTATAAACCTTCTGCAGTCCCTAGGTTTCTTAGAGATCCAAAAAGACCTTATATCTGTTGCCAATTTGACAGCAAGGACCATAAGTTGAAATGATGACACTTGAAGTCTTTCTAAATGGCCTCTCTAGATTTGGGGAGCATGAAACTTCACCAAGTTAAGTGGCAAGCATTCCTTGACTCTCCGGGTCATTTCAAAGAGGATAGAGGATTGGAACATTGGATGCTGGGCACATCTAAGATTCCCTACCTTTGCCTACTTAGCAGAAGGTCTCAAAAGCATCCGTTTGCAATCAGAAATGCTGGTATGGCATCCAGCTGACAATTGCTTGCTTCTTGGTTTTCACTAAGTGAAGGTGTTAAGGACTTGAGGATTGTAATCGAAATATGTAATTAAAGCTCAGAAACTCATGAAAAGGAACACATTTCAGGATAGAGTAGGAAGGTGGGATAAATGTGTTGAGCCAAAAACCAACATTTGATGCATCATTGGGCTGAAACGAATCTCCACTTCGGGAAATGGATACTGTTATTAAAAATACGTTTTTTTCAAGGCTGGATTGGGTTCCCCTCTGCCAAGAGAACACATTTACTTGGAATGCTGCTTTCAATAACATGGTATGTGAACTGTCCTGCCTTTAAGGGATCTCGATTTGCTTTTAAGATCTCTTCTCACTTTGGAGAAGAAAGAAGAATTCTCTTCAAAGGACTGATGAGCTTATTGGACCAGGTGTTTTGAAATATTTTGTTAACTTTGGATTAGTTTCAGGGCCCTTAAGGCAACTCAAGGAGGACTATTTCAGTCGTATATCTGGTATGGAAATTACAGAGAAAACATTGTGAAATGGGGGAGAAGCTTTTCCAATTTCACAGGATGGATACATGTCAACCTGTCGATATTCTAGAAAGGGTACAAAGTTTCTGAAATGCAGGTATGCCTTGGGATAATCGGTCAGCCATGCTGACGGTTACATGAGAGCCACTTGATTAAGCTTCCTTCGCAACCCCTTGTCATCCGATCTTTAACCTTGCCTCTTTAAGTGTGTAACAGATAGTTAGGCTGAGGCTTTCCCAAAGTGCTTCAACTTCAAGAAGACTCTTACCAATGCAGTTTTGACAAACTGAGTAAACAGATGCATATGCTACTAACGTTTATGGATTTGCTTTGCAATAATGCTGATTTTGATCTGTGTTCTCCCGTTAAGGGAAGCTCTTCCCCTCAACTTCCTAACAACTTACAACAATTTCTTCCCTTCTGCTTCTGCGTGTCTGGATTACCTGCCAGAACGTCTCCCCCAGAGTGCCACCCTCACGCTGCTTTTCAGGCTTATTCTCCTGGATTCCTTATACAAGTTTATATAAGACTTGGATCAAGACTTGCAACGTGGCATTGCTTCCAACTCAGAATGCACTGTAGGGCTTTGCTTTCCTGCAGCAGGATGTAGCTAGAGTGGTCGTCACCCCATTCCCTGAAAGACTTGGGAAAAGATGAACCAGGAATGGAGGTTGAAAGCAAGTCCCCTAAAACAGAGATCTGCTGCTGAGTTTATGATTAACCACTCTATCCAAATCATACCCACATATTCTCCTCAGGGTTGCAGAGGACCAAAGAAAAGGGGGAATTGTACCATAGCCAGCTGAATGCAGCCCTTCCCAGGCAGCCCTTGCTGTGCACTGTGACCCACTGCCCCGTTACCAGGCAATGGTTACCAGGAGACCACTAATGCCACTGTGACCACCCTGCTCAGCCATTGGTGGGCAGTGTAGTGGGCCCCTGCCCCAAGCAAGCCACTGTCTGTCAGCCATCTTTAGTGGGGGCCCTTTTTTAGGCAGCAGTCAGTGGAGTGCTGCCCCTTCAGACCTGGAGCGTGAGGTAAGAGGCAAGTGCCAGCCTTCTCCCCAGCATTCTTCTGCTCACACGGCCTTGGGCCTGCTGGTGTGATGGGGGGCCCAGAGAACAGGCTGGGGGTGTGTCCTGCATGGCTCCAGAGCCAAGGCCATGAATGCCCACTGGCCCAGACCAGGCCTTGAGGCAGTGTTGAACCTCTACCACACACAGCCACTGTGACCCTAAGGGTATGGCTCACAGTCTGGGGTACCTGACCGCCACTGTTTGGGTGGCCTGAGGAGCATTAAGTCCTGTTGGGTCATGTGCACCCGGCCCCCTTAGTGATGACAGCTAGCAAGGGTCTGGGACCTGGCCCTGAGGGAGCCGCCAAGGCAGAGCTGCCTCCTCTGGGAGGCGTGGGCACTGGTGGGAGGACCCAGACCAGCTCCTGGACAAACCCTCCATGGCAGGCGGACCACTACCCCTCCCAGGGACCCCTTTCTCTTAGGTGGGTCTGGACCTCAGAGGGTGAGCCTTGTGCCTTGGGATCTTGCCCTTTCTTGTCACCCAGAGAGTGACATTTGTTGGCTGGAGATTGATAGGATCATTGAGACCTGACTATGACCTGTCCTCAGGAACAAAGGATCGGACAGGGAGAAGTTTTCAACGAACAGCCACACCCCTCCATCACCTTACCTCTAAGAGGGCTTTGCTAAAAGCTTTCAAGGTTGGGGATTACCCGGCATAAGCCACCCATTTCCTTGAATGTCTCAACAACAAATATTTCTCGGCTCCAAAGTCCAATGTTTTGCTGTTGCTTGGCCTCACTGTGCATCGGGCACACATCCTGGCCTTTGGTTACCAATTATAGCGAGCCAGCCAGGAGGTCTGTGCCCATGGTGTGTTGATCTCGATCAGGGGCATCCCCATTTAAAGTTCCCAGCACATGCCAGAGTACATTTGGCTCCAGGATACTGGCAGGGATTCTCCCTGATATGCAGTGGCTGCCCTACAGCACGAGGCTGCTTGTCTTGGAGACATGTCCAGAGCAACGGTATACGGTTCATGTCATTTGGGGGTAAGTGGCTCCAGCTTGCACAGGCTGGGAAATAGGTCTACTCCAACTGGGCTGCTCCCCTTAGCGGATGGGAGCCCCTCTGAGTCCATTCCCTCTTGAGAACTGGGGGCCTCCATGTGGGAGTGGAAGTGGAAGTTGACAAAATGCCTTCTCTGGCTTTCTGTCTTTGTGATTGGAGTGTTTATTTGTTCTTCATGTGTTTGTGTGTGTCAATGTGGTGTTAATCACGGCAGTCTGTGCTTTGGTTTGTGGGATCCAGTTTGTGATTCGTACATTGTAGGTGTGTGAAACAGCACTTGCATTGAGTACTTGAGACGTCTTTGGACAGTAACGGAGCTTGCATATGATCACACTAGGTATCATTCCTGTGGTGGAACATTGGTTGACATATTCCCTTTCCAATGGATAGGAATCTCCCCTTTGGTGCCTGGGAACTGCGATCCTCAGAGACCTTTTGGCATTGCATTTGTCTCTCTGCTATTGGATAACACCTGCTGTGATCAGCAGAGCTCTAGTCCATCTTGTAGTCCGCTATGGTACAAGCAAGTATTTTTTTTTGTTTTTTTACATTGCATGGCCAGCATATTCTACAGATTCTGGTGAAACATGACATCAAATGAATCTTTTTCATATCTCCAAAACCAGTCTATGTAAAATATTCAGTTAGAGAAAGTTTGCTCAGTGAAATACTTTTGGTTTTCATCATTGTGACCCTGAGAAAACGAGCATATTTCCAGGAGACATGTGGAAGTTAATGAAGCAAATTGAACTTTTCCTAATTTCTTTGCTTTTTCCTTTTTGGCTCTTTCTGCTTCCCAGGTCAGTAGGCATGACAACTGTGGTCCTGATTCCCTATCTTTCAATTTGCATGTTGTTTGTCGTTTTGTTGTTAAAATGAGGGAACGTAGTTCGAAAACACTGAGGATGTTGTTCATCCTCACCCTTTGCTTTGGTCCTCAGGACTGAGAGTTTCTTCTTTGCATGTACTTTTGCGTTTGTTTTGTGTGAAAGTGTTGTGGCTCTGGGAAACTCAAATGTGCTTCCCCAACGCACCCCTTTCAGGTGCATTCTCCAGATTTGGGCCACTTTGAGGGATAAGGCAATTGACATCAACTGCCGAGTTGATGTGTAAATGAGCTCTATTTCACTGAAAGGGAAGCACTTACCTATTCAATACTTCCTCCTCTGGAGAGAATTGGCATCCATGGATTTCAGGTCCTGATGATCTGGCAAATAGCTAGTACTGAACTGATATCTGGTATGGAAGCTGCCTTAAGCTTCTTGCATTCTGAAGTATAAACCTTCTGCGGTCCCTAGGTTTCTTAGAGATCCAAAAAGACCTTATATCTGTTGCCAATTTGACAGCAAGGACCATAAGTTGAAATGATGACACTTGAAGTCTTTCTAAATGGCCTCTCTAGATTTGGGGAGCATGAAACTTCACCAAGTTAAGTGGCAAGCATTCCTTGACTCTCCGGGTCATTTCAAAGAGGATAGAGGCTTGGAACATTGGATGCTGGGCACATCTAAGATTCCCTACCTTTGCCTACTTAGCAGAAGGTCTCAAAAGCATCCGTTTGCAATCAGAAATGCTGGTATGGCATCCAGCTGACAATTGCTTGCTTCTTGGTTTTCACTAAGTGAAGGTGTTAAGGACTTGAGGATTGTAATCGAAATATGTAATTAAAGCTAAGAAACTCATGAAAAGGAACACATTTCAGGATAGAGTAGGAAGGTGGGATAAATGTGTTGCGCCAAAAACCAACATTTGATGCATCATTGGGCTGAAACGAAACTCCACTTCGGGAAATGGATACTGTTATTAAAAATACGTTTTTTTCAAGGCTGGATTGGGTTCCCCTCTGCCAAGAGAACACGTTTACTTGGAATGCTGCTTTCAATAACATGGTATGTGAACTGTCCTGCCTTGAAGGGATCTCTATTTGCTTTTAAGATCTCTTCTCACTTTGGAGAAGAAAGAAGAATTCTCTTCAAAGGACTGATGAGCTTATTGGACCAGGTGTTTTGAAATATTTTGTTAACTTTGGATTAGTTTCAGGGCCCTTAAGGCAACTCAAGGAGGACTATTTCAGTCGTATATCTGGTATGGAAATTACAGAGAAAACATTGTGAAATGGGGGAGAAGCTTTTCCAATTTCACAGGATGGATACATGTCAACCTGTCGATATTCTAGAAAGGGTACAAAGTTTCTGAAATGCAGGTATGCCTTGGGATAATAGGTCAGCCATGCTGACGGTTACATGAGAGCCACTTGATTAAGCTTCCTTCGCAACCCCTTGTCATCCGATCTTTAACCTTGCCTCTTTAAGTGTGTAACAGATAGTTAGGCTGAGGCTTTCCCAAAGTGCTTCAACTTCAAGAAGACTCTTACCAATGCAGTTTTGACAAACTGAGTAAACAGATGCATATGCTACTAACGTTTATGGATTTGCTTTGCAATAATGCTGATTTTGATCTGTGTTCTCCCGTTAAGGGAAGCTCTTCCCCTCAACATCCTAACAACTTACAACAATTTCTTCCCTTCTGCTTCTGCGTGTCTGGATTACCTGCCAGAACGTCTCCCCCAGAGTGCCACCCTCACGCTGCTTTTCAGGCTTATTCTCCTGGATTCCTTATACAAGTTTATATAAGACTTGGATCAAGACTTGCAACGTGGCATTGCTTCCAACTCAGAATGCACTGTAGGGCTTTGCTTTCCTGCAGCATGATGTAGCTAGAGTGGTCGTCACCCCATTCCCTGAAAGACTTGGGAAAAGTTGAACCAGGAATGGAGGTTGAAAGCAAGTCCCCTAAAACAGAGATCTGCTGCTGAGTTTATGATTAACCACTCTATCCAAATCATACCCACATATTCTCCTCAGGGTTGCAGAGGACCAACGAAAAGGGGGAATTGTACCATAGCCATCTGAATGCAGCCCTTCCCAGGCAGCCCTTGCTGTGCACTGTGACCCACTGCCCCGTTACCAGGCAATGGTTACCAGGAGACCACTAATGCCACTGTGACCACCCTGCTCAGCCATTGGTGGGCAGTGTAGTGGGCCCCTGCCCCAAGCAAGCCACTGTCTGTCAGCCATCTTTAGTGGGGGCCCTTTGTTAGGCAGCAGTCAGTGCAGTGCTGCCCGTTCAGACCTGGAGCGTGAGGTAAGAGGCAAGTGCCAGCCTTCTCCCCAGCATTCTTCTGCTCACACGGCCTTGGGCCTGCTGGTGTGATGGGGGGCCCAGAGAACAGGCTGGGGGTGTGTCCTGCATGGCTCCAGAGCCAAGGCCATGAATGCCCACTGGCCCAGACCAGGCCTTGAGGCAGTGTTGAACCTCTACCACACACAGCCACTGTGACCCTAAGGGTATGGCTCACAGTCTGGGGTACCTGACCGCCACTATTTGGGTGGCCTGAGGAGCATTAAGACCTGTTGGGTCATGTGCACCCGGCTCCCTCAGTGATGACAGCTAGCAAGGGTCTGGGACCTGGCCCTGAGGGAGCCACCAAGGCAGAGCTGCCTCCTCTGGGAGGCGTGGGCACTGGTGGGAGGACCCAGACCAGCTCCTGGACAAACCCTCCATGGCAGGCGGACCACCACCCCTCCCAGGGACCCCTTTCTCTTAGGTGGGTCTGGACCTCAGAGGGTGAGCCTTGTGCCTTGAGATCTTGCCCTTTCTTGTCACCCAGAGAGTGACATTTGTTTGCTGGAGATTGATAGGAACATTGAGACCTGACTATGACCTGTCCTCAGGAACAAAGGATCGGACAGGGAGAAGTTTTCAACGAACAGCCACACCCCTCCATCACCTTACCTCTAAGAGGGCTTTGCTAAAAGCTTTCAAGGTTGGGGATTACCCGGCATAAGCCACCCATTTCCTTGAATGTCTCAACAACAAATATTTCTCGGCTCCAAAGTCCAATGTTTTGCTGTTGCTTGGCCTCACTGTGCATCGGGCACACATCCTGGCCTTTGGTTACCAATTATAGCGAGCCAGCCAGGAGGTCTGTGCCCATGGTGTGTTGATCTCGATCAGGGGCATCCCCATTTAAAGTTCCCAGCACATGCCAGAGTACATTTGGCTCCAGGATACTGGCAGGGATTCTCCCTGATATGCAGTGGCTGCCCTACAGCACGAGGCTGCTTGTCTTGGAGACATGTCCAGAGCAACGGTATACAGTTCATGTCATTTGGGGGTAAGTGGCTCCAGCTTGCACAGGCTGGGAAATAGGTCTACTCCAACTGGGCTGCTCCCCTTAGCGGATGTGAGCCCCTCTGAGTCCATTCCCTCTTGAGAACTGGGGGCCTCCATGTGGGAGTGGAAGTGGAAGTTGACAAAATGCCTTCTCTGGCTTTCTGTCTTTGTGATTGGAGTGTTTATTTGTTCTTCATGTGTTTGTGTGTGTCAATGTGGTGTTAATCACGGCAGTCTGTGCTGTGGTTTGTGGGATCCAGTTTGTGATTCGTACATTGTAGGTGTGTGAAACAGCACTTGCATTGAGTACTTGAGACGTCTTTGGACAGTAACGGAGCTTGCATATGATCACACTAGGTATCGTTCCTGTGGTGGAACATTGGTTGATATATTCCCTTTCCAATGGGTAGGAATCTCCCCTTTGGTGCCTGGGAACTGCGATCCTCAGAGACCTTTTGGCATTGCATTTGTCTCTCTGCTATTGGATAACACCTGCTGTGATCAGCAGAGCTCTAGTCCATCTTGTAGTCCGCTAAGGTACAAGCAAGTATTTTTTTGTTTTTTTACATTGCATGGCCAGCATATTCTACAGATTCTGGTGAAACATGACATCAAATGAATCTTTTTCATATCTCCAAAACCAGTCTATGTAAAATATTCAGTTAGAGAAAGTTTGCTCAGTGTAAATACTTTTGGTTTTCATCATTGTGACCCTGAGAAAACGAGCATATTTCCAGGAGACATGTGGAAGTTAATGAAGCAAATTGAACTTTTCCTAATTTCTTTGCTTTTTCCTTTTTGGCTCTTTCTGCTTCCCAGGTCAGTAGGCATGACAACTGTGGTCCTGATTCCCTATCTTTCAATTTGCATGTTGTTTGTCGTTTTGTTGTTAAAATGAGGGAACGTAGTTCGAAAACACTGAGGATGTTGTTCATCCTCACCCTTTGCTTTGGTCCTCAGGACTGAGAGTTTCTTCTTTGCATGTACTTTTGCGTTTGTTTTGTGTGAAAGTGTTGTGGCTCTGGGAAACTCAAATGTGCTTCCCCAACGCACCCCTTTCAGGTGCATTCTCCAGATTTGGGCCACTTTGAGGGATAAGGCAATTGACATCAACTGCCGAGTTGATGTGTAAATGAGCTCTATTTCACTGAAAGGGAAGCACTTACCTATTGAATACTTCCTCCTCTGGAGAGAATTGGCCTCCATGGATTTCAGGTCCTGATGATCTGGCAAATAGCTAGTACTGAACTGATATCTGGTATGGAAGCTGCCTTAAGCTTCTTGCATTCTGAAGTGTAAACCTTCTGTGGTCCCTAGGTTTCTTAGAGATCCAAAAAGACCTTATATCTGTTGCCAATTTGACAGCAAGGACCATAAGTTGAAATGATGACACTTGAAGTCTTTCTAAATGGCCTCTCTAGATTTGGGGAGCATGAAACTTCACCAAGTTAAGTGGCAAGCATTCCTTGACTCTCCGGGTCATTTCAAAGAGGATAGAGGATTGGAACATTGGATGCTGGGCACATCTAAGATTCCCTACCTTTGCCTACTTAGCAGAAGGTCTCAAAAGCATCCGTTTGCAATCAGAAATGCTGGTATGGCATCCAGCTGACAATTGCTTGCTTCTTGGTTTTCACTAAGTGAAGGTGTTAAGGACTTGAGGATTGTAATCGAAATATGTAATTAAAGCTAAGAAACTCATGAAAAGGAACACATTTCAGGATAGAGTAGGAAGGTGGGATAAATGTGTTGAGCCAAAAACCAACATTTGATGCATCATTGGGCTGAAACGAATCTCCACTTTGGGAAATGGATACTGTTATTAAAAATACGTTTTTTTCAAGGCTGGATTGGGTTCCCCTCTGCCAAGAGAACACATTTACTTGGAATGCTGCTTTCAATAACATGGTATGTGAACTGTCCTGCCTTGAAGGGATCTCTATTTGCTTTTAAGATCTCTTCTCACTTTGGAGAAGAAAGAAGAATTCTCTTCAAAGGACTGATGAGCTTATTGGACCAGGTGTTTTGAAATATTTTGTTAACTTTGGATTAGTTTCAGGGCCCTTAAGGCAACTCAAGGAGGACTATTTCAGTCGTATATCTGGTATGGAAATTACAGAGAAAACATTGTGAAATGGGGGAGAAGCTTTTCCAATTTCACAGGATGGATACATGTCAACCTGTCGATATTCTAGAAAGGGTACAAAGTTTCTGAAATGCAGGTATGCCTTGGGATAATCGGTCAGCCATGCTGACGGTTACATGAGAGCCACTTGATTAAGCTTCCTTCGCAACCCCTTGTCATCCGATCTTTAACCTTGCCTCTTTAAGTGTCTAACAGATAGTTAGGCTGAGGCTTTCCCAAAGTGCTTCAACTTCAAGAAGACTCTTACCAATGCAGTTTTGACAAACTGAGTAAACAGATGCATATGCTACTAACGTTTATGGATTTGCTTTGCAATAATGCTGATTTTGATCTGTGTTCTCCCGTTAAGGGAAGCTCTTCCCCTCAACTTCCTAACAACTTACAACAATTTCTTCCCTTCTGCTTCTGCGTGTCTGGATTCCCTGCCAGAACGTCTCCCCCAGAGTGCCACCCTCACGCTGCTTTTCAGGCTTATTCTCCTGGATTCCTTATACAAGTTTATATAAGACTTGGATCAAGACTTGCACCGTGGCATTGCTTCCAACTCAGATGCACTGTAGGGCTTTGCTTTCCTGCAGCAGGATGTAGCTAGAGTGGTCGTCACCCCATTCCCTGAAAGACTTGGGAAAAGATGAACCAGGAATGGAGGTTGAAAGCAAGTCCCCTAAAACAGAGATCTGCTGCTGAATTTATGATTAACCACTCTATCCAAATCATACCCACATATTCTCCTCAGGGTTGCAGAGGACCAAAGAAAAGGGGGAATTGTACCATAGCCAGCTGAATGCAGCCCTTCCCAGGCAGCCCTTGCTGTGCACTGTGACCCACTGCCCCGTTACCAGGCAATGGTTACCAGGAGACCACTAATGCCACTGTGACCACCCTGCTCAGCCATTGGTGGGCAGTGTAGTGGGCCCCTGCCCCAAGCAAGCCACTGTCTGTCAGCCATCTTTAGTTGGGGCCCTTTTTTAGGCAGCAGTCAGTGCAGTGCTGCCCCTTCAGACCTGGAGCGTGAGGTAAGAGGCAAGTGCCAGCCTTCTCCCCAGCATTCTTCTGCTCACACGGCCTTGGGCCAGCTGGTGTGATGGGGGGCCCAGAGAACAGGCTGGGGGTGTGTCCTGCAGGGCTCCAGAGCCAAGGCCATGAATGCCCACTGGCCCAGACCAGGCCTTGAGGCAGTGTTGAACCTCTACCACACACAGCCACTGTGACCCTAAGGGTATGGCTCACAGTCTGGGGTACCTGACCGCCACTGTTTGGGTGGCCTGAGGAGCATTAAGACCTGTTGGGTCATGTGCACCCGGCTCCCTCAGTGATGACAGCTAGCAAGGGTCTGGGACCTGGCCCTGAGGGAGCCACCAAGGCAGAGCTGCCTCCTCTGGGAGGCGTGGGCACTGGTGGGAGGACCCAGACCAGCTCCTGGACAAACCCTCCATGGCAGGAGGACCACCACCCCTCCCAGGGACCCCTTTCTCTTAGGTGGGTCTGGACCTCAGAGGGTGAGCCTTGTGCCTTGGGACCTTGCCCTTTCTTGTCACCCAGAGAGTGACATTTGTTGGCTGGAGATTGATAGGAACATTGAGACCTGACTATGACCTGTCCTCAGGAACAAAGGATCGGACAGGGAGAAGTTTTCAACGAACAGCCACACCCCTCCATCACCTTACCTCTAAGAGGGCTTTGCTAAAAGCTTTCAAGGTTGGGGATTACCCAGCATAAGCCACCCATTTCCTTGAATGTCTCAACAACAAATATTTCTCGGCTCCAAAGTCCAATGTTTTGCTGTTGCTTGGCCTCACTGTGCATCGGGCACACATCCTCGCCTTTGGTTACCAATTATAGCGAGCCAGCCAGGAGGTGTGTGCCCATGGTGTGTTGATCTCGATCAGGGGCATCCCCATTTAAAGTTCCCAGCACATGCCAGAGTACATTTGGCTCCAGAATACTGGCAGGGATTCTCCCTGATATGCAGTGGCTGCCCTACAGCACGAGGCTGCTTGTCTTGGAGACATGTCCAGAGCAACGGTATACAGTTCATGTCATTTGGGGGTAAGTGGCTCCAGCTTGCACAGGCTGGGAAATAGGTCTACTCCAACTGGGCTGCTCCCCTTAGCGGATGGGAGCCCCTCTGAGTCCATTCCCTCTTGAGAACTGGGGGCCTCCATGTGGGAGTGGAAGTGGAAGTTGACAAAATGCCTTCTCTGGCTTTCTGTCTTTGTGATTGGAGTGTTTATTTGTTCTTCATGTGTTTGTGTGTGTCAATGTGGTGTTAATCACGGCAGTCTGTGCTGTGGTTTGTGGGATCCAGTTTGTGATTCGTACATTGTAGGTGTGTGAAACAGCACTTGCATTGAGTACTTGAGACGTCTTTGGACAGTAACGGAGCTTGCATATGATCACACTAGGTATCGTTCCTGTGGTGGATCATTGGTTGACATATTCCCTTTCCAATGGGTAGGAATCTCCCCTTTGGTGCCTGGGAACTGCGATCCTGAGAGACCTTTTCGCATTGCATTTGTCTCTCTGCTATTGGATAACACCTGCTGTGATCAGCAGAGCTCTAGTCCATCTTGTAGTCCGCTAAGGTACAAGCAAGTATTTTTTTGTTTTTTTACATTGCATGGAGAGCATATTCTACAGATTCTGGTGAAACATGACATCAAATGAATCTTTTTCATATCTCCAAAACCAGTCTATGTAAAATATTCAGTTAGAGAAAGTTTGCTCAGTGAAATACTTTTGGTTTTCATCATTGTGACCCTGAGAAAACGAGCATATTTCCAGGAGACATGTGGAAGTTAATGAAGCAAATTGAACTTTTCCTAATTTCTTTGCTTTTTCCTTTTTGGCTCTTTCTGCTTCCCAGGTCAGTAGGCATGACAACTGTGGTCCTGATTCCCTATCTTTCAATTTGCATGTTGTTTGTCGTTTTGTTGTTAAAATGAGGGAACGTAGTTCGAAAACACTGAGGATGTTGTTCATCCTCACCCTTTGCTTTGGTCCTCAGGACTGAGAGTTTCTTTTGTGCATGTACTTTTGCGTTTGTTTTGTGTGAAAGTGTTGTGGCTCTGGGAAACTCAAATGTGCTTCCCCAACGCACCCCTTTCAGGTGCATTCTCCAGATTTGGGCCACTTTGAGGGATAAGGCAATTGACATCAACTGCCGAGTTGATGTGTAAATGAGCTCTATTTCACTGAAAGGGAAGCACTTACCTATTCAATACTTCCTCCTCTGGAGAGAATTGGCCTCCATGGATTTCAGGTCCTGATGATCTGGCAAATAGCTAGTACTGAACTGATATCTGGTATGGAAGCTGCCTTAAGCTTCTTGCATTCTGAAGTGTAAACCTTCTGTGGTCCCTAGGTTTCTTAGAGATCCAAAAAGACCTTATATCGGTTGCCAATTTGACAGCAAGGACCATAAGTTGAAATGATGACACTTGAAGTCTTTCTAAATGGCCTCTCTAGATTTGGGGAGCATGAAACTTCACCAAGTTAAGTGGCAAGCATTCCTTGACTCTCCGGGTCATTTCAAAGAGGATAGAGGATTGGAACATTGGATGCTGGGCACATCTAAGATTCCCTACCTTTGCCTACTTAGCAGAAGGTCTCAAAAGCATCCGTTTGCAATCAGAAATGCTGGTATGGCATCCAGCTGACAATTGCTTGCTTCTTGGTTTTCACTAAGTGACGGTGTTAAGGACTTGAGGATTGTAATCGAAATATGTAATTAAAGCTAAGAAACTCATGAAAAGGAACACATTTCAGGATAGAGTAGGAAGGTGGGATAAATGTGTTGAGCCAAAAACCAACATTTGATGCATCATTGGGCTGAAACGAATCTCCACTTCGGGAAATGGATACTGTTATTAAAAATACGTTTTTTTCAAGGCTGGATTGGGTTCCCCTCTGCCAAGAGAACACATTTACTTGGAATGCTGCTTTCAATAACATGGTATGTGAACTGTCCTGCCTTGAAGGGATCTCTATTTGCTTTTAAGATCTCTTCTCACTTTGGAGAAGAAAGAAGAATTCTCTTCAAAGGACTGATGAGCTTATTGGACCAGGTGTTTTGAAATATTTTGTTAACTTTGGATTAGTTTCAGGGCCCTTAAGGCAACTCAAGGAGGACTATTTCAGTCGTATATCTGGTATGGAAATTACAGAGAAAACATTGTGAAATGGGGGAGAAGCTTCTCCAATTACACAGGATGGATACATGTCAACCTGTCGATATTCTAGAAAGGGTACAAAGTTTCTGAAATGCAGGTATGCCTTGGGATAATCGGTCAGCCATGCTGACGGTTACATGAGAGCCACTTGATTAAGCTTCCTTCGCAACCCCTTGTCATCCGATCTTTAACCTTGCCTCTTTAAGTGTCTAACAGATAGTTAGGCTGAGGCTTTCCCAAAGTGCTTCAACTTCAAGAAGACTCTTACCAATGCAGTTTTGACAAACTGAGTAAACAGATGCATATGCTACTAACGTTTATGGATTTGCTTTGCAATAATGCTGATTTTGATCTGTGTTCTCCCGTTAAGGGAAGCTCTTCCCCTCAACTTCCTAACAACTTACAACAATTTCTTCCCTTCTGCTTCTGCATGTCTGGATTCCCTGCCAGAACGTCTCGCCCAGAGTGCCACCCTCACGCTGCTTTTCAGGCTTATTCTCCTGGATTCCTTATACAAGTTTATATAAGACTTGGATCAAGACTTGCACCGTGGCATTGCTTCCAACTCAGATGCACTGTAGGGCTTTGCTTTCCTGCAGCAGGATGTAGCTAGAGTGGTCGTCACCCCATTCCCTGAAAGACTTGGGAAAAGATGAACCAGGAATGGAGGTTGAAAGCAAGTCCCCTAAAACAGAGATCTGCTGCTGAGTTTATGATTAACCACTCTATCCAAATCATACCCACATATTCTCCTCAGGGTTGCAGAGGACCAAAGAAAAGGGGGAATTGTACCATAGCCAGCTGAATGCAGCCCTTCCCAGGCAGCCCTTGCTGTGCACTGTGACCCACTGCCCCGTTACCAGGCAATGGTTACCAGGAGACCACTAATGCCACTGTGACCACCCTGCTCAGCCATTGGTGGGCAGTGTAGTGGGCCCCTGCCCCAAGCAAGCCACTGTCTGTCAGCCATCTTTAGTTGGGGCCCTTTTTTAGGCAGCAGTCAGTGCAGTGCTGCCCCTTCAGACCTGGAGCGTGAGGTAAGAGGCAAGTGCCAGCCTTCTCCCCAGCATTCTTCTGCTCACACGGCCTTGGGCCAGCTGGTGTGATGGGGGGCCCAGAGAACAGGCTGGGGGTGTGTCCTGCAGGGCTCCAGAGCCAAGGCCATGAATGCCCACTGGCCCAGACCAGGCCTTGAGGCAGTGTTGAACCTCTACCACACACAGCCACTGTGACCCTAAGGGTATGGCTCACAGTCTGGGGTACCTGACCGCCACTGTTTGGGTGGCCTGAGGAGCATTAAGACCTGTTGGGTCATGTGCACCCGGCTCCCTCAGTGATGACAGCTAGCAAGGGTCTGGGACCTGGCCCTGAGGGAGCCACCAAGGCAGAGCTGCCTCCTCTGGGAGGCGTGGGCACTGGTGGGAGGACCCAGACCAGCTCCTGGACAAACCCTCCATGGCAGGAGGACCACCACCCCTCCCAGGGACCCCTTTCTCTTAGGTGGGTCTGGACCTCAGAGGGTGAGCCTTGTGCCTTGGGACCTTGCCCTTTCTTGTCACCCAGAGAGTGACATTTGTTGGCTGGAGATTGATAGGAACATTGAGACCTGACTATGACCTGTCCTCAGGAACAAAGGATCGGACAGGGAGAAGTTTTCAACGAACAGCCACACCCCTCCATCACCTTACCTCTAAGAGGGCTTTGCTAAAAGCTTTCAAGGTTGGGGATTACCCAGCATAAGCCACCCATTTCCTTGAATGTCTCAACAACAAATATTTCTCGGCTCCAAAGTCCAATGTTTTGCTGTTGCTTGGCCTCACTGTGCATCGGGCACACATCCTCGCCTTTGGTTACCAATTATAGCGAGCCAGCCAGGAGGTGTGTGCCCATGGTGTGTTGATCTCGATCAGGGGCATCCCCATTTAAAGTTCCCAGCACATGCCAGAGTACATTTGGCTCCAGAATACTGGCAGGGATTCTCCCTGATATGCAGTGGCTGCCCTACAGCACGAGGCTGCTTGTCTTGGAGACATGTCCAGAGCAACGGTATACAGTTCATGTCATTTGGGGGTAAGTGGCTCCAGCTTGCACAGGCTGGGAAATAGGTCTACTCCAACTGGGCTGCTCCCCTTAGCGGATGGGAGCCCCTCTGAGTCCATTCCCTCTTGAGAACTGGGGGCCTCCATGTGGGAGTGGAAGTGGAAGTTGACAAAATGCCTTCTCTGGCTTTCTGTCTTTGTGATTGGAGTGTTTATTTGTTCTTCATGTGTTTGTGTGTGTCAATGTGGTGTTAATCACGGCAGTCTGTGCTGTGGTTTGTGGGATCCAGTTTGTGATTCGTACATTGTAGGTGTGTGAAACAGCACTTGCATTGAGTACTTGAGACGTCTTTGGACAGTAACGGAGCTTGCATATGATCACACTAGGTATCGTTCCTGTGGTGGATCATTGGTTGACATATTCCCTTTCCAATGGGTAGGAATCTCCCCTTTGGTGCCTGGGAACTGCGATCCTGAGAGACCTTTTCGCATTGCATTTGTCTCTCTGCTATTGGATAACACCTGCTGTGATCAGCAGAGCTCTAGTCCATCTTGTAGTCCGCTAAGGTACAAGCAAGTATTTTTTTGTTTTTTTACATTGCATGGAGAGCATATTCTACAGATTCTGGTGAAACATGACATCAAATGAATCTTTTTCATATCTCCAAAACCAGTCTATGTAAAATATTCAGTTAGAGAAAGTTTGCTCAGTGAAATACTTTTGGTTTTCATCATTGTGACCCTGAGAAAACGAGCATATTTCCAGGAGACATGTGGAAGTTAATGAAGCAAATTGAACTTTTCCTAATTTCTTTGCTTTTTCCTTTTTGGCTCTTTCTGCTTCCCAGGTCAGTAGGCATGACAACTGTGGTCCTGATTCCCTATCTTTCAATTTGCATGTTGTTTGTCGTTTTGTTGTTAAAATGAGGGAACGTAGTTCGAAAACACTGAGGATGTTGTTCATCCTCACCCTTTGCTTTGGTCCTCAGGACTGAGAGTTTCTTTTGTGCATGTACTTTTGCGTTTGTTTTGTGTGAAAGTGTTGTGGCTCTGGGAAACTCAAATGTGCTTCCCCAACGCACCCCTTTCAGGTGCATTCTCCAGATTTGGGCCACTTTGAGGGATAAGGCAATTGACATCAACTGCCGAGTTGATGTGTAAATGAGCTCTATTTCACTGAAAGGGAAGCACTTACCTATTCAATACTTCCTCCTCTGGAGAGAATTGGCCTCCATGGATTTCAGGTCCTGATGATCTGGCAAATAGCTAGTACTGAACTGATATCTGGTATGGAAGCTGCCTTAAGCTTCTTGCATTCTGAAGTGTAAACCTTCTGTGGTCCCTAGGTTTCTTAGAGATCCAAAAAGACCTTATATCGGTTGCCAATTTGACAGCAAGGACCATAAGTTGAAATGATGACACTTGAAGTCTTTCTAAATGGCCTCTCTAGATTTGGGGAGCATGAAACTTCACCAAGTTAAGTGGCAAGCATTCCTTGACTCTCCGGGTCATTTCAAAGAGGATAGAGGCTTGGAACATTGGATGCTGGGCACATCTAAGATTCCCTACCTTTGCCTACTTAGCAGAAGGTCTCAAAAGCATCCGTTTGCAATCAGAAATGCTGGTATGGCATCCAGCTGACAATTGCTTGCTTCTTGGTTTTCACTAAGTGACGGTGTTAAGGACTTGAGGATTGTAATCGAAATATGTAATTAAAGCTAAGAAACTCATGAAAAGGAACACATTTCAGGATAGAGTAGGAAGGTGGGATAAATGTGTTGAGCCAAAAACCAACATTTGATGCATCATTGGGCTGAAACGAATCTCCACTTCGGGAAATGGATACTGTTATTAAAAATACGTTTTTTTCAAGGCTGGATTGGGTTCCCCTCTGCCAAGAGAACACATTTACTTGGAATGCTGCTTTCAATAACATGGTATGTGAACTGTCCTGCCTTGAAGGGATCTCTATTTGCTTTTAAGATCTCTTCTCACTTTGGAGAAGAAAGAAGAATTCTCTTCAAAGGACTGATGAGCTTATTGGACCAGGTGTTTTGAAATATTTTGTTAACTTTGGATTAGTTTCAGGGCCCTTAAGGCAACTCAAGGAGGACTATTTCAGTCGTATATCTGGTATGGAAATTACAGAGAAAACATTGTGAAATGGGGGAGAAGCTTCTCCAATTACACAGGATGGATACATGTCAACCTGTCGATATTCTAGAAAGGGTACAAAGTTTCTGAAATGCAGGTATGCCTTGGGATAATCGGTCAGCCATGCTGACGGTTACATGAGAGCCACTTGATTAAGCTTCCTTCGCAACCCCTTGTCATCCGATCTTTAACCTTGCCTCTTTAAGTGTCTAACAGATAGTTAGGCTGAGGCTTTCCCAAAGTGCTTCAACTTCAAGAAGACTCTTACCAATGCAGTTTTGACAAACTGAGTAAACAGATGCATATGCTACTAACGTTTATGGATTTGCTTTGCAATAATGCTGATTTTGATCTGTGTTCTCCCGTTAAGGGAAGCTCTTCCCCTCAACTTCCTAACAACTTACAACAATTTCTTCCCTTCTGCTTCTGCGTGTCTGGATTCCCTGCCAGAACGTCTCGCCCAGAGTGCCACCCTCACGCTGCTTTTCAGGCTTATTCTCCTGGATTCCTTATACAAGTTTATATAAGACTTGGATCAAGACTTGCACCGTGGCATTGCTTCCAACTCAGATGCACTGTAGGGCTTTGCTTTCCTGCAGCAGGATGTAGCTAGAGTGGTCGTCACCCCATTCCCTGAAAGACTTGGGAAAAGATGAACCAGGAATGGAGGTTGAAAGCAAGTCCCCTAAAACAGAGATCTGCTGCTGAGTTTATGATTAACCACTCTATCCAAATCATACCCACATATTCTCCTCAGGGTTGCAGAGGACCAAAGAAAAGGGGGAATTGTACCATAGCCAGCTGAATGCAGCCCTTCCCAGGCAGCCCTTGCTGTGCACTGTGACCCACTGCCCCGTTACCAGGCAATGGTTACCAGGAGACCACTAATGCCACTGTGACCACCCTGCTCAGCCATTGGTGGGCATTGTAGTGGGCTCCTGCCCCAAGCAAGCCACTGTCTGTCATCCATCTTTAGTGGGGGCCCTTTTTTAGGCAGCAGTCAGTGGAGTGCTGCCCCTTCAGACCTGGAGCGTGAGGTAAGAGGCAAGTGCCAGCCTTCTCCCCAGCATTCTTCTGCTCACACGGCCTTGGGCCTGCTGGTGTGATGGGGGGCCCAGAGAACAGGCTGTGGGTGTGTCCTGCATGGCTCCAGAGCCAAGGCCATGAATGCCCACTGGCCCAGACCAGGCCTTGAGGCAGTGTTGAACCTCTACCACACACAGCCACTGTGACCCTAAGGGTATGGCTCACAGTCTGGGGTACCTGACTGCCACTGTTTGGGTGGCCTGAGGAGCATTAAGACCTGTTGGGTCATGTGCACCCGGCTCCCTCAGTGATGACAGCTAGCAAGGGTCTGGGACCTGGCCCTGAGGGAGCCACCAAGGCAGAGCTGCCTCCTCTGGGAGGCGTGGGCACTGGTGGGAGGACCCAGACCAGCTCCTGGACAAACCCTCCATGGCAGGCGGACCACCACCCCTCCCAGGGACCCCTTTCTCTTAGGTGGGTCTGGACCTCAGAGGGTGAGCCTTGTGCCTTGGGACCTTGCCCTTTCTTGTCACCCAGAGAGTGACATTTGTTGGCTGGAGATTGATAGGAACATTGAGACCTGACTATGACCTGTCCTCAGGAACAAAGGATCGGACAGGGAGAAGTTTTCAACGAACAGCCACACCCCTCCATCACCTTACCTCTAAGAGGGCTTTGCTAAAAGCTTTCAAGGTTGGGGATTACCCGGCATAAGCCACCCATTTCCTTGAATGTCTCAACAACAAATATTTCTCGGCTCCAAAGTCCAATGTTTTGCTGTTGCTTGGCCTCACTGTGCATCGGGCACACATCCTGGCCTTTGGTTACCAATTATAGCGAGCCAGCCAGGAGGTCTGTGCCCATGGTGTGTTGATCTCGATCAGGGGCATCCCCATTTAAAGTTCCCAGCACATGCCAGAGTACATTTGGCTCCAGGATACTGGCAGGGATTCTCCCTGATATGCAGTGGCTGCCCTACAGCACGAGGCTGCTTGTCTTGGAGACATGTCCAGAGCAACGGTATACAGTTCATGTCATTTGGGGGTAAGTCGCTCCAGCTTGCACAGGCTCGGAAATAGGTCTACTCCAACTGGGCTGCTCCCCTTAGCGGATGTGAGCCCCTCTGAGTCCATTCCCTCTTGAGAACTGGGGGCCTCCATGTGGGAGTGGAAGTGGAAGTTGACAAAATGCCTTCTCTGGCTTTCTGTCTTTGTGATTGGAGTGTTTATTTGTTCTTCATGTGTTTGTGTGTGTCAATGTGGTGTTAATCACGGCAGTCTGTGCTTTGGTTTGTGGGATCCAGTTTGTGATTCGTACATTGTAGGTGTGTGAAACAGCACTTGCATTGAGTACTTGAGACGTCTTTGGACAGTAACGGAGCTTGCATATGATCACACTAGGTATCGTTCCTGTGGTGGAACATTGGTTGACATATTCCCTTTCCAATGGGTAGGAATCTCCCCTTTGGTGCCTGGGAACTGCGATCCTCAGAGACCTTTTGGCATTGCATTTGTCTCTCTGCTATTGGATAACACCTGCTGTGATCAGCAGAGCTCTAGTCCATCTTGTAGTCCGCTAAGGTACAAGCAAGTATTTTTTTGTTTTTTTACATTGCATGGCCAGCATATTCTACAGATTCTGGTGAAACATGACATCAAATGAATCTTTTTCATATCTCCAAAACCAGTCTATGTAAAATATTCAGTTAGAGAAAGTTTGCTCAGTGTAAATACTTTTGGTTTTCATCATTGTGACCCTGAGAAAATGAGCATATTTCCAGGAGACATGTGGAAGTTAATGAAGCAAATTGAACTTTTCCTAATTTCTTTGCTTTTTCCTTTTTGGCTCTTTCTGCTTCCCAGGTCAGTAGGCATGACAACTGTGGTCCTGATTCCCTATCTTTCAATTTGCATGTTGTTTGTCATTTTGTTGTTAAAATGAGGGAACGTAGTTCAAAAACACTGAGGATGTTGTTCATCCTCACCCTTTGCTTTGGTCCTCAGGACTGAGAGTTTCTTCTTTGCATGTACTTTTGCGTTTGTTTTGTGTGAAAGTGTTGTGGCTCTGGGAAACTCAAATGTGCTTCCCCAACGCACCCCTTTCAGGTGCATTCTCCAGATTTGGGCCACTTTTAGGGATAAGGCAATTGACATCAACTGCCGAGTTGATGTGTAAATGAGCTCTATTTCACTGAAAGGGAAGCACTTACCTATTCAATACTTCCTCCTCTGGAGAGAATTGGCCTCCATGGATTTCAGGTCCTGATGATCTGGCAAATAGCTTGTACTGAACTGATATCTGGTATGGAAGCTGCCTTAAGCTTCTTGCATTCTGAAGTGTAAACCTTCTGCGGTCCCTAGGTTTCTTAGAGATCCAAAAAGACCTTATATCTGTTGCCAATTTGACAGCAAGGACCATAAGTTGAAATGATGACACTTGAAGTCTTTCTAAATGGCCTCTCTAGATTTGGGGAGCATGAAACTTCACCAAGTTAAGTGGCAAGCATTCCTTGACTCTCCGGGTCATTTCAAAGAGGATAGAGGATTGGAACATTGGATGCTGGGCACATCTAAGATTCCCTACCTTTGCCTACTTAGCAGAAGGTCTCAAAAGCATCCGTTTGCAATCAGAAATGCTGGTATGGCATCCAGCTGACAATTGCTTGCTTCTTGGTTTTCACTAAGTGAAGGTGTTAAGGACTTGAGGATTGTAATCGAAATATGTAATTAAAGCTAAGAAACTCATGAAAAGGAACACATTTCAGGATAGAGTAGGAAGGTGGGATAAATGTGTTGAGCCAAAAACCAACATTTGATGCATCATTGGGCTGAAACGAATCTCCACTTCGGGAAATGGATACTGTTATTAAAAATACGTTTTTTTCAAGGCTGGATTGGGTTCCCCTCTGCCAAGAGAACACATTTACTTGGAATGCTGCTTTCAATAACATGGTATGTGAACTGTCCTGCCTTGAAGGGATCTCTATTTGCTTTTAAGATCTCTTCTCACTTTGGAGAAGAAAGAAGAATTCTCTTCAAAGGACTGATGAGCTTATTGGACCAGGTGTTTTGAAATATTTTGTTAACTTTGGATTAGTTTCAGGGCCCTTAAGGCAACTCAAGGAGGACTATTTCAGTCGTATATCTGGTATGGAAATTACAGAGAAAACATTGTGAAATGGGGGAGAAGCTTTTCCAATTTCACAGGATGGATACATGTCGACCTGTCGATATTCTAGAAAGGGTACAAAGTTTCTGAAATGCAGGTATGCCTTGGGATAATCGGTCAGCCATGCTGACGGTTACATGAGAGCCACTTGATTAAGCTTCCTTCGCAACCCCTTGTCATCCGAACTTTAACCTTGCCTCTTTAAGTGTCTAACAGATAGTTAGGCTGAGGCTTTCCCAAAGTGCTTCAACTTCAAGAAGACTCTTAGCAATGCAGTTTTGACAAACTGAGTAAACAGATGCATATGCTACTAACGTTTATTGATTTGCTTTGCAATAATGCTGATTTTGATCTGTGTTCTCCCGTTAAGGGAAGCTCTTCCCCTCAACATCCTAACAACTTACAACAATTTCTTCCCTTCTGCTTCTGCGTGTCTGGATTCCCTGCCAGAACGTCTCCCCCAGAGTGCCACCCTCACGCTGCTTTTCAGGCTTATTCTCCTGGATTCCTTATACAAGTTTATATAAGACTTGGATCAAGACTTGCACCGTGGCATTGCTTCCAACTCAGAATGCACTGTAGGGCTTTGCTTTCCTGCAGCAGGATGTAGCTAGAGTGGTCGTCACCCCATTCCCTGAAAGACTTGGGAAAAGATGAACCAGGAATGGAGGTTGAAAGCAAGTCCCCTAAAACAGAGATCTGCTGCTGAGTTTATGATTAACCACTCTATCCAAATCATACCCACATATTCTCCTCAGGGTTGAAGAGCACCAAAGAAAAGGGGGAATTGTACCATAGCCAGCTGAATGCAGCCCTTCCCAGGCAGCCCTTGCTGTGCACTGTGACCCACTGCCCCGTTACCAGGCAATGGTTACCAGGAGACCACTAATGCCACTGTGACCACCCTGCTCAGCCATTGGTGGGCAGTGTAGTGGGCCCCTGCCCCAAGCAAGCCACTGTCTGTCAGCCATCTTTAGTGGGAGCCCTTTTTTAGGCAGCAGTCAGTGCAGTGCTGCCCCTTCAGACCTGGAGCGTGAGGTAAGAGGCAAGTGCCAGCCTTCTCCCCAGCATTCTTCTGCTCACACGGCCTTGGGCCTGCTGGTGTGATGGGGGGCCCAGAGAACAGGCTGGGGGTGTGTCCTGCAGGGCTCCAGAGCCAAGGCCATGAATGCCCACTGGCCCAGACCAGGCCTTGAGGCAGTGTTGAACCTCTACCACACACAGCCACTGTGACCCTAAGGGTATGGCTCACAGTCTGGGGTACCTGACCGCCACTGTTTGGGTGGCCTGAGGAGCATTAAGACCTGTTGGGTCATGTGCACCCGGCTCCCTCAGTGATGAGAGCTAGCAAGGGTCTGGGACCTGGCCCTGAGGGAGCCACCAAGGCAGATCTGCCTCCTCTGTGAGGCGTGGGCAGTGGTGGGAGGACCCAGACCAGCTCCTGGACAAACCCTCCATGGCAGGAGGACCACCACCCCTCCCAGGGACCCCTTTCTCTTAGGTGGGTCTGGACCTCAGAGGGTGAGCCTTGTGCCTTGGGACCTTGCCCTTTCTTGTCACCCAGAGAGTGACATTTGTTGGCTGGAGATTGATAGGAACATTGAGACCTGACTATGACCTGTCCTCAGGAACAAAGGATCGGACAGGGAGAAGTTTTCAACGAACAGCCACACCCCTCCATCACCTTACCTCTAAGAGGGCTTTGCTAAAAGCTTTCAAGGTTGGGGATTACCCGGCATAAGCCACCCATTTCCTTGAATGTCTCAACAACAAATATTTCTCGGCTCCAAAGGCCAATGTTTTGCTGTTGCTTGGCCTCACTGTGCATCGGGCACACATCCTGGCCTTTGGTTACCAATTATAGCGAGCCAGCCAGGAGGTCTGTGCCCATGGTGTGTTGATCTCGATCAGGGGCATCCCCATTTAAAGTTCCCAGCACATGCCAGAGTACATTTGGCTCCAGGATACTGGCAGGGATTCTCCCTGATATGCAGTGGCTGCCCTACAGCACGAGGCTGCTTGTCTTGGAGACATGTCCAGAGCAACGGTATACAGTTCATGTCATTTGGGGGTAAGTGGCTCCAGCTTGCACAGGCTGGGAAATAGGTCTACTCCAACTGGGCTGCTCCCCTTAGCGGATGGGAGCCCCTCTGAGTCCATTCCCTCTTGAGAACTGGGGGCCTCCATGTGGGAGTGGAAGTGGAAGTTGACAAAATGCCTTCTCTGGCTTTCTGTCTTTGTGATTGGAGTGTTTATTTGTTCTTCATGTGTTTGTGTGTGTCAATGTGGTGTTAATCACGGCAGTCTGTGCTTTGGTTTGTGGGATCCAGTTTGTGATTCGTACATTGTAGGTGTGTGAAACAGCACTTGCATTGAGTACTTGAGACGTCTTTGGACAGTAACGGAGCTTGCATATGATCACACTAGGTATCGTTCCTGTGGTGGAACATTGGTTGACATATTCCCTTTCCAATGGGTAGGAATCTCCCCTTTGGTGCCTGGGAACTGCGATCCTGAGAGACCTTTTCGCATTGCATTTGTCTCTCTGCTATTGGATAACACCTGCTGTGATCAGCAGAGCTCTAGTCCATCTTGTAGTCCGCTAAGGTACAAGCAAGTATTTTTTTGTTTTTTTACATTGCATGGCCAGCATATTCTACAGATTCTGGTGAAACATGACATCAAATGAATCTTTTTCATATCTCCAAAACCAGTCTATGTAAAATATTCAGTTAGGGAAAGTTTGCTCAGTGAAATCCTTTTGGTTTTCATCATTGTGACCCTGAGAAAACGAGCATATTTCCAGGAGACATGTGGAAGTTAATGAAGCAAATTGAACTTTTCCTAATTTCTTTGCTTTTTCCTTTTTGGCTCTTTCTGCTTCCCAGGTCAGTAGGCATGACAACTGTGGTCCTGATTCCCTATGTTTCAATTTGCATGTTGTTTGTCGTTTTGTTGTTAAAATGAGGGAACGTACTTCAAAAACACTGAGGATGTTGTTCATCCTCACCCTTTGCTTTGGTCCTCAGGACTGAGAGTTTCTTCTTTGCATGTACTTTTGCGTTTGTTTTGTGTGAAAGTGTTGTGGTTCTGGGAAACTCAAATGTGCTTCCCCAACGCACCCCTTTCAGGTGCATTCTCCAGATTTGGGCCACTTTGAGGGATAAGGCAATTGACATCAACTGCCGAGTTGATGTGTAAATGAGCTCTATTTCACTGAAAGGGAAGCACTTACCTATTGAATACTTCCTCCTCTGGAGAGAATTGGCCTCCATGGATTTCAGGTCCTGATGATCTGGCAAATAGCTAGTACTGAACTGATATCTGGTATGGAAGCTGCCTTAAGCTTCTTGCATTCTGAAGTGTAAACCTTCTGCGGTCCCTAGGTTTCTTAGAGATCCAAAAAGACCTTATATCTGTTGCCAATTTGACAGCAAGGACCATAAGTTGAAATGATGACACTTGAAGTCTTTCTAAATGGCCTCTCTAGATTTGGGGAGCATGAAACTTCACCAAGTTAAGTGGCAAGCATTCCTTGACTCTCCGGGTCATTTCAAAGAGGATAGAGGATTGGAACATTGGATGCTGGGCACATCTAAGATTCCCTACCTTTGCCTACTTAGCAGAAGGTCTCAAAAGCATCCGTTTGCAATCAGAAATGCTGGTATGGCATCCAGCTGACAATTGCTTGCTTCTTGGTTTTCACTAAGTGAAGGTGTTAAGGACTTGAGGATTGTAATCGAAATATGTAATTAAAGCTAAGAAACTCATGAAAAGGAACACATTTCAGGATAGAGTAGGAAGGTGGGATAAATGTGTTGAGCCAAAAACCAACATTTGATGCATCATTGGGCTGAAACGAATCTCCACTTCGGGAAATGGATACTGTTATTAAAAATACGTTTTTTTCAAGGCTGGATTGGGTTCCCCTCTGCCAAGAGAACACATTTACTTGGAATGCTGCTTTCAATAACATGGTATGTGAACTGTCCTGCCTTGAAGGGATCTCTATTTGCTTTTAAGATCTCTTCTCACTTTGGAGAAGAAAGAAGAATTCTCTTCAAAGGACTGATGAGCTTATTGGACCAGGTGTTTTGAAATATTTTGTTAACTTTGGATTAGTTTCAGGGCCCTTAAGGCAACTCAAGGAGGACTATTTCAGTCGTATATCTGGTATGGAAATTATAGAGAAAACATTGTGAAATGGGGGAGAAGCTTTTCCAATTTCACAGGATGGATACATGTCAACCTGTCGATATTCTAGAAAGGGTACAAAGTTTCTGAAATGCAGGTATGCCTTGGGATAATCGGTCAGCCATGCTGACGGTTACATGAGAGCCACTTGATTAAGCTTCCTTCGCAACCCCTTGTCATCCGAACTTTAACCTTGCCTCTTTAAGTGTCTAACAGATAGTTAGGCTGAGGCTTTCCCAAAGTGCTTCAACTTCAAGAAGACTCTTAGCAATGCAGTTTTGACAAACTGAGTAAACAGATGCATATGCTACTAACGTTTATGGATTTGCTTTGCAATAATGCTGATTTTGATCTGTGTTCTCCCGTTAAGGGAAGCTCTTCCCCTCAACTTCCTAACAACTTACAACAATTTCTTCCCTTCTGCTTCTGCGTGTCTGGATTACCTGCCAGAACGTCTCCCCCAGAGTGCCACCCTCACGCTGCTTTTCAGGCTTATTCTCCTGGATTCCTTATACAAGTTTATATAAGACTTGGATCAAGACTTGCACCGTGGCATTGCTTCCAACTCAGAATGCACTGTAGGGCTTTGCTTTCCTGCAGCAGGATGTAGCTAGAGTGGTCGTCACCCCATTCCCTGAAAGACTTGGGAAAAGATGAACCAGGAATGGAGGTTGAAAGCAAGTCCCCTAAAACAGAGATCTGCTGCTGAGTTTATGATTAACCACTCTATCCAAATCATACCCACATATTCTCCTCAGGGTTGCAGAGGACCAAAGAAAAGGGGGAATTGTACCATAGCCAGCTGAATGCAGCCCTTCCCAGGCAGCCCTTGCTGTGCACTGTGACCCACTGCCCCGTTACCAGGCAATGGTTACCAGGAGACCACTAATGCCACTGTGACCACCCTGCTCAGCCATTGGTGGGCAGTGTAGTGGGCCCCTGCCCCAAGCAAGCCACTGTCTGTCAGCCATCTTTAGTGGGGGCCCTTTTTTAGGCAGCAGTCAGTGCAGTGCTGCCCCTTCAGACCTGGAGCGTGAGGTAAGAGGCAAGTGCCAGCCTTCTCCCCAGCATTCTTCTGCTCACACGGCCTTGGGCCTGCTGGTGTGATGGGGGGCCCAGAGAACAGGCTGGGGGTGTGTCCTGCAGGGCTCCAGAGCCAAGGCCATGAATGCCCACTGGCCCAGACCAGGCCTTGAGGCAGTGTTGAACCTCTACCACACACAGCCACTGTGACCCTAAGGGTATGGCTCACAGTCTGGGGTACCTGACCGCCACTGTTTGGGTGGCCTGAGGAGCATTAAGACCTGTTGGGTCATGTGCACCCGGCTCCCTCAGTGATGACAGCTAGCAAGGGTCTGGGACCTGGCCCTGAGGGAGCCACCAAGGCAGAGCTGCCTCCTCTGGGAGGCGTGGGCACTGGTGGGAGGACCCAGACCAGCTCCTGGACAAACCCTCCATGGCAGGAGGACCACCACCCCTCCCAGGGACCCCTTTCTCTTAGGTGGGTCTGGACCTCAGAGGGTGAGCCTTGTGCCTTGGGATCTTGAACTTTCTTGTCACCCAGAGAGTGACATTTGTTTGCTGGAGATTGATAGGAACATTGAGACCTGACTATGACCTGTCCTCAGGAACAAAGGATCGGACAGGGAGAAGTTTTCAACGAACAGCCACACCCCTCCATCACCTTACCTCTAAGAGGGCTTTGCTAAAAGCTTTCAAGGTTGGGGATTACCCGGCATAAGCCACCCATTTCCTTGAATGTCTCAACAACAAATATTTCTCGGCTCCAAAGGCCAATGTTTTGCTGTTGCTTGGCCTCACTGTGCATCGGGCACACATCCTGGCCTTTGGTTACCAATTATAGCGAGCCAGCCAGGAGGTCTGTGCCCATGGTGTGTTGATCTCGATCAGGGGCATCCCCATTTAAAGTTCCCAGCACATGCCAGAGTACATTTGGCTCCAGGATACTGGCAGGGATTCTCCCTGATATGCAGTGGCTGCCCTACAGCACGAGGCTGCTTGTCTTGGAGACATGTCCAGAGCAACGGTATACAGTTCATGTCATTTGGGGGTAAGTGGCTCCAGCTTGCACAGGCTGGGAAATAGGTCTACTCCAACTGGGCTGCTCCCCTTAGCGGATGGGAGCCCCTCTGAGTCCATTCCCTCTTGAGAACTGGGGGCCTCCATGTGGGAGTGGAAGTGGAAGTTGACAAAATGCCTTCTCTGGCTTTCTGTCTTTGTGATTGGAGTGTTTATTTGTTCTTCATGTGTTTGTGTGTGTCAATGTGGTGTTAATCACGGCAGTCTGTGCTTTGGTTTGTGGGATCCAGTTTGTGATTCGTACATTGTAGGTGTGTGAAACAGCACTTGCATTGAGTACTTGAGACGTCTTTGGACAGTAACGGAGCTTGCATATGATCACACTAGGTATCGTTCCTGTGGTGGAACATTGGTTGACATATTCCCTTTCCAATGGGTAGGAATCTCCCCTTTGGTGCCTGGGAACTGCGATCCTGAGAGACCTTTTGGCATTGCATTTGTCTCTCTGCTATTGGATAACACCTGCTGTGATCAGCAGAGCTCTAGTCCATCTTGTAGTCCGCTAAGGGACAATCAAGTATTTTTTTGTTTTTTTACATTGCATGGCCAGCATATTCTACAGATTCTGGTGAAACATGACATCAAATGAATCATTTTCATATCTCCAAAACCAGTCTATGTAAAATATTCAGTTAGGGAAAGTTTGCTCAGTGAAATCCTTTTGGTTTTCATCATTGTGACCCTGAGAAAACGAGCATATTTCCAGGAGACATGTGGAAGTTAATGAAGCAAATTGAACTTTTCCTAATTTCTTTGCTTTTTCCTTTTTGGCTCTTTCTGCTTCCCAGGTCAGTAGGCATGACAACTGTGGTCCTGATTCCCTATGTTTCAATTTGCATGTTGTTTGTCGTTTTGTTGTTAAAATGAGGGAACGTACTTCAAAAACACTGAGGATGTTGTTCATCCTCACCCTTTGCTTTGGTCCTCAGGACTGAGAGTTTCTTCTTTGCATGTACTTTTGCGTTTGTTTTGTGTGAAAGTGTTGTGGTTCTGGGAAACTCAAATGTGCTTCCCCAACGCACCCCTTTCAGGTGCATTCTCCAGATTTGGGCCACTTTGAGGGATAAGGCAATTGACATCAACTGCCGAGTTGATGTGTAAATGAGCTCTATTTCACTGAAAGGGAAGCACTTACCTATTGAATACTTCCTCCTCTGGAGAGAATTGGCCTCCATGGATTTCAGGTCCTGATGATCTGGCAAATAGCTAGTACTGAACTGATATCTGGTATGGAAGCTGCCTTAAGCTTCTTGCATTCTGAAGTGTAAACCTTCTGCGGTCCCTAGGTTTCTTAGAGATCCAAAAAGACCTTATATCTGTTGCCAATTTGACAGCAAGGACCATAAGTTGAAATGATGACACTTGAAGTCTTTCTAAATGGCCTCTCTAGATTTGGGGAGCATGAAACTTCACCAAGTTAAGTGGCAAGCATTCCTTGACTCTCCGGGTCATTTCAAAGAGGATAGAGGATTGGAACATTGGATGCTGGGCACATCTAAGATTCCCTACCTTTGCCTACTTAGCAGAAGGTCTCAAAAGCATCCGTTTGCAATCAGAAATGCTGGTATGGCATCCAGCTGACAATTGCTTGCTTCTTGGTTTTCACTAAGTGAAGGTGTTAAGGACTTGAGGATTGTAATCGAAATATGTAATTAAAGCTAAGAAACTCATGAAAAGGAACACATTTCAGGATAGAGTAGGAAGGTGGGATAAATGTGTTGAGCCAAAAACCAACATTTGATGCATCATTGGGCTGAAACGAATCTCCACTTCGGGAAATGGATACTGTTATTAAAAATACGTTTTTTTCAAGGCTGGATTGGGTTCCCCTCTGCCAAGAGAACACATTTACTTGGAATGCTGCTTTCAATAACATGGTATGTGAACTGTCCTGCCTTGAAGGGATCTCTATTTGCTTTTAAGATCTCTTCTCACTTTGGAGAAGAAAGAAGAATTCTCTTCAAAGGACTGATGAGCTTATTGGACCAGGTGTTTTGAAATATTTTGTTAACTTTGGATTAGTTTCAGGGCCCTTAAGGCAACTCAAGGAGGACTATTTCAGTCGTATATCTGGTATGGAAATTATAGAGAAAACATTGTGAAATGGGGGAGAAGCTTTTCCAATTTCACAGGATGGATACATGTCAACCTGTCGATATTCTAGAAAGGGTACAAAGTTTCTGAAATGCAGGTATGCCTTGGGATAATCGGTCAGCCATGCTGACGGTTACATGAGAGCCACTTGATTAAGCTTCCTTCGCAACCCCTTGTCATCCGAACTTTAACCTTGCCTCTTTAAGTGTCTAACAGATAGTTAGGCTGAGGCTTTCCCAAAGTGCTTCAACTTCAAGAAGACTCTTAGCAATGCAGTTTTGACAAACTGAGTAAACAGATGCATATGCTACTAACGTTTATGGATTTGCTTTGCAATAATGCTGATTTTGATCTGTGTTCTCCCGTTAAGGGAAGCTCTTCCCCTCAACTTCCTAACAACTTACAACAATTTCTTCCCTTCTGCTTCTGCGTGTCTGGATTACCTGCCAGAACGTCTCCCCCAGAGTGCCACCCTCACGCTGCTTTTCAGGCTTATTCTCCTGGATTCCTTATACAAGTTTATATAAGACTTGGATCAAGACTTGCACCGTGGCATTGCTTCCAACTCAGAATGCACTGTAGGGCTTTGCTTTCCTGCAGCAGGATGTAGCTAGAGTGGTCGTCACCCCATTCCCTGAAAGACTTGGGAAAAGATGAACCAGGAATGGAGGTTGAAAGCAAGTCCCCTAAAACAGAGATCTGCTGCTGAGTTTATGATTAACCACTCTATCCAAATCATACCCACATATTCTCCTCAGGGTTGCAGAGGACCAAAGAAAAGGGGGAATTGTACCATAGCCAGCTGAATGCAGCCCTTCCCAGGCAGCCCTTGCTGTGCACTGTGACCCACTGCCCCGTTACCAGGCAATGGTTACCAGGAGACCACTAATGCCACTGTGACCACCCTGCTCAGCCATTGGTGGGCAGTGTAGTGGGCCCCTGCCCCAAGCAAGCCACTGTCTGTCAGCCATCTTTAGTGGGGGCCCTTTTTTAGGCAGCAGTCAGTGCAGTGCTGCCCCTTCAGACCTGGAGCGTGAGGTAAGAGGCAAGTGCCAGCCTTCTCCCCAGCATTCTTCTGCTCACACGGCCTTGGGCCTGCTGGTGTGATGGGGGGCCCAGAGAACAGGCTGGGGGTGTGTCCTGCAGGGCTCCAGAGCCAAGGCCATGAATGCCCACTGGCCCAGACCAGGCCTTGAGGCAGTGTTGAACCTCTACCACACACAGCCACTGTGACCCTAAGGGTATGGCTCACAGTCTGGGGTACCTGACCGCCACTGTTTGGGTGGCCTGAGGAGCATTAAGACCTGTTGGGTCATGTGCACCCGGCTCCCTCAGTGATGACAGCTAGCAAGGGTCTGGGACCTGGCCCTGAGGGAGCCACCAAGGCAGAGCTGCCTCCTCTGGGAGGCGTGGGCACTGGTGGGAGGACCCAGACCAGCTCCTGGACAAACCCTCCATGGCAGGAGGACCACCACCCCTCCCAGGGACCCCTTTCTCTTAGGTGGGTCTGGACCTCAGAGGGTGAGCCTTGTGCCTTGGGATCTTGAACTTTCTTGTCACCCAGAGAGTGACATTTGTTTGCTGGAGATTGATAGGAACATTGAGACCTGACTATGACCTGTCCTCAGGAACAAAGGATCGGACAGGGAGAAGTTTTCAACGAACAGCCACACCCCTCCATCACCTTACCTCTAAGAGGGCTTTGCTAAAAGCTTTCAAGGTTGGGGATTACCCGGCATAAGCCACCCATTTCCTTGAATGTCTCAACAACAAATATTTCTCGGCTCCAAAGGCCAATGTTTTGCTGTTGCTTGGCCTCACTGTGCATCGGGCACACATCCTGGCCTTTGGTTACCAATTATAGCGAGCCAGCCAGGAGGTCTGTGCCCATGGTGTGTTGATCTCGATCAGGGGCATCCCCATTTAAAGTTCCCAGCACATGCCAGAGTACATTTGGCTCCAGGATACTGGCAGGGATTCTCCCTGATATGCAGTGGCTGCCCTACAGCACGAGGCTGCTTGTCTTGGAGACATGTCCAGAGCAACGGTATACAGTTCATGTCATTTGGGGGTAAGTGGCTCCAGCTTGCACAGGCTGGGAAATAGGTCTACTCCAACTGGGCTGCTCCCCTTAGCGGATGGGAGCCCCTCTGAGTCCATTCCCTCTTGAGAACTGGGGGCCTCCATGTGGGAGTGGAAGTGGAAGTTGACAAAATGCCTTCTCTGGCTTTCTGTCTTTGTGATTGGAGTGTTTATTTGTTCTTCATGTGTTTGTGTGTGTCAATGTGGTGTTAATCACGGCAGTCTGTGCTTTGGTTTGTGGGATCCAGTTTGTGATTCGTACATTGTAGGTGTGTGAAACAGCACTTGCATTGAGTACTTGAGACGTCTTTGGACAGTAACGGAGCTTGCATATGATCACACTAGGTATCGTTCCTGTGGTGGAACATTGGTTGACATATTCCCTTTCCAATGGGTAGGAATCTCCCCTTTGGTGCCTGGGAACTGCGATCCTGAGAGACCTTTTGGCATTGCATTTGTCTCTCTGCTATTGGATAACACCTGCTGTGATCAGCAGAGCTCTAGTCCATCTTGTAGTCCGCTAAGGGACAATCAAGTATTTTTTTGTTTTTTTACATTGCATGGCCAGCATATTCTACAGATTCTGGTGAAACATGACATCAAATGAATCATTTTCATATCTCCAAAACCAGTCTATGTAAAATATTCAGTTAGGGAAAGTTTGCTCAGTGAAATCCTTTTGGTTTTCATCATTGTGACCCTGAGAAAACGAGCATATTTCCAGGAGACATGTGGAAGTTAATGAAGCAAATTGAACTTTTCCTAATTTCTTTGCTTTTTCCTTTTTGGCTCTTTCTGCTTCCCAGGTCAGTAGGCATGACAACTGTGGTCCTGATTCCCTATCTTTCAATTTGCATGTTGTTTGTCGTTTTGTTGTTAAAATGAGGGAACGTAGTTCGAAAACACTGAGGATGTTGTTCATCCTCACCCTTTGCTTTGGTCCTCAGGACTGAGAGTTTCTTCTTTGCATGTACTTTTGCGTTTGTTTTGTGTGAAAGTGTTGTGGTTCTGGGCAACTCAAATATGCTTCCCCAACGCACCCCCTTCAGGTGCATTCTCCAGATTTGGGCCACTTTGAGGGATAAGGCAATTGACATCAACTGCCGAGTTGATGTGTAAATGAGCTCTATTTCACTGAAAGGGAAGCACTTACCTATTGAATACTTCCTCCTCTGGAGAGAATTGGCCTCCATGGATTTCAGGTCCTGATGATCTGGCAAATAGCTAGTACTGAACTGATATCTGGTATGGAAGCTGCCTTAAGCTTCTTGCATTCTGAAGTGTAAACCTTCTGCGGTCCCTAGGTTTCTTAGAGATCCAAAAAGACCTTATATCTGTTGCCAATTTGACAGCAAGGACCATAAGTTGAAATGATGACACTTGAAGTCTTTCTAAATGGCCTCTCTAGATTTGGGGAGCATGAAACTTCACCAAGGTAAGTGGCAAGCATTCCTTCACTCTGCGGGTCATTTCAAAGAGGATAGAGGATTGGAACATTGGATCCTGGGCACATCTAAGATTCCCTACCTTTGCCTACTTAGCAGAAGGTCTCAAAAGCATCCGTTTGCAATCAGAAATGCTGGTATGGCATCCAGCTGACAATTGCTTGCTTCTTGGTTTTCACTAAGTGAAGGTGTTAAGGACTTGAGGATTGTAATCGAAATATGTAATTAAAGCTAAGAAACTCATGAAAAGGAACACATTTCAGGATAGAGTAGGAAGGTGGGATAAATGTGTTGCGCCAAAAACCAACATTTGATGCATCATTGGGCTGAAACGAATCTCCACTTCGGGAAATGGATACTGTTATTAAAAATACGTTTTTTTCAAGGCTGGATTGGGTTCCCCTCTGCCAAGAGAACACGTTTACTTGGAATGCTGCTTTCAATAACATGGTATGTGAACTGTCGTGCCTTTAAGGGATCTCTATTTGCTTTTAAGATCTCTTCTCACTTTGGAGAAGAAAGAAGAATTCTCTTCAAAGGACTGATGAGCTTATTGGACCAGGTGTTTTGAAATATTTTGTTAACTTTGGATTAGTTTCAGGGCCCTTAAGGCAACTCAAGGAGGACTATTTCAGTCGTATATCTGGTATGGAAATTACAGAGAAAACATTGTGAAATGGGGGAGAAGCTTTTCCAATTTCACAGGATGGATACATGTCGACCTGTCGATATTCTAGAAAGGGTACAAAGTTTCTGAAATGCAGGTATGCCTTGGGATAATCGGTCAGCCATGCTGACGGTTACATGAGAGCCACTTGATTAAGCTTCCTTCGCAACCCCTTGTCATCCGATCTTTAACCTTGCCTCTTTAAGTGTCTAACAGATAGTTAGGCTGAGGCTTTCCCAAAGTGCTTCAACTTCAAGAAGACTCTTACCAATGCAGTTTTGACAAACTGAGTAAACAGATGCATATGCTACTAACGTTTATGGATTTGCTTTGCAATAATGCTGATTTTGATCTGTGTTCTCCCGTTAAGGGAAGCTCTTCCCCTCAACATCTTAACAACTTACAACAATTTCTTCCCTTCTGCTTCTGCGTGTCTGGATTCCCTGCCAGAACGTCTCCCCCAGAGTGCCACCCTCACGCTGCTTTTCAGGCTTATTCTCCTGGATTCCTTATACAAGTTTATATAAGACTTGGATCAAGACTTGCAACGTGGCATTGCTTCCAACTCAGAATGCACTGTAGGGCTTTGCTTTCCTGCAGCAGGATGTAGCTAGAGTGGTCGTCACCCCATTCCCTGAAAGACTTGGGAAAAGATGAACCAGGAATGGAGGTTGAAAGCAAGTCCCCTAAAACAGAGATCTGCTGCTGAGTTTATGATTAACCACTCTATCCAAATCATACCCACATATTCTCCTCAGGGTTGCAGAGGACCAACGAAAAGGGGGAATTGTACCATAGCCAGCTGAATGCAGCCCTTCCCAGGCAGCCCTTGCTGTGCACTGTGACCCACTGCCCCGTTACCAGGCAATGGTTACCAGGAGACCACTAATGCCACTGTGACCACCATGCTCAGCCATTGGTGGGCAGTGTAGTGGGCCCCTGCCCCAAGCAAGCCACTGTCTGTCAGCCATCTTTAGTGGGGGCCCTTTGTTAGGCAGCAGTCAGTGCAGTGCTGCCCATTCAGACCTGGAGCGTGAGGTAAGAGGCAAGTGCCAGCCTTCTCCCCAGCATTCTTCTGCTCACACGGCCTTGGGCCTGCTGGTGTGATGGGGGGCCCAGAGAACAGGCTGGGGGTGTGTCCTGCATGGCTCCAGAGCCAAGGCCATGAATGCCCACTGGCCCAGACCAGGCCTTGAGGCAGTGTTGAACCTCTACCACACACAGCCACTGTGACCCTAAGGGTATGGCTCACAGTCTGGGGTACCTGACCGCCACTGTTTGGGTGGCCTGAGGAGCATTAAGACCTGTTGGGTCATGTGCACCCGGCTCCCTCAGTGATGACAGCTAGCAAGGGTCTGGGACCTGGCCCTGAGGGAGCCACCAAGGCAGAGCTGCCTCCTCTGGGAGGCGTGGGCACTGGTGGGAGGACCCAGACCAGCTCCTGGACAAACCCTCCATGGCAGGCGGACCACCACCCCTCCCAGGGACCCCTTTCTCTTAGGTGGGTCTGGACCTCAGAGGGTGAGCCTTGTGCCTTGAGATCTTGCCCTTTCTTGTCACCCAGAGAGTGACATTTGTTTGCTGGAGATTGATAGGAACATTGAGACCTGACTATGACCTGTCCTCAGGAACAAAGGATCGGACAGGGAGAAGTTTTCAACGAACAGCCACACCCCTCCATCACCTTACCTCTAAGAGGGCTTTGCTAAAAGCTTTCAAGGTTGGGGATTACCCGGCATAAGCCACCCATTTCCTTGAATGTCTCAACAACAAATATTTCTCGGCTCCAAAGTCCAATGTTTTGCTGTTGCTTGGCCTCACTGTGCATCGGGCACACATCCTGGCCTTTGGTTACCAATTATAGCGAGCCAGCCAGGAGGTGTGTGCCCATGGTGTGTTGATCTCGATCAGGGGCATCCCCATTTAAAGTTCCCAGCACATGCCAGAGTACATTTGGCTCCAGGATACTGGCAGGGATTCTCCCTGATATGCAGTGGCTGCCCTACAGCACGAGGCTGCTTGTCTTGGAGACATGTCCAGAGCAACGGTATACAGTTCATGTCATTTGGGGGTAAGTGGCTCCAGCTTGCACAGGCTGGGAAATAGGTCTACTCCAACTGGGCTGCTCCCCTTAGCGGATGGGAGCCCCTCTGAGTCCATTCCCTCTTGAGAACTGGGGGCCTCCATGTGGGAGTGGAAGTGGAAGTTGACAAAATGCCTTCTCTGGCTTTCTGTCTTTGTGATTGGAGTGTTTATTTGTTCTTCATGTGTTTGTGTGTGTCAATGTGGTGTTAATCACGGCAGTCTGTGCTTTGGTTTGTGGGATCCAGTTTGTGATTCGTACATTGTAGGTGTGTGAAACAGCACTTGCATTGAGTACTTGAGACGTCTTTGGACAGTAACGGAGCTTGCATATGATCACACTAGGTATCGTTCCTGTGGTGGAACATTGGTTGACATATTCCCTTTCCAATGGGTAGGAATCTCCCCTTTGGTGCCTGGGAACTGCGATCCTCAGAGACCTTTTGGCATTGCATTTGTCTCTCTGCTATTGGATAACACCTGCTGTGATCAGCAGAGCTCTAGTCCATCTTGTAGTCCGCTAAGGTACAAGCAAGTATTTTTTTGTTTTTTTACATTGCATGGCCAGCATATTCTACAGATTCTGGTGAAACATGACATCAAATGAATCTTTTTCATATCTCCAAAACCAGTCTATGTAAAATATTCAGTTAGAGAAAGTTTGCTCAGTGTAAATACTTTTGGTTTTCATCATTGTGACCCTGAGAAAACGAGCATATTTCCAGGAGACATGTGGAAGTTAATGAAGCAAATTGAACTTTTCCTAATTTCTTTGCTTTTTCCTTTTTGGCTCTTTCTGCTTCCCAGGTCAGTAGGCATGACAACTGTGGTCCTGATTCCCTATCTTTCAATTTGCATGTTGTTTGTCGTTTTGTTGTTAAAATGAGGGAACGTAGTTCGAAAACACTGAGGATGTTGTTCATCCTCACCCTTTGCTTTGGTCCTCAGGACTGAGAGTTTCTTTTGTGCATGTACTTTTGCGTTTGTTTTGTGTGAAAGTGTTGTGGCTCTGGGAAACTCAAATGTGCTTCCCCAACGCACCCCTTTCAGGTGCATTCTCCAGATTTGGGCCACTTTGAGGGATAAGGCAATTGACATCAACTGCCGAGTTGATGTGTAAATGAGCTCTATTTCACTGAAAGGGAAGCACTTACCTATTCAATACTTCCTCCTCTGGAGAGAATTGGCCTCCATGGATTTCAGGTCCTGATGATCTGGCAAATAGCTAGTACTGAACTGATATCTGGTATGGAAGCTGCCTTAAGCTTCTTGCATTCTGAAGTGTAAACCTTCTGTGGTCCCTAGGTTTCTTAGAGATCCAAAAAGACCTTATATCGGTTGCCAATTTGACAGCAAGGACCATAAGTTGAAATGATGACACTTGAAGTCTTTCTAAATGGCCTCTCTAGATTTGGGGAGCATGAAACTTCACCAAGTTAAGTGGCAAGCATTCCTTGACTCTCCGGGTCATTTCAAAGTGGATAGAGGATTGGAACATTGGATGCTGGGCACATCTAAGATTCCCTACCTTTGCCTACTTAGCAGAAGGTCTCAAAAGCATCCGTTTGCAATCAGAAATGCTGGTATGGCATCCAGCTGACAATTGCTTGCTTCTTGGTTTTCACTAAGTGAAGGTGTTAAGGACTTGAGGATTGTAATTGAAATATGTAATTAAAGCTAAGAAACTCATGAAAAGGAACACATTTCAGGATAGAGTAGGAAGGTGGGATAAATGTGTTGAGCCAAAAACCAACATTTGATGCATCATTGGGCTGAAACGAATCTCCACTTCGGGAAATGGATACTGTTATTAAAAATACGTTTTTTTCAAGGCTGGATTGGGTTCCCCTCTGCCAAGAGAACACATTTACTTGGAATGCTGCTTTCAATAACATGGTATGTGAACTGTCCTGCCTTGAAGGGATCTCTATTTGCTTTTAAGATCTCTTCTCACTTTGGAGAAGAAAGAAGAATTCTCTTCAAAGGACTGATGAGCTTATTGGACCAGGTGTTTTGAAATATTTTGTTAACTTTGGATTACTTTCAGGGCCCTTAAGGCAACTCAAGGAGGACTATTTCAGTCGTATATCTGGTATGGAAATTACAGAGAAAACATTGTGAAATGGGGGAGAAGCTTTTCCAATTTCACAGGATGGATACATGTCAACCTGTCGATATTCTAGAAAGGGTACAAAGTTTCTGAAATGCAGGTATGCCTTGGGATAATCAGTCAGCCATGCTGACGGTTGCGAGAGCCACTTGATTAAGCTTCCTTCGCAACCCCTTGTCATCCGATCTTTAACCTTGCCTCTTTAAGTGTCTAACAGATAGTTAGGCTGAGGCTTTCCCAAAGTGCTTCAACTTCAAGAAGACTCTTACCAATGCAGTTTTGACAAACTGAGTAAACAGATGCATATGCTACTAACGTTTATGGATTTGCTTTGCAATAATGCTGATTTTGATCTGTGTTCTCCCGTTAAGGGAAGCTCTTCCCCTCAACTTCCTAACAACTTACAACAATTTCTTCCCTTCTGCTTCTGCGTGTCTGGATTCCCTGCCAGAACGTCTCGCCCAGAGTGCCACCCTCACGCTGCTTTTCAGGCTTATTCTCCTGGATTCCTTATACAAGTTTATATAAGACTTGGATCAAGACTTGCACCGTGGCATTGCTTCCAACTCAGATGCACTGTAGGGCTTTGCTTTCCTGCAGCAGGATGTAGCTAGAGTGGTCGTCACCCCATTCCCTGAAAGACTTGGGAAAAGATGAACCAGGAATGGAGGTTGAAAGCAAGTCCCCTAAAACAGAGATCTGCTGCTGAGTTTATGATTAACCACTCTATCCAAATCATACCCACATATTCTCCTCAGGGTTGCAGAGGACCAAAGAAAAGGGGGAATTGTACCATAGCCAGCTGAATGCAGCCCTTCCCAGGCAGCCCTTGCTGTGCACTGTGACCCACTGCCCCGTTACCAGGCAATGGTTACCAGGAGACCACTAATGCCACTGTGACCACCCTGCTCAGCCATTGGTGGGCAGTGTAGTGGGCCCCTGCCCCAAGCAAGCCACTGTCTGTCAGCCATCTTTAGTTGGGGCCCTTTTTTAGGCAGCAGTCAGTGCAGTGCTGCCCCTTCAGACCTGGAGCGTGAGGTAAGAGGCAAGTGCCAGCCTTCTCCCCAGCATTCTTCTGCTCACACGGCCTTGGGCCAGCTGGTGTGATGGGGGGCCCAGAGAACAGGCTGGGGGTGTGTCCTGCAGGGCTCCAGAGCCAAGGCCATGAATGCCCACTGGCCCAGACCAGGCCTTGAGGCAGTGTTGAACCTCTACCACACACAGCCACTGTGACCCTAAGGGTATGGCTCACAGTCTGGGGTACCTGACCGCCACTGTTTGGGTGGCCTGAGGAGCATTAAGACCTGTTGGGTCATGTGCACCCGGCTCCCTCAGTGATGACAGCTAGCAAGGGTCTGGGACCTGGCCCTGAGGGAGCCACCAAGGCAGAGCTGCCTCCTCTGGGAGGCGTGGGCACTGGTGGGAGGACCCAGACCAGCTCCTGGACAAACCCTCCATGGCAGGAGGACCACCACCCCTCCCAGGGACCCCTTTCTCTTAGGTGGGTCTGGACCTCAGAGGGTGAGCCTTGTGCCTTGGGACCTTGCCCTTTCTTGTCACCCAGAGAGTGACATTTGTTGGCTGGAGATTGATAGGAACATTGAGACCTGACTATGACCTGTCCTCAGGAACAAAGGATCGGACAGGGAGAAGTTTTCAACGAACAGCCACACCCCTCCATCACCTTACCTCTAAGAGGGCTTTGCTAAAAGCTTTCAAGGTTGGGGATTACCCAGCATAAGCCACCCATTTCCTTGAATGTCTCAACAACAAATATTTCTCGGCTCCAAAGTCCAATGTTTTGCTGTTGCTTGGCCTCACTGTGCATCGGGCACACATCCTCGCCTTTGGTTACCAATTATAGCGAGCCAGCCAGGAGGTGTGTGCCCATGGTGTGTTGATCTCGATCAGGGGCATCCCCATTTAAAGTTCCCAGCACATGCCAGAGTACATTTGGCTCCAGAATACTGGCAGGGATTCTCCCTGATATGCAGTGGCTGCCCTACAGCACGAGGCTGCTTGTCTTGGAGACATGTCCAGAGCAACGGTATACAGTTCATGTCATTTGGGGGTAAGTGGCTCCAGCTTGCACAGGCTGGGAAATAGGTCTACTCCAACTGGGCTGCTCCCCTTAGCGGATGGGAGCCCCTCTGAGTCCATTCCCTCTTGAGAACTGGGGGCCTCCATGTGGGAGTGGAAGTGGAAGTTGACAAAATGCCTTCTCTGGCTTTCTGTCTTTGTGATTGGAGTGTTTATTTGTTCTTCATGTGTTTGTGTGTGTCAATGTGGTGTTAATCACGGCAGTCTGTGCTGTGGTTTGTGGGATCCAGTTTGTGATTCGTACATTGTAGGTGTGTGAAACAGCACTTGCATTGAGTACTTGAGACGTCTTTGGACAGTAACGGAGCTTGCATATGATCACACTAGGTATCGTTCCTGTGGTGGATCATTGGTTGACATATTCCCTTTCCAATGGGTAGGAATCTCCCCTTTGGTGCCTGGGAACTGCGATCCTGAGAGACCTTTTCGCATTGCATTTGTCTCTCTGCTATTGGATAACACCTGCTGTGATCAGCAGAGCTCTAGTCCATCTTGTAGTCCGCTAAGGTACAAGCAAGTATTTTTTTGTTTTTTTACATTGCATGGAGAGCATATTCTACAGATTCTGGTGAAACATGACATCAAATGAATCTTTTTCATATCTCCAAAACCAGTCTATGTAAAATATTCAGTTAGAGAAAGTTTGCTCAGTGAAATACTTTTGGTTTTCATCATTGTGACCCTGAGAAAACGAGCATATTTCCAGGAGACATGTGGAAGTTAATGAAGCAAATTGAACTTTTCCTAATTTCTTTGCTTTTTCCTTTTTGGCTCTTTCTGCTTCCCAGGTCAGTAGGCATGACAACTGTGGTCCTGATTCCCTATCTTTCAATTTGCATGTTGTTTGTCGTTTTGTTGTTAAAATGAGGGAACGTAGTTCGAAAACACTGAGGATGTTGTTCATCCTCACCCTTTGCTTTGGTCCTCAGGACTGAGAGTTTCTTTTGTGCATGTACTTTTGCGTTTGTTTTGTGTGAAAGTGTTGTGGCTCTGGGAAACTCAAATGTGCTTCCCCAACGCACCCCTTTCAGGTGCATTCTCCAGATTTGGGCCACTTTGAGGGATAAGGCAATTGACATCAACTGCCGAGTTGATGTGTAAATGAGCTCTATTTCACTGAAAGGGAAGCACTTACCTATTCAATACTTCCTCCTCTGGAGAGAATTGGCCTCCATGGATTTCAGGTCCTGATGATCTGGCAAATAGCTAGTACTGAACTGATATCTGGTATGGAAGCTGCCTTAAGCTTCTTGCATTCTGAAGTGTAAACCTTCTGTGGTCCCTAGGTTTCTTAGAGATCCAAAAAGACCTTATATCGGTTGCCAATTTGACAGCAAGGACCATAAGTTGAAATGATGACACTTGAAGTCTTTCTAAATGGCCTCTCTAGATTTGGGGAGCATGAAACTTCACCAAGTTAAGTGGCAAGCATTCCTTGACTCTCCGGGTCATTTCAAAGAGGATAGAGGCTTGGAACATTGGATGCTGGGCACATCTAAGATTCCCTACCTTTGCCTACTTAGCAGAAGGTCTCAAAAGCATCCGTTTGCAATCAGAAATGCTGGTATGGCATCCAGCTGACAATTGCTTGCTTCTTGGTTTTCACTAAGTGACGGTGTTAAGGACTTGAGGATTGTAATCGAAATATGTAATTAAAGCTAAGAAACTCATGAAAAGGAACACATTTCAGGATAGAGTAGGAAGGTGGGATAAATGTGTTGAGCCAAAAACCAACATTTGATGCATCATTGGGCTGAAACGAATCTCCACTTCGGGAAATGGATACTGTTATTAAAAATACGTTTTTTTCAAGGCTGGATTGGGTTCCCCTCTGCCAAGAGAACACATTTACTTGGAATGCTGCTTTCAATAACATGGTATGTGAACTGTCCTGCCTTGAAGGGATCTCTATTTGCTTTTAAGATCTCTTCTCACTTTGGAGAAGAAAGAAGAATTCTCTTCAAAGGACTGATGAGCTTATTGGACCAGGTGTTTTGAAATATTTTGTTAACTTTGGATTAGTTTCAGGGCCCTTAAGGCAACTCAAGGAGGACTATTTCAGTCGTATATCTGGTATGGAAATTACAGAGAAAACATTGTGAAATGGGGGAGAAGCTTCTCCAATTACACAGGATGGATACATGTCAACCTGTCGATATTCTAGAAAGGGTACAAAGTTTCTGAAATGCAGGTATGCCTTGGGATAATCGGTCAGCCATGCTGACGGTTACATGAGAGCCACTTGATTAAGCTTCCTTCGCAACCCCTTGTCATCCGATCTTTAACCTTGCCTCTTTAAGTGTCTAACAGATAGTTAGGCTGAGGCTTTCCCAAAGTGCTTCAACTTCAAGAAGACTCTTACCAATGCAGTTTTGACAAACTGAGTAAACAGATGCATATGCTACTAACGTTTATGGATTTGCTTTGCAATAATGCTGATTTTGATCTGTGTTCTCCCGTTAAGGGAAGCTCTTCCCCTCAACTTCCTAACAACTTACAACAATTTCTTCCCTTCTGCTTCTGCGTGTCTGGATTCCCTGCCAGAACGTCTCGCCCAGAGTGCCACCCTCACGCTGCTTTTCAGGCTTATTCTCCTGGATTCCTTATACAAGTTTATATAAGACTTGGATCAAGACTTGCACCGTGGCATTGCTTCCAACTCAGATGCACTGTAGGGCTTTGCTTTCCTGCAGCAGGATGTAGCTAGAGTGGTCGTCACCCCATTCCCTGAAAGACTTGGGAAAAGATGAACCAGGAATGGAGGTTGAAAGCAAGTCCCCTAAAACAGAGATCTGCTGCTGAGTTTATGATTAACCACTCTATCCAAATCATACCCACATATTCTCCTCAGGGTTGCAGAGGACCAAAGAAAAGGGGGAATTGTACCATAGCCAGCTGAATGCAGCCCTTCCCAGGCAGCCCTTGCTGTGCACTGTGACCCACTGCCCCGTTACCAGGCAATGGTTACCAGGAGACCACTAATGCCACTGTGACCACCCTGCTCAGCCATTGGTGGGCATTGTAGTGGGCTCCTGCCCCAAGCAAGCCACTGTCTGTCATCCATCTTTAGTGGGGGCCCTTTTTTAGGCAGCAGTCAGTGGAGTGCTGCCCCTTCAGACCTGGAGCGTGAGGTAAGAGGCAAGTGCCAGCCTTCTCCCCAGCATTCTTCTGCTCACACGGCCTTGGGCCTGCTGGTGTGATGGGGGGCCCAGAGAACAGGCTGTGGGTGTGTCCTGCATGGCTCCAGAGCCAAGGCCATGAATGCCCACTGGCCCAGACCAGGCCTTGAGGCAGTGTTGAACCTCTACCACACACAGCCACTGTGACCCTAAGGGTATGGCTCACAGTCTGGGGTACCTGACTGCCACTGTTTGGGTGGCCTGAGGAGCATTAAGACCTGTTGGGTCATGTGCACCCGGCTCCCTCAGTGATGACAGCTAGCAAGGGTCTGGGACCTGGCCCTGAGGGAGCCACCAAGGCAGAGCTGCCTCCTCTGGGAGGCGTGGGCACTGGTGGGAGGACCCAGACCAGCTCCTGGACAAACCCTCCATGGCAGGCGGACCACCACCCCTCCCAGGGACCCCTTTCTCTTAGGTGGGTCTGGACCTCAGAGGGTGAGCCTTGTGCCTTGGGACCTTGCCCTTTCTTGTCACCCAGAGAGTGACATTTGTTGGCTGGAGATTGATAGGAACATTGAGACCTGACTATGACCTGTCCTCAGGAACAAAGGATCGGACAGGGAGAAGTTTTCAACGAACAGCCACACCCCTCCATCACCTTACCTCTAAGAGGGCTTTGCTAAAAGCTTTCAAGGTTGGGGATTACCCGGCATAAGCCACCCATTTCCTTGAATGTCTCAACAACAAATATTTCTCGGCTCCAAAGTCCAATGTTTTGCTGTTGCTTGGCCTCACTGTGCATCGGGCACACATCCTGGCCTTTGGTTACCAATTATAGCGAGCCAGCCAGGAGGTCTGTGCCCATGGTGTGTTGATCTCGATCAGGGGCATCCCCATTTAAAGTTCCCAGCACATGCCAGAGTACATTTGGCTCCAGGATACTGGCAGGGATTCTCCCTGATATGCAGTGGCTGCCCTACAGCACGAGGCTGCTTGTCTTGGAGACATGTCCAGAGCAACGGTATACAGTTCATGTCATTTGGGGGTAAGTCGCTCCAGCTTGCACAGGCTCGGAAATAGGTCTACTCCAACTGGGCTGCTCCCCTTAGCGGATGTGAGCCCCTCTGAGTCCATTCCCTCTTGAGAACTGGGGGCCTCCATGTGGGAGTGGAAGTGGAAGTTGACAAAATGCCTTCTCTGGCTTTCTGTCTTTGTGATTGGAGTGTTTATTTGTTCTTCATGTGTTTGTGTGTGTCAATGTGGTGTTAATCACGGCAGTCTGTGCTTTGGTTTGTGGGATCCAGTTTGTGATTCGTACATTGTAGGTGTGTGAAACAGCACTTGCATTGAGTACTTGAGACGTCTTTGGACAGTAACGGAGCTTGCATATGATCACACTAGGTATCGTTCCTGTGGTGGAACATTGGTTGACATATTCCCTTTCCAATGGGTAGGAATCTCCCCTTTGGTGCCTGGGAACTGCGATCCTCAGAGACCTTTTGGCATTGCATTTGTCTCTCTGCTATTGGATAACACCTGCTGTGATCAGCAGAGCTCTAGTCCATCTTGTAGTCCGCTAAGGTACAAGCAAGTATTTTTTTGTTTTTTTACATTGCATGGCCAGCATATTCTACAGATTCTGGTGAAACATGACATCAAATGAATCTTTTTCATATCTCCAAAACCAGTCTATGTAAAATATTCAGTTAGAGAAAGTTTGCTCAGTGTAAATACTTTTGGTTTTCATCATTGTGACCCTGAGAAAATGAGCATATTTCCAGGAGACATGTGGAAGTTAATGAAGCAAATTGAACTTTTCCTAATTTCTTTGCTTTTTCCTTTTTGGCTCTTTCTGCTTCCCAGGTCAGTAGGCATGACAACTGTGGTCCTGATTCCCTATCTTTCAATTTGCATGTTGTTTGTCATTTTGTTGTTAAAATGAGGGAACGTAGTTCAAAAACACTGAGGATGTTGTTCATCCTCACCCTTTGCTTTGGTCCTCAGGACTGAGAGTTTCTTCTTTGCATGTACTTTTGCGTTTGTTTTGTGTGAAAGTGTTGTGGCTCTGGGAAACTCAAATGTGCTTCCCCAACGCACCCCTTTCAGGTGCATTCTCCAGATTTGGGCCACTTTTAGGGATAAGGCAATTGACATCAACTGCCGAGTTGATGTGTAAATGAGCTCTATTTCACTGAAAGGGAAGCACTTACCTATTCAATACTTCCTCCTCTGGAGAGAATTGGCCTCCATGGATTTCAGGTCCTGATGATCTGGCAAATAGCTTGTACTGAACTGATATCTGGTATGGAAGCTGCCTTAAGCTTCTTGCATTCTGAAGTGTAAACCTTCTGCGGTCCCTAGGTTTCTTAGAGATCCAAAAAGACCTTATATCTGTTGCCAATTTGACAGCAAGGACCATAAGTTGAAATGATGACACTTGAAGTCTTTCTAAATGGCCTCTCTAGATTTGGGGAGCATGAAACTTCACCAAGTTAAGTGGCAAGCATTCCTTGACTCTCCGGGTCATTTCAAAGAGGATAGAGGATTGGAACATTGGATGCTGGGCACATCTAAGATTCCCTACCTTTGCCTACTTAGCAGAAGGTCTCAAAAGCATCCGTTTGCAATCAGAAATGCTGGTATGGCATCCAGCTGACAATTGCTTGCTTCTTGGTTTTCACTAAGTGAAGGTGTTAAGGACTTGAGGATTGTAATCGAAATATGTAATTAAAGCTAAGAAACTCATGAAAAGGAACACATTTCAGGATAGAGTAGGAAGGTGGGATAAATGTGTTGAGCCAAAAACCAACATTTGATGCATCATTGGGCTGAAACGAATCTCCACTTCGGGAAATGGATACTGTTATTAAAAATACGTTTTTTTCAAGGCTGGATTGGGTTCCCCTCTGCCAAGAGAACACATTTACTTGGAATGCTGCTTTCAATAACATGGTATGTGAACTGTCCTGCCTTGAAGGGATCTCTATTTGCTTTTAAGATCTCTTCTCACTTTGGAGAAGAAAGAAGAATTCTCTTCAAAGGACTGATGAGCTTATTGGACCAGGTGTTTTGAAATATTTTGTTAACTTTGGATTAGTTTCAGGGCCCTTAAGGCAACTCAAGGAGGACTATTTCAGTCGTATATCTGGTATGGAAATTACAGAGAAAACATTGTGAAATGGGGGAGAAGCTTTTCCAATTTCACAGGATGGATACATGTCGACCTGTCGATATTCTAGAAAGGGTACAAAGTTTCTGAAATGCAGGTATGCCTTGGGATAATCGGTCAGCCATGCTGACGGTTACATGAGAGCCACTTGATTAAGCTTCCTTCGCAACCCCTTGTCATCCGAACTTTAACCTTGCCTCTTTAAGTGTCTAACAGATAGTTAGGCTGAGGCTTTCCCAAAGTGCTTCAACTTCAAGAAGACTCTTAGCAATGCAGTTTTGACAAACTGAGTAAACAGATGCATATGCTACTAACGTTTATGGATTTGCTTTGCAATAATGCTGATTTTGATCTGTGTTCTCCCGTTAAGGGAAGCTCTTCCCCTCAACATCCTAACAACTTACAACAATTTCTTCCCTTCTGCTTCTGCGTGTCTGGATTCCCTGCCAGAACGTCTCCCCCAGAGTGCCACCCTCACGCTGCTTTTCAGGCTTATTCTCCTGGATTCCTTATACAAGTTTATATAAGACTTGGATCAAGACTTGCACCGTGGCATTGCTTCCAACTCAGAATGCACTGTAGGGCTTTGCTTTCCTGCAGCAGGATGTAGCTAGAGTGGTCGTCACCCCATTCCCTGAAAGACTTGGGAAAAGATGAACCAGGAATGGAGGTTGAAAGCAAGTCCCCTAAAACAGAGATCTGCTGCTGAGTTTATGATTAACCACTCTATCCAAATCATACCCACATATTCTCCTCAGGGTTGAAGAGCACCAAAGAAAAGGGGGAATTGTACCATAGCCAGCTGAATGCAGCCCTTCCCAGGCAGCCCTTGCTGTGCACTGTGACCCACTGCCCCGTTACCAGGCAATGGTTACCAGGAGACCACTAATGCCACTGTGACCACCCTGCTCAGCCATTGGTGGGCAGTGTAGTGGGCCCCTGCCCCAAGCAAGCCACTGTCTGTCAGCCATCTTTAGTGGGAGCCCTTTTTTAGGCAGCAGTCAGTGCAGTGCTGCCCCTTCAGACCTGGAGCGTGAGGTAAGAGGCAAGTGCCAGCCTTCTCCCCAGCATTCTTCTGCTCACACGGCCTTGGGCCTGCTGGTGTGATGGGGGGCCCAGAGAACAGGCTGGGGGTGTGTCCTGCAGGGCTCCAGAGCCAAGGCCATGAATGCCCACTGGCCCAGACCAGGCCTTGAGGCAGTGTTGAACCTCTACCACACACAGCCACTGTGACCCTAAGGGTATGGCTCACAGTCTGGGGTACCTGACCGCCACTGTTTGGGTGGCCTGAGGAGCATTAAGACCTGTTGGGTCATGTGCACCCGGCTCCCTCAGTGATGAGAGCTAGCAAGGGTCTGGGACCTGGCCCTGAGGGAGCCACCAAGGCAGATCTGCCTCCTCTGTGAGGCGTGGGCAGTGGTGGGAGGACCCAGACCAGCTCCTGGACAAACCCTCCATGGCAGGAGGACCACCACCCCTCCCAGGGACCCCTTTCTCTTAGGTGGGTCTGGACCTCAGAGGGTGAGCCTTGTGCCTTGGGACCTTGCCCTTTCTTGTCACCCAGAGAGTGACATTTGTTGGCTGGAGATTGATAGGAACATTGAGACCTGACTATGACCTGTCCTCAGGAACAAAGGATCGGACAGGGAGAAGTTTTCAACGAACAGCCACACCCCTCCATCACCTTACCTCTAAGAGGGCTTTGCTAAAAGCTTTCAAGGTTGGGGATTACCCGGCATAAGCCACCCATTTCCTTGAATGTCTCAACAACAAATATTTCTCGGCTCCAAAGGCCAATGTTTTGCTGTTGCTTGGCCTCACTGTGCATCGGGCACACATCCTGGCCTTTGGTTACCAATTATAGCGAGCCAGCCAGGAGGTCTGTGCCCATGGTGTGTTGATCTCGATCAGGGGCATCCCCATTTAAAGTTCCCAGCACATGCCAGAGTACATTTGGCTCCAGGATACTGGCAGGGATTCTCCCTGATATGCAGTGGCTGCCCTACAGCACGAGGCTGCTTGTCTTGGAGACATGTCCAGAGCAACGGTATACAGTTCATGTCATTTGGGGGTAAGTGGCTCCAGCTTGCACAGGCTGGGAAATAGGTCTACTCCAACTGGGCTGCTCCCCTTAGCGGATGGGAGCCCCTCTGAGTCCATTCCCTCTTGAGAACTGGGGGCCTCCATGTGGGAGTGGAAGTGGAAGTTGACAAAATGCCTTCTCTGGCTTTCTGTCTTTGTGATTGGAGTGTTTATTTGTTCTTCATGTGTTTGTGTGTGTCAATGTGGTGTTAATCACGGCAGTCTGTGCTTTGGTTTGTGGGATCCAGTTTGTGATTCGTACATTGTAGGTGTGTGAAACAGCACTTGCATTGAGTACTTGAGACGTCTTTGGACAGTAACGGAGCTTGCATATGATCACACTAGGTATCGTTCCTGTGGTGGAACATTGGTTGACATATTCCCTTTCCAATGGGTAGGAATCTCCCCTTTGGTGCCTGGGAACTGCGATCCTGAGAGACCTTTTGGCATTGCATTTGTCTCTCTGCTATTGGATAACACCTGCTGTGATCAGCAGAGCTCTAGTCCATCTTGTAGTCCGCTAAGGTACAAGCAAGTATTTTTTTGTTTTTTTACATTGCATGGCCAGCATATTCTACAGATTCTGGTGAAACATGACATCAAATGAATCTTTTTCATATCTCCAAAACCAGTCTATGTAAAATATTCAGTTAGGGAAAGTTTGCTCAGTGAAATCCTTTTGGTTTTCATCATTGTGACCCTGAGAAAACGAGCATATTTCCAGGAGACATGTGGAAGTTAATGAAGCAAATTGAACTTTTCCTAATTTCTTTGCTTTTTCCTTTTTGGCTCTTTCTGCTTCCCAGGTCAGTAGGCATGACAACTGTGGTCCTGATTCCCTATGTTTCAATTTGCATGTTGTTTGTCGTTTTGTTGTTAAAATGAGGGAACGTACTTCAAAAACACTGAGGATGTTGTTCATCCTCACCCTTTGCTTTGGTCCTCAGGACTGAGAGTTTCTTCTTTGCATGTACTTTTGCGTTTGTTTTGTGTGAAAGTGTTGTGGTTCTGGGAAACTCAAATGTGCTTCCCCAACGCACCCCTTTCAGGTGCATTCTCCAGATTTGGGCCACTTTGAGGGATAAGGCAATTGACATCAACTGCCGAGTTGATGTGTAAATGAGCTCTATTTCACTGAAAGGGAAGCACTTACCTATTGAATACTTCCTCCTCTGGAGAGAATTGGCCTCCATGGATTTCAGGTCCTGATGATCTGGCAAATAGCTAGTACTGAACTGATATCTGGTATGGAAGCTGCCTTAAGCTTCTTGCATTCTGAAGTGTAAACCTTCTGCGGTCCCTAGGTTTCTTAGAGATCCAAAAAGACCTTATATCTGTTGCCAATTTGACAGCAAGGACCATAAGTTGAAATGATGACACTTGAAGTCTTTCTAAATGGCCTCTCTAGATTTGGGGAGCATGAAACTTCACCAAGTTAAGTGGCAAGCATTCCTTGACTCTCCGGGTCATTTCAAAGAGGATAGAGGATTGGAACATTGGATGCTGGGCACATCTAAGATTCCCTACCTTTGCCTACTTAGCAGAAGGTCTCAAAAGCATCCGTTTGCAATCAGAAATGCTGGTATGGCATCCAGCTGACAATTGCTTGCTTCTTGGTTTTCACTAAGTGAAGGTGTTAAGGACTTGAGGATTGTAATCGAAATATGTAATTAAAGCTAAGAAACTCATGAAAAGGAACACATTTCAGGATAGAGTAGGAAGGTGGGATAAATGTGTTGAGCCAAAAACCAACATTTGATGCATCATTGGGCTGAAACGAATCTCCACTTCGGGAAATGGATACTGTTATTAAAAATACGTTTTTTTCAAGGCTGGATTGGGTTCCCCTCTGCCAAGAGAACACATTTACTTGGAATGCTGCTTTCAATAACATGGTATGTGAACTGTCCTGCCTTGAAGGGATCTCGATTTGCTTTTAAGATCTCTTCTCACTTTGGAGAAGAAAGAAGAATTCTCTTCAAAGGACTGATGAGCTTATTGGACCAGGTGTTTTGAAATATTTTGTTAACTTTGGATTAGTTTCAGGGCCCTTAAGGCAACTCAAGGAGGACTATTTCAGTCGTATATCTGGTATGGAAATTATAGAGAAAACATTGTGAAATGGGGGAGAAGCTTTTCCAATTTCACAGGATGGATACATGTCAACCTGTCGATATTCTAGAAAGGGTACAAAGTTTCTGAAATGCAGGTATGCCTTGGGATAATCGGTCAGCCATGCTGACGGTTACATGAGAGCCACTTGATTAAGCTTCCTTCTCAACCCCTTGTCATCCGAACTTTAACCTTGCCTCTTTAAGTGTCTAACAGATAGTTAGGCTGAGGCTTTCCCAAAGTGCTTCAACTTCAAGAAGACTCTTAGCAATGCAGTTTTGACAAACTGAGTAAACAGATGCATATGCTACTAACGTTTATGGATTTGCTTTGCAATAATGCTGATTTTGATCTGTGTTCTCCCGTTAAGGGAAGCTCTTCCCCTCAACTTCCTAACAACTTACAACAATTTCTTCCCTTCTGCTTCTGCGTGTCTGGATTACCTGCCAGAACGTCTCCCCCAGAGTGCCACCCTCACGCTGCTTTTCAGGCTTATTCTCCTGGATTCCTTATACAAGTTTATATAAGACTTGGATCAAGACTTGCACCGTGGCATTGCTTCCAACTCAGAATGCACTGTAGGGCTTTGCTTTCCTGCAGCAGGATGTAGCTAGAGTGGTCGTCACCCCATTCCCTGAAAGACTTGGGAAAAGATGAACCAGGAATGGAGGTTGAAAGCAAGTCCCCTAAAACAGAGATCTGCTGCTGAGTTTATGATTAACCACTCTATCCAAATCATACCCACATATTCTCCTCAGGGTTGCAGAGGACCAAAGAAAAGGGGGAATTGTACCATAGCCAGCTGAATGCAGCCCTTCCCAGGCAGCCCTTGCTGTGCACTGTGACCCACTGCCCCGTTACCAGGCAATGGTTACCAGGAGACCACTAATGCCACTGTGACCACCCTGCTCAGCCATTGGTGGGCAGTGTAGTGGGCCCCTGCCCCAAGCAAGCCACTGTCTGTCAGCCATCTTTAGTGGGGGCCCTTTTTTAGGCAGCAGTCAGTGGAGTGCTGCCCCTTCAGACCTGGAGCGTGAGGTAAGAGGCAAGTGCCAGCCTTCTCCCCAGCATTCTTCTGCTCACACGGCCTTGGGCCTGCTGGTGTGATGGGGGGCCCAGAGAACAGGCTGGGGGTGTGTCCTGCAGGGCTCCAGAGCCAAGGCCATGAATGCCCACTGGCCCAGACCAGGCCTTGAGGCAGTGTTGAACCTCTACCACACACAGCCACTGTGACCCTAAGGGTATGGCTCACAGTCTGGGGTACCTGACCGCCACTGTTTGGGTGGCCTGAGGAGCATTAAGACCTGTTGGGTCATGTGCACCCGGCTCCCTCAGTGATGACAGCTAGCAAGGGTCTGGGACCTGGCCCTGAGGGAGCCACCAAGGCAGAGCTGCCTCCTCTGGGAGGCGTGGGCACTGGTGGGAGGACCCAGACCAGCTCCTGGACAAACCCTCCATGGCAGGAGGACCACCACCCCTCCCAGGGACCCCTTTCTCTTAGGTGGGTCTGGACCTCAGAGGGTGAGCCTTGTGCCTTGGGATCTTGAACTTTCTTGTCACCCAGAGAGTGACATTTGTTTGCTGGAGATTGATAGGAACATTGAGACCTGACTATGACCTGTCCTCAGGAACAAAGGATCGGACAGGGAGAAGTTTTCAACGAACAGCCACACCCCTCCATCACCTTACCTCTAAGAGGGCTTTGCTAAAAGCTTTCAAGGTTGGGGATTACCCGGCATAAGCCACCCATTTCCTTGAATGTCTCAACAACAAATATTTCTCGGCTCCAAAGGCCAATGTTTTGCTGTTGCTTGGCCTCACTGTGCATCGGGCACACATCCTGGCCTTTGGTTACCAATTATAGCGAGCCAGCCAGGAGGTCTGTGCCCATGGTGTGTTGATCTCGATCAGGGGCATCCCCATTTAAAGTTCCCAGCACATGCCAGAGTACATTTGGCTCCAGGATACTGGCAGGGATTCTCCCTGATATGCAGTGGCTGCCCTACAGCACGAGGCTGCTTGTCTTGGAGACATGTCCAGAGCAACGGTATACAGTTCATGTCATTTGGGGGTAAGTGGCTCCAGCTTGCACAGGCTGGGAAATAGGTCTACTCCAACTGGGCTGCTCCCCTTAGCGGATGGGAGCCCCTCTGAGTCCATTCCCTCTTGAGAACTGGGGGCCTCCATGTGGGAGTGGAAGTGGAAGTTGACAAAATGCCTTCTCTGGCTTTCTGTCTTTGTGATTGGAGTGTTTATTTGTTCTTCATGTGTTTGTGTGTGTCAATGTGGTGTTAATCACGGCAGTCTGTGCTTTGGTTTGTGGGATCCAGTTTGTGATTCGTACATTGTAGGTGTGTGAAACAGCACTTGCATTGAGTACTTGAGACGTCTTTGGACAGTAACGGAGCTTGCATATGATCACACTAGGTATCGTTCCTGTGGTGGAACATTGGTTGACATATTCCCTTTCCAATGGGTAGGAATCTCCCCTTTGGTGCCTGGGAACTGCGATCCTGAGAGACCTTTTGGCATTGCATTTGTCTCTCTGCTATTGGATAACACCTGCTGTGATCAGCAGAGCTCTAGTCCATCTTGTAGTCCGCTAAGGGACAATCAAGTATTTTTTTGTTTTTTTACATTGCATGGCCAGCATATTCTACAGATTCTGGTGAAACATGACATCAAATGAATCATTTTCATATCTCCAAAACCAGTCTATGTAAAATATTCAGTTAGGGAAAGTTTGCTCAGTGAAATCCTTTTGGTTTTCATCATTGTGACCCTGAGAAAACGAGCATATTTCCAGGAGACATGTGGAAGTTAATGAAGCAAATTGAACTTTTCCTAATTTCTTTGCTTTTTCCTTTTTGGCTCTTTCTGCTTCCCAGGTCAGTAGGCATGACAACTGTGGTCCTGATTCCCTATCTTTCAATTTGCATGTTGTTTGTCGTTTTGTTGTTAAAATGAGGGAACGTAGTTCGAAAACACTGAGGATGTTGTTCATCCTCACCCTTTGCTTTGGTCCTCAGGACTGAGAGTTTCTTCTTTGCATGTACTTTTGCGTTTGTTTTGTGTGAAAGTGTTGTGGTTCTGGGCAACTCAAATATGCTTCCCCAACGCACCCCCTTCAGGTGCATTCTCCAGATTTGGGCCACTTTGAGGGATAAGGCAATTGACATCAACTGCCGAGTTGATGTGTAAATGAGCTCTATTTCACTGAAAGGGAAGCACTTACCTATTGAATACTTCCTCCTCTGGAGAGAATTGGCCTCCATGGATTTCAGGTCCTGATGATCTGGCAAATAGCTAGTACTGAACTGATATCTGGTATGGAAGCTGCCTTAAGCTTCTTGCATTCTGAAGTGTAAACCTTCTGTGGTCCCTAGGTTTCTTAGAGATCCAAAAAGACCTTATATCTGTTGCCAATTTGACAGCAAGGACCATAAGTTGAAATGATGACACTTGAAGTCTTTCTAAATGGCCTCTCTAGATTTGGGGAGCATGAAACTTCACCAAGGTAAGTGGCAAGCATTCCTTCACTCTGCGGGTCATTTCAAAGAGGATAGAGGATTGGAACATTGGATCCTGGGCACATCTAAGATTCCCTACCTTTGCCTACTTAGCAGAAGGTCTCAAAAGCATCCGTTTGCAATCAGAAATGCTGGTATGGCATCCAGCTGACAATTGCTTGCTTCTTGGTTTTCACTAAGTGAAGGTGTTAAGGACTTGAGGATTGTAATCGAAATATGTAATTAAAGCTAAGAAACTCATGAAAAGGAACACATTTCAGGATAGAGTAGGAAGGTGGGATAAATGTGTTGCGCCAAAAACCAACATTTGATGCATCATTGGGCTGAAACGAATCTCCACTTCGGGAAATGGATACTGTTATTAAAAATACGTTTTTTTCAAGGCTGGATTGGGTTCCCCTCTGCCAAGAGAACACGTTTACTTGGAATGCTGCTTTCAATAACATGGTATGTGAACTGTCGTGCCTTTAAGGGATCTCTATTTGCTTTTAAGATCTCTTCTCACTTTGGAGAAGAAAGAAGAATTCTCTTCAAAGGACTGATGAGCTTATTGGACCAGGTGTTTTGAAATATTTTGTTAACTTTGGATTAGTTTCAGGGCCCTTAAGGCAACTCAAGGAGGACTATTTCAGTCGTATATCTGGTATGGAAATTACAGAGAAAACATTGTGAAATGGGGGAGAAGCTTTTCCAATTTCACAGGATGGATACATGTCGACCTGTCGATATTCTAGAAAGGGTACAAAGTTTCTGAAATGCAGGTATGCCTTGGGATAATCGGTCAGCCATGCTGACGGTTACATGAGAGCCACTTGATTAAGCTTCCTTCGCAACCCCTTGTCATCCGATCTTTAACCTTGCCTCTTTAAGTGTGTAACAGATAGTTAGGCTGAGGCTTTCCCAAAGTGCTTCAACTTCAAGAAGACTCTTACCAATGCAGTTTTGACAAACTGAGTAAACAGATGCATATGCTACTAACGTTTATGGATTTGCTTTGCAATAATGCTGATTTTGATCTGTGTTCTCCCGTTAAGGGAAGCTCTTCCCCTCAACATCTTAACAACTTACAACAATTTCTTCCCTTCTGCTTCTGCGTGTCTGGATTCCCTGCCAGAACGTCTCCCCCAGAGTGCCACCCTCACGCTGCTTTTCAGGCTTATTCTCCTGGATTCCTTATACAAGTTTATATAAGACTTGGATCAAGACTTGCAACGTGGCATTGCTTCCAACTCAGAATGCACTGTAGGGCTTTGCTTTCCTGCAGCAGGATGTAGCTAGAGTGGTCGTCACCCCATTCCCTGAAAGACTTGGGAAAAGATGAACCAGGAATGGAGGTTGAAAGCAAGTCCCCTAAAACAGAGATCTGCTGCTGAGTTTATGATTAACCACTCTATCCAAATCATACCCACATATTCTCCTCAGGGTTGCAGAGGACCAACGAAAAGGGGGAATTGTACCATAGCCAGCTGAATGCAGCCCTTCCCAGGCAGCCCTTGCTGTGCACTGTGACCCACTGCCCCGTTACCAGGCAATGGTTACCAGGAGACCACTAATGCCACTGTGACCACCATGCTCAGCCATTGGTGGGCAGTGTAGTGGGCCCCTGCCCCAAGCAAGCCACTGTCTGTCAGCCATCTTTAGTGGGGGCCCTTTGTTAGGCAGCAGTCAGTGCAGTGCTGCCCATTCAGACCTGGAGCGTGAGGTAAGAGGCAAGTGCCAGCCTTCTCCCCAGCATTCTTCTGCTCACACGGCCTTGGGCCTGCTGGTGTGATGGGGGGCCCAGAGAACAGGCTGGGGGTGTGTCCTGCATGGCTCCAGAGCCAAGGCCATGAATGCCCACTGGCCCAGACCAGGCCTTGAGGCAGTGTTGAACCTCTACCACACACAGCCACTGTGACCCTAAGGGTATGGCTCACAGTCTGGGGTACCTGACCGCCACTGTTTGGGTGGCCTGAGGAGCATTAAGACCTGTTGGGTCATGTGCACCCGGCTCCCTCAGTGATGACAGCTAGCAAGGGTCTGGGACCTGGCCCTGAGGGAGCCACCAAGGCAGAGCTGCCTCCTCTGGGAGGCGTGGGCACTGGTGGGAGGACCCAGACCAGCTCCTGGACAAACCCTCCATGGCAGGCGGACCACCACCCCTCCCAGGGACCCCTTTCTCTTAGGTGGGTCTGGACCTCAGAGGGTGAGCCTTGTGCCTTGAGATCTTGCCCTTTCTTGTCACCCAGAGAGTGACATTTGTTTGCTGGAGATTGATAGGAACATTGAGACCTGACTATGACCTGTCCTCAGGAACAAAGGATCGGACAGGGAGAAGTTTTCAACGAACAGCCACACCCCTCCATCACCTTACCTCTAAGAGGGCTTTGCTAAAAGCTTTCAAGGTTGGGGATTACCCGGCATAAGCCACCCATTTCCTTGAATGTCTCAACAACAAATATTTCTCGGCTCCAAAGTCCAATGTTTTGCTGTTGCTTGGCCTCACTGTGCATCGGGCACACATCCTGGCCTTTGGTTACCAATTATAGCGAGCCAGCCAGGAGGTGTGTGCCCATGGTGTGTTGATCTCGATCAGGGGCATCCCCATTTAAAGTTCCCAGCACATGCCAGAGTACATTTGGCTCCAGGATACTGGCAGGGATTCTCCCTGATATGCAGTGGCTGCCCTACAGCACGAGGCTGCTTGTCTTGGAGACATGTCCAGAGCAACGGTATACAGTTCATGTCATTTGGGGGTAAGTGGCTCCAGCTTGCACAGGCTGGGAAATAGGTCTACTCCAACTGGGCTGCTCCCCTTAGCGGATGGGAGCCCCTCTGAGTCCATTCCCTCTTGAGAACTGGGGGCCTCCATGTGGGAGTGGAAGTGGAAGTTGACAAAATGCCTTCTCTGGCTTTCTGTCTTTGTGATTGGAGTGTTTATTTGTTCTTCATGTGTTTGTGTGTGTCAATGTGGTGTTAATCACGGCAGTCTGTGCTTTGGTTTGTGGGATCCAGTTTGTGATTCGTACATTGTAGGTGTGTGAAACAGCACTTGCATTGAGTACTTGAGACGTCTTTGGACAGTAACGGAGCTTGCATATGATCACACTAGGTATCGTTCCTGTGGTGGAACATTGGTTGACATATTCCCTTTCCAATGGGTAGGAATCTCCCCTTTGGTGCCTGGGAACTGCGATCCTCAGAGACCTTTTGGCATTGCATTTGTCTCTCTGCTATTGGATAACACCTGCTGTGATCAGCAGAGCTCTAGTCCATCTTGTAGTCCGCTAAGGTACAAGCAAGTATTTTTTTGTTTTTTTACATTGCATGGCCAGCATATTCTACAGATTCTGGTGAAACATGACATCAAATGAATCTTTTTCATATCTCCAAAACCAGTCTATGTAAAATATTCAGTTAGAGAAAGTTTGCTCAGTGTAAATACTTTTGGTTTTCATCATTGTGACCCTGAGAAAACGAGCATATTTCCAGGAGACATGTGGAAGTTAATGAAGCAAATTGAACTTTTCCTAATTTCTTTGCTTTTTCCTTTTTGGCTCTTTCTGCTTCCCAGGTCAGTAGGCATGACAACTGTGGTCCTGATTCCCTATCTTTCAATTTGCATGTTGTTTGTCGTTTTGTTGTTAAAATGAGGGAACGTAGTTCGAAAACACTGAGGATGTTGTTCATCCTCACCCTTTGCTTTGGTCCTCAGGACTGAGAGTTTCTTCTTTGCATGTACTTTTGCGTTTGTTTTGTGTGAAAGTGTTGTGGCTCTGGGAAACTCAAATGTGCTTCCCCAACGCACCCCTTTCAGGTGCATTCTCCAGATTTGGGCCACTTTGAGGGATAAGGCAATTGACATCAACTGCCGAGTTGATGTGTAAATGAGCTCTATTTCACTGAAAGGGAAGCACTTACCTATTCAATACTTCCTCCTCTGGAGAGAATTGGCCTCCATGGATTTCAGGTCCTGATGATCTGGCAAATAGCTAGTACTGAACTGATATCTGGTATGGAAGCTGCCTTAAGCTTCTTGCATTCTGAAGTGTAAACCTTCTGTGGTCCCTAGGTTTCTTAGAGATCCAAAAAGACCTTATATCGGTTGCCAATTTGACAGCAAGGACCATAAGTTGAAATGATGACACTTGAAGTCTTTCTAAATGGCCTCTCTAGATTTGGGGAGCATGAAACTTCACCAAGTTAAGTGGCAAGCATTCCTTGACTCTCCGGGTCATTTCAAAGTGGATAGAGGATTGGAACATTGGATGCTGGGCACATCTAAGATTCCCTACCTTTGCCTACTTAGCAGAAGGTCTCAAAAGCATCCGTTTGCAATCAGAAATGCTGGTATGGCATCCAGCTGACAATTGCTTGCTTCTTGGTTTTCACTAAGTGAAGGTGTTAAGGACTTGAGGATTGTAATCGAAATATGTAATTAAAGCTAAGAAACTCATGAAAAGGAACACATTTCAGGATAGAGTAGGAAGGTGGGATAAATGTGTTGAGCCAAAAACCAACATTTGATGCATCATTGGGCTGAAACGAATCTCCACTTCGGGAAATGGATACTGTTATTAAAAATACGTTTTTTTCAAGGCTGGATTGGGTTCCCCTCTGCCAAGAGAACACATTTACTTGGAATGCTGCTTTCAATAACATGGTATGTGAACTGTCCTGCCTTGAAGGGATCTCTATTTGCTTTTAAGATCTCTTCTCACTTTGGAGAAGAAAGAAGAATTCTCTTCAAAGGACTGATGAGCTTATTGGACCAGGTGTTTTGAAATATTTTGTTAACTTTGGATTACTTTCAGGGCCCTTAAGGCAACTCAAGGAGGACTATTTCAGTCGTATATCTGGTATGGAAATTACAGAGAAAACATTGTGAAATGGGGGAGAAGCTTTTCCAATTTCACAGGATGGATACATGTCAACCTGTCGATATTCTAGAAAGGGTACAAAGTTTCTGAAATGCAGGTATGCCTTGGGATAATCGGTCAGCCATGCTGACGGTTACATGAGAGCCACTTGATTAAGCTTCCTTCGCAACCCCTTGTCATCCGATCTTTAACCTTGCCTCTTTAAGTGTCTAACAGATAGTTAGGCTGAGGCTTTCCCAAAGTGCTTCAACTTCAAGAAGACTCTTACCAATGCAGTTTTGACAAACTGAGTAAACAGATGCATATGCTACTAACGTTTATGGATTTGCTTTGCAATAATGCTGATTTTGATCTGTGTTCTCCCGTTAAGGGAAGCTCTTCCCCTCAACTTCCTAACAACTTACAACAATTTCTTCCCTTCTGCTTCTGCGTGTCTGGATTCCCTGCCAGAACATGTCCCCCAGAGTGCCACCCTCACGCTGCTTTTCAGGCTTATTCTCCTGGATTCCTTATACAAGTTTATATAAGACTTGGATCAAGACTTGCACCGTGGCATTGCTTCCAACTCAGATGCACTGTAGGGCTTTGCTTTCCTGCAGCAGGATGTAGCTAGAGTGGTCGTCACCCCATTCCCTGAAAGACTTGGGAAAAGATGAACCAGGAATGGAGGTTGAAAGCAAGTCCCCTAAAACAGAGATCTGCTGCTGAGTTTATGATTAACCACTCTATCCAAATCATACCCACATATTCTCCTCAGGGTTGCAGAGGACCAAAGAAAAGGGGGAATTGTACCATAGCCAGCTGAATGCAGCCCTTCCCAGGCAGCCCTTGCTGTGCACTGTGACCCACTGCCCCGTTACCAGGCAATGGTTACCAGGAGACCACTAATGCCACTGTGACCACCCTGCTCAGCCATTGGTGGGCAGTGTAGTGGGCCCCTGCCCCAAGCAAGCCACTGTCTGTCAGCCATCTTTAGTTGGGGCCCTTTTTTAGGCAGCAGTCAGTGCAGTGCTGCCCCTTCAGACCTGGAGCGTGAGGTAAGAGGCAAGTGCCAGCCTTCTCCCCAGCATTCTTCTGCTCACACGGCCTTGGGCCAGCTGGTGTGATGGGGGGCCCAGAGAACAGGCTGGGGGTGTGTCCTGCAGGGCTCCAGAGCCAAGGCCATGAATGCCCACTGGCCCAGACCAGGCCTTGAGGCAGTGTTGAACCTCTACCACACACAGCCACTGTGACCCTAAGGGTATGGCTCACAGTCTGGGGTACCTGACCGCCACTGTTTGGGTGGCCTGAGGAGCATTAAGACCTGTTGGGTCATGTGCACCCGGCTCCCTCAGTGATGACAGCTAGCAAGGGTCTGGGACCTGGCCCTGAGGGAGCCACCAAGGCAGAGCTGCCTCCTCTGGGAGGCGTGGGCACTGGTGGGAGGACCCAGAGTAGCTCCTGGACAAACCCTCCATGGCAGGAGGACCACCACCCCTCCCAGGGACCCCTTTCTCTTAGGTGGGTCTGGACCTCAGAGGGTGAGCCTTGTGCCTTGGGACCTTGCCCTTTCTTGTCACCCAGAGAGTGACATTTGTTGGCTGGAGATTGATAGGAACATTGAGACCTGACTATGACCTGTCCTCAGGAACAAAGGATCGGACAGGGAGAAGTTTTCAACGAACAGCCACACCCCTCCATCACCTTACCTCTAAGAGGGCTTTGCTAAAAGCTTTCAAGGTTGGGGATTACCCGGCATAAGCCACCCATTTCCTTGAATGTCTCAACAACAAATATTTCTCGGCTCCAAAGTCCAATGTTTTGCTGTTGCTTGGCCTCACTGTGCATCGGGCACACATCCTGGCCTTTGGTTACCAATTATAGCGAGCCAGCCAGGAGGTGTGTGCCCATGGTGTGTTGATCTCGATCAGGGGCATCCCCATTTAAAGTTCCCAGCACATGCCAGAGTACATTTGGCTCCAGGATACTGGCAGGGATTCTCCCTGATATGCAGTGGCTGCCCTACAGCACGAGGCTGCTTGTCTTGGAGACATGTCCAGAGCAACGGTATACAGTTCATGTCATTTGGGGGTAAGTGGCTCCAGCTTGCACAGGCTGGGAAATAGGTCTACTCCAACTGGGCTGCTCCCCTTAGCGGATGGGAGCCCCTCTGAGTCCATTCCCTCTTGAGAACTGGGGGCCTCCATGTGGGAGTGGAAGTGGAAGTTGACAAAATGCCTTCTCTGGCTTTCTGTCTTTGTGATTGGAGTGTTTATTTGTTCTTCATGTGTTTGTGTGTGTCAATGTGGTGTTAATCACGGCAGTCTGTGCTTTGGTTTGTGGGATCCAGTTTGTGATTCGTACATTGTAGGTGTGTGAAACAGCACTTGCATTGAGTACTTGAGACGTCTTTGGACAGTAACGGAGCTTGCATATGATCACACTAGGTATCGTTCCTGTGGTGGATCATTGGTTGACATATTCCCTTTCCAATGGGTTGGAATCTGCCCTTTGGTGCCTGGGAACTGCGATCCTGAGAGACCTTTTGGCATTGCATTTGTCTCTCTGCTATTGGATAACACCTGCTGTGATCAGCAGAGCTCTAGTCCATCTTGTAGTCCGCTAAGGTACAAGCAAGTATTTTTTTCTTTTTTTTACATTGCATGGAGAGCATATTCTACAGATTCTGGTGAAACATGACATCAAATGAATCTTTTTCATATCTCCAAAACCAGTCTATGTAAAATATTCAGTTAGAGAAAGTTTGTTCAGTGAAATACTTTTGGTTTTCATCATTGTGACCCTGAGAAAACGAGCATATTTCCAGGAGACATGTGGAAGTTAATGAAGCAAATTGAACTTTTCCTAATTTCTTTGCTTTTTCCTTTTTGGCTCTTTCTGCTTCCCAGGTCAGTAGGCATGACAACTGTGGTCCTGATTCCCTATCTTTCAATTTGCATGTTGTTTGTCGTTTTGTTGTTAAAATGAGGGAACGTAGTTCGAAAACACTGAGGATGTTGTTCATCCTCACCCTTTGCTTTGGTCCTCAGGACTGAGAGTTTCTTCTTTGCATGTACTTTTGCGTTTGTTTTGTGTGAAAGTGTTGTGGCTCTGGGAAACTCAAATGTGCTTCCCCAACGCACCCCTTTCAGGTGCATTCTCCAGATTTGGGCCACTTTGAGGGATAAGGCAATTGACATCAACTGCCGAGTTGATGTGTAAATGAGCTCTATTTCACTGAAAGGGAAGCACTTACCTATTCAATACTTCCTCCTCTGGAGAGAATTGGCCTCCATGGATTTCAGGTCCTGATGATCTGGCAAATAGCTAGTACTGAACTGATATCTGGTATGGAAGCTGCCTTAAGCTTCTTGCATTCTGAAGTGTAAACCTTCTGTGGTCCCTAGGTTTCTTAGAGATCCAAAAAGACCTTATATCGGTTGCCAATTTGACAGCAAGGACCATAAGTTGAAATGATGACACTTGAAGTCTTTCTAAATGGCCTCTCTAGATTTGGGGAGCATGAAACTTCACCAAGTTAAGTGGCAAGCATTCCTTGACTCTCCGGGTCATTTCAAAGAGGATAGAGGATTGGAACATTGGATGCTGGGCACATCTAAGATTCCCTACCTTTGCCTACTTAGCAGAAGGTCTCAAAAGCATCCGTTTGCAATCAGAAATGCTGGTATGGCATCCAGCTGACAATTGCTTGCTTCTTGGTTTTCACTAAGTGAAGGTGTTAAGGACTTGAGGATTGTAATCGAAATATGTAATTAAAGCTAAGAAACTCATGAAAAGGAACACATTTCAGGATAGAGTAGGAAGGTGGGATAAATGTGTTGAGCCAAAAACCAACATTTGATGCATCATTGGGCTGAAACGAATCTCCACTTCGGGAAATGGATACTGTTATTAAAAATACGTTTTTTTCAAGGCTGGATTGGGTTCCCCTCTGCCAAGAGAACACATTTACTTGGAATGCTGCTTTCAATAACATGGTATGTGAACTGTCCTGCCTTTAAGGGATCTCTATTTGCTTTTAAGATCTCTTCTCACTTTGGAGAAGAAAGAAGAATTCTCTTCAAAGGACTGATGAGCTTATTGGACCAGGTGTTTTGAAATATTTTGTTAACGTTGGATTAGTTTCAGGGCCCTTAAGGCAACTCAAGGAGGACTATTTCAGTCGTATATCTGGTATGGAAATTACAGAGAAAACATTGTGAAATGGGGGAGAAGCTTCTCCAATTACACAGGATGGATACATGTCAACCTGTCGATATTCTAGAAAGGGTACAAAGTTTCTGAAATGCAGGTATGCCTTGGGATAATCGGTCAGCCATGCTGACGGTTACATGAGAGCCACTTGATTAAGCTTCCTTCGCAACCCCTTGTCATCCGATCTTTAACCTTGCCTCTTTAAGTGTCTAACAGATAGTTAGGCTGAGGCTTTCCCAAAGTGCTTCAACTTCAAGAAGACTCTTAGCAATGCAGTTTTGACAAACTGAGTAAACAGATGCATATGCTACTAACGTTTATGGATTTGCTTTGCAATAATGCTGATTTTGATCTGTGTTCTCCCGTTAAGGGAAGCTCTTCCCCTCAACATCCTAACAACTTACAACAATTTCTTCCCTTCTGCTTCTGCGTGTCTGGATTACCTGCCAGAACGTCTCCCCCAGAGTGCCACCCTCACGCTGCTTTTCAGGCTTATTCTCCTGGATTCCTTATACAAGTTTATATAAGACTTGGATCAAGACTTGCACCGTGGCATTGCTTCCAACTCAGAATGCACTGTAGGGCTTTGCTTTCCTGCAGCAGGATGTAGCTAGAGTGGTCGTCACCCCATTCCCTGAAAGACTTGGGAAAAGATGAACCAGGAATGGAGGTTGAAAGCAAGTCCCCTAAAACAGAGATCTGCTGCTGAGTTTATGATTAACCACTCTATCCAAATCATACCCACATATTCTCCTCAGGGTTGCAGAGGACCAACGAAAAGGGGGAATTGTACCATAGCCAGCTGAATGCAGCCCTTCCCAGGCAGCCCTTGCTGTGCACTGTGACCCACTGCCCCGTTACCAGGCAATGGTTACCAGGAGACCACTAATGCCACTGTGACCACCCTGCTCAGCCATTGGTGGGCAGTGTAGTGGGCCCCTGCCCCAAGCAAGCCACTGTCTGTCAGCCATCTTTAGTGGGGGCCCTTTTTTAGGCAGCAGTCAGTGCAGTGCTGCCCGTTCAGACCTGGAGCGTGAGGTAAGAGGCAAGTGCCAGCCTTCTCCCCAGTATTCTTCTGCTCACACGGCCTTGGGCCAGCTGGTGTGATGGGGGGCCCAGAGAACAGGCTGGGGGTGTGTCCTGCAGGGCTCCAGAGCCAAGGCCATGAATGCCCACTGGCCCAGACCAGGCCTTGAGGCAGTGTTGAACCTCTACCACACACAGCCACTGTGACCCTAAGGGTATGGCTCACAGTCTGGGGTACCTGACCGCCACTGTTTGGGTGGCCTGAGGAGCATTAAGACCTGTTGGGTCATGTGCACCCGGCTCCCTCAGTGATGACAGCTAGCAAGGGTCTGGGACCTGGCCCTGAGGGAGCCACCAAGGCAGAGCTGCCTCCTCTGGGAGGCGTGGGCACTGGTGGGAGGACCCAGACCAGCTCCTGGACAAACCCTCCATGGCAGGAGGACCACCACCCCTCCCAGGGACCCCTTTCTCTTAGGTGGGTCTGGACCTCAGAGGGTGAGCCTTGTGCCTTGGGACCTTGCCCTTTCTTGTCACCCAGAGAGTGACATTTGTTGGCTGGAGATTGATAGGAACATTGAGACCTGACTATGACCTGTCCTCAGGAACAAAGGATCGGACAGGGAGAAGTTTTCAACGAACAGCCACACCCCTCCATCACCTTACCTCTAAGAGGGCTTTGCTAAAAGCTTTCAAGGTTGGGGATTACCCGGCATAAGCCACCCATTTCCTTGAATGTCTCAACAACAAATATTTCTCGGCTCCAAAGTCCAATGTTTTGCTGTTGCTTGGCCTCACTGTGCATCGGGCACACATCCTGGCCTTTGGTTACCAATTATAGCGAGCCAGCCAGGAGGTCTGTGCCCATGGTGTGTTGATCTCGATCAGGGGCATCCCCATTTAAAGTTCCCAGCACATGCCAGAGTACATTTGGCTCCAGGATAGTGGCAGGGATTCTCCCTGATATGCAGTGGCTGCCCTACAGCACGAGGCTGCTTGTCTTGGAGACATGTCCAGAGCAACAGTATACAGTTCATGTCATTTGGGGGTAAGTGGCTCTAGCTTGCACAGGCTGGGAAATAGGTCTACTCCAACTGGGCTGCTCCCCTTAGCGGATGGGAGCCCCTCTGAGTCCATTCCCTCTTGAGAACTGGGGGCCTCCATGTGGGAGTGGAAGTGGAAGTTGACAAAATGCCTTCTCTGGCTTTCTGTCTTTGTGATTGGAGTGTTTATTTGTTCTTCATGTGTTTGTGTGTGTCAATGTGGTGTTAATCACGGCAGTCTGTGCTTTGGTTTGTGGGATCCAGTTTGTGATTCGTACATTGTAGGTGTGTGAAACAGCACTTGCATTGAGTACTTGAGACGTCTTTGGACAGTAACGGAGCTTGCATATGATCACACTAGGTATCGTTCCTGTGGTGGAACATTGGTTGACATATTCCCTTTCCAATGGGTAGGAATCTCCCCTTTGGTGCCTGGGAACTGCGATCCTCAGAGACCTTTTGGCATTGCATTTGTCTCTCTGCTATTGGATAACACCTGCTGTGATCAGCAGAGCTCTAGTCCATCTTGTAGTCCGCTAAGGGACAAGCAAGTATTTTTTTGTTTTTTTACATTGCATGGCCAGCATATTCTACAGATTCTGGTGAAACATGACATCAAATGAGTCTTTTTCATATCTCCAAAACCAGTCTATGTAAAATATTCAGTTAGAGAAAGTTTGCTCAGTGAAATCCTTTTGGTTTTCATCATTGTGACCCTGAGAAAACGAGCATATTTCCAGGAGACATGTGGAAGTTAATGAAGCAAATTGAACTTTTCCTAATTTCTTTGCTTTTTCCTTTTTGGCTCTTTCTGCTTCCCAGGTCAGTAGGCATGACAACTGTGGTCCTGATTCCCTATCTTTCAATTTGCATGTTGTTTGTCGTTTTGTTGTTAAAATGAGGGAACGTAGTTCGAAAACACTGAGGATGTTGTTCATCCTCACCCTTTGCTTTGGTCCTCAGGACTGAGAGTTTCTTCTTTGCATGTACTTTTGCGTTTGTTTTGTGTGAAAGTGTTGTGGCTCTGGGAAACTCAAATGTGCTTCCCCAACGCACCCCTTTCAGGTGCATTCTCCAGATTTGGGCCACTTTGAGGGATAAGGCAATTGACATCAACTGCCGAGTTGATGTGTAAATGAGCTCTATTTCACTGAAAGGGAAGCACTTACCTATTCAATACTTCCTCCTCTGGAGAGAATTGGCCTCCATGGATTTCAGGTCCTGATGATCTGGCAAATAGCTTGTACTGAACTGATATCTGGTATGGAAGCTGCCTTAAGCTTCTTGCATTCTGAAGTGTAAACCTTCTGCGGTCCCTAGGTTTCTTAGAGATCCAAAAAGACCTTATATCTGTTGCCAATTTGACAGCAAGGACCATAAGTTGAAATGATGACACTTGAAGTCTTTCTAAATGGCCTCTCTAGATTTGGGGAGCATGAAACTTCACCAAGTTAAGTGGCAAGCATTCCTTGACTCTCCGGGTCATTTCAAAGAGGATAGAGGATTGGAACATTGGATGCTGGGCACATCTAAGATTCCCTACCTTTGCCTACTTAGCAGAAGGTCTCAAAAGCATCCGTTTGCAATCAGAAATGCTGGTATGGCATCCAGCTGACAATTGCTTGCTTCTTGGTTTTCACTAAGTGAAGGTGTTAAGGACTTGAGGATTGTAATCGAAATATGTAATTAAAGCTAAGAAACTCATGAAAAGGAACACATTTCAGGATAGAGTAGGAAGGTGGGATAAATGTGTTGAGCCAAAAACCAACATTTGATGCATCATTGGGCTGAAACGAATCTCCACTTCGGGAAATGGATACTGTTATTAAAAATACGTTTTTTTCAAGGCTGGATTGGGTTCCCCTCTGCCAAGAGAACACATTTACTTGGAATGCTGCTTTCAATAACATGGTATGTGAACTGTCCTGCCTTGAAGGGATCTCTATTTGCTTTTAAGATCTCTTCTCACTTTGGAGAAGAAAGAAGAATTCTCTTCAAAGGACTGATGAGCTTATTGGACCAGGTGTTTTGAAATATTTTGTTAACTTTGGATTAGTTTCAGGGCCCTTAAGGCAACTCAAGGAGGACTATTTCAGTCGTATATGTGGTATGGAAATTACAGAGAAAACATTGTGAAATGGGGGAGAAGCTTTTCCAATTTCACAGGATGGATACATGTCAACCTGTCGATATTCTAGAAAGGGTACAAAGTTTCTGAAATGCAGGTATGCCTTGGGATAATCGGTCAGCCATGCTGACGGTTACATGAGAGCCACTTGATTAAGCTTCCTTCGCAACCCCTTGTCATCCGAACTTTAACCTTGCCTCTTTAAGTGTCTAACAGATAGTTAGGCTGAGGCTTTCCCAAAGTGCTTCAACTTCAAGAAGACTCTTAGCAATGCAGTTTTGACAAACTGAGTAAACAGATGCATATGCTACTAACGTTTATGGATTTGCTTTGCAATAATGCTGATTTTGATCTGTGTTCTCCCGTTAAGGGAAGCTCTTCCCCTCAACTTCCTAACAACTTACAACAATTTCTTCCCTACTGCTTCTGCGTGTCTGGATTCCCTGCCAGAACGTCTCCCCCAGAGTGCCACCCTCACGCTGCTTTTCAGGCTTATTCTCCTGGATTCCTTATACAAGTTTATATAAGACTTGGATCAAGACTTGCACCGTGGCATTGCTTCCAACTCAGAATGCACTGTAGGGCTTTGCTTCCCTGCAGCAGGATGTAGCTAGAGTGGTCATCACCCCATTCCCTGAAAGACTTGGGAAAAGATGAACCAGGAATGGAGGTTGAAAGCAAGTCCCCTAAAACAGAGATCTGCTGCTGAGTTTATGATTAACCACTCTATCCAAATCATACCCACATATTCTCCTCAGGGTTGCAGAGGACCAAAGAAAAGGGGGAATTGTACCATAGCCAGCTGAATGCAGCCCTTCCCAGGCAGCCCTTGCTGTGCACTGTGACCCACTGCCCCGTTACCAGGCAATGGTTACCAGGAGACCACTAATGCCACTGTGACCACCCTGCTCAGCCATTGGTGGGCAGTGTAGTGGGCCCCTGCCCCAAGCAAGCCACTGTCTGTCAGCCATCTTTAGTGGGGGCTCTTTTTTAGGCAGCAGTCAGTGCAGTGCTGCCCCTTCAGACCTGGAGCGTGAGGTAAGAGGCAAGTGCCAGCCTTCTTCCCAGCATTCTTCTGCTCACACGGCCTTGGGCCAGCTGGTGTGATGGGGGGCCCAGAGAACAGGCTGGGGGTGTGTCCTGCAGGGCTCCAGAGCCAAGGCCATGAATGCCCACTGGCCCAGAACAGGCCTTGAGGCAGTGTTGAACCTCTACCACACACAGCCACTGTGACCCTAAGGGTATGGCTCACAGTCTGGGGTACCTGACCACCACTGTTTGGGTGGCCTGAGGAGCATTAAGACCTGTTGGGTCATGTGCACCCGGCTCCCTCAGTGATGACAGCTAGCAAGGGTCTGGGACCTGGCCCTGAGGGAGCCACCAAGGCAGAGCTGCCTCCTCTGGGAGGCGTGGGCAGTGGTGGGAGGACCCAGACCAGCTCCTGGACAAACCCTCCATGGCAGGAGGACCACCACCCCTCCCAGGGACCCCTTTCTCTTAGGTGGGTCTGGACCTCAGAGGGTGAGCCTTGTGCCTTGGGACCTTGCCCTTTCTTGTCACCCAGAGAGTGACATTTGTTTGCTGCAGATTGATAGGAACATTGAGACCTGACTATGACCTGTCCTCAGGAACAAAGGATCGGACAGGGAGAAGTTTTCAACGAACAGCCACACCCCTCCATCACCTTACCTCTAAGAGGGCTTTGCTAAAAGCTTTCAAGGTTGGGGATTATCCGGCATAAGCCACCCATTTCCTTGAATGTCTCAACAACAAATATTTCTCGGCTCCAAAGTCCAATGTTTTGCTGTTGCTTGGCCTCACTGTGCATCGGGCACACATCCTGGCCTTTGGTTACCAATTATAGCGAGCCAGCCAGGAGGTGTGTGCCCATGGTGTGTTGATCTCGATCAGGGGCATCCCCATTTAAAGTTCCCAGCACATGCCAGAGTACATTTGGCTCCAGGATACTGGCAGGGATTCTCCCTGATATGCAGTGGCTGCCCTACAGCACGAGGCTGCTTGTCTTGGAGACATGTCCAGAGCAACGGTATACAGTTCATGTCATTTGGGGGTAAGTGGCTCCAGCTTGCACAGGCTGGGAAATAGGTCTACTCCAACTGGGCTGCTCCCCTTAGCGGATGGGAGCCCCTCTGAGTCCATTCCCTCTTGAGAACTGGGGGCCTCCATGTGGGAGTGGAAGTGGAAGTTGACAAAATGCCTTCTCTGGCTTTCTGTCTTTGTGATTGGAGTGTTTATTTGTTCTTCATGTGTTTGTGTGTGTCAATGTGGTGTTAATCACGGCAGTCTGTGCTTTGGTTTGTGGGATCCTGTTTGTGATGCGTACATTGTAGGTGTGTGAAACAGCACTTGCATTGAGTACTTGAGAGGTCTTTGGACAGTAACGGAGCTTGCATATGATCACACTAGGTATCGTTCCTGTGGTGGAACACTGGTTGACATATTCCCTTTCCAGTTGGTAGGAATCTCCCCTTTGGTGCCTGGGAACTGCGATCCTCAGAGACCTTTTGGCATTGCATTTGTCTCTCTGCTATTGGATAACACCTGCTGTGATCAGCAGAGCTCTAGTCCATCTTGTAGTCCGCTAAGGGACAAGCAAGTATTTTTTTGTTTTTTTACATTGCATGGCCAGCATATTCTACAGATTCTGGTGAAACATGACATCAAATGAATCTTTTTCATATCTCCAAAACCAGTCTATGTAAAATATTCAGTTAGAGAAAGTTTGCTCAGTGAAATCCTTTTGGTTTTCATCATTGTGACCCTGAGAAAACGAGCATATTTCCAGGAGACATGTGGAAGTTAATGAAGCAAATTGAACTTTTCCTAATTTCTTTGCTTTTTCCTTTTTGGCTCTTTCTGCTTCCCAGGTCAGTAGGCATGACAACTGTGGTCCTGATTCCCTATCTTTCAATTTGCATGTTGTTTGTCGTTTTGTTGTTAAAATGAGGGAACGTAGTTCGAAAACACTGAGGATGTTGTTCATCCTCACCCTTTGCTTTGGTCCTCAGGACTGAGAGTTTCTTCTTTGCATGTACTTTTGCGTTTGTTTTGTGTGAAAGTGTTGTGGCTCTGGGAAACTCAAATGTGCTTCCCCAACGCACCCCTTTCAGGTGCATTCTCCAGATTTGGGCCACTTTGAGGGATAAGGCAATTGACATCAACTGCCGAGTTGATGTGTAAATGAGCTCTATTTCACTGAAAGGGAAGCACTTACCTATTCAATACTTCCTCGTCTTGAGAGAATTGGCCTCCATGGATTGCAGGTCCTGATGATCTGGCAAATAGCTAGTACTGAACTGATATCTGGTATGGAAGCTGCCTTAAGCTTCTTGCATTCTGAAGTGTAAACCTTCTGTGGTCCCTAGGTTTCTTAGAGGTCCAAAAAGACCTTATATCTGTTGCCAATTTGACAGCAAGGACCATAAGTTGAAATGATGACACTTGAAGTCTTTCTAAATGGCCTCTCTAGATTTGGGGAGCATGAAACTTCACCAAGTTAAGTGGCAGGCATTCCTTGACTCTCCGGGTCATTTCAAAGAGGATAGAGGATTGGAACATTGGATACTGGGCACATCTAAGATTCCCTACCTTTGCCTACTTAGCAGAAGGTCTCAAAAGCATCCGTTTGCAATCAGAAATGCTGGTATGGCATCCAGCTGACAATTGCTTGCTTCTTGGTTTTCACTAAGTGAAGGTGTTAAGGACTTGAGGATTGTAATCGAAATATGTAATTAAAGCTAAGAAACTCATGAAAAGGAACACGATTCAGGATAGAGTACGAAGGTGGGATAAATGTGTTGAGCCAAAAACCAACATTTGATGCATCATTGGGCTGAAACGAATCTCCACTTCGGGAAATGGATACTGTTATTAAAAATACGTTTTTTTCAAGGCTGGATTGGGTTCCCCTCTGCCAAGAGAACACGTTTACTTGCAATGCTGCTTTCAACAACATGGTATGTGAACTGTCCTGCCTTTAAGGGATCTCGATTTGCTTTTAAGATCTCTTCTCACTTTGGAGAAGAAAGACGAATTCTCTTCAAAGGAGTGATGAGCTTATTGGACCAGGTGTTTTGAAATATTTTGTGAACTTTGGATTAGTTTCAGGGCCCTTAAGGCAACTCAAGGAGGACTATTTCAGTCGTATATCTGGTATGGAAATTACAGAGAAAACATTGTGAAATGGGGGAGAAGCTTTTCCAATTTCACAGGATGGATACATGTCGACCTGTCGATATTCTAGAAAGGGTACAAAGTTTCTGAAATGCAGGTATGCCTTGGGATAATCGGTCAGCCATGCTGACGGTTACATGAGAGCCACTTGATTAAGCTTCCTTCGCAACCCCTTGTCATCCGATCTTTAACCTTGCCTCTTTAAGTGTCTAACAGATAGTTAGGCTGAGGCTTTCCCAAAGTGCTTCAACTTCAAGAAGACTCTTAGCAATGCAGTTTTGACAAACTGAGTAAACAGATGCATATGCTACTAACGTTTATGGATTTGCTTTGCAATAATGCTGATTTTGATCTGTGTTCTCCCGTTAAGGGAAGCTCTTCCCCTCAACTTCCTAACAACTTACAACAATTTCTTCCCTACTGCTTCTGCGTGTCTGGATTCCCTGCCAGAACGTCTCCCCCAGAGTGCCACCCTCACGCTGCTTTTCAGGCTTATTCTCCTGGATTCCTTATACAAGTTTATATAAGACTTGGATCAAGACTTGCAACGTGGCATTGCTTCCAACTCAGAATGCACTGTAGGGCTTTGCTTCCCTGCAGCAGGATGTAGCTAGAGTGGTCATCACCCCATTCCCTGAAAGACTTGGGAAAAGATGAACCAGGAATGGAGGTTGAAAGCAAGTCCCCTAAAACAGAGATCTGCTGCTGAGTTTACGATTAACCACTCTATCCAAATCATACCCACATATTCTCCTCAGGGTTGCAGAGGACCAAAGAAAAGGGGGAATTGTACCATAGCCAGCTGAATGCAGCCCTTCCCAGGCAGCCCTTGCTGTGCACTGTGACCCACTGCCCCGTTACCAGGCAATGGTTACCAGGAGACCACTAATGCCACTGTGACCACCCTGCTCAGCCATTGGTGGGCAGTGTAGTGGGCCCCTGCCCCAAGCAAGCCACTGTCTGTCAGCCATCTTTAGTGGGGGCTCTTTTTTAGGCAGCAGTCAGTGGAGTGCTGCCCCTTCAGACCTGGAGCGTGAGGTAAGAGGCAAGTGCCAGCCTTCTTCCCAGCATTCTTCTGCTCACACGGCCTTGGGCCAGCTGGTGTGATGGGGGGCCCAGAGAACAGGCTGGGGGTGTGTCCTGCAGGGCTCCAGAGCCAAGGCCATGAATGCCCACTGGCCCAGAACAGGCCTTGAGGCAGTGTTGAACCTCTACCACACACAGCCACTGTGACCCTAAGGGTATGGCTCACAGTCTGGGGTACCTGACTGCCACTGTTTGGGTGGCCTGAGGAGCATTAAGACCTGTTGGGTCATGTGCACCCGGCTCCCTCAGTGATGACAGCTAGCAAGGGTCTGGGACCTGGCCCTGAGGGAGCCACCAAGGCAGAGCTGCCTCCTCTGGGAGGCGTGGGCACTGGTGGGAGGACCCAGACCAGCTCCTGGACAAACCCTCCATGGCAGGAGGACCACCACCCCTCCCAGGGACCCCTTTCTCTTAGGTGGGTCTGGACCTCAGAGGGTGAGCCTTGTGCCTTGGGAACTTGCCCTTTCTTGTCACCCAGAGAGTGACATTTGTTGGCTGGAGATTGATAGGAACATTGAGACCTGACTATGACCTGTCCTCAGGAACAAAGGATCGGACAGGGAGAAGTTTTCAACGAACAGCCACACCCCTCCATCACCTTACCTCTAAGAGGGCTTTGCTAAAAGCTTTCAAGGTTGGGGATTACCCGGCATAAGCCACCCATTTCCTTGAATGTCTCAACAACAAATATTTCTCGGCTCCAAAGTCCAATGTTTTGCTGTTGCTTGGCCTCACTGTGCATCGGGCACACATCCTGGCCTTTGGTTACCAATTATAGCGAGCCAGCCAGGAGGTGTGTGCCCATGGTGTGTTGATCTCGATCAGGGGCATCCCCATTTAAAGTTCCCAGCACATGCCAGAGTACATTTGGCTCCAGGATACTGGCAGGGATTCTCCCTGATATGCAGTGGCTGCCCTACAGCACGAGGCTGCTTGTCTTGGAGACATGTCCAGAGCAACGGTATACAGTTCATGTCATTTGGGGGTAAGTGGCTCCAGCTTGCACAGGCTGGGAAATAGGTCTACTCCAACTGGGCTGCTCCCCTTAGCGGATGGGAGCCCCTCTGAGTCCATTCCCTCTTGAGAACTGGGGGCCTCCATGTGGGAGTGGAAGTGGAAGTTGACAAAATGCCTTCTCTGGCTTTCTGTCTTTGTGATTGGAGTGTTTATTTGTTCTTCATGTGTTTGTGTGTGTCAATGTGGTGTTAATCACGGCAGTCTGTGCTTTGGTTTGTGGGATCCTGTTTGTGATGCGTACATTGTAGGTGTGTGAAACAGCACTTGCATTGAGTACTTGAGAGGTCTTTGGACAGTAACGGAGCTTGCATATGATCACACTAGGTATCGTTCCTGTGGTGGAACACTGGTTGACATATTCCCTTTCCAGTTGGTAGGAATCTCCCCTTTGGTGCCTGGGAACTGCGATCCTCAGAGACCTTTTGGCATTGCATTTGTCTCTCTGCTATTGGATAACACCTGCTGTGATCAGCAGAGCTCTAGTCCATCTTGTAGTCCGCTAAGGGACAAGCAAGTATTTTTTTGTTTTTTTACATTGCATGGCCAGCATATTCTACAGATTCTGGTGAAACATGACATCAAATGAATCTTTTTCATATCTCCAAAACCAGTCTATGTAAAATATTCAGTTAGAGAAAGTTTGCTCAGTGAAATCCTTTTGGTTTTCATCATTGTGACCCTGAGAAAACGAGCATATTTCCAGGAGACATGTGGAAGTTAATGAAGCAAATTGAACTTTTCCTAATTTCTTTGCTTTTTCCTTTTTGGCTCTTTCTGCTTCCCAGGTCAGTAGGCATGACAACTGTGGTCCTGATTCCCTATCTTTCAATTTGCATGTTGTTTGTCGTTTTGTTGTTAAAATGAGGGAACGTAGTTCGAAAACACTGAGGATGTTGTTCATCCTCACCCTTTGCTTTGGTCCTCAGGACTGAGAGTTTCTTCTTTGCATGTACTTTTGCGTTTGTTTTGTGTGAAAGTGTTGTGGCTCTGGGAAACTCAAATGTGCTTCCCCAACGCACCCCTTTCAGGTGCATTCTCCAGATTTGGGCCACTTTGAGGGATAAGGCAATTGACATCAACTGCCGAGTTGATGTGTAAATGAGCTCTATTTCACTGAAAGGGAAGCACTTACCTATTCAATACTTCCTCGTCTTGAGAGAATTGGCCTCCATGGATTGCAGGTCCTGATGATCTGGCAAATAGCTAGTACTGAACTGATATCTGGTATGGAAGCTGCCTTAAGCTTCTTGCATTCTGAAGTGTAAACCTTCTGTGGTCCCTAGGTTTCTTAGAGGTCCAAAAAGACCTTATATCTGTTGCCAATTTGACAGCAAGGACCATAAGTTGAAATGATGACACTTGAAGTCTTTCTAAATGGCCTCTCTAGATTTGGGGAGCATGAAACTTCACCAAGTTAAGTGGCAGGCATTCCTTGACTCTCCGGGTCATTTCAAAGAGGATAGAGGATTGGAACATTGGATACTGGGCACATCTAAGATTCCCTACCTTTGCCTACTTAGCAGAAGGTCTCAAAAGCATCCGTTTGCAATCAGAAATGCTGGTATGGCATCCAGCTGACAATTGCTTGCTTCTTGGTTTTCACTAAGTGAAGGTGTTAAGGACTTGAGGATTGTAATCGAAATATGTAATTAAAGCTAAGAAACTCATGAAAAGGAACACGATTCAGGATAGAGTAGGAAGGTGGGATAAATGTGTTGAGCCAAAAACCAACATTTGATGCATCATTGGGCTGAAACGAATCTCCACTTCGGGAAATGGATACTGTTATTAAAAATACGTTTTTTTCAAGGCTGGATTGGGTTCCCCTCTGCCAAGAGAACACGTTTACTTGCAATGCTGCTTTCAACAACATGGTATGTGAACTGTCCTGCCTTTAAGGGATCTCGATTTGCTTTTAAGATCTCTTCTCACTTTGGAGAAGAAAGACGAATTCTCTTCAAAGGAGTGATGAGCTTATTGGACCAGGTGTTTTGAAATATTTTGTGAACTTTGGATTAGTTTCAGGGCCCTTAAGGCAACTCAAGGAGGACTATTTCAGTCGTATATCTGGTATGGAAATTACAGAGAAAACATTGTGAAATGGGGGAGAAGCTTTTCCAATTTCACAGGATGGATACATGTCGACCTGTCGATATTCTAGAAAGGGTACAAAGTTTCTGAAATGCAGGTATGCCTTGGGATAATCGGTCAGCCATGCTGACGGTTACATGAGAGCCACTTGATTAAGCTTCCTTCGCAACCCCTTGTCATCCGATCTTTAACCTTGCCTCTTTAAGTGTCTAACAGATAGTTAGGCTGAGGCTTTCCCAAAGTGCTTCAACTTCAAGAAGACTCTTAGCAATGCAGTTTTGACAAACTGAGTAAACAGATGCATATGCTACTAACGTTTATGGATTTGCTTTGCAATAATGCTGATTTTGATCTGTGTTCTCCCGTTAAGGGAAGCTCTTCCCCTCAACTTCCTAACAACTTACAACAATTTCTTCCCTACTGCTTCTGCGTGTCTGGATTCCCTGCCAGAACGTCTCCCCCAGAGTGCCACCCTCACGCTGCTTTTCAGGCTTATTCTCCTGGATTCCTTATACAAGTTTATATAAGACTTGGATCAAGACTTGCAACGTGGCATTGCTTCCAACTCAGAATGCACTGTAGGGCTTTGCTTCCCTGCAGCAGGATGTAGCTAGAGTGGTCGTCACCCCATTCCCTGAAAGACTTGGGAAAAGATGAAGCAGGAATGGAGGTTGAAAGCAAGTCCCCTAAAACAGAGATCTGCTGCTGAGTTTATGATTAACCACTCTATCCAAATCATACCCACATATTCTCCTCAGGGTTGAAGAGCACCAAAGAAAAGGGGGAATTGTACCATAGCCAGCTGAATGCAGCCCTTCCCAGGCAGCCCTTGCTGTGCACTGTGACCCACTGCCCCGTTACCAGGCAATGGTTACCAGGAGACCACTAATGCCACTGTGACCACCCTGCTCAGCCATTGGTGGGCAGTGTAGTGGGCCCCTGCCCCAAGCAAGCCACTGTCTGTCAGCCATCTTTAGTGGGGGCCCTTTTTTAGGCAGCAGTCAGTGCAGTGCTGCCCCTTCAGACTTGGAGCGTGAGGTAAGAGGCAAGTGCCAGCCTTCTCCCCAGTATTCTTCTGCTCACACGGCCTTGGGCCTGCTGGTGTGATGGGGGGCCCAGAGAACAGGCTGGGGGTGTGTCCTGCAGGGCTCCAGAGCCAAGGCCATGAATGCCCACTGGCCCAGACCAGGCCTTGAGGCAGTGTTGAACCTCTACCACACACAGCCACTGTGACCCTAAGGGTATGGCTCACAGTCTGGGGTACCTGACCGCCACTGTTTGGGTGGCCTGAGGAGCATTAAGACCTGTTGGGTCATGTGCACCCGGCTCCCTCAGTGATGACAGCTAGCAAGGGTCTGGGACCTGGCCCTGAGGGAGCCACCAAGGCAGAGCTGCCTCCTCTGGGAGGCGTGGGCACTGGTGGGAGGACCCAGACCAGCTCCTGGACAAACCCTCCATGGCAGGAGGACCACCACCCCTCCCAGGGACCCCTTTCTCTTAGGTGGGTCTGGACCTCAGAGGGTGAGCCTTGTGCCTTGGGAACTTGCCCTTTCTTGTCACCCAGAGAGTGACATTTGTTGGCTGGAGATTGATAGGAACATTGAGACCTGACTATGACCTGTCCTCAGGAACAAAGGATCGGACAGGGAGAAGTTTTCAACGAACAGCCACACCCCTCCATCACCTTACCTCTAAGAGGGCTTTGCTAAAAGCTTTCAAGGTTGGGGATTACCCGGCATAAGCCACCCATTTCCTTGAATGTCTCAACAACAAATATTTCTCGGCTCCAAAGTCCAATGTTTTGCTGTTGCTTGGCCTCACTGTGCATCGGGCACACATCCTGGCCTTTGGTTACCAATTATAGCGAGCCAGCCAGGAGGTCTGTGCCCATGGTGTGTTGATCTCGATCAGGGGCATCCCCATTTAAAGTTCCCAGCACATGCCAGAGTACATTTGGCTCCAGGATACTGGCAGGGATTCTCCCTGATATGCAGTGGCTGCCCTACAGCACGAGGCTGCTTGTCTTGGAGACATGTCCAGAGCAACGGTATACAGTTCATGTCATTTGGGGGTAAGTGGCTCCAGCTTGCACAGGCTGGGAAATAGGTCTACTCCAACTGGGCTGCTCCCCTTAGCGGATGGGAGCCCCTCTGAGTCCATTCCCTCTTGAGAACTGGGGGCCTCCATGTGGGAGTGGAAGTGGAAGTTGACAAAATGCCTTCTCTGGCTTTCTGTCTTTGTGATTGGAGTGTTTATTTGTTCTTCATGTGTTTGTGTGTGTCAATGTGGTGTTAATCACGGCAGTCTGTGCTTTGGTTTGTGGGATCCAGTTTGTGATTCGTACATTGTAGGTGTGTGAAACAGCACTTGCATTGAGTACTTGAGACGTCTTTGGACAGTAACGGAGCTTGCATATGATCACACTAGGTATCGTTCCTGTGGTGGAGCATTGGTTGACATATTCCCTTTCCAATGGGTAGGAATCTCCCCTTTGGTGCCTGGGAACTGCGATCCTGACAGACCTTTTGGCATTGCATTTGTCTCTCTGCTATTGGATAACACCTGCTGTGATCAGCAGAGCTCTAGTCCATCTTGTAGTCCGCTAAGGGACAAGCAAGTATTTTTTTTTTTTTTTACATTGCATGGCCAGCATATTCTACAGATTCTGGTGAAACATGACATCAAATGAATCTTTTTCATATCTCCAAAACCAGTCTATGTAAAATATTCAGTTAGGGAAAGTTTGCTCAGTGAAATCCTTTTGGTTTTCATCATTGTGACCCTGAGAAAACGAGCATATTTCCAGGAGACATGTGGAAGTTAATGAAGCAAATTGAACTTTTCCTAATTTCTTTGCTTTTTCCTTTTTGGCTCTTTCTGCTTCCCAGGTCAGTAGGCATGACAACTGTGGTCCTGATTCCCTATCTTTCAATTTGCATGTTGTTTGTCGTTTTGTTGTTAAAATGAGGGAACGTAGTTCGAAAATACTGAGGATGTTGTTCATCCTCACCCTTTGCTTTGGTCCTCAGGACTGAGAGTTTCTTCTTTGCATGTACTTTTGCGTTTGTTTTGTGTGAAAGTGTTGTGGCTCTGGGAAACTCAAATGTGCTTCCCCAACGCACCCCTTTCAGGTGCATTCTCCAGATTTGGGCCACTTTGAGGGATAAGGCAATTGACATCAACTGCCGAGTTGATGTGTAAATGAGCTCTATTTCACTGAAAGGGAAGCACTTACCTATTCAATACTTCCTCGTCTTGAGAGAATTGGCCTCCATGGATTTCAGGTCCTGATGATCTGGCAAATAGCTAGTACTGAACTGATATCTGGTATGGAAGCTGCCTTAAGCTTCTTGCATTCTGAAGTGTAAACCTTCTGCGGTCCCTAGGTTTCTTAGAGGTCCAAAAAGACCTTATATCTGTTGCCAATTTGACAGCAAGGACCATAAGTTGAAATGATGACACTTGAAGTCTTTCTAAATGGCCTCTCTAGATTTGGGGAGCATGAAACTTCACCAAGTTAAGTGGCAAGCATTCCTTGACTCTCCGGGTCATTTCAAAGAGGATAGAGGATTGGAACATTGGATGCTGGGCACATCTAAGATTCCCTACCTTTGCCTACTTAGCAGAAGGTCTCAAAAGCATCCGTTTGCAATCAGAAATGCTGGTATGGCATCCAGCTGACAATTGCTTGCTTCTTGGTTTTCACTAAGTGAAGGTGTTAAGGACTTGAGGATTGTAATCGAAATATGTAATTAAAGCTAAGAAACTCATGAAAAGGAACACGATTCAGGATAGAGTAGGAAGGTGGGATAAATGTGTTGAGCCAAAAACCAACATTTGATGCATCATTGGGCTGAAACGAATCACCACTTCGGGAAATGGATACTGTTATTAAAAATACGTTTTTTTCAAGGCTGGATTGGTTTCCCCTCTGCCAAGAGAACACATTTACTTGGAATGCTGCTTTCAACAACATGGTATGTGAACTGTCCTGCCTTTAAGGGATCTCGATTTGCTTTTAAGATCTCTTCTCACTTTGGAGAAGAAAGACGAATTCTCTTCAAAGGACTGATGAGCTTATTGGACCAGGTGTTTTGAAATATTTTGTGAACTTTGGATTAGTTTCAGAGCCCTTAAGGCAACTCAAGGAGGACTATTTCAGTCGTATATCTGGTATGGAAATTACAGAGAAAACATTGTGAAATGGGGGAGAAGCTTTTCCAATTTCACAGGATGGATACATGTCGACCTGTCGATATTCTAGAAAGGGTACAAAGTTTCTGAAATGCAGGTATGCCTTGGGATAATCGGTCAGCCATGCTGACGGTTACATGAGAGCCACTTGATTAAGCTTCCTTCGCAACCCCTTGTCATCCGATCTTTAACCTTGCCTCTTTAAGTGTGTAACAGATAGTTAGGCTGAGGCTTTCCCAAAGTGCTTCAACTTCAAGAAGACTCTTACCAATGCAGTTTTGACAAACTGAGTAAACAGATGCATATGCTACTAACGTTTATGGATTTGCTTTGCAATAATGCTGATTTTGATCTGTGTTCTCCCGTTAAGGGAAGCTCTTCCCCTCAACATCCTAACAACTTACAACAATTTCTTCCCTTCTGCTTCTGCGTGTCTGGATTCCCTGCCAGAACGTCTCCCCCAGAGTGCCACCCTCACGCTGCTTTTCAGGCTTATTCTCCTGGATTCCTTATACAAGTTTATATAAGACTTGGATCAAGACTTGCACCGTGGCATTGCTTCCAACTCAGAATGCACTGTAGGGCTTTGCTTTCCTGCAGCAGGATGTAGCTAGAGTGGTCGTCACCCCATTCCCTGAAAGACTTGGGAAAAGATGAAGCAGGAATGGAGGTTGAAAGCAAGTCCCCTAAAACAGAGATCTGCTGCTGAGTTTATGATTAACCACTCTATCCAAATCATACCCACATATTCTCCTCAGGGTTGAAGAGCACCAAAGAAAAGGGGGAATTGTACCATAGCCAGCTGAATGCAGCCCTTCCCAAGCAGCCCTTGCTGTGCACTGTGACCCACTGCCCCGTTACCAGGCAATGGTTACCAGGAGACCACTAATGCCACTGTGACCACCCTGCTCAGCCATTGGTGGGCAGTGTAGTGGGCCCCTGCCCCAAGCAAGCCACTGTCTGTCAGCCATCTTTAGTGGGGGCCCTTTTTTAGGCAGCAGTCAGTGCAGTGCTGCCCCTTCAGACCTGGAGCGTGAGGTAAGAGGCAAGTGCCAGCCTTCTCCCCAGCATTCTTCTGCTCACACGGCCTTGGGCCAGCTGGTGTGATGGGGGGCCCAGAGAACAGGCTGGGGGTGTGTCCTGCAGGGCTCCAGAGCCAAGGCCATGAATGCCCACTGGCCCAGACCAGGCCTTGAGGCAGTGTTGAACCTCTACCACACACAGCCACTGTGACCCTAAGGGTATGGCTCACAGTCTGGGGTACCTGACCGCCACTGTTTGGGTGGCCTGAGGAGCATTAAGACCTGTTGGGTCATGTGCACCCGGCTCCCTCAGTGATGACAGCTAGCAAGGGTCTGGGACCTGGCCCTGAGGGAGCCACCAAGGCAGAGCTGCCTCCTCTGGGAGGCGTGGGCACTGGTGGGAAGACCCAGACCAGCTCCTGGACAAACCCTCCATGGCAGGAGGACCACCACCCCTCCCAGGGACCCCTTTCTCTTAGGTGGGTCTGGACCTCAGAGGGTGTGTCTCGTGCCTTGGGAACTTGCCCTTTCTTGTCACCCAGAGAGTGACATTTGTTTGCTGGAGATTGATAGGAACATTGAGACCTGACTATGACCTGTCCTCAGGAACAAAGGATCGGACAGGGAGAAGTTTTCAACGAACAGCCACACCCCTCCATCACCTTACCTCTAAGAGGGCTTTGCTAAAAGCTTTCAAGGTTGGGGATTACCCGGCATAAGCCACCCATTTCCTTGAATGTCTCAACAACAAATATTTCTCGGCTCCAAAGTCCAATGTTTTGCTGTTGCTTGGCCTCACTGTGCATCGGGCACACATCCTGGCCTTTGGTTACCAATTATAGCGAGCCAGCCAGGAGGTCTGTGCCCATGGTGTGTTGATCTCGATCAGGGGCATCCCCATTTAAAGTTCCCAGCACATGCCAGAGTACATTTGGCTCCAGGATACTGGCAGGGATTCTCCCTGATATGCAGTGGCTGCCCTACATCACGAGGCTGCTTGTCTTGGAGACATGTCCAGAGCAACGGTATACAGTTCATGTCATTTGGGGGTAAGTGGCTCCAGCTTGCACAGGCTGGGAAATAGGTCTACTCCAACTGGGCTGCTCCCCTTAGCGGATGGGAGCCCCTCTGAGTCCATTCCCTCTTGAGAACTGGGGGCCTCCATGTGGGAGTGGAAGTGGAAGTTGACAAAATGCCTTCTCTGGCTTTCTGTCTTTGTGATTGGAGTGTTTATTTGTTCTTCATGTGTTTGTGTGTGTCAATGTGGTGTTAATCACGGCAGTCTGTGCTTTGGTTTGTGGGATCCAGTTTGTGATTCGTACATTGTAGGTGTGTGAAACAGCACTTGCATTGAGTACTTGAGACGTCTTTGGACAGTAACGGAGCTTGCATATGATCACACTAGGTATCGTTCCTGTGGTGGAACATTGGTTGACATATTCCCTTTCCAATGGGTAGGAATCTCCCCTTTGGTGCCTGGGAACTGCGATCCTGAGAGACCTTTTGGCATTGCATTTGTCTCTCTGCTATTGGATAACACCTGCTGTGATCAGCAGAGCTCTAGTCCATCTTGTAGTCCGCTAAGGTACAAGCAAGTATTTTTTTGTTTTTTTACATTGCATGGCCAGCATATTCTACAGATTCTGGTGAAACATGACATCAAATGAATCTTTTTCATATCTCCAAAACCAGTCTATGTAAAATATTCAGTTAGGGAAAGTTTGCTCAGTGAAATCCTTTTGGTTTTCATCATTGTGACCCTGAGAAAACGAGCATATTTCCAGGAGACATGTGGAAGTTAATGAAGCAAATTGAACTTTTCCTAATTTCTTTGCTTTTTCCTTTTTGGCTCTTTCTGCTTCCCAGGTCAGTAGGCATGACAACTGTGGTCCTGATTCCCTATGTTTCAATTTGCATGTTGTTTGTCGTTTTGTTGTTAAAATGAGGGAACGTACTTCAAAAACACTGAGGATGTTGTTAATCCTCACCCTTTGCTTTGGTCCTCAGGACTGAGAGTTTCTTCTTTGCATGTACTTTTGCGTTTGTTTTGTGTGAAAGTGTTGTGGTTCTGGGAAACTCAAATATGCTTCCCCAACGCACCCCTTTCAGGTGCATTCTCCAGATTTGGGCCACTTTGAGGGATAAGGCAATTGACATCAACTGCCGAGTTGATGTGTAAATGAGCTCTATTTCACTGAAAGGGAAGCACTTACCTATTGAATACTTCCTCCTCTGGAGAGAATTGGCCTCCATGGATTTCAGGTCCTGATGATCTGGCAAATAGCTAGTACTGAACTGATATCTGGTATGGAAGCTGCCTTAAGCTTCTTGCATTCTGAAGTGTAAACCTTCTGCGGTCCCTAGGTTTCTTAGAGATCCAAAAAGACCTTATATCTGTTGCCAATTTGACAGCAAGGACCATAAGTTGAAATGATGACACTTGAAGTCTTTCTAAATGGCCTCTCTAGATTTGGGGAGCATGAAACTTCACCAAGTTAAGTGGCAAGCATTCCTTGACTCTCCGGGTCATTTCAAAGAGAATAGAGGATTGGAACATTGGATGCTGGGCACATCTAAGATTCCCTACCTTTGCCTACTTAGCAGAAGGTCTCAAAAGCATCCGTTTGCAATCAGAAATGCTGGTATGGCATCCAGCTGACAATTGCTTGCTTCTTGGTTTTCACTAAGTGAAGGTGTTAAGGACTTGAGGATTGTAATCGAAATATGTAATTAAAGCTAAGAAACTCATGAAAAGGAACACATTTCAGGATAGAGTAGGAAGGTGGGATAAATGTGTTGAGCCAAAAACCAACATTTGATGCATCATTGGGCTGAAACGAATCTCCACTTCGGGAAATGGATACTGTTATTAAAAATACGTTTTTTTCAAGGCTGGATTGGGTTCCCCTCTGCCAAGAGAACACATTTACTTGGAATGCTGCTTTCAATAACATGGTATGTGAACTGTCCTGCCTTGAAGGGATCTCTATTTGCTTTTAAGATCTCTTCTCACTTTGGAGAAGAAAGAAGAATTCTCTTCAAAGGACTGATGAGCTTATTGGACCAGGTGTTTTGAAATATTTTGTTAACTTTGGATTAGTTTCAGGGCCCTTAAGGCAACTCAAGGAGGACTATTTCAGTCGTATATCTGGTATGGAAATTACAGAGAAAACATTGTGAAATGGGGGAGAAGCTTTTCCAATTTCACAGGATGGATACATGTCAACCTGTCGATATTCTAGAAAGGGTACAAAGTTTCTGAAATGCAGGTATGCCTTGGGATAATCGGTCAGCCATGCTGACGGTTACATGAGAGCCACTTGATTAAGCTTCCTTCTCAACCCCTTGTCATCCGAACTTTAACCTTGCCTCTTTAAGTGTCTAACAGATAGTTAGGCTGAGGCTTTCCCAAAGTGCTTCAACTTCAAGAAGACTCTTAGCAATGCAGTTTTGACAAACTGAGTAAACAGATGCATATGCTACTAACGTTTATGGATTTGCTTTGCAATAATGCTGATTTTGATCTGTGTTCTCCCGTTAAGGGAAGCTCTTCCCCTCAACTTCCTAACAACTTACAACAATTTCTTCCCTTCTGCTTCTGCGTGTCTGGATTACCTGCCAGAACGTCTCCCCCAGAGTGCCACCCTCACGCTGCTTTTCAGGCTTATTCTCCTGGATTCCTTATACAAGTTTATATAAGACTTGGATCAAGACTTGCACCGTGGCATTGCTTCCAACTCAGAATGCACTGTAGGGCTTTGCTTTCCTGCAGCAGGATGTAGCTAGAGTGGTCGTCACCCCATTCCCTGAAAGACTTGGGAAAAGATGAACCAGGAATGGAGGTTGAAAGCAAGTCCCCTAAAACAGAGATCTGCTGCTGAGTTTATGATTAACCACTCTATCCAAATCATACCCACATATTCTCCTCAGGGTTGAAGAGCACCAAAGAAAAGGGGGAATAGTACCATAGCCAGCTGAATGCAGCCCTTCCCAGGCAGCCCTTGCTGTGCACTGTGACCCACTGCCCTGTTACCAGGCAATGGTTACCAGGAGACCACTAATGCCACTGTGACCACCCTGCTCAGCCATTGGTGGGCAGTGTAGTGGGCCCCTGCCCCAAGCAAGCCACTGTCTGTCAGCCATCTTTAGTGGGGGCCCTTTTTTAGGCAGCAGTCAGTGCAGTGCTGCCCCTTCAGACTTGGAGCGTGAGGTAAGAGGCAAGTGCCAGCCTTCTCCCCAGTATTCTTCTGCTCACACGGCCTTGGGCCTGCTGGTGTGATGGGGGGCCCAGAGAACAGGCTGGGGGTGTGTCCTGCAGGGCTCCAGAGCCAAGGCCATGAATGCCCACTGGCCCAGACCAGGCCTTGAGGCAGTGTTGAACCTCTACCACACACAGCCACTGTGACCCTAAGGGTATGGCTCACAGTCTGGGGTACCTGACCGCCACTGTTTGGGTGGCCTGAGGAGCATTAAGACCTGTTGGGTCATGTGCACCCGGCTCCCTCAGTGATGACAGCTAGCAAGGGTCTGGGACCTGGCCCTGAGGGAGCCACCAAGGCAGAGCTGCCTCCTCTGGGAGGCGTGGGCACTGGTGGGAGGACCCAGACCAGCTCCTGGACAAACCCTCCATGGCAGGAGGACCACCACCCCTCCCAGGGACCCCTTTCTCTTAGGTGGGTCTGGACCTCAGAGGGTGAGCCTTGTGCCTTGGGAACTTGCCCTTTCTTGTCACCCAGAGAGTGACATTTGTTGGCTGGAGATTGATAGGAACATTGAGACCTGACTATGACCTGTCCTCAGGAACAAAGGATCGGACAGGGAGAAGTTTTCAACGAACAGCCACACCCCTCCATCACCTTACCTCTAAGAGGGCTTTGCTAAAAGCTTTCAAGGTTGGGGATTACCCGGCATAAGCCACCCATTTCCTTGAATGTCTCAACAACAAATATTTCTCGGCTCCAAAGTCCAATGTTTTGCTGTTGCTTGGCCTCACTGTGCATCGGGCACACATCCTGGCCTTTGGTTACCAATTATAGCGAGCCAGCCAGGAGGTCTGTGCCCATGGTGTGTTGATCTCGATCAGGGGCATCCCCATTTAAAGTTCCCAGCACATGCCAGAGTACATTTGGCTCCAGGATACTGGCAGGGATTCTCCCTGATATGCAGTGGCTGCCCTACAGCACGAGGCTGCTTGTCTTGGAGACATGTCCAGAGCAACGGTATACAGTTCATGTCATTTGGGGGTAAGTGGCTCCAGCTTGCACAGGCTGGGAAATAGGTCTACTCCAACTGGGCTGCTCCCCTTAGCGGATGGGAGCCCCTCTGAGTCCATTCCCTCTTGAGAACTGGGGGCCTCCAGGTGGGAGTGGAAGTGGAAGTTGACAAAATGCCTTCTCTGGCTTTCTGTCTTTGTGATTGGAGTGTTTATTTGTTCTTCATGTGTTTGTGTGTGTCAATGTGGTGTTAATCACGGCAGTCTGTGCTTTGGTTTGTGGGATCCAGTTTGTGATTCGTACATTGTAGGTGTGTGAAACAGCACTTGCATTGAGTACTTGAGACGTCTTTGGACAGTAACGGAGCTTGCATATGATCACACTAGGTATCGTTCCTGTGGTGGAACATTGGTTGACATATTCCCTTTCCAATGGGTAGGAATCTCCCCTTTGGTGCCTGGGAACTGCGATCCTCAGAGACCTTTTGGCATTGCATTTGTCTCTCTGCTATTGGATAACACCTGCTGTGATCAGCAGAGCTCTAGTCCATCTTGTAGTCCGCTAAGGTACAAGCAAGTATTTTTTTGTTTTTTTACATTGCATGGCCAGCATATTCTACAGATTCTGGTGAAACATGACATCAAATGAGTCTTTTTCATATCTCCAAAACCAGTCTATGTAAAATATTCAGTTAGGGAAAGTTTGCTCAGTGAAATCCTTTTGGTTTTCATCATTGTGACCCTGAGAAAACGAGCATATTTCCAGGAGACATGTGGAAGTTCATGAAGCAAATTGAACTTTTCCTAATTTCTTTGCTTTTTCCTTTTTGGCTCTTTCTGCTTCCCAGGTCAGTAGGCATGACAACTGTGGTCCTGATTCCCTATCTTTCAATTTGCATGTTGTTTGTCGTTTTGTTGTTAAAATGAGGGAACGTACTTCAAAAACACTGAGGATGTTGTTCATCCTCACCCTTTGCTTTGGTCCTCAGGACTGAGAGTTTCTTCTTTGCATGTACTTTTGCGTTTGTTTTGTGTGAAAGTGTTGTGGTTCTGGGCAACTCAAATATGCTTCCCCAACGCACCCCCTTCAGGTGCATTCTCCAGATTTGGGCCACTTTGAGGGATAAGGCAATTGACATCAACTGCCGAGTTGATGTGTAAATGAGCTCTATTTCACTGAAAGGGAAGCACTTACCTATTGAATACTTCCTCCTCTGGAGAGAATTGGCCTCCATGGATTTCAGGTCCTGATGATCTGGAAAATAGCTAGTACTGAACTGATATCTGGTATGGAAGCTGCCTTAAGCTTCTTGCATTCTGAAGTGTAAACCTTCTGCGGTCCCTAGGTTTCTTAGAGATCCAAAAAGACCTTATATCTGTTGCCAATTTGACAGCAAGGACCATAAGTTGAAATGATGACACTTGAAGTCTTTCTAAATGGCCTCTCTAGATTTGGGGAGCATGAAACTTCACCAAGTTAAGTGGCAAGCATTCCTTGACTCTCCAGGTCATTTCAAAGAGGATAGAGGATTGGAACATTGGATGCTGGGCACATCTAAGATTCCCTACCTTTGCCTACTTAGCAGAAGGTCTCAAAAGCATCCGTTTGCAATCAGAAATGCTGGTATGGCATCCAGCTGACAATTGCTTGCTTCTTGGTTTTCACTAAGTGAAGGTGTTAAGGACTTGAGGATTGTAATCGAAATATGTAATTAAAGCTAAGAAACTCATGAAAAGGAACACATTTCAGGATAGAGTAGGAAGGTGGGATAAATGTGTTGAGCCAAAAACCGACATTTGATGCATCATTGGGCTGAAACGAATCTCCACTTCGGGAAATGGATACTGTTATTAAAAATACGTTTTTTTCAAGGCTGGATTGGGTTCCCCTCTGCCAAGAGAACACATTTACTTGGAATGCTGCTTTCAATAACATGGTATGTGAACTGTCCTGCCTTGAAGGGATCTCGATTTGCTTTTAAGATCTCTTCTCACTTTGGAGAAGAAAGAAGAATTCTCTTCAAAGGACTGATGAGCTTATTGGACCAGGTGTTTTGAAATATTTTGTTAACTTTGGATTAGTTTCAGGGCCCTTAAGGCAACTCAAGGAGGACTATTTCAGTCGTATATCTGGTATGGAAATTACAGAGAAAACATTGTGAAATGGGGGAGAAGCTTTTCCAATTTCACAGGATGGATACATGTCAACCTGTCGATATTCTAGAAAGGGTACAAAGTTTCTGAAATGCAGGTATGCCTTGGGATAATCGGTCAGCCATGCTGACGGTTACATGAGAGCCACTTGATTAAGCTTCCTTCTCAACCCCTTGTCATCCGAACTTTAACCTTGCCTCTTTAAGTGTCTAACAGATAGTTAGGCTGAGGCTTTCCCAAAGTGCTTCAACTTCAAGAAGACTCTTAGCAATGCAGTTTTGACAAACTGAGTAAACAGATGCATATGCTACTAACGTTTATGGATTTGCTTTGCAATAATGCTGATTTTGATCTGTGTTCTCCCGTTAAGGGAAGCTCTTCCCCTCAACTTCCTAACAACTTACAACAATTTCTTCCCTTCTGCTTCTGCGTGTCTGGATTACCTGCCAGAACGTCTCCCCCAGAGTGCCACCCTCACGCTGCTTTTCAGGCTTATTCTCCTGGATTCCTTATACAAGTTTATATAAGACTTGGATCAAGACTTGCACCATGGCATTGCTTCCAACTCAGAATGCACTGTAGGGCTTTGCTTTCCTGCAGCAGGATGTAGCTAGAGTGGTCGTCACCCCATTCCCTGAAAGACTTGGGAAAAGATGAACCAGGAATGGAGGTTGAAAGCAAGTCCCCTAAAACAGAGATCTGCTGCTGAGTTTATGATTAACCACTCTATCCAAATCATACCCACATATTCTCCTCAGGGTTGCAGAGGACCAAAGAAAAGGGGGAATTGTACCATAGCCAGCTGAATGCAGCCCTTCCCAGGCAGCCCTTGCTGTGCACTGTGACCCACTGCCCCGTTACCAGGCAATGGTTACCAGGAGACCACTAATGCCACTGTGACCACCCTGCTCAGCCATTGGTGGGCAGTGTAGTGGGCCCCTGCCCCAAGCAAGCCACTGTCTGTCAGCCATCTTTAGTGGGGGCCCTTTTTTAGGCAGCAGTCAGTGCAGTGCTGCCCCTTCAGACCTGGAGCGTGAGGTAAGAGGCAAGTGCCAGCCTTCTCCCCAGCATTCTTCTGCTCACACGGCCTTGGGCCAGCTGGTGTGATGGGGGGCCCAGAGAACAGGCTGGGGGTGTGTCCTGCAGGGCTCCAGAGCCAAGGCCATGAATGCCCACTGGCCCAGACCAGGCCTTGAGGCAGTGTTGAACCTCTACCACACACAGCCACTGTGACCCTAAGGGTATGGCTCACAGTCTGAGGTACCTGACCGCCACTGTTTGGGTGGCCTGAGGAGCATTAAGACCTGTTGGGTCATGTGCACCCGGCTCCCTCAATGATGACAGCTAGCAAGGGTCTGGGACCTGGCCCTGAGGGAGCCACCAAGGCAGAGCTGCCTCCTCTGGGAGGCTTGGGCACTGGTGGGAGGACCCAGACCAGCTCCTGGACAAACCCTCCATGGCAGGAGGACCACCACCCCTCCCAGGGACCCCTTTCTCTTAGGTGGGTCTGGACCTCAGAGGGTGAGCCTTGTGCCTTGGGACCTTGCCCTTTCTTGTCACCCAGAGAGTGACATTTGTTGGCTGGAGATTGATAGGAACATTGAGACCTGACTATGACCTGTCCTCAGGAACAAAGGATCGGACAGGGAGAAGTTTTCAACGAACAGCCACACCCCTCCATCACCTTACCTCTAAGAGGGCTTTGCTAAAAGCTTTCAAGGTTGGGGATTACCCGGCATAAGCCACCCATTTCCTTGAATGTCTCAACAACAAATATTTCTCGGCTCCAAAGTCCAATGTTTTGCTGTTGCTTGGCCTCACTGTGCGTCGGGCACACATCCTGGCCTTTGGTTACCAATTATAGCGAGCCAGCCAGGAGGTCTGTGCCCATGGTGTGTTGATCTCGATCAGGGTCATCCCCATTTAAAGTTCCCAGCACATGCCAGAGTACATTTGGCTCCAGGATACTGGCAGGGATTCTCCCTGATATGCAGTGGCTGCCCTACAGCACGAGGCTGCTTGTCTTGGAGACATGTCCAGAGCAACGGTATACAGTTCATGTCATTTGGGGGTAAGTCGCTCCAGCTTGCACAGGCTGGGAAATAGGTCTACTCCAACTGGGCTGCTCCCCTTAGCGGATGTGAGCCTCTCTGAGTCCATTCCCTCTTGAGAACTGGGGGCCTCCATGTGGGAGTGGAAGTGGAAGTTGACAAAATGCCTTCTCTGGCTTTCTGTCTTTGTGATTGGAGTGTTTATTTGTTCTTCATGTGTTTGTGTGTGTCAATGTGGTGTTAATCACGGCAGTCTGTGCTTTGGTTTGTGGGATCCAGTTTGTGATTCGTACATTGTAGGTGTGTGAAACAGCACTTGCATTGAGTACTTGAGACGTCTTTGGACAGTAACGGAGCTTGCATATGATCACACTAGGTATCGTTCCTGTGGTGGAACATTGGTTGACATATTCCCTTTCCAATGGGTAGGAATCTCCCCTTTGGTGCCTGGGAACTGCGATCCTCAGAGACCTTTTGGCATTGCATTTGTCTCTCTGCTATTGGATAACACCTGCTGTGATCAGCAGAGCTCTAGTCCATCTTGTAGTCCGCTAAGGTACAAGCAAGTATTTTTTTGTTTTTTTACATTGCATGGCCAGCATATTCTACAGATTCTGGTGAAACATGACATCAAATGAGTCTTTTTCATATCTCCAAAACCAGTCTATGTAAAATATTCAGTTAGGGAAAGTTTGCTCAGTGAAATCCTTTTGGTTTTCATCATTGTGACCCTGAGAAAACGAGCATATTTCCAGGAGACATGTGGAAGTTAATGAAGCAAATTGAACTTTTCCTAATTTCTTTGCTTTTTCCTTTTTGGCTCTTTCTGCTTCCCAGGTCAGTAGGCATGACAACTGTGGTCCTGATTCCCTATCTTTCAATTTGCATGTTGTTTGTCGTTTTGTTGTTAAAATGAGGGAACGTACTTCGAAAACACTGAGGATGTTGTTCATCCTCACCCTTTGCTTTGGTCCTCAGGACTGAGAGTTTCTTCTTTGCATGTACTTTTGCGTTTGTTTTGTGTGAAAGTGTTGTGGTTCTGGGAAACTCAAATATGCTTCCCCAACGCACCCCTTTCAGGTGCATTCTCCAGATTTGGGCCACTTTGAGGGATAAGGCAATTGACATCAACTGCCGAGTTGATGTGTAAATGAGCTCTATTTCACTGAAAGGGAAGCACTTACCTATTCAATACTTCCTCCTCTGGAGAGAATTGGCCTCCATGGATTGCAGGTCCTGATGATCTGGCAAATAGCTAGTACTGAACTGATATCTGGTATGGAAGCTGCCTTAAGCTTCTTGCATTCTGAAGTGTAAACCTTCTGCGGTCCCTAGGTTTCTTAGAGATCCAAAAAGACCTTATATCTGTTGCCAATTTGACAGCAAGGACCATAAGTTGAAATGATGACACTTGAAGTCTTTCTAAATGGCCTCTCTAATTTGGGGAGCATGAAACTTCACCAAGTTAAGTGGCAAGCATTCCTTGACTCTCCGGGTCATTTCAAAGAGGATAGAGGATTGGAACATTGGATGCTGGGCACATCTAAGATTCCCTACCTTTGCCTACTTAGCAGAAGGTCTCAAAAGCATCCGTTTGCAATCAGAAATGCTGGTATGGCATCCAGCTGACAATTGCTTGCTTCTTGGTTTTCACTAAGTGAAGGTGTTAAGGACTTGAGGATTGTAATCGAAATATGTAATTAAAGCTAAGAAACTCATGAAAAGGAACACATTTCAGGATAGAGTAGGAAGGTGGGATAAATGTGTTGAGCCAAAAACCAACATTTGATGCATCATTGGGCTGAAACGAATCTCCACTTCGGGAAATGGATACTGTTATTAAAAATATGTTTTTTTCAAGGCTGGATTGGATTCCCCTCTGCCAAGAGAACACGTTTACTTGGAACGCTGCTTTCAATAACATGGTATGTGAACTGTCCTGCCTTTAAGGGATCTCGATTTGCTTTTAAGATCTCTTCTCACTTTGGAGAAGAAAGAAGAATTCTCTTCAAAGGACTGATGAGCTTATTGAACCAGGTGTTTTGAAATAGTTTGTTAACTTTGGATTAGTTGCGGGGCCCTTAAGGCAACTCAAGGAGGACTATTTCAGTCGTATATCTGGTATGGAAAGTACAAAGAAAACATTGTGAAATGGGGGAGAAGCTTCTCCAATTACACAGGATGGATACATGGCACACCTGTCGATATTCTAGAAAGGGTACAAAGTTTCTGAAATGCAGGTATGCCTTGGGATAATCGGTCAGCCATGCTGACGGTTACATGAGAGCCACTTGATTAAGCTTTCTTCTCAACCCCTTGTCATCCGATCTTTAACCATGCCTCTTTAAGTGTCTAACAGATAGTTAGGCTGAGGCTTTCCCAAAGTGCTTCAACTTCAAGAAGACTCTTACCAATGCAGTTTTGACAAACTGAGTAAACAGATGCATATGCTACTAACGTTTATGGATTTGCTTTGCAATAATGCTGATTTTGATCTGTGTTCTCCCGTTAAGGGAAGCTCTTCCCCTCAACTTCCTAACAACTTACAACAATTTCTTCCCTTCTGCTTCTGCGTGTCTGGATCACCTGCCAGAACGTCTCCCCCAGAGTGCCACCCTCACGCTGCTTTTCAGGCTTATTCTCCTGGATTCCTTATACAAGTTTATATAAGACTTGGATCAAGACTTGCACCGTGGCATTGCTTCCAACTCAGAATGCACTGTAGGGCTTTGCTTTCGTGCAGCAGGACGTAGCTAGAGTGGTCGTCACCCCATTCCCTGAAAGACTTGGGAAAAGATGAACCAGGAATGGAGGTTGAAAGCAAGTCCCCTAAAACAGAGATCCGCTGCTGAGTTTATGATTAACCACTCTATCCAAATCATACCCACATATTCTCCTCAGGGTTGCAGAGGACCAAAGAAAAGGGGGAATTGTACCATAGCCAGCTGAATGCAGCTCTTCCCAGGCAGCCCTTGCTGTGCACTGTGACCCACTGCCCCGTTACCAGGCAATGGTTACCAGGAGACCACTAATGCCACTGTGACCACCCTGCTCAGCCATTGGTGGGCAGTTTAGTGGGACCCTGCCCCAAGCAAGCCACTGTCTGTCAGCCATCTTTAGTGGGGGCCCTTTTTTAGGCAGCAGTCAGTGGAGTGCTGCCCCTTCAGACCTGGAGCGTGAGGTAAGAGGCAAGTGCCAGCCTTCTCCCCAGCATTCTTCTGCTCACACGGCCTTGGGCCAGCTGGTGTGATGGGGGGCCCAGAGAACAGGCTGGGGGTGTGTCCTGCAGGGCTCCAGAGCCAAGGCCATGAATGCCCACTGGCCCCGACCAGGCCTTGAGGCAGTGTTGAACCTCTACCACACACTGCCACTGTGACCCTAAGGGTATGGCTCACAGTCTGGGGACCTGACCGCCACTGTTTGGGTGGCCTGAGGAGCATTAAGACCTGTTGGGTCATATGCATACGGCTCCCTCAGTGATGACAGCTAGCAAGGGTCTGGGACCTGGCCCTGAGGGAGCCACCAAGGCAGAGCTGCCTCCTCTGTGAGGCATGGGCACTGGTGGGAGGACCCAGACCAGCTCCTGGACAAAGCCTCCATGGCAGGAGGACCACAACCCGTCCCAGGGACCCCTTTCTCTTAGGTGGGTCTGGACCTCAGAGGGTGAGCCTTGTGCCTTGGGACCTTGCCCTTTCTTGTCACCCAGAGAGTGACATTTGTTTGCTGGAGATTGATAGGGACATTGAGACCTGACTATGACCTGTCCTCAAGAACAAAGGATCAGGCAGGGAGAAGTTTTCAACGAACAGCCACACCCCTCCATCACCTTACCTCTAAGAGGGCTTTGCTAAAAGCTTTCAAGGTTGGGGATTACCCGGCATAAGCCACCCATTTCCTTGAATGTCTCAACAACAAATATTTCTCGGCTCCAAAGTCCAATGTTTTGCTGTTGCTTGGCCTCACTGTGCGTCGGGCACACATCCTGGCCTTTGGTTACCAATTATAGCGAGCCAGCCAGGAGGTGTGTGCCCATGGTGTGTTGATCTCGATCAGGGGCGTCGCCATTTAAAGTTCCCAGCACATGCCAGAGTACATTTGGCTCCAGGATACTGGCAGGGATTCTCCCTGATATGCAGTGGCTGCCCTACAGCACGAGGCTGCTTGTCTTGGAGACATGTCCAGAGCAACGGTATACAGTTCATGTCATTTGGGGGTAAGTGGCTCCAGCTTGCACAGGCTGGGAAATAGGTCTACTCCAACTGGGCTGCTCCCCTTAGAGGATGTGAGCCCCTCTGAGTCCATTCCCTCTTGAGAACTGGGGGCCTCCATGTGGGAGTGGAAGTGGAAGTTGACAAAATGCCTTCTCTGGCTTTCTGTCTTTGTGATTGGAGTGTTTATTTGTTCTTCATGTGTTTGTGTGTGTCAATGTGGTGTTAATCACGGCAGTCTGTGCTTTGGTTTGTGGGATCCTGTTTGTGATTCGTACATTGTATGTGTGTGAAACAGCACTTGCATTGAGTACTTGAGACGTCTTTGGTCAGTAACGGAGCTTGCATATGATCACACTAGGTATCGTTCCCTCCTGCGTTGTGTTTCAGCTGTGGTGGAACATTGGTTGACATATTCCCTTTCCAATGGGTAGGAATCTGCCCTTTGGTGCCTGGGAACTGCGATCCTGAGAGACCTTTTGGCATTGCATTTGTCTCTCTGCTATTGGATAACACCTGCTGTGATCAGCAGAGCTCTAGTCCATCTTGTAGTCCGCTAAGGTACAAGCAAGTACTTTTTTTTTTTTTTTTACATTGCATGGCCAGCATATTCTACAGATTCTGGTGAAACATGGCATCAAATGAATCATTTTCATATCTCCAAAACCAGTCTATGTAAAATATTCAGTTAGAGAAAGTTTGCTCAGTGAAATCCTTTTGGTTTTCATCATTGTGACCCTGAGAAAACGAGCATATTTCCAGGAGACATGTGGAAGTGCATGAATCAAATTGAACTTTTCCTAATTTCTTTGCTTTTTCCTTTTTGGCTCTTTCTGCTTCCCAGGTCAGTAGGCATGACAACTGTGGTCGTGATTCCCTATCTTTCAATTTGCATGTTGTTTGTCGTTTTGTTGTTAAAATGAGGGAACGTAGTTCGAAAACACTGAGGATGTTGTTCATCCTCACCCTTTGCTTTGGTCGTCAGGACTGAGAGTTTCTTTCTTGCATGTACTTTTGCGTTTGTTTTGTGTGAAAGTGTTGTGGCTCTGGGAAACTCAAATGTGCTTCCCCAACGCACCCCTTTCAGGTGCATTCTCCAGATTTGGGCCACTTTTAGGGATAAGGCAATTGACATCAACTGCCGAGTTAATGTGTAAATGAGCTCTATTTCACTGAAAGGGAAGCACTTACCTATTCAATACTTCCTCCTCTGGAGAGAATTGGCCTCCATGGATTTCAGGTCCTGATGATCTGGCAAATAGCTAGTACTGAACTGATATCTGGTATGGAAGCTGCCTTAAGCTTCTTGCATTCTGAAGTGTAAACCTTCTGCAGTCCCTAGGTTTCTTAGAGATCCAAAAAGACATTATATCTGTTGCAAATTTGACAGCAAGGACCATAAGTTGAAATGATGACACTTGAAGTCTTTCTAAATGGCCTCTCTAGATTTGGGTAGCATGAAACTTCACCAAGGTAAGTGGCAAGCATTCCTTGACTCTCCGGGTCATTTCAAAGAGGATAGAGGATTGGAACATTGGATGCTGGGCACATCTAAGATTCCCTACCTTTGCCTACTTAGCAGAAGGTCTCTAAAATATCCGCTTGCAATCAGAAATGCTGGTATGACATCCAGCTGACAATTGCTTGCTTCTTGGTTTTCACTAAGTGAAGGTGTTAAGGACTTGAGGATTGTAATCGAAATATGTAATTAAAGCTAAGAAACTCATGAAAAGGAACACATTTCAGGATAGAGTAGGAAGGTGGGATAAATGTGTTGAGCCAAAAACCAACATTTGATGCATCATTGGGCTGAAACGAAACTCCACCTCGGGAAATGGATACTGTTATTAAAAATACGTTTTTCTCAAGGCTGGATTGGGTTCCCCTCTGCCAAGAGAACACGTTTACTTGGAACACTGCTTTCAATACCATGGTATGTGAACTGTCCTGCCTTTAAGGAATCTCGATTTGCTATTCAGATCTCTTCTCACTTTGGAGAAGAAAGAAGAATTCTCTTCAAAGACTGATGAGCTTATTGGACCAGGTGTTTTGAAATAGTTTGTTAACTTTGGATTAGTTGTGGGGCCCTTAAGGCAACTCAAGGAGGACTATTTCAGTCGTATATCTGGTATGGAAATTACAGAGAAAACATTGTGAAATGGGGGAGAAGCTTCTCCAATTACACAGGATGGATACATGGCACACCTGTCGATATTCTAGAAAGGGTACAAAGTTTCTGAAATGCAGGTATGCCTTGGGATAATCGGTCAGCCATGCTGACGGTTACATGAGAGCCACTTGATTAAGCTTCCTTCTCAACCCCTTGTCATCCGATGTTTAACCATGCCTCTTTAAGTGTCTAACAGATAGTTAGGCTGAGGCTTTCCCAAAGTGCTTCAACTTCAAGAAGACTCTTACCAATGCAGTTTTGACAAACTGAGTAAACAGATGCATATGCTACTAACGTTTATGGATTTGCTTTGCAATAATGCTGATTTTGATCTGTGTTCTCCCGTTAAGGGAAGCTCTTCCCCTCAACTTCCTAACAACTTACAACAATTTCTTCCCTTCTGCTTCTGCGTGTCTGGATTACCTGCCAGAACGTCTCCCCCAGAGTGCCACCCTCACGCTGCTTTTCAGGCTTATTCTCCTGGATTCCTTATACAAGTTTATATAAGACTTGGATCAAGACTTGCAACGTGGCATTGCTTCCAACTCAGAATGCACTGTAGGGCTTTGCTTTCGTGCAGCAGGACGTAGCTAGAGTGGTCGTCACCCCATTCCCTGAAAGACTTGGGAAAAGATGAACCAGGAATGGAGGTTGAAAGCAAGTCCCCTAAAACAGAGATCCGCTGCGGAGTTTATGATTAACCACTCTATCCAAATCATACCCACATATTCTCCTCAGGGTTGCAGAGGACCAAAGAAAAGGGGGAATTGTACCATAGCCAGCTGAATGCAGCTCTTCCCAGGCAGCCCTTGCTGTGCACTGTGACCCACTGCCCCGTTACCAGGCAATGGTTACCAGGAGACCACTAATGCCACTGTGACCACCCTGCTCAGCCATTGGTGGGCAGTGTAGTGGGCCCCTGCCCCAAGCAAGCCACTGTCTGTCAGCCATCTTTAGTGGGGGCCCTTTTTTAGGCAGCAGTCAGTGGAGTGCTGCCCCTTCAGACCTGGAGCGTGAGGTAAGAGGCAAGTGCCAGTCTTCTCCCCAGCATTCTTCTGCTCACACGGCCTTGGGCCAGCTGGTGTGATGGGGGGCCCAGAGAACAGGCTGGGGGTGTGTCCTGCAGGGCTCCAGAGCCAAGGCCATGAATGCCCACTGGCCCAGACCAGGCCTTGAGGCAGTGTTGAACCTCTACCACACACCGCCACTGTGACCCTAAGGGTATGGATCACAGTCTGGGGTACCTGACCGCCACTGTTTGGGTGGCCTGAGGAGCATTAAGACCTGTTGGGTAATATGCATACGGCTCCCTCAGTGATGACAGCTAGCAAGGGTCTGGGACCTGGCCCTGAGGGAGCCACCAAGGCAGAGCTGCCTCCTCTGTGAGGCATGGGCACTGGTGGGAGGACCCAGACCAGCTCCTGGACAAACCGTCCATGGCAGGAGGACCACCACCCCTCCCAGGGACCCCTTTCTCTTAGGTGGGTCTGCACCTCAGAGGGTGAGCCTTGTGCCTTGGGACCTTGCCCTTTCTTGTCACCCAGAGAGTGACATTTGTTGGCTGGAGATTGATAGGAACATTGAGACCTGACTATGACCTGTCCTCAAGAACAAAGGATCGGGCCGGGAGAAGTTTTCAACGAACAGCCACACCCCTCCATCACCTTACCTCTAAGAGGGCTTTGCTAAAAGCTTTCAAGGTTGGGGATTACCCGGCATAAGCCACCCATTTCCTTGAATGTCTCAACAACAAATATTTCTCGGCTCCAAAGTCCAATGTTTTGCTGTTGCTTGGCCTCACTGTGCATCGGGCACACATCCTGGCCTTTGGTTACCAATTATAGCGAGCCAGCCAGGAGGTGTGTGCCCATGGTGTGTTGATCTCGATCAGGGGCGTCGCCATTTAAAGTTCCCAGCACATGCCAGAGTACATTTGGCTCCAGGATACTGGCAGGGATTCTCCCTGATATGCAGTGGCTGCCCTACAGCACGAGGCTGCTTGTCTTGGAGACATGTCCAGAGCAACGGTATACAGTTCATGTCATTTGGGGGTAAGTCGCTCCAGCTTGCGCAGGCTGGGAAATAGGTCTACTCCAACTGGGCTGCTCCCCTTAGCGGATGGGAGCCCCTCTGAGTCCATTCCCTCTTGAGAACTCGGGGCCTCCATGTGGGAGTGGAAGTGGAAGTTGACAAAATGCCTTCTCTGGATTTCTGTCTTTGTGATTGGAGTGTTTATTTGTTCTTCATGTGTTTGTGTGTGTCAATGTGGTGTTAATCACGGCAGTCTGTGCTTTGGTTTGTGGGATCCTGTTTGTGATTCGTACATTGTATGTGTGTGAAACAGCACTTGCATTGAGTACTTGAGACGTCTTTGGTCAGTAACGGAGCTTGCATATGATCACCCTAGGTATCGTTCCCTCCTGCGTTGTGTTTCAGCTGTGGTGGAACATTGGTTGACATATTCCCTTTCCAATGGGTCGGAATCTGCCCTTTGGTGCCTGGGAACTGCGATCCTGAGAGACCTTTTGGCATTGCATTTGTCTCTCTGCTATTGGATAACACCTGCTGTGATCAGCAGAGCTCTAGTCCATCTTGTAGTCCGCTAAGGTACAAGCAAGTACTTTTTTTTTTTTTTTTACATTGCATGGCCATCATATTCTACAGATTCTGGTGAAACATGGCATCAAATGAATCATTTTCATATCTCCAAAACCAGTCTATGTAAAATATTCAGTTAGAGAAAGTTTGCTCAGTGAAATCCTTTTGGTTTTCATCATTGTGACCCTGAGAAAACGAGCATATTTCCAGGAGACATGTGGAAGTTCATGAATCAAATTGAACTTTTCCTAATTTCTTTGCTTTTTCCTTTTTGGCTCTTTCTGCTTCTCAGGTCAGTAGGCATGACAACTGTGGTCGTGATTCCCTATCTTTAAATTTGCATGTTGTTTGTCATTTTGTTGTTAAATTGAGGGAACGTAGTTCGAAAACACTGAGGATGTTGTTCATCCTCACCCTTTGCTTTGGTCCTCAGGACTGAGAGTTTCTTTCTTGCATGTACTTTTGCGTTTGTTTTGTGTGAAAGTGTTGTGGCTCTGGGAAACTCAAATGTGCTTCCCCAACGCACCCCTTTCAGGTGCATTCTCCACATTTGGGCCACTTTTAGGGATAAGGCAATTGACATCAACTGCCGAGTTAATGTGTAAATGAGCTCTATTTCACTGAAAGGGAAGCACTTACCTATTCAATACTTCCTCCTCTGGAGAGAATTGGCCTCCATGGATTTCAGGTCCTGATGATCTGGCAAATAGCTAGTACTGAACTGATATCTGGTATGGAAGCTGCCTTAAGCTTCTTGCATTCTGAAGTGTAAACCTTCTGCAGTCCCTAGGTTTCTTAGAGATCCAAAAAGACCTTATATCTGTTGCAAATTTGACAGCAAGGACCATAAGTTGAAATGATGACACTTGAAGTCTTTCTAAATGGCCTCTCTAGATTTGGGGAGCATGAAACTTCACCAAGGTAAGTGGCAAGCATTCCTTGACTCTCCGGGTCATTTCAAAGAGGATAGAGGATTGGAACATTGGATGCTGGGCACATCTAAGATTCCCTACCTTTGCCTACTTAGCAGAAGGTCTCAAAAGCATCCGCTTGCAATCAGAAATGCTGGTATGACATCCAGCTGACAATTGCTTGCTTCTTGGTTTTCACTAAGTGAAGGTGTTAAGGACTTGAGGATTGTAATCGAAATATGTAATTAAAGCTAAGAAACTCATGAAAAGGAACACATTTCAGGATAGAGTAGGAAGGTGGGATAAATGTGTTGAGCCAAAAACCAACATTTGATGCATCATTGGGCTGAAACGAAACTCCACCTCGGGAAATGGATACTGTTATTAAAAATACGTTTTTCTCAAGGCTGGATTGGTTTCCACTCTGCCAAGAGAACACGTTTACTTGGAACGCTGCATTCAATAACATGGTATGTGAACTGTCCTGCCTGTAAGGGATCTCGATTTGCTTTTAAGATCTCTTCTCACTTTGGAGAAGAAAGAAGAATTCTCTTCAAAGGACTGATGAGCTTATTGGACCAGGTGTTTTGAAATAGTTTGTTAACTTTGGATTAGTTGCGGGGCCCTTAAGGCAACTCAAGGAGGACTATTTCAGTCGTATATCTGGTATGGAAATTACAGAGAAAACATTGTGAAATGGGGGAGAAGCTTCTCCAATTACACAGGATGGATACATGGCACACCTGTCGATATTCTAGAAAGGGTACAAAGTTTCTGAAATGCAGGTATGCCTTGGGATAATCGGTCAGCCATGCTGACGGTTACATGAGAGCCACTTGATTAAGCTTCCTTCTCAACCCCTTGTCATCCGATGTTTAACCATGCCTCTTTAAGTGTCTAACAGATAGTTAGGCTGAGGCTTTCCCAAAGTGCTTCAACTTCAAGAAGACTCTTACCAATGCAGTTTTGACAAACTGAGTAAACAGATGCATATGCTACTAACGTTTATGGATTTGCTTTGCAATAATGCTGATTTTGATCTGTGTTCTCCCGTTAAGGGAAGCTCTTCCCCTCAACTTCCTAACAACTTACAACAATTTCTTCCCTTCTGCTTCTGCGTGTCTGGATTACCTGCCAGAACGTCTCCCCCAGAGTGCCACCCTCACGCTGCTTTTCAGGCTTATTCTCCTGGATTCCTTATACAAGTTTATATAAGACTTGGATCAAGACTTGCAACGTGGCATTGCTTCCAACTCAGAATGCACTGTAGGGCTTTGCTTTCGTGCAGCAGGACGTAGCTAGAGTGGTCGTCACCCCATTCCCTGAAAGACTTGGGAAAAGATGAACCAGGAATGGAGGTTGAAAGCAAGTCCCCTAAAACAGAGATCCGCTGCGGAGTTTATGATTAACCACTCTATCCAAATCATACCCACATATTCTCCTCAGGGTTGCAGAGGACCAAAGAAAAGGGGGAATTGTACCATAGCCAGCTGAATGCAGCTCTTCCCAGGCAGCCCTTGCTGTGCACTGTGACCCACTGCCCCGTTACCAGGCAATGGTTACCAGGAGACCACTAATGCCACTGTGACCACCCTGCTCAGCCATTGGTGGGCAGTGTAGTGGGCCCCTGCCCCAAGCAAGCCACTGTCTGTCAGCCATCTTTAGTGGGGGCCCTTTTTTAGGCAGCAGTCAGTGGAGTGCTGCCCCTTCAGACCTGGAGCGTGAGGTAAGAGGCAAGTGCCAGCCTTCTCCCCAGCATTCTTCTGCTCACACGGCCTTGGGCCAGCTGGTGTGATGGGGGGCCCAGAGAACAGGCTGGGGGTGTGTCCTGCAGGGCTCCAGAGCCAAGGCCATGAATGCCCACTGGCCCAGACCAGGCCTTGAGGCAGTGTTGAACCTCTACCACACACCGCCACTGTGACCCTAAGGGTATGGCTCACAGTCTGGGGTACCTGACCGCCACTGTTTGGGTGGCCTGAGGAGCATTAAGACCTGTTGGGTCATATGCATACGGCTCCCTCAGTGATGACAGCTAGCAAGGGTCTGGGACCTGGCCCTGAGGGAGCCACCAAGGCAGAGCTGCCTCCTCTGTGAGGCATGGGCACTGGTGGGAGGACCCAGACCAGCTCCTGGACAAACCCTCCATGGCAGGAGGACCACCACCCCTTTCTCTTAGGTGGGTCTGGACCTCAGAGGGTGAGCCTTGTGCCTTGGGACCTTGCCCTTTCTTGTCACCCAGAGAGTGACATTTGTTTGCTGGAGATTGATAGGAACATTGAGACCTGACTATGACCTGTCCTCAAGAACAAAGGATCGGGCAGGGAGAAGTTTTCAACGAACAGCCACACCCCTCCATCACCTTACCTCTAAGAGGGCTTTGCTAAAAGCTTTCAAGGTTGGGGATTACCCGGCATAAGCCACCCATTTCCTTGAATGTCTCAACAACAAATATTTCTCGGCTCCAAAGTCCAATGTTTTGCTGTTGCTTGGCCTCACTGTGCGTCGCGCACACATCCTGGCCTTTGGTTACCAATTATAGCGAGCCAGCCAGGAGGTCTGAGCCCATGGTGTGTTGATCTCGATCAGGGGCGTCGCCATTTATAGTTGCCAGCACATGACAGAGTACATTTGGCTCCAGGATACTGGCAGGGATTCTCCCTGATATGCAGTGGCTGCCCTACAGCACGAGGCTGCTTGTCTTGGAGACATGTCCAGAGCAACGGTATACAGTTCATGTCATTTGGGGGTAAGTGGCTCCAGCTTGCACAGGCTGGGAAATAGGTCTACTCCAACTGGGCTGCTCCCCTTAGCGGATGGGAGCCCCTCTGAGTCCATTCCCTCTTGAGAACTGGGGGCCTCCATGTGGGAGTGGAAGTGGAAGTTGACAAAATGCCTTCTCTGGCTTTCTGTCTTTGTGATTGGAGTGTTTATTTGTTCTTCATGTGTTTGTGTGTGTCAATGTGGTGTTAATCACGGCAGTCTGTGCTTTGGTTTGTGGGATCCTGTTTGTGATTCGTACATTGTAGGTGTGTGAAACAGCACTTGCATTGAGTACTTGAGACGTCTTTGGTCAGTAACGGAGCTTGCATATGATCACACTAGGTATTGTTCCCTCCTGCGTTGTGTTTCAGCTGTGGTGGAACATTGGTTGACATATTCCCTTTCCAATGGGTAGGAATCTGCCCTTTGGTGCCTGGGAACTGCGATCCTGAGAGACCTTTTGGCATTGCATTTGTCTCTCTGCTATTGGATAACACCTGCTGTGATCAGCAGAGCTCTAGTCCATCTTGTAGTCCGCTAAGGGACAAGCAAGTATTTTTTTTTTTTTTTACATTGCATGGCCATCATATTCTACAGATTCTGGTGAAACATGGCATCAAATGAATCATTTTCATACCTCCAAAACCAGTCTATGTAAAATATTCAGTTAGAGAAAGTTTGCTCAGTGAAATCCTTTCGGTTTTCATCATTGTGACCCTGAGAAAACGAGCATATTTCCAGGAGACATGTGGAAGTTAATGAAGCAAATTGAACTTTTCCTAATTTCTTTGCTTTTTCCTTTTTGGCTCTTTCTGCTTCCCAGGTCAGTAGGCATGACAACTGTGGTCCTGATTCCCTATCTTTCAATTTGCATGCTGTTTGTCGTTTTGTTGTTAAAATGAGGGAACGTAGTTCGAAAACACTGAGGATGTTGTTCATCCTCACCCTTTGCTTTGGTCCTCAGGACTGAGAGTTTCTTTTTTGCATGTACTTTTGCGTTTGTTTTGTGTGAAAGTGTTGTGGCTCTGGGAAACTCAAATGTGCTTCCCCAACGCACCCCTTTCAGGTGCATTCTCCAGATTTGGGCCACTTTTAGGGATTAGGCAATTGACATCAACTGCCGAGTTGATGTGTAAATGAGCTCTATTTCACTGAAAGGGAAGCACTTACCAATTCAATACTTCCTCCTCTGGAGAGAATTGGCCTCCATGGATTTCAGGTCCTGATGATCTGGCAAATAGCTAGTACTGAACTAATATCTGGCATGGAAGCTGCCTTAAGCTTCTTGCATTCTGAAGTATAAACCTTCTGCGGTCCCTAGGTTTCTTAGAGATCCAAAAAGACCTTATATCTGTTGCCAATTTGACAGCAAGGACCATAAGTTGAAATGATGACACTTGAAGTCTTTCTAAATGGCCTCTCTAGATTTGGGTAGCATGAAACTTCACCAAGGTAAGTGGCAAGCATTCCTTGACTCTCCGGGTCATTTCAAAGAGGATAGAGGATTGGAACATTGGATGCTGGGCACATCTAAGATTCCCTACCTTTGCCTACTTAGCAGAAGGTCTCAAAAGCATCCGTTTGCAATCAGAAATGCTGGTATGGCATCCAGCTGACAATTGCTTGCTTCTTGGTTTTCACTAAGTGAAGGTGTTAAGGACTTGAGGATTGTAATCGAAATATGTAATTAAAGCTAAGAAACTCATGAAAAGGAACACATTTCAGGATAGAGTAGGAAGGTGGGATAAATGTGTTGAGCCAAAAACCAACATTTGATGCATCATTGGGCTGAAACGAAACTCCACCTCGGGAAATGGATACTGTTATTAAAAATACGTTTTTTTCAAGGCTGGATTGGGTTCCCCTCTGCCAAGAGAACACGTCTACTAGGAATGCTGCTTTCAATAACATGGTATGTGAACTGTCCTTCCTTTAAGGGATCTCGATTTGCTTTTAAGATCTCTTCTCCCTTTGGAGAAGAAAGAAGAATTCTCTTCAAAGGACTGATGAGCTTATTGGACCAGGTGTTTTGAAACATTTTGTTAACTTTGGATTAGTTGCGGGGCCCTTAAGGCAACTCAAGGAGGACTATTTCAGTCGTATATCTGGTATGGAAATTACAGAGAAAACATTGTGAAATGGGGGAGAAGCTTCTCCAATTACACAGGATGGATACATGGCACACCTGTCGATATTCTAGAAAGGGTACAAAGTTTCAGAAATGCAGGTATGCCTTGGGATAATTGGTTAGCCATGCTGACGGTTACATGAGAGCCACTTGATTAAGCTTCCTTCTCAACCCCTTGTCATCCGATCTTTAACCTTGCCTCTTTAAGTGTCTAACAGATAGTTAGGCTGAGGCTTTCCCAAAGTGCTTCAACTTCAAGAAGACTCTTACCAATGCAGTTTTGACAAACTGAGTAAACAGATGCATATGCTACTAACGTTTATGGATTTGCTTTGCAATAATGCTGATTTTGATCTGTGTTCTCCCGTTAAGGGAAGCTCTTCCCCTCAACTTCCTAACAACTTACAACAATGTCTTCCCTTCTGCTTCTGCGTGTCTGGATTACCTGCCAGAACGTCTCCCCCAGAGTGCCACCCTCACGCTGCTTTTCAGGCTTATTCTCCTGGATTCCTTATACAAGTTTATATAAGACTTGGATCAAGACTTGCAACGTGGCATTGCTTCCAACTCAGAATGCAGTGTAGGGCTTTGCTTTCCTGCAGCAGGACGTAGCTAGAGTGGTGGTCACCCCATTCCCTGAAAGACTTGGGAAAAGATGAACCAGGAATGGAGGTTGAAAGCAAGTCCCCTAAAACAGAGATCCGCTGCTGAGTTTATGATTAACCACTCTATCCAAATCATACCCACATATTCTCCTCAGGGTTGCAGAGGACCAAAGAAAAGGGGGAATTGTACCATAGCCAGCTGAATGCAGCCCTTCCCAGGCAGCCCTTGCTGTGCACTGTGACCCACTGCCCCGTTACCAGGCAATGGTTACCAGGAGACCACTAATGCCACTGTGACCACCCTGCTCAGCCATTGGTGGGCAGTGTAGTGGGCCCCTGCCCCAAGCAAGCCACTGTCTGTCAGCCATCTTTAGTGGGGGCCCTTTGTTAGGCAGCAGTCAGTGGAGTGCTGCCCCTTCAGACCTGGAGCGTGAGGTAAGAGGCAAGTGCCAGCCTTCTCCCCAGCATTCTTCTGCTCACACGGCCTTGGGCCAGCTGGTGTGATGGGGGGCCCAGAGAACAGGCTGGGGGTGTGTCCTGCAGGGCTCCAGAGCCAAGGCCATGAATGCCCACTGGCCCAGACCAGGCCTTGAGGCAGTGTTGAACCTCTACCGCACACCGCCACTGTGACCCTAAGTGTATGGCTTACAGTCTGGGGTACCTGACCGCCACTGTTTGGGTGGCCTGAGGAGCATTAAGACCTGTTGGGTCATGTGCACCCGGCTCCCTCAGTGATGACAGCTAGCAAGGGTCTGGGACCTGGCCCTGAGGGAGCCACCAAGGCAGAGCTGCCTCCTCTGGGAGGCATGGGCACGGGTGGGAGGACCCAGACCAGCTCCTGGACAAACCCTCCATGGCAGGAGGACCACCACCCCTCCCAGGGACCCCTTTCTCTTAGGTGGGTCTGGACCTCAGAGGGTGAGTCTTGTGCCTTGGGAACTTGCCCTTTCTTATCACCCAGAGAGTGACATTTGTTTGCTGGAGATTGATAGGAATATTGAGACCTGACTATGACCTGTCCTCAAGAACAAAGGATCTGACAGGGAGAAGTTTTCAATGAACAGCCACACCCCTCCATCACCTTACCTCTAAGAGGGCTTTGCTAAAAGCTTTCAAGGTTGGGGATTACCCGGCATAAGCCACCCATTTCCTTGAATGTCTCAACAACAAATATTTCTCGGCTCCAAAGTCCAATGTTTTGCTGTTGCTTGGCCTCACTGTGCGTCGCGCACACATCCTGGCCTTTGGTTACCAATTATAGCGAGCCAGCCAGGAGGTCTGTGCCCATGGTGTGTTGATCTCGATCAGGGGCGTCGCCATTAAAAGTTCCCAGCACATGCCAGAGTACATTTGGCTCCAGGATACTGGCAGGGATTCTCCCTGATATGCAGTGGCTGCCCTACAGCACGAGGCTGCTTGTCTTGGAGACATGTCCAGAGCAACGGTATACAGTTCATGTCATTTGGGGGTAAGTCGCTCCAGCTTGCACAGGCTGGGAAATAGGTCTACTCCAACTGGGCTGCTCCCCTTAGCGGATGGAAGCCCCTCTGAGTCCATTCCCTCTTGAGAACTGGGGGCCTCCATGTGGGAGTGGAAGTGGAAATTGACAAAATGCCTTCTCTGGCTTTCTGTCTTTGTGATTGGAGTGTTTATTTGTTCTTCATGTGTTTGTGTGTGTCAATGTGGTGTTAATCACGGCAGTCTGTGCTTTGGTTTGTGGGATCCTGTTTGTGATTCGTACATTGTAGGTGTGTGAAACAGCACTTGCATTGAGTACTTGAGACGTCTTTGGTCAGTAACGGAGCTTGCATATGATCACACTAGGTATTGTTCCCTCCTGCGTTGTGTTTCAGCTGTGGTGGAACATTGGTTGACATATTCCCTTTCCAATGGGTAGGAATCTGCCCTTTGGTGCCTGGGAACTGCGATCCTGAGAGACCTTTTGGCATTGCATTTGTCTCTCTGCTATTGGATAACACCTGCTGTGATCAGCAGAGCTCTAGTCCATCTTGTAGTCCGCTAAGGGACAAGCAAGTATTTTTTTTTTTTTTTTACATTGCATGGCCAGCATATTCTACAGATTCTGGTGAAACATGGCATCAAATGAATCATTTTCATACCTCCAAAACCAGTCTATGTAAAATATTCAGTTAGAGAAAATTTGCTCAGTGAAATCCTTTTGGTTTTCATCATTGTGACCCTGAGAAAACGAGCATATTTCCAGGAGACATGTGGAAGTTAATGAAGCAAATTGAACTTTTCCTAATTTCTTTGCTTTTTCCTTTTTGGCTCTTTCTGCTTCCCAGGTCAGTAGGCATGACAACTGTGGTCCTGATTCCCTATCTTTCAATTTGCATGTTGTTTGTCGTTTTGTTGTTAAAATGAGGGAACGTAGTTCGAAAACACTGAGGATGTTGTTCATCCTCACCCTTTGCTTTGGTCGTCAGGACTGAGAGTTTCTTTTTTGCATGTACTTTTGCGTTTGTTTTGTGTGAAAGTGTTGTGGCTCTGGGAAACTCAAATATGCTTCCCCAACGCACCCCTTTCTGGTGCATTCTCCAGATTTGGGCCACTTTTAGGGATTAGGCAATTGACATCAACTGCCGAGTTGATGTGTAAATGAGCTCTATTTCACTGAAAGGGAAGCACTTACCAATTCAATACTTCCTCCTCTGGAGAGAATTGGCCTCCATGGATTTCAGGTCCTGATGATCTGGCAAATAGCTAGTACTGAACTGATATCTGGCATGGAAGCTGCCTTAAGCTTCTTGCATTCTGAAGTATAAACCTTCTGCGGTCCCTAGGTTTCTTAGAGATCCAAAAAGACCTTATATCTGTTGCCAATTTGACAGCAAGGACCATAGGTTGAAATGATGACACTTGAAGTCTTTCTAAAGGGCCTCTCTAGATTTGGGTAGCATGAAACTTCACCAAGGTAAGTGGCAAGCATTCCTTGACTCTCCGGGTCATTTCAAAGAGGATAGAGGATTGGAACATTGGATGCTGGGCACATCTAAGATTCCCTACCTTTGCCTACTTAGCAGAAGGTCTCAAAAGCATCCGATTGCAATCAGAAATGCTGGTATGGCATCCAGCTGACAATTGCTTGCTTCTTGGTTTTCACTAAGTGAAGGTGTTAAGGACTTGAGGATTGTAATCGAAATATGTAATTAAAGCTAAGAAACTCATGAAAAGGAACACATTTCAGGATAGAGTAGGAAGGTGGGATAAATGTGTTGAGCCAAAAACCAACATTTGATGCATCATTGGGCTGAAACGAAACTCCACTTTGGGAAATGGATACTGTTATTAAAAATACGTTTTTTTCAAGGCTGGATTGGGTTCCCCTCTGCCAAGAGAACACGTTTACTTGGAATGCTGCTTTCAATAACATGGTATGTGAACTGTCCTGCCTTTAAGGGATCTCGATTTGCTTTTAAGATCTCTTCTCACTTTGGAGAAGAAAGACGAATTCTCTTCAAAGGACTGATGAGCTTATTGGACCAGGTGTTTTGAAATAGTTTGTTAACTTTGGATTAGTTGCGGGGCCCTTAAGGCAACTCAAGGAGGACTATTTCAGTCGTATATCTGGTATGGAAATTACAGAGAAAACATTGTGAAATGGGGGAGAAGCTTCTCCAATTACACAGGATGGATACATGGCACACCTGTCGATATTCTAGAAAGGGTACAAAGTTTCTGAAATGCAGGTATGCCTTGGGATAATCGGTTAGCCATGCTGACGGTTACATGAGAGCCACTTGATTAAGCTTCCTTCTCAACCCCTTGTCATCCGATCTTTAACCTTGCCTCTTTAAGTGTCTAACAGATAGTTAGGCTGAGGCTTTCCCAAAATGCTTCAACTTCAAGAAGACTCTTACCAATGCAGTTTTGACAAACTGAGTAAACAGATGCATATGCTACTAACGTTTATGGATTTGCTTTGCAATAATGCTGATTTTGATCTGTGTTCTCCCGTTAAGGGAAGCTCTTCCCCTCAACTTCCTAACAACTTACAACAATTTCTTCCCTTCTGCTTCTGCGTGTCTGGATTACCTGCCAGAACGTCTCCCCCAGAGTGCCACCCTCACGCTGCTTTTCAGGCTTATTCTCCTGGATTCCTTATACAAGTTTATATAAGACTTGGATCAAGAGTTGCAACGTGGCATTGCTTCCAACTCAGAATGCACTGTAGGGCTTTGCTTTCGTGCAGCAGGACGTAGCTAGAGTGGTCGTCACCCCATTCCCTGAAAGACATGGGAAAAGATGAACCAGGAATGGAGGTTGAAAGCAAGTCCCCTAAAACAGAGATCCGCTGCGGAGTTTATGATTAACCACTCTATCCAAATCATACCCACATATTCTCCTCAGGGTTGCAGAGGACCAAAGAAAAGGGGGAATTGTACCATAGCCAGCTGAATGCAGCCCTTCCCAGGCAGCCCTTGCTGTGCACTGTGACCCACTGCCCCGTTACCAGGCAATGGTTACCAGGAGACCACTAATGCCACTGTGACCACCCTGCTCAGCCATTGGTGGGCAGTGTAGTGGGCCCCTGCCCCAAGCAAGCCACTGTCTGTCAGCCATCCTTAGTGGGGGCCCTTTTTTAGGAAGCAGTCAGTGGAGTGCTGCCCCTTCAGACCTGGTGCGTGACGTAAGAGGCAAGTGCCAGTCTTCTCCCCAGCATTCTTCTGCTCACATGTCCTTGGGCCAGCTGGTGTGATGGGGGGCCCAGAGAACAGGCTGGGGGTGTGTCCTGCAGGACTCCAGAGCCAAGGCCATGAATGCCCACTGGCCCAGAACAGGCCTTGAGGCAGTGTTGAACCTCTACCACACACCGCCACTGTGACCCTAAGGGTATGGCTCACAGTCTGGGGTACCTGACCGCCACTGTTTGGGTGGCCTGAGGAGCATTAAGACCTGTTGGGTCATATGCATACGGCTCCCTCAGTGATGACAGCTAGCAAGGGTCTGGGACCTGGCCCTGAGGGAGCCACCAAGGCAGAGCTGCCTCCTCTGTGAGGCATGGGCACTGGTGGGAGGACCCAGACCAGCTCCTGGACAAACCCTCCATGGCAGGAGGACCACCACCCCTCCCAGGGACCCCTTTCTCTTAGGTGGGTCTGGACCTCAGAGGGTGAGCCTTGTGCCTTGGGACCTTGCCCTTTCTTGTCACCCAGAGAGTGGCATTTGTTTGCTGGAGATTGATAGGAACATTGAGACCTGACTATGACCTGTCCTCAAGAACAAAGGATCGGGCAGGGAGAAGTTTTCAACGAACAGCCACACCCCTCCATCACCTTACCTCTAAGAGGGCTTTGCTAAAAGCTTTCAAGGTTGGGGATTACCCGGCATAAGCCACCCATTTCCTTGAATGTCTCAACAACAAATATTTCTCGGCTCCAAAGTCCAATGTTTTGCTGTTGCTTGGCCTCACTGTGCGTCGGGCACACATCCTGGCCTTTGGTTACCAATTATAGCGAGCCAGCCAGGAGGTGTGTGCCCATGGTATGTTGATCTCGATCAGGGGCGTCGCCATTTAAAGTTCCCAGCACATGCCAGAGTACATTTGGCTCCAGGATACTGGCAGGGATTCTCCCTGATATGCACTGGCTGCCCTACATCACGAGGCTGCTTGTCTTGGAGACATGTCCAGAGCAACGGTATACAGTTCATGTCATTTGGGGGTAAGTCGCTCCAGCTTGCACAGGCTGGGAAATAGGTCTACTCCAACTGGGCTGCTCCCCTTAGCGGATGTGAGCCCCTCTGAGTCCATTCCCTCTTGAGAACTGGGGGCCTCCATGTGGGAGTGGAAGTGGAAGTTGACAAAATGCCTTCTCTGGCTTTCTGTCTTTGTGATTGGAGTGTTTATTTGTTCTTCATGTGTTTGTGTGTGTCAATGTGGTGTTAATCACGGCAGTCTGTGCTTTGGTTTGTGGGATCCTGTTTGTGATTCGTACATTGTATGTGTGTGAAACAGCACTTGCATTGAGTACTCGAGACGTCTTTGGTCAGTAACGGAGCTTGCATATGATCACACTAGGTATCGTTCCCTCCTGCATTGTGTTTCAGCTGTGGTGGAACATTGGTTGACATATTCCCTTTCCAATGGGTAGGAATCTGCCCTTTGGTGCCTGGGAACTGCGATCCTGAGAGACCTTTTGGCATTGCATTTGTCTCTCTGCTATTGGATAACACCTGCTGTGATCAGCAGAGCTCTAATCCATCTTGTAGTCCGCTAAGGTACAAGCAAGTACTTTTTTTTTTTTTTTTTTACATTGCATGGCCATCATATTCTACAGATTCTGGTGAAACATGGCATCAAATGAATCATTTTCATATCTCCAAAACCAGTCTATGTAAAATATTCAGTTAGAGAAAGTTTGTTCAGTGAAATCCTTTTGGTTTTCATCATTGTGACCCTGAGAAAACGAGCATATTTCCAGGAGACATGTGGAAGTTCATGAAGCAAATTGAACTTTTCCTAATTTCTTTGCTTTTTCCTTTTTGGCTCTTTCTGCTTCCCAGGTCAGTAGGCATGACAACTGTGGTCCTGATTCCCTATCTTTCAATTTGCATGTTGTTTGTCGTTTTGTTGTTAAAATGAGGGAACGTAGTTCAAAAACACTGAGGATGTTGTTCATCCTCACCTTTTGCTTTGGTCCTCAGGACTGAGAGTTTCTTTTTTGCATGTACTTTTGCGTTTGTTTTGTGTGAAAGTGTTGTGGCTCTGGGAAACTCAAATGTGCTTCCCCAACGCACCCCTTTCAGGTGCATTCTCCAGATTTGGGCCACTTTTAGGGATAAGGCAATTGACATCAACTGCCGAGTTAATGTGTAAATGAGCTCTATTTCACTGAAAGGGAAGCACTTACCTATTCAATACTTCCTCCTCTGGAGAGAATTGGCCTCCATGGATTTCAGGTCCTGATGATCTGGCAAATAGCTAGTACTGAACTGATATCTGGTATGGAAGCTGCCTTAAGCTTCTTGCATTCTGAAGTGTAAACCTTCTGCAGTCCCTAGGTTTCTTAGAGATCCAAAAAGACCTTATATCTGTTGCCAATTTGACAGCAAGGACCATAAGTTGAAATGATGACACTTGAAGTCTTTCTAAAGGGCCTCTCTAGATTTGGGTAGCATGAAACTTCACCAAGTTAAGTGGCAAGCATTCCTTGACTCTCCGGGTCATTTCAAAGAGGATAGAGGATTGGAACATTGGATGCTGGGCACATCTAAGATTCCCTACCTTTGCCTACTTAGCAGAAGGTCTCAAAAGCATCCGCTTGCAATCAGAAATGCTGGTATGACATCCAGCTGACAATTGCTTGCTTCTTGGTTTTCACTAAGTGAAGGTGTTAAGCACTTGATGATTGTAATCGAAATATGTAATTAAAGCTAAGAAACTCATGAAAAGGAACACATTTCAGGATAGAGTAGGAAGGTGGGATAAATGTGTTGAGCCAAAAACCAACATTTGATGCATCATTGGGCTGAAACGAAACTCCACCTCGGGAAATGCATACTGTTATTAAAAATACGTTTTTCTCAAGGCTGGATTGGGTTCCACTCTGCCAAGAGAACACGTTTACTTGGAACGCTGCATTCAATAACATGGTATGTGAACTGTCCTGCCTTTAAGGGATCTCTATTTGCTTTTAAGATCTCTTCTCACTTTGGAGAAGAAAGAAGAATTCTCTTCAAAGGACTGATGAGCTTATTGGACCATGTGTTTGGAAATCGTTTGTTAACTTTGGATTAGTTGCGGGGCCCTTAAGGCAACTCAAGGAGGACTATTTCAGTCGTATATCTGGTATGGAAATTACAGAGAAAACATTGTGAAATGGGGGAGAAGCTTCTCCAATTACACAGGATGGATACATGGCACACCTGTCGATATTCTAGAAAGGGTACAAAGTTTCTGAAATGCAGGTATGCCTTGGGATAATCGGTCAGCCATGCTGACGGTTACATGAGAGCCACTTGATTAAGCTTCCTTCTCAACCCCTTGTCATCCGATCTTTAACCATGCCTCTTTAAGTGTCTAACAGATAGTTAGGCTGAGGCTTTCCCAAAGTGCTTCAACTTCAAGAAGACTCTTACCAATGCAGTTTTGACAAACTGAGTAAACAGATGCATATGCTACTAACGTTTATGGATTTGCTTTGCAATAATGCTGATTTTGATCTGTGTTCTCCCGTTAAGGGAAGCTCTTCCCCTCAGCATCCAAACAACTTACAACAATTTCTTCCCTTCTGCTACTGCGTGTCTGGATTCCCTGCCAGAACGTCTCCCCCAGAGTGCCACCCTCACGCTACTTTTCAGGCTTATTCTCCTGGATTCCTTATACAAGTTTATATAAGACTTGGATCAAGACTTGCAACGTGGCATTGCTTCCAACTCAGAATGCACTGTAGGGCTTTGCTTTCGTGCAGCAGGACGTAGCTAGAGTGGTCGTCACCCCATTCCCTGAAAGACTTGGGAAAAGATGAACCAGGAATGGAGGTTGAAAGCAAGTCCCCTAAAACAGAGATCCGCTGCGGAGTTTATGATTAACCACTCTATCCAAATCATACCCACATATTCTCCTCAGGGTTGCAGAGGACCAAAGAAAAGGGGGAATTGTACCATAGCCAGCTGAATGCAGCTCTTCCCAGGCAGCCCTTGCTGTGCACTGTGACCCACTGCCCCGTTACCAGGCAATGGTTACCAGGAGACCACTAATGCCACTGTGACCACCCTGCTCAGCCATTGGTGGGCAGTGTAGTGGGCCCCTGCCCCAAGCAAGCCACTGTCTGTCAGCCATCTTTAGTGGGGGCCCTTTTTTAGGCAGCAGTCAGTGGAGTGCTGCCCCTTCAGACCTGGAGCGTGAGGTAAGAGGCAAGTGCCAGCCTTCTCCCCAGCATTCTTCTGCTCACACGGCCTTGGGCCAGCTGGTGTGATGGGGGGCCCAGAGAACAGGCTGGGGGTGTGTCCTGCAGGGCTCCAGAGCCAAGGCCATGAATGCCCACTGGCCCAGACCAGGCCTTGAGGCAGTGTTGAACCTCTACCACACACCGCCACTGTGACCCTAAGGGTATGGCTCACAGTCTGGGGTACCTGACCACCACTGTTTGGGTGGCCTGAGGAGCATTAAGACCTGTTGGGTCATATGCATACGGCTCCCTCAGTGATGACAGCTAGCAAGGGTCTGGGACCTGGCCCTGAGGGAGCCACCAAGGCAGAGCTGCCTCCTCTGTGAGGGATGGGCACTGGTGGGAGGACCCAGACCAGCTCCTGGACAAACCCTCCATGGCAGGAGGACCACCACCCCTCCCAGGGACCCCTTTCTCTTAGGTGGGTCTGGACCTCAGAGGGTGAGCCTTGTGCCTTGGGACCTTGCCCTTTCTTGTCACCCAGAGAGTGACATTTGTTTGCTGGAGATTGATAGGAACATTGAGACCTGACTATGACCTGTCCTCAAGAACAAAGGATCGGGCAGGGAGAAGTTTTCAACGAACAGCCACACCCCTCCATCACCTTACCTCTAAGAGGGCTTTGCTAAAAGCTTTCAAGGTTGGGGATTACCCGGCATAAGCCACCCATTTCCTTGAATGTCTCAACAACAAATATTTCTCGGCTCCAAAGTCCAATGTTTTGCTGTTGCTTGGCCTCACTGTGCGTCGGGCACACATCCTGGCCGTTGGTTACCAATTATAGCGAGCCAGCCAGGAGGTGTGTGCCCATGGTGTGTTGATCTCGATCAGGGGCGTCGCCATTTAAAGTTCCCAGCACATGCCAGAGTACATTTGGCTCCAGGATACTGGCAGGGATTCTCCCTGATATGCAGTGGCTGCCCTACAGCACGAGGATGCTTGTCTTGGAGACATGTCCAGAGCAACGGTATACAGTTCATGTCATTTGGGGGTAAGTCGCTCCAGCTTGCACAGGCTGGGAAATAGGTCTACTCCAACTGGGCTGCTCCCCTTAGCGGATGGGAGCCCCTCTGAGTCCATTCCCTCTTGAGAACTGGGGGCCTCCATGTGGGAGTGGAAGTGGAAGTTGACAAAATGCCTTCTCTGGCTTTCTGTCTTTGTGATTGGAGTGTTTATTTGTTCTTCATGTGTTTGTGTGTGTCAATGTGGTGTTAATCACGGCAGTCTGTGCTTTGGTTTGTGGGATCCTGTTTGTGATTCGTACATTGTATGTGTGTGAAACAGCACTTGCATTGAGTACTTGAGACGTCTTTGGTCAGTAACGGAGCTTGCATATGATCACACTAGGTATCGTTCCCTCCTGCGTTGTGTTTCAGCTGTGGTGGAACATTGGTTGACATATTCCCTTTCCAATGGGTAGGAATCTGCCCTTTGGTGCCTGGGAACTGCGATCCTGAGAGACCTTTTGGCATTGCATTTGTCTCTCTGCTATTGGATAACACCTGCTGTGATCAGCAGAGCTCTAGTCCATCTTGTAGTCCGCTAAGGTACAAGCAAGTACTTTTTTTTTTTTTTTTTACATTGCATGTCCATCATATTCTACAGATTCTGGTGAAACATGGCATCAAATGAATCATTTTCATATCTCCAAAACCAGTCTATGTAAAATATTCAGTTAGAGAAAGTTTGCTCAGTGAAATCCTTTTGGTTTTCATCATTGTGACCCTGAGAAAACGAGCATATTTCCAGGAGACATGTGGAAGTTCATGAAGCAAATTGAACTTTTCCTAATTTCTTTGCTTTTTCCTTTTTGGCTCTTTCTGCTTCCCAGGTCAGTAGGCATGACAACTGTGGTCGTGATTCCCTATCTTTCAATTTGCATGTTGTTTGTCGTTTTGTTGTTAAAATGAGGGAACGTAGTTCGAAAACACTGAGGATGTTGTTCATCCTCACCCTTTGCTTTGGTCCTCAGGACTGAGAGTTTCTTTTGTGCATGTACTTTTGCGTTTGTTTTGTGTGAAAGTGTTGTGGCTCTGGGAAACTCAAATGTGCTTCCCCAACGCACCCCTTTCAGGTGCATTCTCCAGATTTGGGCCACTTTTAGGGATTAGGCAATTGACATCAACTGCCGAGTTGATGTGTAAATGAGCTCTATTTCACTGAAAGGGAAGCACTTACCAATTCAATACTTCCTCCTCTGGAGAGAATTGGCCTCCATGGATTTCAGGTCCTGATGATCTGGCAAATAGCTAGTACTGAACTGATATCTGGCATGGAAGCTGCCTTAAGCTTCTTGCATTCTGAAGTATAAACCTTCTGCGGTCCCTAGGTTTCTTAGAGATCCAAAAAGACCTTATATCTGTTGCCAATTTGACAGCAAGGACCATAAGTTGAAATGATGACACTTGAAGTCTTTCTAAATGGCCTCTCTAGATTTGGGTAGCATGAAACTTCACCAAGGTAAGTGGCAAGCATTCCTTGACTCTCCGGGTCATTTCAAAGAGGATAGAGGATTGGAACATTGGATGCTGGGCACATCTAAGATTCCCTACCTTTGCCTACTTAGCAGAAGGTCTCAAAAGCATCCGTTTGCAATCAGAAATGCTGGTATGGCATCCAGCTGACAATTGCTTGCTTCTTGGTTTTCACTAAGTGAAGGTGTTAAGGACTTGAGGATTGTAATCGAAATATGTAATTAAAGCTAAGAAACTCATGAAAAGGAACACATTTCAGGATAGAGTAGGAAGGTGGGATAAATGTGTTGAGCCAAAAACCAACATTTGATGCATCATTGGGCTGAAACGAAACTCCACCTCGGGAAATGGATACTGTTATTAAAAATACGTTTTTTTCAAGGCTGGATTGGGTTCCCCTCTGCCAAGAGAACACGTCTACTAGGAATGCTGCTTTCAATAACATGGTATGTGAACTGTCCTTCCTTTAAGGGATCTCGATTTGCTTTTAAGATCTCTTCTCCCTTTGGAGAAGAAAGAAGAATTCTCTTCAAAGGACTGATGAGCTTATTGGACCAGGTGTTTTGAAACATTTTGTTAACTTTGGATTAGTTGCGGGGCCCTTAAGGCAACTCAAGGAGGACTATTTCAGTCGTATATCTGGTATGGAAATTACAGAGAAAACATTGTGAAATGGGGGAGAAGCTTCTCCAATTACACAGGATGGATACATGGCACACCTGTCGATATTCTAGAAAGGGTACAAAGTTTCTGAAATGCAGGTATGCCTTGGGATAATTGGTCAGCCATGCTGACGGTTACATGAGAGCCACTTGATTAAGCTTCCTTCTCAACCCCTTGTCATCCGATCTTTAACCTTGCCTCTTTAAGTGTCTAACAGATAGTTAGGCTGAGGCTTTCCCAAAGTGCTTCAACTTCAAGAAGACTCTTACCAATGCAGTTTTGACAAACTGAGTAAACAGATGCATATGCTACTAACGTTTATGGATTTGCTTTGCAATAATGCTGATTTTGATCTGTGTTCTCCCGTTAAGGGAAGCTCTTCCCCTCAACTTCCTAACAACTTACAACAATTTCTTCCCTTCTGCTTCTGTGTGTCTGGATTACCTGCCAGAACGTCTCCCCCAGAGTGCCACCCTCATGCTGCTTTTCAGGCTTATTCTCCTGGATTCCTTATACAAGTTTATATAAGACTTGGATCAAGACTTGCAACGTGGCATTGCTTCCAACTCAGAATGCACTGTAGGGCTTTGCTTTCCTGCAGCAGGACGTAGCTAGAGTGGTGGTCACCCCATTCCCTGAAAGACTTGGGAAAAGATGAACCAGGAATGGAGGTTGAAAGCAAGTCCCCTAAAACAGAGATCCGCTGCTGAGTTTATGATTAACCACTCTATCCAAATCATACCCACATATTCTCCTCAGGGTTGCAGAGGACCAAAGAAAAGGGGGAATTGTACCATAGCCAGCTGAATGCAGCCCTTCCCAGGCAGCCCTTGCTGTGCACTGTGACCCACTGCCCCGTTACCAGGCAATGGTTACCAGGAGACCACTAATGCCACTGTGACCACACTGCTCAGCCATTGGTGGGCGGTGTAGTGGGCCCCTGCCCCAAGCAAGCCACTGTCTGTCAGCCATCTTTAGTGGGGGCCCTTTGTTAGGCAGCAGTCAGTGGAGTGCTGCCCCTTCAGACCTGGAGCGTGAGGTAAGAGGCAAGTGCCAGCCTTCTCCCCAGCATTCTTCTGCTCACACGGCCTTGGGCCAGCTGGTGTGATGGGGGGCCCAGAGAACAGGCTGGGGGTGTGTCCTGCAGGGCTCCAGAGCCAAGGCCATGAATGCCCACTGGCCCAGACCAGGCCTTGAGGCAGTGTTGAACCTCTACCACACACCGCCACTGTGACCCTAAGTGTATGGCTTACAGTCTGGGGTACCTGACCGCCACTGTTTGGGTGGCCTGAGGAGCATTAAGACCTGTTGGGTCATGTGCACCCGGCTCCCTCAGTGATGACAGCTAGCAAGGGTCTGGGACCTGGCCCTGAGGGAGCCACCAAGGCAGAGCTGCCTCCTCTGGGAGGCATGGGCACGGGTGGGAGGACCCAGACCAGCTCCTGGACAAACCCTCCATGGCAGGAGGACCACCACCCCTCCCAGGGACCCCTTTCTCTTAGGTGGGTCTGGACCTCAGAGGGTGAGTCTTGTGCCTTGGGAACTTGCCCTTTCTTATCACCCAGAGAGTGACATTTGTTTGCTGGAGATTGATAGGAATATTGAGACCTGACTATGACCTGTCCTCAAGAACAAAGGATCTGACAGGGAGAAGTTTTCAATGAACAGCCACACCCCTCCATCACCTTACCTCTAAGAGGGCTTTGCTAAAAGCTTTCAAGGTTGGGGATTACCCGGCATAAGCCACCCATTTCCTTGAATGTCTCAACAACAAATATTTCTCGGCTCCAAAGTCCAATGTTTTGCTGTTGCTTGGCCTCACTGTGCATCGGGCACACATCCTGGCCTTTGGTTACCAATTATAGCGAGCCAGCCAGGAGGTCTGAGCCCATGGTGTGTTGATCTCGATCAGGGGCGTCGCCATTAAAAGTTCCCAGCACATGCCAGAGTACATTTGGCTCCAGGATACTGGCAGGGATTCTCCCTGATATGCAGTGGCTGCCCTACAGCACGAGGCTGCTTGTCTTGGAGACATGTCCAGAGCAACGGTATACAGTTCATGTCATTTGGGGGTAAGTCGCTCCAGCTTGCACAGGCTGGGAAATAGGTCTACTCCAACTGGGCTGCTCCCCTTAGCGGATGGGAGCCCCTCTGAGTCCATTCCCTCTTGAGAACTGGGGGCCTCCATGTGGGAGTGGAAGTGGAAATTGACAAAATGCCTTCTCTGGCTTTCTGTCTTTGTGATTGGAGTGTTTATTTGTTCTTCATGTGTTTGTGTGTGTCAATGTGGTGTTAATCACGGCAGTCTGTGCTTTGGTTTGTGGGATCCTGTTTGTGATTCGTACATTGTAGGTGTGTGAAACAGCACTTGCATTGAGTACTTGAGACGTCTTTGGTCAGTAACGGAGCTTGCATATGATCACACTAGGTATTGTTCCCTCCTGCGTTGTGTTTCAGCTGTGGTGGAACATTGGTTGACATATTCCCTTTCCAATGGGTAGGAATCTGCCCTTTGGTGCCTGGGAACTGCGATCCTGAGAGACCTTTTGGCATTGCATTTGTCTCTCTGCTATTGGATAACACCTGCTGTGATCAGCAGAGCTCTAGTCCATCTTGTAGTCCGCTAAGGGACAAGCAAGTATTTTTTTTTTTTTTTACATTGCATGGCCATCATATTCTACAGATTCTGGTGAAACATGGCATCAAATGAATCATTTTCATACCTCCAAAACCAGTCTATGTAAAATATTCAGTTAGAGAAAGTTTGCTCAGTGAAATCCTTTTGGTTTTCATCATTGTGACCCTGAGAAAACGAGCATATTTCCAGGAGACATGTGGAAGTTAATGAAGCAAATTGAACTTTTCCTAATTTCTTTGCTTTTTCCTTTTTGGCTCTTTCTGCTTCCCAGGTCAGTAGGCATGACAACTGTGGTCCTGATTCCCTATCTTTCAATTTGCATGCTGTTTGTCGTTTTGTTGTTAAAATGAGGGAACGTAGTTCGAAAACACTGAGGATGTTGTTCATCCTCACCCTTTGCTTTGGTCCTCAGGACTGAGAGTTTCTTTTTTGCATGTACTTTTGCGTTTGTTTTGTGTGAAAGTGTTGTGGCTCTGGGAAACTCAAATGTGCTTGCCCAACGCACCCCTTTCAGGTGCATTCTCCAGATTTGGGCCACTTTTAGGGATTAGGCAATTGACATCAACTGCCGAGTTGATGTGTAAATGAGCTCTATTTCACTGAAAGGGAAGCACTTACCAATTCAATACTTCCTCCTCTGGAGAGAATTGGCCTCCATGGATTTCAGGTCCTGATGATCTGGCAAATAGCTAGTACTGAACTGATATCTGGTATGGAAGCTGCCTTAAGCTTCTTGCATTCTGAAGTATAAACCTTCTGCGGTCCCTAGGTTTCTTAGAGATCCAAAGAGACCTTATATCTGTTGCCAATTTGACAGCAAGGACCATAAGTTGAAATGATGACACTTGAAGTCTTTCTACATGGCCTCTCTAGATTTGGGTAGCATGAAACTTCACCAAGGTAAGTGGCAAGCATTCCTTGACTCTCCGGGTCATTTCAAAGAGGATAGAGGATTGGAACATTGGATGCTGGGCACATCTAAGATTCCCTACCTTTGCCTACTTAGCAGAAGGTCTCAAAAGCATCCGTTTGCAATCAGAAATGCTGGTATGGCATCCAGCTGACAATTGCTTGCTTCTTGGTTTTCACTAAGTGAAGGTGTTAAGGACTTGAGGATTGTAATTGAAATATGTAATTAAAGCTAAGAAACTCATGAAAAGGAACACATTTCAGGATAGAGTAGGAAGGTGGGATAAATGTGTTGAGCCAAAAACCAACATTTGATGCATCATTGGGCTGAAACGAAACTCCACCTCGGGAAATGGATACTGTTATTAAAAATACGTTTTTTTCAAGGCTGGATTGGGTTCCCCTCTGCCAAGAGAACACGTCTACTAGGAATGCTGCTTTCAATAACATGGTATGTGAACTGTCCTTCCTTTAAGGGATCTCGATTTGCTTTTAAGATCTCTTCTCCCTTTGGAGAAGAAAGAAGAATTCTCTTCAAAGGACTGATGAGCTTATTGGACCAGGTGTTTTGAAACATTTTGTTAACTTTGGATTAGTTGCGGGGCCCTTAAGGCAACTCAAGGAGGACTATTTCAGTCGTATATCTGGTATGGAAATTACAGAGAAAACATTGTGAAATGGGGGAGAAGCTTCTCCAATTACACAGGATGGATACATGGCACACCTGTCGATATTCTAGAAAGGGTACAAAGTTTCTGAAATGCAGGTATGCCTTGGGATAATTGGTCAGCCATGCTGACGGTTACATGAGAGCCACTTGATTAAGCTTCCTTCTCAACCCCTTGTCATCCGATCTTTAACCTTGCCTCTTTAAGTGTCTAACAGATAGTTAGGCTGAGGCTTTCCCAAAGTGCTTCAACTTCAAGAAGACTCTTACCAATGCAGTTTTGACAAACTGAGTAAACAGATGCATATGCTACTAACGTTTATGGATTTGCTTTGCAATAATGCTGATTTTGATCTGTGTTCTCCCGTTAAGGGAAGCTCTTCCCCTCAACTTCCTAACAACTTACAACAATTTCTTCCCTTCTGCTTCTGTGTGTCTGGATTACCTGCCAGAACGTCTCCCACAGAGTGCCACCCTCATGCTGCTTTTCAGGCTTATTCTCCTGGATTCCTTATACAAGTTTATATAAGACTTGGATCAAGACTTGCAACGTGGCATTGCTTCCAACTCAGAATGCACTGTAGGGCTTTGCTTTCCTGCAGCAGGACGTAGCTAGAGTGGTGGTCACCCCATTCCCTGAAAGACTTGGGAAAAGATGAACCAGGAATGGAGGTTGAAAGCAAGTCCCCTAAAACAGAGATCCGCTGCTGAGTTTATGATTAACCACTCTATCCAAATCATACCCACATATTCTCCTCAGGGTTGCAGAGGACCAAAGAAAAGGGGGAATTGTACCATAGCCAGCTGAATGCAGCCCTTCCCAGGCAGCCCTTGCTGTGCACTGTGACCCACTGCCCCGTTACCAGGCAATGGTTACCAGGAGACCACTAATGCCACTGTGACCACACTGCTCAGCCATTGGTGGGCAGTGTAGTGGGCCCCTGCCCCAAGCAAGCCACTGTCTGTCAGCCATCTTTAGTGGGGGCCCTTTGTTAGGCAGCAGTCAGTGGAGTGCTGCCCCTTCAGACCTGGAGCGTGAGGTAAGAGGCAAGTGCCAGCCTTCTCCCCAGCATTCTTCTGCTCACACGGCCTTGGGCCAGCTGGTGTGATGGGGGGCCCAGAGAACAGGCTGGGGGTGTGTCCTGCAGGGCTCCAGAGCCAAGGCCATGAATGCCCACTGGCCCAGACCAGGCCTTGAGGCAGTGTTGAACCTCTACCACACACCGCCACTGTGACCCTAAGTGTATGGCTTACAGTCTGGGGTACCTGACCGCCACTGTTTGGGTGGCCTGAGGAGCATTAAGACCTGTTGGGTCATGTGCACCCGGCTCCCTCAGTGATGACAGCTAGCAAGGGTCTGGGACCTGGCCCTGAGGGAGCCACCAAGGCAGAGCTGCCTCCTCTGGGAGGCATGGGCACGGGTGGGAGGACCCAGACCAGCTCCTGGACAAACCCTCCATGGCAGGAGGACCACCACCCCTCCCAGGGACCCCTTTCTCTTAGGTGGGTCTGGACCTCAGAGGGTGAGTCTTGTGCCTTGGGAACTTGCCCTTTCTTATCACCCAGAGAGTGACATTTGTTTGCTGGAGATTGATAGGAATATTGAGACCTGACTATGACCTGTCCTCAAGAACAAAGGATCTGACAGGGAGAAGTTTTCAATGAACAGCCACACCCCTCCATCACCTTACCTCTAAGAGGGCTTTGCTAAAAGCTTTCAAGGTTGGGGATTACCCGGCATAAGCCACCCATTTCCTTGAATGTCTCAACAACAAATATTTCTCGGCTCCAAAGTCCAATGTTTTGCTGTTGCTTGGCCTCACTGTGCATCGGGCACACATCCTGGCCTTTGGTTACCAATTATAGCGAGCCAGCCAGGAGGTCTGAGCCCATGGTGTGTTGATCTCGATCAGGGGCGTCGCCATTAAAAGTTCCCAGCACATGCCAGAGTACATTTGGCTCCAGGATACTGGCAGGGATTCTCCCTGATATGCAGTGGCTGCCCTACAGCACGAGGCTGCTTGTCTTGGAGACATGTCCAGAGCAACGGTATACAGTTCATGTCATTTGGGGGTAAGTCGCTCCAGCTTGCACAGGCTGGGAAATAGGTCTACTCCAACTGGGCTGCTCCCCTTAGCGGATGGGAGCCCCTCTGAGTCCATTCCCTCTTGAGAACTGGGGGCCTCCATGTGGGAGTGGAAGTGGAAATTGACAAAATGCCTTCTCTGGCTTTCTGTCTTTGTGATTGGAGTGTTTATTTGTTCTTCATGTGTTTGTGTGTGTCAATGTGGTGTTAATCACGGCAGTCTGTGCTTTGGTTTGTGGGATCCTGTTTGTGATTCGTACATTGTAGGTGTGTGAAACAGCACTTGCATTGAGTACTTGAGACGTCTTTGGTCAGTAACGGAGCTTGCATATGATCACACTAGGTATTGTTCCCTCCTGCGTTGTGTTTCAGCTGTGGTGGAACATTGGTTGACATATTCCCTTTCCAATGGGTAGGAATCTGCCCTTTGGTGCCTGGGAACTGCGATCCTGAGAGACCTTTTGGCATTGCATTTGTCTCTCTGCTATTGGATAACACCTGCTGTGATCAGCAGAGCTCTAGTCCATCTTGTAGTCCGCTAAGGGACAAGCAAGTATTTTTTTTTTTTTTTTACATTGCATGGCCATCATATTCTACAGATTCTGGTGAAACATGGCATCAAATGAATCATTTTCATACCTCCAAAACCAGTCTATGTAAAATATTCAGTTAGAGAAAGTTTGTTCAGTGAAATCCTTTTGGTTTTCATCATTGTGACCCTGAGAAAACGAGCATATTTCCAGGAGACATGTGGAAGTTAATGAAGCAAATTGAACTTTTCCTAATTTCTTTGCTTTTTCCTTTTTGGCTCTTTCTGCTTCCCAGGTCAGTAGGCATGACAACTGTGGTCCTGATTCCCTATCTTTCAATTTGCATACTGTTTGTCGTTTTGTTGTTAAAATGAGGGAACGTAGTTCGAAAACACTGAGGATGTTGTTCATCCTCACCCTTTGCTTTGGTCCTCAGGACTGAGAGTTTCTTTTTTGCATGTACTTTTGCGTTTGTTTTGTGTGAAAGTGTTGTGGCTCTGGGAAACTCAAATGTGCTTCCCCAACGCACCCCTTTCAGGTGCATTCTCCAGATTTGGGCCACTTTTAGGGATTAGGCAATTGACATCAACTGCCGAGTTGATGTGTAAATGAGCTCTATTTCACTGAAAGGGAAGCACTTACCAATTCAATACTTCCTCCTCTGGAGAGAATTGGCCTCCATGGATTTCAGGTCCTGATGATCTGGCAAATAGCTAGTACTGAACTGATATCTGGCATGGAAGCTGCCTTAAGCTTCTTGCATTCTGAAGTATAAACCTTCTGCGGTCCCTAGGTTTCTTAGAGATCCAAAGAGACCTTATATCTGTTGCCAATTTGACAGCAAGGACCATAAGTTGAAATGATGACACTTGAAGTCTTTCTACATGGCCTCTCTAGATTTGGGTAGCATGAAACTTCACCAAGGTAAGTGGCAAGCATTCCTTGACTCTCCGGGTCATTTCAAAGAGGATAGAGGATTGGAACATTGGATGCTGGGCACATCTAAGATTCCCTACCTTTGCCTACTTAGCAGAAGGTCTCAAAAGCATCCGTTTGCAATCAGAAATGCTGGTATGGCATCCAGCTGACAATTGCTTGCTTCTTGGTTTTCACTAAGTGAAGGTGTTAAGGACTTGAGGATTGTAATCGAAATATGTAATTAAAGCTAAGAAACTCATGAAAAGGAACACATTTCAGGATAGAGTAGGAAGGTGGGATAAATGTGTTGAGCCAAAAACCAACATTTGATGCATCATTGGGCTGAAACGAAACTCCACTTCGGGAAATGGATACTGTTATTAAAAATACGTTTTTTTCAAGGCTGGATTGGGTTCCCCTCTGCCAAGAGAACACGTTTACTTGGAATGCTGCTTTCAATACCATGGTATGTGAACTGTCCTGCCTTTAAGGGATCTCGATTTGCTTTTAAGATCTCTTCTCCCTTTGGAGAAGAAAGAAGAATTCTCTTCAAAGGACTGATGAGCTTATTGGACCAGGTGTTTTGAAACATTTTGTTAACTTTGGATTAGTTGCGGGGCCCTTAAGGCAACTCAAGGAGGACTATTTCAGTCGTATATCTGGTATGGAAATTACAGAGAAAACATTGTGAAATGGGGGAGAAGCTTCTCCAATTACACAGGATGGATACATGGCACACCTGTCGATATTCTAGAAAGGGTACAAAGTTTCTGAAATGCTGGTATGCCTTGGGATAATCGGTTAGCCATGCTGACGGTTACATGAGAGCCACTTGATTAAGCTTCCTTCTCAACCCCTTGTCATGCGATCTTTAACCTTGCCTCTTTAAGTGTCTAACAGATAGTTAGGCTGAGGCTTTCCCAAAATGCTTCAACTTCAAGAAGACTCTTACCAATGCAGTTTTGACAAACTGAGTATACAGATGCATATGCTACTAACGTTTATGGATTTGCTTTGCAATAATGCTGATTTTGATCTGTGTTCTCCCGTTAAGGGAAGCTCTTCCCCTCAACTTCCTAACAACTTACAACAATTTCTTCCCTTCTGCTTCTGTGTGTCTGGATTACCTGCCAGAACGTCTCCCCCAGAGTGCCACCCTTACACTGCTTTTCAGGCTTATTCTCCTGGATTCCTTATACAAGTTTATATAAGACTTGGATCAAGACTTGCAACGTGGCATTGCTTCCAACTCAGAATGCACTGTAGGGCTTTGCTTTCCTGCAGCAGGACGTAGCTAGAGTGGTGGTCACCCCATTCCCTGAAAGACTTGGGAAAAGATGAACCAGGAATGGAGGTTGAAAGCAAGTCCCTAAAACAGAGATCTGCTGCTGAGTTTATGATTAACCACTCTATCCAAATCATACCCACATATTCTCCTCAGGGTTGCAGAGGACCAAAGAAAAGGGGGAATTGTACCATAGCCAGCTGAATGCAGCCCTTCCCAGGCAGCCCTTGCTGTGCACTGTGACCCACTGCCCCGTTACCAGGCAATGGTTACCAGGAGACCACTAATGCCACTGTGACCACCCTGCTCAGCCATTGGTGGGCAGTGTAGTGGGCCCCTGCCCCAAGCAAGCCACTGTCTGTCAGCCATCTTTAGTGGGGGCCCTTTGTTAGGCAGCAGTCAGTGGAGTGCTGCCCCTTCAGACCTGGAGCGTGAGGTAAGAGGCAAGTGCCAGCCTTCTCCCCAGCATTCTTCTGCTCACACGGCCTTGGGCCAGCTGGTGTGATGGGGGGCCCAGAGAACAGGCTGGGGGTGTGTCCTGCAGGGCTCCAGAGCCAAGGCCATGAATGCCCACTGGCCCAGAACAGGCCTTGAGGCAGTGTTGAACCTCTACCACACACCGCCACTGTCACCCTAAGGGTATGGCTTACAGTCTGGGGTACCTGACCGCCAATGTTTGGGTGGCCTGAGGAGCATTAAGACCTGTTGGGTCATGTGCACCCGGCTCCCTCAGTGATGACAGCCAGCAAGGGTCTTGGACCTGGCCCTGAGGGAGCCACCAAGGCAGAGCTGCCTCCTCTGGGAGGCATGGGCACGGGTGGGAGGACCCAGACCAGCTCCTGGACAAACCCTCCATGGCAGGAGGACCACCACCCCTCCCAGGGACCCCTTTCTCTTAGGTGGGTCTGGACCTCAGAGGTTGAGTCTTGTGCCTTGGGAACTTGCCCTTTCTTATCACCCAGAGAGTGACATTTGTTTGCTGGAGATTGATAGGAATATTGAGACCTGACTATGACCTGTCCTCAAGAACAAAGGATCTGACAGGGAGAAGTTTTCAACGAACAGCCACACCCCTCCATCACCTTACCTCTAAGAGGGCTTTGCTAAAAGCTTTCAAGGTTGGGGATTACCCTGCATAAGCCACCCATTTCCTTGAATGTCTCAACAACAAATATTTCTCGGCTCCAAAGTCCAATGTTTTGCTGTTGCTTGGCCTCACTGTGCATCGGGCACACATCCTGGCCTTTGGTTACCAATTATAGCGAGCCAGCCAGGAGGTCTGAGCCCATGGTGTGTTGATCTCGATCAGGGGCGTCGCCATTTATACTTCCCAGCACATGACAGAGTACATTTGGCTCCAGGATACTGGCAGGGATTCTCCCTGATATGCAGTGGCTGCCCTACAGCATGAGGCTGCTTGTCTTGGAGACATGTCCAGAGCAACGGTATACAGTTCATGTCATTTGGGGGTAAGTCGCTCCAGCTTGCACAGGCTGGGAAATAGGTCTACTCCAACTGGGCTGCTCCCCTTAGCGGATGGGAGCCCCTCTGAGTCCATTCCCTCTTGAGAACTGGGGGCCTCCATGTGGGAGTGGAAGTGGAAGTTGACAAAATGCCTTCTCTGGCTTTCTGTCTTTGTGATTGGAGTGTTTATTTGTTCTTCATGTGTTTGTGTGTGTCAATGTGGTGTTAATCACGGCAGTCTGTGCTTTGGTTTGTGGGATCCTGTTTGTGATTCGTACATTGTAGGTGTGTGAAACAGCACTTGCATTGAGTACTTCAGACGTCTTTGGTCAGTAACGGAGCTTGCATATGATCACACTAGGTATTGTTCCCTCCTGCGTTGTGTTTCAGCTGTGGTGGAACATTGGTTGACACATTCCCTTTCCAATGGGTGGGAATCTCCCCTTTGGTGCATGGGAACTGCGATCCTGAGAGACCTTTTGGCATTGCATTTGTCTCTCTGCTATTGGATAACACCTGCTGTGATCAGCAGAGCTCTAGTCCATCTTGTAGTCCACTAAGGGACAAGCAAGTATTTTTTTTTTTTTTTACATTGCATGGCCAGCATATTCTACAGATTCTGGTGAAACATGGCATCAAATGAATCATTTTCATACCTCCAAAACCAGTCTATGTAAAATATTCAGTTAGAGAAAGTTTGCTCAGTGAAATCCTCTTGGTTTTCATCATTGTGACCCTGAGAAAACGAGCATATTTCCAGGAGACATGTGGAAGTTCATGAAGCAAATTGAACTTTTCCTAATTTCTTTGCTTTTTCCTTTTTGGCTCTTTCTGCTTCCCAGGTCAGTAGGCATGACAACTGTGGTCCTGATTCCCTATCTTTCAATTTGCATGTTGTTTGTCGTTTTGTTGTTAAAATGAGGGAACGTACTTCGAAAACACTGAGGATGTTGTTCATCCTCACCCTTTGCTTTGGTCGTCAGGACTGAGAGTTTCTTTTTTGCATGTACTTTTGCGTTTGTTTTGTGTGAAAGTGTTGTGGCTCTGGGAAACTCAAATATGCTTCCCCAATGCACCCCTTTCTGGTGCATTCTCCAGATTTGGGCCACTTTTAGGGATTAGGCAATTGACATCAACTGCCGAGTTGATGTGTAAATGAGCTCTATTTCACTGAAAGGGAAGCACTTACCAATTCAATACTTCCTCCTCTGGAGAGAATTGGCCTCCATGGATTTCAGGTCCTGATGATCTGGCAAATAGCTAGTACTGAACTGATATCTGGCATGGAAGCTGCCTTAAGCTTCTTGCATTCTGAAGTATAAACCTTCTGCGGTCCCTAGGTTTCTTAGAGATCCAAAAAGACCTTATATCTGTTGCCAATTTGACAGCAAGGACCATAGGATGAAATGATGACACTTGAAGTCTTTCTAAAGGGCCTCTCTAGATTTGGGTAGCATGAAACTTCACCAAGGTAAGTGGCAAGCATTCCTTGACTCTCCGGGTCATTTCAAAGAGGATAGAGGATTGGAACATTGGATGCTGGGCACATCTAAGATTCCCTACCTTTGCCTACTTAGCAGAAGGTCTCAAAAGCATCCGTTTGCAATCAGCAATGCTGGTATGGCATCCAGCTGACAATTGCTTGCTTCTTGGTTTTCACTAAGTGAAGGTGTTAAGGACTTGAGGATTGTAATCGAAATATGTAATTAAAGCTAAGAAACTCATGAAAAGGAACACATTTCAGGATAGAGTAGGAAGGTGGGATAAATGTGTTGAGCCAAAAACCAACATTTGATGCATCATTGGGCTGAAACGAAACTCCACTTCGGGAAATGGATACTGTTATTAAAAATACGTTTTTTTCAAGGCTGGATTGGGTTCCCCTCTGCCAAGAGAACACGTTTACTTGGAATGCTGCTTTCAATACCATGGTATGTGAACTGTCCTGCCTTTAAGGGATCTCGAATTGCTTTTAAGATCTCTTCTCACTTTGGAGAAGAAAGACGAATTCTCTTCAAAGGACTGATGAGCTTATTGGACCAGGTGTTTTGAAACATTTTGTTAACTTTGGATTAGTTGCGGGGCCCTTAAGGCAACTCAAGGAGGACTATTTCAGTCGTATATCTGGTATGGAAATTACAGAGAAAACATTGTGAAATGGGGGAGAAGCTTCTCCAATTACACAGGATGGATACATGGCACACCTGTCGATATTCTAGAAAGGGTACAAAGTTTCTGAAATGCTGGTATGCCTTGGGATAATCGGTTAGCCATGCTGACGGTTACATGAGAGCCACTTGATTAAGCTTCCTTCTCAACCCCTTGTCATCCGATCTTTAACCTTGCCTCTTTAAGTGTCTAACAGATAGTTAGGCTGAGGCTTTCCCAAAATGCTTCAACTTCAAGAAGACTCTTACCAATGCAGTTTTGACAAACTGAGTAAACAGATGCATATGCTACTAACGTTTATGGATTTGCTTTGCAATAATGCTGATTTTGATCTGTGTTCTCCCGTTAAGGGAAGCTCTTCCCCTCAACTTCCTAACAACTTACAACAATTTCTTCCCCTCTGCTTCTGTGTATCTGGATTACCTGCCAGAACATCTCCCCCAGAGTGCCACCCTTACACTGCTTTTCAGGCTTATTCTCCTGGATTCCTTATACAAGTTTATATAAGACTTGGATCAAGACTTGCAACGTGGCATTGCTTCCAACTCAGAATGCACTGTAGGGCTTTGCTTTCCTGCAGCAGGACGTAGCTAGAGTGGTGGTCACCCCATTCCCTGAAAGACTTGGGAAAAGATGAACCAGGAATGGAGGTTGAAAGCAAGTCCCCTAAAACAGAGATCCGCTGCTGAGTTTATGATTAACCACTCTATCCAAATCATACCCACATATTCTCCTCAGGGTTGCAGAGGACCAAAGAAAAGGGGGAATTGTACCATAGCCAGCTGAATGCAGCCCTTCCCAGGCAGCCCTTGCTGTGCACTGTGACCCACTGCCCCGTTACCAGGCAATGGTTACCAGGAGACTACTAATGCCACTGTGACCACCCTGCTCAGCCATTGGTGGGCAATGTAGTGGGCCCCTGCCCCAAGCAAGCCACTGTCTGTCAGCCATCTTTAGTGGGGGCCCTTTGTTAGGCAGCAGTCAGTGGAGTGCTGCCCCTTCAGACCTGGAGCGTGAGGTAAGAGGCAAGTGCCAGCCTTCTCCCCAGCATTCTTCTGCTCACACGGCCTTGGGCCAGCTGGTGTGATGGGGGGCCAAGAGAACAGGCTGGGGGTGTGTCCTGCAGGGCTCCAGAGCCAAGGCCATGAATGCCCACTGGCTTAGAACAGGCCTTGAGGCAGTGTTGAACCTCTACCACACACCGCCACTGTGACCCTAAGGGTATGGCTTACAGTCTGGGGTACCTGACGGCCACTGTTTGGGTGGCCTGAGGAGCATTAAGACCTGTTGGGTCATGTGCACCCGGCTCCCTCAGTGATGACAGCCAGCAAGGGTCTTGGACCTGGCCCTGAGGGAGCCACCAAGGCAGAGCTGCCTCCTCTGGGAGGCATGGGCACGGGTGGGAGGACCCAGACCAGCTCCTGGACAAACCCTCCATGGCAGGAGGACCACCACCCCTCCCAGGGACCCCTTTCTCTTAGGTGGGTCTGGACCTCAGAGGGTGAGTCTTGTGCCTTGGGAACTTGCCCTTTCTTATCACCCAGAGAGTGACATTTGTTTGCTGGAGATTGACAGGAATATTGAGACCTGACTATGACCTGTCCTCAAGAACAAAGGATCTGACAGGGAGAAGTTTTCAATGAACAGCCACACCCCTCCATCACCTTACCTCTAAGAGGGCTTTGCTAAAAGCTTTCAAGGTTGGGGATTACCCTGCATAAGCCACCCATTTCCTTCAATGTCTCAACAACAAATATTTCTCGGCTCCAAAGTCCAATGTTTTGTTGTTGCTTGGCCTCACTGTGCGTCGGGCACACATCCTGGCCTTTGGTTACCAATTATAGCGAGCCAGCCAGGAGGTCTGAGCCCATGGTGTGTTGATCTCGATCAGGGGCGTCCCCATTTATAGTTGCCAGCACATGACAGAGTACATTTGGCTCCAGGATACTGGCAGGGATTCTCCCTGATATGCAGTGGCTGCCCTACAGCATGAGGCTGCTTGTCTTGGAGACATGTCCAGAGCAACGGTATACAGTTCATGTCATTTGGGGGTAAGTCGCTCCAGCTTGCACAGGCTGGGAAATAGGTCTACTCCAACTGGGCTGCTCCCCTTAGCGGATGGGAGCCCCTCTGAGTCCATTCCCTCTTGAGAACTGGGGGCCTCCATGTGGGAGTGGAAGTGGAAGTTGACAAAATGCCTTCTCTGGCTTTCTGTCTTTGTGATTGGAGTGTTTATTTGTTCTTCATGTGTTTGTGTGTGTCAATGTGGTGTTAATCACGGCAGTCTGTGCTTTGGTTTGTGGGATCCTGTTTGTGATTCGTACATTGTAGGTGTGTGAAACAGCACTTGCATTGAGTACTTGAGACGTCTTTGGTCAGTAACGGAGCTTGCATATGATCACACTAGGTATCGTTCCCTCCTGCGTTGTGTTTCAGCTGTGGTGGAACATTCGTTGACATATTCCCTTTCCAATGGGTAGGAATCTCCCCTTTGGTGCATGGGAACTGCGATCCTGAGAGACCTTTTGGCATTGCATTTGTCTCTCTGCTATTGGATAACACCTGCTGTGATCAGCAGAGCTCTAGTCCATCTTGTAGTCCGCTAAGGGACAAGCAAGTATTTTTTTTTTTTTTTTTACATTGCATGGCCAGCATATTCTACAGATTCTGGTGAAACATGGCATCAAATGAATCATTTTCATACCTCCAAAACCAGTCTATGTAAAATATTCAGTTAGAGAAAGTTTGTTCAGTGAAATCCTTTTGGTTTTCATCATTGTGACCCTGAGAAAACGAGCATATTTCCAGGAGACATGTGGAAGTTAATGAAGCAAATTGAACTTTTCCTAATTTCTTTGCTTTTTCCTTTTTGGCTCTTTCTGCTTCCCAGGTCAGTAGGCATGACAACTGTGGTCTTGATTCCCTATCTTTCAATTTGCATGTTGTTTGTCGTTTTGTTGTGAAAATGAGGGAACATAGTTCGAAAACACTGAGGATGTTGTTCATCCTCACCCTTTGCTTTGGTCGTCAGGACTGAGAGTTTCTTTTTTGCATGTACTTTTGCGTTTGTTTTGTGTGAAAGTGTTGTGGCTCTGGGAAACTCAAATGTGCTTCCCCAACGCACCCCTTTCTGGTGCATTCTCCAGATTTGGGCCACTTTTAGGGATTAGGCAATTGACATCAACTGCCGAGTTGATGTGTAAATGAGCTCTATTTCACTGAAAGGGAAGCACTTACCAATTCAATACTTCCTCCTCTGGAGAGAATTGGCCTCCATGGATTTCAGGTCCTGATGATCTGGCAAATAGCTAGTACTGAACTGATATCTGGCATGGAAGCTGCCTTAAGCTTCTTGCATTCTGAAGTATAAACCTTCTGCGGTCCCTAGGTTTCTTAGAGATCCAAAAAGACCTTATATCTGTTGCCAATTTGACAGCAAGGACCATAGGATGAAATGATGACACTTGAAGTCTTTCTAAAGGGCCTCTCTAGATTTGGGTAGCATGAAACTTCACCAAGGTAAGTGGCAAGCATTCCTTGACTCTCCGGGTCATTTCAAAGAGGATAGAGGATTGGAACATTGGATGCTGGGCACATCTAAGATTCCCTACCTTTGCCTACTTAGCAGAAGGTCTCAAAAGCATCCGATTGCAATCAGAAATGCTGGTATGGCATCCAGCTGACAATTGCTTGCTTCTTGGTTTTCACTAAGTGAAGGTGTTAAGGACTTGAGGATTGTAATCGAAATATGTAATTAAAGCTAAGAAACTCATGAAAAGGAACACATTTCAGGATAGAGTAGGAAGGTGGGATAAATGTGTTGAGCCAAAAACCAACATTTGATGCATCATTGGGCTGAAACGAAACTCCACTTTGGGAAATGGATACTGTTATTAAAAATACGTTTTTTTCAAGGCTGGATTGGGTTCCCCTCTGCCAAGAGAACACGTTTACTTGGAATGCTGCTTTCAATAACATGGTATGTGAACTGTCCTGCCTTTAAGGGATCTCGATTTGCTTTTAAGATCTCTTCTCACTTTGGAGAAGAAAGACGAATTCTCTTCAAAGGACTGATGAGCTTATTGGACCATGTGTTTTGAAATAGTTTGTTAACTTTGGATTAGTTGCGGGGCCCTTAAGGCAACTCAAGGAGGACTATTTCAGTCGTATATCTGGTATGGAAATTACAGAGAAAACATTGTGAAATGGGGGAGAAGCTTCTCCAATTACACAGGATGGATACATGGCACACCTGTCGATATTCTAGAAAGGGTACAAAGTTTCTGAAATGCAGGTATGCCTTGGGATAATCGGTTAGCCATGCTGACGGTTACATGAGAGCCACTTGATTAAGCTTCCTTCTCAACCCCTTGTCATCCGATCTTTAACCTTGCCTCTTTAAGTGTCTAACAGATAGTTAGGCTGAGGCTTTCCCAAAATGCTTCAACTTCAAGAAGACTCTTACCAATGCAGTTTTGACAAACTGAGTAAACAGATGCATATGCTACTAACGTTTATGGATTTGCTTTGCAATAATGCTGATTTTGATCTGTGTTCTCCCGTTAAGGGAAGCTCTTCCCCTCAACTTCCTAACAACTTACAACAATTTCTTCCCTTCTGCTTCTGTGTGTCTGGATTACCTGCCAGAACGTCTCCCCCAGAGTGCCACCCTCACGCTGCTTTTCAGGCTTATTCTCCTGGATTCCTTATACAAGTTTATATAAGACTTGGATGAAGACTTGCAACGTGGCATTGCTTCCAACTCAGAATGCACTGTAGGGCTTTGCTTTCCTGCAGCAGGACGTAGCTAGAGTGGTGGTCACCCCATTCCCTGAAAGACTTGGGAAAAGATGAACCAGGAATGGAGGTTGAAAGCAAGTCCCCTAAAACAGAGATCCGCTGCGGAGTTTATGATTAACCACTCTATACAAATCATACCCATATATTCTCCTTAGGGTTGCAGAGGACCAAAGAAAAGGGGGAATTGTACCATAGCCATCTGAATGCAGCACTTCCCAGGCAGCCCTTGCTGTGCACTGTGACCCACTGCCCCGTTACCAGGCAATGGTTACCAGGAGACCACTAATGCCACTGTGACCACCCTGCTCAGCCATTGGTGGGCAGTGTAGTGGGCCCCTGCCCCAAGCAAGCCACTGTCTGTCAGCCATCTTTAGTGGGGGCCCTTTGTTAGGCAGCAGTCAGTGGAGTGCTGCCCCTTCAGACCTGGAGCGTGAGGTAAGAGGCAAGTGCCAGCCTTCTCCCCAGCATTCTTCTGCTCACACGGCCTTGGGCCAGCTGGTGTGATGGGGGGCCCAGAGAACAGGCTGGGGGTGTGTCCTGCAGGGCTCCAGAGCCAAGGCCATGAATGCCCACTGGCCCAGACCAGGCCTTGAGGCAGTGTTGAACCTCTACCACACACTGCCACTGTCACCCTAAGGGTATGGCTTACAGTCTGGGGTACCTGACCGCCACTGTTTGGGTGGCCTGAGGAGCATTAAGACCTGTTGGGTCATGTGCACCCGGCTCCCTCAGTGATGACAGCCAGCAAGGGTCTTGGACCTGGCCCTGAGGGAGCCACCAAGGCAGAGCTGCCTCCTCTGTGAGGCATGGGCACTGGTGGGAGGACCCAGACCAGCTCCTGGACAAACCCTCCATGGCAGGAGGACCACCACCCCTCCCAGGGACCCCTTTCTCTTAGGTGGGTCTGAACCTCAGAGGGTGAGTCTTGTGCCTTGGGACCTTGCCCTTTCTTATCACCCAGAGAGTGACATTTGTTTGCTGGAGATTGATAGGAATATTGAGACCTGACTATGACCTGTCCTCAAGAACAAAGGATCTGACAGGGAGAAGTTTTCAATGAACAGCCACACCCCTCCATCACCATACCTCTAAGAGGGCTTTGCTAAAAGCTTTCAAGGTTGGGGATTACCCTGCATAAGCCACCCATTTCCTTGAATGTCTCAACAACAAATATTTCTCGGCTCCAAAGTCCAATGTTTTGCTGTTGCTTGGCCTCACTGTGCGTCGGGCACACATCCTGGCCTTTGGTTACCAATTATAGCGAGCCAGCCAGGAGGTCTGTGCCCATGGTGTGTTGATCTCGATCAGGGGCGTCGCCATTTATAGTTCCCAGCACATGCCAGAGTACATTTGGCTCCAGGATACTGGCAGGGATTCTCCCTGATATGCACTGGCTGCCCTACAGCACGAGGCTGCTTGTCTTGGAGACATGTCCAGAGCAACGGTATACAGTTCATGTCATTTGGGGGTAAGTCGCTCCAGCTTGCACAGGCTGGGAAATAGGTCTACTCCAACTGGGCTGCTCCCCTTAGCGGATGTGAGCCCCTCTCAGTCCATTCCCTCTTGAGAACTGGGGGCCTCCATGTGGGAGTGGAAGTGGAAGTTGACAAAATGCCTTCTCTGGCTTTCTGTCTTTGTGATTGGAGTGTTTATTTGTTCTTCATGTGTTTGTGTGTGTCAATGTGGTGTTAATCACGGCAGTCTGTGCTTTGGTTTGTGGGATCCTGTTTGTGATTCGTACATTGTAGGTGTGTGAAACAGCACTTGCATTGAGTACTTGAGACGTCTTTGGTCAGTAACGGAGCTTGCATATGATCACACTAGGTATCGTTCCCTCCTGCGTTGTGTTTCAGCTGTGGTGGAACATTGGTTGACATATTCCCTTTCCAATGGGTAGGAATCTCCCCTTTGGTGCATGGGAACTGCGATCCTGAGAGACCTTTTGGCATTGCATTTGTCTCTCTGCTATTGGATAACACCTGCTGTGATCAGCAGAGATCTAGTCCATCTTGTAGTCCGCTAAGGGATAAGCAAGTATTTTTTTTTTTTTTTTACATTGCATGGCCAGCATATTCTACAGATTCTGGTGAAACATGGCATCAAATGAATCATTTTCATATCTCCAAAACCAGTCTATGTAAAATATTCAGTTAGAGAAAGTTTGCTCAGTGAAATCCTTTTGGTTTTCATCATTGTGACCCTGAGAAAATGAGCATATTTCCAGGAGACATGTGGAAGTTAATGAAGCAAATTGAACTTTTCCTAATTTCTTTGCTTTTTCCTTTTTGGCTCTTTCTGCTTCCCAGGTCAGTAGGCATGACAACTGTGGTCCTGATTCCCTACCTTTCAATTTGCATGTTGTTTGTCGTTTTGTTGTTAAAATGAGGGAACGTACTTCGAAAACACTGAGGATGTTGTTCATCCTCACCCTTTGCTTTGGTCCTCAGGACTGAGAGTTTCTTTTTTGCATGTACTTTTGCGTTTGTTTTGTGTGAAAGTGTTGTGGCTCTGGGAAATTCAAATGTGCTTCCCCAACGCACCCCTTTCAGGTGCATTCTCCAGATTTGGGCCACTTTTAGGGATTAGGCAATTGACATCAACTGCCGAGTTGATGTGTAAATGAGCTCTATTTCACTGAAAGGGAAGCACTTACCAATTCAATACTTCCTCCTCTGGAGAGAATTGGCCTCCATGGATTTCAGGTCCTGATGATCTGGCAAATAGCTAGTACTGAACTGATATCTGGCATGGAAGCTGCCTTAAGCTTCTTGCATTCTGAAGTATAAACCTTCTGCGGTCCCTAGGTTTCTTAGAGATCCAAAAAGACCTTATATCTGTTGCCAATTTGACAGCAAGGACCATAAGTTGAAATGATGACACTTGAAGTCTTTCTAAATGGCCTCTCTAGATTTGGGTAGCATGAAACTTCACCAAGGTAAGTGGCAAGCATTCCTTGACTCTCCGGGTCATTTCAAAGAGGATAGAGGATTGGAACATTGGATGCTGGGCACATCTAAGATTCCCTACCTTTGCCTACTTAGCAGAAGGTCTCAAAAGCATCCGTTTGCAATCAGAAATGCTGGTATGGCATCCAGCTGACAATTGCTTGCTTCTTGGTTTTCACTAAGTGAAGGTGTTAAGGACTTGAGGATTGTAATCGAAATATGTAATTAAAGCTAAGAAACTCATGAAAAGGAACACATTTCAGGATAGAGTAGGAAGGTGGGATAAATGTGTTGAGCCAAAAACCAACATTTGATGCATCATTGGGCTGAAACGAAACTCCACTTCGGGAAATGGATACTGTTATTAAAAATACGGTTTTTTCAAGGCTGGATTGGGTTCCCCTCTGCCAAGAGAACACGTTTACTTGGAATGCTGCTTTCAATAACATGGTATGTGAACTGTCCTGCCTTTAAGGGATCTCGATTTGCTTTTTAGATCTCTTCTCACTTTGGAGAAGAAAGAAGAATTCTCTTCAAAGGACTGATGAGCTTATTGGACCAGGTGTTTTGAAACATTTTGTTAACTTTGGATTAGTTGCGGGGCCCTTAAGGCAACTCAAGGAGGACTATTTCAGTCGTATATCTGGTATGGAAATTACAGAGAAAACATTGTGAAATGGGGGAGAAGCTTCTCCAATTACACAGGATGGATACATGGCACACCTGTCGATATTCTAGAAAGGTTACAAAGTTTCTGAAATGCTGGTATGCCTTGGGATAATCGGTTAGCCATGCTGACGGTTACATGAGAGCCACTTGATTAAGCTTCCTTCTCAACCCCTTGTCATCCGATCTTTAACCTTGCCTCTTTAAGTGTCTAACAGATAGTTAGGCTGAGGCTTTCCCAAAGTGCTTCAACTTCAAGAAGACTCTTACCAATGCAGTTTTGACAAACTGAGTAAACAGATGCATATGCTACTAACGTTTATGGATTTGCTTTGCAATAATGCTGATTTTGATCTGTGTTCTCCCGTTAAGGGAAGCTCTTCCCCTCAACTTCCTAACAACTTACAACAATTTCTTCCCTTCTGCTTCTGTGTGTCTGGATTACCTGCCAGAACGTCTCCCCCAGAGTGCCACCCTTACACTGCTTTTCAGGCTTATTCTCCTGGATTCCTTATACAAGTTTATATAAGACTTGGATCAAGACTTGCAACGTGGCATTGCTTCCAACTCAGAATGCACTGTAGGGCTTTGCTTTCCTGCAGCAGGACGTAGCTAGAGTGGTGGTCACCCCATTCCCTGAAAGACTTGGGAAAAGATGAACCAGGAATGGAGGTTGAAAGCAAGTCCCCTAAAACAGAGATCCGCTGCTGAGTTTATGATTAACCACTCTATCCAAATCATACCCACATATTCTCCTCAGGGTTGCAGAGGACCAAAGAAAAGGGGGAATTGTACCATAGCCAGCTGAATGCAGCCCTTCCCAGGCAGCCCTTGCTGTGCACTGTGACCCACTGCCCCATTACCAGGCAATGGTTACCAGGAGACTACTAATGCCACTGTGACCACCCTGCTCAGCCATTGGTGGGCAGTGTAGTGGGCCCCTGCCCCAAGCAAGCCACTGTCTGTCAGCCATCTTTAGTGGGGGCCCTTTGTTAGGCAGCAGTCAGTGGAGTGCTGCCCCTTCAGAACTGGAGCGTGAGGTAAGAGGCAAGTGCCAGCCTTCTCCCCAGCATTCTTCTGCTCACACGGCCTTGGGCCAGCTGGTGTGATGGGGGGCCCAGAGAACAGGCTGGGGGTGTGTCCTGCAGGGCTCCAGAGCCAAGGCCATGAATGCCCACTGGCCCAGAACAGGCCTTGAGGCAGTGTTGAACCTCTACCACACACCGCCACTGTCACCCTAAGGGTATGGCTTACAGTCTGGGGTACCTGACCGCCAATGTTTGGGTGGCCTGAGGAGCATTAAGACCTGTTGGGTCATGTGCACCCGGCTCCCTCAGTGATGACAGCCAGCAAGGGTCTTGGACCTGGCCCTGAGGGAGCCACCAAGGCAGAGCTGCCTCCTCTGGGAGGCATGGGCACGGGTGGGAGGACCCAGACCAGCTCCTGGACAAACCCTCCATGGCAGGAGGACCACCACCCCTCCCAGGGACCCCTTTCTCTTAGGTGGGTCTGGACCTCAGAGGGTGAGTCTTGTGCCTTGGGAACTTGCCCTTTCTTATCACCCAGAGAGTGACATTTGTTTGCTGGAGATTGATAGGAATATTGAGACCTGACTATGACCTGTCCTCAAGAACAAAGGATCTGACAGGGAGAAGTTTTCAACGAACAGCCACACCCCTCCATCACCTTACCTCTAAGAGGGCTTTGCTAAAAGCTTTCAAGGTTGGGGATTACCCTGCATAAGCCACCCATTTCCTTGAATGTCTCAACAACAAATATTTCTCGGCTCCAAAGTCCAATGTTTTGCTGTTGCTTGGCCTCACTGTGCATCGGGCACACATCCTGGCCTTTGGTTACCAATTATAGCGAGCCAGCCAGGAGGTCTGAGCCCATGGTGTGTTGATCTCGATCAGGGGCGTCGCCATTTATACTTCCCAGCACATGACAGAGTACATTTGGCTCCAGGATACTGGCAGGGATTCTCCCTGATATGCAGTGGCTGCCCTACAGCATGAGGCTGCTTGTCTTGGAGACATGTCCAGAGCAACGGTATACAGTTCATGTCATTTGGGGGTAAGTCGCTCCAGCTTGCACAGGCTGGGAAATAGGTCTACTCCAACTGGGCTGCTCCCCTTAGCGGATGGGAGCCCCTCTGAGTCCATTCCCTCTTGAGAACTGGGGGCCTCCATGTGGGAGTGGAAGTGGAAGTTGACAAAATGCCTTCTCTGGCTTTCTGTCTTTGTGATTGGAGTGTTTATTTGTTCTTCATGTGTTTGTGTGTGTCAATGTGGTGTTAATCACGGCAGTCTGTGCTTTGGTTTGTGGGATCCTGTTTGTGATTCGTACATTGTAGGTGTGTGAAACAGCACTTGCATTGAGTACTTGAGACGTCTTTGGTCAGTAACGGAGCTTGCATATGATCACACTAGGTATTGTTCCCTCCTGCGTTGTGTTTCAGCTGTGGTGGAACATTGGTTGACACATTCCCTTTCCAATGGGTGGGAATCTCCCCTTTGGTGCATGGGAACTGCGATCCTGAGAGACCTTTTGGCATTGCATTTGTCTCTCTGCTATTGGATAACACCTGCTGTGATCAGCAGAGCTCTAGTCCATCTTGTAGTCCACTAAGGGACAAGCAAGTATTTTTTTTTTTTTTTTACATTGCATGGCCAGCATATTCTACAGATTCTGGTGAAACATGGCATCAAATGAATCATTTTCATACCTCCAAAACCAGTCTATGTAAAATATTCAGTTAGAGAAAGTTTGCTCAGTGAAATCCTTTTGGTTTTCATCATTGTGACCCTGAGAAAACGAGCATATTTCCAGGAGACATGTGGAAGTTCATGAAGCAAATTGAACTTTTCCTAATTTCTTTGCTTTTTCCTTTTTGGCTCTTTCTGCTTCCCAGGTCAGTAGGCATGACAACTGTGGTCCTGATTCCCTATCTTTCAATTTGCATGTTGTTTGTCGTTTTGTTGTTAAAATGAGGGAACGTACTTCGAAAACACTGAGGATGTTGTTCATCCTCACCCTTTGCTTTGGTCGTCAGGACTGAGAGTTTCTTTTTTGCATGTACTTTTGCGTTTGTTTTGTGTGAAAGTGTTGTGGCTCTGGGAAACTCAAATATGCTTCCCCAATGCACCCCTTTCTGGTGCATTCTCCAGATTTGGGCCACTTTTAGGGATTAGGCAATTGACATCAACTGCCGAGTTGATGTGTAAATGAGCTCTATTTCACTGAAAGGGAAGCACTTACCAATTCAATACTTCCTCCTCTGGAGAGAATTGGCCTCCATGGATTTCAGGTCCTGATGATCTGGCAAATAGCTAGTACTGAACTGATATCTGGCATGGAAGCTGCCTTAAGCTTCTTGCATTCTGAAGTATAAACCTTCTGCGGTCCCTAGGTTTCTTACAGATCCAAAAAGACCTTATATCTGTTGCCAATTTGACAGCAAGGACCATAGGTTGAAATGATGACACTTGAAGTCTTTCTAAAGGGCCTCTCTAGATTTGGGTAGCATGAAACTTCACCAAGGTAAGTGGCAAGCATTCCTTGACTCTCCGGGTCATTTCAAAGAGGATAGAGGATTGGAACATTGGATGCTGGGCACATCTAAGATTCCCTACCTTTGCCTACTTAGCAGAAGGTCTCAAAAGCATCCGTTTGCAATCAGCAATGCTGGTATGGCATCCAGCTGACAATTGCTTGCTTCTTGGTTTTCACTAAGTGAAGGTGTTAAGGACTTGAGGATTGTAATCGAAATATGTAATTAAAGCTAAGAAACTCATGAAAAGGAACACATTTCAGGATAGAGTAGGAAGGTGGGATAAATGTGTTGAGCCAAAAACCAACATTTGATGCATCATTGGGCTGAAACGAAACTCCACTTCGGGAAATGGATACTGTTATTAAAAATACGTTTTTTTCAAGGCTGGATTGGGTTCCCCTCTGCCAAGAGAACACGTTTACTTGGAATGCTGCTTTCAATACCATGGTATGTGAACTGTCCTGCCTTTAAGGGATCTCGATTTGCTTTTAAGATCTCTTCTCACTTTGGAGAAGAAAGACGAATTCTCTTCAAAGGACTGATGAGCTTATTGGACCAGGTGTTTTGAAACATTTTGTTAACTTTGGATTAGTTGCGGGGCCCTTAAGGCAACTCAAGGAGGACTATTTCAGTCGTATATCTGGTATGGAAATTACAGAGAAAACATTGTGAAATGGGGGAGAAGCTTCTCCAATTACACAGGATGGATACATGGCACACCTGTCGATATTCTAGAAAGGGTACAAAGTTTCTGAAATGCTGGTATGCCTTGGGATAATCGGTTAGCCATGCTGACGGTTACATGAGAGCCACTTGATTAAGCTTCCTTCTCAACCCCTTGTCATCCGATCTTTAACCTTGCCTCTTTAAGTGTCTAACAGATAGTTAGGCTGAGGCTTTCCCAAAATGCTTCAACTTCAAGAAGACTCTTACCAATGCAGTTTTGACAAACTGAGTAAACAGATGCATATGCTACTAACGTTTATGGATTTGCTTTGCAATAATGCTGATTTTGATCTGTGTTCTCCCGTTAAGGGAAGCTCTTCCCCTCAACTTCCTAACAACTTACAACAATTTCTTCCCCTCTGCTTCTGTGTATCTGGATTACCTGCCAGAACATCTCCCCCAGAGTGCCACCCTTACACTGCTTTTCAGGCTTATTCTCCTGGATTCCTTATACAAGTTTATATAAGACTTGGATCAAGACTTGCAACGTGGCATTGCTTCCAACTCAGAATGCACTGTAGGGCTTTGCTTTCCTGCAGCAGGACGTAGCTAGAGTGGTGGTCACCCCATTCCCTGAAAGACTTGGGAAAAGATGAACCAGGAATGGAGGTTGAAAGCAAGTCCCCTAAAACAGAGATCCGCTGCTGAGTTTATGATTAACCACTCTATCCAAATCATACCCACATATTCTCCTCAGGGTTGCAGAGGACCAAAGAAAAGGGGGAATTGTACCATAGCCAGCTGAATGCAGCCCTTCCCAGGCAGCCCTTGCTGTGCACTGTGACCCACTGCCCCGTTACCAGGCAATGGTTACCAGGAGACTACTAATGCCACTGTGACCACCCTGCTCAGCCATTGGTGGGCAATGTAGTGGGCCCCTGCCCCAAGCAAGCCACTGTCTGTCAGCCATCTTTAGTGGGGGCCCTTTGTTAGGCAGCAGTCAGTGGAGTGCTGCCCCTTCAGACCTGGAGCGTGAGGTAAGAGGCAAGTGCCAGCCTTCTCCCCAGCATTCTTCTGCTCACACGGCCTTGGGCCAGCTGGTGTGATGGGGGGCCAAGAGAACAGGCTGGGGGTGTGTCCTGCAGGGCTCCAGAGCCAAGGCCATGAATGCCCACCTGCTTAGAACAGGCCTTGAGGCAGTGTTGAACCTCTACCACACACCGCCACTGTGACCCTAAGGGTATGGCTTACAGTCTGGGGTACCTGACGGCCACTGTTTGGGTGGCCTGAGGAGCATTAAGAGCTGTTGGGTCATGTGCACCCGGCTCCCTCAGTGATGACAGCCAGCAAGGGTCTTGGACCTGTCCCTGAGGGAGCCAGCAAGGCAGAGCTGCCTCCTCTGGGAGGCATGGGCACGGGTGGGAGGACCCAGACCAGCTCCTGGACAAACCCTCCATGGCAGGAGGACCACCACCCCTCCCAGGGACCCCTTTCTCTTAGGTGGGTCTGGACCTCAGAGGGTGAGTCTTGTGCCTTGGGAACTTGCCCTTTCTTATCACCCAGAGAGTGACATTTGTTTGCTGGAGATTGATAGGAATATTGAGACCTGACTATGACCTGTCCTCAAGAACAAAGGATCTGACAGGGAGAAGTTTTCAATGAACAGCCACACCCCTCCATCACCTTACCTCTAAGAGGGCTTTGCTAAAAGCTTTCAAGGTTGGGGATTACCCTGCATAAGCCACCCATTTCCTTGAATGTCTCAACAACAAATATTTCTCGGCTCCAAAGTCCAATGTTTTGCTGTTGCTTGGCCTCACTGTGCATCGGGCACACATCCTGGCCTTTGGTTACCAATTATAGCGAGCCAGCCAGGAGGTCTGAGCCCATGGTGTGTTGATCTCGATCAGGGGCGTCGCCATTTATAGTTGCCAGCACATGACAGAGTACATTTGGCTCCAGGATACTGGCAGGGATTCTCCCTCATATGCAGTGGCTGCCCTACAGCATGAGGCTGCTTGTCTTGGAGACATGTCCAGAGCAACGGTATACAGTTCATGTCATTTGGGGGTAAGTCGCTCCAGCTTGCACAGGCTGGGAAATAGGTCTACTCCAACTGGGCTGCTCCCCTTAGCGGATGGGAGCCCCTCTGAGTCCATTCCCTCTTGAGAACTGGGGGCCTCCATGTGGGAGTGGAAGTGGAAGTTGACAAAATGCCTTCTCTGGCTTTCTGTCTTTGTGATTGGAGTGTTTATTTGTTCTTCATGTGTTTGTGTGTGTCAATGTGGTGTTAATCACGGCAGTCTGTGCTTTGGTTTGTGGGATCCTGTTTGTGATTCGTACATTGTAGGTGTGTGAAACAGCACTTGCATTGAGTACTTGAGACGTCTTTGGTCAGTAACGGAGCTTGCATATGATCACACTAGGTATCGTTCCCTCCTGCGTTGTGTTTCAGCTGTGGTGGAACATTCGTTGACATATTCCCTTTCCAATGGGTAGGAATCTCCCCTTTGGTGCCTGGGAACTGCGATCCTGAGAGACCTTTTGGCATTGCATTTGTCTCTCTGCTATTGGATAACACCTGCTGTGATCAGCAGAGCTCTAGTCCATCTTGTAGTCCGCTAAGGGACAAGCAAGTATTTTCTTTTTTTTTACATTGCATGGCCAGCATATTCTACAGATTCTGGTGAAACATGGCATCAAATGAATCATTTTCATATCTCCAAAACCAGTCTATGTAAAATATTCATTTAGAGAAAGTTTGCTCAGTGAAATCCTTTTGGTTTTCATCATTGTGACCCTGAGAAAACGAGCATATTTCCAGGAGACATGTGGAAGTTAATGAAGCAAATTGAACTTTTCCTAATTTCTTTGCTTTTTCCTTTTTGGCTCTTTCTGCTTCCCAGGTCAGTAGGCATGACAACTGTGGTCCTGATTCCCTATCTTTCAATTTGCATGTTGTTTGTCGTTTTGTTGTTAAAATGAGGGAACGTACTTCGAAAACACTGAGGATGTTGTTCATCCTCACCCTTTGCTTTGGTCGTCAGGACTGAGAGTTTCTTTTTTGCATGTACTTTTGCGTTTGTTTTGTGTGAAAGTGTTGTGGCTCTGGGAAACTCAAATGTGCTTCCCCAACGCACCCCTTTCTGGTGCATTCTCCAGATTTGGGCCACTTTTAGGGATTAGGCAATTGACATCAACTGCCGAGTTGATGTGTAAATGAGCTCTATTTCACTGAAAGGGAAGCACTTACCAATTCAATACTTCCTCCTCTGGAGAGAATTGGCCTCCATGGATTTCAGGTCCTGATGATCTGGCAAATAGCTAGTACTGAACTGATATCTGGCATGGAAGCTGCCTTAAGCTTCTTGCATTCTGAAGTATAAAACTTCTGCGGTCCCTAGGTTTTTTAGAGATCCAAAAAAACCTTATGTCTGTTGCCAATTTGACAGCAAGGACCATAGGTTGAAATGATGACACTTGAAGTCTTTCTAAAGGGCCTCTCTAGATTTAGGTAGCATGAAACTTCACCAAGGTAAGTGGCAAGCATTCCTTGACTCTCCGGGTCATTTCAAAGAGGATAGAGGATTGGAACATTGGATGCTGGGCACATCTAAGATTCCCTACCTTTGCCTACTTAGCAGAAGGTCTCAAAAGCATCCGTTTGCAATCAGAAATGCTGGTATGGCATCCAGCTGACAATTGTTTGCTTCTTGGTTTTCACTAAGTGAAGGTGTTAAGGACTTGAGGATTGTAATCGAAATATGTAATTAAAGCTAAGAAACTCATGAAAAGGAACACATTTCAGGATAGAGTAGGAAGGTGGGATAAATGTGTTGAGCCAAAAACCAACATTTGATGCATCATTGGGCTGAAACGAAACTCCACTTCGGGAAATGGATACTGTTATTAAAAATACGTTTTTTTCAAGCCTGGATTGGGTTCCCCTCTGCCAAGAGAACACGTTTACTTGGAATGCTGCTTTCAATAACATGGTATGTGAACTGTCCTGCCTTTAAGGGATCTCGATTTGCTTTTAAGATCTCTTCTCACTTTGGAGAAGAAAGACGAATTCTCTTCAAAGGACTGATGAGCTTATTGGACCAGGTGTTTTGAAACATTTTGTTAACTTTGGATTAGTTGCGGGGCCCTTAAGGCAACTCAAGGAGGACTATTTCAGTCATATATCTGGTATGGAAATTACAGAGAAAACATTGTGAAATGGGGGAGAAGCTTCTCCAATTACACAGGATGGATACATGGCACACCTGTCGATATTCTAGAAAGGGTACAAAGTTTCTGAAATGCTGGTATGCCTTGGGATAATCGGTTAGCCATGCTGACGGTTACATGAGAGACACTTGATTAAGCTTCCTTCTCAACCCCTTGTCATCCGATCTTTAACCTTGCCTCTTTAAGTGTCTAACAGATAGTTAGGCTGAGGCTTTCCCAAAATGCTTCAACTTCAAGAAGACTCTTACCAATGCAGTTTTGACAAACTGAGTAAACAGATGCATATGCTACTAACGTTTATGGATTTGCTTTGCAATAATGCTGATTTTGATCTGTGTTCTCCCGTTAAGGGAAGCTCTTCCCCTCAACTTCCTAACAACTTACAACAATTTCTTCCCTTCTGCTTCTGTGTGTCTGGATTACCTGCCAGAACGTCTCCCCCAGAGTGCCACCCTCATGCTGCTTTTCAGGCTTATTCTCCTGGATTCCTTATACAAGTTTATATAAGACTTGGATCAAGACTTGCAACGTGGCATTGCTTCCAACTCAGAATGCACTGTAGGGCTTTGCTTTCCTGCAGCAGGACGTAGCTAGAGTGGTGGTCACCCCATTCCCTGAAAGACTTGGGAAAAGATGAACCAGGAATGGAGGTTGAAAGCAAGTCCCCTAAAACAGAGATCCACTGCTGAGTTTATGATTAACCACTCTATCCAAATAATACCCACATATTCTCCTCAGGGTTGCAGAGGACCAAAGAAAAGGGGGAATTGTACCATAGCCAGCTGAATGCAGCCCTTCCCAGGCAGCCCTTGCTGTGCACTGTGACCCACTGCCCCGTTACCAGGCAATGGTTACCAGGAGACCACTAATGCCACTGTGACCACTCTGCTCAGCCATTGGTGGGCAGTGTAGTGGGCCCCTGCCCCAAGCAAGCCACTGTCTGTCAGCCATCTTTAGTGGGGGCCCTTTGTTAGGCAGCAGTCCGTGGAGTGCTGCCCCTTCAGACCTGGAGCGTGAGGTAAGAGGCAAGTGCCAGCCTTCTCCCCAGCATTCTTCTGCTCACACGGCCTTGGGCCAGCTGGTGTGATGGGGGGCCCAGAGAACAGGCTGGGGGTGTGTCCTGCAGGGCTCCAGAGCCAAGGCCATGAATGCCCACTGGCCCAGACCAGGCCTTGAGGCAGTGTTGAACCTCTACCACACACCGCCACTGTGACCCTAAGGGTATGGCTTACAGTCTGGGGTACCTGACCGCCACTGTTTGGGTGGCCTGAGGAGCATTAAGACCTGTTGGGTCATGTGCATCCGGCTCCCTCAGTGATGACAGCCAGCAAGGGTCTTGGACCTGGCCCTGAGGGAGCCACCAAGGCAGAGCTGCCTCCTCTGGGAGGCATGGGCACGGGTGGGAGGACCCAGACCAGCTCCTGGACAAACCCTCCATGGCAGGAGGACGACCACCCCTCCCAGGGACCCCTTTCTCTTAGGTGGGTCTGGACCTCAGAGGGTGAGTCTTGTGCCTTGGGACCTTGCCCTTTCTTATCACCCAGAGAGTGACATTTGTTTGCTGGAGATTGATAGGAATATTGAGACCTGACTATGACCTGTCCTCAAGAACAAAGGATCTGACAGGGAGAAGTTTTCAATGAACAGCCACACCCCTCCATCACCTTACCTCTAAGAGGGCTTTGCTAAAAGCTTTCAAGGTTGCGGATTACCCGGCATAAGCCACCCATTTCCTTGAATGTCTCAACAACAAATATTTCTCGGCTCCAAAGTCCAATGTTTTGCTGTTGCTTGGCCTCACTGTGTGTCGCGCACACATCCTGGCCTTTGGTTACCAATTATAGCGAGCCAGCCAGGAGGTCTGAGCCCATGGTGTGTTGATCTCGATCAGGGGCGTCGCCATTTATAGTTCCCAGCACATGACAGAGTACATTTGGCTCCAGGATACTGGCAGGGATTCTCCCTGATATGCACTGGCTGCCCTACAGCACGAGGCTGCTTGTCTTGGAGACATGTCCAGAGCAACGGTATACAGTTCATGTCATTTGGGGGTAAGTCGCTCCAGCTTGCACAGGCTGGGAAATAGGTCTACTCCAACTGGGCTGCTCCCCTTAGCGGATGTGAGCCCCTCTGAGTCCATTCCCTCTTGAGAACTGGGGGCCTCCATGTGGGAGTGGAAGTGGAAGTTGACAAAATGCCTTCTCTGGCTTTCTGTCTTTGTGATTGGAGTGTTTATTTGTTCTTCATGTGTTTGTGTGTGTCAATGTGGTGTTAATCACGGCAGTCTGTGCTTTGGTTTGTGGGATCCTGTTTGTGATTCGTACATTGTAGGTGTGTGAAACAGCACTTGCATTGAGTACTTGAGACGTCTTTGGTCAGTAACGGAGCTTGCATATGATCACACTAGGTATTGTTCCCTCCTGCGTTGTGTTTCAGCTGTGGTGGAACATTGGTTGACACATTCCCTTTCCAATGGGTAGGAATCTCCCCTTTGGTGCATGGGAACTGCGATCCTGAGAGACCTTTTGGCATTGCATTTGTCTCTCTGCTATTGGATAACACCTGCTGTGATCAGCAGAGCTCTAGCCCATCTTGTAGTCCGCTAAGGGACAAGCAAGTATTTTTTTTTTTTTTTACATTGCATGGCCAGCATATTCTACAGATTCTGGTGAAACATGGCATCAAATGAATCATTTTCATACCTCCAAAACCAGTCTATGTAAAATATTCAGTTAGAGAAAGTTTGCTCAGTGAAATCCTTTTGGTTTTCATCATTGTGACCCTGAGAAAACGAGCATATTTCCAGGAGACATGTGGAAGTTAATGAAGCAAATTGAACTTTTCCTAATTTCTTTGCTTTTTCCTTTTTGGCTCTTTCTGCTTCCCAGGTCAGTAGGCATGACAACTGTGGTCCTGATTCCCTATCTTTCAATTTGCATGTTGTTTGTCGTTTTGTTGTTAAAATGAGGGAACGTAGTTCGAAAACACTGAGGATGTTGTTCATCCTCACCCTTTGCTTTGGTCGTCAGGACTGAGAGTTTCTTTTTTGCATGTACTTTTGCGTTTGTTTTGTGTGAAAGTGTTGTGGCTCTGGGAAACTCAAATGTGCTTCCCCAACGCACCCCTTTCTGGTGCATTCTCCAGATTTGGGCCACTTTTAGGGATTAGGCAATTGACATCAACTGCCGAGTTGATGTGTAAATGAGCTCTATTTCACTGAAAGGGAAGCACTTACCAATTCAATACTTCCTCCTCTGGAGAGAATTGGCCTCCATGGATTTCAGGTCCTGATGATCTGGCAAATAGCTAGTACTGAACTGATATCTGGCATGGAAGCTGCCTTAAGCTTCTTGCATTCTGAAGTATAAACCTTCTGCGGTCCCTAGGTTTTTTAGAGATCCAAAAAAACCTTATGTCTGTTGCCAATTTGACAGCAAGGAGCATAGGTTGAAATGATGACACTTGAAGTCTTTCTAAAGGGCCTCTCTAGATTTGGGTAGCATGAAACTTCACCAAGGTAAGTGGCAAGCATTCCTTGACTCTCCGGGTCATTTCAAAGAGGATAGAGGATTGGAACATTGGATGCTGGGCACATCTAAGATTCCCTACCTTTGCCTACTTAGCAGAAGGTCTCAAAAGCATCCGTTTGCAATCAGCAATGCTGGTATGGCATCCAGCTGACAATTGCTTGCTTCTTGGTTTTCACTAAGTGAAGGTGTTAAGGACTTGAGGATTGTAATCGAAATATGTAATTAAAGCTAAGAAACTCATGAAAAGGAACACATTTCAGGATAGAGTAGGAAGGTGGGATAAATGTGTTGAGCCAAAAACCAACATTTGATGCATCATTGGGCTGAAACGAAACTCCACTTTGGGAAATGGATACTGTTATTAAAAATACGTTTTTTTCAAGGCTGGATTGGGTTCCCCTCTGCCAAGAGAACACGTTTACTTGCAATGCTGCTTTCAATACCATGGTATGTGAACTGTCCTTCCTTTAAGGGATCTCGATTTGCTTTTAAGATCTCTTCTCACTTTGGAGAAGAAAGAAGAATTCTCTTCAAAGGACTGATGAGCTTATTGGACCAGGTGTTTTGAAACATTTTGTTAACTTTGGATTAGTTGCGGGGCCCTTAAGGCAACTCAAGGAGGACTATTTCAGTCGTATATCTGGTATGGAAATTACAGAGAAAACATTGTGAAATGGGGGAGAAGCTTCTCCAATTACACAGGATGGATACATGGCACACCTGTCGATATTCTAGAAAGGGTACAAAGTTTCTGAAATGCTGGTATGCCTTGAGATAATCGGTTAGCCATGCTGACGGTTACATGAGAGCCACTTGATTAAGCTTCCTTCTCAACCCCTTGTCATCCGATCTTTAACCTTGCCTCTTTAAGTGTCTAACAGATAGTTAGGCTGAGGCTTTCCCAAAATGCTTCAACTTCAAGAAGACTCTTACCAATGCAGTTTTGACAAACTGAGTAAACAGATGCATATGCTACTAACGTTTATGGATTTGCTTTGCAATAATGCTGATTTTGATCTGTGTTCTCCCGTTAAGGGAAGCTCTTCCCCTCAACTTCCTAACAACTTACAACAATTTCTTCCCTTCTGCTTCTGTGTGTCTGGATTACCTGCCAGAACGTCTCCCCCAGAGTGCCACCCTCATGCTGCTTTTCAGGCTTATTCTCCTGGATTCCTTATACAAGTTTATATAAGACTTGGATCAAGACTTGCAACGTGGCATTGCTTCCAACTCAGAATGCACTGTAGGGCTTTGCTTTCCTGCAGCAGGACGTAGCTAGAGTGGTCGTCACCCCATTCCCTGAAAGACTTGGGAAAAGATGAACCAGGAATGGAGGTTGAAAGCAAGTCCCCTAAAACAGAGATCCACTGCTGAGTTTATGATTAACCACTCTATCCAAATAATACCCACATATTCTCCTCAGGGTTGCAGAGGACCAAAGAAAAGGGGGAATTGTACCATAGCCAGCTGAATGCAGCCCTTCCCAAGCAGCCCTTGCTGTGCACTGTGACCCACTGCCCCGTTACCAGGCAATGGTTACCAGGAGACCACTAATGCCACTGTGACCACTCTGCTCAGCCATTGGTGGGCAGTGTAGTGGGCCCCTGCCCCAAGCAAGCCACTGTCTGTCAGCCATCTTTAGTGGGGGCCCTTTGTTAGGCAGCAGTCCGTGGAGTGCTGCCCCTTCAGACCTGGAGCGTGAGGTAAGAGGCAAGTGCCAGCCTTCTCCCCAGCATTCTTCTGCTCACACGGCCTTGGGCCAGCTGGTGTGATGGGGGGCCCAGAGAACAGGCTGGGGGTGTGTCCTGCAGGGCTCCAGAGCCAAGGCCATGAATGCCCACTGGCCCAGACCAGGCCTTGAGGCAGTGTTGAACCTCTACCACACACCGCCACTGTGACCCTAAGGGTATGGCTTACAGTCTGGGGTACCTGACCGCCACTGTTTGGGTGGCCTGAGGAGCATTAAGACCTGTTGGGTCATGTGCATCCGGCTCCCTCAGTGATGACAGCCAGCAAGGGTCTTGGACCTGGCCCTGAGGGAGCCACCAAGGCAGAGCTGCCTCCTCTGGGAGGCATGGGCACGGGTGGGAGGACCCAGACCAGCTCCTGGACAAACCCTCCATGGCAGGAGGACGACCACCCCTCCCAGGGACCCCTTTCTCTTAGGTGGGTCTGGACCTCAGAGGGTGAGTCTTGTGCCTTGGGACCTTGCCCTTTCTTATCACCCAGAGAGTGACATTTGTTTGCTGGAGATTGATAGGAATATTGAGACCTGACTATGACCTGTCCTCAAGAACAAAGGATCTGACAGGGAGAAGTTTTCAATGAACAGCCACACCCCTCCATCACCTTACCTCTAAGAGGGCTTTGCTAAAAGCTTTCAAGGTTGCGGATTACCCGGCATAAGCCACCCATTTCCTTGAATGTCTCAACAACAAATATTTCTCGGCTCCAAAGTCCAATGTTTTGCTGTTGCTTGGCCTCACTGTGTGTCGCGCACACATCCTGGCCTTTGGTTACCAATTATAGCGAGCCAGCCAGGAGGTCTGAGCCCATGGTGTGTTGATCTCGATCAGGGGCGTCGCCATTTATAGTTCCCAGCACATGACAGAGTACATTTGGCTCCAGGATACTGGCAGGGATTCTCCCTGATATGCACTGGCTGCCCTACAGCACGAGGCTGCTTGTCTTGGAGACATGTCCAGAGCAACGGTATACAGTTCATGTCATTTGGGGGTAAGTCGCTCCAGCTTGCACAGGCTGGGAAATAGGTCTACTCCAACTGGGCTGCTCCCCTTAGCGGATGTGAGCCCCTCTGAGTCCATTCCCTCTTGAGAACTGGGGGCCTCCATGTGGGAGTGGAAGTGGAAGTTGACAAAATGCCTTCTCTGGCTTTCTGTCTTTGTGATTGGAGTGTTTATTTGTTCTTCATGTGTTTGTGTGTGTCAATGTGGTGTTAATCACGGCAGTCTGTGCTTTGGTTTGTGGGATCCTGTTTGTGATTCGTACATTGTAGGTGTGTGAAACAGCACTTGCATTGAGTACTTGAGACGTCTTTGGTCAGTAACGGAGCTTGCATATGATCACACTAGGTATTGTTCCCTCCTGCGTTGTGTTTCAGCTGTGGTGGAACATTGGTTGACACATTCCCTTTCCAATGGGTAGGAATCTCCCCTTTGGTGCATGGGAACTGCGATCCTGAGAGACCTTTTGGCATTGCATTTGTCTCTCTGCTATTGGATAACACCTGCTGTGATCAGCAGAGCTCTAGCCCATCTTGTAGTCCGCTAAGGGACAAGCAAGTATTTTTTTTTTTTTTACATTGCATGGCCAGCATATTCTACAGATTCTGGTGAAACATGGCATCAAATGAATCATTTTCATACCTCCAAAACCAGTCTATGTAAAATATTCAGTTAGAGAAAGTTTGCTCAGTGAAATCCTTTTGGTTTTCATCATTGTGACCCTGAGAAAACGAGCATATTTCCAGGAGACATGTGGAAGTTAATGAAGCAAATTGAACTTTTCCTAATTTCTTTGCTTTTTCCTTTTCGGCTCTTTCTGCTTCCCAGGTCAGTAGGCATGACAACTGTGGTCCTGATTCCCTATCTTTCAATTTGCATGTTGTTTGTCGTTTTGTTGTTAAAATGAGGGAACGTAGTTCGAAAACACTGAGGATGTTGTTCATCCTCACCCTTTGCTTTGGTCCTCAGGACTGAGAGTTTCTTTTTTGCATGTACTTTTGCGTTTGTTTTGTGTGAAAGTGTTGTGGCTCTGGGAAACTCAAATGTGCTTCCCCAACGCACCCATTTCAGGTGCATTCTCCAGATTTGGGCCACTTTTAAGGATAAGGCAATTGACATCAACTGCCGAGTTGATGTGTAAATGAGCTCTATTTCACTGAATGGGAAGCACTTACCTATTCAATACTTCCTCCTCTTGAGAGAATTGGCCTCCATGGATTTCCGGTCCTGATGATCTGGCAAATAGCTAGTACTGAACTGATATCTGGTATGGAAGCTGCCTTAAGCTTCTTGCATTCTGAAGTATAAACCTTGTGTGGTCCCTAGGTTTCTTAGAGATCCAAAAAGACCTTATATTTGTTGCAAATTTGACAGCAGGGACCATAAGTTGAAATGATGACACTTGAAGTCTTTCTAAATGGCCTCTCTAGATTTGGGTAGCATGAAACTCACCAAATTAAGTGGAAAGCATTCCTTGACTCTCCGGGTCATTTCAAAGAGGATAGAGGATTGGAACATTGGATGCTGGGCACATCTAAGATTCCCTACCTTTGCCTACTTAGCAGAAGGTCTCAAAAGCATCCGTTTGCAATCAAAAATGCTGGTGTGACATCCAGCTGACAATTGCTTGCTTCTTGGTTTTCACTAAGTGAAGGTGTTAAGGACTTGAGGATTGTAATCGAAATATGTAATTAAAGCTAAGAAACTCATGAAAAGGAACACATTTCAGCATAGAGTTGGAAGTTGGTATAAATGTGTTGAGCCAAAAACCAACATTTGATGCATCATTGGGCTGAAACCAAACTCCGTTTCGGGAAATGGATACTGTTATTAAAAATACGTTTTTTTCAAGGCTGGATTGGGTTCCCCTCTGCCAAGAGAACACGTTTACTTGGAATGCTGCTTTCAATAACATGGTATGTGAACTGTCCTGCCTTTAAGGGATCTCTATTTGCTTTTACGATCTCTTCTCACTTTGGAGAAGAAAGAAGAATTCTCTTCAAAGGACTGATGAGCTTATTGGGCCAGGTGTTTTGAAATATTTTGTTAACTTTGGATTAGTTGTGGGGCCCTTAAGGCAACTCAAGGAGGACTATTTCAGTCGTATATCTGGTATGGAAATTACAGAGAAAACATTGTGAAATGGGGCAGAAGCTTCTGCAATTACAAAGGATGGATACATGTCACACCTGTCGATATTCTAGAAAGGGTATAAAGCTTCTGAATTGCAGGTATGCCTTGGGATAATCGGTCAGCCATGCTGACGGTTACGAGAGCCACTTGATTAAGCTTCCTTCTCAACCCCTTGTCATCCGATCTTTAACCATGCCTCTTTAAGTGTCTAACAGATAGTTAGGCTGAGGCTTTCCCAAAGTGCTTCAACTTCAAGAAGACTCTTACCAATGCAGTTTTGACAAACTGAGTAAACAGATGCATATGCTACTAACGTTTATGGATTTGCTTTGCAATAATGCTGATTTTATCTGTGTTCTCCCTTTAAGGGAAGCTCTACCCCTCAACTTCCTAACAACTTACAACAATTTCTTCCCTTCTGCTTCTGCGTGTCTGGATTACCTGCCAGAACGTCTCCCCCAGAGTGCCACCCTCACGCTGCTTTTCAGGCTTAATCTCCTGGAATCCTTATACAAGTTTATATAAGACTTGGATCAAGACTTGCAACGTGGCATTGCTTCCAACTCAGAATGCACTGTAGGGCTATGCTTTCCTCCAGCAGGACGTAGCTAGAGTGGTCGTCACCCCATTCCCTGAAAGACTTGGGAAAAGATGAACCAGGAATGGAGGTTGAAAGCAAGTCCCCTAAAACAGAGATTCACTACTGAGTTTATGATTAACCACTCTATCCAAATCATACCCACATATTCCCCTCACGGTTGAAGAGGGCCAAAGAAAAGGGGGAATTGTACCATAGCCAGCTGAATGCAGCCCTTCCCAGGCAGCCCTTGCTGTGCACTGTGACCCACTGCCCCATTACCAGGCAATGGTTACCAGGAGACCACGAATGCTACTGTGACCACCCTGCTCAGCCATTGGTGGGCATTGTAGTGGGCCCCTGCCCCAAGCAAGCCACTGTCTGTCAGCCATTTTTAGTGGGGGCCCCTTTTCAAGGCAGCAGTCAGTGGAGTGCTGCCCCTTCAGACCTGGAGCGTGAGGTAAGAGGCAAGTACCAGCCTTCTCCCCAGCATTCTTCTGCTCACATAGCCTTGGGCCAGCTGGTGTGATGGGGGGCCCAGAGAACAGGCTGGGGGTGTGTCCTGCAGGGCTCCAGAGCCAAGGCCATGAATGCCCACTGGCCCAGACCAGGCCTTGAGGCAGTGTTGAACCTCTACCACACACCGCCACTGTGACCCTAAGGGTATGGCTCACAGTCTGGGCTACCTGACCGTCACTGTTTGGGTGGCCTGAGGAGCATTATGTCCTCTTGGGTCATGTGCACCCTGTTCCCTCAGTGATGACAGCTAGCAAGGGTCTGGGACCTGGCCGAGGAAGCCACCAAGGCAGAGCTGCCTACTCTGTGAGTTCTGGGCACTGGTGGGAGGACCCAGACCAGCTTCTGGACAAACCCTCCATGGCAGGAGGACCACCACCCCTCCCAGGGATCCCTTTCTCTTAGGTGGGTCTGGACCTCAGAGGGTGAGCTTTGTACCTTGGGACCTTGCCCTTTCTTGTCACCCAGAGAGTGACATTTGTTTGCTGGAGATTGATAGGAACATTGAGACCTGACTATGACCTGTCCTCAAGAACAAAGGATCGGACAGGGAGAAGTTTTCAACGAACAGCCACACCCCTCCATCACCTTACCTCTAAGAGGGCTTTGCTAAAAGCTTTCAAGGTTGGGGATTACCCAGCATAAGCCACCCATTTCCTTGAATGTCTCAACAACAAATATTTCTCGGCTCCAAAGGCCAATGTTTTGCTGTTGCTTGGCCTCACTGTGCATCGGGCACACATCCTGGCCTTTGGTTACCAATTATAGCGAGCCAGCCAGGAGGTCTGTGCCCATGGTGTGTTGATCTCGATCATGGGCATCCCGATTTATAATTCCCAGCACATGCCAGAGTACATTTGGCTCCAGGATACTGGCAGGGATTCTCCCTGATATGCACTGGCTGCCCTACAGCACGAGGCTGCTTGTCTTGGAGACATGTCCAGAGCAAGAGTATACAATTCATGTCATTTGCGGGTAAGTCGCTCCAGCTTGCACAGGCTTGGAAATAGGTCTTCTCCAACTGGGCTGCTCCCTTAGGGGGTGTGAGCCCCTCTGAGTCCATTCCCTCTTGAGAACTGCGGGCCTCCATGTGGGAGTGGAAGTGGAAGTTGACAAAATGCCTTCTCTGGCTTTCTGTCTTTGTGATTGGAGTGTTTATTTGTTCTTCATGTGTTTGTGTGTGTCAATGTGGTGTTAATCACTGCAGTTTGTGCTTTGGTTTGTGGGATCCTGTTTGTGATTCGTACATTGTAGGTGTGTGAAACAGCACTTGCATTGAGTACTTGAGACGTCTTTGGACAGTAACGGAGCTTGCATATGATCACATTATGTATCGTTCCCTCCTGCGTTGTGTTTCAGCTGTGGTGGAACATTGGTTGACTTATTCCCTTTCCAATGGGTAGGAATCTCCCCTTTGGTGCCTGGGAACTGCGATCCGGAGAGAACTTTTGGCATTGCATTTGTCTCTCTGCGATTGGATAACACCTGCTGTGATCAGCAGAGCTCTAGTCCATCTTGTTGTCCGCTAAGGTACAAGCAAGTGTTTTGTTTTTTTTTTTTTTTTACATTGCATGGCCAGCATATTCTACAGATTCTGGTGAAACATGGCATCAAATGAATCATTTTCATATCTCCAAAACCAATCTATGTAAAATATTCAGTTAGAGAAAGGTTGCTCAGTGAAATCCTTTTGGTTTTCATCATTGTGACCCTGAGAAAACGAACATATTTCCAGGAGACATGTTGATGTTAATGAAGCAAATTGAACTTTTCCTAATTTCTTTGCTTTTTCCTTTTTGGCTCTTTCTGCTTCCCAGGTCAGTAGGCATGACAACTGTGGTCCTGATTCCCTATCTTTCAATTTCCATGTTGTTTGTCATTTTGTTGTTAAAATGAGGGAACGTAGTTCGAAAACACTGTGGATGTTGTTCATCCTCACCCTTTGCTTTGGTCCTCAGGACTGAGAGTTTCTTCTTTGCATGTACTTTTGCGTTGGTTTTGTGTGAAAGTGTTGCGGCTCTGGGAAACTCAAATGTGCTTCCCCAACGCACCCCTTTCAGGTGCATTCTCCAGATTTGGGCCATGTTTAGGGATAAGGCAATTGACATCAACTGCCGAGTTGATGTGTAAATGAGCTCTATTTCACTGAAAGGGAAGCACTTACCTATTCAATACTTCCTCCTCTTGAGAGAATTGGCCTCCATGGATTTCCGGTCCTGATGATCTGGCAAATAGCTAGTACTGAACTGATATCTGGTATGGAAGCTGCCTTAAGCTTCTTGCATTCTGAAGTGTAAACCTTCTGCGGTCCCTAGGTTTCTTAGAGATCCAAAAAGACCTTATATCTGTTGCCAATTTGACAGCAAGGACCATAAGTTGAAATGATGACACTTGAAGTCTTTCTAAATGTCCTCTCTAGATTTGGGTAGCATGAAACTTCACCAAGTTAAGTGGCAAGCATTCCTTGACTCTCCGGGTCATTTCAAAGAGGATAGAGGATTGGAACATTGGATGCTGGGCACATCTAAGATTCCCTACCTTTGCCTACTTAGCAGAAGGTCTCAAAAGCATCCGTTTGCAATCAGAAATGCTGGTGTGACATCCAGCTGACAATTGCTTGCTTCTTGGTTTTCACTAAGTGAAGGTGTTAAGGACTTGAGGATTGTAATCGAAATATGTAATTAAAGCTAAGAAACTCATGAAAAGGAACACATTTCAGGATAGAGTAGGAAGGTGGGATAAATGTGTTGAGCCAAAAACCAACATTTGATGCATCATTGGGCTGAAACGAAACTCCACTTTGGGAAATGGATACTGTTATAAAAAAAACGTTTTATTCAAGGCTGGATTGGGTTCCCCTCTGCCAAGAGAGCACGTTTACTTGGAATGCTGCTTTCAATAACATGGCATGTGAACTGTCCTGCCTTTAAGGGATCTCGATTTGCTTTTAAGATCTCTTCTCACTTTGGAGAAGAAAGAAGAATTCTCTTCAAAGGACTGATGAGCTTATTGGACCAGGTGTTTTGAAATAGTTTGTTAACTTTGGATTAGTTGCGGGGCCCTTAAGGCAACTCAAGGAGGACTATTTCAGTCGTATATCTGGTATGGAAATTACAGAGAAAACATTGTGAAATGGGGGAGAAGCTTCTCCAATTACACAGGATGGATACATGGCACACCTGTCGATATTCTAGAAAGGGTACAAAGTTTCTGAAATGCAGGTATGCCTTGGGATAATCGGTCAGCCATGCTGACGGTTACATGAGAGCCACTTGATTAAGCTTCCTTCTCAACCCCTTGTCATCCGATGTTTAACCATGCCTCTTTAAGTGTCTAACAGATAGTTAGGCTGAGGCTTTCCCAAAGTGCTTCAACTTCAAGAAGACTCTTACCAATGCAGTTTTGACAAACTGAGTAAACAGATGCATATGCTACTAACGTTTATGGATTTGCTTTGCAATAATGCTGATTTTGATCTGTGTTCTCCCGTTAAGGGAAGCTCTTCCCCTCAACTTCCTAACAACTTACAACAATTTCTTCCCTTCTGCTTCTGCGTGTCTGGATTTCCTGCCAGAACGTCTCCCCCAGAGTACCACCCTCACGCTGCTTTTCAGGCTTATTCTCCTGGATTCCTTATACAAGTTTATATAAGACTTGGATCAAGACTTGCAACGTGGCATTGCTTCCAACTCAGAATGCACTGTAGGGCTTTGCTTTCCTGCAGCAGGACATAGCTAGACTGGTCGTCACCCCATTCCCTGAAAGACTTGGGAAAAGATGAACCAGGAATGGAGGTTGAAAGCAAGTCCCCTAAAACAGAGATCCGCTGCTGAGTTTATGATTAACCACTCTATCCAAATCATACCCACATATTCTCCTCAGGGTTGCAGAGGACCAAAGAAAAGGGGGAATTGTACCATAGCCAGCTGAATGCAGCCCTTCCCAGGCAGCCCTTGCTGTGCACTGTGACCCACTGCCCCGTTACCAGGCAATGGTTACCAGGAGACCACTAATGCCACTGTGACCACCCTGCTCAGCCATTGGTGGGCATTGTAGTGGGCCCCTGCCCCAAGCAAGCCACTGTCTGTCAGCCATCTTTAGTGGGGGCCCTTTGTTAGGCAGCAGTCAGTGGAGTGCTGCCCCTTCAGACCTGGAGCATGAGGTAAGAGGCAAGTGCCAGCCTTCTCCCCAGCATTCTTCTGCTCACACGGCCTTGGGCCAGCTGGTGTGATGGGTGGCCAAGAGAACAGGCTGGGGGTGTGTCCTGCAGGGCTCCAGAGCCAAGGCCATGAATGCCCACTGGCCCAGACCAGGCCTTGAGGCAGTGTTGAACCTCTACCACACATCGCCACTGTGACCCTAAGGGTATGGCTCACAGTCTGGGCTACATGACCGTCACTGTTTGGGTGGCCTGAGGAGCATTAAGTCCTGTTGGGTCATGTGCACCCGGTTCCCTCAGTGATGACAGCTAGCAAGGGTCTGGGACCTGGCCGAGGAAGCCACCAAGGCAGAGCTGCCTCCTCTGTGAGTTCTGGTCACTGGTGGGAGGACCCAGACCAGCTCCTGGACAAACCCTCCATGGCAGGAGGACCACCACCCCTCCCAGGGATCCCTTTCTCTTAGGTGGGTCTGGACCTCAGAGGGTGAGCCTTGTGCCTTGGGACCTTGCCCTTTCTTGTCACCCAGAGAGTGACATTTGTTTGCTGGAGATTGATTGGAACATTGAGACCTGACTATGACCTGTCCTCAAGAACAAAGGATCGGACAGGGAGAAGTTTTCAACGAACAGCCACACCCCTCCATCACCTTACCTCTAAGAGGGCTTTGCTAAAAGCTTTCAAGGTTGGGGATTACCCAGCATAAGCCACCCATTTCCTTGAATGTCTCAACAACAAATATTTCTCGGCTCCAAAGGCCAATGTTTTGCTGTTGCTTGGCCTCACTGTGCGTCGGGCACACATCCTGGCCTTTGGTTACCAATTATAGCGAGCCAGCCAGGAGGTCTGTGCCCATGGTGTGTTGATCTCGATCATGGGCATCCCGATTTATAATTCCCAGCACATGCCAGAGTACATTTGGCTCCAGGATACTGGCAGGGATTCTCCCTGATATGCACTGGCTGCCCTACAGCACGAGGCTGCTTGTCTTGGAGACATGTCCAGAGCAACAGTATACAGTTCATGTCATTTGCGGGTAAGTCGCTCCAGCTTGCACAGGCTTGGAAATAGGTCTTCTCCAACTGGGCTGCTCCCTTAGGGGGTGTGAGCCCCTCTGAGTCCATTCCCTCTTGAGAACGGCGGACCTCCATGTGGGAGTGGAAGTGGAAGTTGACAAAATGCCTTCTCTGGCTTTCTGTCTTTGTGATTGGAGTGTTTATTTGTTCTTCATGTGTTTGTGTGTGTCAATGTGGTGTTAATCCCGGAAGTCTGTGCTTTGGTTTGTGGGATCCAGTTTGTGATTCGTACATTGTAGGTGTGTGAAACAGCACTTGCATTGAGTACTTGAGACGTCTTTGGACAGTAACGGAGCTTGCATATGATCACATTATGTATCGTTCCCTCCTGCGTTGTGTTTCAGCTGTGGTGGAACATTGGTTGACTTATTCCCTTTCCAATGGGTAGGAATCTCCCCTTTGGTGCCTGGGAACTGCGATCCGGAGAGAACTTTTGGCATTGCATTTGTCTCTCTGCGATTGGATAACACCTGCTGTGATCAGCAGAGCTCTAGTCCATCTTGTTGTCCGCTAAGGTACAAGCAAGTGTTTTTTTTTTTTTTTTTTTACATTGCATGGCCAGCATATTCTACAGATTCTGGTGAAACATGGCATCAAATGAATCATTTTCATATCTCCAAAACCAATCTATGTAAAATATTCAGTTAGAGAAAGGTTGCTCAGTGAAATCCTTTTGGTTTTCATCATTGTGACCCTGAGAAAACGAACATATTTCCAGGAGACATGTTGATGTTAATGAAGCCAATTGAACTTTTCCTAATTTCTTTGCTTTTTCCTTTTTGGCTCTTTCTGCTTCCCAGGTCAGTAGGCATGACAACTGTGGTCCTGATTCCCTATCTTTCAATTTCCATGTTGTTTGTCATTTTGTTGTTAAAATGAGGGAACGTAGTTCGAAAACACTGTGGATGTTGTTCATCCTCACCCTTTGCTTTGGTCCTCAGGACTGAGAGTTTCTTCTTTGCATGTACTTTTGCATTGGTTTTGTGTGAAAGTGTTGTAGCTCTGGGAAACTCAAATGTATTTCCCCAACGAACCCCTTTCAGGTGCATTCTCCAGATTTGGGCCATGTTTAGGGATAAGGCAATTGACATCAACTGCCGAGTTGATGTGTAAAGGAGCTCTATTTCACTGAAAGGGAAGCACTTACCTATTCAATACTTCCTCCTCTTGAGAGAATTGGCCTCCATGGATTTCCGGTCCTGATGATCTGGCAAATAGCTAGTACTGAACTGATATCTGGTATGGAAGCTGCCTTAAGCTTCTTGCATTCTGAAGTGTAAACCTTCTGCGGTCCCTAGGTTTCTTAGAGATCCAAAAAGACCTTATATCTGTTGCAAATTTGACAGCAAGGACCATAAGTTGAAATGATGACACTTGAAGTCTTTCTAAATGGCCTCTCTACATTTGGGTAGCATGAAACTTCACCAAGTTAAGTGGCAAGCATTCCTTGACTCTCCGGGTCATTTCAAAGAGGATAGAGGATTGGAACATTGGATGCTGGGCACATCTAAGATTCCCTACCTTTGCCTACTTAGCAGAAGGTCTCAAAAGCATCCGTTTGCAATCAGAAATGCTGGTGTGACATCCAGCTGACAATTGCTTGCTTCTTGGTTTTCACTAAGTGAAGGTGTTAAGGACTTGAGGATTGTAATCGAAATATGTAATTAAAGCTAAGAAACTCATGAAAAGGAACACATTTCAGGATAGAGTAGGAAGGTGGGATAAATGTGTTGAGCCAAAAACCAACATTTGATGCATCATTGGGCTGAAACGAAACTCCACTTTGGGAAATGGATACTGTTATAAAAAAAACGTTTTATTCAAGGCTGGATTGGGTTCCCCTCTGCCAAGAGAACACGTTTACTTGGAATGCTGCTTTCAATAACATGGCATGTGAACTGTCCTGCCTTTAAGGGATCTCTATTTGCTTTTAAGATCTCTTCTCACTTTGCAGAAGAAAGAAGAATTCTCTTCAAAGGACTGATGAGCTTATTGGACCAGGTGTTTTGAAATAGTTTGTTAACTTTGGATTAGTTGCGGGGCCCTTAAGGCAACTCAAGGAGGACTATTTCAGTCGTATATCTGGTATGGAAATTACAGAGAAAACATTGTGAAATGGGGGAGAAGCTTCTCCAATTACACAGGATGGATACATGGCACACCTGTCGATATTCTAGAAAGGGTACAAAGTTTCTGAAATGCAGGTATGCCTTGGGATAATCGGTCAGCCATGCTGACGGTTACATGAGAGCCACTTGATTAAGCTTCCTTCTCAACCCCTTGTCATCCGATCTTTAACCTTGCCTCTTTAAGTGTCTAACAGATAGTTAGGCTGAGGCTTTCCCAAAGTGCTTCAACTTCAAGAAGACTCTTACCAATGCAGTTTTGACAAACTGAGTAAACAGATGCATATGCTACTAACGTTTATGGATTTGCTTTGCAATAATGCTGATTTTGATCTGTGTTCTCCCGTTAAGGGAAGCTCTTCCCCTCAACTTCCTAACAACTTACAACAATTTCTTCCCTTCTGCTTCTGCGTGTCTGGATTTCCTGCCAGAACGTCTCCCCCAGAGTACCACCCTCACGCTGCTTTTCAGGCTTATTCTCCTGGATTCCTTATACAAGTTTATATAAGACTTGGATCAAGACTTGCAACGTGGCATTGCTTCCAACTCAGAATGCACTGTAGGGCTTTGCTTTCCTGCAGCAGGACGTAGCTAGACTGGTCGTCACCCCATTCCCTGAAAGACTTGGGAAAAGATGAACCAGGAATGGAGGTTGAAAGCAAGTCCCCTAAAACAGAGATCCGCTGCTGAGTTTATGATTAACCACTCTATCCAAATCATACCCACATATTCTCCTCAGGGTTGCAGAGGACCAAAGAAAAGGGGGAATTGTACCATAGCCAGCTGAATGCAGCCCTTCCCAGGCAGCCCTTGCTGTGCACTGTGACCCACTGCCCCGTTACCAGGCAATGGTTACCAGGAGACCACTAATGCCACTGTGACCACCCTGCTCAGCCATTGGTGGGCATTGTAGTGGGCCCCTGCCCCAAGCAAGCCACTGTCTGTCAGCCATCTTTAGTGGGGGCCCTTTTTTAGGCAGCAGTCAGTGGAGTGCTACCCCTTCAGACCTGGAGCGTGAGGTAAGAGGCACGTGCCAGGCTTCTCCCCAGCATTCTTCTGCTCACACGGCCTTGGGCCAGCTGGTGTGATGGGTGGCCAAGAGAACAGGCTGGGGGTGTGTCCTGCAGGGCTCCAGAGCCAAGGCCATGAATGCCCACTGGCCCAGACCAGGCCTTGAGGCAGTGTTGAACCTCTACCACACATCGCCACTGTGACCCTAAGGGTATGGCTCACAGTCTGGGCTACATGACCGTCACTGTTTGGGTGGCCTGAGGAGCATTAAGTCCTGTTGGGTCATGTGCACCCGGTTCCCTCAGTGATGACAGCTAGCAAGGGTCTGGGACCTGGCCGAGGAAGCCACCAAGGCAGAGCTGCCTCCTCTGTGAGTTCTGGTCACTGGTGGGAGGACCCAGACCAGCTCCTGGACAAACCCTCCATGGCAGGAGGACCACCACCCCTCCCAGGGATCCCTTTCTCTTAGGTGGGTCTGGACCTCAGAGGGTGAGCCTTGTGCCTTGGGACCTTGCCCTTTCTTGTCACCCAGAGAGTGACATTTGTTTGCTGGAGATTGATAGGAACATTGAGACCTGACTATGACCTGTCCTCAAGAACAAAGGATCGGACAGGGAGAAGTTTTCAACGAACAGCCACACCCCTCCATCACCTTACCTCTAAGAGGGCTTTGCTAAAAGCTTTCAAGGTTGGGGATTACCCAGCATAAGCCACCCATTTCCTTGAATGTCTCAACAACAAATATTTCTCGGCTCCAAAGGCCAATGTTTTGCTGTTGCTTGGCCTCACTGTGCGTCGGGCACACATCCTGGCCTTTGGTTACCAATTATAGCGAGCCAGCCAGGAGGTCTGTGCCCATGGTGTGTTGATCTCGATCATGGGCATCCCGATTTATAATTCCCAGCACATGCCAGAGTACATTTGGCTCCAGGATACTGGCAGGGATTCTCCCTGATATGCACTGGCTGCCCTACAGCACGAGGCTGCTTGTCTTGGAGACATGTCCAGAGCAACAGTATACAGTTCATGTCATTTGCGGGTAAGTCGCTCCAGCTTGCACAGGCTTGGAAATAGGTCTTCTGCAACTGGGCTGCTCCCTTAGGGGGTGTGAGCCCCTCTGAGTCCATTCCCTCTTGAGAACGGCGGACCTCCATGTGGGAGTGGAAGTGGAAGTTGACAAAATGCCTTCTCTGGCTTTCTGTCTTTGTGATTGGAGTGTTTATTTGTTCTTCATGTGTTTGTGTGTGTCAATGTGGTGTTAATCCCGGCAGTCTGTGCTTTGGATTGTGGGATCCTGTTTGTGATTCGTACATTGTAGGTGTGTGAAACAGCACTTGCATTGAGTACTTGAGACGTCTTTGGACAGTAACGGAGCTTGCATATGATCACATTATGTATCGTTCCCTCCTGCGTTGTGTTTCAGCTGTGGTGGAACATTGGTTGACTTATTCCCTTTCCAATGGGTAGGAATCTCCCCTTTGGTGCCTGGGAACTGCGATCCGGAGAGAACTTTTGGCATTGCATTTGTCTCTCTGCGATTGAATAACACCTGCTGTGATCAGCAGAGCTCTAGTCCATCTTGTTGTCCGCTAAGGTACAAGCAAGTGTTTTTTTTTTTTTTTTTTTTACATTGCATGGCCAGCATATTCTACAGATTCTGGTGAAACATGGCATCAAATGAATCATTTTCATATCTCCAAAACCAATCTATGTAAAATATTCAGTTAGAGAAAGGTTGCTCAGTGAAATCCTTTTGGTTTTCATCATTGTGACCCTGAGAAAACGAACATATTTCCAGGAGACATGTTGATGTTAATGAAGCAAATTGAACTTTTCCTAATTTCTTTGCTTTTTCCTTTTTGGCTCTTTCTGCTTCCCAGGTCAGTAGGCATGACAACTGTGGTCCTGATTCCCTATCTTTCAATTTCCATGTTGTTTGTCATTTTGTTGTTAAAATGAGGGAACGTAGTTCGAAAACACTGTGGATGTTGTTCATCCTCACCCTTTGCTTTGGTCCTCAGGACTGAGAGTTTCTTCTTTGCATGTACTTTTGCGTTGGTTTTGTGTGAAAGTGTTGCGGTTCTGGGAAACTCAAATGTATTTCCCCAACGCACCCCTTTCAGGTGCATTCTCCAGATTTTGGCCATGTTTAGGGATAAGGCAATTGACATCAACTGCCGAGTTGATGTGTAAATGAGCTCTATTTCACTGAAAGGGAAGCACTTACCTATTCAATACTTCCTCCTCTTGAGAGAATTGGCCTCCATGGATTTCAGGTCCTGATGATCTGGCAAATAGCTAGTACTGAACTGATATCTGGTATGGAAGCTGCCTTAAGCTTCTTGCATTCTGAAGTGTAAACCTTCTGCGGTCCCTAGGTTTCTTAGAGATCCAAAAAGACCTTATATCTGTTGCAAATTTGACAGCAAGGACCATAAGTTGAAATGATGACACTTGAAGTCTTTCTAAATGGCCTCTCTAGATTTGGGTAGCATGAAACTTCACCAAGTTAAGTGGCAAGCATTCCTTGACTCTCCGGGTCATTTCAAAGAGGATAGAGGATTGGAACATTGGATGCTGGGCACATCTAAGATTCCCTACCTTTGCCTACTTAGCAGAAGGTCTCAAAAGCATTCGTTTGCAATCAGAAATGCTGGTGTGACATCCAGCTGACAATTGCTTGCTTCTTGGTTTTCACTAAGTGAAGGTGTTAAGGACTTGAGGATTGTAATTGAAATATGTAATTAAAGCTAAGAAACTCATGAAAAGGAACACATTTCAGGATAGAGTAGGAAGGTGGGATAAATGTGTTGAGCCAAAAAAAACATTTGATGCATCATTGGGCTGAAACGAAACTCCACTTCGGGAAATGGATACTGTTATTAAAAAAACGTTTTATTCAAGGCTGGATTGGGTTCCCCTCTGCCAAGAGAACACGTTTACTTGGAATGCTGCTTTCAATAACATGGCATGTGAACTGTCCTGCCTTGAAGGGATCTCTATTTGCTTTTAAGATCTCTTCTCACTTTGGAGAAGAAAGAAGAATTCTCTTCAAAGGACTGATGAGCTTATTGGACCAGGTGTTTTGAAATATTTTGTTAACTTTGGATTAGTTGCGGGGCCCTTAAGGCAACTCAAGGAGGACTATTTCAGTCGTATATCTGGTATGGAAATTACAGAGAAAACATTGTGAAATGGGGGAGAAGCTTCTCCAATTACACAGGATGGATACATGTCACACCTGTCGATATTCTTGAAAGGGTATAAAGCTTCTTAATTGCAGGTATGCCTTGGGATAATCAGTCAGCCATGCTGACGGTTATGAGAGCCACTTGATTAAGCTTCCTTCGCAACCCCTTGTCATCCGATCTTTAACCTTGCCTCTTTAAGTGTCTAACAGATAGTTAGGCTGAGGCTTTCCCAAAGTGCTTCAACTTCAAGAAGACTCTTACCAATGCAGTTTTGACAAACTGAGTAAACAGATGCATATGCTACTAACGTTTATGGATTTGCTTTGCAATAATGCTGATTTTGATCTGTGTTCTCCCGTTAAGGGAAGCTCTTCCCCTCAACTTCCTAACAACTTACAACAATTTCTTCCCTTCTGCTTCTGCGTGTCTGGATTACCTGCCAGAACGTCTCCCCCAGAGTGCCACCCTCACTCTGCATTTCAGGCTTATTCTCCTGGATTCCTTATACAAGTTTATATAAGACTTGGATCAAGACTTGCAACGTGGCATTGCTTCCAACTCAGAATGCACTGTAGAGCTTTGCTTTCCTGCAAGAGGACGTAGCTAGAGTGGTCGTCACCCCATTCCCTGAAAGACTTGGGAAAAGATGAACCAGGAATGGAGGTTGAAAGCAAGTCCCCTAAAACAGAGATCCGCTGCTGAGTATACGATTAACCACTCTATCAAAATCAAACCCACATATTCTCCTCAGGGTTGAAGAGGACCAAAGAAAAGGGGGAATTGTACCATAGCCAGCTGAATGCAGCCATTCCCAAGCATCCCTTGCTGTGCACTGTGACCCACTGCCCTGTTACCAGGCAATGGTTACCAGGAGACCACTAATGCCACTGTGACCACCCTGCTCAGCCATTGGTGGGCAGTGTAGTGGGCCCCTGCCCCAAGCAAGCCACTGTCTGTCAGCCATTTTTAGTGGGGGCCTTTTTTAGGCAGCAGTCAGTGGAGTGCTGCCCCTTCAGACCTGGAGCGTGAGGTAAGAGGCAAGTGCCAGCCTTCTCCCCAGCATTCTTCTGCTCACACGGCCTTGGGCCAGCTGGTGTGATGGGGGCCCCAGAGAACAGGCTGGTGGTGTGTCCTGCAGGGCTCCAGAGCCAAGGCCATGAATGCCCACTGGCCCAGACCAGGCCTTGAGGCAGTGTTGAACCTCTACCACACACCACCACTGTGACCCTAAGGGTATGGCTCACAGTCTGGGCTACCAGACCGCCACTGTTTGGGTGGCCTGAGGAGCATTAAGACCTGTTGGGTCATGTGCACCCGGCTCCCTCAGTGATGACAGCTAGCAAGGGTCTGGGACCTGGCCCTGAGGGAGCCACCAAGGCAGAGCTGCCTCCTCTGTGAGGCGTGGGCACTGGTGGGAGGATCCAGACCAGCTCCTGGACAAACCCTCCATGGCAGGAGGACCACCACCCCTCCCAGGGACCCCTTTCTCTTAGGTGGGTCTGGATCTCAGAGGGTGAGCCTTGTGCCTTGGGACCTAGCCCTTTCTTGTCACCCAGAGAGTGACATTTGTTTGCTGGAGATTGATAGGAACATTGAGACCTGACTTTGACCTGTCCTCAAGAACAAAGGATCGGACAGGGAGAAGTTTTCAACGAACAGCCACACCCCTCCATCACCTTACCTCTAAGAGGGCTTTGCTAAAAGCTTTCAAGGTTGGGGATTACCCAGCATAAGCCACCCATTTCCTTGAATGTCTCAACAACAAATAATTCTCGGCTCCAAAGGCCAATGTTTTGCTGTTGCTTGGCCTCACTGTGCGTCGGGCACACATCCTGGCCTTTGGTTACCAATTATAGCGAGCCAGCCAGGAGGTCTGTGCCCATGGTGTGTTGATCTCGATCAGGGGCATCCCCATTGACAGTTCCCAGCACATGCCAGAGTACATTTGGCTCCAGGATACTGGCAGAGATTCTCCCTGATATGCACTGGCTGCCCTACAGCACGAGGCTGCTTGTCTTGGAGACATGTCCAGAGCAACGGTATAGAGTTCATGTCATTTGGGGGTAAGTCGTTCCAGCTTGCACAGGCTGGGAAATAGGTCTACTCCAACTTGGCTGCTCCCCTTAGCGGATGTGAGCCCCTCTGAGTCCATTCCCTCTTGAGAACTGGGGGCCTGCATGGGGGGGTGGAAGTGGAAGTTGACTAAATGCCTTCTCTGGATTTCTGTCTTTGTGATTGGAGTGTTTATTTGTTCTTCATGTGTTTGTGTGTGTCAATGTGGTGTTAATCACGGCAGTCTGTGCTTTGGTTTGTTGGATCCTGTTTGTGATTGGTACATTGTAGGTGTGTGAAACAGCACTTGCATTGAGTACTTGAGACGTCTTTGGACAGTAACGGAGCTTGCATATGATCACATTATGTATCGTTCCCTCCTGCGTTGTGTTTCAGCTGTGGTGGAACATTGGTTGACTTATTCCCTTTCCAATGGGTAGGAATCTCCCCTTTGGTGCCTGGGAACTGTGATCCTGAGAGACCTTTTGGCATTGCATTTGTCTCTCTGCAATTGGATAACACCTGCTGTGATCAGCAGAGCTCTAGTCCATCTTGTAGTCCGCTAAGGTACAAGCAAGTATTTTTTTTTTTTTACATTGCATGGCCAGCATATTCTACAGATTCTTGTGAAACATGGCATCAAATGAATCATTTTCATATCTCCAAAACCAGTCTATGTAAAATATTCAGTTAGAGAAAGTTTGCTCAGTGAAATACGTTTGGTTTTCATCATTGTGACCCTGAGAAAACGAGCATATTTCCAGGAGACATGTGGAAGTTAATGAAGCAAATTGAACTTTTCCTAATTTCTTTGCTTTTTACTTTTTGACTCTTTCTGCTTCCCAGGTCAGTAGGCTTGACAACTGTGGTCTTGATTCCCTATCTTTTAATTTGCATGTTGTTTGTCGTTTTGTTGTTAAAATGAGGGAACGTAGTTCGAAAACACTGAGGATGTTGTTCATCCTCACCCTTTGCTTTGGTCCTCAGGACTGAGAGTTTCTTTTTTGCATGTACTTTTGCGTTTGTTTTGTGTGAAAGTGTTGTGGCTCTGGGAAACTCAAATGTGCTTCCCCAACGCACCCCTTTCAGGTGCATTCTCCAGATTTGGGCCACTTTTAGGGATAAGGCAATTGACATCAACTGTCGAGTTGATGTGTAAATGAGCTCTATTTCACTGAAAGGGAAGCACTTACCTATTCAATACTTCCTCCTCTTGAGAGAATTGGCCTCCATGGATTTCCAGTCCTGATGATCTGGCAAATAGCTAGTACTGAACTGATATCTGGTATGGAAGCTGCCTTAAGCTTCTTGCATTCTGAAGTGTAAACCTTCTGCGGTCCCTAGGTTTCTTAGAGATCCAAAAAGACCTTATATCTGTTGCCAATTTGACAGCAAGGACCATAAGTTGAAATGATGACACTTGAAGTCTTTCTAAATGGCCTCTCTAGATTTGGGTAGCATGAAACTTCACCAAGGTAAGTGGCAAGCATTCCTTGACTCTCCGGGTCATTTCAAAGAGGATAGAGGATTGGGACAATGGATGCTGGGCACATCTAAGATTCCCTACCTTTGCCTACTTAGCAGAAGGTCTCAAAAGCATCCGTTTGCAATCAGAAATGCTGGTGTGACATCCAGCTGACAATTGCTTGCTTCTTGGTTTTCACTAAGTGAAGGTGTTAAGGACTTGAGGATTGTAATCGAAATATGTAATTAAAGCTAAGAAACTCATGAAAAGGAACACATTTCAGCATAGAGTAGGAAGTTGGGATAAATGTGTTGAGCCAAAAACCAACATTTGATGCATCATTGGGCTGAAACCAAACTCCGCTTCGGGAAATGGATACTGTTATTAAAAATACGTTTTTTTCAAGGCTGGATTGGGTTCCCTTCTGCCAAGAGAACACGTTTACTTGGAATGCTGCTTTCAATAACATGGTATGTGAACTGTCCTGCCTTTAAGGGATCTCGATTTGCTTTTAAGATCTCTTCTCACTTTGCAGAAGAAAGAAGAATTCTCTTCAAAGGACTGATGAGCTTATTGGGCCTGGTGTTTTGAAATATTTTGTTAACTTTGGATTAGTTGCGGGGCCCTTAAGGCAACTCAAGGAGGACTATTTCAGTCGTATATCTGGTATGGAAATTACAGAGAAAACATTGTGAAATGGGGCAGAAGCTTCTGCAATTACAAAGGATGGATACATGTCACACCTGTCGATATTCTAGAAACGGTATAAAGCTTCTTAATTGCAGGTATGCCTTGGGATAATCAGTCAGCCATGCTGACGGTTACGAGAGCCACTTGATTAAGCTTCCTTCGCAACCCCTTGTCATCCGATCTTTAACCTTGCCTCTTTAAGTGTCTAACAGATAGTTAGGCTGAGGCTTTCCCAAAGTGCTTCAACTTCAAGAAGACTCTTACCAATGCAGTTTTGACAAACTGAGTAAACAGATGCATATGCTACTAACGTTTATGGATTTGCTTTGCAATAATGCTGATTTTGATCTGTGTTCTCCCGTTAAGGGAAGCTCTTCCCCTCAACTTCCTAACAACTTACAACAATTTCTTCCCTTCTGCTTCTGCATGTCTGGATTACCTGCCAGAACGTCTCCCCCAGAGTGCCACCCTCACTCTGCATTTCAGGCTTATTCTCCTGGATTCCTTATACAAGTTTATATAAGACTTGGATCAAGACTTGCAACGTGGCATTGCTTCCAACTCAGAATGCACTGTAGAGCTTTGCTTTCCTCCAGCAGGACGTAGCTAGAGTGGTCTTCACCCCATTCGCTGAAAGACTTGGGAAAAGATGAACCAGGAATGGAGGTTGAAAGCAAGTCCCCTAAAACAGAGATCCGCTGCTGAGTTTATGATTAACCACTCTATCAAAATCAAACCCACATATTCTCCTCAGGGTTGAAGAGGACCAAAGAAAAGGGGGAATTGTACCATAGCCAGCTGAATGCAGCCCTTCCCAAGCAGCCCTTGCTGTGCACTGTGACCCACTGCCCCGTTACCAGGCAATGGTTACCAGGAGACCACTAATGCCACTGTGACCACCCTGCTCAGCCATTGGTGGGCAGTGTAGTGGGCCCCTGCCCCAAGCAAGCCACTGTCTGTCAGCCATCTTTAGTGGGGGCCATTTTTAGGCAGCAGTCAGTGGAGTGCTGCCCCTTCAGACCTGGAGCGTGAGGTAAGAGGCAAGTGCCAGCCTTCTCCCCAGCATTCTTCTGCTCACACGGCCTTGGGCCAGCTGGTGTGATGGGGGCCCCAGAGAACAGGCTGGGGGTGTGTCCTGCAGGGCTCCAGAGCCAAGGCCATGAATGCCCACTGGCCCAGACCAGGCCTTGAGGCAGTGTTGAACCTCTACCACACACCACCACTGTGACCCTAAGGGTATGGCTCACAGTCTGGGCTACCAGACTGCCACTGTTTGGGTGGCCTGAGGAGCATTAAGACCTGTTGGGTCATGTGCACCCGGCTCCCTCAGTGATGACAGCTAGCAAGGGTCTGGGACCTGGCCCTGAGGGAGCCACCAAGGCAGAGCTGCCTCCTCTGTGAGGCGTGGGCACTGGTGGGAGGATCCAGGCCAGCTCCTGGACAAACCCTCCATGGCAGGAGGACCACCACCCCTCCCAGGGACCCCTTTCTCTTAGGTGGGTCTGGATCTCAGAGGGTGAGCCTTGTGCCTTGGGACCTAGCCCTTTCTTGTCACCCAGAGAGTGACATTTGTTTGCTGGAGATTGATAGGAACATTGAGACCTGACTTTGACCTGTCCTCAAGAACAAAGGATCGGACAGGGAGAAGTTTTCAACGAACAGCCACACCCCTCCATCACCTTACCTCTAAGAGGGCTTTGCTAAAAGCTTTCAAGGTTGGGGATTACCCAGCATAAGCCACCCATTTCCTTGAATGTCTCAACAACAAATATTTCTCGGCTCCAAAGGCCAATGTTTTGCTGTTGCTTGGCCTCACTGTGCGTCGGGCACACATCCTGGCCTTTGGTTACCAATTATAGCGAGCCAGCCAGGAGGTCTGTGCCCATGGTGTGTTGATCTCGATCAGGGGCGTCCCCATTGACAGTTCCCAGCACATGCCAGAGTACATTTGGCTCCAGGATACTGGCAGAGATTCTCCCTGATATGCACTGGCTGCCCTACAGCACGAGGCTGCTTGTCTTGGAGACATGTCCAGAGCAACGGTATACAGTTCATGTCATTTGGGGGTAAGTCGTTCCAGCTTGCAAAGGCTGGGAAATAGGTCTACTACAACTTGGCTGCTCCCCTTAGCGGATGTGAGCCCCTCTGAGTCCATTCCCTCTTGAGAACTGGGGGCCTGCATGGGGGGGTGGAAGTGGAAGTTGACTAAATGCCTTCTCTGGATTTCTGTCTTTGTGATTGGAGTGTTTATTTGTTCTTCATGTGTTTGTGTGTGTCAATGTGGTGTTAATCCCGGCAGTCTGTGCTTTGGTTTGTGGGATCCTGTTTGTGATTCGTACATTGTATGTGTGTGAAACAGCACTTGCATTGAGTACTTGAGACGTCTTTGGACAGTAACGGAGCTTGCATATGATCACATTATGTATCGTTCCCTCCTGCGTTGTGTTTCAGCTGTGATGGAACATTGGTTGACTTATTCCCTTTCCAATGGGTAGGAATCTCCCCTTTGGTGCCTGGGAACTGTGATCCTGAGAGACCTTTTGGCATTGCATTTGTCTCTCTGCAATTGGATAACACCTGCTGTGATCAGCAGAGCTCTAATCCATCTTGTAGTCCGCTAAGGTACAAGCAAGTATTTTTTTTTTTTTTTTACATTGCATGGCCAGCATATTCTACAGATTCCTGTGAAACATGGCATCAAATGAATCATTTTCATATCTCCAAAACCAGTCTATGTAAAATATTCAGTTAGAGAAACTTTGCTCAGTGAAATCCTTTTGGTTTTCATCATTGTGACCCTGAGAAAACGAGCATATTTCCAGGAGACATGTGGAAGTTAATGAAGCAAATTGAACTTTTCCTAATTTCTTTGCTTTTTACTTTTTGACTCTTTCTGCTTCCCAGGTCAGTAGGCTTGACAACTGTGGTCTTGATTCCCTATCTTTTAATTTGCATGTTGTTTGTCGTTTTGCTGTTAAAATGAGGGAACGTAGTTCGAAAACACTGAGGATGTTGTTCATCCTCACCCTTTGCTTTGGTCCTCAGGACTGAGAGTTTCTTTTTTGCATGTACTTTTGCGTTTGTTTTGTGTGAAAGTGTTGTGGCTCTGGGAAACTCAAATGTGCTTCCCCAACGCACCCCTTTCAGGTGCATTCTCCAGATTTGGGCCACTTTTAGGGATAAGGCAATTGACATCAACTGCCGAGTTGATGTGTAAATGAGCTCTATTTCACTGAAAGGGAAGCACTTACCTATTCAATACTTCCTCCTCTTGAGAGAATTGGCCTCCATGGATTTCCGGTCCTGATGATCTGGCAAATAGCTAGTACTGAACTGATATCTGGTATGGAAGCTGCCTTAAGCTTCTTGCATTCTGAAGTGTAAACCTTCTGCGGTCCCTAGGTTTCTTAGAGATCCAAAAAGACCTTATATCTGTTGCCAATTTGACAGCAAGGACCATAAGTTGAAATGATGACACTTGAAGTCTTTCTAAATGGCCTCTCTAGATTTGGGGAGCATGAAACTTCACCAAGGTAAGTGGCAAGCATTCCTTGACTCTCCGGGTCATTTCAAAGAGGATAGAGGATTGGGACATTGGATGCTGGGCACATCTAAGATTCCCTACCTTTGCCTACTTAGCAGAAGGTCTCAAAAGCATCCGTTTGCAATCAGAAATGCTGGTGTGACATCCAGCTGACAATTGCTTGCTTCTTGGTTTTCACTAAGTGAAGGTGTTAAGGACTTGAGGATTGTAATCGAAATATGTAATTAAAGCTAAGAAACTCATGAAAAGGAACACATTTCAGCATAGAGTAGGAAGTTGGGATAAATGTGTTGAGCCAAAAACCAACATTTGATGCATCATTGGGCTGAAACCAAACTCCGCTTTGGGAAATGGATACTGTTATTAAAAATACGTTTTTTTCAAGGCTGGATTGGGTTCCCTTCTGCCAAGAGAACACGTTTACTTGGAATGCTGCTTTCAATAACATGGTATGTGAACTGTCCTGCCTTTAAGGGATCTCGATTTGCTTTTAAGATCTCTTCTCACTTTGCAGAAGAAAGAAGAATTCTCTTCAAAGGACTGATGAGCTTATTGGGCCTGGTGTTTTGAAATATTTTGTTAACTTTGGATTAGTTGCGGGGCCCTTAAGGCAACTCAAGGAGGACTATTTCAGTCGTATATCTGGTATGGAAATTACAGAGAAAACATTGTGAAATGGGGCAGAAGCTTCTGCAATTACAAAGGATGGATACATGTCACACCTGTCGATATTCTAGAAACGGTATAAAGCTTCTTAATTGCAGGTATGCCTTGGGATAATCAGTCAGCCATGCTGACGGTTACGAGAGCCACTTGATTAAGCTTCCTTCGCAACCCCTTGTCATCCGATCTTTAACCTTGCCTCTTTAAGTGTCTAACAGATAGTTAGGCTGAGGCTTTCCCAAAGTGCTTCAACTTCAAGAAGACTCTTACCAATGCAGTTTTGACAAACTGAGTAAACAGATGCATATGCTACTAACGTTTATGGATTTGCTTTGCAATAATGCTGATTTTGATCTGTGTTCTCCCGTTAAGGGAAGCTCTTCCCCTCAACTTCCTAACAACTTACAACAATTTCTTCCCTTCTGCTTCTGCATGTCTGGATTACCTGCCAGAACGTCTCCCCCAGAGTGCCACCCTCACTCTGCATTTCAGGCTTATTCTCATGGATTCCTTATACAAGTTTATATAAGACTTGGATCAAGACTTGCAACGTGGCATTGCTTCCAACTCAGAATGCACTGTAGAGCTTTGCTTTCCTCCAGCAGGACGTAGCTAGAGTGGTCTTCACCCCATTCGCTGAAAGACTTGGGAAAAGATGAACCAGGAATGGAGGTTGAAAGCAAGTCCCCTAAAACAGAGATCCGCTGCTGAGTTTATGATTAACCACTCTATCCAAATCGTACCCACATATTCTCCTCAGGGTTGAAGAGGACCAAAGAAAAGGGGGAATTGTACCATCGCCAGCTGAATGCAGCCCTTCCCAGGCAGCCCTTGCTGTGCACTGTGACCCACTGCCCCGTTACCAGGCAATGGTTACCAGGAGACCACTAATGCCACTGTGACCACCCTGCTCAGCCATTGGTGGGCAGTGTAGTGGGCCCCTGCCCCAAGCAAGCCACTGTCTGTCAGCCATCTTTAGTGGGGGCCTTTTTTAGGCAGCAGTCAGTGGAGTGCTGCCCCTTCAGACCTGGAGCGTGAGGTAAGAGGCAAGTGCCAGCCTTCTCCCCAGCATTCTTCTGCTCACACGGCCTTGGGCCAGCTGGTGTGATGGGGGCCCCAGAGAACAGGCTGGGGGTGTGTCCTGCAGGGCTCCAGAGCCAAGGCCATGAATGCCCACTGGCCCAGACCAGGCCTTGAGGCAGTGTTGAACCTCTACCACACACCGCCACTGTGACCCTAAGGGTATGGCTCACAGTCTGGGCTACCAGACTGCCACTGTTTGGGTGGCCTGAGGAGCATTAAGACCTGTTGGGTCATGTGCACCCGGCTCCCTCAGTGATGACAGCTAGCAAGGGTCTGGGACCTGGCCCTGAGGGAGCCACCAAGGCAGAGCTGCCTCCTCTGTGAGGCGTGGGCACTGGTGGGAGGATCCAGACCAGCTCCTGGACAAACCCTCCATGGCAGGAGGACCACCACCCCTCCCAGGGACCCCTTTCTCTTAGGTGGGTCTGGATCTCAGAGGGTGAGCCTTGTGCCTTGGGACCTAGCCCTTTCTTGTCACCCAGAGAGTGACATTTGTTTGCTGGAGATTGATAGGAACATTGAGACCTGACTTTGACCTGTCCTCAAGAACAAAGGATCGGACAGGGAGAAGTTTTCAACGAACAGCCACACCCCTCCATCACCTTACCTCTAAGAGGGCTTTGCTAAAAGCTTTCAAGGTTGGGGATTACCCAGCATAAGCCACCCATTTCCTTGAATGTCTCAACAACAAATATTTCTCGGCTCCAAAGGCCAATGTTTTGCTGTTGCTTGGCCTCACTGTGCGTCGGGCACACATCCTGGCCTTTGGTTACCAATTATAGCGAGCCAGCCAGGAGGTCTGTGCCCATGGTGTGTTGATCTCGATCAGGGGCATCCCCATTGACAGTTCCCAGCACATGCCAGAGTACATTTGGCTCCAGGATACTGGCAGAGATTCTCCCTGATATGCACTGGCTGCCCTACAGCACGAGGCTGCTTGTCTTGGAGACATGTCCAGAGCAACGGTATACAGTTCATGTCATTTGGGGGTAAGTCGTTCCAGCTTGCACAGGCTGGGAAATAGGTCTACTCCAACTTGGCTGCTCCCCTTAGCGGATGTGAGCCCTTCTGAGTCCATTCCCTCTTGAGAACTGGGGGCCTGCATGGGGGGGTGGAAGTGGAAGTTGACTAAATGCCTTCTCTGGATTTCTGTCTTTGTGATTGGAGTGTTTATTTGTTCTTCATGTGTTTGTGTGTGTCAATGTGGTGTTAATCCCGGCAGTCTGTGCTTTGGTTTGTGGGATCCTGTTTGTGATTCGTACATTGTAGGTGTGTGAAACAGCACTTGCATTGAGTACTTGAGACGTCTTTGGACAGTAACGGAGCTTGCATATGATCACATTATGTATCGTTCCCTCCTGCGTTGTGTTTCAGCTGTGATGGAACATTGGTTGACTTATTCCCTTTCCAATGGGTAGGAATCTCCCCTTTGGTGCCTGGGAACTGTGATCCTGAGAGACCTTTTGGCATTGCATTTGTCTCTCTGCAATTGGATAACACCTGCTGTGATCAGCAGAGCTCTAGTCCATCTTGTAGTCTGCTAAGGTACAAGCAAGTATTTTTTTTTTTTTTACATTGCATGGCCAGCATATTCTACAGATTCTTGTGAAACATGGCATCAAATGAATCATTTTCATATCTCCAAAACCAGTCTATGTAAAATATTCAGTTAGAGAAAGTTTGCTCAGTGAAATACGTTTGGTTTTCATCATTGTGACCCTGAGAAAACGAGCATATTTCCAGGAGACATGTGGAAGTTAATGAAGCAAATTGAACTTTTCCTAATTTCTTTGGTTTTTACTTTTTGACTCTTTCTGCTTCCCAGGTCAGTAGGCTTGACAACTGTGGTCTTGATTCCCTATCTTTTAATTTGCATGTTGTTTGTCGTTTTGTTGTTAAAATGAGGGAACGTAGTTCGAAAACACTGAGGATGTTGTTCATCCTCACCCTTTGCTTTGGTCCTCAGGACTGAGAGTTTCTTTTTTGCATGTACTTTTGCGTTTGTTTTGTGTGAAAGTGTTGTGGCTCTGGGAAACTCAAATGTGCTTCCCCAACGCACCCCTTTCAGGTGCATTCTCCAGATTTGGGCCACTTTTAGGGATAAGGCAATTGACATCAACTGCCGAGTTGATGTGTAAATGAGCTCTATTTCACTGAAAGGGAAGCACTTACCTATTCAATACTTCCTCCTCTTGAGAGAATTGGCCTCCATGGATTTCCGGTCCTGATGATCTGGCAAATAGCTAGTACTGAACTGATATCTGGTATGGAAGCTGCCTTAAGCTTCTTGCATTCTGAAGTGTAAACCTTCTGCGGTCCCTAGGTTTCTTAGAGATCCAAAAAGACCTTATATCTGTTGCCAATTTGACAGCAAGGACCATAAGTTGAAATGATGACACTTGAAGTCTTTCTAAATGGCCTCTCTAGATTTGGGGAGCATGAAACTTCACCAAGGTAAGTGGCAAGCATTCCTTGACTCTCCGGGTCATTTCAAAGAGGATAGAGGATTGGGACATTGGATGCTGGGCACATCTAAGATTCCCTACCTTTGCCTACTTAGCAGAAGGTCTCAAAAGCATCCGTTTGCAATCAGAAATGCTGGTGTGACATCCAGCTGACAATTGCTTGCTTCTTGGTTTTCACTAAGTGAAGGTGTTAAGGACTTGAGGATTGTAATCGAAATATGTAATTAAAGCTAAGAAACTCATGAAAAGGAACACATTTCAGCATAGAGTAGGAAGTTGGGATAAATGTGTTGAGCCAAAAACCAACATTTGATGCATCATTGGGCTGAAACCAAACTCCGCTTTGGGAAATGGATACTGTTATTAAAAATACGTTTTTTTCAAGGCTGGATTGGGTTCCCTTCTGCCAAGAGAACACGTTTACTTGGAATGCTGCTTTCAATAACATGGTATGTGAACTGTCCTGCCTTTAAGGGATCTCGATTTGCTTTTAATATCTCTTCTCACTTTGCAGAAGAAAGAAGAATTCTCTTCAAAGGACTGATGAGCTTATTGGGCCTGGTGTTTTGAAATATTTTGTTAACTTTGGATTAGTTGCGGGGCCCTTAAGGCAACTCAAGGAGGACTATTTCAGTCGTATATCTGGTATGGAAATTACAGAGAAAACATTGTGAAATGGGGCAGAAGCTTCTGCAATTACAAAGGATGGATACATGTCACACCTGTCGATATTCTAGAAACGGTATAAAGCTTCTTAATTGCAGGTATGCCTTGGGATAATCAGTCAGCCATGCTGACGGTTACGAGAGCCACTTGATTAAGCTTCCTTCGCAACCCCTTGTCATCCGATCTTTAACCTTGCCTCTTTAAGTGTCTAACAGATAGTTAGGCTGAGGCTTTCCCAAAGTGCTTCAACTTCAAGAAGACTCTTACCAATGCAGTTTTGACAAACTGAGTAAACAGATGCATATGCTACTAACGTTTATGGATTTGCTTTGCAATAATGCTGATTTTGATCTGTGTTCTCCCGTTAAGGGAAGCTCTTCCCCTCAACTTCCTAACAACTTACAACAATTTCTTCCCTTCTGCTTCTGCATGTCTGGATTACCTGCCAGAACGTCTCCCCCAGAGTGCCACCCTCACTCTGCATTTCAGGCTTATTCTCATGGATTCCTTATACAAGTTTATATAAGACTTGGATCAAGACTTGCAACGTGGCATTGCTTCCAACTCAGAATGCACTGTAGAGCTTTGCTTTCCTCCAGCAGGACGTAGCTAGAGTGGTCTTCACCCCATTCGCTGAAAGACTTGGGAAAAGATGAACCAGGAATGGAGGTTGAAAGCAAGTCCCCTAAAACAGAGATCCGCTGCTGAGTTTATGATTAACCACTCTATCCAAATCGTACCCACATATTCTCCTCAGGGTTGAAGAGGACCAAAGAAAAGGGGGAATTGTACCATCGCCAGCTGAATGCAGCCCTTCCCAGGCAGCCCTTGCTGTGCACTGTGACCCACTGCCCCGTTACCAGGCAATGGTTACCAGGAGACCACTAATGCCACTGTGACCACCCTGCTCAGCCATTGGTGGGCAGTGTAGTGGGCCCCTGCCCCAAGCAAGCCACTGTCTGTCAGCCATCTTTAGTGGGGGCCTTTTTTAGGCAGCAGTCAGTGGAGTGCTGCCCCTTCAGACCTGGAGCGTGAGGTAAGAGGCAAGTGCCAGCCTTCTCCCCAGCATTCTTCTGCTCACACGGCCTTGGGCCAGCTGGTGTGATGGGGGCCCCAGAGAACAGGCTGGGGGTGTGTCCTGCAGGGCTCCAGAGCCAAGGCCATGAATGCCCACTGGCCCAGACCAGGCCTTGAGGCAGTGTTGAACCTCTACCACACACCGCCACTGTGACCCTAAGGGTATGGCTCACAGTCTGGGCTACCAGACTGCCACTGTTTGGGTGGCCTGAGGAGCATTAAGACCTGTTGGGTCATGTGCACCCGGCTCCCTCAGTGATGACAGCTAGCAAGGGTCTGGGACCTGGCCCTGAGGGAGCCACCAAGGCAGAGCTGCCTCCTCTGTGAGGCGTGGGCACTGGTGGGAGGATCCAGACCAGCTCCTGGACAAACCCTCCATGGCAGGAGGACCACCACCCCTCCCAGGGACCCCTTTCTCTTAGGTGGGTCTGGATCTCAGAGGGTGAGCCTTGTGCCTTGGGACCTAGCCCTTTCTTGTCACCCAGAGAGTGACATTTGTTTGCTGGAGATTGATAGGAACATTGAGACCTGACTTTGACCTGTCCTCAAGAACAAAGGATCGGACAGGGAGAAGTTTTCAACGAACAGCCACACCCCTCCATCACCTTACCTCTAAGAGGGCTTTGCTAAAAGCTTTCAAGGTTGGGGATTACCCAGCATAAGCCACCCATTTCCTTGAATGTCTCAACAACAAATATTTCTCGGCTCCAAAGGCCAATGTTTTGCTGTTGCTTGGCCTCACTGTGCGTCGGGCACACATCCTGGCCTTTGGTTACCAATTATAGCGAGCCAGCCAGGAGGTCTGTGCCCATGGTGTGTTGATCTCGATCAGGGGCATCCCCATTGACAGTTCCCAGCACATGCCAGAGTACATTTGGCTCCAGGATACTGGCAGAGATTCTCCCTGATATGCACTGGCTGCCCTACAGCACGAGGCTGCTTGTCTTGGAGACATGTCCAGAGCAACGGTATACAGTTCATGTCATTTGGGGGTAAGTCGTTCCAGCTTGCACAGGCTGGGAAATAGGTCTACTCCAACTTGGCTGCTCCCCTTAGCGGATGTGAGCCCTTCTGAGTCCATTCCCTCTTGAGAACTGGGGGCCTGCATGGGGGGGTGGAAGTGGAAGTTGACTAAATGCCTTCTCTGGATTTCTGTCTTTGTGATTGGAGTGTTTATTTGTTCTTCATGTGTTTGTGTGTGTCAATGTGGTGTTAATCCCGGCAGTCTGTGCTTTGGTTTGTGGGATCCTGTTTGTGATTCGTACATTGTAGGTGTGTGAAACAGCACTTGCATTGAGTACTTGAGACGTCTTTGGACAGTAACGGAGCTTGCATATGATCACATTATGTATCGTTCCCTCCTGCGTTGTGTTTCAGCTGTGATGGAACATTGGTTGACTTATTCCCTTTCCAATGGGTAGGAATCTCCCCTTTGGTGCCTGGGAACTGTGATCCTGAGAGACCTTTTGGCATTGCATTTGTCTCTCTGCAATTGGATAACACCTGCTGTGATCAGCAGAGCTCTAGTCCATCTTGTAGTCTGCTAAGGTACAAGCAAGTATTTTTTTTTTTTTTACATTGCATGGCCAGCATATTCTACAGATTCTTGTGAAACATGGCATCAAATGAATCATTTTCATATCTCCAAAACCAGTCTATGTAAAATATTCAGTTAGAGAAAGTTTGCTCAGTGAAATACGTTTGGTTTTCATCATTGTGACCCTGAGAAAACGAGCATATTTCCAGGAGACATGTGGAAGTTAATGAAGCAAATTGAACTTTTCCTAATTTCTTTGGTTTTTACTTTTTGACTCTTTCTGCTTCCCAGGTCAGTAGGCTTGACAACTGTGGTCTTGATTCCCTATCTTTTAATTTGCATGTTGTTTGTCGTTTTGTTGTTAAAATGAGGGAACGTAGTTCGAAAACACTGAGGATGTTGTTCATCCTCACCCTTTGCTTTGGTCCTCAGGACTGAGAGTTTCTTTTTTGCATGTACTTTTGCGTTTGTTTTGTGTGAAAGTGTTGTGGCTCTGGGAAACTCAAATGTGCTTCCCCAACGCACCCCTTTCAGGTGCATTCTCCAGATTTGGGCCACTTTTAGGGATAAGGCAATTGACATCAACTGCCGAGTTGATGTGTAAATGAGCTCTATTTCACTGAAAGGGAAGCACTTACCTATTCAATACTTCCTCCTCTTGAGAGAATTGGCCTCCATGGATTTCCGGTCCTGATGATCTGGCAAATAGCTAGTACTGAACTGATATCTGGTATGGAAGCTGCCTTAAGCTTCTTGCATTCTGAAGTGTAAACCTTCTGCGGTCCCTAGGTTTCTTAGAGATCCAAAAAGACCTTATATCTGTTGCCAATTTGACAGCAAGGACCATAAGTTGAAATGATGACACTTGAAGTCTTTCTAAATGGCCTCTCTAGATTTGGGTAGCATGAAACTTCACCAAGGTAAGTGGCAAGCATTCCTTGACTCTCCGGGTCATTTCAAAGAGGATAGAGGATTGGGACAATGGATGCTGGGCACATCTAAGATTCCCTACCTTTGCCTACTTAGCAGAAGGTCTCAAAAGCATCCGTTTGCAATCAGAAATGCTGGTGTGACATCCAGCTGACAATTGCTTGCTTCTTGGTTTTCACTAAGTGAAGGTGTTAAGGACTTGAGGATTGTAATCGAAATATGTAATTAAAGCTAAGAAACTCATGAAAAGGAACACATTTCAGCATAGAGTAGGAAGTTGGGATAAATGTGTTGAGCCAAAAACCAACATTTGATGCATCATTGGGCTGAAACCAAACTCCGCTTTGGGAAATGGATACTGTTATTAAAAATACGTTTTTTTCAAGGCTGGATTGGGTTCCCTTCTGCCAAGAGAACACGTTTACTTGGAATGCTGCTTTCAATAACATGGTATGTGAACTGTCCTGCCTTTAAGGGATCTCGATTTGCTTTTAAGATCTCTTCTCACTTTGCAGAAGAAAGAAGAATTCTCTTCAAAGGACTGATGAGCTTATTGGGCCTGGTGTTTTGAAATATTTTGTTAACTTTGGATTAGTTGCGGGGCCCTTAAGGCAACTCAAGGAGGACTATTTCAGTCGTATATCTGGTATGGAAATTACAGAGAAAACATTGTGAAATGGGGCAGAAGCTTCTGCAATTACAAAGGATGGATACATGTCACACCTGTCGATATTCTAGAAACGGTATAAAGCTTCTTAATTGCAGGTATGCCTTGGGATAATCAGTCAGCCATGCTGACGGTTACGAGAGCCACTTGATTAAGCTTCCTTCGCAACCCCTTGTCATCCGATCTTTAACCTTGCCTCTTTAAGTGTCTAACAGATAGTTAGGCTGAGGCTTTCCCAAAGTGCTTCAACTTCAAGAAGACTCTTACCAATGCAGTTTTGACAAACTGAGTAAACAGATGCATATGCTACTAACGTTTATGGATTTGCTTTGCAATAATGCTGATTTTGATCTGTGTTCTCCCGTTAAGGGAAGCTCTTCCCCTCAACTTCCTAACAACTTACAACAATTTCTTCCCTTCTGCTTCTGCATGTCTGGATTACCTGCCAGAACGTCTCCCCCAGAGTGCCACCCTCACTCTGCATTTCAGGCTTATTCTCCTGGATTCCTTATACAAGTTTATATAAGACTTGGATCAAGACTTGCAACGTGGCATTGCTTCCAACTCAGAATGCACTGTAGAGCTTTGCTTTCCTCCAGCAGGACGTAGCTAGAGTGGTCTTCACCCCATTCGCTGAAAGACTTGGGAAAAGATGAACCAGGAATGGAGGTTGAAAGCAAGTCCCCTAAAACAGAGATCCGCTGCTGAGTTTATGATTAACCACTCTATCAAAATCAAACCCACATATTCTCCTCAGGGTTGAAGAGGACCAAAGAAAAGGGGGAATTGTACCATAGCCAGCTGAATGCAGCCCTTCCCAAGCAGCCCTTGCTGTGCACTGTGACCCACTGCCCCGTTACCAGGCAATGGTTACCAGGAGACCACTAATGCCACTGTGACCACCCTGCTCAGCCATTGGTGGGCAGTGTAGTGGGCCCCTGCCCCAAGCAAGCCACTGTCTGTCAGCCATCTTTAGTGGGGGCCTTTTTTAGGCAGCAGTCAGTGGAGTGCTGCCCCTTCAGACCTGGAGCGTGAGGTAAGAGGCAAGTGCCAGCCTTCTCCCCAGCATTCTTCTGCTCACACGGCCTTGGGCCAGCTGGTGTGATGGGGGCCCCAGAGAACAGGCTGGGGGTGTGTCCTGCAGGGCTCCAGAGCCAAGGCCATGAATGCCCACTGGCCCAGACCAGGCCTTGAGGCAGTGTTGAACCTCTACCACACACCACCACTGTGACCCTAAGGGTATGGCTCACAGTCTGGGCTACCAGACTGCCACTGTTTGGGTGGCCTGAGGAGCATTAAGACCTGTTGGGTCATGTGCACCCGGCTCCCTCAGTGATGACAGCTAGCAAGGGTCTGGGACCTGGCCCTGAGGGAGCCACCAAGGCAGAGCTGCCTCCTCTGTGAGGCGTGGGCACTGGTGGGAGGATCCAGACCAGCTCCTGGACAAACCCTCCATGGCAGGAGGACCACCACCCCTCCCAGGGACCCCTTTCTCTTAGGTGGGTCTGGATCTCAGAGGGTGAGCCTTGTGCCTTGGGACCTTGCCCTTTCTTGTCACCCAGAGAGTGACATTTGTTGGCTGGAGATTGATAGGAACATTGAGACCTGACTTTGACCTGTCCTCAAGAACAAAGGATCGGACAGGGAGAAGTTTTCAACGAACAGCCACACCCCTCCATCACCTTACCTCTAAGAGGGCTTTGCTAAAAGCTTTCAAGGTTGGGGATTACCCAGCATAAGCCACCCATTTCCTTGAATGTCTCAACAACAAATATTTCTCGGCTCCAAAGGCCAATGTTTTGCTGTTGCTTGGCCTCACTGTGCGTCGGGCACACATCCTGGCCTTTGGTTACCAATTATAGCGAGCCAGCCAGGAGGTCTGTGCCCATGGTGTGTTGATCTCGATCAGGGGCGTCCCCATTGACAGTTCCCAGCACATGCCAGAGTACATTTGGCTCCAGGATACTGGCAGAGATTCTCCCTGATATGCACTGGCTGCCCTACAGCACGAGGCTGCTTGTCTTGGAGACATGTCCAGAGCAACGGTATAGAGTTCATGTCATTTGGGGGTAAGTCGTTCCAGCTTGCACAGGCTGGGAAATAGGTCTACTCCAACTTGGCTGCTCCCCTTAGCGGATGTGAGCCCCTCTGAGTCCATTCCCTCTTGAGAACTGGGGGCCTGCATGGGGGGGTGGAAGTGGAAGTTGACTAAATGCCTTCTCTGGATTTCTGTCTTTGTGATTGGAGTGTTTATTTGTTCTTCATGTGTTTGTGTGTGTCAATGTGGTGTTAATCCCGGCAGTCTGTGCTTTGGTTTGTGGGATCCTGTTTGTGATTCGTACATTGTATGTGTGTGAAACAGCACTTGCATTGAGTACTTGAGACGTCTTTGGACAGTAACGGAGCTTGCATATGATCACATTATGTATCGTTCCCTCCTGCGTTGTGTTTCAGCTGTGATGGAACATTGGTTGACTTATTCCCTTTCTAATGGGTAGGAATCTCCCCTTTGGTGCCTGGGAACTGTGATCCTGAGAGACCTTTTGGCATTGCATTTGTCTCTCTGCAATTGGATAACACCTGCTGTGATCAGCAGAGCTCTAATCCATCTTGTAGTCCGCTAAGGTACAAGCAAGTATTTTTTTTTTTTTACATTGCATGGCCAGCATATTCTACAGATTCTTGTGAAACATGGCATCAAATGAATCATTTTCATATCTCCAAAACCAGTCTATGTAAAATATTCAGTTAGAGAAAGTTTGCTCAGTGAAATACGTTTGGTTTTCATCATTGTGACCCTGAGAAAACGAGCATATTTCCAGGAGACATGTGGAAGTTAATGAAGCAAATTGAACTTTTCCTAATTTCTTTGCTTTTTACTTTTTGACTCTTTCTGCTTCCCAGGTCAGTAGGCTTGACAACTGTGGTCTTGATTCCCTATCTTTTAATTTGCATGTTGTTTGTCGTTTTGTTGTTAAAATGAGGGAACGTAGTTCGAAAACACTGAGGATGTTGTTCATCCTCACCCTTTGCTTTGGTCCTCAGGACTGAGAGTTTCTTTTTTGCATGTACTTTTGCGTTTGTTTTGTGTGAAAGTGTTGTGGCTCTGGGAAACTCAAATGTGCTTCCCCAACGCACCCCTTTCAGGTGCATTCTCCAGATTTGGGCCACTTTTAGGGATAAGGCAATTGACATCAACTGCCGAGATGATGTGTAAATGAGCTCTATTTCACTGAAAGGGAAGCACTTACCTATTCAATACTTCCTCCTCTTGAGAGAATTGGCCTCCATGGATTTCCGGTCCTGATGATCTGGCAAATAGCTAGCACTGAACTGATATCTGGTATGGAAGCTGCCTTAAGCTTCTTGCATTCTGAAGTGTAAACCTTCTGCGGTCCCTAGGTTTCTTAGAGATCCAAAAAGACCTTATATCTGTTGCCAATTTGACAGCAAGGACCATAAGTTGAAATGATGACACTTGAAGTCTTTCTAAATGGCCTCTCTAGATTTGGGTAGCATGAAACTTCACCAAGGTAAGTGGCAAGCATTCCTTGACTCTCCGGGTCATTTCAAAGAGGATAGAGGATTGGGACATTGGATGCTGGGCACATCTAAGATTCCCTACCTTTGCCTACTTAGCAGAAGGTCTCAAAAGCATCCGTTTGCAATCAGAAATGCTGGTGTGACATCCAGCTGACAATTGCTTGCTTCTTGGTTTTCACTAAGTGAAGGTGTTAAGGACTTGAGGATTGTAATCGAAATATGTAATTAAAGCTAAGAAACTCATGAAAAGGAACACATTTCAGCATAGAGTAGGAAGTTGGGATAAATGTGTTGAGCCAAAAACCAACATTTGATGCATCATTGGGCTGAAACCAAACTCCGCTTTGGGAAATGGATACTGTTATTAAAAATACGTTTTTTTCAAGGCTGGATTGGGTTCCCTTCTGCCAAGAGAACACGTTTACTTGGAATGCTGCTTTCAATAACATGGTATGTGAACTGTCCTGCCTTTAAGGGATCTCGATTTGCTTTTAAGATCTCTTCTCACTTTGCAGAAGAAAGAAGAATTCTCTTCAAAGGACTGATGAGCTTATTGGGCCTGGTGTTTTGAAATATTTTGTTAACTTTGGATTAGTTGCGGGGCCCTTAAGGCAACTCAAGGAGGACTATTTCAGTCGTATATCTGGTATGGAAATTACAGAGAAAACATTGTGAAATGGGGCAGAAGCTTCTGCAATTACAAAGGATGGATACATGTCACACCTGTCGATATTCTAGAAAGGGTATAAAGCTTCTTAATTGCAGGTATGCCTTGGGATAATCAGTCAGCCATGCTGACGGTTACGAGAGCCACTTGATTAAGCTTCCTTCGCAACCCCTTGTCATCCGATCTTTAACCTTGCCTCTTTAAGTGTCTAACAGATAGTTAGGCTGAGGCTTTCCCAAAGTGCTTCAACTTCAAGAAGACTCTTACCAATGCAGTTTTGACAAACTGAGTAAACAGATGCATATGCTACTAACGTTTATGGATTTGCTTTGCAATAATGCTGATTTTGATCTGTGTTCTCCCGTTAAGGGAAGCTCTTCCCCTCAACTTCCTAACAACTTACAACAATTTCTTCCCTTCTGCTTCTGCATGTCTGGATTACCTGCCAGAACGTCTCCCCCAGAGTGCCACCCTCACTCTGCATTTCAGGCTTATTCTCCTGGATTCCTTATACAAGTTTATATAAGACTTGGATCAAGACTTGCAACGTGGCATTGCTTCCAACTCAGAATGCACTGTAGAGCTTTGCTTTCCTCCAGCAGGACGTAGCTAGAGTGGTCTTCACCCCATTCGCTGAAAGACTTGGGAAAAGATGAACCAGGAATGGAGGTTGAAAGCAAGTCCCCTAAAACAGAGATCCGCTGCTGAGTTTATGATTAACCACTCTATCAAAATCAAACCCACATATTCTCCTCAGGGTTGAAGAGGACCAAAGAAAAGGGGGAATTGTACCATAGCCAGCTGAATGCAGCCCTTCCCAAGCAGCCCTTGCTGTGCACTGTGACCCACTGCCCCGTTACCAGGCAATGGTTACCAGGAGACCACTAATGCCACTGTGACCACCCTGCTCAGCCATTGGTGGGCAGTGTAGTGGGCCCCTGCCCCAAGCAAGCCACTGTCTGTCAGCCATCTTTAGTGGGGGCCTTTTTTAGGCAGCAGTCAGTGGAGTGCTGCCCCTTCAGACCTGGAGCGTGAGGTAAGAGGCAAGTGCCAGCCTTCTCCCCAGCATTCTTCTGCTCACACGGCCTTGGGCCAGCTGGTGTGATGGGGGCCCCAGAGAACAGGCTGGGGGTGTGTCCTGCAGGGCTCCAGAGCCAAGGCCATGAATGCCCACTGGCCCAGACCAGGCCTTGAGGCAGTGTTGAACCTCTACCACACACCACCACTGTGACCCTAAGGGTATGGCTCACAGTCTGGGCTACCAGACTGCCACTGTTTGGGTGGCCTGAGGAGCATTAAGACCTGTTGGGTCATGTGCACCCGGCTCCCTCAGTGATGACAGCTAGCAAGGGTCTGGGACCTGGCCCTGAGGGAGCCACCAAGGCAGAGCTGCCTCCTCTGTGAGGCGTGGGCACTGGTGGGAGGATCCAGACCAGCTCCTGGACAAACCCTCCATGGCAGGAGGACCACCACCCCTCCCAGGGACCCCTTTCTCTTAGGTGGGTCTGGATCTCAGAGGGTGAGCCTTGTGCCTTGGGACCTAGCCCTTTCTTGTCACCCAGAGAGTGACATTTGTTTGCTGGAGATTGATAGGAACATTGAGACCTGACTTTGACCTGTCCTCAAGAACAAAGGATCGGACAGGGAGAAGTTTTCAACGAACAGCCACACCCCTCCATCACCTTACCTCTAAGAGGGCTTTGCTAAAAGCTTTCAAGGTTGGGGATTACCCAGCATAAGCCACCCATTTCCTTGAATGTCTCAACAACAAATATTTCTCGGCTCCAAAGGCCAATGTTTTGCTGTTGCTTGGCCTCACTGTGCGTCGGGCACACATCCTGGCCTTTGGTTACCAATTATAGCGAGCCAGCCAGGAGGTCTGTGCCCATGGTGTGTTGATCTCGATCAGGGGCATCCCCATTGACAGTTCCCAGCACATGCCAGAGTACATTTGGCTCCAGGATACTGGCAGAGATTCTCCCTGATATGCACTGGCTGCCCTACAGCACGAGGCTGCTTGTCTTGGAGACATGTCCAGAGCAACGGTATACAGTTCATGTCATTTGGGGGTAAGTCGTTCCAGCTTGCACAGGCTGGGAAATAGGTCTACTCCAACTTGGCTGCTCCCCTTAGCGGATGTGAGCCCCTCTGAGTCCATTCCCTCTTGAGAACTGGGGGCCTCCATGGGGGGGTGGAAGTGGAAGTTGACTAAATGCCTTCTCTGGCTTTCTGTCTTTGTGATTGGAGTGTTTATTTGTTCTTCATGTGTTTGTGTGTGTCAATGTGGTGTTAATCCCGGCAGTCTGTGCTTTGGTTTGTGGGATCCTGTTTGTGATTCGTACATTGTAGGTGTGTGAAACAGCACTTGCATTGAGTACTTGAGACGTCTTTGGACAGTAACGGAGCTTGCATATGATCACATTATGTATCGTTCCCTCCTGCGTTGTGTTTCAGCTGTGAAGGAACATTGGTTGACTTATTCCCTTTCCAATGGGTAGGAATCTCCCCTTTGGTGCCTGGGAACTGTGATCCTGAGAGACCTTTTGGCATTGCATTTGTCTCTCTGCAATTGGATAACACCTGCTGTGATCAGCAGAGCTCTAGTCCATCTTGTAGTCCGCTAAGGTACAAGCAAGTATTTTTTTTTTTTTTACATTGCATGGCCAGCATATTCTACAGATTCTTGTGAAACATGGCATCAAATGAATCATTTTCATATCTCCAAAACCAGTCTATGTAAAATATTCAGTTAGAGAAAGTTTGCTCAGTGAAATACGTTTGGTTTTCATCATTGTGACCCTGAGAAAACGAGCATATTTCCAGGAGACATGTGGAAGTTAATGAAGCAAATTGAACTTTTCCTAATTTCTTTGCTTTTTACTTTTTGACTCTTTCTGCTTCCCAGGTCAGTAGGCTTGACAACTGTGGTCTTGATTCCCTATCTTTTAATTTGCATGTTGTTTGTCGTTTTGTTGTTAAAATGAGGGAACGTAGTTCGAAAACACTGAGGATGTTGTTCATCCTCACCCTTTGCTTTGGTCCTCAGGACTGAGAGTTTCTTTTTTGCATGTACTTTTGCGTTTGTTTTGTGTGAAAGTGTTGTGGCTCTGGGAAACTCAAATGTGCTTCCCCAACGCACCCCTTTCAGGTGCATTCTCCAGATTTGGGCCACTTTTAGGGATAAGGCAATTGACATCAACTGCCGAGTTGATGTGTAAATGAGCTCTATTTCACTGAAAGGTAAGCACTTACCTATTCAATACTTCCTCCTCTTGAGAGAATTGGCCTCCATGGATTTCCGGTCCTGATGATCTGGCAAATAGCTAGTACTGAACTGATATCTGGTATGGAAGCTGCCTTAAGCTTCTTGCATTCTGAAGTGTAAACCTTCTGCGGTCCCTAGGTTTCTTAGAGATCCAAAAAGACCTTATATCTGTTGCCAATTTGACAGCAAGGACCATAAGTTGAAATGATGACACTTGAAGTCTTTCTAAATGGCCTCTCTAGATTTGGGTAGCATGAAACTTCACCAAGGTAAGTGGCAAGCATTCCTTGACTCTCCGGGTCATTTCAAAGAGGATAGAGGATTGGGACAATGGATGCTGGGCACATCTAAGATTCCCTACCTTTGCCTACTTAGCAGAAGGTCTCAAAAGCATCCGTTTGCAATCAGAAATGCTGGTGTGACATCCAGCTGACAATTGCTTGCTTCTTGGTTTTCACTAAGTGAAGGTGTTAAGGACTTGAGGATTGTAATCGAAATATGTAATTAAAGCTAAGAAACTCATGAAAAGGAACACATTTCAGCATAGAGTAGGAAGTTGGGATAAATGTGTTGAGCCAAAAACCAACATTTGATGCATCATTGGGCTGAAACCAAACTCCGCTTTGGGAAATGGATACTGTTATTAAAAATACGTTTTTTTCAAGGCTGGATTGGGTTCCCCTCTGCCAAGAGAACACGTTTACTTGGAATGCTGCTTTCAATAACATGGTATGTGAACTGTCCTGCCTTTAAGGGATCTCGATTTGCTTTTAAGATCTCTTCTCACTTTGCAGAAGAAAGAAGAATTCTCTTCAAAGGACTGATGAGCTTATTGGGCCTGGTGTTTTGAAATATTTTGTTAACTTTGGATTAGTTGCGGGGCCCTTAAGGCAACTCAAGGAGGACTATTTCAGTCGTATATCTGGTATGGAAATTACAGAGAAAACATTGTGAAATGGGGCAGAAGCTTCTGCAATTACAAAGGATGGATACATGTCACACCTGTCGATATTCTAGAAACGGTATAAAGCTTCTTAATTGCAGGTATGCCTTGGGATAATCAGTCAGCCATGCTGACGGTTATGAGAGCCACTTGATTAAGCTTCCTTCGCAACCCCTTGTCATCCGATCTTTAACCTTGCCTCTTTAAGTGTCTAACAGATAGTTAGGCTGAGGCTTTCCCAAAGTGCTTCAACTTCAAGAAGACTCTTACCAATGCAGTTTTGACAAACTGAGTAAACAGATGCATATGCTACTAACGTTTATGGATTTGCTTTGCAATAATGCTGATTTTGATCTGTGTTCTCCCGTTAAGGGAAGCTCTTCCCCTCAACTTCCTAACAACTTACAACAATTTCTTCCCTTCTGCTTCTGCATGTCTGGATTACCTGCCAGAACGTCTCCCCCAGAGTGCCACCCTCACGCTGCTTTTCAGGCTTATTCTCCTGGATTCCTTATACAAGTTTATATAAGACTTGGATCAAGACTTGCAACGTGGCATTGCTTCCAACTCAGAATGCACTGTAGAGCTTTGCTTTCCTCCAGCAGGACGTAGCTAGAGTGGTCTTCACCCCATTCGCTGAAAGACTTGGGAAAAGATGAACCAGGAATGGAGGTTGAAAGCAAGTCCCCTAAAACAGAGATCCGCTGCTGAGTTTATGATTAACCACTCTATCAAAATCAAACCCACATATTCTCCTCAGGGTTGAAGAGGACCAAAGAAAAGGGGGAATTGTACCATAGCCAGCTGAATGCAGCCCTTCCCAAGCAGCCCTTGCTGTGCACTGTGACCCACTGCCCCGTTACCAGGCAATGGTTACCAGGAGACCACTAATGCCACTGTGACCACCCTGCTCAGCCATTGGTGGGCAGTGTAGTGGGCCCCTGCCCCAAGCAAGCCACTGTCTGTCAGCCATCTTTAGTGGGGGCCTTTTTTAGGCAGCAGTCAGTGGAGTGCTGCCCCTTCAGACCTGGAGCGTGAGGTAAGAGGCAAGTGCCAGCCTTCTCCCCAGCATTCTTCTGCTCACACGGCCTTGGGCCAGCTGGTGTGATGGGGGCCCCAGAGAACAGGCTGGGGGTGTGTCCTGCAGGGCTCCAGAGCCAAGGCCATGAATGCCCACTGGCCCAGACCAGGCCTTGAGGCAGTGTTGAACCTCTACCACACACCACCACTGTGACCCTAAGGGTATGGCTCACAGTCTGGGCTACCAGACTGCCACTGTTTGGGTGGCCTGAGGAGCATTAAGACCTGTTGGGTCATGTGCACCCGGCTCCCTCAGTGATGACAGCTAGCAAGGGTCTGGGACCTGGCCCTGAGAGAGCCACCAAGGCAGAGCTGCCTCCTCTGTGAGGCGTGGGCACTGGTGGGAGGATCCAGACCAGCTCCTGGACAAACCCTCCATGGCAGGAGGACCACCACCCCTCCCAGGGACCCCTTTCTCTTAGGTGGGTCTGGATCTCAGAGGGTGAGCCTTGTGCCTTGGGACCTAGCCCTTTCTTGTCACCCAGAGAGTGACATTTGTTTGCTGGAGATTGATAGGAACATTGAGACCTGACTTTGACCTGTCCTCAAGAACAAAGGATCGGACAGGGAGAAGTTTTCAACGAACAGCCACACCCCTCCATCACCTTACCTCTAAGAGGGCTTTGCTAAAAGCTTTCAAGGTTGGGGATTACCCAGCATAAGCCACCCATTTCCTTGAATGTCTCAACAACAAATATTTCTCGGCTCCAAAGGCCAATGTTTTGCTGTTGCTTGGCCTCACTGTGCGTCGGGCACACATCCTGGCCTTTGGTTACCAATTATAGCGAGCCAGCCAGGAGGTCTGTGCCCATGGTGTGTTGATCTCGATCAGGGGCGTCCCCATTGACAGTTCCCAGCACATGCCAGAGTACATTTGGCTCCAGGATACTGGCAGAGATTCTCCCTGATATGCACTGGCTGCCCTACAGCACGAGGCTGCTTGTCTTGGAGACATGTCCAGAGCAACGGTATAGAGTTCATGTCATTTGGGGGTAAGTCGTTCCAGCTTGCACAGGCTGGGAAATAGGTCTACTCCAACTTGGCTGCTCCCCTTAGCGGATGTGAGCCCCTCTGAGTCCATTCCCTCTTGAGAACTGGGGGCCTGCATGGGGGGGTGGAAGTGGAAGTTGACTAAATGCCTTCTCTGGATTTCTGTCTTTGTGATTGGAGTGTTTATTTGTTCTTCATGTGTTTGTGTGTGTCAATGTGGTGTTAATCCCGGCAGTCTGTGCTTTGGTTTGTGGGATCCTGTTTGTGATTCGTACATTGTATGTGTGTGAAACAGCACTTGCATTGAGTACTTGAGACGTCTTTGGACAGTAACGGAGCTTGCATATGATCACATTATGTATCGTTCCCTCCTGCGTTGTGTTTCAGCTGTGATGGAACATTGGTTGACTTATTCCCTTTCCAATGGGTAGGAATCTCCCCTTTGGTGCCTGGGAACTGTGATCCTGAGAGACCTTTTGGCATTGCATTTGTCTCTCTGCAATTGGATAACACCTGCTGTGATCAGCAGAGCTCTAATCCATCTTGTAGTCCGCTAAGGTACAAGCAAGTATTTTTTTTTTTTACATTGCATGGCCAGCATATTCTACAGATTCTTGTGAAACATGGCATCAAATGAATCATTTTCATATCTCCAAAACCAGTCTATGTAAAATATTCAGTTAGAGAAAGTTTGCTCAGTGAAATACGTTTGGTTTTCATCATTGTGACCCTGAGAAAACGAGCATATTTCCAGGAGACATGTGGAAGTTAATGAAGCAAATTGAACTTTTCCTAATTTCTTTGCTTTTTACTTTTTGACTCTTTCTGCTTCCCAGGTCAGTAGGCTTGACAACTGTGGTCTTGATTCCCTATCTTTTAATTTGCATGTTGTTTGTCGTTTTGTTGTTAAAATGAGGGAACGTAGTTCGAAAACACTGAGGATGTTGTTCATCCTCACCCTTTGCTTTGGTCCTCAGGACTGAGAGTTTCTTTTTTGCATGTACTTTTGCGTTTGTTTTGTGTGAAAGTGTTGTGGCTCTGGGAAACTCAAATGTGCTTCCCCAACGCACCCCTTTCAGGTGCATTCTCCAGATTTGGGCCACTTTTAGGGATAAGGCAATTGACATCAACTGCCGAGTTGATGTGTAAATGAGCTCTATTTCACTGAAAGGGAAGCACTTACCTATTCAATACTTCCTCCTCTTGAGAGAATTGGCCTCCATGGATTTCCGGTCCTGATGATCTGGCAAATAGCTAGCACTGAACTGATATCTGGTATGGAAGCTGCCTTAAGCTTCTTGCATTCTGAAGTGTAAACCTTCTGCGGTCCCTAGGTTTCTTAGAGATCCAAAAAGACCTTATATCTGTTGCCAATTTGACAGCAAGGACCATAAGTTGAAATGATGACACTTGAAGTCTTTCTAAATGGCCTCTCTAGATTTGGGTAGCATGAAACTTCACCAAGGTAAGTGGCAAGCATTCCTTGACTCTCCGGGTCATTTCAAAGAGGATAGAGGATTGGGACATTGGATGCTGGGCACATCTAAGATTCCCTACCTTTGCCTACTTAGCAGAAGGTCTCAAAAGCATCCGTTTGCAATCAGAAATGCTGGTGTGACATCCAGCTGACAATTGCTTGCTTCTTGGTTTTCACTAAGTGAAGGTGTTAAGGACTTGAGGATTGTAATCGAAATATGTAATTAAAGCTAAGAAACTCATGAAAAGGAACACATTTCAGCATAGAGTAGGAAGTTGGGATAAATGTGTTGAGCCAAAAACCAACATTTGATGCATCATTGGGCTGAAACCAAACTCCGCTTTGGGAAATGGATACTGTTATTAAAAATACGTTTTTTTCAAGGCTGGATTGGGTTCCCTTCTGCCAAGAGAACACGTTTACTTGGAATGCTGCTTTCAATAACATGGTATGTGAACTGTCCTGCCTTTAAGGGATCTCGATTTGCTTTTAAGATCTCTTCTCACTTTGCAGAAGAAAGAAGAATTCTCTTCAAAGGACTGATGAGCTTATTGGGCCTGGTGTTTTGAAATATTTTGTTAACTTTGGATTAGTTGCGGGGCCCTTAAGGCAACTCAAGGAGGACTATTTCAGTCGTATATCTGGTATGGAAATTACAGAGAAAACATTGTGAAATGGGGCAGAAGCTTCTGCAATTACAAAGGATGGATACATGTCACACCTGTCGATATTCTAGAAACGGTATAAAGCTTCTTAATTGCAGGTATGCCTTGGGATAATCAGTCAGCCATGCTGACGGTTACGAGAGCCACTTGATTAAGCTTCCTTCGCAACCCCTTGTCATCCGATCTTTAACCTTGCCTCTTTAAGTGTCTAACAGATAGTTAGGCTGAGGCTTTCCCAAAGTGCTTCAACTTCAAGAAGACTCTTACCAATGCAGTTTTGACAAACTGAGTAAACAGATGCATATGCTACTAACGTTTATGGATTTGCTTTGCAATAATGCTGATTTTGATCTGTGTTCTCCCGTTAAGGGAAGCTCTTCCCCTCAACTTCCTAACAACTTACAACAATTTCTTCCCTTCTGCTTCTGCATGTCTGGATTACCTGCCAGAACGTCTCCCCCAGAGTGCCACCCTCACTCTGCATTTCAGGCTTATTCTCCTGGATTCCTTATACAAGTTTATATAAGACTTGGATCAAGACTTGCAACGTGGCATTGCTTCCAACTCAGAATGCACTGTAGAGCTTTGCTTTCCTCCAGCAGGACGTAGCTAGAGTGGTCTTCACCCCATTCGCTGAAAGACTTGGGAAAAGATGAACCAGGAATGGAGGTTGAAAGCAAGTCCCCTAAAACAGAGATCCGCTGCTGAGTTTATGATTAACCACTCTATCAAAATCAAACCCACATATTCTCCTCAGGGTTGAAGAGGACCAAAGAAAAGGGGGAATTGTACCATAGCCAGCTGAATGCAGCCCTTCCCAAGCAGCCCTTGCTGTGCACTGTGACCCACTGCCCCGTTACCAGGCAATGGTTACCAGGAGACCACTAATGCCACTGTGACCACCCTGCTCAGCCATTGGTGGGCAGTGTAGTGGGCCCCTGCCCCAAGCAAGCCACTGTCTGTCAGCCATCTTTAGTGGGGGCCTTTTTTAGGCAGCAGTCAGTGGAGTGCTGCCCCTTCAGACCTGGAGCGTGAGGTAAGAGGCAAGTGCCAGCCTTCTCCCCAGCATTCTTCTGCTCACACGGCCTTGGGCCAGCTGGTGTGATGGGGGCCCCAGAGAACAGGCTGGGGGTGTGTCCTGCAGGGCTCCAGAGCCAAGGCCATGAATGCCCACTGGCCCAGACCAGGCCTTGAGGCAGTGTTGAACCTCTACCACACACCACCACTGTGACCCTAAGGGTATGGCTCACAGTCTGGGCTACCAGACTGCCACTGTTTGGGTGGCCTGAGGAGCATTAAGACCTGTTGGGTCATGTGCACCCGGCTCCCTCAGTGATGACAGCTAGCAAGGGTCTGGGACCTGGCCCTGAGGGAGCCACCAAGGCAGAGCTGCCTCCTCTGTGAGGCGTGGGCACTGGTGGGAGGATCCAGACCAGCTCCTGGACAAACCCTCCATGGCAGGAGGACCACCACCCCTCCCAGGGACCCCTTTCTCTTAGGTGGGTCTGGATCTCAGAGGGTGAGCCTTGTGCCTTGGGACCTAGCCCTTTCTTGTCACCCAGAGAGTGACATTTGTTTGCTGGAGATTGATAGGAACATTGAGACCTGACTTTGACCTGTCCTCAAGAACAAAGGATCGGACAGGGAGAAGTTTTCAATGAACAGCCACACCCCTCCATCACCTTACCTCTAAGAGGGCTTTGCTAAAAGCTTTCAAGGTTGGGGATTACCCAGCATAAGCCACCCATTTCCTTGAATGTCTCAACAACAAATATTTCTCGGCTCCAAAGGCCAATGTTTTGCTGTTGCTTGGCCTCACTGTGCGTCGGGCACACATCCTGGCCTTTGGTTACCAATTATAGCGAGCCAGCCAGGAGGTCTGTGCCCATGGTGTGTTGATCTCGATCAGGGGCGTCCCCATTGACAGTTCCCAGCACATGCCAGAGTACATTTGGCTCCAGGATACTGGCAGAGATTCTCCCTGATATGCACTGGCTGCCCTACAGCACGAGGCTGCTTGTCTTGGAGACATGTCCAGAGCAACGGTATAGAGTTCATGTCATTTGGGGGTAAGTCGTTCCAGCTTGCACAGGCTGGGAAATAGGTCTACTCCAACTTGGCTGCTCCCCTTAGCGGATGTGAGCCCCTCTGAGTCCATTCCCTCTTGAGAACTGGGGGCCTGCATTTGGGGGTGGAAGTGGAAGTTGACTAAATGCCTTCTCTGGATTTCTGTCTTTGTGATTGGAGTGTTTATTTGTTCTTCATGTGTTTGTGTGTGTCAATGTGGTGTTAATCCCGGCAGTCTGTGCTTTGGTTTGTGGGATCCTGTTTGTGATTCGTACATTGTATGTGTGTGAAACAGCACTTGCATTGAGTACTTGAGACGTCTTTGGACAGTAACGGAGCTTGCATATGATCACATTATGTATCGTTCCCTCCTGCGTTGTGTTTCAGCTGTGATGGAACATTGGTTGACTTATTCCCTTTCCAATGGGTAGGAATCTCCCCTTTGGTGCCTGGGAACTGTGATCCTGAGAGACCTTTTGGCATTGCATTTGTCTCTCTGCAATTGGATAACACCTGCTGTGATCAGCAGAGCTCTAATCCATCTTGTAGTCCGCTAAGGTACAAGCAAGTATTTTTTTTTTTTTTACATTGCATGGCCATCATATTCTACAGATTCTTGTGAAACATGGCATCAAATGAATCATTTTCATATCTCCAAAACCAGTCTATGTAAAATATTCAGTTAGAGAAAGTTTGCTCAGTGAAATACGTTTGGTTTTCATCATTGTGACCCTGAGAAAACGAGCATATTTCCAGGAGACATGTGGAAGTTAATGAAGCAAATTGAACTTTTCCTAATTTCTTTGCTTTTTACTTTTTGACTCTTTCTGCTTCCCAGGTCAGTAGGCTTGACAACTGTGGTCTTGAATCCCTATCTTTTAATTTGCATGTTGTTTGTCGTTTTGTTGTTAAAATGAGGGAACTTAGTTCGAAAACACTGAGGATGTTGTTCATCCTCACCCTTTGCTTTGGTCCTCAGGACTGAGAGTTTCTTTTTTGCATGTACTTTTGCGTTTGTTTTGTGTGAAAGTGTTGTGGCTCTGGGAAACTCAAATGTGCTTCCCCAACGCACCCCTTTCAGGTGCATTCTCCAGATTTGGGCCACTTTTAGGGATAAGGCAATTGACATCAACTGCCGAGTTGATGTGTAAATGAGCTCTATTTCACTGAAAGGTAAGCACTTACCTATTCAATACTTCCTCCTCTTGAGAGAATTGGCCTCCATGGATTTCCGGTCCTGATGATCTGGCAAATAGCTAGTACTGAACTGATATCTGGTATGGAAGCTGCCTTAAGCTTCTTGCATTCTGAAGTGTAAACCTTCTGCGGTCCCTAGGTTTCTTAGAGATCCAAAAAGACCTTATATCTGTTGCCAATTTGACAGCAAGGACCATAAGTTGAAATGATGACACTTGAAGTCTTTCTAAATGGCCTCTCTAGATTTGGGTAGCATGAAACTTCACCAAGGTAAGTGGCAAGCATTCCTTGACTCTCCGGGTCATTTCAAAGAGGATAGAGGATTGGGACAATGGATGCTGGGCACATCTAAGATTCCCTACCTTTGCCTACTTAGCAGAAGGTCTCAAAAGCATCCGTTTGCAATCAGAAATGCTGGTGTGACATCCAGCTGACAATTGCTTGCTTCTTGGTTTTCACTAAGTGAAGGTGTTAAGGACTTGAGGATTGTAATCGAAATATGTAATTAAAGCTAAGAAACTCATGAAAAGGAACACATTTCAGCATAGAGTAGGAAGTTGGGATAAATGTGTTGAGCCAAAAACCAACATTTGATGCATCATTGGGCTGAAACCAAACTCCGCTTTGGGAAATGGATACTGTTATTAAAAATACGTTTTTTTCAAGGCTGGATTGGGTTCCCTTCTGCCAAGAGAACACGTTTACTTGGAATGCTGCTTTCAATAACATGGTATGTGAACTGTCCTGCCTTTAAGGGATCTCGATTTGCTTTTAAGATCTCTTCTCACTTTGCAGAAGAAAGAAGAATTCTCTTCAAAGGACTGATGAGCTTATTGGGCCTGGTGTTTTGAAATATTTTGTTAACTTTGGATTAGTTGCGGGGCCCTTAAGGCAACTCAAGGAGGACTATTTCAGTCGTATATCTGGTATGGAAATTACAGAGAAAACATTGTGAAATGGGGCAGAAGCTTCTGCAATTACAAAGGATGGATACATGTCACACCTGTCGATATTCTAGAAACGGTATAAAGCTTCTTAATTGCAGGTATGCCTTGGGATAATCAGTCAGCCATGCTGACGGTTACGAGAGCCACTTGATTAAGCTTCCTTCGCAACCCCTTGTCATCCGATCTTTAACCTTGCCTCTTTAAGTGTCTAACAGATAGTTAGGCTGAGGCTTTCCCAAAGTGCTTCAACTTCAAGAAGACTCTTACCAATGCAGTTTTGACAAACTGAGTAAACAGATGCATATGCTACTAACGTTTATGGATTTGCTTTGCAATAATGCTGATTTTGATCTGTGTTCTCCCGTTAAGGGAAGCTCTTCCCCTCAACTTCCTAACAACTTACAACAATTTCTTCCCTTCTGCTTCTGCATGTCTGGATTACCTGCCAGAACGTCTCCCCCAGAGTGCCACCCTCACTCTGCATTTCAGGCTTATTCTCCTGGATTCCTTATACAAGTTTATATAAGACTTGGATCAAGACTTGCAACGTGGCATTGCTTCCAACTCAGAATGCACTGTAGAGCTTTGCTTTCCTCCAGCAGGACGTAGCTAGAGTGGTCTTCACCCCATTCGCTGAAAGACTTGGGAAAAGATGAACCAGGAATGGAGGTTGAAAGCAAGTCCCCTAAAACAGAGATCCGCTGCTGAGTTTATGATTAACCACTCTATCAAAATCAAACCCACATATTCTCCTCAGGGTTGAAGAGGACCAAAGAAAAGGGGGAATTGTACCATAGCCAGCTGAATGCAGCCCTTCCCAAGCAGCCCTTGCTGTGCACTGTGACCCACTGCCCCGTTACCAGGCAATGGTTACCAGGAGACCACTAATGCCACTGTGACCACCCTGCTCAGCCATTGGTGGGCAGTGTAGTGGGCCCCTGCCCCAAGCAAGCCACTGTCTGTCAGCCATCTTTAGTGGGGGCCTTTTTTAGGCAGCAGTCAGTGGAGTGCTGCCCCTTCAGACCTGGAGCGTGAGGTAAGAGGCAAGTGCCAGCCTTCTCCCCAGCATTCTTCTGCTCACACGGCCTTGGGCCAGCTGGTGTGATGGGGGCCCCAGAGAACAGGCTGGGGGTGTGTCCTGCAGGGCTCCAGAGCCAAGGCCATGAATGCCCACTGGCCCAGACCAGGCCTTGAGGCAGTGTTGAACCTCTACCACACACCACCACTGTGACCCTAAGGGTATGGCTCACAGTCTGGGCTACCAGACTGCCACTGTTTGGGTGGCCTGAGGAGCATTAAGACCTGTTGGGTCATGTGCACCCGGCTCCCTCAGTGATGACAGCTAGCAAGGGTCTGGGACCTGGCCCTGAGGGAGCCACCAAGGCAGAGCTGCCTCCTCTGTGAGGCGTGGGCACTGGTGGGAGGATCCAGACCAGCTCCTGGACAAACCCTCCATGGCAGGAGGACCACCACCCCTCCCAGGGACCCCTTTCTCTTAGGTGGGTCTGGATCTCAGAGGGTGAGCCTTGTGCCTTGGGACCTAGCCCTTTCTTGTCACCCAGAGAGTGACATTTGTTTGCTGGAGATTGATAGGAACATTGAGACCTGACTTTGACCTGTCCTCAAGAACAAAGGATCGGACAGGGAGAAGTTTTCAACGAACAGCCACACCCCTCCATCACCTTACCTCTAAGAGGGCTTTGCTAAAAGCTTTCAAGGTTGGGGATTACCCAGCATAAGCCACCCATTTCCTTGAATGTCTCAACAACAAATATTTCTCGGCTCCAAAGGCCAATGTTTTGCTGTTGCTTGGCCTCACTGTGCGTCGGGCACACATCCTGGCCTTTGGTTACCAATTATAGCGAGCCAGCCAGGAGGTCTGTGCCCATGGTGTGTTGATCTCGATCAGGGGCGTCCCCATTGACAGTTCCCAGCACATGCCAGAGTACATTTGGCTCCAGGATACTGGCAGAGATTCTCCCTGATATGCACTGGCTGCCCTACAGCACGAGGCTGCTTGTCTTGGAGACATGTCCAGAGCAACGGTATAGAGTTCATGTCATTTGGGGGTAAGTCGTTCCAGCTTGCACAGGCTGGGAAATAGGTCTACTCCAACTTGGCTGCTCCCCTTAGCGGATGTGAGCCCCTCTGAGTCCATTCCCTCTTGAGAACTGGGGGCCTGCATGGGGGGGTGGAAGTGGAAGTTGACTAAATGCCTTCTCTGGATTTCTGTCTTTGTGATTGGAGTGTTTATTTGTTCTTCATGTGTTTGTGTGTGTCAATGTGGTGTTAATCCCGGCAGTCTGTGCTTTGGTTTGTGGGATCCTGTTTGTGATTCGTACATTGTAGGTGTGTGAAACAGCACTTGCATTGAGTACTTGAGACGTCTTTGGACAGTAACGGAGCTTGCATATGATCACATTATGTATCGTTCCCTCCTGCGTTGTGTTTCAGCTGTGGTGGAACATTGGTTGACTTATTCCCTTTCCAATGGGTAGGAATCTCCCCTTTGGTGCCTGGGAACTGTGATCCTGAGAGACCTTTTGGCATTGCATTTGTCTCTCTGCAATTGGATAACACCTGCTGTGATCAGCAGAGCTCTAATCCATCTTGTAGTCCGCTAAGGTACAAGCAAGTATTTTTTTTTTTTTTTACATTGCATGGCCATCATATTCTACAGATTCTTGTGAAACATGGCATCAAATGAATCATTTTCATATCTCCAAAACCAGTCTATGTAAAATATTCAGTTAGAGAAAGTTTGCTCAGTGAAATACGTTTGGTTTTCATCATTGTGACCCTGAGAAAACGAGCATATTTCCAGGAGACATGTGGAAGTTAATGAAGCAAATTGAACTTTTCCTAATTTCTTTGCTTTTTACTTTTTGACTCTTTCTGCTTCCCAGGTCAGTAGGCTTGACAACTGTGGTCTTGAATCCCTATCTTTTAATTTGCATGTTGTTTGTCGTTTTGTTGTTAAAATGAGGGAACTTAGTTCGAAAACACTGAGGATGTTGTTCATCCTCACCCTTTGCTTTGGTCCTCAGGACTGAGAGTTTCTTCTTTGCATGTACTTTTGCGTTTGTTTTGTGTGAAAGTGTTGTGGCTCTGGGAAACTCAAATGTGCTTCCCCAATGCACCCCTTTCAGGTGCATTCTCCAGATTTGGGCCACTTTTAGGGATAAGGCAATTGACATCAACTGCCGAGTTGATGTGTAAATGAGCTCTATTTCACTGAAAGGGAAGCACTTACCTATTCAATACTTCCTCCTCTGGAGAGAATTGGCCTCCATGGATTTCCGGTCCTGATGATCTGGCAAATAGCTAGTACTGAACTGATATCTGGTATGGAAGCTGCCTTAAGCTTCTTGCATTCTGAAGTGTAAACCTTCTGCGGTCCCTAGGTTTCTTAGAGATCCAAAAAGACCTTATATCTGTTGCCAATTTGACAGCAAGGACCATAAGTTGAAATGATGACACTTGAAGTCTTTCTAAATGGCCTCTCTAGATTTGGGGAGCATGAAACTTCACCAAGGTAAGTGGCAAGCATTCCTTGACTCTCCGGGTCATTTCAAAGAGGATAGAGGATTGGGACATTGGATGCTGGGCACATCTAAGATTCCCTACCTTTGCCTACTTAGCAGAAGGTCTCAAAAGCATCCGTTTGCAATCAGAAATGCTGGTGTGACATCCAGCTGACAATTGCTTGCTTCTTGGTTTTCACTAAGTGAAGGTGTTAAGGACTTGAGGATTGTAATCGAAATATGTAATTAAAGCTAAGAAACTCATGAAAAGGAACACATTTCAGCATAGAGTAGGAAGTTGGGATAAATGTGTTGAGCCAAAAACCAACATTTGATGCATCATTGGGCTGAAACCAAACTCCGCTTTGGGAAATGGATACTGTTATTAAAAATACGTTTTTTTCAAGGCTGGATTGGGTTCCCTTCTGCCAAGAGAACACGTTTACTTGGAATGCTGCTTTCAATAACATGGTATGTGAACTGTCCTGCCTTTAAGGGATCTCGATTTGCTTTTAAGATCTCTTCTCACTTTGCAGAAGAAAGAAGAATTCTCTTCAAAGGACTGATGAGCTTATTGGGCCTGGTGTTTTGAAATATTTTGTTAACTTTGGATTAGTTGCGGGGCCCTTAAGGCAACTCAAGGAGGACTATTTCAGTCGTATATCTGGTATGGAAATTACAGAGAAAACATTGTGAAATGGGGCAGAAGCTTCTGCAATTACAAAGGATGGATACATGTCACACCTGTCGATATTCTAGAAAGGGTATAAAGCTTCTTAATTGCAGGTATGCCTTGGGATAATCAGTCAGCCATGCTGACGGTTACGAGAGCCACTTGATTAAGCTTCCTTCGCAACCCCTTGTCATCCGATCTTTAACCTTGCCTCTTTAAGTGTCTAACAGATAGTTAGGCTGAGGCTTTCCCAAAGTGCTTCAACTTCAAGAAGACTCTTACCAATGCAGTTTTGACAAACTGAGTAAACAGATGCATATGCTACTAACGTTTATGGATTTGCTTTGCAATAATGCTGATTTTGATCTGTGTTCTCCCGTTAAGGGAAGCTCTTCCCCTCAACTTCCTAACAACTTACAACAATTTCTTCCCTTCTGCTTCTGCATGTCTGGATTACCTGCCAGAATGTCTCCCCCAGAGTGCCACCCTCACTCTGCATTTCAGGCTTATTCTCCTGGATTCCTTATACAAGTTTATATAAGACTTGGATCAAGACTTGCAACGTGGCATTGCTTCCAACTCAGAATGCACTGTAGAGCTTTGCTTTCCTCCAGCAGGACGTAGCTAGAGTGGTCTTCACCCCATTCGCTGAAAGACTTGGGACAAGATGAACCAGGAATGGAGGTTGAAAGCAAGTCCCCTAAAACAGAGATCCGCTGCTGAGTTTATGATTAACCACTCTATCAAAATCAAACCCACATATTCTCCTCAGCGTTGAAGAGGACCAAAGAAAAGGGGGAATTGTACCATAGCCAGCTGAATGCAGCCCTTCCCAAGCAGCCCTTGCTGTGCACTGTGACCCACTGCCCCGTTACCAGGCAATGGTTACCAGGAGACCACTAATGCCACTGTGACCACCCTGCTCAGCCATTGGTGGGCAGTGTAGTGGGCCCCTGCCCCAAGCAAGCCACTGTCTGTCAGCCATCTTTAGTGGGGGCCTTTTTTAGGCAGCAGTCAGTGGAGTGCTGCCCCTTCAGACCTGGAGCGTGAGGTAAGAGGCAAGTGCCAGCCTTCTCCCCAGCATTCTTCTGCTCACACGGCCTTGGGCCAGCTGGTGTGATGGGGGCCCCAGAGAACAGGCTGGGGGTGTGTCCTGCAGGGCTCCAGAGCCAAGGCCATGAATGCCCACTGGCCCAGACCAGGCCTTGAGGCAGTGTTGAACCTCTACCACACACCACCACTGTGACCCTAAGGGTATGGCTCACAGTCTGGGCTACCAGACTGCCACTGTTTGGGTGGCCTGAGGAGCATTAAGACCTGTTGGGTCATGTGCACCCGGCTCCCTCAGTGATGACAGCTAGCAAGGGTCTGGGACCTGGCCCTGAGGGAGCCACCAAGGCAGAGCTGCCTCCTCTGTGAGGCGTGGGCACTGGTGGGAGGATCCAGACCAGCTCCTGGACAAACCCTCCATGGCAGGAGGACCACCACCCCTCCCAGGGACCCCTTTCTCTTAGGTGGGTCTGGATCTCAGAGGGTGAGCCTTGTGCCTTGGGACCTAGCCCTTTCTTGTCACCCAGAGAGTGACATTTGTTTGCTGGAGATTGATAGGAACATTGAGACCTGACTTTGACCTGTCCTCAAGAACAAAGGATCGGACAGGGAGAAGTTTTCAATGAACAGCCACACCCCTCCATCACCTTACCTCTAAGAGGGCTTTGCTAAAAGCTTTCAAGGTTGGGGATTACCCAGCATAAGCCACCCATTTCCTTGAATGTCTCAACAACAAATATTTCTCGGCTCCAAAGGCCAATGTTTTGCTGTTGCTTGGCCTCACTGTGCGTCGGGCACACATCCTGGCCTTTGGTTACCAATTATAGCGAGCCAGCCAGGAGGTCTGTGCACATGGTGTGTTGATCTCGATCAGGGGCGTCCCCATTGACAGTTCCCAGCACATGCCAGAGTACATTTGGCTCCAGGATACTGGCAGAGATTCTCCCTGATATGCACTGGCTGCCCTACAGCACGAGGCTGCTTGTCTTGGAGACATGTCCAGAGCAACGGTATAGAGTTCATGTCATTTGGGGGTAAGTCGTTCCAGCTTGCACAGGCTGGGAAATAGGTCTACTCCAACTTGGCTGCTCCCCTTAGCGGATGTGAGCCCCTCTGAGTCCATTCCCTCTTGAGAACTGGGGGCCTGCATGGGGGGGGTGGAAGTGGAAGTTGACTAAATGCCTTCTCTGGATTTCTGTCTTTGTGATTGGAGTGTTTATTTGTTCTTCATGTGTTTGTGTGTGTCAATGTGGTGTTAATCCCGGCAGTCTGTGCTTTGGTTTGTGGGATCCTGTTTGTGATTCGTACATTGTAGGTGTGTGAAACAGCACTTGCATTGAGTACTTGAGACGTCTTTGGACAGTAACGGAGCTTGCATATGATCACATTATGTATCGTTCCCTCCTGCGTTGTGTTTCAGCTGTGGTGGAACATTGGTTGACTTATTCTCTTTCCAATGGGTAGGAATCTCCCCTTTGGTGCCTGGGAACTGTGATCCTGAGAGACCTTTTGGCATTGCATTTGTCTCTCTGCAATTGGATAACACCTGCTGTGATCAGCAGAGCTCTAATCCATCTTGTAGTCCGCTAAGGTACAAGCAAGTATTTTTTTTTTTTTTTACATTGCATGGCCAGCATATTCTACAGATTCTTGTGAAACATGGCATCAAATGAATCATTTTCATATCTCCAAAACCAGTCTATGTAAAATATTCAGTTAGAGAAAGTTTGCTCAGTGAAATACGTTTGGTTTTCATCATTGTGACCCTGAGAAAACGAGCATATTTCCAGGAGACATGTGGAAGTTAATGAAGCAAATTGAACTTTTCCTAATTTCTTTGCTTTTTACTTTTTGACTCTTTCTGCTTCCCAGGTCAGTAGGCTTGACAACTGTGGTCTTGATTCCCTATCTTTTAATTTGCATGTTGTTTGTCGTTTTGTTGTTAAAATGAGGGAACGTAGTTCGAAAACACTGAGGATGTTGTTCATCCTCACCCTTTGCTTTGGTCCTCAGGACTGAGAGTTTCTTTTTTGCATGTACTTTTGCGTTTGTTTTGTGTGAAAGTGTTGTGGCTCTGGGAAACTCAAATGTGCTTCCCCAACGCACCCCTTTCAGGTGCATTCTCCAGATTTGGGCCACTTTTAGGGATAAGGCAATTGACATCAACTGCCGAGTTGATGTGTAAATGAGCTCTATTTCACTGAAAGGGAAGCACTTACCTATTCAATACTTCCTCCTCTTGAGAGAATTGGCCTCCATGGATTTCCGGTCCTGATGATCTGGCAAATAGCTAGCACTGAACTGATATCTGGTATGGAAGCTGCCTTAAGCTTCTTGCATTCTGAAGTGTAAACCTTCTGCGGTCCCTAGGTTTCTTAGAGATCCAAAAAGACCTTATATCTGTTGCCAATTTGACAGCAAGGACCATAAGTTGAAATGATGACACTTGAAGTCTTTCTAAATGGCCTCTCTAGATTTGGGTAGCATGAAACTTCACCAAGGTAAGTGGCAAGCATTCCTTGACTCTCCGGGTCATTTCAAAGAGGATAGAGGATTGGGACATTGGATGCTGGGCACATCTAAGATTCCCTACCTTTGCCTACTTAGCAGAAGGTCTCAAAAGCATCCGTTTGCAATCAGAAATGCTGGTGTGACATCCAGCTGACAATTGCTTGCTTCTTGGTTTTCACTAAGTGAAGGTGTTAAGGACTTGAGGATTGTAATCGAAATATGTAATTAAAGCTAAGAAACTCATGAAAAGGAACACATTTCAGCATAGAGTAGGAAGTTGGGATAAATGTGTTGAGCCAAAAACCAACATTTGATGCATCATTGGGCTGAAACCAAACTCCGCTTTGGGAAATGGATACTGTTATTAAAAATACGTTTTTTTCAAGGCTGGATTGGGTTCCCTTCTGCCAAGAGAACACGTTTACTTGGAATGCTGCTTTCAATAACATGGTATGTGAACTGTCCTGCCTTTAAGGGATCTCGATTTGCTTTTAAGATCTCTTCTCACTTTGCAGAAGAAAGAAGAATTCTCTTCAAAGGACTGATGAGCTTATTGGGCCTGGTGTTTTGAAATATTTTGTTAACTTTGGATTAGTTGCGGGGCCCTTAAGGCAACTCAAGGAGGACTATTTCAGTCGTATATCTGGTATGGAAATTACAGAGAAAACATTGTGAAATGGGGCAGAAGCTTCTGCAATTACAAAGGATGGATACATGTCACACCTGTCGATATTCTAGAAAGGGTATAAAGCTTCTTAATTGCAGGTATGCCTTGGGATAATCAGTCAGCCATGCTGACGGTTACGAGAGCCACTTGATTAAGCTTCCTTCGCAACCCCTTGTCATCCGATCTTTAACCTTGCCTCTTTAAGTGTCTAACAGATAGTTAGGCTGAGGCTTTCCCAAAGTGCTTCAACTTCAAGAAGACTCTTACCAATGCAGTTTTGACAAACTGAGTAAACAGATGCATATGCTACTAACGTTTATGGATTTGCTTTGCAATAATGCTGATTTTGATCTGTGTTCTCCCGTTAAGGGAAGCTCTTCCCCTCAACTTCCTAACAACTTACAACAATTTCTTCCCTTCTGCTTCTGCATGTCTGGATTGCCTGCCAGAACGTCTCCCCCAGAGTGCCACCCTCACTCTGCATTTCAGGCTTATTCTCCTGGATTCCTTATACAAGTTTATATAAGACTTGGATCAAGACTTGCAACGTGGCATTGCTTCCAACTCAGAATGCACTGTAGAGCTTTGCTTTCCTCCAGCAGGACGTAGCTAGAGTGGTCTTCACCCCATTCGCTGAAAGACTTGGGAAAAGATGAACCAGGAATGGAGGTTGAAAGCAAGTCCACTAAAACAGAGATCCGCTGCTGAGTTTATGATTAACCACTCTATCCAAATCAAACCCACATATTCTCCTCAGGGTTGAAGAGGACCAAAGAAAAGGGGGAATTGTACCATAGCCAGCTGAATGCAGCCCTTCCCAAGCAGCCCTTGCTGTGCACTGTGACCCACTGCCCCGTTACCAGGCAATGGTTACCAGGAGACCACTAATGCCACTGTGACCACCCTGCTCAGCCATTGGTGGGCAGTGTAGTGGGCCCCTGCCCCAAGCAAGCCACTGTCTGTCAGCCATCTTTAGTGGGGGCCTTTTTTAGGCAGCAGTCAGTGGAGTGCTGCCCCTTCAGACCTGGAGCGTGAGGTAAGAGGCAAGTGCCAGCCTTCTCCCCAGCATTCTTCTGCTCACACGGCCTTGGGCCAGCTGGTGTGATGGGGGCCCCAGAGAACAGGCTGGGGGTGTGTCCTGCAGGGCTCCAGAGCCAAGGCCATGAATGCCCACTGGCCCAGACCAGGCCTTGAGGCAGTGTTGAACCTCTACCACACACCACCACTGTGACCCTAAGGGTATGGCTCACAGTCTGGGCTACCAGACTGCCACTGTTTGGGTGGCCTGAGGAGCATTAAGACCTGTTGGGTCATGTGCACCCGGCTCCCTCAGTGATGACAGCTAGCAAGGGTCTGGGACCTGGCCCTGAGGGAGCCACCAAGGCAGAGCTGCCTCCTCTGTGAGGCGTGGGCACTGGTGGGAGGATCCAGACCAGCTCCTGGACAAACCCTCCATGGCAGGAGGACCACCACCCCTCCCAGGGACCCCTTTCTCTTAGGTGGGTCTGGATCTCAGAGGGTGAGCCTTGTGCCTTGGGACCTAGCCCTTTCTTGTCACCCAGAGAGTGACATTTGTTTGCTGGAGATTGATAGGAACATTGAGACCTGACTTTGACCTGTCCTCAAGAACAAAGGATCGGACAGGGAGAAGTTTTCAATGAACAGCCACACCCCTCCATCACCTTACCTCTAAGAGGGCTTTGCTAAAAGCTTTCAAGGTTGGGGATTACCCAGCATAAGCCACCCATTTCCTTGAATGTCTCAACAACAAATATTTCTCGGCTCCAAAGGCCAATGTTTTGCTGTTGCTTGGCCTCACTGTGCGTCGGGCACACATCCTGGCCTTTGGTTACCAATTATAGCGAGCCAGCCAGGAGGTCTGTGCCCATGGTGTGTTGATCTCGATCAGGGGCGTCCCCATTGACAGTTCCCAGCACATGCCAGAGTACATTTGGCTCCAGGATACTGGCAGAGATTCTCCCTGATATGCACTGGCTGCCCTACAGCACGAGGCTGCTTGTCTTGGAGACATGTCCAGAGCAACGGTATAGAGTTCATGTCATTTGGGGGTAAGTCGTTCCAGCTTGCACAGGCTGGGAAATAGGTCTACTCCAACTTGGCTGCTCCCCTTAGCGGATGTGAGCCCCTCTGAGTCCATTCCCTCTTGAGAACTGGGGGCCTGCATGGGGGGGTGGAAGTGGAAGTTGACTAAATGCCTTCTCTGGATTTCTGTCTTTGTGATTGGAGTGTTTATTTGTTCTTCATGTGTTTGTGTGTGTCAATGTGGTGTTAATCCCGGCAGTCTGTGCTTTGGTTTGTGGGATCCTGTTTGTGATTCGTACATTGTAGGTGTGTGAAACAGCACTTGCATTGAGTACTTGAGACGTCTTTGGACAGTAACGGAGCTTGCATATGATCACATTATGTATCGTTCCCTCCTGCGTTGTGTTTCAGCTGTGATGGAACATTGGTTGACTTATTCCCTTTCCAATGGGTAGGAATCTCCCCTTTGGTGCCTGGGAACTGTGATCCTGAGAGACCTTTTGGCATTGCATTTGTCTCTCTGCAATTGGATAACACCTGCTGTGATCAGCAGAGCTCTAATCCATCTTGTAGTCCGCTAAGGTACAAGCAAGTATTTTTTTTTTTTTTTTTTACATTGCATGGCCAGCATATTCTACAGATTCTTGTGAAACATGGCATCAAATGAATCATTTTCATATCTCCAAAACCAGTCTATGTAAAATATTCAGTTAGAGAAAGTTTGCTCAGTGAAATACGTTTGGTTTTCATCATTGTGACCCTGAGAAAACGAGCATATTTCCAGGAGACATGTGGAAGTTAATGAAGCAAATTGAACTTTTCCTAATTTCTTTGCTTTTTACTTTTTGACTCTTTCTGCTTCCCAGGTCAGTAGGCTTGACAACTGTGGTCTTGAATCCCTATCTTTTAATTTGCATGTTGTTTGTCGTTTTGTTGTTAAAATGAGGGAACTTAGTTCGAAAACACTGAGGATGTTGTTCATCCTCACCCTTTGCTTTGGTCCTCAGGACTGAGAGTTTCTTTTTTGCATGTACTTTTGCGTTTGTTTTGTGTGAAAGTGTTGTGGCTCTGGGAAACTCAAATGTGCTTCCCCAACGCACCCCTTTCAGGTGCATTCTCCAGATTTGGGCCACTTTTAGGGATAAGGCAATTGACATCAACTGCCGAGTTGATGTGTAAATGAGCTCTATTTCACTGAAAGGTAAGCACTTACCTATTCAATACTTCCTCCTCTTGAGAGAATTGGCCTCCATGGATTTCCGGTCCTGATGATCTGGCAAATAGCTAGTACTGAACTGATATCTGGTATGGAAGCTGCCTTAAGCTTCTTGCATTCTGAAGTGTAAACCTTCTGCGGTCCCTAGGTTTCTTAGAGATCCAAAAAGACCTTATATCTGTTGCCAATTTGACAGCAAGGACCATAAGTTGAAATGATGACACTTGAAGTCTTTCTAAATGGCCTCTCTAGATTTGGGTAGCATGAAACTTCACCAAGGTAAGTGGCAAGCATTCCTTGACTCTCCGGGTCATTTCAAAGAGGATAGAGGATTGGGACAATGGATGCTGGGCACATCTAAGATTCCCTACCTTTGCCTACTTAGCAGAAGGTCTCAAAAGCATCCGTTTGCAATCAGAAATGCTGGTGTGACATCCAGCTGACAATTGCTTGCTTCTTGGTTTTCACTAAGTGAAGGTGTTAAGGACTTGAGGATTGTAATCGAAATATGTAATTAAAGCTAAGAAACTCATGAAAAGGAACACATTTCAGCATAGAGTAGGAAGTTGGGATAAATGTGTTGAGCCAAAAACCAACATTTGATGCATCATTGGGCTGAAACCAAACTCCGCTTTGGGAAATGGATACTGTTATTAAAAATACGTTTTTTTCAAGGCTGGATTGGGTTCCCTTCTGCCAAGAGAACACGTTTACTTGGAATGCTGCTTTCAATAACATGGTATGTGAACTGTCCTGCCTTTAAGGGATCTCGATTTGCTTTTAAGATCTCTTCTCACTTTGCAGAAGAAAGAAGAATTCTCTTCAAAGGACTGATGAGCTTATTGGGCCTGGTGTTTTGAAATATTTTGTTAACTTTGGATTAGTTGCGGGGCCCTTAAGGCAACTCAAGGAGGACTATTTCAGTCGTATATCTGGTATGGAAATTACAGAGAAAACATTGTGAAATGGGGCAGAAGCTTCTGCAATTACAAAGGATGGATACATGTCACACCTGTCGATATTCTAGAAACGGTATAAAGCTTCTTAATTGCAGGTATGCCTTGGGATAATCAGTCAGCCATGCTGACGGTTACGAGAGCCACTTGATTAAGCTTCCTTCGCAACCCCTTGTCATCCGATCTTTAACCTTGCCTCTTTAAGTGTCTAACAGATAGTTAGGCTGAGGCTTTCCCAAAGTGCTTCAACTTCAAGAAGACTCTTACCAATGCAGTTTTGACAAACTGAGTAAACAGATGCATATGCTACTAACGTTTATGGATTTGCTTTGCAATAATGCTGATTTTGATCTGTGTTCTCCCGTTAAGGGAAGCTCTTCCCCTCAACTTCCTAACAACTTACAACAATTTCTTCCCTTCTGCTTCTGCATGTCTGGATTACCTGCCAGAACGTCTCCCCCAGAGTGCCACCCTCACTCTGCATTTCAGGCTTATTCTCCTGGATTCCTTATACAAGTTTATATAAGACTTCGATCAAGACTTGCAACGTGGCATTGCTTCCAACTCAGAATGCACTGTAGAGCTTTGCTTTCCTCCAGCAGGACGTAGCTAGAGTGGTCTTCACCCCATTCGCTGAAAGACTTGGGAAAAGATGAACCAGGAATGGAGGTTGAAAGCAAGTCCCCTAAAACAGAGATCCGCTGCTGAGTTTATGATTAACCACTCTATCCAAATCAAACCCACATATTCTCCTCAGGGTTGAAGAGGACCAAAGAAAAGGGGGAATTGTACCATAGCCAGCTGAATGCAGCCCTTCCCAAGCAGCCCTTGCTGTGCACTGTGACCCACTGCCCCGTTACCAGGCAATGGTTACCAGGAGACCACTAATGCCACTGTGACCACCCTGCTCAGCCATTGGTGGGCAGTGTAGTGGGCCCCTGCCCCAAGCAAGCCACTGTCTGTCAGCCATCTTTAGTGGGGGCCTTTTTTAGGCAGCAGTCAGTGGAGTGCTGCCCCTTCAGACCTGGAGCGTGAGGTAAGAGGCAAGTGCCAGCCTTCTCCCCAGCATTCTTCTGCTCACACGGCCTTGGGCCAGCTGGTGTGATGGGGGCCCCAGAGAACAGGCTGGGGGTGTGTCCTGCAGGGCTCCAGAGCCAAGGCCATGAATGCCCACTGGCCCAGACCAGGCCTTGAGGCAGTGTTGAACCTCTACCACACACCACCACTGTGACCCTAAGGGTATGGCTCACAGTCTGGGCTACCAGACTGCCACTGTTTGGGTGGCCTGAGGAGCATTAAGACCTGTTGGGTCATGTGCACCCGGCTCCCTCAGTGATGACAGCTAGCAAGGGTCTGGGACCTGGCCCTGAGGGAGCCACCAAGGCAGAGCTGCCTCCTCTGTGAGGCGTGGGCACTGGTGGGAGGATCCAGACCAGCTCCTGGACAAACCCTCCATGGCAGGAGGACCACCACCCCTCCCAGGGACCCCTTTCTCTTAGGTGGGTCTGGATCTCAGAGGGTGAGCCTTGTGCCTTGGGACCTAGCCCTTTCTTGTCACCCAGAGAGTGACATTTGTTTGCTGGAGATTGATAGGAACATTGAGACCTGACTTTGACCTGTCCTCAAGAACAAAGGATCGGACAGGGAGAAGTTTTCAACGAACAGCCACACCCCTCCATCACCTTACCTCTAAGAGGGCTTTGCTAAAAGCTTTCAAGGTTGGGGATTACCCAGCATAAGCCACCCATTTCCTTGAATGTCTCAACAACAAATATTTCTCGGCTCCAAAGGCCAATGTTTTGCTGTTGCTTGGCCTCACTGTGCGTCGGGCACACATCCTGGCCTTTGGTTACCAATTATAGCGAGCCAGCCAGGAGGTCTGTGCCCATGGTGTGTTGATCTCGATCAGGGGCGTCCCCATTGACAGTTCCCAGCACATGCCAGAGTACATTTGGCTCCAGGATACTGGCAGAGATTCTCCCTGATATGCACTGGCTGCCCTACAGCACGAGGCTGCTTGTCTTGGAGACATGTCCAGAGCAACGGTATACAGTTCATGTCATTTGGGGGTAAGTCGTTCCAGCTTGCACAGGCTGGGAAATAGGTCTACTCCAACTTGGCTGCTCCCCTTAGCGGATGTGAGCCCCTCTGAGTCCATTCCCTCTTGAGAACTGGGGGCCTGCATGGGGGGGTGGAAGTGGAAGTTGACTAAATGCCTTCTCTGGATTTCTGTCTTTGTGATTGGAGTGTTTATTTGTTCTTCATGTGTTTGTGTGTGTCAATGTGGTGTTAATCCCGGCAGTCTGTGCTTTGGTTTGTGGGATCCTGTTTGTGATTCGTACATTGTATGTGTGTGAAACAGCACTTGCATTGAGTACTTGAGACGTCTTTGGACAGTAACGGAGCTTGCATATGATCACATTATGTATCGTTCCCTCCTGCGTTGTGTTTCAGCTGTGGTGGAACATTGGTTGACTTATTCCCTTTCCAATGGGTAGGAATCTCCCCTTTGGTGCCTGGGAACTGTGATCCTGAGAGACCTTTTGGCATTGCATTTGTCTCTCTGCAATTGGATAACACCTGCTGTGATCAGCAGAGCTCTAATCCATCTTGTAGTCCGCTAAGGTACAAGCAAGTATTTTTTTTTTTTTTTTACATTGCATGGCCATCATATTCTACAGATTCTTGTGAAACATGGCATCAAATGAATCATTTTCATATCTCCAAAACCAGTCTATGTAAAATATTCAGTTAGAGAAAGTTTGCTCAGTGAAATACGTTTGGTTTTCATCATTGTGACCCTGAGAAAACGAGCATATTTCCAGGAGACATGTGGAAGTTAATGAAGCAAATTGAACTTTTCCTAATTTCTTTGCTTTTTACTTTTTGACTCTTTCTGCTTCCCAGGTCAGTAGGCTTGACAACTGTGGTCTTGAATCCCTATCTTTTAATTTGCATGTTGTTTGTCGTTTTGTTGTTAAAATGAGGGAACTTAGTTCGAAAACACTGAGGATGTTGTTCATCCTCACCCTTTGCTTTGGTCCTCAGGACTGAGAGTTTCTTCTTTGCATGTACTTTTGCGTTTGTTTTGTGTGAAAGTGTTGTGGCTCTGGGAAACTCAAATGTGCTTCCCCAATGCACCCCTTTCAGGTGCATTCTCCAGATTTGGGCCACTTTTAGGGATAAGGCAATTGACATCAACTGCCGAGTTGATGTGTAAATGAGCTCTATTTCACTGAAAGGGAAGCACTTACCTATTCAATACTTCCTCCTCTTGAGAGAATTGGCCTCCATGGATTTCCGGTCCTGATGATCTGGCAAATAGCTAGTACTGAACTGATATCTGGTATGGAAGCTGCCTTAAGCTTCTTGCATTCTGAAGTGTAAACCTTCTGCGGTCCCTAGGTTTCTTAGAGATCCAAAAAGACCTTATATCTGTTGCCAATTTGACAGCAAGGACCATAAGTTGAAATGATGACACTTGAAGTCTTTCTAAATGGCCTCTCTAGATTTGGGTAGCATGAAACTTCACCAAGGTAAGTGGCAAGCATTCCTTGACTCTCCGGGTCATTTCAAAGAGGATAGAGGATTGGGACATTGGATGCTGGGCACATCTAAGATTCCCTACCTTTGCCTACTTAGCAGAAGGTCTCAAAAGCATCCGTTTGCAATCAGAAATGCTGGTGTGACATCCAGCTGACAATTGCTTGCTTCTTGGTTTTCACTAAGTGAAGGTGTTAAGGACTTGAGGATTGTAATCGAAATATGTAATTAAAGCTAAGAAACTCATGAAAAGGAACACATTTCAGCATAGAGTAGGAAGTTGGGATAAATGTGTTGAGCCAAAAACCAACATTTGATGCATCATTGGGCTGAAACCAAACTCCGCTTTGGGAAATGGATACTGTTATTAAAAATACGTTTTTTTCAAGGCTGGATTGGGTTCCCTTCTGCCAAGAGAACACGTTTACTTGGAATGCTGCTTTCAATAACATGGTATGTGAACTGTCCTGCCTTTAAGGGATCTCGATTTGCTTTTAAGATCTCTTCTCACTTTGCAGAAGAAAGAAGAATTCTCTTCAAAGGACTGATGAGCTTATTGGGCCTGGTGTTTTGAAATATTTTGTTAACTTTGGATTAGTTGCGGGGCCCTTAAGGCAACTCAAGGAGGACTATTTCAGTCGTATATCTGGTATGGAAATTACAGAGAAAACATTGTGAAATGGGGCAGAAGCTTCTGCAATTACAAAGGATGGATACATGTCACACCTGTCGATATTCTAGAAACGGTATAAAGCTTCTTAATTGCAGGTATGCCTTGGGATAATCAGTCAGCCATGCTGACGGTTACGAGAGCCACTTGATTAAGCTTCCTTCGCAACCCCTTGTCATCCGATCTTTAACCTTGCCTCTTTAAGTGTCTAACAGATAGTTAGGCTGAGGCTTTCCCAAAGTGCTTCAACTTCAAGAAGACTCTTACCAATGCAGTTTTGACAAACTGAGTAAACAGATGCATATGCTACTAACGTTTATGGATTTGCTTTGCAATAATGCTGATTTTGATCTGTGTTCTCCCGTTAAGGGAAGCTCTTCCCCTCAACTTCCTAACAACTTACAACAATTTCTTCCCTTCTGCTTCTGCATGTCTGGATTACCTGCCAGAATGTCTCCCCCAGACTGCCACCCTCACTCTGCATTTCAGGCTTATTCTCCTGGATTCCTTATACAAGTTTATATAAGACTTGGATCAAGACTTGCAACGTGGCATTGCTTCCAACTCAGAATGCACTGTAGAGCTTTGCTTTCCTCCAGCAGGACGTAGCTAGAGTGGTCTTCACCCCATTCGCTGAAAGACTTGGGACAAGATGAACCAGGAATGGAGGTTGAAAGCAAGTCCCCTAAAACAGAGATCCGCTGCTGAGTTTATGATTAACCACTCTATCAAAATCAAACCCACATATTCTCCTCAGCGTTGAAGAGGACCAAAGAAAAGGGGGAATTGTACCATAGCCAGCTGAATGCAGCCCTTCCCAAGCAGCCCTTGCTGTGCACTGTGACCCACTGCCCCGTTACCAGGCAATGGTTACCAGGAGACCACTAATGCCACTGTGACCACCCTGCTCAGCCATTGGTGGGCAGTGTAGTGGGCCCCTGCCCCAAGCAAGCCACTGTCTGTCAGCCATCTTTAGTGGGGGCCTTTTTTAGGCAGCAGTCAGTGGAGTGCTGCCCCTTCAGACCTGGAGCGTGAGGTAAGAGGCAAGTGCCAGCCTTCTCCCCAGCATTCTTCTGCTCACACGGCCTTGGGCCAGCTGGTGTGATGGGGGCCCCAGAGAACAGGCTGGGGGTGTGTCCTGCAGGGCTCCAGAGCCAAGGCCATGAATGCCCACTGGCCCAGACCAGGCCTTGAGGCAGTGTTGAACCTCTACCACACACCACCACTGTGACCCTAAGGGTATGGCTCACAGTCTGGGCTACCAGACTGCCACTGTTTGGGTGGCCTGAGGAGCATTAAGACCTGTTGGTCATGTGCACCCGGCTCCCTCAGTGATGACAGCTAGCAAGGGTCTGGGACCTGGCCCTGAGGGAGCCACCAAGGCAGAGCTGCCTCCTCTGTGAGGCGTGGGCACTGGTGGGAGGATCCAGACCAGCTCCTGGACAAACCCTCCATGGCAGGAGGACCACCACCCCTCCCAGGGACCCCTTTCTCTTAGGTGGGTCTGGATCTCAGAGGGTGAGCCTTGTGCCTTGGGACCTAGCCCTTTCTTGTCACCCAGAGAGTGACATTTGTTTGCTGGAGATTGATAGGAACATTGAGACCTGACTTTGACCTGTCCTCAAGAACAAAGGATCGGACAGGGAGAAGTTTTCAACGAACAGCCACACCCCTCCATCACCTTACCTCTAAGAGGGCTTTGCTAAAAGCTTTCAAGGTTGGGGATTACCCAGCATAAGCCACCCATTTCCTTGAATGTCTCAACAACAAATATTTCTCGGCTCCAAAGGCCAATGTTTTGCTGTTGCTTGGCCTCACTGTGCGTCGGGCACACATCCTGGCCTTTGGTTACCAATTATAGCGAGCCAGCCAGGAGGTCTGTGCCCATGGTGTGTTGATCTCGATCAGGGGCGTCCCCATTGACAGTTCCCAGCACATGCCAGAGTACATTTGGCTCCAGGATACTGGCAGAGATTCTCCCTGATATGCACTGGCTGCCCTACAGCACGAGGCTGCTTGTCTTGGAGACATGTCCAGAGCAACGGTATAGAGTTCATGTCATTTGGGGGTAAGTCGTTCCAGCTTGCACAGGCTGGGAAATAGGTCTACTCCAACTTGGCTGCTCCCCTTAGCGGATGTGAGCCCCTCTGAGTCCATTCCCTCTTGAGAACTGGGGGCCTGCATGGGGGGGTGGAAGTGGAAGTTGACTAAATGCCTTCTCTGGATTTCTGTCTTTGTGATTGGAGTGTTTATTTGTTCTTCATGTGTTTGTGTGTGTCAATGTGGTGTTAATCCCGGCAGTCTGTGCTTTGGTTTGTGGGATCCTGTTTGTGATTCGTACATTGTATGTGTGTGAAACAGCACTTGCATTGAGTACTTGAGACGTCTTTGGACAGTAACGGAGCTTGCATATGATCACATTATGTATCGTTCCCTCCTGCGTTGTGTTTCAGCTGTGGTGGAACATTGGTTGACTTATTCCCTTTCCAATGGGTAGGAATCTCCCCTTTGGTGCCTGGGAACTGTGATCCTGAGAGACCTTTTGGCATTGCATTTGTCTCTCTGCAATTGGATAACACCTGCTGTGATCAGCAGAGCTCTAATCCATCTTGTAGTCCGCTAAGGTACAAGCAAGTATTTTTTTTTTTTTTTTACATTGCATGGCCATCATATTCTACAGATTCTTGTGAAACATGGCATCAAATGAATCATTTTCATATCTCCAAAACCAGTCTATGTAAAATATTCAGTTAGAGAAAGTTTGCTCAGTGAAATACGTTTGGTTTTCATCATTGTGACCCTGAGAAAACGAGCATATTTCCAGGAGACATGTGGAAGTTAATGAAGCAAATTGAACTTTTCCTAATTTCTTTGCTTTTTACTTTTTGACTCTTTCTGCTTCCCAGGTCAGTAGGCTTGACAACTGTGGTCTTGAATCCCTATCTTTTAATTTGCATGTTGTTTGTCGTTTTGTTGTTAAAATGAGGGAACTTAGTTCGAAAACACTGAGGATGTTGTTCATCCTCACCCTTTGCTTTGGTCCTCAGGACTGAGAGTTTCTTCTTTGCATGTACTTTTGCGTTTGTTTTGTGTGAAAGTGTTGTGGCTCTGGGAAACTCAAATGTGCTTCCCCAATGCACCCCTTTCAGGTGCATTCTCCAGATTTGGGCCACTTTTAGGGATAAGGCAATTGACATCAACTGCCGAGTTGATGTGTAAATGAGCTCTATTTCACTGAAAGGGAAGCACTTACCTATTCAATACTTCCTCCTCTTGAGAGAATTGGCCTCCATGGATTTCCGGTCCTGATGATCTGGCAAATAGCTAGTACTGAACTGATATCTGGTATGGAAGCTGCCTTAAGCTTCTTGCATTCTGAAGTGTAAACCTTCTGCGGTCCCTAGGTTTCTTAGAGATCCAAAAAGACCTTATATCTGTTGCCAATTTGACAGCAAGGACCATAAGTTGAAATGATGACACTTGAAGTCTTTCTAAATGGCCTCTCTAGATTTGGGGAGCATGAAACTTCACCAAGGTAAGTGGCAAGCATTCCTTGACTCTCCGGGTCATTTCAAAGAGGATAGAGGATTGGGACATTGGATGCTGGGCACATCTAAGATTCCCTACCTTTGCCTACTTAGCAGAAGGTCTCAAAAGCATCCGTTTGCAATCAGAAATGCTGGTGTGACATCCAGCTGACAATTGCTTGCTTCTTGGTTTTCACTAAGTGAAGGTGTTAAGGACTTGAGGATTGTAATCGAAATATGTAATTAAAGCTAAGAAACTCATGAAAAGGAACACATTTCAGCATAGAGTAGGAAGTTGGGATAAATGTGTTGAGCCAAAAACCAACATTTGATGCATCATTGGGCTGAAACCAAACTCCGCTTTGGGAAATGGATACTGTTATTAAAAATACGTTTTTTTCAAGGCTGGATTGGGTTCCCTTCTGCCAAGAGAACACGTTTACTTGGAATGCTGCTTTCAATAACATGGTATGTGAACTGTCCTGCCTTTAAGGGATCTCGATTTGCTTTTAAGATCTCTTCTCACTTTGCAGAAGAAAGAAGAATTCTCTTCAAAGGACTGATGAGCTTATTGGGCCTGGTGTTTTGAAATATTTTGTTAACTTTGGATTAGTTGTGGGGCCCTTAAGGCAACTCAAGGAGGACTATTTCAGTCGTATATCTGGTATGGAAATTACAGAGAAAACATTGTGAAATGGGGCAGAAGCTTCTGCAATTACAAAGGATGGATACATGTCACACCTGTCGATATTCTAGAAAGGGTATAAAGCTTCTTAATTGCAGGTATGCCTTGGGATAATCAGTCAGCCATGCTGACGGTTACGAGAGCCACTTGATTAAGCTTCCTTCGCAACCCCTTGTCATCCGATCTTTAACCTTGCCTCTTTAAGTGTCTAACAGATAGTTAGGCTGAGGCTTTCCCAAAGTGCTTCAACTTCAGGAAGACTCTTACCAATGCAGTTTTGACAAACTGAGTAAACAGATGCATATGCTACTAACGTTTATGGATTTGCTTTGCAATAATGCTGATTTTGATCTGTGTTCTCCCGTTAAGGGAAGCTCTTCCCCTCAACTTCCTAACAACTTACAACAATTTCTTCCCTTCTGCTTCTGCGTGTCTGGATTACCTGCCAGAACGTCTCCCCCAGAGTGCCACCCTCACTCTGCATTTCAGGCTTATTCTCCTGGATTCCTTATACAAGTTTATATAAGACTTGGATCAAGACTTGCAACGTGGCATTGCTTCCAACTCAGAATGCACTGTAGAGCTTTGCTTTCCTCCAGCAGGACGTAGCTAGAGTGGTCTTCACCCCATTCGCTGAAAGACTTGGGAAAAGATGAACCAGGAATGGAGGTTGAAAGCAAGTCCCCTAAAACAGAGATCCGCTGCTGAGTTTATGATTAACCACTCTATCAAAATCAAACCCACATATTCTCCTCAGGGTTGAAGAGGACCAAAGAAAAGGGGGAATTGTACCATAGCCAGCTGAATGCAGCCCTTCCCAAGCAGCCCTTGCTGTGCACTGTGACCCACTGTCCCGTTACCAGGCAATGGTTACCAGGAGACCACTAATGCCACTGTGACCACCCTGCTCAGCCATTGGTGGGCAGTGTAGTGGGCCCCTGCCCCAAGCAAGCCACTGTCTGTCAGCCATCTTTAGTGGGGGCCTTTTTTAGGCAGCAGTCAGTGGAGTGCTGCCCCTTCAGACCTGGAGCGTGAGGTAAGAGGCAAGTGCAGGCTTCTCCCCAGCATTCTTCTGCTCACACGGCCTTGGGCCAGCTGGTGTGATGGGGGCCCCAGAGAACAGGCTGGGGGTGTGTCCTGCAGGGCTCCAGAGCCAAGGCCATGAATGCCCACTGGCCCAGACCAGGCCTTGAGGCAGTGTTGAACCTCTACCACACACCACCACTGTGACCCTAAGGGTATGGCTCACAGTCTGGGCTACAAGACTGCCACTGTTTGGGTGGCCTGAGGAGCATTAAGACCTGTTGGGTCATGTGCACCCGGCTCCCTCAGTGATGACAGCTAGCAAGGGTCTGGGACCTGGCCCTGAGGGAGCCACCAAGGCAGAGCTGCCTCCTCTGTGAGGCGTGGGCACTGGTGGGAGGATCCAGACCAGCTCCTGGACAAACCCTCCATGGCAGGAGGACCACCACCCCTCCCAGGAACCCCTTTCTCTTAGGTGGGTCTGGATCTCAGAGGGTGAGCCTTGTGCCTTGGGACCTAGCCCTTTCTTGTCACCCAGAGAGTGACATTTGTTTGCTGGAGATTGATAGGAACATTGAGACCTGACTTTGACCTGTCCTCAAGAACAAAGGATCGGACAGGGAGAAGTTTTCAACGAACAGCCACACCCCTCCATCACCTTACCTCTAAGAGGGCTTTGCTAAAAGCTTTCAAGGTTGGGGATTACCCAGCATAAGCCACCCATTTCCTTGAATGTCTCAACAACAAATATTTCTCGGCTCCAAAGGCCAATGTTTTGCTGTTGCTTGGCCTCACTGTGCGTCGGGCACACATCCTGGCCTTTGGTTACCAATTATAGCGAGCCAGCCAGGAGGTCTGTGCCCATGGTGTGTTGATCTCGATCAGGGGCGTCCCCATTGACAGTTCCCAGCACATGCCAGAGTACATTTGGCTCCAGGATACTGGCAGAGATTCTCCCTGATATGCACTGGCTGCCCTACAGCACGAGGCTGCTTGTCTTGGAGACATGTCCAGAGCAACGGTATAGAGTTCATGTCATTTGGGGGTAAGTCGTTCCAGCTTGCACAGGCTGGGAAATAGGTCTACTCCAACTTGGCTGCTCCCCTTAGCGGATGTGAGCCCCTCTGAGTCCATTCCCTCTTGAGAACTGGGGGCCTGCATGGGGGGGTGGAAGTGGAAGTTGACTAAATGCCTTCTCTGGATTTCTGTCTTTGTGATTGGAGTGTTTATTTGTTCTTCATGTGTTTGTGTGTGTCAATGTGGTGTTAATCCCGGCAGTCTGTGCTTTGGTTTGTGGGATCCTGTTTGTGATTCGTACATTGTAGGTGTGTGAAACAGCACTTGCATTGAGTACTTGAGACGTCTTTGGACAGTAACGGAGCTTGCATATGATCACATTATGTATCGTTCCCTCCTGCGTTGTGTTTCAGCTGTGGTGGAACATTGGTTGACTTATTCCCTTTCCAATGGGTAGGAATCTCCCCTTTGGTGCCTGGGAACTGTGATCCTGAGAGACCTTTTGGCATTGCATTTGTCTCTCTGCAATTGGATAACACCTGCTGTGATCAGCAGAGCTCTAATCCATCTTGTAGTCCGCTAAGGTACAAGCAAGTATTTTTTCTTTTTACATTGCATGGCCAGCATATTCTACAGATTCTTGTGAAACATGGCATCAAATGAATCATTTTCATATCTCCAAAACCAGTCTATGTAAAATATTCAGTTAGAGAAAGTTTGCTCAGTGAAATACGTTTGGTTTTCATCATTGTGACCCTGAGAAAACGAGCATATTTCCAGGAGACATGTGGAAGTTAATGAAGCAAATTGAACTTTTCCTAATTTCTTTGCTTTTTACTTTTTGGCTCTTTCTGCTTCCCAGGTCAGTAGGCTTGACAACTGTGGTCTTGATTCCCTATCTTTTAATTTGCATGTTGTTTGTCGTTTTGTTGTTAAAATGAGGGAACGTAGTTCGAAAACACTGAGGATGTTGTTCATCCTCACCCTTTGCTTTGGTCCTCAGGACTGAGAGTTTCTTCTTTGCATGTACTTTTGCGTTTGTTTTGTGTGAAAGTGTTGTGGCTCTGGGAAACTCAAATGTGCTTCCCCAACGCACCCCTTTCAGGTGCATTCTCCAGATTTGGGCCACTTTTAGGGATAAGGCAATTGACATCAACTGCCGAGTTGATGTGTAAATGAGCTCTATTTCACTGAAAGGGAAGCACTTACCTATTCAATACTTCCTCCTCTGGAGAGAATTGGCCTCCATGGATTTCCGGTCCTGATGATCTGGCAAATAGCTAGTACTGAACTGATATCTGGTATGGAAGCTGCCTTAAGCTTCTTGCATTCTGAAGTGTAAACCTTCTGCGGTCCCTAGGTTTCTTAGAGATCCAAAAAGACCTTATATCTGTTGCCAATTTGACAGCAAGGACCATAAGTTGAAATGATGACACTTGAAGTCTTTCTAAATGGCCTCTCTAGATTTGGGGAGCATGAAACTTCACCAAGGTAAGTGGCAAGCATTCCTTGACTCTCCGGGTCATTTCAAAGAGGATAGAGGATTGGGACATTGGATGCTGGGCACATCTAAGATTCCCTACCTTTGCCTACTTAGCAGAAGGTCTCAAAAGCATCCGTTTGCAATCAGAAATGCTGGTGTGACATCCAGCTGACAATTGCTTGCTTCTTGGTTTTCACTAAGTGAAGGTGTTAAGGACTTGAGGATTGTAATCGAAATATGTAATTAAAGCTAAGAAACTCATGAAAAGGAACACATTTCAGCATAGAGTAGGAAGTTGGGATAAATGTGTTGAGCCAAAAACCAACATTTGATGCATCATTGGGCTGAAACCAAACTCCGCTTTGGGAAATGGATACTGTTATTAAAAATACGTTTTTTTCAAGGCTGGATTGGGTTCCCTTCTGCCAAGAGAACACGTTTACTTGGAATGCTGCTTTCAATAACATGGTATGTGAACTGTCCTGCCTTTAAGGGATCTCGATTTGCTTTTAAGATCTCTTCTCACTTTGCAGAAGAAAGAAGAATTCTCTTCAAAGGACTGATGAGCTTATTGGGCCTGGTGTTTTGAAATATTTTGTTAACTTTGGATTAGTTGCGGGGCCCTTAAGGCAACTCAAGGAGGACTATTTCAGTCGTATATCTGGTATGGAAATTACAGAGAAAACATTGTGAAATGGGGCAGAAGCTTCTGCAATTACAAAGGATGGATACATGTCACACCTGTCGATATTCTAGAAAGGGTATAAAGCTTCTTAATTGCAGGTATGCCTTGGGATAATCAGTCAGCCATGCTGACGGTTACGAGAGCCACTTGATTAAGCTTCCTTCGCAACCCCTTGTCATCCGATCTTTAACCTTGCCTCTTTAAGTGTCTAACAGATAGTTAGGCTGAGGCTTTCCCAAAGTGCTTCAACTTCAGGAAGACTCTTACCAATGCAGTTTTGACAAACTGAGTAAACAGATGCATATGCTACTAACGTTTATGGATTTGCTTTGCAATAATGCTGATTTTGATCTGTGTTCTCCCGTTAAGGGAAGCTCTTCCCCTCAACTTCCTAACAACTTACAACAATTTCTTCCCTTCTGCTTCTGCGTGTCTGGATTACCTGCCAGAACGTCTCCCCCAGAGTGCCACCCTCACTCTGCATTTCAGGCTTATTCTCCTGGATTCCTTATACAAGTTTATATAAGACTTGGATCAAGACTTGCAACGTGGCATTGCTTCCAACTCAGAATGCACTGTAGAGCTTTGGTTTCCTCCAGCAGGACGTAGCTAGAGTGGTCTTCACCCCATTCGCTGAAAGACTTGGGAAAAGATGAACCAGGAATGGAGGTTGAAAGCAAGTCCCCTAAAACAGAGATCCGCTGCTGAGTTTATGATTAACCACTCTATCAAAATCAAACCCACATATTCTCCTCAGGGTTGAAGAGGACCAAAGAAAAGGGGGAATTGTACCATAGCCAGCTGAATGCAGCCCTTCCCAAGCAGCCCTTGCTGTGCACTGTGACCCACTGCCCCGTTACCAGGCAATGGTTACCAGGAGACCACTAATGCCACTGTGACCACCCTGCTCAGCCATTGGTGGGCAGTGTAGTGGGCCCCTGCCCCAAGCAAGCCACTGTCTGTCAGCCATCTTTAGTGGGGGCCATTTTTAGGCAGCAGTCAGTGGAGTGCTGCCCCTTCAGACCTGGAGCGTGAGGTAAGAGGCAAGTGCAGGCTTCTCCCCAGCATTCTTCTGCTCACACGGCCTTGGGCCAGCTGGTGTGATGGGGGCCCCAGAGAACAGGCTGGGGGTGTGTCCTGCAGGGCTCCAGAGCCAAGGCCATGAATGCCCACTGGCCCAGACCAGGCCTTGAGGCAGTGTTGAACCTCTACCACACACCACCACTGTGACCCTAAGGGTATGGCTCACAGTCTGGGCTACAAGACTGCCACTGTTTGGGTGGCCTGAGGAGCATTAAGACCTGTTGGGTCATGTGCACCCGGCTCCCTCAGTGATGACAGCTAGCAAGGGTCTGGGACCTGGCCCTGAGGGAGCCACCAAGGCAGAGCTGCCTCCTCTGTGAGGCGTGGGCACTGGTGGGAGGATCCAGACCAGCTCCTGGACAAACCCTCCATGGCAGGAGGACCACCACCCCTCCCAGGGACCCCTTTCTCTTAGGTGGGTCTGGATCTCAGAGGGTGAGCCTTGTGCCTTGGGACCTAGCCCTTTCTTGTCACCCAGAGAGTGACATTTGTTTGCTGGAGATTGATAGGAACATTGAGACCTGACTTTGACCTGTCCTCAAGAACAAAGGATCGGACAGGGAGAAGTTTTCAACGAACAGCCACACCCCTCCATCACCTTACCTCTAAGAGGGCTTTGCTAAAAGCTTTCAAGGTTGGGGATTACCCAGCATAAGCCACCCATTTCCTTGAATGTCTCAACAACAAATATTTCTCGGCTCCAAAGGCCAATGTTTTGCTGTTGCTTGGCCTCACTGTGCGTCGGGCACACATCCTGGCCTTTGGTTACCAATTATAGCGAGCCAGCCAGGAGGTCTGTGCCCATGGTGTGTTGATCTCGATCAGGGGCGTCCCCATTGACAGTTCCCAGCACATGCCAGAGTACATTTGGCTCCAGGATACTGGCAGAGATTCTCCCTGATATGCACTGGCTGCCCTACAGCACGAGGCTGCTTGTCTTGGAGACATGTCCAGAGCAACGGTATAGAGTTCATGTCATTTGGGGGTAAGTCGTTCCAGCTTGCACAGGCTGGGAAATAGGTCTACTCCAACTTGGCTGCTCCCCTTAGCGGATGTGAGCCCCTCTGAGTCCATTCCCTCTTGAGAACTGGGGGCCTGCATGGGGGGGTGGAAGTGGAAGTTGACTAAATGCCTTCTCTGGATTTCTGTCTTTGTGATTGGAGTGTTTATTTGTTCTTCATGTGTTTGTGTGTGTCAATGTGGTGTTAATCCCGGCAGTCTGTGCTTTGGTTTGTGGGATCCTGTTTGTGATTCGTACATTGTAGGTGTGTGAAACAGCACTTGCATTGAGTACTTGAGACGTCTTTGGACAGTAACGGAGCTTGCATATGATCACATTATGTATCGTTCCCTCCTGCGTTGTGTTTCAGCTGTGGTGGAACATTGGTTGACTTATTCCCTTTCCAATGGGTAGGAATCTCCCCTTTGGTGCCTGGGAACTGTGATCCTGAGAGACCTTTTGGCATTGCATTTGTCTCTCTGCAATTGGATAACACCTGCTGTGATCAGCAGAGCTCTAATCCATCTTGTAGTCCGCTAAGGTACAAGCAAGTATTTTTTCTTTTTACATTGCATGGCCAGCATATTCTACAGATTCTTGTGAAACATGGCATCAAATGAATCATTTTCATATCTCCAAAACCAGTCTATGTAAAATATTCAGTTAGAGAAAGTTTGCTCAGTGAAATACGTTTGGTTTTCATCATTGTGACCCTGAGAAAACGAGCATATTTCCAGGAGACATGTGGAAGTTAATGAAGCAAATTGAACTTTTCCTAATTTCTTTGCTTTTTACTTTTTGGCTCTTTCTGCTTCCCAGGTCAGTAGGCTTGACAACTGTGGTCTTGATTCCCTATCTTTTAATTTGCATGTTGTTTGTCGTTTTGTTGTTAAAATGAGGGAACGTAGTTCGAAAACACTGAGGATGTTGTTCATCCTCACCCTTTGCTTTGGTCCTCAGGACTGAGAGTTTCTTCTTTGCATGTACTTTTGCGTTTGTTTTGTGTGAAAGTGTTTTGGCTCTGGGAAACTCAAATGTGCTTCCCCAACGCACCCCTTTCAGGTGCATTCTCCAGATTTGGGCCACTTTTAGGGATAAGGCAATTGACATCAACTGCCGAGTTGATGTGTAAATGAGCTCTATTTCACTGAAAGGGAAGCACTTACCTATTCAATACTTCCTCCTCTGGAGAGAATTGGCCTCCATGGATTTCCGGTCCTGATGATCTGGCAAATAGCTAGTACTGAACTGATATCTGGTATGGAAGCTGCCTTAAGCTTCTTGCATTCTGAAGTGTAAACCTTCTGCGGTCCCTAGGTTTCTTAGAGATCCAAAAAGACCTTATATCTGTTGCCAATTTGACAGCAAGGACCATACGTTGAAATGATGACACTTGAAGTCTTTCTAAATGGCCTCTCTAGATTTGGGGAGCATGAAACTTCACCAAGGTAAGTGGCAAGCATTCCTTGACTCTCCGGGTCATTTCAAAGAGGATAGAGGATTGGGACATTGGATGCTGGGCACATCTAAGATTCCCTACCTTTGCCTACTTAGCAGAAGGTCTCAAAAGCATCCGTTTGCAATCAGAAATGCTGGTGTGACATCCAGCTGACAATTGCTTGCTTCTTGGTTTTCACTAAGTGAAGGTGTTAAGGACTTGAGGATTGTAATCGAAATATGTAATTAAAGCTAAGAAACTCATGAAAAGGAACACATTTCAGCATAGAGTAGGAAGTTGGGATAAATGTGTTGAGCCAAAAACCAACATTTGATGCATCATTGGGCTGAAACCAAACTCCGCTTTGGGAAATGGATACTGTTATTAAAAATACGTTTTTTTCAAGGCTGGATTGGGTTCCCTTCTGCCAAGAGAACACATTTACTTGGAATGCTGCTTTCAATAACATGGTATGTGAACTGTCCTGCCTTTAAGGGATCTCGATTTGCTTTTAAGATCTCTTCTCACTTTGCAGAAGAAAGAAGAATTCTCTTCAAAGGACTGATGAGCTTATTGGGCCTGGTGTTTTGAAATATTTTGTTAACTTTGGATTAGTTGCGGGGCCCTTAAGGCAACTCAAGGAGGACTATTTCAGTCGTATATCTGGTATGGAAATTACAGAGAAAACATTGTGAAATGGGGCAGAAGCTTCTGCAATTACAAAGGATGGATACATGTCACACCTGTCGATATTCTAGAAACGGTATAAAGCTTCTTAATTGCAGGTATGCCTTGGGATAATCAGTCAGCCATGCTGACGGTTACGAGAGCCACTTGATTAAGCTTCCTTCGCAACCCCTTGTCATCCGATCTTTAACCTTGCCTCTTTAAGTGTCTAACAGATAGTTAGGCTGAGGCTTTCCCAAAGTGCTTCAACTTCAGGAAGACTCTTACCAATGCAGTTTTGACAAACTGAGTAAACAGATGCATATGCTACTAACGTTTATGGATTTGCTTTGCAATAATGCTGATTTTGATCTGTGTTCTCCCGTTAAGGGAAGCTCTTCCCCTCAACTTCCTAACAACTTACAGCAATGTCTTCCCTTCTGCTTCTGCGTGTCTGGATTACCTGCCAGAACGTCTCCCCCAGAGTGCCACCCTCACTCTGCATTTCAGGCTTATTCTCCTGGATTCCTTATACAAGTTTATATAAGACTTGGATCAAGACTTGCAACGTGGCATTGCTTCCAACTCAGAATGCACTGTAGAGCTTTGCTTTCCTCCAGCAGGACGTAGCTAGAGTGGTCTTCACCCCATTCGCTGAAAGACTTGGGAAAAGATGAACCAGGAATGGAGGTTGAAAGCAAGTCCCCTAAAACAGAGATCCGCTGCTGAGTTTATGATTAACCACTCTATCAAAATCAAACCCACATATTCTCCTCAGGGTTGAAGAGGACCAAAGAAAAGGGGGAATTGTACCATAGCCAGCTGAATGCAGCCCTTCCCAAGCAGCCCTTGCTGTGCACTGTGACCCACTGCCCCGTTACCAGGCAATGGTTACCAGGAGACCACTAATGCCACTGTGACCACCCTGCTCAGCCATTGGTGGGCAGTGTAGTGGGCCCCTGCCCCAAGCAAGCCACTGTCTGTCAGCCATCTTTAGTGGGGGCCATTTTTAGGCAGCAGTCAGTGGAGTGCTGCCCCTTCAGACCTGGAGCGTGAGGTAAGAGGCAAGTGCAGGCTTCTCCCCAGCATTCTTCTGCTCACACGGCCTTGGGCCAGCTGGTGTGATGGGGGCCCCAGAGAACAGGCTGGGGGTGTGTCCTGCAGGGCTCCAGAGCCAAGGCCATGAATGCCCACTGGCCCAGACCAGGCCTTGAGGCAGTGTTGAACCTCTACCACACACCACCACTGTGACCCTAAGGGTATGGCTCACAGTCTGGGCTACCAGACTGCCACTGTTTGGGTGGCCTGAGGAGCATTAAGACCTGTTGGGTCATGTGCACCCGGCTCCCTCAGTGATGACAGCTAGCAAGGGTCTGGGACCTGGCCCTGAGGGAGCCACCAAGGCAGAGCTGCCTCCTCTGTGAGGCGTGGGCACTGGTGGGAGGATCCAGACCAGCTCCTGGACAAACCCTCCATGGCAGGAGGACCACCACCCCTCCCAGGGACCCCTTTCTCTTAGGTGGGTCTGGATCTCAGAGGGTGAGCCTTGTGCCTTGGGACCTAGCCCTTTCTTGTCACCCAGAGAGTGACATTTGTTTGCTGGAGATTGATAGGAACATTGAGACCTGACTTTGACCTGTCCTCAAGAACAAAGGATCGGACAGGGAGAAGTTTTCAACGAACAGCCACACCCCTCCATCACCTTACCTCTAAGAGGGCTTTGCTAAAAGCTTTCAAGGTTGGGGATTACCCAGCATAAGCCACCCATTTCCTTGAATGTCTCAACAACAAATATTTCTCGGCTCCAAAGGCCAATGTTTTGCTGTTGCTTGGCCTCACTGTGCGTCGGGCACACATCCTGGCCTTTGGTTACCAATTATAGCGAGCCAGCCAGGAGGTCTGTGCCCATGGTGTGTTGATCTCGATCAGGGGCGTCCCCATTGACAGTTCCCAGCACATGCCAGAGTACATTTGGCTCCAGGATACTGGCAGAGATTCTCCCTGATATGCACTGGCTGCCCTACAGCACGAGGCTGCTTGTCTTGGAGACATGTCCAGAGCAACGGTATACAGTTCATGTCATTTGGGGGTAAGTCGTTCCAGCTTGCACAGGCTGGGAAATAGGTCTACTCCAACTTGGCTGCTCCCCTTAGCGGATGTGAGCCCCTCTGAGTCCATTCCCTCTTGAGAACTGGGGGCCTGCATGGGGGGGTGGAAGTGGAAGTTGACTAAATGCCTTCTCTGGATTTCTGTCTTTGTGATTGGAGTGTTTATTTGTTCTTCATGTGTTTGTGTGTGTCAATGTGGTGTTAATCCCGGCAGTCTGTGCTTTGGTTTGTGGGATCCTGTTTGTGATTCGTACATTGTAGGTGTGTGAAACAGCACTTGCATTGAGTACTTGAGACGTCTTTGGACAGTAACGGAGCTTGCATATGATCACATTATGTATCGTTCCCTCCTGCGTTGTGTTTCAGCTGTGGTGGAACATTGGTTGACTTATTCCCTTTCCAATGGGTAGGAATCTGCCCTTTGGTGCCTGGGAACTGTGATCCTGAGAGACCTTTTGGCATTGCATTTGTCTCTCTGCAATTGGATAACACCTGCTGTGATCAGCAGAGCTCTAATCCATCTTGTAGTCCGCTAAGGTACAAGCAAGTATTTTTTTTTTTTTACATTGCATGGCCAGCATATTCTACAGATTCTTGTGAAACATGGCATCAAATGAATCATTTTCATATCTCCAAAACCAGTCTATGTAAAATATTCAGTTAGAGAAAGTTTGCTCAGTGAAATACGTTTGGTTTTCATCATTGTGACCCTGAGAAAACGAGCATATTTCCAGGAGACATGTGGAAGTTAATGAAGCAAATTGAACTTTTCCTAATTTCTTTGCTTTTTACTTTTTGGCTCTTTCTGCTTCCCAGGTCAGTAGGCTTGACAACTGTGGTCTTGATTCCCTATCTTTTAATTTGCATGTTGTTTGTCGTTTTGTTGTTAAAATGAGGGAACGTAGTTCGAAAACACTGAGGATGTTGTTCATCCTCACCCTTTGCTTTGGTCCTCAGGACTGAGAGTTTCTTTTTTGCATGTACTTTTGCGTTTGTTTTGTGTGAAAGTGTTGTGGCTCTGGGAAACTCAAATGTGCTTCCGCAACGCACCCCTTTCAGGTGCATTCTCCAGATTTGGGCCACTTTTAGGGATAAGGCAATTGACATCAACTGCCGAGTTGATGTGTAAATGAGCTCTATTTCACTGAAAGGGAAGCACTTACCTATTCAATACTTCCTCCTCTGGAGAGAATTGGCCTCCATGGATTTCCGGTCCTGATGATCACGCAAATAGCTAGTACTGAACTGATATCTGGTATGGAAGCTGCCTTAAGCTTCTTGCATTCTGAAGTGTAAACCTTCTGCGGTCCCTAGGTTTCTTAGAGATCCAAAAAGACCTTATATCTGTTGCCAATTTGACAGCAAGGACCATAAGTTGAAATGATGACACTTGAAGTCTTTCTAAATGGCCTCTCTAGATTTGGGGAGCATGAAACTTCACCAAGGTAAGTGGCAAGCATTCCTTGACTCTCCGGGTCATTTCAAAGAGGATAGAGGATTGGGACATTGGATGCTGGGCACATCTAAGATTCCCTACCTTTGCCTACTTAGCAGAAGGTCTCAAAAGCATCCGTTTGCAATCAGAAATGCTGGTGTGACATCCAGCTGACAATTGCTTGCTTCTTGGTTTTCACTAAGTGAAGGTGTTAAGGACTTGAGGATTGTAATCGAAATATGTAATTAAAGCTAAGAAACTCATGAAAAGGAACACATTTCAGCATAGAGTAGGAAGTTGGGATAAATGTGTTGAGCCAAAAACCAACATTTGATGCATCATTGGGCTGAAACCAAACTCCGCTTTGGGAAATGGATACTGTTATTAAAAATACGTTTTTTTCAAGGCTGGATTGGGTTCCCTTCTGCCAAGAGAACACATTTACTTGGAATGCTGCTTTCAATAACATGGTATGTGAACTGTCCTGCCTTTAAGGGATCTCGATTTGCTTTTAAGATCTCTTCTCACTTTGCAGAAGAAAGAAGAATTCTCTTCAAAGGACTGATGAGCTTATTGGGCCTGGTGTTTTGAAATATTTTGTTAACTTTGGATTAGTTGCGGGGCCCTTAAGGCAACTCAAGGAGGACTATTTCAGTCGTATATCTGGTATGGAAATTACAGAGAAAACATTGTGAAATGGGGCAGAAGCTTCTGCAATTACAAAGGATGGATACATGTCACACCTGTCGATATTCTAGAAACGGTATAAAGCTTCTTAATTGCAGGTATGCCTTGGGATAATCAGTCAGCCATGCTGACGGTTACGAGAGCCACTTGATTAAGCTTCCTTCGCAACCCCTTGTCATCCGATCTTTAACCTTGCCTCTTTAAGTGTCTAACAGATAGTTAGGCTGAGGCTTTCCCAAAGTGCTTCAACTTCAGGAAGACTCTTACCAATGCAGTTTTGACAAACTGAGTAAACAGATGCATATGCTACTAACGTTTATGGATTTGCTTTGCAATAATGCTGATTTTGATCTGTGTTCTCCCGTTAAGGGAAGCTCTTCCCCTCAACTTCCTAACAACTTACAGCAATGTCTTCCCTTCTGCTTCTGCGTGTCTGGATTACCTGCCAGAACGTCTCCCCCAGAGTGCCACCCTCACTCTGCATTTCAGGCTTATTCTCCTGGATTCCTTATACAAGTTTATATAAGACTTGGATCAAGACTTGCAACGTGGCATTGCTTCCAACTCAGAATGCACTGTAGAGCTTTGCTTTCCTCCAGCAGGACGTAGCTAGAGTGGTCTTCACCCCATTCGCTGAAAGACTTGGGAAAAGATGAACCAGGAATGGAGGTTGAAAGCAAGTCCCCTAAAACAGAGATCCGCTGCTGAGTTTATGATTAACCACTCTATCAAAATCAAACCCACATATTCTCCTCAGGGTTGAAGAGGACCAAAGAAAAGGGGGAATTGTACCATAGCCAGCTGAATGCAGCCCTTCCCAAGCAGCCCTTGCTGTGCACTGTGACCCACTGCCCCGTTACCAGGCAATGGTTACCAGGAGACCACTAATGCCACTGTGACCACCCTGCTCAGCCATTGGTGGGCAGTGTAGTGGGCCCCTGCCCCAAGCAAGCCACTGTCTGTCAGCCATCTTTAGTGGGGGCCATTTTTAGGCAGCAGTCAGTGGAGTGCTGCCCCTTCAGACCTGGAGCGTGAGGTAAGAGGCAAGTGCAGGCTTCTCCCCAGCATTCTTCTGCTCACACGGCCTTGGGCCAGCTGGTGTGATGGGGGCCCCAGAGAACAGGCTGGGGGTGTGTCCTGCAGGGCTCCAGAGCCAAGGCCATGAATGCCCACTGGCCCAGACCAGGCCTTGAGGCAGTGTTGAACCTCTACCACACACCACCACTGTGACCCTAAGGGTATGGCTCACAGTCTGGGCTACCAGACTGCCACTGTTTGGGTGGCCTGAGGAGCATTAAGACCTGTTGGGTCATGTGCACCCGGCTCCCTCAGTGATGACAGCTAGCAAGGGTCTGGGACCTGGCCCTGAGGGAGCCACCAAGGCAGAGCTGCCTCCTCTGTGAGGCGTGGGCACTGGTGGGAGGATCCAGACCAGCTCCTGGACAAACCCTCCATGGCAGGAGGACCACCACCCCTCCCAGGGACCCCTTTCTCTTAGGTGGGTCTGGATCTCAGAGGGTGAGCCTTGTGCCTTGGGACCTAGCCCTTTCTTGTCACCCAGAGAGTGACATTTGTTTGCTGGAGATTGATAGGAACATTGAGACCTGACTTTGACCTGTCCTCAAGAACAAAGGATCGGACAGGGAGAAGTTTTCAACGAACAGCCACACCCCTCCATCACCTTACCTCTAAGAGGGCTTTGCTAAAAGCTTTCAAGGTTGGGGATTACCCAGCATAAGCCACCCATTTCCTTGAATGTCTCAACAACAAATATTTCTCGGCTCCAAAGGCCAATGTTTTGCTGTTGCTTGGCCTCACTGTGCGTCGGGCACACATCCTGGCCTTTGGTTACCAATTATAGCGAGCCAGCCAGGAGGTCTGTGCCCATGGTGTGTTGATCTCGATCAGGGGCGTCCCCATTGACAGTTCCCAGCACATGCCAGAGTACATTTGGCTCCAGGATACTGGCAGAGATTCTCCCTGATATGCACTGGCTGCCCTACAGCACGAGGCTGCTTGTCTTGGAGACATGTCCAGAGCAACGGTATAGAGTTCATGTCATTTGGGGGTAAGTCGTTCCAGCTTGCACAGGCTGGGAAATAGGTCTACTCCAACTTGGCTGCTCCCCTTAGCGGATGTGAGCCCCTCTGAGTCCATTCCCTCTTGAGAACTGGGGGCCTGCATGGGGGGGTGGAAGTGGAAGTTGACTAAATGCCTTCTCTGGATTTCTGTCTTTGTGATTGGAGTGTTTATTTGTTCTTCATGTGTTTGTGTGTGTCAATGTGGTGTTAATCCCGGCAGTCTGTGCTTTGGTTTGTGGGATCCTGTTTGTGATTCGTACATTGTAGGTGTGTGAAACAGCACTTGCATTGAGTACTTGAGACGTCTTTGGACAGTAACGGAGCTTGCATATGATCACATTATGTATCGTTCCCTCCTGCGTTGTGTTTCAGCTGTGGTGGAACATTGGTTGACTTATTCCCTTTCCAATGGGTAGGAATCTCCCCTTTGGTGCCTGGGAACTGTGATCCTGAGAGACCTTTTGGCATTGCATTTGTCTCTCTGCAATTGGATAACACCTGCTGTGATCAGCAGAGCTCTAATCCATCTTGTAGTCCGCTAAGGTACAAGCAAGTATTTTTTTTTTTTACATTGCATGGCCAGCATATTCTACAGATTCTTGTGAAACATGGCATCAAATGAATCATTTTCATATCTCCAAAACCAGTCTATGTAAAATATTCAGTTAGAGAAAGTTTGCTCAGTGAAATACGTTTGGTTTTCATCATTGTGACCCTGAGAAAACGAGCATATTTCCAGGAGACATGTGGAAGTTAATGAAGCAAATTGAACTTTTCCTAATTTCTTTGCTTTTTACTTTTTGGCTCTTTCTGCTTCCCAGGTCAGTAGGCTTGACAACTGTGGTCTTGATTCCCTATCTTTTAATTTGCATGTTGTTTGTCGTTTTGTTGTTAAAATGAGGGAACGTAGTTCGAAAACACTGAGGATGTTGTTCATCCTCACCCTTTGCTTTGGTCCTCAGGACTGAGAGTTTCTTTTTTGCATGTACTTTTGCGTTTGTTTTGTGTGAAAGTGTTGTGGCTCTGGGAAACTCAAATGTGCTTCCGCAACGCACCCCTTTCAGGTGCATTCTCCAGATTTGGGCCACTTTTAGGGATAAGGCAATTGACATCAACTGCCGAGTTGATGTGTAAATGAGCTCTATTTCACTGAAAGGGAAGCACTTACCTATTCAATACTTCCTCCTCTGGAGAGAATTGGCCTCCATGGATTTCCGGTCCTGATGATCACGCAAATAGCTAGTACTGAACTGATATCTGGTATGGAAGCTGCCTTAAGCTTCTTGCATTCTGAAGTGTAAACCTTCTGCGGTCCCTAGGTTTCTTAGAGATCCAAAAAGACCTTATATCTGTTGCCAATTTGACAGCAAGGACCATAAGTTGAAATGATGACACTTGAAGTCTTTCTAAATGGCCTCTCTAGATTTGGGGAGCATGAAACTTCACCAAGGTAAGTGGCAAGCATTCCTTGACTCTCCGGGTCATTTCAAAGAGGATAGAGGATTGGGACATTGGATGCTGGGCACATCTAAGATTCCCTACCTTTGCCTACTTAGCAGAAGGTCTCAAAAGCATCCGTTTGCAATCAGAAATGCTGGTGTGACATCCAGCTGACAATTGCTTGCTTCTTGGTTTTCACTAAGTGAAGGTGTTAAGGACTTGAGGATTGTAATCGAAATATGTAATTAAAGCTAAGAAACTCATGAAAAGGAACACATTTCAGCATAGAGTAGGAAGTTGGGATAAATGTGTTGAGCCAAAAACCAACATTTGATGCATCATTGGGCTGAAACCAAACTCCGCTTTGGGAAATGGATACTGTTATTAAAAATACGTTTTTTTCAAGGCTGGATTGGGTTCCCTTCTGCCAAGAGAACACATTTACTTGGAATGCTGCTTTCAATAACATGGTATGTGAACTGTCCTGCCTTTAAGGGATCTCGATTTGCTTTTAAGATCTCTTCTCACTTTGCAGAAGAAAGAAGAATTCTCTTCAAAGGACTGATGAGCTTATTGGGCCTGGTGTTTTGAAATATTTTGTTAACTTTGGATTAGTTGCGGGGCCCTTAAGGCAACTCAAGGAGGACTATTTCAGTCGTATATCTGGTATGGAAATTACAGAGAAAACATTGTGAAATGGGGCAGAAGCTTCTGCAATTACAAAGGATGGATACATGTCACACCTGTCGATATTCTAGAAACGGTATAAAGCTTCTTAATTGCAGGTATGCCTTGGGATAATCAGTCAGCCATGCTGACGGTTACGAGAGCCACTTGATTAAGCTTCCTTCGCAACCCCTTGTCATCCGATCTTTAACCTTGCCTCTTTAAGTGTCTAACAGATAGTTAGGCTGAGGCTTTCCCAAAGTGCTTCAACTTCAGGAAGACTCTTACCAATGCAGTTTTGACAAACTGAGTAAACAGATGCATATGCTACTAACGTTTATGGATTTGCTTTGCAATAATGCTGATTTTGATCTGTGTTCTCCCGTTAAGGGAAGCTCTTCCCCTCAACTTCCTAACAACTTACAGCAATGTCTTCCCTTCTGCTTCTGCGTGTCTGGATTCCCTGCCAGAACGTCTCCCCCAGAGTGCCACCCTCACTCTGCATTTCAGGCTTATTCTCCTGGATTCCTTATACAAGTTTATATAAGACTTGGATCAAGACTTGCAACGTGGCATTGCTTCCAACTCAGAATGCACTGTAGAGCTTTGCTTTCCTCCAGCAGGACGTAGCTAGAGTGGTCTTCACCCCATTCGCTGAAAGACTTGGGAAAAGATGAACCAGGAATGGAGGTTGAAAGCAAGTCCCCTAAAACAGAGATCCGCTGCTGAGTTTATGATTAACCACTCTATCAAAATCAAACCCACATATTCTCCTCAGGGTTGAAGTGGACCAAAGAAAAGGGGGAATTGTACCATAGCCAGCTGAATGCAGCCCTTCCCAAGCAGCCCTTGCTGTGCACTGTGACCCACTGCCCCGTTACCAGGCAATGGTTACCAGGAGACCACTAATGCCACTGTGACCACCCTGCTCAGCCATTGGTGGGCAGTGTAGTGGGCCCCTGCCCCAAGCAAGCCACTGTCTGTCAGCCATCTTTAGTGGGGGCCATTTTTAGGCAGCAGTCAGTGGAGTGCTGCCCCTTCAGACCTGGAGCGTGAGGTAAGAGGCAAGTGCAGGCTTCTCCCCAGCATTCTTCTGCTCACACGGCCTTGGGCCAGCTGGTGTGATGGGGGCCCCAGAGAACAGGCTGGGGGTGTGTCCTGCAGGGCTCCAGAGCCAAGGCCATGAATGCCCACTGGCCCAGACCAGGCCTTGAGGCAGTGTTGAACCTCTACCACACACCACCACTGTGACCCTAAGGGTATGGCTCACAGTCTGGGCTACCAGACTGCCACTGTTTGGGTGGCCTGAGGAGCATTAAGACCTGTTGGGTCATGTGCACCCGGCTCCCTCAGTGATGACAGCTAGCAAGGGTCTGGGACCTGGCCCTGAGGGAGCCACCAAGGCAGAGCTGCCTCCTCTGTGAGGCGTGGGCACTGGTGGGAGGATCCAGACCAGCTCCTGGACAAACCCTCCATGGCAGGAGGACCACCACCCCTCCCAGGGACCCCTTTCTCTTAGGTGGGTCTGGATCTCAGAGGGTGAGCCTTGTGCCTTGGGACCTAGCCCTTTCTTGTCACCCAGAGAGTGACATTTGTTTGCTGGAGATTGATAGGAACATTGAGACCTGACTTTGACCTGTCCTCAAGAACAAAGGATCGGACAGGGAGAAGTTTTCAACGAACAGCCACACCCCTCCATCACCTTACCTCTAAGAGGGCTTTGCTAAAAGCTTTCAAGGTTGGGGATTACCCAGCATAAGCCACCCATTTCCTTGAATGTCTCAACAACAAATATTTCTCGGCTCCAAAGGCCAATGTTTTGCTGTTGCTTGGCCTCACTGTGCGTCGGGCACACATCCTGGCCTTTGGTTACCAATTATAGCGAGCCAGCCAGGAGGTCTGTGCCCATGGTGTGTTGATCTCGATCAGGGGCGTCCCCATTGACAGTTCCCAGCACATGCCAGAGTACATTTGGCTCCAGGATACTGGCAGAGATTCTCCCTGATATGCACTGGCTGCCCTACAGCACGAGGCTGCTTGTCTTGGAGACATGTCCAGAGCAACGGTATAGAGTTCATGTCATTTGGGGGTAAGTCGTTCCAGCTTGCACAGGCTGGGAAATAGGTCTACTCCAACTTGGCTGCTCCCCTTAGCGGATGTGAGCCCCTCTGAGTCCATTCCCTCTTGAGAACTGGGGGCCTGCATGGGGGGGTGGAAGTGGAAGTTGACTAAATGCCTTCTCTGGATTTCTGTCTTTGTGATTGGAGTGTTTATTTGTTCTTCATGTGTTTGTGTGTGTCAATGTGGTGTTAATCCCGGCAGTCTGTGCTTTGGTTTGTGGGATCCTGTTTGTGATTCGTACATTGTAGGTGTGTGAAACAGCACTTGCATTGAGTACTTGAGACGTCTTTGGACAGTAACGAAGCTTGCATATGATCACATTATGTATCGTTCCCTCCTGCGTTGTGTTTCAGCTGTGGTGGAACATTGGTTGACTTATTCCCTTTCCAATGGGTAGGAATCTCCCCTTTGGTGCCTGGGAACTGTGATCCTGAGAGACCTTTTGGCATTGCATTTGTCTCTCTGCAATTGGATAACACCTGCTGTGATCAGCAGAGCTCTAATCCATCTTGTAGTCCGCTAAGGTACAAGCAAGTATTTTTTCTTTTTACATTGCATGGCCAGCATATTCTACAGATTCTTGTGAAACATGGCATCAAATGAATCATTTTCATATCTCCAAAACCAGTCTATGTAAAATATTCAGTTAGAGAAAGTTTGCTCAGTGAAATACGTTTGGTTTTCATCATTGTGACCCTGAGAAAACGAGCATATTTCCAGGAGACATGTGGAAGTTAATGAAGCAAATTGAACTTTTCCTAATTTCTTTGCTTTTTACTTTTTGGCTCTTTCTGCTTCCCAGGTCAGTAGGCTTGACAACTGTGGTCTTGATTCCCTATCTTTTAATTTGCATGTTGTTTGTCGTTTTGTTGTTAAAATGAGGGAACGTAGTTCGAAAACACTGAGGATGTTGTTCATCCTCACCCTTTGCTTTGGTCCTCAGGACTGAGAGTTTCTTCTTTGCATGTACTTTTGCGTTTGTTTTGTGTGAAAGTGTTGTGGCTCTGGGAAACTCAAATGTGCTTCCCCAACGCACCCCTTTCAGGTGCATTCTCCAGATTTGGGCCACTTTTAGGGATAAGGCAATTGACATCAACTGCCGAGTTGATGTGTAAATGAGCTCTATTTCACTGAAAGGGAAGCACTTACCTATTCAATACTTCCTCCTCTGGAGAGAATTGGCCTCCATGGATTTCCGGTCCTGATGATCTGGCAAATAGCTAGTACTGAACTGATATCTGGTATGGAAGCTGCCTTAAGCTTCTTGCATTCTGAAGTGTAAACCTTCTGCGGTCCCTAGGTTTCTTAGAGATCCAAAAAGACCTTATATCTGTTGCAAATTTGACAGCAAGGACCATAAGTTGAAATGATGACACTTGAAGTCTTTCTAAATGGCCTCTCTAGATTTGGGGAGCATGAAACTTCACCAAGGTAAGTGGCAAGCATTCCTTGACTCTCCGGGTCATTTCAAAGAGGATAGAGGATTGGGACATTGGATGCTGGGCACATCTAAGATTCCCTACCTTTGCCTACTTAGCAGAAGGTCTCAAAAGCATCCGTTTGCAATCAGAAATGCTGGTGTGACATCCAGCTGACAATTGCTTGCTTCTTGGTTTTCACTAAGTGAAGGTGTTAAGGACTTGAGGATTGTAATCGAAATATGTAATTAAAGCTAAGAAACTCATGAAAAGGAACACATTTCAGCATAGAGTAGGAAGTTGGGATAAATGTGTTGAGCCAAAAACCAACATTTGATGCATCATTGGGCTGAAACCAAACTCCGCTTTGGGAAATGGATACTGTTATTAAAAATACGTTTTTTTCAAGGCTGGATTGGGTTCCCTTCTGCCAAGAGAACACGTTTACTTGGAATGCTGCTTTCAATAACATGGTATGTGAACTGTCCTGCCTTTAAGGGATCTCGATTTGCTTTTAAGATCTCTTCTCACTTTGCAGAAGAAAGAAGAATTCTCTTCAAAGGACTGATGAGCTTATTGGGCCTGGTGTTTTGAAATATTTTGTTAACTTTGGATTAGTTGCGGGGCCCTTAAGGCAACTCAAGGAGGACTATTTCAGTCGTATATCTGGTATGGAAATTACAGAGAAAACATTGTGAAATGGGGCAGAAGCTTCTGCAATTACAAAGGATGGATACATGTCACACCTGTCGATATTCTAGAAAGGGTATAAAGCTTCTTAATTGCAGGTATGCCTTGGGATAATCAGTCAGCCATGCTGACGGTTACGAGAGCCACTTGATTAAGCTTCCTTCGCAACCCCTTGTCATCCGATCTTTAACCTTGCCTCTTTAAGTGTCTAACAGATAGTTAGGCTGAGGCTTTCCCAAAGTGCTTCAACTTCAGGAAGACTCTTACCAATGCAGTTTTGACAAACTGAGTAAACAGATGCATATGCTACTAACGTTTATGGATTTGCTTTGCAATAATGCTGATTTTGATCTGTGTTCTCCCGTTAAGGGAAGCTCTTCCCCTCAACTTCCTAACAACTTACAACAATTTCTTCCCTTCTGCTTCTGCGTGTCTGGATTACCTGCCAGAACGTCTCCCCCAGAGTGCCACCCTCACTCTGCATTTCAGGCTTATTCTCCTGGATTCCTTATACAAGTTTATATAAGACTTGGATCAAGACTTGCAACGTGGCATTGCTTCCAACTCAGAATGCACTGTAGAGCTTTGGTTTCCTCCAGCAGGACGTAGCTAGAGTGGTCTTCACCCCATTCGCTGAAAGACTTGGGAAAAGATGAACCAGGAATGGAGGTTGAAAGCAAGTCCCCTAAAACAGAGATCCGCTGCTGAGTTTATGATTAACCACTCTATCAAAATCAAACCCACATATTCTCCTCAGGGTTGAAGAGGACCAAAGAAAAGGGGGAATTGTACCATAGCCAGCTGAATGCAGCCCTTCCCAAGCAGCCCTTGCTGTGCACTGTGACCCACTGCCCCGTTACCAGGCAATGGTTACCAGGAGACCACTAATGCCACTGTGACCACCCTGCTCAGCCATTGGTGGGCAGTGTAGTGGGCCCCTGCCCCAAGCAAGCCACTGTCTGTCAGCCATCTTTAGTGGGGGCCATTTTTAGGCAGCAGTCAGTGGAGTGCTGCCCCTTCAGACCTGGAGCGTGAGGTAAGAGGCAAGTGCAGGCTTCTCCCCAGCATTCTTCTGCTCACACGGCCTTGGGCCAGCTGGTGTGATGGGGGCCCCAGAGAACAGGCTGGGGGTGTGTCCTGCAGGGCTCCAGAGCCAAGGCCATGAATGCCCACTGGCCCAGACCAGGCCTTGAGGCAGTGTTGAACCTCTACCACACACCACCACTGTGACCCTAAGGGTATGGCTCACAGTCTGGGCTACAAGACTGCCACTGTTTGGGTGGCCTGAGGAGCATTAAGACCTGTTGGGTCATGTGCACCCGGCTCCCTCAGTGATGACAGCTAGCAAGGGTCTGGGACCTGGCCCTGAGGGAGCCACCAAGGCAGAGCTGCCTCCTCTGTGAGGCGTGGGCACTGGTGGGAGGATCCAGACCAGCTCCTGGACAAACCCTCCATGGCAGGAGGACCACCACCCCTCCCAGGGACCCCTTTCTCTTAGGTGGGTCTGGATCTCAGAGGGTGAGCCTTGTGCCTTGGGACCTAGCCCTTTCTTGTCACCCAGAGAGTGACATTTGTTTGCTGGAGATTGATAGGAACATTGAGACCTGACTTTGACCTGTCCTCAAGAACAAAGGATCGGACAGGGAGAAGTTTTCAACGAACAGCCACACCCCTCCATCACCTTACCTCTAAGAGGGCTTTGCTAAAAGCTTTCAAGGTTGGGGATTACCCAGCATAAGCCACCCATTTCCTTGAATGTCTCAACAACAAATATTTCTCGGCTCCAAAGGCCAATGTTTTGCTGTTGCTTGGCCTCACTGTGCGTCGGGCACACATCCTGGCCTTTGGTTACCAATTATAGCGAGCCAGCCAGGAGGTCTGTGCCCATGGTGTGTTGATCTCGATCAGGGGCGTCCCCATTGACAGTTCCCAGCACATGCCAGAGTACATTTGGCTCCAGGATACTGGCAGAGATTCTCCCTGATATGCACTGGCTGCCCTACAGCACGAGGCTGCTTGTCTTGGAGACATGTCCAGAGCAACGGTATAGAGTTCATGTCATTTGGGGGTAAGTCGTTCCAGCTTGCACAGGCTGGGAAATAGGTCTACTCCAACTTGGCTGCTCCCCTTAGCGGATGTGAGCCCCTCTGAGTCCATTCCCTCTTGAGAACTGGGGGCCTGCATGGGGGGGTGGAAGTGGAAGTTGACTAAATGCCTTCTCTGGATTTCTGTCTTTGTGATTGGAGTGTTTATTTGTTCTTCATGTGTTTGTGTGTGTCAATGTGGTGTTAATCCCGGCAGTCTGTGCTTTGGTTTGTGGGATCCTGTTTGTGATTCGTACATTGTAGGTGTGTGAAACAGCACTTGCATTGAGTACTTGAGACGTCTTTGGACAGTAACGGAGCTTGCATATGATCACATTATGTATCGTTCCCTCCTGCGTTGTGTTTCAGCTGTGGTGGAACATTGGTTGACTTATTCCCTTTCCAATGGGTAGGAATCTCCCCTTTGGTGCCTGGGAACTGTGATCCTGAGAGACCTTTTGGCATTGCATTTGTCTCTCTGCAATTGGATAACACCTGCTGTGATCAGCAGAGCTCTAATCCATCTTGTAGTCCGCTAAGGTACAAGCAAGTATTTTTTCTTTTTACATTGCATGGCCAGCATATTCTACAGATTCTTGTGAAACATGGCATCAAATGAATCATTTTCATATCTCCAAAACCAGTCTATGTAAAATATTCAGTTAGAGAAAGTTTGCTCAGTGAAATACGTTTGGTTTTCATCATTGTGACCCTGAGAAAACGAGCATATTTCCAGGAGACATGTGGAAGTTAATGAAGCAAATTGAACTTTTCCTAATTTCTTTGCTTTTTACTTTTTGGCTCTTTCTGCTTCCCAGGTCAGTAGGCTTGACAACTGTGGTCTTGATTCCCTATCTTTTAATTTGCATGTTGTTTGTCGTTTTGTTGTTAAAATGAGGGAACGTAGTTCGAAAACACTGAGGATGTTGTTCATCCTCACCCTTTGCTTTGGTCCTCAGGACTGAGAGTTTCTTCTTTGCATGTACTTTTGCGTTTGTTTTGTGTGAAAGTGTTTTGGCTCTGGGAAACTCAAATGTGCTTCCCCAACGCACCCCTTTCAGGTGCATTCTCCAGATTTGGGCCACTTTTAGGGATAAGGCAATTGACATCAACTGCCGAGTTGATGTGTAAATGAGCTCTATTTCACTGAAAGGGAAGCACTTACCTATTCAATACTTCCTCCTCTGGAGAGAATTGGCCTCCATGGATTTCCGGTCCTGATGATCTGGCAAATAGCTAGTACTGAACTGATATCTGGTATGGAAGCTGCCTTAAGCTTCTTGCATTCTGAAGTGTAAACCTTCTGCGGTCCCTAGGTTTCTTAGAGATCCAAAAAGACCTTATATCTGTTGCAAATTTGACAGCAAGGACCATACGTTGAAATGATGACACTTGAAGTCTTTCTAAATGGCCTCTCTAGATTTGGGGAGCATGAAACTTCACCAAGGTAAGTGGCAAGCATTCCTTGACTCTCCGGGTCATTTCAAAGAGGATAGAGGATTGGGACATTGGATGCTGGGCACATCTAAGATTCCCTACCTTTGCCTACTTAGCAGAAGGTCTCAAAAGCATCCGTTTGCAATCAGAAATGCTGGTGTGACATCCAGCTGACAATTGCTTGCTTCTTGGTTTTCACTAAGTGAAGGTGTTAAGGACTTGAGGATTGTAATCGAAATATGTAATTAAAGCTAAGAAACTCATGAAAAGGAACACATTTCAGCATAGAGTAGGAAGTTGGGATAAATGTGTTGAGCCAAAAACCAACATTTGATGCATCATTGGGCTGAAACCAAACTCCGCTTTGGGAAATGGATACTGTTATTAAAAATACGTTTTTTTCAAGGCTGGATTGGGTTCCCTTCTGCCAAGAGAACACATTTACTTGGAATGCTGCTTTCAATAACATGGTATGTGAACTGTCCTGCCTTTAAGGGATCTCGATTTGCTTTTAAGATCTCTTCTCACTTTGCAGAAGAAAGAAGAATTCTCTTCAAAGGACTGATGAGCTTATTGGGCCTGGTGTTTTGAAATATTTTGTTAACTTTGGATTAGTTGCGGGGCCCTTAAGGCAACTCAAGGAGGACTATTTCAGTCGTATATCTGGTATGGAAATTACAGAGAAAACATTGTGAAATGGGGCAGAAGCTTCTGCAATTACAAAGGATGGATACATGTCACACCTGTCGATATTCTAGAAACGGTATAAAGCTTCTTAATTGCAGGTATGCCTTGGGATAATCAGTCAGCCATGCTGACGGTTACGAGAGCCACTTGATTAAGCTTCCTTCGCAACCCCTTGTCATCCGATCTTTAACCTTGCCTCTTTAAGTGTCTAACAGATAGTTAGGCTGAGGCTTTCCCAAAGTGCTTCAACTTCAGGAAGACTCTTACCAATGCAGTTTTGACAAACTGAGTAAACAGATGCATATGCTACTAACGTTTATGGATTTGCTTTGCAATAATGCTGATTTTGATCTGTGTTCTCCCGTTAAGGGAAGCTCTTCCCCTCAACTTCCTAACAACTTACAGCAATGTCTTCCCTTCTGCTTCTGCGTGTCTGGATTACCTGCCAGAACGTCTCCCCCAGAGTGCCACCCTCACTCTGCATTTCAGGCTTATTCTCCTGGATTCCTTATACAAGTTTATATAAGACTTGGATCAAGACTTGCAACGTGGCATTGCTTCCAACTCAGAATGCACTGTAGAGCTTTGCTTTCCTCCAGCAGGACGTAGCTAGAGTGGTCTTCACCCCATTCGCTGAAAGACTTGGGAAAAGATGAACCAGGAATGGAGGTTGAAAGCAAGTCCCCTAAAACAGAGATCCGCTGCTGAGTTTATGATTAACCACTCTATCAAAATCAAACCCACATATTCTCCTCAGGGTTGAAGAGGACCAAAGAAAAGGGGGAATTGTACCATAGCCAGCTGAATGCAGCCCTTCCCAAGCAGCCCTTGCTGTGCACTGTGACCCACTGCCCCGTTACCAGGCAATGGTTACCAGGAGACCACTAATGCCACTGTGACCACCCTGCTCAGCCATTGGTGGGCAGTGTAGTGGGCCCCTGCCCCAAGCAAGCCACTGTCTGTCAGCCATCTTTAGTGGGGGCCATTTTTAGGCAGCAGTCAGTGGAGTGCTGCCCCTTCAGACCTGGAGCGTGAGGTAAGAGGCAAGTGCAGGCTTCTCCCCAGCATTCTTCTGCTCACACGGCCTTGGGCCAGCTGGTGTGATGGGGGCCCCAGAGAACAGGCTGGGGGTGTGTCCTGCAGGGCTCCAGAGCCAAGGCCATGAATGCCCACTGGCCCAGACCAGGCCTTGAGGCAGTGTTGAACCTCTACCACACACCACCACTGTGACCCTAAGGGTATGGCTCACAGTCTGGGCTACCAGACTGCCACTGTTTGGGTGGCCTGAGGAGCATTAAGACCTGTTGGGTCATGTGCACCCGGCTCCCTCAGTGATGACAGCTAGCAAGGGTCTGGGACCTGGCCCTGAGGGAGCCACCAAGGCAGAGCTGCCTCCTCTGTGAGGCGTGGGCACTGGTGGGAGGATCCAGACCAGCTCCTGGACAAACCCTCCATGGCAGGAGGACCACCACCCCTCCCAGGGACCCCTTTCTCTTAGGTGGGTCTGGATCTCAGAGGGTGAGCCTTGTGCCTTGGGACCTAGCCCTTTCTTGTCACCCAGAGAGTGACATTTGTTTGCTGGAGATTGATAGGAACATTGAGACCTGACTTTGACCTGTCCTCAAGAACAAAGGATCGGACAGGGAGAAGTTTTCAACGAACAGCCACACCCCTCCATCACCTTACCTCTAAGAGGGCTTTGCTAAAAGCTTTCAAGGTTGGGGATTACCCAGCATAAGCCACCCATTTCCTTGAATGTCTCAACAACAAATATTTCTCGGCTCCAAAGGCCAATGTTTTGCTGTTGCTTGGCCTCACTGTGCGTCGGGCACACATCCTGGCCTTTGGTTACCAATTATAGCGAGCCAGCCAGGAGGTCTGTGCCCATGGTGTGTTGATCTCGATCAGGGGCGTCCCCATTGACAGTTCCCAGCACATGCCAGAGTACATTTGGCTCCAGGATACTGGCAGAGATTCTCCCTGATATGCACTGGCTGCCCTACAGCACGAGGCTGCTTGTCTTGGAGACATGTCCAGAGCAACGGTATACAGTTCATGTCATTTGGGGGTAAGTCGTTCCAGCTTGCACAGGCTGGGAAATAGGTCTACTCCAACTTGGCTGCTCCCCTTAGCGGATGTGAGCCCCTCTGAGTCCATTCCCTCTTGAGAACTGGGGGCCTGCATGGGGGGGTGGAAGTGGAAGTTGACTAAATGCCTTCTCTGGATTTCTGTCTTTGTGATTGGAGTGTTTATTTGTTCTTCATGTGTTTGTGTGTGTCAATGTGGTGTTAATCCCGGCAGTCTGTGCTTTGGTTTGTGGGATCCTGTTTGTGATTCGTACATTGTAGGTGTGTGAAACAGCACTTGCATTGAGTACTTGAGACGTCTTTGGACAGTAACGGAGCTTGCATATGATCACATTATGTATCGTTCCCTCCTGCGTTGTGTTTCAGCTGTGGTGGAACATTGGTTGACTTATTCCCTTTCCAATGGGTAGGAATCTGCCCTTTGGTGCCTGGGAACTGTGATCCTGAGAGACCTTTTGGCATTGCATTTGTCTCTCTGCAATTGGATAACACCTGCTGTGATCAGCAGAGCTCTAATCCATCTTGTAGTCCGCTAAGGTACAAGCAAGTATTTTTTTTTTTTTACATTGCATGGCCAGCATATTCTACAGATTCTTGTGAAACATGGCATCAAATGAATCATTTTCATATCTCCAAAACCAGTCTATGTAAAATATTCAGTTAGAGAAAGTTTGCTCAGTGAAATACGTTTGGTTTTCATCATTGTGACCCTGAGAAAACGAGCATATTTCCAGGAGACATGTGGAAGTTAATGAAGCAAATTGAACTTTTCCTAATTTCTTTGCTTTTTACTTTTTGGCTCTTTCTGCTTCCCAGGTCAGTAGGCTTGACAACTGTGGTCTTGATTCCCTATCTTTTAATTTGCATGTTGTTTGTCGTTTTGTTGTTAAAATGAGGGAACGTAGTTCGAAAACACTGAGGATGTTGTTCATCCTCACCCTTTGCTTTGGTCCTCAGGACTGAGAGTTTCTTTTTTGCATGTACTTTTGCGTTTGTTTTGTGTGAAAGTGTTGTGGCTCTGGGAAACTCAAATGTGCTTCCGCAACGCACCCCTTTCAGGTGCATTCTCCAGATTTGGGCCACTTTTAGGGATAAGGCAATTGACATCAACTGCCGAGTTGATGTGTAAATGAGCTCTATTTCACTGAAAGGGAAGCACTTACCTATTCAATACTTCCTCCTCTGGAGAGAATTGGCCTCCATGGATTTCCGGTCCTGATGATCACGCAAATAGCTAGTACTGAACTGATATCTGGTATGGAAGCTGCCTTAAGCTTCTTGCATTCTGAAGTGTAAACCTTCTGCGGTCCCTAGGTTTCTTAGAGATCCAAAAAGACCTTATATCTGTTGCCAATTTGACAGCAAGGACCATAAGTTGAAATGATGACACTTGAAGTCTTTCTAAATGGCCTCTCTAGATTTGGGGAGCATGAAACTTCACCAAGGTAAGTGGCAAGCATTCCTTGACTCTCCGGGTCATTTCAAAGAGGATAGAGGATTGGGACATTGGATGCTGGGCACATCTAAGATTCCCTACCTTTGCCTACTTAGCAGAAGGTCTCAAAAGCATCCGTTTGCAATCAGAAATGCTGGTGTGACATCCAGCTGACAATTGCTTGCTTCTTGGTTTTCACTAAGTGAAGGTGTTAAGGACTTGAGGATTGTAATCGAAATATGTAATTAAAGCTAAGAAACTCATGAAAAGGAACACATTTCAGCATAGAGTAGGAAGTTGGGATAAATGTGTTGAGCCAAAAACCAACATTTGATGCATCATTGGGCTGAAACCAAACTCCGCTTTGGGAAATGGATACTGTTATTAAAAATACGTTTTTTTCAAGGCTGGATTGGGTTCCCTTCTGCCAAGAGAACACATTTACTTGGAATGCTGCTTTCAATAACATGGTATGTGAACTGTCCTGCCTTTAAGGGATCTCGATTTGCTTTTAAGATCTCTTCTCACTTTGCAGAAGAAAGAAGAATTCTCTTCAAAGGACTGATGAGCTTATTGGGCCTGGTGTTTTGAAATATTTTGTTAACTTTGGATTAGTTGCGGGGCCCTTAAGGCAACTCAAGGAGGACTATTTCAGTCGTATATCTGGTATGGAAATTACAGAGAAAACATTGTGAAATGGGGCAGAAGCTTCTGCAATTACAAAGGATGGATACATGTCACACCTGTCGATATTCTAGAAAGGGTATAAAGCTTCTTAATTGCAGGTATGCCTTGGGATAATCAGTCAGCCATGCTGACGGTTACGAGAGCCACTTGATTAAGCTTCCTTCGCAACCCCTTGTCATCCGATCTTTAACCTTGCCTCTTTAAGTGTCTAACAGATAGTTAGGCTGAGGCTTTCCCAAAGTGCTTCAACTTCAGGAAGACTCTTACCAATGCAGTTTTGACAAACTGAGTAAACAGATGCATATGCTACTAACGTTTATGGATTTGCTTTGCAATAATGCTGATTTTGATCTGTGTTCTCCCGTTAAGGGAAGCTCTTCCCCTCAACTTCCTAACAACTTACAGCAATGTCTTCCCTTCTGCTTCTGCGTGTCTGGATTACCTGCCAGAACGTCTCCCCCAGAGTGCCACCCTCACTCTGCATTTCAGGCTTATTCTCCTGGATTCCTTATACAAGTTTATATAAGACTTGGATCAAGACTTGCAACGTGGCATTGCTTCCAACTCAGAATGCACTGTAGAGCTTTGCTTTCGTGCAGCAGGATGTAGCTAGAGTGGTCTTCACCCCATTCGCTGAAAGACTTGGGAAAAGATGAACCAGGAATGGAGGTTGAAAGCAAGTCCCCTAAAACAGAGATCCGCTGCTGAGTTTATGATTAACCACTCTATCAAAATCAAACCCACATATTCTCCTCAGGGTTGAAGAGGACCAAAGAAAAGGGGGAATTGTACCATAGCCAGCTGAATGCAGCCCTTCCCAAGCAGCCCTTGCTGTGCACTGTGACCCACTGCCCCGTTACCAGGCAATGGTTACCAGGAGACCACTAATGCCACTGTGACCACCCTGCTCAGCCATTGGTGGGCAGTGTAGTGGGCCCCTGCCCCAAGCAAGCCACTGTCTGTCAGCCATCTTTAGTGGGGGCCATTTTTAGGCAGCAGTCAGTGGAGTGCTGCCCCTTCAGACCTGGAGCGTGAGGTAAGAGGCAAGTGCAGGCTTCTCCCCAGCATTCTTCTGCTCACACGGCCTTGGGCCAGCTGGTGTGATGGGGGCCCCAGAGAACAGGCTGGGGGTGTGTCCTGCAGGGCTCCAGAGCCAAGGCCATGAATGCCCACTGGCCCAGACCAGGCCTTGAGGCAGTGTTGAACCTCTACCACACACCACCACTGTGACCCTAAGGGTATGGCTCACAGTCTGGGCTACCAGACTGCCACTGTTTGGGTGGCCTGAGGAGCATTAAGACCTGTTGGGTCATGTGCACCCGGCTCCCTCAGTGATGACAGCTAGCAAGGGTCTGGGACCTGGCCCTGAGGGAGCCACCAAGGCAGAGCTGCCTCCTCTGTGAGGCGTGGGCACTGGTGGGAGGATCCAGACCAGCTCCTGGACAAACCCTCCATGGCAGGAGGACCACCACCCCTCCCAGGGACCCCTTTCTCTTAGGTGGGTCTGGATCTCAGAGGGTGAGCCTTGTGCCTTGGGACCTAGCCCTTTCTTGTCACCCAGAGAGTGACATTTGTTTGCTGGAGATTGATAGGAACATTGAGACCTGACTTTGACCTGTCCTCAAGAACAAAGGATCGGACAGGGAGAAGTTTTCAACGAACAGCCACACCCCTCCATCACCTTACCTCTAAGAGGGCTTTGCTAAAAGCTTTCAAGGTTGGGGATTACCCAGCATAAGCCACCCATTTCCTTGAATGTCTCAACAACAAATATTTCTCGGCTCCAAAGGCCAATGTTTTGCTGTTGCTTGGCCTCACTGTGCGTCGGGCACACATCCTGGCCTTTGGTTACCAATTATAGCGAGCCAGCCAGGAGGTCTGTGCCCATGGTGTGTTGATCTCGATCAGGGGCGTCCCCATTGACAGTTCCCAGCACATGCCAGAGTACATTTGGCTCCAGGATACTGGCAGAGATTCTCCCTGATATGCACTGGCTGCCCTACAGCACGAGGCTGCTTGTCTTGGAGACATGTCCAGAGCAACGGTATACAGTTCATGTCATTTGGGGGTAAGTCGTTCCAGCTTGCACAGGCTGGGAAATAGGTCTACTCCAACTTGGCTGCTCCCCTTAGCGGATGTGAGCCCCTCTGAGTCCATTCCCTCTTGAGAACTGGGGGCCTGCATGGGGGGGTGGAAGTGGAAGTTGACTAAATGCCTTCTCTGGATTTCTGTCTTTGTGATTGGAGTGTTTATTTGTTCTTCATGTGTTTGTGTGTGTCAATGTGGTGTTAATCCCGGCAGTCTGTGCTTTGGTTTGTGGGATCCTGTTTGTGATTCGTACATTGTAGGTGTGTGAAACAGCACTTGCATTGAGTACTTGAGACGTCTTTGGACAGTAACGGAGCTTGCATATGATCACATTATGTATCGTTCCCTCCTGCGTTGTGTTTCAGCTGTGGTGGAACATTGGTTGACTTATTCCCTTTCCAATGGGTAGGAATCTGCCCTTTGGTGCCTGGGAACTGTGATCCTGAGAGACCTTTTGGCATTGCATTTGTCTCTCTGCAATTGGATAACACCTGCTGTGATCAGCAGAGCTCTAATCCATCTTGTAGTCCGCTAAGGTACAAGCAAGTATTTTTTTTTTTTTACATTGCATGGCCAGCATATTCTACAGATTCTTGTGAAACATGGCATCAAATGAATCATTTTCATATCTCCAAAACCAGTCTATGTAAAATATTCAGTTAGAGAAAGTTTGCTCAGTGAAATACGTTTGGTTTTCATCATTGTGACCCTGAGAAAACGAGCATATTTCCAGGAGACATGTGGAAGTTAATGAAGCAAATTGAACTTTTCCTAATTTCTTTGCTTTTTACTTTTTGGCTCTTTCTGCTTCCCAGGTCAGTAGGCTTGACAACTGTGGTCTTGATTCCCTATCTTTTAATTTGCATGTTGTTTGTCGTTTTGTTGTTAAAATGAGGGAACGTAGTTCGAAAACACTGAGGATGTTGTTCATCCTCACCCTTTGCTTTGGTCCTCAGGACTGAGAGTTTCTTTTTTGCATGTACTTTTGCGTTTGTTTTGTGTGAAAGTGTTGTGGCTCTGGGAAACTCAAATGTGCTTCCGCAACGCACCCCTTTCAGGTGCATTCTCCAGATTTGGGCCACTTTTAGGGATAAGGCAATTGACATCAACTGCCGAGTTGATGTGTAAATGAGCTCTATTTCACTGAAAGGGAAGCACTTACCTATTCAATACTTCCTCCTCTGGAGAGAATTGGCCTCCATGGATTTCCGGTCCTGATGATCACGCAAATAGCTAGTACTGAACTGATATCTGGTATGGAAGCTGCCTTAAGCTTCTTGCATTCTGAAGTGTAAACCTTCTGCGGTCCCTAGGTTTCTTAGAGATCCAAAAAGACCTTATATCTGTTGCCAATTTGACAGCAAGGACCATAAGTTGAAATGATGACACTTGAAGTCTTTCTAAATGGCCTCTCTAGATTTGGGGAGCATGAAACTTCACCAAGGTAAGTGGCAAGCATTCCTTGACTCTCCGGGTCATTTCAAAGAGGATAGAGGATTGGGACATTGGATGCTGGGCACATCTAAGATTCCCTACCTTTGCCTACTTAGCAGAAGGTCTCAAAAGCATCCGTTTGCAATCAGAAATGCTGGTGTGACATCCAGCTGACAATTGCTTGCTTCTTGGTTTTCACTAAGTGAAGGTGTTAAGGACTTGAGGATTGTAATCGAAATATGTAATTAAAGCTAAGAAACTCATGAAAAGGAACACATTTCAGCATAGAGTAGGAAGTTGGGATAAATGTGTTGAGCCAAAAACCAACATTTGATGCATCATTGGGCTGAAACCAAACTCCGCTTTGGGAAATGGATACTGTTATTAAAAATACGTTTTTTTCAAGGCTGGATTGGGTTCCCTTCTGCCAAGAGAACACATTTACTTGGAATGCTGCTTTCAATAACATGGTATGTGAACTGTCCTGCCTTTAAGGGATCTCGATTTGCTTTTAAGATCTCTTCTCACTTTGCAGAAGAAAGAAGAATTCTCTTCAAAGGACTGATGAGCTTATTGGGCCTGGTGTTTTGAAATATTTTGTTAACTTTGGATTAGTTGCGGGGCCCTTAAGGCAACTCAAGGAGGACTATTTCAGTCGTATATCTGGTATGGAAATTACAGAGAAAACATTGTGAAATGGGGCAGAAGCTTCTGCAATTACAAAGGATGGATACATGTCACACCTGTCGATATTCTAGAAAGGGTATAAAGCTTCTTAATTGCAGGTATGCCTTGGGATAATCAGTCAGCCATGCTGACGGTTACGAGAGCCACTTGATTAAGCTTCCTTCGCAACCCCTTGTCATCCGATCTTTAACCTTGCCTCTTTAAGTGTCTAACAGATAGTTAGGCTGAGGCTTTCCCAAAGTGCTTCAACTTCAGGAAGACTCTTACCAATGCAGTTTTGACAAACTGAGTAAACAGATGCATATGCTACTAACGTTTATGGATTTGCTTTGCAATAATGCTGATTTTGATCTGTGTTCTCCCGTTAAGGGAAGCTCTTCCCCTCAACTTCCTAACAACTTACAGCAATGTCTTCCCTTCTGCTTCTGCGTGTCTGGATTACCTGCCAGAACGTCTCCCCCAGAGTGCCACCCTCACTCTGCATTTCAGGCTTATTCTCCTGGATTCCTTATACAAGTTTATATAAGACTTGGATCAAGACTTGCAACGTGGCATTGCTTCCAACTCAGAATGCACTGTAGAGCTTTGCTTTCGTGCAGCAGGATGTAGCTAGAGTGGTCTTCACCCCATTCGCTGAAAGACTTGGGAAAAGATGAACCAGGAATGGAGGTTGAAAGCAAGTCCCCTAAAACAGAGATCCGCTGCTGAGTTTATGATTAACCACTCTATCAAAATCAAACCCACATATTCTCCTCAGGGTTGAAGAGGACCAAAGAAAAGGGGGAATTGTACCATAGCCAGCTGAATGCAGCCCTTCCCAAGCAGCCCTTGCTGTGCACTGTGACCCACTGCCCCGTTACCAGGCAATGGTTACCAGGAGACCACTAATGCCACTGTGACCACCCTGCTCAGCCATTGGTGGGCAGTGTAGTGGGCCCCTGCCCCAAGCAAGCCACTGTCTGTCAGCCATCTTTAGTGGGGGCCATTTTTAGGCAGCAGTCAGTGGAGTGCTGCCCCTTCAGACCTGGAGCGTGAGGTAAGAGGCAAGTGCAGGCTTCTCCCCAGCATTCTTCTGCTCACACGGCCTTGGGCCAGCTGGTGTGATGGGGGCCCCAGAGAACAGGCTGGGGGTGTGTCCTGCAGGGCTCCAGAGCCAAGGCCATGAATGCCCACTGGCCCAGACCAGGCCTTGAGGCAGTGTTGAACCTCTACCACACACCACCACTGTGACCCTAAGGGTATGGCTCACAGTCTGGGCTACCAGACTGCCACTGTTTGGGTGGCCTGAGGAGCATTAAGACCTGTTGGGTCATGTGCACCCGGCTCCCTCAGTGATGACAGCTAGCAAGGGTCTGGGACCTGGCCCTGAGGGAGCCACCAAGGCAGAGCTGCCTCCTCTGTGAGGCGTGGGCACTGGTGGGAGGATCCAGACCAGCTCCTGGACAAACCCTCCATGGCAGGAGGACCACCACCCCTCCCAGGGACCCCTTTCTCTTAGGTGGGTCTGGATCTCAGAGGGTGAGCCTTGTGCCTTGGGACCTAGCCCTTTCTTGTCACCCAGAGAGTGACATTTGTTTGCTGGAGATTGATAGGAACATTGAGACCTGACTTTGACCTGTCCTCAAGAACAAAGGATCGGACAGGGAGAAGTTTTCAACGAACAGCCACACCCCTCCATCACCTTACCTCTAAGAGGGCTTTGCTAAAAGCTTTCAAGGTTGGGGATTACCCAGCATAAGCCACCCATTTCCTTGAATGTCTCAACAACAAATATTTCTCGGCTCCAAAGGCCAATGTTTTGCTGTTGCTTGGCCTCACTGTGCGTCGGGCACACATCCTGGCCTTTGGTTACCAATTATAGCGAGCCAGCCAGGAGGTCTGTGCCCATGGTGTGTTGATCTCGATCAGGGGCGTCCCCATTGACAGTTCCCAGCACATGCCAGAGTACATTTGGCTCCAGGATACTGGCAGAGATTCTCCCTGATATGCACTGGCTGCCCTACAGCACGAGGCTGCTTGTCTTGGAGACATGTCCAGAGCAACGGTATAGAGTTCATGTCATTTGGGGGTAAGTCGTTCCAGCTTGCACAGGCTGGGAAATAGGTCTACTCCAACTTGGCTGCTCCCCTTAGCGGATGTGAGCCCCTCTGAGTCCATTCCCTCTTGAGAACTGGGGGCCTGCATGGGGGGGTGGAAGTGGAAGTTGACTAAATGCCTTCTCTGGATTTCTGTCTTTGTGATTGGAGTGTTTATTTGTTCTTCATGTGTTTGTGTGTGTCAATGTGGTGTTAATCCCGGCAGTCTGTGCTTTGGTTTGTGGGATCCTGTTTGTGATTCGTACATTGTAGGTGTGTGAAACAGCACTTGCATTGAGTACTTGAGACGTCTTTGGACAGTAACGGAGCTTGCATATGATCACATTATGTATCGTTCCCTCCTGCGTTGTGTTTCAGCTGTGGTGGAACATTGGTTGACTTATTCCCTTTCCAATGGGTAGGAATCTCCCCTTTGGTGCCTGGGAACTGTGATCCTGAGAGACCTTTTGGCATTGCATTTGTCTCTCTGCAATTGGATAACACCTGCTGTGATCAGCAGAGCTCTAATCCATCTTGTAGTCCGCTAAGGTACAAGCAAGTATTTTTTTTTTTTACATTGCATGGCCAGCATATTCTACAGATTCTTGTGAAACATGGCATCAAATGAATCATTTTCATATCTCCAAAACCAGTCTATGTAAAATATTCAGTTAGAGAAAGTTTGCTCAGTGAAATACGTTTGGTTTTCATCATTGTGACCCTGAGAAAACGAGCATATTTCCAGGAGACATGTGGAAGTTAATGAAGCAAATTGAACTTTTCCTAATTTCTTTGCTTTTTACTTTTTGGCTCTTTCTGCTTCCCAGGTCAGTAGGCTTGACAACTGTGGTCTTGATTCCCTATCTTTTAATTTGCATGTTGTTTGTCGTTTTGTTGTTAAAATGAGGGAACGTAGTTCGAAAACACTGAGGATGTTGTTCATCCTCACCCTTTGCTTTGGTCCTCAGGACTGAGAGTTTCTTTTTTGCATGTACTTTTGCGTTTGTTTTGTGTGAAAGTGTTGTGGCTCTGGGAAACTCAAATGTGCTTCCGCAACGCACCCCTTTCAGGTGCATTCTCCAGATTTGGGCCACTTTTAGGGATAAGGCAATTGACATCAACTGCCGAGTTGATGTGTAAATGAGCTCTATTTCACTGAAAGGGAAGCACTTACCTATTCAATACTTCCTCCTCTGGAGAGAATTGGCCTCCATGGATTTCCGGTCCTGATGATCACGCAAATAGCTAGTACTGAACTGATATCTGGTATGGAAGCTGCCTTAAGCTTCTTGCATTCTGAAGTGTAAACCTTCTGCGGTCCCTAGGTTTCTTAGAGATCCAAAAAGACCTTATATCTGTTGCCAATTTGACAGCAAGGACCATAAGTTGAAATGATGACACTTGAAGTCTTTCTAAATGGCCTCTCTAGATTTGGGGAGCATGAAACTTCACCAAGGTAAGTGGCAAGCATTCCTTGACTCTCCGGGTCATTTCAAAGAGGATAGAGGATTGGGACATTGGATGCTGGGCACATCTAAGATTCCCTACCTTTGCCTACTTAGCAGAAGGTCTCAAAAGCATCCGTTTGCAATCAGAAATGCTGGTGTGACATCCAGCTGACAATTGCTTGCTTCTTGGTTTTCACTAAGTGAAGGTGTTAAGGACTTGAGGATTGTAATCGAAATATGTAATTAAAGCTAAGAAACTCATGAAAAGGAACACATTTCAGCATAGAGTAGGAAGTTGGGATAAATGTGTTGAGCCAAAAACCAACATTTGATGCATCATTGGGCTGAAACCAAACTCCGCTTTGGGAAATGGATACTGTTATTAAAAATACGTTTTTTTCAAGGCTGGATTGGGTTCCCTTCTGCCAAGAGAACACATTTACTTGGAATGCTGCTTTCAATAACATGGTATGTGAACTGTCCTGCCTTTAAGGGATCTCGATTTGCTTTTAAGATCTCTTCTCACTTTGCAGAAGAAAGAAGAATTCTCTTCAAAGGACTGATGAGCTTATTGGGCCTGGTGTTTTGAAATATTTTGTTAACTTTGGATTAGTTGCGGGGCCCTTAAGGCAACTCAAGGAGGACTATTTCAGTCGTATATCTGGTATGGAAATTACAGAGAAAACATTGTGAAATGGGGCAGAAGCTTCTGCAATTACAAAGGATGGATACATGTCACACCTGTCGATATTCTAGAAACGGTATAAAGCTTCTTAATTGCAGGTATGCCTTGGGATAATCAGTCAGCCATGCTGACGGTTACGAGAGCCACTTGATTAAGCTTCCTTCGCAACCCCTTGTCATCCGATCTTTAACCTTGCCTCTTTAAGTGTCTAACAGATAGTTAGGCTGAGGCTTTCCCAAAGTGCTTCAACTTCAGGAAGACTCTTACCAATGCAGTTTTGACAAACTGAGTAAACAGATGCATATGCTACTAACGTTTATGGATTTGCTTTGCAATAATGCTGATTTTGATCTGTGTTCTCCCGTTAAGGGAAGCTCTTCCCCTCAACTTCCTAACAACTTACAGCAATGTCTTCCCTTCTGCTTCTGCGTGTCTGGATTCCCTGCCAGAACGTCTCCCCCAGAGTGCCACCCTCACTCTGCATTTCAGGCTTATTCTCCTGGATTCCTTATACAAGTTTATATAAGACTTGGATCAAGACTTGCAACGTGGCATTGCTTCCAACTCAGAATGCACTGTAGAGCTTTGCTTTCCTCCAGCAGGACGTAGCTAGAGTGGTCTTCACCCCATTCGCTGAAAGACTTGGGAAAAGATGAACCAGGAATGGAGGTTGAAAGCAAGTCCCCTAAAACAGAGATCCGCTGCTGAGTTTATGATTAACCACTCTATCAAAATCAAACCCACATATTCTCCTCAGGGTTGAAGTGGACCAAAGAAAAGGGGGAATTGTACCATAGCCAGCTGAATGCAGCCCTTCCCAAGCAGCCCTTGCTGTGCACTGTGACCCACTGCCCCGTTACCAGGCAATGGTTACCAGGAGACCACTAATGCCACTGTGACCACCCTGCTCAGCCATTGGTGGGCAGTGTAGTGGGCCCCTGCCCCAAGCAAGCCACTGTCTGTCAGCCATCTTTAGTGGGGGCCATTTTTAGGCAGCAGTCAGTGGAGTGCTGCCCCTTCAGACCTGGAGCGTGAGGTAAGAGGCAAGTGCAGGCTTCTCCCCAGCATTCTTCTGCTCACACGGCCTTGGGCCAGCTGGTGTGATGGGGGCCCCAGAGAACAGGCTGGGGGTGTGTCCTGCAGGGCTCCAGAGCCAAGGCCATGAATGCCCACTGGCCCAGACCAGGCCTTGAGGCAGTGTTGAACCTCTACCACACACCACCACTGTGACCCTAAGGGTATGGCTCACAGTCTGGGCTACCAGACTGCCACTGTTTGGGTGGCCTGAGGAGCATTAAGACCTGTTGGGTCATGTGCACCCGGCTCCCTCAGTGATGACAGCTAGCAAGGGTCTGGGACCTGGCCCTGAGGGAGCCACCAAGGCAGAGCTGCCTCCTCTGTGAGGCGTGGGCACTGGTGGGAGGATCCAGACCAGCTCCTGGACAAACCCTCCATGGCAGGAGGACCACCACCCCTCCCAGGGACCCCTTTCTCTTAGGTGGGTCTGGATCTCAGAGGGTGAGCCTTGTGCCTTGGGACCTAGCCCTTTCTTGTCACCCAGAGAGTGACATTTGTTTGCTGGAGATTGATAGGAACATTGAGACCTGACTTTGACCTGTCCTCAAGAACAAAGGATCGGACAGGGAGAAGTTTTCAACGAACAGCCACACCCCTCCATCACCTTACCTCTAAGAGGGCTTTGCTAAAAGCTTTCAAGGTTGGGGATTACCCAGCATAAGCCACCCATTTCCTTGAATGTCTCAACAACAAATATTTCTCGGCTCCAAAGGCCAATGTTTTGCTGTTGCTTGGCCTCACTGTGCGTCGGGCACACATCCTGGCCTTTGGTTACCAATTATAGCGAGCCAGCCAGGAGGTCTGTGCCCATGGTGTGTTGATCTCGATCAGGGGCGTCCCCATTGACAGTTCCCAGCACATGCCAGAGTACATTTGGCTCCAGGATACTGGCAGAGATTCTCCCTGATATGCACTGGCTGCCCTACAGCACGAGGCTGCTTGTCTTGGAGACATGTCCAGAGCAACGGTATAGAGTTCATGTCATTTGGGGGTAAGTCGTTCCAGCTTGCACAGGCTGGGAAATAGGTCTACTCCAACTTGGCTGCTCCCCTTAGCGGATGTGAGCCCCTCTGAGTCCATTCCCTCTTGAGAACTGGGGGCCTGCATGGGGGGGTGGAAGTGGAAGTTGACTAAATGCCTTCTCTGGATTTCTGTCTTTGTGATTGGAGTGTTTATTTGTTCTTCATGTGTTTGTGTGTGTCAATGTGGTGTTAATCCCGGCAGTCTGTGCTTTGGTTTGTGGGATCCTGTTTGTGATTCGTACATTGTAGGTGTGTGAAACAGCACTTGCATTGAGTACTTGAGACGTCTTTGGACAGTAACGAAGCTTGCATATGATCACATTATGTATCGTTCCCTCCTGCGTTGTGTTTCAGCTGTGGTGGAACATTGGTTGACTTATTCCCTTTCCAATGGGTAGGAATCTCCCCTTTGGTGCCTGGGAACTGTGATCCTGAGAGACCTTTTGGCATTGCATTTGTCTCTCTGCAATTGGATAACACCTGCTGTGATCAGCAGAGCTCTAATCCATCTTGTAGTCCGCTAAGGTACAAGCAAGTATTTTTTCTTTTTACATTGCATGGCCAGCATATTCTACAGATTCTTGTGAAACATGGCATCAAATGAATCATTTTCATATCTCCAAAACCAGTCTATGTAAAATATTCAGTTAGAGAAAGTTTGCTCAGTGAAATACGTTTGGTTTTCATCATTGTGACCCTGAGAAAACGAGCATATTTCCAGGAGACATGTGGAAGTTAATGAAGCAAATTGAACTTTTCCTAATTTCTTTGCTTTTTACTTTTTGGCTCTTTCTGCTTCCCAGGTCAGTAGGCTTGACAACTGTGGTCTTGATTCCCTATCTTTTAATTTGCATGTTGTTTGTCGTTTTGTTGTTAAAATGAGGGAACGTAGTTCGAAAACACTGAGGATGTTGTTCATCCTCACCCTTTGCTTTGGTCCTCAGGACTGAGAGTTTCTTCTTTGCATGTACTTTTGCGTTTGTTTTGTGTGAAAGTGTTGTGGCTCTGGGAAACTCAAATGTGCTTCCCCAACGCACCCCTTTCAGGTGCATTCTCCAGATTTGGGCCACTTTTAGGGATAAGGCAATTGACATCAACTGCCGAGTTGATGTGTAAATGAGCTCTATTTCACTGAAAGGGAAGCACTTACCTATTCAATACTTCCTCCTCTGGAGAGAATTGGCCTCCATGGATTTCCGGTCCTGATGATCTGGCAAATAGCTAGTACTGAACTGATATCTGGTATGGAAGCCGCCTTAAGCTTCTTGCATTCTGAAGTGTAAACCTTCTGCGGTCCCTAGGTTTCTTAGAGATCCAAAAAGACCTTATATCTGTTGCAAATTTGACAGCAAGGACCATAAGTTGAAATGATGACACTTGAAGTCTTTCTAAATGGCCTCTCTAGATTTGGGGAGCATGAAACTTCACCAAGGTAAGTGGCAAGCATTCCTTGACTCTCCGGGTCATTTCAAAGAGGATAGAGGATTGGGACATTGGATGCTGGGCACATCTAAGATTCCCTACCTTTGCCTACTTAGCAGAAGGTCTCAAAAGCATCCGTTTGCAATCAGAAATGCTGGTGTGACATCCAGCTGACAATTGCTTGCTTCTTGGTTTTCACTAAGTGAAGGTGTTAAGGACTTGAGGATTGTAATCGAAATATGTAATTAAAGCTAAGAAACTCATGAAAAGGAACACATTTCAGCATAGAGTAGGAAGTTGGGATAAATGTGTTGAGCCAAAAACCAACATTTGATGCATCATTGGGCTGAAACCAAACTCCGCTTTGGGAAATGGATACTGTTATTAAAAATACGTTTTTTTCAAGGCTGGATTGGGTTCCCTTCTGCCAAGAGAACACGTTTACTTGGAATGCTGCTTTCAATAACATGGTATGTGAACTGTCCTGCCTTTAAGGGATCTCGATTTGCTTTTAAGATCTCTTCTCACTTTGCAGAAGAAAGAAGAATTCTCTTCAAAGGACTGATGAGCTTATTGGGCCTGGTGTTTTGAAATATTTTGTTAACTTTGGATTAGTTGCGGGGCCCTTAAGGCAACTCAAGGAGGACTATTTCAGTCGTATATCTGGTATGGAAATTACAGAGAAAACATTGTGAAATGGGGCAGAAGCTTCTGCAATTACAAAGGATGGATACATGTCACACCTGTCGATATTCTAGAAAGGGTATAAAGCTTCTTAATTGCAGGTATGCCTTGGGATAATCAGTCAGCCATGCTGACGGTTACGAGAGCCACTTGATTAAGCTTCCTTCGCAACCCCTTGTCATCCGATCTTTAACCTTGCCTCTTTAAGTGTCTAACAGATAGTTAGGCTGAGGCTTTCCCAAAGTGCTTCAACTTCAGGAAGACTCTTACCAATGCAGTTTTGACAAACTGAGTAAACAGATGCATATGCTACTAACGTTTATGGATTTGCTTTGCAATAATGCTGATTTTGATCTGTGTTCTCCCGTTAAGGGAAGCTCTTCCCCTCAACTTCCTAACAACTTATAACAATTTCTTCCCTTCTGCTTCTGTGTGTCTGGATTACCTGCCAGAACGTCTCCCCCAGAGTGCCACCCTCACTCTGCATTTCAGGCTTATTCTCCTGGATTCCTTATACAAGTTTATATAAGACTTGGATCAAGACTTGCAATGTGGCATTGCTTCCAACTCAGAATGCACTGTAGAGCTTTGCTTTCCTCCAGCAGGACGTAGCTAGAGTGGTCTTCACCCCATTCGCTGAAAGACTTGGGAAAAGATGAACCAGGAATGGAGGTTGAAAGCAAGTCCCCTAAAACAGAGATCCGCTGCTGAGTTTATGATTAACCACTCTATCAAAATCAAACCCACATATTCTCCTCAGGGTTGAAGAGGACCAAAGAAAAGGGGGAATTGTACCATAGCCAGCTGAATGCAGCCCTTCCCAAGCAGCCCTTGCTGTGCACTGTGACCCACTGCCCCGTTACCAGGCAATGGTTACCAGGAGACCACTAATGCCACTGTGACCACCCTGCTCAGCCATTGGTGGGCAGTGTAGTGGGCCCCTGCCCCAAGCAAGCCACTGTCTGTCAGCCATCTTTAGTGGGGGCCATTTTTAGGCAGCAGTCAGTGGAGTGCTGCCCCTTCAGACCTGGAGCGTGAGGTAAGAGGCAAGTGCAGGCTTCTCCCCAGCATTCTTCTGCTCACACGGCCTTGGGCCAGCTGGTGTGATGGGGGCCCCAGAGAACAGGCTGGGGGTGTGTCCTGCAGGGCTCCAGAGCCAAGGCCATGAATGCCCACTGGCCCAGACCAGGCCTTGAGGCAGTGTTGAACCTCTACCACACACCACCACTGTGACCCTAAGGGTATGGCTCACAGTCTGGGCTACCAGACTGCCACTGTTTGGGTGGCCTGAGGAGCATTAAGACCTGTTGGGTCATGTGCACCCGGCTCCCTCAGTGATGACAGCTAGCAAGGGTCTGGGACCTGGCCCTGAGGGAGCCACCAAGGCAGAGCTGCCTCCTCTGTGAGGCGTGGGCACTGGTGGGAGGATCCAGACCAGCTCCTGGACAAACCCTCCATGGCAGGAGGACCACCACCCCTCCCAGGGACCCCTTTCTCTTAGGTGGGTCTGGATCTCAGAGGGTGAGCCTTGTGCCTTGGGACCTAGCCCTTTCTTGTCACCCAGAGAGTGACATTTGTTTGCTGGAGATTGATAGGAACATTGAGACCTGACTTTGACCTCTCCTCAAGAACAAAGGATCGGACAGGGAGAAGTTTTCAACGAACAGCCACACCCCTCCATCACCTTACCTCTAAGAGGGCTTTGCTAAAAGCTTTCAAGGTTGGGGATTACCCAGCATAAGCCACCCATTTCCTTGAATGTCTCAACAACAAATATTTCTCGGCTCCAAAGGCCAATGTTTTGCTGTTGCTTGGCCTCACTGTGCGTCGGGCACACATCCTGGCCTTTGGTTACCAATTATAGCGAGCCAGCCAGGAGGTCTGTGCCCATGGTGTGTTGATCTCGATCAGGGGCGTCCCCATTGACAGTTCCCAGCACATGCCAGAGTACATTTGGCTCCAGGATACTGGCAGAGATTCTCCCTGATATGCACTGGCTGCCCTACAGCACGAGGCTGCTTGTCTTGGAGACATGTCCAGAGCAACGGTATAGAGTTCATGTCATTTGGGGGTAAGTCGTTCCAGCTTGCACAGGCTGGGAAATAGGTCTACTCCAACTTGGCTGCTCCCCTTAGCGGATGTGAGCCCCTCTGAGTCCATTCCCTCTTGAGAACTGGGGGCCTGCATGGGGGGGTGGAAGTGGAAGTTGACTAAATGCCTTCTCTGGATTTCTGTCTTTGTGATTGGAGTGTTTATTTGTTCTTCATGTGTTTGTGTGTGTCAATGTGGTGTTAATCCCGGCAGTCTGTGCTTTGGTTTGTGGGATCCTGTTTGTGATTCGTACATTGTATGTGTGTGAAACAGCACTTGCATTGAGTACTTGAGACGTCTTTGGACAGTAACGGAGCTTGCATATGATCACATTATGTATCGTTCCCTCCTGCGTTGTGTTTCAGCTGTGGTGGAACATTGGTTGACTTATTCCCTTTCCAATGGGTAGGAATCTCCCCTTTGGTGCCTGGGAACTGTGATCCTGAGAGACCTTTTGGCATTGCATTTGTCTCTCTGCAATTGGATAACACCTGCTGTGATCAGCAGAGCTCTAATCCATCTTGTAGTCCGCTAAGGTACAAGCAAGTATTTTTTTTTTTTTACATTGCATGGCCAGCATATTCTACAGATTCTTGTGAAACATGGCATCAAATGAATCATTTTCATATCTCCAAAACCAGTCTATGTAAAATATTCAGTTAGAGAAAGTTTGCTCAGTGAAATACGTTTGGTTTTCATCATTGTGACCCTGAGAAAACGAGCATATTTCCAGGAGACATGTGGAAGTTAATGAAGCAAATTGAACTTTTCCTAATTTCTTTGCTTTTTACTTTTTGGCTCTTTCTGCTTCCCAGGTCAGTAGGCTTGACAACTGTGGTCTTGATTCCCTATCTTTTAATTTGCATGTTGTTTGTCGTTTTGTTGTTAAAATGAGGGAACGTAGTTCGAAAACACTGAGGATGTTGTTCATCCTCACCCTTTGCTTTGGTCCTCAGGACTGAGAGTTTCTTTTTTGCATGTACTTTTGCGTTTGTTTTGTGTGAAAGTGTTGTGGCTCTGGGAAACTCAAATGTGCTTCCCCAACGCACCCCTTTCAGGTGCATTCTCCAGATTTGGGCCACTTTTAGGGATAAGGCAATTGACATCAACTGCCGAGTTGATGTGTAAATGAGCTCTATTTCACTGAAAGGGAAGCACTTACCTATTCAATACTTCCTCCTCTGGAGAGAATTGGCCTCCATGGATTTCAGGTCCTGATGATCTGGCAAATAGCTAGTACTGAACTGATATCTGGTATGGAAGCTGCCTTAAGCTTCTTGCATTCTGAAGTGTAAACCTTCTGCGGTCCCTAGGTTTCTTAGAGATCCAAAAAGACCTTATATCTGTTGCCAATTTGACAGCAAGGACCATAAGTTGAAATGATGACACTTGAAGTCTTTCTAAATGGCCTCTCTAGATTTGGGTAGCATGAAACTTCACCAAGGTAAGTGGCAAGCATTCCTTGACTCTCCGGGTCATTTCAAAGAGGATAGAGGATTGGAACATTGGATGCTGGGCACATCTAAGATTCCCTACCTTTGCCTACTTAGCAGAAGGTCTCAAAAGCATCCGTTTGCAATCAGAAATGCTGGTGTGACATCCAGCTGACAATTGCTTGCTTCTTGGTTTTCACTAAGTGAAGGTGTTAAGGACTTGAGGATTGTAATCGAAATATGTAATTAAAGCTAAGAAACTCATGAAAAGGAACACATTTCAGCATAGAGTAGGAAGTTGGGATAAATGTGTTGAGCCAAAAACCAACATTTGATGCATCATTGGGCTGAAACCAAACTCCGCTTTGGGAAATGGATACTGTTATTAAAAATACGTTTTTTTCAAGGCTGGATTGGGTTCCCTTCTGCCAAGAGAACACATTTACTTGGAATGCTGCTTTCAATAACATGGTATGTGAACTGTCCTGCCTTTAAGGGATCTCGATTTGCTTTTAAGATCTCTTCTCACTTTGCAGAAGAAAGAAGAATTCTCTTCAAAGGACTGATGAGCTTATTGGGCCTGGTGTTTTGAAATATTTTGTTAACTTTGGATTAGTTGCGGGGCCCTTAAGGCAACTCAAGGAGGACTATTTCAGTCGTATATCTGGTATGGAAATTACAGAGAAAACATTGTGAAATGGGGCAGAAGCTTCTGCAATTACAAAGGATGGATACATGTCACACCTGTCGATATTCTAGAAACGGTATAAAGCTTCTTAATTGCAGGTATGCCTTGGGATAATCAGTCAGCCATGCTGACGGTTACGAGAGCCACTTGATTAAGCTTCCTTCGCAACCCCTTGTCATCCGATCTTTAACCTTGCCTCTTTAAGTGTCTAACAGATAGTTAGGCTGAGGCTTTCCCAAAGTGCTTCAACTTCAGGAAGACTCTTACCAATGCAGTTTTGACAAACTGAGTAAACAGATGCATATGCTACTAACGTTTATGGATTTGCTTTGCAATAATGCTGATTTTGATCTGTGTTCTCCCGTTAAGGGAAGCTCTTCCCCTCAACTTCCTAACAACTTACAGCAATGTCTTCCCTTCTGCTTCTGCGTGTCTGGATTACCTGCCAGAACGTCTCCCCCAGAGTGCCACCCTCACTCTGCATTTCAGGCTTATTCTCCTGGATTCCTTATACAAGTTTATATAAGACTTGGATCAAGACTTGCAACGTGGCATTGCTTCCAACTCAGAATGCACTGTAGAGCTTTGCTTTCGTGCAGCAGGATGTAGCTAGAGTGGTCTTCACCCCATTCGCTGAAAGACTTGGGAAAAGATGAACCAGGAATGGAGGTTGAAAGCAAGTCCCCTAAAACAGAGATCCGCTGCTGAGTTTATGATTAACCACTCTATCAAAATCAAACCCACATATTCTCCTCAGGGTTGAAGAGGACCAAAGAAAAGGGGGAATTGTACCATAGCCAGCTGAATGCAGCCCTTCCCAAGCAGCCCTTGCTGTGCACTGTGACCCACTGCCCCGTTACCAGGCAATGGTTACCAGGAGACCACTAATGCCACTGTGACCACCCTGCTCAGCCATTGGTGGGCAGTGTAGTGGGCCCCTGCCCCAAGCAAGCCACTGTCTGTCAGCCATCTTTAGTGGGGGCCATTTTTAGGCAGCAGTCAGTGGAGTGCTGCCCCTTCAGACCTGGAGCGTGAGGTAAGAGGCAAGTGCAGGCTTCTCCCCAGCATTCTTCTGCTCACACGGCCTTGGGCCAGCTGGTGTGATGGGGGCCCCAGAGAACAGGCTGGGGGTGTGTCCTGCAGGGCTCCAGAGCCAAGGCCATGAATGCCCACTGGCCCAGACCAGGCCTTGAGGCAGTGTTGAACCTCTACCACACACCACCACTGTGACCCTAAGGGTATGGCTCACAGTCTGGGCTACCAGACTGCCACTGTTTGGGTGGCCTGAGGAGCATTAAGACCTGTTGGGTCATGTGCACCCGGCTCCCTCAGTGATGACAGCTAGCAAGGGTCTGGGACCTGGCCCTGAGGGAGCCACCAAGGCAGAGCTGCCTCCTCTGTGAGGCGTGGGCACTGGTGGGAGGATCCAGACCAGCTCCTGGACAAACCCTCCATGGCAGGAGGACCACCACCCCTCCCAGGGACCCCTTTCTCTTAGGTGGGTCTGGATCTCAGAGGGTGAGCCTTGTGCCTTGGGACCTAGCCCTTTCTTGTCACCCAGAGAGTGACATTTGTTTGCTGGAGATTGATAGGAACATTGAGACCTGACTTTGACCTGTCCTCAAGAACAAAGGATCGGACAGGGAGAAGTTTTCAACGAACAGCCACACCCCTCCATCACCTTACCTCTAAGAGGGCTTTGCTAAAAGCTTTCAAGGTTGGGGATTACCCAGCATAAGCCACCCATTTCCTTGAATGTCTCAACAACAAATATTTCTCGGCTCCAAAGGCCAATGTTTTGCTGTTGCTTGGCCTCACTGTGCGTCGGGCACACATCCTGGCCTTTGGTTACCAATTATAGCGAGCCAGCCAGGAGGTCTGTGCCCATGGTGTGTTGATCTCGATCAGGGGCGTCCCCATTGACAGTTCCCAGCACATGCCAGAGTACATTTGGCTCCAGGATACTGGCAGAGATTCTCCCTGATATGCACTGGCTGCCCTACAGCACGAGGCTGCTTGTCTTGGAGACATGTCCAGAGCAACGGTATAGAGTTCATGTCATTTGGGGGTAAGTCGTTCCAGCTTGCACAGGCTGGGAAATAGGTCTACTCCAACTTGGCTGCTCCCCTTAGCGGATGTGAGCCCCTCTGAGTCCATTCCCTCTTGAGAACTGGGGGCCTGCATGGGGGGGTGGAAGTGGAAGTTGACTAAATGCCTTCTCTGGATTTCTGTCTTTGTGATTGGAGTGTTTATTTGTTCTTCATGTGTTTGTGTGTGTCAATGTGGTGTTAATCCCGGCAGTCTGTGCTTTGGTTTGTGGGATCCTGTTTGTGATTCGTACATTGTAGGTGTGTGAAACAGCACTTGCATTGAGTACTTGAGACGTCTTTGGACAGTAACGGAGCTTGCATATGATCACATTATGTATCGTTCCCTCCTGCGTTGTGTTTCAGCTGTGGTGGAACATTGGTTGACTTATTCCCTTTCCAATGGGTAGGAATCTCCCCTTTGGTGCCTGGGAACTGTGATCCTGAGAGACCTTTTGGCATTGCATTTGTCTCTCTGCAATTGGATAACACCTGCTGTGATCAGCAGAGCTCTAATCCATCTTGTAGTCCGCTAAGGTACAAGCAAGTATTTTTTTTTTTTACATTGCATGGCCAGCATATTCTACAGATTCTTGTGAAACATGGCATCAAATGAATCATTTTCATATCTCCAAAACCAGTCTATGTAAAATATTCAGTTAGAGAAAGTTTGCTCAGTGAAATACGTTTGGTTTTCATCATTGTGACCCTGAGAAAACGAGCATATTTCCAGGAGACATGTGGAAGTTAATGAAGCAAATTGAACTTTTCCTAATTTCTTTGCTTTTTACTTTTTGGCTCTTTCTGCTTCCCAGGTCAGTAGGCTTGACAACTGTGGTCTTGATTCCCTATCTTTTAATTTGCATGTTGTTTGTCGTTTTGTTGTTAAAATGAGGGAACGTAGTTCGAAAACACTGAGGATGTTGTTCATCCTCACCCTTTGCTTTGGTCCTCAGGACTGAGAGTTTCTTTTTTGCATGTACTTTTGCGTTTGTTTTGTGTGAAAGTGTTGTGGCTCTGGGAAACTCAAATGTGCTTCCGCAACGCACCCCTTTCAGGTGCATTCTCCAGATTTGGGCCACTTTTAGGGATAAGGCAATTGACATCAACTGCCGAGTTGATGTGTAAATGAGCTCTATTTCACTGAAAGGGAAGCACTTACCTATTCAATACTTCCTCCTCTGGAGAGAATTGGCCTCCATGGATTTCCGGTCCTGATGATCACGCAAATAGCTAGTACTGAACTGATATCTGGTATGGAAGCTGCCTTAAGCTTCTTGCATTCTGAAGTGTAAACCTTCTGCGGTCCCTAGGTTTCTTAGAGATCCAAAAAGACCTTATATCTGTTGCCAATTTGACAGCAAGGACCATAAGTTGAAATGATGACACTTGAAGTCTTTCTAAATGGCCTCTCTAGATTTGGGGAGCATGAAACTTCACCAAGGTAAGTGGCAAGCATTCCTTGACTCTCCGGGTCATTTCAAAGAGGATAGAGGATTGGGACATTGGATGCTGGGCACATCTAAGATTCCCTACCTTTGCCTACTTAGCAGAAGGTCTCAAAAGCATCCGTTTGCAATCAGAAATGCTGGTGTGACATCCAGCTGACAATTGCTTGCTTCTTGGTTTTCACTAAGTGAAGGTGTTAAGGACTTGAGGATTGTAATCGAAATATGTAATTAAAGCTAAGAAACTCATGAAAAGGAACACATTTCAGCATAGAGTAGGAAGTTGGGATAAATGTGTTGAGCCAAAAACCAACATTTGATGCATCATTGGGCTGAAACCAAACTCCGCTTTGGGAAATGGATACTGTTATTAAAAATACGTTTTTTTCAAGGCTGGATTGGGTTCCCTTCTGCCAAGAGAACACATTTACTTGGAATGCTGCTTTCAATAACATGGTATGTGAACTGTCCTGCCTTTAAGGGATCTCGATTTGCTTTTAAGATCTCTTCTCACTTTGCAGAAGAAAGAAGAATTCTCTTCAAAGGACTGATGAGCTTATTGGGCCTGGTGTTTTGAAATATTTTGTTAACTTTGGATTAGTTGCGGGGCCCTTAAGGCAACTCAAGGAGGACTATTTCAGTCGTATATCTGGTATGGAAATTACAGAGAAAACATTGTGAAATGGGGCAGAAGCTTCTGCAATTACAAAGGATGGATACATGTCACACCTGTCGATATTCTAGAAACGGTATAAAGCTTCTTAATTGCAGGTATGCCTTGGGATAATCAGTCAGCCATGCTGACGGTTACGAGAGCCACTTGATTAAGCTTCCTTCGCAACCCCTTGTCATCCGATCTTTAACCTTGCCTCTTTAAGTGTCTAACAGATAGTTAGGCTGAGGCTTTCCCAAAGTGCTTCAACTTCAGGAAGACTCTTACCAATGCAGTTTTGACAAACTGAGTAAACAGATGCATATGCTACTAACGTTTATGGATTTGCTTTGCAATAATGCTGATTTTGATCTGTGTTCTCCCGTTAAGGGAAGCTCTTCCCCTCAACTTCCTAACAACTTACAGCAATGTCTTCCCTTCTGCTTCTGCGTGTCTGGATTCCCTGCCAGAACGTCTCCCCCAGAGTGCCACCCTCACTCTGCATTTCAGGCTTATTCTCCTGGATTCCTTATACAAGTTTATATAAGACTTGGATCAAGACTTGCAACGTGGCATTGCTTCCAACTCAGAATGCACTGTAGAGCTTTGCTTTCCTCCAGCAGGACGTAGCTAGAGTGGTCTTCACCCCATTCGCTGAAAGACTTGGGAAAAGATGAACCAGGAATGGAGGTTGAAAGCAAGTCCCCTAAAACAGAGATCCGCTGCTGAGTTTATGATTAACCACTCTATCAAAATCAAACCCACATATTCTCCTCAGGGTTGAAGTGGACCAAAGAAAAGGGGGAATTGTACCATAGCCAGCTGAATGCAGCCCTTCCCAAGCAGCCCTTGCTGTGCACTGTGACCCACTGCCCCGTTACCAGGCAATGGTTACCAGGAGACCACTAATGCCACTGTGACCACCCTGCTCAGCCATTGGTGGGCAGTGTAGTGGGCCCCTGCCCCAAGCAAGCCACTGTCTGTCAGCCATCTTTAGTGGGGGCCATTTTTAGGCAGCAGTCAGTGGAGTGCTGCCCCTTCAGACCTGGAGCGTGAGGTAAGAGGCAAGTGCAGGCTTCTCCCCAGCATTCTTCTGCTCACACGGCCTTGGGCCAGCTGGTGTGATGGGGGCCCCAGAGAACAGGCTGGGGGTGTGTCCTGCAGGGCTCCAGAGCCAAGGCCATGAATGCCCACTGGCCCAGACCAGGCCTTGAGGCAGTGTTGAACCTCTACCACACACCACCACTGTGACCCTAAGGGTATGGCTCACAGTCTGGGCTACCAGACTGCCACTGTTTGGGTGGCCTGAGGAGCATTAAGACCTGTTGGGTCATGTGCACCCGGCTCCCTCAGTGATGACAGCTAGCAAGGGTCTGGGACCTGGCCCTGAGGGAGCCACCAAGGCAGAGCTGCCTCCTCTGTGAGGCGTGGGCACTGGTGGGAGGATCCAGACCAGCTCCTGGACAAACCCTCCATGGCAGGAGGACCACCACCCCTCCCAGGGACCCCTTTCTCTTAGGTGGGTCTGGATCTCAGAGGGTGAGCCTTGTGCCTTGGGACCTAGCCCTTTCTTGTCACCCAGAGAGTGACATTTGTTTGCTGGAGATTGATAGGAACATTGAGACCTGACTTTGACCTGTCCTCAAGAACAAAGGATCAGACAGGGAGAAGTTTTCAACGAACAGCCACACCCCTCCATCACCTTACCTCTAAGAGGGCTTTGCTAAAAGCTTTCAAGGTTGGGGATTACCCAGCATAAGCCACCCATTTCCTTGAATGTCTCAACAACAAATATTTCTCGGCTCCAAAGGCCAATGTTTTGCTGTTGCTTGGCCTCACTGTGCGTCGGGCACACATCCTGGCCTTTGGTTACCAATTATAGCGAGCCAGCCAGGAGGTCTGTGCCCATGGTGTGTTGATCTCGATCAGGGGCGTCCCCATTGACAGTTCCCAGCACATGCCAGAGTACATTTGGCTCCAGGATACTGGCAGAGATTCTCCCTGATATGCACTGGCTGCCCTACAGCACGAGGCTGCTTGTCTTGGAGACATGTCCAGAGCAACGGTATAGAGTTCATGTCATTTGGGGGTAAGTCGTTCCAGCTTGCACAGGCTGGGAAATAGGTCTACTCCAACTTGGCTGCTCCCCTTAGCGGATGTGAGCCCCTCTGAGTCCATTCCCTCTTGAGAACTGGGGGCCTGCATGGGGGGGTGGAAGTGGAAGTTGACTAAATGCCTTCTCTGGATTTCTGTCTTTGTGATTGGAGTGTTTATTTGTTCTTCATGTGTTTGTGTGTGTCAATGTGGTGTTAATCCCGGCAGTCTGTGCTTTGGTTTGTGGGATCCTGTTTGTGATTCGTACATTGTAGGTGTGTGAAACAGCACTTGCATTGAGTACTTGAGACGTCTTTGGACAGTAACGAAGCTTGCATATGATCACATTATGTATCGTTCCCTCCTGCGTTGTGTTTCAGCTGTGGTGGAACATTGGTTGACTTATTCCCTTTCCAATGGGTAGGAATCTCCCCTTTGGTGCCTGGGAACTGTGATCCTGAGAGACCTTTTGGCATTGCATTTGTCTCTCTGCAATTGGATAACACCTGCTGTGATCAGCAGAGCTCTAATCCATCTTGTAGTCCGCTAAGGTACAAGCAAGTATTTTTTCTTTTTACATTGCATGGCCAGCATATTCTACAGATTCTTGTGAAACATGGCATCAAATGAATCATTTTCATATCTCCAAAACCAGTCTATGTAAAATATTCAGTTAGAGAAAGTTTGCTCAGTGAAATACGTTTGGTTTTCATCATTGTGACCCTGAGAAAACGAGCATATTTCCAGGAGACATGTGGAAGTTAATGAAGCAAATTGAACTTTTCCTAATTTCTTTGCTTTTTACTTTTTGGCTCTTTCTGCTTCCCAGGTCAGTAGGCTTGACAACTGTGGTCTTGATTCCCTATCTTTTAATTTGCATGTTGTTTGTCGTTTTGTTGTTAAAATGAGGGAACGTAGTTCGAAAACACTGAGGATGTTGTTCATCCTCACCCTTTGCTTTGGTCCTCAGGACTGAGAGTTTCTTCTTTGCATGTACTTTTGCGTTTGTTTTGTGTGAAAGTGTTGTGGCTCTGGGAAACTCAAATGTGCTTCCCCAACGCACCCCTTTCAGGTGCATTCTCCAGATTTGGGCCACTTTTAGGGATAAGGCAATTGACATCAACTGCCGAGTTGATGTGTAAATGAGCTCTATTTCACTGAAAGGGAAGCACTTACCTATTCAATACTTCCTCCTCTGGAGAGAATTGGCCTCCATGGATTTCCGGTCCTGATGATCTGGCAAATAGCTAGTACTGAACTGATATCTGGTATGGAAGCCGCCTTAAGCTTCTTGCATTCTGAAGTGTAAACCTTCTGCGGTCCCTAGGTTTCTTAGAGATCCAAAAAGACCTTATATCTGTTGCAAATTTGACAGCAAGGACCATAAGTTGAAATGATGACACTTGAAGTCTTTCTAAATGGCCTCTCTAGATTTGGGGAGCATGAAACTTCACCAAGGTAAGTGGCAAGCATTCCTTGACTCTCCGGGTCATTTCAAAGAGGATAGAGGATTGGGACATTGGATGCTGGGCACATCTAAGATTCCCTACCTTTGCCTACTTAGCAGAAGGTCTCAAAAGCATCCGTTTGCAATCAGAAATGCTGGTGTGACATCCAGCTGACAATTGCTTGCTTCTTGGTTTTCACTAAGTGAAGGTGTTAAGGACTTGAGGATTGTAATCGAAATATGTAATTAAAGCTAAGAAACTCATGAAAAGGAACACATTTCAGCATAGAGTAGGAAGTTGGGATAAATGTGTTGAGCCAAAAACCAACATTTGATGCATCATTGGGCTGAAACCAAACTCCGCTTTGGGAAATGGATACTGTTATTAAAAATACGTTTTTTTCAAGGCTGGATTGGGTTCCCTTCTGCCAAGAGAACACGTTTACTTGGAATGCTGCTTTCAATAACATGGTATGTGAACTGTCCTGCCTTTAAGGGATCTCGATTTGCTTTTAAGATCTCTTCTCACTTTGCAGAAGAAAGAAGAATTCTCTTCAAAGGACTGATGAGCTTATTGGGCCTGGTGTTTTGAAATATTTTGTTAACTTTGGATTAGTTGCGGGGCCCTTAAGGCAACTCAAGGAGGACTATTTCAGTCGTATATCTGGTATGGAAATTACAGAGAAAACATTGTGAAATGGGGCAGAAGCTTCTGCAATTACAAAGGATGGATACATGTCACACCTGTCGATATTCTAGAAAGGGTATAAAGCTTCTTAATTGCAGGTATGCCTTGGGATAATCAGTCAGCCATGCTGACGGTTACGAGAGCCACTTGATTAAGCTTCCTTCGCAACCCCTTGTCATCCGATCTTTAACCTTGCCTCTTTAAGTGTCTAACAGATAGTTAGGCTGAGGCTTTCCCAAAGTGCTTCAACTTCAGGAAGACTCTTACCAATGCAGTTTTGACAAACTGAGTAAACAGATGCATATGCTACTAACGTTTATGGATTTGCTTTGCAATAATGCTGATTTTGATCTGTGTTCTCCCGTTAAGGGAAGCTCTTCCCCTCAACTTCCTAACAACTTATAACAATTTCTTCCCTTCTGCTTCTGTGTGTCTGGATTACCTGCCAGAACGTCTCCCCCAGAGTGCCACCCTCACTCTGCATTTCAGGCTTATTCTCCTGGATTCCTTATACAAGTTTATATAAGACTTGGATCAAGACTTGCAATGTGGCATTGCTTCCAACTCAGAATGCACTGTAGAGCTTTGCTTTCCTCCAGCAGGACGTAGCTAGAGTGGTCTTCACCCCATTCGCTGAAAGACTTGGGAAAAGATGAACCAGGAATGGAGGTTGAAAGCAAGTCCCCTAAAACAGAGATCCGCTGCTGAGTTTATGATTAACCACTCTATCAAAATCAAACCCACATATTCTCCTCAGGGTTGAAGAGGACCAAAGAAAAGGGGGAATTGTACCATAGCCAGCTGAATGCAGCCCTTCCCAAGCAGCCCTTGCTGTGCACTGTGACCCACTGCCCCGTTACCAGGCAATGGTTACCAGGAGACCACTAATGCCACTGTGACCACCCTGCTCAGCCATTGGTGGGCAGTGTAGTGGGCCCCTGCCCCAAGCAAGCCACTGTCTGTCAGCCATCTTTAGTGGGGGCCATTTTTAGGCAGCAGTCAGTGGAGTGCTGCCCCTTCAGACCTGGAGCGTGAGGTAAGAGGCAAGTGCAGGCTTCTCCCCAGCATTCTTCTGCTCACACGGCCTTGGGCCAGCTGGTGTGATGGGGGCCCCAGAGAACAGGCTGGGGGTGTGTCCTGCAGGGCTCCAGAGCCAAGGCCATGAATGCCCACTGGCCCAGACCAGGCCTTGAGGCAGTGTTGAACCTCTACCACACACCACCACTGTGACCCTAAGGGTATGGCTCACAGTCTGGGCTACCAGACTGCCACTGTTTGGGTGGCCTGAGGAGCATTAAGACCTGTTGGGTCATGTGCACCCGGCTCCCTCAGTGATGACAGCTAGCAAGGGTCTGGGACCTGGCCCTGAGGGAGCCACCAAGGCAGAGCTGCCTCCTCTGTGAGGCGTGGGCACTGGTGGGAGGATCCAGACCAGCTCCTGGACAAACCCTCCATGGCAGGAGGACCACCACCCCTCCCAGGGACCCCTTTCTCTTAGGTGGGTCTGGATCTCAGAGGGTGAGCCTTGTGCCTTGGGACCTAGCCCTTTCTTGTCACCCAGAGAGTGACATTTGTTTGCTGGAGATTGATAGGAACATTGAGACCTGACTTTGACCTCTCCTCAAGAACAAAGGATCGGACAGGGAGAAGTTTTCAACGAACAGCCACACCCCTCCATCACCTTACCTCTAAGAGGGCTTTGCTAAAAGCTTTCAAGGTTGGGGATTACCCAGCATAAGCCACCCATTTCCTTGAATGTCTCAACAACAAATATTTCTCGGCTCCAAAGGCCAATGTTTTGCTGTTGCTTGGCCTCACTGTGCGTCGGGCACACATCCTGGCCTTTGGTTACCAATTATAGCGAGCCAGCCAGGAGGTCTGTGCCCATGGTGTGTTGATCTCGATCAGGGGCGTCCCCATTGACAGTTCCCAGCACATGCCAGAGTACATTTGGCTCCAGGATACTGGCAGAGATTCTCCCTGATATGCACTGGCTGCCCTACAGCACGAGGCTGCTTGTCTTGGAGACATGTCCAGAGCAACGGTATAGAGTTCATGTCATTTGGGGGTAAGTCGTTCCAGCTTGCACAGGCTGGGAAATAGGTCTACTCCAACTTGGCTGCTCCCCTTAGCGGATGTGAGCCCCTCTGAGTCCATTCCCTCTTGAGAACTGGGGGCCTGCATGGGGGGGTGGAAGTGGAAGTTGACTAAATGCCTTCTCTGGATTTCTGTCTTTGTGATTGGAGTGTTTATTTGTTCTTCATGTGTTTGTGTGTGTCAATGTGGTGTTAATCCCGGCAGTCTGTGCTTTGGTTTGTGGGATCCTGTTTGTGATTCGTACATTGTATGTGTGTGAAACAGCACTTGCATTGAGTACTTGAGACGTCTTTGGACAGTAACGGAGCTTGCATATGATCACATTATGTATCGTTCCCTCCTGCGTTGTGTTTCAGCTGTGGTGGAACATTGGTTGACTTATTCCCTTTCCAATGGGTAGGAATCTCCCCTTTGGTGCCTGGGAACTGTGATCCTGAGAGACCTTTTGGCATTGCATTTGTCTCTCTGCAATTGGATAACACCTGCTGTGATCAGCAGAGCTCTAATCCATCTTGTAGTCCGCTAAGGTACAAGCAAGTATTTTTTTTTTTTTACATTGCATGGCCAGCATATTCTACAGATTCTTGTGAAACATGGCATCAAATGAATCATTTTCATATCTCCAAAACCAGTCTATGTAAAATATTCAGTTAGAGAAAGTTTGCTCAGTGAAATACGTTTGGTTTTCATCATTGTGACCCTGAGAAAACGAGCATATTTCCAGGAGACATGTGGAAGTTAATGAAGCAAATTGAACTTTTCCTAATTTCTTTGCTTTTTACTTTTTGGCTCTTTCTGCTTCCCAGGTCAGTAGGCTTGACAACTGTGGTCTTGATTCCCTATCTTTTAATTTGCATGTTGTTTGTCGTTTTGTTGTTAAAATGAGGGAACGTAGTTCGAAAACACTGAGGATGTTGTTCATCCTCACCCTTTGCTTTGGTCCTCAGGACTGAGAGTTTCTTTTTTGCATGTACTTTTGCGTTTGTTTTGTGTGAAAGTGTTGTGGCTCTGGGAAACTCAAATGTGCTTCCCCAACGCACCCCTTTCAGGTGCATTCTCCAGATTTGGGCCACTTTTAGGGATAAGGCAATTGACATCAACTGCCGAGTTGATGTGTAAATGAGCTCTATTTCACTGAAAGGGAAGCACTTACCTATTCAATACTTCCTCCTCTGGAGAGAATTGGCCTCCATGGATTTCAGGTCCTGATGATCTGGCAAATAGCTAGTACTGAACTGATATCTGGTATGGAAGCTGCCTTAAGCTTCTTGCATTCTGAAGTGTAAACCTTCTGCGGTCCCTAGGTTTCTTAGAGATCCAAAAAGACCTTATATCTGTTGCCAATTTGACAGCAAGGACCATAAGTTGAAATGATGACACTTGAAGTCTTTCTAAATGGCCTCTCTAGATTTGGGTAGCATGAAACTTCACCAAGGTAAGTGGCAAGCATTCCTTGACTCTCCGGGTCATTTCAAAGAGGATAGAGGATTGGAACATTGGATGCTGGGCACATCTAAGATTCCCTACCTTTGCCTACTTAGCAGAAGGTCTCAAAAGCATCCGTTTGCAATCAGAAATGCTGGTGTGACATCCAGCTGACAATTGCTTGCTTCTTGGTTTTCACTAAGTGAAGGTGTTAAGGACTTGAGGATTGTAATCGAAATATGTAATTAAAGCTAAGAAACTCATGAAAAGGAACACATTTCAGCATAGAGTAGGAAGTTGGGATAAATGTGTTGAGCCAAAAACCAACATTTGATGCATCATTGGGCTGAAACCAAACTCCGCTTTGGGAAATGGATACTGTTATTAAAAATACGTTTTTTTCAAGGCTGGATTGGGTTCCCTTCTGCCAAGAGAACACGTTTACTTGGAATGCTGCTTTCAATAACATGGTATGTGAACTGTCCTGCCTTTAAGGGATCTCGATTTGCTTTTAAGATCTCTTCTCACTTTGCAGAAGAAAGAAGAATTCTCTTCAAAGGACTGATGAGCTTATTGGGCCTGGTGTTTTGAAATATTTTGTTAACTTTGGATTAGTTGCGGGGCCCTTAAGGCAACTCAAGGAGGACTATTTCAGTCGTATATCTGGTATGGAAATTACAGAGAAAACATTGTGAAATGGGGCAGAAGCTTCTGCAATTACAAAGGATGGATACATGTCACACCTGTCGATATTCTAGAAAGGGTATAAAGCTTCTTAATTGCAGGTATGCCTTGGGATAATCAGTCAGCCATGCTGACGGTTACGAGAGCCACTTGATTAAGCTTCCTTCGCAACCCCTTGTCATCCGATCTTTAACCTTGCCTCTTTAAGTGTCTAACAGATAGTTAGGCTGAGGCTTTCCCAAAGTGCTTCAACTTCAGGAAGACTCTTACCAATGCAGTTTTGACAAACTGAGTAAACAGATGCATATGCTACTAACGTTTATGGATTTGCTTTGCAATAATGCTGATTTTGATCTGTGTTCTCCCGTTAAGGGAAGCTCTTCCCCTCAACTTCCTAACAACTTACAACAATTTCTTCCCTTCTGCTTCTGCGTGTCTGGATTACCTGCCAGAACGTCTCCCCCAGAGTGCCACCCTCACTCTGCATTTCAGGCTTATTCTCCTGGATTCCTTATACAAGTTTATATAAGACTTGGATCAAGACTTGCAACGTGGCATTGCTTCCAACTCAGAATGCACTGTAGAGCTTTGCTTTCCTCCAGCAGGACGTAGCTAGAGTGGTCTTCACCCCATTCGCTGAAAGACTTGGGAAAAGATGAACCAGGAATGGAGGTTGAAAGCAAGTCCCCTAAAACAGAGATCCGCTGCTGAGTTTATGATTAACCACTCTATCAAAATCAAACCCACATATTCTCCTCAGGGTTGAAGAGGACCAAAGAAAAGGGGGAATTGTACCATAGCCAGCTGAATGCAGCCCTTCCCAAGCAGCCCTTGCTGTGCACTGTGACCCACTGCCCCGTTACCAGGCAATGGTTACCAGGAGACCACTAATGCCACTGTGACCACCCTGCTCAGCCATTGGTGGGCAGTGTAGTGGGCCCCTGCCCCAAGCAAGCCACTGTCTGTCAGCCATCTTTAGTGGGGGCCATTTTTAGGCAGCAGTCAGTGGAGTGCTGCCCCTTCAGACCTGGAGCGTGAGGTAAGAGGCAAGTGCAGGCTTCTCCCCAGCATTCTTCTGCTCACACGGCCTTGGGCCAGCTGGTGTGATGGGGGCCCCAGAGAACAGGCTGGGGGTGTGTCCTGCAGGGCTCCAGAGCCAAGGCCATGAATGCCCACTGGCCCAGACCAGGCCTTGAGGCAGTGTTGAACCTCTACCACACACCACCACTGTGACCCTAAGGGTATGGCTCACAGTCTGGGCTACTAGACTGCCACTGTTTGGGTGGCCTGAGGAGCATTAAGACCTGTTGGGTCATGTGCACCCGGCTCCCTCAGTGATGACAGCTAGCAAGGGTCTGGGACCTGGCCCTGAGGGAGCCACCAAGGCAGAGCTGCCTCCTCTGTGAGGCGTGGGCACTGGTGGGAGGATCCAGACCAGCTCCTGGACAAACCCTCCATGGCAGGAGGACCACCACCCCTCCCAGGGACCCCTTTCTCTTAGGTGGGTCTGGATCTCAGAGGGTGAGCCTTGTGCCTTGGGACCTAGCCCTTTCTTGTCACCCAGAGAGTGACATTTGTTTGCTGGAGATTGATAGGAACATTGAGACCTGACTTTGACCTGTCCTCAAGAACAAAGGATCGGACAGGGAGAAGTTTTCAACGAACAGCCACACCCCTCCATCACCTTACCTCTAAGAGGGCTTTGCTAAAAGCTTTCAAGGTTGGGGATTACCCAGCATAAGCCACCCATTTCCTTGAATGTCTCAACAACAAATATTTCTCGGCTCCAAAGGCCAATGTTTTGCTGTTGCTTGGCCTCACTGTGCGTCGGGCACACATCCTGGCCTTTGGTTACCAATTATAGCGAGCCAGCCAGGAGGTCTGTGCCCATGGTGTGTTGATCTCGATCAGGGGCGTCCCCATTGACAGTTCCCAGCACATGCCAGAGTACATTTGGCTCCAGGATACTGGCAGAGATTCTCCCTGATATGCACTGGCTGCCCTACAGCACGAGGCTGCTTGTCTTGGAGACATGTCCAGAGCAACGGTATAGAGTTCATGTCATTTGGGGGTAAGTCGCTCCAGCTTGCACAGGCTGGGAAATAGGTCTACTCCAACTTGGCTGCTCCCCTTAGCGGATGTGAGCCCCTCTGAGTCCATTCCCTCTTGAGAACTGGGGGCCTGCATGGGGGGGTGGAAGTGGAAGTTGACTAAATGCCTTCTCTGGATTTCTGTCTTTGTGATTGGAGTGTTTATTTGTTCTTCATGTGTTTGTGTGTGTCAATGTGGTGTTAATCCCGGCAGTCTGTGCTTTGGTTTGTGGGATCCTGTTTGTGATTCGTACATTGTAGGTGTGTGAAACAGCACTTGCATTGAGTACTTGAGACGTCTTTGGACAGTAACGGAGCTTGCATATGATCACATTATGTATCGTTCCCTCCTGCGTTGTGTTTCAGCTGTGGTGGAACATTGGTTGACTTATTCCCTTTCCAATGGGTAGGAATCTCCCCTTTGGTGCCTGGGAACTGTGATCCTGAGAGACCTTTTGGCATTGCATTTGTCTCTCTGCAATTGGATAACACCTGCTGTGATCAGCAGAGCTCTAATCCATCTTGTAGTCCGCTAAGGTACAAGCAAGTATTTTTTTTTTTTTACATTGCATGGCCAGCATATTCTACAGATTCTTGTGAAACATGGCATCAAATGAATCATTTTCATATCTCCAAAACCAGTCTATGTAAAATATTCAGTTAGAGAAAGTTTGCTCAGTGAAATACGTTTGGTTTTCATCATTGTGACCCTGAGAAAACGAGCATATTTCCAGGAGACATGTGGAAGTTAATGAAGCAAATTGAACTTTTCCTAATTTCTTTGCTTTTTACTTTTTGGCTCTTTCTGCTTCCCAGGTCAGTAGGCTTGACAACTGTGGTCTTGATTCCCTATCTTTTAATTTGCATGTTGTTTGTCGTTTTGTTGTTAAAATGAGGGAACGTAGTTCGAAAACACTGAGGATGTTGTTCATCCTCACCCTTTGCTTTGGTCCTCAGGACTGAGAGTTTCTTTTTTGCATGTACTTTTGCGTTTGTTTTGTGTGAAAGTGTTGTGGCTCTGGGAAACTCAAATGTGCTTCCCCAACGCACCCCTTTCAGGTGCATTCTCCAGATTTGGGCCACTTTTAGGGATAAGGCAATTGACATCAACTGCCGAGTTGATGTGTAAATGAGCTCTATTTCACTGAAAGGGAAGCACTTACCTATTCAATACTTCCTCCTCTGGAGAGAATTGGCCTCCATGGATTTCCGGTCCTGATGATCTGGCAAATAGCTAGTACTGAACTGATATCTGGTATGGAAGCTGCCTTAAGCTTCTTGCATTCTGAAGTGTAAACCTTCTGCGGTCCCTAGGTTTCTTAGAGATCCAAAAAGACCTTATATCTGTTGCAAATTTGACAGCAAGGACCATAAGTTGAAATGATGACACTTGAAGTCTTTCTAAATGGCCTCTCTAGATTTGGGTAGCATGAAACTTCACCAAGGTAAGTGGCAAGCATTCCTTGACTCTCCGGGTCATTTCAAAGAGGATAGAGGATTGGGACATTGGATGCTGGGCACATCTAAGATTCCCTACCTTTGCCTACTTAGCAGAAGGTCTCAAAAGCATCCGTTTGCAATCAGAAATGCTGGTGTGACATCCAGCTGACAATTGCTTGCTTCTTGGTTTTCACTAAGTGAAGGTGTTAAGGACTTGAGGATTGTAATCGAAATATGTAATTAAAGCTAAGAAACTCATGAAAAGGAACACATTTCAGCATAGAGTAGGAAGTTGGGATAAATGTGTTGAGCCAAAAACCAACATTTGATGCATCATTGGGCTGAAACCAAACTCCGCTTTGGGAAATGGATACTGTTATTAAAAATACGTTTTTTTCAAGGCTGGATTGGGTTCCCTTCTGCCAAGAGAACACGTTTACTTGGAATGCTGCTTTCAATAACATGGTATGTGAACTGTCCTGCCTTTAAGGGATCTCGATTTGCTTTTAAGATCTCTTCTCACTTTGCAGAAGAAAGAAGAATTCTCTTCAAAGGACTGATGAGCTTATTGGGCCTGGTGTTTTGAAATATTTTGTTAACTTTGGATTAGTTGCGGGGCCCTTAAGGCAACTCAAGGAGGACTATTTCAGTCGTATATCTGGTATGGAAATTACAGAGAAAACATTGTGAAATGGGGCAGAAGCTTCTGCAATTACAAAGGATGGATACATGTCACACCTGTCGATATTCTAGAAAGGGTATAAAGCTTCTTAATTGCAGGTATGCCTTGGGATAATCAGTCAGCCATGCTGACGGTTACGAGAGCCACTTGATTAAGCTTCCTTCGCAACCCCTTGTCATCCGATCTTTAACCTTGCCTCTTTAAGTGTCTAACAGATAGTTAGGCTGAGGCTTTCCCAAAGTGCTTCAACTTCAGGAAGACTCTTACCAATGCAGTTTTGACAAACTGAGTAAACAGATGCATATGCTACTAACGTTTATGGATTTGCTTTGCAATAATGCTGATTTTGATCTGTGTTCTCCCGTTAAGGGAAGCTCTTCCCCTCAACTTCCTAACAACTTACAACAATTTCTTCCCTTCTGCTTCTGCGTGTCTGGATTACCTGCCAGAACGTCTCCCCCAGAGTGCCACCCTCACTCTGCATTTCAGGCTTATTCTCCTGGATTCCTTATACAAGTTTATATAAGACTTGGATCAAGACTTGCAACGTGGCATTGCTTCCAACTCAGAATGCACTGTAGAGCTTTGCTTTCCTCCAGCAGGACGTAGCTAGAGTGGTCTTCACCCCATTCGCTGAAAGACTTGGAAAAAGATGAACCAGGAATGGAGGTAGAAAGCAAGTCCCCTAAAACAGAGATCCGCTGCTGAGTTTATGATTAACCACTCTATCAAAATCAAACCCACATATTCTCCTCAGGGTTGAAGAGGACCAAAGAAAAGGGGGAATTGTACCATAGCCAGCTGAATGCAGCCCTTCCCAAGCAGCCCTTGCTGTGCACTGTGACCCACTGCCCCGTTACCAGGCAATGGTTACCAGGAGACCACTAATGCCACTGTGACCACCCTGCTCAGCCATTGGTGGGCAGTGTAGTGGGCCCCTGCCCCAAGCAAGCCACTGTCTGTCAGCCATCTTTAGTGGGGGCCATTTTTAGGCAGCAGTCAGTGGAGTGCTGCCCCTTCAGACCTGGAGCGTGAGGTAAGAGGCAAGTGCAGGCTTCTCCCCAGCATTCTTCTGCTCACACGGCCTTGGGCCAGCTGGTGTGATGGGGGCCCCAGAGAACAGGCTGGGGGTGTGTCCTGCAGGGCTCCAGAGCCAAGGCCATGAATGCCCACTGGCCCAGACCAGGCCTTGAGGCAGTGTTGAACCTCTACCACACACCACCACTGTGACCCTAAGGGTATGGCTCACAGTCTGGGCTACCAGACTGCCACTGTTTGGGTGGCCTGAGGAGCATTAAGACCTGTTGGGTCATGTGCACCCGGCTCCCTCAGTGATGACAGCTAGCAAGGGTCTGGGACCTGGCCCTGAGGGAGCCACCAAGGCAGAGCTGCCTCCTCTGTGAGGCGTGGGCACTGGTGGGAGGATCCAGACCAGCTCCTGGACAAACCCTCCATGGCAGGAGGACCACCACCCCTCCCAGGGACCCCTTTCTCTTAGGTGGGTCTGGATCTCAGAGGGTGAGCCTTGTGCCTTGGGACCTAGCCCTTTCTTGTCACCCAGAGAGTGACATTTGTTTGCTGGAGATTGATAGGAACATTGAGACCTGACTTTGACCTCTCCTCAAGAACAAAGGATCGGACAGGGAGAAGTTTTCAACGAACAGCCACACCCCTCCATCACCTTACCTCTAAGAGGGCTTTGCTAAAAGCTTTCAAGGTTGGGGATTACCCAGCATAAGCCACCCATTTCCTTGAATGTCTCAACAACAAATATTTCTCGGCTCCAAAGGCCAATGTTTTGCTGTTGCTTGGCCTCACTGTGCGTCGGGCACACATCCTGGCCTTTGGTTACCAATTATAGCGAGCCAGCCAGGAGGTCTGTGCCCATGGTGTGTTGATCTCGATCAGGGGCGTCCCCATTGACAGTTCCCAGCACATGCCAGAGTACATTTGGCTCCAGGATACTGGCAGAGATTCTCCCTGATATGCACTGGCTGCCCTACAGCACGAGGCTGCTTGTCTTGGAGACATGTCCAGAGCAACGGTATACAGTTCATGTCATTTGGGGGTAAGTCGCTCCAGCTTGCACAGGCTGGGAAATAGGTCTACTCCAACTTGGCTGCTCCCCTTAGCGGATGTGAGCCCCTCTGAGACCATTCCCTCTTGAGAACTGGGGGCCTGCATGGGGGGGTGGAAGTGGAAGTTGACTAAATGCCTTCTCTGGCTTTCTGTCTTTGTGATTGGAGTGTTTATTTGTTCTTCATGTGTTTGTGTGTGTCAATGTGGTGTTAATCCCGGCAGTCTGTGCTTTGGTTTGTGGGATCCTGTTTGTGATTCGTACATTGTAGGTGTGTGAAACAGCACTTGCATTGAGTACGTGAGACGTCTTTGGACAGTAACGGAGCTTGCATATGATCACATTATGTATCGTTCCCTCCTGCGTTGTGTTTCAGCTGTGGTGGAACATTGGTTGACTTATTGCCTTTCCAGTGGGTAGGAATCTCCCCTTTGGTGCCTGGGAACTGTGATCCTGAGAGACCTTTTGGCATTGCATTTGTCTCTCTGCAATTGGATAACACCTGCTGTGATCAGCAGAGCTCTAATCCATCTTGTAGTCCGCTAAGGTACAAGCAAGTATTTTTTTTTTTTTTTTACATTGCATGGCCAGCATATTCTACAGATTCTGGTGAAACATGGCATCAAATGAATCATTTTCATATCTCCAAAACCAGTCTATGTAAAATATTCAGTTAGAGAAAGTTTGCTCAGTGAAATACGTTTGGTTTTCATCATTGTGACCCTGAGAAAACGAGCATATTTCCAGGAGACATGTGGAAGTTAATGAAGCAAATTGAACTTTTCCTAATTTCTTTGCTTTTTGCTTTTTGACTCTTTCTGCTTCCCAGGTCAGTAGGCTTGACAACTGTGGTCTTGATTCCCTATCTTTTAATTTGCATGTTGTTTGTCGTTTTGTTGTTAAAATGAGGGAACGTAGTTCGAAAACACTGAGGATGTTGTTCATCCTCAGCCTTTGCTTTGGTCCTCAGGACTGAGAGTTTCTTTTTTGCATGTACTTTTGCATTTGTTTTGTGTGAAAGTGTTGTGGCTCTGGGAAACTCAAATGTGCTTCCCCAACGCACCCCTTTCAGGTGCATTCTCCAGATTTGGGCCACTTTTAGGGATAAGGCAATTGACATCAACTGCCGAGTTGATGTGTAAATGAGCTCTATTTCACTGAAAGGGAAGCACTTACCTATTCAATACTTCCTCCTCTGGAGAGAATTGGCCTCCATGGATTTCAGGTCCTGATGATCTGGCAAATAGCTAGTACTGAACTGATATCTGGTATGGAAGCTGCCTTAAGCTTCTTGCATTCTGAAGTGTAAACCTTCTGCGGTCCCTAGGTTTCTTAGAGATCCAAAAAGACCTTATATCTGTTGCAAATTTGACAGCAAGGACCATAAGTTGAAATGATGACACTAGAAGTCTTTCTAAATGGCCTCTCTAGATTTGGGTAGCATGAAACTTCACCAAGGTAAGTGGCAAGCATTCCTTGACTCTCCGGGTCATTTCAAAGAGGATAGAGGATTGGAACATTGGATGCTGGGCACATCTAAGATTCCCTACCTTTGCCTACTTAGCAGAAGGTCTCAAAAGCATCCGTTTGCAATCAGAAATGCTGGTGTGACATCCAGCTGACAATTGCTTGCTTCTTGGTTTTCACTAAGTGAAGGTGTTAAGGACTTGAGGATTGTAATCGAAATATGTAATTAAAGCTAAGAAACTCATGAAAAGGAACACATTTCAGGATTGCATAGGAAGTTGGGATAAATGTGTTGAGCCAAAAACCAACATTTGATGCATCATTGGGCTGAAACGGAACTCCACTTTGGGAAATGGATACTGTTATTAAAATACGTTTTTTTCAAGGCTGGATTGGGTTCCCCTCTGCCAAGAGAACACGTTTACTTGGAATGCTGCTTTCAATAACATGGTATGTGAACTGTCCTGCCTTTAAGGGATCTCGATTTGCTTTTAAGATCTCTTCTCACTTTGGAGAAGAAAGAAGAATTCTCTTCAAAGGACTGATGAGCTTATTGGGCCTGGTGTTTTGAAATATTTTGTTAACTTTGGATTAGTTGCGGGGCCCTTAAGGCAACTCAAGGAGGACTATTTCAGTCGTATATCTGGTATGGAAATTACAGAGAAAACATTGTGAAATGGGGCAGAAGCTTCTGCAATTACAAAGGATGGATACATGTCACACCTGTCGATATTCTAGAAAGGGTATAAAGCTTCTTAATTGCAGGTATGCCTTGGGATAATCAGTCAGCCATGCTGACGGTTACGAGAGCCACTTGATTAAGCTTCCTTCTCAACCCCTTGTCATCCGATCTTTAACCTTGCCTCTTTAAGTGTCTAACAGATAGTTAGGCTGAGGCTTTCCCAAAGTGCTTCAACTTCAGGAAGACTCTTACCAATGCAGTTTTGACAAACTGAGTAAACAGATGCATATGCTACTAACGTTTATGGATTTGCTTTGCAATAATGCTGATTTTGATCTGTGTTCTCCCGTTAAGGGAAGCTCTTCCCCTCAACTTCCTAACAACTTACAACAATTTCTTCCCTTCTGCTTCTGCATGTCTGGATTACCTGCCAGAACGTCTCCCCCAGAATGCCACCCTCACTCTGCATTTCAAGCTTATTCTCCTGGATTCCTTATACAAGTTTATATAAGACTTGGATCAAGACTTGCAACGTGGCATTGCTTCCAACTCAGAATGCACTGTAGAGCTTTGCTTTCCTGCAAGAGGACGTAGCTAGAGTGGTGGTCACCCCATTCCCTGAAAGACTTGGGAAAAGATGAACCAGGAATGGAGGTTGAAAGCAAGTCCCCTAAAACAGAGATCCGCTGCTGAGTTTATGATTAACCACTCTATCAAAATCAAACCCACATATTCTCCTCAGGGTTGAAGAGGACCAAAGAAAAGGGGGAATTGTACCATAGCCAGCTGAATGCAGCCCTTCCCAAGCAGCCCTTGCTGTGCACTGTGACCCACTGCCCCGTTACCAGGCAATGGTTACCAGGAGACCACTAATGCCACTGTGACCACCCTGCTCAGCAATTGGTGGGCAGTGTAGTGGGCCCCTGCCCCAAGCAAGCCACTGTCTGTCAGCCATCTTTAGTGGGGGCCTTTTTTAGGCAGCAGTCAGTGGAGTGCTGCCCCTTCAGACCTGGAGCGTGAGGTAAGAGGCAAGTGCCAGCCTTCTCCCCAGCATTCTTCTGCTCACACGGCCTTGGGTCAGCTGGTGTGATGGGGGCCCCAGAGAACAGGCTGGGGGTGTGTCCTGCAGGGCTCCAGAGCCAAGGCCATGAATGCCCACTGGCCCAGACCAGGCCTTGAGGCAGTGTTGAACCTCTACCACACACCACCACTGTGACCCTAAGGGTATGGCTCACAGTCTGGGCTACCAGACCGCCACTGTTTGGGTGGCCTGAGGAGCATTAAGACCTATTGGGTCATGTGCACCCGGCTCCCTCAGTGATGACAGCTATCAAGGGTCTGGGACCTGGCCCTGAGGGAGCCACCAAGGCAGAGCTGCCTCCTCTGTGAGGCATGGGCACTGGTGGGAGGATCCAGACCAGCTCCTGGACAAACCCTCCATGGCAGGAGGACCATCACCCCTCCCAGGGACCCCTTTCTCTTAGGTGGGTCTGGATCTCAGAGGGTGAGCCTTGTGCCTTGGGACCTAGCCCTTTCTTGTCACCCAGAGAGTGACATTTGTTTGCTGGAGATTGATAGGAACATTGAGACCTGACTTTGACCTGTCCTCAAGAACAAAGGATCGGACAGGGAGAAGTTTTCAACGAACAGCCACACCCCTCCATCACCTTACCTCTAAGAGGGCTTTGCTAAAAGCTTTCAAGGTTGGGGATTACCCAGCATAAGCCACCCATTTCCTTGAATGTCTCAACAACAAATATTTCTCGGCTCCAAAGGCCAATGTTTTGCTGTTGCTTGGCCTCACTGTGCGTCGGGCACACATCCTGGCCTTTGGTTACCAATTATAGCGAGCCAGCCAGGAGGTCTGTGCCCATGGTGTGTTGATCTCGATCAGGGGCGTCCCCATTGACAGTTCCCAGCACATGCCAGAGTACATTTGGCTGCAGGATACTGGCAGAGATTCTCCCTGATATGCACTGGCTGCCCTACAGCACGAGGCTGCTTGTCTTGGAGACATGTCCAGAGCAACGGTATACAGTTCATGTCATTTGGGGGTAAGTCGCTCCAGCTTGCACAGGCTTGGAAATAGGTCTTCTCCAACTGGGCTGCTCCCTTAGGGGGTGTGAGCCCCTCTGAGTCCATTCCCTCTTGAGAACTGGGGGCCTCCATGTGGGAGTGGAAGTGGAAGTTGACAAAATGCCTTCTCTGGATTTCTGTCTTTGTGATTGGAGTGTTTATTTGTTCTTCATGTGTTTGTGTGTGTCAATGTGGTGTTAATCACGGCAGTCTGTGCTTTGGTTTGTGGGATCCAGTTTGTGATTCGTACTTTGTAGGTGTATGAAACAGCACTTGCATTGAGTACTTGAGACGTCTTTGGACAGTAACGGTGCTTGCATATGATCACATTATGTATCGTTCCCTCCTGCGTTGTGTTTCAGCTGTGGTGGAACATTGGTTGACTTATTCCCTTTCCAATGGGTAGGAATCTGCCCTTTGGTGCCTGGGAACTGCGATCCTGAGAGACCTTTTGGCATTGCATTTGTCTCTCTGCTATTGGATAACACCTGCTGTGATCAGCAGAGCTCTAGTCCATCTTGTAGTCCGCTAAGGTACAAGCAAGTATTTTTTTTTTTTTTTACATTGCATGGCCAGCATATTCTACAGATTCCGGTGAAACATGGCATCAAATGAATCATTTTCATATCTCCAAAACCAGTCTATGTAAAATATTCAGTTAGAGAAAGTTTGCTCAGTGAAATCCTTTTGGTTTTCATCATTGTGACCCTGAGAAAACGAGCATATTTCCAGGAGACATGTGGAAGTTAATGAAGCAAATTGAACTTTTCCTAATTTCTTTGCTTTTTACTTTTTGGCTCTTTCTGCTTCCCAGATCAGTAGGCATGACAACTGTGGTCGTGATTCCCTATCTTTCAATTTGCATGTTGTTTGTCGTTTTGTTGTTAAAATGAGGGAAAGTAGCTCGAAAACACTGAGGATGTTGTTCATCCTCACCCTTTGTTTTGGTCCTCAGGACTGAGAGTTTCTTTTTTGCATGTACTTTTGCGTTTGTTTTGTGTGAAAGTGTTGTGGCTCTGGGAAACTCAAATGTGCTTCCCCAACGCACCCCTTTCAGGTGCATTCTCCAGATTTGGGCCACTTTTAGGGATAAGGCAATTGACATCAACTGCCGAGTTGATGTGTAAATGAGCTCTATTTCACTGAAAGGGAAGCACTTACCTATTCAATACTTCCTCCTCTTGAGAGAATTGGCCTCCATGGATTTCAGGTCCTGATGATCTGGCAAATAGCTAGTACTGAACTGATATCTGGTATGGAAGCTGCCTTAAGCTTCTTGCATTCTGAAGTATAAACCTTCTGTGGTCCCTACGTTTCTTAGAGATCCAAAAAGACCTTATATCTGTTGCAAGTTTGACAGCAAGGACCATAAGTTGAAATGATGACACTTGAAGTCTTTCTAAATGGCCTCTCTAGATTTGGGTAGCATGAAACTCACCAAGTTAAGTGGCAAGCATTCCTTGACTCTCTGGGTCATTTCCAAGAGGATAGAGGATTGGAACATTGGATGCTGGGCACATCTAAGATTCCCTACCTTTGCCTACTTAGCAGAAGGTCTCAAAAGCATCCGTTTGCAATCAGAAATGCTGGTGTGACATCCAGCTGACAATTGCTTGCTTCTTGGTTTTCACTAAGTGAAGGTGTTAAGGACTTGAGGATTGTAATCGAAATATGTAATTAAAGCTAAGAAACTCATGAAAAGGAACACATTTCAGCATAGAGTAGGAAGTTGGGATAAATGTGTTGAGCCAAAAACCAACATTTGATGCATCATTGGGCTGAAACCAAACTCCGCTTCGGGAAATGGATACTTTTATTAAAATTACGTTATTTTCAAGGCTGGATTGGGTTCCCTTCTGCCAAGAGAACACGTTTACTTGGAATGCTGCTTTCAATAACATGGTATGTGAACTGTCCTGCCTTTAAGGGATCTCTATTTGCTTTTAAGATCTCTTCTCACTTTGCAGAAGAAAGAAGAATTCTCTTCAAAGGACTGATGAGCTTATTGGGCCTGGTGTTTTGAAATATTTTGTTAACTTTGGATTAGTTCCGGGGCCCATAAGGCAACTCAAGAAGGACTATTTCAGTCGTATATCTGGTATGGAAATTACAGAGAAAACATTGTGAAATGGGGCAGAAGCTTCTGCAATTACAAAGGATGGATACATGTCACACCTGTCGATATTCTAGAAAGAGTATAAAGCTTCTTAATTGCAGGTATGCCTTGGGATAATCGGTCAGCCATGCTGACGGTTACGAGAGCCACTTGATTAAGCTTCCTTCGCAACCCCTTGTCATCCGATCTTTAACCTTGCCTCTTTAAGTGTCTAACAGATAGTTAGGCTGAGGCTTTCCCAAAGTGCTTCAACTTCAAGAAGACTCTTACCAATGCAGTTTTGACAAACTGAGTAAACAGATGCATATGCTACTAACGTTTATGGATTTGCTTTGCAATAATGCTGATTTTGATCTGTGTTCTCCCGTTAAGGGAAGCTCTTCCCCTCAACTTCCTAACAACTTACAACAATTTTTTCCCTTCTGCTTCTGTGTGTCTGGATTACCTGCCAGAACGTCTCCCCCAGAGTGCCACCCTCACGCTGCATTTCAGGCTTATTCTCCTGGGTTCCTTATACAAGTTTATATAAGACTTGGATCAAGACTTGCAACGTGGCATTGCTTCCAACTCAGAATGCACTGTAGAGCTTTGCTTTCCTGCAAGAGGACGTAGCTAGAGTGGTGGTCACCCCATTCCCTGAAAGACTTGGGAAAAGATGAACCAGGAATGGAGGTTGAAAGCAAGTCCCCTAAAACAGAGATCCGCTGCTGAGTTTATGATTAACCACTCTATCAAAATCAAACCCACATATTCTCCTCAGGGTTGAAGAGGACCAAAGAAAAGGGAGAATTGTACCATAGCCAGCTGATTGCAGCCCTTCCCAAGCAGGCCTTGCTGTGCACTGTGACCCACTGCCCCGTTACCAGGCAATGGTTACCAGGAGACCACTAATGCCACTGTGACCACCCTGCTCAGCCATTGGTGGGCAGTGTAGTGGGCCCCTGCCCCAAGCAAGCCACTGTCTGTCAGCCATCTTTAGTGGGGGCCTTTTTTAGGCAGCAGTCAGTGGAGTGCTGCCCCTTCAGACCTGGAGCATGAGGTAAGAGGCAAGTGCCAGCCTTCTCCCCAGCATTCTTCTGCTCACATGGCCTTGGGCCAGCTGGTGTGATGGGGGCCCCAGAGAACAGGCTGGGGGTGTGTCCTGCAGGGCTCCAGAGCCAAGGCCATGAATGCCCACTGGCCCAGACCAGGCCTTGAGGCAGTGTTGAACCTCTACCACACACCACCACTGTGACCCTAAGGGTATGGCTCACAGTCTGGGCTACCGGACCGCCACTGTTTGGGTGGCCTGAGGAGCATTAAGACCTGTTGGGTCATGTGCACCCGGCTCCCTCAGTGATGAGAGCTAGCAAGGGTCTGGGACCTGGCCCTGAGGGAGCCACCAAGGCAGAGCTGCCTCCTCTGTGAGGCGTGGGCACTGGTGGGAGGATCCAGACCAGCTCCTGGACAAACCCTCCATGGCAGGAGGACCACCACCCCTCCCAGGGACCCCTTTCTCTTAGGTGGGTCTGGACCTCAGAGGGTGAGCCTTGTGCCTTGGGACCTAGCTCTTTCTTGTCACCCAGAGAGTGACATTTGCTTGCTGGAGATTGATAGGAACATTGATACCTGACTTTGACCTATCCTCAAGAACAAAGGATCGGACAGGGAGAAGTTTTCAACGAACAGCCACACCCCTCCATCACCTTACCTCTAAGAGGGCTTTGCTAAATGCTTTCAAGGTTGGGGATTACCCAGCATAAGCCACCCATTTCCTTGAATGTCTCAACAACAAATATTTCTCGGCTCCAAAGGCCAATGTTTTGCTGATGCTTGGCCTCACTGTGCGTCGGGCACACATCCTGGCCTTTGGTTACCAATTATAGCGAGCCAGCCAGGAGGTCTGTGCCCATGGTGTGTTGATATCGATCAGAGGCGTCCCCATTGACAGTTCCCAGCACATGCCAGAGTACATTTGGCACCAGGATACTGGCAGAGATTCTCCCTGATATGCACTGGCTGCCCTACAGCACGAGGCTGCTTGTCTTGGAGACATGTCCAGAGCAACGGTATACAGTTCATGTCATTTGGGGGTAAGTCGTTCCAGCTTGCACAGGCTTGGAAATAGGTCTACTCCAACTTGGCTGCTCCCCTTAGCGGATGTGAGCCCCTCTGAGTCCATTCCCTCTTGAGAACTGGGGGCCTCCATGGGGGGGTGGAAGTGGAAGTTGACAAAATGCCTTCTCTGGATTTCTGTCTTTGTGATTGGAGTGTTTATTTGTTCTTCATGTGTTTGTGTGTGTCAATGTGGTGTTAATCCCGGCAGTCTGTGCTTTGGTTTGTGGGATCTTGTTTGTGATTCGTACATTGTAGGTGTGTGAAACAGCACTTGCATTGAGTACTTGAGACGTCTTTGGTCAGTAACGGAGCTTGCATATAATCACACTAGGTATCATTCCCTCCTGCGTTGTGTTTCAGCTGTGGTGGAACATTGGTTGACTTATTCCCTTTCCAATGGGTAGGAATCTCCCCTTTGGTGCCTGGGAACTGCGATCCTGAGAGACCTTTAGGCATTGCATTTGTCTCTCTGCAATTGGATAACACTTGCTGTGATCAGGAGAGCTCTAATCCATCTTGTAGTCCGCTAAGGTACAAGCAAGTATTTTTTTTTTTTTTACATTGCATGGCCAGAATATTCTACAGATTATTGTGAAACATGGCATCAAATGAATCATTTTTATATCTCCAAAACCAGTCTATGTAAAATATTCAGTTAGAGAAAGTTTGCTCAGTGAAATACGTTTGGTTTTCATCATTGTGACCCTGAGAAAACGAGCATATTTCCAGGAGACATGTGGATGTTAATGAAGCAAATTGAACTTTTCCTAATTTCTTTGCTTTTTACTTTTTGACTCTTTCTGCTTCCCAGGTCAGTAGGCTTGACAACTGTGGTCGTGATTCCCTATCTTTCAATTTGCATGTTGTTTGTCGTTTTGTTGTTAAAATGAGGGAACGTAATTCGAAAACACTGAGGATGTTGTTCATCCTCACCCTTTGCTTTGATCCTCAGGACTGAGAGTTTCTTTTTTGCATGTACTTTTGCGTTTGTTTTGTGTGAAAGTGTTGTGGCTCTGGGAAACTCAAATGTGCTTCCCCAACGCACCCCTTTCAGGTGCATTCTCCAGATTTGGGCCACTTTTAGGGATAAGGCAATTGACATCAACTGCCGAGTTGATGTGTAAATGAGCTCTATTTCACTGAAAGGGAAGCACTTACCTATTCAATACTTCCTCCTCTTGAGAGAATTGGCCTCCATGGATTTCAGGTCCTGATGATCTGGCAAATAGCTAGTACTGAACTGATATCTGGTATGGAAGCTGCCTTAAGCTTCTTGCATTCTGAAGTATAAACCTTCTGTGGTCCCTAGGTTTCTTAGAGATCCAAAAAGACCTTATATCTGTTGCCAATTTGACAGCAAGGACCATAAGTTGTAATGATGACACTTGAAGTCTTTCTAAATGGCCTCTCTAGATTTGGGTAGCATGAAACTTCACCAAGCTAAGTGGCAAGCATTCCTTGACTCTCTGGGTCATTTCCAAGAGGATAGAGGATTGGAACATTGGATGCTGGGCACATCTAAGATTCCCTACCTTTGCCTACTTAGCAGAAGGTCTCAAAAGCATCCGTTTGCAATCAGAAATGCTGGTGTGACATCCAGCTGACAATTGCTTGCTTCTTGGTTTTCACTAAGTGAAGGTGTTAAGGACTTGAGGATTGTAATCGAAATATGTAATTAAAGCTAAGAAACTCATGAAAAGGAACACATTTCAGCATGGAGTAGGAAGTTGGGATAAATGTGTTGAGCCAAACAGCAACATTTGATGCATCATTGGGTTGAAACAAAACTCCGCTTCGGGAAATGGATACTGTTATTAAAAATACGTTTTTTTCAAGGCTGGATTGGGTTCCCTTCTGCCAAGAGAACACGTTTACTTGGAATGCTGCTTTCAATAACATGGTATGTGAACTGTCCTGCCTTTAAGGGATCTCTATTTGCTTTTAAGATCTCTTCTCACTTTGCAGAAGAAAGAAGAATTCTCTTCAAAGGACTGATGAGCTTATTGGGCCTGGTGTTTTGAAATAGTTTGTTAACTTTGGATTAGTTGCGGGGCCCTTAAGGCAACTCAAGGAGGACTATTTCAGTCGTATATCTGGTATGGAAATTACAGAGAAAACATTGTGAAATGGGGCAGAAGCTTCTGCAATTACAAAGGATGGATACATGTCACACCTGTCGATATTCTAGAAAGGGTATAAAGCTTCTTAATTGCAGGTATGCCTTGGGATAATCAGTCAGCCATGCTGACGGTTGCGAGAGCCACTTGATTAAGCTTCCTTCGCAACCCCTTGTCATCCGATCTTTAACCTTGCCTCTTTAAGTGTCTAACAGATAGTTAGGCTGAGGCTTTCCCAAAGTGCTTCAACTTCAAGAAGACTCTTACCAATGCAGTTTTGACAAACTGAGTAAACAGATGCATATGCTACTAACGTTTATGGATTTGCTTTGCAATAATGCTGATTTTGATCTGTGTTCTCCCGTTAAGGGAAGCTCTTCCCCTCAACTTCCTAACAACTTACAACAATTTCTTCCCTTCTGCTTCTGCGTGTCTGGATTACCTGCCAGAACGTCTCCCCCAGAGTGCCACCCTCACTCTGCATTTCAGGCTTATTCTCATGGATTCCTTATACAAGTTTATATAAGACTTGGATCAAGACTTGCAACGTGGCATTGCTTCCAACTCAGAATGCACTGTAGAGCTTTGCTTTCCTGCAAGAGGACATAGCTAGAGTGGTCGTCACCCCATTCGCTGAAAGACTTGGGAAAAGATGAACCAGGAATGGAGGTTGAAAGCAAGTCCCCTAAAACAGAGATCCGCTGCTGAGTTTATGATTAACCACTCTATCCAAATCAAACCGGCATATTCTCCTCAGGGTTGAAGAGGACCAAAGAAAAGGGGGAATTGTACCATAGCCAGCTGAATGCAGCCCTTCCCAAGCAGCCCTTGCTGTGCACTGTGACCCACTGCCCCGTTACCAGGCAATGGTTACTAGGAGACCACTAATGCCACTGTGACCACCCTGCTCAGCCATTGGTGGGCAGTGTAGTGGGCCCCTGCCCCAAACAAGCCACTGTCTGTCAGCCATCTTTAGTGGGGGCCTTTTTTAGGCAGCAGTCAGTGGAGTGCTGCCCCTTCAGACCTGGAGCGTGAGGTAAGAGGCAAGTGCCAGCCTTCTCCCCAGCATTCTTCTGCTCACACGGCCTTGGGCCAGCTGGTGTGATGGGGGCCCCAGAGAACAGGCTGGGGGTGTGTCCTGCAGGGCTCCAGAGCCAAGGCCATGAATGACCATTGGCCCAGACCAGGCCTTGAGGCAGTGTTGAACCTCTACCACACACCACCACTGTGACCCTAAGGGTATGGCTCACAGTCTGGGCTACCAGACCGCCACTGTTTGGGTGGCCTGAGGAGCATTAAGACCTGTTGGGTCATGTGCACCCGGCTCCCTCAGTGATGAGAGCTAGCAAGGGTCTGGGACCTGGCCCTGAGGGAGCCACCAAGGCAGAGCTGCCTCCTCTGTGAGGCGTGGGCACTGGTGGGAGGATCCAGACCAGCTCCTGGACAAACCCTCCATGGCAGGAGGACCACCACCCCTCCCAGGGACCCCTTTCTCTTAGGTGGGTCTGGATTGCAGAGGGTGAGCCTTGTGCCTTGGGACCTTGCCCTTTCTTGTCACCCAGAGAGTGACATTTGTTTGCTGGAGATTGATAGGAACATTGAGACCTGACTTTGACCTGTCCTCAAGAGCAAAGGATCGGACAGGGAGAAGTTTTCAACGAACAGCCACACCCCTCCATCACCTTACCTCTAAGAGGGCTTTGCTAAATGCTTTCAAGGTTGGGGATTACCCAGCATAAGCCACCCATTTCCTTGAATGTCTCAACAACAAATATTTCTCGGCTCCAAAGGCCAATGTTTTGCTGTTGCTTGGCCTCACTGTGCGTAGGGCACACATCCTGGCCTTTGGTTACCAATTATAGCGAGCCAGCCAGGAGGTCTGTGCCCATGGTGTGTTGATCTCGATCAGGGGCGTCCCCATTGACAGTTCCCAGCACATGCCATAGTACATTTGGCACCAGGATACTGGCAGAGATTCTCCCTGATATGCACTGGCTGCCCTACAGCACGAGGCTGCTTGTCTTGGAGACATGTCCAGAGCAACGGTATAGAGTTCATGTCATTTGGGGGTAAGTCGTTCCAGCTTGCACAGGCTGGGAAATAGGTCTACTCCAACTTGGCTGCTCCCCTTAGCGGATGTGAGCCCCTCTGAGTCCATTCCCTCTTGAGAACTGGGGGCCTCCATGGGGGGGTGGAAGTGGAAGTTGACAAAATGCCTTCTCTGGATTTCTGTCTTTGTGATTGGAGTGTTTATTTGTTCTTCATGTGTTTGTGTGTGTCAATGTGGTGTTAATCCCGGCAGTCTGTGCTTTGGTTTGTGGGATCTTGTTTGTGATTCGTACATTGTAGGTGTGTGAAACAGCACTTGCATTGAGTACTTGAGACGTCTTTGGTCAGTAACGGAGCTTGCATATAATCACACTAGGTATCATTCCCTCCTGCGTTGTGTTTCAGCTGTGGTGGAACATTGGTTGACTTATTCCCTTTCCAATGGGTAGGAATCTCCCCTTTGGTGCCTGGGAACTGCGATCCTGAGAGACCTTTAGGCATTGCATTTGTCTCTCTGCAATTGGATAACACTTGCTGTGATCAGGAGAGCTCTAATCCATCTTGTAGTCCGCTAAGGTACAAGCAAGTATTTTTTTTTTTTTTTACATTGCATGGCCAGAATATTCTACAGATTATTGTGAAACATGGCATCAAATGAATCATTTTTATATCTCCAAAACCAGTCTATGTAAAATATTCAGTTAGAGAAAGTTTGCTCAGTGAAATACGTTTGGTTTTCATCATTGTGACCCTGAGAAAACGAGCATATTTCCAGGAGACATGTGGATGTTAATGAAGCAAATTGAACTTTTCCTAATTTCTTTGCTTTTTACTTTTTGACTCTTTCTGCTTCCCAGGTCAGTAGGCTTGACAACTGTGGTCGTGATTCCCTATCTTTCAATTTGCATGTTGTTTGTCGTTTTGTTGTTAAAATGAGGGAACGTAATTCGAAAACACTGAGGATGTTGTTCATCCTCACCCTTTGCTTTGATCCTCAGGACTGAGAGTTTCTTTTTTGCATGTACTTTTGCGTTTGTTTTGTGTGAAAGTGTTGTGGCTCTGGGAAACTCAAATGTGCTTCCCCAACGCACCCCTTTCAGGTGCATTCTCCAGATTTGGGCCACTTTTAGGGATAAGGCAATTGACATCAACTGCCGAGTTGATGTGTAAATGAGCTCTATTTCACTGAAAGGTAAGCACTTACCTATTCAATACTTCCTCCTCTGGAGAGAATTGGCCTCCATGGATTTCAGGTCCTGATGATCTGGCAAATAGCTAGTACTGAACTGATATCTGGTATGGAAGCTGCCTTAAGCTTCTTGCATTCTGAAGTATAAACCTTCTGTGGTCCCTAGGTTTCTTAGAGATCCAAAAAGACCTTATATCTGTTGCCAATTTGACAGCAAGGACCATAAGTTGTAATGATGACACTTGAAGTCTTTCTAAATGGCCTCTCTAGATTTGGGTAGCATGAAACTTCACCAAGTTAAGTGGCAAGCATTCCTTGACTCTCTGGGTCATTTCCAAGAGGATAGAGGATTGGAACATTGGATGCTGGGCACATCTAAGATTCCCTACCTTTGCCTACTTAGCAGAAGGTCTCAAAAGCATCCGTTTGCAATCAGAAATGCTGGTGTGACATCCAGCTGACAATTGCTTGCTTCTTGGTTTTCACTAAGTGAAGGTGTTAAGGACTTGAGGATTGTAATCGAAATATGTAATTAAAGCTAAGAAACTCATGAAAAGGAACACATTTCAGCATGGAGTAGGAAGTTGGGATAAATGTGTTGAGCCAAACAGCAACATTTGATGCATCATTGGGTTGAAACAAAACTCCGCTTCGGGAAATGGATACTGTTATTAAAAATACGTTTTTTTCAAGGCTGGATTGGGTTCCCTTCTGCCAAGAGAACACGTTTACTTGGAATGCTGCTTTCAATAACATGGTATGTGAACTGTCCTGCCTTTAAGGGATCTCTATTTGCTTTTAAGATCTCTTCTCACTTTGCAGAAGAAAGAAGAATTCTCTTCAAAGGACTGATGAGCTTATTGGGCCTGGTGTTTTGAAATAGTTTGTTAACTTTGGATTAGTTGCGGGGCCCTTAAGGCAACTCAAGGAGGACTATTTCAGTCGTATATCTGGTATGGAAATTACAGAGAAAACATTGTGAAATGGGGCAGAAGCTTCTGCAATTACAAAGGATGGATACATGTCACACCTGTCGATATTCTAGAAAGGGTATAAAGCTTCTTAATTGCAGGTATGCCTTGGGATAATCAGTCAGCCATGCTGACGGTTGCGAGAGCCACTTGATTAAGCTTCCTTCGCAACCCCTTGTCATCCGATCTTTAACCTTGCCTCTTTAAGTGTCTAACAGATAGTTAGGCTGAGGCTTTCCCAAAGTGCTTCAACTTCAAGAAGACTCTTACCAATGCAGTTTTGACAAACTGAGTAAACAGATGCATATGCTACTAACGTTTATGGATTTGCTTTGCAATAATGCTGATTTTGATCTGTGTTCTCCCGTTAAGGGAAGCTCTTCCCCTCAACTTCCTAACAACTTACAACAATTTCTTCCCTTCTGCTTCTGCGTGTCTGGATTACCTGCCAGAACGTCTCCCCCAGAGTGCCACCCTCACTCTGCATTTCAGGCTTATTCTCATGGATTCCTTATACAAGTTTATATAAGACTTGGATCAAGACTTGCAACGTGGCATTGCTTCCAACTCAGAATGCACTGTAGAGCTTTGCTTTCCTGCAAGAGGACATAGCTAGAGTGGTCGTCACCCCATTCGCTGAAAGACTTGGGAAAAGATGAACCAGGAATGGAGGTTGAAAGCAAGTCCCCTAAAACAGAGATCCGCTGCTGAGTTTATGATTAACCACTCTATCCAAATCAAACCCGCATATTCTCCTCAGGGTTGAAGAGGACCAAAGAAAAGGGGGAATTGTACCATAGCCAGCTGAATGCAGCCCTTCCCAAGCAGCCCTTGCTGTGCACTGTGACCCACTGCCCCGTTACCAGGCAATGGTTACTAGGAGACCACTAATGCCACTGTGACCACCCTGCTCAGCCATTGGTGGGCAGTGTAGTGGGCCCCTGCCCCAAACAAGCCACTGTCTGTCAGCCATCTTTAGTGGGGGCCTTTTTTAGGCAGCAGTCAGTGGAGTGCTGCCCCTTCAGACCTGGAGCGTGAGGTAAGAGGCAAGTGCCAGCCTTCTCCCCAGCATTCTTCTGCTCACACGGCCTTGGGCCAGCTGGTGTGATGGGGGCCCCAGAGAACAGGCTGGGGGTGTGTCCTGCAGGGCTCCAGAGCCAAGGCCATGAATGACCATTGGCCCAGACCAGGCCTTGAGGCAGTGTTGAACCTCTACCACACACCACCACTGTGACCCTAAGGGTATGGCTCACAGTCTGGGCTACCAGACCGCCACTGTTTGGGTGGCCTGAGGAGCATTAAGACCTGTTGGGTCATGTGCACCCGGCTCCCTCAGTGATGAGAGCTAGCAAGGGTCTGGGACCTGGCCCTGAGGGAGCCACCAAGGCAGAGCTGCCTCCTCTGGGAGGCGTGGGCACTGGTGGGAGGATCCAGACCAGCTCCTGGACAAACCCTCCATGGCAGGAGGACCACCACCCCTCCCAGGGACCCCTTTCTCTTAGGTGGGTCTGGATCTCAGAGGGTGAGCCTTGTGCCTTGGGACCTTGCCCTTTCTTGTCACCCAGAGAGTGACATTTGTTTGCTGGAGATTGATAGGAACATTGAGACCTGACTTTGACCTGTCCTCAAGAGCAAAGGATCGGACAGGGAGAAGTTTTCAACGAACAGCCACACCCCTCCATCACCTTACCTCTAAGAGGGCTTTGCTAAATGCTTTCAAGGTTGGGGATTACCCAGCATAAGCCACCCATTTCCTTGAATGTCTCAACAACAAATATTTCTCGGCTCCAAAGGCCAATGTTTTGCTGTTGCTTGGCCTCACTGTGCGTAGGGCACACATCCTGGCCTTTGGTTACCAATTATAGCGAGCCAGCCAGGAGGTCTGTGCCCATGGTGTGTTGATCTCGATCAGGGGCGTCCCCATTGACAGTTCCCAGCACATGCCATAGTACATTTGGCACCAGGATACTGGCAGAGATTCTCCCTGATATGCACTGGCTGCCCTACAGCACGAGGCTGCTTGTCTTGGAGACATGTCCAGAGCAACGGTATAGAGTTCATGTCATTTGGGGGTAAGTCGTTCCAGCTTGCACAGGCTGGGAAATAGGTCTACTCCAACTTGGCTGCTCCCCTTAGCGGATGAGAGCCCCTCTGAGTCCATTCCCTCTTGAGAACTGGGGGCCTCCATGGGGGGGTGGAAGTGGAAGTTGACTAAATGCCTTCTCTGGATTTCTGTCTTTGTGATTGGAGTGTTTATTTGTTCTTCATGTGTTTGTGTGTGTCAATGTGGTGTTAATCCCGGCAGTCTGTGCTTTGGTTTGTGGGATCCTGTTTGTGATTCGTACATTGTAGGTGTGTGAAACAGCACTTGCATTGAGTACTTGAGACGTCTTTGGTCAGTAACGGATCTTGCATATAATCACACTAGGTATCATTCCCTCCTGCGTTGTGTTTCAGCTGTGGTGGAACATTGGTTGACTTATTCCCTTTCCAATGGGTAGGAATCTGCCCTTTGGTGCCTGGGAACTGCGATCCTGAGAGACCTTTTGGCATTGCATTTGTCTCTCTGCAATTGGATAACACTTGCTGTGATCAGGAGAGCTCTAATCCATCTTGAAATCCGCTAAGGTACAAGCAAGTATTTTTTTTTTTTTTTACATTGCATGGCCAGAATATTCTACAGATTATTGTGAAACATGGCATCAAATGAATCATTTTTATATCTCCAAAACCAGTCTATGTAAAATATTCAGTTAGAGAAAGTTTGCTCAGTGAAATACGTTTGGTTTTCATCATTGTGACCCTGAGAAAACGAGCATATTTCCAGGAGACATGTGGATGTTAATGAAGCAAATTGAACTTTTCCTAATTTCTTTGCTTTTTACTTTTTGACTCTTTCTGCTTCCCAGGTCAGTAGGCTTGACAACTGTGGTCTTGATTCCCTATCTTTCAATTTGCATGTTGTTTGTCGTTTTGTTGTTAAAATGAGGGAACGTAATTCGAAAACACTGAGGATGTTGTTCATCCTCACCCTTTGCTTTGATCCTCAGGACTGAGAGTTTCTTTTTTGCATGTACTTTTGCGTTTGTTTTGTGTGAAAGTGTTGTGGCTCTGGGAAACTCAAATGTGCTTCCCCAACGCACCCCTTTCAGGTGCATTCTCCAGATTTGGGCCACTTTTAGGGATAAGGCAATTGACATCAACTGCCGAGTTGATGTGTAAATGAGCTCTATTTCACTGAAAGGGAAGCACTTACCTATTCAATACTTCCTCCTCTGGAGAGAATTGGCCTCCATGGATTTCAGGTCCTGATGATCTGGCAAATAGCTAGTACTGAACTGATATCTGGTATGGAAGCTGCCTTAAGCTTCTTGCATTCTGAAGTATAAACCTTCTGTGGTCCCTAGGTTTCTTAGAGATCCAAAAAGACCTTATATCTGTTGCAAATTTGACAGCAAGGACCATAAGTTGAAATGATGACACTTGAAGTCTTTCTAAATGGCCTCTCTAGATTTGGGTAGCATGAAACTTCACCAAGTTAAGTGGCAAGCATTCCTTGACTCTCCGGGTCATTTCAAAGAGGATAGAGGATTGGAACATTGGATGCTGGGCACATCTAAGATTCCCTACCTTTGCCTACTTAGCAGAAGGTCTCAAAAGCATCCGTTTGCAATCAGAAATGCTGGTGTGACATCCAGCTGACAATTGCTTGCTTCTTGGTTTTCACTAAGTGAAGGTGTTAAGGACTTGAGGATTGTAATCGAAATATGTAATTAAAGCTAAGAAACTCATGAAAAGGAACACATTTCAGCATGGAGTAGGAAGTTGGGATAAATGTGTTGAGCCAAACAGCAACATTTGATGCATCATTGGGTTGAAACAAAACTCCGCTTCGGGAAATGGATACTGTTATTAAAAATACGTTTTTTTCAAGGCTGGATTGGGTTCCCTTCTGCCAAGAGAACACGTTTACTTGGAATGCTGCTTTCAATAACATGGTATGTGAACTGTCCTGCCTTTAAGGGATCTCTATTTGCTTTTAAGATCTCTTCTCACTTTGCAGAAGAAAGAAGAATTCTCTTCAAAGGACTGATGAGCTTATTGGGCCTGGTGTTTTGAAATAGTTTGTTAACTTTGGATTAGTTGCGGGGCCCTTAAGGCAACTCAAGGAGGACTATTTCAGTCGTATATCTGGTATGGAAATTACAGAGAAAACATTGTGAAATGGGGCAGAAGCTTCTGCAATTACAAAGGATGGATACATGTCACACCTGTCGATATTCTAGAAAGGGTATAAAGCTTCTTAATTGCAGGTATGCCTTGGGATAATCAGTCAGCCATGCTGACGGTTGCGAGAGCCACTTGATTAAGCTTCCTTCGCAACCCCTTGTCATCCGATCTTTAACCTTGCCTCTTTAAGTGTCTAACAGATAGTTAGGCTGAGGCTTTCCCAAAGTGCTTCAACTTCAAGAAGACTCTTACCAATGCAGTTTTGACAAACTGAGTAAACAGATGCATATGCTACTAACGTTTATGGATTTGCTTTGCAATAATGCTGATTTTGATCTGTGTTCTCCCGTTAAGGGAAGCTCTTCCCCTCAACTTCCTAACAACTTACAACAATTTCTTCCCTTCTGCTTCTGCATGTCTGGATTACCTGCCAGAACGTCTCCCCCAGAGTGCCACCCTCACTCTGCATTTCAGGCTTATTCTCATGGATTCCTTATACAAGTTTATATAAGACTTGGATCAAGACTTGCAACGTGGCATTGCTTCCAACTCAGAATGCACTGTAGAGCTTTGCTTTCCTGCAAGAGGACATAGCTAGAGTGGTCGTCACCCCATTCCCTGAAAGACTTGGGAAAAGATGAACCAGGAATGGAGGTTGAAAGCAAGTCCCCTAAAACAGAGATCCGCTGCTGAGTTTATCATTAACCACTCTATCCAAATCAAACCGGCATATTCTCCTCAGGGTTGAAGAGGACCAAAGAAAAGGGGGAATTGTACCATAGCCAGCTGAATGCAGCCCTTCCCAAGCAGCCCTTGCTGTGCACTGTGACCCACTGCCCCGTTACCAGGCAATGGTTACTAGGAGACCACTAATGCCACTGTGACCACCCTGCTCAACCATTGGTGGGCAGTGTAGTGGGCCCCTGCCCCAAGCAAGCCACTGTCTGTCAGCCATCTTTAGTGGGGGCCTTTTTTAGGCAGCAGTCAGTGGAGTGCTGCCCCTTCAGACCTGGAGCGTGAGGTAAGAGGCAAGTGCCAGCCTTCTCCCCAGCATTCTTCTGCTCACACGGCCTTGGGCCAGCTGGTGTGATGGGGGCCCCAGAGAACAGGCTGGGGGTGTGTCCTGCAGGGCTCCAGAGCCAAGGCCATGAATGACCATTGGCCCAGACCAGGCCTTGAGGCAGTGTTGAACCTCTACCACACACCACCACTGTGACCCTAAGGGTATGGCTCACAGTCTGGGCTACCAGACCGCCACTGTTTGGGTGGCCTGAGGAGCATTAAGACCTGTTGGGTCATGTGCACCCGGCTCCCTCAGTGATGACAGCTAGCAAGGGTCTGGGACCTGGCCCTGAGGGAGCCACCAAGGCAGAGCTGCCTCCTCTGTGAGGCGTGGGCACTGGTGGGAGGATCCAGACCAGCTCCTGGACAAACCCTCCATGGCAGGAGGACCACCACCCCTCCAAGGGACCCCTTTCTCTTAGGTGGGTCTGGATCTCAGAGGGTGAGCCTTGTGCCTTGGGACCTAGCCCTTTCTTGTCACCCAGAGAGTGACATTTGTTTGCTGGAGATTGATAGGAACATTGAGACCTGACTTTGACCTGTCCTCAAGAGCAAAGGATCGGACAGGGAGAAGTTTTCAATGAACAGCCACACCCCTCCATCAACTTACCTCTAAGAGGGCTTTGCTAAATGCTTTCAAGGTTGGGGATTACCCAGCATAAGCCACCCATTTCCTTGAATGTCTCAACAACAAATATTTCTCGGCTCCAAAGGCCAATGTTTTGCTGTTGCTTGGCCTCACTGTGCGTCGGGCACACATCCTGGCCTTTGGTTACCAATTATAGCGAGCCAGCCAGGAGGTCTGTGCCCATGGTGTGTTGATCTCGATCAGGGGCGTCCCCATTGACAGTTCCCAGCACATGCCATAGTACATTTGGCACCAGGATACTGGCAGAGATTCTCCATGATATGCACTGGCTGCCCTACAGCACGAGGCTGCTTGTCTTGGAGACATGTCCAGAGCAACGGTATAGAGTTCATGTCATTTGGGGGTAAGTCGTTCCAGCTTGCACAGGCTGGGAAATAGGTCTACTCCAACTTGGCTGCTCCCCTTAGCGGATGTGAGCCCCTCTGAGTCCATTCCCTCTTGAGAACTGGGGGCCTCCATGGGGGGGTGGAAATGGAAGTTGACAAAATGCCTTCTCTGGATTTCTGTCTTTGTGATTGGAGTGTTTATTTGTTCTTCATGTGTTTGTGTGTGTCAATGTGGTGTTAATCCCGGCAGTCTGTGCTTTGGTTTGTGGGATCCTGTTTGTGATTCGTACATTGTAGGTGTGTGAAACAGCACTTGCATTGAGTACTTGAGACGTCTTTGGTCAGTAACGGAGCTTGCATATAATCACACTAGGTATCATTCCCTCCTGCGTTGTGTTTCAGCTGTGGTGGAACATTGGTTGACTTATTCCCTTTCCAATGGGTAGGAATCTCCCCTTTGGTGCCTGGGAACTGCGATCCTGAGAGACCTTTTGGCATTGCATTTGTCTCTCTGCAATTGGATAACACTTGCTGTGATCAGGAGAGCTCTAATCCATCTTGTAGTCCGCTAAGGTACAAGCAAGTATTTTTTTTTTTTTTTTACATTGCATGGCCAGAATATTCTACAGATTATTGTGAAACATGGCATCAAATGAATCATTTTTATATCTCCAAAACCAGTCTATGTAAAATATTCAGTTAGAGAAAGTTTGCTCAGTGAAATACGTTTGGTTTTCATCATTGTGACCCTGAGAAAACGAGCATATTTCCAGGAGACATGTGGATGTTAATGAAGCAAATTGAACTTTTCCTAATTTCTTTGCTTTTTACTTTTTGACTCTTTCTGCTTCCCAGGTCAGTAGGCTTGACAACTGTGGTCTTGATTCCCTATCTTTCAATTTGCATGTTGTTTGTCGTTTTGTTGTTAAAATGAGGGAACGTAATTCGAAAACACTGAGGATGTTGTTCATCCTCACCCTTTGCTTTGATCCTCAGGACTGAGAGTTTCTTTTTTGCATGTACTTTTGCGTTTGTTTTGTGTGAAAGTGTTGTGGCTCTGGGAAACTCAAATGTGCTTCCCCAACGCACCCCTTTCAGGTGCATTCTCCAGATTTGGGCCACTTTTAGGGATAAGGCAATTGACATCAACTGCCGAGTTGATGTGTAAATGAGCTCTATTTCACTGAAAGGGAAGCACTTACCTATTCAATACTTCCTCCTCTGGAGAGAATTGGCCTCCATGGATTTCAGGTCCTGATGATCTGGCAAATAGCTAGTACTGAACTGATATCTGGTATGGAAGCTGCCTTAAGCTTCTTGCATTCTGAAGTATAAACCTTCTGTGGTCCCTAGGTTTCTTAGAGATCCAAAAAGACCTTATATCTGTTGCAAATTTGACAGCAAGGACCATAAGTTGAAATGATGACACTTGAAGTCTTTCTAAATGGCCTCTCTAGATTTGGGTAGCATGAAACTTCACCAAGTTAAGTGGCAAGCATTCCTTGACTCTCCGGGTCATTTCAAAGAGGATAGAGGATTGGAACATTGGATGCTGGGCACATCTAAGATTCCCTACCTTTGCCTACTTAGCAGAAGGTCTCAAAAGCATCCGTTTGCAATCAGAAATGCTGGTGTGACATCCAGCTGACAATTGCTTGCTTCTTGGTTTTCACTAAGTGAAGGTGTTAAGGACTTGAGGATTGTAATCGAAATATGTAATTAAAGCTAAGAAACTCATGAAAAGGAACACATTTCAGCATGGAGTAGGAAGTTGGGATAAATGTGTTGAGCCAAACAGCAACATTTGATGCATCATTGGGTTGAAACAAAACTCCGCTTCGGGAAATGGATACTGTTATTAAAAATACGTTTTTTTCAAGGCTGGATTGGGTTCCCTTCTGCCAAGAGAACACGTTTACTTGGAATGCTGCTTTCAATAACATGGTATGTGAACTGTCCTGCCTTTAAGGGATCTCTATTTGCTTTTAAGATCTCTTCTCACTTTGCAGAAGAAAGAAGAATTCTCTTCAAAGGACTGATGAGCTTATTGGGCCTGGTGTTTTGAAATAGTTTGTTAACTTTGGATTAGTTGCGGGGCCCTTAAGGCAACTCAAGGAGGACTATTTCAGTCGTATATCTGGTATGGAAATTACAGAGAAAACATTGTGAAATGGGGCAGAAGCTTCTGCAATTACAAAGGATGGATACATGTCACACCTGTCGATATTCTAGAAAGGGTATAAAGCTTCTTAATTGCAGGTATGCCTTGGGATAATCAGTCAGCCATGCTGACGGTTGCGAGAGCCACTTGATTAAGCTTCCTTCGCAACCCCTTGTCATCCGATCTTTAACCTTGCCTCTTTAAGTGTCTAACAGATAGTTAGGCTGAGGCTTTCCCAAAGTGCTTCAACTTCAAGAAGACTCTTACCAATGCAGTTTTGACAAACTGAGTAAACAGATGCATATGCTACTAACGTTTATGGATTTGCTTTGCAATAATGCTGATTTTGATCTGTGTTCTCCCGTTAAGGGAAGCTCTTCCCCTCAACTTCCTAACAACTTACAACAATTTCTTCCCTTCTGCTTCTGCGTGTCTGGATTACCTGCCAGAACGTCTCCCCCAGAGTGCCACCCTCACTCTGCATTTCAGGCTTATTCTCATGGATTCCTTATACAAGTTTATATAAGACTTGGATCAAGACTTGCAACGTGGCATTGCTTCCAACTCAGAATGCACTGTAGAGCTTTGCTTTCCTGCAAGAGGACATAGCTAGAGTGGTCGTCACCCCATTCCCTGAAAGACTTGGGAAAAGATGAACCAGGAATGGAGGTTGAAAGCAAGTCCCCTAAAACAGAGATCCGCTGCTGAGTTTATCATTAACCACTCTATCCAAATCAAACCGGCATATTCTCCTCAGGGTTGAAGAGGACCAAAGAAAAGGGGGAATTGTACCATAGCCAGCTGAATGCAGCCCTTCCCAAGCAGCCCTTGCTGTGCACTGTGACCCACTGCCCCGTTACCAGGCAATGGTTACTAGGAGACCACTAATGCCACTGTGACCACCCTGCTCAACCATTGGTGGGCAGTGTAGTGGGCCCCTGCCCCAAGCAAGCCACTGTCTGTCAGCCATCTTTAGTGGGGGCCTTTTTTAGGCAGCAGTCAGTGGAGTGCTGCCCCTTCAGACCTGGAGCGTGAGGTAAGAGGCAAGTGCCAGCCTTCTCCCCAGCATTCTTCTGCTCACACGGCCTTGGGCCAGCTGGTGTGATGGGGGCCCCAGAGAACAGGCTGGGGGTGTGTCCTGCAGGGCTCCAGAGCCAAGGCCATGAATGACCATTGGCCCAGACCAGGCCTTGAGGCAGTGTTGAACCTCTACCACACACCACCACTGTGACCCTAAGGGTATGGCTCACAGTCTGGGCTACCAGACCGCCACTGTTTGGGTGGCCTGAGGAGCATTAAGACCTGTTGGGTCATGTGCACCCGGCTCCCTCAGTGATGACAGCTAGCAAGGGTCTGGGACCTGGCCCTGAGGGAGCCACCAAGGCAGAGCTGCCTCCTCTGTGAGGCGTGGGCACTGGTGGGAGGATCCAGACCAGCTCCTGGACAAACCCTCCATGGCAGGAGGACCACCACCCCTCCAAGGGACCCCTTTCTCTTAGGTGGGTCTGGATCTCAGAGGGTGAGCCTTGTGCCTTGGGACCTAGCCCTTTCTTGTCACCCAGAGAGTGACATTTGTTTGCTGGAGATTGATAGGAACATTGAGACCTGACTTTGACCTGTCCTCAAGAGCAAAGGATCGGACAGGGAGAAGTTTTCAATGAACAGCCACACCCCTCCATCAACTTACCTCTAAGAGGGCTTTGCTAAATGCTTTCAAGGTTGGGGATTACCCAGCATAAGCCACCCATTTCCTTGAATGTCTCAACAACAAATATTTCTCGGCTCCAAAGGCCAATGTTTTGCTGTTGCTTGGCCTCACTGTGCGTCGGGCACACATCCTGGCCTTTGGTTACCAATTATAGCGAGCCAGCCAGGAGGTCTGTGCCCATGGTGTGTTGATCTCGATCAGGGGCGTCCCCATTGACAGTTCCCAGCACATGCCATAGTACATTTGGCACCAGGATACTGGCAGAGATTCTCCATGATATGCACTGGCTGCCCTACAGCACGAGGCTGCTTGTCTTGGAGACATGTCCAGAGCAACGGTATAGAGTTCATGTCATTTGGGGGTAAGTCGTTCCAGCTTGCACAGGCTGGGAAATAGGTCTACTCCAACTTGGCTGCTCCCCTTAGCGGATGTGAGCCCCTCTGAGTCCATTCCCTCTTGAGAACTGGGGGCCTCCATGGGGGGGTGGAAATGGAAGTTGACAAAATGCCTTCTCTGGATTTCTGTCTTTGTGATTGGAGTGTTTATTTGTTCTTCATGTGTTTGTGTGTGTCAATGTGGTGTTAATCCCGGCAGTCTGTGCTTTGGTTTGTGGGATCCTGTTTGTGATTCGTACATTGTAGGTGTGTGAAACAGCACTTGCATTGAGTACTTGAGACGTCTTTGGTCAGTAACGGAGCTTGCATATAATCACACTAGGTATCATTCCCTCCTGCGTTGTGTTTCAGCTGTGGTGGAACATTGGTTGACTTATTCCCTTTCCAATGGGTAGGAATCTCCCCTTTGGTGCCTGGGAACTGCGATCCTGAGAGACCTTTTGGCATTGCATTTGTCTCTCTGCAATTGGATAACACTTGCTGTGATCAGGAGAGCTCTAATCCATCTTGTAGTCCGCTAAGGTACAAGCAAGTATTTTTTTTTTTTTTTTACATTGCATGGCCAGAATATTCTACAGATTATTGTGAAACATGGCATCAAATGAATCATTTTTATATCTCCAAAACCAGTCTATGTAAAATATTCAGTTAGAGAAAGTTTGCTCAGTGAAATACGTTTGGTTTTCATCATTGTGACCCTGAGAAAACGAGCATATTTCCAGGAGACATGTGGATGTTAATGAAGCAAATTGAACTTTTCCTAATTTCTTTGCTTTTTACTTTTTGACTCTTTCTGCTTCCCAGGTCAGTAGGCTTGACAACTGTGGTCGTGATTCCCTATCTTTTAATTTGCATGTTGTTTGTCGTTTTGTTGTTAAAATGAGGGAACGTACTTCAAAAACACTGAGGATGTTGTTCATCCTCACCCTTTGCTTTGATCCTCAGGACTGAGAGTTTCTTTTTTGCATGTACTTTTGCGTTTGTTTTGTGTGAAAGTGTTGTGGCTCTGGGAAACTCAAATGTGCTTCCCCAACGCACCCCTTTCAGGTGCATTCTCCAGATTTGGGCCACTTTTAGGGATAAGGCAATTGACATCAACTGCCGAGTTGATGTGTAAATGAGCTCTATTTCACTGAAAGGGAAGCACTTACCTATTCAATACTTCCTCCTCTTGAGAGAATTGGCCTCCATGGATTTCAGGTCCTGATGATCTGGCAAATAGCTAGTACTGAACTGATATCTGGTATGGAAGCTGCCTTAAGTTTCTTGCATTCTGAAGTATAAACCTTCTGTGGTCCCTAGGTTTCTTAGAGATCCAAAAAGACCTTATATCTGTTGCAAATTTGACAGCAAGGACCATAAGTTGAAATGATGACACTTGAAGTCTTTCTAAATGGCCTCTCTAGATTTGGGTAGCATGAAACTTCACCAAGTTAAGTGGCAAGCATTCCTTGACTCTCCGGGTCATTTCAAAGAGGATAGAGGATTGGAACATTGGATGCTGGGCACATCTAAGATTCCCTACCTTTGCCTACTTAGCAGAAGGTCTCAAAAGCATCCGTTTGCAATCAGAAATGCTGGTGTGACATCCACCTGACAATTGCTTGCTTCTTGGTTTTCACTAAGTGAAGGTGTTAAGGACTTGAGGATTGTAATCGAAATATGTAATTAAAGCTAAGAAACTCATGAAAAGGAACACATTTCAGCATGGAGTAGGAAGTTGGGATAAATGTGTTGAGCCAAACAGCAACATTTGATGCATCGTTGGGTTGAAACAAAACTCCGCTTCGGGAAATGGATACTGTTATTAAAAATACGTTTTTTTCAAGGCTGGATTGGGTTCCCTTCTGCCAAGAGAACACGTTTACTTGGAATGCTGCTTTCAATAACATGGTATGTGAACTGTCCTGCCTTTAAGGGATCTCTATTTGCTTTTAAGATCTCTTCTCACTTTGCAGAAGAAAGAAGAATTCTCTTCAAAGGACTGATGAGCTTATTGGGCCTGGTGTTTTGAAATAGTTTGTTAACTTTGGATTAGTTGCGGGGCCCTTAAGTCAACTCAAGGAGGACTATTTCAGTCGTATATCTGGTATGGAAATTACAGAGAAAACATTGTGAAATGGGGCAGAAGCTTCTGCAATTACAAAGGATGGATACATGTCACACCTGTCGATATTCTAGAAAGGGTATAAAGCTTCTTAATTGCAGGTATGCCTTGGGATAATCAGTCAGCCATGCTGACGGTTGCGAGAGCCACTTGATTAAGCTTCCTTCGCAACCCCTTGTCATCCGATCTTTAACCTTGCCTCTTTAAGTGTCTAACAGATAGTTAGGCTGAGGCTTTCCCAAAGTGCTTCAACTTCAAGAAGACTCTTACCAATGCAGTTTTGACAAACTGAGTAAACAGATGCATATGCTACTAACGTTTATGGATTTGCTTTGCAATAATGCTGATTTTGATCTGTGTTCTCCCGTTAAGGGTAGCTCTTCCCCTCAACTTCCTAACAACTTACAACAATTTCTTCCCTTCTGCTTCTGCGTGTCTGGATTACCTGCCAGAACGTCTCCCCCAGAGTGCCACCCTCACTCTGCATTTCAGGCTTATTCTCATGGATTCCTTATACAAGTTTATATAAGACTTGGATCAAGACTTGCAACGTGGCATTGCTTCCAACTCAGAATGCACTGTAGAGCTTTGCTTTCCTGCAAGAGGACATAGCTAGAGTGGTCGTCACCCCATTCCCTGAAAGACTTGGGAAAAGATGAACCAGGAATGGAGGTTGAAAGCAAGTCCCCTAAAACAGAGATCCGCTGCTGAGTTTATGATTAACCACTCTATCCAAATCAAACCGGCATATTCTCCTCAGGGTTGAAGAGGACCAAAGAAAAGGGGGAATTGTACCATAGCCAGCTGAATGCAGCCCTTCCCAAGCAGCCCTTGCTGTGCACTGTGACCCACTGGCCCGTTACCAGGCAATGGTTACTAGGAGACCACTAATGCCACTGTGACCACCCTGCTCAACCATTGGTGGGCAGTGTAGTGGGCCCCTGCCCCAAGCAAGCCACTGTCTGTCAGCCATCTTTAGTGGGGGCCTTTTTTAGGCAGCAGTCAGTGGAGTGCTGCCCCTTCAGACCTGGAGCGTGAGGTAAGAGGCAAGTGCCAGCCTTCTCCCCAGCATTCTTCTGCTCACACGGCCTTGGGCCAGCTGGTGTGATGGGGGCCCCAGAGAACAGGCTGGGGGTGTGTCCTGCAGGGCTCCAGAGCCAAGGCCATGAATGACCATTGTCCCAGACCAGGCCTTGAGGCAGTGTTGAACCTCTACCACACACCACCACTGTGACCCTAAGGGTATGGCTCACAGTCTGGGGTACCTGACCGCCACTGTTCGGGTGGCCTGAGGAGCATTAAGACCTGTTGGGTCATGTGCACCCGGCTCCCTCAGTGATGACAGCTAGCAAGGGTCTGGGACCTGGCCCTGAGGGAGCCACCAAGGCAGAGCTGCCTCCTCTGTGAGGCGTGGGCACTGGTGGGAGGATCCAGACCAGCTCCTGGACAAACCCTCCATGGCAGGAGGACCACCACCCCTCCCAGGGACCCCTTTCTCTTAGGTGGGTCTGGATCTCAGAGGGTGAGCCTTGTGCCTTGGGACCTTGCCCTTTCTTGTCACCCAGAGAGTGACATTTGTTTGCTGGAGATTGATAGGAACATTGAGACCTGACTTTGACCTGTCCTCAAGAGCAAAGGATCGGACAGGGAGAAGTTTTCAACGAACAGCCACACCCCTCCATCACCTTACCTCTAAGAGGGCTTTGCTAAATGCTTTCAAGGTTGGGGATTACCCAGCATAAGCCACCCATTTCCTTGAATGTCTCAACAACAAATATTTCTCGGCTCCAAAGGCCAATGTTTTGCTGTTGCTTGGCCTCACTGTGCGTCGGGCACACATCCTGGCCTTTGGTTACCAATTATAGCGAGCCAGCCAGGAGGTCTGTGCCCATGGTGTGTTGATCTCGATCAGGGGCGTCCCCATTGACAGTTCCCAGCACATTCCATAGTACATTTGGCACCAGGATACTGGCAGAGATTCTCCCTGATATGCACTGGCTGCCCTACAGCACGAGGCTGCTTGTCTTGGAGACATGTCCAGAGCAACGGTATAGAGTTCATGTCATTTGGGGGTAAGTCGTTCCAGCTTGCACAGGCTGGGAAATAGGTCTACTCCAACTTGGCTGCTCCCCTTAGCGGATGTGAGCCCCTCTGAGTCCATTCCCTCTTGAGAACTGGGGGCCTCCATGGGGGGGTGGAAGTGGAAGTTGACAAAATGCTTTCTCTGGCTTTCTGTCTTTGTGATTGGAGTGTTTATTTGTTCTTCATGTGTTTGTGTGTGTCAATGTGGTGTTAATCCCGGCAGTCTGTGCTTTGGTTTGTGGGATCCTGTTTGTGATTCGTACATTGTAGGTGTGTGAAACAGCACTTGCATTGAGTACTTGAGACGTCTTTGGTCAGTAACGGAGCTTGCATATAATCACACTAGGTATCATTCCCTCCTGCGTTGTGTTTCAGCTGTGGTGGAACATTGGTTGACTTATTCCCTTTCCAATGGGTAGGAATCTCCCCTTTGGTGCCTGGGAACTGCGATCCTGAGAGACCTTTTGGCATTGCATTTGTCTCTCTGCAATTGGATAACACTTGCTGTGATCAGGAGAGCTCTAATTCATCTTGTAGTCCGCTAAGGTACAAGCAAGTATTTTTTTTTTTTTTTACATTGCATGGCCAGAATATTCTACAGATTATTGTGAAACATGGCATCAAATGAATCATTTTTATATCTCCAAAACCAGTCTATGTAAAATATTCAGTTAGAGAAAGTTTGCTCAGTGAAATACGTTTGGTTTTCATCATTGTGACCCTGAGAAAACGAGCATATTTCCAGGAGACATGTGGATGTTAATGAAGCAAATTGAACTTTTCCTAATTTCTTTGCTTTTTACTTTTTGACTCTTTCTGCTTCCCAGGTCAGTAGGCTTGACAACTGTGGTCGTGATTCCCTATCTTTCAATTTGCATGTTGTTTGTCGTTTTGTTGTTAAAATGAGGGAACGTAATTCGAAAACACTGAGGATGTTGTTCATCCTCACCCTTTGCTTTGATCCTCAGGACTGAGAGTTTCTTTTTTGCATGTACTTTTGCGTTTGTTTTGTGTGAAAGTGTTGTGGCTCTGGGAAACTCAAATGTGCTTCCCCAACGCACCCCTTTCAGGTGCATTCTCCAGATTTGGGCCACTTTTAGGGATAAGGCAATTGACATCAACTGCCGAGTTGATGTGTAAATGAGCTCTATTTCACTGAAAGGGAAGCACTTACCTATTCAATACTTCCTCCTCTTGAGAGAATTGGCCTCCATGGATTTCAGGTCCTGATGATCTGGCAAATAGCTAGTACTGAACTGATATCTGGTATGGAAGCTGCCTTAAGTTTCTTGCATTCTGAAGTATAAACCTTCTGTGGTCCCTAGGTTTCTTAGAGATCCAAAAAGACCTTATATCTGTTGCAAATTTGACAGCAAGGACCATAAGTTGAAATGATGACACTTGAAGTCTTTCTAAATGGCCTCTCTAGATTTGGGTAGCATGAAACTTCACCAAGTTAAGTGGCAAGCATTCCTTGACTCTCCGGGTCATTTCAAAGAGGATAGAGGATTGGAACATTGGATGCTGGGCACATCTAAGATTCCCTACCTTTGCCTACTTAGCAGAAGGTCTCAAAAGCATCCGTTTGCAATCAGAAATGCTGGTGTGACATCCAGCTGACAATTGCTTGCTTCTTGGTTTTCACTAAGTGAAGGTGTTAAGGACTTGAGGATTGTAATCGAAATATGTAATTAAAGCTAAGAAACTCATGAAAAGGAGCACATTTCAGCATGGAGTAGGAAGTTGGGATAAATGTGTTGAGCCAAACAGCAACATTTGATGCATCGTTGGGTTGAAACAAAACTCCGCTTCGGGAAATGGATACTGTTATTAAAAATACGTTTTTTTCAAGGCTGGATTGGGTTCCCTTCTGCCAAGAGAACACGTTTACTTGGAATGCTGCTTTCAATAACATGGTATGTGAACTGTCCTGCCTTTAAGGGATCTCTATTTGCTTTTAAGATCTCTTCTCACTTTGCAGAAGAAAGAAGAATTCTCTTCAAAGGACTGATGAGCTTATTGGGCCTGGTGTTTTGAAATAGTTTGTTAACTTTGGATTAGTTGCGGGGCCCTTAAGGCAACTCAAGGAGGACTATTTCAGTCGTATATCTGGTATGGAAATTACAGAGAAAACATTGTGAAATGGGGCAGAAGCTTCTGCAATTACAAAGGATGGATACATGTCACACCTGTCGATATTCTAGAAAGGGTATAAAGCTTCTTAATTGCAGGTATGCCTTGGGATAATCAGTCAGCCATGCTGACGGTTGCGAGAGCCACTTGATTAAGCTTCCTTCGCAACCCCTTGTCATCCGATCTTTAACCTTGCCTCTTTAAGTGTCTAACAGATAGTTAGGCTGAGGCTTTCCCAAAGTGCTTCAACTTCAAGAAGACTCTTACCAATGCAGTTTTGACAAACTGAGTAAACAGATGCATATGCTACTAACGTTTATGGATTTGCTTTGCAATAATGCTGATTTTGATCTGTGTTCTCCCGTTAAGGGAAGCTCTTCCCCTCAACTTCCTAACAACTTACAACAATTTCTTCCCTTCTGCTTCTGCGTGTCTGGATTACCTGCCAGAACGTCTCCCCCAGAGTGCCACCCTCACTCTGCATTTCAGGCTTATTCTCATGGATTCCTTATACAAGTTTATATAAGACTTGGATCAAGACTTGCAACGTGGCATTGCTTCCAACTCAGAATGCACTGTAGAGCTTTGCTTTCCTGCAAGAGGACATAGCTAGAGTGGTCGTCACCCCATTCCCTGAAAGACTTGGGAAAAGATGAACCAGGAATGGAGGTTGAAAGCAAGTCCCCTAAAACAGAGATCCGCTGCTGAGTTTATGATTAACCACTCTATCCAAATCAAACCGGCATATTCTCCTCAGGGTTGAAGAGGACCAAAGAAAAGGGGGAATTGTACCATAGCCAGCTGAATGCAGCCCTTCCCAAGCAGCCCTTGCTGTGCACTGTGACCCACTGCCCCGTTACCAGGCAATGGTTACTAGGAGACCACTAATGCCACTGTGACCACCCTGCTCAACCATTGGTGGGCAGTGTAGTGGGCCCCTGCCCCAAGCAAGCCACTGTCTGTCAGCCATCTTTAGTGGGGGCCTTTTTTAGGCAGCAGTCAGTGGAGTGCTGCCCCTTCAGACCTGGAGCGTGAGGTAAGAGGCAAGTGCCAGCCTTCTCCCCAGCATTCTTCTGCTCACACGGCCTTGGGCCAGCTGGTGTGATGGGGGCCCCAGAGAACAGGCTGGGGGTGTGTCCTGCAGGGCTCCAGAGCCAAGGCCATGAATGACCATTGTCCCAGACCAGGCCTTGAGGCAGTGTTGAACCTCTACCACACACCACCACTGTGACCCTAAGGGTATGGCTCACAGTCTGGGGTACCTGACCGCCACTGTTCGGGTGGCCTGAGGAGCATTAAGACCTGTTGGGTCATGTGCACCCGGCTCCCTCAGTGATGACAGCTAGCAAGGGTCTGGGACCTGGCCCTGAGGGAGCCACCAAGGCAGAGCTGCCTCCTCTGTGAGGCGTGGGCACTGGTGGGAGGATCCAGACCAGCTCCTGGACAAACCCTCCATGGCAGGAGGACCACCACCCCTCCCAGGGACCCCTTTCTCTTAGGTGGGTCTGGATCTCAGAGGGTGAGCCTTGTGCCTTGGGACCTTGCCCTTTCTTGTCACCCAGAGAGTGACATTTGTTTGCTGGAGATTGATAGGAACATTGAGACCTGACTTTGACCTGTCCTCAAGAGCAAAGGATCGGACAGGGAGAAGTTTTCAACGAACAGCCACACCCCTCCATCACCTTACCTCTAAGAGGGCTTTGCTAAATGCTTTCAAGGTTGGGGATTACCCAGCATAAGCCACCCATTTCCTTGAATGTCTCAACAACAAATATTTCTCGGCTCCAAAGGCCAATGTTTTGCTGTTGCTTGGCCTCACTGTGCGTCGGGCACACATCCTGGCCTTTGGTTACCAATTATAGCGAGCCAGCCAGGAGGTCTGTGCCCATGGTGTGTTGATCTCGATCAGGGGCGTCCCCATTGACAGTTCCCAGCACATTCCATAGTACATTTGGCACCAGGATACTGGCAGAGATTCTCCCTGATATGCACTGGCTGCCCTACAGCACGAGGCTGCTTGTCTTGGAGACATGTCCAGAGCAACGGTATAGAGTTCATGTCATTTGGGGGTAAGTCGTTCCAGCTTGCACAGGCTGGGAAATAGGTCTACTCCAACTTGGCTGCTCCCCTTAGCGGATGTGAGCCCCTCTGAGTCCATTCCCTCTTGAGAACTGGGGGCCTCCATGGGGGGGTGGAAGTGGAAGTTGACAAAATGCTTTCTCTGGCTTTCTGTCTTTGTGATTGGAGTGTTTATTTGTTCTTCATGTGTTTGTGTGTGTCAATGTGGTGTTAATCCCGGCAGTCTGTGCTTTGGTTTGTGGGATCCTGTTTGTGATTCGTACATTGTAGGTGTGTGAAACAGCACTTGCATTGAGTACTTGAGACGTCTTTGGTCAGTAACGGAGCTTGCATATAATCACACTAGGTATCATTCCCTCCTGCGTTGTGTTTCAGCTGTGGTGGAACATTGGTTGACTTATTCCCTTTCCAATGGGTAGGAATCTCCCCTTTGGTGCCTGGGAACTGCGATCCTGAGAGACCTTTTGGCATTGCATTTGTCTCTCTGCAATTGGATAACACTTGCTGTGATCAGGAGAGCTGTAATCCATCTTGTAGTCCGCTAAGGTACAAGCAAGTATTTTTTTTTTTTTTTTTACATTGCATGGCCAGAATATTCTACAGATTATTGTGAAACATGGCATCAAATGAATCATTTTTATATCTCCAAAACCAGTCTATGTAAAATATTCAGTTAGAGAAAGTTTGCTCAGTGAAATACGTTTGGTTTTCATCATTGTGACCCTGAGAAAACGAGCATATTTCCAGGAGACATGTGGATGTTAATGAAGCAAATTGAACTTTTCCTAATTTCTTTGCTTTTTACTTTTTGACTCTTTCTGCTTCCCAGGTCAGTAGGCTTGACAACTGTGGTTGTGATTCCCTATCTTTCAATTTGCATGTTGTTTGTCGTTTTGTTGTTAAAATGAGGGAACGTAATTCGAAAACACTGAGGATGTTGTTCATCCTCACCCTTTGCTTTGATCCTCAGGACTGAGAGTTTCTTTTTTGCATGTACTTTTGCGTTTGTTTTGTGTGAAAGTGTTGTGGCTCTGGGAAACTCAAATGTGCTTCCCCAACGCACCCCTTTCAGGTGCATTCTCCAGATTTGGGCCACTTTTAGGGATAAGGCAATTGACATCAACTGCCGAGTTGATGTGTAAATGAGCTCTATTTCACTGAAAGGGAAGCACTTACCTATTCAATACTTCCTCCTCTGGAGAGAATTGGCCTCCATGGATTTCAGGTCCTGATGATCTGGCAAATAGCTAGTACTGAACTGATATCTGGTATGGAAGCTGCCTTAAGTTTCTTGCATTCTGAAGTATAAACCTTCTGTGGTCCCTAGGTTTCTTAGAGATCCAAAAAGACCTTATATCTATTGCAAATTTGACAGCAAGGACCATAAGTTGAAATGATGACACTTGAAGTCTTTCTAAATGGCCTCTCTAGATTTGGGTAGCGTGAAACTTCACCAAGTTAAGTGGCAAGCATTCCTTGACTCTCCGGGTCATTTCAAAGAGGATAGAGGATTGGGACATTGGATGCTGGGCACATCTAAGATTCCCTACCTTTGCCTACTTAGCAGAAGGTCTCAAAAGCATCCGTTTGCAATCAGAAATGCTGGTGTGACATCCAGCTGACAATTGCTTGCTTCTTGGTTTTCACTAAGTGAAGGTGTTAAGGACTTGAGGATTGTAATCGAAATATGTAATTAAAGCTAAGAAACTCATGAAAAGGAACACATTTCAGCATGGAGTAGGAAGTTGGGATAAATGTGTTGAGCCAAACAGCAACATTTGATGCATCATTGGGTTGAAACAAAACTCCGCTTCGGGAAATGGATACTGTTATTAAAAATACGTTTTTTTCAAGGCTGGATTGGGTTCCCTTCTGCCAAGAGAACACGTTTACTTGGAATGCTGCTTTCAATAACATGGTATGTGAACTGTCCTGCCTTTAAGGGATCTCTATTTGCTTTTAAGATCTCTTCTCACTTTGCAGAAGAAAGAAGAATTCTCTTCAAAGGACTGATGAGCTTATTGGGCCTGGTGTTTTGAAATAGTTTGTTAACTTTGGATTAGTTGCGGGGCCCTTAAGGCAACTCAAGGAGGACTATTTCAGTCGTATATCTGGTATGGAAATTACAGAGAAAACATTGTGAAATGGGGCAGAAGCTTCTGCAATTACAAAGGATGGATACATGTCACACCTGTCGATATTCTAGAAAGGGTATAAAGCTTCTTAATTGCAGGTATGCCTTGGGATAATCAGTCAGCCATGCTGACGGTTGCGAGAGCCACTTGATTAAGCTTCCTTCGCAACCCCTTGTCATCCGATCTTTAACCTTGCCTCTTTAAGTGTCTAACAGATAGTTAGGCTGAGGCTTTCCCAAAGTGCTTCAACTTCAAGAAGACTCTTACCAATGCAGTTTTGACAAACTGAGTAAACAGATGCATATGCTACTAACGTTTATGGATTTGCTTTGCAATAATGCTGATTTTGATCTATGTTCTCCCGTTAAGGGAAGCTCTTCCCCTCAACTTCCTAACAACTTACAACAATTTCTTCCCTTCTGCTTCTGCGTGTCTGGATTACCTGCCAGAACGTCTCCCCCAGAGTGCCACCCTCACTCTGCATTTCAGGCTTATTCTCATGGATTCCTTATACAAGTTTATATAAGACTTGGATCAAGACTTGCAACGTGGCATTGCTTCCAACTCAGAATGCACTGTAGAGCTTTGCTTTCCTGCAAGAGGACATAGCTAGAGTGGTAGTCACCCCATTCCCTGAAAGACTTGGGAAAAGATGAACCAGGAATGGAGGTTGAAAGCAAGTCCCCTAAAACAGAGATCCGCTGCTGAGTTTATGATTAACCACACTATCCAAATCAAACCCGCATATTCTCCTCAGGGTTGAAGAGGACCAAAGAAAAGGGGGAGTTGTACCATAGCCAGCTGAATGCAGCCCTTCCCAAGCAGCCCTTGCTGTGCACTGTGACCCACTGCCCCGTTACCAGGCAATGGTTACTAGGAGACCACTAATGCCACTGTGACCACCCTGCTCAACCATTGGTGGGCAGTGTAGTGGGCCCCTGCCCCAAGCAAGCCACTGTCTGTCAGCCATCTTTAGTGGGGGCCTTTTTTAGGCAGCAGTCAGTGGAGTGCTGCCCCTTCAGACCTGGAGCGTGAGGTAAGAGGCAAGTGCCAGCCTTCTCCCCAGCATTCTTCTGCTCACACGGCCTTGGGCCAGCTGGTGTGATGGGGGCCCCAGAGAACAGGCTGGGGGTGTGTCCTGCAGGGCTCCAGAGCCAAGGCCATGAATGACCATTGGCCCAGACCAGGCCTTGAGGCAGTGTTGAACCTCTACCACACACCACCAATGTGACCCTAAGGGTATGGCTCACAGTCTGGGGTACCTGACCGCCACTGTTCGGGTGGCCTGAGGAGCATTAAGACCTGTTGGGTCATGTGCACCCGGCTCCCTCAGTGATGACAGCTAGCAAGGGTCTGGGACCTGGCCCTGAGGGAGCCACCAAGGCAGAGCTGCCTCCTCTGTGAGGCGTGGGCACTGGTGGGAGGATCCAGACCAGCTCCTGGACAAACCCTCCATGGCAGGAGGACCACCACCCCTCCCAGGGACCCCTTTCTCTTAGGTGGGTCTGGATCTCAGAGGGTGAGCCTTGTGCCTTGGGACCTTGCCCTTTCTTGTCACCCAGAGAGTGACATTTGTTTGCTGGAGATTGATAGGAACATTGAGACCTGACTTTGACCTGTCCTCAAGAGCAAAGGATCGGACAGGGAGAAGTTTTCAACGAACAGCCACACCCCTCCATCACCTTACCTCTAAGAGGGCTTTGCTAAATGCTTTCAAGGTTGGGGATTACCCAGCATAAGCCACCCATTTCCTTGAATGTCTCAACAACAAATATTTCTCGGCTCCAAAGGCCAATGTTTTGCTGTTGCTTGGCCTCACTGTGCGTCGGGCACACATCCTGGCCTTTGGTTACCAATTATAGCGAGCCAGCCAGGAGGTCTGTGCCCATGGTGTGTTGATCTCGATCAGGGGCGTCCCCATTGACAGTTCCCAGCACATGCCATAGTACATTTGGCACCAGGATACTGGCAGAGATTCTCCCTGATATGCACTGGCTGCCCTACAGCACGAGGCTGCTTGTCTTGGAGACATGTCCAGAGCAACGGTATAGAGTTCATGTCATTTGGGGGTAAGTCGTTCCAGCTTGCACAGGCTGGGAAATAGGTCTACTCCAACTTGGCTGCTCCCCTTAGCGGATGTGAGCCCCTCTGAGTCCATTCCCTCTTGAGAACTGGGGGCCTCCATGGGGGGGTGGAAGTGGAAGTTGACAAAATGCCTTCTCTGGATTTCTGTCTTTGTGATTGGAGTGTTTATTTGTTCTTCATGTGTTTGTGTGTGTCAATGTGGTGTTAATCCCGGCAGTCTGTGCTTTGGTTTGTGGGATCCTGTTTGTGATTCGTACATTGTAGGTGTGTGAAACAGCACTTGCATTGAGTACTTGAGACGTCTTTGGTCAGTAACGGAGCTTGCATATAATCACACTAGGTATCATTCCCTCCTGCGTTGTGTTTCAGCTGTGGTGGAACATTGGTTGACTTATTCCCTTTCCAATGGGTAGGAATCTCCCCTTTGGTGCCTGGGAACTGCGATCCTGAGAGACCTTTTGGCATTGCATTTGTCTCTCTGCAATTGGATAACACTTGCTGTGATCAGGAGAGCTCTAATCCATCTTGTAGTCCGCTAAGGTACAAGCAAGTATTTTTTTTTTTTTTTTACATTGCATGGCCAGAATATTCTACAGATTATTGTGAAACATGGCATCAAATGAATCATTTTTATATCTCCAAAACCAGTCTATGTAAAATATTCAGTTAGAGAAAGTTTGCTCAGTGAAATACGTTTGGTTTTCATCATTGTGACCCTGAGAAAACGAGCATATTTCCAGGAGACATGTGGATGTTAATGAAGCAAATTGAACTTTTCCTAATTTCTTTGCTTTTTACTTTTTGACTCTTTCTGCTTCCCAGGTCAGTAGGCTTGACAACTGTGGTCGTGATTCCCTATCTTTCAATTTGCATGTTGTTTGTCGTTTTGTTGTTAAAATGAGGGAACGTAATTCGAAAACACTGAGGATGTTGTTCATCCTCACCCTTTGCTTTGATCCTCAGGACTGAGAGTTTCTTTTTTGCATGTACTTTTGCGTTTGTTTTGTGTGAAAGTGTTGTGGCTCTGGGAAACTCAAATGTGCTTCCCCAACGCACCCCTTTCAGGTGCATTCTCCAGATTTGGGCCACTTTTAGGGATAAGGCAATTGACATCAACTGCCGAGTTGATGTGTAAATGAGCTCTATTTCACTGAAAGGGAAGCACTTACCTATTCAATACTTCCTCCTCTTGAGAGAATTGGCCTCCATGGATTTCAGGTCCTGATGATCTGGCAAATAGCTCGTACTGAGCTGATATCTGGTATGGAAGCTGCCTTAAGCTTCTTGCATTCTGAAGTATAAACCTTCTGTGGTCCCTAGGTTTCTTAGAGATCCAAAAAGACCTTATATCTGTTGCAAATTTGACAGCAAGGACCATAAGTTGAAATGATGACACTTGAAGTCTTTCTAAATGGCCTCTCTAGATTTGGGTAGCATGAAACTTCACCAAGTTAAGTGGCAAGCATTCCTTGACTCTCCGGGTCATTTCAAAGAGGATAGAGGATTGGAACATTGGATGCTGGGCACATCTAAGATTCCCTACCTTTGCCTACTTAGCAGAAGGTCTCAAAAGCATCCGTTTGCAATCAGAAATGCTGGTGTGACATCCAGCTGACAATTGCTTGCTTCTTGGTTTTCACTAAGTGAAGGTGTTAAGGACTTGAGGATTGTAATCGAAATATGTAATTAAAGCTAAGAAACTCATGAAAAGGAGCACATTTCAGCATGGAGTAGGAAGTTGGGATAAATGTGTTGAGCCAAACAGCAACATTTGATGCATCATTGGGTTGAAACAAAACTCCGCTTCGGGAAATGGATACTGTTATTAAAAATACGTTTTTTTCAAGGCTGGATTGGGTTCCCTTCTGCCAAGAGAACACGTTTACTTGGAACGCTGCTTTCAATAACATGGTATGTGAACTGTCCTGCCTTTAAGGGATCTCTATTTGCTTTTAAGATCTCTTCTCACTTTGCAGAAGAAAGAAGAATTCTCTTCAAAGGACTGATGAGCTTATTGGGCCTGGTGTTTTGAAATAGTTTGTTAACTTTGGATTAGTTGCGGGGCCCTTAAGGCAACTCAAGGAGGACTATTTCAGTCGTATATCTGGTATGGAAATTACAGAGAAAACATTGTGAAATGGGGCAGAAGCTTCTGCAATTACAAAGGATGGATACATGTCACACCTGTCGATATTCTAGAAAGGGTATAAAGCTTCTTAATTGCAGGTATGCCTTGGGATAATCAGTCAGCCATGCTGACGGTTGCGAGAGCCACTTGATTAAGCTTCCTTCGCAACCCCTTGTCATCCGATCTTTAACCTTGCCTCTTTAAGTGTCTAACAGATAGTTAGGCTGAGGCTTTCCCAAAGTGCTTCAACTTCAAGAAGACTCTTACCAATGCAGTTTTGACAAACTGAGTAAACAGATGCATATGCTACTAACGTTTATGGATTTGCTTTGCAATAATGCTGATTTTGATCTATGTTCTCCCGTTAAGGGAAGCTCTTCCCCTCAACTTCCTAACAACTTACAACAATTTCTTCCCTTCTGCTTCTGCGTGTCTGGATTACCTGCCAGAACGTCTCCCCCAGAGTGCCACCCTCACTCTGCATTTCAGGCTTATTCTCATGGATTCCTTATACAAGTTTATATAAGACTTGGATCAAGACTTGCAACGTGGCATTGCTTCCAACTCAGAATGCACTGTAGAGCTTTGCTTTCCTGCAAGAGGACATAGCTAGAGTGGTAGTCACCCCATTCCCTGAAAGACTTGGGAAAAGATGAACCAGGAATGGAGGTTGAAAGCAAGTCCCCTAAAACAGAGATCCGCTGCTGAGTTTATGATTAACCACACTATCCAAATCAAACCCGCATATTCTCCTCAGGGTTGAAGAGGACCAAAGAAAAGGGGGAGTTGTACCATAGCCAGCTGAATGCAGCCCTTCCCAAGCAGCCCTTGCTGTGCACTGTGACCCACTGCCCCGTTACCAGGCAATGGTTACTAGGAGACCACTAATGCCACTGTGACCACCCTGCTCAACCATTGGTGGGCAGTGTAGTGGGCCCCTGCCCCAAGCAAGCCACTGTCTGTCAGCCATCTTTAGTGGGGGCCTTTTTTAGGCAGCAGTCAGTGGAGTGCTGCCCCTTCAGACCTGGAGCGTGAGGTAAGAGGCAAGTGCCAGCCTTCTCCCCAGCATTCTTCTGCTCACACGGCCTTGGGCCAGCTGGTGTGATGGGGGCCCCAGAGAACAGGCTGGGGGTGTGTCCTGCAGGGCTCCAGAGCCAAGGCCATGAATGACCATTGGCCCAGACCAGGCCTTGAGGCAGTGTTGAACCTCTACCACACACCACCAATGTGACCCTAAGGGTATGGCTCACAGTCTGGGGTACCTGACCGCCACTGTTCGGGTGGCCTGAGGAGCATTAAGACCTGTTGGGTCATGTGCACCCGGCTCCCTCAGTGATGACAGCTAGCAAGGGTCTGGGACCTGGCCCTGAGGGAGCCACCAAGGCAGAGCTGCCTCCTCTGTGAGGCGTGGGCACTGGTGGGAGGATCCAGACCAGCTCCTGGACAAACCCTCCATGGCAGGAGGACCACCACCCCTCCCAGGGACCCCTTTCTCTTAGGTGGGTCTGGGTCTCAGAGGGTGAGCCTTGTGCCTTGGGACCTTGCCCTTTCTTGTCACCCAGAGAGTGACATTTGTTTGCTGGAGATTGATAGGAACATTGAGACCTGACTTTGACCTGTCCTCAAGAGCAAAGGATCGGACAGGGAGAAGTTTTCAACGAACAGCCACACCCCTCCATCACCTTACCTCTAAGAGGGCTTTGCTAAATGCTTTCAAGGTTGGGGATTACCCAGCATAAGCCACCCATTTCCTTGAATGTCTCAACAACAAATATTTCTCGGCTCCAAAGGCCAATGTTTTGCTGTTGCTTGGCCTCACTGTGCGTCGGGCACACATCCTGGCCTTTGGTTACCAATTATAGCGAGCCAGCCAGGAGGTCTGTGCCCATGGTGTGTTGATCTCGATCAGGGGCGTCCCCATTGACAGTTCCCAGCACATGCCATAGTACATTTGGCACCAGGATACTGGCAGAGATTCTCCCTGATATGCACTGGCTGCCCTACAGCACGAGGCTGCTTGTCTTGGAGACATGTCCAGAGCAACGGTATAGAGTTCATGTCATTTGGGGGTAAGTCGTTCCAGCTTGCACAGGCTGGGAAATAGGTCTACTCCAACTTGGCTGCTCCCCTTAGCGGATGTGAGCCCCTCTGAGTCCATTCCCTCTTGAGAACTGGGGGCCTCCATGGGGGGGTGGAAGTGGAAGTTGACAAAATGCCTTCTCTGGATTTCTGTCTTTGTGATTGGAGTGTTTATTTGTTCTTCATGTGTTTGTGTGTGTCAATGTGGTGTTAATCCCGGCAGTCTGTGCTTTGGTTTGTGGGATCCTGTTTGTGATTCGTACATTGTAGGTGTGTGAAACAGCACTTGCATTGAGTACTTGAGACGTCTTTGGTCAGTAACGGAGCTTGCATATAATCACACTAGGTATCATTCCCTCCTGCGTTGTGTTTCAGCTGTGGTGGAACATTGGTTGACTTATTCCCTTTCCAATGGGTAGGAATCTCCCCTTTGGTGCCTGGGAACTGCGATCCTGAGAGACCTTTTGGCATTGCATTTGTCTCTCTGCAATTGGATAACACTTGCTGTGATCAGGAGAGCTCTAATCCATCTTGTAGTCCGCTAAGGTACAAGCAAGTATTTTTTTTTTTTTTTTACATTGCATGGCCAGAATATTCTACAGATTATTGTGAAACATGGCATCAAATGAATCATTTTTATATCTCCAAAACCAGTCTATGTAAAATATTCAGTTAGAGAAAGTTTGCTCAGTGAAATACGTTTGGTTTTCATCATTGTGACCCTGAGAAAACGAGCATATTTCCAGGAGACATGTGGATGTTAATGAAGCAAATTGAACTTTTCCTAATTTCTTTGCTTTTTACTTTTTGACTCTTTCTGCTTCCCAGGTCAGTAGGCTTGACAACTGTGGTCGTGATTCCCTATCTTTCAATTTGCATGTTGTTTGTCGTTTTGTTGTTAAAATGAGGGAACGTAATTCGAAAACACTGAGGATGTTGTTCATCCTCACCCTTTGCTTTGATCCTCAGGACTGAGAGTTTCTTTTTTGCATGTACTTTTGCGTTTGTTTTGTGTGAAAGTGTTGTGGCTCTGGGAAACTCAAATGTGCTTCCCCAACGCACCCCTTTCAGGTGCATTCTCCAGATTTGGGCCACTTTTAGGGATAAGGCAATTGACATCAACTGCCGAGTTGATGTGTAAATGAGCTCTATTTCACTGAAAGGGAAGCACTTACCTATTCAATACTTCCTCCTCTTGAGAGAATTGGCCTCCATGGATTTCAGGTCCTGATGATCTGGCAAATAGCTCGTACTGAGCTGATATCTGGTATGGAAGCTGCCTTAAGCTTCTTGCATTCTGAAGTATAAACCTTCTGTGGTCCCTAGGTTTCTTAGAGATCCAAAAAGACCTTATATCTGTTGCAAATTTGACAGCAAGGACCATAAGTTGAAATGATGACACTTGAAGTCTTTCTAAATGGCCTCTCTAGATTTGGGTAGCATGAAACTTCACCAAGTTAAGTGGCAAGCATTCCTTGACTCTCCGGGTCATTTCAAAGAGGATAGAGGATTGGAACATTGGATGCTGGGCACATCTAAGATTCCCTACCTTTGCCTACTTAGCAGAAGGTCTCAAAAGCATCCGTTTGCAATCAGAAATGCTGGTGTGACATCCAGCTGACAATTGCTTGCTTCTTGGTTTTCACTAAGTGAAGGTGTTAAGGACTTGAGGATTGTAATCGAAATATGTAATTAAAGCTAAGAAACTCATGAAAAGGAGCACATTTCAGCATGGAGTAGGAAGTTGGGATAAATGTGTTGAGCCAAACAGCAACATTTGATGCATCATTGGGTTGAAACAAAACTCCGCTTCGGGAAATGGATACTGTTATTAAAAATACGTTTTTTTCAAGGCTGGATTGGGTTCCCTTCTGCCAAGAGAACACGTTTACTTGGAACGCTGCTTTCAATAACATGGTATGTGAACTGTCCTGCCTTTAAGGGATCTCTATTTGCTTTTAAGATCTCTTCTCACTTTGCAGAAGAAAGAAGAATTCTCTTCAAAGGACTGATGAGCTTATTGGGCCTGGTGTTTTGAAATAGTTTGTTAACTTTGGATTAGTTGCGGGGCCCTTAAGGCAACTCAAGGAGGACTATTTCAGTCGTATATCTGGTATGGAAATTACAGAGAAAACATTGTGAAATGGGGCAGAAGCTTCTGCAATTACAAAGGATGGATACATGTCACACCTGTCGATATTCTAGAAAGGGTATAAAGCTTCTTAATTGCAGGTATGCCTTGGGATAATCAGTCAGCCATGCTGACGGTTGCGAGAGCCACTTGATTAAGCTTCCTTCGCAACCCCTTGTCATCCGATCTTTAACCTTGCCTCTTTAAGTGTCTAACAGATAGTTAGGCTGAGGCTTTCCCAAAGTGCTTCAACTTCAAGAAGACTCTTACCAATGCAGTTTTGACAAACTGAGTAAACAGATGCATATGCTACTAACGTTTATGGATTTGCTTTGCAATAATGCTGATTTTGATCTATGTTCTCCCGTTAAGGGAAGCTCTTCCCCTCAACTTCCTAACAACTTACAACAATTTCTTCCCTTCTGCTTCTGCGTGTCTGGATTACCTGCCAGAACGTCTCCCCCAGAGTGCCACCCTCACTCTGCATTTCAGGCTTATTCTCATGGATTCCTTATACAAGTTTATATAAGACTTGGATCAAGACTTGCAACGTGGCATTGCTTCCAACTCAGAATGCACTGTAGAGCTTTGCTTTCCTGCAAGAGGACATAGCTAGAGTGGTCGTCACCCCATTCCCTGAAAGACTTGGGAAAAGATGAACCAGGAATGGAGGTTGAAAGCAAGTCCCCTAAAACAGAGATCCGCTGCTGAGTTTATGATTAACCACTCTATCCAAATCAAACCCGCATATTCTCCTCAGGGTTGAAGAGGACCAAAGAAAAGGGGGAGTTGTACCATAGCCAGCTGAATGCAGCCCTTCCCAAGCAGCCCTTGCTGTGCACTGTGACCCACTGCCCCGTTACCAGGCAATGGTTACTAGGAGACCACTAATGCCACTGTGACCACCCTGCTCAACCATTGGTGGGCAGTGTAGTGGGCCCCTGCCCCAAGCAAGCCACTGTCTGTCAGCCATCTTTAGTGGGGGCCTTTTTTAGGCAGCAGTCAGTGGAGTGCTGCCCCTTCAGACCTGGAGCGTGAGGTAAGAGGCAAGTGCCAGCCTTCTCCCCAGCATTCTTCTGCTCACACGGCCTTGGGCCAGCTGGTGTGATGGGGGCCCCAGAGAACAGGCTGGGGGTGTGTCCTGCAGGGCTCCAGAGCCAAGGCCATGAATGACCATTGGCCCAGACCAGGCCTTGAGGCAGTGTTGAACCTCTACCACACACCACCAATGTGACCCTAAGGGTATGGCTCACAGTCTGGGGTACCTGACCGCCACTGTTCGGGTGGCCTGAGGAGCATTAAGACCTGTTGGGTCATGTGCACCCGGCTCCCTCAGTGATGACAGCTAGCAAGGGTCTGGGACCTGGCCCTGAGGGAGCCACCAAGGCAGAGCTGCCTCCTCTGTGAGGCGTGGGCACTGGTGGGAGGATCCAGACCAGCTCCTGGACAAACCCTCCATGGCAGGAGGACCACCACCCCTCCCAGGGACCCCTTTCTCTTAGGTGGGTCTGGATCTCAGAGGGTGAGCCTTGTGCCTTGGGACCTTGCCCTTTCTTGTCACCCAGAGAGTGACATTTGTTTGCTGGAGATTGATAGGAACATTGAGACCTGACTTTGACCTGTCCTCAAGAGCAAAGGATCGGACAGGGAGAAGTTTTCAACGAACAGCCACACCCCTCCATCACCTTACCTCTAAGAGGGCTTTGCTAAATGCTTTCAAGGTTGGGGATTACCCAGCATAAGCCACCCATTTCCTTGAATGTCTCAACAACAAATATTTCTCGGCTCCAAAGGCCAATGTTTTGCTGTTGCTTGGCCTCACTGTGCGTCGGGCACACATCCTGGCCTTTGGTTACCAATTATAGCGAGCCAGCCAGGAGGTCTGTGCCCATGGTGTGTTGATCTCGATCAGGGGCGTCCCCATTGACAGTTCCCAGCACATGCCATAGTACATTTGGCACCAGGATACTGGCAGAGATTCTCCCTGATATGCACTGGCTGCCCTACAGCACGAGGCTGCTTGTCTTGGAGACATGTCCAGAGCAACGGTATAGAGTTCATGTCATTTGGGGGTAAGTCGTTCCAGCTTGCACAGGCTGGGAAATAGGTCTACTCCAACTTGGCTGCTCCCCTTAGCGGATGTGAGCCCCTCTGAGTCCATTCCCTCTTGAGAACTGGGGGCCTCCATGGGGGGGTGGAAGTGGAAGTTGACAAAATGCCTTCTCTGGATTTCTGTCTTTGTGATTGGAGTGTTTATTTGTTCTTCATGTGTTTGTGTGTGTCAATGTGGTGTTAATCCCGGCAGTCTGTGCTTTGGTTTGTGGGATCCTGTTTGTGATTCGTACATTGTAGGTGTGTGAAACAGCACTTGCATTGAGTACTTGAGACGTCTTTGGTCAGTAACGGAGCTTGCATATAATCACACTAGGTATCATTCCCTCCTGCGTTGTGTTTCAGCTGTGGTGGAACATTGGTTGACTTATTCCCTTTCCAATGGGTAGGAATCTCCCCTTTGGTGCCTGGGAACTGCGATCCTGAGAGACCTTTTGGCATTGCATTTGTCTCTCTGCAATTGGATAACACTTGCTGTGATCAGGAGAGCTCTAATCCATCTTGTAGTCCGCTAAGGTACAAGCAAGTATTTTTTTTTTTTTTTTACATTGCATGGCCAGAATATTCTACAGATTATTGTGAAACATGGCATCAAATGAATCATTTTTATATCTCCAAAACCAGTCTATGTAAAATATTCAGTTAGAGAAAGTTTGCTCAGTGAAATACGTTTGGTTTTCATCATTGTGACCCTGAGAAAACGAGCATATTTCCAGGAGACATGTGGATGTTAATGAAGCAAATTGAACTTTTCCTAATTTCTTTGCTTTTTACTTTTTGACTCTTTCTGCTTCCCAGGTCAGTAGGCTTGACAACTGTGGTCGTGATTCCCTATCTTTCAATTTGCATGTTGTTTGTCGTTTTGTTGTTAAAATGAGGGAACGTAATTCGAAAACACTGAGGATGTTGTTCATCCTCACCCTTTGCTTTGATCCTCAGGACTGAGAGTTTCTTTTTTGCATGTACTTTTGCGTTTGTTTTGTGTGAAAGTGTTGTGGCTCTGGGAAACTCAAATGTGCTTCCCCAACGCACCCCTTTCAGGTGCATTCTCCAGATTTGGGCCACTTTTAGGGATAAGGCAATTGACATCAACTGCCGAGTTGATGTGTAAATGAGCTCTATTTCACTGAAAGGGAAGCACTTACCTATTCAATACTTCCTCCTCTTGAGAGAATTGGCCTCCATGGATTTCAGGTCCTGATGATCTGGCAAATAGCTCGTACTGAGCTGATATCTGGTATGGAAGCTGCCTTAAGCTTCTTGCATTCTGAAGTATAAACCTTCTGTGGTCCCTAGGTTTCTTAGAGATCCAAAAAGACCTTATATCTGTTGCAAATTTGACAGCAAGGACCATAAGTTGAAATGATGACACTTGAAGTCTTTCTAAATGGCCTCTCTAGATTTGGGTAGCATGAAACTTCACCAAGTTAAGTGGCAAGCATTCCTTGACTCTCCGGGTCATTTCAAAGAGGATAGAGGATTGGAACATTGGATGCTGGGCACATCTAAGATTCCCTACCTTTGCCTACTTAGCAGAAGGTCTCAAAAGCATCCGTTTGCAATCAGAAATGCTGGTGTGACATCCAGCTGACAATTGCTTGCTTCTTGGTTTTCACTAAGTGAAGGTGTTAAGGACTTGAGGATTGTAATCGAAATATGTAATTAAAGCTAAGAAACTCATGAAAAGGAGCACATTTCAGCATGGAGTAGGAAGTTGGGATAAATGTGTTGAGCCAAACAGCAACATTTGATGCATCATTGGGTTGAAACAAAACTCCGCTTCGGGAAATGGATACTGTTATTAAAAATACGTTTTTTTCAAGGCTGGATTGGGTTCCCTTCTGCCAAGAGAACACGTTTACTTGGAACGCTGCTTTCAATAACATGGTATGTGAACTGTCCTGCCTTTAAGGGATCTCTATTTGCTTTTAAGATCTCTTCTCACTTTGCAGAAGAAAGAAGAATTCTCTTCAAAGGACTGATGAGCTTATTGGGCCTGGTGTTTTGAAATAGTTTGTTAACTTTGGATTAGTTGCGGGGCCCTTAAGGCAACTCAAGGAGGACTATTTCAGTCGTATATCTGGTATGGAAATTACAGAGAAAACATTGTGAAATGGGGCAGAAGCTTCTGCAATTACAAAGGATGGATACATGTCACACCTGTCGATATTCTAGAAAGGGTATAAAGCTTCTTAATTGCAGGTATGCCTTGGGATAATCAGTCAGCCATGCTGACGGTTGCGAGAGCCACTTGATTAAGCTTCCTTCGCAACCCCTTGTCATCCGATCTTTAACCTTGCCTCTTTAAGTGTCTAACAGATAGTTAGGCTGAGGCTTTCCCAAAATGCTTCAACTTCAAGAAGACTCTTACCAATGCAGTTTTGACAAACTGAGTAAACAGATGCATATGCTACTAACGTTTATGGATTTGCTTTGCAATAATGCTGATTTTGATCTGTGTTCTCCCGTTAAGGGAAGCTCTTCCCCTCAACTTCCTAACAACTTACAACAATTTCTTCCCTTCTGCTTCTGTGTGTCTGGATTCCCTGCCAGAACGTCTCCCCCAGAGTGCCACCCTCACGCTGCTTTTCAGGCTTATTCTCCTGGATTCCTTATACAAGTTTATATAAGACTTGGATCAAGACATGCAACGTGGCATTGCTTCCAACTCAGAATGCACTATAGGGCTTTGCTTTCGTGCAGCAGGATGTAGCTAGAGTGGTCGTCACCCCATTCCCTGAAAGACTTGGGAAAAGATGAACCAGGAATGGAGGTTGAAAGCAAGTCCCCTAAAACAGAGATCCGCTGCTTAGTTTATGATTAACCACTCTATCCAAATCATACCCACATATTCTCCTCAGGGTTGAAGAGGACCAAAGAAAAGGGGGAATTGTACCATAGCCAGCTGAATGCAGCTCTTCCCAGGCAGCCCTTGCTGTGCACTGTGACCCACTGCCCTGTTACCAGACAATGGTTACCAGGAGACCACTAATGCCACTGTGACCACCCTGCTCAGCCATTGGTGGGCAGTGTAGTGGGCCCCTGCCCCAAGCAAGCCACTGTCTGTCAGCCATCTTTAGTGGGGGCCCTTTTTTAGGCAGCAGTCAGTGGAGTGCTGCCCCTTCAGACCTGGAGCGTGAGGTAAGAGGCAAGTGCCAGCCTTCTCCCCAGCATTCTTCTGCTCACACGGCCTTGGGCCAGCTGGTGTGATGGGGGGCCCAGAGAACAGGCTGGGGGTGTGTCCTGCAGGGCTCCAGAGCCAAGGCCATGAATGCCCACTGGCCCCGACCAGGCCTTGAGGCAGTGTTGAACCTCTACCACACACCGCCACTGTGACCCTAAGGGTATGGCTCACAGTCTGGGGTACCTGACCGCCACTGTTTGGGTGGCCTGAGGAGCATTAAGACCTGTTGGGTCATATGCATACGGCTCCCTCAGTGATGACAGCTAGCAAGGGTCTGGGACCTGGCCCTGAGGGAGCCACCAAGGCAGAGCTGCCTCCTCTGTGAGGCATGGGCACTGGTGGGAGGACCCAGACCAGCTCCTGGACAAACCGTCCATGGCAGGAGGACCACCACCCCTCCCAGGGACCCCTTTCTCTTAGGTGGGTCTGGACCTCAGAGGGTGAGCCTTGTGCCTTGGGACCTTGCCCTTTCTTGTCACCCAGAGAGTGACATTTGTTTGCTGGAGATTGATAGGGACATTGAGACCTGACTATGACCTGTCCTCAAGAACAAAGGATCGGACAGGGAGAAGTTTTCAACGAACAGCCACACCCCTCCATCACCTTACCTCTAAGAGGGCTTTGCTAAAAGCTTTCAAGGTTGGGGATTACCCGGCATAAGCCACCCATTTCCTTGAATGTCTCAACAACAAATATTTCTCGGCTCCAAAGTCCAATGTTTTGCTGTTTCTTGGCCTCACTGTGCGTCGGGCACACATCCTGGCCTTTGGTTACCAATTATAGCGAGCCAGCCAGGAGGTGTGTGCCCATGGTGTGTTGATCTCGATCAGGGGCGTCGCCATTTAAAGTTCCCAGCACATGCCAGAGTACATTTGGCTCCAGGATACTGGCAGGGATTCTCCCTGATATGCAGTGGCTGCCCTACAGCACGAGGCTGCTTGTCTTGGAGACATGTCCAGAGCAACGGTATAGAGTTCATGTCATTTGGGGGTAAGTCGTTCCAGCTTGCACAGGCTGGGAAATAGGTCTACTCCAACTGGGCTGCTCCCCTAAGCGGATGGGAGCCCCTCTGAGTCCATTCCCTCTTGAGAACTGGGGGCCTCCATGTGGGAGTGGAATTGGAAGTTGACAAAATGCCTTCTCTGGCTTTCTGTCTTTGTGATTGGAGTGTTTATTTGTTCTTCATGTGTTTGTGTGTGTCAATGTGGTGTTAATCACGGCAGTCTGTGCTTTGGATTGTGGGATCCTGTTTGTGATTCGTACATTGTATGTGTGTGAAACAGCACTTGCATTGAGTACTTGAGACGTCTTTGGTCAGTAACGGAGCTTGCATATGATCACACTAGGTATCGTTCCCTCCTGCGTTGTGTTTCAGCTGTGGTGGAACATTGGTTGACATATTCAATTTCCAGTGGTTAGGAATCTGCCCTTTGGTGCCTGGGAACTGCGATCCTGAGATACCTTTTGGCATTGCATTTGTCTCTCTGCTATTGGATAACACCTGCTGTGATCTGCAGAGCTCTAGTCCATCTTGTAGACCGCTAAGGTACAAGCAAGTACTTTTTTTTTTTTTTTTACCATGCATGGCCATCATATTCTACAGATTCTGGTGAAACATGGCATCAAATGAATCATTTTCATATCTCCAAAACCAGTCTATGTAAAATATTCAGTTAGAGAAAGTTTGCTCAGTGAAATCCTTTTGGTTTTCATCATTGTGACCCTGAGAAAACGAGCATATTTCCAGGAGACATGTGGAAGTTCATGAAGCAAATTGAACTTTTCCTAATTTCTTTGCTTTTTCCTTTTTGGCTCTTTCTGCTTCCCAGGTCAGTAGGCATGACAACTGTGGTCGTGATTCCCTATCTTTCAATTTGCATGTTGTTTGTCGTTTTGTTGTTAAAATGAGGGAACGTAGTTCGAAAACACTGAGGATGTTGTTCATCCTCACCCTTTGCTTTGGTCCTCAGGACTGAGAGTTTCTTTTTTGCATGTACTTTTGCGTTTGTTTTGTGTGAAAGTGTTGTGGCTCTGGGAAACTCAAATGTGCTTCCCCAACGCACCCCTTTCAGGTGCATTCTCCAGATTTGGGCCACTTTTAGGGATAAGGCAATTGACATCAACGGCCGAGTTGATGTGTAAATGAGCTCTATTTCACTGAAAGGGAAGCACTTACCTATTCAATACTTCCTCCTCTGGAGAGAATTGGCCTCCATGGATTTCAGGTCCTGATGATCTGGCAAATAGCTAGTACTGAACTGATATCTGGTATGGAAGCTGCCTTAAGCTTCTTGCATTCTGAAGTGTAAACCTTCTGCGGTCCCTAGGTTTCTTAGAGATCCAAAAAGACCTTATATCTGTTGCCAATTTGACAGCAAGGACCATAAGTTGAAATGATGACACTTGAAGTCTTGCTAAATGGCCTCTCTAGATTTGGGTAGCATGAAACTTCACCAAGTTAAGTGGCAAGCATTCCTTGACTCTCCGGGTCATTTCAAAGAGGATAGAGGATTGGAACATTGGATGCTGGGCACATCTAAGATTCCCTACCTTTGCCTACTTAGCAGAAGGTCTCAAAAGCATCCGCTTGCAATCAGAAATGCTGGTATGACATCCAGCTGACAATTGCTTGCTTCTTGGTTTTCACTAAGTGAAGGTGTTAAGGACTTGAGGATTGTAATCCAAATATGTAATTAAAGCTAAGAAACTCATGAAAAGGAACACATTTCAGGATAGAGTAGGAAGGTGGGATAAATGTGTTGAGCCAAAAACCAACATTTGATGCATCATTGGGCTGAAACGAAACTCCACCTCGCGAAATGGATACTGTTATTAAAAATACGTTTTTTTCAAGGCTGGATTGGGTTCCCCTCTGCCAAGAGAACACGTTTACTTGGAACGCTGCTTTCAATAACATGGTATGTGAACTGTCCTGCCTTTAAGGGATCTCTATTTGCTTTTAAGATCTCTTCTCACTTTGGAGAAGAAAGAAGAATTCTCTTCAAAGGACTGATGAGCTTATTGGACCATGTGTTTTGAAATAGTTTGTTAACTTTGGATTAGTTGCGGGGCCCTTAAGGCAACTCAAGGAGGACTATTTCAGTCGTATATCTGGTATGGAAATTACAGAGAAAACATTGTGAAATGGGGGAGAAGCTTCTCCAATTACACAGGATGGATACATGGCACACCTGTCGATATTCTAGAAAGGGTACAAAGTTTCTGAAATGCAGGTATGCCTTGGGATAATCGGTCAGCCATGCTGACGGTTACATGAGAGCCACTTGATTAAGCTTCCTTCTCAACCCCTTGTCATCCGATCTTTAACCATGCCTCTTTAAGTGTCTAACAGATAGTTAGGCTGAGGCTTTCCCAAAGTGCTTCAACTTCAAGAAGACTCTTACCAATGCAGTTTTGACAAACTGAGTAAACAGATGCATATGCTACTAACGTTTATGGATTTGCTTTGCAATAATGCTGATTTTGATCTGTGTTCTCCTGTTAAGGGAAGCTCTTCCCCTCAACTTCCTAACAACTTACAACAATTTCTTCCCTTCTGCTTCTGCGTGTCTGGATTCCCTGCCAGAACGTCTCCCCCAGAGTGCCACCCTCACGCTGCTTTTCAGGCTTATTCTCCTGGATTCCTTATACAAGTTTATATAAGACTTGGATCAAGACATGCAACGTGGCATTGCTTCCAACTCAGAATGCACTATAGGGCTTTGCTTTCGTGCAGCAGGATGTAGCTAGAGTGGTCGTCACCCCATTCCCTGAAAGACTTGGGAAAAGATGAACCAGGAATGGAGGTTGAAAGCAAGTCCCCTAAAACAGAGATCCGCTGCTTAGTTTATGATTAACCACTCTATCCAAATCATACCCACATATTCTCCTCAGGGTTGAAGAGGACCAAAGAAAAGGGGGAATTGTACCATAGCCAGCTGAATGCAGCTCTTCCCAGGCAGCCCTTGCTGTGCACTGTGACCCACTGCCCTGTTACCAGACAATGGTTACCAGGAGACCACTAATGCCACTGTGACCACCCTGCTCAGCCATTGGTGGGCAGTGTAGTGGGCCCCTGCCCCAAGCAAGCCACTGTCTGTCAGCCATCTTTAGTGGGGGCCCTTTTTTAGGCAGCAGTCAGTGGAGTGCTGCCCCTTCAGACCTGGAGCGTGAGGTAAGAGGCAAGTGCCAGCCTTCTCCCCAGCATTCTTCTGCTCACACGGCCTTGGGCCAGCTGGTGTGATGGGGGGCCCAGAGAACAGGCTGGGGGTGTGTCCTGCAGGGCTCCAGAGCCAAGGCCATGAATGCCCACTGGCCCCGACCAGGCCTTGAGGCAGTGTTGAACCTCTACCACACACCGCCACTGTGACCCTAAGGGTATGGCTCACAGTCTGGGCTACCTGACCGCCACTGTTTGGGTGGCCTGAGGAGCATTAAGACCTGTTGGGTCATATGCATACGGCTCCCTCAGTGATGACAGCTAGCAAGGGTCTGGGACCTGGCCCTGAGGGAGCCACCAAGGCAGAGCTGCCTCCTCTGTGAGGCATGGGCACTGGTGGGAGGACCCAGACCAGCTCCTGGACAAACCGTCCATGGCAGGAGGACCACCACCCCTCCCAGGGACCCCTTTCTCTTAGGTGGGTCTGGACCTCAGAGGGTGAGCCTTGTGCCTTGGGACCTTGCCCTTTCTTGTCACCCAGAGAGTGACATTTGTTTGCTGGAGATTGATAGGGACATTGAGACCTGACTATGACCTGTCCTCAAGAACAAAGGATCGGGCAGGGAGAAGTTTTCAACGAACAGCCACACCCCTCCATCACCTTACCTCTAAGAGGGCTTTGCTAAAAGCTTTCAAGGTTGGGGATTACCCGGCATAAGCCACCCATTTCCTTGAATGTCTCAACAACAAATATTTCTCGGCTCCAAAGTCCAATGTTTTGCTGTTTCTTGGCCTCACTGTGCGTCGGGCACACATCCTGGCCTTTGGTTACCAATTATAGCGAGCCAGCCAGGAGGTGTGTGCCCATGGTGTGTTGATCTCGATCAGGGGCGTCGCCATTTAAAGTTCCCAGCACATGCCAGAGTACATTTGGCTCCAGGATACTGGCAGGGATTCTCCCTGATATGCAGTGGCTGCCCTACAGCACGAGGCTGCTTGTCTTGGAGACATGTCCAGAGCAACGGTATACAGTTCATGTCATTTGGGGGTAAGTCGTTCCAGCTTGCACAGGCTGGGAAATAGGTCTACTCCAACTGGGCTGCTCCCCTAAGCGGATGGGAGCCCCTCTGAGTCCATTCCCTCCTGAGAACTGGGGGCCTCCATGTGGGAGTGGAATTGGAAGTTGACAAAATGCCTTCTCTGGCTTTCTGTCTTTGTGATTGGAGTGTTTATTTGTTCTTCATGTGTTTGTGTGTGTCAATGTGGTGTTAATCACGGCAGTCTGTGCTTTGGATTGTGGGATCCTGTTTGTGATTCGTACATTGTATGTGTGTGAAACAGCACTTGCATTGAGTACTTGAGACGTCTTTGGTCAGTAACGGAGCTTGCATATGATCACACTAGGTATCGTTCCCTCCTGCGTTGTGTTTCAGCTGTGGTGGAACATTGGTTGACATATTCAATTTCCAGTGGTTAGGAATCTGCCCTTTGGTGCCTGGGAACTGCGATCCTGAGATACCTTTTGGCATTGCATTTGTCTCTCTGCTATTGGATAACACCTGCTGTGATCAGCAGAGCTCTAGTCCATCTTGTAGACCGCTAAGGTACAAGCAAGTACTTTTTTTTTTTTTTTTACATTGCATGGCCATCATATTCTACAGATTCTGGTGAAACATGGCATCAAATGAATCATTTTCATATCTCCAAAACCAGTCTATGTAAAATATTCAGTTAGAGAAAGTTTGCTCAGTGAAATCCTTTTGGTTTTCATCATTGTGACCCTGAGAAAACGAGCATATTTCCAGGAGACATGTGGAAGTTCATGAAGCAAATTGAACTTTTCCTAATTTCTTTATTTTTCCTTTTTGGCTCTTTCTGCTTCCCAGGTCAGTAGGCATGACAACTGTGGTCGTGATTCCCTATCTTTCAATTTGCATGTTGTTTGTCGTTTTGTTGTTAAAATGAGGGAACGTAGTTCGAAAACACTGAGGATGTTGTTCATCCTCACCCTTTGCTTTGGTCCTCAGGACTGAGAGTTTCTTTTTTGCATGTACTTTTGCGTTTGTTTTGTGTGAAAGTGTTGTGGCTCTGGGAAACTCAAATGTGCTTCCCCAACGCACCCCTTTCAGGTGCATTCTCCAGATTTGGGCCACTTTTAGGGATAAGGCAATTGACATCAACGGCCGAGTTGATGTGTAAATGAGCTCTATTTCACTGAAAGGGAAGCACTTACCTATTCAATACTTCCTCCTCTGGAGAGAATTGGCCTCCATGGATTTCAGGTCCTGATGATCTGGCAAATAGCTAGTACTGAACTGATATCTGGTATGGAAGCTGCCTTAAGCTTCTTGCATTCTGAAGTGTAAACCTTCTGCGGTCCCTAGGTTTCTTAGAGATCCAAAAAGACCTTATATCTGTTGCCAATTTGACAGCAAGGACCATAAGTTGAAATGATGACACTTGAAGTCTTGCTAAATGGCCTCTCTAGATTTGGGTAGCATGAAACTTCACCAAGTTAAGTGGCAAGCATTCCTTGACTCTCCGGGTCATTTCAAAGAGGATAGAGGATTGGAACATTGGATGCTGGGCACATCTAAGATTCCCTACCTTTGCCTACTTAGCAGAAGGTCTCAAAAGCATCCGCTTGCAATCAGAAATGCTGGTATGACATCCAGCTGACAATTGCTTGCTTCTTGGTTTTCACTAAGTGAAGGTGTTAAGGACTTGAGGATTGTAATCGAAATATGTAATTAAAGCTAAGAAACTCATGAAAAGGAACACATTTCAGGATAGAGTAGGAAGGTGGGATAAATGTGTTGAGCCAAAAACCAACATTTGATGCATCATTGGGCTGAAACGAAACTCCACCTCGCGAAATGGATACTGTTATTAAAAATACGTTTTTTTCAAGGCTGGATTGGGTTCCCCTCTGCCAAGAGAACACGTTTACTTGGAACGCTGCTTTCAATAACATGGTATGTGAACTGTCCTGCCCTTAAGGGATCTCTATTTGCTTTTAAGATCTCTTCTCACTTTGGAGAAGAAAGAAGAATTCTCTTCAAAGGACTGATGAGCTTATTGGACCATGTGTTTTGAAATAGTTTGTTAACTTTGGATTAGTTGCGGGGCCCTTAAGGCAACTCAAGGAGGACTATTTCAGTCGTATATCTGGTATGGAAATTACAGAGAAAACATTGTGAAATGGGGGAGAAGCTTCTCCAATTACACAGGATGGATACATGGCACACCTGTCGATATTCTAGAAAGGGTACAAAGTTTCTGAAATGCAGGTATGCCTTGGGATAATCGGTCAGCCATGCTGACGGTTACATGAGAGCCACTTGATTAAGCTTCCTTCTCAACCCCTTGTCATCCGATCTTTAACCATGCCTCTTTAAGTGTCTAACAGATAGTTAGGCTGAGGCTTTCCCAAAGTGCTTCAACTTCAAGAAGACTCTTACCAATGCAGTTTTGACAAACTGAGTAAACAGATGCATATTCTACTAACGTTTATGGATTTGCTTTGCAATAATGCTGATTTTGATCTGTGTTCTCCTGTTAAGGGAAGCTCTTCCCCTCAACTTCCTAACAACTTACAACAATTTCTTCCCTTCTGCTTCTGCGTGTCTGGATTACCTGCCAGAACGTCTCCCCCAGAGTGCCACCCTCACGCTGCTTTTCAGGCTTATTCTCCTGGATTCCTTATACAAGTTTATATAAGACTTGGATCAAGACATGCAACGTGGCATTGCTTCCAACTCAGAATGCACTATAGGGCTTTGCTTTCGTGCAGCAGGATGTAGCTAGAGTGGTCGTCACCCCATTCCCTGAAAGACTTGGGAAAAGATGAACCAGGAATGGAGGTTGAAAGCAAGTCCCCTAAAACAGAGATCCGCTGCTTAGTTTATGATTAACCACTCTATCCAAATCATACCCACATATTCTCCTCAGGGTTGAAGAGGACCAAAGAAAAGGGGGAATTGTACCATAGCCAGCTGAATGCAGCTCTTCCCAGGCAGCCCTTGCTGTGCACTGTGACCCACTGCCCCGTTACCAGACAATGGTTACCAGGAGACCACTAATGCCACTGTGACCACCCTGCTCAGCCATTGGTGGGCAGTGTAGTGGGCCCCTGCCCCAAGCAAGCCACTGTCTGTCAGCCATCTTTAGTGGGGGCCCTTTTTTAGGCAGCAGTCAGTGGAGTGCTGCCCCTTCAGACCTGGAGCGTGAGGTAAGAGGCAAGTGCCAGCCTTCTCCCCAGCATTCTTCTGCTCACACGGCCTTGGGCCAGCTGGTGTGATGGGGGGCCCAGAGAACAGGCTGGGGGTGTGTCCTGCAGGGCTCCAGAGCCAAGGCCATGAATGCCCACTGGCCCCGACCAGGCCTTGAGGCAGTGTTGAACCTCTACCACACACCGCCACTGTGACCCTAAGGGTATGGCTCACAGTCTGGGGTACCTGACCGCCACTGTTTGGGTGGCCTGAGGAGCATTAAGACCTGTTGGGTCATATGCATACGGCTCCCTCAGTGATGACAGCTAGCAAGGGTCTGGGACCTGGCCCTGAGGGAGCCACCAAGGCAGAGCTGCCTCCTCTGTGAGGCATGGGCACTGGTGGGAGGACCCAGACCAGCTCCTGGACAAACCCTCCATGGCAGGAGGACCACCACCCCTCCCAGGGACCCCTTTCTCTTAGGTGGGTCTGGACCTCAGAGGGTGAGCCTTGTGCCTTGGGACCTTGCCCTTTCTTGTCACCCAGAGAGTGACATTTGTTTGCTGGAGATTGATAGGGACATTGAGACCTGACTATGACCTGTCCTCAAGAACAAAGGATCGGGCAGGGAGAAGTTTTCAACGAACAGCCACACCCCTCCATCACCTTACCTCTAAGAGGGCTTTGCTAAAAGCTTTCAAGGTTGGGGATTACCCGGCATAAGCCACCCATTTCCTTGAATGTCTCAACAACAAATATTTCTCGGCTCCAAAGTCCAATGTTTTGCTGTTTCTTGGCCTCACTGTGCGTCGGGCACACATCCTGGCCTTTGGTTACCAATTATAGCGAGCCAGCCAGGAGGTGTGTGCCCATGGTGTGTTGATCTCGATCAGGGGCGTCGCCATTTAAAGTTCCCAGCACATGCCAGAGTACATTTGGCTCCAGGATACTGGCAGGGATTCTCCCTGATATGCAGTGGCTGCCCTACAGCACGAGGCTGCTTGTCTTGGAGACATGTCCAGAGCAACGGTATACAGTTCATGTCATTTGGGGGTAAGTCGTTCCAGCTTGCACAGGCTGGGAAATAGGTCTATTCCAACTGGGCTGCTCCCCTAAGCGGATGGGAGCCCCTCTGAGTCCATTCCCTCCTGAGAACTGGGGGCCTCCATGTGGGAGTGGAATTGGAAGTTGACAAAATGCCTTCTCTGGCTTTCTGTCTTTGTGATTGGAGTGTTTATTTGTTCTTCATGTGTTTGTGTGTGTCAATGTGGTGTTAATCACGGCAGTCTGTGCTTTGGATTGTGGGATCCTGTTTGTGATTCGTACATTGTATGTGTGTGAAACAGCACTTGCATTGAGTACTTGAGACGTCTTTGGTCAGTAACGGAGCTTGCATATGATCACACTAGGTATCGTTCCCTCCTGCGTTGTGTTTCAGCTGTGGTGGAACATTGGTTGACATATTCCCTTTCCAATGGGTAGGAATCTGCCCTTTGGTGCCTGGGAACTGCGATCCTGAGAGACCTTTTGGCATTGCATTTGTCTCTCTGCTATTGGATAACACCTGCTGCGATCAGCAGAGCTCTAGTCCATCTTGTAGTCCGCTAAGGTACAAGCAAGTACTTTTTTTTTTTTTTTTTACATTGCATGACCATCATATTCTACGGATTTTGGTGAAACATGGCATCAAATGAATCATTTTCATATCTCCAAAACCAGTCTATGTAAAATATTCAGTTAGAGAAAGTTTGCTCAGTGAAATCCTTTTGGTTTTCATCATTGTGACCCTGAGAAAACGAGCATATTTCCAGGAGACATGTGGAAGTTCATGAAGCAAATTGAACTTTTCCTAATTTCTTTGCTTTTTCCTTTTTGGCTCTTTCTGCTTCCCAGGTCAGTAGGCATGACAACTGTGGTCGTGATTCCCTATCTTTCAATTTGCATGTTGTTTGTCGTTTTGTTGTTAAAATGAGGGAACGAAGTTCGAAAACACTGAGGATGTTGTTCATCCTCACCCTTTGCTTTGGTCCTCAGGACTGAGAGTTTCTTTTTTGCATGTACTTTTGCGTTTGTTTTGTGTGAAAGTGTTGTGGCTCTGGGAAACTCAAATGTGCTTCCCCAACGCACCCCTTTCAGGTGCATTCTCCAGATTTGGGCCACTTTTAGGGATAAGGCAATTGACATCAACTGCCGAGTTAATGTGTAAATGAGCTCTATTTCACTGAAAGGGAAGCACTTACCTATTCAATACTTCCTCCTCTGGAGAGAATTGGCCTCCATGGATTTCAGGTCCTGATGATCTGGCAAATAGCTAGTACTGAACTGATATCTGGTATGGAAGCTGCCTTAAGCTTCTTGCATTCTGAAGTGTAAACCTTCTGCAGTCCCTAGGTTTCTTAGAGATCCAAAAAGACCTTATATCTGTTGCCAATTTGACAGCAAGGACCATAAGTTGAAATGATGACACTTGAAGTCTTTCTAAATGGCCTCTCTAGATTTGGGTAGCATGAAACTTCACCAAGTTAAGTGGCAAGCATTCCTTGACTCTCCGGGTCATTTCAAAGAGGATAGAGGATTGGAACATTGGATGCTGGGCACATCTAAGATTCCCTACCTTTGCCTACTTAGCAGAAGGTCTCAAAAGCATCCGCTTGCAATCAGAAATGCTGGTATGACATCCAGCTGACAATTGCTTGCTTCTTGGTTTTCACTAAGTGAAGGTGTTAAGGACTTGAGGATTGTAATCGAAATATGTAATTAAAGCTAAGAAACTCATGAAAAGGAACACATTTCAGGATAGAGTAGGAAGGTGGGATAAATGTGTTGAGCCAAAAACCAACATTTGATGCATCATTGGGCTGAAACGAAACTCCACCTCGCGAAATGGATACTGTTATTAAAAATACGTTTTTTTCAAGGCTGGATTGGGTTCCGCTCTGCCAAGAGAACACGTTTACTTGGAACGCTGCTTTCAATAACATGGTATGTGAACTGTCCTGCCTTTAAGGGATCTCTATTTGCTTTTAAGATCTCTTCTCACTTTGGAGAAGAAAGAAGAATTCTCTTCAAAGGACTGATGAGCTTATTGGACCATGTGTTTTGAAATAGTTTGTTAACTTTGGATTAGTTGCGGGGCCCTTAAGGCAACTCAAGGAGGACTATTTCAGTCGTATATCTGGTATGGAAATTACAGAGAAAACATTGTGAAATGGGGGAGAAGCTTCTCCAATTACACAGGATGGATACATGGCACACCTGTCGATATTCTAGAAAGGGTACAAAGTTTCTGAAATGCAGGTATGCCTTGGGATAATGGGTCAGCCATGCTGACGGTTACATGAGAGCCACTTGATTAAGCTTCCTTCTCAACCCCTTGTCATCCGATCTTTAACCATGCCTCTTTAAGTGTCTAACAGATAGTTAGGCTGAGGCTTTCCCAAAGTGCTTCAACTTCAAGAAGACTCTTACCAATGCAGTTTTGACAAACTGAGTAAACAGATGCATATGCTACTAACGTTTATGGATTTGCTTTGCAATAATGCTGATTTTGATCTGTGTTCTCCTGTTAAGGGAAGCTCTTCCCCTCAACTTCCTAACAACTTACAACAATTTCTTCCCTTCTGCTTCTGCGTGTCTGGATTACCTGCCAGAACGTCTCCCCCAGAGTGCCACCCTCACGCTGCTTTTCAGGCTTATTCTCCTGGATTCCTTATACAAGTTTATATAAGACTTGGATCAAGACATGCAACGTGGCATTGCTTCCAACTCAGAATGCACTATAGGGCTTTGCTTTCGTGCAGCAGGATGTAGCTAGAATGGTCGTCACCCCATTCCCTGAAAGACTTGGGAAAAGATGAACCAGGAATGGAGGTTGAAAGCAAGTCCCCTAAAACAGAGATCCGCTGCTTAGTTTATGATTAACCACTCTATCCAAATCATACCCACATATTCTCCTCAGGGTTGCAGAGGACCAAAGAAAAGGGGGAATTGTACCATAGCCAGCTGAATGCAGCTCTTCCCAGGCAGCCCTTGCTGTGCACTGTGACCCACTGCCCCGTTACCAGGCAATGGTTACCAGGAGACCACTAATGCCACTGTGACCACCCTGCTCAGCCATTGGTGGGCAGTGTAGTGGGCCCCTGCCCCAAGCAAGCCACTGTCTGTCAGCCATCTTTAGTGGGGGCCCTTTTTTAGGCAGCAGTCAGTGGAGTGCTGCCCCTTCAGACCTGGTGCGTGAGGTAAGAGGCAAGTGCCAGTCTTCTCCCCAGCATTCTTCTGCTCACACGGCCTTGGGCCAGCTGGTGTGATGGGGGGCCCAGAGAACAGGCTGGGGGTGTGTCCTGCAGGGCTCCAGAGCCAAGGCCATGAATGCCCACTGGCCCAGACCAGGCCTTGAGGCAGTGTTGAACCTCTACCACACACCGCCACTGTGACCCTAAGGGTATGGCTCACAGTCTGGGGTACCTGACCGCCACTGTTTGGGTGGCCTGAGGAGCATTAAGACCTGTTGGGTCATATGCATACGGCTCCCTCAGTGATGAGAGCTAGCAAGCGTCTGGGACCTGGCCCTGAGGGAGCCACCAAGGCAGAGCTGCCTCCTCTGTGAGGCATGGGCACTGGTGGGAGGACCCAGACCAGCTCCTGGACAAACCCTCCATGGCAGGAGGACCACCACCCCTCCCAGGGACCCCTTTCTCTTAGGTGGGTCTGGACCTCAGAGGGTGAGCCTTGTGCCTTGGGAACTTGCCCTTTCTTGTCACCCAGAGAGTGACATTTGTTTGCTGGAGATTGATAGGAACATTGAGACCTGACTATGACCTGTCCTCAAGAACAAAGGATCGGGCAGGGAGAAGTTTTCAACGAACAGCCACACCCCTCCATCACCTTACCTCTAAGAGGGCTTTGCTAAAAGCTTTCAAGGTTGGGGATTACCCGGCATAAGCCACCCATTTCCTTGAATGTCTCAACAACAAATATTTCTCGGCTCCAAAGTCCAATGTTTTGCTGTTGCTTGGCCTCACTGTGCGTCGGGCACACATCCTGGCCTTTGGTTACCAATTATAGCGAACCAGCCAGGAGGTCTGTGCCCATGGTGTGTTGATCTCGATCAGGGGCGTCGCCATTTAAAGTTCCCAGCACATGCCAGAGTACATTTGGCTCCAGGATACTGGCAGGGATTCTCCCTGATATGCAGTGGCTGCCCTACAGCACGAGGCTGCTTGTCTTGGAGACATGTCCAGAGCAACGGTATACAGTTCATGTCATTTGGGGGTAAGTCGCTCCAGCTTGCACAGGCTGGGAAATAGGTCTACTCCAACTGGGCTGCTCCCCTTAGCGGATGTGAACCTCTCTGAGTCCATTCCCTCTTGAGAACTGGGGGCCTCCATGTGGGAGTGGAAGTGGAAGTTGACAAAATGCCTTCTCTGGCTTTCTGTCTTTGTGATTGGAGTGTTTATTTGTTCTTCATGTGTTTGTGTGTGTCAATGTGGTGTTAATCACGGCAGTCTGTGCTTTGGTTTGTGGGATCCTGTTTGTGATTCGTACATTGTATGTGTGTGAAACAGCACTTGCATTGAGTACTTGAGACGTCTTTGGTCAGTAACGGAGCTTGCATATGATCACACTAGGTATCGTTCCCTCCTGCGTTGTGTTTCAGCTGTGGTGGAACATTGGTTGACATATTCCCTTTCCAATGGGTAGGAATCTGCCCTTTGGTGCCTGGGAACTGCGATCCTGAGAGACCTTTTGGCATTGCATTTGTCTCTCTGCTATTGGATAACACCTGCTGTGATCAGCAGAGCTCTAGTCCATCTTGTAGTCCGCTAAGGGACAAGCAAGTACTTTTTTTTTTTTTTTTTACATTGCATGGCCATCATATTCTACAGATTCTGGTGAAACATGGCATCAAATGAATCATTTTCATATCTCCAAAACCAGTCTATGTAAAATATTCAGTTAGAGAAAGTTTGCTCAGTGAAATCCTTTTGGTTTTCATCATTGTGACCCTGAGAAAACGAGCATATTTCCAGGAGACATGTGGAAGTTCATGAAGCAAATTGAACTTTTCCTAATTTCTTTGCTTTTTCCTTTTTGGCTCTTTCTGCTTCCCAGGTCAGTAGGCATGACAACTGTGGTCGTGATTCCCTATCTTTCAATTTGCATGTTGTTTGTCGTTTTGTTGTTAAAATGAGGGAACGTAGTTCGAAAACACTGAGGATGTTGTTCATCCTCACCCTTTGCTTTGGTCCTCAGGACTGAGAGTTTCTTTTTTGCATGTACTTTTGCGTTTGTTTTGTGTGAAAGTGTTGTGGCTCTGGGAAACTCAAATGTGCTTCCCCAACGCACCCCTTTCAGGTGCATTCTCCAGATTTGGGCCACTTTTAGGGATAAGGCAATTGACATCAACTGCCGAGTTAATGTGTAAATGAGCTCTATTTCACTGAAAGGGAAGCACTTACCTATTCAATACTTCCTCCTCTGGAGAGAATTGGCCTCCATGGATTTCAGGTCCTGATGATCTGGCAAATAGCTAGTACTGAACTGATATCTGGTATGGAAGCTGCCTTAAGCTTCTTGCATTCTGAAGTGTAAACCTTCTGCAGTCCCTAGGTTTCTTAGAGATCCAAAAAGACCTTATATCTGTTGCCAATTTGACAGCAAGGACCATAAGTTGAAATGATGACACTTGAAGTCTTTCTAAATGGCCTCTCTAGATTTGGGTAGCATGAAACTTCACCAAGTTAAGTGGCAAGCATTCCTTGACTCTCCGGGTCATTTCAAAGAGGATAGAGGATTGGAACATTGGATGCTGGGCACATCTAAGATTCCCTACCTTTGCCTACTTAGCAGAAGGTCTCAAAAGCATCCGCTTGCAATCAGAAATGCTGGTATGACATCCAGCTGACAATTGCTTGCTTCTTGGTTTTCACTAAGTGAAGGTGTTAAGGACTTGAGGATTGTAATCGAAATATGTAATTAAAGCTAAGAAACTCATGAAAAGGAACACATTTCAGGATAGAGTAGGAAGGTGGGATAAATGTGTTGAGCCAAAAACCAACATTTGATGCATCATTGGGCTGAAACGAAACTCCACCTCGGGAAATGGATACTGTTATTAAAAATACGTTTTTTTCAAGGCTGGATTGGGTTCCCCTCTGCCAAGAGAACACGTTTACTTGGAATGCTGCTTTCAATACCATGGTATGTGAACTGTCCTGCCTTTAAGGGATCTCGACTTGCTTTTAAGATCTCTTCTCACTTTGGAGAAGAAAGAAGAATTCTCTTCAAAGGACTGATGAGCTTATTGGACCAGGTGTTTTGAAATAGTTTGTTTACTTTGAATTTGTTGTGGGGCCCTTAAGGCAACTCAAGGAGGACTATTTCAGTCGTATATCTGGTATGGAAATTACAGAGAAAACATTGTGAAATGGGGGAGAAGCTTCTCCAATTACACAGGATGGATACATGTCACACCTGTCGATATTCTAGAAAGGGTACAAAGTTTCTGAAATGCAGGTATGCCTTGGGATAATCGGTCAGCCATGCTGACGGTTACATGAGAGCCACTTGATTAAGCTTCCTTCTCAACCCCTTGTCATCCGATCTTTAACCATGCCTCTTTAAGTGTCTAACAGATAGTTAGGCTGAGGCTTTCCCAAAGTGCTTCAACTTCAAGAAGACTCTTACCAATGCAGTTTTGACAAACTGAGTAAACAGATGCATATGCTACTAACGTTTATGGATTTGCTTTGCAATAATGCTGATTTTGATCTGTGTTCTCCCGTTAAGGGAAGCTCTTCCCCTCAACTTCCTAACAACTTACAACAATTTCTTCCCTTCTGCTTCTGCGTGTCTGGATTCCCTGCCAGAACGTCTCCCCCAGAGTGCCACCCTCACGCTGCTTTTCAGGCTTATTCTCCTGGATTCCTTATACAAGTTTATATAAGACTTGGATCAAGACTTGCACCGTGGCATTGCTTCCAACTCAGAATGCACTGTAGGGCTTTGCTTTCGTGCAGCAGGACGTAGCTAGAGTGGTCGTCACCCCATTCCCTGAAAGACTTGGGAAAAGATGAAGCAGGAATGGAGGTTGAAAGCAAGTCCCCTAAAACAGAGATCTGCTGCGGAGTTTATGATTAACCACTCTATCCAAATCATACCCACATATTCTCCTCAGGGTTGCAGAGGACCAAAGAAAAGGGGGAATTGTACCATAGCCAGCTGAATGCAGCTCTTCCCAGGCAGCCCTTGCTGTGCACTGTGACCCACTGCCCCGTTACCAGGCAATGGTTACCAGGAGACCACTAATGCCACTGTGACCACCCTGCTCAGCCATTGGTGGGCAGTGTAGTGGGCCCCTGCCCCAAGCAAGCCACTGTCTGTCAGCCATCTTTAGTGGGGGCCCTTTTTTAGGCAGCAGTCAGTGGAGTGCTGCCCCTTCAGACCTGGTGCGTGAGGTAAGAGGCAAGTGCCAGTCTTCTCCCCAGCATTCTTCTGCTCACACGGCCTTGGGCCAGCTGGTGTGATGGGGGGCCCAGAGAACAGGCTGGGGGTGTGTCCTGCAGGGCTCCAGAGCCAAGGCCATGAATGCCCACTGGCCCAGACCAGGCCTTGAGGCAGTGTTGAACCTCTACCACACACCGCCACTGTGACCCTAAGGGTATGGCTCACAGTCTGGGGTACCTGACCGCCACTGTTTGGGTGGCCTGAGGAGCATTAAGACCTGTTGGGTCATATGCATACGGCTCCCTCAGTGATGACAGCTAGCAAGGGTCTGGGACCTGGCCCTGAGGGAGCCACCAAGGCAGAGCTGCCTCCTCTGTGAGGCATGGGCACTGGTGGGAGGACCCAGACCAGCTCCTGGACAAACCCTCCATGGCAGGAGGACCACCACCCCTCCCAGGGACCCCTTTCTCTTAGGTGGGTCTGGACCTCAAAGGGTGAGCCTTGTGCCTTGGGAACTTGCCCTTTCTTGTCACCCAGAGAGTGACATTTGTTTGCTGGAGATTGATAGGAACATTGAGACCTGACTATGACCTGTCCTCAAGAACAAAGGATCGGGCAGGGAGAAGTTTTCAACGAACAGCCACACCCCTCCATCACCTTACCTCTAAGAGGGCTTTGCTAAAAGCTTTCAAGGTTGGGGATTACCCGGCATAAGCCACCCATTTCCTTGAATGTCTCAACAACAAATATTTCTCAGCTCCAAAGTCCAATGTTTTGCTGTTGCTTGGCCTCACTGTGCGTCGGGCACACATCCTGGCCTTTGGTTACCAATTATAGCGAGCCAGCCAGGAGGTCTGTGCCCATGGTGTGTTGATCTCGATCAGGGGCGTCGCCATTTAAAGTTCCCAGCACATGCCAGAGTACATTTGGCTCCAGGATACTGGCAGGGATTCTCCCTGATATGCAGTGGCTGCCCTACAGCACGAGGCTGCTTGTCTTGGAGACATGTCCAGAGCAACGGTATACAGTTCATGTCATTTGGGGGTAAGTCGCTCCAGCTTGCACAGGCTGGGAAATAGGTCTACTCCAACTGGGCTGCTCCCCTTAGCGGATGTGAGCCTCTCTGAGTCCATTCCCTCTTGAGAACTGGGGGCCTCCATGTGGGAGTGGAAGTGGAAGTTGACAAAATGCCTTCTCTGGCTTTCTGTCTTTGTGATTGGAGTGTTTATTTGTTCTTCATGTGTTTGTGTGTGTCAATGTGGTGTTAATCACGGCAGTCTGTGCTTTGGTTTGTGGGATCCTGTTTGTGATTCGTACATTGTATGTGTGTGAAACAGCACTTGCATTGAGTACTTGAGACGTCTTTGGTCAGTAACGGAGCTTGCATATGATCACACTAGGTATCGTTCCCTCCTGCATTGTGTTTCAGCTGTGGTGGAACATTGGTTGACATATTCCCTTTCCAATGGGTAGGAATCTGCCCTTTGGTGCCTGGGAACTGCGATCCTGAGAGACCTTTTGGCATTGCATTTGTCTCTCTGCTATTGGATAACACCTGCTGTGATCAGCAGAGCTCTAGTCCATCTTGTAGTCCGCTAAGGGACAAGCAAGTACTTTTTTTTTTTTTTTTACATTGCATGGCCATCATATTCTACAGATTCTGGTGAAACATGGCATCAAATGAATCATTTTCATATCTCCAAAACCAGTCTATGTAAAATATTCAGTTAGAGAAAGTTTGCTCAGTGAAATCCTTTTGGTTTTCATCATTGTGACCCTGAGAAAACGAGCATATTTCCAGGAGACATGTGGAAGTTCATGAAGCAAATTGAACTTTTCCTAATTTCTTTGCTTTTTACTTTTTGGCTCTTTCTGCTTCCCAGGTCAGTAGGCATGACAACTGTGGTCGTGATTCCCTATCTTTCAATTTGCATGTTGTTTGTCGTTTTGTTGTTAAAATGAGGGAACGTAGTTCGAAAACACTGAGGATGTTGTTCATCCTCACCCTTTGCTTTGGTCCTCAGGACTGAGAGTTTCTTTTTTGCATGTACTTTTGCGTTTGTTTTGTGTGAAAGTGTTGTGGCTCTGGGAAACTCAAATGTGCTTCCCCAACGCACCCCTTTCAGGTGCATTCTCCAGATTTGGGCCACTTTTAGGGATAAGGCAATTGACATCAACTGCCGAGTTAATGTGTAAATGAGCTCTATTTCACTGAAAGGGAAGCACTTACCTATTCAATACTTCCTCCTCTTGAGAGAATTGGCCTCCATGGATTTCAGGTCCTGATGATCTGGCAAATAGCTAGTACTGAACTGATATCTGGTATGGAAGCTGCCTTAAGCTTCTTGCATTCTGAAGTGTAAACCTTCTGCAGTCCCTAGGTTTCTTAGAGATCCAAAAAGACCTTATATCTGTTGCCAATTTGACAGCAAGGACCATAAGTTGAAATGATGACACTTGAAGTCTTTCTAAATGGCCTCTCTAGATTTGGGTAGCATGAAACTTCACCAAGTTAAGTGGCAAGCATTCCTTGACTCTCCGGGTCATTTCAAAGAGGATAGAGGATTGGAACATTGGATGCTGGGCACATCTAAGATTCCCTACCTTTGCCTACTTAGCAGAAGGTCTCAAAAGCATCCGCTTGCAATCAGAAATGCTGGTATGACATCCAGCTGACAATTGCTTGCTTCTTGGTTTTCACTAAGTGAAGGTGTTAAGGACTTGAGGATTGTAATCGAAATATGTAATTAAAGCTAAGAAACTCATGAAAAGGAACACATTTCAGGATAGAGTAGGAAGGTGGGATAAATGTGTTGAGCCAAAAACCAACATTTGATGCATCATTGGGCTGAAATGAAACTCCACCTCGGGAAATGGATACTGTTATTAAAAATACGTTTTTTTCAAGGCTGGATTGGGTTCCCCTCTGCCAAGAGAACACGTTTACTTGGAATGCTGCTTTCAATACCATGGTATGTGAACTGTCCTGCCTTTAAGGGATCTCGACTTGCTTTTAAGATCTCTTCTCACTTTGGAGAAGAAAGAAGAATTCTCTTCAAAGGACTGATGAGCTTATTGGACCAGGTGTTTTGAAATAGTTTGTTTACTTTGAATTTGTTGTGGGGCCCTTAAGGCAACTCAAGGAGGACTATTTCAGTCGTATATCTGGTATGGAAATTACAGAGAAAACATTGTGAAATGGGGGAGAAGCTTCTCCAATTACACAGGATGGATACATGTCACACCTGTCGATATTCTAGAAAGGGTACAAAGTTTCTGAAATGCAGGTATGCCTTGGGATAATCGGTCAGCCATGCTGACGGTTACATGAGAGCCACTTGATTAAGCTTCCTTCTCAACCCCTTGTCATCCGATCTTTAACCATGCCTCTTTAAGTGTCTAACAGATAGTTAGGCTGAGGCTTTCCCAAAGTGCTTCAACTTCAAGAAGACTCTTACCAATGCAGTTTTGACAAACTGAGTAAACAGATGCATATGCTACTAACGTTTATGGATTTGCTTTGCAATAATGCTGATTTTGATCTGTGTTCTCCCGTTAAGGGAAGCTCTTCCCCTCAACTTCCTAACAACTTACAACAATTTCTTCCCTTCTGCTTCTGCGTGTCTGGATTCCCTGCCAGAACGTCTCCCCCAGAGTGCCACCCTCACGCTGCTTTTCAGGCTTATTCTCCTGGATTCCTTATACAAGTTTATATAAGACTTGGATCAAGACTTGCAACGTGGCATTGCTTCCAACTCAGAATGCACTGTAGGGCTTTGCTTTCGTGCAGCAGGACGTAGCTAGAGTGGTCGTCACCCCATTCCCTGAAAGACTTGGGAAAAGATGAAGCAGGAATGGAGGTTGAAAGCAAGTCCCCTAAAACAGAGATCTGCTGCGGAGTTTATGATTAACCACTCTATCCAAATCATACCCACATATTCTCCTCAGGGTTGCAGAGGACCAAAGAAAAGGGGGAATTGTACCATAGCCAGCTGAATGCAGCTCTTCCCAGGCAGCCCTTGCTGTGCACTGTGACCCACTGCCCCGTTACCAGGCAATGGTTACCAGGAGACCACTAATGCCACTGTGACCACCCTGCTCAGCCATTGGTGGGCAGTGTAGTGGGCCCCTGCCCCAAGCAAGCCACTGTCTGTCAGCCATCTTTAGTGGGGGCCCTTTTTTAGGCAGCAGTCAGTGGAGTGCTGCCCCTTCAGACCTGGTGCGTGAGGTAAGAGGCAAGTGCCAGTCTTCTCCCCAGCATTCTTCTGCTCACACGGCCTTGGGCCAGCTGGTGTGATGGGGGGCCCAGAGAACAGGCTGGGGGTGTGTCCTGCAGGGTTCCAGAGCCAAGGCCATGAATGCCCACTGGCCCAGACCAGGCCTTGAGGCAGTGTTGAACCTCTACCACACACCGCCACTGTGACCCTAAGGGTATGGCTCACAGTCTGGGGTACCTGACCGCCACTGTTTGGGTGGCCTGAGGAGCATTAAGACCTGTTGGGTCATATGCATACGGCTCCCTCAGTGATGACAGCTAGCAAGGGTCTGGGACCTGGCCCTGAGGGAGCCACCAAGGCAGAACTGCCTCCTCTGTGAGGCATGGGCACTGGTGGGAGGACCCAGACCAGCTCCTGGACAAACCCTCCATGGCAGGAGGACCACCACCCCTCCCAGGGACCCCTTTCTCTTAGGTGGGTCTGAACCTCAGAGGGTGAGCCTTGTGCCTTGGGAACTTGCCCTTTCTTGTCACCCAGAGAGTGACATTTGTTTGCTGGAGATTGATAGGAACATTGAGACCTGACTATGACCTGTCCTCAAGAACAAAGGATCGGGCAGGGAGAAGTTTTCAACGAACAGCCACACCCCTCCATCACCTTACCTCTATGAGGGCTTTGCTAAAAGCTTTCAAGGTTGGGGATTACCCGGCATAAGCCACCCATTTCCTTGAATGTCTCAACAACAAATATTTCTCGGCTCCAAAGTCCAATGTTTTGCTGTTTCTTGGCCTCACTGTGCGTCGGGCACACATCCTGGCCTTTGGTTACCAATTATAGCGAGCCAGCCAGGAGGTCTGTGCCCATGGTGTGTTGATCTCGATCAGGGGCGTCGCCATTTAAAGTTCCCAGCACATGCCAGAGTACATTTGGCTCCAGGATACTGGCAGGGATTCTCCCTGATATGCAGTGGCTGCCCTACAGCACGAGGCTGCTTGTCTTGGAGACATGTCCAGAGCAACGGTATACAGTTCATGTCATTTGGGGGTAAGTCGCTCCAGCTTGCACAGGCTGGGAAATAGGTCTACTCCAACTGGGCTGCTCCCCTTAGCGGATGTGAGCCTCTCTGAGTCCATTCCCTCTTGAGAACTGGGGGCCTCCATGTGGGAGTGGAAGTGGAAGTTGACAAAATGCTTTCTCTGGCTTTCTGTCTTTGTGATTGGAGTGTTTATTGGTTCTTCATGTGTTTGTGTGTGTCAATGTGGTGTTAATCACGGCAGTCTGTGCTTTGGTTTGTGGGATCCTGTTTGTGATTCGTACATTGTATGTGTGTGAAACAGCACTTGCATTGAGTACTTGAGACGTCTTTGGTCAGTAACGGAGCTTGCATATGATCACACTAGGTATCGTTCCCTCCTGCGTTGTGTTTCAGCTGTGGTGGAACATTGGTTGACATATTCCCTTTCCAATGGGTAGGAATCTGCCCTTTGGTGCCTGGGAACTGCGATCCTGAGAGACCTTTTGGCATTGCATTTGTCTCTCTGCTATTGGATAACACCTGCTGTGATCAGCAGAGCTCTAGTCCATCTTGTAGTCCGCTAAGGGACAAGCAAGTACTTTTTTTTTTTTTTTTACATTGCATGGCCATCATATTCTACAGATTCTGGTGAAACATGGCATCAAATGAATCATTTTCATATCTCCAAAACCAGTCTATGTAAAATATTCAGTTAGAGAAAGTTTGCTCAGTGAAATCCTTTTGGTTTTCATCATTGTGACCCTGAGAAAACGAGCATATTTCCAGGAGACATGTGGAAGTTCATGAAGCAAATTGCACTTTTCCTAATTTCTTTGCTTTTTCCTTTTTGGCTCTTTCTGCTTCCCAGGTCAGTAGGCATGACAACTGTGGTCGTGATTCCCTATCTTTCAATTTGCATGTTGTTTGTCGTTTTGTTGTTAAAATGAGGGAACCTAGTTCGAAAACACTGAGGATGTTGTTCATCCTCACCCTTTGCTTTGATCCTCAGGACTGAGAGTTTCTTTTTTGCATGTACTTTTGCGTTTGTTTTGTGTGAAAGTGTTGTGGCTCTGGGAAACTCAAATGTGCTTCCCCAACGCACCCCTTTCAGGTGCATTCTCCAGATTTGGGCCACTTTTAGGGATAAGGCAATTGACATCAACTGCCGAGTTAATGTGTAAATGAGCTCTATTTCACTGAAAGGGAAGCACTTACCTATTCAATACTTCCTCCTCTGGAGAGAATTGGCCTCCATGGATTTCAGGTCCTGATGATCTGGCAAATAGCTAGTACTGAACTGATATCTGGTATGGAAGCTGCCTTAAGCTTCTTGCATTCTGAAGTGTAAACCTTCTGCAGTCCCTAGGTTTCTTAGAGATCCAAAAAGACCTTATATCTGTTGCCAATTTGACAGCAAGGACCATAAGTTGAAATGATGACACTTGAAGTCTTTCTAAATGGCCTCTCTAGATTTGGGTAGCATGAAACTTCACCAAGTTAAGTGGCAAGCATTCCTTGACTCTCCGGGTCATTTCAAAGAGGATAGAGGATTGGAACATTGGATGCTGGGCACATCTAAGATTCCCTACCTTTGCCTACTTAGCAGAAGGTCTCAAAAGCATCCGCTTGCAATCAGAAATGCTGGTATGACATCCAGCTGACAATTGCTTGCTTCTTGGTTTTCACTAAGTGAAGGTGTTAAGGACTTGAGGATTGTAATCGAAATATGTAATTAAAGCTAAGAAACTCATGAAAAGGAACACATTTCAGGATAGAGTAGGAAGGTGGGATAAATGTGTTGAGCCAAAAACCAACATTTGATGCATCATTGGGCTGAAACGAAACTCCACCTCGGGAAATGGATACTGTTATTAAAAATACGTTTTTTTCAAGGCTGGATTGGGTTCCCCTCTGCCAAGAGAACACGTTTACTTGGAATGCTGCTTTCAATAACATGGTATGAGAACTGTCCTACCTTTAAGGGATCTCGACTTGCTTTTAAGATCTCTTCTCACTTTGGAGAAGAAAGAAGAATTCTCTTCAAAGGACTGATGAGCTTATTGGACCAGGTGTTTTGAAATAGTTTGTTTACTTTGAATTTGTTGTGGGGCCCTTAAGGCAACTCAAGGAGGACTATTTCAGTCGTATATCTGGTATGGAAATTACAGAGAAAACATTGTGAAATGGGGGAGAAGCTTCTCCAATTACACAGGATGGATACATGTCACACCTGTCGATATTCTAGAAAGGGTACAAAGTTTCTGAAATGCAGGTATGCCTTGGGATAATCGGTCAGCCATGCTGACGGTTACATGAGAGCCACTTGATTAAGCTTCCTTCTCAACCCCTTGTCATCCGATCTTTAACCATGCCTCTTTAAGTGTCTAACAGATAGTTAGGCTGAGGCTTTCCCAAAGTGCTTCAACTTCAAGAAGACTCTTACCAATGCAGTTTTGACAAACTGAGTAAACAGATGCATATGCTACTAACGTTTATGGATTTGCTTTGCAATAATGCTGATTTTGATCTGTGTTCTCCCGTTAAGGGAAGCTCTTCCCCTCAACTTCCTAACAACTTACAACAATTTCTTCCCTTCTGCTTCTGCGTGTCTGGATTACCTGCCAGAACGTCTCCCCCAGAGTGCCACCCTCACGCTGCTTTTCAGGCTTATTCTCCTGGATTCCTTATACAAGTTTATATAAGACTTGGATCAAGACTTGCAACGTGGCATTGCTTCCAACTCAGAATGCACTGTAGGGCTTTGCTTTCGTGCAGCAGGACGTAGCTAGAGTGGTCGTCACCCCATTCCCTGAAAGACTTGGGAAAAGATGAACCAGGAATGGAGGTTGAAAGCAAGTCCCCTAAAACAGAGATCTGCTGCGGAGTTTATGATTAACCACTCTATCCAAATCATACCCACATATTCTCCTCAGGGTTGCAGAGGACCAAAGAAAAGGGGGAATTGTACCATAGCTAGCTGAATGCAGCTCTTCCCAGGCAGCCCTTGCTGTGCACTGTGACCCACTGCCCCGTTACCAGGCAATGGTTACCAGGAGACCACTAATGCCACTGTGACCACCCTGCTCAGCCATTGGTGGGCAGTGTAGTGGGCCCCTGCCCCAAGCAAGCCACTGTCTGTCAGCCATCTTTAGTGGGGGCCCTTTTTTAGGCAGCAGTCAGTGGAGTGCTGCCCCTTCAGACCTGGTGCGTGAGGTAAGAGGCAAGTGCCAGTCTTCTCCCCAGCATTCTTCTGCTCACACGGCCTTGGGCCAGCTGGTGTGATGGGGGGCCCAGAGAACAGGCTGGGGGTGTGTCCTGCAGGGCTCCAGAGCCAAGGCCATGAATGCCCACTGGCCCAGACCAGGCCTTGAGGCAGTGTTGAACCTCTACCACACACCGCCACTGTGACCCTAAGGGTATGGCTCACAGTCTGGGGTACCTGACTGCCACTGTTTGGGTGGCCTGAGGAGCATTAAGACCTGTTGGGTCATATGCATACGGCTCCCTCAGTGATGACAGCTAGCAAGGGTCTGGGACCTGGCCCTGAGGGAGCCACCAAGGCAGAGCTGCCTCCTCTGTGAGGCATGGGCACTGGTGGGAGGACCCAGACCAGCTCCTGGACAAACCCTCCATGGCAGGAGGACCACCACCCCTCCCAGGGACCCCTTTCTCTTAGGTGGGTCTGGACCTCAGAGGGTGAGCCTTGTGCCTTGGGACCTTGCCCTTTCTTGTCACCCAGAGAGTGACATTTGTTTGCTGGAGATTGATAGGAACATTGAGACCTGACTATGACCTGTCCTCAAGAACAAAGGATCGGGCAGGGAGAAGTTTTCAACGAACAGCCACACCCCTCCATCACCTTACCTCTAAGAGGGCTTTGCTAAAAGCTTTCAAGGTTGGGGATTACCCGGCATAAGCCACCCATTTCCTTGAATGTCTCAACAACAAATATTTCTCGGCTCCAAAGTCCAGTGTTTTGCTGTTGCTTGGCCTCACTGTGCGTCGGGCACACATCCTGGCCTTTGGTTCCCAATTATAGCGAGCCAGCCAGGAGGTGTGTGCCCATGGTGTGTTGATCTCGATCAGGGGCGTCGCCATTTAAAGTTCCCAGCACATGCCAGAGTACATTTGGCTCCAGGATACTGGCAGGGATTCTCCCTGATATGCAGTGGCTGCCCTACAGCACGAGGCTGCTTGTCTTGGAGACATGTCCAGAGCAACGGTACACAGTTCATGTCATTTGGGGGTAAGTCGCTCCAGCTTGCACAGGCTGGGAAATAGGTCTACTCCAACTGGGCTGCTCCCCTTAGCGGATGTGAGCCTCTCTGAGTCCATTCCCTCTTGAGAACTGGGGGCCTCCATGTGGGAGTGGAAGTGGAAGTTGACAAAATGCCTTCTCTGGCTTTCTGTCTTTGTGATTGGAGTGTTTATTTGTTCTTCATGTGTTTGTGTGTGTCAATGTGGTGTTAATCACGGCAGTCTGTGCTTTGGTTTGTGGGATCCTGTTTGTGATTCGTACATTGTAGGTGTGTGAAACAGCACTTGCATTGAGTACTTGAGACGTGTTTGGTCAGTAACGGAGCTTGCATATGATCACACTAGGTATCGTTCCCTCCTGCGTTGTGTTTCAGCTGTGGTGGAACATTGGTTGACATATTCCCTTTCCAATGGGTAGGAATCTGCCCTTTGGTGCCTGGGAACTGCGATCCTGAGAGACCTTTTGGCATTGCATTTGTCTCTCTGCTATTGGATAACACCTGCTGTGATCAGCAGAGCTCTAGTCCATCTTGTAGTCCGCTAAGGGACAAGCAAGTACTTTTTTTTTTTTTTTACATTGCATGGCCATCATATTCTACAGATTCTGGTGAAACATGGCATCAAATGAATCATTTTCATATCTCCAAAACCAGTCTATGTAAAATATTCAGTTAGAGAAAGTTTGCTCAGTGAAATCCTTTTGGTTTTCATCATTGTGACCCTGAGAAAACGAGCATATTTCCAGGAGACATGTGGAAGTTCATGAAGCAAATTGAACTTTTCCTAATTTCTTTGCTTTTTCCTTTTTGGCTCTTTCTGCTTCCCAGGTCAGTAGGCATGACAACTGTGGTCGTGATTCCCTATCTTTCAATTTGCATGTTGTTTGTCGTTTTGTTGTTAAAATGAGGGAACGTAGTTCGAAAACACTGAGGATGTTGTTCATCCTCACCCTTTGCTTTGGTCCTCAGGACTGAGAGTTTCTTTTGTGCATGTACTTTTGCGTTTGTTTTGTGTGAAAGTGTTGTGGCTCTGGGAAACTCAAATGTGCTTCCCCAACGCACCCCTTTCAGGTGCATTCTCCAGATTTGGGCCACTTTTAGGGATAAGGCAATTGACATCAACTGCCGAGTTGATGTGTAAATGAGCTCTATTTCACTGAAAGGGAAGCACTTACCTATTCAATACTTCCTCCTCTGGAGAGAATTGGCCTCCATGGATTTCAGGTCCTGATGATCTGGCAAATAGCTAGTACTGAACTGATATCTGGTATGGAAGCTGCCTTAAGCTTCTTGCATTCTGAAGTGTAAACCTTCTGCAGTCCCTAGGTTTCTTAGAGATCCAAAAAGACCTTATATCTGTTGCCAATTTGACAGCAAGGACCATAAGTTGAAATGATGACACTTGAAGTCTTTCTAAATGGCCTCTCTAGATTTGGGTAGCATGAAACTTCACCAAGTTAAGTGGCAAGCATTCCTTGACTCTCCGGGTCATTTCAAAGAGGATAGAGGATTGGAACATTGGATGCTGGGCACATCTAAGATTCCCTACCTTTGCCTACTTAGCAGAAGGTCTCAAAAGCATCCGCTTGCAATCAGAAATGCTGGTATGACATCCAGCTGACAATTGCTTGCTTCTTGGTTTTCACTAAGTGAAGGTGTTAAGGACTTGAGGATTGTAATCGAAATATGTAATTAAAGCTAAGAAACTCATGAAAAGGAACACATTTCAGGATAGAGTAGGAAGGTGGGATAAATGTGTTGAGCCAAAAACCAACATTTGATGCATCATTGGGCTGAAACGAAACTCCACCTCGGGAAATGGATACTGTTATTAAAAATACGTTTTTTTCAAGGCTGGATTGGGTTCCCCTCTGCCAAGAGAACACGTTTACTTGGAATGCTGCTTTCAATAACATGGTATGAGAACTGTCCTACCTTTAAGGGATCTCGACTTGCTTTTAAGATCTCTTCTCACTATGGAGAAGAAAGAAGAATTCTCTTCAAAGGACTGATGAGCTTATTGGACCAGGTGTTTTGAAATAGTTTGTTTACTTTGAATTTGTTGTGGGGCCCTTAAGGCAACTCAAGGAGGACTATTTCAGTCGTATATCTGGTATGGAAATTACAGAGAAAACATTGTGAAATGGGGGAGAAGCTTCTCCAATTACACAGGATGGATACATGTCACACCTGTTGATATTCTAGAAAGGGTACAAAGTTTCTGAAATGCAGGTATGCCTTGGGATAATCGGTCAGCCATGCTGACGGTTACATGAGAGCCACTTGATTAAGCTTCCTTCTCAACCCCTTGTCATCCGATCTTTAACCATGCCTCTTTAAGTGTCTAACAGATAGTTAGGCTGAGGCTTTCCCAAAGTGCTTCAACTTCAAGAAGACTCTTACCAATGCAGTTTTGACAAACTGAGTAAACAGATGCATATGCTACTAACGTTTATGGATTTGCTTTGCAATAATGCTGATTTTGATCTGTGTTCTCCCGTTAAGGGAAGCTCTTCCCCTCAACTTCCTAACAACTTACAACAATTTCTTCCCTTCTGCTTCTGCGTGTCTGGATTCCCTGCCAGAACGTCTCCCCCAGAGTGCCACCCTCACGCTGCTTTTCAGGCTTATTCTCCTGGATTCCTTATACAAGTTTATATAAGACTTGGATCAAGACTTGCAACGTGGCATTGCTTCCAACTCAGAATGCACTGTAGGGCTTTGCTTTCGTGCAGCAGGACGTAGCTAGAGTGGTCGTCACCCCATTCCCTGAAAGACTTGGGAAAAGATGAACCAGGAATGGAGGTTGAAAGCAAGTCCCCTAAAACAGAGATCTGCTGCGGAGTTTATGATTAACCACTCTATCCAAATCATACCCACATATTCTCCTCAGGGTTGCAGAGGACCAAAGAAAAGGGGGAATTGTACCATAGCCAGCTGAATGCAGCTCTTCCCAGGCAGCCCTTGCTGGGCACTGTGACCCACTGCCCCGTTACCAGGCAATGGTTACCAGGAGACCACTAATGCCACTGTGACCACCCTGCTCAGCCATTGGTGGGCAGTGTAGTGGGCCCCTGCCCCAAGCAAGCCACTGTCTGTCAGCCATCTTTAGTGGGGGCCCTTTTTTAGGCAGCAGTCAGTGGAGTGCTGCCCCTTCAGACCTGGTGCGTGAGGTAAGAGGCAAGTGCCAGTCTTCTCCCCAGCATTCTTCTGCTCACACGGCCTTGGGCCAGCTGGTGTGATGGGGGGCCCAGAGAACAGGCTGGGGGTGTGTCCTGCAGGGCTCCAGAGCCAAGGCCATGAATGCCCACTGGCCCAGACCAGGCCTTGAGGCAGTGTTGAACCTCTACCACACACCGCCACTGTGACCCTAAGGGTATGGCTCACAGTCTGGGGTACCTGACCGCCACTGTTTGGGTGGCCTGAGGAGCATTAAGACCTGTTGGGTCATATGCATACGGCTCCCTCAGTGATGCCAGCTAGCAAGGGTCTGGGACCTGGCCCTGAGGGAGCCACCAAGGCAGAGCTGCCTCCTCTGTGAGGCATGGGCACTGGTGGGAGGACCCAGACCAGCTCCTGGACAAACCCTCCATGGCAGGAGGACCACCACCCCTCCCAGGGACCCCTTTCTCTTAGGTGGGTCTGGACCTCAGAGGGTGAGCCTTGTGCCTTGGGAACTTGCCCTTTCTTGTCACCCAGAGAGTGACATTTGTTTGCTGGAGATTGATAGGAACATTGAGACCTGACTATGACCTGTCCTCAAGAACAAAGGATCGGGCAGGGAGAAGTTTTCAACGAACAGCCACACCCCTCCATCACCTTACCTCTAAGAGGGCTTTGCTAAAAGCTTTCAAGGTTGGGGATTACCCGGCATAAGCCACCCATTTCCTTGAATGTCTCAACAACAAATATTTCTCGGCTCCAAAGGCCAATGTTTTGCTGTTGCTTGGCCTCACTGTGCGTCGGGCACACATCCTGGCCTTTGGTTCCCAATTATAGCGAGCCAGCCAGGAGGTGTGTGCCCATGGTGTGTTGATCTCGATCAGGGGCGTCGCCATTTAAAGTTCCCAGCACATGCCAGAGTACATTTGGCTCCAGGATACTGGCAGGGATTCTCCCTGATATGCAGTGGCTGCCCTACAGCACGAGGCTGCTTGTCTTGGAGACATGTCCAGAGCAACGGTATACAGTTCATGTCATTTGGGGGTAAGTCGCTCCAGCTTGCACAGGCTGGGAAATAGGTCTACTCCAACTGGGCTGCTCCCCTTAGCGGATGTGAGCCTCTCTGAGTCCATTCCCTCTTGAGAACTGGGGGCCTCCATGTGGGAGTGGAAGTGGAAGTTGACAAAATGCCTTCTCTGGCTTTCTGTCTTTGTGATTGGAGTGTTTATTTGTTCTTCATGTGTTTGTGTGTGTCAATGTGGTGTTAATCACGGCAGTCTGTGCTTTGGTTTGTGGGATCCTGTTTGTGATTCGTACATTGTATGTGTGTGAAACAGCACTTGCATTGAGTACTTGAGACGTCTTTGGTCAGTAACGGAGCTTGCATATGATCACACTAGGTATCGTTCCCTCCTGCATTGTGTTTCAGCTGTGGTGGAACATTGGTTGACATATTCCCTTTCCAATGGGTAGGAATCTGCCCTTTGGTGCCTGGGAACTGCGATCCTGAGAGACCTTTTGGCATTGCATTTGTCTCTCTGCTATTGGATAACACCTGCTGTGATCAGCAGAGCTCTAGTCCATCTTGTAGTCCGCTAAGGGACAAGCAAGTACTTTTTTTTTTTTTTTTACATTGCATGGCCATCATATTCTACAGATTCTGGTGAAACATGGCATCAAATGAATCATTTTCATATCTCCAAAACCAGTCTATGTAAAATATTCAGTTAGAGAAAGTTTGCTCAGTGAAATCCTTTTGGTTTTCATCATTGTGACCCTGAGAAAACGAGCATATTTCCAGGAGACATGTGGAAGTTCATGAAGCAAATTGCACTTTTCCTAATTTCTTTGCTTTTTCCTTTTTGGCTCTTTCTGCTTCCCAGGTCAGTAGGCATGACAACTGTGGTCGTGATTCCCTATCTTTCAATTTGCATGTTGTTTGTCGTTTTGTTGTTAAAATGAGGGAACGTAGTTCGAAAACACTGAGGATGTTGTTCATCCTCACCCTTTGCTTTGATCCTCAGGACTGAGAGTTTCTTTTTTGCATGTACTTTTGCGTTTGTTTTGTGTGAAAGTGTTGTGGCTCTGGGAAACTCAAATGTGCTTCCCCAACGCACCCCTTTCAGGTGCATTCTCCAGATTTGGGCCACTTTTAGGGATAAGGCAATTGACATCAACTGCCGAGTTAATGTGTAAATGAGCTCTATTTCACTGAAAGGGAAGCACTTACCTATTCAATACTTCCTCCTCTGGAGAGAATTGGCCTCCATGGATTTCAGGTCCTGATGATCTGGCAAATAGCTAGTACTGAACTGATATCTGGTATGGAAGCTGCCTTAAGCTTCTTGCATTCTGAAGTGTAAACCTTCTGCAGTCCCTAGGTTTCTTAGAGATCCAAAAAGACCTTATATCTGTTGCCAATTTGACAGCAAGGACCATAAGTTGAAATGATGACACTTGAAGTCTTTCTAAATGGCCTCTCTAGATTTGGGTAGCATGAAACTTCACCAAGTTAAGTGGCAAGCATTCCTTGACTCTCCGGGTCATTTCAAAGAGGATAGAGGATTGGAACATTGGATGCTGGGCACATCTAAGATTCCCTACCTTTGCCTACTTAGCAGAAGGTCTCAAAAGCATCCGCTTGCAATCAGAAATGCTGGTATGACATCCAGCTGACAATTGCTTGCTTCTTGGTTTTCACTAAGTGAAGGTGTTAAGGACTTGAGGATTGTAATCGAAATATGTAATTAAAGCTAAGAAACTCATGAAAAGGAACACATTTCAGGATAGAGTAGGAAGGTGGGATAAATGTGTTGAGCCAAAAACCAACATTTGATGCATCATTGGGCTGAAACGAAACTCCACCTCGGGAAATGGATACTGTTATTAAAAATACGTTTTTTTCAAGGCTGGATTGGGTTCCCCTCTGCCAAGAGAACACGTTTACTTGGAATGCTGCTTTCAATAACATGGTATGAGAACTGTCCTACCTTTAAGGGATCTCGACTTGCTTTTAAGATCTCTTCTCACTTTGGAGAAGAAAGAAGAATTCTCTTCAAAGGACTGATGAGCTTATTGGACCAGGTGTTTTGAAATAGTTTGTTTACTTTGAATTTGTTGTGGGGCCCTTAAGGCAACTCAAGGAGGACTATTTCAGTCGTATATCTGGTATGGAAATTACAGAGAAAACATTGTGAAATGGGGGAGAAGCTTCTCCAATTACACAGGATGGATACATGTCACACCTGTCGATATTCTAGAAAGGGTACAAAGTTTCTGAAATGCAGGTATGCCTTGGGATAATCGGTCAGCCATGCTGACGGTTACATGAGAGCCACTTGATTAAGCTTCCTTCTCAACCCCTTGTCATCCGATCTTTAACCATGCCTCTTTAAGTGTCTAACAGATAGTTAGGCTGAGGCTTTCCCAAAGTGCTTCAACTTCAAGAAGACTCTTACCAATGCAGTTTTGACAAACTGAGTAAACAGATGCATATGCTACTAACGTTTATGGATTTGCTTTGCAATAATGCTGATTTTGATCTGTGTTCTCCCGTTAAGGGAAGCTCTTCCCCTCAACTTCCTAACAACTTACAACAATTTCTTCCCTTCTGCTTCTGCGTGTCTGGATTACCTGCCAGAACGTCTCCCCCAGAGTGCCACCCTCACGCTGCTTTTCAGGCTTATTCTCCTGGATTCCTTATACAAGTTTATATAAGACTTGGATCAAGACTTGCAACGTGGCATTGCTTCCAACTCAGAATGCACTGTAGGGCTTTGCTTTCGTGCAGCAGGACGTAGCTAGAGTGGTCGTCACCCCATTCCCTGAAAGACTTGGGAAAAGATGAACCAGGAATGGAGGTTGAAAGCAAGTCCCCTAAAACAGAGATCTGCTGCGGAGTTTATGATTAACCACTCTATCCAAATCATACCCACATATTCTCCTCAGGGTTGCAGAGGACCAAAGAAAAGGGGGAATTGTACCATAGCTAGCTGAATGCAGCTCTTCCCAGGCAGCCCTTGCTGTGCACTGTGACCCACTGCCCCGTTACCAGGCAATGGTTACCAGGAGACCACTAATGCCACTGTGACCACCCTGCTCAGCCATTGGTGGGCAGTGTAGTGGGCCCCTGCCCCAAGCAAGCCACTGTCTGTCAGCCATCTTTAGTGGGGGCCCTTTTTTAGGCAGCAGTCAGTGGAGTGCTGCCCCTTCAGACCTGGTGCGTGAGGTAAGAGGCAAGTGCCAGTCTTCTCCCCAGCATTCTTCTGCTCACACGGCCTTGGGCCAGCTGGTGTGATGGGGGGCCCAGAGAACAGGCTGGGGGTGTGTCCTGCAGGGCTCCAGAGCCAAGGCCATGAATGCCCACTGGCCCAGACCAGGCCTTGAGGCAGTGTTGAACCTCTACCACACACCGCCACTGTGACCCTAAGGGTATGGCTCACAGTCTGGGGTACCTGACTGCCACTGTTTGGGTGGCCTGAGGAGCATTAAGACCTGTTGGGTCATAAGCATACGGCTCCCTCAGTGATGACAGCTAGCAAGGGTCTGGGACCTGGCCCTGAGGGAGCCACCAAAGCAGAGCTGCCTCCTCTGTGAGGCATGGGCACTGGTGGGAGGACCCAGACCAGCTCCTGGACAAACCCTCCATGGCAGGAGGACCACCACCCCTCCCAGGGACCCCTTTCTCTTAGGTGGGTCTGGACCTCAGTGGGTGAGCCTTGTGCCTTGGGACCTTGCCCTTTCTTGTCACCCAGAGAGTGACATTTGTTTGCTGGAGATTGATAGGAACATTGAGACCTGACTATGACCTGTCCTCAAGAACAAAGGATCAGGCAGGGAGAAGTTTTCAACGAACAGCCACACCCCTCCATCACCTTACCTCTAAGAGGGCTTTGCTAAAAGCTTTCAAGGTTGGGGATTACCCGGCATAAGCCACCCATTTCCTTGAATGTCTCAACAACAAATATTTCTCGGCTCCAAAGTCCAATGTTTTGCTGTTGCTTGGCCTCACTGTGCGTCGGGCACACATCCTGGCCTTTGGTTCCCAATTATAGCGAGCCAGCCAGGAGGTGTGTGCCCATGGTGTGTTGATCTCGATCAGGGGCGTCGCCATTTAAAGTTCCCAGCACATGCCAGAGTACATTTGGCTCCAGGATACTGGCAGGGATTCTCCCTGATATGCAGTGGCTGCCCTACAGCACGAGGCTGCTTGTCTTGGAGACATGTCCAGAGCAACGGTACACAGTTCATGTCATTTGGGGGTAAGTCGCTCCAGCTTGCACAGGCTGGGAAATAGGTCTACTCCAACTGGGCTGCTCCCCTTAGCGGATGTGAGCCTCTCTGAGTCCATTCCCTCTTGAGAACTGGGGGCCTCCATGTGGGAGTGGAAGTGGAAGTTGACAAAATGCCTTCTCTGGCTTTCTGTCTTTGTGATTGGAGTGTTTATTTGTTCTTCATGTGTTTGTGTGTGTCAATGTGGTGTTAATCACGGCAGTCTGTGCTTTGGTTTGTGGGATCCTGTTTGTGATTCGTACATTGTAGGTGTGTGAAACAGCACTTGCATTGAGTACTTGAGACGTGTTTGGTCAGTAACGGAGCTTGCATATGATCACACTAGGTATCGTTCCCTCCTGCATTGTGTTTCAGCTGTGGTGGAACATTGGTTGACATATTCCCTTTCCAATGGGTAGGAATCTGCCCTTTGGTGCCTGGGAACTGCGATCCTGAGAGACCTTTTGGCATTGCATTTGTCTCTCTGCTATTGGATAACACCTGCTGTGATCAGCAGAGCTCTAGTCCATCTTGTAGTCCGCTAAGGGACAAGCAAGTACTTTTTTTTTTTTTTTACATTGCATGGCCATCATATTCTACAGATTCTGGTGAAACATGGCATCAAATGAATCATTTTCATATCTCCAAAACCAGTCTATGTAAAATATTCAGTTAGAGAAAGTTTGCTCAGTGAAATCCTTTTGGTTTTCATCATTGTGACCCTGAGAAAACGAGCATATTTCCAGGAGACATGTGGAAGTTCATGAAGCAAATTGAACTTTTCCTAATTTCTTTGCTTTTTCCTTTTTGGCTCTTTCTGCTTCCCAGGTCAGTAGGCATGACAACTGTGGTCGTGATTCCCTATCTTTCAATTTGCATGTTGTTTGTCGTTTTGTTGTTAAAATGAGGGAACGTTGTTCGAAAACACTGAGGATGTTGTTCATCCTCACCCTTTGCTTTGGTCCTCAGGACTGAGAGTTTCTTTTTTGCATGTACTTTTGCGTTTGTTTTGTGTGAAAGTGTTGTGGCTCTGGGAAACTCAAATGTGCTTCCCCAACGCACCCCTTTCAGGTGCATTCTCCAGATTTGGGCCACTTTTAGGGATAAGGCAATTGACATCAACTGCCGAGTTGATGTGTAAATGAGCTCTATTTCACTGAAAGGGAAGCACTTACCTATTCAATACTTCCTCCTCTGGAGAGAATTGGCCTCCATGGATTTCAGGTCCTGATGATCTGGCAAATAGCTAGTACTGAACTGATATCTGGTATGGAAGCTGCCTTAAGCTTCTTGCATTCTGAAGTGTAAACCTTCTGCAGTCCCTAGGTTTCTTAGAGATCCAAAAAGACCTTATATCTGTTGCCAATTTGACAGCAAGGACCATAAGTTGAAATGATGACACTTGAAGTCTTTCTAAATGGCCTCTCTAGATTTGGGTAGCATGAAACTTCACCAAGTTAAGTGGCAAGCATTCCTTGACTCTCCGGGTCATTTCAAAGAGGATAGAGGATTGGAACATTGGATGCTGGGCACATCTAAGATTCCCTACCTTTGCCTACTTAGCAGAAGGTCTCAAAAGCATCCGCTTGCAATCAGAAATGCTGGTATGACATCCAGCTGACAATTGCTTGCTTCTTGGTTTTCACTAAGTGAAGGTGTTAAGGACTTGAGGATTGTAATCGAAATATGTAATTAAAGCTAAGAAACTCATGAAAAGGAACACATTTCAGGATAGAGTAGGAAGGTGGGATAAATGTGTTGAGCCAAAAACCAACATTTGATGCATCATTGGGCTGAAACGAAACTCCACCTCGGGAAATGGATACTGTTATTAAAAATACGTTTTTTTCAAGGCTGGATTGGGTTCCCCTCTGCCAAGAGAACACGTTTACTTGGAATGCTGCTTTCAATAACATGGTATGAGAACTGTCCTACCTTTAAGGGATCTCGACTTGCTTTTAAGATCTCTTCTCACTATGGAGAAGAAAGAAGAATTCTCTTCAAAGGACTGATGAGCTTATTGGACCAGGTGTTTTGAAATAGTTTGTTTACTTTGAATTTGTTGTGGGGCCCTTAAGGCAACTCAAGGAGGACTATTTCAGTCGTATATCTGGTATGGAAATTACAGAGAAAACATTGTGAAATGGGGGAGAAGCTTCTCCAATTACACAGGATGGATACATGTCACACCTGTCGATATTCTAGAAAGGGTACAAAGTTTCTGAAATGCAGGTATGCCTTGGGATAATCGGTCAGCCATGCTGACGGTTACATGAGAGCCACTTGATTAAGCTTCCTTCTCAACCCCTTGTCATCCGATCTTTAACCATGCCTCTTTAAGTGTCTAACAGATAGTTAGGCTGAGGCTTTCCCAAAGTGCTTCAACTTCAAGAAGACTCTTACCAATGCAGTTTTGACAAACTGAGTAAACAGATGCATATGCTACTAACGTTTATGGATTTGCTTTGCAATAATGCTGATTTTGATCTGTGTTCTCCCGTTAAGGGAAGCTCTTCCCCTCAACTTCCTAACAACTTACAACAATTTCTTCCCTTCTGCTTCTGCGTGTCTGGATTACCTGCCAGAACGTCTGCCCCAGAGTGCCACCCTCACGCTGCTTTTCAGGCTTATTCTCCTGGATTCCTTATACAAGTTTATATAAGACTTGGATCAAGACTTGCAACGTGGCATTGCTTCCAACTCAGAATGCACTGTAGGGCTTTGCTTTCGTGCAGCAGGACGTAGCTAGAGTGGTCGTCACCCCATTCCCTGAAAGACTTGGGAAAAGATGAACCAGGAATGGAGGTTGAAAGCAAGTCCCCTAAAACAGAGATCTGCTGCGGAGTTTATGATTAACCACTCTATCCAAATCATACCCACATATTCTCCTCAGGGTTGCAGAGGACCAAAGAAAAGGGGGAATTGTACCATAGCTAGCTGAATGCAGCTCTTCCCAGGCAGCCCTTGCTGTGCACTGTGACCCACTGCCCCGTTACCAGGCAATGGTTACCAGGAGACCACTAATGCCACTGTGACCACCCTGCTCAGCCATTGGTGGGCAGTGTAGTGGGCCCCTGCCCCAAGCAAGCCACTGTCTGTCAGCCATCTTTAGTGGGGGCCCTTTTTTAGGCAGCAGTCAGTGGAGTGCTGCCCCTTCAGACCTGGTGCGTGAGGTAAGAGGCAAGTGCCAGTCTTCTCCCCAGCATTCTTCTGCTCACACGGCCTTGGGCCAGCTGGTGTGATGGGGGGCCCAGAGAACAGGCTGGGGCTGTGTCCTGCAGGGCTCCAGAGCCAAGGCCATGAATGCCCACTGGCCCAGACCAGGCCTTGAGGCAGTGTTGAACCTCTACCACACACCGCCACTGTGACCCTAAGGGTATGGCTCACAGTCTGGGGTACCTGACTGCCACTGTTTGGGTGGCCTGAGGAGCATTAAGACCTGTTGGGTCATATGCATACGGCTCCCTCAGTGATGCCAGCTAGCAAGGGTCTGGGACCTGGCCCTGAGGGAGCCACCAAGGCAGAGCTGCCTCCTCTGTGAGGCATGGGCACTGGTGGGAGGACCCAGACCAGCTCCTGGACAAACCCTCCATGGCAGGAGGACCACCACCCCTCCCAGGGACCCCTTTCTCTTAGGTGGGTCTGGACCTCAGAGGGTGAGCCTTGTGCCTTGGGACCTTGCCCTTTCTTGTCACCCAGAGAGTGACATTTGTTTGCTGGAGATTGATAGGAACATTGAGACCTGACTATGACCTGTCCTCAAGAACAAAGGATCGGGCAGGGAGAAGTTTTCAACGAACAGCCACACCCCTCCATCACCTTACCTCTAAGAGGGCTTTGCTAAAAGCTTTCAAGGTTGGGGATTACCCGGCATAAGCCACCCATTTCCTTGAATGTCTCAACAACAAATATTTCTCGGCTCCAAAGTCCAGTGTTTTGCTGTTGCTTGGCCTCACTGTGCGTCGGGCACACATCCTGGCCTTTGGTTCCCAATTATAGCGAGCCAGCCAGGAGGTGTGTGCCCATGGTGTGTTGATCTCTATCAGGGGCGTCGCCATTTAAAGTTCCCAGCACATGACAGAGTACATTTGGCTCCAGGATACTGGCAGGGATTCTCCCTGATATGCAGTGGCTGCCCTACAGCACGAGGCTGCTTGTCTTGGAGACATGTCCAGAGCAACGGTACACAGTTCATGTCATTTGGGGGTAAGTCGCTCCAGCTTGCACAGGCTGGGAAATAGGTCTACTCCAACTGGGCTGCTCCCCTTAGCGGATGTGAGCCTCTCTGAGTCCATTCCCTCTTGAGAACTGGGGGCCTCCATGTGGGAGTGGAAGTGGAAGTTGACAAAATGCCTTCTCTGGCTTTCTGTCTTTGTGATTGGAGTGTTTATTTGTTCTTCATGTGTTTGTGTGTGTCAATGTGGTGTTAATCACGGCAGTCTGTGCTTTGGTTTGTGGGATCCTGTTTGTGATTCGTACATTGTAGGTGTGTGAAACAGCACTTGCATTGAGTACTTGAGACGTGTTTGGTCAGTAACGGAGCTTGCATATGATCACACTAGGTATCGTTCCCTCCTGCGTTGTGTTTCAGCTGTGGTGGAACATTGGTTGACATATTCCCTTTCCAATGGGTAGGAATCTGCCCTTTGGTGCCTGGGAACTGCGATCCTGAGAGACCTTTTGGCATTGCATTTGTCTCTCTGCTATTGGATAACACCTGCTGTGATCAGCAGAGCTCTAGTCCATCTTGTAGTCCGCTAAGGGACAAGCAAGTACTTTTTTTTTTTTTTTTACATTGCATGGCCATCATATTCTACAGATTCTGGTGAAACATGGCATCAAATGAATCATTTTCATATCTCCAAAACCAGTCTATGTAAAATATTCAGTTAGAGAATGTTTGCTCAGTGAAATCCTTTTGGTTTTCATCATTGTGACCCTGAGAAAACGAGCATATTTCCAGGAGACATGTGGAAGTTCATGAAGCAAATTGAACTTTTCCTAATTTCTTTGCTTTTTCCTTTTTGGCTCTTTCTGCTTCCCAGGTCAGTAGGCATGACAACTGTGGTCGTGATTCCCTATCTTTCAATTTGCATGTTGTTTGTCGTTTTGTTGTTAAAATGAGGGAACGTAGTTCGAAAACACTGAGGATGTTGTTCATCCTCACCCTTTGCTTTGGTCCTCAGGACTGAGAGTTTCTTTTTTGCATGTACTTTTGCGTTTGTTTTGTGTGAAAGTGTTGTGGCTCTGGGAAACTCAAATGTGCTTCCCCAACGCACCCCTTTCAGGTGCATTCTCCAGATTTGGGCCACTTTTAGGGATAAGGCAATTGACATCAACTGCCGAGTTGATGTGTAAATGAGCTCTATTTCACTGAAAGGGAAGCACTTACCTATTCAATACTTCCTCCTCTGGAGAGAATTGGCCTCCATGGATTTCAGGTCCTGATGATCTGGCAAATAGCTAGTACTGAACTGATATCTGGTATGGAAGCTGCCTTAAGCTTCTTGCATTCTGAAGTGTAAACCTTCTGCAGTCCCTAGGTTTCTTAGAGATCCAAAAAGACCTTATATCTGTTGCCAATTTGACAGCAAGGACCATAAGTTGAAATGATGACACTTGAAGTCTTTCTAAATGGCCTCTCTAGATTTGGGTAGCATGAAATATCACCAAGTTAAGTGGCAAGCATTCCTTGACTCTCCGGGTCATTTCAAAGAGGATAGAGGATTGGAACATTGGATGCTGGGCACATCTAAGATTCCCTACCTTTGCCTACTTAGCAGAAGGTCTCAAAAGCATCCGCTTGCAATCAGAAATGCTGGTATGACATCCAGCTGACAATTGCTTGCTTCTTGGTTTTCACTAAGTGAAGGTGTTAAGGACTTGAGGATTGTAATCGAAATATGTAATTAAAGCTAAGAAACTCATGAAAAGGAACACATTTCAGGATAGAGTAGGAAGGTGGGATAAATGTGTTGAGCCAAAAACCAACATTTGATGCATCATTGGGCTGAAACGAAACTCCACCTCGGGAAATGGATACTGTTATTAAAAATACGTTTTTTTCAAGGCTGGATTGGGTTCCCCTCTGCCAAGAGAACACGTTTACTTGGAACGCTGCATTCAATAACATGGTATGAGAACTGTCCTACCTTTAAGGGATCTCGACTTGCTTTTAAGATCTCTTCTCACTTTGGAGAAGAAAGAAGAATTCTCTTCAAAGGACTGATGAGCTTATTGGACCAGGTGTTTTGAAATAGTTTGTTTACTTTGAATTTGTTGTGGGGCCCTTAAGGCAACTCAAGGAGGACTATTTCAGTCGTATATCTGGTATGGAAATTACAGAGAAAACATTGTGAAATGGGGGAGAAGCTTCTCCAATTACACAGGATGGATACATGGCACACCTGTCGATATTCTAGAAAGGGTACAAAGTTTCTGAAATGCAGGTATGCCTTGGGATAATCGGTCAGCCATGCTGACGGTTACATGAGAGCCACTTGATTAAGCTTCCTTCTCAACCCCTTGTCATCCGATCTTTAACCATGCCTCTTTAAGTGTCTAACAGATAGTTAGGCTGAGGCTTTCCCAAAGTGCTTCAACTTCAAGAAGACTCTTACCAATGCAGTTTTGACAAACTGAGTAAACAGATGCATATGCTACTAACGTTTATGGATTTGCTTTGCAATAATGCTGATTTTGATCTGTGTTCTCCCGTTAAGGGAAGCTCTTCCCCTCAACTTCCTAACAACTTACAACAATTTCTTCCCTTCTGCTTCTGCGTGTCTGGATTACCTGCCAGAACGTCTCCCCCAGAGTGCCACCCTCACGCTGCTTTTCAGGCTTATTCTCCTGGATTCCTTATACAAGTTTATATAAGACTTGGATCAAGACTTGCAACGTGGCATTGCTTCCAACTCAGAATGCACTGTAGGGCTTTGCTTTCCTCCAGCAGCACGTAGCTAGAGTGGTCGTCACCCCATTCCCTGAAAGACTTGGGAAAAGATGAACCAGGAATGGAGGTTGAAAGCAAGTCCCCTAAAACAGAGATCTGCTGCGGAGTTTATGATTAACCACTCTATCCAAATCATACCCACATATTCTCCTCAGGGTTGCAGAGGACCAAAGAAAAGGGGGAATTGTACCATAGCCAGCTGAATGCAGCTCTTCCCAGGCAGCCCTTGCTGTGCACTGTGACCCACTGCCCCGTTACCAGGCAATGGTTACCAGGAGACCACTAATGCCACTGTGACCACCCTGCTCAGCCATTGGTGGGCAGTGTAGTGGGCCCCTGCCCCAAGCAAGCCACTGTCTGTCAGCCATCTTTAGTGGGGGCCCTTTTTTAGGCAGCAGTCAGTGGAGTGCTGCCCCTTCAGACCTGGTGCGTGAGGTAAGAGGCAAGTGCCAGTCTTCTCCCCAGCATTCTTCTGCTCACACGGCCTTGGGCCAGCTGGTGTGATGGGGGGCCCAGAGAACAGGCTGGGGGTGTGTCCTGCAGGGCTCCAGAGCCAAGGCCATGAATGCCCACTGGCCCAGACCAGGCCTTGAGGCAGTGTTGAACCTCTACCACACACCGCCAATGTGACCCTAAGGGTATGGCTCACAGTCTGGGGTACCTGACTGCCACTGTTTGGGTGGCCTGAGGAGCATTAAGACCTGTTGGGTCATATGCATACGGCTCCCTCAGTGATGACAGCTAGCAAGGGTCTGGGACCTGGCCCTGAGGGAGCCACCAAGGCAGAGCTGCCTCCTCTGTGAGGCATGGGCACTGGTGGGAGGACCCAGACCAGCTCCTGGACAAACCCTCCATGGCAGGAGGACCACCACCCCTCCCAGGGACCCCTTTCTCTTAGGTGGGTCTGGACCTCAGTGGGTGAGCCTTGTGCCTTGGGACCTTGCCCTTTCTTGTCACCCAGAGAGTGACATTTGTTTGCTGGAGATTGATAGGAACATTGAGACCTGACTATGACCTGTCCTCAAGAACAAAGGATCAGGCAGGGAGAAGTTTTCAACGAACAGCCACACCCCTCCATCACCTTACCTCTAAGAGGGCTTTGCTAAAAGCTTTCAAGGCTGGGGATTACCCGGCATAAGCCACCCATTTCCTTGAATGTCTCAACAACAAATATTTCTCGGCTCCAAAGGCCAATGTTTTGCTGTTGCTTGGCCTCACTGTGCGTCGGGCACACATCCTGGCCTTTGGTTACCAATTATAGCGAGCCAGCCAGGAGGTGTGTGACCATGGTGTGTTGATCTCGATCAGGGGCGTCGCCATTTATACTTCCCAGCACATGCCAGAGTACATTTGGCTCCAGGATACTGGCAGGGATTCTCCCTGATATGCAGTGGCTGCCTTACAGCACGAGGCTGCTTGTCTTGGAGACATGTCCAGAGCAACGGTATACAGTTCATGTCATTTGGGGGTAAGTCGCTCCAGCTTGCACAGGCTGGGAAATAGGTCTACTCCAACTGGGCTGCTCCCCTTAGCGGATGGGAGCCCCTCTGAGTCCATTCCCTCTTGAGAACTGGGGGCCTCCATGTGGGAGTGGAAGTGGAAGTTGACAAAATGCCTTCTCTGGCTTTCTGTCTTTGTGATTGGAGTGTTTATTTGTTCTTCATGTGTTTGTGTGTGTCAATGTGGTGTTAATCACGGCAGTCTGTGCTGTGGTTTGTGGGATCCTGTTTGTGATTCGTACATTGTAGGTGTGTGAAACAGCACTTGCATTGAGTACTTGAGACGTCTTTGGTCAGTAACAGAGCTTGCATATGATCACACTAGGTATCGTTCCCTCCTGCGTTGTGTTTCAGCTGTGGTGGAACATTGGTTGACATATTCCCTTTCCAATGGGTAGGAATCTGCCCTTTGGTGCCTGGGAACTGCGATCCTGAGAGACCTTTTGGCATTGCATTTGTCTCTCTGCTATTGGATAACACCTGCTGTGATCAGCAGAGCTCTAGTCCATCTTGTAGTCCGCTAAGGGACAAGCAAGTACTTTTTTTTTTTTTTTACATTGCATGGCCATCATATTCTACAGATTCTGGTGAAACATGGCATCAAATGAATCATTTTCATATCTCCAAAACCAGTCTATGTAAAATATTCAGTTAGAGAAAGTTTGCTCAGTGAAATTCTTTTGGTTTTCATCATTGTGACCCTGAGAAAACGAGCATATTTCCAGGAGACATGTGGAAGTTCATGAAGCAAATTGAACTTTTCCTAATTTCTTTGCTTTTTCCTTTTTGGCTCTTTCTGCTTCCCAGGTCAGTAGGCATGACAACTGTGGTCGTGATTCCCTATCTTTCAATTTGCATGTTGTTTGTCGTTTTGTTGTTAAAATGAGGGAACGTAGTTCGAAAACACTGAGGATGTTGTTCATCCTCACCCTTTGCTTTGGTCCTCAGGACTGAGAGTTTCTTTTGTGCATGTACTTTTGCGTTTGTTTTGTGTGAAAGTGTTGTGGCTCTGGGAAACTCAAATGTGCTTCCCCAACGCACCCCTTTCAGGTGCATTCTCCAGATTTGGGCCACTTTTAGGGATAAGGCAATTGACATCAACTGCCGAGTTGATGTGTAAATGAGCTCTATTTCACTGAAAGGGAAGCACTTACCTATTCAATACTTCCTCCTCTGGAGAGAATTGGCCTCCATGGATTTCAGGTCCTGATGATCTGGCAAATAGCTAGTACTGAACTGATATCTGGTATGGAAGCTGCCTTAAGCTTCTTGCATTCTGAAGTGTAAACCTTCTGCAGTCCCTAGGTTTCTTAGAGATCCAAAAAGACCTTATATCTGTTGCCAATTTGACAGCAAGGACCATAAGTTGAAATGATGACACTTGAAGTGTTTCTAAATGGCCTCTCTAGATTTGGGTAGCATGAAACTTCACCAAGTTAAGTGGCAAGCATTCCTTGACTCTCCGGGTCATTTCAAAGAGGATAGAGGATTGGAACATTGGATGCTGGGCACATCTAAGATTCCCTACCTTTGCCTACTTAGCAGAAGGTCTCAAAAGCATCCGCTTGCAATCAGAAATGCTGGTATGACATCCAGCTGACAATTGCTTGCTTCTTGGTTTTCACTAAGTGAAGGTGTTAAGGACTTGAGGATTGTAATCGAAATATGTAATTAAAGCTAAGAAACTCATGAAAAGGAACACATTTCAGGATAGAGTAGGAAGGTGGGATAAATGTGTTGAGCCAAAAACCAACATTTGATGCATCATTGGGCTGAAACGAAACTCCACCTCGGGAAATGGATACTGTTATTAAAAATACGTTTTTTTCAAGGCTGGATTGGGTTCCCCTCTGCCAAGAGAACACGTTTACTTGGAACGCTGCATTCAATAACATGGTATGAGAACTGTCCTACCTTTAAGGGATCTCGACTTGCTTTTAAGATCTCTTCTCACTTTGGAGAAGAAAGAAGAATTCTCTTCAAAGGACTGATGAGCTTATTGGACCAGGTGTTTTGAAATAGTTTGTTTACTTTGAATTTGTTGTGGGGCCCTTAAGGCAACTCAAGGAGGACTATTTCAGTCGTATATCTGGTATGGAAATTACAGAGAAAACATTGTGAAATGGGGGAGAAGCTTCTCCAATTACACAGGATGGATACATGGCACACCTGTCGATATTCTAGAAAGGGTACAAAGTTTCTGAAATGCAGGTATGCCTTGGGATAATCGGTCAGCCATGCTGACGGTTACATGAGAGCCACTTGATTAAGCTTCCTTCTCAACCCCTTGTCATCCGATCTTTAACCATGCCTCTTTAAGTGTCTAACAGATAGTTAGGCTGAGGCTTTCCCAAAGTGCTTCAACTTCAAGAAGACTCTTACCAATGCAGTTTTGACAAACTGAGTAAACAGATGCATATGCTACTAACGTTTATGGATTTGCTTTGCAATAATGCTGATTTTGATCTGTGTTCTCCCGTTAAGGGAAGCTCTTCCCCTCAACTTCCTAACAACTTACAACAATTTCTTCCCTTCTGCTTCTGCGTGTCTGGATTCCCTGCCAGAACGTCTCCCCCAGAGTGCCACCCTCACGCTGCTTTTCAGGCTTATTCTCCTGGATTCCTTATACAAGTTTATATAAGACTTGGATCAAGACTTGCAACGTGGCATTGCTTCCAACTCAGAATGCACTGTAGGGCTTTGCTTTCGTGCAGCAGGACGTAGCTAGAGTGGTCATCACCCCATTCCCTGAAAGACTTGGGAAAAGATGAACCAGGAATGGAGGTTGAAAGCAAGTCCCCTAAAACAGAGATCTGCTGCGGAGTTTATGATTAACCACTCTATCCAAATCATACCCACATATTCTCCTCAGGGTTGCAGAGGACCAAAGAAAAGGGGGAATTGTACCATAGCCAGCTGAATGCAGCTCTTCCCAGGCAGCCCTTGCTGTGCACTGTGACCCACTGCCCCGTTACCAGGCAATGGTTACCAGGAGACCACTAATGCCACTGTGACCACCCTGCTCAGCCATTGGTGGGCAGTGTAGTGGGCCCCTGCCCCAAGCAAGCCACTGTCTGTCAGCCATCTTTAGTGGGGGCCCTTTTTTAGGCAGCAGTCAGTGGAGTGCTGCCCCTTCAGACCTGGTGCGTGAGGTAAGAGGCAAGTGCCAGTCTTCTCCCCAGCATTCTTCTGCTCACACGGCCTTGGGCCAGCTGGTGTGATGGGGGGCCCAGAGAACAGGCTGGGGGTGTGTCCTGCAGGGCTCCAGAGCCAAGGCCATGAATGCCCACTGGCCCAGACCAGGCCTTGAGGCAGTGTTGAACCTCTACCACACACCGCCACTGTGACCCTAAGGGTATGGCTCACAGTCTGGGGTACCTGACTGCCACTGTTTGGGTGGCCTGAGGAGCATTAAGACCTGTTGGGTCATATGCATACGGCTCCCTCAGTGATGACAGCTAGCAAGGGTCTGGGACCTGGCCCTGAGGGAGCCACCAAGGCAGAGCTGCCTCCTCTGTGAGGCATGGGCACTGGTGGGAGGACCCAGACCAGCTCCTGGACAAACCCTCCATGGCAGGAGGACCACCACCCCTCCCAGGGACCCCTTTCTCTTAGGTGGGTCTGGACCTCAGTGGGTGAGCCTTGTGCCTTGGGACCTTGCCCTTTCTTGTCACCCAGAGAGTGACATTTGTTTGCTGGAGATTGATAGGAACATTGAGACCTGACTATGACCTGTCCTCAAGAACAAAGGATCGGGCAGGGAGAAGATTTCAACGAACAGCCACACCCCTCCATCACCTTACCTCTAAGAGGGCTTTGCTAAAAGCTTTCAAGGTTGGGGATTACCCGGCATAAGCCACCCATTTCCTTGAATGTCTCAACAACAAATATTTCTCGGCTCCAAAGTCCAGTGTTTTGCTGTTGCTTGGCCTCACTGTGCGTCGGGCACACATCCTGGCCTTTGGTTACCAATTATAGCGAGCCAGCCAGGAGGTGTGTGCCCATGGTGTGTTGATCTCGATCAGGGGCGTCGCCATTTAAAGTTCCCAGCACATGCCAGAGTACATTTGGCTCCAGGATACTGGCAGGGATTCTCCCTGATATGCAGTGGCTGCCCTACAGCACGAGGCTGCTTGTCTTGGAGACATGTCCAGAGCAACGGTACACAGTTCATGTCATTTGGGGGTAAGTCGCTCCAGCTTGCACAGGCTGGGAAATAGGTCTACTCCAACTGGGCTGCTCCCCTTAGCGGATGTGAGCCTCTCTGAGTCCATTCCCTCTTGAGAACTGGGGGCCTCCATGTGGGAGTGGAAGTGGAAGTTGACAAAATGCCTTCTCTGGCTTTCTGTCTTTGTGATTGGAGTGTTTATTTGTTCTTCATGTGTTTGTGTGTGTCAATGTGGTGTTAATCACGGCAGTCTGTGCTTTGGTTTGTGGGATCCTGTTTGTGATTCGTACATTGTAGGTGTGTGAAACAGCACTTGCATTGAGTACTTGAGACGTCTTTGGTCAGTAACGGAGCTTGCATATGATCACACTAGGTATCGTTCCCTCCTGCATTGTGTTTCAGCTGTGGTGGAACATTGGTTGACATATTCCCTTTCCAATGGGTAGGAATCTGCCCTTTGGTGCCTGGGAACTGCGATCCTGAGAGACCTTTTGGCATTGCATTTGTCTCTCTGCTATTGGATAACACCTGCTGTGATCAGCAGAGCTCTAGTCCATCTTGTAGTCCGCTAAGGGACAAGCAAGTACTTTTTTTTTTTTTTACATTGCATGGCCATCATATTCTACAGATTCTGGTGAAACATGGCATCAAATGAATCATTTTCATATCTCCAAAACCAGTCTATGTAAAATATTCAGTTAGAGAAAGTTTGCTCAGTGAAATCCTTTTGGTTTTCATCATTGTGACCCTGAGAAAACGAGCATATTTCCAGGAGACATGTGGAAGTTCATGAAGCAAATTGAACTTTTCCTAATTTCTTTGCTTTTTCCTTTTTGGCTCTTTCTGCTTCCCAGGTCAGTAGGCATGACAACTGTGGTCGTGATTCCCTATCTTTCAATTTGCATGTTGTTTGTCGTTTTGTTGTTAAAATGAGGGAACGTAGTTCGAAAACACTGAGGATGTTGTTCATCCTCACCCTTTGCTTTGGTCCTCAGGACTGAGAGTTTCTTTTTTGCATGTACTTTTGCGTTTGTTTTGTGTGAAAGTGTTGTGGCTCTGGGAAACTCAAATGTGCTTCCCCAACGCACCCCTTTCAGGTGCATTCTCCAGATTTGGGCCACTTTTAGGGATAAGGCAATTGACATCAACTGCCGAGTTGATGTGTAAATGAGCTCTATTTCACTGAAAGGGAAGCACTTACCTATTCAATACTTCCTCCTCTGGAGAGAATTGGCCTCCATGGATTTCAGGTCCTGATGATCTGGCAAATAGCTAGTACTGAACTGATATCTGGTATGGAAGCTGCCTTAAGCTTCTTGCATTCTGAAGTGTAAACCTTCTGCAGTCCCTAGGTTTCTTAGAGATCCAAAAAGACCTTATATCTGTTGCCAATTTGACAGCAAGGACCATAAGTTGAAATGATGACACTTGAAGTCTTTCTAAATGGCCTCTCTAGATTTGGGTAGCATGAAACTTCACCAAGTTAAGTGGCAAGCATTCTTTGACTCTCCGGGTCATTTCAAAGAGAATAGAGAATTGGAACATTGGATGCTGGGCACATCTAAGATTCCCTACCTTTGCCTACTTAGCAGAAGGTCTCAAAAGCATCCGCTTGCAATCAGAAATGCTGGTATGACATCCAGCTGACAATTGCTTGCTTCTTGGTTTTCACTAAGTGAAGGTGTTAAGGACTTGAGGATTGTAATCGAAATATGTAATTAAAGCTAAGAAACTCATGAAAAGGAACACATTTCAGGATAGAGTAGGAAGGTGGGATAAATGTGTTGAGCCAAAAACCAACATTTGATGCATCATTGGGCTGAAACGAAACTCCACCTCGGGAAATGGATACTGTTATTAAAAATACGTTTTTTTCAAGGCTGGATTGGGTTCCCCTCTGCCAAGAGAACACGTTTACTTGGAACGCTGCATTCAATAACATGGTATGAGAACTGTCCTACCTTTAAGGGATCTCGACTTGCTTTTAAGATCTCTTCTCACTTTGGAGAAGAAAGAAGAATTCTCTTCAAAGGACTGATGAGCTTATTGGACCAGGTGTTTTGAAATAGTTTGTTTACTTTGAATTTGTTGTGGGGCCCTTAAGGCAACTCAAGGAGGACTATTTCAGTCGTATATCTGGTATGGAAATTACAGAGAAAACATTGTGAAATGGGGGAGAAGCTTCTCCAATTACACAGGATGGATACATGACACACCTGTCGATATTCTAGAAAGGGTACAAAGTTTCTGAAATGCAGGTATGCCTTGGGATAATCGGTCAGCCATGCTGACGGTTACATGAGAGCCACTTGATTAAGCTTCCTTCTCAACCCCTTGTCATCCGATCTTTAACCATGCCTCTTTAAGTGTCTAACAGATAGTTAGGCTGAGGATTTCCCAAAGTGCTTCAACTTCAAGAAGACTCTTACCAATGCAGTTTTGACAAACTGAGTAAACAGATGCATATGCTACTACCGTTTATGGATTTGCTTTGCAATAATGCTGATTTTGATCTGTGTTCTCCCGTTAAGGGAAGCTCTTCCCCTCAACTTCCTAACAACTTACAACAATTTCTTCCCTTCTGCTTCTGCGTGTCTGGATTCCCTGCCAGAACGTCTCCCCCAGAGTGCCACCCTCACGCTGCTTTTCAGGCTTATTCTCCTGGATTCCTTATACAAGTTTATATAAGACTTGGATCAAGACTTGCAACGTGGCATTGCTTCCAACTCAGAATGCACTGTAGGGCTTTGCTTTCGTGCAGCAGGACGTAGCTAGAGTGGTCGTCACCCCATTCCCTGAAAGACTTGGGAAAAGATGAACCAGGAATGGAGGTTGAAAGCAAGTCCCCTAAAACAGAGATCTGCTGCGGAGTTTATGATTAACCACTCTATCCAAATCATACCCACATATTCTCCTCAGGGTTGCAGAGGACCAAAGAAAAGGGGGAATTGTACCATAGCCAGCTGAATGCAGCTCTTCCCAGGCAGCCCTTGCTGTGCACTGTGACCCACTGCCCCGTTACCAGGCAATGGTTACCAGGAGACCACTAATGCCACTGTGACCACCCTGCTCAGCCATTGGTGGGCAGTGTAGTGGGCCCCTGCCCCAAGCAAGCCACTGTCTGTCAGCCATCTTTAGTGGGGGCCCTTTTTTAGGCAGCAGTCAGTGGAGTGCTGCCCCTTCAGACCTGGTGCGTGAGGTAAGAGGCAAGTGCCAGTCTTCTCCCCAGCATTCTTCTGCTCACACGGCCTTGGGCCAGCTGGTGTGATGGGGGGCCCAGAGAACAGGCTGGGGGTGTGTCCTGCAGGGCTCCAGAGCCAAGGCCATGAATGCCCACTGGCCCAGACCAGGCCTTGAGGCAGTGTTGAACCTCTACCACACACCGCCACTGTGACCCTAAGGGTATGGCTCACAGTCTGGGGTACCTGACTGCCACTGTTTGGGTGGCCTGAGGAGCATTAAGACCTGTTGGGTCATATGCATACGGCTCCCTCAGTGATGACAGCTAGCAAGGGTCTGGGACCTGGCCCTGAGGGAGCCACCAAGGCAGAGCTGCCTCCTCTGTGAGGCATGGGCACTGGTGGGAGGACCCAGACCAGCTCCTGGACAAACCCTCCATGGCAGGAGGACCAACACCCCTCCCAGGGACCCCTTTCTCTTAGGTGGGTCTGGACCTCAGTGGGTGAGCCTTGTGCCTTGGGACCTTGCCCTTTCTTGTCACCCAGAGAGTGACATTTGTTTGCTGGAGATTGATAGGAACATTGAGACCTGACTATGACCTGTCCTCAAGGACAAAGGATCAGGCAGGGAGAAGTTTTCAACAAACAGCCACACCCCTCCATCACCTTACCTCTAAGAGGGCTTTGCTAAAAGCTTTCAAGGCTGGGGATTACCCGGCATAAGCCACCCATTTCCTTGAATGTCTCAACAACAAATATTTCCCGGCTCCAAAGGCCAATGTTTTGCTGTTGCTTGGCCTCACTGTGCGTCGGGCACACATCCTGGCCTTTGGTTACCAATTATAGCGAGCCAGCCAGGAGGTGTGTGACCATGGTGTGTTGATCTCGATCAGGGGCGTTGCCATTTATACTTCCCAGCACATGCCAGAGTACATTTGGCTCCAGGATACTGGCAGGGATTCTCCCTGATATGCAGTGGCTGCCTTACAGCACGAGGCTGCTTGTCTTGGAGACATGTCCAGAGCAACGGTATACAGTTCATGTCATTTGGGGGTAAGTCGCTCCAGCTTGCACAGGCTGGGAAATAGGTCTACTCCAACTGGGCTGCTCCCCTTAGCGGATGTGAGCCCCTCTGAGTCCATTCCCTCTTGAGAACTGGGGGCCTCCATGTGGGAGTGGAAGTGGAAGTTGACAAAATGCCTTCTCTGGCTTTCTGTCTTTGTGATTGGAGTGTTTATTTGTTCTTCATGTGTTTGTGTGTGTCAATGTGGTGTTAATCACGGCAGTCTGTGCTGTGGTTTGTGGGATCCTGTTTGTGATTCGTACATTGTAGGTGTGTGAAACAGCACTTGCATTGAGTACTTGAGACGTCTTTGGTCAGTAACGGAGCTTGCATATGATCACACTAGGTATCGTTCCCTCCTGCGTTGTGTTTCAGCTGTGGTGGAACATTGGTTGACATATTCCCTTTCCAATGGGTAGGAATCTGCCCTCTGGTGCCTGGGAACTGCGATCCTGAGAGACCTTTTGGCATTGCATTTGTCTCTCTGCTATTGGATAACACCTGCTGTGATCAGCAGAGCTCTAGTCCATCTTGTAGTCCGCTAAGGGACAAGCAAGTATTTTTTTTTTTTTTTTTTACATTGCATGGCCAGCATATTCTACAGATTCTGGTGAAACATGGCATCAAATGAATCATTTTCATATCTCCAAAACCAGTCTATGTAAAATATTCAGTTAGAGAAAGTTTGCTCAGTGAAATCCTTTTGGTTTTCATCATTGTGACCCTGAGGAAACGAGCATATTTCCAGGAGACATGTGGAAGTTAATGAAGCAAATTGAACTTTTCCTAATTTCTTTGCTTTTTCCTTTTTGGCTCTTTCTGCTTCCCAGGTCAGTAGGCATGACAACTGTGGTCCTGATTCCCTATCTTTCAATTTGCATGTTGTTTGTCGTTTTGTTGTTAAAATGAGGGAACGTACTTCAAAAACACTGAGGATGTTGCTCATCCTCAACCCTTGCTTTGGTCCTCAGGACTGAGAGTTTCTTTTTTGCATGTGCTTTTGCGTTTGTTTTGTGTGAAAGTGTTGTGGCTCTGGGAAACTCAAATGTGCTTCCCCAACGCACCCCTTTCAGGTGCATTCTCCAGATTTGGGCCACTTTTAGGGATTAGGCAATTGACATCAACTGCCGAGTTGATGTGTAAATGAGCTCTATTTCACTGAAAGGGAAGCACTTACCTATTCAATACTTCCTCCTCTTGAGAGAATTGGCCTCCATGGATTTCAGGTCCTGATGATCTGGCAAATAGCTAGTACTGAACTGATATCTGGTATGGAAGCTGCCTTAAGCTTCTTGCATTCTGAAGTATAAACCTTCTGCGGTCCCTAGGTTTCTTAGAGATCCAAAAAGACCTTATATCTGTTGCCAATTTGACAGCAAGGACCATAAGTTGAAATGATGACACTTGAAGTCTTTCTACATGGCCTCTCTAGATTTGGGTAGCATGAAACTTCACCAAGGTAAGTGGCAAGCATTCCTTGACTCTCCGGGTCATTTCAAAGAGGATAGAGGATTGGAACATTGGATGCTGGGCACATCTAAGATTCCCTACCTTTGCCTACTTAGCAGAAGGTCTCAAAAGCATCCGTTTGCAATCAGAAATGCTGGTATGGCATCCAGCTGACAATTGCTTGCTTCTTGGTTTTCACTAAGTGAAGGTGTTAAGGACTTGAGGATTGTAATCGAAATATGTAATTAAAGCTAAGAAACTCATGAAAAGGAACACATTTCAGGATAGAGTAGGAAGGTGGGATAAATGTGTTGAGCCAAAAACCAACATTTGATGCATCATTGGGCTGAAACGAAACTCCACTTCGGGAAATGGATACTGTTATTAAAAATACGTTTTTTTCAAGGCTGGATTGGGTTCCCCTCTGCCAAGAGAACACGTTTACTTGGAATGCTGCTTTCAATACCATGGTATGTGAACTGTCCTGCCTTTAAGGGATCTCGATTTGCTTTTAAGATCTCTTCTCACTTTGGAGAAGAAAGAAGAATTCTCTTCAAAGGACTGATGAGCTTATTGGACCAGGTGTTTTGAAACATTTTGTTAACTTTGGATTAGTTGCGGGGCCCTTAAGGCAACTCAAGGAGGACTATTTCAGTCGTATATCTGGTATGGAAATTACAGAGAAAACATTGTGAAATGGGGGAGAAGCTTCTCCAATTACACAGGATGGATACATGGCACACCTGTCGATATTCTAGAAAGGGTACAAAGTTTCTGAAATGCAGGTATGCCTTGGGATAATTGGTCAGCCATGCTGACGGTTACATGAGAGCCACTTGATTAAGCTTCCTTCGCAACCCCTTGTCATGCGATCTTTAACCTTGCCTCTTTAAGTGTCTAACAGATAGTTAGGCTGAGGCTTTCCCAAAGTGCTTCAACTTCAAGAAGACTCTTACCAATGCAGTTTTGACAAACTGAGTAAACAGATGCATATGCTACTAACGTTTATGGATTTGCTTCGCAATAATGCTGATTTTGATCTGTGTTCTCCCGTTAAGGGACGCTCTTCCCCTCAACTTCCTAACAACTTACAACAATTTCTTCCCTTCTGCTTCTGCGTGTCTGGATTCCCTGCCAGAACGTCTCCCCCAGAGTGCCACCCTCACGCTGCTTTTCAGGCTTATTCTCCTGGATTCCTTATACAAGTTTATATAAGACTTGGATCAAGACTTGCAACGTGGCATTGCTTCCAACTCAGAATGCACTGTAGGGCTTTGCTTTCCTCTAGCAGCACGTAGCTAGAGTGGTCATCACCCCATTCCCTGAAAGACGGGAAAAGATGAACCAGGAATGGAGGTTGAAAGCAAGTCCCCTAAAACAGAGATCCGCTGCGGAGTTTATGATTAACCACTCTATCCAAATCATACCCACATATTCTCCTCAGGGTTGCAGAGGACCAAAGAAAAGGGGGAATTGTACCATAGCCAGCTGAATGCAGCCCTTCCCAGGCAGCCCTTGCTGTGCACTGTGACCCACTGCCCCGTTACCAGGCAATGGTTACCAGGAGACCACTAATGCCACTGTGACCACCCTGCTCAGCCATTGGTGGGCAGTGTAGTGGGCCCCTGCCCCAAGCAAGCCACTGTCTGTCAGCCATCTTTAGTGGGGGCCCTTTTTCTAGGCAGCAGTCAGTGGAGTGCTGCCCCTTCAGACCTGGAGCATGAGGTAAGAGGCAAGTGCCAGCCTTCTCCCCAGCATTCTTCTGCTCACACGGCCTTGGGCCAGCTGGTGTGATGGGGGGCCCAGAGAACAGGCTGGGGGTGTGTCCTGCATGGCTCCAGAGCCAAGGCCATGAATGACCATTGGCCCAGACCAGGCCTTGAGGCAGTGTTGAACCTCTACCACACACCGCCACTGTGACCCTAAGGGTATGGCTCATAGTCTGGGGTACCTGACCGCCACTGTTTGGGTGGCCTGAGGAGCATTAAGACCTGTTGGGTTATGTGCACCCGGCTCCCTCAGTGATGAGAGCTAGCAAGGGTCTGGGACCTGGCCCTGAGGGAGCCACCAAGGCAGAGCTGCCTCCTCTGTGAGGCATGGGCACTGGTGGGAGGCCTCAGACCAGCTCCTGGACAAACCCTCCATGGCAGGAGGACCACCACCCCTCCCAGGGACCCCTTTCTCTTAGGTGGGTCTGGACCTCAGAGGGTGAGTCTTGTGCCTTGGGAACTTGCCCTTTCTCATCACCCAGAGAGTGACCTTTGTTTGCTGGAGATTGTTAGGAACATTGAGACCTGACTATGACCTGTCCTCAAGAAGAAAGGATCTGACAGGGAGAAGTTTTCAATGAACAGCCACACCCCTCCATCACCTTACCTCTAAGAGGGCTTTGCTAAAAGCTTTCAAGGTTGGGGATTACCCGGCATAAGCCACCCATTTCCTTGAATGTCTCAACAACAAATATTTCTCGGCTCCAAAGTCCAATGTTTTGCTGTTGCTTGGCCTCACTGTGCGTCGGGCACACATCCTGGCCTTTGGTTACCAATTATAGCGAGCCAGCCAGGAGGTCTGTGCCCATGGTGTGTTGTTCTCGATCAGGGGCGTCGCCATTTATAGTTCCCAGCACATGCCAGAGTACATTTGGCTCCAGGATACTGGCAGGGATTCTCCCTGATATGCAGTGGCTGCCCTACAGCACGAGGCTGCTTGTCTTGGAGACATGTCCAGAGCAACGGTATACAGTTCATGTCATTTGGGGGTAAGTCGCTCCAGCTTGCACAGGCTGGGAAATAGGTCTACTCCAACTGGGCTGCTCCCCTTAGCGGATGTGAGCCCCTCTGAGTCCATTCCCTCTTGAGAACTGGGGGCCTCCATGTGGGAGTGGAAGTGGAAGTTGACAAAATGCCTTCTCTGGCTTTCTGTCTTTGTGATTGGAGTGTTTATTTGTTCTTCATGTGTTTGTGTGTGTCAATGTGGTGTTAATCACGGCAGTCTGTGCTGTGGTTTGTGGGATCCTGTTTGTGATTCGTACATTGTAGGTGTGTGAAACAGCACTTGCATTGAGTACTTGAGACGTCTTTGGTCAGTAACGGAGCTTGCATATGATCACACTAGGTATCGTTCCCTCCTGCGTTGTGTTTCAGCTGTGGTGGAACATTGGTTGACATATTCCCTTTCCAATGGGTAGGAATCTGCCCTCTGGTGCCTGGGAACTGCGATCCTGAGAGACCTTTTGGCATTGCATTTGTCTCTCTGCTATTGGATAACACCTGCTGTGATCAGCAGAGCTCTAGTCCATCTTGTAGTCCGCTAAGGGACAAGCAAGTATTTTTTTTTTTTTTTTTACATTGCATGGCCAGCATATTCTACAGATTCTGGTGAAACATGGCATCAAATGAATCATTTTCATATCTCCAAAACCAGTCTATGTAAAATATTCAGTTAGAGAAAGTTTGCTCAGTGAAATCCTTTTGGTTTTCATCATTGTGACCCTGAGGAAACGAGCATATTTCCAGGAGACATGTGGAAGTTAATGAAGCAAATTGAACTTTTCCTAATTTCTTTGCTTTTTCCTTTTTGGCTCTTTCTGCTTCCCAGGTCAGTAGGCATGACAACTGTGGTCCTGATTCCCTATCTTTCAATTTGCATGTTGTTTGTCGTTTTGTTGTTAAAATGAGGGAACGTACTTCAAAAACACTGAGGATGTTGCTCATCCTCAACCCTTGCTTTGGTCCTCAGGACTGAGAGTTTCTTTTTTGCATGTGCTTTTGCGTTTGTTTTGTGTGAAAGTGTTGTGGCTCTGGGAAACTCAAATGTGCTTCCCCAACGCACCCCTTTCAGGTGCATTCTCCAGATTTGGGCCACTTTTAGGGATTAGGCAATTGACATCAACTGCCGAGTTGATGTGTAAATGAGCTCTATTTCACTGAAAGGGAAGCACTTACCTATTCAATACTTCCTCCTCTTGAGAGAATTGGCCTCCATGGATTTCAGGTCCTGATGATCTGGCAAATAGCTAGTACTGAACTGATATCTGGTATGGAAGCTGCCTTAAGCTTCTTGCATTCTGAAGTATAAACCTTCTGCGGTCCCTAGGTTTCTTAGAGATCCAAAAAGACCTTATATCTGTTGCCAATTTGACAGCAAGGACCATAAGTTGAAATGATGACACTTGAAGTCTTTCTACATGGCCTCTCTAGATTTGGGTAGCATGAAACTTCACCAAGGTAAGTGGCAAGCATTCCTTGACTCTCCGGGTCATTTCAAAGAGGATAGAGGATTGGAACATTGGATGCTGGGCACATCTAAGATTCCCTACCTTTGCCTACTTAGCAGAAGGTCTCAAAAGCATCCGTTTGCAATCAGAAATGCTGGTATGGCATCCAGCTGACAATTGCTTGCTTCTTGGTTTTCACTAAGTGAAGGTGTTAAGGACTTGAGGATTGTAATCGAAATATGTAATTAAAGCTAAGAAACTCATGAAAAGGAACACATTTCAGGATAGAGTAGGAAGGTGGGATAAATGTGTTGAGCCAAAAACCAACATTTGATGCATCATTGGGCTGAAACGAAACTCCACTTCGGGAAATGGATACTGTTATTAAAAATACGTTTTTTTCAAGGCTGGATTGGGTTCCCCTCTGCCAAGAGAACACGTTTACTTGGAATGCTGCTTTCAATACCATGGTATGTGAACTGTCCTGCCTTTAAGGGATCTCGATTTGCTTTTAAGATCTCTTCTCACTTTGGAGAAGAAAGAAGAATTCTCTTCAAAGGACTGATGAGCTTATTGGACCAGGTGTTTTGAAACATTTTGTTAACTTTGGATTAGTTGCGGGGCCCTTAAGGCAACTCAAGGAGGACTATTTCAGTCGTATATCTGGTATGGAAATTACAGAGAAAACATTGTGAAATGGGGGAGAAGCTTCTCCAATTACACAGGATGGATACATGGCACACCTGTCGATATTCTAGAAAGGGTACAAAGTTTCTGAAATGCAGGTATGCCTTGGGATAATTGGTCAGCCATGCTGACGGTTACATGAGAGCCACTTGATTAAGCTTCCTTCGCAACCCCTTGTCATGCGATCTTTAACCTTGCCTCTTTAAGTGTCTAACAGATAGTTAGGCTGAGGCTTTCCCAAAGTGCTTCAACTTCAAGAAGACTCTTACCAATGCAGTTTTGACAAACTGAGTAAACAGATGCATATGCTACTAACGTTTATGGATTTGCTTCGCAATAATGCTGATTTTGATCTGTGTTCTCCCGTTAAGGGACGCTCTTCCCCTCAACTTCCTAACAACTTACAACAATTTCTTCCCTTCTGCTTCTGCGTGTCTGGATTCCCTGCCAGAACGTCTCCCCCAGAGTGCCACCCTCACGCTGCTTTTCAGGCTTATTCTCCTGGATTCCTTATACAAGTTTATATAAGACTTGGATCAAGACTTGCAACGTGGCATTGCTTCCAACTCAGAATGCACTGTAGGGCTTTGCTTTCCTCTAGCAGCACGTAGCTAGAGTGGTCATCACCCCATTCCCTGAAAGACGGGAAAAGATGAACCAGGAATGGAGGTTGAAAGCAAGTCCCCTAAAACAGAGATCCGCTGCGGAGTTTATGATTAACCACTCTATCCAAATCATACCCACATATTCTCCTCAGGGTTGCAGAGGACCAAAGAAAAGGGGGAATTGTACCATAGCCAGCTGAATGCAGCCCTTCCCAGGCAGCCCTTGCTGTGCACTGTGACCCACTGCCCCGTTACCAGGCAATGGTTACCAGGAGACCACTAATGCCACTGTGACCACCCTGCTCAGCCATTGGTGGGCAGTGTAGTGGGCCCCTGCCCCAAGCAAGCCACTGTCTGTCAGCCATCTTTAGTGGGGGCCCTTTTTCTAGGCAGCAGTCAGTGGAGTGCTGCCCCTTCAGACCTGGAGCATGAGGTAAGAGGCAAGTGCCAGCCTTCTCCCCAGCATTCTTCTGCTCACACGGCCTTGGGCCAGCTGGTGTGATGGGGGGCCCAGAGAACAGGCTGGGGGTGTGTCCTGCATGGCTCCAGAGCCAAGGCCATGAATGACCATTGGCCCAGACCAGGCCTTGAGGCAGTGTTGAACCTCTACCACACACCGCCACTGTGACCCTAAGGGTATGGCTCATAGTCTGGGGTACCTGACCGCCACTGTTTGGGTGGCCTGAGGAGCATTAAGACCTGTTGGGTTATGTGCACCCGGCTCCCTCAGTGATGAGAGCTAGCAAGGGTCTGGGACCTGGCCCTGAGGGAGCCACCAAGGCAGAGCTGCCTCCTCTGTGAGGCATGGGCACTGGTGGGAGGCCTCAGACCAGCTCCTGGACAAACCCTCCATGGCAGGAGGACCACCACCCCTCCCAGGGACCCCTTTCTCTTAGGTGGGTCTGGACCTCAGAGGGTGAGTCTTGTGCCTTGGGAACTTGCCCTTTCTCATCACCCAGAGAGTGACCTTTGTTTGCTGGAGATTGTTAGGAACATTGAGACCTGACTATGACCTGTCCTCAAGAAGAAAGGATCTGACAGGGAGAAGTTTTCAATGAACAGCCACACCCCTCCATCACCTTACCTCTAAGAGGGCTTTGCTAAAAGCTTTCAAGGTTGGGGATTACCCGGCATAAGCCACCCATTTCCTTGAATGTCTCAACAACAAATATTTCTCGGCTCCAAAGTCCAATGTTTTGCTGTTGCTTGGCCTCACTGTGCGTCGGGCACACATCCTGGCCTTTGGTTACCAATTATAGCGAGCCAGCCAGGAGGTCTGTGCCCATGGTGTGTTGTTCTCGATCAGGGGCGTCGCCATTTATAGTTCCCAGCACATGCCAGAGTACATTTGGCTCCAGGATACTGGCAGGGATTCTCCCTGATATGCAGTGGCTGCCCTACAGCACGAGGCTGCTTGTCTTGGAGACATGTCCAGAGCAACGGTATACAGTTCATGTCATTTGGGGGTAAGTCGCTCCAGCTTGCACAGGCTGGGAAATAGGTCTACTCCAACTGGGCTGCTCCCCTTAGCGGATGTGAGCCCCTCTGAGTCCATTCCCTCTTGAGAACTGGGGGCCTCCATGTGGGAGTGGAAGTGGAAGTTGACAAAATGCCTTCTCTGGCTTTCTGTCTTTGTGATTGGAGTGTTTATTTGTTCTTCATGTGTTTGTGTGTGTCAATGTGGTGTTAATCACGGCAGTCTGTGCTGTGGTTTGTGGGATCCTGTTTGTGATTCGTACATTGTAGGTGTGTGAAACAGCACTTGCATTGAGTACTTGAGACGTCTTTGGTCAGTAACGGAGCTTGCATATGATCACACTAGGTATCGTTCCCTCCTGCGTTGTGTTTCAGCTGTGGTGGAACATTGGTTGACATATTCCCTTTCCAATGGGTAGGAATCTGCCCTCTGGTGCCTGGGAACTGCGATCCTGAGAGACCTTTTGGCATTGCATTTGTCTCTCTGCTATTGGATAACACCTGCTGTGATCAGCAGAGCTCTAGTCCATCTTGTAGTCCGCTAAGGGACAAGCAAGTATTTTTTTTCTTTTTTTTACATTGCATGGCCAGCATATTCTACAGATTCTGGTGAAACATGGCATCAAATGAATCATTTTCATATCTCCAAAAGCAGTCTATGTAAAATATTCAGTTAGAGAAAGTTTGCTCAGTGAAATCCTTTTGGTTTTCATCATTGTGACCCTGAGGAAACGAGCATATTTCCAGGAGACATGTGGAAGTTAATGAAGCAAATTGAACTTTTCCTAATTTCTTTGCTTTTTCCTTTTTGGCTCTTTCTGCTTCCCAGGTCAGTAGGCATGACAACTGTGGTCCTGATTCCCTATCTTTCAATTTGCATGTTGTTTGTCGTTTTGTTGTTAAAATGAGGGAACGTACTTCAAAAACACTGAGGATGTTGCTCATCCTCACCCTTTGCTTTGGTCCTCAGGACTGAGAGTTTCTTTTTTGCATGTACTTTTGCGTTTGTTTTGTGTGAAAGTGTTGTGGCTCTGGGAAACTCAAATGTGCTTCCCCAACGCACCCCTTTCAGGTGCATTCTTCAGGTTTGGGCCACTTTTAGGGATAAGGCAATTGACATCAACTGCCGAGTTGATGTGTAAATGAGCTCTATTTCACTGAAAGGGAAGCACTTACCTATTCAATACTTCCTCCTCTTGAGAGAATTGGCCTCCATGGATTTCAGGTCCTGATGATCTGGCAAATAGCTAGTACTGAACTGATATCTGGTATGGAAGCTGCCTTAAGCTTCTTGCATTCTGAAGTATAAACCTTCTGCGGTCCCTAGGTTTCTTAGAGATCCAAAAAGACCTTATATCTGTTGCCAATTTGACAGCAAGGACCATAAGTTGAAATGATGACACTTGAAATCTTTCTAAATGGCCTCTCTAGATTTGGGTAGCATGAAACTTCACCAAGGTAAGTGGCAAGCATTCCTTGACTCTCCGGGTCATTTCAAAGAGGATAGAGGATTGGAACATTGGATGCTGGGCACATCTAAGATTCCCTACCTTTGCCTACTTAGCAGAAGGTCTCAAAAGCATCCGTTTGCAATCAGAAATGCTGGTATGGCATCCAGCTGACAATTGCTTGCTTCTTGGTTTTCACTAAGTGAAGGTGTTAAGGACTTGAGGATTGTAATCGAAATATGTAATTAAAGCTAAGAAACTCATGAAAAGGAACACATTTCAGGATAGAGTAGGAAGGTGGGATAAATGTGTTGAGCCAAAAACCAACATTTGATGCATCACTGGGCTGAAACGAAACTCCACTTCGGGAAATGGATACTGTTATTAAAAATACGTTTTTTTCAAGGCTGGATTGGGTTCCCCTCTGCCAAGAGAACACGTTTACTTGGAATGCTGCTTTCAATAACATGGTATGTGAACTGTCCTGCCTTTAAGGGATCTCGATTTGCTTTTAAGATCTCTTCTCACTTTGGAGAAGAAAGAAGAATTCTCTTCAAAGGACTGATGAGCTTATTGGACCAGGTGTTTTGAAATATTTTGTTAACTTTGGATTAGTTGCGGGGCCCTTAAGGCAACTCAAGGAGGACTATTTCAGTCGTATATCTGGTATGGAAATTACAGAGAAAACATTGTGAAATGGGGGAGAAGCTTCTCCAATTACACAGGATGGATACATGGCACACCTGTCGATATTCTAGAAAGGGTACAAAGTTTCTGAAATGCAGGTATGCCTTGGGATAATCGGTCAGCCATGCTGACGGTTACATGAGAGCCACTTGATTAAGCTTCCTTTGCAACCCCTTGTCATGCGATCTTTAACCTTGCCTCTTTAAGTGTCTAACAGATAGTTAGGCTGAGGCTTTCCCAAAGTGCTTCAACTTCAAGAAGACTCTTACCAATGCAGTTTTGACAAACTGAGTAAACAGATGCATATGCTACTAACGTTTATGGATTTGCTTTGCAATAATGCTGATTTTGATCTGTGTTCTCCCGTTAAGGGAAACTCTTCCCCTCAACTTCCTAACAACTTACAACAATTTCTTCCCTTCTGCTTCTGCGTGTCTGGATTACCTGCCAGAACGTCTCCCCCAGAGTGCCACCCTCACGCTGCTTTTCAGGCTTATTCTCCTGGATTCCTTATACAAGTTTATATAAGACTTGGATCAAGACTTGCAACGTGGCATTGCTTCCAACTCAGAATGCACTGTAGGGCTTTGCTTTCCTCCAGCAGCACGTAGCTAGAGTGGTCGTCACCCCATTCCCTGAAAGACTTGGGAAAAGATGAACCAGGAATGGAGGTTGAAAGCAAGTCCCCTAAAACAGAGATCCGCTGCGGAGTTTATGATTAACCACTCTATCCAAATCATACCCACATATTCTCCTCAGGGTTGCAGAGGACCAAAGAAAAGGGGGAATTGTACCATAGCCAGCTGAATGCAGCCCTTCCCAGGCAGCCCTTGCTGTGCACTGTGACCCACTGCCCCATTACCAGGCAATGGTTACCAGGAGACCACTAATGCCACTGTGACCACCCTGCTCAGCCATTGGTGGGCAGTGTAGTGGGCCCCTGCCCCAAGCAAGCCACTGTCTGTCAGCCATCTTTAGTGGGGGCCCTTTTTCTAGGCAGCAGTCAGTGGAGTGCTGCCCCTTCAGACCTGGAGCATGAGGTAAGAGGCAAGTGCCAGCCTTCTCCCCAGCATTCTTCTGCTCACACGGCCTTGGGCCAGCTGGTGTGATGGGGGGCCCAGAGAACAGGCTGGGGGTGTGTCCTGCAGGGCTCCAGAGCCAAGGCCATGAATGACCATTGGCCCAGACCAGGCCTTGAGGCAGTGTTGAACCTCTACCACACACCGCCCCTGTGACCCTAAGGGTATGGCTCACAGTCTGGGGTACCTGACAGCCACTGTTTGGGTGGCCTGAGGAGCATTAAGACCTGTTGGGTCATGTGCACCGGGCTCCCTCAGTGATGAGAGCTAGCAAGGGTCTGGGACCGGGCCCTGAGGGAGCCACCAAGGCAGAGCTGCCTCCTCTGTGAGGCGTGGGCACTGGTGGGAGGCCTCAGACCAGCTCCTGGACAAACCCTCCATGGCAGGAGGACCACCACCCCTCCCAGGGACCCCTTTCTCTTAGGTGGGTCTGGACCTCAGAGGGTGAGTCTTGTGCCTTGGGACCTTGCCCTTTCTTGTCACCCAGAGAGTGACATTTGTTTGCTGGAGATTGATAGGAACATTGAGACCTGACTATGACCTGTCCTCAAGAACAGTGGATCGGACAGGGAGAAGTTTTCAACGAAAAGCCACACCCCTCCATCACCTTACCTCTAAGAGGGCTTTGCTAAAAGCTTTCAAGGTTGGGGATTACCCAGCATAAGCCACCCATTTCCTTGAATGTCTCAACAACAAATATTTCTCGGCTCCAAACTCCAATATTTTGCTGTTGTTTGGCCTCACTGTGCGTCGCGCAGACATCCTGGCCTTTGGTTACCAATTATAGCGAGCCAGCCAGGAGGTGTGTGCCCATGGTGTATTGATCTCGATCAGGGGCGTCGCCATTTATAGTTCCCAGCACATGCCAGAGTACATTTGGCTCCAGGATACTGGCAGGGATTCTCCCTGATATGCAGTGGCTGCCCTACAGCACGAGGCTGCTTGTCTTGGAGACATGTCCAGAGCAACGGTATACAGTTCATGTCATTTGGGGGTAAGTCGCTCCAGCTTGCACAGGCTGGGAAATAGGTCTACTCCAACTGGGCTGCTCCCCTTAGCGGATGTGAGCCCCTCTGAGTCCATTCCCTCTTGAGAACTGGGGGCCTCCATGTGGGAGTGGAAGTGGAAGTTGACAAAATGCCTTCTCTGGCTTTCTGTCTTTGTGATTGGAGTGTTTATTTGTTCTTCATGTGTTTGTGTGTGTCAATGTGGTGTTAATCACGGCAGTCTGTGCTTTGGTTTGTGGGATCCTGTTTGTGATTCGTACATTGTATGTGTGTGAAACAGCACTTGCATTGAGTACTTGAGACGTCTTTGGTCAGTAACGGAGCTTGCATATGATCACACTAGGTATCGTTCCCTCCTGCGTTGTGTTTCAGCTGTGGTGGAACATTGGTTGACATATTCCCTTTCCAATGGGTAGGAATCTGCCCTCTGGTGCCTGGGAACTGCGATCCTGAGAGACCTTTTGGCATTGCATTTGTCTCTCTGCTATTGGATAACACCTGCTGTGATCAGCAGAGCTCTAGTCCATCTTGTAGTCCGCTAAGGGACAAGCAAGTATTTTTTTTTTTTTTTACATTGCATGGCCAGCATATTCTACAGATTCTGGTGAAACATGGCATCAAATGAATCGTTTTCATATCTCCAAAACCAGTCTATGTAAAATATTCAGTTAGAGAAAGTTTGCTCAGTGAAATCCTTTTGGTTTTCATCATTGTGACCCTGAGGAAACGACCATATTTCCAGGAGACATGTGGAAGTTCATGAAGCAAATTGAACTTTTCCTAATTTCTTTGCTTTTTCCTTTTTGGCTCTTTCTGCTTCCCAGGTCAGTAGGCATGACAACTGTGGTCCTGATTCCCTATCTTTCAATTTGCATGTTGTTTGTCATTTTGTTGTTAAAATGAGGGAACGTACTTCAAAAACACTGAGGATGTTGCTCATCCTCACCCCTTGCTTTGGTCCTCAGGACTGAGAGTTTCTTTTTTGCATGTACTTTTGCGTTTGTTTTGTGTGAAAGTGTTGTGGCTCTGGGAAACTCAAATGTGCTTCCCCAACGCACCCCTTTCAGGTGCATTCTCCAGATTTGGGCCACTTTTAGGGTTAAGGCAATTGACATCAACTGCCGAGTTGATGTGTAAATGAGCTCTATTTCACTGAAAGGGAAGCACTTACCTATTCAATACTTCCTCCTCTTGAGAGAATTGGCCTCCATGGATTTCAGGTCCTGATGATCTGGCAAATAGCTAGTACTGAACTGATATCTGGTATGGAAGCTGCCTTAAGCTTCTTGCATTCTGAAGTATAAACCTTCTGCGGTCCCTAGGTTTCTTAGAGATCCAAAAAGACCTTATATCTGTTGCCAATTTGACAGCAAGGACCATAAGTTGAAATGATGACACTTGAAGTCTTTCTACATGGCCTCTCTAGATTTGGGTAGCATGAAACTTCACCAAGGTAAGTGGCAAGCATTCCTTGACTCTCCGGGTCATTTCAAAGAGGATAGAGGATTGGAACATTGGATGCTGGGCACATCTAAGATTCCCTACCTTTGCCTACTTAGCAGAAGGTCTCAAAAGCATCCGTTTGCAATCAGAAATGCTGGTATGGCATCCAGCTGACAATTGCTTGCTTCTTGGTTTTCACTAAGTGAAGGTGTTAAGGACTTGAGGATTGTAATCGAAATATGTAATTAAAGCTAAGAAACTCATGAAAAGGAACACATTTCAGGATAGAGTAGGAAGGTGGGATAAATGTGTTGAGCCAAAAACCAACATTTGATGCATCATTGGGCTGAAACGAAACTCCACTTCGGGAAATGGATACTGTTATTAAAAATACGTTTTTTTCAAGGCTGGATTGGGTTCCCCTCTGCCAAGAGAACACGTTTACTTGGAATGCTGCTTTCAATACCATGGTATGTGAACTGTCCTGCCTTTAAGGGATCTCGATTTGCTTTTAAGATCTCTTCTCACTTTGGAGAAGAAAGAAGAATTCTCTTCAAAGGACTGATGAGTTTATTGGACCAGGTGTTTTGAAACATTTTGTTAACTTTGGATTAGTTGCGGGGCCCTTAAGGCAACTCAAGGAGGACTATTTCAGTCGTATATCTGGTATGGAAATTACAGAGAAAACATTGTGAAATGGGGGAGAAGCTTCTCCAATTACACAGGATGGATACATGGCACACCTGTCGATATTCTAGAAAGGGTACAAAGTTTCTGAAATGCAGGTATGCCTTGGGATAATTGGTCAGCCATGCTGACGGTTACATGAGAGCCACTTGATTAAGCTTCCTTCGCAACCCCTTGTCATGCGATCTTTAACCTTGCCTCTTTAAGTGTCTAACAGATAGTTAGGCTGAGGCTTTCCCAAAGTGCTTCAACTTCAAGAAGACTCTTACCAATGCAGTTTTGACAAACTGAGTAAACAGATGCATATGCTACTAACGTTTATGGATTTGCTTCGCAATAATGCTGATTTTGATCTGTGTTCTCCCGTTAAGGGACGCTCTTCCCCTCAACTTCCTAACAACTTACAACAATTTCTTCCCTTCTGCTTCTGTGTGTCTGGATTCCCTGCCAGAACGTCTCCCCCAGAGTGCCACCCTCACGCTGCTTTTCAGGCTTATTCTCCTGGATTCCTTATACAAGTTTATATAAGACTTGGATCAAGACTTGCAACGTGGCATTGCTTCCAACTCAGAATGCACTGTAGGGCTTTGCTTTCCTCTAGCAGCACGTAGCTAGAGTGGTCATCACCCCATTCCCTGAAAGACTTGGGAAAAGATGAACCAGGAATGGAGGTTGAAAGCAAGTCCCCTAAAACAGAGATCCGCTGCGGAGTTTATGATTAACCACTCTATCCAAATCATACCCACATATTCTCCTCAGGGTTGCAGAGGACCAAAGAAAAGGGGGAATTGTACCATAGCCAGCTGAATGCAGCCCTTCCCAGGCAGCCCTTGCTGTGCACTGTGACCCACTGCCCCGTTACCAGGCAATGGTTACCAGGAGACCACTAATGCCACTGTGACCACCCTGCTCAGCCATTGGCGGGCAGTGTAGTGGGCCCCTGCCCCAAGCAAGCCACTGTCTGTCAGCCATCTTTAGTGGGGGCCCTTTTTCTAGGCAGCAGTCAGTGGAGTGCTGCCCCTTCAGACCTGGAGCATGAGGTAAGAGGCAAGTGCCAGCCTTCTCCCCAGCATTCTTCTGCTCACACGGCCTTGGGCCAGCTGGTGTGATGGGGGGCCCAGAGAACAGGCTGGGGGTGTGTCCTGCATGGCTCCAGAGCCAAGGCCATGAATGACCAATGGCCCAGACCAGGCCTTGAGGCAGTGTTGAACCTCTACCACACACCGCCACTGTGACCCTAAGGGTATGGCTCATAGTCTGGGGTACCTGACCGCCACTGTTTGGGTGGCCTGAGGAGCATTAAGACCTGTTGGGTTATGTGCACCTGGCTCCCTCAGTGATGAGAGCTAGCAAGGGTCTGGGACCTGGCCCTGAGGGAGCCACCAAGGCAGAGCTGCCTCCGCTGTGAGGCATGGGCACTGGTGGGAGGCCTCAGACCAGCTCCTGGACAAACCCTCCATGGCAGGAGGACCACCACCCCTCCCAGGGACCCCTTTCTCTTAGGTGGGTCTGGACCTCAGAGGGTGAGTCTTGTGCCTTGGGAACTTGCCCTTTCTCATCACCCAGAGAGTGGCCTTTGTTTGCTGGAGATTGTTAGGAACATTGAGACCTGACTATGACCTGTCCTCAAGAAGAAAGGATCTGACAGGGAGAAGTTTTCAATGAACAGCCACACCCCTCCATCACCTTACCTCTAAGAGGGCTTTGCTAAAAGCTTTCAAGGTTGGGGATTACCCGGCATAAGCCACCCATTTCCTTGAATGTCTCAACAACAAATATTTCTCGGCTCCAAAGTCCAATGTTTTGCTGTTGCTTGGCCTCACTGTGCGTCGGGCACACATCCTGGCCTTTGGTTACCAATTATAGCCAGCCAGCCAGGAGGTGTGTGCCCATGGTGTGTTGTTCTCGATCAGGGGCGTCGCCATTTATAGTTCCCAGCACATGCCAGAGTACATTTGGCTCCAGGATACTGGCAGGGATTCTCCCTGATATGCAGTGGCTGCCCTACAGCACGAGGCTGCTTGTCTTGGAGACATGTCCAGAGCAACGGTATACAGTTCATGTCATTTGGGGGTAAGTCGCTCCAGCTTGCACAGGCTGGGAAATAGGTCTACTCCAACTGGGCTGCTCCCCTTAGCGGATGTGAGCCCCTCTGAGTCCATTCCCTCTTGAGAACTGGGGGCCTCCATGTGGGAGTGGAAGTGGAAGTTGACAAAATGCCTTCTCTGGCTTTCTGTCTTTGTGATTGGAGTGTTTATTTGTTCTTCATGTGTTTGTGTGTGTCAATGTGGTGTTAATCACGGCAGTCTGTGCTGTGGTTTGTGGGATCCTGTTTGTGATTCGTACATTGTAGGTGTGTGAAACAGCACTTGCATTGAGTACTTGAGACGTCTTTGGTCAGTAACGGAGCTTGCATATGATCACACTAGGTATCGTTCCCTCCTGCGTTGTGTTTCAGCTGTGGTGGAACATTGGTTGACATATTCCCTTTCCAATGGGTAGGAATCTGCCCTCTGGTGCCTGGGAACTGCGATCCTGAGAGACCTTTTGGCATTGCATTTGTCTCTCTGCTATTGGATAACACCTGCTGTGATCAGCAGAGCTCTAGTCCATCTTGTAGTCCGCTAAGGGACAAGCAAGTATTTTTTTTTTTTTTTTTTACATTGCATGGCCAGCATATTCTACAGATTCTGGTGAAACATGGCATCAAATGAATCATTTTCATATCTCCAAAAGCAGTCTATGTAAAATATTCAGTTAGAGAAAGTTTGCTCAGTGAAATCCTTTTGGTTTTCATCATTGTGACCCTGAGGAAACGAGCATATTTCCAGGAGACATGTGGAAGTTAATGAAGCAAATTGAACTTTTCCTAATTTCTTTGCTTTTTCCTTTTTGGCTCTTTCTGCTTCCCAGGTCAGTAGGCATGACAACTGTGGTCCTGATTCCCTATCTTTCAATTTGCATGTTGTTTGTCGTTTTGTTGTTAAAATGAGGGAACGTACTTCAAAAACACTGAGGATGTTGCTCATCCTCACCCTTTGCTTTGGTCCTCCGGACTGAGAGTTTCTTTTTTGCATGTACTTTTGCGTTTGTTTTGTGTGAAAGTGTTGTGGCTCTGGGAAACTCAAATGTGCTTCCCCAACGCACCCCTTTCAGGTGCATTCTCCAGATTTGGGCCACTTTTAGGGATAAGGCAATTGACATCAACTGCCGAGTTGATGTGTAAATGAGCTCTATTTCACTGAAAGGGAAGCACTTACCTATTCAATACTTCCTCCTCTTGAGAGAATTGGCCTCCATGGATTTCCGGTCCTGATGATCTGGCAAATAGCTAGTACTGAACTGATATCTGGTATGGAAGCTGCCTTAAGCTTCTTGCATTCTGAAGTATAAACCTTCTGCAGTCCCTAGGTTTCTTAGAGATCCAAAAAGACCTTATATCTGTTGCCAATTTGACAGCAAGGACCATAAGTTGAAATGATGACACTTGAAGTCTTTCTACATGGCCTCTCTAGATTTGGGTAGCATGAAACTTCACCAAGGTAAGTGGCAAGCATTCCTTGACTCTCCGGGTCATTTCAAAGAGGATAGAGGATTGGAACATTGGATGCTGGGCACATCTAAGATTCCCTACCTTTGCCTACTTAGCAGAAGGTCTCAAAAGCATCCGTTTGCAATCAGAAATGCTGGTATGGCATCCAGCTGACAATTGCTTGCTTCTTGGTTTTCACTAAGTGAAGGTGTTAAGGACTTGAGGATTGTAATCGAAATATGTAATTAAAGCTAAGAAACTCATGAAAAGGAACACATTTCAGGATAGAGTAGGAAGGTGGGATAAATGTGTTGAGCCAAAAACCAACATTTGATGCATCATTGGGCTGAAACGAAACTCCACTTCGGGAAATGGATACTGTTATTAAAAATACGTTTTTTTCAAGGCTGGATTGGGTTCCCCTCTGCCAAGAGAACACGTTTACTTGGAATGCTGCTTTCAATACCATGGTATGTGAACTGTCCTGCCTTTAAGGGATCTCGATTTGCTTTTAAGATCTCTTCTCACTTTGGAGAAGAAAGAAGAATTCTCTTCAAAGGACTGATGAGCTTATTGGACCAGGTGTTTTGAAACATTTTGTTAACTTTGGATTAGTTGCGGGGCCCTTAAGGCAACTCAAGGAGGACTATTTCAGTCGTATATCTGGTATGGAAATTACAGAGAAAACATTGTGAAATGGGGGAGAAGCTTCTCCAATTACACAGGATGGATACATGGCACACCTGTCGATATTCTAGAAAGGGTACAAAGTTTCTGAAATGCAGGTATGCCTTGGGATAATTGGTCAGCCATGCTGACGGTTACATGAGAGCCACTTGATTAAGCATCCTTCGCAACCCCTTGTCATGCGATCTTTAACCTTGCCTCTTTAAGTGTCTAACAGATAGTTAGGCTGAGGCTTTCCCAAAGTGCTTCAACTTCAAGAAGACTCTTACCAATGCAGTTTTGACAAACTGAGTAAACAGATGCATATGCTACTAACGTTTATGGATTTGCTTCGCAATAATGCTGATTTTGATCTGTGTTCTCCCGTTAAGGGACGCTCTTCCCCTCAACTTCCTAACAACTTACAACAATTTCTTCCCTTCTGCTTCTGTGTGTCTGGATTCCCTGCCAGAACGTCTCCCCCAGAGTGCCACCCTCACGCTGCTTTTCAGGCTTATTCTCCTGGATTCCTTATACAAGTTTATATAAGACTTGGATCAAGACTTGCAACGTGGCATTGCTTCCAACTCAGAATGCACTGTAGGGCTTTGCTTTCCTCTAGCAGCACGTAGCTAGAGTGGTCATCACCCCATTCCCTGAAAGACTTGGGAAAAGATGAACCAGGAATGGAGGTTGAAAGCAAGTCCCCTAAAACAGAGATCCGCTGCGGAGTTTATGATTAACCACTCTATCCAAATCATACCCACATATTCTCCTCAGGGTTGCAGAGGACCAAAGAAAAGGGGGAATTGTACCATAGCCAGCTGAATGCAGCCCTTCCCAGGCAGCCCTTGCTGTGCACTGTGACCCACTGCCCCGTTACCAGGCAATGGTTACCAGGAGACCACTAATGCCACTGTGACCACCCTGCTCAGCCATTGGTGGGCAGTGTAGTGGGCCCCTGCCCCAAGCAAGCCACTGTCTGTCAGCCATCTTTAGTGGGGGCCCTTTTTCTAGGCAGCAGTCAGTGGAGTGCTGCCCCTTCAGACCTGGAGCATGAGGTAAGAGGCAAGTGCCAGCCTTCTCCCCAGCATTCTTCTGCTCACACGGCCTTGGGCCAGCTGGTGTGATGGGGGGCCCAGAGAACAGGCTGGGGGTGTGTCCTGCATGGCTCCAGAGCCAAGGCCATGAATGACCATTGGCCCAGACCAGGCCTTGAGGCAGTGTTGAACCTCTACCACACACCGCCACTGTGACCCTAAGGGTATGGCTCATAGTCTGGGGTACCTGACCGCCACTGTTTGGGTGGCCTGAGGAGCATTAAGACCTGTTGGGTCATGTGCACCTGGCTCCCTCAGTGATGAGAGCTAGCAAGGGTCTGGGACCTGGCCCTGAGGGAGCCACCAAGGCAGAGCTGCCTCCTCTGTGAGGCATGGGCACTGGTGGGAGGCCTCAGACCAGCTCCTGGACAAACCCTCCATGGCAGGAGGACCACCACCCCTCCCAGGGACCCCTTTCTCTTAGGTGGGTCTGGACCTCAGAGGGTGAGTCTTGTGCCTTGGGAACTTGCCCTTTCTCATCACCCAGAGAGTGACCTTTGTTTGCTGGAGATTGTTAGGAACATTGAGACCTGACTATGACCTGTCCTCAAGAAGAAAGGATCTGACAGGGAGAAGTTTTCAATGAACAGCCACACCCCTCCATCACCTTACCTCTAAGAGGGCTTTGCTAAAAGCTTTCAAGGTTGGGGATTACCCGGCATAAGCCACCCATTTCCTTGAATGTCTCAACAACAAATATTTCTCGGCTCCAAAGTCCAATGTTTTGCTGTTGCTTGGCCTCACTGTGCGTCGGGCACACATCCTGGCCTTTGGTTACCAATTATAGCGAGCCAGCCAGGAGGTGTGTGCCCATGGTGTGTTGTTCTCGATCAGGGGCGTCGCCATTTATAGTTCCCAGCACATGCCAGAGTACATTTGGCTCCAGGATACTGGCAGGGATTCTCCCTGATATGCAGTGGCTGCCCTACAGCACGAGGCTGCTTGTCTTGGAGACATGTCCAGAGCAACGGTATACAGTTCATGTCATTTGGGGGTAAGTCGCTCCAGCTTGCACAGGCTGGGAAATAGGTCTACTCCAACTGGGCTGCTCCCCTTAGCGGATGTGAGCCCCTCTGAGTCCATTCCCTCTTGAGAACTGGGGGCCTCCATGTGGGAGTGGAAGTGGAAGTTGACAAAATGCCTTCTCTGGCTTTCTGTCTTTGTGATTGGAGTGTTTATTTGTTCTTCATGTGTTTGTGTGTGTCAATGTGGTGTTAATCACGGCAGTCTGTGCTGTGGTTTGTGGGATCCTGTTTGTGATTCGTACATTGTAGGTGTGTGAAACAGCACTTGCATTGAGTACTTGAGACGTCTTTGGTCAGTAACGGAGCTTGCATATGATCACACTAGGTATCGTTCCCTCCTGCGTTGTGTTTCAGCTGTGGTGGAACATTGGTTGACATATTCCCTTTCCAATGGGTAGGAATCTGCCCTCTGGTGCCTGGGAACTGCGATCCTGAGAGACCTTTTGGCATTGCATTTGTCTCTCTGCTATTGGATAACACCTGCTGTGATCAGCAGAGCTCTAGTCCATCTTGTAGTCCGCTAAGGGACAAGCAAGTATTTTTTTTTTTTTTTTTTACATTGCATGGCCAGCATATTCTACAGATTCTGGTGAAACATGGCATCAAATGAATCATTTTCATATCTCCAAAACCAGTCTATGTAAAATATTCAGTTAGAGAAAGTTTGCTCAGTGAAATCCTTTTGGTTTTCATCATTGTGACCCTGAGGAAACGAGCATATTTCCAGGAGACATGTGGAAGTTAATGAAGCAAATTGAACTTTTCCTAATTTCTTTGCTTTTTCCTTTTTGGCTCTTTCTGCTTCCCAGGTCAGTAGGCATGACAACTGTGGTCCTGATTCCCTATCTTTCAATTTGCATGTTGTTTGTCGTTTTGTTGTTAAAATGAGGGAACGTACTTCAAAAACACTGAGGATGTTGCTCATCCTCACCCTTTGCTTTGGTCCTCCGGACTGAGAGTTTCTTTTTTGCATGTACTTTTGCGTTTGTTTTGTGTGAAAGTGTTGTGGCTCTGGGAAACTCAAATGTGCTTCCCCAACGCACCCCTTTCAGGTGCATTCTCCAGATTTGGGCCACTTTTAGGGATAAGGCAATTGACATCAACTGCCGAGTTGATGTGTAAATGAGCTCTATTTCACTGAAAGGGAAGCACTTACCTATTCAATACTTCCTCCTCTTGAGAGAATTGGCCTCCATGGATTTCAGGTCCTGATGATCTGGCAAATAGCTAGTACTGAACTGATATCTGGTATGGAAGCTGCCTTAAGCTTCTTGCATTCTGAAGTATAAACCTTCTGCGGTCCCTAGGTTTCTTAGAGATCCAAAAAGACCTTATATCTGTTGCCAATTTGACAGCAAGGACCATAAGTTGAAATGATGACACTTGAAATCTTTCTAAATGGCCTCTCTAGATTTGGGTAGCATGAAACTTCACCAAGGTAAGTGGCAAGCATTCCTTGACTCTCCGGGTCATTTCAAAGAGGATAGAGGATTGGAACATTGGATGCTGGGCACATCTAAGATTCCCTACCTTTGCCTACTTAGCAGAAGGTCTCAAAAGCATCCGTTTGCAATCAGAAATGCTGGTATGGCATCCAGCTGACAATTGCTTGCTTCTTGGTTTTCACTAAGTGAAGGTGTTAAGGACTTGAGGATTGTAATCGAAATACGTAATTAAAGCTAAGAAACTCATGAAAAGGAACACATTTCAGGATAGAGTAGGAAGGTGGGATAAATGTGTTGAGCCAAAAACCAACATTTGATGCATCACTGGGCTGAAACGAAACTCCACTTCGGGAAATGGATACTGTTATTAAAAATACGTTTTTTTCAAGGCTGGATTGGGTTCCCCTCTGCCAAGAGAACACGTTTACTTGGAATGCTGCTTTCAATAACATGGTATGTGAACTGTCCTGCCTTTAAGGGATCTCGATTTGCTTTTAAGATCTCTTCTCACTTTGGAGAAGAAAGAAGAATTCTCTTCAAAGGACTGATGAGCTTATTGGACCAGGTGTTTTGAAATAGTTTGTTAACTTTGGATTAGTTGCGGGGCCCTTAAGGCAACTCAAGGAGGACTATTTCAGTCGTATATCTGGTATGGAAATTACAGAGAAAACATTGTGAAATGGGGGAGAAGCTTCTCCAATTACACAGGATGGATACATGGCACACCTGTCGATATTCTAGAAAGGGTACAAAGTTTCTGAAATGCAGGTATGCCTTGGGATAATCGGTCAGCCATGCTGACGGTTACATGAGAGCCACTTGATTAAGCTTCCTTTGCAACCCCTTGTCATGCGATCTTTAACCTTGCCTCTTTAAGTGTCTAACAGATAGTTAGGCTGAGGCTTTCCCAAAGTGCTTCAACTTCAAGAAGACTCTTACCAATGCAGTTTTGACAAACTGAGTAAACAGATGCATATGCTACTAACGTTTATGGATTTGCTTTGCAATAATGCTGATTTTGATCTGTGTTCTCCCGTTAAGGGAAACTCTTCCCCTCAACTTCCTAACAACTTACAACAATTTCTTCCCTTCTGCTTCTGCGTGTCTGGATTACCTGCCAGAACGTCTCCCCCAGAGTGCCACCCTCACGCTGCTTTTCAGGCTTATTCTCCTGGATTCCTTATACAAGTTTATATAAGACTTGGATCAAGACTTGCAACGTGGCATTGCTTCCAACTCAGAATGCACTGTAGGGCTTTGCTTTCCTCCAGCAGCACGTAGCTAGAGTGGTCGTCACCCCATTCCCTGAAAGACTTGGGAAAAGATGAACCAGGAATGGAGGTTGAAAGCAAGTCCCCTAAAACAGAGATCCGCTGCGGAGTTTATGATTAACCACTCTATCCAAATCATACCCACATATTCTCCTCAGGGTTGCAGAGGACCAAAGAAAAGGGGGAATTGTACCATATCCAGCTGAATGCAGCCCTTCCCAGGCAGCCCTTGCTGTGCACTGTGACCCACTGCCCCGTTACCAGGCAATGGTTACCAGGAGACCACTAATGCCACTGTGACCACCCTGCTCAGCCATTGGTGGGCAGTGTAGTGGGCCCCTGCCCCAAGCAAGCCACTGTCTGTCAGCCATCTTTAGTGGGGGCCCTTTTTCTAGGCAGCAGTCAGTGGAGTGCTGCCCCTTCAGACCTGGAGCATGAGGTAAGAGGCAAGTGCCAGCCTTCTCCCCAGCATTCTTCTGCTCACACGGCCTTGGGCCAGCTGGTGTGATGGGGGGCCCAGAGAACAGGCTGGGGGTGTGTCCTGCATGGCTCCAGAGCCAAGGCCATGAATGACCATTGGCCCAGACCAGGCCTTGAGGCAGTGTTGAACCTCTACCACACACCGCCACTGTGACCCTAAGGGTATGGCTCATAGTCTGGGGTACCTGACCGCCACTGTTTGGGTGGCCTGAGGAGCATTAAGACCTGTTGGGTCATGTGCACCTGGCTCCCTCAGTGATGAGAGCTAGCAAGGGTCTGGGACCTGGCCCTGAGGGAGCCACCAAGGCAGAGCTGCCTCCTCTGTGAGGCATGGGCACTGGTGGGAGGCCTCAGACCAGCTCCTGGACAAACCCTCCATGGCAGGAGGACCACCACCCCTCCCAGGGACCCCTTTCTCTTAGGTGGGTCTGGACCTCAGAGGGTGAGTCTTGTGCCTTGGGAACTTGCCCTTTCTCATCACCCAGAGAGTGACCTTTGTTTGCTGGAGATTGTTAGGAACATTGAGACCTGACTATGACCTGTCCTCAAGAAGAAAGGATCTGACAGGGAGAAGTTTTCAATGAACAGCCACACCCCTCCATCACCTTACCTCTAAGAGGGCTTCGCTAAAAGCTTTCAAGGTTGGGGATTACCCGGCATAAGCCACCCATTTCCTTGAATGTCTCAACAACAAATATTTCTCGGCTCCAAAGTCCAATGTTTTGCTGTTGCTTGGCCTCACTGTGCGTCGGGCACACATCCTGGCCTTTGGTTACCAATTATAGCCAGCCAGCCAGGAGGTGTGTGCCCATGGTGTGTTGTTCTCGATCAGGGGCGTCGCCATTTATAGTTCCCAGCACATGCCAGAGTACATTTGGCTCCAGGATACTGGCAGGGATTCTCCCTGATATGCAGTGGCTGCCCTACAGCACGAGGCTGCTTGTCTTGGAGACATGTCCAGAGCAACGGTATACAGTTCATGTCATTTGGGGGTAAGTCGCTCCAGCTTGCACAGGCTGGGAAATAGGTCTACTCCAACTGGGCTGCTCCCCTTAGCGGATGTGAGCCCCTCTGAGTCCATTCCCTCTTGAGAACTGGGGGCCTCCATGTGGGAGTGGAAGTGGAAGTTGACAAAATGCCTTCTCTGGCTTTCTGTCTTTGTGATTGGAGTGTTTATTTGTTCTTCATGTGTTTGTGTGTGTCAATGTGGTGTTAATCACGGCAGTCTGTGCTGTGGTTTGTGGGATCCTGTTTGTGATTCGTACATTGTAGGTGTGTGAAACAGCACTTGCATTGAGTACTTGAGACGTCTTTGGTCAGTAACGGAGCTTGCATATGATCACACTAGGTATCGTTCCCTCCTGCGTTGTGTTTCAGCTGTGGTGGAACATTGGTTGACATATTCCCTTTCCAATGGGTAGGAATCTGCCCTCTGGTGCCTGGGAACTGCGATCCTGAGAGACCTTTTGGCATTGCATTTGTCTCTCTGCTATTGGATAACACCTGCTGTGATCAGCAGAGCTCTAGTCCATCTTGTAGTCCGCTAAGGGACAAGCAAGTATTTTTTTTTTTTTTTTACATTGCATGGCCAGCATATTCTACAGATTCTGGTGAAACATGGCATCAAATGAATCATTTTCATATCTCCAAAAGCAGTCTATGTAAAATATTCAGTTAGAGAAAGTTTGCTCAGTGAAATCCTTTTGGTTTTCATCATTGTGACCCTGAGGAAACGAGCATATTTCCAGGAGACATGTGGAAGTTAATGAAGCAAATTGAACTTTTCCTAATTTCTTTGCTTTTTCCTTTTTGGCTCTTTCTGCTTCCCAGGTCAGTAGGCATGACAACTGTGGTCCTGATTCCCTATCTTTCAATTTGCATGTTGTTTGTCGTTTTGTTGTTAAAATGAGGGAACGTACTTCAAAAACACTGAGGATGTTGCTCATCCTCACCCTTTGCTTTGGTCCTCCGGACTGAGAGTTTCTTTTTTGCATGTACTTTTGCGTTTGTTTTGTGTGAAAGTGTTGTGGCTCTGGGAAACTCAAATGTGCTTCCCCAACGCACCCCTTTCAGGTGCATTCTCCAGATTTGGGCCACTTTTAGGGATAAGGCAATTGACATCAACTGCCGAGTTGATGTGTAAATGAGCTCTATTTCACTGAAAGGGAAGCACTTACCTATTCAATACTTCCTCCTCTGGAGAGAATTGGCCTCCATGGATTTCAGGTCCTGATGATCTGGCAAATAGCTAGTACTGAACTGATATCTGGTATGGAAGCTGCCTTAAGCTTCTTGCATTCTGAAGTATAAACCTTCTGCGGTCCCTAGGTTTCTTAGAGATCCAAAAAGACCTTATATCTGTTGCCAATTTGACAGCAAGGACCATAAGTTGAAATGATGACACTTGAAATCTTTCTAAATGGCCTCTCTAGATTTGGGTAGCATGAAACTTCACCAAGGTAAGTGGCAAGCATTCCTTGACTCTCCGGGTCATTTCAAAGAGGATAGAGGATTGGAACATTGGATGCTGGGCACATCTAAGATTCCCTACCTTTGCCTACTTAGCAGAAGGTCTCAAAAGCATCCGTTTGCAATCAGAAATGCTGGTATGGCATCCAGCTGACAATTGCTTGCTTCTTGGTTTTCACTAAGTGAAGGTGTTAAGGACTTGAGGATTGTAATGGAAATACGTAATTAAAGCTAAGAAACTCATGAAAAGGAACACATTTCAGGATAGAGTAGGAAGGTGGGATAAATGTGTTGAGCCAAAAACCAACATTTGATGCATCACTGGGCTGAAACGAAACTCCACTTCGGGAAATGGATACTGTTATTAAAAATACGTTTTTTTCAAGGCTGGATTGGGTTCCCCTCTGCCAAGAGAACACGTTTACTTGGAATGCTGCTTTCAATACCATGGTATGTGAACTGTCCTGCCTTTAAGGGATCTCGATTTGCTTTTAAGATCTCTTCTCACTTTGGAGAAGAAAGAAGAATTCTCTTCAAAGGACTGATGAGCTTATTGGACCAGGTGTTTTGAAATAGTTTGTTAACTTTGGATTAGTTGCGGGGCCCTTAAGGCAACTCAAGGAGGACTATTTCAGTCGTATATCTGGTATGGAAATTACAGAGAAAACATTGTGAAATGGGGGAGAAGCTTCTCCAATTACACAGGATGGATACATGGCACACCTGTCGATATTCTAGAAAGGGTACAAAGTTTCTGAAATGCAGGTATGCCTTGGGATAATCGGTCAGCCATGCTGACGGTTACATGAGAGCCACTTGATTAAGCTTCCTTTGCAACCCCTTGTCATGCGATCTTTAACCTTGCCTCTTTAAGTGTCTAACAGATAGTTAGGCTGAGGCTTTCCCAAAGTGCTTCAACTTCAAGAAGACTCTTACCAATGCAGTTTTGACAAACTGAGTAAACAGATGCATATGCTACTAACGTTTATGGATTTGCTTCGCAATAATGCTGATTTTGATCTGTGTTCTCCCGTTAAGGGAAGCTCTTCCCCTCAACTTCCTAACAACTTACAACAATTTCTTCCCTTCTGCTTCTGCGTGTCTGGATTACCTGCCAGAACGTCTCCCCCAGAGTGCCACCCTCACGCTGCTTTTCAGGCTTATTCTCCTGGATTCCTTATACAAGTTTATATACGACTTGCATCAAGACTTGCAACGTGGCATTGCTTCCAACTCAGAATGCACTGTAGGGCTTTGCTTTCCTCCAGCAGCACGTAGCTAGAGTGGTCGTCACCCCATTCCCTGAAAGACTTGGGAAAAGATGAACCAGGAATCTAGGTTGAAAGCAAGTCCCCTAAAACAGAGATCCACTGCTGAGTTTATGATTAACCACTCTATCCAAATCATACCCACATATTTTCCTCAGAGTTGCAGAGGACCAAAGAAAAGGGGGAATTGTACCATAGCCAGCTGAATGCAGCCTTTCCCAGGCAGCCCTTGCTGTGCACTGTGACCCACTGCCCCGTTACCAGGCAATGGTTACCAAGAGACCACTAATGCCACTGTGACCACCCTGCTCAGCCATTGGTGGGCAGTGTAGTGGGCCCCTGCCCCAAGCAAGCCACTGTCTGTCAGCCATCTTTAGTGGGGGCCCTTTGTTAGGCAGCAGTCAGTGGAGTGCTGCCCCTTCAGACCTGGAGCATGAGGTAAGAGGCAAGTGCCAGCCTTCTCCCCAGCATTCTTCTGCTCACACGGCCTTGGGCCAGCTGGTGTGATGGGGGGCCCAGAGAACAGGCTGTGGGTGTGTCCTGCAGGTCTCCAGAGCCAAGGCCATGAATGACCATTGGCCCAGACCAGGCCTTGAGGCAGTGTTGAACCTCTAACACACACCGCCACTGTGACCCTAAGGGTATGGCTCACAGTCTGGGGTACCTGACAGCCACTGTTTGGGTGGCCTGAGAAGCATTAAGACCTGTTGGGTCATGTGCACCCGGCTCCCTCAGTGATGAGAGCTAGCAAGGGTCTGGGACCGGGCCCTGAGGGAGCCACCAAGGCAGAGCTGCCTCCTCTGTGAGGCGTGGGCACTGGTGGGAGGCCTCAGACCAGCTCCTGGACAAACCCTCCATGGCAGGAAGACCACCACCCCTCCCAGGGACCCCTTTCTCTTAGGTGGGTCTGGACCTCAGAGGGTGAGTCTTGTGCCTTGGGACCTTGCCCTTTCTTGTCACCCAGAGAGTGACATTTGTTTGCTGGAGATTGATAGGAACATTGAGACCTGACTATGACCTGTCCTCAAGAACAATGGATCGGACAGGGAGAAGTTTTCAACGAAAAGCCACACCCCTCCATCACCTTACCTCTAAGAGGGCTTTGCTAAAAGCTTTCAAGGTTGGGGATTACCCAGCATAAGCCACCCATTTCCTTGAATGTCTCAACAACAAATATTTCTCGGCTCCAAAGTCCAATGTTTTGCTGTTGTTTGGCCTCACTGTGCGTCGCGCACACATCCTGGCCTTTGGTTACCAATTATAGCGAGCCAGCCAGGAGGTCTGTGCCCATGGTGTATTGATCTCGATCAGGGGCGTCGCCATTTATAGTTCCCAGCACATGCCAGAGTACATTTGGCTCCAGGATACTGGCAGGGATTCTCCCTGATATGCAGTGGCTGCCCTACAGCACGAGGCTGCTTGTCTTGGAGACATGTCCAGAGCAACGGTATACAGTTCATGTCATTTGGGGGTAAGTCGCTCCAGCTTGCACAGGCTGGGAAATAGGTCTACTCCAACTGGGCTGCTCCCCTTAGCGGATGTGAGCCCCTCTGAGTCCATTCCCTCTTGAGAACTGGGGGCCTCCATGTGGGAGTGGAAGTGGAAGTTGACAAAATGCCTTCTCTGGCTTTCTGTCTTTGTGATTGGAGTGTTTATTTGTTCTTCATGTGTTTGTGTGTGTCAATGTGGTGTTAATCACGGCAGTCTGTGCTTTGGTTTGTGGGATCCTGTTTGTGATTCGTACATTGTATGTGTGTGAAACAGCACTTGCATTGAGTACTTGAGACGTCTTTGGTCAGTAACGGAGCTTGCATATGATCACACTAGGTATCGTTCCCTCCTGCGTTGTGTTTCAGCTGTGGTGGAACATTGGTTGACATATTCCCTTTCCAATGGGTAGGAATCTGCCCTCTGGTGCCTGGGAACTGCGATCCTGAGAGACCTTTTGGCATTGCATTTGTCTCTCTGCTATTGGATAACACCTGCTGTGATCAGCAGAGCTCTAGTCCATCTTGTAGTCCGCTAAGGGACAAGCAAGTATTTTTTTTTTTTTTTTTACATTGCATGGCCAGCATATTCTACAGATTCTGGTGAAACATGGCATCAAATGAATCGTTTTCATATCTCCAAAACCAGTCTATGTAAAATATTCAGTTAGAGAAAGTTTGCTCAGTGAAATCCTTTTGGTTTTCATCATTGTGACCCTGAGGAAACGACCATATTTCCAGGAGACATGTGGAAGTTCATGAAGCAAATTGAACTTTTCCTAATTTCTTTGCTTTTTCCTTTTTGGCTCTTTCTGCTTCCCAGGTCAGTAGGCATGACAACTGTGGTCCTGATTCCCTATCTTTCAATTTGCATGTTGTTTGTCATTTTGTTGTTAAAATGAGGGAACGTACTTCAAAAACACTGAGGATGTTGCTCATCCTCACCCCTTGCTTTGGTCCTCAGGACTGAGAGTTTCTTTTTTGCATGTACTTTTGCGTTTGTTTTGTGTGAAAGTGTTGTGGCTCTGGGAAACTCAAATGTGCTTCCCCAACGCACCCCTTTCAGGTGCATTCTCCAGATTTGGGCCACTTTTAGGGATAAGGCAATTGACATCAACTGCCGAGTTGATGTGTAAATGAGCTCTATTTCACTGAAAGGGAAGCACTTACCTATTCAATACTTCCTCCTCTGGAGAGAATTGGCCTCCATGGATTTCAGGTCCTGATGATCTGGCAAATAGCTAGTACTGAACTGATATCTGGTATGGAAGCTGCCTTAAGCTTCTTGCATTCTGAAGTATAAACCTTCTGCGGTCCCTAGGTTTCTTAGAGATCCAAAAAGACATTATATCTGTTGCCAATTTGACAGCAAGGACCATAAGTTGAAATGATGACACTTGAAGTCTTTCTACATGGCCTCTCTAGATTTGGGTAGCATGAAACTTCACCAAGGTAAGTGGCAAGCATTCCTTGACTCTCCGGGTCATTTCAAAGAGGATAGAGGATTGGAACATTGGATGCTGGGCACATCTAAGATTCCCTACCTTTGCCTACTTAGCAGAAGGTCTCAAAAGCATCCGTTTGCAATCAGAAATGCTGGTATGGCATCCAGCTGACAATTGCTTGCTTCTTGGTTTTCACTAAGTGAAGGTGTTAAGGACTTGAGGATTGTAATCGAAATATGTAATTAAAGCTAAGAAACTCATGAAAAGGAACACATTTCAGGATAGAGTAGGAAGGTGGGATAAATGTGTTGAGCCAAAAACCAACATTTGATGCATCATTGGGCTGAAACGAAACTCCACTTCGGGAAATGGATACTGTTATTAAAAATACGTTTTTTTCAAGGCTGGATTGGGTTCCCCTCTGCCAAGAGAACACGTTTACTTGGAATGCTGCTTTCAATACCATGGTATGTGAACTGTCCTGCCTTTAAGGGATCTCGATTTGCTTTTAAGATCTCTTCTCACTTTGGAGAAGAAAGAAGAATTCTCTTCAAAGGACTGATGAGCTTATTGGACCAGGTGTTTTGAAACATTTTGTTAACTTTGGATTAGTTGCGGGGCCCTTAAGGCAACTCAAGGAGGACTATTTCAGTCGTATATCTGGTATGGAAATTACAGAGAAAACATTGTGAAATGGGGGAGAAGCTTCTCCAATTACACAGGATGGATACATGGCACACCTGTCGATATTCTAGAAAGGGTACAAAGTTTCTGAAATGCAGGTATGCCTTGGGATAATTGGTCAGCCATGCTGACGGTTACATGAGAGCCACTTGATTAAGCTTCCTTCGCAACCCCTTGTCATGCGATCTTTAACCTTGCCTCTTTAAGTGTCTAACAGATAGTTAGGCTGAGGCTTTCCCAAAGTGCTTCAACTTCAAGAAGACTCTTACCAATGCAGTTTTGACAAACTGAGTAAACAGATGCATATGCTACTAACGTTTATGGATTTGCTTCGCAATAATGCTGATTTTGATCTGTGTTCTCCCGTTAAGGGAAGCTCTTCCCCTCAACTTCCTAACAACTTACAACAATTTCTTCCCTTCTGCTTCTGCGTGTCTGGATTACCTGCCAGAACGTCTCCCCCAGAGTGCCACCCTCACGCTGCTTTTCAGGCTTATTCTCCTGGATTCCTTATACAAGTTTATATACGACTTGCATCAAGACTTGCAACGTGGCATTGCTTCCAACTCAGAATGCACTGTAGGGCTTTGCTTTCCTCCAGCAGCACGTAGCTAGAGTGGTCGTCACCCCATTCCCTGAAAGACTTGGGAAAAGATGAACCAGGAATCTAGGTTGAAAGCAAGTCCCCTAAAACAGAGATCCACTGCTGAGTTTATGATTAACCACTCTATCCAAATCATACCCACATATTTTCCTCAGAGTTGCAGAGGACCAAAGAAAAGGGGGAATTGTACCATAGCCAGCTGAATGCAGCCTTTCCCAGGCAGCCCTTGCTGTGCACTGTGACCCACTGCCCCGTTACCAGGCAATGGTTACCAAGAGACCACTAATGCCACTGTGACCACCCTGCTCAGCCATTGGTGGGCAGTGTAGTGGGCCCCTGCCCCAAGCAAGCCACTGTCTGTCAGCCATCTTTAGTGGGGGCCCTTTGTTAGGCAGCAGTCAGTGGAGTGCTGCCCCTTCAGACCTGGAGCATGAGGTAAGAGGCAAGTGCCAGCCTTCTCCCCAGCATTCTTCTGCTCACACGGCCTTGGGCCAGCTGGTGTGATGGGGGGCCCAGAGAACAGGCTGTGGGTGTGTCCTGCAGGTCTCCAGAGCCAAGGCCATGAATGACCATTGGCCCAGACCAGGCCTTGAGGCAGTGTTGAACCTCTACCACACACCGCCACTGTGACCCTAAGGGTATGGCTCACAGTCTGGGGTACCTGACCACCACTGTTTGGGTGGCCTGAGGAGCATTAAGACCGGTTGGGTCATGTGCACCCGGCTCCCTCAGTGATGAGAGCTAGCAAGGGTCTGGGACCTGGCCCTGAGGGAGCCACCAAGGCAGAGCTGCCTCCTCTGTGAGGCGTGGGCACTGGTGGGAGGACTCAGACCAGCTCGTGGACAAACCCTCCATGGCAGGAGGACCACCACCCCTCCCAGGGACCCCTTTCTCTTAGGTGGGTCTGGACCTCAGAGGGTGAGTCTTGTGCCTTGGGACCTTGCCCTTTCTTGTCACCCAGAGAGTGACATTTGTTTGCTGGAGATTGATAGGAACATTGAGACCTGACTATGACCTGTCCTCAAGAACAATGGATCGGACAGGGAGAAGTTTTCAACGAAAAGCCACACCCCTCCATCACCTTACCTCTAAGAGGGCTTTGCTAAAAGCTTTCAAGGTTGGGCATTACCCAGCATAAGCCACCCATTTCCTTGAATGTCTCAACAACAAATATTTCTCGGCTCCAAAGTCCAATGTTTTGCTGTTGTTTGGCCTCACTGTGCGTCGCGCACACATCCTGGTCTTTGGTTACCAATTATAGCGAGCCAGCCAGGAGGTCTGTGCCCATGGTGTATTGATCTCGATCAGGGGCGTCGCCATTTATAGTTCCCAGCACATGCCAGAGTACATTTGTCTCCAGGATACTGGCAGGGATTCTCCCTGATATGCAGTGGCTGCCCTACAGCACGAGGCTGCTTGTCTTGGAGACATGTCCAGAGCAACGGTATACAGTTCATGTCATTTGGGGGTAAGTCGCTCCAGCTTGCACAGGCTGGGAAATAGGTCTACTCCAACTGGGCTGCTCCCCTTAGCGGATGTGAGCCCCTCTGAGTCCATTCCCTCTTGAGAACTGGGGGCCTCCATGTGGGAGTGGAAGTGGAAGTTGACAAAATGCCTTCTCTGGCTTTCTGTCTTTGTGATTGGAGTGTTTATTTGTTCTTCATGTGTTTGTGTGTGTCAATGTGGTGTTAATCACGGCAGTCTGTGCTGTGGTTTGTGGGATCCTGTTTGTGATTCTACATTGTAGGTGTGTGAAACAGCACTTGCATTGAGTACTCGAGACGTCTTTGGTCAGTAACGGAGCTTGCATATGATCACACTAGGTATCGTTCCCTCCTGCGTTGTGTTTCAGCTGTGGTGGAACATTGGTTGACATATTCCCTTTCCAATGGGTAGGAATCTGCCCTCTGGTGCCTGGGAACTGCGATCCTGAGAGACCTTTTGGCATTGCATTTGTCTCTCTGCTATTGGATAACACCTGCTGTGATCAGCAGAGCTCTAGTCCATCTTGTAGTCCGCTAAGGGACAAGCAAGTATTTTTTTTTTTTTTTACATTGCATGGCCAGCATATTCTACAGATTCTGGTGAAACATGGCATCAAATGAATCGTTTTCATATCTCCAAAACCAGTCTATGTAAAATATTCAGTTAGAGAAAGTTTGCTCAGTGAAATCCTTTTGGTTTTCATCATTGTGACCCTGAGGAAACGACCATATTTCCAGGAGACATGTGGAAGTTAATGAAGCAAATTGAACTTTTCCTAATTTCTTTGCTTTTTCCTTTTTGGCTCTTTCTGCTTCCCAGGTCAGTAGGCATGACAACTGTGGTCCTGATTCCCTATCTTTCAATTTGCATGTTGTTTGTCGTTTTGTTGTTAAAATGAGGGAACGTACTTCAAAAACACTGAGGATGTTGCTCATCCTCACCCTTTGCTTTGGTCCTCAGGACTGAGAGTTTCTTTTTGGCATGTACTTTTGCGTTTGTTTTGTGTGAAAGTGTTGTGGCTCTGGGAAACTCAAATGTGCTTCCCCAACGCACCCCTTTCAGGTGCATTCTCCAGATTTGGGCCACTTTTAGGGTTAAGGCAATTGACATCAACTGCCGAGTTGATGTGTAAATGAGCTCTATTTCACTGAAAGGGAAGCACTTACCTATTCAATACTTCCTCCTCTTGAGAGAATTGGCCTCCATGGATTTCAGGTCCTGATGATCTGGCAAATAGCTAGTACTGAACTGATATCTGGTATGGAAGCTGCCTTAAGCTTCTTGCATTCTGAAGTATAAACCTTCTGTGGTCCCTAGGTTTCTTAGAGATCCAAAAAGACCTTATATCTGTTGCCAATTTGACAGCAAGGACCATAAGTTGAAATGATGACACTTGAAGTCTTTCTAAATGGCCTCTCTAGATTTGGGTAGCATGAAACTTCACCAAGGTAAGTGGCAAGCATTCCTTGACTCTCCGGGTCATTTCAAAGAGGATAGAGGATTGGAACATTGGATGCTGGGCACATCTAAGATTCCCTACCTTTGCCTACTTAGCAGAAGGTCTCAAAAGCATCCGTTTGCAATCAGAAATGCTGGTATGGCATCCAGCTGACAATTGCTTGCTTCTTGGTTTTCACTAAGTGAAGGTGTTACGGACTTGAGGATTGCAATCGAAATATGTAATTAAAGCTAAGAAACTCATGAAAAGGAACACATTTCAGGATAGAGTAGGAAGGTGGGATAAATGTGTTGAGCCAAAAACCAACATTTGATGCATCATTGGGCTGAAACGAAACTCCACTTCGGGAAATGGATACTGCTATTAAAAATACGTTTTTTTCAAGGCTGGATTGGGTTCCCCTCTGCCAAGAGAACACGTTTACTTGGAATGCTGCTTTCAATAACATGGTATGTGAACTGTCCTGCCTTTAAGGGATCTCTATTTGCTTTTAAGATCTCTTCTCACTTTGGAGAAGAAAGAAGAATTCTCTTCAAAGGACTGATGAGCTTATTGGACCAGGTGTTTTGAAACATTTTGTTAACTTTGGATTAGTTGCGGGGCCCTTAAGGCAACTCAAGGAGGACTATTTCAGTCGTATATCTGGTATGGAAATTACAGAGAAAACATTGTGAAATGGGGGAGAAGCTTCTCCAATTACACAGGATGGATACATGGCACACCTGTCGATATTCTAGAAAGGGTACAAAGTTTCTGAAATGCAGGTATGCCTTGGGATAATTGGTCAGCCATGCTGACGGTTACATGAGAGCCACTTGATTAAGCTTCCTTCGCAACCCCTTGTCATGCGATCTTTAACCTTGCCTCTTTAAGTGTCTAACAGATAGTTAGGCTGAGGCTTTCCCAAAGTGCTTCAACTTCAAGAAGACTCTTACCAATGCAGTTTTGACAAACTGAGTAAACAGATGCATATGCTACTAACGTTTATGGATTTGCTTCGCAATAATGCTGATTTTGATCTGTGTTCTCCCGTTAAGGGACGCTCTTCCCCTCAACTTCCTAACAACTTACAACAATTTCTTCCCTTCTGCTTCTGCGTGTCTGGATTACCTGCCAGAACGTCTCCCCCAGAGTGCCACCCTCACGCTGCTTTTCAGGCTTATTCTCCTGGATTCCTTATACAAGTTTATATAAGACTTGGATCAAGCCTTGCAACGTGGCATTGCTTCCAACTCAGAATGCACTCTAGGGCTTTGCTTTCCTGCAGCAGGACGTAGCTAGAGTGGTGGTCACCCCATTCCCTGAAAGACTTGGGAAAAGATGAACCAGGAATATAGGTTGAAAGCAAGTCCCCTAAAACAGAGATCCGCTGCTGAGTTTATGATTAACCACTCTATCCAAATCATACCCACATATTCTCCTCAGGGTTGCAGAGGACCAAAGAAAAGGGGGAATTGTACCATAGCCAGCTGAATGCAGCCCTTCCCAGGCAGCCCTTGCTGTGCACTGTGACCCACTGCCCCGTTACCAGGCAATGGTTACCAGGAGACCACTAATGCCACTGTGACCACCCTGCTCAGCCATTGGTGGGCAGTGTAGTGGGCCCCTGCCCCAAGCAAGCCACTGTCTGTCAGCCATCTTTAGTGGGGGCCCTTTGTTAGGCAGCAGTCAGTGGAGTGCTGCCCCTTCAGACCTGGAGCATGAGGTAAGAGGCAAGTGCCAGCCTTCTCCCCAGCATTCTTCTGCTCACACGGCCTTGGGCCAGCTTGTGTGATGGGGAGCCCAGAGAACAGGCTGGGGGTGTGTCCTGCAGGGCTCCAGAGCCAAGGCCATGAATGACCATTGGCCCAGACCAGGCCTTGAGGCAGTGTTGAACCTCTACCACACACCGCCACTGTGACCCTAAGGGTATGGCTCACAGTCTGGGGTACCTGACCACCACTGTTTGGGTGGCCTGAGGAGCATTAAGACCTGTTGGGTCATGTGCACCCGGCTCCCTCAGTGATGAGAGCTAGCAAGGGTCTGGGACCTGGCCCTGTGGGAGCCACCAAGGAAGAGCTGCCTCCTCTGTGAGGCATGGGCACTGGTGGGAGGATCCAGACCAGCTCCTGGACAAACCCTCCATGGCAGGAGGACCACCACCCCTCCCAGGGACCCCTTTCTCTTAGGTGGGTCTGGACCTCAGAGGGTGAGTCTTGTGCCTTGGGACCTTGCCCTTTCTTGTCACCCAGAGAGTGACATTTGTTTGCTGGAGATTGATAGGAACATTGAGACCTGACTATGACCTGTCCTCAAGAACAATGGATCGGGCAGGGAGAAGTTTTCAACGAACAGCCACACCCCTCCATCACCTTACCTCTAAGAGGGCTTTGCTGAAAGCTTTCAAGTTTGTTGATTACCCAGCATAAGCCACCCATTTCCTTGAATGTCTCAACAACAAATATTTCTCGGCTCCAAAGTCCAATGTTTTGCTGTTGTTTGGCCTCACTATGCGTCGCGCACACATCCTGGCCTTTGGTTATCAATTATAGCGAGCCAGCCAGGAGGTCTGTGCCCATGGTGTGTTGATCTCGATCAGGGGCGTCGCCATTTATAATTCCCAGCACATGCCAGAGTACATTTGGCTCCAGGATACTGGCAGGGATTCTCCCTGATATGCAGTGGCTGCCGTACAGCACGAGGCTGCTTGTCTTGGAGACATGTCCAGAGCAACGGTATACAGTTCATGTCATTTGGGGGTAAGTCGCTCCAGCTTGCACAGGCTGGGAAATAGGTCTACTCCAACTGGGCTGCTCCCCTTAGCGGATGTGAGCCCCTCTGAGTCCATTCCCTCTTGAGAACTGGGGGCCTCCATGTGGGAGTGGAAGTGGAAGTTGACAAAATGCCTTCTCTGGCTTTCTGTCTTTGTGATTGGAGTGTTTATTTGTTCTTCATGTGTTTGTGTGTGTCAATGTGGTGTTAATCACGGCAGTCTGTGCTTTGGTTTGTGGGATCCAGTTTGTGATTCGTACATTGTAGGTGTGTGAAACAGCACTTGCATTGAGTACTTGAGACGTCTTTGGTCAGTAACGGAGCTTGCATATGATCACACTAGGTATCGTTCCCTCCTGCGTTGTGTTTCAGCTGTGGTGGAACATTGGTTGACATATTCCCTTTCCAATGGGTAGGAATCTGCCCTTTGGTGCCTGGGAACTGCGATCCTGAGAGACCTTTTGGCATTGCATTTGTCTCTCTGCTATTGGATAACACCTGCTGTGATCAGCAGAGCTCTAGTCCATCTTGTAGTCCGCTAAGGGACAAGCAAGTATTTTTTTTTTTTACATTGCATGGCCAGCATATTCTACAGATTCTTGTGAAACATGGCATCAAATGAATCATTTTGATATCTCCAAAACCAGTCTATGTAAAATATTCAGTTAGAGAAAGTTTGCTCAGTGAAATCCTTTTGGTTTTCATCATTGTGACCCTGAGAAAACGAGCATATTTCCAGGAGACATGTGGAAGTTAATGAAGCAAATTGAACTTTTCCTAATTTCTTTGCTTTTTCCTTTTTGGCTCTTTCTGCTTCCCAGGTCAGTAGGCATGACAACTGTGGTCCTGATTCCCTATCTTTCAATTTGCATGTTGTTTGTCGTTTTGTTGTTAAAATGAGGGAACGTACTTCAAAAACACTGAGGATGTTGTTCATCCTCACCCTTTGCTTTGGTCCTCAGGACTGAGAGTTTCTTTTTGGCATGTACTTTTGCGTTTGTTTTGTGTGAAAGTGTTGTTGCTCTGGGAAACTCAAATGTGTTTCCCCAACGCACCCCTTTCAGGTGCATTCTCCAGATTTGGGCCACTTTTAGGGATTAGGCAATTGACATCAACTGCCGAGTTGATGTGTAAATGAGCTCTATTTCACTGAAAGGGAAGCACTTACCTATTCAATACTTCCTCCTCTGGAGAGAATTGGCCTCCATGGATTTCAGGTCCTGATGATCTGGCAAATAGCTAGTACTGAACTGATATCTGGTATGGAAGCTGCCTTAAGCTTCTTGCATTCTGAAGTATAAACCTTCTGCGGTCCCTAGGTTTCTTAGAGATCCAAAAAGACCTTATATCTGTTGCCAATTTGACAGCAAGGACCATAAGTTGAAATGATGACACTTGAAGTCTTTCTAAATGGCCTATCTAGATTTGGGTAGCATGAAACTTCACCAAGGTAAGTGGCAAGCATTCCTTGACTCTCCGGGTCATTTCAAAGAGGATAGAGGATTGGGACATTGGATGCTGGGCACATCTAAGATTCGCTACCTTTGCCTACTTAGCAGAAGGTCTCAAAAGCATCCGTTTGCAATCAGAAATGCTGGTATGGCATCCAGCTGACAATTGCTTGCTTCTTGGTTTTCACTAAGTGAAGGTGTTAAGGACTTGAGGATTGTAATCGAAATATGTAATTAAAGCTAAGAAACTCATGAAAAGGATCACATTTCAGGATAGAGTAGGAAGGTGGGATAAATGTGTTGAGCCAAAAACCAACATTTGATGCATCATTGGGCTGAAACGAAACCCACTTTGGGAAATGGATACTGTTATTAAAAATACGTTTTTTTCAAGGCTGGATTGGGTTCCCCTCTGCCAAGAGAACACGTTTACTTGGAATGCTGCTTTCAATAACATGGTATGTGAACTGTCCTGCCTTTAAGGGATCTCGATTTGCTTTTAAGATCTCTTCTCACTTTGGAGAAGAAAGAAGAATTCTCTTCAAAGGACTGATGAGCTTATTGGACCAGGTGTTTTGAAATAGTTTGTTAACTTTGGATTAGTTGCGGGGCCCTTAAGGCAACTCAAGGAGGACTATTTCAGTCGTATATCTGGTATGGAAATTACAGAGAAAACATTGTGAAATGGGGGAGAAGCTTCTCCAATTACACAGGATGGATACATGGCACACCTGTCGATATTCTAGAAAGGGTACAAAGTTTCTGAAATGCAGGTATGCCTTGGGATAATCGGTCAGCCATGCTGACGGTTACATGAGAGCCACTTGATTAAGCTTCCTTCTCAACCCCTTGTCATGCGATCTTTAACCTTGCCTCTTTAAGTGTCTAACAGATAGTTAGGCTGAGGCTTTCCCAAAGTGCTCCAACTTCAAGAAGACTCTGACCAATGCAGTTTTGACAAACTGAGTAAACAGATGCATATGCTACTAACATTTGTGGATTTTCTTCGCAATAATGCTGATTTTGATCTGTGTTCTCCCGTTAAGGGAAGCTCTTCCCCTCAACTTCCTAACAACTTACAACAATTTCTTCCCTTCTGCTTCTGCGTGTCTGGATTACCTGCCAGAACGTCTCCCCCAGAGTGCCACCCTCATGCTGCTTTTCAGGCTTATTCTCCTGGATTCCTTATACAAGTTTATATAAGACTTGGATCAAGACTTGCAACGTGGCATTGCTTCCAACTCAGAATGCACTGTAGGGCTTTGCTTTCCTCCAGCAGCACGTAGCTAGAGTGGTCGTCACCCCATTCCCTGAAAGACTTGGGAAAAGATGAACCAGGAATGGAGTTTGAAAGCAAGTCCCCTAAAACAGAGATCCGCTGCTGAGTTTATGATTAACCACTCTATCCAAATCATACCCACATATTCTCCTCAGGGTTGCAGAGGACCAAAGAAAAGGGGGAATTGTACCATAGCCAGCTGAATGCAGCCCTTCCCAGGCAGCCCTTGCTGTGCACTGTGACCCACTGCCCCGTTACCAGGCAATGGTTACCAGGAGACCACTAATGCCACTGTGACCACCCTGCTCAGCCATTGGTGGGCAGTGTAGTGGGCCCCTGCCCCAAGCAAGCCACTGTCTGTCAGCCATCTTTAGTGGGGGCCCTTTGTTAGGCAGCAGTCAGTGGAGTGCTGCCCCTTCAGACCTGGAGCATGAGGTAAGAGGCAAGTGCCAGCCTTCTCCCCAGCATTCTTCTGCTCACACGGCCTTGGGCCAGCTGGTGTGATGGGGGGCCCAGAGAACAGGCTGGGGGTGTGTCCTGCAGGGCTCCAGAGCCAAGGCCATGAATGAACATTGGCCCAGACAAGGCCTTGAGGCAGTGTTGAACCTCTACCACACACCGCCTCTGTGACGCTAAGGGTATGGCTCACAGTCTGGGGTACCTGACCGCCACTGTTTGGGTGGCCTGAGGAGCATTAAGACCTGTTGGGTCGTGTCCACCCGGCTCCCTCAGTGATGAGAGCTAGCAAGGGTCTGGGACCGGGAACTGAGGGAGCCACCAAGGCAGAGCTGCCTCCTCTGTGAGGCGTGGGCACTGGTGGGAGGACCCAGAGCAGCTCCTGGACAAACCCTCCATGGCAGGAGGACCACCACCCCTCTCAGGGACCCCTTTCTCTTAGGTGGGTCTGGACCTCAGAGGGTGAGTCTTGTGCCTTGGGACCTTGCCCTTTCTTATCACCCAGAGAGTGACATTTGTTTGCTGGAGATTGATAGGAACATTGAGACCTGACTATGACCTGTCCTCAAGAACAATGGATCGGGCAGGGAGAAGTTTTCAACGAACAGCCACACCCCTCCATCACCTTACCTCTAAGAGGGCTTTGCTGAAAGCTTTCAAGTTTGTTGATTACCCAGCATAAGCCACCCATTTCCTTGAATGTCTCAACAACAAATATTTCTCGGCTCCAAAGTCCAATGTTTTGCTGTTGTTTGGCCTCACTATGCGTCGCGCACACATCCTGGCCTTTGGTTATCAATTATAGCGAGCCAGCCAGGAGGTCTGTGCCCATGGTGTGTTGATCTCGATCAGGGGCGTCGCCATTTATAATTCCCAGCACATGCCAGAGTACATTTGGCTCCAGGATACTGGCAGGGATTCTCCCTGATATGCAGTGGCTGCCCTACAGCACGAGGCTGCTTGTCTTGGAGACATGTCCAGAGCAACGGTATACAGTTCATGTCATTTGGGGGTAAGTCGCTCCAGCTTGCACAGGCTGGGAAATAGGTCTACTCCAACTGGGCTGCTCCCCTTAGCGGATGTGAGCCCCTCTGAGTCCATTCCCTCTTGAGAACTGGGGGCCTCCATGTGGGAGTGGAAGTGGAAGTTGACAAAATGCCTTCTCTGGCTTTCTGTCTTTGTGATTGGAGTGTTTATTTGTTCTTCATGTGTTTGTGTGTGTCAATGTGGTGTTAATCACGGCAGTCTGTGCTTTGGTTTGTGGGATCCAGTTTGTGATTCGTACATTGTAGGTGTGTGAAACAGCACTTGCATTGAGTACTTGAGACGTCTTTGGTCAGTAACGGAGCTTGCATATGATCACACTAGGTATCGTTCCCTCCTGCGTTGTGTTTCAGCTGTGGTGGAACATTGGTTGACATATTCCCTTTCCAATGGGTAGGAATCTGCCCTTTGGTGCCTGGGAACTGCGATCCTGAGAGACCTTTTGGCATTGCATTTGTCTCTCTGCTATTGGATAACACCTGCTGTGATCAGCAGAGCTCTAGTCCATCTTGTAGTCCGCTAAGGGACAAGCAAGTATTTTTTTTTTTTACATTGCATGGCCAGCATATTCTACAGATTCTTGTGAAACATGGCATCAAATGAATCATTTTGATATCTCCAAAACCAGTCTATGTAAAATATTCAGTTAGAGAAAGTTTGCTCAGTGAAATCCTTTTGGTTTTCATCATTGTGACCCTGAGAAAACGAGCATATTTCCAGGAGACATGTGGAAGTTAATGAAGCAAATTGAACTTTTCCTAATTTCTTTGCTTTTTCCTTTTTGGCTCTTTCTGCTTCCCAGGTCAGTAGGCATGACAACTGTGGTCCTGATTCCCTATCTTTCAATTTGCATGTTGTTTGTCGTTTTGTTGTTAAAATGAGGGAACGTACTTCAAAAACACTGAGGATGTTGTTCATCCTCACCCTTTGCTTTGGTCCTCAGGACTGAGAGTTTCTTTTTGGCATGTACTTTTGCGTTTGTTTTGTGTGAAAGTGTTGTTGCTCTGGGAAACTCAAATGTGTTTCCCCAACGCACCCCTTTCAGGTGCATTCTCCAGATTTGGGCCACTTTTAGGGATTAGGCAATTGACATCAACTGCCGAGTTGATGTGTAAATGAGCTCTATTTCACTGAAAGGGAAGCACTTACCAATTCAATACTTCCTCCTCTGGAGAGAATTGGCCTCCATGGATTTCAGGTCCTGATGATCTGGCAAATAGCTAGTACTGAACTGATATCTGGTATGGAAGCTGCCTTAAGCTTCTTGCATTCTGAAGTATAAACCTTCTGCGGTCCCTAGGTTTCTTAGAGATCCAAAAAGACCTTATATCTGTTGCCAATTTGACAGCAAGGACCATAAGTTGAAATGATGACACTTGAAGTCTTTCTAAATGGCCTCTCTAGATTTGGGTAGCATGAAACTTCACCAAGGTAAGTGGCAAGCATTCCTTGACTCTCCGGGTCATTTCAAAGAGGATAGAGGATTGGGACATTGGATGCTGGGCACATCTAAGATTCGCTACCTTTGCCTACTTAGCAGAAGGTCTCAAAAGCATCCGTTTGCAATCAGAAATGCTGGTATGGCATCCAGCTGACAATTGCTTGCTTCTTGGTTTTCACTAAGTGAAGGTGTTAAGGACTTGAGGATTGTAATCGAAATATGTAATTAAAGCTAAGAAACTCATGAAAAGGATCACATTTCAGGATAGAGTAGGAAGGTGGGATAAATGTGTTGAGCCAAAAACCAACATTTGATGCATCATTGGGCTGAAACGAAACCCACTTTGGGAAATGGATACTGTTATTAAAAATACGTATTTTTCAAGGCTGGATTGGGTTCCCCTCTGCCAAGAGAACACGTTTACTTGGAATGCTGCTTTCAATAACATGGTATGTGAACTGTCCTGCCTTTAAGGGATCTCGATTTGCTTTTAAGATCTCTTCTCACTTTGGAGAAGAAAGAAGAATTCTCTTCAAAGGACTGATGAGCTTATTGGACCAGGTGTTTTGAAATAGTTTGTTAACTTTGGATTAGTTGCGGGGCCCTTAAGGCAACTCAAGGAGGACTATTTCAGTCGTATATCTGGTATGGAAATTACAGAGAAAACATTGTGAAATGGGGGAGAAGCTTCTCCAATTACACAGGATGGATACATGGCACACCTGTCGATATTCTAGAAAGGGTACAAAGTTTCTGAAATGCAGGTATGCCTTGGGATAATCGGTCAGCCATGCTGACGGTTACATGAGAGCCACTTGATTAAGCTTCCTTCTCAACCCCTTGTCATGCGATCTTTAACCTTGCCTCTTTAAGTGTCTAACAGATAGTTAGGCTGAGGCTTTCCCAAAGTGCTTCAACTTCAAGAAGACTCTGACCAAAGCAGTTTTGACAAACTGAGTAAACAGATGCATATGCTACTAACATTTGTGGATTTTCTTCGCAATAATGCTGATTTTGATCTGTGTTCTCCCGTTAAGGGAAGCTCTTCCCCTCAACTTCCTAACAACTTACAACAATTTCTTCCCTTCTGCTTCTGCGTGTCTGGATTACCTGCCAGAACGTCTCCCCCAGAGTGCCACCCTCATGCTGCTTTTCAGGCTTATTCTCCTGGATTCCTTATACAAGTTTATATAAGACTTGGATCAAGACTTGCAACGTGGCATTGCTTCCAACTCAGAATGCACTGTAGGGCTTTGCTTTTCTCCAGCAGCACGTAGCTAGAGTGGTCGTCACCCCATTCCCTGAAAGACTTGGGAAAAGATGAACCAGGAATGGAGTTTGAAAGCAAGTCCCCTAAAACAGAGATCCGCTGCTGAGTTTATGATTAACCACTCTATCCAAATCATACCCACATATTCTCCTCAGGGTTGCAGAGGACCAAAGAAAAGGGGGAATTGTACCATAGCCAGCTGAATGCAGCCCTTCCCAGGCAGCCCTTGCTGTGCACTGTGACCCACTGCCCCGTTACCAGGCAATGGTTACCAGGAGACCACTAATGCCACTGTGACCACCCTGCTCAGCCATTGGTGGGCAGTGTAGTGGGCCCCTGCCCCAAGCAAGCCACTGTCTGTCAGCCATCTTTAGTGGGGGCCCTTTGTTAGGCAGCAGTCAGTGGAGTGCTGCCCCTTCAGACCTGGAGCATGAGGTAAGAGGCAAGTGCCAGCCTTCTCCCCAGCATTCTTCTGCTCACACGGCCTTGGGCCAGCTGGTGTGATGGGGGGCCCAGAGAACAGGCTGGGGGTGTGTCCTGCAGGGCTCCAGAGCCAAGGCCATGAATGAACATTGGCCCAGACAAGGCCTTGAGGCAGTGTTGAACCTCTACCACACACCGCCTCTGTGACGCTAAGGGTATGGCTCACAGTCTGGGGTACCTGACCGCCACTGTTTGGGTGGCCTGAGGAGCATTAAGACCTGTTGGGTCGTGTCCACCCGGCTCCCTCAGTGATGAGAGCTAGCAAGGGTCTGGGACCTGGCCCTGAGGGAGCCACCAAGGCAGAGCTGCCTCCTCTGTGAGGCGTGGGCACTGGTGGGAGGCCTCAGACCAGCTCTTGGACAAACCCTCCATGGCAGGAGGACCACCACCCCTCCCAGGGACCCCTTTCTCTTAGGTGGGTCTGGACCTCAGAGGGTGAGTCTTGTGCCTTGGGACCTTGCCCTTTCTTGTCACCCAGAGAGTGCATTTGTTTGCTGGAGATTGATAGGAACATTGAGACCTGACTATGACCTGTCCTCAGGAACAATGGATCGGACAGGGAGAAGTTTTCAACGAAAAGCCACACCCCTCCATCACCTTACCTCTAAGAGGACTTTGCTTAAAGCTTTCAAGGTTGGGGATTACCCAGCATAAGCCACCCATTTCCTTGAATGTCTCAACAACAAATATTTCTCGGCTCCAAAGTCCAATGTTTTGCTGTTGTTTGGCCTCACTGTGCGTCGCGCACACATCCTGGCCTTTGGTTACCAATTATAGCGAGCCAGCCAGGAGGTGTGTGCCCATGGTGTGTTGATCTCGATCAGGGGCGTCGCCATTTAAAGTTCCCAGCACATGCCAGAGTACATTTGGCTCCAGGATACTGGCAGGGATTCTCCCTGATATGCAGTGGCTGCCCTACAGCACGAGGCTGCTTGTCTTGGAGACATGTCCAGAGCAACGGTATACAGTTCATGTCATTTGGGGGTAAGTCGCTCCAGCTTGCACAGGCTGGGAAATAGGTCTACTCCAACTGGGCTGCTCCCCTTAGCGGATGTGAGCCCCTCTGAGTCCATTCCCTCTTGAGAACTGGGGGCCTCCATGTGGGAGTGGAAGTGGAAGTTGACAAAATGCCTTCTCTGGCTTTCTGTCTTTGTGATTGGAGTGTTTATTTGTTCTTCATGTGTTTGTGTGTGTCAATGTGGTGTTAATCACGGCAGTCTGTGCTGTGGTTTGTGGGATCCTGTTTGTGATTCGTACATTGTAGGTGTGTGAAACAGCACTTGCATTGAGTACTTGAGACGTCTTTGGTCAGTAACGGAGCTTGCATATGATCACACTAGGTATCGTTCCCTCCTGCGTTGTGTTTCAGCTGTGGTGGAACATTGGTTGACATATTCCCTTTCCAATGGGTAGGAATCTGCCCTCTGGTGCCTGGGAACTGCGATCCTGAGAGACCTTTTGGCATTGCATTTGTCTCTCTGCTATTGGATAACACCTGCTGTGATCAGCAGAGCTCTAGTCCATCTTGTAGTCCGCTAAGGGACAAGCAAGTATTTTTTTTTTTTTTTACATTGCATGGCCAGCATATTCTACAGATTCTGGTGAAACATGGCATCAAATGAATCGTTTTCATATCTCCAAAACCAGTCTATGTAAAATATTCAGTTAGAGAAAGTTTGCTCAGTGAAATCCTTTTGGTTTTCATCATTGTGACCCTGAGGAAACGAGCATATTTCCAGGAGACATGTGGAAGTTAATGAAGCAAATTGAACTTTTCCTAATTTCTTTGCTTTTTCCTTCTTGGCTCTTTCTGCTTCCCAGGTCAGTAGGTATGACAACTGTGGTCCTGATTCCCTATCTTTCAATTTGCATGTTGTTTGTCTTTTTGTTATTAAAATGAGGGAACGTACTTCAAAAACACTGAGGATGTTGCTCATCCTCACCCTTTGCTTTGGTCCTCCGGACTGAGAGTTTCTTTTTTGCATGTACTTTTGCGTTTGTTTTGTGTGAAAGTGTTGTGGCTCTGGGAAACTCAAATGTGCTTCCCCAACGCACCCCTTTCAGGTGCCTTCTCCAGATTTGGGCCACTTTTAGGGATAAGGCAATTGACATCAACTGCCGAGTTGATGTGTAAATGAGCTCTATTTCACTGAAAGGGAAGCATTTACCTATTCAATACTTCCTCCTCTGGAGAGAATTGGCCTCCATGGATTTCAGGTCCTGATGATCTGGCAAATAGCTAGTACTGAACTGATATCTGGTATGGAAGCTGCCTTAAGCTTCTTGCATTCTGAAGTATAAACCTTCTGCGGTCCCTAGGTTTCTTAGAGATCCAAAAAGACCTTATATCTGTTGTAAATTTGACAGCAAGGACCATAAGTTGAAATGATGACACTTGAAGTCTTTCTAAATGGCCTCTCTAGATTTGGGTAGCATGAAACTTCACCAAGGTAAGTGGCAAGCATTCCTTGACTCTCTGGGTCATTTCAAAGAGGATAGAGGATTGGAACATTGGATGCTGGGCACATCTAAGATTCCCTACCTTTGCCTACTTAGCAGAAGGTCTCAAAAGCATCCGTTTGCAATCAGAAATGCTGGTATGGCATCCAGCTGACAATTGCTTGCTTCTTGGTTTTCACTAAGTGAAGGTGTTAAGGACTTGAGGATTGTAATCGAAATATGTAATTAAAGCTAAGAAACTCATGAAAAGGAACACATTTCAGGATAGAGTAGGAAGGTGGGATAAATGTGTTGAGCCAAAAACCAACATTTGATGCATCATTGGGCTGAAACGAAACTCCACTTCGGGAAATGGATAATGTTATTAAAAATACGGTTTTTTCAAGGCTGGATTGGGTTCCCCTCTGCCAAGAGAACACGTTTACTTGGAATGCTGCTTTCAATAACATGGTATGTGAACTGTCCTGCCTTTAAGGGATCTCGATTTGCTTTTAAGATCTCTTCTCACTTTGGAGAAGAAAGAAGAATTCTCTTCAAAGGACTGATGAGCTTATTGGACCAGGTGTTTTGAAATAGTTTGTTAACATTGGATTAGTTGTGGGGCCCTTAAGGCAACTCAAGGAGGACTATTTCAGTCGTATATCTGGTATGGAAATTACAGAGAAAACATTGTGAAATGGGGGAGAAGCTTCTCCAATTACACAGGATGGATACATGGCACACCTGTCGATATTCTAGAAAGGGTACAAAGTTTCTGAAATGCAGGTATGCCTTGGGATAATTGGTCAGCCATGCTGACGGTTACATGAGAGCCACTTGATTAAGCTTCCTTCGCAACCCCTTGTCATGCGATCTTTAACCTTGCCTCTTTAAGTGTCTAACAGATAGTTAGGCTGAGGCTTTCCCAAAGTGCTTCAACTTCAAGAAGACTGTTAGCAATGCAGTTTTGACAAACTGAGTAAACAGATGCATATGCTACTAACGTTTATGGATTTGCTTTGCAATAATGCTGATTTTGATCTGTGTTCTCCCGTTACGGGAAGCTCTTCCCCTCAACTTCCTAACAACTTACAACAATTTCTTCCCTTCTGCTTCTGCGTGTCTGGATTACCTGCCAGAACGTCTCCCCCAGAGTGCCACCCTCACGCTGCTTTTCAGGCTTATTCTCCTGGATTCCTTATACAAGTTTATATAAGACTTGGATCAAGCCTTGCAACGTGGCATTGCTTCCAACTCAGAATGCACTGTAGGGCTTTGCTTTCCTCCAGCAGCACGTAGCTAGAGTGGTCGTCACCCCATTCCCTGAAAGACTTGGGAAAAGATGAACCAGGAATCGAGGTTGAAAGCAAGTCCCCTAAAACAGAGAGCCGCTGCTGAGTTTATGATTAACCACTCTATCCAAATCATACCCACATATTCTCCTCAGGGTTGCAGAGGACCAAAGAAAAGGGGGAATTGTACCATAGCCAGCTGAATGCAGCCCTTCCCAGACAGCCCTTGCTGTGCACTGTGACCCACTGCCCCGTTACCAGGCAATGGTTACCAGGAGACCACTAATGCCACTGTGACCACCCTGCTCAGCCATTGGTGGGCAGTGTAGTGGGCCCCTGCCCCAAGCAAGCCACTGTCTGTCAGCCATCTTTAGTGGGGGCCCTTTGTTAGGCAGCAGTCAGTGGAGTGCTGCCCCTTCAGACCTGGAGCATGAGGTAAAAGGCAAGTGCCAGCCTTCTCCCCAGCATTCTTCTGCTCACACGGCCTTGGGCCAGCTGGTGTGATGGGGGGCCCAGAAAACAGGCTGGGGGTGTGTCCTGCAGGGCTCCAGAGCCAAGGCCATGAATGACCATTGGCCCAGACCAGGCCTTGAGGCAGTGTTGAACCTCTACCACACACCGCCACTGCGACCCTAAGGGTATGGCTCACAGTCTGGGGTACCTGACCGCCACTGTTTGGGTGGCCTGAGGAGTATTAAGACCTGTTGGGTCATGTGCACCCGGCTCCCTCAGGGATGAGAGCTAACAAGGGTCTGGGACCTGGCCCTGAGGGAGCCACCAAGGCAGAGCTGCCTCCTCTGTGAGGCGTGGGCACTGGTGGGAGGCCTCAGACCAGCTCTTGGACAAACCCTCCATGGCAGGAGGACCACCACCCCTCCCAGGGACCCCTTTCTCTTAGGTGGGTCTGGACCTCAGAGGGTGAGTCTTGTGCCTTGGGACCTTGCCCTTTCTTGTCACCCAGAGAGTGCATTTGTTTGCTGGAGATTGATAGGAACATTGAGACCTGACTATGACCTGTCCTCAGGAACAATGGATCGGACAGGGAGAAGTTTTCAACGAAAAGCCACACCCCTCCATCACCTTACCTCTAAGAGGGCTTTGCTTAAAGCTTTCAAGGTTGGGGATTACCCAGCATAAGCCACCCATTTCCTTGAATGTCTCAACAACAAATATTTCTCGGCTCCAAAGTCCAATGTTTTGCTGTTGTTTGGCCTCACTGTGCGTCGCGCAGACATCCTGGCCTTTGGTTACCAATTATAGCGAGCCAGCCAGGAGGTGTGTGCCCATGGTGTGTTGATCTCGATCAGGGGCGTCGCCATTTAAAGTTCCCAGCACATGCCAGAGTACATTTGGCTCCAGGATACTGGCTGGGATTCTCCCTGATATGCAGTGGCTGCCCTACAGCACGAGGCTGCTTGTCTTGGAGACATGTCCAGAGCAACGGTATACAGTTCATGTCATTTGGGGGTAAGTCGCTCCAGCTTGCACAGGCTGGGAAATAGGTCTACTCCAACTGGGCTGCTCCCCTTAGCGGATGTGAGCCCCTCTGAGTCCATTCCCTCTTGAGAACTGGGGGCCTCCATGTGGGAGTGGAAGTGGAAGTTGACAAAATGCCTTCTCTGGCTTTCTGTCTTTGTGATTGGAGTGTTTATTTGTTCTTCATGTGTTTGTGTGTGTCAATGTGGTGTTAATCACGGCAGTCTGTGCTGTGGTTTGTGGGATCCTGTTTGTGATTCGTACATTGTAGGTGTGTGAAAAAGCACTTGCATTGAGCACTTGAGACGTCTTTGGTCAGTAACGGAGCTTGCATATGATCACACTAGGTATCGTTCCCTCCTGCGTTGTGTTTCAGCTGTGGTGGAACATTGGTTGACATATTCCCTTTCCAATGGGTAGGAATCTGCCCTCTGGTGCCTGGGAACTGCGATCCTGAGAGACCTTTTGGCATTGCATTTGTCTCTCTGCTATTGGATAACACCTGCTGTGATCAGCAGAGCTCTAGTCCATCTTGTAGTCCGCTAAGGGACAAGCAAGTATTTTTTTTTTTTTTTTACATTGCATGGCCAGCATATTCTACAGATTCTGGTGAAACATGGCATCAAATGAATCGTTTTCATATCTCCAAAACCAGTCTATGTAAAATATTCAGTTAGAGAAAGTTTGCTCAGTGAAATCCTTTTGGTTTTCATCATTGTGACCCTGAGGAAACGAGCATATTTCCAGGAGACATGTGGAAGTTAATGAAGCAAATTGAACTTTTCCTAATTTCTTTGCTTTTTCCTTCTTGGCTCTTTCTGCTTCCCAGGTCAGTAGGTATGACAACTGTGGTCCTGATTCCCTATCTTTCAATTTGCATGTTGTTTGTCTTTTTGTTATTAAAATGAGGGAACGTACTTCAAAAACACTGAGGATGTTGCTCATCCTCACCCTTTGCTTTGGTCCTCCGGACTGAGAGTTTCTTTTTTGCATGTACTTTTGCGTTTGTTTTGTGTGAAAGTGTTGTGGCTCTGGGAAACTCAAATGTGCTTCCCCAACGCACCCCTTTCAGGTGCATTCTCCAGATTTGGGCCACTTTTAGGGATAAGGCAATTGACATCAACTGCCGAGTTGATGTGTAAATGAGCTCTATTTCACTGAAAGGGAAGCATTTACCTATTCAATACTTCCTCCTCTGGAAAGAATTGGCCTCCATGGATTTCAGGTCCTGATGATCTGGCAAATAGCTAGTACTGAACTGATATCTGGTATGGAAGCTGCCTTAAGCTTCTTGCGTTCTGAAGTATAAACCTTCTGCGGTCCCTAGGTTTCTTAGAGATCCAAAAAGACCTTATATCTGTTGTAAATTTGACAGCAAGGACCATAAGTTGAAATGATGACACTTGAAGTCTTTCTAAATGGCCTCTCTAGATTTGGGTAGCATGAAACTTCACCAAGGTAAGTGGCAAGCATTCCTTGACTCTCTGGGTCATTTCAAAGAGGATAGAGGATTGGAACATTGGATGCTGGGCACATCTAAGATTCCCTACCTTTGCCTACTTAGCAGAAGGTCTCAAAAGCATCCGTTTGCAATCAGAAATGCTGGTATGGCATCCAGCTGACAATTGCTTGCTTCTTGGTTTTCACTAAGTGAAGGTGTTAAGGACTTGAGGATTGTAATTGAAATATGTAATTAAAGCTAAGAAACTCATGAAAAGGAACACATTTCAGGATAGAGTAGGAAGGTGGGATAAATGTGTTGAGCCAAAAACCAACATTTGATGCATCATTGGGCTGAAACGAAACTCCACTTCGGGAAATGGATACTGTTTTTAAAAATACGTTTTTTTCAAGGCTGGATTGGGTTCCCCTCTGCCAAGAGAACACGTTTGCTTGGAATGCTGCTTTCAATAACATGGTATGTGAACTGTCCTGCCTTTAAGGGATCTCTATTTGCTTTTAAGATCTCTTCTCACTTTGGAGAAGAAAGAAGAATTCTCTTCAAAGGACTGATGAGCTTATTGGACCAGGTGTTTTGAAATAGTTTGTTAACTTTGGATTAGTTGCGGGGCCCTTAAGGCAACTCAAGGAGGACTATTTCAGCCGTATATCTGGTATGGAAATAACTGAGAAAACATTGTGAAATGGGGGAGAAGCTTCTCCAATTACACAGGATGGATACATGGCACACCTGTCGATATTCTAGAAAGGGTACAAAGTTTCTGAAATGCAGGTATGCCTTGGGATAATCGGTCAGCCATGCTGACGGTTACATGAGAGCCACTTGATTAAGCTTCCTTCTCAACCCATTGTCATGCGATCTTTAACCTTGCCTCTTTAAGTGTCTAACAGATAGTTAGGCTGAGGCTTTCCCAAAGTGCTTCAACTTCAAGAAGACTCTTACCAATGCAGTTTTGACAAACTGAGTAAACAGATGCATATGCTACTAACGTTGGTGGATTTGCTTCGCAATAATGCTGATTTTGATCTGTGTTCTCCCGTTACGGGAAGCTCTTCCCCTCAACTTCCTAACAACTTACAACAATTTCTTCCCTTCTGCTTCTGCGTGTCTGGATTACCTGCCAGAACGTCTCCCCCAGAGTGCCACCCTCACGCTGCTTTTCAGGCTTATTCTCCTGGATTCCTTATACAAGTTTATATAAGACTTGGATCAAGACTTGCAACGTGGCATTGCTTCCAACTCAGAATGCACTGTAGGGCTCTGCTGTCCTCCAGCAGGACGTAGCTAGAGTGGTGGTCACCCCATTCCCTGAAAGACTTGGGAAAAGATGAACCAGGAATGGAGGTTGAAAGCAAGTCCCCTAAAACAGAGATCTGCTGCGGAGTTTATGATTAACCACTCTATCCAAATCATACCCACATATTCTCCTCAGGGTTGCAGAGGACCAAAGAAAAGGGGGAATTGTACCATAGCCAGCTGAATGCAGCCCTTCCCAGACAGCCCTTGCTGTGCACTGTGACCCACTGCCCCGTTACCAGGCAATGGTTACCAGGAGACCACTGATGCCACTGTGACCACCCTGCTCAGCCATTGGTGGGCAGTGTAGTGGGCCCCTGCCCCAAGCAAGCCACTGTCTGTCAGCCATCTTTAGTGGGGGCCCTTTGTTAGGCAGCAGTCAGTGGAGTGCTGCCCCTTCAGACCTGGAGCATGAGGTAAGAGGCAAGTGCCAGCCTTCTCCCCAGCATTCTTCTGCTCACACGGCCTTGGGCCAGCTGGTGTGATGGGGGGCCCAGAGAACAGGCTGGGGGTGTGTCCTGCAGGGCTCCAGAGCCAAGGCCATGAATGACCATTGGCCCAGACCAGGCCTTGAGGCAGTGTTGAACCTCTACCACACACCGCCACTGTGACCCTAAGGGTACGGCTCACAGTCTGGGGTACCTGACCGCCACTGTTTGGGTGGCCTGAGGAGCATTAAGACCTGTTGGGTTATGTGCACCCGGCTCCCTCAGTGATGAGAGCTAGCAAGGGTCTGGGACCTGGCCCTGAGGGAGCCACCAAGGCAGAGCTGCCTCCTCTGTGAGGCATGGGCACTGGTGGGAGGCCTCAGACCAGCTCCTGGACAAACCCTCCATGGCAGGAGGACCACCACCCCTCCCAGGGACCCCTTTCTCTTAGGTGGGTCTGGACCTCAGAGGGTGAGTCTTGTGCCTTGGGACCTTGCCCTTTCTTGTCACCCAGAGAGTGACATTTGTTTGCTGGAGATTGATAGGAACATTGAGACCTGACTATGACCTGTCCTCAAGAACAATGGATCGGACAGGGAGAAGTTTTCAACGAAAAGCCACACCCCTCCATCACCTTACCTCTAAGAGGGCTTTGCTAAAAGCTTTCAAGGTTGGGCATTACCCAGCATAAGCCACCCATTTCCTTGAATGTCTCAACAACAAATATTTCTCGGCTCCAAAGTCCAATGTTTTGCTGTTGTTTGGCCTCACTGTGCGTCGCGCACACATCCTGGCCTTTGGTTACCAATTATAGCGAGCCAGCCAGGAGGTCTGTGCCCATGGTGTATTGATCTCGATCAGGGGCTTCGCCATTTATAGTTCCCAGCACATGCCAGAGTACATTTGGCTCCAGGATACTGGCAGGGATTCTCCCTGATATGCAGTGGCTGCCCTACAGCACGAGGCTGCTTGTCTTGGAGACATGTCCAGAGCAACGGTATACAGTTCATGTCATTTGGGGGTAAGTCGCTCCAGCTTGCACAGGCAGGGAAATAGGTCTACTCCAACTGGGCTGCTCCCCTTAGCGGATGTGAGCCCCTCTGAGTCCATTCCCTCTTGAGAACTGGGGGCCTCCATGTGGGAGTGGAAGTGGAAGTTGACAAAATGCCTTCTCTGGCTTTCTGTCTTTGTGATTGGAGTGTTTATTTGTTCTTCATGTGTTTGTGTGTGTCAATGTGGTGTTAATCACGGCAGTCTGTGCTGTGGTTTGTGGGATCCTGTTTGTGATTCATACATTGTAGGTGTGTGAAACAGCACTTGCATTGAGTACTTGAGACGTCTTTGGTCAGTAACGGAGCTTGCATATGATCACACTAGGTATCGTTCCCTCCTGCGTTGTGTTTCAGCTGTGGTGGAACATTGGTTGACATATTCCCTTTCCAATGGGTAGGAATCTGCCCTCTGGTGCCTGGGAACTGCGATCCTGAGAGACCTTTTGGCATTGCATTTGTCTCTCTGCTATTGGATAACACCTGCTGTGATCAGCAGAGCTCTAGTCCATCTTGTAGTCCGCTAAGGGACAAGCAAGTATTTTTTTTTTTTTTACATTGCATGGCCAGCATATTCTACAGATTCTGGTGAAACATGGCATCAAATGAATCGTTTTCATATCTCCAAAACCAGTCTATGTAAAATATTCAGTTAGAGAAAGTTTGCTCAGTGAAATCCTTTTGGTTTTCATCATTGTGACCCTGAGGAAACGACCATATTTCCAGGAGACATGTGGAAGTTAATGAAGCAAATTGAACTTTTCCTAATTTCTTTGCTTTTTCCTTTTTGGCTCTTTCTGCTTCCCAGGTCAGTAGGCATGACAACTGTGGTCCTGATTCCCTATCTTTCAATTTGCATGTTGTTTGTCATTTTGTTGTTAAAATGAGGGAACGTACTTCAAAAACACTGAGGATGTTGCTCATCCTCACCCCTTGCTTTGGTCCTCAGGACTGAGAGTTTCTTTTTTGCATGTGCTTTTGCGTTTGTTTTGTGTGAAAGTGTTGTGGCTCTGGGAAACTCAAATGTGCTTCCCCAACGCACCCCTTTCAGGTGCATTCTCCAGATTTGGGCCACTTTTAGGGTTAAGGCAATTGACATCAACTGCCGAGTTGATGTGTAAATGAGCTCTATTTCACTGAAAGGGAAGCACTTACCTATTCAATACTTCCTCCTCTTGAGAGAATTGGCCTCCATGGATTTCAGGTCCTGATGATCTGGCAAATAGCTAGTACTGAACTGATATCTGGTATGGAAGCTGCCTTAAGCTTCTTGCATTCTGAAGTATAAACCTTCTGCGGTCCCTAGGTTTCTTAGAGATCCAAAAAGACCTTATATCTGTTGCCAATTTGACAGCAAGGACCATAAGTTGAAATGATGACACTTGAAGTCTTTCTACATGGCCTCTCTAGATTTGGGTAGCATGAAACTTCACCAAGGTAAGTGGCAAGCATTCCTTGACTCTCCGGGTCATTTCAAAGAGGATAGAGGATTGGAACATTGGATGCTGGGCACATCTAAGATTCCCTACCTTTGCCTACTTAGCAGAAGGTCTCAAAAGCATCCGTTTGCAATCAGAAATGCTGGTATGGCATCCAGCTGACAATTGCTTGCTTCTTGGTTTTCACTAAGTGAAGGTGTTAAGGACTTGAGGATTGTAATCGAAATATGTAATTAAAGCTAAGAAACTCATGAAAAGGAACACATTTCAGGATAGAGTAGGAAGGTGGGATAAATGTGTTGAGCCAAAAACCAACATTTGATGCATCATTGGGCTGAAACGAAACTCCACTTCGGGAAATGGATACTGTTATTAAAAATACGTTTTTTTCAAGGCTGGATTGGGTTCCCCTCTGCCAAGAGAACACGTTTACTTGGAATGCTGCTTTCAATACCATGGTATGTGAACTGTCCTGCCTTTAAGGGATCTCGATTTGCTTTTAAGATCTCTTCTCACTTTGGAGAAGAAAGAAGAATTCTCTTCAAAGGACTGATGAGCTTATTGGACCAGGTGTTTTGAAACATTTTGTTAACTTTGGATTAGTTGCGGGGCCCTTAAGGCAACTCAAGGAGGACTATTTCACTCGTATATCTGGTATGGAAATTACAGAGAAAACATTGTGAAATGGGGGAGAAGCTTCTCCAATTACACAGGTTGGATACATGGCACACCTGTCGATATTCTAGAAAGGGTACAAAGTTTCTGAAATGCAGGTATGCCTTGGGATAATTGGTCAGCCATGCTGACGGTTACATGAGAGCCACTTGATTAAGCTTCCTTCGCAACCCCTTGTCATGCGATCTTTAACCTTGCCTCTTTAAGTGTCTAACAGATAGTTAGGCTGAGGCTTTCCCAAAGTGCTTCAACTTCAAGAAGACTCTTACCAATGCAGTTTTGACAAACTGAGTAAACAGATGCATATGCTACTAACGTTTATGGATTTGCTTCGCAATAATGCTGATTTTGATCTGTGTTCTCCCGTTAAGGGACGCTCTTCCCCTCAACTTCCTAACAACTTACAACAATTTCTTCCCTTCTGCTTCTGCGTGTCTGGATTCCCTGCCAGAACGTCTCCCCCAGAGTGCCACCCTCACGCTGCTTTTCAAGCTTATTCTCCTGGATTCCTTATACAAGTTTATATAAGACTTGGATCAAGACTTGCAACGTGGCATTGCTTCCAACTCAGAATGCACTCTAGGGCTTTGCTTTCCTGCAGCAGGACGTAGCTAGAGTGGTGGTCACCCCATTCCCTGAAAGACTTGGGAAAAGATGAACCAGGAATATAGGTTGAAAGCAAGTCCCCTAAAACAGAGATCCGCTGCGGAGTTTATGATTAACCACTCTATCCAAATCATACCCACATATTCTCCTCAGGGTTGCAGAGGACCAAAGAAAAGGGGGAATTGTACCATAGCCAGCTGAATGCAGCCCTTCCCAGGCAGCCCTTGCTGTGCACTGTGACCCACTGCCCCGTTACCAGGCAATGGTTACCAGGAGACCACTAATGCCACTGTGACCACCCTGCTCAGCCATTGGTGGGCAGTGTAGTGGGCCCCTGCCCCAAGCAAGCCACTGTCTGTCAGCCATCTTTAGTGGGGGCCCTTTTTCTAGGCAGCAGTCAGTGGAGTGCTGCCCCTTCAGACCTGGAGCATGAGGTAAGAGGCAAGTGCCAGCCTTCTCCCCAGCATTCTTCTGCTCACACGGCCTTGGGCCAGCTGGTGTGATGGGGGGCCCAGAGAACAGGCTGGGGGTGTGTCCTGCATGGCTCCAGAGCCAAGGCCATGAATGACCATTGGCCCAGACCAGGCCTTGAGGCAGTGTTGAACCTCTACCACACACCGCCACTGTGACCCTAAGGGTATGGCTCATAGTCTGGGGTACCTGACCGCCACTGTTTGGGTGGCCTGAGGAGCATTAAGACCTGTTGGGTTATGTGCACCCGGCTCCCTCAGTGATGAGAGCTAGCAAGGGTCTGGGACCTGGCCCTGAGGGAGCCACCAAGGCAGAGCTGCCTCCTCTGTGAGGCATGGGCACTGGTGGGAGGCCTCAGACCAGCTCCTGGACAAACCCTTCATGGCAGGAGGACCACCACCCCTCCCAGGGACCCCTTTCTCTTAGGTGGGTCTGGACCTCAGAGGGTGAGTCTTGTGCCTTGGGAACTTGCCCTTTCTCATCACCCAGAGAGTGACCTTTGTTTGCTGGAGATTGTTAGGAACATTGAGACCTGACTATGACCTGTCCTCAAGAAGAAAGGATCTGACAGGGAGAAGTTTTCAATGAACAGCCACACCCCTCCATCTCCTTACCTCTAAGAGGGCTTTGCTAAAAGCTTTCAAGGTTGGGGATTACCCGGCATAAGCCACCCATTTCCTTGAATGTCTCAACAACAAATATTTCTCGGCTCCAAAGTCCAATGTTTTGCTGTTGCTTGGCCTCACTGTGCGTCGGGCACACATCCTGGCCTTTGGTTACCAATTATAGCGAGCCAGCCAGGAGGTCTGTGCCCATGGTGTGTTTTTCTCGATCAGGGGCGTCGCCATTTATAGTTCCCAGCACATGCCAGAGTACATTTGGCTCCAGGATACTGGCAGGGATTCTCCCTGATATGCAGTGGCTGCCCTACAGCACGAGGCTGCTTGTCTTGGAGACATGTCCAGAGCAACGGTATACAGTTCATGTCATTTGGGGGTAAGTCGCTCCAGCTTGCACAGGCTGGGAAATAGGTCTACTCCAACTGGGCTGCTCCCCTTAGCGGATGTGAGCCCCTCTGAGTCCATTCCCTCTTGAGAACTGGGGGCCTCCATGTGGGAGTGGAAGTGGAAGTTGACAAAATGCCTTCTCTGGCTTTCTGTCTTTGTGATTGGAGTGTTTATTTGTTCTTCATGTGTTTGTGTGTGTCAATGTGGTGTTAATCACGGCAGTCTGTGCTGTGGTTTGTGGGATCCTGTTTGTGATTCGTACATTGTATGTGTGTGAAACAGCACTTGCATTGAGTACTTGAGACGTCTTTGGTCAGTAACGGAGCTTGCATATGATCACACTAGGTATCGTTCCCTCCTGCGTTGTGTTTCAGCTGTGGTGGAACATTGGTTGACATATTCCCTTTCCAATGGGTAGGAATCTGCCCTCTGGTGCCTGGGAACTGCGATCCTGAGAGACCTTTTGGCATTGCATTTGTCTCTCTGCTATTGGATAACACCTGCTGTGATCAGCAGAGCTCTAGTCCATCTTGTAGTCCGCTAAGGGACAAGCAAGTATTTTTTTTTTTTTTTTACATTGCATGGCCAGCATATTCTACAGATTCTGGTGAAACATGGCATCAAATGAATCATTTTCATATCTCCAAAAGCAGTCTATGTAAAATATTCAGTTAGAGAAAGTTTGCTCAGTGAAATCCTTTTGGTTTTCATCATTGTGACCCTGAGGAAACGAGCATATTTCCAGGAGACATGTGGAAGTTAATGAAGCAAATTGAACTTTTCCTAATTTCTTTGCTTTTTCCTTTTTGGCTCTTTCTGCTTCCCAGGTCAGTAGGCATGACAACTGTGGTCCTGATTCCCTATCTTTCAATTTGCATGTTGTTTGTCGTTTTGTTGTTAAAATGAGGGAACGTACTTCAAAAACACTGAGGATGTTGCTCATCCTCACCCTTTGCTTTGGTCCTCCGGACTGAGAGTTTCTTTTTTGCATGTACTTTTGCGTTTGTTTTGTGTGAAAGTGTTGTGGCTCTGGGAAACTCAAATGTGCTTCCCCAACGCACCCCTTTCAGGTGCATTCTCCAGATTTGGGCCACTTTTAGGGATAAGGCAATTGACATCAACTGCCGAGTTGATGTGTAAATGAGCTCTATTTCACTGAAAGGGAAGCACTTACCTATTCAATACTTCCTCCTCTGGAGAGAATTGGCCTCCATGGATTTCAGGTCCTGATGATCTGGCAAATAGCTAGTACTGAACTGATATCTGGTATGGAAGCTGCCTTAAGCTTCTTGCATTCTGAAGTATAAACCTTCTGCGGTCCCTAGGTTTCTTAGAGATCCAAAAAGACCTTATATCTGTTGCCAATTTGACAGCAAGGACCATAAGTTGAAATGATGACACTTGAAATCTTTCTAAATGGCCTCTCTAGATTTGGGTAGCATGAAACTTCACCAAGGTAAGTGGCAAGCATTCCTTGACTCTCCAGGTCATTTCAAAGAGGATAGAGGATTGGAACATTGGATGCTGGGCACATCTAAGATTCCCTACCTTTGCCTACTTAGCAGAAGGTCTCAAAAGCATCCGTTTGCAATCAGAAATGCTGGTATGGCATCCAGCTGACAATTGCTTGCTTCTTGGTTTTCACTAAGTGAAGGTGTTAAGGACTTGAGGATTGTAATCGAAATATGTAATTAAAGCTAAGAAACTCATGAAAAGGAACACATTTCAGGATAGAGTAGGAAGGTGGGATAAATGTGTTGAGCCAAAAACCAACATTTGATGCATCACTGGGCTGAAACGAAACTCCACTTCAGGAAATGGATAGTGTTATTAAAAATACGTTTTTTTCAAGGCTGGATTGGGTTCCCCTCTGCCAAGAGAACACGTTTACTTGGAATGCTGCTTTCAATAACATGGTATGTGAACTGTCCTGCCTTTAAGGGATCTCGATTTGCTTTTAAGATCTCTTCTCACTTTGGAGAAGAAAGAAGAATTCTCTTCAAAGGACTGATGAGCTTATTGGACCAGGTGTTTTGAAACATTTTGTTAACTTTGGATTAGTTGCGGGGCCCTTAAGGCAACTCAAGGAGGACTATTTCAGTCATATATCTGGTATGGAAATTACAGAGAAAACATTGTGAAATGGGGGAGAAGCTTCTCCAATTACACAGGATGGATACATGGCACACCTGTCGATATTCTAGAAAGGGTACAAAGTTTCTGAAATGCAGGTATGCCTTGGGATAATTGGTCAGCCATGATGACGGTTACATGAGAGCCACTTGATTAAGCTTCCTTCGCAACCCCTTGTCATGCGATCTTTAACCTTGCCTCTTTAAGTGTCTAACAGATAGTTAGGCTGAGGCTTTCCCAAAGTGCTTCAACTTCAAGAAGACTCTTAGCAATGCAGTTTTGACAAACTGAGTAAACAGATGCATATGCTACTAACGTTTGTGGATTTGCTTCGCAATAATGCTGATTTTGATCTGTGTTCTCCCGTTAAGGGAAGCTCTTCCCCTCAACTTCCTAACAACTTACAACAATTTCTTCCCTTCTGCTTCTGCGTGTCTGGATTACCTGCCAGAATGTCTCCCCCAGAGTGCCACCCTCACGCTGCTTTTCAGGCTTATTCTCCTGGATTCCTTATACAAGTTTATATAAGACTTGGATCAAGACTTGCAACGTGGCATTGCTTCCAACTCAGAATGCACTGTAGGGCTTTGCTTTCCTCCAGCAGGACGTAGCTAGAGTGGTGGTCACCCCATTCCCTGAAAGACTTGGGAAAAGATGAACCAGGAATCTAGGTTGAAAGCAAGTCCCCTAAAACAGAAATCCGCTGCTGAGTTTATGATTAACCACTCTATCCAAATCATACCCACATATTCTCCTCAGGGTTGCAGAGGACCAAAGAAAAGGGGGAATTGTACCATAGCCAGCTGAATGCAGCCCTTCCCAGGCAGCCCTTGCTGTGCACTGTGACCCGCTGCCCCGTTACCAGGCAATGGTTAACAGGAGACCACTAATGCCACTGTGACCACCCTGCTCAGCCATTGGTGGGCAGTGTAGTGGGCCCCTGCCCCAAGCAAGCCACTGTCTGTCAGCCATCTTTAGTGGGGGCCCTTTGTTAAGCAGCAGTCAGTGGAGTGCTGCCCCTTCAGACCTGGAGCATGAGGTAAGAGGCAAGTGCCAGCCTTCTCCCCAGCATTCTTCTGCTCACACGGCCTTGGGCCAGCTGGTGTGATGGGGGCCCCAGAGAACAGGCTGGGGGTGTGTCCTGCAGGGCTCCAGAGCCAAGGCCATGAATGACCATTGGCCCAGACCAGGCCTTGAGGCAGTGTTGAACCTCTACCACACACCGCCCCTGTGACCCTAAGGGTATGGCTCACAGTCTGGGGCACCTGAACACTACTGTTTGGGTGGCCTGAGGAGCATTAAGACCAGTTGGGTCATGTGCACCCGGCTCCCTCAGTGATGAGAGCTAGCAAGGGTCTGGGACCTGGCCCTGAGGGAGCCACCAAGGCAGAGCTGCCTCCTCTGTGAGGCGTGGGCACTGGTGGGAGGACTCAGACCAGCTCGTGGACAAACCCTCCATGGCAGGAGGACCACCACCCCTCCCAGGGACCCCTTTCTCTTAGGTGGGTCTGGACCTCAGAGGGTGAGTCTTGTGCCTTGGAACCTTGCCCTTTCTTGTCACCCAGAGAGTGACATTTGTTTGCTGGAGATTGATAGGAACATTGAGACCTGACTATGACCTGTCCTCAAGAACAGTGGATCGGACAGGGAGAAGTTTTCAACGAAAAGCCACACCCCTCCATCACCTTACCTCTAAGAGGGCTTTGCTAAAAGCTTTCAAGGTTGGGGATTACCCAGCATAAGCCACCCATTTCCTTGAATGTCTCAACAACAAATATTTCTCGGCTCCAAACTCCAATATTTTGCTGTTGTTTGGCCTCACTGTGCGTCGCGCACACATCCTGGCCTTTGGTTACCAATTATAGCGAGCCAGCCAGGAGGTCTGTGCCCATGGTGTATTGATCTCGATCAGGGGCGTCGCCATTTATACTTCCCAGCACATGCCAGAGTACATTTGGCTCCAGGATACTGGCAGGGATTCTCCCTGATATGCAGTGGCTGCCCTACAGCACGAGGCTGCTTGTCTTGGAGACATGTCCAGAGCAACGGTATACAGTTCATGTCATTTGGGGGTAAGTCGCTCCAGCTTGCACAGGCTGGGAAATAGGTCTACTCCAACTGGGCTGCTCCCCTTAGCGGATGTGAGCCCCTCTGAGTCCATTCCCTCTTGAGAACTGGGGGCCTCCATGTGGGAGTGGAAGTGGAAGTTGACAAAATGCCTTCTCTGGCTTTCTGTCTTTGTGATTGGAGTGTTTATTTGTTCTTCATGTGTTTGTGTGTGTCAATGTGGTGTTAATCACGGCAGTCTGTGCTGTGGTTTGTGGGATCCTGTTTGTGATTCGTACATTGTAGGTGTGTGAAACAGCACTTGCATTGAGTACTTGAGACGTCTTTGGTCAGTAACGGAGCTTGCATATGATCACACTAGGTATCGTTCCCTCCTGCGTTGTGTTTCAGCTGTGGTGGAACATTGGTTGACATATTCCCTTTCCAATGGGTAGGAATCTGCCCTCTGGTGCCTGGGAACTGCGATCCTGAGAGACCTTTTGGCATTGCATTTGTCTCTCTGCTATTGGATAACACCTGCTGTGATCAGCAGAGCTCTAGTCCATCTTGTAGTCCGCTAAGGGACAAGCAAGTATTTTTTTTTTTTTTTTTACATTGCATGGCCAGCATATTCTACAGATTCTGGTGAAACATGGCATCAAATGAATCATTTTCATATCTCCAAAACCAGTCTATGTAAAATATTCAGTTAGAGAAAGTTTGCTCAGTGAAATCCTTTTGGTTTTCATCATTGTGACCCTGAGGAAACGACCATATTTCCAGGAGACATGTGGAAGTTAATGAAGCAAATTGAACTTTTCCTAATTTCTTTGCTTTTTCCTTTTTGGCTCTTTCTGCTTCCCAGGTCAGTAGGCATGACAACTGTGGTCCTGATTCCCTATCTTTCAATTTGCATGTTGTTTGTCGTTTTGTTGTTAAAATGAGGGAACGTACTTCAAAAACACTGAGGATGTTGTTCATCCTCACCCTTTGCTTTGGTCCTCAGGACTGAGAGTTTCTTTTTGGCATGTACTTTTGCGTTTGTTTTGTGTGAAAGTGTTGTGGCTCTGGGAAACTCAAATGTGCTTCCCCAACGCACCCCTTTCAGGTGCATTCTCCAGATTTGGGCCACTTTTAGGGTTAAGGCAATTGACATCAACTGCCGAGTTGATGTGTAAATGAGCTCTATTTCACTGAAAGGGAAGCACTTACCTATTCAATACTTCCTCCTCTTGAGAGAATTGGCCTCCATGGATTTCAGGTCCTGATGATCTGGCAAATAGCTAGTACTGAACTGATATCTGGTATGGAAGCTGTCTTAAGCTTCTTGCATTCTGAAGTATAAACCTTCTGCGGTCCCTAGGTTTCTTAGAGATCCAAAAAGACCTTATATCTGTTGCCAATTTGACAGCAAGGACCATAAGTTGAAATGATGACACTTGAAATCTTTCTAAATGGCCTCTCTAGATTTGGGTAGCATGAAACTTCACCAAGGTAAGTGGCAAGCATTCCTTGACTCTCCGGGTCATTTCAAAGAGGATAGAGGATTGGAACATTGGATGCTGGGCACATCTAAGATTCCCTACTTTTGCCTACTTAGCAGAAGGTCTCAAAAGCATCCGTTTGCAATCAGAAATGCTGGTATGGCATCCAGCTGACAATTGCTTGCTTCTTGGTTTTCACTAAGTGAAGGTGTTACGGACTTGAGGATTGCAATCGAAATATGTAATTAAAGCTAAGAAACTCATGAAAAGGAACACATTTCAGGATAGAGTAGGAAGGTGGGATAAATGTATTGAGCCAAAACCCAACATTTGATGCATCATTGGGCTGAAACGAAACTCCACTTCGGGAAATGGATACTGCTATTAAAAATACGTTTTTTTCAAGGCTGGATTGGGTTCCCCTCTGCCAAGAGAACACGTTTACTTGGAATGCTGCTTTCAATAACATGGTATGTGAACTGTCCTGCCTTTAAGGGATCTCGATTTGCTTTTAAGATCTCTTCTCACTTTGGAGAAGAAAGAAGAATTCTCTTCAAAGGACTGATGAGCTTATTGGACCAGGTGTTTTGAAACATTTTGTTAACTTTGGATTAGTTGCGGGGCCCTTAAGGCAACTCAAGGAGGACTATTTCAGTCGTATATCTGGTATGGAAATTACAGAGAAAACATTGTGAAATGGGGGAGAAGCTTCTCCAATTACACAGGATGGATACATGGCACACCTGTCGATATTCTAGAAAGGGTACAAAGTTTCTGAAATGCAGGTATGCCTTGGGATAATTGGTCAGCCATGCTGACGGTTACATGAGAGCCACTTGATTAAGCTTCCTTTGCAACCCCTTGTCATGCGATCTTTAACCTTGCCTCTTTAAGTGTCTAACAGATAGTTAGGCTGAGGCTTTCCCAAAGTGCTTCAACTTCAAGAAGACTCTTACCAATGCAGTTTTGACAAACTGAGTAAACAGATGCATATGCTACTAACGTTTATGGATTTGCTTTGCAATAATGCTGATTTTGATCTGTGTTCTCCCGTTAAGGGACGCTCTTCCCCTCAACTTCCTAACAACTTACAACAATTTCTTCCCTTCTGCTTCTGCGTGTCTGGATTCCCTGCCAGAACGTCTCCCCCAGAGTGCCACCCTCACGCTGCTTTTCAGGCTTATTCTCCTGGATTCCTTATACAAGTTTATATAAGACTTGGATCAAGACTTGCAACGTGGCATTGCTTCCAACTCAGAATGCACTCTAGGGCTTTGCTTTCCTGCAGCAGGACGTAGCTAGAGTGGTGGTCACCCCATTCCCTGAAAGACTTGGGAAAAGATGAACCAGGAATATAGGTTGAAAGCAAGTCCCCTAAAACAGAGATCCGCTGCTGAGTTTATGATTAACCACTCTATCCAAATCATACCCACATATTCTCCTCAGGGTTGCAGAGGACCAAAGAAAAGGGGGAATTGTACCATAGCCAGCTGAATGCAGCCCTTCCTAGGCAGCCCTTGCTGTGCACTGAGACCCACTTCCCCGTTACCAGGCAATGGTTACCAGGAGACCACTAATGCCACTGTGACCACCCTGCTCAGCCATTGGTGGGCAGTGTAGTGGGCCCCTGCCCCAAGCAAGCCACTGTCTGTCAGCCATCTTTAGTGGGGGCCCTTTTTTAGGCAGCAGTCAGTGGAGTGCTGCCCCTTCAGACCTGGAGCATGAGGTAAGAGGCAAGTGCCAGCCTTCTCCCCAGCATTCTTCTGCTCACACGGCCTTGGGCCAGCTGGTGTGATGGGGGGCCCAGAGAACAGGCTGGGGGTGTGTCCTGCAGGGCTCCAGAGCCAAGGCCATGAATGAACATTGGCCCAGACAAGGCCTTGAGCCAGTGTTGAACCTCTACCACACACCGCCTCTGTGACGCTAAGGGTATGGCTCACAGTCTGGGGTACCTGACCGCCACTGTTTGGGTGGCCTGAGGAGCATTAAGACCTGTTAGGTCGTGTCCACCCGGCTCCCTCAGTGATGAGAGCTAGCAAGGGTCTGGGACCGGGCCCTGAGGGAGCCACCAAGGCAGAGCTGCCTCCTCTGTGAGGCGTGGGCACGGGTGGGAGGACCCAGACCAGCTCCTGGACAAACCCTCCATGGCAGGAGGACCACCTCCCCTCTCAGGGACCCCTTTCTCTTAGGTGGGTCTGGACCTCAGAGGGTGAGTCTTGTGCCTTGGGACCTTGCCCTTTCTTGTCACCCAGAGAGTGACATTTGTTTGCTGGAGATTGATAGGAACATTGAGACCTGACTATGACCTGTCCTCAAGAACAATGGATCGGACAGGGAGAAGTTTTCAACGAACAGCCACACCCCTCCATCACCTTACCTCTAAGAGGGCTTTGCTAAAAGCTTTCAAGTTTGTTGATTACCCAGCATAAGCCACCCATTTCCTTGAATGTCTCAACAACAAATATTTCTCGGCTCCAAAGTCCAATGTTTTGCTGTTGTTTGGCCTCACTGTGCGTCGCGCACACATCCTGGCCTTTGGTTATCAATTATAGCGAGCCAGCCAGGAGGTCTGTGCCCATGGTATGTTGATCTCGATCAGGGGCGTCGCCATTTATAGTTCCCAGCACATGCCAGAGTACATTTGGCTCCAGGATACTGGCAGGGATTCTCCCTGATATGCAGTGGCTGCCCTACAGCACGAGGCTGCTTGTCTTGGAGACATGTCCAGAGCAACGGTATACAGTTCATGTCATTTGGGGGTAAGTCGCTCCAGCTTGCACAGGCTGGGAAATAGGTCTACTCCAACTGGGCTGCTCCCCTTAGCGGATGTGAGCCCCTCTGAGTCCATTCCCTCTTGAGAACTGGGGGCCTCCATGTGGGAGTGGAAGTGGAAGTTGACAAAATGCCTTCTCTGGCTTTCTGTCTTTGTGATTGGAGTGTTTATTTGTTCTTCATGTGTTTGTGTGTGTCAATGTGGTGTTAATCACGGCAGTCTGTGCTGTGGTTTGTGGGATCCTGTTTGTGATTCGTACATTGTAGGTGTGTGAAACAGCACTTGCATTGAGTACTTGAGACGTCTTTGGTCAGTAACGGAGCTTGCATATGATCACACTAGGTATCGTTCCCTCCTGCGTTGTGTTTCAGCTGTGGTGGAACATTGGTTGACATATTCCCTTTCCAATGGGTAGGAATCTGCCCTCTGGTGCCTGGGAACTGCGATCCTGAGAGACCTTTTGGCATTGCATTTGTCTCTCTGCTATTGGATAACACCTGCTGTGATCAGCAGAGCTCTAGTCCATCTTGTAGTCCGCTAAGGGACAAGCAAGTATTTTTTTTTTTTTTTACATTGCATGGCCAGCATATTCTACAGATTCTTGTGAAACATGGCATCAAATGAATCATTTTGATATCTCCAAAACCAGTCTATGTAAAATATTCAGTTAGAGAAAGTTTGCTCAGTGAAATCCTTTTGGTTTTCATCATTGTGACCCTGAGAAAACGACCATATTTCCAGGAGACATGTGGAAGTTAATGAAGCAAATTGAACTTTTCCTAATTTCTTTGCTTTTTCCTTTTTGGCTCTTTCTGCTTCCCAGGTCAGTAGGCATGACAACTGTGGTCCTGATTCCCTATCTTTCAATTTGCATGTTGTTTGTCGTTTTCTTGTTAAAATGAGGGAACGTACTTCAAAAACACTGAGGATGTTGTTCATCCTCACCCTTTGCTTTGGTCCTCAGGACTGAGAGTTTCTTTTTTGCATGTACTTTTGCGTTTGTTTTGTGTGAAAGTGTTGTGGCTCTGGGAAACTCAAATGTGCTTCCCCAACGCACCCCTTTCAGGTGCATTCTCCAGATTTGGGCCACTTTTAGGGATAAGGCAATTGACATCAACTGCCGAGTTGATGTGTAAATGAGCTCTATTTCACTGAAAGGGAAGCACTTACCAATTCAATACTTCCTCCTCTGGAGAGAATTGGCCTCCATGGATTGCAGGTCCTGATGATCTGGCAAATAGCTAGTACTGAACTGATATCTGGTATGGAAGCTGCCTTAAGCTTCTTGCATTCTGAAGTATAAACCTTCTGCGGTCCCTAGGTTTCTTAGAGATCCAAAAAGACCTTATATCTGTTGCCAATTTGACAGCAAGGACCATAAGTTGAAATGATGACACTTGAAGTCTTTCTAAATGGCCTCTCTAGATTTGGGTAGCATGAAACTTCACCAAGGTAAGTGGCAAGCATTCCTTGACTCTCCGGGTCATTTCAAAGAGGATAGAGGATTGGAACATTGGATGCTGGGCACATCTAAGATTCCCTACCTTTGCCTACTTAGCGGAAGGTCTCAAAAGCATCCGTTTGCAATCAGAAATGCTGGTATGGCATCCAGCTGACAATTGCTTGCTTCTTGGTTTTCACTAAGTGAAGGTGTTAAGGACTTGAGGATTGTAATCGAAATATGTAATTAAAGCTAAGAAACTCATGAAAAGGAACACATTTCAGGATAGAGTAGGAAGGTGGGATAAATGTGTTGAGCCAAAACCCAACATTTGATGCATCATTGGGCTGAAACGAAACTCCACTTCGGGAAATGGATACTGCTATTAAAAATACGTTTTTTTCAAGGCTGGATTGGGTTCCCCTCTGCCAAGAGAACACGTTTACTTGGAATGCTGCTTTCAATAACATGGTATGTGAACTGTCCTGCCTTTAAGGGATCTCGATTTGCTTTTAAGATCTCTTCTCACTTTGGAGAAGAAAGAAGAATTCTCTTCAAAGGACTGATGAGCTTATTGGACCAGGTGTTTTGAAACATTTTGTTAACTTTGGATTAGTTGCGGGGCCCTTAAGGCAACTCAAGGAGGACTATTTCAGTCGTATATCTGGTATGGAAATTACAGAGAAAACATTGTGAAATGGGGGAGAAGCTTCTCCAATTACACAGGATGGATACATGGCACACCTGTCGATATTCTAGAAAGGGTACAAAGTTTCTGAAATGCAGGTATGCCTTGGGATAATTGGTCAGCCATGCTGACGGTTACATGAGAGCCACTTGATTAAGCTTCCTTTGCAACCCCTTGTCATGCGATCTTTAACCTTGCCTCTTTAAGTGTCTAACAGATAGTTAGGCTGAGGCTTTCCCAAAGTGCTTCAACTTCAAGAAGACTCTTACCAATGCAGTTTTGACAAACTGAGTAAACAGATGCATATGCTACTAACGTTTATGGATTTGCTTTGCAATAATGCTGATTTTGATCTGTGTTCTCCCGTTAAGGGACGCTCTTCCCCTCAACTTCCTAACAACTTACAACAATTTCTTCCCTTCTGCTTCTGCGTGTCTGGATTCCCTGCCAGAACGTCTCCCCCAGAGTGCCACCCTCACGCTGCTTTTCAGGCTTATTCTCCTGGATTCCTTATACAAGTTTATATAAGACTTGGATCAAGACTTGCAACGTGGCATTGCTTCCAACTCAGAATGCACTCTAGGGCTTTGCTTTCCTGCAGCAGGACGTAGCTAGAGTGGTGGTCACCCCATTCCCTGAAAGACTTGGGAAAAGATGAACCAGGAATATAGGTTGAAAGCAAGTCCCCTAAAACAGAGATCCGCTGCTGAGTTTATGATTAACCACTCTATCCAAATCATACCCACATATTCTCCTCAGGGTTGCAGAGGACCAAAGAAAAGGGGGAATTGTACCATAGCCAGCTGAATGCAGCCCTTCCTAGGCAGCCCTTGCTGTGCACTGAGACCCACTTCCCCGTTACCAGGCAATGGTTACCAGGAGACCACTAATGCCACTGTGACCACCCTGCTCAGCCATTGGTGGGCAGTGTAGTGGGCCCCTGCCCCAAGCAAGCCACTGTCTGTCAGCCATCTTTAGTGGGGGCCCTTTTTTAGGCAGCAGTCAGTGGAGTGCTGCCCCTTCAGACCTGGAGCATGAGGTAAGAGGCAAGTGCCAGCCTTCTCCCCAGCATTCTTCTGCTCACACGGCCTTGGGCCAGCTGGTGTGATGGGGGGCCCAGAGAACAGGCTGGGGGTGTGTCCTGCAGGGCTCCAGAGCCAAGGCCATGAATGAACATTGGCCCAGACAAGGCCTTGAGCCAGTGTTGAACCTCTACCACACACCGCCTCTGTGACGCTAAGGGTATGGCTCACAGTCTGGGGTACCTGACCGCCACTGTTTGGGTGGCCTGAGGAGCATTAAGACCTGTTAGGTCGTGTCCACCCGGCTCCCTCAGTGATGAGAGCTAGCAAGGGTCTGGGACCGGGCCCTGAGGGAGCCACCAAGGCAGAGCTGCCTCCTCTGTGAGGCGTGGGCACGGGTGGGAGGACCCAGACCAGCTCCTGGACAAACCCTCCATGGCAGGAGGACCACCTCCCCTCTCAGGGACCCCTTTCTCTTAGGTGGGTCTGGACCTCAGAGGGTGAGTCTTGTGCCTTGGGACCTTGCCCTTTCTTGTCACCCAGAGAGTGACATTTGTTTGCTGGAGATTGATAGGAACATTGAGACCTGACTATGACCTGTCCTCAAGAACAATGGATCGGACAGGGAGAAGTTTTCAACGAACAGCCACACCCCTCCATCACCTTACCTCTAAGAGGGCTTTGCTAAAAGCTTTCAAGTTTGTTGATTACCCAGCATAAGCCACCCATTTCCTTGAATGTCTCAACAACAAATATTTCTCGGCTCCAAAGTCCAATGTTTTGCTGTTGTTTGGCCTCACTGTGCGTCGCGCACACATCCTGGCCTTTGGTTATCAATTATAGCGAGCCAGCCAGGAGGTCTGTGCCCATGGTATGTTGATCTCGATCAGGGGCGTCGCCATTTATAGTTCCCAGCACATGCCAGAGTACATTTGGCTCCAGGATACTGGCAGGGATTCTCCCTGATATGCAGTGGCTGCCCTACAGCACGAGGCTGCTTGTCTTGGAGACATGTCCAGAGCAACGGTATACAGTTCATGTCATTTGGGGGTAAGTCGCTCCAGCTTGCACAGGCTGGGAAATAGGTCTACTCCAACTGGGCTGCTCCCCTTAGCGGATGTGAGCCCCTCTGAGTCCATTCCCTCTTGAGAACTGGGGGCCTCCATGTGGGAGTGGAAGTGGAAGTTGACAAAATGCCTTCTCTGGCTTTCTGTCTTTGTGATTGGAGTGTTTATTTGTTCTTCATGTGTTTGTGTGTGTCAATGTGGTGTTAATCACGGCAGTCTGTGCTGTGGTTTGTGGGATCCTGTTTGTGATTCGTACATTGTAGGTGTGTGAAACAGCACTTGCATTGAGTACTTGAGACGTCTTTGGTCAGTAACGGAGCTTGCATATGATCACACTAGGTATCGTTCCCTCCTGCGTTGTGTTTCAGCTGTGGTGGAACATTGGTTGACATATTCCCTTTCCAATGGGTAGGAATCTGCCCTCTGGTGCCTGGGAACTGCGATCCTGAGAGACCTTTTGGCATTGCATTTGTCTCTCTGCTATTGGATAACACCTGCTGTGATCAGCAGAGCTCTAGTCCATCTTGTAGTCCGCTAAGGGACAAGCAAGTATTTTTTTTTTTTTTTACATTGCATGGCCAGCATATTCTACAGATTCTTGTGAAACATGGCATCAAATGAATCATTTTGATATCTCCAAAACCAGTCTATGTAAAATATTCAGTTAGAGAAAGTTTGCTCAGTGAAATCCTTTTGGTTTTCATCATTGTGACCCTGAGAAAACGACCATATTTCCAGGAGACATGTGGAAGTTAATGAAGCAAATTGAACTTTTCCTAATTTCTTTGCTTTTTCCTTTTTGGCTCTTTCTGCTTCCCAGGTCAGTAGGCATGACAACTGTGGTCCTGATTCCCTATCTTTCAATTTGCATGTTGTTTGTCGTTTTCTTGTTAAAATGAGGGAACGTACTTCAAAAACACTGAGGATGTTGTTCATCCTCACCCTTTGCTTTGGTCCTCAGGACTGAGAGTTTCTTTTTTGCATGTACTTTTGCGTTTGTTTTGTGTGAAAGTGTTGTGGCTCTGGGAAACTCAAATGTGCTTCCCCAACGCACCCCTTTCAGGTGCATTCTCCAGATTTGGGCCACTTTTAGGGATAAGGCAATTGACATCAACTGCCGAGTTGATGTGTAAATGAGCTCTATTTCACTGAAAGGGAAGCACTTACCAATTCAATACTTCCTCCTCTGGAGAGAATTGGCCTCCATGGATTGCAGGTCCTGATGATCTGGCAAATAGCTAGTACTGAACTGATATCTGGTATGGAAGCTGCCTTAAGCTTCTTGCATTCTGAAGTATAAACCTTCTGCGGTCCCTAGGTTTCTTAGAGATCCAAAAAGACCTTATATCTGTTGCCAATTTGACAGCAAGGACCATAAGTTGAAATGATGACACTTGAAGTCTTTCTAAATGGCCTCTCTAGATTTGGGTAGCATGAAACTTCACCAAGGTAAGTGGCAAGCATTCCTTGACTCTCCGGGTCATTTCAAAGAGGATAGAGGATTGGAACATTGGATGCTGGGCACATCTAAGATTCCCTACCTTTGCCTACTTAGCGGAAGGTCTCAAAAGCATCCGTTTGCAATCAGAAATGCTGGTATGGCATCCAGCTGACAATTGCTTGCTTCTTGGTTTTCACTAAGTGAAGGTGTTAAGGACTTGAGGATTGTAATCGAAATATGTAATTAAAGCTAAGAAACTCATGAAAAGGAACACATTTCAGGATAGAGTAGGAAGGTGGGATAAATGTGTTGAGCCAAAACCCAACATTTGATGCATCATTGGGCTGAAACGAAACTCCACTTCGGGAAATGGATACTGCTATTAAAAATACGTTTTTTTCAAGGCTGGATTGGGTTCCCCTCTGCCAAGAGAACACGTTTACTTGGAATGCTGCTTTCAATAACATGGTATGTGAACTGTCCTGCCTTTAAGGGATCTCGATTTGCTTTTAAGATCTCTTCTCACTTTGGAGAAGAAAGAAGAATTCTCTTCAAAGGACTGATGAGCTTATTGGACCAGGTGTTTTGAAACATTTTGTTAACTTTGGATTAGTTGCGGGGCCCTTAAGGCAACTCAAGGAGGACTATTTCAGTCGTATATCTGGTATGGAAATTACAGAGAAAACATTGTGAAATGGGGGAGAAGCTTCTCCAATTACACAGGATGGATACATGGCACACCTGTCGATATTCTAGAAAGGGTACGAAGTTTCTGAAATGCAGGTATGCCTTGGGATAATCGGTCAGCCATGCTGACGGTTACATGAGAGCCACTTGATTAAGCTTCCTTCTCAACCCCTTGTCATGCGATCTTTAACCTTGCCTCTTTAAGTGTCTAACAGATAGTTAGGCTGAGGCTTTCCCAAAGTGCTTCAACTTCAAGAAGACTTTTTCCAATGCAGTTTTGACAAGCTGAGTAAACGGATGCATATGCTACTAACGTTTATGGATTTGCTTCGCAATAATGCTGATTTTGATCTGTGTTCTCCCGTTACGGGAAGCTCTTCCCCTCAACTTCCTAACAACTAACAACAATTTCTTCCCTTCTGCTTCTGCGTGTCTGGATTGCCTGCCAGAACGTCTGCCCCAGAGTGCCACCCTCACGCTGCTTTTCAGGCTTATTCTCCTGGATTCCTTATACAAGTTTATATAAGACTTGGATCAAGACTTGCAACGTGGCATTGCTTCCAACTCAGAATGCACTGTAGGGCTTTGCTTTCCTCCAGCAGCACGTAGCTAGAGTGGTCATCACCCCATTCTCTGAAAGACTTGGGAAAAGATGAACCAGGAATCTAGGTTGAAAGCAAGTCCCCTAAAACAGAGATCCGCTGCTGAGTTTATGATTAACCACTCTAGCCAAATCATACCCACATATTCTCCTCAGGGTTGCAGAGGACCAAAGAAAAGGGGGAATTGTACCATAGCCAGCTGAATGCAGCCCTTCCCAGGCAGCCCTTGCTGTGCACTGTGACCCACTGCCCCGTTACCAGGCAATGGTTACCAGGAGACCACTAATGCCACTGTGACCACCCTGCTCAGCCATTGGTTGCCAGTGTAGTGGGCCCCTGCCCCAAGCAAGCCACTGTCTGTCAGCCATCTTTAGTGGGGGCCCTTTGTTAGGCAGCAGTCAGTGGAGTGCTGCCCCTTCAGACCTGGAGCGTGAGGTAAGAGGCAAGTGCAAGCCTTCTCCCCAGCATTCTTCTGCTCACACAGCCTTGGGCCAGCTGGTGCGATGGGGGGCCCAGAGAACAGGCTGGGGGTGTGACCTGCAGGGCTCCAGAGCCAAGGCCATGAATGACCATTGGCCCAGACCAGGCCTTGAGGCAGTGTTGAACCTCTACCACACACCGCCACTGTGACCCTAAGAGGATGGCTCACAGTCTGGGGTACCCGACCGCCACTGTTTGGGTGGCCTGAGGAGCATTAAAACCTGTTGGGTCATGTGCTCCCGGCTCCCTCAGTGATGACAGCTAGTAAGGGTCTGAGACCTGGCCCTGAGGGAGCCACCAAGGCAGAGCTGCCTCCTCTGTGAGGCATGGGCACTGGTGGGAGGACCCAGACCAGCTCCTGGACAAACCCTCCATGGCAGGAGGACCACCACCCCTCCCAGGGACCCCTTTCTCTTAGGTGGGTCTGGACCTCAGAGGGTGAGTCTTGTGCCTTGGGACCTTGCCCTTTCTTATCACCCAGAGAGTGACATTTGTTTGCTGGAGATTGATAGGAACATTGAGACCTGACTATGACCTGTCCTCAAGAACAATGGATCGGACAGGGAGAAGTTTTCAACGAAAAGCCACACCCCTCCATCACCTTACCTCTAAGAGGGCATTGCTAAAAGCTTTCAAGGTTGGGGATTACCCAGCATAAGCCACCCATTTCATTGAATGTCTCAACAACAAATATTTCTCGGCTCCAAAGTCCAATGTTTTGCTGTTGTTTGGCCTCACTGTGCGTCGCGCACACATCCTGGCCTTTGGTTACCAATTATAGCGAGCCAGCCAGGAGGTGTGTGCCCATGGTGTGTTGATCTTGATCAGGGGCGTCGCCATTTATAGTTCCCAGCACATGCCAGAGTACATTTGGCTCCAGGATACTGGCAGGGATTCTCCCTGATATGCAGTGGCTGCCCTACAGCACGAGGCTGCTTGTCTTGGAGACATGTCCAGAGCAACGGTATACAGTTCATGTCATTTGGGCGTAAGTCGCTCCAGCTTGCACAGGCTGGGAAATAGGTCTACTCCAACTGGGCTGCTCCCCTTAGCGGATGTGAGCCCCTCTGAGTCCATTCCCTCTTGAGAACTGGGGGCCTCCATGTGGGAGTGGAAGTGGAAGTTGACAAAATGCCTTCTCTGGCTTTCTGTCTTTGTGATTGGAGTGTTTATTTGTTCTTCATGTGTTTGTGTGTGTCAATGTGGTGTTAATCACGGCAGTCTGTGCTGTGGTTTGTGGGATCCTGTTTGTGATTCGTACATTGTAGGTGTGTGAAACAGCACTTGCATTGAGTACTTGAGACGTCTTTGGTCAGTAACGGAGCTTGCATATGATCACACTAGGTATCGTTCCCTCCTGCGTTGTGTTTCAGCTGTGGTGGAACATTGGTTGACATATTCCCTTTCCAATGGGTAGGAATCTGCCCTCTGGTGCCTGGGAACTGCGATCCTGAGAGACCTTTTAGCATTGCATTTGTCTCTCTGCTATTGGATAACACCTGCTGTGATCAGCAGAGCTCTAGTCCATCTTGTAGTCCGCTAAGGGACAAGCAAGTATTTTTTTTTTTTTTACATTGCATGGCCAGCATATTCTACAGATTCTGGTGAAACATGGCATCAAATGAATCATTTTCATATCTCCAAAACCAGTCTATGTAAAATATTCAGTTAGAGAAAGTTTGCTCAGTGAAATCCTTTTGGTTTTCATCATTGTGACCCTGAGGAAACGAGCATATTTCCAGGAGACATGTGGAAGTTAATGAAGCAAATTGAACTTTTCCTAATTTCTTTGCTTTTTCCTTTTTGGCTCTTTCTGCTTCCCAGGTCAGTAGGTATGACAACTGTGGTCCTGATTCCCTATCTTTCAATTTGCATGTTGTTTGTCTTTTTGTTATTAAAATGAGGGAACGTACTTCAAAAACACTGAGGATGTTGCTCATCCTCACCCTTTGCTTTGGTCCTCCGGACTGAGAGTTTCTTTTTTGCATGTACTTTTGCGTTTGTTTTGTGTGAAAGTGTTGTGGCTCTGGGAAACTCAAATGTGCTTCCCCAACGCACCCCTTTCAGGTGCATTCTCCAGATTTGGGCCACTTTTAGGGATAAGGCAATTGACATCAACTGCCGAGTTGATGTGTAAATGAGCTCTATTTCACTGAAAGGGAAGCATTTACCTATTCAATACTTCCTCCTCTGGAGAGAAGTGGCCTCCATGGATTTCAGGTCCTGATGATCTGGCAAATAGCTAGTACTGAACTGATATCTGGTATGGAAGCTGCCTTAAGCTTCTTGCATTCTGAAGTATAAACCTTCTGCGGTCCCTAGGTTTCTTAGAGATCCAAAAAGACCTTATATCTGTTGTAAATTTGACAGCAAGGACCATAAGTTGAAATGATGACACTTGAAGTCTTTCTAAATGGCCTCTCTAGATTTGGGTAGCATGAAACTTCACCAAGGTAAGTGGCAAGCATTCCTTGACTCTCCGGGTCATTTCAAAGAGGATAGAGGATTGGAACATTGGATGCTGGGCACATCTAAGATTCCCTACCTTTGCCTACTTAGCAGAAGGTCTCAAAAGCATCCGTTTGCAATCAGAAATGCTGGTATGGCATCCAGCTGACAATTGCTTGCTTCTTGGTTTTCACTAAGTGAAGGTGTTAAGGACTTGAGGATTGTAATCGAAATATGTAATTAAAGCTAAGAAACTCATGAAAAGGAACACATTTCAGGATAGAGTAGGAAGGTGGGATAAATGTGTTGAGCCAAAAACCAACATTTGATGCATCACTGGGCTGAAACGAAACTCCACTTCAGGAAATGGATACTGTTATTAAAAATACGTTTTTTTCAAGGCTGGATTGGGTTCCCCTCTGCCAAGAGAACACGTTTACTTGGAATGCTGCTTTCAATAACATGGTATGTGAACTGTCCTGCCTTTAAGGGATCTCGATTTGCTTTTAAGATCTCTTCTCACTTTGGAGAAGAAAGAAGAATTCTCTTCAAAGGACTGATGAGCTTATTGGACCAGGTGTTTTGAAACATTTTGTTAACTTTGGATTAGTTGCGGGGCCCTTAAGGCAACTCAAGGAGGACTATTTCAGTCATATATCTGGTATGGAAATTACAGAGAAAACATTGTGAAATGGGGGAGAAGCTTCTCCAATTACACAGGATGGATACATGGCACACCTGTCGATATTCTAGAAAGGGTACAAAGTTTCTGAAATGCAGGTATGCCTTGGGATAATTGGTCAGCCATGATGACGGTTACATGAGAGCCACTTGATTAAGCTTCCTTCGCAACCCCTTGTCATGCGATCTTTAACCTTGCCTCTTTAAGTGTCTAACAGATAGTTAGGCTGAGGCTTTCCCAAAGTGCTTCAACTTCAAGAAGACTCTTAGCAATGCAGTTTTGACAAACTGAGTAAACAGATGCATATGCTACTAACGTTTGTGGATTTGCTTCGCAATAATGCTGATTTTGATCTGTGTTCTCCCGTTAAGGGAAGCTCTTCCCCTCAACTTCCTAACAACTTACAACAATTTCTTCCCTTCTGCTTCTGCGTGTCTGGATTACCTGCCAGAATGTCTCCCCCAGAGTGCCACCCTCACGCTGCTTTTCAGGCTTATTCTCCTGGATTCCTTATACAAGTTTATATAAGACTTGGATCAAGACTTGCAACGTGGCATTGCTTCCAACTCAGAATGCACTGTAGGGCTTTGCTTTCCTCCAGCAGGACGTAGCTAGAGTGGTGGTCACCCCATTCCCTGAAAGACTTGGGAAAAGATGAACCAGGAATCTAGGTTGAAAGCAAGTCCCCTAAAACAGAAATCCGCTGCTGAGTTTATGATTAACCACTCTATCCAAATCATACCCACATATTCTCCTCAGGGTTGCAGAGGACCAAAGAAAAGGGGGAATTGTACCATAGCCAGCTGAATGCAGCCCTTCCCAGGCAGCCCTTGCTGTGCACTGTGACCCGCTGCCCCGTTACCAGGCAATGGTTAACAGGAGACCACTAATGCCACTGTGACCACCCTGCTCAGCCATTGGTGGGCAGTGTAGTGGGCCCCTGCCCCAAGCAAGCCACTGTCTGTCAGCCATCTTTAGTGGGGGCCCTTTGTTAAGCAGCAGTCAGTGGAGTGCTGCCCCTTCAGACCTGGAGCATGAGGTAAGAGGCAAGTGCCAGCCTTCTCCCCAGCATTCTTCTGCTCACACGGCCTTGGGCCAGCTGGTGTGATGGGGGGCGCAGAGAACAGGCTGGTGGTGTGTCCTGCAGGGCTCCAGAGCCAAGGCCATGAATGACCATTGGCCCAGACCAGGCCTTGAGGCAGTGTTGAACCTCTACCACACACCGCCCCTGTGACCCTAAGGGTATGGCTCACAGTCTGGGGCACCTGAACACTACTGTTTGGGTGGCCTGAGGAGCATTAAGACCAGTTGGGTCATGTGCACCCGGCTCCCTCAGTGATGAGAGCTAGCAAGGGTCTGGGACCTGGCCCTGAGGGAGCCACCAAGGCAGAGCTGCCTCCTCTGTGAGGCGTGGGCACTGGTGGGAGGACTCAGACCAGCTCGTGGACAAACCCTCCATGGCAGGAGGACCACCACCCCTCCCAGGGACCCCTTTCTCTTAGGTGGGTCTGGACCTCAGAGGGTGAGTCTTGTGCCTTGGAACCTTGCCCTTTCTTGTCACCCAGAGAGTGACATTTGTTTGCTGGAGATTGATAGGAACATTGAGACCTGACTATGACCTGTCCTCAAGAACAGTGGATCGGACAGGGAGAAGTTTTCAACGAAAAGCCACACCCCTCCATCACCTTACCTCTAAGAGGGCTTTGCTAAAAGCTTTCAAGGTTGGGGATTACCCAGCATAAGCCACCCATTTCCTTGAATGTCTCAACAACAAATATTTCTCGGCTCCAAACTCCAATATTTTGCTGTTGTTTGGCCTCACTGTGCGTCGCGCACACATCCTGGCCTTTGGTTACCAATTATAGCGAGCCAGCCAGGAGGTCTGTGCCCATGGTGTATTGATCTCGATCAGGGGCGTCGCCATTTATACTTCCCAGCACATGCCAGAGTACATTTGGCTCCAGGATACTGGCAGGGATTCTCCCTGATATGCAGTGGCTGCCCTACAGCACGAGGCTGCTTGTCTTGGAGACATGTCCAGAGCAACGGTATACAGTTCATGTCATTTGGGGGTAAGTCGCTCCAGCTTGCACAGGCTGGGAAATAGGTCTACTCCAACTGGGCTGCTCCCCTTAGCGGATGTGAGCCCCTCTGAGTCCATTCCCTCTTGAGAACTGGGGGCCTCCATGTGGGAGTGGAAGTGGAAGTTGACAAAATGCCTTCTCTGGCTTTCTGTCTTTGTGATTGGAGTGTTTATTTGTTCTTCATGTGTTTGTGTGTGTCAATGTGGTGTTAATCACGGCAGTCTGTGCTGTGGTTTGTGGGATCCTGTTTGTGATTCGTACATTGTAGGTGTGTGAAACAGCACTTGCATTGAGTACTTGAGACGTCTTTGGTCAGTAACGGAGCTTGCATATGATCACACTAGGTATCGTTCCCTCCTGCGTTGTGTTTCAGCTGTGGTGGAACATTGGTTGACATATTCCCTTTCCAATGGGTAGGAATCTGCCCTCTGGTGCCTGGGAACTGCGATCCTGAGAGACCTTTTGGCATTGCATTTGTCTCTCTGCTATTGGATAACACCTGCTGTGATCAGCAGAGCTCTAGTCCATCTTGTAGTCCGCTAAGGGACAAGCAAGTATTTTTTTTTTTTTTTTTACATTGCATGGCCAGCATATTCTACAGATTCTGGTGAAACATGGCAACAAATGAATCATTTTCATATCTCCAAAACCAGTCTATGTAAAATATTCAGTTAGAGAAAGTTTGCTCAGTGAAATCCTTTTGGTTTTCATCATTGTGACCCTGAGGAAACGACCATATTTCCAGGAGACATGTGGAAGTTAATGAAGCAAATTGAACTTTTCCTAATTTCTTTGCTTTTTCCTTTTTGGCTCTTTCTGCTTCCCAGGTCAGTAGGCATGACAACTGTGGTCCTGATTCCCTATCTTTCAATTTGCATGTTGTTTGTCGTTTTGTTGTTAAAATGAGGGAACGTACTTCAAAAACACTGAGGATGTTGCTCATCCTCACCCTTTGCTTTGGTCCTCAGGACTGAGAGTTTCTTTTTGGCATGTACTTTTGCGTTTGTTTTGTGTGAAAGTGTTGTGGCTCTGGGAAACTCAAATGTGCTTCCCCAACGCACCCCTTTCAGGTGCATTCTCCAGATTTGGGCCACTTTTAGGGTTAAGGCAATTGACATCAACTGCCGAGTTGATGTGTAAATGAGCTCTATTTCACTGAAAGGGAAGCACTTACCTATTCAATACTTCCTCCTCTTGAGAGAATTGGCCTCCATGGATTTCAGGTCCTGATGATCTGGCAAATAGCTAGTACTGAACTGATATCTGGTATGGAAGCTGTCTTAAGCTTCTTGCATTCTGAAGTATAAACCTTCTGCGGTCCCTAGGTTTCTTAGAGATCCAAAAAGACCTTATATCTGTTGCCAATTTGACAGCAAGGACCATAAGTTGAAATGATGACACTTGAAATCTTTCTAAATGGCCTCTCTAGATTTGGGTAGCATGAAACTTCACCAAGGTAAGTGGCAAGCATTCCTTGACTCTCCGGGTCATTTCAAAGAGGATAGAGGATTGGAACATTGGATGCTGGGCACATCTAAGATTCCCTACTTTTGCCTACTTAGCAGAAGGTCTCAAAAGCATCCGTTTGCAATCAGAAATGCTGGTATGGCATCCAGCTGACAATTGCTTGCTTCTTGGTTTTCACTAAGTGAAGGTGTTACGGACTTGAGGATTGCAATCGAAATATGTAATTAAAGCTAAGAAACTCATGAAAAGGAACACATTTCAGGATAGAGTAGGAAGGTGGGATAAATGTATTGAGCCAAAACCCAACATTTGATGCATCATTGGGCTGAAACGAAACTCCACTTCGGGAAATGGATACTGCTATTAAAAATACGTTTTTTTCAAGGCTGGATTGGGTTCCCCTCTGCCAAGAGAACACGTTTACTTGGAATGCTGCTTTCAATAACATGGTATGTGACCTGTCCTGCCTTTAAGGGATCTCTATTTGCTTTTAAGATCTCTTCTCACTTTGGAGAAGAAAGAAGAATTCTCTTCAAAGGACTGATGAGCTTATTGGACCAGGTGTTTTGAAACATTTTGTTAACTTTGGATTAGTTGCGGGGCCCTTAAGGCAACTCAAGGAGGACTATTTCAGTCGTATATCTGGTATGGAAATTACAGAGAAAACATTGTGAAATGGGGGAGAAGCTTCTCCAATTACACAGGATGGATACATGGCACACCTGTCGATATTCTAGAAAGGGTACAAAGTTTCTGAAATGCAGGTATGCCTTGGGATAATTGGTCAGCCATGCTGACGGTTACATGAGAGCCACTTGATTAAGCTTCCTTTGCAACCCCTTGTCATGCGATCTTTAACCTTGCCTCTTTAAGTGTCTAACAGATAGTTAGGCTGAGGCTTTCCCAAAGTGCTTCAACTTCAAGAAGACTCTTACCAATGCAGTTTTGACAAACTGAGTAAACAGATGCATATGCTACTAACGTTTATGGATTTGCTTTGCAATAATGCTGATTTTGATCTGTGTTCTCCCGTTAAGGGACGCTCTTCCCCTCAACTTCCTAACAACTTACAACAATTTCTTCCCTTCTGCTTCTGCGTGTCTGGATTCCCTGCCAGAACGTCTCCCCCAGAGTGCCACCCTCACGCTGCTTTTCAGGCTTATTCTCCTGGATTCCTTATACAAGTTTATATAAGACTTGGATCAAGACTTGCAACGTGGCATTGCTTCCAACTCAGAATGCACTCTAGGGCTTTGCTTTCCTGCAGCAGGACGTAGCTAGAGTGGTGGTCACCCCATTCCCTGAAAGACTTGGGAAAAGATGAACCAGGAATATAGGTTGAAAGCAAGTCCCCTAAAACAGAGATCCGCTGCTGAGTTTATGATTAACCACTCTATCCAAATCATACCCACATATTCTCCTCAGGGTTGCAGAGGACCAAAGAAAAGGGGGAATTGTACCATAGCCAGCTGAATGCAGCCCTTCCTAGGCAGCCCTTGCTGTGCACTGAGACCCACTTCCCCGTTACCAGGCAATGGTTACCAGGAGACCACTAATGCCACTGTGACCACCCTGCTCAGCCATTGGTGGGCAGTGTAGTGGGCCCCTGCCCCAAGCAAGCCACTGTCTGTCAGCCATCTTTAGTGGGGGCCCTTTTTTAGGCAGCAGTCAGTGGAGTGCTGCCCCTTCAGACCTGGAGCATGAGGTAAGAGGCAAGTGCCAGCCTTCTCCCCAGCATTCTTCTGCTCACACGGCCTTGGGCCAGCTGGTGTGATGGGGGGCCCAGAGAACAGGCTGGGGGTGTGTCCTGCAGGGCTCCAGAGCCAAGGCCATGAATGAACATTGGCCCAGACAAGGCCTTGAGCCAGTGTTGAACCTCTACCACACACCGCCTCTGTGACGCTAAGGGTATGGCTCACAGTCTGGGGTACCTGACCGCCACTGTTTGGGTGGCCTGAGGAGCATTAAGACCTGTTAGGTCGTGTCCACCCGGCTCCCTCAGTGATGAGAGCTAGCAAGGGTCTGGGACCGGGCCCTGAGGGAGCCACCAAGGCAGAGCTGCCTCCTCTGTGAGGCGTGGGCACGGGTGGGAGGACCCAGACCAGCTCCTGGACAAACCCTCCATGGCAGGAGGACCACCTCCCCTCTCAGGGACCCCTTTCTCTTAGGTGGGTCTGGACCTCAGAGGGTGAGTCTTGTGCCTTGGGACCTTGCCCTTTCTTGTCACCCAGAGAGTGACATTTGTTTGCTGGAGATTGATAGGAACATTGAGACCTGACTATGACCTGTCCTCAAGAACAATGGATCGGACAGGGAGAAGTTTTCAACGAACAGCCACACCCCTCCATCACCTTACCTCTAAGAGGGCTTTGCTAAAAGCTTTCAAGTTTGTTGATTACCCAGCATAAGCCACCCATTTCCTTGAATGTCTCAACAACAAATATTTCTCGGCTCCAAAGTCCAATGTTTTGCTGTTGTTTGGCCTCACTGTGCGTCGCGCACACATCCTGGCCTTTGGTTATCAATTATAGCGAGCCAGCCAGGAGGTCTGTGCCCATGGTATGTTGATCTCGATCAGGGGCGTCGCCATTTATAGTTCCCAGCACATGCCAGAGTACATTTGGCTCCAGGATACTGGCAGGGATTCTCCCTGATATGCAGTGGCTGCCCTACAGCACGAGGCTGCTTGTCTTGGAGACATGTCCAGAGCAACGGTATACAGTTCATGTCATTTGGGGGTAAGTCGCTCCAGCTTGCACAGGCTGGGAAATAGGTCTACTCCAACTGGGCTGCTCCCCTTAGCGGATGTGAGCCCCTCTGAGTCCATTCCCTCTTGAGAACTGGGGGCCTCCATGTGGGAGTGGAAGTGGAAGTTGACAAAATGCCTTCTCTGGCTTTCTGTCTTTGTGATTGGAGTGTTTATTTGTTCTTCATGTGTTTGTGTGTGTCAATGTGGTGTTAATCACGGCAGTCTGTGCTGTGGTTTGTGGGATCCTGTTTGTGATTCGTACATTGTAGGTGTGTGAAACAGCACTTGCATTGAGTACTTGAGACGTCTTTGGTCAGTAACGGAGCTTGCATATGATCACACTAGGTATCGTTCCCTCCTGCGTTGTGTTTCAGCTGTGGTGGAACATTGGTTGACATATTCCCTTTCCAATGGGTAGGAATCTGCCCTCTGGTGCCTGGGAACTGCGATCCTGAGAGACCTTTTGGCATTGCATTTGTCTCTCTGCTATTGGATAACACCTGCTGTGATCAGCAGAGCTCTAGTCCATCTTGTAGTCCGCTAAGGTACAAGCAAGTATTTTTTTTTTTTTTTACATTGCATGGCCAGCATATTCTACAGATTCTTGTGAAACATGGCATCAAATGAATCATTTTGATATCTCCAAAACCAGTCTATGTAAAATATTCAGTTAGAGAAAGTTTGCTCAGTGAAATCCTTTTGGTTTTCATCATTGTGACCCTGAGAAAACGACCATATTTCCAGGAGACATGTGGAAGTTCATGAAGCAAATTGAACTTTTCCTAATTTCTTTGCTTTTTCCTTTTTGGCTCTTTCTGCTTCCCAGGTCAGTAGGCATGACAACTGTGGTCGTGATTCCCTATCTTTCAATTTGCATGTTGTTTGTCGTTTTGTTGTTAAAATGAGGGAACGTACTTCAAAAACACTGAGGATGTTGTTCATCCTCACCCTTTGCTTTGGTCCTCAGGACTGAGAGTTTCTTTTTTGCATGTACTTTTGCGTTTGTTTTGTGTGAAAGTGTTGTGGCTCTGGGAAACTCAAATGTGCTTCCCCAACGCACCCCTTTCAGGTGCATTCTCCAGATTTGGGCCACTTTTAGGGATAAGGCAATTGACATCAACTGCCGAGTTGATGTGTAAATGAGCTCTATTTCACTGAAAGGGAAGCACTTACCAATTCAATACTTCCTCCTCTGGAGAGAATTGGCCTCCATGGATTGCAGGTCCTGATGATCTGGCAAATAGCTAGTACTGAACTGATATCTGGTATGGAAGCTGCCTTAAGCTTCTTGCATTCTGAAGTATAAACCTTCTGCGGTCCCTAGGTTTCTTAGAGATCCAAAAAGACCTTATATCTGTTGCCAATTTGACAGCAAGGACCATAAGTTGAAATGATGACACTTGAAGTCTTTCTAAATGGCCTCTCTAGATTTGGGTAGCATGAAACTTCACCAAGGTAAGTGGCAAGCATTCCTTGACTCTCCGGGTCATTTCAAAGAGGATAGAGGATTGGAACATTGGATGCTGGGCACATCTAAGATTCCCTACCTTTGCCTACTTAGCGGAAGGTCTCAAAAGCATCCGTTTGCAATCAGAAATGCTGGTATGGCATCCAGCTGACAATTGCTTGCTTCTTGGTTTTCACTAAGTGAAGGTGTTAAGGACTTGAGGATTGTAATCGAAATATGTAATTAAAGCTAAGAAACTCATGAAAAGGAACACATTTCAGGATAGAGTAGGAAGGTGGGATAAATGTGTTGAGCCAAAAACCAACATTTGATGCATCATTGGGCTGAAACGAAACCCATTTTGGGAAATGGATACTGTTATTAAAAATACGTTTTTTTCAAGGCTGGATTGGGTTCCCCTCGGCCAAGAGAACACGTTTACTTGGAATGCTGCTTTCAATAACATGGTATGTGAACTGTCCTGCCTTTAAGGGATCTCGATTTGCTTTTAAGATCTCTTCTCACTTTGGAGAAGAAAGAAGAATTCTCTTCAAAGGACTGATGAGCTTATTGGACCAGGTGTTTTGAAATAGTTTGTTAACTTTGGATTAGTTGTGGGGCCCTTAAGGCAACTCAAGGAGGACTATTTCAGTCGTATATCTGGTATGGAAATTACAGAGAAAACATTGTGAAATGGGGGAGAAGCTTCTCCAATTACACAGGATGGATACATGGCACACCTGTCGATATTCTAGAAAGGGTACGAAGTTTCTGAAATGCAGGTATGCCTTGGGATAATCGGTCAGCCATGCTGACGGTTACATGAGAGCCACTTGATTAAGCTTCCTTCTCAACCCCTTGTCATGCGATCTTTAACCTTGCCTCTTTAAGTGTCTAACAGATAGTTAGGCTGAGGCTTTCCCAAAGTGCTTCAACTTCAAGAAGACTTTTTCCAATGCAGTTTTGACAAGCTGAGTAAACGGATGCATATGCTACTAACGTTTATGGATTTGCTTCGCAATAATGCTGATTTTGATCTGTGTTCTCCCGTTACGGGAAGCTCTTCCCCTCAACTTCCTAACAACTAACAACAATTTCTTCCCTTCTGCTTCTGCGTGTCTGGATTGCCTGCCAGAACGTCTGCCCCAGAGTGCCACCCTCACGCTGCTTTTCAGGCTTATTCTCCTGGATTCCTTATACAAGTTTATATAAGACTTGGATCAAGACTTGCAACGTGGCATTGCTTCCAACTCAGAATGCACTGTAGGGCTTTGCTTTCCTCCAGCAGCACGTAGCTAGAGTGGTCATCACCCCATTCTCTGAAAGACTTGGGAAAAGATGAACCAGGAATCTAGGTTGAAAGCAAGTCCCCTAAAACAGAGATCCGCTGCTGAGTTTATGATTAACCACTCTAGCCAAATCATACCCACATATTCTCCTCAGGGTTGCAGAGGACCAAAGAAAAGGGGGAATTGTACCATAGCCAGCTGAATGCAGCCCTTCCCAGGCAGCCCTTGCTGTGCACTGTGACCCACTGCCCCGTTACCAGGCAATGGTTACCAGGAGACCACTAATGCCACTGTGACCACCCTGCTCAGCCATTGGTTGCCAGTGTAGTGGGCCCCTGCCCCAAGCAAGCCACTGTCTGTCAGCCATCTTTAGTGGGGGCCCTTTGTTAGGCAGCAGTCAGTGGAGTGCTGCCCCTTCAGACCTGGAGCGTGAGGTAAGAGGCAAGTGCAAGCCTTCTCCCCAGCATTCTTCTGCTCACACAGCCTTGGGCCAGCTGGTGCGATGGGGGGCCCAGAGAACAGGCTGGGGGTGTGACCTGCAGGGCTCCAGAGCCAAGGCCATGAATGACCATTGGCCCAGACCAGGCCTTGAGGCAGTGTTGAACCTCTACCACACACCGCCACTGTGACCCTAAGAGGATGGCTCACAGTCTGGGGTACCCGACCGCCACTGTTTGGGTGGCCTGAGGAGCATTAAAACCTGTTGGGTCATGTGCTCCCGGCTCCCTCAGTGATGACAGCTAGTAAGGGTCTGAGACCTGGCCCTGAGGGAGCCACCAAGGCAGAGCTGCCTCCTCTGTGAGGCATGGGCACTGGTGGGAGGACCCAGACCAGCTCCTGGACAAACCCTCCATGGCAGGAGGACCACCACCCCTCCCAGGGACCCCTTTCTCTTAGGTGGGTCTGGACCTCAGAGGGTGAGTCTTGTGCCTTGGGACCTTGCCCTTTCTTATCACCCAGAGAGTGACATTTGTTTGCTGGAGATTGATAGGAACATTGAGACCTGACTATGACCTGTCCTCAAGAACAATGGATCGGACAGGGAGAAGTTTTCAACGAAAAGCCACACCCCTCCATCACCTTACCTCTAAGAGGGCATTGCTAAAAGCTTTCAAGGTTGGGGATTACCCAGCATAAGCCACCCATTTCATTGAATGTCTCAACAACAAATATTTCTCGGCTCCAAAGTCCAATGTTTTGCTGTTGTTTGGCCTCACTGTGCGTCGCGCACACATCCTGGCCTTTGGTTACCAATTATAGCGAGCCAGCCAGGAGGTGTGTGCCCATGGTGTGTTGATCTTGATCAGGGGCGTCGCCATTTATAGTTCCCAGCACATGCCAGAGTACATTTGGCTCCAGGATACTGGCAGGGATTCTCCCTGATATGCAGTGGCTGCCCTACAGCACGAGGCTGCTTGTCTTGGAGACATGTCCAGAGCAACGGTATACAGTTCATGTCATTTGGGGGTAAGTCGCTCCAGCTTGCACAGGCTGGGAAATAGGTCTACTCCAACTGGGCTGCTCCCCTTAGCGGATGTGAGCCCCTCTGAGTCCATTCCCTCTTGAGAACTGGGGGCCTCCATGTGGGAGTGGAAGTGGAAGTTGACAAAATGCCTTCTCTGGCTTTCTGTCTTTGTGATTGGAGTGTTTATTTGTTCTTCATGTGTTTGTGTGTGTCAATGTGGTGTTAATCACGGCAGTCTGTGCTGTGGTTTGTGGGATCCTGTTTGTGATTCGTACATTGTAGGTGTGTGAAACAGCACTTGCATTGAGTACTTGAGACGTCTTTGGTCAGTAACGGAGCTTGCATATGATCACACTAGGTATCGTTCCCTCCTGCGTTGTGTTTCAGCTGTGGTGGAACATTGGTTGACATATTCCCTTTCCAATGGGTAGGAATCTGCCCTCTGGTGCCTGGGAACTGCGATCCTGAGAGACCTTTTAGCATTGCATTTGTCTCTCTGCTATTGGATAACACCTGCTGTGATCAGCAGAGCTCTAGTCCATCTTGTAGTCCGCTAAGGGACAAGCAAGTATTTTTTTTTTTTTTACATTGCATGGCCAGCATATTCTACAGATTCTGGTGAAACATGGCATCAAATGAATCATTTTCATATCTCCAAAACCAGTCTATGTAAAATATTCAGTTAGAGAAAGTTTGCTCAGTGAAATCCTTTTGGTTTTCATCATTGTGACCCTGAGGAAACGAGCATATTTCCAGGAGACATGTGGAAGTTAATGAAGCAAATTGAACTTTTCCTAATTTCTTTGCTTTTTCCTTTTTGGCTCTTTCTGCTTCCCAGGTCAGTAGGTATGACAACTGTGGTCCTGATTCCCTATCTTTCAATTTGCATGTTGTTTGTCTTTTTGTTATTAAAATGAGGGAACGTACTTCAAAAACACTGAGGATGTTGCTCATCCTCACCCTTTGCTTTGGTCCTCCGGACTGATAGTTTCTTTTTTGCATGTACTTTTGCGTTTGTTTTGTGTGAAAGTGTTGTGGCTCTGGGAAACTCAAATGTGCTTCCCCAACGCACCCCTTTCAGGTGCATTCTCCAGATTTGGGCCACTTTTAGGGATAAGGCAATTGACATCAACTGCCGAGTTGATGTGTAAATGAGCTCTATTTCACTGAAAGGGAAGCATTTACCTATTCAATACTTCCTCCTCTGGAGAGAAGTGGCCTCCATGGATTTCAGGTCCTGATGATCTGGCAAATAGCTAGTACTGAACTGATATCTGGTATGGAAGCTGCCTTAAGCTTCTTGCATTCTGAAGTATAAACCTTCTGCGGTCCCTAGGTTTCTTAGAGATCCAAAAAGACCTTATATCTGTTGTAAATTTGACAGCAAGGACCATAAGTTGAAATGATGACACTTGAAGTCTTTCTAAATGGCCTCTCTAGATTTGGGTAGCATGAAACTTCACCAAGGTAAGTGGCAAGCATTCCTTGACTCTCCGGGTCATTTCAAAGAGGATAGAGGATTGGAACATTGGATGCTGGGCACATCTAAGATTCCCTACCTTTGCCTACTTAGCAGAAGGTCTCAAAAGCATCCGTTTGCAATCAGAAATGCTGGTATGGCATCCAGCTGACAATTGCTTGCTTCTTGGTTTTCACTAAGTGAAGGTGTTAAGGACTTGAGGATTGTAATTGAAATATGTAATTAAAGCTAAGAAACTCATGAAAAGGAACACATTTCAGGATAGAGTAGGAAGGTGGGATAAATGTGTTGAGCCAAAAACCAACATTTGATGCATCATTGGGCTGAAACGAAACTCCACTTCAGGAAATGGATACTGTTTTTAAAAATACGTTTTTTTCAAGGCTGGATTGGGTTCCCCTCGGCCAAGAGAACACGTTTGCTTGGAATGCTGCTTTCAATAACATGGTATGTGAACTGTCCTGCCTTTAAGGGATCTCGATTTGCTTTTAAGATCTCTTCTCACTTTGGAGAAGAAAGAAGAATTCTCTTCAAAGGACTGATGAGCTTATTGGACCAGGTGTTTTGAAATAGTTTGTTAACTTTGGATTAGTTGCGGGGCCCTTAAGGCAACTCAAGGAGGACTATTTCAGTCGTATATCTGGTATGGAAATTACAGAGAAAACATTGTGAAATGGGGGAGAAGCTTCTCCAATTACACAGGATGGATACATGGCACACCTGTCGATATTCTAGAAAGGGTACAAAGTTTCTGAAATGCAGGTATGCCTTGGGATAATTGGTCAGCCATGCTGACGGTTACATGAGAGCCACTTGATTAAGCTTCCTTCTCAACCCCTTGTCATGCGATCTTTAACCTTGCCTCTTTAAGTGTCTAACAGATAGTTAGGCTGAGGCTTTCCCAAAGTGCTTCAACTTCAAGAAGACTCTTACCAATGCAGTTTTGACAAGCTGAGTAAACAGATGCATATGCTACTAACGTTTGTGGATTTGCTTCGCAATAATGCTGATTTTGATCTGTGTTCTCCCGTTAAGGGAAGCTCTTCCCCTCAACTTCCTAACAACTTACAACAATTTCTTCCCTTCTGCTTCTGCGTGTCTGGATTACCTGCCAGAACGTCTCCCCCAGAGTGCCACCCTCACGCTGCTTTTCAGGCTTATTCTCCTGGATTCCTTATACAAGTTTATATAAGACTTGGATCAAGCCTTGCAACGTGGCATTGCTTCCAAAGCAGAATGCACTGTAGGGCTTTGCTTTCCTCCAGTAGCACGTAGCTAGAGTGGTCGTCACCCCATTCCCTGAAAGACTTGGGAAAAGATGAACCAGGAATCTAGGTTGAAAGCAGGTCCCCTAAAACAGAGATCCGCTGCTGAGTTTATGATTAACCACTCTATCCAAATCATACCCACATATTCTCCTCAGGGTTGCAGAGGACCAAAGAAAAGGGGGAATTGTACCATAGCCAGCTGAATGCAGCCCTTCCCAGGCAGCCCTTGCTGTGCACTGTGACCCACTGCCCCGTTACCAGGCAATGGTTACCAGGAGACCACTAATGCCACTGTGACCACCCTGCTCAGCCATTGGTGGGCAGTGTAGTGGGCCCCTGCCCCAAGCAAGCCACTGTCTGTCAGCCATCTTTAGTGGGGGCCCTTTTTCTAGGCAGCAGTCAGTGGAGTGCTGCCCCTTCAGACCTGGAGCATGAGGTAAGAGGCAAGTGCCAGCCTTCTCCCCAGCATTCTTCTGCTCACACGGCCTTGGGCAAGCTGGTGTGATGGGGGGCCCAGAGAACAGGCTGGGGGTGTGTCCTGCAGGGCTCCAGAGCCAAGGCCATGAATGACCATTGGCCCAGACCAGGCCTTGAGGCAGTGTTGAACCTCTACCACACCGCCACTGTGACCCTAAGGGAATGGCTCATAGTCTGGGGTACCTGACCGCCACTGTTTGGGTGGCCTGAGGAGCATTAAGACCTGTTGGGTCATGTGCACCCGGCTCCCTCAGTGATGAGAGCTAGCAAGGGTCTGGGACCTGGCCCTGAGGGAGCCACCAAGGCAGAGCCGCCTCCTCTGTGAGGCGTGGGCACTGGTAGGAGGCCTCAGACCAGCTCCTGGACAAACCCTCCATGGCAGGAGGACCACCACCCCTCCCAGGGACCCCTTTCTCTTAGGTGGGTCTGGACCTCAGAGGGTGAGCCTTGTGCCTTGGGACCTTGCCCTTTCTTGTCACCCAGAGAGTGACATTTGTTTGCTGGAGATTGATAGGAACATTGAGACCTGACTATGACCTGTCCTCAGGAACAATGGATCGGACAGGGAGAAGTTTTCAACGAAAAGCCACACCCCTCCATCACCTTACCTCTAAGAGGGCTTTGCTTAAAGCTTTCAAGGTTGGGGATTACCCAGCATAAGCCACCCATTTCCTTGAATGTCTCAACAACAAATATTTCTCGGCTCCAAAGTCCAATGTTTTGCTGTTGTTTGGCCTCACTGTGCGTTGGGCACACATATTGGCCTTTGGTTACCAATTATAGCGAGCCAGCCAGGAGGTCTGTGCCCATGGTGTATTGATCTCGATCAGGGGCGTCGCCATTTATACTTCCCAGCACATGCCAGAGTACATTTGGCTCCAGGATACTGGCAGGGATTCTCCCTGATATGCAGTGGCTGCCGTACAGCACGAGGCTGCTTGTCTTGGAGACATGTCCAGAGCAACGTTATACAGTTCATGTCATTTGGGCGTAAGTCGCTCCAGCTTGCACAGGCTGGGAAATAGGTCTACTCCAACTGGGCTGCTCCCCTTAGCGGATGTGAGCCCCTCTGAGTCCATTCCCTCTTGAGAACTGGGGGCCTCCATGTGGGAGTGGAAGTGGAAGTTGACAAAATGCCTTCTCTGGCTTTCTGTCTTTGTGATTGGAGTGTTTATTTGTTCTTCATGTGTTTGTGTGTGTCAATGTGGTGTTAATCACGGCAGTCTGTGCTTTGGTTTGTGGGATCCAGTTTGTGATTCGTACATTGTAGGTGTGTGAAACAGCACTTGCATTGAGTACTTGAGACGTCTTTGGTCAGTAACGGAGCTTGCATATGATCACACTAGGTATCGTTCCCTCCTGCGTTGTGTTTCAGCTGTGGTGGAACATTGGTTGACATATTCCCTTTCCAATGGGTAGGAATCTGCCCTTTGGTGCCTGGGAACTGCGATCCTGAGAGACCTTTTAGCATTGCATTTGTCTCTCTGCTATTGGATAACACCTGCTGTGATCAGCAGAGCTCTAGTCCATCTTGTAGTCCGCTAAGGGACAAGCAAGTATTTTTTTTTTTTTTTACATTGCATGGCCAGCATATTCTACAGATTCTGGTGAAACATGGCATCAAATGAATCATTTTCATATCTCCAAAACCAGTCTGTGTAAAATATTCAGTTAGAGAAAGTTTGCTCAGTGAAATCCTTTTGGTTTTCATCATTGTGACCCTGAGGAAATGAGCATATTTCCAGGAGACATGTGGAAGTTAATGAAGCAAATTGAACTTTTCCTAATTTCTTTGCTTTTTCCTTTTTGGCTCTTTCTGCTTCCCAGGTCAGTAGGTATGACAACTGTGGTCCTGATTCCCTATCTTTCAATTTGCATGTTGTTTGTCTTTTTTTTATTAAAATGAGGGAACGTACTTCAAAAACACTGAGGATGTTGCTCATCCTCACCCTTTGCTTTGGTCCTCCGGACTGAGAGTTTCTTTTTTGCATGTACTTTTGCGTTTGTTTTGTGTGAAAGTGTTGTGGCTCTGGGAAACTCAAATGTGCTTCCCCAACGCACCCCTTTCAGGTGCATTCTCCAGATTTGGGCCACTTTTAGGGATAAGGCAATTGACATCAACTGCCGAGTTGTTGTGTAAATGAGCTCTATTTCACTGAAAGGGAAGCACTTACCTATTCAATACTTCCTCCTCTGGAGAGAATTGGCCTCCATGGATTTCAGGTCCTGATGATCTGGCAAATAGCTAGTACTGAACTGATATCTGGTATGGAAGCTGCCTTAAGCTTCTTGCATTCTGAAGTATAAACCTTCTGCGGTCCCTAGGTTTCTTAGAGATCCAAAAAGACCTTATATCTGTTGCCAATTTGACAGCAAGGACCATAAGTTGAAATGATGACACTTGAAGTCTTTCTAAATGGCCTCTCTAGATTTGGGTAGCATGAAACTTCACCAAGGTAAGTGGCAAGCATTCCTTGACTCTCTGGCTCATTTCAAAGAGGATAGAGGATTGGAACATTGGATGCTGGGCACATCTAAGATTCCCTACCTTTGCCTACTTAGCAGAAGGTCTCAAAAGCATCCGTTTGCAATCAGAAATGCTGGTATGGCATCCAGCTGACAATTGCTTGCTTCTTGGTTTTCACTAAGTGAAGGTGTTAAGGACTTGAGGATTGTAATCGAAATATGTAATTAAAGCTAAGAAACTCATGAAAAGGAACACATTTCAGGATAGAGTAGGAAGGTGGGATAAATGTGTTGAGCCAAAAACCAACATTTGATGCATCATTGGGCTGAAACGAAACTCCACTTCGGGAAATGGATACTGTTATTAAAAATACGGTTTTTTCAAGGCTGGATTGGGTTCCCCTCTGCCAAGAGAACACGTTTGCTTGGAATGCTGCTTTCAATAACATGGTATGTGAACTGTCCTGCCTTTAAGGGATCTCGATTTGCTTTTAAGATCTCTTCTCACTTTGGAGAAGAAAGAAGAATTCTCTTCAAAGGACTGATGAGCTTATTGGACCAGGTGTTTTGAAATAGTTTGTTAACTTTGGATTAGTTGCGGGGCCCTTAAGGCAACTCAAGGAGGACTATTTCAGTCGTATATCTGGTATGGAAATTACAGAGAAAACATTGTGAAATGGGGGAGAAGCTTCTCCAATTACACAGGATGAATACATGGCACACCTGTCGATATTCTAGAAAGGGTACAAAGTTTCTGAAATGCAGGTATGTCTTGGGGTAATCGGTCAGCCATGCTGACGGTTACATGAGAGCCACTTGATTAAGCTTCCTTCTCAACCCCTTGTCATGCGATCTTTAACCTTGCCTCTTTAAGTGTCTAACAGATAGATAGGCTGAGGCTTTCCCAAAGTGCTTCAACTTCAAGAAGACTCTTACCAATGCAGTTTTGACAAACTGAGTAAACAGATGCATATCCTACTAACGTTTGTGGATTTGCTTCGCAATAATGCTGATTTTGATCTGTGTTCTCCCGTTAAGGGAAGCTCTTCCCCTCAACTTCCTAACAACTTACAACAATTTCTTCCCTTCTGCTTCTGCGTGTCTGGATTCCCTGCCAGAACGTCTCCCCCAGAGTGCCACCCTCACGCTGCTTTTCAGGCTTATTCTCCTGGATTCCTTATACAAGTTTATATAAGATTTGGATCAAGCCTTGCAACGTGGCATTGCTTCCAACTCAGAATGCACTGTAGGGCTTTGCTTTCCTCCAGTAGCACGTAGCTAGAGTGGTGGTCACCCCATTCCCTGAAAGACTTGGGAAAAGATGAACCAGGAATCTAGGTTGAAAGCAGGTCCCCTAAAACAGAGATCCGCTGCGGAGTTTATGATTAACCACTCTATCCAAATCATACCCACATATTCTCCTCAGGGTTGCAGAGGACCAAAGAAAAGGGGGAATTGTACCATAGCCAGCTGAATGCAGCCCTTCCCAGGCAGCCCTTGCTGTGCACTGTGACCCACTGCCCCGTTACCAGGCAATGGTTACCAGGAGACCACTAATGCCACTGTGACCACCCTGCTCAGCCATTGGTGGGCAGTGTAGTGGGCCCCTGCCCCAAGCAAGCCACTGTCTGTCAGCCATCTTTAGTGGGGGCCCTTTTTCTAGGCAGCTGTCAGTGGAGTGCTGCCCCTTCAGACCTGGAGCATGAGGTAAGAGGCAAGTGCCAGCCTTCTCCCCAGCATTCTTCTGCTCACACGGCCTTGGGCCAGCTGGTGTGATGGGGAGCCCAGAGAACAGGCTGGGGGTGTGTCCTGCATGGCTCCAGAGCCAAGGCCATGAATGACCATTGGCCCAGACCAGGCCTTGAGGCAGTGTTGAACCTCTACCACACACCGCCACTGTGACCCTAAGGGTATGGCTCATAGTCTGGGGTACCTGACCGCCACTGTTTGGGTGGCCTGAGGAGCATTTAGACCTGTTGGGTCATGTGCAACCGGCTCCCTCAGTGATGAGAGCTAGCAAGGGTCTGGGACCTGGCCCTGAGGGAGCCACCAAGGCAGAGCTGCCTCCTCTGTGAGGCGTGCGCACTGGTGGGAGGCCTCAGACCAGCTCCTGGACAAACCCTCCATGGCAGGGGGACCACCACTCCTCCCAGGGACCCCTTTCTCTTAGGTGGGTCTGGACCTCAGAGGGTGAGTCTTGTGCCTTGGGAACTTGCCCTTTCTCATCACCCAGAGAGTGACCTTTGTTTGCTGGAGATTGTTAGGAACATTGAGACCTGACTATGACCTGTCCTCAAGAAGAAAGGATCTGACAGGGAGAAGTTTTCAATGAACAGCCACACCCCTCCATCACCTTACCTCTAAGAGGGCTTTGCTAAAAGCTTTCAAGGTTGGGGATTACCCGGCATAAGCCACCCATTTCCTTGAATGTCTCAACAACAAATATTTCTCGGCTCCAAAGTCCAATGTTTTGCTGTTGCTTGGCCTCACTGTGCGTCGGGCACACATCCTGGCCTTTGGTTACCAATTATAGCGAGCCAGCCAGGAGGTCTGTGCCCATGGTGTGTTGTTCTCGATCAGGGGCGTCGCCATTTATAGTTCCCAGCACATGCCAGAGTACATTTGGCTCCAGGATACTGGCAGGGATTCTCCCTGATATGCAGTGGCTGCCCTACAGCACGAGGCTGCTTGTCTTGGAGACATGTCCAGAGCAACGGTATACAGTTCATGTCATTTGGGGGTAAGTCGCTCCAGCTTGCACAGGCTGGGAAATAGGTCTACTCCAACTGGGCTGCTCCCCTTAGCGGATGTGAGCCCCTCTGAGTCCATTCCCTCTTGAGAACTGGGGGCCTCCATGTGGGAGTGGAAGTGGAAGTTGACAAAATGCCTTCTCTGGCTTTCTGTCTTTGTGATTGGAGTGTTTATTTGTTCTTCATGTGTTTGTGTGTGTCAATGTGGTGTTAATCACGGCAGTCTGTGCTGTGGTTTGTGGGATCCTGTTTGTGATTCGTACATTGTAGGTGTGTGAAACAGCACTTGCATTGAGTACTTGAGACGTCTTTGGTCAGTAACGGAGCTTGCATATGATCACACTAGGTATCGTTCCCTCCTGCGTTGTGTTTCAGCTGTGGTGGAACATTGGTTGACATATTCCCTTTCCAATGGGTAGGAATCTGCCCTCTGGTGCCTGGGAACTGCGATCCTGAGAGACCTTTTGGCATTGCATTTGTCTCTCTGCTATTGGATAACACCTGCTGTGATCAGCAGAGCTCTAGTCCATCTTGTAGTCCGCTAAGGGACAAGCAAGTATTTTTTTTTTTTTTTTTACATTGCATGGCCAGCATATTCTACAGATTCTGGTGAAACATGGCATCAAATGAATCATTTTCATATCTCCAAAACCAGTCTATGTAAAATATTCAGTTAGAGAAAGTTTGCTCAGTGAAATCCTTTTGGTTTTCATCATTGTGACCCTGAGGAAACGAGGATATTTCCAGGAGACATGTGGAAGTTAATGAAGCAAATTGAACTTTTCCTAATTTCTTTGCTTTTTCCTTTTTGGCTCTTTCTGCTTCCCAGGTCAGTAGGCATGACAACTGTGGTCCTGATTCCCTATCTTTCAATTTGCATGTTGTTTGTCGTTTTGTTGTTAAAATGAGGGAACGTACTTCAAAAACACTGAGGATGTTGCTCATCCTCACCCTTTGCTTTGGTCCTCAGGACTGAGAGTTTCTTTTTTGCATGTACTTTTGCGTTTGTTTTGTGTGAAAGTGTTGTGGCTCTGGGAAACTCAAATGTGCTTCCCCAACGCACCCCTTTCAGGTGCATTCTCCAGATTTCGGCCACTTTTAGGGATAAGGCAATTGACATCAACTGCCGAGTTGATGTGTAAATGAGCTCTATTTCACTGAAAGGGAAGCACTTACCTATTCAATACTTCCTCCTCTGGAGAGAATTGGCCTCCATGGATTTCAGGTCCTGATGATCTGGCAAATAGCTAGTGCTGAACTGATATCTGGTATGGAAGCTGCCTTAAGCTTCTTGCATTCTGAAGTATAAACCTTCTGCAGTCCCTAGGTTTCTTAGAGATCCAAAAAGACCTTATATCTGTTGCCAATTTGACAGCAAGGACCATAAGTTGAAATGATGACACTTGAAGTCTTTCTAAATGGCCTCTCTAGATTTGGGTAGCATGAAACTTCACCAAGGTAAGTGGCAAGCATTCCTTGACTCTCCGGGTCATTTCAAAGAGGATAGAGGATTGGAACATTGGATGCTGGGCACATCTAAGATTCCCTACCTTTGCCTACTTAGCAGAAGGTCTCAAAAGCATCCGTTTGCAATCAGAAATGCTGGTATGGCATCCAGGTGACAATTGCTTGCTTCTTGGTTTTCACTAAGTGAAGGTGTTAAGGACTTGAGGATTGTAATCGAAATATGTAATTAAAGCTAAGAAACTCATGAAAAGGAACACATTTCAGGATAGAGTAGGAAGGTGGGATAAATGTGTTGAGCCAAAAACCAACATTTGATGCATCATTGGGCTGAAACGAAACTCCACTTCGGGAAATGGATACTGTTATTAAAAATACGTTTTTTTCAAGGCTGGATTGGGTTCCCCTCTGCCAAGAGAACACGTTTACTTGGAATGCTGCTTTCAATACCATGGTATGTGAACTGTCCTGCCTTTAAGGGATCTCGATTTGCTTTTAAGATCTCTTCTCACTTTGGAGAAGAAAGAAGAATTCTCTTCAAAGGACTGATGAGCTTATTGGACCAGGTGTTTTGAAACATTTTGTTAACTTTGGATTAGTTGCGGGGCCCTTAAGGCAACTCAAGGAGGACTATTTCAGTCGTATATCTGGTATGGAAATTACAGAGAAAACATTGTGAAATGGGGGAGAAGCTTCTCCAATTACACAGGATGGATACATGGCACACCTGTCGATATTCTAGAAAGGGTACAAAGTTTCTGAAATGCAGGTATGCCTTGGGATAATTGGTCAGCCATGCTGACGGTTACATGAGAGCCACTTGATTAAGCTTCCTTCGCAACCCCTTGTCATGCGATCTTTAACCTTGCCTCTTTAAGTGTCTAACAGATAGTTAGGCTGAGGCTTTCCCAAAGTGCTTCAACTTCAAGAAGACTCTTACCAATGCAGTTTTGACAAACTGAGTAAACAGATGCATATGCTACTAACGTTTATGGATTTGCTTCGCAATAATGCTGATTTTGATCTGTGTTCTCCCGTTAAGGGACGCTCTTCCCCTCAACTTCCTAACAACTTACAACAATTTCTTCCCTTCTGCTTCTGTGTGTCTGGATTCCCTGCCAGAACGTCTCCCCCAGAGTGCCACCCTCACGCTGCTTTTCAGGCTTATTCTCCTGGATTCCTTATACAAGTTTATATAAGACTTGGATCAAGACTTGCAACGTGGCATTGCTTCCAACTCAGAATGCACTGTAGGGCTTTGCTTTCCTCTAGCAGCACGTAGCTAGAGTGGTCATCACCCCATTCCCTGAAAGACTTGGGAAAAGATGAACCAGGAATGGAGGTTGAAAGCAAGTCCCCTAAAACAGAGATCCGCTGCGGAGTTTATGATTAACCACTCTATCCAAATCATACCCACATATTCTCCTCAGGGTTGCAGAGGACCAAAGAAAAGGGGGAATTGTACCATAGCCAGCTGAATGCAGCCCTTCCCAGGCAGCCCTTGCTGTGCACTGTGACCCACTGCCCCGTTACCAGGCAATGGTTACCAGGAGACCACTAATGCCACTGTGACCACCCTGCTCAGCCATTGGTGGGCAGTGTAGTGGGCCCCTGCCCCAAGCAAGCCACTGTCTGTCAGCCATCTTTAGTGGGGGCCCTTTTTCTAGGCAGCAGTCAGTGGAGTGCTGCCCCTTCAGACCTGGAGCATGAGGTAAGAGGCAAGTGCCAGCCTTCTCCCCAGCATTCTTCTGCTCACACGGCCTTGGGCCAGCTGGTGTGATGGGGGGCCCAGAGAACAGGCTGGGGGTGTGTCCTGCAGGGCTCCAGAGCCGAGGCCATGAATGACCATTGGCCCAGACCAGGCCTTGAGGCAGTGTTGAACCTCTACCACACACCGCCCCTGTGACCCTAAGGGTATGGCTCACAGTCTGGGGTACCTGACAGCCACTGTTTGGGTGGCCTGAGAAGCATTAAGACATGTTGGGTCATGTGCACCCGGCTCCCTCAGTGATGAGAGCTAGCAAGGGTCTGGGACCGGGCCCTGAGGGAGCCACCAAGGCAGAGCTGCCTCCTCTGTGAGGCGTGGGCACTGGTGGGAGGCCTCAGACCAGCTCCTGGACAAACCCTCCATGGCAGGAGGACCACCACCCCTCCCAGGGACCCCTTTCTCTTAGGTGGGTCTGGACCTCAGAGGGTGAGTCTTGTGCCTTGGGACCTTGCCCTTTCTTGTCACCCAGAGAGTGACATTTGTTTGCTGGAGATTGATAGGAACATTGAGACCTGACTATGACCTGTCCTCAAGAACAATGGATCGGACAGGGAGAAGTTTTCAACGAAAAGCCACACCCCTCCATCACCTTACCTCTAAGAGGGCTTTGTTAAAAGCTTTCAAGGTTGGGCATTACCCAGCATAAGCCACCCATTTCCTTGAATGTCTCAACAACAAATATTTCTCGGCTCCAAAGTCCAATGTTTTGCTGTTGTTTGGCCTCACTGTGCGTCGCGCACACATCCTGGCCTTTGGTTACCAATTATAGCGAGCCAGCCAGGAGGTCTGTGCCCATGGTGTATTGATCTCGATCAGGGGCGTCGCCATTTATAGTTCCCAGCACATGCCAGAGTACATTTGGCTCCAGGATACTGGCAGGGATTCTCCCTGATATGCAGTGGCTGCCCTACAGCACGAGGCTGCTTGTCTTGGAGACATGTCCAGAGCAACGGTATACAGTTCATGTCATTTGGGGGTAAGTCGCTCCAGCTTGCACAGGCTGGGAAATAGGTCTACTCCAACTGGGCTGCTCCCCTTAGCGGATGTGAGCCCCTCTGAGTCCATTCCCTCTTGAGAACTGGGGGCCTCCATGTGGGAGTGGAAGTGGAAGTTGACAAAATGCCTTCTCTGGCTTTCTGTCTTTGTGATTGGAGTGTTTATTTGTTCTTCATGTGTTTGTGTGTGTCAATGTGGTGTTAATCACGGCAGTCTGTGCTTTGGTTTGTGGGATCCTGTTTGTGATTCGTACATTGTATGTGTGTGAAACAGCACTTGCATTGAGTACTTGAGACGTCTTTGGTCAGTAACGGAGCTTGCATATGATCACACTAGGTATCGTTCCCTCCTGCGTTGTGTTTCAGCTGTGGTGGAACATTGGTTGACATATTCCCTTTCCAATGGGTGGGAATCTGCCCTCTGGTGCCTGGGAACTGCGATCCTGAGAGACCTTTTGGCATTGCATTTGTCTCTCTGCTATTGGATAACACCTGCTGTGATCAGCAGAGCTCTAGTCCATCTTGTAGTCCGCTAAGGGACAAGCAAGTATTTTTTTTTTTTTTTTACATTGCATGGCCAGCATATTCTACAGATTCTGGTGAAACATGGCATCAAATGAATCGTTTTCATATCTCCAAAACCAGTCTATGTAAAATATTCAGTTAGAGAAAGTTTGCTCAGTGAAATCCTTTTGGTTTTCATCATTGTGACCCTGAGGAAACGACCATATTTCCAGGAGACATGTGGAAGTTAATGAAGCAAATTGAACTTTTCCTAATTTCTTTGCTTTTTCCTTTTTGGCTCTTTCTGCTTCCCAGGTCAGTAGGCATGACAACTGTGGTCCTGATTCCCTATCTTTCAATTTGCATGTTGTTTGTCATTTTGTTGTTAAAATGAGGGAACGTACTTCAAAAACACTGAGGATGTTGCTCATCCTCACCCCTTGCTTTGGTCCTCAGGACTGAGAGTTTCTTCTTTGCATGTACTTTTGCGTTTGTTTTGTGTGAAAGTGTTGTGGCTCTGGGAAACTCAAATGTGCTTCCCCAACGCACCCCTTTCAGGTGCATTCTCCAGATTTGGGCCACTTTTAGGGTTAAGGCAATTGACATCAACTGCCGAGTTGATGTGTAAATGAGCTCTATTTCACTGAAAGGGAAGCACTTACCTATTCAATACTTCCTCCTCTTGAGAGAATTGGCCTCCATGGATTTCAGGTCCTGATGATCTGGCAAATAGCTAGTACTGAACTGATATCTGGTATGGAAGCTGCCTTAAGCTTCTTGCATTCTGAAGTATAAACCTTCTGCGGTCCCTAGGTTTCTTAGAGATCCAAAAAGACCTTATATCTGTTGCCAATTTGACAGCAAGGACCATAAGTTGAAATGATGACACTTGAAGTCTTTCTACATGGCCTCTCTAGATTTGGGTAGCATGAAACTTCACCAAGGTAAGTGGCAAGCATTCCTTGACTCTCCGGGTCATTTCAAAGAGGATAGAGGATTGGAACATTGGATGCTGGGCACATCTAAGATTCCCTACCTTTGCCTACTTAGCAGAAGGTCTCAAAAGCATCCGTTTGCAATCAGAAATGCTGGTATGGCATCCAGCTGACAATTGCTTGCTTCTTGGTTTTCACTAAGTGAAGGTGTTAAGGACTTGAGGATTGTAATCGAAATATGTAATTAAAGCTAAGAAACTCATGAAAAGGAACACATTTCAGGATAGAGTAGGAAGGTGGGATAAATGTGTTGAGCCAAAAACCAACATTTGATGCATCATTGGGCTGAAACGAAACTCCACTTCGGGAAATGGATACTGTTATTAAAAATACGTTTTTTTCAAGGCTGGATTGGGTTCCCCTCTGCCAAGAGAACACGTTTACTTGGAATGCTGCTTTCAATACCATGGTATGTGAACTGTCCTGCCTTTAAGGGATCTCGATTTGCTTTTAAGATCTCTTCTCACTTTGGAGAAGAAAGAAGAATTCTCTTCAAAGGACTGATGAGCTTATTGGACCAGGTGTTTTGAAACATTTTGTTAACTTTGGATTAGTTGCGGGGCCCTTAAGGCAACTCAAGGAGGACTATTTCAGTCGTATATCTGGTATGGAAATTACAGAGAAAACATTGTGAAATGGGGGAGAAGCTTCTCCAATTACACAGGATGGATACATGGCACACCTGTCGATATTCTAGAAAGGGTACAAAGTTTCTGAAATGCAGGTATGCCTTGGGATAATCGGTCAGCCATGCTGACGGTTACATGAGAGCCACTTGATTAAGCTTCCTTCGCAACCCCTTGTCATGCGATCTTTAACCTTGCCTCTTTAAGTGTCTAACAGATAGTTAGGCTGAGGCTTTCCCAAAGTGCTTCAACTTCAAGAAGACTCTTACCAATGCAGTTTTGACAAACTGAGTAAACAGATGCATATGCTACTAACGTTTATGGATTTGCTTTGCAATAATGCTGATTTTGATCTGTGTTCTCCCGTTAAGGGAAACTCTTCCCCTCAACTTCCTAACAACTTACAACAATTTCTTCCCTTCTGCTTCTGCGTGTCTGGATTACCTGCCAGAACGTCTCCCCCAGAGTGCCACCCTCACGCTGCTTTTCAGGCTTATTCTCCTGGATTCCTTATACAAGTTTATATAAGACTTGGATCAAGACTTGCAACGTGGCATTGCTTCCAACTCAGAATGCACTGTAGGGCTTTGCTTTCCTCCAGCAGCACGTAGCTAGAGTGGTCGTCACCCCATTCCCTGAAAGACTTGGGAAAAGATGAACCAGGAATGGAGGTTGAAAGCAAGTCCCCTAAAACAGAGATCCGCGGCGGAGTTTATGATTAACCACTCTATCCAAATCATACCCACATATTCTCCTCAGGGTTGCAGAGGACCAAAGAAAAGGGGGAATTGTACCATATCCAGCTGAATGCAGCCCTTCCCAGGCAGCCCTTGCTGTGCACTGTGACCCACTGCCCCGTTACCAGGCAATGGTTACCAGGAGACCACTAATGCCACTGTGACCACCCTGCTCAGCCATTGGTGGGCAGTGTAGTGGGCCCCTGCCCCAAGCAAGCCACTGTCTGTCAGCCATCTTTAGTGGGGGCCCTTTTTCTAGGCAGCAGTCAGTGGAGTGCTGCCCCTTCAGACCTGGAGCATGAGGTAAGAGGCAAGTGCCAGCCTTCTCCCCAGCATTCTTCTGCTCACACGGCCTTGGGCCAGCTGGTGTGATGGGGGGCCCAGAGAACAGGCTGGGGGTGTGTCCTGCAGGGCTCCAGAGCCAAGGCCATGAATGACCATTGGCCCAGACCAGGCCTTGAGGCAGTGTTGAACCTCTACCACACACCGCCCCTGTGACCCTAAGGGTATGGCTCACAGTCTGGGGTACCTGACAGCCACTGTTTGGGTGGCCTGAGAAGCATTAAGACCTGTTGGGTCATGTGCACCCGGCTCCCTCAGTGATGAGAGCTAGCAAGGGTCTGGGACCGGGCCCTGAGGGAGCCACCAAGGCAGAGCTGCCTCCTCTGTGAGGCGTGGGCACTGGTGGGAGGCCTCAGACCAGCTCCTGGACAAACCCTCCATGGCAGGAGGACCACCACCCCTCCCAGGGACCCCTTTCTCTTAGGTGGGTATGGACCTCAGAGGGTGAGTCTTGTGCCTTAGGACCTTGCCCTTTCTTGTCACCCAGAGAGTGACATTTGTTTGCTGGAGATTGATAGGAACATTGAGACCTGACTATGACCTGTCCTCAAGAACAATGGATCGGACAGGGAGAAGTTTTCAACGAAAAGCCACACCCCTCCATCACCTTACCTCTAAGAGGGCTTTGCTAAAAGCTTTCAAGGTTGGGCATTACCCAGCATAAGCCACCCATTTCCTTGAATGTCTCAACAACAAATATTTCTCGGCTCCAAAGTCCAATGTTTTGCTGTTGTTTGGCCTCACTGTGCGTCGCGCACACATCCTGGCCTTTGGTTACCAATTATAGCGAGCCAGCCAGGAGGTCTGTGCCCATGGTGTATTGATCTCGATCAGGGGCGTCGCCATTTATAGTTCCCAGCACATGCCAGAGTACATTTGGCTCCAGGATACTGGCAGGGATTCTCCCTGATATGCAGTGGCTGCCCTACAGCACGAGGCTGCTTGTCTTGGAGACATGTCCAGAGCAACGGTATACAGTTCATGTCATTTGGGGGTAAGTCGCTCCAGCTTGCACAGGCTGGGAAATAGGTCTACTCCAACTGGGCTGCTCCCCTTAGCGGATGTGAGCCCCTCTGAGTCCATTCCCTCTTGAGAACTGGGGGCCTCCATGTGGGAGTGGAAGTGGAAGTTGACAAAATGCCTTCTCTGGCTTTCTGTCTTTGTGATTGGAGTGTTTATTTGTTCTTCATGTGTTTGTGTGTGTCAATGTGGTGTTAATCACGGCAGTCTGTGCTTTGGTTTGTGGGATCCTGTTTGTGATTCGTACATTGTATGTGTGTGAAACAGCACTTGCATTGAGTACTTGAGACGTCTTTGGTCAGTAACGGAGCTTGCATATGATCACACTAGGTATCGTTCCCTCCTGCGTTGTGTTTCAGCTGTGGTGGAACATTGGTTGACATATTCCCTTTCCAATGGGTAGGAATCTGCCCTCTGGTGCCTGGGAACTGCGATCCTGAGAGACCTTTTGGCATTGCATTTGTCTCTCTGCTATTGGATAACACCTGCTGTGATCAGCAGAGCTCTAGTCCATCTTGTAGTCCGCTAAGGGACAAGCAAGTATTTTTTTTTTTTTTTTTACATTGCATGGCCAGCATATTCTACAGATTCTGGTGAAACATGGCATCAAATGAATCGTTTTCATATCTCCAAAACCAGTCTATGTAAAATATTCAGTTAGAGAAAGTTTGCTCAGTGAAATCCTTTTGGTTTTCATCATTGTGACCCTGAGGAAACGACCATATTTCCAGGAGACATGTGGAAGTTAATGAAGCAAATTGAACTTTTCCTAATTTCTTTGCTTTTTCCTTTTTGGCTCTTTCTGCTTCCCAGGTCAGTAGGCATGACAACTGTGGTCCTGATTCCCTATCTTTCAATTTGCATGTTGTTTGTCATTTTGTTGTTAAAATGAGGGAACGTACTTCAAAAACACTGAGGATGTTGCTCATCCTCACCCCTTGCTTTGGTCCTCAGGACTGAGAGTTTCTTTTTTGCATGTACTTTTGCGTTTGTTTTGTGTGAAAGTGTTGTGGCTCTGGGAAACTCAAATGTGCTTCCCCAACGCACCCCTTTCAGGTGCATTCTCCAGATTTGGGCCACTTTTAGGGTTAAGGCAATTGACATCAACTGCTGAGTTGATGTGTAAATGAGCTCTATTTCACTGAAAGGGAAGCACTTACCTATTCAATACTTCCTCCTCTTGAGAGAATTGGCCTCCATGGATTTCAGGTCCTGATGATCTGGCAAATAGCTAGTACTGAACTGATATCTGGTATGGAAGCTGCCTTAAGCTTCTTGCATTCTGAAGTATAAACCTTCTGCGGTCCCTAGGTTTCTTAGAGATCCAAAAAGACCTTATATCTGTTGCCAATTTGACAGCAAGGACCATAAGTTGAAATGATGACACTTGAAGTCTTTCTACATGGCCTCTCTAGATTTGGGTAGCATGAAACTTCACCAAGGTAAGTGGCAAGCATTCCTTGACTCTCCGGGTCATTTCAAAGAGGATAGAGGATTGGAACATTGGATGCTGGGCACATCTAAGATTCCCTACCTTTGCCTACTTAGCAGAAGGTCTCAAAAGCATCCGTTTGCAATCAGAAATGCTGGTATGGCATCCAGCTGACAATTGCTTGCTTCTTGGTTTTCACTAAGTGAAGGTGTTAAGGACTTGAGGATTGTAATCGAAATATGTAATTAAAGCTAAGAAACTCATGAAAAGGAACACATTTCAGGATAGAGTAGGAAGGTGGGATAAATGTGTTGAGCCAAAAACCAACATTTGATGCATCATTGGGCTGAAACGAAACTCCACTTCGGGAAATGGATACTGTTATTAAAAATACGTTTTTTTCAAGGCTGGATTGGGTTCCCCTCTGCCAAGAGAACACGTTTACTTGGAATGCTGCTTTCAATACCATGGTATGTGAACTGTCCTGCCTTTAAGGGATCTCGATTTGCTTTTAAGATCTCTTCTCACTTTGGAGAAGAAAGAAGAATTCTCTTCAAAGGACTGATGAGCTTATTGGACCAGGTGTTTTGAAACATTTTGTTAACTTTGGATTAGTTGCGGGGCCCTTAAGGCAACTCAAGGAGGACTATTTCAGTCGTATATCTGGTATGGAAATTACAGAGAAAACATTGTGAAATGGGGGAGAAGCTTCTCCAATTACACAGGATGGATACATGGCACACCTGTCGATATTCTAGAAAGGGTACAAAGTTTCTGAAATGCAGGTATGCCTTGGGATAATTGGTCAGCCATGCTGACGGTTACATGAGAGCCACTTGATTAAGCTTCCTTCGCAACCCCTTGTCATGCGATCTTTAACCTTGCCTCTTTAAGTGTCTAACAGATAGTTAGGCTGAGGCTTTCCCAAAGTGCTTCAACTTCAAGAAGACTCTTACCAATGCAGTTTTGACAAACTGAGTAAACAGATGCATATGCTACTAACGTTTATGGATTTGCTTCGCAATAATGCTGATTTTGATCTGTGTTCTCCCGTTAAGGGAAGCTCTTCCCCTCAACTTCCTAACAACTTACAACAATTTCTTCCCTTCTGCTTCTGCGTGTCTGGATTACCTGCCAGAACGTCTCCCCCAGAGTGCCACCCTCACGCTGCTTTTCAGGCTTATTCTCCTGGATTCCTTATACAAGTTTATATAAGACTTGGATCAAGACTTGCAACGTGGCATTGCTTCCAACTCAGAATGCACTGTAGGGCTTTGCTTTCCTCCAGCAGCACGTAGCTAGAGTGGTCGTCACCCCATTCCCTGAAAGACTTGGGAAAAGATGAACCAGGAATGGAGGTTGAAAGCAAGTCCCCTAAAACAGAGATCCGCTGCTGAGTTTATGATTAACCACTCTATCCAAATCATACCCACATATTCTCCTCAGGGTTGCAGAGGACCAAAGAAAAGGGGGAATTGTACCATAGCCAGCTGAATGCAGCCCTTCCCAGGCAGCCCTTGCTGTGCACTGTGACCCACTGCCCCGTTACCAGGCAATGGTTACCAGGAGACCACTAATGCCACTGTGACCACCCTGCTCAGCCATTGGTGGGCAGTGTAGTGGGCCCCTGCCCCAAGCAAGCCACTGTCTGTCAGCCATCTTTAGTGGGGGCCCTTTTTCTAGGCAGCAGTCAGTGGAGTGCTGCCCCTTCAGACCTGGAGCATGAGGTAAGAGGCAAGTGCCAGCCTTCTCCCCAGCATTCTTCTGCTCACACGGCCTTGGGCCAGCTGGTGTGATGGGGGGCCCAGAGAACAGGCTGGGGGTGTGTCCTGCAGGGCTCCAGAGCCAAGGCCATGAATGACCATTGGCCCAGACCAGGCCTTGAGGCAGTGTTGAACCTCTACCACACACCGCCCCTGTGACCCTAAGGGTATGGCTCACAGTCTGGGGTACCTGACAGCCACTGTTTGGGTGGCCTGAGAAGCATTAAGACCTGTTGGGTCATGTGCACCCGGCTCCCTCAGTGATGAGAGCTAGCAAGGGTCTGGGACCGGGCCCTGAGGGAGCCACCAAGGCAGAGCTGCCTCCTCTGTGAGGCGTGGGCACTGGTGGGAGGCCTCAGACCAGCTCCTGGACAAACCCTCCATGGCAGGAGGACCACCACCCCTCCCAGGGACCCCTTTCTCTTAGGTGGGTCTGGACCTCAGAGGGTGAGTCTTGTGCCTTAGGACCTTGCCCTTTCTTGTCACCCAGAGAGTGACATTTGTTTGCTGGAGATTGATAGGAACATTGAGACCTGACTATGACCTGTCCTCAAGAACAATGGATCGGACAGGGAGAAGTTTTCAACGAAAAGCCACACCCCTCCATCACCTTACCTCTAAGAGGGCTTTGCTAAAAGCTTTCAAGGTTGGGCATTACCCAGCATAAGCCACCCATTTCCTTGAATGTCTCAACAACAAATATTTCTCGGCTCCAAAGTCCAATGTTTTGCTGTTGTTTGGCCTCACTGTGCGTCGGGCACACATCCTGGCCTTTGGTTACCAATTATAGCGAGCCAGCCAGGAGGTCTGTGCCCATGGTGTATTGATCTCGATCAGGGGCGTCGCCATTTATAGTTCCCAGCACATGCCAGAGTACATTTGGCTCCAGGATACTGGCAGGGATTCTCCCTGATATGCAGTGGCTGCCCTACAGCACGAGGCTGCTTGTCTTGGAGACATGTCCAGAGCAACGGTATACAGTTCATGTCATTTGGGGGTAAGTCGCTCCAGCTTGCACAGGCTGGGAAATAGGTCTACTCCAACTGGGCTGCTCCCCTTAGCGGATGTGAGCCCCTCTGAGTCCATTCCCTCTTGAGAACTGGGGGCCTCCATGTGGGAGTGGAAGTGGAAGTTGACAAAATGCCTTCTCTGGCTTTCTGTCTTTGTGATTGGAGTGTTTATTTGTTCTTCATGTGTTTGTGTGTGTCAATGTGGTGTTAATCACGGCAGTCTGTGCTTTGGTTTGTGGGATCCTGTTTGTGATTCGTACATTGTATGTGTGTGAAACAGCACTTGCATTGAGTACTTGAGACGTCTTTGGTCAGTAACGGAGCTTGCATATGATCACACTAGGTATCGTTCCCTCCTGCGTTGTGTTTCAGCTGTGGTGGAACATTGGTTGACATATTCCCTTTCCAATGGGTAGGAATCTGCCCTCTGGTGCCTGGGAACTGCGATCCTGAGAGACCTTTTGGCATTGCATTTGTCTCTCTGCTATTGGATAACACCTGCTGTGATCAGCAGAGCTCTAGTCCATCTTGTAGTCCGCTAAGGGACAAGCAAGTATTTTTTTTTTTTTTTTTTTACATTGCATGGCCAGCATATTCTACAGATTCTGGTGAAACATGGCATCAAATGAATCGTTTTCATATCTCCAAAACCAGTCTATGTAAAATATTCAGTTAGAGAAAGTTTGCTCAGTGAAATCCTTTTGGTTTTCATCATTGTGACCCTGAGGAAACGACCATATTTCCAGGAGACATGTGGAAGTTAATGAAGCAAATTGAACTTTTCCTAATTTCTTTGCTTTTTCCTTTTTGGCTCTTTCTGCTTCCCAGGTCAGTAGGCATGACAACTGTGGTCCTGATTCCCTATCTTTCAATTTGCATGTTGTTTGTCATTTTGTTGTTAAAATGAGGGAACGTACTTCAAAAACACTGAGGATGTTGCTCATCCTCACCCCTTGCTTTGGTCCTCAGGACTGAGAGTTTCTTTTTTGCATGTACTTTTGCGTTTGTTTTGTGTGAAAGTGTTGTGGCTCTGGGAAACTCAAATGTGCTTCCCCAACGCACCCCTTTCAGGTGCATTCTCCAGATTTGGGCCACTTTTAGGGTTAAGGCAATTGACATCAACTGCTGAGTTGATGTGTAAATGAGCTCTTTTTCACTGAAAGGGAAGCACTTACCTATTCAATACTTCCTCCTCTTGAGAGAATTGGCCTCCATGGATTTCAGGTCCTGATGATCTGGCAAATAGCTAGTACTGAACTGATATCTGGTATGGAAGCTGCCTTAAGCTTCTTGCATTCTGAAGTATAAACCTTCTGCGGTCCCTAGGTTTCTTAGAGATCCAAAAAGACCTTATATCTGTTGCCAATTTGACAGCAAGGACCATAAGTTGAAATGATGACACTTGAAGTCTTTCTACATGGCCTCTCTAGATTTGGGTAGCATGAAACTTCACCAAGGTAAGTGGCAAGCATTCCTTGACTCTCCGGGTCATTTCAAAGAGGATAGAGGATTGGAACATTGGATGCTGGGCACATCTAAGATTCCCTACCTTTGCCTACTTAGCAGAAGGTCTCAAAAGCATCCGTTTGCAATCAGAAATGCTGGTATGGCATCCAGCTGACAATTGCTTGCTTCTTGGTTTTCACTAAGTGAAGGTGTTAAGGACTTGAGGATTGTAATCGAAATATGTAATTAAAGCTAAGAAACTCATGAAAAGGAACACATTTCAGGATAGAGTAGGAAGGTGGGATAAATGTGTTGAGCCAAAAACCAACATTTGATGCATCATTGGGCTGAAACGAAACTCCACTTCGGGAAATGGATACTGTTATTAAAAATACGTTTTTTTCAAGGCTGGATTGGGTTCCCCTCTGCCAAGAGAACACGTTTACTTGGAATGCTGCTTTCAATACCATGGTATGTGAACTGTCCTGCCTTTAAGGGATCTCGATTTGCTTTTAAGATCTCTTCTCACTTTGGAGAAGAAAGAAGAATTCTCTTCAAAGGACTGATGAGCTTATTGGACCAGGTGTTTTGAAACATTTTGTTAACTTTGGATTAGTTGCGGGGCCCTTAAGGCAACTCAAGGAGGACTATTTCAGTCGTATATCTGGTATGGAAATTACAGAGAAAACATTGTGAAATGGGGGAGAAGCTTCTCCAATTACACAGGATGGATACATGGCACACCTGTCGATATTCTAGAAAGGGTACAAAGTTTCTGAAATGCAGGTATGCCTTGGGATAATTGGTCAGCCATGCTGACGGTTACATGAGAGCCACTTGATTAAGCTTCCTTCGCAACCCCTTGTCATGCGATCTTTAACCTTGCCTCTTTAAGTGTCTAACAGATAGTTAGGCTGAGGCTTTCCCAAAATGCTTCAACTTCAAGAAGACTCTTACCAATGCAGTTTTGACAAACTGAGTAAACAGATGCATATGCTACTAACGTTTATGGATTTGCTTCGCAATAATGCTGATTTTGATCTGTGTTCTCCCGTTAAGGGAAGCTCTTCCCCTCAACTTCCTAACAACTTACAACAATTTCTTCCCTTCTGCTTCTGCGTGTCTGGATTACCTGCCAGAACGTCTCCCCCAGAGTGCCACCCTCACGCTGCTTTTCAGGCTTATTCTCCTGGATTCCTTATACAAGTTTATATAAGACTTGCATCAAGACTTGCAACGTGGCATTGCTTCCAACTCAGAATGCACTGTAGGGCTTTGCTTTCCTCCAGCAGCACGTAGCTAGAGTGGTCGTCACCCCATTCCCTGAAAGACTTGGGAAAAGATGAACCAGGAATCTAGGTTGAAAGCAAGTCCCCTAAAACAGAGATCCGCTGCTGAGTTTATGATTAACCACTCTATCCAAATCATACCCACATATTTTCCTCAGAGTTGCAGAGGACCAAAGAAAAGGGGGAATTGTACCATAGCCAGCTGAATGCAGCCTTTCCCAGGCAGCCCTTGCTGTGCACTGTGACCCACTGCCCCGTTACCAGGCAATGGTTACCAAGAGACCACTAATGCCACTGTGACCACCCTGCTCAGCCATTGGTGGGCAGTGTAGTGGGCCCCTGCCCCAAGCAAGCCACTGTCTGTCAGCCATCTTTAGTGGGGGCCCTTTGTTAGGCAGCAGTCAGTGGAGTGCTGCCCCTTCAGACCTGGAGCATGAGGTAAGAGGCAAGTGCCAGCCTTCTCCCCAGCATTCTTCTGCTCACACGGCCTTGGGCCAGCTGGTGTGATGGGGGGCCCAGAGAACAGGCTGGGGGTGTGTCCTGCAGGGCTCCAGAGCCAAGGCCATGAATGACCATTGGCCCAGACCAGGCCTTGAGGCAGTGTTGAACCTCTACCACACACCGCCACTGTGACCCTAAGGGTATGGCTCACAGTCTGGGGTACCTGACCACCACTGTTTGGGTGGCCTGAGGAGCATTAAGACCGGTTGGGTCATGTGCACCCGGCTCCCTCAGTGATGAGAGCTAGCAAGGGTCTGGGACCTGGCCCTGAGGGAGCCACCAAGGCAGAGCTGCCTCCTCTGTGAGGCGTGGGCACTGGTGGGAGGACTCAGACCAGCTCGTGGACAAACCCTCCATGGCAGGAGGACCACCACCCCTCCCAGGGACCCCTTTCTCTTAGGTGGGTCTGGACCTCAGAGGGTGAGTCTTGTGCCTTGGGACCTTGCCCTTTCTTGTCACCCAGAGAGTGACATTTGTTTGCTGGAGATTGATAGGAACATTGAGACCTGACTATGACCTGTCCTCAAGAACAAAGGATCGGACAGGGAGAAGTTTTCAACGAAAAGCCACACCCCTCCATCACCTTACCTCTAAGAGGGCTTTGCTAAAAGCTTTCAAGGTTGGGCATTACCCAGCATAAGCCACCCATTTCCTTGAATGTCTCAACAACAAATATTTCTCGGCTCCAAAGTCCAATGTTTTGCTGTTGTTTGGCCTCACTATGCGTCGCGCACACATCCTGGCCTTTGGTTATCAATTATAGCGAGCCAGCCAGGAGGTCTGTGCCCATGGTGTGTTGATCTCGATCAGGGGCGTCGCCATTTATACTTCCCAGCACATGCCAGAGTACATTTGGCTCCAGGATACTGGCAGGGATTCTCCCTGATATGCAGTGGCTGCCGTACAGCACGAGGCTGCTTGTCTTGGAGACATGTCCAGAGCAACGGTATACAGTTCATGTCATTTGGGGGTAAGTCGCTCCAGCTTGCACAGGCTGGGAAATAGGTCTACTCCAACTGGGCTGCTCCCCTTAGCGGATGTGAGCCCCTCTGAGTCCATTCCCTCTTGAGAACTGGGGGCCTCCATGTGGGAGTGGAAGTGGAAGTTGACAAAATGCCTTCTCTGGCTTTCTGTCTTTGTGATTGGAGTGTTTATTTGTTCTTCATGTGTTTGTGTGTGTCAATGTGGTGTTAATCACGGCAGTCTGTGCTTTGGTTTGTGGGATCCAGTTTGTGATTCGTACATTGTAGGTGTGTGAAACAGCACTTGCATTGAGTACTTGAGACGTCTTTGGTCAGTAACGGAGCTTGCATATGATCACACTAGGTATCGTTCCCTCCTGCGTTGTGTTTCAGCTGTGGTGGAACATTGGTTGACATATTCCCTTTCCAATGGGTAGGAATCTGCCCTTTGGTGCCTGGGAACTGCGATCCTGAGAGACCTTTTGGCATTGCATTTGTCTCTCTGCTATTGGATAACACCTGCTGTGATCAGCAGAGCTCTAGTCCATCTTGTAGTCCGCTAAGGGACAAGCAAGTATTTTTTTTTTTTACATTGCATGGCCAGCATATTCTACAGATTCTTGTGAAACATGGCATCAAATGAATCATTTTGATATCTCCAAAACCAGTCTATGTAAAATATTCAGTTAGAGAAAGTTTGCTCAGTGAAATCCTTTTGGTTTTCATCATTGTGACCCTGAGAAAACGAGCATATTTCCAGGAGACATGTGGAAGTTAATGAAGCAAATTGAACTTTTCCTAATTTCTTTGCTTTTTCCTTTTTGGCTCTTTCTGCTTCCCAGGTCAGTAGGCATGACAACTGTGGTCCTGATTCCCTATCTTTCAATTTGCATGTTGTTTGTCGTTTTGTTGTTAAAATGAGGGGACGTACTTCAAAAACACTGAGGATGTTGTTCATCCTCACCCTTTGCTTTGGTCCTCAGGACTGAGAGTTTCTTTTTGGCATGTACTTTTGCGTTTGTTTTGTGTGAAAGTGTTGTTGCTCTGGGAAACTCAAATGTGTTTCCCCAACGCACCCCTTTCAGGTGCATTCTCCAGATTTGGGCCACTTTTAGGGATAAGGCAATTGACATCAACTGCCGAGTTGATGTGTAAATGAGCTCTATTTCACTGAAAGGGAAGCACTTACCAATTCAATACTTCCTCCTCTGGAGAGAATTGGCCTCCATGGATTTCAGGTCCTGATGATCTGGCAAATAGCTAGTACTGAACTGATATCTGGTATGGAAGCTGCCTTAAGCTTCTTGCATTCTGAAGTATAAACCTTCTGCGGTCCCTAGGTTTCTTAGAGATCCAAAAAGACCTTATATCTGTTGCCAATTTGACAGCAAGGACCATAAGTTGAAATGATGACACTTGAAGTCTTTCTAAATGGCCTCTCTAGATTTGGGTAGCATGAAACTTCACCAAGGTAAGTGGCAAGCATTCCTTGACTCTCCGGGTCATTTCAAAGAGGATAGAGGATTGGGACATTGGATGCTGGGCACATCTAAGATTCGCTACCTTTGCCTACTTAGCAGAAGGTCTCAAAAGCATCCGTTTGCAATCAGAAATGCTGGTATGGCATCCAGCTGACAATTGCTTGCTTCTTGGTTTTCACTAAGTGAAGGTGTTAAGGACTTGAGGATTGTAATCGAAATATGTAATTAAAGCTAAGAAACTCATGAAAAGGATCACATTTCAGGATAGAGTAGGAAGGTGGGATAAATGTGTTGAGCCAAAAACCAACATTTGATGCATCATTGGGCTGAAACGAAACCCACTTTGGGAAATGGATACTGTTATTAAAAATACGTTTTTTTCAAGGCTGGATTGGGTTCCCCTCTGCCAAGAGAACACGTTTACTTGGAATGCTGCTTTCAATAACATGGTATGTGAACTGTCCTGCCTTTAAGGGATCTCGATTTGCTTTTAAGATCTCTTCTCACTTTGGAGAAGAAAGAAGAATTCTCTTCAAAGGACTGATGAGCTTATTGGACCAGGTGTTTTGAAATAGTTTGTTAACTTTGGATTAGTTGCGGGGCCCTTAAGGCAACTCAAGGAGGACTATTTCAGTCGTATATCTGGTATGGAAATTACAGAGAAAACATTGTGAAATGGGGGAGAAGCTTCTCCAATTACACAGGATGGATACATGGCACACCTGTCGATATTCTAGAAAGGGTACAAAGTTTCTGAAATGCAGGTATGCCTTGGGATAATCGGTCAGCCATGCTGACGGTTACATGAGAGCCACTTGATTAAGCTTCCTTCTCAACCCCTTGTCATGCGATCTTTAACCTTGCCTCTTTAAGTGTCTAACAGATAGTTAGGCTGAGGCTTTCCCAAAGTGCTTCAACTTCAAGAAGACTCTTACCAATGCAGTTTTGACAAACTGAGTAAACAGATGCATATGCTACTAACATTTGTGGATTTTCTTCGCAATAATGCTGATTTTGATCTGTGTTCTCCCGTTAAGGGAAGCTCTTCCCCTCAACTTCCTAACAACTTACAACAATTTCTTCCCTTCTGCTTCTGCGTGTCTGGATTACCTGCCAGAACGTCTCCCCCAGAGTGCCACCCTCATGCTGCTTTTCAGGCTTATTCTCCTGGATTCCTTATACAAGTTTATATAAGACTTGGATCAAGACTTGCAACGTGGCATTGCTTCCAACTCAGAATGCACTGTAGGGCTTTGCTTTCCTCCAGCAGCACGTAGCTAGAGTGGTCGTCACCCCATTCCCTGAAAGACTTGGGAAAAGATGAACCAGGAATGGAGGTTGAAAGCAAGTCCCCTAAAACAGAGATCCGCTGCTGAGTTTATGATTAACCACTCTATCCAAATCATACCCACATATTCTCCTCAGGGTTGCAGAGGACCAAAGAAAAGGGGGAATTGTACCATAGCCAGCTGAATGCAGCCCTTCCCAGGCAGCCCTTGCTGTGCACTGTGACCCACTGCCCCGTTACCAGGCAATGGTTACCAGGAGACCACTAATGCCACTGTGACCACCCTGCTCAGCCATTGGTGGGCAGTGTAGTGGGCCCCTGCCCCAAGCAAGCCACTGTCTGTCAGCCATCTTTAGTGGGGGCCCTTTGTTAGGCAGCAGTCAGTGGAGTGCTGCCCCTTCAGACCTGGAGCATGAGGTAAGAGGCAAGTGCCAGCCTTCTCCCCAGCATTCTTCTGCTCACACGGCCTTGGGCCAGCTGGTGTGATGGGGGGCCCAGAGAACAGGCTGGGGGTGTGTCCTGCAGGGCTCCAGAGCCAAGGCCATGAATGAACATTGGCCCAGACAAGGCCTTGAGGCAGTGTTGAACCTCTACCACACACCGCCTCTGTGACGCTAAGGGTATGGCTCACAGTCTGGGGTACCTGACCGCCACTGTTTGGGTGGCCTGAGGAGCATTAAGACCTCTTGGGTCGTGTCCACCCGGCTCCCTCAGTGATGAGAGCTAGCAAGGGTCTGGGACCGGGAACTGAGGGAGCCACCAAGGCAGAGCTGCCTCCTCTGTGAGGCGTGGGCCCTGGTGGGAGGACCCAGAGCAGCTCCTGGGCAAACCCTCCATGGCAGGAGGACCACCACCCCTCTCAGGGACCCCTTTCTCTTAGGTGGGTCTGGACCTCAGAGGGTGAGTCTTGTGCCTTGGGACCTTGCCCTTTCTTATCACCCAGAGAGTGACATTTGTTTGCTGGAGATTGATAGGAACATTGAGACCTGACTATGACCTGTCCTCAAGAACAATGGATCGGACAGGGAGAAGTTTTCAACGAAAAGCCACACCCCTCCATCACCTTACCTCTAAGAGGGCATTGCTAAAAGCTTTCAAGGTTGGGGATTACCCAGCATAAGCCACCCATTTCATTGAATGTCTCAACAACAAATATTTCTCGGCTCCAAAGTCCAATGTTTTGCTGTTGTTTGGCCTCACTGTGCGTCGCGCACACATCCTGGCCTTTGGTTACCAATTATAGCGAGCCAGCCAGGAGGTGTGTGCCCATGGTGTGTTGATCTTGATCAGGGGCGTTGCATTTATAGTTCCCAGCACATGCCAGAGTACATTTGGCTCCAGGATACTGGCAGGGATTCTCCCTGATATGCAGTGGCTGCCCTACAGCACGAGGCTGCTTGTCTTGGAGACATGTCCAGAGCAACGGTATACAGTTCATGTCATTTGGGGGTAAGTCGCTCCAGCTTGCACAGGCTGGGAAATAGGTCTACTCCAACTGGGCTGCTCCCCTTAGCGGATGTGAGCCCCTCTGAGTCCATTCCCTCTTGAGAACTGGGGGCCTCCATGTGGGAGTGGAAGTGGAAGTTGACAAAATGCCTTCTCTGGCTTTCTGTCTTTGTGATTGGAGTGTTTATTTGTTCTTCATGTGTTTGTGTGTGTCAATGTGGTGTTAATCACGGCAGTCTGTGCTGTGGTTTGTGGGATCCTGTTTGTGATTCGTACATTGTAGGTGTGTGAAACAGCACTTGCATTGAGTACTTGAGACGTCTTTGGTCAGTAACGGAGCTTGCATATGATCACACTAGGTATCGTTCCCTCCTGCGTTGTGTTTCAGCTGTGGTGGAACATTGGTTGACATATTCCCTTTCCAATGGGTAGGAATCTGCCCTTTGGTGCCTGGGAACTGCGATCCTGAGAGACCTTTTGGCATTGCATTTGTCTCTCTGCTATTGGATAACACCTGCTGTGATCAGCAGAGCTCTAGTCCATCTTGTAGTCCGCTAAGGGACAAGCAAGTATTTTTTTTTTTTTTTTACATTGCATGGCCAGCATATTCCACAGATTCTGGTGAAACATGGCATCAAATGAATCATTTTCATATCTGCAAAACCAGTCTATATAAAATATTCAGTTAGAGAAAGTTTGCTCAGTGAAATCCTTTTGGTTTTCATCATTGTGACCCTGAGAAAACGAGCATATTTCCAGGAGACATGTGGAAGTTAATGAAGCAAATTGAACTTTTCCTAATTTCTTTGCTTTTTCCTTTTTGGCTCTTTCTGCTTCCCAGGTCAGTAGGCATGACAACTGTGGTCCTGATTCCCTATCTTTCAATTTGCATGTTGTTTGTCGTTTTGTTGTTAAAATGAGGGAACGTAGTTCGAAAACACTGAGGATGTTGTTCATCCTCACCCTTTGCTTTGGTCCTCAGGACTGAGAGTTTCTTTTTTGCATGTACTTTTGCGTTTGTTTTGTGTGAAAGTGTTGTGGCTCTGGGAAACTCAAATGTGCTTCCCCAACACACCCCCTTCAGGTGCATTCTCCAGATTTGGGCCACTTTTAGGGATAAGGCAATTGACATCAACTGCCGAGTTGATGTGTAAATGAGCTCTATTTCACTGAAAGGGAAGCACTTACCTATTCAATACTTCCTCCTCTTGAGAGAATTGGCTTCCATGGATTTTCGGTCCTGATGATCTGGCAAATAGCTAGTACTGAACTGATATCTGGTATGGAAGCTGCCTTAAGCTTCTTGCATTCTGAAGTATAAACCTTCTGCGGTCCCTAGGTTTCTTAGAGATCCAAAAAGACCTTATATCTGTTGCCAATTTGACAGCAAGGACCATAAGTTGAAATGATGACACTTGAAGTCTTTCTAAATGGCCTCTCTAGATTTGGGTAGCATGAAACTTCACCAAGGTAAGTGGCAAGCATTCCTTGACTCTCCGGGTCATTTCAAAGAGGATAGAGGATTGGGACATTGGATGCTGGGCACATCTAAGATTCGCTACCTTTGCCTACTTAGCAGAAGGTCTCAAAAGCATCCGTTTGCAATCAGAAATGCTGGTATGGCATCCAGCTGACAATTGCTTGCTTCTTGGTTTTCACTAAGTGAAGGTGTTAAGGACTTGAGGATTGTAATCGAAATATGTAATTAAAGCTAAGAAACTCATGAAAAGGATCACATTTCAGGATAGAGTAGGAAGGTGGGATAAATGTGTTGAGCCAAAAACCAACATTTGATGCATCATTGGGCTGAAACGAAACCCACTTTGGGAAATGGATACTGTTATTAAAAATACGTTTTTTTCAAGGCTGGATTGGGTTCCCCTCTGCCAAGAGAACACGTTTACTTGGAATGCTGCTTTCAATAACATGGTATGTGAACTGTCCTGCCTTTAAGGGATCTCGATTTGCTTTTAAGATCTCTTCTCACTTTGGAGAAGAAAGAAGAATTCTCTTCAAAGGACTGATGAGCTTATTGGACCAGGTGTTTTGAAATAGTTTGTTAACTTTGGATTAGTTGCGGGGCCCTTAAGGCAACTCAAGGAGGACTATTTCAGTCGTATATCTGGTATGGAAATTACAGAGAAAACATTGTGAAATGGGGGAGAAGCTTCTCCAATTACACAGGATGGATACATGGCACACCTGTCGATATTCTAGAAAGGGTACAAAGTTTCTGAAATGCAGGTATGCCTTGGGATAATCGGTCAGCCATGCTGACGGTTACATGAGAGCCACTTGATTAAGCTTCCTTCTCAACCCCTTGTCATGCGATCTTTAACCTTGCCTCTTTAAGTGTCTAACAGATAGTTAGGCTGAGGCTTTCCCAAAGTGCTTCAACTTCAAGAAGACTCTTACCAATGCAGTTTTGACAAACTGAGTAAACAGATGCATATGCTACTAACATTTGTGGATTTTCTTCGCAATAATGCTGATTTTGATCTGTGTTCTCCCGTTAAGGGAAGCTCTTCCCCTCAACTTCCTAACAACTTACAACAATTTCTTCCCTTCTGCTTCTGCGTGTCTGGATTACCTGCCAGAACGTCTCCCCCAGAGTGCCACCCTCATGCTGCTTTTCAGGCTTATTCTCCTGGATTCCTTATACAAGTTTATATAAGACTTGGATCAAGACTTGCAACGTGGCATTGCTTCCAACTCAGAATGCACTGTAGGGCTTTGCTTTCCTCCAGCAGCACGTAGCTAGAGTGGTCGTCACCCCATTCCCTGAAAGACTTGGGAAAAGATGAACCAGGAATGGAGGTTGAAAGCAAGTCCCCTAAAACAGAGATCCGCTGCTGAGTTTATGATTAACCACTCTATCCAAATCATACCCACATATTCTCCTCAGGGTTGCAGAGGACCAAAGAAAAGGGGGAATTGTACCATAGCCAGCTGAATGCAGCCCTTCCCAGGCAGCCCTTGCTGTGCACTGTGACCCACTGCCCCGTTACCAGGCAATGGTTACCAGGAGACCACTAATGCCACTGTGACCACCCTGCTCAGCCATTGGTGGGCAGTGTAGTGGGCCCCTGCCCCAAGCAAGCCACTGTCTGTCAGCCATCTTTAGTGGGGGCCCTTTGTTAGGCAGCAGTCAGTGGAGTGCTGCCCCTTCAGACCTGGAGCATGAGGTAAGAGGCAAGTGCCAGCCTTCTCCCCAGCATTCTTCTGCTCACACGGCCTTGGGCCAGCTGGTGTGATGGGGGGCCCAGAGAACAGGCTGGGGGTGTGTCCTGCAGGGCTCCAGAGCCAAGGCCATGAATGAACATTGGCCCAGACAAGGCCTTGAGGCAGTGTTGAACCTCTACCACACACCGCCTCTGTGACGCTAAGGGTATGGCTCACAGTCTGGGGTACCTGACCGCCACTGTTTGGGTGGCCTGAGGAGCATTAAGACCTCTTGGGTCGTGTCCACCCAGCTCCCTCAGTGATGAGAGCTAGCAAGGGTCTGGGACCGGGAACTGAGGGAGCCACCAAGGCAGAGCTGCCTCCTCTGTGAGGCGTGGGCCCTGGTGGGAGGACCCAGAGCAGCTCCTGGGCAAACCCTCCATGGCAGGAGGACCACCACCCCTCTCAGGGACCCCTTTCTCTTAGGTGGGTCTGGACCTCAGAGGGTGAGTCTTGTGCCTTGGGACCTTGCCCTTTCTTATCACCCAGAGAGTGACATTTGTTTGCTGGAGATTGATAGGAACATTGAGACCTGACTATGACCTGTCCTCAAGAACAATGGATCGGACAGGGAGAAGTTTTCAACGAAAAGCCACACCCCTCCATCACCTTACCTCTAAGAGGGCATTGCTAAAAGCTTTCAAGGTTGGGGATTACCCAGCATAAGCCACCCATTTCATTGAATGTCTCAACAACAAATATTTCTCGGCTCCAAAGTCCAATGTTTTGCTGTTGTTTGGCCTCACTGTGCGTCGCGCACACATCCTGGCCTTTGGTTACCAATTATAGCGAGCCAGCCAGGAGGTGTGTGCCCATGGTGTGTTGATCTTGATCAGGGGCGTTGCATTTATAGTTCCCAGCACATGCCAGAGTACATTTGGCTCCAGGATACTGGCAGGGATTCTCCCTGATATGCAGTGGCTGCCCTACAGCACGAGGCTGCTTGTCTTGGAGACATGTCCAGAGCAACGGTATACAGTTCATGTCATTTGGGGGTAAGTCGCTCCAGCTTGCACAGGCTGGGAAATAGGTCTACTCCAACTGGGCTGCTCCCCTTAGCGGATGTGAGCCCCTCTGAGTCCATTCCCTCTTGAGAACTGGGGGCCTCCATGTGGGAGTGGAAGTGGAAGTTGACAAAATGCCTTCTCTGGCTTTCTGTCTTTGTGATTGGAGTGTTTATTTGTTCTTCATGTGTTTGTGTGTGTCAATGTGGTGTTAATCACGGCAGTCTGTGCTGTGGTTTGTGGGATCCTGTTTGTGATTCGTACATTGTAGGTGTGTGAAACAGCACTTGCATTGAGTACTTGAGACGTCTTTGGTCAGTAACGGAGCTTGCATATGATCACACTAGGTATCGTTCCCTCCTGCGTTGTGTTTCAGCTGTGGTGGAACATTGGTTGACATATTCCCTTTCCAATGGGTAGGAATCTGCCCTTTGGTGCCTGGGAACTGCGATCCTGAGAGACCTTTTGGCATTGCATTTGTCTCTCTGCTATTGGATAACACCTGCTGTGATCAGCAGAGCTCTAGTCCATCTTGTAGTCCGCTAAGGGACAAGCAAGTATTTTTTTTTTTTTTTTACATTGCATGGCCAGCATATTCCACAGATTCTGGTGAAACATGGCATCAAATGAATCATTTTCATATCTGCAAAACCAGTCTATATAAAATATTCAGTTAGAGAAAGTTTGCTCAGTGAAATCCTTTTGGTTTTCATCATTGTGACCCTGAGAAAACGAGCATATTTCCAGGAGACATGTGGAAGTTAATGAAGCAAATTGAACTTTTCCTAATTTCTTTGCTTTTTCCTTTTTGGCTCTTTCTGCTTCCCAGGTCAGTAGGCATGACAACTGTGGTCCTGATTCCCTATCTTTCAATTTGCATGTTGTTTGTCGTTTTGTTGTTAAAATGAGGGAACGTAGTTCGAAAACACTGAGGATGTTGTTCATCCTCACCCTTTGCTTTGGTCCTCAGGACTGAGAGTTTCTTTTTTGCATGTACTTTTGCGTTTGTTTTGTGTGAAAGTGTTGTGGCTCTGGGAAACTCAAATGTGCTTCCCCAACACACCCCCTTCAGGTGCATTCTCCAGATTTGGGCCACTTTTAGGGATAAGGCAATTGACATCAACTGCCGAGTTGATGTGTAAATGAGCTCTATTTCACTGAAAGGGAAGCACTTACCTATTCAATACTTCCTCCTCTTGAGAGAATTGGCTTCCATGGATTTTCGGTCCTGATGATCTGGCAAATAGCTAGTACTGAACTGATATCTGGTATGGAAGCTGCCTTAAGCTTCTTGCATTCTGAAGTATAAACCTTCTGCGGTCCCTAGGTTTCTTAGAGATCCAAAAAGACCTTATATCTGTTGCCAATTTGACAGCAAGGACCATAAGTTGAAATGATGACACTTGAAGTCTTTCTAAATGGCCTCTCTAGATTTGGGTAGCATGAAACTTCACCAAGGTAAGTGGCAAGCATTCCTTGACTCTCCGGGTCATTTCAAAGAGGATAGAGGATTGGGACATTGGATGCTGGGCACATCTAAGATTCGCTACCTTTGCCTACTTAGCAGAAGGTCTCAAAAGCATCCGTTTGCAATCAGAAATGCTGGTATGGCATCCAGCTGACAATTGCTTGCTTCTTGGTTTTCACTAAGTGAAGGTGTTAAGGACTTGAGGATTGTAATCGAAATATGTAATTAAAGCTAAGAAACTCATGAAAAGGATCACATTTCAGGATAGAGTAGGAAGGTGGGATAAATGTGTTGAGCCAAAAACCAACATTTGATGCATCATTGGGCTGAAACGAAACCCACTTTGGGAAATGGATACTGTTATTAAAAATACGTTTTTTTCAAGGCTGGATTGGGTTCCCCTCTGCCAAGAGAACACGTTTACTTGGAATGCTGCTTTCAATAACATGGTATGTGAACTGTCCTGCCTTTAAGGGATCTCGATTTGCTTTTAAGATCTCTTCTCACTTTGGAGAAGAAAGAAGAATTCTCTTCAAAGGACTGATGAGCTTATTGGACCAGGTGTTTTGAAATAGTTTGTTAACTTTGGATTAGTTGCGGGGCCCTTAAGGCAACTCAAGGAGGACTATTTCAGTCGTATATCTGGTATGGAAATTACAGAGAAAACATTGTGAAATGGGGGAGAAGCTTCTCCAATTACACAGGATGGATACATGGCACACCTGTCGATATTCTAGAAAGGGTACAAAGTTTCTGAAATGCAGGTATGCCTTGGGATAATCGGTCAGCCATGCTGACGGTTACATGAGAGCCACTTGATTAAGCTTCCTTCTCAACCCCTTGTCATCCGATCTTTAACCTTGCCTCTTTAAGTGTCTAACAGATAGTTAGGCTGAGGCTTTCCCAAAGTGCTTCAACTTCAAGAAGACTCTTACCAATGCAGTTTTGACAAACTGAGTAAACAGATGCATATGCTACTAACATTTGTGGATTTTCTTCGCAATAATGCTGATTTTGATCTGTGTTCTCCCGTTAAGGGAAGCTCTTCCCCTCAACTTCCTAACAACTTACAACAATTTCTTCCCTTCTGCTTCTGCGTGTCTGGATTACCTGCCAGAACATCTCCCCCAGAGTGCCACCCTCATGCTGCTTTTCAGGCTTATTCTCCTGGATTCCTTATACAAGTTTATATAAGACTTGGATCAAGACTTGCAACGTGGCCTTGCTTCCAACTCAGAATGCACTGTAGGGCTTTGCTTTCCTCCAGCAGCACGTAGCTAGAGTGGTCGTCACCCCATTCCCTGAAAGACTTGGGAAAAGATGAACCAGGAATGGAGGTTGAAAGCAAGTCCCCTAAAACAGAGATCCGCTGCTGAGTTTATGATTAACCACTCTATCCAAATCATACCCACATATTCTCCTCAGGGTTGCAGAGGACCAAAGAAAAGGGGGAATTGTACCATAGCCAGCTGAATGCAGCCCTTCCCAGGCAGCCCTTGCTGTGCACTGTGACCCACTGCCCCGTTACCAGGCAATGGTTACCAGGAGACCACTAATGCCACTGTGACCACCCTGCTCAGCCATTGGTGGGCAGTGTAGTGGGCCCCTGCCCCAAGCAAGCCACTGTCTGTCAGCCATCTTTAGTGGGGGCCCTTTGTTAGGCAGCAGTCAGTGGAGTGCTGCCCCTTCAGACCTGGAGCATGAGGTAAGAGGCAAGTGCCAGCCTTCTCCCCAGCATTCTTCTGCTCACACGGCCTTGGGCCAGCTGGTGTGATGGGGGGCCCAGAGAACAGGCTGGGGGTGTGTCCTGCAGGGCTCCAGAGCCAAGGCCATGAATGAACATTGGCCCAGACAAGGCCTTGAGGCAGTGTTGAACCTCTACCACACACCGCCTCTGTGACGCTAAGGGTATGGCTCACAGTCTGGGGTACCTGACCGCCACTGTTTGGGTGGCCTGAGGAGCATTAAGACCTCTTGGGTCGTGTCCACCCGGCTCCCTCAGTGATGAGAGCTAGCAAGGGTCTGGGACCGGGAACTGAGGGAGCCACCAAGGCAGAGCTGCCTCCTCTGTGAGGCGTGGGCACTGGTGGGAGGACCCAGAGCAGCTCCTGGACAAACCCTCCATGGCAGGAGGACCACCACCCCTCTCAGGGACCCCTTTCTCTTAGGTGGGTCTGGACCTCAGAGGGTGAGTCTTGTGCCTTGGGACCTTGCCCTTTCTTATCACCCAGAGAGTGACATTTGTTTGCTGGAGATTGATAGGAACATTGAGACCTGACTATGACCTGTCCTCAAGAACAATGGATCGGACAGGGAGAAGTTTTCAACGAAAAGCCACACCCCTCCATCACCTTACCTCTAAGAGGGCATTGCTAAAAGCTTTCAAGGTTGGGGATTACCCAGCATAAGCCACCCATTTCATTGAATGTCTCAACAACAAATATTTCTCGGCTCCAAAGTCCAATGTTTTGCTGTTGTTTGGCCTCACTGTGCGTCGCGCACACATCCTGGCCTTTGGTTACCAATTATAGCGAGCCAGCCAGGAGGTGTGTGCCCATGGTGTGTTGATCTTGATCAGGGGCGTTGCATTTATAGTTCCCAGCACATGCCAGAGTACATTTGGCTCCAGGATACTGGCAGGGATTCTCCCTGATATGCAGTGGCTGCCCTACAGCACGAGGCTGCTTGTCTTGGAGACATGTCCAGAGCAACGGTATACAGTTCATGTCATTTGGGGGTAAGTCGCTCCAGCTTGCACAGGCTGGGAAATAGGTCTACTCCAACTGGGCTGCTCCCCTTAGCGGATGTGAGCCCCTCTGAGTCCATTCCCTCTTGAGAACTGGGGGCCTCCATGTGGGAGTGGAAGTGGAAGTTGACAAAATGCCTTCTCTGGCTTTCTGTCTTTGTGATTGGAGTGTTTATTTGTTCTTCATGTGTTTGTGTGTGTCAATGTGGTGTTAATCACGGCAGTCTGTGCTGTGGTTTGTGGGATCCTGTTTGTGATTCGTACATTGTAGGTGTGTGAAACAGCACTTGCATTGAGTACTTGAGACGTCTTTGGTCAGTAACGGAGCTTGCATATGATCACACTAGGTATCGTTCCCTCCTGCGTTGTGTTTCAGCTGTGGTGGAACATTGGTTGACATATTCCCTTTCCAATGGGTAGGAATCTGCCCTTTGGTGCCTGGGAACTGCGATCCTGAGAGACCTTTTGGCATTGCATTTGTCTCTCTGCTATTGGATAACACCTGCTGTGATCAGCAGAGCTCTAGTCCATCTTGTAGTCCGCTAAGGGACAAGCAAGTATTTTTTTTTTTTTTTTTTACATTGCATGGCCAGCATATTCCACAGATTCTGGTGAAACATGGCATCAAATGAATGATTTTCATATCTGCAAAACCAGTCTATATAAAATATTCAGTTAGAGAAAGTTTGCTCAGTGAAATCCTTTTGGTTTTCATCATTGTGACCCTGAGAAAACGAGCATATTTCCAGGAGACATGTGGAAGTTAATGAAGCAAATTGAACTTTTCCTAATTTCTTTGCTTTTTCCTTTTTGGCTCTTTCTGCTTCCCAGGTCAGTAGGCATGACAACTGTGGTCCTGATTCCCTATCTTTCAATTTGCATGTTGTTTGTCGTTTTGTTGTTAAAATGAGGGAACTTAGTTCGAAAACACTGAGGATGTTGTTCATCCTCACCCTTTGCTTTGGTCCTCAGGACTGAGAGTTTCTTTTTTGCATGTACTTTTGCGTTTGTTTTGTGTGAAAGTGTTGTGGCTCTGGGAAACTCAAATGTGCTTCCCCAACGCACCCCTTTCAGGTGCATTCTCCAGATTTGGGCCACTTTTAGGGATAAGGCAATTGACATCAACTGCCGAGTTGATGTGTAAATGAGCTCTATTTCACTGAAAGGGAAGCACTTACCTATTCAATACTTTCTCCTCTTGAGATAATTGGCTTCCATGGATTTTCGGTCCTGATGATCTGGCAAATAGCTAGTACTGAACTGATATCTGGTATGGAAGCTGCCTTAAGCTTCTTGCATTCTGAAGTATAAACCTTCTGCGGTCCCTAGGTTTCTTAGAGATCCAAAAAGACCTTATATCTGTTGCCAATTTGACAGCAAGGACCATAAGTTGAAATGATGACACTTGAAGTCTTTCTAAATGGCCTCTCTAGATTTGGGTAGCATGAAACTTCACCAAGGTAAGTGGCAAGCATTCCTTGACTCTCCGGGTCATTTCAAAGAGGATAGAGGATTGGAACATTGGATGCTGGGCACATCTAAGATTCCCTACCTTTGCCTACTTAGCAGAAGGTCTCAAAAGCATCCGTTTGCAATCAGAAATGCTGGTATGGCATCCAGCTGACAATTGCTTGCTTCTTGGTTTTCACTAAGTGAAGGTGTTAAGGACTTGCGGATTGTAATCGAAATATGTAATTAAAGCTAAGAAACTCATGAAAAGGAACACATTTCAGGATAGAGTAGGAAGGTGGGATAAATGTGTTGAGCCAAAAACCAACATTTGATGCATCATTGGGCTGAAACGAAACTCCACTTCGGGAAATGGATAATGTTATTAAAAATACGGTTTTTTCAAGGCTGGATTGGGTTCCCCTCTGCCAAGAGAACACGTTTACTTGGAAAGCTGCTTTCAATAACATGGTATGTGAACTGTCCTGCCTTTAAGGGATCTCGATTTGCTTTTAAGATCTCTTCTCACTTTGGAGAAGAAAGAAGAATTCTCTTCAAAGGACTGATGAGCTTATTGGACCAGGTGTTTTGAAATAGTTTGTTAACTTTGGATTAGTTGTGGGGCCCTTAAGGCAACTCAAGGAGGACTATTTCAGTCGTATATCTGGTATGGAAATTACAGAGAAAACATTGTGAAATGGGGGAGAAGCTTCTCCAATTACACAGGATGGATACATGGCACACCTGTCGATATTCTAGAAAGGGTACAAAGTTTCTGAAATGCAGGTATGCCTTGGGATAATTGGTCAGCCATGCTGACGGTTACATGAGAGCCACTTGATTAAGCTTCCTTCGCAACCCCTTGTCATGCGATCTTTAACCTTGCCTCTTTAAGTGTCTAACAGATAGTTAGGCTGAGGCTTTCCCAAAGTGCTTCAACTTCAAGAAGACTGTTAGCAATGCAGTTTTGACAAACTGAGTAAACAGATGCATATGCTACTAACGTTTATGGATTTGCTTTGCAATAATGCTGATTTTGATCTGTGTTCTCCCGTTACGGGAAGCTCTTCCCCTCAACTTCCTAACAACTTACAACAATTTCTTCCCTTCTGCTTCTGCGTGTCTGGATTACCTGCCAGAACGTCTCCCCCAGAGTGCCACCCTCACGCTGCTTTTCAGGCTTATTCTCCTGGATTCCTTATACAAGTTTATATAAGACTTGGATCAAGCCTTGCAACGTGGCATTGCTTCCAACTCAGAATGCACTGTAGGGCTTTGCTTTCCTCCAGCAGCACGTAGCTAGAGTGGTCGTCACCCCATTCCCTGAAAGACTTGGGAAAAGATGAACCAGGAATCTAGGTTGAAAGCAAGTCCCCTAAAACAGAGAGCCGCTGCTGAGTTTATGATTAACCACTCTATCCAAATCATACCCACATATTCTCCTCAGGGTTGCAGAGGACCAAAGAAAAGGGGGAATTGTACCATAGCCAGCTGAATGCAGCCCTTCCCAGGCAGCCCTTGCTGTGCACTGTGACCCACTGCCCCGTTACCAGGCAATGGTTACCAGGAGACCACTAATGCCACTGTGACCACCCTGCTCAGCCATTGGTGGGCAGTGTAGTGGGCCCCTGCCCCAAGCAAGCCACTGTCTGTCAGCCATCTTTAGTGGGGGCCCTTTGTTAGGCAGCAGTCAGTGGAGTGCTGCCCCTTCAGACCTGGAGCATGAGGTAAAAGGCAAGTGCCAGCCTTCTCCCCAGCATTCTTCTGCTCACACGGCCTTGGGCCAGCTGGTGTGATGGGGGGCCCAGAGAACAGGCTGGGGGTGTGTCCTGCAGGGCTCCAGAGCCAAGGCCATGAATGACCATTGGCCCAGACCAGGCCTTGAGGCAGTGTTGAACCTCTACCACACACCGGCACTGCGACCCTAAGGGTATGGCTCACAGTCTGGGGTACCTGACCGCCACTGTTTGGGTGGCCTGAGGAGTATTAAGACCTGTTGGGTCATGTGCACCCGGCTCCCTCAGGGATGAGAGCTAACAAGGGTCTGGGACCTGGCCCTGAGGGAGCCACCAAGGCAGAGCTGCCTCCTCTGTGAGGCGTGGGCACTGGTGGGAGGCCTCAGACCAGCTCTTCGACAAACCCTCCATGGCAGGAGGACCACCACCCCTCCCAGGGACCCCTTTCTCTTAGGTGGGTCTGGACCTCAGAGGGTGAGTCTTGTGCCTTGGGACCTTGCCCTTTCTTGTCACCCAGAGAGTGCATTTGTTTGCTGGAGATTGATAGGAACATTGAGACCTGACTATGACCTGTCCTCAGGAACAATGGATCGGACAGCGAGAAGTTTTCAACGAAAAGCCACACCCCTCCATCACCTTACCTCTAAGAGGGCTTTGCTTAAAGCTTTCAAGGTTGGGGATTACCCAGCATAAGCCACCCATTTCCTTGAATGTCTCAACAACAAATATTTCTCAGCTCCAAAGTCCAATATTTTGCTGTTGTTTGGCCTCACTGTGCGTCGCGCACACATCCTGGCCTTTGGTTACCAATTATAGCGAGCCAGCCAGGAGGTGTGTGCCCATGGTGTGTTGATCTCGATCAGGGGCGTCGCCATTTAAAGTTCCCAGCACATGCCAGAGTACATTTGGCTCCAGGATAGTGGCAGGAATTCTCCCTGATATGCAGTGGCTGCCCTACAGCACGAGGCTGCTTGTCTTGGAGACATGTCCAGAGCAACGGTATACAGTTCATGTCATTTGGGGGTAAGTCGCTCCAGCTTGCACAGGCTGGGAAATAGGTCTACTCCAACTGGGCTGCTCCCCTTAGCGGATGTGAGCACCTCTGAGTCCATTCCCTCTTGAGAACTGGGGGCCTCCATGTGGGAGTGGAAGTGGAAGTTGACAAAATGCCTTCTCTGGCTTTCTGTCTTTGTGATTGGAGTGTTTATTTGTTCTTCATGTGTTTGTGTGTGTCAATGTGGTGTTAATCACGGCAGTCTGTGCTGTGGTTTGTGGGATCCTGTTTGTGATTCGTACATTGTAGGTGTGTGAAAAAGCACTTGCATTGAGCACTTGAGACGTCTTTGGTCAGTAACGGAGCTTGCATATGATCACACTAGGTATCGTTCCCTCCTGCGTTGTGTTTCAGCTGTGGTGGAACATTGGTTGACATATTCCCTTTCCAATGGGTAGGAATCTGCCCTCTGGTGCCTGGGAACTGCGATCCTGAGAGACCTTTTGGCATTGCATTTGTCTCTCTGCTATTGGATAACACCTGCTGTGATCAGCAGAGCTCTAGTCCATCTTGTAGTCCGCTAAGGGACAAGCAAGTATTTTTTTTTTTTTTACATTGCATGGCCAGCATATTCTACAGATTCTGGTGAAACATGGCATCAAATGAATCGTTTTCATATCTCCAAAACCAGTCTATGTAAAATATTTAGTTAGAGAAAGTTTGCTCAGTGAAATCCTTTTGGTTTTCATCATTGTGACCCTGAGGAAACGAGCATATTTCCAGGAGACATGTGGAAGTTAATGAAGCAAATTGAACTTTTCCTAATTTCTTTGCTTTTTCCTTCTTGGCTCTTTCTGCTTCCCAGGTCAGTAGGTATGACAACTGTGGTCCTGATTCCCTATCTTTCAATTTGCATGTTGTTTGTCTTTTTGTTATTAAAATGAGGGAACGTACTTCAAAAACACTGAGGATGTTGCTCATCCTCACCCTTTGCTTTGGTCCTCCGGACTGAGAGTTTCTTTTTTGCATGTACTTTTGCGTTTGTTTTGTGTGAAAGTGTTGTGGCTCTGGGAAACTCAAATGTGCTTCCCCAACGCACCCCTTTCAGGTGCATTCTCCAGATTTGGGCCACTTTTAGGGATAAGGCAATTGACATCAACTGCCGAGTTGATGTGTAAATGAGCTCTATTTCACTGAAAGGGAAGCATTTACCTATTCAATACTTCCTCCTCTGGAGAGAATTGGCCTCCATGGATTTCAGGTCCTGATGATCTGGCAAATAGCTAGTACTGAACTGATATCTGGTATGGAAGCTGCCTTAAGCTTCTTGCATTCTGAAGTATAAACCTTCTGCGGTCCCTAGGTTTCTTAGAGATCCAAAAAGACCTTATATCTGTTGTAAATTTGACAGCAAGGACCATAAGTTGAAATGATGACACTTGAAGTCTTTCTAAATGGCCTCTCTAGATTTGGGTAGCATGAAACTTCACCAAGGTAAGTGGCAAGCATTCCTTGACTCTCCGGGTCATTTCAAAGAGGATAGAGGATTGGAACATTGGATGCTGGGCACATCTAAGATTCCCTACCTTTGCCTACTTAGCAGAAGGTCTCAAAAGCATCCGTTTGCAATCAGAAATGCTGGTATGGCATCCAGCTGACAATTGCTTGCTTCTTGGTTTTCACTAAGTGAAGGTGTTAAGGACTTGAGGATTGTAATCGAAATATGTAATTAAAGCTAAGAAACTCATGAAAAGGAACACATTTCAGGATAGAGTAGGAAGGTGGGATAAATGTGTTGAGCCAAAAACCAACATTTGATGCATCATTGGGCTGAAACGAAACTCCACTTCGGGAAATGGATACTGTTTTTAAAAATACGTCTTTTTCAAGGCTGGATTGGGTTCCCCTCTGCCAAGAGAAGACGTTTGCTTGGAATGCTGCTTTCAATACCATGGTATGTGAACTGTCCTGCCTTTAAGGGATCTCGATTTGCTTTTAAGATCTCTTCTCACTTTGGAGAAGAAAGAAGAATTCTCTTCAAAGGACTGATGAGCTTATTGGACCAGGTGTTTTGAAATAGTTTGTTAACTTTGGATTAGTTGCGGGGCCCTTAAGGCAACTCAAGGAGGACTATTTCAGTCGTATATCTGGTATGGAAATTACAGAGAAAACATTGTGAAATGGGGGAGAAGCTTCTCCAATTACACAGGATGGATACATGGCACACCTGTCGATATTCTAGAAAGGGTACAAAGTTTCTGAAATGCAGGTATGCCTTGGGATAATTGGTCAGCCATGCTGACGGTTACATGAGAGCCACTTGATTAAGCTTCCTTCGCAACCCCTTGTCATGCGATCTTTAACCTTGCCTCTTTAAGTGTCTAACAGATAGTTAGGCTGAGGCTTTCCCAAAGTGCTTCAACTTCAAGAAGACTCTTACCAATGCAGTTTTGACAAGCTGAGTAAACAGATGCATATGCTACTAACTTTTATGGATTTGCTTCGCAATAATGCTGATTTTGATCTGTGTTCTCCCGTTACGGGAAGCTCTTCCCCTCAACTTCCTAACAACTTACAACAATTTCTTCCCTTCTGCTTCTGCGTGTCTGGATTACCTGCCAGAACGTCTCCCCCAGAGTGCCACCCTCACGCTGCTTTTCAGGCTTATTCTCCTGGATTCCTTATACAAGTTTATATAAGACTTGGATCAAGCCTTGCAACGTGGCATTGCTTCCAACGCAGAATGCACTGTAGGGCTTTGCTTTCCTGCAGCAGGACGTAGCTAGAGTGGTGGTCACCCCATTCCCTGAAAGACTTGGGAAAAGATGAACCAGGAATCTAGGTTGAAAGCAAGTCCCCTAAAACAGAGATCCGCTGCTGAGTTTATGATTAACCACTCTATCCAAATCATACCCACATATTCTCCTCAGGGTTGCAGAGGACCAAAGAAAAGGGGGAATTGTACCATAGCCAGCTGAATGCAGCCCTTCCCAGGCAGCCCTTGCTGTGCACTGTGACCCACTGCCCCGTTACCAGGCAATGGTTACCAGGAGACCACTAATGCCACTGTGACCACCCTGCTCAGACATTGGTGGGCAGTGTAGTGGGCCCCTGCCCCAAGCAAGCCACTGTCTGTCAGCCATCTTTAGTGGGGGCCCTTTGTTAGGCAGCAGTCAGTGGAGTGCTGCCCCTTCAGACCTGGAGCATGAGGTAAGAGGCAAGTGCCAGCCTTTTCCCAGCATTCTTCTGCTCACACGGCCTTGGGCCAGCTGGTGTGATGGGGGGCCCAGAGAACAGGCTGGGGGTGTGTCCTGCAGGGCTCCAGAGCCAAGGCCATGAATGACCATTGGCCCAGACCAGGCCTTGAGGCAGTGTTGAACCTCTACCACACCGCCACTGTGACCCTAAGGGAATGGCTCATAGTCTGGGGTACCTGACCGCCACTGTTTGGGTGGCCTGAGGAGCATTAAGACCTGTTGGGTCATGTGCACCCGGCTCCCTCAGTGATGAGAGCTAGCAAGGGTCTGGGACCTGGCCCTGAGGGAGCCACCAAGGCAGAGCTGCCTCCTCTGTGAGGCGTGCGCACTGGTGGGAGGCCTCAGACCAGCTCCTGGACAAACCCTCCATGGCAGGGGGACCACCACCCCTCCCAGGGACCCCTTTCTCTTAGGTGGGTCTGGACCTCAGAGGGTGAGTCTTGTGCCTTGGGAACTTGCCCTTTCTTGTCACCCAGAGAGTGACATTTGTTGGCTGGAGATTGATAGGAACATTGAAACCTGACTATGACCTGTCCTCAACAACAAAGCATCGGACAGGGAGAAGTTTTCAACGAACAGCCACACCCCTCCATCACCTTACCTCTAAGAGGGCTTTGCTAAAAGCTTTCAAGGTTGGGGATTACCCAGCATAAGCCACCCATTTCCTTGAATGTCTCAACAACAAATATTTCTCGGCACCAAAGTCCAATGTTTTGCTGTTGTTTGGCCTCACTGTGCGTCGGGCACACATATTGGCCTTTGGTTACCAATTATAGCGAGCCAGCCAGGAGGTCTGTGCCCATGGTGTATTGATCTCGATCAGGGGCGTCGCCATTTATAGTTCCAACACATGCCAGAGTACATTTGGCTCCAGGATACTGGCAGGGATTCTCCCTGATATGCAGTGGCTGCCCTACAGCACGAGGCTGCTTGTCTTGGAGACATGTCCAGAGCAACGGTATACAGTTCATGTCATTTGGGGGTAAGTCGCTCCAGCTTGCACAGGCTGGGAAATAGGTCTACTCCAACTGGGCTGCTCCCCTTAGCGGATGTGAGCCCCTCTGAGTCCATTCCCTCTTGAGAACTGGGGGCCTCCATGTGGGAGTGGAAGTGGAAGTTGACAAAATGCCTTCTCTGGCTTTCTGTCTTTGTGATTGGAGTGTTTATTTGTTCTTCATGTGTTTGTGTGTGTCAATGTGGTGTTAATCACGGCAGTCTGTGCTTTGGTTTGTGGGATCCAGTTTGTGATTCGTACATTGTAGGTGTGTGAAACAGCACTTGCATTGAGTACTTGAGACGTCTTTGGTCAGTAACGGAGCTTGCATATGATCACACTAGGTATCGTTCCCTCCTGCGTTGTGTTTCAGCTGTGGTGGAACATTGGTTGACATATTCCCTTTCCAATGGGTAGGAATCTGCCCTTTGGTGCCTGGGAACTGCGATCCTGAGAGACCTTTTAGCATTGCATTTGTCTCTCTGCTATTGGATAACACCTGCTGTGATCAGCAGAGCTCTAGTCCATCTTGTAGTCCGCTAAGGGACAAGCAAGTATTTTTTTTTTTTTTTTTTACATTGCATGGCCAGCATATTCTACAGATTCTGGTGAAACATGGCATCAAATGAATCATTTTCATATCTCCAAAACCAGTCTATGTAAAATATTCAGGTAGAGAAAGTTTGCTCAGTGAAATCCTTTTGGTTTTCATCATTGTGACCCTGAGGAAACGAGCATATTTCCAGGAGACATGTGGAAGTTCATGAAGCAAATTGAAGTTTTCCTAATTTCTTTGCTTTTTCCTTTTTGGCTCTTTCTGCTTCCCAGGTCAGTAGGCATGACAATTGTGGTCCTGATTCCCTATCTTTCAATTTGCATGTTGTTTGTCTTTTTGTTATTAAAATGAGGGAACGTACTTCAAAAACACTGAGGATGTTGCTCATCCTCACCCTTTGCTTTGGTCCTCAGGACTGAGAGTTTCTTTTTTGCATGTACTTTTGCGTTTGTTTTGTGTGAAAGTGTTGTGGCTCTGGGAAACTCAAATGTGCTTCCCCAACGCACCCCTTTCAGGTGCCTTCTCCAGATTTGGGCCACTTTTAGGGATAAGGCAATTGACATCAACTGCCGAGTTGTTGTGTAAATGAGCTCTATTTCACTGAAAGGGAAGCACTTACCTATTCAATACTTCCTCCTCTGGAGAGAATTGGCCTCCATGGATTTCAGGTCCTGATGATCTGGCAAATAGCTAGTACTGAACTGATATCTGGTATGGAAGCTGCCTTAAGCTTCTTGCATTCTGAAGTATAAACCTTCTGCGGTCCCTAGGTTTCTTAGAGATCCAAAAAGACCTTATATCTGTTGCAAATTTGACAGCAAGGACCATAAGTTGAAATGATGACACTTGAAGTCTTTCTAAATGGCCTCTCTAGATTTGGGTAGCATGAAACTTCACCAAGGTAAGTGGCAAGCATTCCTTGACTCACTGGCTCATTTCAAAGAGGATAGAGGATTGGAACATTGGATGCTGGGCACATCTAAGATTCCCTACCTTTGCCTACTTAGCAGAAGGTCTCAAAAGCATCCGTTTGCAATCAGAAATGCTGGTATGGCATCCAGCTGACAATTGCTTGCTTCTTGGTTTTCACTAAGTGAAGGTGTTAAGGACTTGAGGATTGTAATCGAAATATGTAATTAAAGCTAAGAAACTCATGAAAAGGAACACATTTCAGGATAGAGTAGGAAGGTGGGATAAATGTGTTGAGCCAAAAACCAACATTTGATGCATCATTGGGCTGAAACGAAACTCCACTTCGGGAAATGGATACTGTTATTAAAAATACGTTTTTTTCAAGGCTGGATTGGGTTCCCCTCTGCCAAGAGAACACGTTTACTTGGAATGCTGCTTTCAATACCATGGTATATGAACTGACCTGCCTTTAAGGGATCTCGATTTGCTTTTAAGATCTCTTCTCACTTTGGAGAAGAAAGAAGAATTCTCTTCAAAGGACTGATGAGCTAATTGGACCAGGTGTTTTGAAATATTTTGTTAACTTTGGATTAGTTGCGGGGCCCTTAAGGCAATTCAAGGAGGACTATTTCAGCCGTATATCTGGTATGGAAATAACTGAGAAAACATTGTGAAATGGGGGAGAAGCTTCTCCAATTACACAGGATGGATACATGGCACACCTGTCGATATTCTAGAAAGGGTACAAAGTTTCTGAAATGCAGGTATGCCTTGGGATAATCGGTCAGCCATGCTGACGGTTACATGAGAGCCACTTGATTAAGCTTCCTTCTCAACCCATTGTCATGCGATCTTTAACCTTGCCTCTTTAAGTGTCTAACAGATAGTTAGGCTGAGGCTTTCCCAAAGTGCTTCAACTTCAAGAAGACTCTTAGCAATGCAGTTTTGACAAACTGAGTAAACAGATGCATATGCTACTAACGTTGGTGGATTTGCTTCGCAATAATGCTGATTTTGATCTGTGTTCTCCCGTTACGGGAAGCTCTTCCCCTCAACTTCCTAACAACTTACAACAATTTCTTCCCTTCTGCTTCTGCGTGTCTGGATTACCTGCCAGAACGTCTCCCCCAGAGTGCCACCCTCACGCTGCTTTTCAGGCTTATTCTCCTGGATTCCTTATACAAGTTTATATAAGACTTGGATCAAGACTTGCAACGTGGCATTGCTTCCAACTCAGAATGCACTGTAGGGCTCTGCTGTCCTCCAGCAGGACGTAGCTAGAGTGGTGGTCACCCCATTCCCTGAAAGACTTGGGAAAAGATGAACCAGGAATGGAGGTTGAAAGCAAGTCCCCTAAAACAGAGATCCGCTGCGGAGTTTATGATTAACCACTCTATCCAAATCATACCCACATATTCTCCTCAGGGTTGCAGAGGACCAAAGAAAAGGGGGAATTGTACCATAGCCAGCTGAATGCAGCCCTTCCCAGACAGCCCTTGCTGTGCACTGTGACCCACTGACCCGTTACCAGGCAATGGTTACCAGGAGACCACTGATGCCACTGTGACCACCCTGCTCAGCCATTGGTGGGCAGTGTAGTGGGCCCCTGCCCCAAGCAAGCCACTGTCTGTCAGCCATCTTTAGTGGGGGCCCTTTGTTAGGCAGCAGTCAGTGGAGTGCTGCCCCTTCAGACCTGGAGCATGAGGTAAGAGGCAAGTGCCAGCCTTCTCCCCAGCATTCTTCTGCTCACACGGCCTTGGGCCAGCTGGTGTGATGGGGGGCCCAGAGAACAGGCTGGGGGTGTGTCCTGCAGGGCTCCAGAGCCAAGGCCATGAATGACCATTGGCCCAGACCAGGCCTTGAGGCAGTGTTGAACCTCTACCACACACCGCCACTGTGACCCTAAGGGTATGGCTCACAGTCTGGGGTACCTGACCGCCACTGTTTGGGTGGCCTGAGGAGCATTAAGACCTGTTGGGTTATGTGCACCCGGCTCCCTCAGTGATGAGAGCTAGCAAGGGTCTGGGACCTGGCCCTGAGGGAGCCACCAAGGCAGAGCTGCCTCCTCTGTGAGGCATGGGCACTGGTGGGAGGCCTCAGACCAGCTCCTGGACAAACCCTCCATGGCAGGAGGACCACCACCCCTCCCAGGGACCCCTTTCTCTTAGGTGGGTCTGGACCTCAGAGGGTGAGTCTTGTGCCTTGGGACCTTGCCCTTTCTTGTCACCCAGAGAGTGACATTTGTTGGCTGGAGATTGATAGGAACATTGAGACCTGACTATGACCTGTCCTCAAGAACAATGGATCGGACAGGGAGAAGTTTTCAACGAAAAGCCACACCCCTCCATCACCTTACCTCTAAGAGGGCTTTGCTAAAAGCTTTCAAGGTTGGGCATTACCCAGCATAAGCCACCCATTTCCTTGAATGTCTCAACAACAAATATTTCTCGGCTCCAAAGTCCAATGTTTTGCTGTTGTTTGGCCTCACTGTGCGTCGCGCACACATCCTGGCCTTTAGTTACCAATTATAGCGAGCCAGCCAGGAGGTCTGTGCCCATGGTGTATTGATCTCGATCAGGGGCGTCGCCATTTATAGTTCCCAGCACATGCCAGAGTACATTTGGCTCCAGGATACTGGCAGGGATTCTCCCTGATATGCAGTGGCTGCCTTTCAGCACGAGGCTGCTTGTCTTGGAGACATGTCCAGAGCAACGGTATACAGTTCATGTCATTTGGGGGTAAGTCGCCCCAGCTTGCACAGGCTGGGAAATAGGTCTACTCCAACTGGGCTGCTTCCCTTAGCGGATGTGAGCCCCTCTGAGTCCATTCCCTCTTGCGAACTTGGGGCCTCCATGTGGGAGTGGAAGTGGAAGTTGACAAAATGCTTTCTCTGGCTTTCTATCTTTGTGATTGGAGTGTTTATTTGTTCTTCATGTGTTTGTGTGTGTCAATGTGGTGTTAATCACGGCAGTCTGTGCTTTGGTTTGTGGGATCCTGTTTGTGATTCGTCCATTGTAGGTGTGTGAAACAGCACTTGCATTGAGTACTTGAGACGTCATTGGTCAGTAACGGAGCTTGCATATGATCACACTAGGTATCGTTCCCTCCTGCGTTGTGTTTCAGCTGTGGTGGAACATTGGTTGACATATTCCCTTTCCAATGGGTAGGAATCTGCCCTTTGGTGCCTGGGAACTGCGATCCTGAGAGACCTTTTGGCATTGCATTTGTCTCTCTGCTATTGGATAACACCTGCTGTGATCAGCAGAGCTCTAGTCCATCTTGTAGTCCACTAAGGTACAAGCAAGTATTTTTTTTTTTTTTACATTGCATGGCCAGCATATTCTACAGATTCTGGTGAAACATGGCATCAAATGAATCATTTTCATACCTCCAAAACCAGTCTATGTAAAATATTCAGTTAGAGAAAGTTTGCTCAGTGAAATCCTTTTGGTTTTCATCATTGTGACCCTGAGAAAACGAGCATATTTCCAGGAGACATGTGGAAGTTAATGAAGCAAATTGAACTTTTCCTAATTTCTTTGCTTTTTCCTTTTTGGCTCTTTCTGCTTCCCAGGTCAGTAGGCATGACAACTGTGGTCCTGATTCCCTATCTTTCAATTTGCATGTTGTTTGTCGTTTTGTTGTTAAAATGAGGGAAAGTACTTCAAAAACACTGAGGATGTTGTTCATCCTCACCCTTTGCTTTGGTCCTCAGGACTGAGAGTTTCTTTTTTGCATGTACTTTTGCGTTTGTTTTGTGTGAAAGTGTTGTGGCTCTGGGAAACTCAAATGTGCTTCCCCAACGCACCCCCTTCAGGTGCATTCTCCAGAATTGGGCCACTTATAGGGATAAGGCAATTGACATCAACTGCCGAGTTGATGTGTAAATGAGCTCTATTTCACTGAAAGGGAAGCACTTACCAATTCAATACTTCCTCCTCTGGAGAGAATTGGCCTCCATGGATTTCAGGTCCTGATGATCTGGCAAATAGCTAGTACTGAACTGATATCTGGTATGGAAGCTGCCTTAAGCTTCTTGCATTCTGAAGTATAAACCTTCTGCGGTCCCTAGGTTTCTTAGAGATCCAAAAAGACCTTATATCTGTTGCCAATTTGACAGCAAGGACCATAAGTTGAAATGATGACACTTGAAGTCTTTCTAAATGGCCTCTCTAGATTTGGGTAGCATGAAACTTCACCAAGGTAAGTGGCAAGCATTCCTTGACTCACTGGCTCATTTCAAAGAGGATAGAGGATTGGAACATTGGATGCTGGGCACATCTAAGATTCCCTACCTTTGCCTACTTAGCAGAAGGTCTCAAAAGCATCCGTTTGCAATCAGAAATGCTGGTATGGCATCCAGCTGACAATTGCTTGCTTCTTGGTTTTCACTAAGTGAAGGTGTTAAGGACTTGAGGATTGTAATCGAAATATGTAATTAAAGCTAAGAAACTCATGAAAAGGAACACATTTCAGGATAGAGTAGGAAGGTGGGATAAATGTGTTGAGCCAAAAACCAACATTTGATGCATCATTGGGCTGAAACGAAACTCCACTTCGGGAAATGGATACTGTTATTAAAAATACGTTTTTTTCAAGGCTGGATTGGGTTCCCCTCTGCCAAGAGAACACGTTTACTTGGAATGCTGCTTTCAATACCATGGTATATGAACTGACCTGCCTTTAAGGGATCTCGATTTGCTTTTAAGATCTCTTCTCACTTTGGAGAAGGAAGAAGAATTCTCTTCAAAGGACTGATGAGCTTATTGGACCAGGTGTTTTGAAATATTTTGTTAACTTTGGATTAGTTGCGGGGCCCTTAAGGCAATTCAAGGAGGACTATTTCAGCCGTATATCTGGTATGGAAATAACTGAGAAAACATTGTGAAATGGGGGAGAAGCTTCTCCAATTACACAGGATGGATACATGGCACACCTGTCGATATTCTAGAAAGGGTACAAAGTTTCTGAAATGCAGGTATGCCTTGGGATAATCGGTCAGCCATGCTGACGGTTACATGAGAGCCACTTGATTAAGCTTCCTTCTCAACCCATTGTCATGCGATCTTTAACCTTGCCTCTTTAAGTGTCTAACAGATAGTTAGGCTGAGGCTTTCCCAAAGTGCTTCAACTTCAAGAAGACTCTTACCAATGCAGTTTTGACAAACTGAGTAAACAGATGCATATGCTACTAACGTTGGTGGATTTGCTTCGCAATAATGCTGATTTTGATCTGTGTTCTCCCGTTACGGGAAGCTCTTCCCCTCAACTTCCTAACAACTTACAACAATTTCTTCCCTTCTGCTTCTGCGTGTCTGGATTACCTGCCAGAACGTCTCCCCCAGAGTGCCACCCTCACGCTGCTTTTCAGGCTTATTCTCCTGGATTCCTTATACAAGTTTATATAAGACTTGGATCAAGCCTTGCAACGTGGCATTGCTTCCAACTCAGAATGCACTGTAGGGCTCTGCTGTCCTTCAGCAGGACGTAGCTAGAGTGGTGGTCACCCCATTCCCTGAAAGACTTGGGAAAAGATGAACCAGGAATGGAGGTTGAAAGCAAGTCCCCTAAAACAGAGATCCGCTGCGGAGTTTATGATTAACCACTCTATCCAAATCATACCCACATATTCTCCTCAGGGTTGCAGAGGACCAAAGAAAAGGGGGAATTGTACCATAGCCAGCTGAATGCAGCCCTTCCCAGACAGTCCTTGCTGTGCACTGTGACCCACTGCCCCGTTACCAGGCAATGGTTACCAGGAGACCACTGATGCCACTGTGACCACCCTGCTCAGCCATTGGTGGGCAGTGTAGTGGGCCCCTGCCCCAAGCAAGCCACTGTCTGTCAGCCATCTTTAGTGGGGGCCCTTTGTTAGGCAGCAGTCAGTGGAGTGCTGCCCCTTCAGACCTGGAGCATGAGGTAAGAGGCAAGTGCCAGCCTTCTCCCCAGCATTCTTCTGCTCACACGGCCTTGGGCCAGCTGGTGTGATGGGGGGCCCAGAGAACAGGCTGTGGGTGTGTCCTGCAGGGCTCCAGAGCCAAGGCCATGAATGACCATTGGCCCAGACCAGGCCTTGAGGCAGTGTTGAACCTCTACCACACACCGCCACTGTGACCCTAAGGGTATGGCTCACAGTCTGGGGTACCTGACCGCCACTGTTTGGGTGGCCTGAGGAGCATTAAGACCTGTTGGGTTATGTGCACCCGGCTCCCTCAGTGATGAGAGCTAGCAAGGGTCTGGGACCTGGCCCTGAGGGAGCCACCAAGGCAGAGCTGCCTCCTCTGTGAGGCATGGGCACTGGTGGGAGGCCTCAGACCACCTCCTGGACAAACCCTCCATGGCAGGAGGACCACCACCCCTCCCAGGGACCCCTTTCTCTTAGGTGGGTCTGGACCTCAGAGGGTGAGTCTTGTGCCTTGGGACCTTGCCCTTTCTTGTCACCCAGAGAGTGACATTTGTTGGCTGGAGATTGATAGGAACATTGAGACCTGACTATGACCTGTCCTCAAGAACAATGGATCGGACAGGGAGAAGTTTTCAACGAAAAGCCACACCCCTCCATCACCTTACCTCTAAGAGGGCTTTGCTAAAAGCTTTCAAGGTTGGGCATTACCCAGCATAAGCCACCCATTTCCTTGAATGTCTCAACAACAAATATTTCTCGGCTCCAAAGTCCAATGTTTTGCTGTTGTTTGGCCTCACTGTGCGTCGCGCACACATCCTGGCCTTTGGTTACCAATTATAGCGAGCCAGCCAGGAGGTCTGTGCCCATGGTGTATTGATCTCGATCAGGGGCGTCGCCATTTATAGTTCCCAGCACATGCCAGAGTACATTTGGCTCCAGGATACTGGCAGGGATTCTCCCTGATATGCAGTGGCTGCCCTACAGCACGAGGCTGCTTGTCTTGGAGACATGTCCAGAGCAACGGTATACAGTTCATGTCATTTGGGGGTAAGTCGCTCCAGCTTGCACAGGCTGGGAAATAGGTCTACTCCAACTGGGCTGCTCCCCTTAGCGGATGTGAGCCCCTCTGAGTCCATTCCCTCTTGAGAACTGGGGGCCTCCATGTGGGAGTGGAAGTGGAAGTTGACAAAATGCCTTCTCTGGCTTTCTGTCTTTGTGATTGGAGTGTTTATTTGTTCTTCATGTGTTTGTGTGTGTCAATGTGGTGTTAATCACGGCAGTCTGTGCTGTGGTTTGTGGGATCCTGTTTGTGATTCATACATTGTAGGTGTGTGAAACAGTACTTGCATTGAGTACTTGAGACGTCTTTGGTCAGTAACGGAGCTTGCATATGATCACACTAGGTATCGTTCCCTCCTGCGTTGTGTTTCAGCTGTGGTGGAACATTGGTTGACATATTCCCTTTCCAATGGGTAGGAATCTGCCCTCTGGTGCCTGGGAACTGCGATCCTGAGAGACCTTTTGGCATTGCATTTGTCTCTCTGCTATTGGATAACACCTGCTGTGATCAGCAGAGCTCTAGTCCATCTTGTAGTCCGCTAAGGGACAAGCAAGTATTTTTTTTTTTTTTTACATTGCATGGCCAGCATATTCTACAGATTCTGGTGAAACATGGCATCAAATGAATCGTTTTCATATCTCCAAAACCAGTCTATGTAAAATATTCAGTTAGAGAAAGTTTGCTCAGTGAAATCCTTTTGGTTTTCATCATTGTGACCCTGAGGAAACGACCATATTTCCAGGAGACATGTGGAAGTTAATGAAGCAAATTGAACTTTTCCTAATTTCTTTGCTTTTTCCTTTTTGGCTCTTTCTGCTTCCCAGGTCAGTAGGCATGACAACTGTGGTCCTGATTCCCTATCTTTCAATTTGCATGTTGTTTGTCATTTTGTTGTTAAAATGAGGGAACGTACTTCAAAAACACTGAGGATGTTGCTCATCCTCACCCCTTGCTTTGGTCCTCAGGACTGAGAGTTTCTTTTTTGCATGTGCTTTTGCGTTTGTTTTGTGTGAAAGTGTTGTGGCTCTGGGAAACTCAAATGTGCTTCCCCAACGCACCCCTTTCAGGTGCATTCTCCAGATTTGGGCCACTTTTAGGGTTAAGGCAATTGACATCAACTGCCGAGTTGATGTGTAAATGAGCTCTATTTCACTGAAAGGGAAGCACTTACCTATTCAATACTTCCTCCTCTGGAGAGAATTGGCCTCCATGGATTTCAGGTCCTGATGATCTGGCAAATAGCTAGTACTGAACTGATATCTGGTATGGAAGCTGCCTTAAGCTTCTTGCATTCTGAAGTATAAACCTTCTGCGGTCCCTAGGTTTCTTAGAGATCCAAAAAGACCTTATATCTGTTGCCAATTTGACAGCAAGGACCATAAGTTGAAATGATGACACTTGAAGTCTTTCTACATGGCCTCTCTAGATTTGGGTAGCATGAAACTTCACCAAGGTAAGTGGCAAGCATTCCTTGACTCTCCGGGTCATTTCAAAGAGGATAGAGGATTGGAACATTGGATGCTGGGCACATCTAAGATTCCCTACCTTTGCCTACTTAGCAGAAGGTCTCAAAAGCATCCGTTTGCAATCAGAAATGCTGGTATGGCATCCAGCTGACAATTGCTTGCTTCTTGGTTTTCACTAAGTGAAGGTGTTAAGGACTTGAGGATTGTAATCGAAATATGTAATTAAAGCTAAGAAACTCATGAAAAGGAACACATTTCAGGATAGAGTAGGAAGGTGGGATAAATGTGTTGAGCCAAAAACCAACATTTGATGCATCATTGGGCTGAAACGAAACTCCACTTCGGGAAATGGATACTGTTATTAAAAATACGTTTTTTTCAAGGCTGGATTGGGTTCCCCTCTGCCAAGAGAACACGTTTACTTGGAATGCTGCTTTCAATACCATGGTATGTGAACTGTCCTGCCTTTAAGGGATCTCGATTTGCTTTTAAGATCTCTTCTCACTTTGGAGAAGAAAGAAGAATTCTCTTCAAAGGACTGATGAGCTTATTGGACCAGGTGTTTTGAAACATTTTGTTAACTTTGGATTAGTTGCGGGGCCCTTAAGGCAACTCAAGGAGGACTATTTCAGTCGTATATCTGGTATGGAAATTACAGAGAAAACATTGTGAAATGGGGGAGAAGCTTCTCCAATTACACAGGATGGATACATGGCACACCTGTCGATATTCTAGAAAGGGTACAAAGTTTCTGAAATGCAGGTATGCCTTGGGATAATTGGTCAGCCATGCTGACGGTTACATGAGAGCCACTTGATTAAGCTTCCTTCGCAACCCCTTGTCATGCGATCTTTAACCTTGCCTCTTTAAGTGTCTAACAGATAGTTAGGCTGAGGCTTTCCCAAAGTGCTTCAACTTCAAGAAGACTCTTACCAATGCAGTTTTGACAAACTGAGTAAACAGATGCATATGCTACTAACGTTTATGGATTTGCTTCGCAATAATGCTGATTTTGATCTGTGTTCTCCCGTTAAGGGACGCTCTTCCCCTCAACTTCCTAACAACTTACAACAATTTCTTCCCTTCTGCTTCTGCGTGTCTGGATTCCCTGCCAGAACGTCTCCCCCAGAGTGCCACCCTCACGCTGCTTTTCAAGCTTATTCTCCTGGATTACTTATACAAGTTTATATAAGACTTGGATCAAGACTTGCAACGTGGCATTGCTTCCAACTCAGAATGCACTCTAGGGCTTTGCTTTCCTGCAGCAGGACGTAGCTAGAGTGGTGGTCACCCCATTCCCTGAAAGACTTGGGAAAAGATGAACCAGGAATATAGGTTGAAAGCAAGTCCCCTAAAACAGAGATCCGCTGCGGAGTTTATGATTAACCACTCTATCCAAATCATACCCACATATTCTCCTCAGGGTTGCAGAGGACCAAAGAAAAGGGGGAATTGTACCATAGCCAGCTGAATGCAGCCCTTCCCAGGCAGCCCTTGCTGTGCACTGTGACCCACTGCCCCGTTACCAGGCAATGGTTACCAGGAGACCACTAATGCCACTGTGACCACCCTGCTCAGCCATTGGTGGGCAGTGTAGTGGGCCCCTGCCCCAAGCAAGCCACTGTCTGTCAGCCATCTTTAGTGGGGGCCCTTTTTCTAGGCAGCAGTCAGTGGAGTGCTGCCCCTTCAGACCTGGAGCATGAGGTAAGAGGCAAGTGCCAGCCTTCTCCCCAGCATTCTTCTGCTCACACGGCCTTGGGCCAGCTGGTGTGATGGGGGGCCCAGAGAACAGGCTGGGGGTGTGTCCTGCAGGGCTCCAGAGCCAAGGCCATGAATGACCATTGGCCCAGACCAGGCCTTGAGGCAGTGTTGAACCTCTACCACACACCGCCACTGTGACCCTAAGGGTATGGCTCATAGTCTGGGGTACCTGACCGCCACTGTTTGGGTGGCCTGAGGAGCATTAAGACCTGTTGGGTTATGTGCACCCGGCTCCCTCAGTGATGAGAGCTAGCAAGGGTCTGGGACCTGGCCCTGAGGGAGCCACCAAGGCAGAGCTGCCTCCTCTGTGAGGCATGGGCACTGGTGGGAGGCCTCAGACCAGCTCCTGGACAAACCCTCCATGGCAGGAGGACCACCACCCCTCCCAGGGACCCCTTTCTCTTAGGTGGGTCTGGACCTCAGAGGGTGAGTCTTGTGCCTTGGGACCTTGCCCTTTCTCATCACCCAGAGAGTGACCTTTGTTTGCTGGAGATTGTTAGGAACATTGAGACCTGACTATGACCTGTCCTCAAGAACAAAGGATCTGACAGGGAGAAGTTTTCAATGAACAGCCACACCCCTCCATCACCTTACCTCTAAGAGGGCTTTGCTAAAAGCTTTCAAGGTTGGGGATTACCCGGCATAAGCCACCCATTTCCTTGAATGTCTCAACAACAAATATTTCTCGGCTCCAAAGTCCAATGTTTTGCTGTTGCTTGGCCTCACTGTGCGTCGGGCACACATCCTGGCCTTTGGTTACCAATTATAGCGAGCCAGCCAGGAGGTCTGTGCCCATGGTGTGTTTTTCTCGATCAGGGGCGTCGCCATTTATAGTTCCCAGCACATGCCAGAGTACATTTGGCTCCAGGATACTGGCAGGGATTCTCCCTGATATGCAGTGGCTGCCCTACAGCACGAGGCTGCTTGTCTTGGAGACATGTCCAGAGCAACGGTATACAGTTCATGTCATTTGGGGGTAAGTCGCTCCAGCTTGCACAGGCTGGGAAATAGGTCTACTCCAACTGGGCTGCTCCCCTTAGCGGATGTGAGCCCCTCTGAGTCCATTCCCTCTTGAGAACTGGGGGCCTCCATGTGGGAGTGGAAGTGGAAGTTGACAAAATGCCTTCTCTGGCTTTCTGTCTTTGTGATTGGAGTGTTTATTTGTTCTTCATGTGTTTGTGTGTGTCAATGTGGTGTTAATCACGGCAGTCTGTGCTGTGGTTTGTGGGATCCTGTTTGTGATTCGTACATTGTAGGTGTGTGAAACAGCACTTGCATTGAGTACTTGAGACGTCTTTGGTCAGTAACGGAGCTTGCATATGATCACACTAGGTATCGTTCCCTCCTGCGTTGTGTTTCAGCTGTGGTGGAACATTGGTTGACATATTCCCTTTCCAATGGGTAGGAATCTGCCCTCTGGTGCCTGGGAACTGCGATCCTGAGAGACCTTTTGGCATTGCATTTGTCTCTCTGCTATTGGATAACACCTGCTGTGATCAGCAGAGCTCTAGTCCATCTTGTAGTCCGCTAAGGGACAAGCAAGTATTTTTTTTTTTTTTTTTACATTGCATGGCCAGCATATTCTACAGATTCTGGTGAAACATGGCATCAAATGAATCATTTTCATATCTCCAAAAGCAGTCTATGTAAAATATTCAGTTAGAGAAAGTTTGCTCAGTGAAATCCTTTTGGTTTTCATCATTGTGACCCTGAGGAAACGAGCATATTTCCAGGAGACATGTGGAAGTTAATGAAGCAAATTGAACTTTTCCTAATTTCTTTGCTTTTTCCTTTTTGGCTCTTTCTGCTTCCCAGGTCAGTAGGCATGACAACTGTGGTCCTGATTCCCTATCTTTCAATTTGCATGTTGTTTGTCGTTTTGTTGTTAAAATGAGGGAACGTACTTCAAAAACACTGAGGATGTTGCTCATCCTCACCTTTTGCTTTGGTCCTCCGGACTGAGAGTTTCTTTTTTGCATGTACTTTTGCGTTTGTTTTGTGTGAAAGTGTTGTGGCTCTGGGAAACTCAAATGTGCTTCCCCAACGCACCCCTTTCAGGTGCATTCTCCAGATTTGGGCCACTTTTAGGGATAAGGCAATTGACATCAACTGCCGAGTTGATGTGTAAATGAGCTCTATTTCACTGAAAGGGAAGCACTTACCTATTCAATACTTCCTCCTCTTGAGAGAATTGGCCTCCATGGATTTCAGGTCCTGATGATCTGGCAAATAGCTAGTACTGAACTGATATCTGGTATGGAAGCTGCCTTAAGCTTCTTGCATTCTGAAGTATAAACCTTCTGCGGTCCCTAGGTTTCTTAGAGATCCAAAAAGACCTTATATCTGTTGCCAATTTGACAGCAAGGACCATAAGTTGAAATGATGACACTTGAAATCTTTCTAAATGGCCTCTCTAGATTTGGGTAGCATGAAACTTCACCAAGGTAAGTGGCAAGCATTCCTTGACTCTCCGGGTCATTTCAAAGAGGATAGAGGATTGGAACATTGGATGCTGGGCACATCTAAGATTCCCTACCTTTGCCTACTTAGCAGAAGGTCTCAAAAGCATCCGTTTGCAATCAGAAATGCTGGTATGGCATCCAGCTGACAATTGCTTGCTTCTTGGTTTTCACTAAGTGAAGGTGTTAAGGACTTGAGGATTGTAATCGAAATATGTAATTAAAGCTAAGAAACTCATGAAAAGGAACACATTTCAGGATAGAGTAGGAAGGTGGGATAAATGTGTTGAGCCAAAAACCAACATTTGATGCATCACTGGGCTGAAACGAAACTCCACTTCAGGAAATGGATACTGTTATTAAAAATACGTTTTTTTCAAGGCTGGATTGGGTTCCCCTCTGCCAAGAGAACACGTTTACTTGGAATGCTGCTTTCAATAACATGGTATGTGAACTGTCCTGCCTTTAAGGGATCTCGATTTGCTTTTAAGATCTCTTCTCACTTTGGAGAAGAAAGAAGAATTCTCTTCAAAGGACTGATGAGCTTATTGGACCAGGTGTTTTGAAACATTTTGTTAACTTTGGATTAGTTGCGGGGCCCTTAAGGCAACTCAAGGAGGACTATTTCAGTCATATATCTGGTATGGAAATTACAGAGAAAACATTGTGAAATGGGGGAGAAGCTTCTTAAATTACACAGGATGGATACATGGCACACCTGTCGATATTCTAGAAAGGGTACAAAGTTTCTGAAATGCAGGTATGCCTTGGGATAATTGGTCAGCCATGATGACGGTTACATGAGAGCCACTTGATTAAGCTTCCTTCGCAACCCCTTGTCATGCGATCTTTAACCTTGCCTCTTTAAGTGTCTAACAGATAGTTAGGCTGAGGCTTTCCCAAAGTGCTTCAACTTCAAGAAGACTCTTACCAATGCAGTTTTGACAAACTGAGTAAACAGATGCATATGCTACTAACGTTTATGGATTTGCTTCACAATAATGCTGATTTTGATCTGTGTTCTCCCGTTAAGGGAAGCTCTTCCCCTCAACTTCCTAACAACTTACAACAATTTCTTCCCTTCTGCTTCTGCGTGTCTGGATTACCTGCCAGAACGTCTCCCCCAGAGTGCCACCCTCACGCTGCTTTTCAGGCTTATTCTCCTGGATTCCTTATACAAGTTTATATAAGACTTGGATCAAGACTTGCAACGTGGCATTGCTTCCAACTCAGAATGCACTGTAGGGCTTTGCTTTCCTCCAGCAGGACGTAGCTAGAGTGGTCGTCACCCCATTCCCTGAAAGACTTGGGAAAAGATGAACCAGGAATCTAGGTTGAAAGCAAGTCCCCTAAAACAGAAATCCGCTGCTGAGTTTATGATTAACCACTCTATCCAAATCATACCCACATATTCTCCTCAGGGTTGCAGAGGACCAAAGAAAAGGGGGAATTGTACCATAGCCAGCTGAATGCAGCCCTTCCCAGGCAGCCCTTGCTGTGCACTGTGACCCGCTGCCCCGTTACCAGGCAATGGTTACCAGGAGACCACTAATGCCACTGTGACCACCCTGCTCAGCCATTGGTGGGCAGTGTAGTGGGCCCCTGCCCCAAGCAAGCCACTGTCTGTCAGCCATCTTTAGTGGGGGCCCTTTGTTAAGCAGCAGTCAGTGGAGTGCTGCCCCTTCAGACCTGGAGCATGAGGTAAGAGGCAAGTGCCAGCCTTCTCCCCAGCATTCTTCTGCTCACACGGCCTTGGGCCAGCTGGTGTGATGGGGGGCGCAGAGAACAGGCTGGTGGTGTGTCCTGCAGGGCTCCAGAGCCAAGGCCATGAATGACCATTGGCCCAGACCAGGCCTTGAGGCAGTGTTGAACCTCTACCACACACCGCCCCTGTGACCCTAAGGGTATGGCTCACAGTCTGGGGCACCTGAACACTACTGTTTGGGTGGCCTGAGGAGCATTAAGACCAGTTGGGTCATGTGCACCCGGCTCCCTCAGTGATGAGAGCTAGCAAGGGTCTGGGACCGGGCCCTGAGGGAGCCACCAAGGCAGAGCTGCCTCCTCTGTGAGGCGTGGGCACTGGTGGGAGGACCCAGACCAGCTCCTGGACAAACCCTCCATGGCAGGAGGACCACCACCCCTCTCAGGGACCCCTTTCTCTTAGGTGGGTCTGGACCTCAGAGGGTGAGTCTTGTGCCTTGGGACCTTGCCCTTTCTTGTCACCCAGAGAGTGACATTTGTTTGCTGGAGATTGATAGGAACATTGAGACCTGACTATGACCTGTCCTCAAGAACAATGGATCGGACAGGGAGAAGTTTTCAACGAACAGCCACACCCCTCCATCACCTTACCTCTAAGAGGGCTTTGCTAAAAGCTTTCAAGTTTGTTGATTACCCAGCATAAGCCACCCATTTCCTTGAATGTCTCAACAACAAATATTTCTCGGCTCCAAAGTCCAATGTTTTGCTGTTGTTTGGCCTCACTGTGCGTCGCGCACACATCCTGGCCTTTGGTTATCAATTATAGCGAGCCAGCCAGGAGGTCTGTGCCCATGGTATGTTGATCTCGATCAGGGGCGTCGCCATTTATAGTTCCCAGCACATGCCAGAGTACATTTGGCTCCAGGATACTGGCAGGGATTCTCCCTGATATGCAGTGGCTGCCCTACAGCACGAGGCTGCTTGTCTTGGAGACATGTCCAGAGCAACGGTATACAGTTCATGTCATTTGGGGGTAAGTCGCTCCAGCTTGCACAGGCTGGGAAATAGGTCTACTCCAACTGGGCTGCTCCCCTTAGCGGATGTGAGCCCCTCTGAGTCCATTCCCTCTTGAGAACTGGGGGCCTCCATGTGGGAGTGGAAGTGGAAGTTGACAAAATGCCTTCTCTGGCTTTCTGTCTTTGTGATTGGAGTGTTTATTTGTTCTTCATGTGTTTGTGTGTGTCAATGTGGTGTTAATCACGGCAGTCTGTGCTGTGGTTTGTGGGATCCTGTTTGTGATTCGTACATTGTAGGTGTGTGAAACAGCACTTGCATTGAGTACTTGAGACGTCTTTGGTCAGTAACGGAGCTTGCATATGATCACACTAGGTATCGTTCCCTCCTGCGTTGTGTTTCAGCTGTGGTGGAACATTGGTTGACATATTCCCTTTCCAATGGGTAGGAATCTGCCCTCTGGTGCCTGGGAACTGCGATCCTGAGAGACCTTTTGGCATTGCATTTGTCTCTCTGCTATTGGATAACACCTGCTGTGATCAGCAGAGCTCTAGTCCATCTTGTAGTCCGCTAAGGGACAAGCAAGTATTTTTTTTTTTTTTTTACATTGCATGGCCAGCATATTCTACAGATTCTTGTGAAACATGGCATCAAATGAATCATTTTGATATCTCCAAAACCAGTCTATGTAAAATATTCAGTTAGAGAAAGTTTGCTCAGTGAAATCCTTTTGGTTTTCATCATTGTGACCCTGAGAAAACGAGCATATTTCCAGGAGACATGTGGAAGTTAATGAAGCAAATTGAACTTTTCCTAATTTCTTTGCTTTTTCCTTTTTGGCTCTTTCTGCTTCCCAGGTCAGTAGGCATGACAACTGTGGTCCTGATTCCCTATCTTTCAATTTGCATGTTGTTTGTCGTTTTCTTGTTAAAATGAGGGAACGTACTTCAAAAACACTGAGGATGTTGTTCATCCTCACCCTTTGCTTTGGTCCTCAGGACTGAGAGTTTCTTTCTTGCATGTACTTTTGCGTTTGTTTTGTGTGAAAGTGTTGTGGCTCTGGGAAACTCAAATGTGCTTCCCCAACGCACCCCTTTCAGGTGCATTCTCCAGATTTGGGCCACTTTTAGGGATAAGGCAATTGACATCAACTGCCGAGTTGATGTGTAAATGAGCTCTATTTCACTGAAAGGGAAGCACTTACCAATTCAATACTTCCTCCTCTGGAGAGAATTGGCCTCCATGGATTGCAGGTCCTGATGATCTGGCAAATAGCTAGTACTGAACTGATATCTGGTATGGAAGCTGCCTTAAGCTTCTTGCATTCTGAAGTATAAACCTTCTGCGGTCCCTAGGTTTCTTAGAGATCCAAAAAGACCTTATATCTGTTGCCAATTTGACAGCAAGGACCATAAGTTGAAATGATGACACTTGAAGTCTTTCTAAATGGCCTCTCTAGATTTGGGTAGCATGAAACTTCACCAAGGTAAGTGGCAAGCATTCCTTGACTCTCTGGGTCATTTCAAAGAGGATAGAGGATTGGAACATTGGATGCTGGGCACATCTAAGATTCCCTACCTTTGCCTACTTAGCGGAAGGTCTCAAAAGCATCCGTTTGCAATCAGAAATGCTGGTATGGCATCCAGCTGACAATTGCTTGCTTCTTGGTTTTCACTAAGTGAAGGTGTTAAGGACTTGAGGATTGTAATCGAAATATGTAATTAAAGCTAAGAAACTCATGAAAAGGAACACATTTCAGGATAGAGTAGGAAGGTGGGATAAATGTGTTGAGCCAAAAACCAACATTTGATGCATCATTGGGCTGAAACGAAACCCACTTTGGGAAATGGATACTGTTATTAAAAATACGTTTTTTTCAAGGCTGGATTGGGTTCCCCTCGGCCAAGAGAACACGTTTACTTGGAATGCTGCTTTCAATACCATGGTATGTGAACTGTCCTGCCTTTAAGGGATCTCGATTTGCTTTTAAGATCTCTTCTCACTTTGGAGAAGAAAGAAGAATTCTCTTCAAAGGACTGATGAGCTTATTGGACCAGGTGTTTTGAAATAGTTTGTTAACTTTGGATTAGTTGTGGGGCCCTTAAGGCAACTCAAGGAGGACTATTTCAGTCGTATATCTGGTATGGAAATTACAGAGAAAACATTGTGAAATGGGGGAGAAGCTTCTCCAATTACACAGGATGGATACATGGCACACCTGTCGATATTCTAGAAAGGGTACAAAGTTTCTGAAATGCAGGTATGCCTTGGGATAATCGGTCAGCCATGCTGACGGTTACATGAGAGCCACTTGATTAAGCTTCCTTCTCAACCCCTTGTCATGCGATCTTTAACCTTGCCTCTTTAAGTGTCTAACAGATAGTTAGGCTGAGGCTTTCCCAAAGTGCTTCAACTTCAAGAAGACTTTTTCCAATGCAGTTTTGACAAGCTGAGTAAACGGATGCATATGCTACTAACGTTTATGGATTTGCTTCGCAATAATGCTGATTTTGATCTGTGTTCTCCCGTTACGGGAAGCTCTTCCCCTCAACTTCCTAACAACTAACAACAATTTCTTCCCTTCTGCTTCTGCGTGTCTGGATTGCCTGCCAGAACGTCTGCCCCAGAGTGCCACCCTCATGCTGCTTTTCAGGCTTATTCTCCTGGATTCCTTATACAAGTTTATATAAGACTTGGATCAAGACTTGCAACGTGGCATTGCTTCCAACTCAGAATGCACTGTAGGGCTTTGCTTTCCTCCAGCAGCACGTAGCTAGAGTGGTCATCACCCCATTCTCTGAAAGACTTGGGAAAAGATGAACCAGGAATCGAGGTTGAAAGCAAGTCCCCTAAAACAGAGATCCGCTGCTGAGTTTATGATTAACCACTCTAGCCAAATCATACCCACATATTCTCCTCAGGGTTGCAGAGGACCAAAGAAAAGGGGGAATTGTACCATAGCCAGCTGAATGCAGCCCTTCCCAGGCAGCCCTTGCTGTGCACTGTGACCCACTGCCCCGTTACCAGGCAATGGTTACCAGGAGACCACTAATGCCACTGTGACCACCCTGCTCAGCCATTGGTTGCCAGTGTAGTGGGCCCCTGCCCCAAGCAAGCCACTGTCTGTCAGCCATCTTTAGTGGGGGCCCTTTGTTAGGCAGCAGTCAGTGGAGTGCTGCCCCTTCAGACCTGGAGCGTGAGGTAAGAGGCAAGTGCAAGCCTTCTCCCCAGCATTCTTCTGCTCACACAGCCTTGGGCCAGCTGGTGCGATGGGGGGCCCAGAGAACAGGCTGGGGGTGTGTCCTGCAGGGCTCCAGAGCCAAGGCCATGAATGACCATTGGCCCAGACCAGGCCTTGAGGCAGTGTTGAACCTCTACCACACACCGCCACTGTGACCCTAAGAGGATGGCTCACAGTCTGGGGTACCCGACCGCCACTGTTTGGGTGGCCTGAGGAGCATTAAAACCTGTTGGGTCATGTGCTCCCGGCTCCCTCAGTGATGACAGCTAGTAAGGGTCTGAGACCTGGCCCTGAGGGAGCCACCAAGGCAGAGCTGCCTCCTCTGTGAGGCATGGGCACTGGTGGGAGGACCCAGACCAGCTCCTGGACAAACCCTCCATGGCAGGAGGACCACCACCCCTCCCAGGGACCCCTTTCTCTTAGGTGGGTCTGGACCTCAGAGGGTGAGTCTTGTGCCTTGGGACCTTGCCCTTTCTTATCACCCAGAGAGTGACATTTGTTTGCTGGAGATTGATAGGAACATTGAGACCTGACTATGACCTGTCCTCAAGAACAATGGATCGGACAGGGAGAAGTTTTCAACGAAAAGCCACACCCCTCCATCACCTTACCTCTAAGAGGGCATTGCTAAAAGCTTTCAAGGTTGGGGATTACCCAGCATAAGCCACCCATTTCCTTGAATGTCTCAACAACAAATATTTCTCGGCTCCAAAGTCCAATGTTTTGCTGTTGTTTGGCCTCACTGTGCGTCGCGCACACATCCTGGCCTTTGGTTACCAATTATAGCGAGCCAGCCAGGAGGTGTGTGCCCATGCTGTGTTGATCTTGATCAGGGGCGTCGCCATTTATAGTTCCCAGCACATGCCAGAGTACATTTGGCTCCAGGATACTGGCAGGGATTCTCCCTGATATGCACTGGCTGCCCTACAGCACGAGGCTGCTTGTCTTGGAGACATGTCCAGAGCAACGGTATACATTTCATGTCATTTGGGTGTAAGTCGCTCCAGCTTGCACAGGCTGGGAAATAGGTCTACTCCAACTGGGCTGCTCCCCTTAGCGGATGTGAGCCCCTCTGAGTCCATTCCCTCTTGAGAACTGGGGGCCTCCATGTGGGAGTGGAAGTGGAAGTTGACAAAATGCCTTCTCTGGCTTTCTGTCTTTGTGATTGGAGTGTTTATTTGTTCTTCATGTGTTTGTGTGTGTCAATGTGGTGTTAATCACGGCAGTCTGTGCTGTGGTTTGTGGGATCCTGTTTGTGATTCGTACATTGTAGGTGTGTGAAACAGCACTTGCATTGAGTACTTGAGACGTCTTTGGTCAGTAACGGAGCTTGCATATGATCACACTAGGTATCGTTCCCTCCTGCGTTGTGTTTCAGCTGTGGTGGAACATTGGTTGACATATTCCCTTTCCAATGGGTAGGAATCTGCCCTCTGGTGCCTGGGAACTGCGATCCTGAGAGACCTTTTGGCATTGCATTTGTCTCTCTGCTATTGGATAACACCTGCTGTGATCAGCAGAGCTCTAGTCCATCTTGTAGTCCGCTAAGGGACAAGCAAGTATTTTTTTTTTTTTTTTTTACATTGCATGGCCAGCATATTCTACAGATTCTGGTGAAACATGGCATCAAATGAATCATTTTCATATCTCCAAAACCAGTCTATGTAAAATATTCAGTTAGAGAAAGTTTGCTCAGTGAAATCCTTTTGGTTTTCATCATTGTGACCCTGAGGAAACGAGCATATTTCCAGGAGACATGTGGAAGTTAATGAAGCAAATTGAACTTTTCCTAATTTCTTTGCTTTTTCCTTTTTGGCTCTTTCTGCTTCCCAGGTCAGTAGGTATGACAACTGTGGTCCTGATTCCCTATCTTTCAATTTGCATGTTGTTTGTCTTTTTGTTATTAAAATGAGGGAACGTACTTCAAAAACACTGAGGATGTTGCTCATCCTCACCCTTTGCTTTGGTCCTCCGGACTGAGAGTTTCTTTTTTGCATGTACTTTTGCGTTTGTTTTGTGTGAAAGTGTTGTGGCTCTGGGAAACTCAAATGTGCTTCCCCAACGCACCCCTTTCAGGTGCATTCTCCAGATTTGGGCCACTTTTAGGGATAAGGCAATTGACATCAACTGCCGAGTTGATGTGTAAATGAGCTCTATTTCACTGAAAGGGAAGCATTTACCTATTCAATACTTCCTCCTCTGGAGAGAATTGGCCTCCATGGATTTCAGGTCCTGATGATCTGGCAAATAGCTAGTACTGAACTGATATCTGGTATGGAAGCTGCCTTAAGCTTCTTGCATTCTGAAGTATAAACCTTCTGCGGTCCCTAGGTTTCTTAGAGATCCAAAAAGACCTTATATCTGTTGTAAATTTGACAGCAAGGACCATAAGTTGAAATGATGACACTTGAAGTCTTTCTAAATGGCCTCTCTAGATTTGGGTAGCATGAAACTTCACCAAGGTAAGTGGCAAGCATTCCTTGACTCTCTGGGTCATTTCAAAGAGGATAGAGGATTGGAACATTGGATGCTGGGCACATCTAAGATTCCCTACCTTTGCCTACTTAGCAGAAGGTCTCAAAAGCATCCGTTTGCAATCAGAAATGCTGGTATGGCATCCAGCTGACAATTGCTTGCTTCTTGGTTTTCACTAAGTGAAGGTGTTAAGGACTTGAGGATTGTAATTGAAATATGTAATTAAAGCTAAGAAACTCATGAAAAGGAACACATTTCAGGATAGAGTAGGAAGGTGGGATAAATGTGTTGAGCCAAAAACCAACATTTGATGCATCATTGGGCTGAAACGAAACTCCACTTCGGGAAATGGATACTGTTATTAAAAATACGGTTTTTTCAAGGCTGGATTGGGTTCCCCTCTGCCAAGAGAACACGTTTGCTTGGAATGCTGCTTTCAATAACATGGTATGTGAACTGTCCTGCCTTTAAGGGATCTCGATTTGCTTTTAAGATCTCTTCTCACTTTGGAGAAGAAAGAAGAATTCTCTTCAAAGGACTGATGAGCTTATTGGACCAGGTGTTTTGAAATAGTTTGTTAACTTTGGATTAGTTGCGGGGCCCTTAAGGCAACTCAAGGAGGACTATTTCAGTCGTATATCTGGTATGGAAATTACAGAGAAAACATTGTGAAATGGGGGAGAAGCTTCTCCAATTACACAGGATGAATACATGGCACACCTGTCGATATTCTAGAAAGGGTACAAAGTTTCTGAAATGCAGGTATGTCTTGGGGTAATCGGTCAGCCATGCTGACGGTTACATGAGAGCCACTTGATTAAGCTTCCTTCTCAACCCCTTGTCATGCGATCTTTAACCTTGCCTCTTTAAGTGTCTAACAGATAGATAGGCTGAGGCTTTCCCAAAGTGCTTCAACTTCAAGAAGACTCTTACCAATGCAGTTTTGACAAACTGAGTAAACAGATGCATATGCTACTAACGTTTGTGGATTTGCTTCGCAATAATGCTGATTTTGATCTGTGTTCTCCCGTTAAGGGAAGCTCTTCCCCTCAACTTCCTAACAACTTACAACAATTTCTTCCCTTCTGCTTCTGCGTGTCTGGATTCCCTGCCAGAACGTCTCCCCCAGAGTGCCACCCTCACGCTGCTTTTCAGGCTTATTCTCCTGGATTCCTTATACAAGTTTATATAAGATTTGGATCAAGCCTTGCAACGTGGCATTGCTTCCAACTCAGAATGCACTGTAGGGCTTTGCTTTCCTCCAGTAGCACGTAGCTAGAGTGGTGGTCACCCCATTCCCTGAAAGACTTGGGAAAAGATGAACCAGGAATCTAGGTTGAAAGCAGGTCCCCTAAAACAGAGATCCGCTGCGGAGTTTATGATTAACCACTCTATCCAAATCATACCCACATATTCTCCTCAGGGTTGCAGAGGACCAAAGAAAAGGGGGAATTGTACCATAGCCAGCTGAATGCAGCCCTTCCCAGGCAGCCCTTGCTGTGCACTGTGACCCACTGCCCCGTTACCAGGCAATGGTTACCAGGAGACCACTAATGCCACTGTGACCACCCTGCTTAGCCATTGGTGGGCAGTGTAGTGGGCCCCTGCCCCAAGCAAGCCACTGTCTGTCAGCCATCTTTAGTGGGGGCCCTTTTTCTAGGCAGCTGTCAGTGGAGTGCTGCCCCTTCAGACCTGGAGCATGAGGTAAGAGGCAAGTGCCAGCCTTCTCCCCAGCATTCTTCTGCTCACACGGCCTTGGGCCAGCTGGTGTGATGGGGGGCCCAGAGAACAGGCTGGGGGTGTGTCCTGCAGGGCTCCAGAGCCAAGGCCATGAATGACCATTGGCCCAGACCAGGCCTTGAGGCAGTGTTGAACCTCTACCACACACCGCCACTGTGACCCTAACGGTTTGGCTCATAGTCTGGGGTACCTGACCTCCACTGTTTGGGTGGCCTGAGGAGCATTAAGACCTGTTGGGTCACGTGCAACCGGCTCCCTCAGTGATGAGAGCTAGCAAGGGTCTGGGACCTGGCCCTGAGGGAGCCACCAAGGCAGAGCTGCCTCCTCTGGGAGGCGTGCGCACTGGTGGGAGGCCTCAGACCAGCTCCTGGACAAACCCTCCATGGCAGGGGGACCACCACCCCTCCCAGGGACCCCTTTCTCTTAGGTGGGTCTGGACCTCAGAGGGTGAGTCTTGTGCCTTGGGAACTTGCCCTTTCTTGTCACCCAGAGAGTGACATTTGTTGGCTGGAGATTGATAGGAACATTGAAACCTGACTATGACCTGTCCTCAACAACAAAGCATCGGACAGGGAGAAGTTTTCAACGAACAGCCACACCCCTCCATCACCTTACCTCTAAGAGGGCTTTGCTAAAAGCTTTCAAGGTTGGGGATTACCCAGCATAAGCCACCCATTTCCTTGAATGTCTCAACAACAAATATTTCTCGGCTCCAAAGTCCAATGTTTTGCTGTTGTTTGGCCTCACTGTGCGTCGGGCACACATATTGGCCTTTGGTTACCAATTATAGCGAGCCAGCCAGGAGGTCTGTGCCCATGGTGTATTGATCTCGATCAGGGGCGTCGCCATTTATAGTTCCCAGCACATGCCAGAGTACATTTGGCTCCAGGATACTGGCAGGGATTCTCCCTGATATGCAGTGGCTGCCGTACAGCACGAGGCTGCTTGTCTTGGAGACATGTCCAGAGCAACGGTATACAGTTCATGTCATTTGGGCGTAAGTCGCTCCAGCTTGCACAGGCTGGGAAATAGGTCTACTCCAACTGGGCTGCTCCCCTTAGCGGATGTGAGCCCCTCTGAGTCCATTCCCTCTTGAGAACTGGGGGCCTCCATGTGGGAGTGGAAGTGGAAGTTGACAAAATGCCTTCTCTGGCTTTCTGTCTTTGTGATTGGAGTGTTTATTTGTTCTTCATGTGTTTGTGTGTGTCAATGTGGTGTTAATCACGGCAGTCTGTGCTTTGGTTTGTGGGATCCAGTTTGTGATTCGTACATTGTAGGTGTGTGAAACAGCACTTGCATTGAGTACTTGAGACGTCTTTGGTCAGTAACGGAGCTTGCATATGATCACACTAGGTATCGTTCCCTCCTGCGTTGTGTTTCAGCTGTGGTGGAACATTGGTTGACATATTCCCTTTCCAATGGGTAGGAATCTGCCTTTCGGTGCCTGGGAACTGCGATCCTGAGAGACCTTTTGGCATTGCATTTGTCTCTCTGCTATTGGATAACACCTGCTGTGATCAGCAGAGCTCTAGTCCATCTTGTAGTCCGCTAAGGGACAAGCAAGTATTTTTTTTTTTTTTTTTACATTGCATGGCCAGCATATTCTACAGATTCTGGTGAAACATGGCATCAAATGAATCATTTTCATATCTCCAAAACCAGTCTGTGTAAAATATTCAGTTAGAGAAAGTTTGCTCAGTGAAATCCTTTTGGTTTTCATCATTGTGACCCTGAGGAAATGAGCATATTTCCAGGAGACATGTGGAAGTTAATGAAGCAAATTGAACTTTTCCTAATTTCTTTGCTTTTTCCTTTTTGGCTCTTTCTGCTTCCCAGGTCAGTAGGTATGACAACTGTGGTCCTGATTCCCTATCTTTCAATTTGCATGTTGTTTGTCTTTTTGTTATTCAAATGAGGGAACGTACTTCAAAAACACTGAGGATGTTGCTCATCCTCACCCTTTGCTTTGGTCCTCTGGACTGAGAGTTTCTTTTTTGCATGTACTTTTGCGTTTGTTTTGTGTGAAAGTGTTGTGGCTCTGGGAAACTCAAATGTGCTTCCCCAACGCACCCCTTTCAGGTGCATTCTCCAGATTTGGGCCACTTTTAGGGATAAGGCAATTGACATCAACTGCCGAGTTGTTGTGTAAATGAGCTCTATTTCACTGAAAGGGAAGCCTTTACCTATTCAATACTTCCTCCTCTGGAGAGAATTGGCCTCCATGGATTTCAGGTCCTGATGATCTGGCAAATAGCTAGTACTGAACTGATATCTGGTATGGAAGCTGCCTTAAGCTTCTTGCATTCTGAAGTATAAACCTTCTGCGGTCCCTAGGTTTCTTAGAGATCCAAAAAGACATTATATCTGTTGCAAATTTGACAGCAAGGACCATAAGTTGAAATGATGACACTTGAAGTCTTTCTAAATGGCCTCTCTAGATTTGGGTAGCATGAAACTTCACCAAGGTAAGTGGCAAGCATTCCTTGACTCTCTGGGTCATTTCAAAGAGGATAGAGGATTGGAACATTGGATGCTGGGCACATCTAAGATTCCCTACCTTTGCCTACTTAGCAGAAGGTCTCAAAAGCATCCGTTTGCAATCAGAAATGCTGGTATGGCATCCAGCTGACAATTGCTTGCTTCTTGGTTTTCACTAAGTGGAGGTGTTAAGGACTTGAGGATTGTAATCGAAATATGTAATTAAAGCTAAGAAACTCATGAAAAGGAACACATTTCAGGATAGAGTAGGAAGGTGGGATAAATGTGTTGAGCCAAAAACCAACATTTGATGCATCATTGGGCTGAAACGAAACTCCACTTCGGGAAATGGATACTGTTATTAAAAATACGGTTTTTTCAAGGCTGGATTGGGTTCCCCTCTGCCAAGAGAACACGTTTGCTTGGAATGCTGCTTTCAATAACATGGTATGTGAACTGTCCTGCCTTTAAGGGATCTCGATTTGCTTTTAAGATCTCTTCTCACTTTGGAGAAGAAAGAAGAATTCTCTTCAAAGGACTGATGAGCTTATTGGACCAGGTGTTTTGAAATAGTTTGTTAACTTTGGATTAGTTGCGGGGCCCTTAAGGCAACTCAAGGAGGACTATTTCAGTCGTATATCTGGTATGGAAATTACAGAGAAAACATTGTGAAATGGGGGAGAAGCTTCTCCAATTACACAGGATGAATACATGGCACACCTGTCGATATTCTAGAAAGGGTACAAAGTTTCTGAAATGCAGGTATGTCTTGGGGTAATCGGTCAGCCATGCTGACGGTTACATGAGAGCCACTTGATTAAGCTTCCTTCTCAACCCCTTGTCATGCGATCTTTAACCTTGCCTCTTTAAGTGTCTAACAGATAGATAGGCTGAGGCTTTCCCAAAGTGCTTCAACTTCAAGAAGACTCTTACCAATGCAGTTTTGACAAACTGAGTAAACAGATGCATATGCTACTAACGTTTGTGGATTTGCTTCGCAATAATGCTGATTTTGATCTGTGTTCTCCCGTTAAGGGAAGCTCTTCCCCTCAACTTCCTAACAACTTACAACAATTTCTTCCCTTCTGCTTCTGCGTGTCTGGATTCCCTGCCAGAACGTCTCCCCCAGAGTGCCACCCTCACGCTGCTTTTCAGGCTTATTCTCCTGGATTCCTTATACAAGTTTATATAAGATTTGGATCAAGCCTTGCAACGTGGCATTGCTTCCAACTCAGAATGCACTGTAGGGCTTTGCTTTCCTCCAGTAGCACGTAGCTAGAGTGGTGGTCACCCCATTCCCTGAAAGACTTGGGAAAAGATGAACCAGGAATCTAGGTTGAAAGCAGGTCCCCTAAAACAGAGATCCGCTGCGGAGTTTATGATTAACCACTCTATCCAAATCATACCCACATATTCTCCTCAGGGTTGCAGAGGACCAAAGAAAAGGGGGAATTGTACCATAGCCAGCTGAATGCAGCCCTTCCCAGGCAGCCCTTGCTGTGCACTGTGACCCACTGCCCCGTTACCAGGCAATGGTTACCAGGAGACCACTAATGCCACTGTGACCACCCTGCTCAGCCATTGGTGGGCAGTGTAGTGGGCCCCTGCCCCAAGCAAGCCACTGTCTGTCAGCCATCTTTAGTGGGGGCCCTTTTTCTAGGCAGCTGTCAGTGGAGTGCTGCCCCTTCAGACCTGGAGCATGAGGTAAGAGGCAAGTGCCAGCCTTCTCCCCAGCATTCTTCTGCTCACACGGCCTTGGGCCAGCTGGTGTGATGGGGAGCCCAGAGAACAGGCTGGGGGTGTGCCCTGCAGGGCTCCAGAGCCAAGGCCATGAATGACCATTGGCCCAGACCAGGCCTTGAGGCAGTGTTGAACCTCTACCACACACCGCCACTGTGACCCTAAGGGTATGGCTCATAGTCTGGGGTACCTGACCGCCACTGTTTGGGTGGCCTGAGGAGCATTTAGACCTGTTGGGTCATGTGCAACCGGCTCCCTCAGTGATGAGAGCTAGCAAGGGTCTGGGACCTGGCCCTGAGGGAGCCACCAAGGCAGAGCTGCCTCCTCTGTGAGGCGTGCGCACTGGTGGGAGGCCTCAGACCAGCTCCTGGACAAACCCTCCATGGCAGGGGGACCACCACCCCTCCCAGGGACCCCTTTCTCTTAGGTGGGTCTGGACCTCAGAGGGTGAGTCTTGTGCCTTGGGAACTTGCCCTTTCTTGTCACCCAGAGAGTGACATTTGTTGGCTGGAGATTGATAGGAACATTGAAACCTGACTATGACCTGTCCTCAACAACAAAGCATCGGACAGGGAGAAGTTTTCAACGAACAGCCACACCCCTCCATCACCTTACCTCTAAGAGGGCTTTGCTAAAAGCTTTCAAGGTTGGGGATTACCCGGCATAAGCCACCCATTTCCTTGAATGTCTCAACAACAAATATTTCTCGGCTCCAAAGTCCAATGTTTTGCTGTTGCTTGGCCTCACTGTGAGTCGGGCACACATCCTGGCCTTTGGTTACCAATTATAGCGAGCCAGCCAGGAGGTCTGTGCCCATGGTGTGTTGATCTCGATCTGGGGCGTCGCCATTTATAGTTCCCAGCATATGCCAGAGTACATTTGGCTCCAGGATACTGGCAGGGATTCTCCCTGATATGCAGTGGCTGCCCTACAGCACGAGGCTGCTTGTCTTGGAGACATGTCCAGAGCAACGGTATACAGTTCATGTCATTTGGGGGTAAGTCGCTCCAGCTTGCACAGGCTGGGAAATAGGTCTACTCCAACTGGGCTGCTCCCCTTAGCGGATGTGAGCCCCTCTGAGTCCATTCCCTCTTGAGAACTGGGGGCATGCATGGGGGGGTGGAAGTGGAAGTTGACTAAATGCCTTCTCTGGCTTTCTGTCTTTGTGATTGGAGTGTTTATTTGTTCTTCATGTGTTTGTGTGTGTCAATGTGGTGTTAATCACGGCAGTCTGTGCTGTGGTTTGTGGGATCCTGTTTGTGATTGGTACATTGTAGGTGTGTGAAACAGCACTTGCATTGAGTACTTGAGACGTCTTTGGTCAGTAACGGAGCTTGCATATGATCACACTAGGTATCGTTCCCTCCTGCGTTGTGTTTCAGCTGTGGTGGAACATTGGTTGACATATTCCCTTTCCAATGGGTAGGAATCTGCCCTTTGGTGCCTGGGAACTGCGATCCTGAGAGACCTTTTGGCATTGCATTTGTCTCTCTGCTATTGGATAACACCTGCTGTGATCAGCAGAGCTCTAGTCCATCTTGTAGTCCGCTAAGGGACAAGGAAATATATATTTTTTTTTACATTGCATGGCCAGCATATTCTACAGATTCTGGTGAAACATGGCATCAAATGAATCATTTTCATATCTCCAAAACCAGTCTATGTAAAATATTCAGTTAGAGAAAGTTTGCTCAGTGAAATCCTTTTGGTTTTCATCATTGTGACCCTGAGAAAACGAGCATATTTCCAGGAGACATGTGGAAGTTAATGAAGCAAATTGAACTTCTCCTAATTTGTTTGCTTTTTACTTTTTGGCTCTTTCTGCTTCCCAGGTCAGTAGACATGACAATTCTGGTCCTGATTCCCTATCTTTCAATTTGCATGCTGTTTGTCGTTTTGTTGTTAAAATGAGGGAACGTAGTTCGAAAACACTGAGGATGTTGTTCATCCTCACCCTTTGCTTTGGTCCTCAGGACTGAGAGTTTGTTTTCTGCATGTACTTTTGCGTTTGTTTTGTGTGAATGTGTTGTGGCTCTGGGAAACTCAAATGTGCTTCCCCAACGCACCCCTTTCAGGTGCATTCTCCAGATTTGGGCCACTTTTAGGGATAAGGCAATTGACATCAACTGCCGAGTTGATGTGTAAATGAGCTCTATTTCACTGAAAGGGAAGCGCTTACCTATTCAATACTTCCTCCTCTTGAGAGAATTGGCCTCCATGGATTTCAGGTCCTGATGATCTGGCAAATAGCTAGTACTGAACTGATATCTGGTATGGAAGCTGTCTTAAGCTTCTTGCATTCTGAAGTATAAACCTTCTGCGGTCCCTAGGTTTCTTAGAGATCCAAAAAGTCCTTATATTTGTTGCCAATTTGACAGCATGGACCATAAGTTGAAATGATGACACTTGAAGTCTTTCTAAATGGCCTCTCTAGATTTGGGTAGCATGAAACTTCACCAAGGTAAGTGGCAAGCATTCCTTGACTCTCCGGATCATTTCAAAGAGGATAGAGGATTGGGACATTGGATGCTGGGCACAGCTAAGATTCCCTACCTTTGCCTACTTAGCAGAAGGTCTCAAAACATCCGTTTGCAATCAGAAATGCTGGTATGGCATCCAGCTGACAATTGCTTGCTTCTTGGTTTTCACTAAGTGAAGGTGTTAAGGACTTGAGGATTGTAATCGAAATATGTAATTAAAGCTAAGAAACTCATGAAAAGGAACACATTTCAGGATAGAGTAGGAAGGTGGGATAAATGTGTTGAGCCGAAAACCAATATTTGATGCATCATTGGGCTGAAACGAAACTCCACTTCGGGAAATGGATACTGTTATTAAAAATACGTTTTTTTCAAGGCTGGATTGGGTTCCCCTCTGCCAAGAGAACACGTTTACTTGGAATGCTGCTTTCAATAACATGGTATGTGAACTGTCCTGCCTTTAAGGGATCTCGATTTGCTTTTAAGATCTCTTCTCACTTTGGAGAAGAAAGAAGAATTCTCTTCAAAGCACTGATGAGCTTATTGGACCAGGTGTTTTGAAATAGTTTGTTAACTTTGGATTAGTTGCGGGGCCCTTAAGGCAACTCAAGGAGGACTATTTCAGTCGTATATCTGGTATGGAAATTACAGAGAAAACATTGTGAAATGGGGGAGAAGCTTCTCCAATTACACAGGATGGATACATGGCACACCTGTCAATATTCTAGAAAGGGTACAAAGTTTCTGAAATGCAGGTATGCCTTGGGATAATCGGTCAGCCATGCTGACGGTTACATGAGAGCCACTTGATTAAGCTTCCTTCTCAACCCCTTGTCATGCGATCTTTAACCTTGCCTCTTTAAGTGTCTAACAGATAGTTAGGCTGAGGCTTTCCCAAAGTGCTTCAACTTCAAGAAGACTCTTACCAATGCAGTTTTGACAAACTGAGTAAACAGATGCATATGCTACTAACGTTTGTGGATTTGCTTCGCAATAATGCTGATTTTGATCTGTGTTCTCCCGTTACGGGAAGCTCTTCCCCTCAACTTCCTAACAACTTACAACAATTTCTTCCCTTCTGCTTCTGCGTGTCTGGATTGCCTGCCAGAACGTCTGCCCCAGAGTGCCACCCTCACGCTGCTTTTCAGGCTTATTCTCCTGGATTCCTTATACAAGTTTATATAAGACTTGGATCAAGACTTGCAACGTGGCATTGCTTCCAACTCAGAATGCACTGTAGGGCTTTGCTTTCCTCCAGCAGCACGTAGCTAGAGTGGTCGTCACCCCATTCCCTGAAAGACTTGGGAAAAGATGAACCAGGAATCGAGGTGGAAAGCAAGTCCCCTAAAACAGAGATCCGCTGCTGAGTTTATGATTAACCACTCTATCCAAATCATACCCACATATTCTCCTCAGGGTTGCAGAGGACCAAAGAAAAGGGGGAATTGTACCATAGCCAGCTGAATGCAGCCCTTCCCAGGCAGCCCTTGCTGTGCACTGTGACCCACTGCCCCGTTACCAGGCAATGGTTACCAGGAGACCACTAATGCCACTGTGACCACCCTGCTCAGCCATTGGTGGGCAGTGTAGTGGGCCCCTGCCCCAAGCAAGCCACTGTCTGTCAGCCATCTTTAGTGGGGGCCCTTTGTTAGGCAGCAGTCAGTGGAGTGCTGCCCCTTCAGACCTGGAGCATGAGGTAAGAGGCAAGTGCCAGCCTTCTCCCCAGCATTCTTCTGCTCACACGGCCTTGGGCCAGCTGGTGTGATGGGTGGCCCAGAGAAAAGGCTGGTGGTGTGTCCTGCAGGGCTCCAGAGACAAGGCCATGAATGACCATTGGCCCAGACCAGGCCTTGAGGCAGTGTTGAACCTCTACCACACACCGCCACTGTGACCCTAAGGGTATGGCTCACAGTCCGGGGTACCCGACCGCCACTGTTTGGGTGGCCTGAGGAGCATTAAGACCTGTTGGGTCATGTGCACCCGGCTCCCTCAGTGATGACAGCTAGCAAGGGTCTGGGACCTGGCCCTGAGGGAGCCACCAAGGCAGAGCTGCCTCCTCTGTGAGGCGTGGGCACTGGTGGGAGGACCCAGACCAGCTCCTGGACAAACCCTCCATGGCAGGAGGACCACCACCCCTCCCAGGGACCCCTTTCTCTTAGGTGCGTCTGGACGTCAGAGGGTGAGTCTTGTGCCTTGGGACCTTGCCCTTTCTTGTCACCCAGAGAGTGACATTTGTTTGCTGGAGATTGATAGGAACATTGAGACCTGACTATGACCTGTCCTCAAGAACAATGGATCGGACAGGGAGAAGTTTTCAACGAACAGCCACACCCCTCCATCACCTTACCTCTAAGAGGGCTTTGCTAAAAGCTTTCAAGGTTGGGGATTACCCAGCATAAGCCACCCATTTCCTTGAATGTCTCAACAAGAAATATTTCTCGGCTCCAAAGTCCAATGTTTTGCTGTTGTTTGGCCTCACTGTGCGTCGGGCACACATCCTGGCCTTTGGTTACCAATTATAGCGAGCCAGCCAGGAGGTCTGTGCCCATGGTGTGTTGATCTCGATCAGGGGCGTCGCCATTTATAGTTCCCAGCACATGCCAGAGTACATTTGGCTCCAGGATACTGGCAGGGATTCTCCCTGATATGCAGTGGCTGCCCTACAGCACGAGGCTGCTTGTCTTGGAGACATGTCCAGAGCAACGGTATACAGTTCATGTCATTTGGGGGTAAGTCGCTCCAGCTTGCACAGGCTGGGAAATAGGTCTACTCCAACTGGGCTGCTCCCCTTAGCGGATGGGAGCCCCTCTGAGTCCATTCCCTCTTGAGAACTGGGGGCCTCCATGTGGGAGTGGAAGTGGAAGTTGACAAAATGCCTTCTCTGGCTTTCTGTCTTTGTGATTGGAGTGTTTATTTGTTCTTCATGTGTTTGTGTGTGTCAATGTGGTGTTAATCACGGCAGTCTGTGCTGTGGTTTGTGGGATCCTGTTTGTGATTCGTACATTGTAGGTGTGTGAAACAGCACTTGCATTGAGTACTTGAGACGTCTTTGGTCAGTAACGGAGCTTGCATATGATCACACTAGGTATCGTTCCCTCCTGCATTGTGTTTCAGCTGTGGTGGAACATTGGTTGACATATTCCCTTTCCAATGGGTAGGAATCTGCCCTTTGGTGCCTGGGAACTGCGATCCTGAGAGACCTTTTGGCATTGCATTTGTCTCTCTGCTATTGGATAACACCTGCTGTGATCAGCAGAGCTCTAGTCCATCTTGTAGTCCGCTAAGGGACAAGCAAGTATTTTTTTTTTTTTTTTACATTGCATGGCCAGCATATTCTACAGATTCTGGTGAAACATGGCATCAAATGAATCATTTTCATATCTCCAAAACCAGTCTATGTAAAATATTCAGTTAGAGAAAGTTTGCTCAGTGAAATCCTTTTGGTTTTCATCATTGTGACCCTGAGAAAACGAGCATATTTCCAGGAGACATGTGGAAGTTAATGAAGCAAATTGAACTTTTCCTAATTTCTTTGCTTTTTCCTTTTTGGCTCTTTCTGCTTCCCAGGTCAGTAGGCATGACAACTGTGGTCCTGATTCCCTATCTTTCAATTTGCATGTTGTTTGTCGTTTTCTTGTTAAAATGAGGGAACGTACTTCAAAAACACTGAGGATGTTGTTCATCCTCACCCTTTGCTTTGGTCCTCAGGACTGAGAGTTTCTTTTTGGCATGTACTTTTGCGTTTGTTTTGTGTGAAAGTGTTGTGGCTCTGGGAAACTCAAATGTGCTTCCCCAACGCACCCCTTTCAGGTGCATTCTCCAGATTTGGGCCACTTTTAGGGATAAGGCAATTGACATCAACTGCCGAGTTGATGTGTAAATGAGCTCTATTTCACTGAAAGGGAAGCACTTACCTATTCAATACTTCCTCCTCTGGAGAGAATTGGCCTCCATGGATTTCAGGTCCTGATGATCTGGCAAATAGCTAGTACTGAACTGATATCTGGTATGGAAGCTGCCTTAAGCTTCTTGCATTCTGAAGTATAAACCTTCTGCGGTCCCTAGGTTTCTTAGAGATCCAAAAAGACCTTATATCTGTTGCCAATTTGACAGCAAGGACCATAAGTTGAAATGATGACACTTGAAGTCTTTCTAAATGGCCTCTCTAGATTTGGGTAGCATGAAACTTCACCAAGGTAAGTGGCAAGCATTCCTTGACTCTCCGGGTCATTTCAAAGAGGATAGAGGATTGGAACATTGGATGCTGGGCACATCTAAGATTCGCTACCTTTGCCTACTTAGCAGAAGGTCTCAAAAGCATCCGTTTGCAATCAGAAATGCTGGTATGGCATCCAGCTGACAATTGCTTGCTTCTTGGTTTTCACTAAGTGAAGGTGTTAAGGACTTGAGGATTGTAATCGAAATATGTAATTAAACCTAAGAAACTCATGAAAAGGATCACATTTCAGGATAGAGTAGGAAGGTGGGATAAATGTGTTGAGCCAAAAACCAACATTTGATGCATCATTGGGCTGAAACGAAACTCCACTTCGGGAAATGGATACTGTTATTAAAAATACGTTTTTTTCAAGGCTGGATTGGGTTCCCCTCTGCCAAGAGAACACGTTTACTTGGAATGCTGCTTTCAATAACATGGTATGTGACCTGTCCTGCCTTTAAGGGATCTCGATTTGCTTTTAAGATCTCTTCTCACTTTGGAGAAGAAAGAAGAATTCTCTTCAAAGGACTGATGAGCTTATTGGACCAGGTGTTTTGAAATAGTTTGTGAACTTTGGATTAGTTGCAGGGCCCTTAAGGCAACTCAAGGAGGACTATTTCAGTCGTATATCTGGTATGGAAATTACAGAGAAAACATTGTGAAATGGGGGAGAAGCTTCTCCAATTACACAGGATGGATACATGGCACACCTGTCGATATTCTAGAAAGGGTACAAAGTTTCTGAAATGCAGGTATGCCTTGGGATAATCGGTCAGCCATGCTGACGGTTACATGAGAGCCACTTGATTAAGCTTCCTTCTCAACCCCTTGTCATGCGATCTTTAACCTTGCCTCTTTAAGTGTCTAACAGATAGTTAGGCTGAGGCTTTCCCAAAGTGCTTCAACTTCAAGAAGACTCTTACCAATGCAGTTTTGACAAACTGAGTAAACAGATGCATATGCTACTAACGTTTGTGGATTTGCTTCGCAATAATGCTGATTTTGATCTGTGTTCTCCCGTTACGGGAAGCTCTTCCCCTCAACTTCCTAACAACTTACAACAATTTCTTCCCTTCTGCTTCTGCGTGTCTGGATTGCCTGCCAGAACGTCTGCCCCAGAGTGCCACCCTCACGCTGCTTTTCAGGCTTATTCTCCTGGATTCCTTATACAAGTTTATATAAGACTTGGATCAAGACTTGCAACGTGGCATTGCTTCCAACTCAGAATGCACTGTAGGGCTTTGCTTTCCTCCAGCAGCACGTAGCTAGAGTGGTCGTCACCCCATTCCCTGAAAGACTTGGGAAAAGATGAACCAGGAATCGAGGTGGAAAGCAAGTCCCCTAAAACAGAGATCCGCTGCTGAGTTTATGATTAACCACTCTATCCATATCATACCCACATATTCTCCTCAGGGTTGAAGAGGACCAAAGAAAAGGGGGAATTGTACCATAGCCAGCTGAATGCAGCCCTTCCCAGGCAGCCCTTGCTGTGCACTGTGACCCACTGCCCCGTTACCAGGCAATGGTTACCAGGAGACCACTAATGCCACTGTGACCACCCTGCTCAGCCATTGGTGGGCAGTGTAGTGGGCCCCTGCCCCAAGCAAGCCACTGTCTGTCAGCCATCTTTAGTGGGGGCCCTTTTTCTAGGCAGCAGTCAGTGGAGTGCTGCCCCTTCAGACCTGGAGCGTGAGGTAAGAGGCAAGTGCCAGCCTTCTCCCCAGCATTCTTCTGCTCACACGGCCTTGGGCCAGCTGGTGTGATGGGGGGCCCAGAGAACAGGCTGGTGGTGTGTCCTGCAGGGCTCCAGAGCCAAGGCCATGAATGACCATTGGCCCAGACCAGGCCTTGAGGCAGTGTTGAACCTCTACCACACACCGCCACTGTGACGCTAAGGGTATGGCTCACAGTCTGGGGTACCTGACCGCCACTGTTTGGGTGGCCTGAGGAGCATTAAGACCTGTTGGGTCATGTGCACCCGTCTCCCTCAGTGATGACAGCTAGCAAGGGTCTGGGACCTGGCCCTGAGGGAGCCACCAAGGCAGAGCTGCCTCCTCTGTGAGGCGTGGGCACTGGTGGGAGGACCCAGACCAGCTCCTGGACAAACCCTCCATGGCAGGAGGACCACCACCCCTCCCAGGGACCCCTTTCTCTTAGGTGGGTCTGGACCTCAGAGGGTGAGTCTTGTGCCTTGGGACCTTGCCCTTTCTTGTCACCCAGAGAGTGACATTTGTTTGCTGGAGATTGATAGGAACATTGAGACCTGACTATGACCTGTCCTCAAGAACAATGGATCGGACAGGGAGAAGTTTTCAACGAAAAGCCACACCCCTGCATCACCTTACCTCTAAGAGGGCTTTGCTAAAAGCTTTCAAGGTTGGGCATTACCCAGCATAAGCCACCCATTTCCTTGAATGTCTCAACAACAAATATTTCTCGGCTCCAAAGTCCAATGTTTTGCTGTTGTTTGGCCTCACTGTGCGTCGCGCACACATCCTGGCCTTTGGTTACCAATTATAGCGAGCCAGCCAGGAGGTGTGTGCCCATGGTGTGTTGATCTCGATCAGGGGCATCGCCATTTATAGTTCCCAGCACATGCCAGAGTACATTTGGCTCCAGGATACTGGCAGGGATTCTCCCTGATATGCAGTGGCTGCCCTACAGCACGAGGCTGCTTGTCTTGGAGACATGTCCAGAGCAACGGTATACAGTTCATGTCATTTGGGGGTAAGTCGCTCCAGCTAGCACAGGCTGGGAAATAGGTCTACTCCAACTGGGCTGCTCCCCTTAACGGATGTGAGCCCCTCTGAGTCCATTCCCTCTTGAGAACTGGGGGCCTCCATGTGGGAGTGGAAGTGGAAGTTGACAAAATGCCTTCTCTGGCTTTCTGTCTTTGTGATTGGAGTGTTTATTTGTTCTTCATGTGTTTGTGTGTGTCAATGTGGTGTTAATCACGGCAGTCTGTGCTGTGGTTTGTGGGATCCTGTTTGTGATTGGTACATTGTAGGTGTGTGAAACAGCACTTGCATTGAGTACTTGAGACGTCTTTGGTCAGTAACGGAGCTTGCATATGATCACACTAGGTATCGTTCCCTCCTGCGTTGTGTTTCAGCTGTGGTGGAACATTGGTTGACATATTCCCTTTCCAATGGGTAGGAATCTGCCCTTTGGTGCCTGGGAACTGCGATCCTGAGAGACCTTTTGGCATTGCATTTGTCTCTCTGCTATTGGATAACACCTGCTGTGATCAGCAGAGCTCTAGTCCATCTTGTAGTCCGCTAAGGGACAAGCAAGTATTTTTTTTTTTTTTTACATTGCATGGCCAGCATATTCTACAGATTCTGGTGAAACATGGCATCAAATGAATCATTTTCATATCTCCAAAACCAGTCTATGTAAAATATTCAGTTAGAGAAAGTTTGCTCAGTGAAATCCTTTTGGTTTTCATCATTGTGACCCTGAGAAAACGAGCATATTTCCAGGAGACATGTGGAAGTTCATGAAGCAAATTGAACTTTTCCTAATTTCTTTGCTTTTTCCTTTTTGGCTCTTTCTGCTTCCCAGGTCAGTAGGCATGACAACTGTGGTCCTGATTCCCTATCTTTCAATTTGCATGTTGTTTGTCGTTTTGTTGTTAAAATGAGGGAACGTAGTTCGAAAACACTGAGGATGTTGTTCATCCTCACCCTTTGCTTTGGTCCTCAGGACTGAGAGTTTCTTTTTTGCATGTACTTTTGCGTTTGTTTTGTGTGAAAGTGTTGTGGCTCTGGAAAACTCAAAAGTGCTTCCCCAACTCACCCCTTTCAGGTGCATTCTCCAGATTTGGGCCACTTTTAGGGATAAGGCAATTGACATCAACTGCCGAGTTGATGTGTAAATGAGCTCTATTTCACTGAAAGGGAAGCACTTACCAATTCAATACTTCCTCCTCTGGAGAGAATTGGCCTCCATGGATTTCAGGTCCTGATGATCTGGCAAATAGCTAGTACTGAACTGATATCTGGTATGGAAGCTGCCTTAAGCTTCTTGCATTCTGAGGTATAAACCTTCTGCGGTCCCTAGGTTTCTTAGAGATCCAAAAAGACCTTATATCTGTTGCCAATTTGACAGCAAGGACCATAAGTTGAAATGATGACACTTGAAGTCTTTCTAAATGGCCTCTCTAGATTTGGGTAGCATGAAACTTCACCAAGGTAAGTGGCAAGCATTCCTTGACTCTCCGGGTCATTTCAAAGAGGATAGAGGATTGGGACATTGGATGCTGGGCACATCTAAGATTCCCTACCTTTGCCTACTTAGCAGAAGGTCTCAAAAGCATCCGTTTGCAATCAGAAATGCTGGTATGGCATCCAGCTGACAATTGCTTGCTTCTTGGTTTTCACTAAGTGAAGGTGTTAAGGACTTGAGGATTGTAATCGTAATATATAATTAAAGCTAAGAAACTCATGAAAAGGAACACATTTCAGGATAGAGTAGGAAGGTGGGATAAATGTGTTGAGCCAAAAACCAACATTTGATGCATCATTGGGCTGAAACGAAACTCCACTTCGGGAAATGGATACTGTTATTAAAAATACGGTTTTTTCAAGGCTGGATTGGGTTCCCCTCTGCCAAGAGAACACGTTTGCTTGGAATGCTGCTTTCAATAACATGGTATGTGAACTGTCCTGCCTTTAAGGGATCTCGATTTGCTTTTAAGATCTCTTCTCACTTTGGAGAAGAAAGAAGAATTCTCTTCAAAGGACTGATGAGCTTATTGGACCAGGTGTTTTGAAATAGTTTGTTAACTTTGGATTAGTTGCGGGGCCCTTAAGGCAACTCAAGGAGGACTATTTCAGTCGTATATCTGGTATGGAAATTACAGAGAAAACATTGTGAAATGGGGGAGAAGCTTCTCCAATTACACAGGATGGATACATGGCACACCTGTCGATATTCTAGAAAGGGTACAAAGTTTCTGAAATGCAGGTATGTCTTGGGGTAATCGGTCAGCCATGCTGACGGTTACATGAGAGCCACTTGATTAAGCTTCCTTCGCAACCCCTTGTCATGCGATCTTTAACCTTGCCTCTTTAAGTGTCTAACAGATAGATAGGCTGAGGCTTTCCCAAAGTGCTTCAACTTCAAGAAGACGCTTACCAATGCAGTTTTGACAAACTGAGTAAACAGATGCATATGCTACTAACGTTTGTGGATTTGCTTCGCAATAATGCTGATTTTGATCTGTGTTCTCCCGTTAAGGGAAGCTCTTCCCCTCAACTTCCTAACAACTTACAACAATTTCTTCCCTTCTGCTTCTGCGTGTCTGGATTACCTGCCAGAACGTCTCCCCCAGAGTGCCACCCTCACGCTGCTTTTCAGGCTTATTCTCCTGGATTCCTTATACAAGTTTATATAAGACTTGCATCAAGACTTGCAACGTGGCATTGCTTCCAACTCAGAATGCACTGTAGGGCTTTGCTTTCCTCCAGCAGCACGTAGCTAGAGTGGTCGTCACCCCATTCCCTGAAAGACTTGGGAAAAGATGAACCAGGAATCGAGGTGGAAAGCAAGTCCCCTAAAACAGAGATCCGCTGCTGAGTTTATGATTAACCACTCTATCCAAATCATACCCACATATTCTCCTCAGGGTTGCAGAGGACCAAAGAAAAGGGGGAATTGTACCATAGCCAGCTGAATGCAGCCCTTCCCAGGCAGCCCTTGCTGTGCACTGTGACCCACTGCCCCGTTACCAGGCAATGGTTACCAGGAGACCACTAATGCCACTGTGACCACCCTGCTCAGCCATTGGTGGGCAGTGTAGTGGGCCCCTGCCCCAAGCAAGCCACTGTCTGTCAGCCATCTTTAGTGGGGGCCCTTTTTTAGGCAGCAGTCAGTGGAGTGCTGCCCCTTCAGACCTTGAGCGTGAGGTAAGAGGCAAGTGCCAGCCTTCTCCCCAGCATTCTTCTGCTCACACGGCCTTGGGCCAGCTGGTGTGATGGGGGGCCCAGAGAACAGGCTGGGGGTGTGTCCTGCAAGGCTCCAGAGCCAAGGCCATGAATGACCATTGGCCCAGACCAGGCCTTGAGGCAGTGTTGAACCTCTACCACACACCGCCACTGTGACGCTAAGGGTATGGCTCACAGTCTGGGGTACCTGACCGCCACTGTTTGGGTGGCCTGAGGAGCATTAAGACCTGTTGGGTCATGTGCACCTGGCTCCCTCAGTGATGAGAGCTAGCAAGGGTCTGGGACCTGGCCCTGAGGGAGCCACCAAGGCAGAGATGCCTCCTCTGTGAGGCGTGGGCACTGGTGGGAGGACCCAGACCAGCTCCTGGACAAAACCTCCATGGCAGGAGGACCACCACCCCTCCCAGGGACCCCTTTCTCTTAGGTGGGTCTGGACCTCAGAGGGTGAGTCTTGTGCCTTGGGACCTTGCCCTTTCTTGTCACCCAGAGAGTGACATTTGTTTGCTGGAGATTGATAGGAACATTGAGACCTGACTATGACCTGTCCTCAAGAACAATGGATCGGACAGGGAGAAGTTTTCAACGAAAAGCCACACCCCTCCATCACCTTACCTCTAAGAGGGCTTTGCTAAAAGCTTTCAAGGTTGGGGATTACCCAGCATAAGCCACCCATTTCCTTGAATGTCTCAACAACAAATATTTCTCGGCTCCAAAGTCCAATGTTTTGCTGTTGTTTGGCCTCACTGTGCGTCGCGCACACATCCTGGCCTTTGGTTACCAATTATAGCGAGCCAGCCAGGAGGTGTGTGCCCATGGTGTGTTGATCTCGATCAGGGGCGTCGCCATTTATAGTTCCCAGCACATGCCAGAGTACATTTGGCTCCAGGATATTGGCAGGGATTCTCCCTGATATGCAGTGGCTGCCCTACAGCACGAGGCTGCTTGTCTTGGAGACATGTCCAGAGCAACGGTATACAGTTCATGTCATTTGGGGGTAAGTCGCTCCAGCTAGCACAGGCTGGGAAATAGGTCTACTCCAACTGGGCTGCTCCCCTTAGCGGATGTGAGCCCCTCTGAGTCCATTCCCTCTTGAGAACTGGGGGCCTCCATGTGGGAGTGGAAGTGGAAGTTGACAAAATGCCTTCTCTGGCTTTCTGTCTTTGTGATTGGAGTGTTTATTTGTTCTTCATGTGTTTGTGTGTGTCAATGTGGTGTTAATCACGGCAGTCTGTGCTGTGGTTTGTGGGATCCTGTTTGTGATTGGTACATTGTAGGTGTGTGAAACAGCACTTGCATTGAGTACTTGAGACGTCTTTGGTCAGTAACGGAGCTTGCATATGATCACACTAGGTATCGTTCCCTCCTGCGTTGTGTTTCAGCTGTGGTGGAACATTGGTTGACATATTCCCTTTCCAATGGGTAGGAATCTGCCCTTTGGTGCCTGGGAACTGCGATCCTGAGAGACCTTTTGGCATTGCATTTGTCTCTCTGCTATTGGATAACACCTGCTGTGATCAGCAGAGCTCTAGTCCATCTTGTAGTCCGCTAAGGGACAAGCAAGTATTTTTTTTTTTTTTTTACATTGCATGGCCAGCATATTCTACAGATTCTGGTGAAACATGGCATCAAATGAATCATTTTCATACCTCCAAAACCAGTCTATGTAAAATATTCAGTTAGAGAAAGTTTGCTCAGTGAAATCCTTTTGGTTTTCATCATTGTGACCCTGAGAAAACGAGCATATTTCCAGGAGACATGTGGAAGTTCATGAAGCAAATTGAACTTTTCCTAATTTCTTTGCTTTTTCCTTTTTGGCTCTTTCTGCTTCCCAGGTCAGTAGGCATGACAACTGTGGTCCTGATTCCCTATCTTTCAATTTGCATGTTGTTTGTCGTTTTGTTGTTAAAATGAGGGAACGTAGTTCGAAAACACTGAGGATGTTGTTCATCCTCACCCTTTGCTTTGGTCCTCAGGACTGAGAGTTTCTTTTTTGCATGTACTTTTGCGTTTGTTTTGTGTGAAAGTGTTGTGGCTCTGGAAAACTCAAAAGTGCTTCCCCAACTCACCCCTTTCAGGTGCATACTCCAGATTGGGGCAACTTTTAGGGATAAGGCAATTGACATCAACTGCCGAGTTGATGTGTAAATGAGCTCTATTTCACTGAAAGGGAAGCACTTACCAATTCAATACTTCCTCCTCTGGAGAGAATTGGCCTCCATGGATTTCAGGTCCTGATGATCTGGCAAATAGCTAGTACTGAACTGATATCTGGTATGGAAGCTGCCTTAAGCTTCTTGCATTCTGAGGTATAAACCTTCTGCGGTCCCTAGGTTTCTTAGAGATCCAAAAAGACCTTATATCTGTTGCCAATTTGACAGCAAGGACCATAAGTTGAAATGATGACACTTGAAGTCTTTCTAAATGGCCTCTCTAGATTTGGGTAGCATGAAACTTCACCAAGGTAAGTGGCAAGCATTCCTTGACTCTCCGGGTCATTTCAAAGAGGATAGAGGATTGGGACATTGGATGCTGGGCACATCTAAGATTCCCTACCTTTGCCTACTTAGCAGAAGGTCTCAAAAGCATCCGTTTGCAATCAGAAATGCTGGTATGGCATCCAGCTGACAATTGCTTGCTTCTTGGTTTTCACTAAGTGAAGGTGTTAAGGACTTGAGGATTGTAATCGAAATATGTAATTAAAGCTAAGAAACTCATGAAAAGGAACACATTTCAGGATAGAGTAGGAAGGTGGGATAAATGTGTTGAGCCAAAAACCAACATTTGATGCATCATTGGGCTGAAACGAAACTCCACTTCGGGAAATGGATACTGTTATTAAAAATACGGTTTTTTCAAGGCTGGATTGGGTTCCCCTCTGCCAAGAGAACACGTTTGCTTGGAATGCTGCTTTCAATAACATGGTATGTGAACTGTCCTGCCTTTAAGGGATCTCGATTTGCTTTTAAGATCTCTTCTCACTTTGGAGAAGAAAGAAGAATTCTCTTCAAAGGACTGATGAGCTTATTGGACCAGGTGTTTTGAAATAGTTTAACTTTGGATTAGTTGCGGGGCCCTTAAGGCAACTCAAGGAGGACTATTTCAGTCGTATATCTGGTATGGAAATTACAGAGAAAACATTGTGAAATGGGGGAGAAGCTTCTCCAATTACACAGGATGGATACATGGCACACCTGTCGATATTCTAGAAAGGGTACAAAGTTTCTGAAATGCAGGTATGTCTTGGGGTAATCGGTCAGCCATGCTGACGGTTACATGAGAGCCACTTGATTAAGCATCCTTCGCAACCCCTTGTCATCCGATCTTTAACCTTGCCTCTTTAAGTGTCTAACAGATAGATAGGCTGAGGCTTTCCCAAAGTGCTTCAACTTCAAGAAGACTCTTACCAATGCAGTTTTGACAAACTGAGTAAACAGATGCATATGCTACTAACGTTTGTGGATTTGCTTTGCAATAATGCTGATTTTGATCTGTGTTCTCCCGTTAAGGGAAGCTCTTCCCCTCAACTTCCTAACAACTTACAACAATTTCTTCCCTTCTGCTTCTGCGTGTCTGGATTACCTGCCAGAACGTCTCCCCCAGAGTGCCACCCTCACGCTGCTTTTCAGGCTTATTCTCCTGGATTCCTTATACAAGTTTATATAAGACTTGGATCAAGACTTGCAACGTGGCATTGCTTCCAACTCAGAATGCACTGTAGGGCTTTGCTTTCCTCCAGCAGCACGTAGCTAGAGTGGTCGTCACCCCATTCCCTGAAAGACTTGGGAAAAGATGAACCAGGAATCGAGGTGGAAAGCAAGTCCCCTAAAACAGAGATCCGCTGCTGAGTTTATGATTAACCACTCTATCCAAATCATACCCACATATTCTCCTCAGGGTTGCAGAGGACCAAAGAAAAGGGGGAATTGTACCATAGCCAGCTGAATGCAGCCCTTCCCAGGCAGCCCTTGCTGTGCACTGTGACCCACTGCCCCGTTACCAGGCAATGGTTACCAGGAGACCACTAATGCCACTGTGACCACCCTGCTCAGCCATTGGTGGGCAGTGTAGTGGGCCCCTGCCCCAAGCAAGCCACTGTCTGTCAGCCATCTTTAGTGGGGGCCCTTTGTTAGGCAGCAGTCAGTGGAGTGCTGCCCCTTCAGACCTGGAGCATGAGGTAAGAGGCAAGTGCCAGCCTTCTCCCCAGCATTCTTCTGCTCACACGGCCTTGGGCCAGCTGGTGTGATGGGTGGCCCAGAGAAAAGGCTGGTGGTGTGTCCTGCAGGGCTCCAGAGACAAGGCCATGAATGACCATTGGCCCAGACCAGGCCTTGAGGCAGTGTTGAACCTCTACCACACACCGCCACTGTGACCCTAAGGGTATGGCTCACAGTCCGGGGTACCCGACCGCCACTGTTTGGGTGGCCTGAGGAGCATTAAGACCTGTTGGGTCATGTGCACCCGGCTCCCTCAGTGATGACAGCTAGCAAGGGTCTGGGACCTGGCCCTGAGGGAGCCACCAAGGCAGAGCTGCCTCCTCTGTGAGGCGTGGGCACTGGTGGGAGGACCCAGACCAGCTCCTGGACAAACCCTCCATGGCAGGAGGACCACCACCCCTCCCAGGGACCCCTTTCTCTTAGGTGCGTCTGGACGTCAGAGGGTGAGTCTTGTGCCTTGGGACCTTGCCCTTTCTTGTCACCCAGAGAGTGACATTTGTTTGCTGGAGATTGATAGGAACATTGAGACCTGACTATGACCTGTCCTCAAGAACAATGGATCGGACAGGGAGAAGTTTTCAACGAACAGCCACACCCCTCCATCACCTTACCTCTAAGAGGGCTTTGCTAAAAGCTTTCAAGGTTGGGGATTACCCAGCATAAGCCACCCATTTCCTTGAATGTCTCAACAAGAAATATTTCTCGGCTCCAAAGTCCAATGTTTTGCTGTTGTTTGGCCTCACTGTGCGTCGGGCACACATCCTGGCCTTTGGTTACCAATTATAGCGAGCCAGCCAGGAGGTCTGTGCCCATGGTGTGTTGATCTCGATCAGGGGCGTCGCCATTTATAGTTCCCAGCACATGCCAGAGTACATTTGGCTCCAGGATACTGGCAGGGATTCTCCCTGATATGCAGTGGCTGCCCTACAGCACGAGGCTGCTTGTCTTGGAGACATGTCCAGAGCAACGGTATACAGTTCATGTCATTTGGGGGTAAGTCGCTCCAGCTTGCACAGGCTGGGAAATAGGTCTACTCCAACTGGGCTGCTCCCCTTAGCGGATGGGAGCCCCTCTGAGTCCATTCCCTCTTGAGAACTGGGGGCCTCCATGTGGGAGTGGAAGTGGAAGTTGACAAAATGCCTTCTCTGGCTTTCTGTCTTTGTGATTGGAGTGTTTATTTGTTCTTCATGTGTTTGTGTGTGTCAATGTGGTGTTAATCACGGCAGTCTGTGCTGTGGTTTGTGGGATCCTGTTTGTGATTCGTACATTGTAGGTGTGTGAAACAGCACTTGCATTGAGTACTTGAGACGTCTTTGGTCAGTAACGGAGCTTGCATATGATCACACTAGGTATCGTTCCCTCCTGCATTGTGTTTCAGCTGTGGTGGAACATTGGTTGACATATTCCCTTTCCAATGGGTAGGAATCTGCCCTTTGGTGCCTGGGAACTGCGATCCTGAGAGACCTTTTGGCATTGCATTTGTCTCTCTGCTATTGGATAACACCTGCTGTGATCAGCAGAGCTCTAGTCCATCTTGTAGTCCGCTAAGGGACAAGCAAGTATTTTTTTTTTTTTTTTACATTGCATGGCCAGCATATTCTACAGATTCTGGTGAAACATGGCATCAAATGAATCATTTTCATATCTCCAAAACCAGTCTATGTAAAATATTCAGTTAGAGAAAGTTTGCTCAGTGAAATCCTTTTGGTTTTCATCATTGTGACCCTGAGAAAACGAGCATATTTCCAGGAGACATGTGGAAGTTAATGAAGCAAATTGAACTTTTCCTAATTTCTTTGCTTTTTCCTTTTTGGCTCTTTCTGCTTCCCAGGTCAGTAGGCATGACAACTGTGGTCCTGATTCCCTATCTTTCAATTTGCATGTTGTTTGTCGTTTTCTTGTTAAAATGAGGGAACGTACTTCAAAAACACTGAGGATGTTGTTCATCCTCACCCTTTGCTTTGGTCCTCAGGACTGAGAGTTTCTTTTTGGCATGTACTTTTGCGTTTGTTTTGTGTGAAAGTGTTGTGGCTCTGGGAAACTCAAATGTGCTTCCCCAACGCACCCCTTTCAGGTGCATTCTCCAGATTTGGGCCACTTTTAGGGATAAGGCAATTGACATCAACTGCCGAGTTGATGTGTAAATGAGCTCTATTTCACTGAAAGGGAAGCACTTACCTATTCAATACTTCCTCCTCTGGAGAGAATTGGCCTCCATGGATTTCAGGTCCTGATGATCTGGCAAATAGCTAGTACTGAACTGATATCTGGTATGGAAGCTGCCTTAAGCTTCTTGCATTCTGAAGTATAAACCTTCTGCGGTCCCTAGGTTTCTTAGAGATCCAAAAAGACCTTATATCTGTTGCCAATTTGACAGCAAGGACCATAAGTTGAAATGATGACACTTGAAGTCTTTCTAAATGGCCTCTCTAGATTTGGGTAGCATGAAACTTCACCAAGGTAAGTGGCAAGCATTCCTTGACTCTCCGGGTCATTTCAAAGAGGATAGAGGATTGGAACATTGGATGCTGGGCACATCTAAGATTCGCTACCTTTGCCTACTTAGCAGAAGGTCTCAAAAGCATCCGTTTGCAATCAGAAATGCTGGTATGGCATCCAGCTGACAATTGCTTGCTTCTTGGTTTTCACTAAGTGAAGGTGTTAAGGACTTGAGGATTGTAATCGAAATATGTAATTAAACCTAAGAAACTCATGAAAAGGATCACATTTCAGGATAGAGTAGGAAGGTGGGATAAATGTGTTGAGCCAAAAACCAACATTTGATGCATCATTGGGCTGAAACGAAACTCCACTTCGGGAAATGGATACTGTTATTAAAAATACGTTTTTTTCAAGGCTGGATTGGGTTCCCCTCTGCCAAGAGAACACGTTTACTTGGAATGCTGCTTTCAATAACATGGTATGTGACCTGTCCTGCCTTTAAGGGATCTCGATTTGCTTTTAAGATCTCTTCTCACTTTGGAGAAGAAAGAAGAATTCTCTTCAAAGGACTGATGAGCTTATTGGACCAGGTGTTTTGAAATAGTTTGTGAACTTTGGATTAGTTGCAGGGCCCTTAAGGCAACTCAAGGAGGACTATTTCAGTCGTATATCTGGTATGGAAATTACAGAGAAAACATTGTGAAATGGGGGAGAAGCTTCTCCAATTACACAGGATGGATACATGGCACACCTGTCGATATTCTAGAAAGGGTACAAAGTTTCTGAAATGCAGGTATGCCTTGGGATAATCGGTCAGCCATGCTGACGGTTACATGAGAGCCACTTGATTAAGCTTCCTTCTCAACCCCTTGTCATGCGATCTTTAACCTTGCCTCTTTAAGTGTCTAACAGATAGATAGGCTGAGGCTTTCCCAAAGTGCTTCAACTTCAAGAAGACTCTTACCAATGCAGTTTTGACAAACTGAGTAAACAGATGCATATGCTACTAACGTTTGTGGATTTGCTTCACAATAATGCTGATTTTGATCTGTGTTCTCCCGTTACGGGAAGCTCTTCCCCTCAACTTCCTAACAACTTACAACAATTTCTTCCCTTCTGCTTCTGCGTGTCTGGATTGCCTGCCAGAACGTCTGCCCCAGAGTGCCACCCTCACGCTGCTTTTCAGGCTTATTCTCCTGGATTCCTTATACAAGTTTATATAAGACTTGGATCAAGACTTGCAACGTGGCATTGCTTCCAACTCAGAATGCACTGTAGGGCTTTGCTTTCCTCCAGCAGCACGTAGCTAGAGTGGTCGTCACCCCATTCCCTGAAAGACTTGGGAAAAGATGAACCAGGAATCGAGGTGGAAAGCAAGTCCCCTAAAACAGAGAACCGCTGCTGAGTTTATGATTAACCACTCTATCCAAATCATACCCACATATTCTCCTCAAGGTTGCAGAGGACCAAAGAAAAGGGGGAATTGTACCATAGCCAGCTGAATGCAGCCCTTCCCAGGCAGCCCTTGCTGTGCACTGTGACCCACTGCCCCGTTACCAGGCAATGGTTACCAGGAGACCACTAATGCCACTGTGACCACCCTGCTCAGCCATTGGTGGGCAGTGTAGTGGGCCCCTGCCCCAAGCAAGCCACTGTCTGTCAGCCATCTTTAGTGGGGGCCCTTTGTTAGGCAGCAGTCAGTGGAGTGCTGCCCCTTCAGACCTGGAGCATGAGGTAAGAGGCAAGTGCCAGCCTTCTCCCCAGCATTCTTCTGCTCACACGGCCTTGGGCCAGCTGGTGTGATGGGGGGCCCAGAGAACAGGCTGGGGGTGTGTCCTGCAGGGCTCCAGAGCCAAGGCCATGAATGACCATTGGCCCAGACCAGGCCTTGAGGCAGTGTTGAACCTCTACCACACACCGCCACTGTGACCCTAAGGGTATGGCTCACAGTCCGGGGTGCCCGACCGCCACGGTTTGGGTGGCCTGAGGTGCATTAAGACCTGTTGGGTCATGTGCACCCGTCTCCCTCAGTGATGACAGCTAGCAAGGGTCTGGGACCTGGCCCTGAGGGAGCCACCAAGGCAGAGCTGCCTCCTCTGTGAGGCATGGGCATGGGTGGGAGGACCCAGACCAGCTCCTGGACAAACCCTCCATGGCAGGAGGACCACCACCCCTCCCAGGGACCCCTTTGTCTTAGGTGGGTCTGGACCTCAGAGGGTGAGTCTTGTGCCTTGGGACCTTGCCCTTTCTTGTCACCCAGAGAGTGACATTTGTTTGCTGGAGATTGATAGGAACATTGAGACCTGACTATGACCTGTCCTCAAGAACAATGGATCGGACAGGGAGAAGTTTTCAACGAAAAGCCACACCCCTCCATCACCTTACCTCTAAGAGGGCTTTGCTAAAAGCTTTCAAGGTTGGGGATTACCCAGCATAAGCCTCCCATTTCCTTGAATGTCTCAACAACAAATATTTCTCGGCTCCAAAGTCCAATGTTTTGCTCTTGTTTGGCCTCACTGTGCGTCGCGCACACATCCTGGCCTTTGGTTACCAATTATAGCGAGCCAGCCAGGAGGTCTGTGCCCATGGTGTGTTGATCTCGATCAGGGGCGTCGCCATTTATAGTTCCCAGCACATGCCAGAGTACATTTGTCTCCAGGATACTGGCAGGGATTCTCCCTGATATGCAGTGGCTGCCCTACAGCATGAGGCTGCTTGTCTTGGAGACATGTCCAGAGCAACGGTATACAGTTCATGTCATTTGGGGGTAAGTCGCTCCAGCTTGCACAGGCTGGGAAATAGGTCTACTCCAACTGGGCTGCTCCCCTTAGCGGATGGGAGCCCCTCTGAGTCCATTCCCTCTTGAGAACTGGGGGCCTCCATGTGGGAGTGGAAGTGGAAGTTGACAAAATGCCTTCTCTGGCTTTCTGTCTTTGTGATTGGAGTGTTTATTTGTTCTTCATGTGTTTGTGTGTGTCAATGTGGTGTTAATCACGGCAGTCTGTGCTGTGGTTTGTGGGATCCTGTTTGTGATTCGTACATTGTAGGTGTGTGAAACAGCACTTGCATTGAGTTCTTGAGACGTCTTTGGTCAGTAACGGAGCTTGCATATGATCACACTAGGTATCATTCCCTCCTGCGTTGTGTTTCAGCTGTGGTGGAACATTGGTTGACATATTCCCTTTCCAATGGGTAGGAATCTGCCCTTTGGTGCCTGGGAACTGCGATCCTGAGAGACCTTTTGGCATTGCATTTGTCTCTCTGCTATTGGATAACACCTGCTGTGATCAGCAGAGCTCTAGTCCATCTTGTAGTCCGCTAAGGGACAAGCAAGTATTTTTTTTTTTTTTTACATTGCATGGCCAGCATATTCTACAGATTCTGGTGAAACATGGCATCAAATGAATCGTTTTCATATCTCCAAAACCAGTCTATGTAAAATATTCAGTTAGAGAAAGTTTGCTCAGTGAAATCCTTTTGGTTTCCATCATTGTGACCCTGAGAAAACGAGCATATTTCCAGGAGACATGTGGAAGTTAATGAAGCAAATTGAACTTTTCCTAATTTCTTTGCTTTTTCCTTTTTGGCTCTTTCTGCTTCCCAGGTCAGTAGGCATGACAACTGTGGTCCTGATTCCCTATCTTTCAATTTGCATGTTGTTTGTCGTTTTGTTGTTAAAATGAGGGAACGTACTTCAAAAACACTGAGGATGTTGTTCATCCTCACCCTTTGCTTTGGTCCTCAGGACTGAGAGTTTCTTTTTGGCATGTACTTTTGCGTTTGTTTTGTGTGAAAGTGTTGTGGCTCTGGGAAACTCAAATGTGCTTCCCCAACGCACCCCTTTCAGGTGCATTCTCCAGATTTGGGCCACTTTTAGGGATAAGGCAATTGACATCAACTGCCGAGTTGATGTGTAAATGAGCTCTATTTCACTGAAAGGGAAGCACTTACCTATTCAATACTTCCTCCTCTGGAGAGAATTGGCCTCCATGGATTTCAGGTCCTGATGATCTGGCAAATAGCTAGTACTGAACTGATATCTGGTATGGAAGCTGCCTTAAGCTTCTTGCATTCTGAAGTATAAACCTTCTGTGGTCCCTAGGTTTCTTAGAGATCCAAAAAGACCTTATATCTGTTGCCAATTTGACAGCAAGGACCATAAGTTGAAATGATGACACTTGAAGTCTTTCTAAATGGCCTCTCTAGATTTGGGTAGCATGAAACTTCACCAAGGTAAGTGGCAAGCATTCCTTGACTCTCCGGGTCATTTCAAAGAGGATAGAGGATTGGGACATTGGATGCTGGGCACATCTAAGATTCGCTACCTTTGCCTACTTAGCAGAAGGTCTCAAAAGCATCCGTTTGCAATCAGAAATGCTGGTATGGCATCCAGCTGACAATTGCTTGCTTCTTGGTTTTCACTAAGTGAAGGTGTTAAGGACTTGAGGATTGTAATCGAAATATGTAATTAAAGCTAAGAAACTCATGAAAAGGATCACATTTCAGGATAGAGTAGGAAGGTGGGATAAATGTGTTGAGCCAAAAACCAACATTTGATGCATCATTGGGCTGAAACGAAACCCACTTTGGGAAATGGATACTGTTATTAAAAATACGTTTTTTTCAAGGCTGGATTGGGTTCCCCTCTGCCAAGAGAACACGTTTACTTGGAATGCTGCTTTCAATAACATGGTATGTGAACTGTCCTGCCTTTAAGGGATCTCGATTTGCTTTTAAGATCTCTTCTCACTTTGGAGAAGAAAGAAGAATTCTCTTCAAAGGACTGATGAGCTTATTGGACCAGGTGTTTTGAAATAGTTTGTTACCTTTGGATTAGTTGCGGGGCCCTTAAGGCAACTCAAGGAGGACTATTTCAGTCGTATATCTGGTATGGAAATTACAGAGAAAACATTGTGAAATGGGGGAGAAGCTTCTCCAATTACACAGGATGGATACATGGCACACCTGTCGATATTCTAGAAAGGGTACAAAGTTTCTGAAATGCAGGTATGCCTTGGGATAATCGGTCAGCCATGCTGACGGTTACATGAGAGCCACTTGATTAAGCTTCCTTCTCAACCCCTTGTCATGCGATCTTTAACCTTGCCTCTTTAAGTGTCTAACAGATAGTTAGGCTGAGGCTTTCCCAAAGTGCTTCAACTTCAAGAAGACTCTTACCAATGCAGTTTTGACAAACTGAGTAAACAGATGCATATGCTACTAACGTTTGTGGATTTTCTTCGCAATAATGCTGATTTTGATCTGTGTTCTCCCGTTAAGGGAAGCTCTTCCCCTCAACTTCCTAACAACTTACAACAATTTCTTCCCTTCTGCTTCTGCGTGTCTGGATTGCCTGCCAGAACGTCTGCCCCAGAGTGCCACCCTCACGCTGCTTTTCAGGCTTATTCTCCTTGATTCCTTATACAAGTTTATATAAGACTTGGATCAAGACTTGCAACGTGGCATTGCTTCCAACTCAGAATGCACTGTAGGGCTTTGCTTTCCTCCAGCAGCACGTAGCTAGAGTGGTCGTCACCCCATTCCCTGAAAGACGTGGGAAAAGATGAACCAGGTATCGAGGTGGAAAGCAAGTCCCCTAAAACAGAGATCCGCTGCTGAGTTTATGATTAACCACTCTATCCAAATCATACCCACATATTCTCCTCAGGGTTGCAGAGGACCAAAGAAAAGGGGGAATTGTACCATAGCCAGCTGAATGCAGCCCTTCCCAGGCAGCCCTTGCTGTGCACTGTGACCCACTGCCCCGTTACCAGGCAATGGTTACCAGGAGACCACTAATGCCACTGTGACCACCCTGCTCAGCCATTGGTGGGCAGTGTAGTGGGCCCCTGCCCCAAGCAAGCCACTGTCTGTCAGCCATCTTTAGTGGGGGCCCTTTGTTAGGCAGCAGTCAGTGGAGTGCTGCCCCTTCAGACCTGGAGCATGAGGTAAGAGGCAAGTGCCAGCCTTCTCCCCAGCATTCTTCTGCTCACACGGCATTGGGCCAGCTGGTGTGATGGGGGGCCCAGAGAACAGGCTGGTGGTGTGACCTGCAGGGCTCCAGAGCCAAGGACATGAATGACCATTGGCCCAGACCAGGCCTTGAGGCAGTGTTGAACCTCTACCACACAACGCCACTGTGACCCTAAGGGTATGGCTCACAGTCCGGGGTACCCGACCGCCACTGTTTGGGTGGCCTGAGGAGCATTAAGACCTGTTGGGTCATGTGCACCCGTCTCCCTCAGTGATGAGAGCTAGCAAGGGTCTGGGACCTGGCCCTGAGGGAGCCACCAAGGCAGAGCTGCCTCCTCTGTGAGGCATGGGCACTGGTGGGAGGACCCAGACCAGCTCCTGGACAAACCCTCCATGGCAGGAGGACCACCACCCCTCCCAGGGACCCCTTTCTCTTAGGTGCGTCTGGACCTCAGAGGGTGAGTCTTGTGCCTTGGGACCTTGCCCTTTCTTGTCACCCAGAGAGTGACATTTGTTTGCTGGAGATTGATAGGAACATTGAGACCTGACTATGACCTGTCCTCAAGAACAATGGATCGGACAGGGAGAAGTTTTCAACGAAAAGCCACACCCCTCCATCACCTTACCTCTAAGAGGGCTTTGCTAAAAGCTTTCAAGGTTGGGGATTACCCAGCATAAGCCACCCATTTCCTTGAATGTCTCAACAACAAATATTTCTCGGCTCCAAAGTCCAATGTTTTGCTCTTGTTTGGCCTCACTGTGCGTCGCGCACACATCCTGGCCTTTGGTTACCAATTATAGCGAGCCAGCCAGGAGGTCTGTGCCCATGGTGTGTTGATCTCGATCAGGGTCGTCGCCATTTATAGTTCCCAGCACATGCCAGAGTACATTTGTCTCCAGGATACTGGCAGGGATTCTCCCTGATATGCAGTCCCTGCCCTACAGCACGAGGCTGCTTGTCTTGGAGACATGTCCAGAGCAACGGTATACAGTTCATGTCATTTGGGGGTAAGTCGCTCCAGCTTGCACAGGCTGGGAAATAGGTCTCCTCCAACTGGGCTGCTCCCCTTAGCGGATGTGAGCCCCTCTGAGTCCATTCCCTCTTGAGAACTGGGGGCCTCCATGTGGGAGTGGAAGTGGAAGTTGACAAAATGCCTTCTCTGGCTTTCTGTCTTTGTGATTGGAGTGTTTGTTTGTTCTTCATGTGTTTGTGTGTGTCAATGTGGTGTTAATCACGGCAGTCTGTGCTGTGGTTTGTGGGATCCAGTTTGTGATTCGTACATTGTAGGTGTGTGAAACAGCACTTGCATTGAGTACTTGAGACGTCTTTGGTCAGTAACGGAGCTTGCATATGATCACACTAGGTATCGTTCCCTCCTGCGTTGTGTTTCAGCTGTGGTGGAACATTGGTTGACATATTCCCTTTCCAATGGGTAGGAATCTCCCCTTTGGTGCATGGGAACTGCGATCCTGAGAGACCTTTTGGCATTGCATTTGTCTCTCTGCTATTGGATAACACCTGCTGTGATCAGCAGAGCTCTAGTCCATCTTGTAGTCCGCTAAGGGACAAGCAAGTGTTTTTTTTTTTTTTTTAACATTGCATGGCCAGCATATTCTACAGATTCTGGTGAAACATGGCATCAAATGAATCATTTTCATATCTCCAAAACCAGTCTATGTAAAATATTCAGTTAGAGAAAGTTTGCTCAGTGAAATCCTTTTGGTTTTCATCATTGTGACCCTGAGAAAACGAGCATATTTCCAGGAGACATTTGGAAGTTAATGAAGCAAATTGAACTTTTCCTAATTTCTTTGCTTTTTCCTTTTTGGCTCTTTCTGCTTCCCAGGTCAGTAGGCATGACAACTGTGGTCCTGATTCCCTATCTTTCAATTTGCATGTTGTTTGTCATTTTGTTGTTAAAATGAGGGAACGTAGTTCGAAAACACTGAGGATGTTGTTCATCCTCACCCTTTGCTTTGGTCCTCAGGACTGAGAGTTTCTTTTTTGCATGTACTTTTGCGTTTGTTTTGTGTGAAAGTGTTGTGGCTCTGGGAAACTCAAATGTGCTTCCCCAACGCACCCCTTTCAGGTGCATTCTCCAGATTTGGGCCACTTTTAGGGATAAGGCAATTGACATCAACTGCCGAGTTGATGTGTAAATGAGCTCTATTTCACTGAAAGGGAAGCACTTACCAATTCAATACTTCCTCCTCTGGAGAGAATTGGCCTCCATGGATTTCAGGTCCTGATGATCTGGCAAATAGCTAGTACTGAACTGATATCTGGTATGGAAGCTGCCTTAAGCTTCTTGCATTCTGAGGTATAAACCTTCTGCGGTCCCTAGGTTTCTTAGAGATCCAAAAAGACCTTATATCTGTTGCCAATTTGACAGCAAGGACCATAAGTTGAAATGATGACACTTGAAGTCTTTCTAAATGGCCTCTCTAGATTTGGGTAGCATGAAACTTCACCAAGGTAAGTGGCAAGCATTCCTTGACTCTCCGGGTCATTTCAAAGAGGATAGAGGATTGGGACATTGGATGCTGGGCACATCTAAGATTCCCTACCTTTGCCTACTTAGCAGAAGGTCTCAAAAGCATCCGTTTGCAATCAGAAATGCTGGTATGGCATCCAGCTGACAATTGCTTGCTTCTTGGTTTTCACTAAGTGAAGGTGTTAAGGACTTGAGGATTGTAATCGAAATATGTAATTAAAGCTAAGAAACTCATGAAAAGGAACACATTTCAGGATAGAGTAGGAAGGTGGGATAAATGTGTTGAGCCAAAAACCAACATTTGATGCATCATTGGGCTGAAACGAAACTCCACTTCGGGAAATGGATACTGTTATTACAAATACGTTTTTTTCAAGGCTGGATTGGGTTCCCCTCTGCCAAGAGAACACGTTTACTTGGAATGCTGCTTTCAATAACATGGTATGTGAACTGTCCTGCCTTTAAGGGATCTCGATTTGCTTTTAAGATCTCTTCTCACTTTGGAGAAGAAAGAAGAATTCTCTTCAAAGGACTGATGAGCTTATTGGACCAGGTGTTTTGAAATATTTTTTGAACTTTGGATTAGTTGCGGGGCCCTTAAGGCAACTCAAGGAGGACTATTTCAGTCGTATATCTGGTATGGAAATTACAGAGAAAACATTGTAAAATGGGGGAGAAGCTTCTCCAATTACACAGGATGGATACATGGCACACCTGTCGATATTCTAGAAAGGGTACAAAGTTTCTGAAATGCAGGTATGCCTTGGGATAATCGGTCAGCTATGCTGACGGTTACATGAGAGCCACTTGATTAAGCTTCCTTCTCAACCCCTTGTCATCCGATCTTTAACCATGCCTCTCTAAGTGTCTAACAGATAGTTAGGCTGAGGCTTTCCCAAAGTGCTTCAACTTCAAGAAGACTCTTACCAATGCAGTTTTGACAAACTGAGTAAACAGATGCATATGCTACTAACGTTTGTGGATTTGCTTCGCAATAATGCTGATTTTGATCTGTGTTCTCCCGTTAAGGGAAGCTCTTCCCCTCAACTTCCTAACAACTTACAACAATTTCTTCCCTTCTGCTTCTGCGTGTCTGGATTACCTGCCAGAGCGTCTCTACCAGAGTGCCACCCTCACGCTGCTTTTCAGGCTTATTCTCCTGGATTCCTTATACAAGTTTATATAAGACTTGGATCAAGACTTGCAACGTGGCATTCCTTCCAACTCAGAATGCACTGTAGGGCTTTGCTTTCCTCCAGCAGGACGTAGCTAGAGTGGTCGTCACCCCATTCCCTGAAAGACTTGGGAAAAGATGAACCAGGAATCGAGGTGGAAAGCAAGTCCCCTAAAACAGAGATTCGCTGCTGAGTTTATGATTAACCACTCTATCCAAATCATACCCACATATTCTCCTCAGGGTTGCAGAGGACCAAAGAAAAGGGGGAATTGTACCATAGCCAGCTGAATGCAGCCCTTCTCAGGCAGCCCTTGCTGTGCACTGTGACCCACTGCCCCGTTACCAGGCAATGGTTACCAGGAGACCACTAATGCCACTGTGACCACCCTGCTCAGCCATTGGTGGGCAGTGTAGTGGGCCCCTGCCCCAAGCAAGCCACTGTCTGTCAGCCATCTTTAGTGGGGGCCCTTTGTTAGGCAGCAGTCAGTGGAGTGCTGCCCCTTCAGACCTGGAGCATGAGGTAAGAGGCAAGTGCCAGCCTTCTCCCCAGCATTCTTCTGCTCACACGGCCTTGGGCCAGCTGGTGTGATGGGGGGCCCAGAGAACAGGCTGGGGGTGTGTCCTGCAGGGCTCCAGAGCCAAGGCCATGAATGACCATTGGCCCAGACCAGGCCTTGAGGCAGTGTTGAACCTCTACCACACAACGCCACTGTGACCCTAAGGGTATGGCTCACAGTCCGGGGTACCCGACCGCCACTGTTTGGGTGGCCTGAGGAGCATTAAGACCTGTTGGGTCATGTGCACCCGTCTCCCTCAGTGATGAGAGCTAGCAAGGGTCTGGGACCTGGCCCTGAGGGAGCCACCAAGGCAGAGCTGCCTCCTCTGTGAGGCATGGGCACTGGTGGGAGGACCCAGACCAGCTCCTGGACAAACCCTCCATGGCAGGAGGACCACCACCCCTCCCAGGGACCCCTTTCTCTTAGGTGCGTCTGGACCTCAGAGGGTGAGTCTTGTGCCTTGGGACCTTGCCCTTTCTTGTCACCCAGAGAGTGACATTTGTTTGCTGGAGATTGATAGGAACATTGAGACCTGACTATGACCTGTCCTCAAGAACAATGGATCGGACAGGGAGAAGTTTTCAACGAAAAGCCACACCCCTCCATCACCTTACCTCTAAGAGGGCTTTGCTAAAAGCTTTCAAGGTTGGGGATTACCCAGCATAAGCCACCCATTTCCTTGAATGTCTCAACAACAAATATTTCTCGGCTCCAAAGTCCAATGTTTTGCTGTTGTTTGGCCTCACTGTGCGTCGCGCACACATCCTGGCCTTTGGTTACCAATTATAGCGAGCCAGCCAGGAGGTCTGTGCCCATAGTGTGTTGATCTCAATCAGGGGCGTCGCCATTTATAGTTCCCAGCACATGCCAGAGTACATTTGGCTCCAGGATACTGGCAGGGATTCTCCCTGATATGCAGTGGCTGCCCTACAGCACGAGGCTGCTTGTCTTGGAGACATGTCCAGAGCAGTGGTATACAGTTCATGTCATTTGGGGGTAAGTCGCTCCAGCTTGCACAGGCTGGGAAATAGGTCTACTCCAACTGGGCTGCTCCCCTTAGCGGATGTGAGCCCCTCTGAGTCCATTCCCTCTTGAGAACTGGGGGCCTCCATGTGGGAGTGGAAGTGGAAGTTGACAAAATGCCTTCTCTGGCTTTCTGTCTTTGTGATTGGAGTGTTTATTTGTTCTTCATGTGTTTGTGTGTGTCAATGTGGTGTTAATCACGGCAGTCTGTGCTGTGGTTTGTGGGATCCTGTTTGTGATTCGTACATTGTAGGTGTGTGAAACAGCACTTGCATTGAGTACTTGAGACGTCTTTGGACAGTAACGGAGCTTGCATATGATCACACTAGGTATCGTTCCCTCCTGCGTTGTGTTTCAGCTGTGGTGGAACATTGGTTGACATATTCCCTTTCCAATGGGTAGGAATCTCCCCTTTGGTGCCTGGGAACTGCGATCCTGAGAGACCTTTTGGCATTGCATTTGTCTCTCTGCTATTGGATAACACCTGCTGTGATCAGCAGAGCTCTAGTCCATCTTGTAGTCCGCTAAGGGACAAGCAAGTATTTTTTTTTTTTTTTTTACATTGCATGGCCAGCATATTCTACAGATTCTGGTGAAACATGGCATCAAATGAATCATTTTCATATCTCCAAAACCAGTCTATGTAAAATATTCAGTTAGAGAAAGTTTGCTCAGTGAAATCCTTTTGGTTTTCACCATTGTGACCCTGAGAAAACGAGCATATTTCCAGGAGACATGTGGAAGTTCATGAAGCAAATTGAACTTTTCCTAATTTCTTTGCTTTTTCCTTTTTGGCTCTTTCTGCTTCCCAGGTCAGTAGGCATGACAACTGTGGTCCTGATTCCCTATCTTTCAATTTGCATGTTGTTTGTCATTTTGTTGTTAAAATGAGGGAACGTACTTCAAAAACACTGAGGATGTTGTTCATCCTCACCCTTTGCTTTGGTCCTCAGGACTGAGAGTTTCTTTTTTGCATGTACTTTTGCGTTTGTTTTGTGTGAAAGTGTTGTGGCTCTGGGAAACTCAAATGTGCTTCCCCAACGCACCCCTTTCAGGTGCATTCTCCAGATTTGGGCCACTTTTAGGGATAAGGCAATTGACATCAACTGCCGAGTTGATGTGTAAATGAGCTCTATTTCACTGAAAGGGAAGCACTTACCAATTCAATACTTCCTCCTCTTGAGAGAATTGGCCTCCATGGATTTCAGGTCCTGATGATCTGGCAAATAGCTAGTACTGAACTGATATCTGGTATGGAAGCTGCCTTAAGCTTCTTGCATTCTGAGGTATAAACCTTCTGCGGTCCCTAGGTTTCTTAGAGATCCAAAAAGACCTTATATCTGTTGCCAATTTGACAGCAAGGACCATAAGTTGAAATGATGACACTTGAAGTCTTTCTAAATGGCCTCTCTAGATTTGGGTAGCATGAAACTTCACCAAGGTAAGTGGCAAGCATTCCTTGACTCTCCGGGTCATTTCAAAGAGGATAGAGGATTGGGACATTGGATGCTGGGCACATCTAAGATTCCCTACCTTTGCCTACTTAGCAGAAGGTCTCAAAAGCATCCGTTTGCAATCAGAAATGCTGGTATGGCATCCAGCTGACAATTGCTTGCTTCTTGGTTTTCACTAAGTGAAGGTGTTAAGGACTTGAGGATTGTAATCGAAATATGTAATTAAAGCTAAGAAACTCATGAAAAGGAACACATTTCAGGATAGAGTAGGAAGGTGGGATAAATGTGTTGAGCCAAAAACCAACATTTGATGCATCATTGGGCTGAAACGAAACTCCACTTCGGGAAATGGATACTGTTATTAAAAATACGTTTTTTTCAAGGCTGGATTGGGTTCCCCTCTGCCAAGAGAACACGTTTACTTGGAATGCTGCTTTCAATAACATGGTATGTGAACTGTCCTGCCTTTAAGGGATCTCGATTTGCTTTTAAGATCTCTTCTCACTTTGGAGAAGAAAGAAGAATTCTCTTCAAAGGACTGATGAGCTTATTGGACCAGGTGTTTTGAAATATTTTTTGAACTTTGGATTAGTTGCGGGGCCCTTAAGGCAACTCAAGGAGGACTATTTCAGTCGTATATCTGGTATGGAAATTACAGAGAAAACATTGTGAAATGGGGGAGAAGCTTCTCCAATTACACAGGATGGATACATGGCACACCTGTCGATATTCTAGAAAGGGTACAAAGTTTCTGAAATGCAGGTATGCCTTGGGATAATCGGTCAGCTATGCTGACGGTTACATGAGAGCCACTTGATTAAGCTTCCTTCTCAACCCCTTGTCATCCGATCTTTAACCATGCCTCTTTAAGTGTCTAACAGATAGTTAGGCTGAGGCTTTCCCAAAGTGCTTCAACTTCAAGAAGACTCTTACCAATGCAGTTTTGACAAACTGAGTAAACAGATGCATATGCTACTAACGTTTGTGGATTTGCTTCGCAATAATGCTGATTTTGAACTGTGTTCTCCCGTTAAGGGACGCTCTTCCCCTCAACTTCCTAACAACTTACAACAATTTCTTCCCTTCTGCTTCTGCGTGTCTGGATTACCTGCCAGAGCGTCTCCCCCAGAGTGCCACCCTCACGCTGCTTTTCAGGCTTATTCTCCTGGATTCCTTATACAAGTTTATATAAGACTTGGATCACGACTTGCAACGTGGCATTCCTTCCAACTCAGAATGCACTGTAGGGCTTTGCTTTCCTCCAGCAGGACGTAGCTAGAGTGGTCGTCACCCCATTCCCTGAAAGACTTGGGAAAAGATGAACCAGGAATCGAGGTGGAAAGCAAGTCCCCTAAAACAGAGATCCGCTGCGGAGTTTATGATTAACCACTCTATCCAAATCATACCCACATATTCTCCTCAGGGTTGCAGAGGACCAAAGAAAAGCGGGAATTGTACCATAGCCAGCTGAATGCAGCCCTTCCCAGGCAGCCCTTGCTGTGCACTGTGACCCACTGCCCCGTTACCAGGCAATGGTTACCAGGAGACCACTAATGCCACTGTGACCACCCTGCTCAGCCATTGGTGGGCAGTGTAGTGGGCCCCTGCCCCAAGCAAGCCACTGTCTGTCAGCCATCTTTAGTGGGGGCCCTTTGTTAGGCAGCAGTCAGTGGAGTGCTGCCCCTTCAGACCTGGAGCATGAGGTAAGAGGCAAGTGCCAGCCTTCTCCCCAGCATTCTTCTGCTCACACGGCCTTGGGCCAGCTGGTGTGATGGGGGGCCCAGAGAACAGGCTGGGGGTGTGTCCTGCAGGGCTCCAGAGCCAAGGCCATGAATGACCATTGGCCCAGACCAGGCCTTGAGGCAGTGTTGAACCTCTACCACACACTGCCACTGTGACCCTTAGGGTATGGCTCACAGTCCGGGGTACCTGACCGCCACTGTTTGGGTGGCCTGAGGAGCATTAAGACCTGTTGGGTCATGTGCACCCGGCTCCCTCAGTGATGAGAGCTAGCAAGGGTCTGGGACCTGGCCCTGAGGGAGCCACCAAGGCACAGCTGCCTTCTCTGTGAGGCATGGTCACTGGTGGGAGGACCCAGACCAGCTCCTGGACAAACCCTCCATGGCAGGAGGACCACCACCCCTCCCAGGGACCCCTTTCTCTTAGGTGGGTCTGGACCTCAGAGGGTGAGTCTTGTGCCTTGGGACCTTGCCCTTTCTTGTCACCCAGAGAGTGACATTTGTTTGCTGGAGATTGATAGGAACATTGAGACCTGACTATGACCTGTCCTCAGGAACAATGGATCGGACAGGGAGAAGTTTTCAATGAAAAGCCACACCCCTCCATCACCTTACCTCTAAGAGGGCTTTGCTAAAAGCTTTCAAGGTTGGGGATTACCCAGCATAAGCCACCCATTTCCTTGAATGTCTCAACAACAAATATTTCTCGGCTCCAAAGTCCAATGTTTTGCTGTTGTTTGGCCTCACTGTGCGTCGCGCACACATCCTGGCCTTTGGTTACCAATTATAGTGAGCCAGCCAGGAGGTGTGTGCCCATGGTGTGTTGATCTCGATCAGGGGCGTTGACATTTATAGTTCCCAGCACATGCCAGAGTACATTTGGCTCCAGGATACTGGCAGGGATTCTCCCTGATATGCAGTGGCTGCCCTACAGCACGAGGCTGCTTGTCTTGGAGACATGTCCAGAGCAACGGTATACAGTTCATGTCATTTGGGCGTAAGTCGCTCCAGCTTGCACAGGCTGGGAAATAGGTCTACTCCAACTGGGCTGCTCCCCTTAGCGGATGTGAGCCCCTCAGAGTCCATTCCCTCTTGAGAACTGGGGGCCTCCATGTGGGAGTGGAAGTGGAAGTTGACAAAATGCCTTCTCTGGCTTTCTGTCTTTGTGATTGGAGTGTTTATTTGTTCTTCATGTGTTTGTGTGTGTCAATGTGGTGTTAATCACGGCAGTCTGTGCTGTGCTTTGTGGGATCCTGTTTGTGATTCGTACATTGTAGGTGTGTGAAACAGCACTTGCATTGAGTACTTGAGACGTCTTTGGACAGTAACGGAGCTTGCATATGATCACACTAGGTATCATTCCCTCCTGCGTTGTGTTTCAGCTGTGGTGGAACATTGGTTGACATATTCCCTTTCCAATGGGTAGGAATCTGCCCTTTGGTGCCTGGGAACTGCGATCCTGAGAGACCTTTTGGCATTGCATTTGTCTCTCTGCTATTGGATAACACCTGCTGTGATCAGCAGAGCTCTAGTCCATCTTGTAGTCCGCTAAGGGACAAGCAAGTATTTTTTTTTTTTTTTTTTACATTGCATGGCCAGCATATTCTACAGATTCTGGTGAAACATGGCATCAAATGAATCATTTTCATATCTCCAAAACCAGTCTATGTAAAATATTCAGTTAGAGAAAGTTTGCTCAGTGAAATCCTTTTGGTTTTCATCATTGTGACCCTGAGAAAACGAGCATATTTCCAGGAGACATGTGGAAGTTCATGAAGCAAATTGAACTTTTCCTAATTTCTTTGCTTTTTCCTTTTTGGCTCTTTCTGCTTCCCAGGTCAGTAGGCATGACAACTGTGGTCCTGATTCCCTATCTTTCAATTTGCATGTTGTTTGTCGTTTTCTTGTTAAAATGAGGGAACGTACTTCAAAAACACTGAGGATATTGTTCATCCTCACCCTTTGCTTTGGTCCTCAGGACTGAGAGTTTCTTTTTTGCATGTACTTTTGCGTTTGTTTTGTGTGAAAGTGTTGTGGCTCTGGGAAACTCAAATGTGCTTCCCCAACGCACCCCTTTCAGGTGCATTCTCCAGATTTGGGCCACTTTTTGGGATAAGGCAATTGACATCAACTGCCGAGTTGATGTGTAAATGAGCTCTATTTCACTAAAAGGGAAGTGCTTACCAATTCAATACTTCCTCCTCTGGAGAGAATTGGCCTCCATGGATTTCAGGTCCTGATGATCTGGCAAATAGCTAGTACTGAACTGATATCTGGTATGGAAGCTGCCTTAAGCTTCTTGCATTCTGAAGTATAAACCTTCTGTGGTCCCTAGGTTTCTTAGAGATCCAAAAAGACCTTATATCTGTTGCCAATTTGACAGCAAGGACCATAAGTTGAAATGATGACACTTGAAGTCTTTCTAAATGGCCTCTCTAGATTTGGGTAGCATCAAACTTCACCAAGGTAAGTGACAAGCATTCCTTAACTCTCCGGGTCATTTCAAAGAGGATAGAGGATTGGGACATTGGATGCTGGGCACATCTAAGATTCCCTACCTTTGCCTACTTAGCAGAAGGTCTCAAAAGCATCCGTTTGCAATCAGAAATGCTGGTATGGCATCCAGCTGACAATTGCTTGCTTCTTGGTTTTCACTAAGTGAAGGTGTTAAGGACTTGAGGATTGTAATCAAAATATGTAATTAAAGCTAAGAAACTCATGAAAGGAACACATTTCAGGATAGAGTAGGAAGGTGGGATAAATGTGTTGAGCCAAAAACCAACATTTGATGCATCATTGGGCTGAAATGAAACTCCACTTCGGGAAATGGATACTGTTATTAAAAATACGTTTTTTTCAAGGCTGGATTGGGTTCCCCTCTGCCAAGAGAACACGTTTACTTGGAATGCTGCTTTCAATAACATGGTATGTGAACTGTCCTGCCTTTAAGGGATCTCGATTTGCTTTTAAGATCTCTTCTCACTTTGGAGAAGAAAGAAGAATTCTCTTCAAAGGACTGATGAGCTTATTGGACCAGGTGTTTTGAAATAGTTTGTTAACTTTGGATTAGTTGCGGGGCCCTTAAGGCAACTCAAGGAGGACTATTTCAGTCGTATATCTGGTATGGAAATTACAGAGAAAACATTGTGAAATGGGGGAGAAGCTTCTCCAATTACACAGGATGGATACATGGCACACCTGTCGATATTCTAGAAAGGGTACAAAGTTTCTGAAATGCAGGTATGCCTTGGGATAATCGGTCAGCCATGCTGACGGTTACATGAGAGCCACTTGATTAAGCTTCCTTCTCAACCCCTTGTCATGCGATCTTTAACCTTGCCTCTTTAAGTGTCTAACAGATAGTTAGGCTGAGGCTTTCCCAAAGTGCTTCAACTTCAAGAAGACTCTTACCAATGCAGTTTTGACAAACTGAGTAAACAGATGCATATGCTACTAACGTTTGTGGATTTGCTTCGCAATAATGCTGATTTTGATCTGTGTTCTCCCGTTACGGGAAGCTCTTCCCCTCAACTTCCTAACAACTTACAACAATTTCTTCCCTTCTGCTTCTGCGTGTCTGGATTGCCTGCCAGAACGTCTGCCCCAGAGTGCCACCCTCACGCTGCTTTTCAGGCTTATTCTCCTGGATTCCTTATACAAGTTTATATAAGACTTGGATCAAGACTTGCAACGTGGCATTGCTTCCAACTCAGAATGCACTGTAGGGCTTTGCTTTCCTCCAGCAGCACGTAGCTAGAGTGGTCGTCACCCCATTCCCTGAAAGACGTGGGAAAAGATGAACCAGGAATCGAGGTGGAAAGCAAGTCCCCTAAAACAGAGATCCGCTGCTGAGTTTATGATTAACCACTCTATCCAAATCATACCCACATATTCTCCTCAGGGTTGCAGAGGACCAAAGAAAAGGGGGAATTGTACCATAGCCAGCTGAATGCAGCCCTTCCCAGGCAGCCCTTGCTGTGCACTGTGACCCACTGCCCCGTTACCAGGCAATGGTTACCAGGAGACCACTAATGCCACTGTGACCACCCTGCTCAGCCATTGGTGGGCAGTGTAGTGGGCCCCTGCCCCAAGCAAGCCACTGTCTGTCAGCCATCTTTAGTGGGGGCCCTTTGTTAGGCAGCAGTCAGTGGAGTGCTGCCCCTTCAGACCTGGAGCATGAGGTAAGAGGCAAGTGCCAGCCTTCTCCCCAGCATTCTTCTGCTCACACGGCCTTGGGCCAGCTGGTGTGATGGGGGGCCCAGAGAACAGGCTGGGGGTGTGTCCTGCAGGGCTCCAGAGCCAAGGCCATGAATGACCATTGGCCCAGACCAGGCCTTGAGGCAGTGTTGAACCTCTACCACACACTGCCACTGTGACCCTTAGGGTATGGCTCACAGTCCGGGGTACCTGACCGCCACTGTTTGGGTGGCCTGAGGAGCATTAAGACCTGTTGGGTCATGTGCACCCGGCTCCCTCAGTGATGAGAGCTAGCAAGGGTCTGGGACCTGGCCCTGAGGGAGCCACCAAGGCACAGCTGCCTTCTCTGTGAGGCGTGGGCACTGGTGGGAGGACCCAGACCAGCTCCTGGACAAACCCTCCATGGCAGGAGGACCACCACCCCTCCCAGGGACCCCTTTCTCTTAGGTGGGTCTGGACCTCAGAGGGTGAGTCTTGTGCCTTGGGACCTTGCCCTTTCTTGTCACCCAGAGAGTGACATTTGTTTGCTGGAGATTGATAGGAACATTGAGACCTGACTATGACCTGTCCTCAGGAACAATGGATCGGACAGGGAGAAGTTTTCAATGAAAAGCCACACCCCTCCATCACCTTACCTCTAAGAGGGCTTTGCTAAAAGCTTTCAAGGTTGGGGATTACCCAGCATAAGCCACCCATTTCCTTGAATGTCTCAACAACAAATATTTCTCGGCTCCAAAGTCCAATGTTTTGCTGTTGTTTGGCCTCACTGTGCGTCGCGCACACATCCTGGCCTTTGGTTACCAATTATAGCGAGCCAGCCAGGAGGTGTGTGCCCATGGTGTGTTGATCTCGATCAGGGGCGTTGCCATTTATAGTTCCCAGCACATGCCAGAGTACATTTGGCTCCAGGATACTGGCAGGGATTCTCCCTGATATGCAGTGGCTGCCCTACAGCACGAGGCTGCTTGTCTTGGAGACATGTCCAGAGCAACGGTATACAGTTCATGTCATTTGGGCGTAAGTCGCTCCAGCTTGCACAGGCTGGGAAATAGGTCTACTCCAACTGGGCTGCTCCCCTTAGCGGATGTGAGCCCCTCAGAGTCCATTCCCTCTTGAGAACTGGGGGCCTCCATGTGGGAGTGGAAGTGGAAGTTGACAAAATGCCTTCTCTGGCTTTCTGTCTTTGTGATTGGAGTGTTTATTTGTTCTTCATGTGTTTGTGTGTGTCAATGTGGTGTTAATCACGGCAGTCTGTGCTGTGGTTTGTGGGATCCTGTTTGTGATTCGTACATTGTAGGTGTGTGAAACAGCACTTGCATTGAGTACTTGAGACGTCTTTGGTCAGTAACGGAGCTTGCATATGATCACACTAGGTATCGTTCCCTCCTGCATTGTGTTTCAGCTGTGGTGGAACATTGGTTGACATATTCCCTTTCCAATGGGTAGGAATCTGCCCTTTGGTGCCTGGGAACTGCGATCCTGAGAGACCTTTTGGCATTGCATTTGTCTCTCTGCTATTGGATAACACCTGCTGTGATCAGCAGAGCGCTAGTCCATCTTGTAGTCCGCTAAGGGACAAGCAAGTATTTTTTTTTTTTTTTTTTTTACATTGCATGGCCAGCATATTCTACAGATTCTGGTGAAACATGGCATCAAATGAATCATTTTCATATCTCCAAAACCAGTCTATGTAAAATATTCAGTTAGAGAAAGTTTGCTCAGTGAAATCCTTTTGGTTTTCATCATTGTGACCCTGAGAAAACGAGCATATTTCCAGGAGACATGTGGAAGTTCATGAAGCAAATTGAACTTTTCCTAATTTCTTTGCTTTTTCCTTTTTGGCTCTTTCTGCTTCCCAGGTCAGTAGGCATGACAACTGTGGTCCTGATTCCCTATCTTTCAATTTGCATGTTGTTTGTCGTTTTCTTGTTAAAATGAGGGAACGTACTTCAAAAACACTGAGGATGTTGTTCATCCTCACCCTTTGCTTTGGTCCTCAGGACTGAGAGTTTCTTTTTTGCATGTACTTTTGCGTTTGTTTTGTGTGAAAGTGTTGTGGCTCTGGGAAACTCAAATGTGCTTCCCCAACGCACCCCTTTCAGGTGCATTCTCCAGATTTGGGCCACTTTTTGGGATAAGGCAATTGACATCAACTGCCGAGTTGATGTGTAAATGAGCTCTATTTCACTAAAAGGGAAGTGCTTACCAATTCAATACTTCCTCCTCTGGAGAGAATTGGCCTCCATGGATTTCAGGTCCTGATGATCTGGCAAATAGCTAGTACTGAACTGATATCTGGTATGGAAGCTGCCTTAAGCTTCTTGCATTCTGAAGTATAAACCTTCTGTGGTCCCTAGGTTTCTTAGAGATCCAAAAAGACCTTATATCTGTTGCCAATTTGACAGCAAGGACCATAAGTTGAAATGATGACACTTGAAGTCTTTCTAAATGGCCTCTCTAGATTTGGGTAGCATCAAACTTCACCAAGGTAAGTGACAAGCATTCCTTAACTCTCCGGGTCATTTCAAAGAGGATAGAGGATTGGGACATTGGATGCTGGGCACATCTAAGATTCCCTACCTTTGCCTACTTAGCAGAAGGTCTCAAAAGCATCCGTTTGCAATCAGAAATGCTGGTATGGCATCCAGCTGACAATTGCTTGCTTCTTGGTTTTCACTAAGTGAAGGTGTTAAGGACTTGAGGATTGTAATCAAAATATGTAATTAAAGCTAAGAAACTCATGAAAGGAACACATTTCAGGATAGAGTAGGAAGGTGGGATAAATGTGTTGAGCCAAAAACCAACATTTGATGCATCATTGGGCTGAAATGAAACTCCACTTCGGGAAATGGCTACTGTTATTAAAAATACGTTTTTTTCAAGGCTGGATTGGGTTCCCCTCTGCCAAGAGAACACGTTTACTTGGAATGCTGCTTTCAATAACATGGTATGTGAACTGTCCTGCCTTTAAGGGATCTCGATTTGCTTTTAAGATCTCTTCTCACTTTGGAGAAGAAAGAAGAATTCTCTTCAAAGGACTGATGAGCTTATTGGACCAGGTGTTTTGAAATAGTTTGTTAACTTTGGATTAGTTGCAGGGCCCTTAAGGCAACTCAAGGAGGACTATTTCAGTCGTATATCTGGTATGGAAATTACAGAGAAAACATTGTGAAATGGGGGAGAAGCTTCTCCAATTACACAGGATGGATACATGGCACACCTGTCGATATTCTAGAAAGGGTACAAAGTTTCTGAAATGCAGGTATGCCTTGGGATAATCGGTCAGCCATGCTGACGGTTACATGAGAGCCACTTGATTAAGCTTCCTTCTCAACCCCTTGTCATGCGATCTTTAACCTTGCCTCTTTAAGTGTCTAACAGATAGTTAGGCTGAGGCTTTCCCAAAGTGCTTCAACTTCAAGAAGACTCTTACCAATGCAGTTTTGACAAACTGAGTAAACAGATGCATATGCTACTAACGTTTGTGGATTTGCTTCGCAATAATGCTGATTTTGATCTGTGTTCTCCCGTTACGGGAAGCTCTTCCCCTCAACTTCCTAACAACTTACAACAATTTCTTCCCTTCTGCTTCTGCGTGTCTGGATTGCCTGCCAGAACGTCTCCCCCAGAGTGCCACCCTCACGCTGCTTTTCAGGCTTATTCTCCTGGATTCCTTATACAAGTTTATATAAGACTTGGATCAAGACTTGCAACGTGGCATTGCTTCCAACTCAGAATGCACTGTAGGGCTTTGCTTTCCTCCAGCAGCACGTAGCTAGAGTGGTCGTCACCCCATTCCCTGAAAGACGTGGGAAAAGATGAACCAGGAATCGAGGTGGAAAGCAAGTCCCCTAAAACAGAGATCCGCTGCTGAGTTTATGATTAACCACTCTATCCAAATCATACCCACATATTCTCCTCAGGGTTGCAGAGGACCAAAGAAAAGGGGGAATTGTACCATAGCCAGAGGAATGCAGCCCTTCCCAGGCAGCCCTTGCTGTGCACTGTGACCCACTGCCCCGTTACCAGGCAATGGTTACCAGGAGACCACTAATGCCACTGTGACCACCCTGCTCAGCCATTGGTGGGCAGTGTAGTGGGCCCCTGCCCCAAGCAAGCCACTGTCTGTCAGCCATCTTTAGTGGGGGCCCTTTGTTAGGCAGCAGTCAGTGGAGTGCTGCCCCTTCAGACCTGGAGCATGAGGTAAGAGGCAAGTGCCAGCCTTCTCCCCAGCATTCTTCTGCTCACACGGCCTTGGGCCAGCTGGTGTGATGGGGGGCCCAGAGAACAGGCTGGGGGTGTGTCCTGCAGGGCTCCAGAGCCAAGGCCATGAATGACCATTGGCCCAGACCAGGCCTTGAGGCAGTGTTGAACCTCTACCACACACTGCCACTGTGACCCTTAGGGTATGGCTCACAGTCCGGGGTACCTGACCGCCACTGTTTGCGTGGCCTGAGGAGCATTAAGACCTGTTGGGTCATGTGCACCCGGCTCCCTCAGTGATGAGAGCTAGCAAGGGTCTGGGACCTGGCCCTGAGGGAGCCACCAAGGCACAGCTGCCTTCTCTGTGAGGCGTGGGCACTGGTGGGAGGACCCAGACCAGCTCCTGGACAAACCCTCCATGGCAGGAGGACCACCACCCCTCCCAGGGACCCCTTTCTCTTAGGTGGGTCTGGACCTCAGAGGGTGAGTCTTGTGCCTTGGGACCTTGCCCTTTCTTGTCACCCAGAGAGTGACATTTGTTTGCTGGAGATTGATAGGAACACTGAGACCTGACTATGACCTGTCCTCAGGAACAATGGATCGGACAGGGAGAAGTTTTCAATGAAAAGCCACACCCCTCCATCACCTTACCTCTAAGAGGGCTTTGCTAAAAGCTTTCAAGGTTGGGGATTACCCAGCATAAGCCACCCATTTCCTTGAATGTCTCAACAACAAATATTTCTCGGCTCCAAAGTCCAATGTTTTGCTGTTGTTTGGCCTCACTGTGCGTCGCGCACACATCCTGGCCTTTGGTTACCAATTATAGCGAGCCAGCCAGGAGGTGTGTGCCCATGGTGTGTTGATCTCGATCAGGGGCGTTGCCATTTATAGTTCCCAGCACATGCCAGAGTACATTTGGCTCCAGGATACTGGCAGGGATTCTCCCTGATATGCAGTGGCTGCCCTACAGCACGAGGCTGCTTGTCTTGGAGACATGTCCAGAGCAACGGTATACAGTTCATGTCATTTGGGCGTAAGTCGCTCCAGCTTGCACAGGCTGGGAAATAGGTCTACTCCAACTGGGCTGCTCCCCTTAGCGGATGTGAGCCCCTCAGAGTCCATTCCCTCTTGAGAACTGGGGGCCTCCATGTGGGAGTGGAAGTGGAAGTTGACAAAATGCCTTCTCTGGCTTTCTGTCTTTGTGATTGGAGTGTTTATTTGTTCTTCATGTGTTTGTGTGTGTCAATGTGGTGTTAATCACGGCAGTCTGTGCTGTGGTTTGTGGGATCCTGTTTGTGATTCGTACATTGTAGGTGTGTGAAACAGCACTTGCATTGAGTACTTGAGACGTCTTTGGTCAGTAACGGAGCTTGCATATGATCACACTAGGTATCATTCCCTCCTGCGTTGTGTTTCAGCTGTGGTGGAACATTGGTTGACATATTCCCTTTCCAATGGGTAGGAATCTGCCCTTTGGTGCCTGGGAACTGCGATCCTGAGAGACCTTTTGGCATTGCATTTGTCTCTCTGCTATTGGATAACACCTGCTGTGATCAGCAGAGCTCTAGTCCATCTTGTAGTCCGCTAAGGGACAAGCAAGTATTTTTTTTTTTTTTTTTTACATTGCATGGCCAGCATATTCTACAGATTCTGGTGAAACATGGCATCAAATGAATCATTTTCATATCTCCAAAACCAGTCTATGTAAAATATTCAGTTAGAGAAAGTTTGCTCAGTGAAATCCTTTTGGTTTTCATCATTGTGACCCTGAGAAAACGAGCATATTTCCAGGAGACATGTGGAAGTTCATGAAGCAAATTGAACTTTTCCTAATTTCTTTGCTTTTTCCTTTTTGGCTCTTTCTGCTTCCCAGGTCAGTAGGCATGACAACTGTGGTCCTGATTCCCTATCTTTCAATTTGCATGTTGTTTGTCGTTTTCTTGTTAAAATGAGGGAACGTACTTCAAAAACACTGAGGATGTTGTTCATCCTCACCCTTTGCTTTGGTCCTCAGGACTGAGAGTTTCTTTTTTGCATGTACTTTTGCGTTTGTTTTGTGTGAAAGTGTTGTGGCTCTGGGAAACTCAAATGTGCTTCCCCAACGCACCCCTTTCAGGTGCATTCTCCAGATTTGGGCCACTTTTTGGGATAAGGCAATTGACATCAACTGCCGAGTTGATGTGTAAATGAGCTCTATTTCACTAAAAGGGAAGTGCTTACCAATTCAATACTTCCTCCTCTGGAGAGAATTGGCCTCCATGGATTTCAGGTCCTGATGATCTGGCAAATAGCTAGTACTGAACTGATATCTGGTATGGAAGCTGCCTTAAGCTTCTTGCATTCTGAAGTATAAACCTTCTGTGGTCCCTAGGTTTCTTAGAGATCCAAAAAGACCTTATATCTGTTGCCAATTTGACAGCAAGGACCATAAGTTGAAATGATGACACTTGAAGTCTTTCTAAATGGCCTCTCTAGATTTGGGTAGCATCAAACTTCACCAAGGTAAGTGACAAGCATTCCTTAACTCTCCGGGTCATTTCAAAGAGGATAGAGGATTGGGACATTGGATGCTGGGCACATCTAAGATTCCCTACCTTTGCCTACTTAGCAGAAGGTCTCAAAAGCATCCGTTTGCAATCAGAAATGCTGGTATGGCATCCAGCTGACAATTGCTTGCTTCTTGGTTTTCACTAAGTGAAGGTGTTAAGGACTTGAGGATTGTAATCAAAATATGTAATTAAAGCTAAGAAACTCATGAAAGGAACACATTTCAGGATAGAGTAGGAAGGTGGGATAAATGTGTTGAGCCAAAAACCAACATTTGATGCATCATTGGGCTGAAATGAAACTCCACTTCGGGAAATGGATACTGTTATTAAAAATACGTTTTTTTCAAGGCTGGATTGGGTTCCCCTCTGCCAAGAGAACACGTTTACTTGGAATGCTGCTTTCAATAACATGGTATGTGAACTGTCCTGCCTTTAAGGGATCTCGATTTGCTTTTAAGATCTCTTCTCACTTTGGAGAAGAAAGAAGAATTCTCTTCAAAGGACTGATGAGCTTATTGGACCAGGTGTTTTGAAATAGTTTGTTAACTTTGGATTAGTTGCGGGGCCCTTAAGGCAACTCAAGGAGGACTATTTCAGTCGTATATCTGGTATGGAAATTACAGAGAAAACATTGTGAAATGGGGGAGAAGCTTCTCCAATTACACAGGATGGATACATGGCACACCTGTCGATATTCTAGAAAGGGTACAAAGTTTCTGAAATGCAGGTATGCCTTGGGATAATCGGTCAGCCATGCTGACGGTTACATGAGAGCCACTTGATTAAGCTTCCTTCTCAACCCCTTGTCATGCGATCTTTAACCTTGCCTCTTTAAGTGTCTAACAGATAGTTAGGCTGAGGCTTTCCCAAAGTGCTTCAACTTCAAGAAGACTCTTACCAATGCAGTTTTGACAAACTGAGTAAACAGATGCATATGCTACTAACGTTTGTGGATTTGCTTCGCAATAATGCTGATTTTGATCTGTGTTCTCCCGTTACGGGAAGCTCTTCCCCTCAACTTCCTAACAACTTACAACAATTTCTTCCCTTCTGCTTCTGCGTGTCTGGATTGCCTGCCAGAACGTCTGCCCCAGAGTGCCACCCTCACGCTGCTTTTCAGGCTTATTCTCCTGGATTCCTTATACAAGTTTATATAAGACTTGGATCAAGACTTGCAACGTGGCATTGCTTCCAACTCAGAATGCACTGTAGGGCTTTGCTTTCCTCCAGCAGCACGTAGCTAGAGTGGTCGTCACCCCATTCCCGAGTGGTCGTCACCCCATTCCCTGAAAGACGTGGGAAAAGATGAACCAGGAATCGAGGTGGAAAGCAAGTCCCCTAAAACAGAGATCCGCTGCTGAGTTTATGATTAACCACTCTATCCAAATCATACCCACATATTCTCCTCAGGGTTGCAGAGGACCAAAGAAAAGGGGGAATTGTACCATAGCCAGCTGAATGCAGCCCTTCCCAGGCAGCCCTTGCTGTGCACTGTGACCCACTGCCCCGTTACCAGGCAATGGTTACCAGGAGACCACTAATGCCACTGTGACCACCCTGCTCAGCCATTGGTGGGCAGTGTAGTGGGCCCCTGCCCCAAGCAAGCCACTGTCTGTCAGCCATCTTTAGTGGGGGCCCTTTGTTAGGCAGCAGTCAGTGGAGTGCTGCCCCTTCAGACCTGGAGCATGAGGTAAGAGGCAAGTGCCAGCCTTCTCCCCAGCATTCTTCTGCTCACACGGCCTTGGGCCAGCTGGTGTGATGGGGGGCCCAGAGAACAGGCTGGGGGTGTGTCCTGCAGGGCTCCAGAGCCAAGGCCATGAATGACCATTGGCCCAGACCAGGCCTTGAGGCAGTGTTGAACCTCTACCACACACTGCCACTGTGACCCTTAGGGTATGGCTCACAGTCCGGGGTACCTAACCGCCACTGTTTGGGTGGCCTGAGGAGCATTAAGACCTGTTGGGTCATGTGCACCCGGCTCCCTCAGTGATGAGAGCTAGCAAGGGTCTGGGACCTGGCCCTGAGGGAGCCACCAAGGCACAGCTGCCTTCTCTGTGAGGCGTGGGCACTGGTGGGAGGACCCAGACCAGCTCCTGGACAAACCCTCCATGGCAGGAGGACCACCACCCCTCCCAGGGACCCCTTTCTCTTAGGTGGGTCTGGACCTCAGAGGGTGAGTCTTGTGCCTTGGGACCTTGCCCTTTCTTGTCACCCAGAGAGTGACATTTGTTTGCTGGAGATTGATAGGAACATTGAGACCTGACTATGACCTGTCCTCAGGAACAATGGATCGGACAGGGAGAAGTTTTCAATGAAAAGCCACACCCCTCCATCACCTTACCTCTAAGAGGGCTTTGCTAAAAGCTTTCAAGGTTGGGGATTACCCAGCATAAGCCACCCATTTCCTTGAATGTCTCAACAACAAATATTTCTCGGCTCCAAAGTCCAATGTTTTGCTGTTGTTTGGCCTCACTGTGCGTCGCGCACACATCCTGGCCTTTGGTTACCAATTATAGCGAGCCAGCCAGGAGGTGTGTGCCCATGGTGTGTTGATCTCGATCAGGGGCGTTGCCATTTATAGTTCCCAGCACATGCCAGAGTACATTTGGCTCCAGGATACTGGCAGGGATTCTCCCTGATATGCAGTGGCTGCCCTACAGCACGAGGCTGCTTGTCTTGGAGACATGTCCAGAGCAACGGTATACAGTTCATGTCATTTGGGCGTAAGTCGCTCCAGCTTGCACAGGCTGGGAAATAGGTCTACTCCAACTGGGCTGCTCCCCTTAGCGGATGTGAGCCCCTCAGAGTCCATTCCCTCTTGAGAACTGGGGGCCTCCATGTGGGAGTGGAAGTGGAAGTTGACAAAATGCCTTCTCTGGCTTTCTGTCTTTGTGATTGGAGTGTTTATTTGTTCTTCATGTGTTTGTGTGTGTCAATGTGGTGTTAATCACGGCAGTCTGTGCTGTGGTTTGTGGGATCCTGTTTGTGATTCGTACATTGTAGGTGTGTGAAACAGCACTTGCATTGAGTACTTGAGACGTCTTTGGTCAGTAACGGAGCTTGCATATGATCACACTAGGTATCGTTCCCTCCTGCATTGTGTTTCAGCTGTGGTGGAACATTGGTTGACATATTCCCTTTCCAATGGGTAGGAATCTGCCCTTTGGTGCCTGGGAACTGCGATCCTGAGAGACCTTTTGGCATTGCATTTGTCTCTCTGCTATTGGATAACACCTGCTGTGATCAGCAGAGCGCTAGTCCATCTTGTAGTCCGCTAAGGGACAAGCAAGTATTTTTTTTTTTTTTTTTTTTTTGCATTGCATGGCCAGCATATTCTACAGTTTCTGGTGAAACATGGCATCAAATGAATCATTTTCATATCTCCAAAACCAGTCTATGTAAAATATTCAGTTAGAGAAAGTTTGCTCAGTGAAATCCTTTTGGTTTTCATCATTGTGACCCTGAGAAAACGAGCATATTTCCAGGAGACATGTGGAAGTTCATGAAGCAAATTGAACTTTTCCTAATTTCTTTGCTTTTTCCTTTTTGGCTCTTTCTGCTTCCCAGGTCAGTAGGCATGACAACTGTGGTCCTGATTCCCTATCTTTCAATTTGCATGTTGTTTGTCGTTTTCTTGTTAAAATGAGGGAACGTACTTCAAAAACACTGAGGATGTTGTTCATCCTCACCCTTTGCTTTGGTCCTCAGGACTGAGAGTTTCTTTTTTGCATGTACTTTTGCGTTTGTTTTGTGTGAAAGTGTTGTGGCTCTGGGAAACTCAAATGTGCTTCCCCAACGCACCCCTTTCAGGTGCATTCTCCAGATTTGGGCCACTTTTTGGGATAAGGCAATTGACATCAACTGCCGAGTTGATGTGTAAATGAGCTCTATTTCACTAAAAGGGAAGTGCTTACCAATTCAATACTTCCTCCTCTGGAGAGAATTGGCCTCCATGGATTTCAGGTCCTGATGATCTGGCAAATAGCTAGTACTGAACTGATATCTGGTATGGAAGCTGCCTTAAGCTTCTTGCATTCTGAAGTATAAACCTTCTGTGGTCCCTAGGTTTCTTAGAGATCCAAAAAGACCTTATATCTGTTGCCAATTTGACAGCAAGGACCATAAGTTGAAATGATGACACTTGAAGTCTTTCTAAATGGCCTCTCTAGATTTGGGTAGCATCAAACTTCACCAAGGTAAGTGACAAGCATTCCTTAACTCTCCGGGTCATTTCAAAGAGGATAGAGGATTGGGACATTGGATGCTGGGCACATCTAAGATTCCCTACCTTTGCCTACTTAGCAGAAGGTCTCAAAAGCATCCGTTTGCAATCAGAAATGCTGGTATGGCATCCAGCTGACAATTGCTTGCTTCTTGGTTTTCACTAAGTGAAGGTGTTAAGGACTTGAGGATTGTAATCAAAATATGTAATTAAAGCTAAGAAACTCATGAAAGGAACACATTTCAGGATAGAGTAGGAAGGTGGGATAAATGTGTTGAGCCAAAAACCAACATTTGATGCATCATTGGGCTGAAATGAAACTCCACTTCGGGAAATGGCTACTGTTATTAAAAATACGTTTTTTTCAAGGCTGGATTGGGTTCCCCTCTGCCAAGAGAACACGTTTACTTGGAATGCTGCTTTCAATAACATGGTATGTGAACTGTCCTGCCTTTAAGGGATCTCGATTTGCTTTTAAGATCTCTTCTCACTTTGGAGAAGAAAGAAGAATTCTCTTCAAAGGACTGATGAGCTTATTGGACCAGGTGTTTTGAAATAGTTTGTTAACTTTGGATTAGTTGCAGGGCCCTTAAGGCAACTCAAGGAGGACTATTTCAGTCGTATATCTGGTATGGAAATTACAGAGAAAACATTGTGAAATGGGGGAGAAGCTTCTCCAATTACACAGGATGGATACATGGCACACCTGTCGATATTCTAGAAAGGGTACAAAGTTTCTGAAATGCAGGTATGCCTTGGGATAATCGGTCAGCCATGCTGACGGTTACATGAGAGCCACTTGATTAAGCTTCCTTCTCAACCCCTTGTCATGCGATCTTTAACCTTGCCTCTTTAAGTGTCTAACAGATAGTTAGGCTGAGGCTTTCCCAAAGTGCTTCAACTTCAAGAAGACTCTTACCAATGCAGTTTTGACAAACTGAGTAAACAGATGCATATGCTACTAACGTTTGTGGATTTGCTTCGCAATAATGCTGATTTTGATCTGTGTTCTCCCGTTACGGGAAGCTCTTCCCCTCAACTTCCTAACAACTTACAACAATTTCTTCCCTTCTGCTTCTGCGTGTCTGGATTGCCTGCCAGAACGTCTCCCCCAGAGTGCCACCCTCACGCTGCTTTTCAGGCTTATTCTCCTGGATTCCTTATACAAGTTTATATAAGACTTGGATCAAGACTTGCAACGTGGCATTGCTTCCAACTCAGAATGCACTGTAGGGCTTTGCTTTCCTCCAGCAGCACGTAGCTAGAGTGGTCGTCACCCCATTCCCTGAAAGACGTGGGAAAAGATGAACCAGGAATCGAGGTGGAAAGCAAGTCCCCTAAAACAGAGATCCGCTGCTGAGTTTATGATTAACCACTCTATCCAAATCATACCCACATATTCTCCTCAGGGTTGCAGAGGACCAAAGAAAAGGGGGAATTGTACCATAGCCAGAGGAATGCAGCCCTTCCCAGGCAGCCCTTGCTGTGCACTGTGACCCACTGCCCCGTTACCAGGCAATGGTTACCAGGAGACCACTAATGCCACTGTGACCACCCTGCTCAGCCATTGGTGGGCAGTGTAGTGGGCCCCTGCCCCAAGCAAGCCACTGTCTGTCAGCCATCTTTAGTGGGGGCCCTTTGTTAGGCAGCAGTCAGTGGAGTGCTGCCCCTTCAGACCTGGAGCATGAGGTAAGAGGCAAGTGCCAGCCTTCTCCCCAGCATTCTTCTGCTCACACGGCCTTGGGCCAGCTGGTGTGATGGGGGGCCCAGAGAACAGGCTGGGGGTGTGTCCTGCAGGGCTCCAGAGCCAAGGCCATGAATGACCATTGGCCCAGACCAGGCCTTGAGGCAGTGTTGAACCTCTACCACACACTGCCACTGTGACCCTTAGGGTATGGCTCACAGTCCGGGGTACCTGACCGCCACTGTTTGCGTGGCCTGAGGAGCATTAAGACCTGTTGGGTCATGTGCACCCGGCTCCCTCAGTGATGAGAGCTAGCAAGGGTCTGGGACCTGGCCCTGAGGGAGCCACCAAGGCACAGCTGCCTTCTCTGTGAGGCGTGGGCACTGGTGGGAGGACCCAGACCAGCTCCTGGACAAACCCTCCATGGCAGGAGGACCACCACCCCTCCCAGGGACCCCTTTCTCTTAGGTGGGTCTGGACCTCAGAGGGTGAGTCTTGTGCCTTGGGACCTTGCCCTTTCTTGTCACCCAGAGAGTGACATTTGTTTGCTGGAGATTGATAGGAACACTGAGACCTGACTATGACCTGTCCTCAGGAACAATGGATCGGACAGGGAGAAGTTTTCAATGAAAAGCCACACCCCTCCATCACCTTACCTCTAAGAGGGCTTTGCTAAAAGCTTTCAAGGTTGGGGATTACCCAGCATAAGCCACCCATTTCCTTGAATGTCTCAACAACAAATATTTCTCGGCTCCAAAGTCCAATGTTTTGCTGTTGTTTGGCCTCACTGTGCGTCGCGCACACATCCTGGCCTTTGGTTACCAATTATAGCGAGCCAGCCAGGAGGTGTGTGCCCATGGTGTGTTGATCTCGATCAGGGGCGTTGCCATTTATAGTTCCCAGCACATGCCAGAGTACATTTGGCTCCAGGATACTGGCAGGGATTCTCCCTGATATGCAGTGGCTGCCCTACAGCACGAGGCTGCTTGTCTTGGAGACATGTCCAGAGCAACGGTATACAGTTCATGTCATTTGGGCGTAAGTCGCTCCAGCTTGCACAGGCTGGGAAATAGGTCTACTCCAACTGGGCTGCTCCCCTTAGCGGATGTGAGCCCCTCAGAGTCCATTCCCTCTTGAGAACTGGGGGCCTCCATGTGGGAGTGGAAGTGGAAGTTGACAAAATGCCTTCTCTGGCTTTCTGTCTTTGTGATTGGAGTGTTTATTTGTTCTTCATGTGTTTGTGTGTGTCAATGTGGTGTTAATCACGGCAGTCTGTGCTGTGGTTTGTGGGATCCTGTTTGTGATTCGTACATTGTAGGTGTGTGAAACAGCACTTGCATTGAGTACTTGAGACGTCTTTGGTCAGTAACGGAGCTTGCATATGATCACACTAGGTATCATTCCCTCCTGCGTTGTGTTTCAGCTGTGGTGGAACATTGGTTGACATATTCCCTTTCCAATGGGTAGGAATCTGCCCTTTGGTGCCTGGGAACTGCGATCCTGAGAGACCTTTTGGCATTGCATTTGTCTCTCTGCTATTGGATAACACCTGCTGTGATCAGCAGAGCTCTAGTCCATCTTGTAGTCCGCTAAGGGACAAGCAAGTATTTTTTTTTTTTTTTTTACATTGCATGGCCAGCATATTCTACAGATTCTGGTGAAACATGGCATCAAATGAATCATTTTCATATCTCCAAAACCAGTCTATGTAAAATATTCAGTTAGAGAAAGTTTGCTCAGTGAAATCCTTTTGGTTTTCATCATTGTGACCCTGAGAAAACGAGCATATTTCCAGGAGACATGTGGAAGTTCATGAAGCAAATTGAACTTTTCCTAATTTCTTTGCTTTTTCCTTTTTGGCTCTTTCTGCTTCCCAGGTCAGTAGGCATGACAACTGTGGTCCTGATTCCCTATCTTTCAATTTGCATGTTGTTTGTCGTTTTCTTGTTAAAATGAGGGAACGTACTTCAAAAACACTGAGGATGTTGTTCATCCTCACCCTTTGCTTTGGTCCTCAGGACTGAGAGTTTCTTTTTTGCATGTACTTTTGCGTTTGTTTTGTGTGAAAGTGTTGTGGCTCTGGGAAACTCAAATGTGCTTCCCCAACGCACCCCTTTCAGGTGCATTCTCCAGATTTGGGCCACTTTTTGGGATAAGGCAATTGACATCAACTGCCGAGTTGATGTGTAAATGAGCTCTATTTCACTAAAAGGGAAGTGCTTACCAATTCAATACTTCCTCCTCTGGAGAGAATTGGCCTCCATGGATTTCAGGTCCTGATGATCTGGCAAATAGCTAGTACTGAACTGATATCTGGTATGGAAGCTGCCTTAAGCTTCTTGCATTCTGAAGTATAAACCTTCTGTGGTCCCTAGGTTTCTTAGAGATCCAAAAAGACCTTATATCTGTTGCCAATTTGACAGCAAGGACCATAAGTTGAAATGATGACACTTGAAGTCTTTCTAAATGGCCTCTCTAGATTTGGGTAGCATCAAACTTCACCAAGGTAAGTGACAAGCATTCCTTAACTCTCCGGGTCATTTCAAAGAGGATAGAGGATTGGGACATTGGATGCTGGGCACATCTAAGATTCCCTACCTTTGCCTACTTAGCAGAAGGTCTCAAAAGCATCCGTTTGCAATCAGAAATGCTGGTATGGCATCCAGCTGACAATTGCTTGCTTCTTGGTTTTCACTAAGTGAAGGTGTTAAGGACTTGAGGATTGTAATCAAAATATGTAATTAAAGCTAAGAAACTCATGAAAGGAACACATTTCAGGATAGAGTAGGAAGGTGGGATAAATGTGTTGAGCCAAAAACCAACATTTGATGCATCATTGGGCTGAAATGAAACTCCACTTCGGGAAATGGATACTGTTATTAAAAATACGTTTTTTTCAAGGCTGGATTGGGTTCCCCTCTGCCAAGAGAACACGTTTACTTGGAATGCTGCTTTCAATAACATGGTATGTGAACTGTCCTGCCTTTAAGGGATCTCGATTTGCTTTTAAGATCTCTTCTCACTTTGGAGAAGAAAGAAGAATTCTCTTCAAAGGACTGATGAGCTTATTGGACCAGGTGTTTTGAAATAGTTTGTTAACTTTGGATTAGTTGCGGGGCCCTTAAGGCAACTCAAGGAGGACTATTTCAGTCGTATATCTGGTATGGAAATTACAGAGAAAACATTGTGAAATGGGGGAGAAGCTTCTCCAATTACACAGGATGGATACATGGCACACCTGTCGATATTCTAGAAAGGGTACAAAGTTTCTGAAATGCAGGTATGCCTTGGGATAATCGGTCAGCCATGCTGACGGTTACATGAGAGCCACTTGATTAAGCTTCCTTCTCAACCCCTTGTCATGCGATCTTTAACCTTGCCTCTTTAAGTGTCTAACAGATAGTTAGGCTGAGGCTTTCCCAAAGTGCTTCAACTTCAAGAAGACTCTTACCAATGCAGTTTTGACAAACTGAGTAAACAGATGCATATGCTACTAACGTTTGTGGATTTGCTTCGCAATAATGCTGATTTTGATCTGTGTTCTCCCGTTACGGGAAGCTCTTCCCCTCAACTTCCTAACAACTTACAACAATTTCTTCCCTTCTGCTTCTGCGTGTCTGGATTGCCTGCCAGAACGTCTGCCCCAGAGTGCCACCCTCACGCTGCTTTTCAGGCTTATTCTCCTGGATTCCTTATACAAGTTTATATAAGACTTGGATCAAGACTTGCAACGTGGCATTGCTTCCAACTCAGAATGCACTGTAGGGCTTTGCTTTCCTCCAGCAGCACGTAGCTAGAGTGGTCGTCACCCCATTCCCTGAAAGACGTGGGAAAAGATGAACCAGGAATCGAGGTGGAAAGCAAGTCCCCTAAAACAGAGATCCGCTGCTGAGTTTATGATTAACCACTCTATCCAAATCATACCCACATATTCTCCTCAGGGTTGCAGAGGACCAAAGAAAAGGGGGAATTGTACCATAGCCAGCTGAATGCAGCCCTTCCCAGGCAGCCCTTGCTGTGCACTGTGACCCACTGCCCCGTTACCAGGCAATGGTTACCAGGAGACCACTAATGCCACTGTGACCACCCTGCTCAGCCATTGGTGGGCAGTGTAGTGGGCCCCTGCCCCAAGCAAGCCACTGTCTGTCAGCCATCTTTAGTGGGGGCCCTTTGTTAGGCAGCAGTCAGTGGAGTGCTGCCCCTTCAGACCTGGAGCATGAGGTAAGAGGCAAGTGCCAGCCTTCTCCCCAGCATTCTTCTGCTCACACGGCCTTGGGCCAGCTGGTGTGATGGGGGGCCCAGAGAACAGGCTGGGGGTGTGTCCTGCAGGGCTCCAGAGCCAAGGCCATGAATGACCATTGGCCCAGACCAGGCCTTGAGGCAGTGTTGAACCTCTACCACACACTGCCACTGTGACCCTTAGGGTATGGCTCACAGTCCGGGGTACCTAACCGCCACTGTTTGGGTGGCCTGAGGAGCATTAAGACCTGTTGGGTCATGTGCACCCGGCTCCCTCAGTGATGAGAGCTAGCAAGGGTCTGGGACCTGGCCCTGAGGGAGCCACCAAGGCACAGCTGCCTTCTCTGTGAGGCGTGGGCACTGGTGGGAGGACCCAGACCAGCTCCTGGACAAACCCTCCATGGCAGGAGGACCACCACCCCTCCCAGGGACCCCTTTCTCTTAGGTGGGTCTGGACCTCAGAGGGTGAGTCTTGTGCCTTGGGACCTTGCCCTTTCTTGTCACCCAGAGAGTGACATTTGTTTGCTGGAGATTGATAGGAACATTGAGACCTGACTATGACCTGTCCTCAGGAACAATGGATCGGACAGGGAGAAGTTTTCAATGAAAAGCCACACCCCTCCATCACCTTACCTCTAAGAGGGCTTTGCTAAAAGCTTTCAAGGTTGGGGATTACCCAGCATAAGCCACCCATTTCCTTGAATGTCTCAACAACAAATATTTCTCGGCTCCAAAGTCCAATGTTTTGCTGTTGTTTGGCCTCACTGTGCGTCGCGCACACATCCTGGCCTTTGGTTACCAATTATAGCGAGCCAGCCAGGAGGTGTGTGCCCATGGTGTGTTGATCTCGATCAGGGGCGTTGCCATTTATAGTTCCCAGCACATGCCAGAGTACATTTGGCTCCAGGATACTGGCAGGGATTCTCCCTGATATGCAGTGGCTGCCCTACAGCACGAGGCTGCTTGTCTTGGAGACATGTCCAGAGCAACGGTATACAGTTCATGTCATTTGGGCGTAAGTCGCTCCAGCTTGCACAGGCTGGGAAATAGGTCTACTCCAACTGGGCTGCTCCCCTTAGCGGATGTGAGCCCCTCAGAGTCCATTCCCTCTTGAGAACTGGGGGCCTCCATGTGGGAGTGGAAGTGGAAGTTGACAAAATGCCTTCTCTGGCTTTCTGTCTTTGTGATTGGAGTGTTTATTTGTTCTTCATGTGTTTGTGTGTGTCAATGTGGTGTTAATCACGGCAGTCTGTGCTGTGGTTTGTGGGATCCTGTTTGTGATTCGTACATTGTAGGTGTGTGAAACAGCACTTGCATTGAGTACTTGAGACGTCTTTGGTCAGTAACGGAGCTTGCATATGATCACACTAGGTATCGTTCCCTCCTGCATTGTGTTTCAGCTGTGGTGGAACATTGGTTGACATATTCCCTTTCCAATGGGTAGGAATCTGCCCTTTGGTGCCTGGGAACTGCGATCCTGAGAGACCTTTTGGCATTGCATTTGTCTCTCTGCTATTGGATAACACCTGCTGTGATCAGCAGAGCGCTAGTCCATCTTGTAGTCCGCTAAGGGACAAGCAAGTATTTTTTTTTTTTTTTTTTTTGCATTGCATGGCCAGCATATTCTACAGTTTCTGGTGAAACATGGCATCAAATGAATCATTTTCATATCTCCAAAACCAGTCTATGTAAAATATTCAGTTAGAGAAAGTTTGCTCAGTGAAATCCTTTTGGTTTTCATCATTGTGACCCTGAGAAAACGAGCATATTTCCAGGAGACATGTGGAAGTTCATGAAGCAAATTGAACTTTTCCTAATTTCTTTGCTTTTTCCTTTTTGGCTCTTTCTGCTTCCCAGGTCAGTAGGCATGACAACTGTGGTCCTGATTCCCTATCTTTCAATTTGCATGTTGTTTGTCGTTTTCTTGTTAAAATGAGGGAACGTACTTCAAAAACACTGAGGATGTTGTTCATCCTCACCCTTTGCTTTGGTCCTCAGGACTGAGAGTTTCTTTTTTGCATGTACTTTTGCGTTTGTTTTGTGTGAAAGTGTTGTGGCTCTGGGAAACTCAAATGTGCTTCCCCAACGCACCCCTTTCAGGTGCATTCTCCAGATTTGGGCCACTTTTTGGGATAAGGCAATTGACATCAACTGCCGAGTTGATGTGTAAATGAGCTCTATTTCACTAAAAGGGAAGTGCTTACCAATTCAATACTTCCTCCTCTGGAGAGAATTGGCCTCCATGGATTTCAGGTCCTGATGATCTGGCAAATAGCTAGTACTGAACTGATATCTGGTATGGAAGCTGCCTTAAGCTTCTTGCATTCTGAAGTATAAACCTTCTGTGGTCCCTAGGTTTCTTAGAGATCCAAAAAGACCTTATATCTGTTGCCAATTTGACAGCAAGGACCATAAGTTGAAATGATGACACTTGAAGTCTTTCTAAATGGCCTCTCTAGATTTGGGTAGCATCAAACTTCACCAAGGTAAGTGACAAGCATTCCTTAACTCTCCGGGTCATTTCAAAGAGGATAGAGGATTGGGACATTGGATGCTGGGCACATCTAAGATTCCCTACCTTTGCCTACTTAGCAGAAGGTCTCAAAAGCATCCGTTTGCAATCAGAAATGCTGGTATGGCATCCAGCTGACAATTGCTTGCTTCTTGGTTTTCACTAAGTGAAGGTGTTAAGGACTTGAGGATTGTAATCAAAATATGTAATTAAAGCTAAGAAACTCATGAAAGGAACACATTTCAGGATAGAGTAGGAAGGTGGGATAAATGTGTTGAGCCAAAAACCAACATTTGATGCATCATTGGGCTGAAATGAAACTCCACTTCGGGAAATGGCTACTGTTATTAAAAATACGTTTTTTTCAAGGCTGGATTGGGTTCCCCTCTGCCAAGAGAACACGTTTACTTGGAATGCTGCTTTCAATAACATGGTATGTGAACTGTCCTGCCTTTAAGGGATCTCGATTTGCTTTTAAGATCTCTTCTCACTTTGGAGAAGAAAGAAGAATTCTCTTCAAAGGACTGATGAGCTTATTGGACCAGGTGTTTTGAAATAGTTTGTTAACTTTGGATTAGTTGCAGGGCCCTTAAGGCAACTCAAGGAGGACTATTTCAGTCGTATATCTGGTATGGAAATTACAGAGAAAACATTGTGAAATGGGGGAGAAGCTTCTCCAATTACACAGGATGGATACATGGCACACCTGTCGATATTCTAGAAAGGGTACAAAGTTTCTGAAATGCAGGTATGCCTTGGGATAATCGGTCAGCCATGCTGACGGTTACATGAGAGCCACTTGATTAAGCTTCCTTCTCAACCCCTTGTCATGCGATCTTTAACCTTGCCTCTTTAAGTGTCTAACAGATAGTTAGGCTGAGGCTTTCCCAAAGTGCTTCAACTTCAAGAAGACTCTTACCAATGCAGTTTTGACAAACTGAGTAAACAGATGCATATGCTACTAACGTTTGTGGATTTGCTTCGCAATAATGCTGATTTTGATCTGTGTTCTCCCGTTACGGGAAGCTCTTCCCCTCAACTTCCTAACAACTTACAACAATTTCTTCCCTTCTGCTTCTGCGTGTCTGGATTGCCTGCCAGAACGTCTCCCCCAGAGTGCCACCCTCACGCTGCTTTTCAGGCTTATTCTCCTGGATTCCTTATACAAGTTTATATAAGACTTGGATCAAGACTTGCAACGTGGCATTGCTTCCAACTCAGAATGCACTGTAGGGCTTTGCTTTCCTCCAGCAGCACGTAGCTAGAGTGGTCGTCACCCCATTCCCTGAAAGACGTGGGAAAAGATGAACCAGGAATCGAGGTGGAAAGCAAGTCCCCTAAAACAGAGATCCGCTGCTGAGTTTATGATTAACCACTCTATCCAAATCATACCCACATATTCTCCTCAGGGTTGCAGAGGACCAAAGAAAAGGGGGAATTGTACCATAGCCAGAGGAATGCAGCCCTTCCCAGGCAGCCCTTGCTGTGCACTGTGACCCACTGCCCCGTTACCAGGCAATGGTTACCAGGAGACCACTAATGCCACTGTGACCACCCTGCTCAGCCATTGGTGGGCAGTGTAGTGGGCCCCTGCCCCAAGCAAGCCACTGTCTGTCAGCCATCTTTAGTGGGGGCCCTTTGTTAGGCAGCAGTCAGTGGAGTGCTGCCCCTTCAGACCTGGAGCATGAGGTAAGAGGCAAGTGCCAGCCTTCTCCCCAGCATTCTTCTGCTCACACGGCCTTGGGCCAGCTGGTGTGATGGGGGGCCCAGAGAACAGGCTGGGGGTGTGTCCTGCAGGGCTCCAGAGCCAAGGCCATGAATGACCATTGGCCCAGACCAGGCCTTGAGGCAGTGTTGAACCTCTACCACACACTGCCACTGTGACCCTTAGGGTATGGCTCACAGTCCGGGGTACCTGACCGCCACTGTTTGCGTGGCCTGAGGAGCATTAAGACCTGTTGGGTCATGTGCACCCGGCTCCCTCAGTGATGAGAGCTAGCAAGGGTCTGGGACCTGGCCCTGAGGGAGCCACCAAGGCACAGCTGCCTTCTCTGTGAGGCGTGGGCACTGGTGGGAGGACCCAGACCAGCTCCTGGACAAACCCTCCATGGCAGGAGGACCACCACCCCTCCCAGGGACCCCTTTCTCTTAGGTGGGTCTGGACCTCAGAGGGTGAGTCTTGTGCCTTGGGACCTTGCCCTTTCTTGTCACCCAGAGAGTGACATTTGTTTGCTGGAGATTGATAGGAACACTGAGACCTGACTATGACCTGTCCTCAGGAACAATGGATCGGACAGGGAGAAGTTTTCAATGAAAAGCCACACCCCTCCATCACCTTACCTCTAAGAGGGCTTTGCTAAAAGCTTTCAAGGTTGGGGATTACCCAGCATAAGCCACCCATTTCCTTGAATGTCTCAACAACAAATATTTCTCGGCTCCAAAGTCCAATGTTTTGCTGTTGTTTGGCCTCACTGTGCGTCGCGCACACATCCTGGCCTTTGGTTACCAATTATAGCGAGCCAGCCAGGAGGTGTGTGCCCATGGTGTGTTGATCTCGATCAGGGGCGTTGCCATTTATAGTTCCCAGCACATGCCAGAGTACATTTGGCTCCAGGATACTGGCAGGGATTCTCCCTGATATGCAGTGGCTGCCCTACAGCACGAGGCTGCTTGTCTTGGAGACATGTCCAGAGCAACGGTATACAGTTCATGTCATTTGGGCGTAAGTCGCTCCAGCTTGCACAGGCTGGGAAATAGGTCTACTCCAACTGGGCTGCTCCCCTTAGCGGATGTGAGCCCCTCAGAGTCCATTCCCTCTTGAGAACTGGGGGCCTCCATGTGGGAGTGGAAGTGGAAGTTGACAAAATGCCTTCTCTGGCTTTCTGTCTTTGTGATTGGAGTGTTTATTTGTTCTTCATGTGTTTGTGTGTGTCAATGTGGTGTTAATCACGGCAGTCTGTGCTGTGGTTTGTGGGATCCTGTTTGTGATTCGTACATTGTAGGTGTGTGAAACAGCACTTGCATTGAGTACTTGAGACGTCTTTGGTCAGTAACGGAGCTTGCATATGATCACACTAGGTATCATTCCCTCCTGCGTTGTGTTTCAGCTGTGGTGGAACATTGGTTGACATATTCCCTTTCCAATGGGTAGGAATCTGCCCTTTGGTGCCTGGGAACTGCGATCCTGAGAGACCTTTTGGCATTGCATTTGTCTCTCTGCTATTGGATAACACCTGCTGTGATCAGCAGAGCTCTAGTCCATCTTGTAGTCCGCTAAGGGACAAGCAAGTATTTTTTTTTTTTTTTTTTACATTGCATGGCCAGCATATTCTACAGATTCTGGTGAAACATGGCATCAAATGAATCATTTTCATATCTCCAAAACCAGTCTATGTAAAATATTCAGTTAGAGAAAGTTTGCTCAGTGAAATCCTTTTGGTTTTCATCATTGTGACCCTGAGAAAACGAGCATATTTCCAGGAGACATGTGGAAGTTCATGAAGCAAATTGAACTTTTCCTAATTTCTTTGCTTTTTCCTTTTTGGCTCTTTCTGCTTCCCAGGTCAGTAGGCATGACAACTGTGGTCCTGATTCCCTATCTTTCAATTTGCATGTTGTTTGTCGTTTTCTTGTTAAAATGAGGGAACGTACTTCAAAAACACTGAGGATGTTGTTCATCCTCACCCTTTGCTTTGGTCCTCAGGACTGAGAGTTTCTTTTTTGCATGTACTTTTGCGTTTGTTTTGTGTGAAAGTGTTGTGGCTCTGGGAAACTCAAATGTGCTTCCCCAACGCACCCCTTTCAGGTGCATTCTCCAGATTTGGGCCACTTTTTGGGATAAGGCAATTGACATCAACTGCCGAGTTGATGTGTAAATGAGCTCTATTTCACTAAAAGGGAAGTGCTTACCAATTCAATACTTCCTCCTCTGGAGAGAATTGGCCTCCATGGATTTCAGGTCCTGATGATCTGGCAAATAGCTAGTACTGAACTGATATCTGGTATGGAAGCTGCCTTAAGCTTCTTGCATTCTGAAGTATAAACCTTCTGCGGTCCCTAGGTTTCTTAGAGATCCAAAAAGACCTTATATCTGTTGCCAATTTGACAGCAAGGACCATAAGTTGAAATGATGACACTTGAAGTCTTTCTAAATGGCCTCTCTAGATTTGGGTAGCATCAAACTTCACCAAGGTAAGTGACAAGCATTCCTTAACTCTCCGGGTCATTTCAAAGAGGATAGAGGATTGGGACATTGGATGCTGGGCACATCTAAGATTCCCTACCTTTGCCTACTTAGCAGAAGGTCTCAAAAGCATCCGTTTGCAATCAGAAATGCTGCTATGGCATCCAGCTGACAATTGCTTGCTTCTTGGTTTTCACTAAGTGAAGGTGTTAAGGACTTGAGGATTGTAATCAAAATATGTAATTAAAGCTAAGAAACTCATGAAAGGAACACATTTCAGGATAGAGTAGGAAGGTGGGATAAATGTGTTGAGCCAAAAACCAACATTTGATGCATCATTGGGCTGAAACGAAACTCCACTTCGGGAAATGGATACTGTTATTAAAAATACGTTTTTTTCAAGGCTGGATTGGGTTCCCCTCTGCCAAGAGAACACGTTTACTTGGAATGCTGCTTTCAATAACATGGTATGTGAACTGTCCTGCCTTTAAGGGATCTCGATTTGCTTTTAAGATCTCTTCTCACTTTGGAGAAGAAAGAAGAATTCTCTTCAAAGGACTGATGAGCTTATTGGACCAGGTGTTTTGAAATAGTTTGTTAACTTTGGATTAGTTGCGGGGCCCTTAAGGCAACTCAAGGAGGACTATTTCAGTCGTATATCTGGTATGGAAATTACAGAGAAAACATTGTGAAATGGGGGAGAAGCTTCTCCAATTACACAGGATGGATACATGGCACACCTGTCGATATTCTAGAAAGGGTACAAAGTTTCTGAAATGCAGGTATGCCTTGGGATAATCGGTCAGCCATGCTGACGGTTACATGAGAGCCACTTGATTAAGCTTCCTTCTCAACCCCTTGTCATGCGATCTTTAACCTTGCCTCTTTAAGTGTCTAACAGATAGTTAGGCTGAGGCTTTCCCAAAGTGCTTCAACTTCAAGAAGACTCTTACCAATGCAGTTTTGACAAACTGAGTAAACAGATGCATATGCTACTAACGTTTGTGGATTTGCTTCGCAATAATGCTGATTTTGATCTGTGTTCTCCCGTTAAGGGAAGCTCTTCCCCTCAACTTCCTAACAACTTACAACAATTTCTTCCCTTCTGCTTCTGCGTGTCTGGATTGCCTGCCAGAACGTCTGCCCCAGAGTGCCACCCTCACGCTGCTTTTCAGGCTTATTCTCCTGGATTCCTTATACAAGTTTATATAAGACTTGGATCAAGACTTGCAACGTGGCATTGCTTCCAACTCAGAATGCACTGTAGGGCTTTGCTTTCCTCCAGCAGCACGTAGCTAGAGTGGTCGTCACCCCATTCCCTGAAAGACGTGGGAAAAGATGAACCAGGAATCGAGGTGGAAAGCAAGTCCCCTAAAACAGAGATCCGCTGCTGAGTTTATGATTAACCACTCTATCCAAATCATACCCACATATTCTCCTCAGGGTTGCAGAGGACCAAAGAAAAGGGGGAATTGTACCATAGCCAGCTGAATGCAGCCCTTCCCAGGCAGCCCTTGCTGTGCACTGTGACCCACTGCCCCGTTACCAGGCAATGGTTACCAGGAGACCACTAATGCCACTGTGACCACCCTGCTCAGCCATTGGTGGGCAGTGTAGTGGGCCCCTGCCCCAAGCAAGCCACTGTCTGTCAGCCATCTTTAGTGGGGGCCCTTTTTTAGGCAGCAGTCAGTGGAGTGCTGCCCCTTCAGACCTTGAGAGTGAGGTAAGAGGCAAGTGCCAGCCTTCTCCCCAGCATTCTTCTGCTCACACGGCCTTGGGCCAGCTGGTGTGATGGGGGGCCCAGAGAACAGGCTGTGGGTGTGTCCAGCGGGGCTCCAGAGCCAAGGCCATGAATGACCATTGGCCCAGACCAGGCCTTGAGGCAGTGTTGAACCTCTACCACACACCGCCACTGTGACCCTAAGGGTATGGCTCACAGTCTGGGGTACCTGACCACCAAGGTTTGGGTGGCCTGAGGAGCATTAAGACCTGTTGGGTCATGTGCACCCGGCTCCCTCATTGATGAGAGCTAGCAAGGGTCTGGGACCTGGCCCTGAGGGAGCCACCAAGGCAGAGCTGCCTCCTCTGTGAGGCGTGGGCACTGGTGGGAGGACCCAGACCAGCTCCTGGACAAACCCTCCATGGCAGGAGGACCACCAACCCTCCCAGGGACCCCTTTCTCTTAGGTGGGTCTGGACCTCAGAGGGTGAGTCTTGTGCCTTGGGACCTTGCCCTTTCTTGTCACCCAGAGAGTGACATTTGTTTGCTGGAGATTGATAGGAACATTGAGACCTGACTATGACCTGTCCTCAAGAACAATGGATCGGACAGGGAGAAGTTTTCAACGAAAAGCCACACCCCTCCATCACCTTACCTCTAAGAGGGCTTTGCTAAAAGCTTTCAAGGTTGGGGATTACCCAGCATAAGCCACCCATTTCCTTGAATGTCTCAACAACAAATATTTCTCGGCTCCAAAGTCCAATGTTTTGCTGTTGTTTGGCCTCACTGTGCGTCGCGCACACATCCTGGCCTTTGGTTACCAATTATAGCGAGCCAGCCAGGAGGTCTGTGCCCATGGTGTGTTGATCTCGATCAGGGGCGTCGCCATTTATAGTTCCCAGCACATACCAGAGTACATTTGGCTCCAGGATACTGGCAGGGATTCTCCCTGATATGCAGTGGCTGCCCTACAGCACGAGGCTGCTTGTCTTGGAGACATGTCCAGAGCAACGGTATACAGTTCATGTCATTTGGGGGTAAGTCGCTCCAGCTTGCACAGGCTGGGAAATAGGTCTACTCCAACTGGGCTGCTCCCCTTAGCGGATGTGAGCCCCTCTGAGTCCATTCCCTCTTGAGAACTGGGGGCCTCCATGTGGGAGTGGAAGTGGAAGTTGACAAAATGCCTTCTCTGGCTTTCTGTCTTTGTGATTGGAGTGTTTATTTGTTCTTCATGTGTTTGTGTGTGTCAATGTGGTGTTAATCACGGCAGTCTGTGCTGTGGTTTGTGGGATCCTGTTTGTGATTCGTACATTGTAGGTGTGTGAAACAGCACTTGCATTGAGTACTTGAGACGTCTTTGGTCAGTAACGGAGCTTGCATATGATCACACTAGGTATCGTTCCCTCCTGCGTTGTGTTTCAGCTGTGGTGGAACATTGGTTGACATATTCCCTTTCCAATGGGTAGGAATCTGCCCTTTGGTGCCTGGGAACTGCGATCCTGAGAGACCTTTTGGCATTGCATTTGTCTCTCTGCTATTGGATAACACCTGCTGTGATCAGCAGAGCTCTAGTCCATCTTGTAGTCCGCTAAGGGACAAGCAAGTATTTTTTTTTTTTTTTTTACATTGCATGGCCAGCATATTCTACAGATTCTGGTGAAACATGGCATCAAATGAATCATTTTCATATCTCCAAAACCAGTCTATGTAAAATATTCAGTTAGAGAAAGTTTGCTCAGTGAAATCCTTTTGGTTTTCATCATTGTGACCCTGAGAAAACGAGCATATTTCCAGGAGACATGTGGAAGTTAATGAAGCAAATTGAACTTTTCCTAATTTCTTTGCTTTTTACTTTTTGGCTCTTTCTGCTTCCCAGGTCAGTAGACATGACAATTCTGGTCCTGATTCCCTATCTTTCAATTTGCATGCTGTTTGTCGTTTTGTTGTTAAAATGAGGGAACGTAGTTCGAAAACACTGAGGATGTTGTTCATCCTCACCCTTTGCTTTGGTCCTCAGGACTGAGAGTTTCTTTTTGGCATGTACTTTTGCGTTTGTTTTGTGTGAAAGTGTTGTGGCTCTGGGAAACTCAAATGTGCTTCCCCAACGCACCCCCTTCAGGTGCATTCTCCAGATTTGGGCCACTTTTTGGGATAAGGCAATTGACATCAACTGCCGAGTTGATGTGTAAATGAGCTCTATTTCACTGAAAGGGAAGCACTTACCAATTCAATACTTCCTCCTCTGGAGAGAATTGGCCTCCATGGATTTCAGGTCCTGATGATCTGGCAAATAGCTAGTACTGAACTGATATCTGGTATGGAAGCTGCCTTAAGCTTCTTGCATTCTGAAGTATAAACCTTCTGTGGTCCCTAGGTTTCTTTGAGATCCAAAAAGACCTTATATCTGTTGCCAATTTGACAGCAAGGACCATAAGTTGAAATGATGACACTTGAAGTCTTTCTAAATGGCCTCTCTAGATTTGGGTAGCATGAAACTTCACCAAGGTAAGTGACAAGCATTCCTTAACTCTCCGGGTCATTTCAAAGAGGATAGAGGATTGGGACATTGGATGCTGGGCACATCTAAGATTCCCTACCTTTGCCTACTTAGCAGAAGGTCTCAAAAGCATCCGTTTGCAATCAGAAATGCTGGTATGGCATCCAGCTGACAATTGCTTGCTTCTTGGTTTTCACTAAGTGAAGGTGTTAAGGACTTGAGGATTGTAATCGAAATATGTAATTAAAGCTAAGAAACTCATGAAAAGGAACACATTTCAGGATAGAGTAGGAAGGTGGGATAAATGTGTTGAGCCAAAAACCAACATTTGATGCATCATTGGGCTGAAACGAAACTCCACTTCGGGAAATGGATACTGTTATTAAAAATACGTTTTTTTCAAGGCTGGATTGGGTTCCCCTCTGCCAAGAGAACATGTTTACTTGGAATGCTGCTTTCAATAACATGGTATGTGAACTGTCCTGCCTTTAAGGGATCTCGATTTGCTTTTAAGATCTCTTCTCACTTTGGAGAAGAAAGAAGAATTCTCTTCAAAGGACTGATGAGCTTATTGGACCAGGTGTTTTGAAATAGTTTGTTAACTTTGGATTAGTTGCGGGGCCCTTAAGGCAACTCAAGGAGGACTATTTCAGTCATATATCTGGTATGGAAATTACAGAGAAAACATTGTAAAATGGGGGAGAAGCTTCTCCAATTACACAGGATGGATACATGGCACACCTGTCGATATTCTAGAAAGGGTACAAAGTTTCTGAAATGCAGGTATGCCTTGGGATAATTGGTCAGCCATGCTGACGGTTACATGAGAGCCACTTGATTAAGCTTCCTTCTCAACCCCTTGTCATGCGATCTTTAACCTTGCCTCTTTAAGTGTCTAACAGATAGTTAGGCTGAGGCTTTCCCAAAGTGCTTCAACTTCAAGAAGACTCTTACCAATGCAGTTTTGACAAACTGAGTAAACAGATGCATATGCTACTAACGTTTGTGGATTTGCTTCGCAATAATGCTGATTTTGATCTGTGTTCTCCCGTTACGGGAAGCTCTTCCCCTCAACTTCCTAACAACTTACAACAATTTCTTCCCTTCTGCTTCTGCGTGTCTGGATTACCTGCCAGAACGTCTCCCCCAGAGTGCCACCCTCACGCTGCTTTTCAGGCTTATTCTCCTGGATTCCTTATACAAGTTTATATAAGACTTGGATCAAGACTTGCAACGTGGCATTGCTTCCAACTCAGATTGCACTGTAGGGCTTTGCTTTCCTCCAGCAGCACGTAGCTAGAGTGGTCGTCACCCCATTCCCTGAAAGACTTGGGAAAAGATGAACCAGGAATCGAGGTTGAAAGCAAGTCCCCTAAAACAGAGATCCGATGATGAGTTTATGATTAACCACTCTATCCAAATCATACCCACATATTCTCCTCAGGGTTGCAGAGGACCAAAGAAAAGGGGGAATTGTACCATAGCCAGCTGAATGCAGCCCTTCCAGGAAGCCCTTGCTGTGCACTGTGACCCACTGCCCCGTTACCAGGCAATGGTTACCAGGAGACCACTAATGCCACTGTGACCACCCTGCTCAGCCATTGGTGGGCAGTGTAGTGGGCCCCTGCCCCAAGCAAGCCACTGTCTGTCAGCCATCTTTAGTGGGGGCCCTTTGTTAGGCAGCAGTCAGTGGAGTGCTGCCCCTTCAGACCTGGATCGTGAGGTAAGAGGCAATTGCCAGCCTTCTCCCCAGCATTCTTCTGCTCACACGGCCTTGGGCCAGCTGGTGTGATGGGGGGCCCATAGAACAGGCTGGGGGTGTGTCCTGCAGGGCTCCAGAGCCAAGGCCATGAATGACCATTGGCCCAGACCAGGCCTTGAGGCAGTGTTGAACCTCTACCACACACCGCCACTGTGACCCTAAGGGTATGGCTCACAGTCTGGGGTACCTGACCACCAAGGTTTGGGTGGCCTGAGGAGCATTAAGACCTGTTGGGTCATGTGCACCCGGCTCCCTCAGTGATGAGAACTAGCAAGGGTCTGGGACCTGGCCCTGAGGGAGCCACCAAGGCAGAGCTGCCTCCTCTGTGAGGCGTGGGCATGGGTGGGAGGACCCAGACCAGCTCCTGGACAAACCCTCCATGGCAGGAGGACCACCACCCCTCCCAGGGACCCCTTTCTCTTAGGTGGGTCTGGACCTCAGAGGGTGAGTCTTGTGCCTTGGGACCTTGCCCTTTCTTGTCACCCAGAGAGTGACATTTGTTTGCTGGAGATTGATAGGAACATTGAGACCTGACTATGACCTGTCCTCAAGAACAATGGATCGGACAGGGAGAAGTTTTCAACGAAAAGCCACACCCCTCCATCACCTTACCTCTAAGAGGGCATTGCTAAAAGCTTTCAAGGTTGGGGATTACCCAGCATAAGCCACCCATTTCCTTGAATGTCTCAACAACAAATATTTCTCGGCTCCAAAGTCCAATGTCTTGCTCTTGTTTGGCCTCACTGTGCGTCGCGCACACATCCTGGCCTTTGGTTACCAATTATAGCGAGCCAGCCAGGAGGTCTGTGCCCATGGTGTGTTGATCTCGATCAGGGGCGTCGCCATTTATAGTTCCCAGCACATGCCAGAGTACATTTTGCTCCAGGATACTGGCAGGGATTCTCCCTGATATGCAGTGGCTGCCCTACAGCATGAGGCTGCTTGTCTTGGAGACATGTCCAGAGCAACGGTATACAGTTCATGTCATTTGGGGGTAAGTCGCTCCAGCTTGCACAGGCTGGGAAATAGGTCTACTCCAACTGGGCTGCTCCCCTGAGCGGATGGGAGCCCCTCTGAGTCCATTCCCTCTTGAGAACTGGGGGCCTCCATGTGGGAGTGGAAGTGGAAGTTGACAAAATGCCTTCTCTGGCTTTCTGTCTTTGTGATTGGAGTGTTTATTTGTTCTTCATGTGTTTGTGTGTGTCAATGTGGTGTTAATCATGGCAGTCTGTGCTTTGGTTTGTGGGATCCTGTTTGTGATTCGTACATTGTAGGTGTGTGAAACAGCACTTGCATTGAGTACTTGAGACGTCTTTGGTCAGTAACGGAGCTTGCATATGATCACACTAGGTATCGTTCCCTCCTGCGTTGTGTTTCAGCTGTGGTGGAACATTGGTTGACATATTCCCTTTCCAATGGGTAGGAATCTCCCCTTTGGTGCCTGGGAACTGCGATCCTGAGAGACCTTTTGGCATTGCATTTGTCTCTCTGCTATTGGATAACACCTGCTGTGATCAGCAGAGCTCTAGTCCATCTTGTAGTCCGCTAAGGGACAAGCAAGTATTTTTTTTTTTTTTACATTGCATGGCCAGCATATTCTACAGATTCTGGTGAAACATGGCATCAAATGAATCATTTTCATATCTCCAAAACCAGTCTATGTAAAATATTCAGTTAGAGAAAGTTTGCTCAGTGAAATCCTTTTGGTTTTCATCATTGTGACCCTGAGAAAACGAGCATATTTCCAGGAGACATGTGGAAGTTAATGAAGCAAATTGAACTTTTCCTAATTTCTTTGCTTTTTCCTTTTTGGCTCTTTCTGCTTCCCAGGTCAGTAGGCATGACAATTGTGGTCCTGATTCCCTATCTTTCAATTTGCATGTTGTTTGTCGTTTTGTTGTTAAAATGAGGGAACGTACTTCAAAAACACTGAGGATGTTGTTCATCCTCACCCTTTGCTTTGGTCCTCAGGACTGAGAGTTCCTTTTTTGCATGTACTTTTGCGTTTGTTTTGTGTGAAAGTGTTGTGGCTCTGGGAAACTCAAATTGCTTCCCCAACGCACCCCTTTCAGGTGCATTCTCCAGATTTGGGCCACTTTTAGGGATAAGGCAATTGACATCAACTGCCGAGTTGATGTGTAAATGAGTTCTATTTCACTGAAAGGGAAGCACTTACCTATTCAATACTTCCTCCTCTGGAGAGAATTGGCCTCCATGGATTTCAGGTCCTGATGATCTGGCAAATAGCTAGTACTGAACTGATATGTGGTATGGAAGCTGCCTTAAGCTTCTTGCATTCTGAAGTATAAACCTTCTGCGGTCCCTAGGTTTCTTAGAGATCCAAAAAGACCTTATATATGTTGCCAATTTGACAGCAAGGACCATAAGTTAAAATGATGACACCTGAAGTCTCTCTAAATGGCCTCTCTAGATTTGGGGAGCATGAAACTTCACCAAGGTAAGTGGCAAGCATTCCTTGACTCTCCGGGTCATTTCAAAGAGGATAGAGGATTGGGACATTGGATGCTGGGCACATCTAAGATTCCCTACCTTTGCGTACTTAGCAGAAGGTCTCAAAAGCATCCGTTTGCAATCAGAAATGCTGGTATGGCATCCAGCTGACAATTGCTTGCTTCTTGGTTTTCACTAAGTGAAGGTGTTAAGGACTTGAGGATTGTAATCGAAATATGTAATTAAAGCTAAGAAACTCATGAAAAGGAACACATTTCAGGATAGAGTAGGAAGGTGGGATAAATGTGTTGAGCCAAAAACCAACATTTGATGCATCATTGGGCTGAAACGAAACTCCACTTCGGGAAATGGATACTGTTATTAAAAATACGTTTTTTTCAAGGCTGGATTGGGTTCCCCTCTGCCAAGAGAACACGTTTACTTGGAATGCTGCTTTCAATAACATGGTATGTGAACTGTCCTGCCTTTAAGGGATCTCGATTTGCTTTTAAGATCTCTTCTCACTTTGGAGAAGAAAGAAGAATTCTCTTCAAAGGACTGATGAGCTTATTGGACCAGGTGTTTTGAAATAGTTTGTTAACTTTGGATTAGTTGCGGGGCCCTTAAGGCAACTCAAGGAGGACTATTTCAGTCGTATATCTGGTATGGAAATTACAGAGAAAACATTGTGAAATGGGGGAGAAGCTTCTCCAATTACACAGGATGGATACATGGCACACCTGTCGATATTCTAGAAAGGGTACAAAGTTTCTGAAATGCAGGTATGCCTTGGGATAATCGGTCAGCCATGCTGACGGTTACATGAGAGCCACTTGATTAAGCTTCCTTCTCAACCCCTTGTCATCCGATCTTTAACCTTGCCTCTTTAAGTGTCTAACAGATAGTTAGGCTGAGGCTTTCCCAAAGTGCTTCAACTTCAAGAAGACTCTTACCAATGCAGTTTTGACAAACTGAGTAAACAGATGCATATGCTACTAACGTTTATGGATTTGCTTTGCAATAATGCTGATTTTGATCTGTGTTCTCCCGTTAAGGGAAGCTCTTCCCCTCAACTTCCTAACAACTTACAACAATTTCTTCCCTTCTGCTTCTGCGTGTCTGGATTACCTGCCAGAACGTCTCCCCCAGAGTGCCACCCTCACGCTGCTTTTCAGGCTTATTCTCCTGGATTCCTTATACAAGTTTATATAAGACTTGGATCAAGACTTGCAACGTGGCATTGCTTCCAACTCAGAATGCACTGTAGGGCTTTGCTTTTCTGCAGCAGGACGTAGCTAGAGTGGTCATCACCCCATTCCCTGAAAGACTTGGGAAAAGGTGAACCAGGAATCTAGGTTGAAAGCAAGTCCCGTAAAACAGAGATCCGCTGCTGAGTTTATGATTAACCACTCTATCCAAATCATACCCACATATTCTCCTCAGGGTTGCAGAGGACCAAAGAAAAGGGGGAATTGTACCATAGCCAGCTGAATGCAGCCCTTCCCAGGCAGCCCTTGCTGTGCACTGTGACCCACTGCCCCGTTACCAGGCAATGGTTACCAGGAGACCACTAATGCCACTGTGACCACCCTGCTCAGCCATTGGTGGGCAGTGTAGTGGGCCCCTGCCCCAAGCAAGCCACTGTCTGTCAGCCATCTTTAGTGGGGGCCCTTTTTTAGGCAGCAGTCAGTGGAGTGCTGCCCCTTCAGACCTTGAGAGTGAGGTAAGAGGCAAGTGCCAGCCTTCTCCCCAGCATTCTTCTGCTCACACGGCCTTGGGCCAGCTGGTGTGATGGGGGGCCCAGAGAACAGGCTGTGGGTGTGTCCAGCGGGGCTCCAGAGCCAAGGCCATGAATGAGCATTGGCCCAGACCAGGCCTTGAGGCAGTGTTGAACCTCTACCACACACCGCCACTGTGACCCTAAGGGTATGGCTCACAGTCTGGGGTACCTGACCACCAAGGTTTGGGTGGCCTGAGGAGCATTAAGACCTGTTGGGTCATGTGCACCCGGCTCCCTCATTGATGAGAGCTAGCAAGGGTCTGGGACCTGGCCCTGAGGGAGCCACCAAGGCAGAGCTGCCTCCTCTGTGAGGTGTGGGCACTGGTGGGAGGACCCAGACCAGCTCCTGGACAAACCCTCCATGGCAGGAGGACCACCAACCCTCCCAGGGACCCCTTTCTCTTAGGTGGGTCTGGACCTCAGAGGGTGAGTCATGTGCCTTGGGACCTTGCCCTTTCTTGTCACCCAGAGAGTGACATTTGTTTGCTGGAGATTGATAGAAACATTGAGACCTGACTATGACCTGTCCTCAAGAACAATGGATCGGACAGGGAGAAGTTTTCAACGAAAAGCCACACCCCTCCATCACCTTACCTCTAAGAGGGCTTTGCTAAAAGCTTTCAAGGTTGGGGATTACCCAGCATAAGCCACCCATTTCCTTGAATGTCTCAACAACAAATATTTCTCGGCTCCAAAGTCCAATGTTTTGCTGTTGCTTGGCCTCACTGTGCGTCGGGCACACATCCTGGCTTTGGTTACCAATTATAGCGAGCTAGCCAGGAGGTCTGTGCCCATGGTATGTTGATCTCGATCTGGGGCATCGCCATTTATAGTTCCCAGGACATGCCAGAGTACATTTGTCTCCAGGATACTGGCAGGGATTCTCCCTGATATGCAGTCCCTGCCCTACAGCACGAGGCTGCTTGTCTTGGAGACATGTCCAGAGCAACGGTATACAGTTCATGTCATTTGGGGGTAAGTCGCTCCAGCTTGCACAGGCTGGGAAATAGGTCTACTCCAACTGGGCTGCTCCCCTTAGCGGATGTGAGCCCCTCTGAGTCCATTCCCTCTTGAAAACTGGGGGCCTCCATGTGGGAGTGGAAGTGGAAGTTGACAAAATGCCTTCTCTGGCTTTCTGTCTTTGTGATTGGAGTGTTTATTTGTTCTTCATGTGTTTGTGTGTGTCAATGTTGTTAATCACGGCAGTCTGGGCTTTGGTTTGTGGGATCCTATTTGTGATTCGTACATTGTAGTTGTGTGAAACAGCACTTGCATTGAGTTCTTGAGATGTCTTTGGTCAGTAACAGAGCTTGCATATGATCACACTAGGTATCGTTCCCTCCTGCGTTGTGTTTCAGCTGTGGTGGAACATTGGTTGACATATTCCCTTTCCAATGGGTAAGAATCTCCCCTTGGTGCCTGGGAACTGCAATCCTGAGAAACCTTTTGGCATTGCATTTGTCTCTCTGCTATTGGATAACACCTGCTGTGATCAGCAGAGCTCTAGTCCATCTTGTAGTCCGCTAAGGTACAAGCAAGTATTTTTTTTCTTTTTTTTACATTGCATGGCCAGCATATTCTACAGATTCTGGTGAAACATGGCATCAAATGAATCATTTTCATATCTCCAAAACCAGTCTATGTAAAATATTCAGTAAGAGAAAGTTTGCTCAGTGAAATCCTTTTGGTTTTCATCATTGTGACCCTGAGAAAACGAGCATATTTCCAGGAGACATGTGGAAGTTAATGAAGCAAATTGAACTTTTCCTAATTTCTTTGCTTTTTCCTTTTTGGCTCTTTCTGCTTCCCAGGTCAGTAGGCATGACAACTGTGGTCCTGATTCCCTATCTTTCAATTTGCATGTTGTTTGTCGTTTTGTTGTTAAAATGAGGGAACGTAGTTCGAAAACACTGAGGATGTTGTTCATCCTCACCCTTTGCTTTGGTCCTCAGGACTGAGAGTTTCTTTTTTGCATGTACTTTTGCGTTTGTTTTGTGTGAAAGTGTTGTGGCTCTGGGAAACTCAAATGTGCTTCCCCAACGCACCCCTTTCATCTGCATTCTCCAGATTTGGGCCACTTTTAGGGATAAGGCAATTGACATCAACTGCCGAGTTGATGTGTAAATGAGCTCTATTTCACTGAAAGGGAAGCCCTTACCTATTCAATACTTCCTCCTCTGGAGAGAATTGGCCTCCATGGATTTCAGGTCCTGATGATCTGGCAAATAGCTAGTACTGAACTGATATCTGGTATGGAAGCTGCCTTAAGCTTCTTGCATTCTGAAGTATAAACCTTCTGCGGTCCCTAGGTTTCTTAGAGATCCAAAAAGACCTTATATCTGTTGTCAATTTGACAGCAAGGACCATAAGTTGAAATGATGACACTTGAAGTCTTTCTAAATGGCCTCTCTACATTTGGGTAGCATGAAACTTCACCAAGGTAAGTGGCAAGCATTCCTTGACTCTCCGGGTCATTTCAAAGAGGATAGAGGATTGGAACATTGGATGCTGGGCACATCTAAGATTCCCTACCTTTGCGTACTTAGCAGAATGTCTCAAAAGCATCCGTTTGCAGTCAGAAATGCTGGTATGGCATCCAGCTGACAATTGCTTGCTTCTTGGTTTTCACTAAGTGAAGGTGTTAAGGACTTGAGGATTGTAATCGAAATATGTAATTAAAGCTAAGAAACTCATGAAAAGGAACACATTTCAGGATAGAGTAGGAAGGTGGGATAAATGTGTTGAGCCAAAAACCAACATTTGATGCATCATTGGGCTGAAACGAAACTCCACTTCGGGAAATGGATACTGTTATTACAAATACGTTTTTTTCAAGGCTGGATTGGGTTCCCCTCTGCCAAGAGAACACGTTTACTTGGAATGCTGCTTTCAATAACATGGTATGTGACCTGTCCTGCCTTTAAGGGATCTCTATTTGCTTTTAAGATCTCTTCTCACTTTGGAGAAGAAAGAAGAATTCTCTCCAAACGACTGATGAGCTTATTGGACCAGGTGTTTTGAAATATTTTGTTAACGTTGGATTAGTTGCGGGGCCCTTAAGGCAACTCAAGGAGGACTATTTCAGTCGTATATCTGGTATGGAAATTACAGAGAAAACATTGTGAAATGGGGGAGAAGCTTCTCCAATTACACAGGATGGATACATGGCACACCTGTCGATATTCTAGAAAGGGTACAAAGTTTCTGAAATGCAGGTATGCCTTGGGATAATCGGTCAGCCATGCTGACGGTTACATGAGAGCCACTTGATTAAGCTTCCTTCTCAACCCCTTGTCATGCGAACTTTAACCTTGCCTCTTTAAGTGTCTAACAGATAGTTAGGCTGAGGCTTTCCCAAAGTGCTTCAACTTCAAGAAGACTCTTACCAATGCAGTTTTGACAAACTGAGTAAACAGATGCATATGCTACTAACGTTTATGGATTTGCTTCACAATAATGCTGATTTTGATCTGTGTTCTCCCGTTAAGGGAAGCTCTTCCCCTCAACTTCCTAACAACTTACAATAATTTTTCCCTTCTGCTTCTGCGTGTCTGGATTACCTGCCAGAACGTCTCCCCCAGAGTGCCACCCTCACGCTGCTTTTCAGGCTTATTCTCCTGGATTCCTTATACAAGATTATATGAGACTTGGATCAAGACTTGCAACGTGGCCTTGCTTCCAACTCAGAATGCACTGTAGGGCTTTGCTTTCCTCCAGCAGGACGTAGCTAGAGTGATCGTCACCCCATTCCCTGAAAGACTTTGGAAAAGATGAACTAGGAATGGAGGTTGAAAGCAAGTCCCCTAAAACAGAGATCCGCTGCTGAGTTTATGATTAACCACTCTATCCAAATCATACCCACATATTCTCCTCAGGGTTGCAGAGGACCAAAGAAAAGGGGGAATTGTACCATAGCCAGCTGAATGCAGCCCTTCCCAGGCAGCCCTTGCTGTGCACTGTGACCCACTGCCCCGTTACCAGGCAATGGTTACCAGGAGACCACTAATGCCACTGTGACCACCCTGCTCAGCCATTGGTGGGCAGTGTAGTGGGCCCCTGCCCCAAGCAAGCCACTGTCTGTCAGCCATCTTTAGTGGGGGCCCTTTTTTAGGCAGCAGTCAGTGGAGTGCTGCCCCTTCAGACCTGGAGCGTGAGGTAAGAGGCAAGTGCCAGCCTTCTCCCCAGCATTCTTCTGCTCACACGGCCTTGGGCCAGCTGGTGTGATGGGGGGCCCAGAGAACAGGCTGAGGGTGTGTCCTGCAGGGCTCCAGAGCCAAGGCCATGAATGCCCACTGGCCCAGACCAGGCCTTGAGGCAGTGTTGAACCTCTACCACACACCGCCACTGTGACCCTAAGGGTATGGCTCACAGTCTGGGGAACCTGACCACCACTGTTTGGGTGGCCTGAGGAGCATTAAGACCTATTGGGTTGTGTGCACCCGGCTCCCTCAGTGATGAGAGCTAGCAAGGGTCTGGGACCTGGCCCTGAGGTAGCCACCAAGGCAGAGATGCCTCCTCTGTGAGGCGTGGGCACTGGTGGGAGGACCCAGACTAGCTCCTGGACAAACCCTCCATGGCAGGAGGTCCTTCACCCCTCCCAGGGACCCGTTTCTCTTAGGTGGGTCTGGACCTCAGAGGGTGAGCCTTTTGCCTTGGAACCTTGCCCTTTCTTGTCACCCAGAGAGTGACATTTGTTTGCTGGAGATTGATAGGAACATTGAGACCTGACTATGACCTGTCCTCAAGAACAAAGGATCGGACAGGGAGAAGTTTTCAACGAACAGCCACACCCCTCCATCACCTTACCTCTAAGAGGGCTTTGCTAAAAGCTTTCAAGGTTGGGGATTACCCAGCATAAGCCACCCATTTCCTTGAATGTCTCAACAACAAATATTTCTCGGCTCCAAAGTCCAATGTTTTGCTGTTGCTTGGCCTCACTGTGCGTCGGGCACACATCCTGGCCTTTGTTTCCAAATGATAGCGAGCCAGCCAGGAGGTGTGTGCCCATGGTGTGTTGATCTCGATCAGGGGCGTCGCCATTTATAGTTCCCAGCACATGCCAGAGTACATTTGTCTCCAGGATACTGGCAGGGATTCTCCCTGATATGCAGTGGCTGCCCTACAGCATGAGGCTGCTTGTCTTGGAGACATGTCCAGAGCAACGGTATACAGTTCATGTCATTTGGGGGTAAGTCGCTCCAGCTTGCACAGGCTGGGAAATAGGTCTACTCCAACTGGGCTGCTCCCCTTAGCGGATGTGAGCCCCTCTGAGTCCATTCCGTCTTGAGAACTGGGGGCCTCCATGTGGGAGTGGAAGTGGAAGTTGACAAAATGCCTTCTCTGGCTTTCTGTCTTTGTGATTGCAGTGTTTATTTGTTCTTCATGTGTTTGTGTGTGTCAATGTGGTGTTAATCATGGCAGTCTGTGCTTTGGTTTGTGGGATCCTGTTTGTGATTCGTACATTGTAGGTGTGTGAAACAGCACTTGCATTGAGTAATTGAGACGTCTTTGGTCAGTAACGGAGCTTGCATATGATCACACTAGGTATCGTTCCCTCCTGCGTTGTGTTTCAGCTGTGGTGGAACATTGGTTGACATATTCCCTTTCCAATGGGTAGGAATCTCCCCTTTGGTGCCTGGGAACTGCGATCCTGAGAGACCTTTTGGCATTGCATTTGTCTCTCTGCTATTGGATAACACCTGCTGTGATCAGCAGAGCTCTAGTCCATCTTGTAGTCCGCTAAGGTACAAGCAAGTATTTTTTTTCTTTTTTTTACATTGCATGGCCAGCATATTCTACAGATTCTGGTGAAACATGGCATCAAATGAATCATTTTCATATCTCCAAAACCAGTCTATGTAAAATATTCAGTTAGAGAAAGTTTGCTCAGTGAAATCCTTTTGGTTTTCATCATTGTGACCCTGAGAAAACGCGCATATTTCCAGGAGACATGTGGAAGTTCATGAAGCAAATTGAACTTTTCCTAATTTCTTTGCTTTTTCCTTTTTGGCTCTTTCTGCTTCCCAGGTCAGTAGGCATGACAACTGTGGTCCTGACTCCCTATCTTTCAATTTGCATGTTGTTTGTCGTTTTGTTGTTAAAATGAGGCAACGTAGTTCGAAAACACTGAGGATGTTGTTCATCCTCACCCTTTGCTTTGGTCCTCAGGACTGAGAGTTTCTTTTTTGCATGTACTTTTGCGTTTGTTTTGTGTGAAAGTGTTGTGGCATGGGAAACTCAAATGTGCTTCCCCAACGCACCCCTTTCATCTGCATTCTCCAGATTTGGGCCACTTTTAGGGATTAGGCAATTGACATCAACTGCCGAGTTGATGTGTAAATGAGCTCTATTTCACTGAAAGGGAAGCACTTACCAATTCAATACTTCCTCCTCTGGAGAGAATTGGCCTCCATGGATTTCGGATCCTGATGATCTGGCAAATAGCTAGTACTGAACTGATATCTGGTATGGAAGCTGCCTTAAGCTTCTTGCATTCTGAGGTATAAACCTTCTGCGGTCCCTAGGTTTCTTAGAGATCCAAAAAGACCTTATATCTGTTGCCAATTTGATAGCAAGGACCATAAGTTGAAATGATGACACTTGAAGTCTTTCTAAATGGCCTCTCTACATTTGGGTAGCATGAAACTTCACCAAGGTAAGTGGCAAGCATTCCTTGACTCTCCGGGTCATTTCAAAGAGGATAGAGGATTGGAACATTGGATGCTGGGCACATCTAAGATTCCCTACCTTTGCCTACTTAGCAGAAGGTCTCAAAAGCATCCATTTGCAGTCAGAAATGCTGCTATGGCATCCAGCTGACAATTGCTTGCTTCTTGGTTTTCACTAAGTGAAGGTGTTAAGGACTTGAGGATTGTAATCGAAATATGTAATTAAAGCTAAGAAACTCATGAAAAGGAACACATTTCAGGATAGAGTAGGAAGGTGGGATAAATGTGTTGAGCCAAAAACCAACATTTGATGCATCATTGGGCTGAAACGAAACTCCACTTCGGGAAATGGATACTGTTATTAAAAATATGTTTTTTTCAAGGCTGGATTGGGTTCCCCTCTGCCAAGAGAACACGTTTACTTGCAATGCTGCTTTCAATAACATGGTATGTGACCTGTCCTGCCTTTAAGGGATCTCTATTTGCTTTTAAGATCTCTTCTCACTTTGGAGAAGAAAGAAGAATTCTCTCAAAACGACTGATGAGCTTATTGGACCAGGTGTTTTGAAATATTTTGTGAACTTTGGATTAGTTGCGGGGCCCTTAAGGCAACTCAAGGAGGACTATTTCAGTCGTATATCTGGTATGGAAATTACAGAGAAAACATTGTGAAATGGGGGAGAAGCTTCTCCAATTACACAGGATGGATACATGGCACACCTGTCGATATTCTAGAAAGGGTACAAAGTTTCTGAAATGCAGGTATGCCTTGGGATAATCGGTCAGCCATGCTGACGGTTACATGAGAGCCACTTGATTAAGCTCCCTTCTCAACCCCTTGTCAACCGATCTTTAACCTTGCCTCTTTAAGTGTCTAACAGATAGTTAGGCTGAGGCTTTCCCAAAGTGCTTCAACTTCAAGAAGACTCTTACCAATGCAGTTTTGACAAACTGAGTAAACAGATGCATATGCTACTAACGTTTATGGATTTGCTTCACAATAATGCTGATTTTGATCTGTGTTCTCCCGTTAAGGGAAGCTCTTCCCCTCAACTTCCTAACTACTTACAATAATTTTTCCCTTCTGCTTCTGCGTGTCTGGATTACCTGCCAGAACGTCTCCCCCAGAGTGCCACCCTCACGCTGCTTTTCAGGCTTATTCTCCTGGATTCCTTATACAAGTTTATATGAGACTTGGATCAAGACTTGCAACGTGGCCTTGCTTCCAACTCAGAATGCACTGTAGGGCTTTGCTTTCCTCCAGCAGGACGTAGCTAGAGTGGTCATCACCCCATTCCCTGAAAGACTTTGGAAAAGATGAACTAGGAATGGAGGTTGAAAGCAAGTCCCCTAAAACAGAGAGCCACTGCTGAGTTTATGATTAACCACTCTATCCAAATCATACCCACATATTCTCCTCAGGGTTGCAGAGGACCAAAGAAAAGGGGGAATTGTACCATAGCCAGCTGAATGCAGCCCTTCCCAGGCAGCCCTTGCTGTGCACTGTGACCCACTGCCCCGTTACCAGGCAATGGTTACCAGGAGACCACTAATGCCACTGTGACCACCCTGCTCAGCCATTGGTGGGCAGTGTAGTGGGCCCCTGCCCCAAGCAAGCCACTGTCTGTCAGCCATCTTTAGTGGGGGCCCTTTTTTAGGCAGCAGTCAGTGGAGTGCTGCCCCTTCAGACCTGGAGCGTGAGGTAAGAGGCAAGTGCCAGCCTTCTCCCCAGCATTCTTCTGCTCACACGGCCTTGGGCCAGCTGGTGTGATGGGGGGCCCAGAAAACAGGCTGCGGGTGTGTCCTGCAGGGCTCCAGAGCCAAGGCCATGAATGCCCACTGGCCCAGACCAGGCCTTGAGGCAGTGTTGAACCTCTACCACACACCGCCCATGTGACCCTAAGGGTATGGCTCACAGTCTGGGGTACCTGACCACCAAGGTTTGGGTGGCCTGAGGAGCATTAAGACCTGTTGGGTCATGTGCACCCGGCTCCCTCAGGGATGACAGCTAGCAAGGGTCTGGGACCTGGCCCTGAGGGAGCCACCAAGGCAGAGCTGCCTCCTCTGTGAGGCATGGGCACTGGTGGGAGGACCCAGACCAGCTCCTGGACAAACCCTCCATGGCAGGAGAACCACCACCCCTCCCAGGGACCCCTTTCTCTTAGGTGGGTCTGGACCTCAGAGGGTGAGCCTTGTGCCTTGGGACCTTGCCCTTTCTTGTCACCCAGAGAGTGACATTTGTTGGCTGGAGATTGATAGGAACATTGAGACCTGACTATGACCTGTCCTCAACAACAAAGGATTGGACAGGGAGAAGTTTTCAACGAAAAGCCACACCCCTCCATCACCTTACCTCTAAGAGGGCTTTGCTAAAAGCTTTCAAGGTTGGGGATTACCCAGCATAAGCCACCCATTTCCTTGAATGTCTCAACAACAAATATTTCTCGGCTCCAAAGTCCAATGTTTTGCTGTTGATTGGCCTCACTGTGCGTCTGGCACACATCCTGGCCTTTGGTTCCCAATGATAGCGAGCCAGCCAGGAGGTGTGTGCCCATGGTGTGTTGATCTCGATCAGGGGCGTCACCATTTATAGTTCCCAGCACATGCCAGAGTACATTTGGCTCCAGGATACTGGCAGGGATTCTCCCTGATATGCAGTGGCTGCCCTACAGCACGAAGCTGCTTGTCTTGGAGACATGTCCAGAGCAACGGTATACAGTTCATGTGATTTGGGGGTAAGTGGCTCCAGCTTGCACAGGCTGGGAAATAGGTCTCCTCCAACTGGGCTGCTCCCCTTAGCGGATGTGAGCCCCTCTGAGCCCATTCCCTCTTGAGAACTGCTGGCCTCCATGTGGGAGTGGAAGTGGAAGTTGACAAAATGCCTTCTCTGGCTTTCTGTCTTTGTGATTGCAGTGTTTATTTGTTCTTCATGTGTTTGTGTGTGTCAATGTGGTGTTAATCACGGCAGTTTGTGCTTTGGTTTGTGGGATCCTGTTTGTGATTCGTACATTGTAGTTGTGTGAAACAGCACTTGCATTGAGTACTTGAGACGTCTTTGGTCAGTAACAGAGCTTGCATATGATCACACTAGGTATCGTTCCCTCCTGCGTTGTGTTTCAGCTGTGGTGGAACATTGGTTGACATATTCCCTTTCCAATGGGTAGGAATCTCCCCTTTGGTGCCTGGGAGCTGCGATCCTGAGAGACCTTTTGGCATTGCATTTGTCTCTCTGCTATTGGATAACACCTGCTGTGATCAGCAGAGCTCTAGTCCATCTTTTAGTCCGCTAAGGTACAAGCAAGTATATATTTTTTTTTTTTTTACATTGCATGGCCAGCATATTCTACAGATTCTGGTGAAACATGGCATCAAATGAATCATTTTCATACCTCCAAAACCAGTCTATGTAAAATATTCAGTTAGAGAAAGTTTGCTCAGTGAAATCCTTTTGGTTTTCATCATTGTGACCCTGAGAAAACGAGCATATTTCCAGGAGACATGTGGAAGTTAATGAAGCAAATTGAACTTTTCCTAATTTCTTTGCTTTTTCCTTTTTGGCTCTTTCTGCTTCCCAGGTCAGTAGGCATGACAACTGTGGTCCTGATTCCCTATCTTTCAATTTGCATGTTGTTTGTCGTTTTGTTGTTAAAATGAGGGAACGTACTTCTAAAACACTGAGGATGTTGTTCATCCTCACCCTTTGCTTTGGTCCTCAGGACTGAGAGTTTCTTTTTTGCATGTACTTTTGCGTTTGTTTTGTGTGAAAGTGTTGTGGCTCTGGGAAACTCAAATGTGCTTCCCCAACGCACCCCTTTCAGGTGCATTCTCCAGATTTGGGCCACTTTTTGGGATAAGGCAATTGACATCAACTGCCGAGTTGATGTGTAAATGAGCTCTATTTCACTAAAAGGGAAGTGCTTACCAATTCAATACTTCCTCCTCTGGAGAGAATTGGCCTCCATGGATTTCAGGTCCTGATGATCTGGCAAATAGCTAGTACTGAACTGATATCTGGTATGGAAGCTGCCTTAAGCTTCTTGCATTCTGAAGTATAAACCTTCTGCGGTCCCTAGGTTTCTTAGAGATCCAAAAAGACCTTATATCTGTTGCAAATTTGACAGCAAGGACCATAAGTTGAAATGATGACACTTGAAGTCTTTCTAAATGGCCTCTCTAGATTTGGGTAGCATCAAACTTCACCAAGGTAAGTGGCAAGCATTCCTTGACTCTCCGGGTCATTTCAAAGAGGATAGAGGATTGGAACATTGGATGCTGGGCACATCTAAGATTCCCTACCTTTGCCTACTTAGCAGAAGGTCTCAAAAGCATCCGTTTGCAATCAGAAATGCTGGTATGGCATCCAGCTGACAATTGCTTGCTTCTTGGTTTTCACTAAGTGAAGGTGTTAAGGACTTGAGGATTGTAATCGAAATATGTAATTAAAGCTAAGAAACTCATGAAAAGGAACACATTTAAGGATAGAGTAGGAAGGTGGGATAAATGTGTTGAGCCAAAAACCAACATTTGATGCATCATTGGGCTGAAACGAAACTCCACTTCGGGAAATGGATACTGTTATTACAAATACGTTTTTTTCAAGGCTGGATTGGGTTCCCCTCTGCCAAGAGAACACGTTTACTTGGAATGCTGCTTTCAATAACATGGTATGTGACCTGTCCTGCCTTTAAGGGATCTCTATTTGCTTTTAAGATCTCTTCTCACTTTGGAGAAGAAAGAAGAATTCTCTCCAAATGACTGATGAGCTTATTGGACCAGGTGTTTTGAAATAGTTTGTTAACTTTGGATTAGTTGTGGGGCCCTTAAGGCAACTCAAGGAGGACTATTTCAGTCGTATATCTGGTATGGAAATTACAGAGAAAACATTGTGAAATGGGGGAGAAGCTTCTCCAATTACAGAGGATGGATACATGGCACACCTGTTGATATTCTAGAAAGGGTACAAAGTTTCTGAAATGCAGGTATGCCTTGGGATAATCGGTCAGCCATGCTGACGGTTACATGAGAGCCACTTGATTAAGCTCCCTTCTCAACCCCTTGTCATCCGATCTTTAACCTTGCCTCTTTAAGTGTCTAACAGATAGTTAGGCTGAGGCTTTCCCAAAGTGCTTCAACTTCAAGAAGACTCTTACCAATGCAGTTTTGACAAACTGAGTAAACAGATGCATATGCTACTAATGTTTATGGGTTTGTTTCGCAATAATGCTGATTTTGATCTGTGTTCTCCCGTTAAGGGAAGCTCTTCCCCTCAACTTCCTAACAACTTACAACAATTTCTTCCATTCTGCTTCTGCGTGTCTGGATTACCTGCCAGAAGGTCTCCCCCAGAGTGCCACCCTCACGCTGCTTTTCAGGCTTATTCTCCTGGATTCCTTATACAAGTTTATATAAGACTTGGATCAAGACTTGCAACGTGGCATTGCTTCCAACTCGGAATGCACTGTAGGGCTTTGCTTCCCTGCAGCAGGAAGTAGGTAGAGTGGTCGTCACCCCATTCCCTGAAAGACTTGGGAAAAGATGAAGCATGAATGGAGGTTGAAAGCAAGTCCCCTAAAACAGAGATCCGCTGCTGAGTTTATGATTAACCACTCTATCCAAATCATACCCACATATTCTCCTCAGGGTTGCAGAGGACCAAAGAAAAGGGGGAATTGTACCATAGCCAGCTGAATGCAGCCCTTCCCAGGCAGCCCTTGCTGTGCACTGTGACCCACTGCCCCGTTACCAGGCAATGGTTACCAGGAGACCACTAATGCCACTGTGACCACCCTGCTCAGCCATTGGTGGGCAGTGTAGTGGGCCCCTGCCCCAAGCAAGCCACTGTCTGTCAGCCATCTTTAGTGGGGGCCCTTTTTTAGGCAGCAGTCAGTGGAGTGCTGCCCCTTCAGACCTGGAACGTGAGGTAAGAGGCAAGTGCCAGCCTTCTCCCCAGCATTCTTCTGCTCACACGGCCTTGGGCCTGCTGGTGTGATGGGGGGCCCAGAGAACAGGCTGGGGGTGTGTCCTGCAGGGCTCCAGAGCCAAGGCCATGAATGCCCATTGGCCCAGAACAGGCCTTGAGGCGGTGTTGAACCTCTACCACACACCGCCACTGTGACCCTAAGGGTATGGCTTACAGTCTGGGGTACCTGACCGCCACTGTTTGGGTGGCCTGAGGAGCATTAAGACCTGTTGAGTCATGTGCACCCGGCTCCCTCAGTGATGAGAGCTAGCAAGGGTCTGGGACCTGGCCGTGAGGGAGCCACCAAGGCAGAGCTGCCTCCTCTGTGAGGCATGGGCATGGGTGGGAGGACCCAGACCAGCTCCTGGACAAACCCTCCATGGCAGGAGAACCACCACCCCTCCCAGGGACCCCTTTCTCTTAGGTGGGTCTGGACCTCAGAGGGTGAGTCTTGTGCCTTGGGACCTTGCCCTTTCTTGTCACCCAGAGAGTGACCTTTGTTTGCTGGAGATTGATAGGAACATTGAGACCCGACTATGACCTGTCCTCAACAACAAAGGATCGGACAGGGAGAAGTTTTCAACGAACAGCCACACCCCTCCATCACCTTACCTCTAAGAGGGCTTTGCTAAAAGCTTTCAAGGTTGGGGATTACCCAGCATAAGCCACCCATTTCCTTGAATGTCTCAACAACAAATATTTCTCGGCTCCAAAGTCCAATGTTTTGCTGTTGCTTGGCCTCACTGTGCATCGGGCACACATCCTGGCCTTTGGTTACCAATTATAGCGAGCCAGCCAGGAGGTCTGAGCCCATGGTGTGTTGATCTCGATCAGGGGCGTCGCCATTTATACTTCCCAGCACATGCCAGAGTACATTTGGCTCCAGGATACTGGCAGGGATTCTCCCTGATATGCAGTGGCTGCCCTACAGCACGAGGCTGCTTGTCTTGGAGACATGTCCAGAGCAACGGTATACAGTTCATGTCATTTGGGGGTAAGTCGCTCCAGCTTGCACAGGCTGGGAAATAGGTCTACTCCAACTGGGCTGCTCCCCTGAGCGGATGGGAGCCCCTCTGAGTCCATTCCCTCTTGAGAATTGGGGGCCTCCATGTGGGAGTGGAAGTGGAAGTTGACAAAATGCCTTCTCTGGCTTTCTGTCTTTGTGATTGGAGTGTTTATTTGTTCTTCATGTGTTTGTGTGTGTCAATGTGGTGTTAATCACGGCAGTCTGTGCTTTGGTTTGTGGGATCCTGTTTGTGATTCGTACATTGTAGGTGTGTGAAACAGCACTTGCATTGAGTACTTGAGACGTCTTTGGTCAGTAACGGAGCTTGCATATGATCACACTAGGTATTGTTCCCTCCTGCGTTGTGTTTCAGCTGTGGTGGAACATTGGTTGACACATTCCCTTTCCAATGGGTGGGAATCTCCCCTTTGGTGCATGGGAACTGCGATCCTGAGAGACCTTTTGGCATTGCATTTGTCTCTCTGCTATTGGATAACACCTGCTGTGATCAGCAGAGCTCTAGTCCATCTTGTAGTCCACTAAGGGACAAGCAAGTATTTTTTTTTTTTTTTACATTGCATGGCCAGCATATTCTACAGATTCTGGTGAAACATGACATCAAATGAATCATTTTCATACCTCCAAAACCAGTCTATGTAAAATATTCAGTTAGAGAAAGTTTGCTCAGTGAAATCCTTTTGGTTTTCATCATTGTGACCCTGAGAAAACGAGCATATTTCCAGGAGACATGTGGAAGTTAATGAAGCAAATTGAACTTTTCCTAATTTCTTTGCTTTTTCCTTTTTGGCTCTTTCTGCTTCCCAGGTCAGTAGGCATGACAACTGTGGTCCTGATTCCCTATCTTTCAATTTGCATGTTGTTTGTCGTTTTGTTGTTAAAATGAGGGAACATAGTTCGAAAACACTGAGGATGTTGTTCATCCTCACCCTTTGCTTTGGTCCTCAGGACTGAGAGTTTCTTTTTTGCATGTACTTTTGCGTTTGTTTTGTGTGAAAGTGTTGTGGCTCTGGGAAACTCAAATGTGCTTCCCCAACGCACCCCTTTCTGGTGCATTCTCCAGATTTGGGCCACTTTTAGGGATTAGGCAATTGACATCAACTGCCGAGTTGATGTGTAAATGAGCTCTATTTCACTGAAAGGGAAGCACTTACCAATTCAATACTTCCTCCTCTGGAGAGAATTGGCCTCCATGGATTTCAGGTCCTGATGATCTGGCAAATAGCTAGTACTGAACTGATATCTGGCATGGAAGCTGCCTTAAGCTTCTTGCATTCTGAAGTATAAACCTTCTGCGGTCCCTAGGTTTCTTAGAGATCCAAAAAGACCTTATATCTGTTGCCAATTTGACAGCAAGGACCATAGGTTGAAGTGATGACACTTGAAGTCTTTCTAAAGGGCCTCTCTAGATTTGGGTAGCATGAAACTTCACCAAGGTAAGTGGCAAGCATTCCTTGACTCTCCGGGTCATTTCAAAGAGGATAGAGGATTGGAACATTGGATGCTGGGCACATCTAAGATTCCCTACCTTTGCCTACTTAGCAGAAGGTCTCAAAAGCATCCGTTTGCAATCAGAAATGCTGGTATGGCATCCAGCTGACAATTGCTTGCTTCTTGGTTTTCACTAAGTGAAGGTGTTAAGGACTTGAGGATTGTAATCGAAATATGTAATTAAAGCTAAGAAACTCATGAAAAGGAACACATTTCAGGATAGAGTAGGAAGGTGGGATAAATGTGTTGAGCCAAAAACCAACATTTGATGCATCATTGGGCTGAAACGAAACTCCACTTTGGGAAATGGATACTGTTATTAAAAGTACGTTTTTTTCAAGGCTGGATTGGGTTCCCCTCTGCCAAGAGAACACGTTTACTTGGAATTCTGCTTTCAATAACATGGTATGTGAACTGTCCTTCCTTTAAGGGATCTCGATTTGCTTTTAAGATCTCTTCTCACTTTGGAGAAGAAAGAAGAATTCTCTTCAAAGGACTGATGAGCTTATTGGACCAGGTGTTTTGAAACATTTTGTTAACTTTGGATTAGTTGCGGGGCCCTTAAGGCAACTCAAGGAGGACTATTTCAGTCGTATATCTGGTATGGAAATTACAGAGAAAACATTGTGAAATGGGGGAGAAGCTTCTCCAATTACACAGGATGGATACATGGCACACCTGTCGATATTCTAGAAAGGGTACAAAGTTTCTGAAATGCTGGTATGCCTTGGGATAATCGGTCAGCCATGCTGACGGTTACATGAGAGCCACTTGATTAAGCTTCCTTCTCAACCCCTTGTCATCCGATCTTTAACCTTGCCTCTTTAAGTGTCTAACAGATAGTTAGGCTGAGGCTTTCCCAAAGTGCTTCAACTTCAAGAAGACTCTTACCAATGCAGTTTTGACAAACTGAGTAAACAGATGCATATGCTACTAACGTATATGGATTTGCTTCACAATAATGCTGATTTTGATCTGTGTTCTCCCGTTAAGGGAAGCTCTTCCCCTCAACTTCCTAACAACTTACAACAATTTCTTCCCTTCTGCTTCTGTGTGTCTGGATTACCTGCCAGAACGTCTCCCCCAGAGTGCCACCCTTACACTGCTTTTCAGGCTTATTCTCCTGGATTCCTTATACAAGTTTATATAAGACTTGGATCAAGACTTGCAACGTGGCATTGCTTCCAACTCAGAATGCACTGTAGGGCTTTGCTTTCCTGCAGCAGGACGTAGCTAGAGTGGTGGTCACCCCATTCCCTGAAAGACTTGGGAAAAGATGAACCAGGAATGGAGGTTGAAAGCAAGTCCCCTAAAACAGAGATCCGCTGCTGAGTTTATGATTAACCACTCTATCCAAATCATACCCACATATTCTCCTCAGGCTTGCAGAGGACCAAAGAAAAGGGGGAATTGTACCATAGCCAGCTGAATGCAGCCCTTCCCAGGCAGCCCTTGCTGTGCACTGTGACCCACTGCCCCGTTACCAGGCAATGGTTACCAGGAGACTACTAATGCCACTGTGACCACCCTGCTCAGCCATTGGTGGGCAGTGTAGTGGGCCCCTGCCCAAAGCAAGCCACTGTCTGTCAGCCATCTTTAGTGGGGGCCCTTTGTTAGGCAGCAGTCAGTGGAGTGCTGCCCCTTCAGACCTGGAGCGTGAGGTAAGAAGCAAGTGCCAGCCTTCTCCCCAGCATTCTTCTGCTCACATGGCCTTGGGCCAGCTAGTGTGATGGGGGGCCAAGAGAACAGCCTGGGGGTGTGCCCTGCAGGGCTCCAGAGCCAAGGCCATGAATGCCCACTGGCCCAGAACAGGCCTTGAGGCAGTGTTGAATCTCTACCACACACCGCAACTGTCACCCTAAGGGTATGGCTTACAGTCTGGGGTACCTGACCGCCACTGTTTGGGTGGCCTGAGGAGCATTAAGACCTGTTGGGTCATGTGCACCCGGCTCCCTCAGTGAGGACAGCCAGCAAGGGTCTTGGACCTGGCCCTGAGGGAGCCACCAAGGCAGAGCTGCCTCCTCTGGGAGGCATGGGCACGGGTGGGAGGACCCAGACCAGCTCCTGGACAAACCCTCCATGGCAGGAGGACCACCACCCCTCCCAGGGACCCCTTTCTCTTAGGTGGGTCTGGACCTCAGAGGGTGAGTCTTGTGCCTTGGGAACTTGCCCTTTCTTATCACCCAGAGAGTGACATTTGTTTGCTGGAGATTGATAGGAATATTGAGACCTGACTATGACCTGTCCTCAAGAACAAAGGATCTGACAGGGAGAAGTTTTCAACGAACAGCCACACCCCTCCATCACCTTACCTCTAAGAGGGCTTTGCTAAAAGCTTTCAAGGTTGGGGATTACCCAGCATAAGCCACCCATTTCCTTGAATGTCTCAACAACAAATATTTCTCGGCTCCAAAGTCCAATGTTTTGCTGTTGCTTGGCCTCACTGTGCGTCGGGCACACATCCTGGCTTTGGTTACCAATTATAGCGAGCCAGCCAGGAGGTCTGTGCCCATGGTATGTTGATCTCGATCTGGGGCATCGCCATTTATAGTTCCCAGGACATGCCAGAGTACATTTGGCTCCAGGATACTGGCAGGGATTCTCCCTGATACGCAGTCCCTGCCCTACAGCACGAGGCTGCTTGTCTTGGAGACATGTCCAGAGCAACGGTATACAGTTCATGTCATTTGGGGGTAAGTCGCTCCAGCTTGCACAGGCTGGGAAATAGGTCTACTCCAACTGGGCTGCTCCCCTTAGCGGATGTGAGCCCCTCTGAGTCCATTCCCTCTTGAAAACTGGGGGCCTCCATGTGGGAGTGGAAGTGGAAGTTGACAAAATGCCTTCTCTGGCTTTCTGTCTTTGTGATTGGAGTGTTTATTTGTTCTTCATGTGTTTGTGTGTGTCAATGTTGTTAATCACGGCAGTCTGGGCTTTGGTTTGTGGGATCCTGTTTGTGATTCGTACATTGTAGTTGTGTGAAACAGCACTTGCATTGAGTTCTTGAGATGTCTTTGGTCAGTAACAGAGCTTGCATATGATCACACTAGGTATCGTTCCCTCCTGCGTTGTGTTTCAGCTGTGGTGGAACATTGGTTGACATATTCCCTTTCCAATGGGTAAGAATCTCCCCTTGGTGCCTGGGAACTGCAATCCTGAGAAACCTTTTGGCATTGCATTTGTCTCTCTGCTATTGGATAACACCTGCTGTGATCAGCAGAGCTCTAGTCCATCTTGTAGTCCGCTAAGGTACAAGCAAGTATTTTTTTTCTTTTTTTTACATTGCATGGCCAGCATATTCTACAGATTCTGGTGAAACATGGCATCAAATGAATCATTTTCATATCTCCAAAACCAGTCTATGTAAAATATTCAGTTAGAGAAAGTTTGCTCAGTGAAATCCTTTTGGTTTTCATCATTGTGACCCTGAGAAAACGAGCATATTTCCAGGAGACATGTGGAAGTTAATGAAGCAAATTGAACTTTTCCTAATTTCTTTGCTTTTTCCTTTTTGGCTCTTTCTGCTTCCCAGGTCAGTAGGCATAACAACTGTGGTCCTGATTCCCTATCTTTCAATTTGCATGTTGTTTGTCGTTTTGTTGTTAAAATGAGGGAACGTAGTTCGAAAACACTGAGGATGTTGTTCATCCTCACCCTTTGCTTTGGTCCTCAGGACTGAGAGTTTCTTTTTTGCATGTACTTTTGCGTTTGTTTTGTGTGAAAGTGTTGTGGCTCTGGGAAACTCAAATGTGCTTCCCCAACGCACCCCTTTCAGGTGCATTCTCCAGATTTGGGCCACTTTTAGGGATAAGGCAATTGACATCAACTGCCGAGTTGATGTGTAAATGAGCTCTATTTCACTGAAAGGGAAGCCCTTACCTATTCAATACTTCCTCCTCTGGAGAGAATTGGCCTCCATGGATTTCAGGTCCTGATGATCTGGCAAATAGCTAGTACTGAACTGATATCTGGTATGGAAGCTGCCTTAAGCTTCTTGCATTCTGAAGTATAAACCTTCTGCGGTCCCTAGGTTTCTTAGAGATCCAAAAAGACCTTATATCTGTTGTCAATTTGACAGCAAGGACCATAAGTTGAAATGATGACACTTGAAGTCTTTCTAAATGGCCTCTCTACATTTGGGTAGCATGAAACTTCACCAAGGTAAGTGGCAAGCATTCCTTGACTCTCCGGGTCATTTCAAAGAGGATAGAGGATTGGAACATTGGATGCTGGGCACATCTAAGATTCCCTACCTTTGCGTACTTAGCAGAATGTCTCAAAAGCATCCGTTTGCAGTCAGAAATGCTGGTATGGCATCCAGCTGACAATTGCTTGCTTCTTGGTTTTCACTAAGTGAAGGTGTTAAGGACTTGAGGATTGTAATCGAAATATGTAATTAAAGCTAAGAAACTCATGAAAAGGAACACATTTCAGGATAGAGTAGGAAGGTGGGATAAATGTGTTGAGCCAAAAACCAACATTTGATGCATCATTGGGCTGAAACGAAACTCCACTTCGGGAAATGGATACTGTTATTACAAATACGTTTTTTTCAAGGCTGGATTGGGTTCCCCTCTGCCAAGAGAACACGTTTACTTGGAATGCTGCTTTCAATAACATGGTATGTGACCTGTCCTGCCTTTAAGGGATCTCTATTTGCTTTTAAGATCTCTTCTCACTTTGGAGAAGAAAGAAGAATTCTCTCCAAACGACTGATGAGCTTATTGGACCAGGTGTTTTGAAATATTTTGTTAACGTTGGATTAGTTGCGGAGCCCTTAAGGCAACTCAAGGAGGACTATTTCAGTCGTATATCTGGTATGGAAATTACAGAGAAAACATTGTGAAATGGGGGAGAAGCTTCTCCAATTACACAGGATGGATACATGGCACACCTGTCGATATTCTAGAAAGGGTACAAAGTTTCTGAAATGCAGGTATGCCTTGGGATAATCGGTCAGCCATGCTGATGGTTACATGAGAGCCACTTGATTAAGCTTCCTTCTCAACCCCTTGTCATGCGATCTTTAACCTTGCCTCTTTAAGTGTCTAACAGATAGTTAGGCTGAGGCTTTCCCAAAGTGCTTCAACTTCAAGAAGACTCTTACCAATGCAGTTTTGACAAACTGAGTAAACAGATGCATATGCTACTAACGTTTATGGATTTGCTTCACAATAATGCTGATTTTGATCTGTGTTCTCCCGTTAAGGGAAGCTCTTCCCCTCAACTTCCTAACAACTTACAATAATTTTTCCCTTCTGCTTCTGCGTGTCTGGATTACCTGCCAGAACGTCTCCCCCAGAGTGCCACCCTCACGCTGCTTTTCAGGCTTATTCTCCTGGATTCCTTATACAAGATTATATGAGACTTGGATCAAGACTTGCAACGTGGCCTTGCTTCCAACTCAGAATGCACTGTAGGGCTTTGCTTTCCTCCAGCAGGACGTAGCTAGAGTGATCGTCACCCCATTCCCTGAAAGACTTTGCAAAAGATGAACTAGGAATGGAGGTTGAAAGCAAGTCCCCTAAAACAGAGATCCGCTGCTGAGTTTATGATTAACCACTCTATCCAAATCATACCCACATATTCTCCTCAGGGTTGCAGAGGACCAAAGAAAAGGGGGAATTGTACCATAGCCAGCTGAATGCAGCCCTTCCCAGGCAGCCCTTGCTGTGCACTGTGACCCACTGCGCCGTTACCAGGCAATGGTTACCAGGAGACCACTAATGCCACTGTGACCACCCTGCTCAGCCATTGGTGGGCAGTGTAGTGGGCCCCTGCCCCAAGCAAGCCACTGTCTGTCAGCCATCTTTAGTGGGGGCCCTTTTTTAGGCAGCAGTCAGTGGAGTGCTGCCCCTTCAGACCTGGAGCGTGAGGTAAGAGGCAAGTGCCAGCCTTCTCCCCAGCATTCTTCTGCTCACACGGCCTTGGGCCAGCTGGTGTGATGGGGGGCCCAGAGAACAGGCTGAGGGTGTGTCCTGCAGGGCTCCAGAGCCAAGGCCATGAATGCCCACTGGCCCAGACCAGGCCTTGAGGCAGTGTTGAACCTCTACCACACACCGCCACTGTGACCCTAAGGGTATGGCTCACAGTCTGGGGTACCTGACCGCCACTGTTTGGGTGGCCTGAGGAGCATTAAGACCTATTGGGTTGTGTGCACCCGGCTCCCTCAGTGATGAGAGCTAGCAAGGGTCTGGGACCTGGCCCTGAGGTAGCCACCAAGGCAGAGATGCCTCCTCTGTGAGGCGTGGGCACTGGTGGGAGGACCCAGACCAGCTCCTGGACAAACCCTCCATGGCAGGAGGACCACCACCCCTCCCAGGGACCCCTTTCTCTTAGGTGGGTCTGGACCTCAGAGGGTGAGCCTTTTGCCTTGGGACCTTGCCCTTTCTTGTCACCCAGAGAGTGACATTTGTTTGCTGGAGATTGATAGGAACATTGAGACCTGACTATGACCTGTCCTCAAGAACAAAGGATCGGACAGGGAGAAGTTTTCAACGAAAAGCCACACCCCTCCATCACCTTACCTCTAAGAGGGCTTTGCTAAAAGCTTTCAAGGTTGGGGATTACCCAGCATAAGCCACCCATTTCCTTGAATGTCTCAACAACAAATATTTCTCGGCTCCAAAGTCCAATGTTTTGCTGTTGCTTGACCTCACTGTGCGTCGGGCACACATCCTGGCCTTTGGTTCCAAATGATAGCGAGCCAGCCAGGAGGTGTGTGCCCATGGTGTGTTGATCTCGATCAGGGGCGTCGCCATTTATAGTTCCCAGCACATGCCAGAGTACATTTGTCTCCAGGATACTGGCAGGGATTCTCCCTGATATGCAGTGGCTGCCCTACAGCACGAGGCTGCTTGTCTTGGAGACATGTCCAGAGCAACGGTATACAGTTCATGTCATTTGGGGGTAAGTCGCTCCAGCTTGCACAGGCTGGGAAATAGGTCTACTCCAACTGGGCTGCTCCCCTTAGCGGATGTGAGCCCCTCTGAGTCCATTCCGTCTTGAGAACTGGGGGCCTCCATGTGGGAGTGGAAGTGGAAGTTGACAAAATGCCTTCTCTGGCTTTCTGTCTTTGTGATTGCAGTGTTTATTTGTTCTTCATGTGTTTGTGTGTGTCAATGTGGTGTTAATCATGGCAGTCTGTGCTTTGGTTTGTGGGATCCTGTTTGTGATTCGTACATTGTAGGTGTGTGAAACAGCACTTGCATTGAGTAATTGAGACGTCTTTGGTCAGTAACGGAGCTTGCATATGATCACACTAGGTATCGTTCCCTCCTGCGTTGTGTTTCAGCTGTGGTGGAACATTGGTTGACATATTCCCTTTCCAATGGGTAGGAATCTCCCCTTTGGTGCCTGGGAACTGCGATCCTGAGAGACCTTTTGGCATTGCATTTGTCTCTCTGCTATTGGATAACACCTGCTGTGATCAGCAGAGCTCTAGTCCATCTTGTAGTCCGCTAAGGTACAAGCAAGTATTTTTTTTCTTTTTTTTACATTGCATGGCCAGCATATTCTACAGATTCTGGTGAAACATGGCATCAAATGAATCATTTTCATATCTCCAAAACCAGTCTATGTAAAATATTCAGTTAGAGAAAGTTTGCTCAGTGAAATCCTTTTGGTTTTCATCATTGTGACCCTGAGAAAACGAGCATATTTCCAGGAGACATTTGGAATTTAATGAAGCAAATTGAACTTTTCCTAATTTCTTTGCTTTTTACTTTTTGGCTCTTTTTGCTTCCCAGGTCAGTAGGCATGACAACTCTGGTCCTGACTCCCTATCTTTCAATTTGCATGTTGTTTGTCGTTTTGTTGTTAAAATGAGGCAACGTAGTTCGAAAACACTGAGGATGTTGTTCATCCTCACCCTTTGCTTTGGTCCTCAGGACTGAGAGTTTGTTTTTTGCATGTACTTTTGCGTTTGTTTTGTGTGAAAGTGTTGTGGCTCTGGGAAACTCAAATGTGCTTCCCCAACGCACCCCTTTCATCTGCATTCTCCAGATTTGGGCCACTTTTAGGGATTAGGCAATTGACATCAACTGCCGAGTTGATGTGTAAATGAGCTCTATTTCACTGAAAGGGAAGCACTTACCAATTCAATACTTCCTCCTCTGGAGAGAATTGGCCTCCATGGATTTCGGATCCTGATGATCTGGCAAATAGCTAGTACTGAACTGATATCTGGTATGGAAGCTGCCTTAAGCTTCTTGCATTCTGAGGTATAAACCTTCTGCGGTCCCTAGGTTTCTTAGAGATCCAAAAAGACCTTATATCTGTTGCCAATTTGATAGCAAGGACCATAAGTTGAAATGATGACACTTGAAGTCTTTCTAAATGGCCTCTCTACATTTGGGTAGCATGAAACTTCACCAAGGTAAGTGGCAAGCATTCCTTGACTCTCCGGGTCATTTCTAAGAGGATAGAGGATTGGAACATTGGATGCTGGGCACATCTAAGATTCCCTACCTTTGCCTACTTAGCAGAAGGTCTCAAAAGCATCCATTTGCAGTCAGAAATGCTGGTATGGCATCCAGCTGACAATTGCTTGCTTCTTGGTTTTCACTAAGTGAAGGTGTTAAGGACTTGAGGATTGTAATCGAAATATGTAATTAAAGCTAAGAAACTCATGAAAAGGAACACATTTCAGGATAGAGTAGGAAGGTGGGATAAATGTGTTGAGCCAAAAACCAACATTTGATGCATCATTGGGCTGAAACGAAACTCCACTTCGGGAAATGGATACTGTTATTAAAAATATGTTTTTTTCAAGGCTGGATTGGGTTCCCCTCTGCCAAGAGAACACGTTTACTTGGAATGCTGCTTTCAATAACATGGTATGTGACCTGTCCTGCCTTTAAGGGATCTCTATTTGCTTTTAAGATCTCTTCTCACTTTGGAGAAGAAAGAAGAATTCTCTCCAAACGACTGATGAGCTTATTGGACCAGGTGTTTTGAAATATTTTGTGAACTTTGGATTAGTTGCGGGTCCCTTAAGGCAACTCAAGGAGGACTATTTCAGTCGTATATCTGGTATGGAAATTACAGAGAAAACATTGTGAAATGGGGGAGAAGCTTCTCCAATTACACAGGATGGATACATGGCACACCTGTCGATATTCTAGAAAGGGTACAAAGTTTCTGAAATGCAGGTATGCCTTGGGATAATCGGTCAGCCATGCTGACGGTTACATGAGAGCCACTTGATTAAGCTCCCTTCTCAACCCCTTGTCATGCGATCTTTAACCTTGCCTCTTTAAGTGTCTAACAGATAGTTAGGCTGAGGCTTTCCCAAAGTGCTTCAACTTCAAGAAGACTCTTACCAATGCAGTTTTGACAAACTGAGTAAACAGATGCATATGCTACTAACGTTTATGGATTTGCTTCACAATAATGCTGATTTTGATCTGTGTTCTCCCGTTAAGGGAAGCTCTTCCCCTCAACTTCCTAACTACTTACAATAATTTTTCCCTTCTGCTTCTGCGTGTCTGGATTACCTGCCAGAACGTCTCCCCCAGAGTGCCACCCTCACGCTGCTTTTCAGGCTTATTCTCCTGGATTCCTTATACAAGTTTATATGAGACTTGGATCAAGACTTGCAACGTGGCCTTGCTTCCAACTCAGAATGCACTGTAGGGCTTTGCTTTCCTCCAGCAGGACGTAGCTAGAGTGATCGTCACCCCATTCCCTGAAAGACTTTGGAAAAGATGAACTAGGAATGGAGGTTGAAAGCAAGTCCCCTAAAACAGAGAGCCACTGCTGAGTTTATGATTAACCACTCTATCCAAATCATACCCACATATTCTCCTCAGGGTTGCAGAGGACCAAAGAAAAGGGGGAATTGTACCATAGCCAGCTGAATGCAGCCCTTCCCAGGCAGCCCTTGCTGTGCACTGTGACCCACTGCCCCGTTACCAGGCAATGGTTACCAGGAGACCACTAATGCCACTGTGACCACCCTGCTCAGCCATTGGTGGGCAGTGTAGTGGGCCCCTGCCCCAAGCAAGCCACTGTCTGTCAGCCATCTTTAGTGGGGGCCCTTTTTTAGGCAGCAGTCAGTGGAGTGCTGCCCCTTCAGACCTGGAGCGTGAGGTAAGAGGCAAGTGCCAGCCTTCTCCCCAGCATTCTTCTGCTCACACGGCCTTGGGCCAGCTGGTGTGATGGGGGGCCCAGAGAACAGGCTGAGGGTGTGTCCTGCAGGGCTCCAGAGCCAAGGCCATGAATGCCCACTGGCCCAGACCAGGCCTTGAGGCAGTGTTGAACCTCTACCACACACCGCCACTGTGACCCTAAGGGTATGGCTCACAGTCTGGGGAACCTGACCACCACTGTTTGGGTGGCCTGAGGAGCATTAAGACCTATTGGGTTGTGTGCACCCGGCTCCCTCAGTGATGAGAGCTAGCAAGGGTCTGGGACCTGGCCCTGAGGTAGCCACCAAGGCAGAGATGCCTCCTCTGTGAGGCGTGGGCACTGGTGGGAGGACCCAGACCAGCTCCTGGACAAACCCTCCATGGCAGGAGGACCTTCACCCCTCCCAGGGACCCGTTTCTCTTAGGTGGGTCTGGACCTCAGAGGGTGAGCCTTTTGCCTTGGGACCTTGCCCTTTCTTGTCACCCAGAGAGTGACATTTGTTTGCTGGAGATTGATAGGAACATTGAGACCTGACTATGACCTGTCCTCAAGAACAAAGGATCGGACAGGGAGAAGTTTTCAACGAACAGCCACACCCCTCCATCACCTTACCTCTAAGAGGGCTTTGCTAAAAGCTTTCAAGGTTGGGGATTACCCAGCATAAGCCACCCATTTCCTTGAATGTCTCAACAACAAATATTTCTCGGCTCCAAAGGCCAATGTTTTGCTGTTGCTTGGCCTCACTGTGCGTCGGGCACACATCCTGGCCTTTGGTTCCAAATGATAGCGAGCCAGCCAGGAGGTGTGTGCCCATGGTGTGTTGATCTCGATCAGGGGCGTCGCCATTTATAGTTCCCAGCACATGCCAGAGTACATTTGTCTCCAGGATACTGGCAGGGATTCTCCCTGATATGCAGTGGCTGCCCTACAGCACGAGGCTGCTTGTCTTGGAGACATGTCCAGAGCAACGGTATACAGTTCATGTCATTTGGGGGTAAGTGGCTCCAGCTTGCACAGGCTGGGAAATAGGTCTACTCCAACTGGGCTGCTCCCCTTAGCGGATGTGAGCCCCTCTGAGTCCATTCCGTCTTGAGAACTGGGGGCCTCCATGTGGGAGTGGAAGTGGAAGTTGACAAAATGCCTTCTCTGGCTTTCTGTCTTTGTGATTGCAGTGTTTATTTGTTCTTCATGTGTTTGTGTGTGTCAATGTGGTGTTAATCATGGCAGTCTGTGCTTTGGTTTGTGGGATCCTGTTTGTGATTCGTACATTGTAGGTGTGTGAAACAGCACTTGCATTGAGTAATTGAGACGTCTTTGGTCAGTAACGGAGCTTGCATATGATCACACTAGGTATCGTTCCCTCCTGCGTTGTGTTTCAGCTGTGGTGGAACATTGGTTGACATATTCCCTTTCCAATGGGTAGGAATCTCCCCTTTGGTGCCTGGGAACTGCGATCCTGAGAGACCTTTTGGCATTGCATTTGTCTCTCTGCTATTGGATAACACCTGCTGTGATCAGCAGAGCTCTAGTCCATCTTGTAGTCCGCTAAGGTACAAGCAAGTATTTTTTTTCTTTTTTTTACATTGCATGGCCAGCATATTCTACAGATTCTGGTGAAACATGGCATCAAATGAATCATTTTCATATCTCCAAAACCAGTCTATGTAAAATATTCAGTTAGAGAAAGTTTGCTCAGTGAAATCCTTTTGGTTTTCATCATTGTGACCCTGAGAAAACGAGCATATTTCCAGGAGACATGTGGAAGTTCATGAAGCAAATTGAACTTTTCCTAATTTCTTTGCTTTTTCCTTTTTGGCTCTTTCTGCTTCCCAGGTCAGTAGGCATGACAACTGTGGTCCTGACTCCCTATCTTTCAATTTGCATGTTGTTTGTCGTTTTGTTGTTAAAATGAGGGAACGTAGTTCGAAAACACTGAGGATGTTGTTCATCCTCACCCTTTGCTTTGGTCCTCAGGACTGAGAGTTTCTTTTTTGCATGTACTTTTGCGTTTGTTTTGTGTGAAAGTGTTGTGGCATGGGAAACTCAAATGTGCTTCCCCAACGCACCCCTTTCATCTGCATTCTCCAGATTTGGGCCACTTTTAGGGATTAGGCAATTGACATCAACTGCCGAGTTGATGTGTAAATGAGCTCTATTTCACTGAAAGGGAAGCACTTACCAATTCAATACTTCCTCCTCTGGAGAGAATTGGCCTCCATGGATTTCGGATCCTGATGATCTGGCAAATAGCTAGTACTGAACTGATATCTGGTATGGAAGCTGCCTTAAGCTTCTTGCATTCTGAAGTATAAACCTTCTGCGGTCCCTAGGTTTCTTAGAGATCCAAAAAGACCTTATATCTGTTGCCAATTTGATAGCAAGGACCATAAGTTGAAATGATGACACTTGAAGTCTTTCTAAATGGCCTCTCTACATTTGGGTAGCATGAAACTTCACCAAGGTAAGTGGCAAGCATTCCTTGACTCTCCGGGTCATTTCAAAGAGGATAGAGGATTGGAACATTGGATGCTGGGCACATCTAAGATTCCCTACCTTTGCCTACTTAGCAGAAGGTCTCAAAAGCATCCATTTGCAGTCAGAAATGCTGCTATGGCATCCAGCTGACAATTGCTTGCTTCTTGGTTTTCACTAAGTGAAGGTGTTAAGGACTTGAGGATTGTAATCGAAATATGTAATTAAAGCTAAGAAACTCATGAAAAGGAACACATTTCAGGATAGAGTAGGAAGGTGGGATAAATGTGTTGAGCCAAAAACCAACATTTGATGCATCATTGGGCTGAAACGAAACTCCACTTCGGGAAATGGATACTGTTATTAAAAATATGTTTTTTTCAAGGCTGGATTGGGTTCCCCTCTGCCAAGAGAACACGTTTACTTGCAATGCTGCTTTCAATAACATGGTATGTGACCTGTCCTGCCTTTAAGGGATCTCTATTTGCTTTTAAGATCTCTTCTCACTTTGGAGAAGAAAGAAGAATTCTCTCAAAACGACTGATGAGCTTATTGGACCAGGTGTTTTGAAATATTTTGTGAACTTTGGATTAGTTGCGGGGCCCTTAAGGCAACTCAAGGAGGACTATTTCAGTCGTATATCTGGTATGGAAATTACAGAGAAAACATTGTGAAATGGGGGAGAAGCTTCTCCAATTACACAGGATGGATACATGGCACACCTGTCGATATTCTAGAAAGGGTACAAAGTTTCTGAAATGCAGGTATGCCTTGGGATAATCGGTCAGCCATGCTGACGGTTACATGAGAGCCACTTGATTAAGCTCCCTTCTCAACCCCTTGTCAACCGATCTTTAACCTTGCCTCTTTAAGTGTCTAACAGATAGTTAGGCTGAGGCTTTCCCAAAGTGCTTCAACTTCAAGAAGACTCTTACCAATGCAGTTTTGACAAACTGAGTAAACAGATGCATATGCTACTAACGTTTATGGATTTGCTTCACAATAATGCTGATTTTGATCTGTGTTCTCCCGTTAAGGGAAGCTCTTCCCCTCAACTTCCTAACTACTTACAATAATTTTTCCCTTCTGCTTCTGCGTGTCTGGATTACCTGCCAGAACGTCTCCCCCAGAGTGCCACCCTCACGCTGCTTTTCAGGCTTATTCTCCTGGATTCCTTATACAAGTTTATATGAGACTTGGATCAAGACTTGCAACGTGGCCTTGCTTCCAACTCAGAATGCACTGTAGGGCTTTGCTTTCCTCCAGCAGGACGTAGCTAGAGTGATCGTCACCCCATTCCCTGAAAGACTTTGGAAAAGATGAACTAGGAATGGAGGTTGAAAGCAAGTCCCCTAAAACAGAGAGCCACTGCTGAGTTTATGATTAACCACTCTATCCAAATCATACCCACATATTCTCCTCAGGGTTGCAGAGGACCAAAGAAAAGGGGGAATTGTACCATAGCCAGCTGAATGCAGCCCTTCCCAGGCAGCCCTTGCTGTGCACTGTGACCCACTGCCCCGTTACCAGGCAATGGTTACCAGGAGACCACTAATGCCACTGTGACCACCCTGCTCAGCCATTGGTGGGCAGTGTAGTGGGCCCCTGCCCCAAGCAAGCCACTGTCTGTCAGCCATCTTTAGTGGGGGCCCTTTTTTAGGCAGCAGTCAGTGGAGTGCTGCCCCTTCAGACCTGGAGCGTGAGGTAAGAGGCAAGTGCCAGCCTTCTCCCCAGCATTCTTCTGCTCACACGGCCTTGGGCCAGCTGGTGTGATGGGGGGCCCAGAGAACAGGCTGAGGGTGTGTCCTGCAGGGCTCCAGAGCCAAGGCCATGAATGCCCACTGGCCCAGACCAGGCCTTGAGGCAGTGTTGAACCTCTACCACACACCGCCACTGTGACCCTAAGGGTATGGCTCACAGTCTGGGGAACCTGACCACCACTGTTTGGGTGGCCTGAGGAGCATTAAGACCTATTGGGTTGTGTGCACCCGGCTCCCTCAGTGATGAGAGCTAGCAAGGGTCTGGGACCTGGCCCTGAGGTAGCCACCAAGGCAGAGATGCCTCCTCTGTGAGGCGTGGGCACTGGTGGGAGGACCCAGACCAGCTCCTGGACAAACCCTCCATGGCAGGAGGACCTTCACCCCTCCCAGGGACCCGTTTCTCTTAGGTGGGTCTGGACCTCAGAGGGTGAGCCTTTTGCCTTGGGACCTTGCCCTTTCTTGTCACCCAGAGAGTGACATTTGTTTGCTGGAGATTGATAGGAACATTGAGACCTGACTATGACCTGTCCTCAAGAACAAAGGATCGGACAGGGAGAAGTTTTCAACGAACAGCCACACCCCTCCATCACCTTACCTCTAAGAGGGCTTTGCTAAAAGCTTTCAAGGTTGGGGATTACACAGCATAAGCCACCCATTTCCTTGAATGTCTCAACAACAAATATTTCTCGGCTCCAAAGTCCAATGTTTTGCTGTTGCTTGGCCTCACTGTGCGTCGGGCACACATCCTGGCCTTTGGTTCCAAATGATAGCGAGCCAGCCAGGAGGTGTGTGCCCATGGTGTGTTGATATCGATCAGGGGCGTCGCCATTTATAGTTCCCAGCACATGCCAGAGTACATTTGTCTCCAGGATACTGGCAGGGATTCTCCCTGATATGCAGTGGCTGCCCTACAGCACGAGGCTGCTTGTCTTGGAGACATGTCCAGAGCAACGGTATACAGTTCATGTCATTTGGGAGTAAGTGGCTCCAGCTTGCACAGGCTGGGAAATAGGTCTACTCCAACTGGGCTGCTCCCCTTAGCGGATGTGAGCCCCTCTGAATCCATTCCGTCTTGAGAACTGGGGGCCCCCATGTGGGAGTGGAATTGGAAGTTGACAAAATGCATTCTCTGGCTTTCTGTCTTTGTGATTGCAGTGTTTATTTGTTCTTCATGTGTTTGTGTGTGTCAATGTGGTGTTAATCATGGCAGTCTGTGCTTTGGTTTGTGGGATCCTGTTTGTGATTCGTACATTGTAGGTGTGTGAAACAGCACTTGCATTGAGTAATTGAGACGTCTTTGGTCAGTAACGGAGCTTGCATATGATCACACTAGGTATCGTTCCCTCCTGCGTTGTGTTTCAGCTGTGGTGGAACATTGGTTGACATATTCCCTTTCCAATGGGTAGGAATCTCCCCTTTGGTGCCTGGGAACTGCGATCCTGAGAGACCTTTTGGCATTGCATTTGTCTCTCTGCTATTGGATAACACCTGCTGTGATCAGCAGAGCTCTAGTCCATCTTGTAGTCCGCTAAGGTACAAGCAAGTATTTTTTTTCTTTTTTTTACATTGCATGGCCAGCATATTCTACAGATTCTGGTGAAACATGGCATCAAATGAATCATTTTCATATCTCCAAAACCAGTCTATGTAAAATATTCAGTTAGAGAAAGTTTGCTCAGTGAAATCCTTTTGGTTTTCATCATTGTGACCCTGAGAAAACGAGCATATTTCCAGGAGACATTTGGAAGTTCATGAAGCAAATTGAACTTTTCCTAATTTCTTTGCTTTTTCCTTTTTGGCTCTTTCTGCTTCCCAGGTCAGTAGGCATGACAACTCTGGTCCTGACTCCCTATCTTTCAATTTGCATGTTGTTTGTCGTTTTGTTGTTAAAATGAGGCAACGTAGTTCGAAAACACTGAGGATGTTGTTCATCCTCACCCTTTGCTTTGGTCCTCAGGACTGAGAGTTTCTTTTTTGCATGTACTTTTGCGTTTGTTTTGTGTGAAAGTGTTGTGGCATGGGAAACTCAAATGTGCTTCCCCAACGCACCCCTTTCATCTGCATTCTCCAGATTTGGGCCACTTTTAGGGATTAGGCAATTGACATCAACTGCCGAGTTGATGTGTAAATGAGCTCTATTTCACTGAAAGGGAAGCACTTACCAATTCAATACTTCCTCCTCTGGAGAGAATTGGCCTCCATGGATTTCGGATCCTGATGATCTGGCAAATAGCTAGTACTGAACTGATATCTGGTATGGAAGCTGCCTTAAGCTTCTTGCATTCTGAGGTATAAACCTTCTGCGGTCCCTAGGTTTCTTAGAGATCCAAAAAGACCTTATATCTGTTGCCAATTTGATAGCAAGGACCATAAGTTGAAATGATGACACTTGAAGTCTTTCTAAATGGCCTCTCTACATTTGGGTAGCATGAAACTTCACCAAGGTAAGTGGCAAGCATTCCTTGACTCTCCGGGTCATTTCAAAGAGGATAGAGGATTGGAACATTGGATGCTGGGCACATCTAAGATTCCCTACCTTTGCCTACTTAGCAGAAGGTCTCAAAAGCATCCATTTGCAGTCAGAAATGCTGGTATGGCATCCAGCTGACAATTGCTTGCTTCTTGGTTTTCACTAAGTGAAGGTGTTAAGGACTTGAGGATTGTAATCGAAATATGTAATTAAAGCTAAGAAACTCATGAAAAGGAACACATTTCAGGATAGAGTAGGAAGGTGGGATAAATGTGTTGAGCCAAAAACCAACATTTGATGCATCATTGGGCTGAAACGAAACTCCACTTCGGGAAATGGATACTGTTATTACAAATACGTTTTTTTCAAGGCTGGATTGGGTTCCCCTCTGCCAAGAGAACACGTTTACTTGGAATGCTGCTTTCAATAACATGGTATGTGACCTGTCCTGCCTTTAAGGGATCTCTATTTGCTTTTAAGATCTCTTCTCACTTTGGAGAAGAAAGAAGAATTCTCTTCAAAGGACTGATGAGCTTATTGGACCAGGTGTTTTGAAATATTTTGTGAACTTTGGATTAGTTGCGGGGCCCTTAAGGCAACTCAAGGAGGACTATTTCAGTCGTATATCTGGTATGGAAATTACAGAGAAAACATTGTGAAATGGGGGAGAAGCTTCTCCAATTACACAGGATGGATACATGGCACACCTGTCGATATTCTAGAAAGGGTACAAAGTTTCTGAAATGCAGGTATGCCTTGGGATAATCGGTCAGCCATGCTGACGGTTACATGAGAGCCACTTGATTAAGCTCCCTTCTCAACCCCTTGTCAACCGATCTTTAACCTTGCCTCTTTAAGTGTCTAACAGATAGTTAGGCTGAGGCTTTCCCAAAGTGCTTCAACTTCAAGAAGACTCTTACCAATGCAGTTTTGACAAACTGAGTAAACAGATGCATATGCTACTAACGTTTATGGATTTGCTTCACAATAATGCTGATTTTGTTCTGTGTTCTCCCGTTAAGGGAAGCTCTTCCCCTCAACTTCCTAACAACTTACAATAATTTTTCCCTTCTGCTTCTGCGTGTCTGGATTGCCTGCCAGAACGTCTCCCCCAGAGTGCCACCCTCACGCTGCTTTTCAGGCTTATTCTCCTGGATTCCTTATACAAGATTATATGAGACTTGGATCAATACTTGCAACGTGGCCTTGCTTCCAACTCAGAATGCACTGTAGGGCTTTGCTTTCCTCCAGCAGGACGTAGCTAGAGTGATCGTCACCCCATTCCCTGAAAGACTTGGGAAAAGATGAACTAGGAATGGAGGTTGAAAGCAAGTCCCCTAAAACAGAGATCCGCTGCTGAGTTTATGATTAACCACTCTATCCAAATCATACCCACATATTCTCCTCAGGGTTGCAGAGGACCAAAGAAAAGGGGGAATTGTACCATAGCCAGCTGAATGCAGCCCTTCCCAGGCAGCCCTTGCTGTGCACTGTGACCCACTGCCCCGTTACCAGGCAATGGTTACCAGGAGACCACTAATGCCACTGTGACCACCCTGCTCAGCCATTGGTGGGCAGTGTAGTGGGCCCCTGCCCCAAGCAAGCCACTGTCTGTCAGCCATCTTTAGTGGGGGCCCTTTGTTAGGCAGCAGTCAGTGGAGTGCTGCCCCTTCAGACCTGGAGCGTGAGGTAAGAGGCAAGTGCCAGCCTTCTCCCCAGCATTCTTCTGCTCACACGGCCTTGGGCCAGCTGGTGTGATGGGGGGCCCAGAGAACAGGCTGAGGGTGTGTCCTGCAGGGCTCCAGAGCCAAGGCCATGAATGCCCACTGGCCCAGACCAGGCCTTGAGGCAGTGTTGAACCTCTACCACACACCGCCACTGTGACCCTAAGGGTATGGCTCACAGTCTGGGGAACCTGACCACCACTGTTTGGGTGGCCTGAGGAGCATTAAGACCTATTGGGTTGTGTGCACCCGGCTCCCTCAGTGATGAGAGCTAGCAAGGGTCTGGGACCTGGCCCTGAGGTAGCCACCAAGGCAGAGATGCCTCCTCTGTGAGGCGTGGGCACTGGTGGGAGGACCCAGACTAGCTCCTGGACAAACCCTCCATGGCAGGAGGTCCTTCACCCCTCCCAGGGACCCGTTTCTCTTAGGTGGGTCTGGACCTCAGAGGGTGAGCCTTTTGCCTTGGAACCTTGCCCTTTCTTGTCACCCAGAGAGTGACATTTGTTTGCTGGAGATTGATAGGAACATTGAGACCTGACTATGACCTGTCCTCAAGAACAAAGGATCGGACAGGGAGAAGTTTTCAACGAACAGCCACACCCCTCCATCACCTTACCTCTAAGAGGTCTTTGCTAAAAGCTTTCAAGGTTGGGGATTACCCAGCATAAGCCACCCATTTCCTTGAATGTCTCAACAACAAATATTTCTCGGCTCCAAAGTCCAATGTTTTGCTGTTGCTTGGCCTCACTGTGCGTCGGGCACACATCCTGGCCTTTGGTTCCAAATGATAGCGAGCCAGCCAGGAGGTGTGTGCCCATGGTGTGTTGATCTCGATCAGGGGCGTCGCCATTTATAGTTCCCAGCACATGCCAGAGTACATTTGTCTCCAGGATACTGGCAGGGATTCTCCCTGATATGCAGTGGCTGCCCTACAGCACGAGGCTGCTTGTCTTGGAGACATGTCCAGAGCAACGGTATACAGTTCATGTCATTTGGGGGTAAGTGGCTCCAGCTTGCACAGGCTGGGAAATAGGTCTACTCCAACTGGGCTGCTCCCCTTAGCGGATGTGAGCCCCTCTGAATCCATTCCGTCTTGAGAACTGGGGGCCTCCATGTGGGAGTGGAAGTGGAAGTTGACAAAATGCCTTCTCTGGCTTTCTGTCTTTGTGATTGCAGTGTTTATTTGTTCTTCATGTGTTTGTGTGTGTCAATGTGGTGTTAATCATGGCAGTCTGTGCTTTGGTTTGTGGGATCCTGTTTGTGATTCGTACATTGTAGGTGTGTGAAACAGCACTTGCATTGAGTAATTGAGACGTCTTTGGTCAGTAACGGAGCTTGCATATGATCACACTAGGTATCGTTCCCTCCTGCGTTGTGTTTCAGCTGTGGTGGAACATTGGTTGACATATTCCCTTTCCAATGGGTAGGAATCTCCCCTTTGGTGCCTGGGAACTGCGATCCTGAGAGACCTTTTGGCATTGCATTTGTCTCTCTGCTATTGGATAACACCTGCTGTGATCAGCAGAGCTCTAGTCCATCTTGTAGTCCGCTAAGGTACAAGCAAGTATTTTTTTTCTTTTTTTTACATTGCATGGCCAGCATATTCTACAGATTCTGGTGAAACATGGCATCAAATGAATCATTTTCATATCTCCAAAACCAGTCTATGTAAAATATTCAGTTAGAGAAAGTTTGCTCAGTGAAATCCTTTTGGTTTTCATCATTGTGACCCTGAGAAAACGAGCATATTTCCAGGAGACATGTGGAAGTTCATGAAGCAAATTGAACTTTTCCTAATTTCTTTGCTTTTTCCTTTTTGGCTCTTTCTGCTTCCCAGGTCAGTAGGCATGACAACTGTGGTCCTGACTCCCTATCTTTCAATTTGCATGTTGTTTGTCGTTTTGTTGTTAAAATGAGGCAACGTAGTTCGAAAACACTGAGGATGTTGTTCATCCTCACCCTTTGCTTTGGTCCTCAGGACTGAGAGTTTCTTTTTTGCATGTACTTTTGCGTTTGTTTTGTGTGAAAGTGTTGTGGCATGGGAAACTCAAATGTGCTTCCCCAACGCACCCCTTTCATCTGCATTCTCCAGATTTGGGCCACTTTTAGGGATTAGGCAATTGACATCAACTGCCGAGTTGATGTGTAAATGAGCTCTATTTCACTGAAAGGGAAGCACTTACCAATTCAATACTTCCTCCTCTGGAGAGAATTGGCCTCCATGGATTTCGGATCCTGATGATCTGGCAAATAGCTAGTACTGAACTGATATCTGGTATGGAAGCTGCCTTAAGCTTCTTGCATTCTGAAGTATAAACCTTCTGCGGTCCCTAGGTTTCTTAGAGATCCAAAAAGACCTTATATCTGTTGCCAATTTGATAGCAAGGACCATAAGTTGAAATGATGACACTTGAAGTCTTTCTAAATGGCCTCTCTAGATTTGGGTAGCATGAAACTTCACCAAGGTAAGTGGCAAGCATTCCTTGACTCTCCGGGTCATTTCAAAGAGGATAGAGGATTGGAACATTGGATGCTGGGCACATCTAAGATTCCCTACCTTTGCCTACTTAGCAGAAGGTCTCAAAAGCATCCATTTGCAGTCAGAAATGCTGCTATGGCATCCAGCTGACAATTGCTTGCTTCTTGGTTTTCACTAAGTGAAGGTGTTAAGGACTTGAGGATTGTAATCGAAATATGTAATTAAAGCTAAGAAACTCATGAAAAGGAACACATTTCAGGATAGAGTAGGAAGGTGGGATAAATGTGTTGAGCCAAAAACCAACATTTGATGCATCATTGGGCTGAAACGAAACTCCACTTCGGGAAATGGATACTGTTATTAAAAATATGTTTTTTTCAAGGCTGGATTGGGTTCCCCTCTGCCAAGAGAACACGTTTACTTGCAATGCTGCTTTCAATAACATGGTATGTGACCTGTCCTGCCTTTAAGGGATCTCTATTTGCTTTTAAGATCTCTTCTCACTTTGGAGAAGAAAGAAGAATTCTCTCAAAACGACTGATGAGCTTATTGGACCAGGTGTTTTGAAATATTTTGTGAACTTTGGATTAGTTGCGGGGCCCTTAAGGCAACTCAAGGAGGACTATTTCAGTCGTATATCTGGTATGGAAATTACAGAGAAAACATTGTGAAATGGGGGAGAAGCTTCTCCAATTACACAGGATGGATACATGGCACACCTGTCGATATTCTAGAAAGGGTACAAAGTTTCTGAAATGCAGGTATGCCTTGGGATAATCGGTCAGCCATGCTGACGGTTACATGAGAGCCACTTGATTAAGCTCCCTTCTCAACCCCTTGTCAACCGATCTTTAACCTTGCCTCTTTAAGTGTCTAACAGATAGTTAGGCTGAGGCTTTCCCAAAGTGCTTCAACTTCAAGAAGACTCTTACCAATGCAGTTTTGACAAACTGAGTAAACAGATGCATATGCTACTAACGTTTATGGATTTGCTTCACAATAATGCTGATTTTGATCTGTGTTCTCCCGTTAAGGGAAGCTCTTCCCCTCAACTTCCTAACTACTTACAATAATTTTTCCCTTCTGCTTCTGCGTGTCTGGATTACCTGCCAGAACGTCTCCCCCAGAGTGCCACCCTCACGCTGCTTTTCAGGCTTATTCTCCTGGATTCCTTATACAAGTTTATATGAGACTTGGATCAAGACTTGCAACGTGGCCTTGCTTCCAACTCAGAATGCACTGTAGGGCTTTGCTTTCCTCCAGCAGGACGTAGCTAGAGTGATCGTCACCCCATTCCCTGAAAGACTTTGGAAAAGATGAACTAGGAATGGAGGTTGAAAGCAAGTCCCCTAAAACAGAGAGCCACTGCTGAGTTTATGATTAACCACTCTATCCAAATCATACCCACATATTCTCCTCAGGGTTGCAGAGGACCAAAGAAAAGGGGGAATTGTACCATAGCCAGCTGAATGCAGCCCTTCCCAGGCAGCCCTTGCTGTGCACTGTGACCCACTGCCCCGTTACCAGGCAATGGTTACCAGGAGACCACTAATGCCACTGTGACCACCCTGCTCAGCCATTGGTGGGCAGTGTAGTGGGCCCCTGCCCCAAGCAAGCCACTGTCTGTCAGCCATCTTTAGTGGGGGCCCTTTTTTAGGCAGCAGTCAGTGGAGTGCTGCCCCTTCAGACCTGGAGCGTGAGGTAAGAGGCAAGTGCCAGCCTTCTCCCCAGCATTCTTCTGCTCACACGGCCTTGGGCCAGCTGGTGTGATGGGGGGCCCAGAGAACAGGCTGAGGGTGTGTCCTGCAGGGCTCCAGAGCCAAGGCCATGAATGCCCACTGGCCCAGACCAGGCCTTGAGGCAGTGTTGAACCTCTACCACACACCGCCACTGTGACCCTAAGGGTATGGCTCACAGTCTGGGGAACCTGACCACCACTGTTTGGGTGGCCTGAGGAGCATTAAGACCTATTGGGTTGTGTGCACCCGGCTCCCTCAGTGATGAGAGCTAGCAAGGGTCTGGGACCTGGCCCTGAGGTAGCCACCAAGGCAGAGATGCCTCCTCTGTGAGGCGTGGGCACTGGTGGGAGGACCCAGACCAGCTCCTGGACAAACCCTCCATGGCAGGAGGACCACCACCCCTCCCAGGGACCCCTTTCTCTTAGGTGGGTCTGGACCTCAGAGGGTGAGCCTTTTGCCTTGGAACCTTGCCCTTTCTTGTCACCCAGAGAGTGACATTTGTTTGCTGGAGATTGATAGGAACATTGAGACCTGACTATGACCTGTCCTCAAGAACAAAGGATCGGACAGGGAGAAGTTTTCAACGAACAGCCACACCCCTCCATCACCTTACCTCTAAGAGGTCTTTGCTAAAAGCTTTCAAGGTTGGGGATTACCCAGCATAAGCCACCCATTTCCTTGACTGTCTCAACAACAAATATTTCTCGGCTCCAAAGTCCAATGTTTTGCTGTTGCTTGGCCTCACTGTGCGTCGGGCACACATCCTGGCCTTTGGTTCCAAATGATAGCGAGCCAGCCAGGAGGTGTGTGCCCATGGTGTGTTGATCTCGATCAGGGGCGTCGCCATTTATAGTTCCCAGCACATGCCAGAGTACATTTGTCTCCAGGATACTGGCAGGGATTCTCCCTGATATGCAGTGGCTGCCCTACAGCACGAGACTGCTTGTCTTGGAGACATGTCCAGAGCAACGGTATACAGTTCATGTCATTTGGGGGTAAGTCGCTCCAGCTTGCACAGGCTGGGAAATAGGTCTACTCCAACTGGGCTGCTCCCCTTAGCGGATGTGAGCCCCTCTGAGTCCATTCCGTCTTGAGAACTGGGGGCCTCCATGTGGGAGTGGAAGTGGAAGTTGACAAAATGCCTTCTCTGGCTTTCTGTCTTTGTGATTGCAGTGTTTATTTGTTCTTCATGTGTTTGTGTGTGTCAATGTGGTGTTAATCATGGCAGTCTGTGCTTTGGTTTGTGGGATCCTGTTTGTGATTCGTACATTGTAGGTGTGTGAAACAGCACTTGCATTGAGTAATTGAGACGTCTTTGGTCAGTAACGGAGCTTGCATATGATCACACTAGGTATCGTTCCCTCCTGCGTTGTGTTTCAGCTGTGGTGGAACATTGGTTGACATATTCCCTTTCCAATGGGTAGGAATCTGCCCTTTGGTGCCTGGGAACTGCGATCCTGAGAGACCTTTTGGCATTGCATTTGTCTCTCTGCTATTGGATAACACCTGCTGTGATCAGCAGAGCTCTAGTCCATCTTGTAGTCCGCTAAGGTACAAGCAAGTATTTTTTTTCTTTTTTTTACATTGCATGGCCAGCATATTCTACAGATTCTGGTGAAACATGGCATCAAATGAATCATTTTCATATCTCCAAAACCAGTCTATGTAAAATATTCAGTTAGAGAAAGTTTGCTCAGTGAAATCCTTTTGGTTTTCATCATTGTGACCCTGAGAAAACGAGCATATTTCCAGGAGACATGTGGAAGTTCATGAAGCAAATTGAACTTTTCCTAATTTCTTTGCTTTTTCCTTTTTGGCTCTTTCTGCTTCCCAGGTCAGTAGGCATGACAACTGTGGTCCTGACTCCCTATCTTTCAATTTGCATGTTGTTTGTCGTTTTGTTGTTAAAATGAGGGAACGTAGTTCGAAAACACTGAGGATGTTGTTCATCCTCACCCTTTGCTTTGGTCCTCAGGACTGAGAGTTTCTTTTTTGCATGTACTTTTGCGTTTGTTTTGTGTGAAAGTGTTGTGGCATGGGAAACTCAAATGTGCTTCCCCAACGCACCCCTTTCATCTGCATTCTCCAGATTTGGGCCACTTTTAGGGATTAGGCAATTGACATCAACTGCCGAGTTGATGTGTAAATGAGCTCTATTTCACTGAAAGGGAAGCACTTACCAATTCAATACTTCCTCCTCTGGAGAGAATTGGCCTCCATGGATTTCGGATCCTGATGATCTGGCAAATAGCTAGTACTGAACTGATATCTGGTATGGAAGCTGCCTTAAGCTTCTTGCATTCTGAAGTATAAACCTTCTGCAGTCCCTAGGTTTCTTAGAGATCCAAAAAGACCTTATATCTGTTGCCAATTTGATAGCAAGGACCATAAGTTGAAATGATGACACTTGAAGTCTTTCTAAATGGCCTCTCTACATTTGGGTAGCATGAAACTTCACCAAGGTAAGTGGCAAGCATTCCTTGACTCTCCGGGTCATTTCAAAGAGGATAGAGGATTGGAACATTGGATGCTGGGCACATCTAAGATTCCCTACCTTTGCCTACTTAGCAGAAGGTCTCAAAAGCATCCATTTGCAGTCAGAAATGCTGCTATGGCATCCAGCTGACAATTGCTTGCTTCTTGGTTTTCACTAAGTGAAGGTGTTAAGGACTTGAGGATTGTAATCGAAATATGTAATTAAAGCTAAGAAACTCATGAAAAGGAACACATTTCAGGATAGAGTAGGAAGGTGGGATAAATGTGTTGAGCCAAAAACCAACATTTGATGCATCATTGGGCTGAAACGAAACTCCACTTCGGGAAATGGATACTGTTATTAAAAATATGTTTTTTTCAAGGCTGGATTGGGTTCCCCTCTGCCAAGAGAACACGTTTACTTGCAATGCTGCTTTCAATAACATGGTATGTGACCTGTCCTGCCTTTAAGGGATCTCTATTTGCTTTTAAGATCTCTTCTCACTTTGGAGAAGAAAGAAGAATTCTCTCAAAACGACTGATGAGCTTATTGGACCAGGTGTTTTGAAATATTTTGTGAACTTTGGATTAGTTGCGGGGCCCTTAAGGCAACTCAAGGAGGACTATTTCAGTCGTATATCTGGTATGGAAATTACAGAGAAAACATTGTGAAATGGGGGAGAAGCTTCTCCAATTACACAGGATGGATACATGGCACACCTGTCGATATTCTAGAAAGGGTACAAAGTTTCTGAAATGCAGGTATGCCTTGGGATAATCGGTCAGCCATGCTGACGGTTACATGAGTGCCACTTGATTAAGCTCCCTTCTCAACCCCTTGTCAACCGATCTTTAACCTTGCCTCTTTAAGTGTCTAACAGATAGTTAGGCTGAGGCTTTCCCAAAGTGCTTCAACTTCAAGAAGACTCTTACCAATGCAGTTTTGACAAACTGAGTAAACAGATGCATATGCTACTAACGTTTATGGATTTGCTTCACAATAATGCTGATTTTGATCTGTGTTCTCCCGTTAAGGGAAGCTCTTCCCCTCAACTTCCTAACTACTTACAATAATTTTTCCCTTCTGCTTCTGCGTGTCTGGATTACCTGCCAGAACGTCTCCCCCAGAGTGCCACCCTCACGCTGCTTTTCAGGCTTATTCTCCTGGATTCCTTATACAAGTTTATATGAGACTTGGATCAAGACTTGCAACGTGGCCTTGCTTCCAACTCAGAATGCACTGTAGGGCTTTGCTTTCCTCCAGCAGGACGTAGCTAGAGTGATCGTCACCCCATTCCCTGAAAGACTTTGGAAAAGATGAACTAGGAATGGAGGTTGAAAGCAAGTCCCCTAAAACAGAGAGCCACTGCTGAGTTTATGATTAACCACTCTATCCAAATCATACCCACATATTCTCCTCAGGGTTGCAGAGGACCAAAGAAAAGGGGGAATTGTACCATAGCCAGCTGAATGCAGCCCTTCCCAGGCAGCCCTTGCTGTGCACTGTGACCCACTGCCCCGTTACCAGGCAATGGTTACCAGGAGACCACTAATGCCACTGTGACCACCCTGCTCAGCCATTGGTGGGCAGTGTAGTGGGCCCCTGCCCCAAGCAAGCCACTGTCTGTCAGCCATCTTTAGTGGGGGCCCTTTTTTAGGCAGCAGTCAGTGGAGTGCTGCCCCTTCAGACCTGGAGCGTGAGGTAAGAGGCAAGTGCCAGCCTTCTCCCCAGCATTCTTCTGCTCACACGGCCTTGGGCCAGCTGGTGTGATGGGGGGCCCAGAGAACAGGCTGAGGGTGTGTCCTGCAGGGCTCCAGAGCCAAGGCCATGAATGCCCACTGGCCCAGACCAGGCCTTGAGGCAGTGTTGAACCTCTACCACACACCGCCACTGTGACCCTAAGGGTATGGCTCACAGTCTGGGGAACCTGACCACCACTGTTTGGGTGGCCTGAGGAGCATTAAGACCTATTGGGTTGTGTGCACCCGGCTCCCTCAGTGATGAGAGCTAGCAAGGGTCTGGGACCTGGCCCTGAGGTAGCCACCAAGGCAGAGATGCCTCCTCTGTGAGGCGTGGGCACTGGTGGGAGGACCCAGACCAGCTCCTGGACAAACCCTCCATGGCAGGAGGACCACCACCCCTCCCAGGGACCCCTTTCTCTTAGGTGGGTCTGGACCTCAGAGGGTGAGCCTTTTGCCTTGGAACCTTGCCCTTTCTTGTCACCCAGAGAGTGACATTTGTTTGCTGGAGATTGATAGGAACATTGAGACCTGACTATGACCTGTCCTCAAGAACAAAGGATCGGACAGGGAGAAGTTTTCAACGAACAGCCACACCCCTCCATCACCTTACCTCTAAGAGGTCTTTGCTAAAAGCTTTCAAGGTTGGGGATTACCCAGCATAAGCCACCCATTTCCTTGAATGTCTCAACAACAAATATTTCTCGGCTCCAAAGTCCAATGTTTTGCTGTTGCTTGGCCTCACTGTGCGTCGGGCACACATCCTGGCCTTTGGTTCCAAATGATAGCGAGCCAGCCAGGAGGTGTGTGCCCATGGTGTGTTGATCTCGATCAGGGGCGTCGCCATTTATAGTTCCCAGCACATGCCAGAGTACATTTGTCTCCAGGATACTGGCAGGGATTCTCCCTGATATGCAGTGGCTGCCCTACAGCACGAGACTGCTTGTCTTGGAGACATGTCCAGAGCAACGGTATACAGTTCATGTCATTTGGGGGTAAGTCGCTCCAGCTTGCACAGGCTGGGAAATAGGTCTACTCCAACTGGGCTGCTCCCCTTAGCGGATGTGAGCCCCTCTGAGTCCATTCCGTCTTGAGAACTGGGGGCCTCCATGTGGGAGTGGAAGTGGAAGTTGACAAAATGCCTTCTCTGGCTTTCTGTCTTTGTGATTGCAGTGTTTATTTGTTCTTCATGTGTTTGTGTGTGTCAATGTGGTGTTAATCATGGCAGTCTGTGCTTTGGTTTGTGGGATCCTGTTTGTGATTCGTACATTGTAGGTGTGTGAAACAGCACTTGCATTGAGTAATTGAGACGTCTTTGGTCAGTAACGGAGCTTGCATATGATCACACTAGGTATCGTTCCCTCCTGCGTTGTGTTTCAGCTGTGGTGGAACATTGGTTGACATATTCCCTTTCCAATGGGTAGGAATCTCCCCTTTGGTGCCTGGGAACTGCGATCCTGAGAGACCTTTTGGCATTGCATTTGTCTCTCTGCTATTGGATAACACCTGCTGTGATCAGCAGAGCTCTAGTCCATCTTGTAGTCCGCTAAGGTACAAGCAAGTATTTTTTTTCTTTTTTTTACATTGCATGGCCAGCATATTCTACAGATTCTGGTGAAACATGGCATCAAATGAATCATTTTCATATCTCCAAAACCAGTCTATGTAAAATATTCAGTTAGAGAAAGTTTGCTCAGTGAAATCCTTTTGGTTTTCATCATTGTGACCCTGAGAAAACGAGCATATTTCCAGGAGACATGTGGAAGTTCATGAAGCAAATTGAACTTTTCCTAATTTCTTTGCTTTTTCCTTTTTGGCTCTTTCTGCTTCCCAGGTCAGTAGGCATGACAACTGTGGTCCTGACTCCCTATCTTTCAATTTGCATGTTGTTTGTCGTTTTGTTGTTAAAATGAGGGAACGTAGTTCGAAAACACTGAGGATGTTGTTCATCCTCACCCTTTGCTTTGGTCCTCAGGACTGAGAGTTTCTTTTTTGCATGTACTTTTGCGTTTGTTTTGTGTGAAAGTGTTGTGGCATGGGAAACTCAAATGTGCTTCCCCAACGCACCCCTTTCATCTGCATTCTCCAGATTTGGGCCACTTTTAGGGATTAGGCAATTGACATCAACTGCCGAGTTGATGTGTAAATGAGCTCTATTTCACTGAAAGGGAAGCACTTACCAATTCAATACTTCCTCCTCTGGAGAGAATTGGCCTCCATGGATTTCGGATCCTGATGATCTGGCAAATAGCTAGTACTGAACTGATATCTGGTATGGAAGCTGCCTTAAGCTTCTTGCATTCTGAAGTATAAACCTTCTGCAGTCCCTAGGTTTCTTAGAGATCCAAAAAGACCTTATATCTGTTGCCAATTTGATAGCAAGGACCATAAGTTGAAATGATGACACTTGAAGTCTTTCTAAATGGCCTCTCTACATTTGGGTAGCATGAAACTTCACCAAGGTAAGTGGCAAGCATTCCTTGACTCTCCGGGTCATTTCAAAGAGGATAGAGGATTGGAACATTGGATGCTGGGCACATCTAAGATTCCCTACCTTTGCCTACTTAGCAGAAGGTCTCAAAAGCATCCATTTGCAGTCAGAAATGCTGCTATGGCATCCAGCTGACAATTGCTTGCTTCTTGGTTTTCACTAAGTGAAGGTGTTAAGGACTTGAGGATTGTAATCGAAATATGTAATTAAAGCTAAGAAACTCATGAAAAGGAACACATTTCAGGATAGAGTAGGAAGGTGGGATAAATGTGTTGAGCCAAAAACCAACATTTGATGCATCATTGGGCTGAAACGAAACTCCACTTCGGGAAATGGATACTGTTATTAAAAATATGTTTTTTTCAAGGCTGGATTGGGTTCCCCTCTGCCAAGAGAACACGTTTACTTGCAATGCTGCTTTCAATAACATGGTATGTGACCTGTCCTGCCTTTAAGGGATCTCTATTTGCTTTTAAGATCTCTTCTCACTTTGGAGAAGAAAGAAGAATTCTCTCAAAACGACTGATGAGCTTATTGGACCAGGTGTTTTGAAATATTTTGTGAACTTTGGATTAGTTGCGGGGCCCTTAAGGCAACTCAAGGAGGACTATTTCAGTCGTATATCTGGTATGGAAATTACAGAGAAAACATTGTGAAATGGGGGAGAAGCTTCTCCAATTACACAGGATGGATACATGGCACACCTGTCGATATTCTAGAAAGGGTACAAAGTTTCTGAAATGCAGGTATGCCTTGGGATAATCGGTCAGCCATGCTGACGGTTACATGAGAGCCACTTGATTAAGCTCCCTTCTCAACCCCTTGTCAACCGATCTTTAACCTTGCCTCTTTAAGTGTCTAACAGATAGTTAGGCTGAGGCTTTCCCAAAGTGCTTCAACTTCAAGAAGACTCTTACCAATGCAGTTTTGACAAACTGAGTAAACAGATGCATATGCTACTAACGTTTATGGATTTGCTTCACAATAATGCTGATTTTGATCTGTGTTCTCCCGTTAAGGGAAGCTCTTCCCCTCAACTTCCTAACTACTTACAATAATTTTTCCCTTCTGCTTCTGCGTGTCTGGATTACCTGCCAGAACGTCTCCCCCAGAGTGCCACCCTCACGCTGCTTTTCAGGCTTATTCTCCTGGATTCCTTATACAAGTTTATATGAGACTTGGATCAAGACTTGCAACGTGGCCTTGCTTCCAACTCAGAATGCACTGTAGGGCTTTGCTTTCCTCCAGCAGGACGTAGCTAGAGTGATCGTCACCCCATTCCCTGAAAGACTTTGGAAAAGATGAACTAGGAATGGAGGTTGAAAGCAAGTCCCCTAAAACAGAGAGCCACTGCTGAGTTTATGATTAACCACTCTATCCAAATCATACCCACATATTCTCCTCAGGGTTGCAGAGGACCAAAGAAAAGGGGGAATTGTACCATAGCCAGCTGAATGCAGCCCTTCCCAGGCAGCCCTTGCTGTGCACTGTGACCCACTGCCCCGTTACCAGGCAATGGTTACCAGGAGACCACTAATGCCACTGTGACCACCCTGCTCAGCCATTGGTGGGCAGTGTAGTGGGCCCCTGCCCCAAGCAAGCCACTGTCTGTCAGCCATCTTTAGTGGGGGCCCTTTTTTAGGCAGCAGTCAGTGGAGTGCTGCCCCTTCAGACCTGGAGCGTGAGGTAAGAGGCAAGTGCCAGCCTTCTCCCCAGCATTCTTCTGCTCACACGGCCTTGGGCCAGCTGGTGTGATGGGGGGCCCAGAGAACAGGCTGAGGGTGTGTCCTGCAGGGCTCCAGAGCCAAGGCCATGAATGCCCACTGGCCCAGACCAGGCCTTGAGGCAGTGTTGAACCTCTACCACACACCGCCACTGTGACCCTAAGGGTATGGCTCACAGTCTGGGGAACCTGACCACCACTGTTTGGGTGGCCTGAGGAGCATTAAGACCTATTGGGTTGTGTGCACCCGGCTCCCTCAGTGATGAGAGCTAGCAAGGGTCTGGGACCTGGCCCTGAGGTAGCCACCAAGGCAGAGATGCCTCCTCTGTGAGGCGTGGGCACTGGTGGGAGGACCCAGACCAGCTCCTGGACAAACCCTCCATGGCAGGAGGACCTTCACCCCTCCCAGGGACCCGTTTCTCTTAGGTGGGTCTGGACCTCAGAGGGTGAGCCTTTTGCCTTGGGACCTTGCCCTTTCTTGTCACCCAGAGAGTGACATTTGTTTGCTGGAGATTGATAGGAACATTGAGACCTGACTATGACCTGTCCTCAAGAACAAAGGATCGGACAGGGAGAAGTTTTCAACGAACAGCCACACCCCTCCATCACCTTACCTCTAAGAGGTCTTTGCTAAAAGCTTTCAAGGTTGGGGATTACCCAGCATAAGCCACCCATTTCCTTGAATGTCTCAACAACAAATATTTCTCGGCTCCAAAGTCCAATGTTTTGCTGTTGCTTGGCCTCACTGTGCGTCGGGCACACATCCTGGCCTTTGGTTCCAAATGATAGCGAGCCAGCCAGGAGGTGTGTGCCCATGGTGTGTTGATCTCGATCAGGGGCGTCGCCATTTATAGTTCCCAGCACATGCCAGAGTACATTTGTCTCCAGGATACTGGCAGGGATTCTCCCTGATATGCAGTGGCTGCCCTACAGCACGAGACTGCTTGTCTTGGAGACATGTCCAGAGCAACGGTATACAGTTCATGTCATTTGGGGGTAAGTCGCTCCAGCTTGCACAGGCTGGGAAATAGGTCTACTCCAACTGGGCTGCTCCCCTTAGCGGATGTGAGCCCCTCTGAGTCCATTCCGTCTTGAGAACTGGGGGCCTCCATGTGGGAGTGGAAGTGGAAGTTGACAAAATGCCTTCTCTGGCTTTCTGTCTTTGTGATTGCAGTGTTTATTTGTTCTTCATGTGTTTGTGTGTGTCAATGTGGTGTTAATCATGGCAGTCTGTGCTTTGGTTTGTGGGATCCTGTTTGTGATTCGTACATTGTAGGTGTGTGAAACAGCACTTGCATTGAGTAATTGAGACGTCTTTGGTCAGTAACGGAGCTTGCATATGATCACACTAGGTATCGTTCCCTCCTGCGTTGTGTTTCAGCTGTGGTGGAACATTGGTTGACATATTCCCTTTCCAATGGGTAGGAATCTCCCCTTTGGTGCCTGGGAACTGCGATCCTGAGAGACCTTTTGGCATTGCATTTGTCTCTCTGCTATTGGATAACACCTGCTGTGATCAGCAGAGCTCTAGTCCATCTTGTAGTCCACTAAGGTACAAGCAAGTATTTTTTTTCTTTTTTTTACATTGCATGGCCAGCATATTCTACAGATTCTGGTGAAACATGGCATCAAATGAATCATTTTCATATCTCCAAAACCAGTCTATGTAAAATATTCAGTTAGAGAAAGTTTGCTCAGTGAAATCCTTTTGGTTTTCATCATTGTGACCCTGAGAAAACGAGCATATTTCCAGGAGACATGTGGAAGTTCATGAAGCAAATTGAACTTTTCCTAATTTCTTTGCTTTTTCCTTTTTGGCTCTTTCTGCTTCCCAGGTCAGTAGGCATGACAACTGTGGTCCTGACTCCCTATCTTTCAATTTGCATGTTGTTTGTCGTTTTGTTGTTAAAATGAGGGAACGTAGTTCGAAAACACTGAGGATGTTGTTCATCCTCACCCTTTGCTTTGGTCCTCAGGACTGAGAGTTTCTTTTTTGCATGTACTTTTGCGTTTGTTTTGTGTGAAAGTGTTGTGGCATGGGAAACTCAAATGTGCTTCCCCAACGCACCCCTTTCATCTGCATTCTCCAGATTTGGGCCACTTTTAGGGATTAGGCAATTGACATCAACTGCCGAGTTGATGTGTAAATGAGCTCTATTTCACTGAAAGGGAAGCACTTACCAATTCAATACTTCCTCCTCTGGAGAGAATTGGCCTCCATGGATTTCGGATCCTGATGATCTGGCAAATAGCTAGTACTGAACTGATATCTGGTATGGAAGCTGCCTTAAGCTTCTTGCATTCTGAAGTATAAACCTTCTGCGGTCCCTAGGTTTCTTAGAGATCCAAAAAGACCTTATATCTGTTGCCAATTTGATAGCAAGGACCATAAGTTGAAATGATGACACTTGAAGTCTTTCTAAATGGCCTCTCTACATTTGGGTAGCATGAAACTTCACCAAGGTAAGTGGCAAGCATTCCTTGACTCTCCGGGTCATTTCAAAGAGGATAGAGGATTGGAACATTGGATGCTGGGCACATCTAAGATTCCCTACCTTTGCCTACTTAGCAGAAGGTCTCAAAAGCATCCATTTGCAGTCAGAAATGCTGCTATGGCATCCAGCTGACAATTGCTTGCTTCTTGGTTTTCACTAAGTGAAGGTGTTAAGGACTTGAGGATTGTAATCGAAATATGTAATTAAAGCTAAGAAACTCATGAAAAGGAACACATTTCAGGATAGAGTAGGAAGGTGGGATAAATGTGTTGAGCCAAAAACCAACATTTGATGCATCATTGGGCTGAAACGAAACTCCACTTCGGGAAATGGATACTGTTATTAAAAATATGTTTTTTTCAAGGCTGGATTGGGTTCCCCTCTGCCAAGAGAACACGTTTACTTGCAATGCTGCTTTCAATAACATGGTATGTGACCTGTCCTGCCTTTAAGGGATCTCTATTTGCTTTTAAGATCTCTTCTCACTTTGGAGAAGAAAGAAGAATTCTCTCAAAACGACTGATGAGCTTATTGGACCAGGTGTTTTGAAATATTTTGTGAACTTTGGATTAGTTGCGGGGCCCTTAAGGCAACTCAAGGAGGACTATTTCAGTCGTATATCTGGTATGGAAATTACAGAGAAAACATTGTGAAATGGGGGAGAAGCTTCTCCAATTACACAGGATGGATACATGGCACACCTGTCGATATTCTAGAAAGGGTACAAAGTTTCTGAAATGCAGGTATGCCTTGGGATAATCGGTCAGCCATGCTGACGGTTACATGAGAGCCACTTGATTAAGCTCCCTTCTCAACCCCTTGTCAACCGATCTTTAACCTTGCCTCTTTAAGTGTCTAACAGATAGTTAGGCTGAGGCTTTCCCAAAGTGCTTCAACTTCAAGAAGACTCTTACCAATGCAGTTTTGACAAACTGAGTAAACAGATGCATATGCTACTAACGTTTATGGATTTGCTTCACAATAATGCTGATTTTGATCTGTGTTCTCCCGTTAAGGGAAGCTCTTCCCCTCAACTTCCTAACTACTTACAATAATTTTTCCCTTCTGCTTCTGCGTGTCTGGATTACCTGCCAGAACGTCTCCCCCAGAGTGCCACCCTCACGCTGCTTTTCAGGCTTATTCTCCTGGATTCCTTATACAAGTTTATATGAGACTTGGATCAAGACTTGCAACGTGGCCTTGCTTCCAACTCAGAATGCACTGTAGGGCTTTGCTTTCCTCCAGCAGGACGTAGCTAGAGTGATCGTCACCCCATTCCCTGAAAGACTTTGGAAAAGATGAACTAGGAATGGAGGTTGAAAGCAAGTCCCCTAAAACAGAGAGCCACTGCTGAGTTTATGATTAACCACTCTATCCAAATCATACCCACATATTCTCCTCAGGGTTGCAGAGGACCAAAGAAAAGGGGGAATTGTACCATAGCCAGCTGAATGCAGCCCTTCCCAGGCAGCCCTTGCTGTGCACTGTGACCCACTGCCCCGTTACCAGGCAATGGTTACCAGGAGACCACTAATGCCACTGTGACCACCCTGCTCAGCCATTGGTGGGCAGTGTAGTGGGCCCCTGCCCCAAGCAAGCCACTGTCTGTCAGCCATCTTTAGTGGGGGCCCTTTTTTAGGCAGCAGTCAGTGGAGTGCTGCCCCTTCAGACCTGGAGCGTGAGGTAAGAGGCAAGTGCCAGCCTTCTCCCCAGCATTCTTCTGCTCACACGGCCTTGGGCCAGCTGGTGTGATGGGGGGCCCAGAGAACAGGCTGAGGGTGTGTCCTGCAGGGCTCCAGAGCCAAGGCCATGAATGCCCACTGGCCCAGACCAGGCCTTGAGGCAGTGTTGAACCTCTACCACACACCGCCACTGTGACCCTAAGGGTATGGCTCACAGTCTGGGGAACCTGACCACCACTGTTTGGGTGGCCTGAGGAGCATTAAGACCTATTGGGTTGTGTGCACCCGGCTCCCTCAGTGATGAGAGCTAGCAAGGGTCTGGGACCTGGCCCTGAGGTAGCCACCAAGGCAGAGATGCCTCCTCTGTGAGGCGTGGGCACTGGTGGGAGGACCCAGACCAGCTCCTGGACAAACCCTCCATGGCAGGAGGACCTTCACCCCTCCCAGGGACCCGTTTCTCTTAGGTGGGTCTGGACCTCAGAGGGTGAGCCTTTTGCCTTGGGACCTTGCCCTTTCTTGTCACCCAGAGAGTGACATTTGTTTGCTGGAGATTGATAGGAACATTGAGACCTGACTATGACCTGTCCTCAAGAACAAAGGATCGGACAGGGAGAAGTTTTCAACGAACAGCCACACCCCTCCATCACCTTACCTCTAAGAGGTCTTTGCTAAAAGCTTTCAAGGTTGGGGATTACCCAGCATAAGCCACCCATTTCCTTGAATGTCTCAACAACAAATATTTCTCGGCTCCAAAGTCCAATGTTTTGCTGTTGCTTGGCCTCACTGTGCGTCGGGCACACATCCTGGCCTTTGGTTCCAAATGATAGCGAGCCAGCCAGGAGGTGTGTGCCCATGGTGTGTTGATCTCGATCAGGGGCGTCGCCATTTATAGTTCCCAGCACATGCCAGAGTACATTTGTCTCCAGGATACTGGCAGGGATTCTCCCTGATATGCAGTGGCTGCCCTACAGCACGAGACTGCTTGTCTTGGAGACATGTCCAGAGCAACGGTATACAGTTCATGTCATTTGGGGGTAAGTCGCTCCAGCTTGCACAGGCTGGGAAATAGGTCTACTCCAACTGGGCTGCTCCCCTTAGCGGATGTGAGCCCCTCTGAGTCCATTCCGTCTTGAGAACTGGGGGCCTCCATGTGGGAGTGGAAGTGGAAGTTGACAAAATGCCTTCTCTGGCTTTCTGTCTTTGTGATTGCAGTGTTTATTTGTTCTTCATGTGTTTGTGTGTGTCAATGTGGTGTTAATCATGGCAGTCTGTGCTTTGGTTTGTGGGATCCTGTTTGTGATTCGTACATTGTAGGTGTGTGAAACAGCACTTGCATTGAGTAATTGAGACGTCTTTGGTCAGTAACGGAGCTTGCATATGATCACACTAGGTATCGTTCCCTCCTGCGTTGTGTTTCAGCTGTGGTGGAACATTGGTTGACATATTCCCTTTCCAATGGGTAGGAATCTCCCCTTTGGTGCCTGGGAACTGCGATCCTGAGAGACCTTTTGGCATTGCATTTGTCTCTCTGCTATTGGATAACACCTGCTGTGATCAGCAGAGCTCTAGTCCATCTTGTAGTCCACTAAGGTACAAGCAAGTATTTTTTTTCTTTTTCTTACATTGCATGGCCAGCATATTCTACAGATTCTGGTGAAACATGGCATCAAATGAATCATTTTCATATCTCCAAAACCAGTCTATGTAAAATATTCAGTTAGAGAAAGTTTGCTCAGTGAAATCCTTTTGGTTTTCATCATTGTGACCCTGAGAAAACGAGCATATTTCCAGGAGACATGTGGAAGTTCATGAAGCAAATTGAACTTTTCCTAATTTCTTTGCTTTTTCCTTTTTGGCTCTTTCTGCTTCCCAGGTCAGTAGGCATGACAACTGTGGTCCTGATTCCCTATCTTTCAATTTGCATGTTGTTTGTCGTTTTGTTGTTAAAATGAGGGAACGTAGTTCGAAAACACTGAGGATGTTGTTCATCCTCACCCTTTGCTTTGGTCCTCAGGACTGAGAGTTTCTTTTTTGCATGTACTTTTGCGTTTGTTTTGTGTGAAAGTGTTGTGGCATGGGAAACTCAAATGTGCTTCCCCAACGCACCCCTTTCATCTGCATTCTCCAGATTTGGGCCACTTTTAGGGATTAGGCAATTGACATCAACTGCCGAGTTGATGTGTAAATGAGCTCTATTTCACTGAAAGGGAAGCACTTACCAATTCAATACTTCCTCCTCTGGAGAGAATTGGCCTCCATGGATTTCGGATCCTGATGATCTGGCAAATAGCTAGTACTGAACTGATATCTGGTATGGAAGCTGCCTTAAGCTTCTTGCATTCTGAAGTATAAACCTTCTGCGGTCCCTAGGTTTCTTAGAGATCCAAAAAGACCTTATATCTGTTGCCAATTTGATAGCAAGGACGATAAGTTGAAATGATGACACTTGAAGTCTTTCTAAATGGCCTCTCTACATTTGGGTAGCATGAAACTTCACCAAGGTAAGTGGCAAGCATTCCTTGACTCTCCGGGTCATTTCAAAGAGGATAGAGGATTGGAACATTGGATGCTGGGCACATCTAAGATTCCCTACCTTTGCCTACTTAGCAGAAGGTCTCAAAAGCATCCATTTGCAGTCAGAAATGCTGCTATGGCATCCAGCTGACAATTGCTTGCTTCTTGGTTTTCACTAAGTGAAGGTGTTAAGGACTTGAGGATTGTAATCGAAATATGTAATTAAAGCTAAGAAACTCATGAAAAGGAACACATTTCAGGATAGAGTAGGAAGGTGGGATAAATGTGTTGAGCCAAAAACCAACATTTGATGCATCATTGGGCTGAAACGAAACTCCACTTCGGGAAATGGATACTGTTATTAAAAATATGTTTTTTTCAAGGCTGGATTGGGTTCCCCTCTGCCAAGAGAACACGTTTACTTGCAATGCTGCTTTCAATAACATGGTATGTGACCTGTCCTGCCTTTAAGGGATCTCTATTTGCTTTTAAGATCTCTTCTCACTTTGGAGAAGAAAGAAGAATTCTCTCAAAACGACTGATGAGCTTATTGGACCAGGTGTTTTGAAATATTTTGTGAACTTTGGATTAGTTGCGGGGCCCTTAAGGCAACTCAAGGAGGACTATTTCAGTCGTATATCTGGTATGGAAATTACAGAGAAAACATTGTGAAATGGGGCAGAAGCTTCTCCAATTACACAGGATGGATACATGGCACACCTGTCGATATTCTAGAAAGGGTACAAAGTTTCTGAAATGCAGGTATGCCTTGGGATAATCGGTCAGCCATGCTGACGGTTACATGAGAGCCACTTGATTAAGCTCCCTTCTCAACCCCTTGTCAACCGATCTTTAACCTTGCCTCTTTAAGTGTCTAACAGATAGTTAGGCTGAGGCTTTCCCAAAGTGCTTCAACTTCAAGAAGACTCTTACCAATGCAGTTTTGACAAACTGAGTAAACAGATGCATATGCTACTAACGTTTATGGATTTGCTTCACAATAATGCTGATTTTGATCTGTGTTCTCCCGTTAAGGGAAGCTCTTCCCCTCAACTTCCTAACTACTTACAATAATTTTTCCCTTCTGCTTCTGCGTGTCTGGATTACCTGCCAGAACGTCTCCCCCAGAGTGCCACCCTCACGCTGCTTTTCAGGCTTATTCTCCTGGATTCCTTATACAAGTTTATATGAGACTTGGATCAAGACTTGCAACGTGGCCTTGCTTCCAACTCAGAATGCACTGTAGGGCTTTGCTTTCCTCCAGCAGGACGTAGCTAGAGTGATCGTCACCCCATTCCCTGAAAGACTTTGGAAAAGATGAACTAGGAATGGAGGTTGAAAGCAAGTCCCCTAAAACAGAGAGCCACTGCTGAGTTTATGATTAACCACTCTATCCAAATCATACCCACATATTCTCCTCAGGGTTGCAGAGGACCAAAGAAAAGGGGGAATTGTACCATAGCCAGCTGAATGCAGCCCTTCCCAGGCAGCCCTTGCTGTGCACTGTGACCCACTGCCCCGTTACCAGGCAATGGTTACCAGGAGACCACTAATGCCACTGTGACCACCCTGCTCAGCCATTGGTGGGCAGTGTAGTGGGCCCCTGCCCCAAGCAAGCCACTGTCTGTCAGCCATCTTTAGTGGGGGCCCTTTTTTAGGCAGCAGTCAGTGGAGTGCTGCCCCTTCAGACCTGGAGCGTGAGGTAAGAGGCAAGTGCCAGCCTTCTCCCCAGCATTCTTCTGCTCACACGGCCTTGGGCCAGCTGGTGTGATGGGGGGCCCAGAGAACAGGCTGAGGGTGTGTCCTGCAGGGCTCCAGAGCCAAGGCCATGAATGCCCACTGGCCCAGACCAGGCCTTGAGGCAGTGTTGAACCTCTACCACACACCGCCACTGTGACCCTAAGGGTATGGCTCACAGTCTGGGGAACCTGACCACCACTGTTTGGGTGGCCTGAGGAGCATTAAGACCTATTGGGTTGTGTGCACCCGGCTCCCTCAGTGATGAGAGCTAGCAAGGGTCTGGGACCTGGCCCTGAGGTAGCCACCAAGGCAGAGATGCCTCCTCTGTGAGGCGTGGGCACTGGTGGGAGGACCCAGACCAGCTCCTGGACAAACACTCCATGGCAGGAGGACCTTCACCCCTCCCAGGGACCCGTTTCTCTTAGGTGGGTCTGGACCTCAGAGGGTGAGCCTTTTGCCTTGGGACCTTGCCCTTTCTTGTCACCCAGAGAGTGACATTTGTTTGCTGGAGATTGATAGGAACATTGAGACCTGACTATGACCTGTCCTCAAGAACAAAGGATCGGACAGGGAGAAGTTTTCAACGAACAGCCACACCCCTCCATCACCTTACCTCTAAGAGGGCTTTGCTAAAAGCTTTCAAGGTTGGGGATTACCCAGCATAAGCCACCCATTTCCTTGAATGTCTCAACAACAAATATTTCTCGGCTCCAAAGTCCAATGTTTTGCTGTTGCTTGGCCTCACTGTGCGTCGGGCACACATCCTGGCCTTTGGTTCCAAATGATAGCGAGCCAGCCAGGAGGTGTGTGCCCATGGTGTGTTGATATCGATCAGGGGCGTCGCCATTTATAGTTCCCAGCACATGCCAGAGTACATTTGTCTCCAGGATACTGGCAGGGATTCTCCCTGATATGCAGTGGCTGCCCTACAGCACGAGGCTGCTTGTCTTGGAGACATGTCCAGAGCAACGGTATACAGTTCATGTCATTTGGGGGTAAGTTGCTCCAGCTTGCACAGGCTGGGAAATAGGTCTACTCCAACTGGGCTGCTCCCCTTAGCGGATGTGAGCCCCTCTGAATCCATTCCGTCTTGAGAACTGGGGGCCTCCATGTGGGAGTGGAAGTGGAAGTTGACAAAATGCATTCTCTGGCTTTCTGTCTTTGTGATTGCAGTGTTTATTTGTTCTTCATGTGTTTGTGTGTGTCAATGTGGTGTTAATCATGGCAGTCTGTGCTTTGGTTTGTGGGATCCTGTTTGTGATTCGTACATTGTAGGTGTGTGAAACAGCACTTGCATTGAGTAATTGAGACGTCTTTGGTCAGTAACGGAGCTTGCATATGATCACACTAGGTATCGTTCCCTCCTGCGTTGTGTTTCAGCTGTGGTGGAACATTGGTTGACATATTCCCTTTCCAATGGGTAGGAATCTCCCCTTTGGTGCCTGGGAACTGCGATCCTGAGAGACCTTTTGGCATTGCATTTGTCTCTCTGCTATTGGATAACACCTGCTGTGATCAGCAGAGCTCTAGTCCATCTTGTAGTCCGCTAAGGTACAAGCAAGTATTTTTTTTCTTTTTTTTACATTGCATGGCCAGCATATTCTACAGATTCTGGTGAAACATGGCATCAAATGAATCATTTTCATATCTCCAAAACCAGTCTATGTAAAATATTCAGTTAGAGAAAGTTTGCTCAGTGAAATCCTTTTGGTTTTCATCATTGTGACCCTGAGAAAACGAGCATATTTCCAGGAGACATTTGGAAGTTAATGAAGCAAATTGAACTTTTCCTAATTTCTTTGCTTTTTACTTTTTGGCTCTTTCTGCTTCCCAGGTCAGTAGGCATGACAACTCTGGTCCTGACTCCCTATCTTTCAATTTGCATGTTGTTTGTCGTTTTGTTGTTAAAATGAGGCAACGTAGTTCGAAAACACTGAGGATGTTGTTCATCCTCACCCTTTGCTTTGGTCCTCAGGACTGAGAGTTTCTTTTTTGCATGTACTTTTGCGTTTGTTTTGTGTGAAAGTGTTGTGGCATGGGAAACTCAAATGTGCTTCCCCAACGCACCCCTTTCATCTGCATTCTCCAGATTTGGGCCACTTTTAGGGATTAGGCAATTGACATCAACTGCCGAGTTGATGTGTAAATGAGCTCTATTTCACTGAAAGGGAAGCACTTACCAATTCAATACTTCCTCCTCTGGAGAGAATTGGCCTCCATGGATTTCGGATCCTGATGATCTGGCAAATAGCTAGTACTGAACTGATATCTGGTATGGAAGCTGCCTTAAGCTTCTTGCATTCTGAGGTATAAACCTTCTGCGGTCCCTAGGTTTCTTAGAGATCCAAAAAGACCTTATATCTGTTGCCAATTTGATAGCAAGGACCATAAGTTGAAATGATGACACTTGAAGTCTTTCTAAATGGCCTCTCTACATTTGGGTAGCATGAAACTTCACCAAGGTAAGTGGCAAGCATTCCTTGACTCTCCGGGTCATTTCAAAGAGGATAGAGGATTGGAACATTGGATGCTGGGCACATCTAAGATTCCCTACCTTTGCCTACTTAGCAGAAGGTCTCAAAAGCATCCATTTGCAGTCAGAAATGCTGCTATGGCATCCAGCTGACAATTGCTTGCTTCTTGGTTTTCACTAAGTGAAGGTGTTAAGGACTTGAGGATTGTAATCGAAATATGTAATTAAAGCTAAGAAACTCATGAAAAGGAACACATTTCAGGATAGAGTAGGAAGGTGGGATAAATGTGTTGAGCCAAAAACCAACATTTGATGCATCATTGGGCTGAAACGAAACTCCACTTCGGGAAATGGATACTGTTATTAAAAATACGTTTTTTTCAAGGCTGGATTGGGTTCCCCTCTGCCAAGAGAACACGTTTACTTGGAATGCTGCTTTCAATACCATGGTATGTGAACTGTCCTGCCTTTAAGGGATCTCGATTTGCTTTTAAGATCTCTTCTCACTTTGGAGAAGAAAGAAGAATTCTCTTCAAAGGACTGATGAGCTTATTGGACCAGGTGTTTTGAAACATTTTGTTAACTTTGGATTAGTTGCGGGGCCCTTAAGGCAACTCAAGGAGGACTATTTCAGTCGTATATCTGGTATGGAAATTACAGAGAAAACATTGTGAAATGGGGGAGAAGCTTCTCCAATTACACAGGATGGATACATGGCACACCTGTCGATATTCTAGAAAGGGTACAAAGTTTCTGAAATGCAGGTATGCCTTGGGATAATTGGTCAGCCATGCTGACGGTTACATGAGAGCCACTTGATTAAGCTTCCTTCTCAACCCCTTGTCATGCGATCTTTAACCTTGCCTCTTTAAGTGTCTAACAGATAGTTAGGCTGAGCCTTTCCCAAAGTGCTTCAACTTCAAGAAGACTCTTACCAATGCAGTTTTGACAAACTGAGTAAACAGATGCATATGCTACTAACGTTTGTGGATTTGCTTCGCAATAATGCTGATTTTGATCTGTGTTCTCCCGTTACGGGAAGCTCTTCCCCTCAACTTCCTAACAACTTACAACAATTTCTTCCCTTCTGCTTCTGCGTGTCTGGATTGCCTGCCAGAACGTCTCCCCCAGAGTGCCACCCTCACGCTGCTTTTCAGGCTTATTCTCCTGGATTCCTTATACAAGTTTATATAAGACTTGGATCAAGACTTGCAACGTGGCATTGCTTCCAACTCAGAATGCACTGTAGGGCTTTGCTTTCCTGCAGCAGGACGTAGCTAGAGTGGTCGTCACCCCATTCCCTGAAAGACTTGGGAAAAGATGAACCAGGAATGGAGGTTGAAAGCAAGTCCCCTAAAACAGAGATCCGCTTCTGAGTTTATGATTAACCACTCTATCCAAATCATACCCACATATTCTCCTCAGGGTTGCAGAGGACCAAAGAAAAGGGGGAATTGTACCATAGCCAGCTGAATGCAGCCCTTCCCAGGCAGCCCTTGCTGTGCACTGTGACCCACTGCCCCGTTACCAGGCAATGGTTACCAGGAGACCACTAATGCCACTGTGACCACCCTGCTCAGCCATTGGTGGGCAGTGTAGTGGGCCCCTGCCCCAAGCAAGCCACTGTCTGTCAGCCATCTTTAGTGGGGGCCCTTTGTTAGGCAGCAGTCAGTGGAGTGCTGCCCCTTCAGACCTGGAGCATGAGGTAAGAGGCAAGTGCCAGCCTTCTCCCCAGCATTCTTCTGCTCACACGGCCTTGGGCCTGCTGGTGTGATGGGGGGCCCAGAGAACAGGCTGGGGATGTGTCCTGCAGGGCTCCAGAGCCAAGGCCATGAATGCCCATTGGCCCAGAACAGGCCTTGAGGCGGTGTTGAACCTCTACCACACACCGCCACTGTGACCCTAAGGGTATGGCTTACAGTCTGGGGTACCTGACCGCCACTGTTTGGGTGGCCTGAGGAGCATTAAGACCTGTTGAGTCATGTGCACCCGGCTCCCTCAGTGATGAGAGCTAGCAACGGTCTGGGACCTGGCCGTGAGGGAGCCACCAAGGCAGAGCTGCCTCCTCTGTGAGGCATGGGCACTGGTGGGAGGACCCAGACCAGCTCCTGGACAAACCCTCCATGGCAGGAGAACCACCACCCCTCCCAGGGACCCCTTTCTCTTAGGTGGGTCTGGACCTCAGAGGGTGAGTCTTGTGCCTTGGGACCTTGCCCTTTCTTGTCACCCAGAGAGTGACCTTTGTTTGCTGGAGATTGATAGGAACATTGAGACCCGACTATGACCTGTCCTCAAGAACAAAGGATCGGACAGGGAGAAGTTTTCAACGAACAGCCAACCCCTCCATCACCTTACCTCTAAGAGGGCTTTGCTAAAAGCTTTCAAGGTTGGGGATTACCCGGCATAAGCCACCCATTTCCTTGAATGTCTCAACAACAAATATTTCTCGGCTCCAAAGTCCAATGTTTTGCTGTTGCTTGGCCTCACTGTGCGTCGGGCACACATCCTGGCTTTGGTTACCAATTATAGCGAGCTAGCCAGGAGGTCTGTGCCCATGGTATGTTGATCTCGATCTGGGGCATCGCCATTTATAGTTCCCAGCACATGCCAGAGTACATTTGTCTCCAGGATACTGGCAGGGATTCTCCCTGATATGCAGTCCCTGCCCTACAGCACGAGGCTGCTTGTCTTGGAGACATGTCCAGAGCAACGGTATACAGTTCATGTCATTTGGGGGTAAGTCGCTCCAGCTTGCACAGGCTGGGAAATAGGTCTACTCCAACTGGGCTGCTCCCCTTAGCGGATGTGAGCCCCTCTGAGTCCATTCCCTCTTGAAAACTGGGGGCCTCCATGTGGGAGTGGAAGTGGAAGTTGACAAAATGCCTTCTCTGGCTTTCTGTCTTTGTGATTGCAGTGTTTATTTGTTCTTCATGTGTTTGTGTGTGTCAATGTGGTGTTAATCATGGCAGTCTGGGCTTTGGTTTGTGGGATCCTATTTGTGATTCGTACATTGTAGTTGTGTGAAACAGCACTTGCATTGAGTTCTTGAGATGTCTTTGGTCAGTAACAGAGCTTGCATATGATCACACTAGGTATCGTTCCCTCCTGCGTTGTGTTTCAGCTGTGGTGGAACATTGGTTGACATATTCCCTTTCCAATGGGTAAGAATCTCCCCTTTGGTGCCTGGGAACTGCAATCCTGAGAAACCTTTTGGCATTGCATTTGTCTCTCTGCTATTGGATAACACCTGCTGTGATCAGCAGAGCTCTAGTCCATCTTGTAGTCCGCTAAGGGACAAGCAAGTATTTTTTTTCTTTTTTTTACATTGCATGGCCAGCATATTCTACAGATTCTGGTGAAACATGGCATCAAATGAATCATTTTCATATCTCCAAAACCAGTCTATGTAAAATATTCAGTAAGAGAAAGTTTGCTCAGTGAAATCCTTTTGGTTTTCATCATTGTGACCCTGAGAAAACGAGCATATTTCCAGGAGACATGTGGAAGTTAATGAAGCAAATTGAACTTTTCCTAATTTCTTTGCTTTTTCCTTTTTGGCTCTTTCTGCTTCCCAGGTCAGTAGGCATGACAACTGTGGTCCTGATTCCCTATCTTTCAATTTGCATGTTGTTTGTCGTTTTGTTGTTAAAATGAGGGAACGTAGTTCGAAAACACTGAGGATGTTGTTCATCCTCACCCTTTGCTTTGGTCCTCAGGACTGAGAGTTTCTTTTTTGCATGTACTTTTGCGTTTGTTTTGTGTGAAAGTGTTGTGGCTCTGGGAAACTCAAATGTGCTTCCCCAACGCACCCCTTTCATCTGCATTCTCCAGATTTGGGCCACTTTTAGGGATAAGGCAATTGACATCAACTGCCGAGTTGATGTGTAAATGAGCTCTATTTCACTGAAAGGGAAGCCCTTACCTATTCAATACTTCCTCCTCTGGAGAGAATTGGCCTCCATGGATTTCAGGTCCTGATGATCTGGCAAATAGCTAGTACTGAACTGATATCTGGTATGGAAGCTGCCTTAAGCTTCTTGCATTCTGAAGTATAAACCTTCTGCGGTCCCTAGGTTTCTTAGAGATCCAAAAAGACCTTATATCTGTTGTCAATTTGACAGCAAGGACCATAAGTTGAAATGATGACACTTGAAGTCTTTCTAAATGGCCTCTCTACATTTGGGTAGCATGAAACTTCACCAAGGTAAGTGGCAAGCATTCCTTGACTCTCCGGGTCATTTCAAAGAGGATAGAGGATTGGAACATTGGATGCTGGGCACATCTAAGATTCCCTACCTTTGCGTACTTAGCAGAATGTCTCAAAAGCATCCGTTTGCAGTCAGAAATGCTGGTATGGCATCCAGCTGACAATTGCTTGCTTCTTGGTTTTCACTAAGTGAAGGTGTTAAGGACTTGAGGATTGTAATCGAAATATGTAATTAAAGCTAAGAAACTCATGAAAAGGAACACATTTCAGGATAGAGTAGGAAGGTGGGATAAATGTGTTGAGCCAAAAACCAACATTTGATGCATCATTGGGCTGAAACGAAACTCCACTTCGGGAAATGGATACTGTTATTAAAAATATGTTTTTTTCAAGGCTGGATTGGGTTCCCCTCTGCCAAGAGAACACGTTTACTTGCAATGCTGCTTTCAATAACATGGTATGTGACCTGTCCTGCCTTTAAGGGATCTCTATTTGCTTTTAAGATCTCTTCTCACTTTGGAGAAGAAAGAAGAATTCTCTCAAAACGACTGATGAGCTTATTGGACCAGGTGTTTTGAAATATTTTGTGAACTTTGGATTAGTTGCGGGGCCCTTAAGGCAACTCAAGGAGGACTATTTCAGTCGTATATCTGGTATGGAAATTACAGAGAAAACATTGTGAAATGGGGGAGAAGCTTCTCCAATTACACAGGATGGATACATGGCACACCTGTCGATATTCTAGAAAGGGTACAAAGTTTCTGAAATGCAGGTATGCCTTGGGATAATCGGTCAGCCATGCTGACGGTTACATGAGAGCCACTTGATTAAGCTCCCTTCTCAACCCCTTGTCAACCGATCTTTAACCTTGCCTCTTTAAGTGTCTAACAGATAGTTAGGCTGAGGCTTTCCCAAAGTGCTTCAACTTCAAGAAGACTCTTACCAATGCAGTTTTGACAAACTGAGTAAACAGATGCATATGCTACTAACGTTTATGGATTTGCTTCACAATAATGCTGATTTTGATCTGTGTTCTCCCGTTAAGGGAAGCTCTTCCCCTCAACTTCCTAACTACTTACAATAATTTTTCCCTTCTGCTTCTGCGTGTCTGGATTACCTGCCAGAACGTCTCCCCCAGAGTGCCACCCTCACGCTGCTTTTCAGGCTTATTCTCCTGGATTCCTTATACAAGTTTATATGAGACTTGGATCAAGACTTGCAACGTGGCCTTGCTTCCAACTCAGAATGCACTGTAGGGCTTTGCTTTCCTCCAGCAGGACGTAGCTAGAGTGATCGTCACCCCATTCCCTGAAAGACTTTGGAAAAGATGAACTAGGAATGGAGGTTGAAAGCAAGTCCCCTAAAACAGAGAGCCACTGCTGAGTTTATGATTAACCACTCTATCCAAATCATACCCACATATTCTCCTCAGGGTTGCAGAGGACCAAAGAAAAGGGGGAATTGTACCATAGCCAGCTGAATGCAGCCCTTCCCAGGCAGCCCTTGCTGTGCACTGTGACCCACTGCCCCGTTACCAGGCAATGGTTACCAGGAGACCACTAATGCCACTGTGACCACCCTGCTCAGCCATTGGTGGGCAGTGTAGTGGGCCCCTGCCCCAAGCAAGCCACTGTCTGTCAGCCATCTTTAGTGGGGGCCCTTTTTTAGGCAGCAGTCAGTGGAGTGCTGCCCCTTCAGACCTGGAGCGTGAGGTAAGAGGCAAGTGCCAGCCTTCTCCCCAGCATTCTTCTGCTCACACGGCCTTGGGCCAGCTGGTGTGATGGGGGGCCCAGAGAACAGGCTGAGGGTGTGTCCTGCAGGGCTCCAGAGCCAAGGCCATGAATGCCCACTGGCCCAGACCAGGCCTTGAGGCAGTGTTGAACCTCTACCACACACCGCCACTGTGACCCTAAGGGTATGGCTCACAGTCTGGGGAACCTGACCACCACTGTTTGGGTGGCCTGAGGAGCATTAAGACCTATTGGGTTGTGTGCACCCGGCTCCCTCAGTGATGAGAGCTAGCAAGGGTCTGGGACCTGGCCCTGAGGTAGCCACCAAGGCAGAGATGCCTCCTCTGTGAGGCGTGGGCACTGGTGGGAGGACCCAGACCAGCTCCTGGACAAACCCTCCATGGCAGGAGGACCTTCACCCCTCCCAGGGACCCGTTTCTCTTAGGTGGGTCTGGACCTCAGAGGGTGAGCCTTTTGCCTTGGAACCTTGCCCTTTCTTGTCACCCAGAGAGTGACATTTGTTTGCTGGAGATTGATAGGAACATTGAGACCTGACTATGACCTGTCCTCAAGAACAAAGGATCGGACAGGGAGAAGTTTTCAACGAACAGCCACACCCCTCCATCACCTTACCTCTAAGAGGGCTTTGCTAAAAGCTTTCAAGGTTGGGGATTACCCAGCATAAGCCACCCATTTCCTTGAATGTCTCAACAACAAATATTTCTCGGCTCCAAAGTCCAATGTTTTGCTGTTGCTTGGCCTCACTGTGCGTCGGGCACACATCCTGGCCTTTGGTTCCAAATGATAGCGAGCCAGCCAGGAGGTGTGTGCCCATGGTGTGTTGATATCGATCAGGGGCGTCGCCATTTATAGTTCCCAGCACATGCCAGAGTACATTTGTCTCCAGGATACTGGCAGGGATTCTCCCTGATATGCAGTGGCTGCCCTACAGCACGAGGCTGCTTGTCTTGGAGACATGTCCAGAGCAACGGTATACAGTTCATGTCATTTGGGGGTAAGTTGCTCCAGCTTGCACAGGCTGGGAAATAGGTCTACTCCAACTGGGCTGCTCCCCTTAGCGGATGTGAGCCCCTCTGAATCCATTCCGTCTTGAGAACTGGGGGCCTCCATGTGGGAGTGGAAGTGGAAGTTGACAAAATGCATTCTCTGGCTTTCTGTCTTTGTGATTGCAGTGTTTATTTGTTCTTCATGTGTTTGTGTGTGTCAATGTGGTGTTAATCATGGCAGTCTGTGCTTTGGTTTGTGGGATCCTGTTTGTGATTCGTACATTGTAGGTGTGTGAAACAGCACTTGCATTGAGTAATTGAGACGTCTTTGGTCAGTAACGGAGCTTGCATATGATCACACTAGGTATCGTTCCCTCCTGCGTTGTGTTTCAGCTGTGGTGGAACATTGGTTGACATATTCCCTTTCCAATGGGTAGGAATCTCCCCTTTGGTGCCTGGGAACTGCGATCCTGAGAGACCTTTTGGCATTGCATTTGTCTCTCTGCTATTGGATAACACCTGCTGTGATCAGCAGAGCTCTAGTCCATCTTGTAGTCCGCTAAGGTACAAGCAAGTATTTTTTTTCTTTTTTTTACATTGCATGGCCAGCATATTCTACAGATTCTGGTGAAACATGGCATCAAATGAATCATTTTCATATCTCCAAAACCAGTCTATGTAAAATATTCAGTTAGAGAAAGTTTGCTCAGTGAAATCCTTTTGGTTTTCATCATTGTGACCCTGAGAAAACGAGCATATTTCCAGGAGACATTTGGAAGTTAATGAAGCAAATTGAACTTTTCCTAATTTCTTTGCTTTTTACTTTTTGGCTCTTTCTGCTTCCCAGGTCAGTAGGCATGACAACTCTGGTCCTGACTCCCTATCTTTCAATTTGCATGTTGTTTGTCGTTTTGTTGTTAAAATGAGGCAACGTAGTTCGAAAACACTGAGGATGTTGTTCATCCTCACCCTTTGCTTTGGTCCTCAGGACTGAGAGTTTCTTTTTTGCATGTACTTTTCCGTTTGTTTTGTGTGAAAGTGTTGTGGCATGGGAAACTCAAATGTGCTTCCCCAACGCACCCCTTTCATCTGCATTCTCCAGATTTGGGCCACTTTTAGGGATTAGGCAATTGACATCAACTGCCGAGTTGATGTGTAAATGAGCTCTATTTCACTGAAAGGGAAGCACTTACCAATTCAATACTTCCTCCTCTGGAGAGAATTGGCCTCCATGGATTTCGGATCCTGATGATCTGGCAAATAGCTAGTACTGAACTGATATCTGGTATGGAAGCTGCCTTAAGCTTCTTGCATTCTGAGGTATAAACCTTCTGCGGTCCCTAGGTTTCTTAGAGATCCAAAAAGACCTTATATCTGTTGCCAATTTGATAGCAAGGACCATAAGTTGAAATGATGACACTTGAAGTCTTTCTAAATGGCCTCTCTACATTTGGGTAGCATGAAACTTCACCAAGGTAAGTGGCAAGCATTCCTTGACTCTCCGGGTCATTTCAAAGAGGATAGAGGATTGGAACATTGGATGCTGGGCACATCTAAGATTCCCTACCTTTGCCTACTTAGCAGAAGGTCTCAAAAGCATCCATTTGCAGTCAGAAATGCTGCTATGGCATCCAGCTGACAATTGCTTGCTTCTTGGTTTTCACTAAGTGAAGGTGTTAAGGACTTGAGGATTGTAATCGAAATATGTAATTAAAGCTAAGAAACTCATGAAAAGGAACACATTTCAGGATAGAGTAGGAAGGTGGGATAAATGTGTTGAGCCAAAAACCAACATTTGATGCATCATTGGGCTGAAACGAAACTCCACTTCGGGAAATGGATACTGTTATTAAAAATACGTTTTTTTCAAGGCTGGATTGGGTTCCCCTCTGCCAAGAGAACACGTTTACTTGGAATGCTGCTTTCAATACCATGGTATGTGAACTGTCCTGCCTTTAAGGGATCTCGATTTGCTTTTAAGATCTCTTCTCACTTTGGAGAAGAAAGAAGAATTCTCTTCAAAGGACTGATGAGCTTATTGGACCAGGTGTTTTGAAACATTTTGTTAACTTTGGATTAGTTGCGGGGCCCTTAAGGCAACTCAAGGAGGACTATTTCAGTCGTATATCTGGTATGGAAATTACAGAGAAAACATTGTGAAATGGGGGAGAAGCTTCTCCAATTACACAGGATGGATACATGGCACACCTGTCGATATTCTAGAAAGGGTACAAAGTTTCTGAAATGCAGGTATGCCTTGGGATAATTGGTCAGCCATGCTGACGGTTACATGAGAGCCACTTGATTAAGCTTCCTTCTCAACCCCTTGTCATGCGATCTTTAACCTTGCCTCTTTAAGTGTCTAACAGATAGTTAGGCTGAGCCTTTCCCAAAGTGCTTCAACTTCAAGAAGACTCTTACCAATGCAGTTTTGACAAACTGAGTAAACAGATGCATATGCTACTAACGTTTGTGGATTTGCTTCGCAATAATGCTGATTTTGATCTGTGTTCTCCCGTTACGGGAAGCTCTTCCCCTCAACTTCCTAACAACTTACAACAATTTCTTCCCTTCTGCTTCTGCGTGTCTGGATTGCCTGCCAGAACGTCTCCCCCAGAGTGCCACCCTCACGCTGCTTTTCAGGCTTATTCTCCTGGATTCCTTATACAAGTTTATATAAGACTTGGATCAAGACTTGCAACGTGGCATTGCTTCCAACTCAGAATGCACTGTAGGGCTTTGCTTTCCTGCAGCAGGACGTAGCTAGAGTGGTCGTCACCCCATTCCCTGAAAGACTTGGGAAAAGATGAACCAGGAATGGAGGTTGAAAGCAAGTCCCCTAAAACAGAGATCCGCTTCTGAGTTTATGATTAACCACTCTATCCAAATCATACCCACATATTCTCCTCAGGGTTGCAGAGGACCAAAGAAAAGGGGGAATTGTACCATAGCCAGCTGAATGCAGCCCTTCCCAGGCAGCCCTTGCTGTGCACTGTGACCCACTGCCCCGTTACCAGGCAATGGTTACCAGGAGACCACTAATGCCACTGTGACCACCCTGCTCAGCCATTGGTGGGCAGTGTAGTGGGCCCCTGCCCCAAGCAAGCCACTGTCTGTCAGCCATCTTTAGTGGGGGCCCTTTGTTAGGCAGCAGTCAGTGGAGTGCTGCCCCTTCAGACCTGGAGCATGAGGTAAGAGGCAAGTGCCAGCCTTCTCCCCAGCATTCTTCTGCTCACACGGCCTTGGGCCTGCTGGTGTGATGGGGGGCCCAGAGAACAGGCTGGGGATGTGTCCTGCAGGGCTCCAGAGCCAAGGCCATGAATGCCCATTGGCCCAGAACAGGCCTTGAGGCGGTGTTGAACCTCTACCACACACCGCCACTGTGACCCTAAGGGTATGGCTTACAGTCTGGGGTACCTGACCGCCACTGTTTGGGTGGCCTGAGGAGCATTAAGACCTGTTGAGTCATGTGCACCCGGCTCCCTCAGTGATGAGAGCTAGCAACGGTCTGGGACCTGGCCGTGAGGGAGCCACCAAGGCAGAGCTGCCTCCTCTGTGAGGCATGGGCACTGGTGGGAGGACCCAGACCAGCTCCTGGACAAACCCTCCATGGCAGGAGAACCACCACCCCTCCCAGGGACCCCTTTCTCTTAGGTGGGTCTGGACCTCAGAGGGTGAGTCTTGTGCCTTGGGACCTTGCCCTTTCTTGTCACCCAGAGAGTGACCTTTGTTTGCTGGAGATTGATAGGAACATTGAGACCCGACTATGACCTGTCCTCAACAACAAAGGATCGGACAGGGAGAAGTTTTCAACGAACAGCCAACCCCTCCATCACCTTACCTCTAAGAGGGCTTTGCTAAAAGCTTTCAAGGTTGGGGATTACCCGGCATAAGCCACCCATTTCCTTGAATGTCTCAACAACAAATATTTCTCGGCTCCAAAGTCCAATGTTTTGCTGTTGCTTGGCCTCACTGTGCGTCGGGCACACATCCTGGCTTTGGTTACCAATTATAGCGAGCTAGCCAGGAGGTCTGTGCCCATGGTATGTTGATCTCGATCTGGGGCATCGCCATTTATAGTTCCCAGCACATGCCAGAGTACATTTGTCTCCAGGATACTGGCAGGGATTCTCCCTGATATGCAGTCCCTGCCCTACAGCACGAGGCTGCTTGTCTTGGAGACATGTCCAGAGCAACGGTATACAGTTCATGTCATTTGGGGGTAAGTCGCTCCAGCTTGCACAGGCTGGGAAATAGGTCTACTCCAACTGGGCTGCTCCCCTTAGCGGATGTGAGCCCCTCTGAGTCCATTCCCTCTTGAAAACTGGGGGCCTCCATGTGGGAGTGGAAGTGGAAGTTGACAAAATGCCTTCTCTGGCTTTCTGTCTTTGTGATTGCAGTGTTTATTTGTTCTTCATGTGTTTGTGTGTGTCAATGTGGTGTTAATCATGGCAGTCTGGGCTTTGGTTTGTGGGATCCTATTTGTGATTCGTACATTGTAGTTGTGTGAAACAGCACTTGCATTGAGTTCTTGAGATGTCTTTGGTCAGTAACAGAGCTTGCATATGATCACACTAGGTATCGTTCCCTCCTGCGTTGTGTTTCAGCTGTGGTGGAACATTGGTTGACATATTCCCTTTCCAATGGGTAAGAATCTCCCCTTTGGTGCCTGGGAACTGCAATCCTGAGAAACCTTTTGGCATTGCATTTGTCTCTCTGCTATTGGATAACACCTGCTGTGATCAGCAGAGCTCTAGTCCATCTTGTAGTCCGCTAAGGGACAAGCAAGTATTTTTTTTCTTTTTTTTACATTGCATGGCCAGCATATTCTACAGATTCTGGTGAAACATGGCATCAAATGAATCATTTTCATATCTCCAAAACCAGTCTATGTAAAATATTCAGTAAGAGAAAGTTTGCTCAGTGAAATCCTTTTGGTTTTCATCATTGTGACCCTGAGAAAACGAGCATATTTCCAGGAGACATGTGGAAGTTAATGAAGCAAATTGAACTTTTCCTAATTTCTTTGCTTTTTCCTTTTTGGCTCTTTCTGCTTCCCAGGTCAGTAGGCATGACAACTGTGGTCCTGATTCCCTATCTTTCAATTTGCATGTTGTTTGTCGTTTTGTTGTTAAAATGAGGGAACGTAGTTCGAAAACACTGAGGATGTTGTTCATCCTCACCCTTTGCTTTGGTCCTCAGGACTGAGAGTTTCTTTTTTGCATGTACTTTTGCGTTTGTTTTGTGTGAAAGTGTTGTGGCTCTGGGAAACTCAAATGTGCTTCCCCAACGCACCCCTTTCATCTGCATTCTCCAGATTTGGGCCACTTTTAGGGATAAGGCAATTGACATCAACTGCCGAGTTGATGTGTAAATGAGCTCTATTTCACTGAAAGGGAAGCCCTTACCTATTCAATACTTCCTCCTCTGGAGAGAATTGGCCTCCATGGATTTCAGGTCCTGATGATCTGGCAAATAGCTAGTACTGAACTGATATCTGGTATGGAAGCTGCCTTAAGCTTCTTGCATTCTGAAGTATAAACCTTCTGCGGTCCCTAGGTTTCTTAGAGATCCAAAAAGACCTTATATCTGTTGTCAATTTGACAGCAAGGACCATAAGTTGAAATGATGACACTTGAAGTCTTTCTAAATGGCCTCTCTACATTTGGGTAGCATGAAACTTCACCAAGGTAAGTGGCAAGCATTCCTTGACTCTCCGGGTCATTTCAAAGAGGATAGAGGATTGGAACATTGGATGCTGGGCACATCTAAGATTCCCTACCTTTGCGTACTTAGCAGAATGTCTCAAAAGCATCCGTTTGCAGTCAGAAATGCTGGTATGGCATCCAGCTGACAATTGCTTGCTTCTTGGTTTTCACTAAGTGAAGGTGTTAAGGACTTGAGGATTGTAATCGAAATATGTAATTAAAGCTAAGAAACTCATGAAAAGGAACACATTTCAGGATAGAGTAGGAAGGTGGGATAAATGTGTTGAGCCAAAAACCAACATTTGATGCATCATTGGGCTGAAACGAAACTCCACTTCGGGAAATGGATACTGTTATTAAAAATATGTTTTTTTCAAGGCTGGATTGGGTTCCCCTCTGCCAAGAGAACACGTTTACTTGCAATGCTGCTTTCAATAACATGGTATGTGACCTGTCCTGCCTTTAAGGGATCTCTATTTGCTTTTAAGATCTCTTCTCACTTTGGAGAAGAAAGAAGAATTCTCTCAAAACGACTGATGAGCTTATTGGACCAGGTGTTTTGAAATATTTTGTGAACTTTGGATTAGTTGCGGGGCCCTTAAGGCAACTCAAGGAGGACTATTTCAGTCGTATATCTGGTATGGAAATTACAGAGAAAACATTGTGAAATGGGGGAGAAGCTTCTCCAATTACACAGGATGGATACATGGCACACCTGTCGATATTCTAGAAAGGGTACAAAGTTTCTGAAATGCAGGTATGCCTTGGGATAATCGGTCAGCCATGCTGACGGTTACATGAGAGCCACTTGATTAAGCTCCCTTCTCAACCCCTTGTCAACCGATCTTTAACCTTGCCTCTTTAAGTGTCTAACAGATAGTTAGGCTGAGGCTTTCCCAAAGTGCTTCAACTTCAAGAAGACTCTTACCAATGCAGTTTTGACAAACTGAGTAAACAGATGCATATGCTACTAACGTTTATGGATTTGCTTCACAATAATGCTGATTTTGATCTGTGTTCTCCCGTTAAGGGAAGCTCTTCCCCTCAACTTCCTAACTACTTACAATAATTTTTCCCTTCTGCTTCTGCGTGTCTGGATTACCTGCCAGAACGTCTCCCCCAGAGTGCCACCCTCACGCTGCTTTTCAGGCTTATTCTCCTGGATTCCTTATACAAGTTTATATGAGACTTGGATCAAGACTTGCAACGTGGCCTTGCTTCCAACTCAGAATGCACTGTAGGGCTTTGCTTTCCTCCAGCAGGACGTAGCTAGAGTGATCGTCACCCCATTCCCTGAAAGACTTTGGAAAAGATGAACTAGGAATGGAGGTTGAAAGCAAGTCCCCTAAAACAGAGAGCCACTGCTGAGTTTATGATTAACCACTCTATCCAAATCATACCCACATATTCTCCTCAGGGTTGCAGAGGACCAAAGAAAAGGGGGAATTGTACCATAGCCAGCTGAATGCAGCCCTTCCCAGGCAGCCCTTGCTGTGCACTGTGACCCACTGCCCCGTTACCAGGCAATGGTTACCAGGAGACCACTAATGCCACTGTGACCACCCTGCTCAGCCATTGGTGGGCAGTGTAGTGGGCCCCTGCCCCAAGCAAGCCACTGTCTGTCAGCCATCTTTAGTGGGGGCCCTTTTTTAGGCAGCAGTCAGTGGAGTGCTGCCCCTTCAGACCTGGAGCGTGAGGTAAGAGGCAAGTGCCAGCCTTCTCCCCAGCATTCTTCTGCTCACACGGCCTTGGGCCAGCTGGTGTGATGGGGGGCCCAGAGAACAGGCTGAGGGTGTGTCCTGCAGGGCTCCAGAGCCAAGGCCATGAATGCCCACTGGCCCAGACCAGGCCTTGAGGCAGTGTTGAACCTCTACCACACACCGCCACTGTGACCCTAAGGGTATGGCTCACAGTCTGGGGAACCTGACCACCACTGTTTGGGTGGCCTGAGGAGCATTAAGACCTATTGGGTTGTGTGCACCCGGCTCCCTCAGTGATGAGAGCTAGCAAGGGTCTGGGACCTGGCCCTGAGGTAGCCACCAAGGCAGAGATGCCTCCTCTGTGAGGCGTGGGCACTGGTGGGAGGACCCAGACCAGCTCCTGGACAAACCCTCCATGGCAGGAGGACCTTCACCCCTCCCAGGGACCCGTTTCTCTTAGGTGGGTCTGGACCTCAGAGGGTGAGCCTTTTGCCTTGGAACCTTGCCCTTTCTTGTCACCCAGAGAGTGACATTTGTTTGCTGGAGATTGATAGGAACATTGAGACCTGACTATGACCTGTCCTCAAGAACAAAGGATCGGACAGGGAGAAGTTTTCAACGAACAGCCACACCCCTCCATCACCTTACCTCTAAGAGGGCTTTGCTAAAAGCTTTCAAGGTTGGGGATTACCCAGCATAAGCCACCCATTTCCTTGAATGTCTCAACAACAAATATTTCTCGGCTCCAAAGTCCAATGTTTTGCTGTTGCTTGGCCTCACTGTGCGTCGGGCACACATCCTGGCCTTTGGTTCCAAATGATAGCGAGCCAGCCAGGAGGTGTGTGCCCATGGTGTGTTGATATCGATCAGGGGCGTCGCCATTTATAGTTCCCAGCACATGCCAGAGTACATTTGTCTCCAGGATACTGGCAGGGATTCTCCCTGATATGCAGTGGCTGCCCTACAGCACGAGGCTGCTTGTCTTGGAGACATGTCCAGAGCAACGGTATACAGTTCATGTCATTTGGGGGTAAGTTGCTCCAGCTTGCACAGGCTGGGAAATAGGTCTACTCCAACTGGGCTGCTCCCCTTAGCGGATGTGAGCCCCTCTGAATCCATTCCGTCTTGAGAACTGGGGGCCTCCATGTGGGAGTGGAAGTGGAAGTTGACAAAATGCATTCTCTGGCTTTCTGTCTTTGTGATTGCAGTGTTTATTTGTTCTTCATGTGTTTGTGTGTGTCAATGTGGTGTTAATCATGGCAGTCTGTGCTTTGGTTTGTGGGATCCTGTTTGTGATTCGTACATTGTAGGTGTGTGAAACAGCACTTGCATTGAGTAATTGAGACGTCTTTGGTCAGTAACGGAGCTTGCATATGATCACACTAGGTATCGTTCCCTCCTGCGTTGTGTTTCAGCTGTGGTGGAACATTGGTTGACATATTCCCTTTCCAATGGGTAGGAATCTCCCCTTTGGTGCCTGGGAACTGCGATCCTGAGAGACCTTTTGGCATTGCATTTGTCTCTCTGCTATTGGATAACACCTGCTGTGATCAGCAGAGCTCTAGTCCATCTTGTAGTCCGCTAAGGTACAAGCAAGTATTTTTTTTCTTTTTTTTACATTGCATGGCCAGCATATTCTACAGATTCTGGTGAAACATGGCATCAAATGAATCATTTTCATATCTCCAAAACCAGTCTATGTAAAATATTCAGTTAGAGAAAGTTTGCTCAGTGAAATCCTTTTGGTTTTCATCATTGTGACCCTGAGAAAACGAGCATATTTCCAGGAGACATTTGGAAGTTAATGAAGCAAATTGAACTTTTCCTAATTTCTTTGCTTTTTACTTTTTGGCTCTTTCTGCTTCCCAGGTCAGTAGGCATGACAACTCTGGTCCTGACTCCCTATCTTTCAATTTGCATGTTGTTTGTCGTTTTGTTGTTAAAATGAGGCAACGTAGTTCGAAAACACTGAGGATGTTGTTCATCCTCACCCTTTGCTTTGGTCCTCAGGACTGAGAGTTTCTTTTTTGCATGTACTTTTCCGTTTGTTTTGTGTGAAAGTGTTGTGGCATGGGAAACTCAAATGTGCTTCCCCAACGCACCCCTTTCATCTGCATTCTCCAGATTTGGGCCACTTTTAGGGATTAGGCAATTGACATCAACTGCCGAGTTGATGTGTAAATGAGCTCTATTTCACTGAAAGGGAAGCACTTACCAATTCAATACTTCCTCCTCTGGAGAGAATTGGCCTCCATGGATTTCGGATCCTGATGATCTGGCAAATAGCTAGTACTGAACTGATATCTGGTATGGAAGCTGCCTTAAGCTTCTTGCATTCTGAGGTATAAACCTTCTGCGGTCCCTAGGTTTCTTAGAGATCCAAAAAGACCTTATATCTGTTGCCAATTTGATAGCAAGGACCATAAGTTGAAATGATGACACTTGAAGTCTTTCTAAATGGCCTCTCTACATTTGGGTAGCATGAAACTTCACCAAGGTAAGTGGCAAGCATTCCTTGACTCTCCGGGTCATTTCAAAGAGGATAGAGGATTGGAACATTGGATGCTGGGCACATCTAAGATTCCCTACCTTTGCCTACTTAGCAGAAGGTCTCAAAAGCATCCATTTGCAGTCAGAAATGCTGCTATGGCATCCAGCTGACAATTGCTTGCTTCTTGGTTTTCACTAAGTGAAGGTGTTAAGGACTTGAGGATTGTAATCGAAATATGTAATTAAAGCTAAGAAACTCATGAAAAGGAACACATTTCAGGATAGAGTAGGAAGGTGGGATAAATGTGTTGAGCCAAAAACCAACATTTGATGCATCATTGGGCTGAAACGAAACTCCACTTCGGGAAATGGATACTGTTATTAAAAATACGTTTTTTTCAAGGCTGGATTGGGTTCCCCTCTGCCAAGAGAACACGTTTACTTGGAATGCTGCTTTCAATACCATGGTATGTGAACTGTCCTGCCTTTAAGGGATCTCGATTTGCTTTTAAGATCTCTTCTCACTTTGGAGAAGAAAGAAGAATTCTCTTCAAAGGACTGATGAGCTTATTGGACCAGGTGTTTTGAAACATTTTGTTAACTTTGGATTAGTTGCGGGGCCCTTAAGGCAACTCAAGGAGGACTATTTCAGTCGTATATCTGGTATGGAAATTACAGAGAAAACATTGTGAAATGGGGGAGAAGCTTCTCCAATTACACAGGATGGATACATGGCACACCTGTTGATATTCTAGAAAGGGTACAAAGTTTCTGAAATGCAGGTATGCCTTGGGATAATTGGTCAGCCATGCTGACGGTTACATGAGAGCCACTTGATTAAGCTTCCTTCTCAACCCCTTGTCATGCGATCTTTAACCTTGCCTCTTTAAGTGTCTAACAGATAGTTAGGCTGAGCCTTTCCCAAAGTGCTTCAACTTCAAGAAGACTCTTACCAATGCAGTTTTGACAAACTGAGTAAACAGATGCATATGCTACTAACGTTTGTGGATTTGCTTCGCAATAATGCTGATTTTGATCTGTGTTCTCCCGTTACGGGAAGCTCTTCCCCTCAACTTCCTAACAACTTACAACAATTTCTTCCCTTCTGCTTCTGCGTGTCTGGATTGCCTGCCAGAACGTCTGCCCCAGAGTGCCACCCTCACGCTGCTTTTCAGGCTTATTCTCCTGGATTCCTTATACAAGTTTATATAAGACTTGGATCAAGACTTGCAACGTGGCATTGCTTCCAACTCAGAATGCACTGTAGGGCTTTGCTTTCCTCCAGCAGCACGTAGCTAGAGTGGTCGTCACCCCATTCCCTGAAAGACTTGGGAAAAGATGAACCAGGAATCGAGGTGGAAAGCAAGTCCCCTAAAACAGAGATCCGCTTCTGAGTTTATGATTAACCACTCTATCCAAATCATACCCACATATTCTCCTCAGGGTTGCAGAGGACCAAAGAAAAGGGGGAATTGTACCATAGCCAGCTGAATGCAGCCCTTCCCAGGCAGCCCTTGCTGTGCACTGTGACCCACTGCCCCGTTACCAGGCAATGGTTACCAGGAGACCACTAATGCCACTGTGACCACCCTGCTCAGCCATTGGTGGGCAGTGTAGTGGGCCCCTGCCCCAAGCAAGCCACTGTCTGTCAGCCATCTTTAGTGGGGGCCCTTTTTTAGGCAGCAGTCAGTGGAGTGCTGCCCCTTCAGACCTGGAGCGTGAGGTAAGAGGCAAGTGCCAGCCTTCTCCCCAGCATTCTTCTGCTCACACGGCCTTGGGCCAGCTGGTGTGATGGGGGGCCCAGAGAACAGGCTGAGGGTGTGTCCTGCAGGGCTCCAGAGCCAAGGCCATGAATGCCCACTGGCCCAGACCAGGCCTTGAGGCAGTGTTGAACCTCTACCACACACCGCCACTGTGACCCTAAGGGTATGGCTCACAGTCTGGGGAACCTGACCACCACTGTTTGGGTGGCCTGAGGAGCATTAAGACCTATTGGGTTGTGTGCACCCGGCTCCCTCAGTGATGAGAGCTAGCAAGGGTCTGGGACCTGGCCCTGAGGTAGCCACCAAGGCAGAGATGCCTCCTCTGTGAGGCGTGGGCACTGGTGGGAGGACCCAGACCAGCTCCTGGACAAACCCTCCATGGCAGGAGGACCTTCACCCCTCCCAGGGACCCGTTTCTCTTAGGTGGGTCTGGACCTCAGAGGGTGAGCCTTTTGCCTTGGGACCTTGCCCTTTCTTGTCACCCAGAGAGTGACATTTGTTTGCTGGAGATTGATAGGAACATTGAGACCTGACTATGACCTGTCCTCAAGAACAAAGGATCGGACAGGGAGAAGTTTTCAACGAACAGCCACACCCCTCCATCACCTTACCTCTAAGAGGGCTTTGCTAAAAGCTTTCAAGGTTGGGGATTACCCAGCATAAGCCACCCATTTCCTTGAATGTCTCAACAACAAATATTTCTCGGCTCCAAAGTCCAATGTTTTGCTGTTGCTTGGCCTCACTGTGCGTCGGGCACACATCCTGGCCTTTGGTTCCAAATGATAGCGAGCCAGCCAGGAGGTGTGTGCCCATGGTGTGTTGATATCGATCAGGGGCGTCGCCATTTATAGTTCCCAGCACATGCCAGAGTACATTTGTCTCCAGGATACTGGCAGGGATTCTCCCTGATATGCAGTGGCTGCCCTACAGCACGAGGCTGCTTGTCTTGGAGACATGTCCAGAGCAACGGTATACAGTTCATGTCATTTGGGGGTAAGTTGCTCCAGCTTGCACAGGCTGGGAAATAGGTCTACTCCAACTGGGCTGCTCCCCTTAGCGGATGTGAGCCCCTCTGAATCCATTCCGTCTTGAGAACTGGGGGCCTCCATGTGGGAGTGGAAGTGGAAGTTGACAAAATGCATTCTCTGGCTTTCTGTCTTTGTGATTGCAGTGTTTATTTGTTCTTCATGTGTTTGTGTGTGTCAATGTGGTGTTAATCATGGCAGTCTGTGCTTTGGTTTGTGGGATCCTGTTTGTGATTCGTACATTGTAGGTGTGTGAAACAGCACTTGCATTGAGTAATTGAGACGTCTTTGGTCAGTAACGGAGCTTGCATATGATCACACTAGGTATCGTTCCCTCCTGCGTTGTGTTTCAGCTGTGGTGGAACATTGGTTGACATATTCCCTTTCCAATGGGTAGGAATCTCCCCTTTGGTGCCTGGGAACTGCGATCCTGAGAGACCTTTTGGCATTGCATTTGTCTCTCTGCTATTGGATAACACCTGCTGTGATCAGCAGAGCTCTAGTCCATCTTGTAGTCCGCTAAGGTACAAGCAAGTATTTTTTTTCTTTTTTTTACATTGCATGGCCAGCATATTCTACAGATTCTGGTGAAACATGGCATCAAATGAATCATTTTCATATCTCCAAAACCAGTCTATGTAAAATATTCAGTTAGAGAAAGTTTGCTCAGTGAAATCCTTTTGGTTTTCATCATTGTGACCCTGAGAAAACGAGCATATTTCCAGGAGACATTTGGAAGTTAATGAAGCAAATTGAACTTTTCCTAATTTCTTTGCTTTTTACTTTTTGGCTCTTTCTGCTTCCCAGGTCAGTAGGCATGACAACTCTGGTCCTGACTCCCTATCTTTCAATTTGCATGTTGTTTGTCGTTTTGTTGTTAAAATGAGGCAACGTAGTTCGAAAACACTGAGGATGTTGTTCATCCTCACCCTTTGCTTTGGTCCTCAGGACTGAGAGTTTCTTTTTTGCATGTACTTTTGCGTTTGTTTTGTGTGAAAGTGTTGTGGCATGGGAAACTCAAATGTGCTTCCCCAACGCACCCCTTTCATCTGCATTCTCCAGATTTGGGCCACTTTTAGGGATTAGGCAATTGACATCAACTGCCGAGTTGATGTGTAAATGAGCTCTATTTCACTGAAAGGGAAGCACTTACCTATTCAATACTTCCTGCTCTGGAGAGAATTGGCCTCCATGGATTTCGGATCCTGATGATCTGGCAAATAGCTAGTACTGAACTGATATCTGGTATGGAAGCTGCCTTAAGCTTCTTGCATTCTGAGGTATAAACCTTCTGCGGTCCCTAGGTTTCTTAGAGATCCAAAAAGACCTTATATCTGTTGCCAATTTGATAGCAAGGACCATAAGTTGAAATGATGACACTTGAAGTCTTTCTAAATGGCCTCTCTACATTTGGGTAGCATGAAACTTCACCAAGGTAAGTGGCAAGCATTCCTTGACTCTCCGGGTCATTTCAAAGAGGATAGAGGATTGGAACATTGGATGCTGGGCACATCTAAGATTCCCTACCTTTGCCTACTTAGCAGAAGGTCTCAAAAGCATCCATTTGCAGTCAGAAATGCTGGTATGGCATCCAGCTGACAATTGCTTGCTTCTTGGTTTTCACTAAGTGAAGGTGTTAAGGACTTGAGGATTGTAATCGAAATATGTAATTAAAGCTAAGAAACTCATGAAAAGGAACACATTTCAGGATAGAGTAGGAAGGTGGGATAAATGTGTTGAGCCAAAAACCAACATTTGATGCATCATTGGGCTGAAACGAAACTCCACTTCGGGAAATGGATACTGTTATTAAAAATACGTTTTTTTCAAGGCTGGATTGGGTTCCCCTCTGCCAAGAGAACACGTTTACTTGGAATGCTGCTTTCAATACCATGGTATGTGAACTGTCCTGCCTTTAAGGGATCTCGATTTGCTTTTAAGATCTCTTCTCACTTTGGAGAAGAAAGAAGAATTCTCTTCAAAGGACTGATGAGCTTATTGGACCAGGTGTTTTGAAACATTTTGTTAACTTTGGATTAGTTGCGGGGCCCTTAAGGCAACTCAAGGAGGACTATTTCAGTCGTATATCTGGTATGGAAATTACAGAGAAAACATTGTGAAATGGGGGAGAAGCTTCTCCAATTACACAGGATGGATACATGGCACACCTGTCGATATTCTAGAAAGGGTACAAAGTTTCTGAAATGCAGGTATGCCTTGGGATAATTGGTCAGCCATGCTGACGGTTACATGAGAGCCACTTGATTAAGCTTCCTTCTCAACCCCTTGTCATGCGATCTTTAACCTTGCCTCTTTAAGTGTCTAACAGATAGTTAGGCTGAGCCTTTCCCAAAGTGCTTCAACTTCAAGAAGACTCTTACCAATGCAGTTTTGACAAACTGAGTAAACAGATGCATATGCTACTAACGTTTGTGGATTTGCTTCGCAATAATGCTGATTTTGATCTGTGTTCTCCCGTTACGGGAAGCTCTTCCCCTCAACTTCCTAACAACTTACAACAATTTCTTCCCTTCTGCTTCTGCGTGTCTGGATTGCCTGCCAGAACGTCTGCCCCAGAGTGCCACCCTCACGCTGCTTTTCAGGCTTATTCTCCTGGATTCCTTATACAAGTTTATATAAGACTTGGATCAAGACTTGCAACGTGGCATTGCTTCCAACTCAGAATGCACTGTAGGGCTTTGCTTTCCTCCAGCAGCACGTAGCTAGAGTGGTCGTCACCCCATTCCCTGAAAGACTTGGGAAAAGATGAACCAGGAATCGAGGTGGAAAGCAAGTCCCCTAAAACAGAGATCCGCTTCTGAGTTTATGATTAACCACTCTATCCAAATCATACCCACATATTCTCCTCAGGGTTGCAGAGGACCAAAGAAAAGGGGGAATTGTACCATAGCCAGCTGAATGCAGCCCTTCCCAGGCAGCCCTTGCTGTGCACTGTGACCCACTGCCCCGTTACCAGGCAATGGTTACCAGGAGACCACTAATGCCACTGTGACCACCCTGCTCAGCCATTGGTGGGCAGTGTAGTGGGCCCCTGCCCCAAGCAAGCCACTGTCTGTCAGCCATCTTTAGTGGGGGCCCTTTGTTAGGCAGCAGTCAGTGGAGTGCTGCCCCTTCAGACCTGGAGCGTGAGGTAAGAGGCAAGTGCCAGCCTTCTCCCCAGCATTCTTCTGCTCACACGGCCTTGGGCCTGCTGGTGTGATGGGGGGCCCAGAGAACAGGCTGGGGATGTGTCCTGCAGGGCTCCAGAGCCAAGGCCATGAATGCCCATTGGCCCAGAACAGGCCTTGAGGCGGTGTTGAACCTCTACCACACACCGCCACTGTGACCCTAAGGGTATGGCTTACAGTCTGGGGTACCTGACCGCCACTGTTTGGGTGGCCTGAGGAGCATTAAGACCTGTTGAGTCATGTGCACCCGGCTCCCTCAGTGATGAGAGCTAGCAACGGTCTGGGACCTGGCCGTGAGGGAGCCACCAAGGTAGAGCTGCCTCCTCTGTGAGGCATGGGCACTGGTGGGAGGACCCAGACCAGCTCCTGGACAAACCCTCCATGGCAGGAGGACCACCACCCCTCCCAGGGACCCCTTTCTCTTAGGTGGGTCTGGACCTCAGAGGGTGAGTCTTGTGCCTTGGGACCTTGCCCTTTCTTGTCACCCAGAGAGTGACCTTTGTTTGCTGGAGATTGATAGGAACATTGAGACCCGACTATGACCTGTCCTCAACAACAAAGGATCGGACAGGGAGAAGTTTTCAACGAACAGCCAACCCCTCCATCACCTTACCTCTAAGAGGGCTTTGCTAAAAGCTTTCAAGGTTGGGGATTACCCGGCATAAGCCACCCATTTCCTTGAATGTCTCAACAACAAATATTTCTCGGCTCCAAAGTCCAATGTTTTGCTGTTGCTTGGCCTCACTGTGCGTCGGGCACACATCCTGGCTTTGGTTACCAATTATAGCGAGCTAGCCAGGAGGTCTGTGCCCATGGTATGTTGATCTCGATCTGGGGCATCGCCATTTATAGTTCCCAGCACATGCCAGAGTACATTTGTCTCCAGGATACTGGCAGGGATTCTCCCTGATATGCAGTCCCTGCCCTACAGCACGAGGCTGCTTGTCTTGGAGACATGTCCAGAGCAACGGTATACAGTTCATGTCATTTGGGGGTAAGTCGCTCCAGCTTGCACAGGCTGGGAAATAGGTCTACTCCAACTGGGCTGCTCCCCTTAGCGGATGTGAGCCCCTCTGAGTCCATTCCCTCTTGAAAACTGGGGGCCTCCATGTGGGAGTGGAAGTGGAAGTTGACAAAATGCCTTCTCTGGCTTTCTGTCTTTGTGATTGGAGTGTTTATTTGTTCTTCATGTGTTTGTGTGTGTCAATGTTGTTAATCACGGCAGTCTGGGCTTTGGTTTGTGGGATCCTATTTGTGATTCGTACATTGTAGTTGTGTGAAACAGCACTTGCATTGAGTTCTTGAGATGTCTTTGGTCAGTAACAGAGCTTGCATATGATCACACTAGGTATCGTTCCCTCCTGCGTTGTGTTTCAGCTGTGGTGGAACATTGGTTGACATATTCCCTTTCCAATGGGTAAGAATCTCCCCTTGGTGCCTGGGAACTGCAATCCTGAGAAACCTTTTGGCATTGCATTTGTCTCTCTGCTATTGGATAACACCTGCTGTGATCAGCAGAGCTCTAGTCCATCTTGTAGTCCGCTAAGGTACAAGCAAGTATTTTTTTTCTTTTTTTTACATTGCATGGCCAGCATATTCTACAGATTCTGGTGAAACATGGCATCAAATGAATCATTTTCATATCTCCAAAACCAGTCTATGTAAAATATTCAGTTAGAGAAAGTTTGCTCAGTGAAATCCTTTTGGTTTTCATCATTGTGACCCTGAGAAAACGAGCATATTTCCAGGAGACATGTGGAAGTTCATGAAGCAAATTGAACTTTTCCTAATTTCTTTGCTTTTTCCTTTTTGGCTCTTTCTGCTTCCCAGGTCAGTAGGCATGACAACTGTGGTCCTGACTCCCTATCTTTCAATTTGCATGTTGTTTGTCGTTTTGTTGTTAAAATGAGGCAACGTAGTTCGAAAACACTGAGGATGTTGTTCATCCTCACCCTTTGCTTTGGTCCTCAGGACTGAGAGTTTCTTTTTTGCATGTACTTTTGCGTTTGTTTTGTGTGAAAGTGTTGTGGCATGGGAAACTCAAATGTGCTTCCCCAACGCACCCCTTTCATCTGCATTCTCCAGATTTGGGCCACTTTTAGGGATTAGGCAATTGACATCAACTGCCGAGTTGATGTGTAAATGAGCTCTATTTCACTGAAAGGGAAGCACTTACCAATTCAATACTTCCTCCTCTGGAGAGAATTGGCCTCCATGGATTTCGGATCCTGATGATCTGGCAAATAGCTAGTACTGAACTGATATCTGGTATGGAAGCTGCCTTAAGCTTCTTGCATTCTGAAGTATAAACCTTCTGCAGTCCCTAGGTTTCTTAGAGATCCAAAAAGACCTTATATCTGTCGCCAATTTGATAGCAAGGACCATAAGTTGAAATGATGACACTTGAAGTCTTTCTAAATGGCCTCTCTACATTTGGGTAGCATGAAACTTCACCAAGGTAAGTGGCAAGCATTCCTTGACTCTCCGGGTCATTTCAAAGAGGATAGAGGATTGGAACATTGGATGCTGGGCACATCTAAGATTCCCTACCTTTGCCTACTTAGCAGAAGGTCTCAAAAGCATCCATTTGCAGTCAGAAATGCTGGTATGGCATCCAGCTGACAATTGCTTGCTTCTTGGTTTTCACTAAGTGAAGGTGTTAAGGACTTGAGGATTGTAATCGAAATATGTAATTAAAGCTAAGAAACTCATGAAAAGGAACACATTTCAGGATAGAGTAGGAAGGTGGGATAAATGTGTTGAGCCAAAAACCAACATTTGATGCATCATTGGGCTGAAACGAAACTCCACTTCGGGAAATGGATACTGTTATTAAAAATATGTTTTTTTCAAGGCTGGATTGGGTTCCCCTCTGCCAAGAGAACACGTTTACTTGCAATGCTGCTTTCAATAACATGGTATGTGACCTGTCCTGCCTTTAAGGGATCTCTATTTGCTTTTAAGATCTCTTCTCACTTTGGAGAAGAAAGAAGAATTCTCTCAAAACGACTGATGAGCTTATTGGACCAGGTGTTTTGAAATATTTTGTGAACTTTGGATTAGTTGCGGGGCCCTTAAGGCAACTCAAGGAGGACTATTTCAGTCGTATATCTGGTATGGAAATTACAGAGAAAACATTGTGAAATGGGGGAGAAGCTTCTCCAATTACACAGGATGGATACATGGCACACCTGTCGATATTCTAGAAAGGGTACAAAGTTTCTGAAATGCAGGTATGCCTTGGGATAATCGGTCAGCCATGCTGACGGTTACATGAGAGCCACTTGATTAAGCTCCCTTCTCAACCCCTTGTCAACCGATCTTTAACCTTGCCTCTTTAAGTGTCTAACAGATAGTTAGGCTGAGGCTTTCCCAAAGTGCTTCAACTTCAAGAAGACTCTTACCAATGCAGTTTTGACAAACTGAGTAAACAGATGCATATGCTACTAACGTTTATGGATTTGCTTCACAATAATGCTGATTTTGATCTGTGTTCTCCCGTTAAGGGAAGCTCTTCCCCTCAACTTCCTAACTACTTACAATAATTTTTCCCTTCTGCTTCTGCGTGTCTGGATTACCTGCCAGAACGTCTCCCCCAGAGTGCCACCCTCACGCTGCTTTTCAGGCTTATTCTCCTGGATTCCTTATACAAGTTTATATGAGACTTGGATCAAGACTTGCAACGTGGCCTTGCTTCCAACTCAGAATGCACTGTAGGGCTTTGCTTTCCTCCAGCAGGACGTAGCTAGAGTGATCGTCACCCCATTCCCTGAAAGACTTTGGAAAAGATGAACTAGGAATGGAGGTTGAAAGCAAGTCCCCTAAAACAGAGAGCCACTGCTGAGTTTATGATTAACCACTCTATCCAAATCATACCCACATATTCTCCTCAGGGTTGCAGAGGACCAAAGAAAAGGGGGAATTGTACCATAGCCAGCTGAATGCAGCCCTTCCCAGGCAGCCCTTGCTGTGCACTGTGACCCACTGCCCCGTTACCAGGCAATGGTTACCAGGAGACCACTAATGCCACTGTGACCACCCTGCTCAGCCATTGGTGGGCAGTGTAGTGGGCCCCTGCCCCAAGCAAGCCACTGTCTGTCAGCCATCTTCAGTGGGGGCCCTTTTTTAGGCAGCAGTCAGTGGAGTGCTGCCCCTTCAGACCTGGAGCGTGAGGTAAGAGGCAAGTGCCAGCCTTCTCCCCAGCATTCTTCTGCTCACACGGCCTTGGGCCAGCTGGTGTGATGGGGGGCCCAGAGAACAGGCTGAGGGTGTGTCCTGCAGGGCTCCAGAGCCAAGGCCATGAATGCCCACTGGCCCAGACCAGGCCTTGAGGCAGTGTTGAACCTCTACCACACACCGCCACTGTGACCCTAAGGGTATGGCTCACAGTCTGGGGAACCTGACCACCACTGTTTGGGTGGCCTGAGGAGCATTAAGACCTATTGGGTTGTGTGCACCCGGCTCCCTCAGTGATGAGAGCTAGCAAGGGTCTGGGACCTGGCCCTGAGGTAGCCACCAAGGCAGAGATGCCTCCTCTGTGAGGCGTGGGCACTGGTGGGAGGACCCAGACCAGCTCCTGGACAAACCCTCCATGGCAGGAGGACCTTCACCCCTCCCAGGGACCCGTTTCTCTTAGGTGGGTCTGGACCTCAGAGGGTGAGCCTTTTGCCTTGGGACCTTGCCCTTTCTTGTCACCCAGAGAGTGACATTTGTTTGCTGGAGATTGATAGGAACATTGAGACCTGACTATGACCTGTCCTCAAGAACAAAGGATCGGACAGGGAGAAGTTTTCAACGAACAGCCACACCCCTCCATCACCTTACCTCTAAGAGGGCTTTGCTAAAAGCTTTCAAGGTTGGGGATTACCCAGCATAAGCCACCCATTTCCTTGAATGTCTCAACAACAAATATTTCTCGGCTCCAAAGTCCAATGTTTTGCTGTTGCTTGGCCTCACTGTGCTTCGGGCACACATCCTGGCTTTGGTTACCAATTATAGCGAGCCATCCAGGAGGTCTGTGCCCATGGTATGTTGATCTCGATCTGGGGCATCGCCATTTATAGTTCCCAGGACATGCCAGAGTACATTTGTCTCCAGGATACTGGCAGGGATTCTCCCTGATATGCAGTCCCTGCCCTACAGCACGAGGCTGCTTGTCTTGGAGACATGTCCAGAGCAACGGTATACAGTTCATGTGATTTGTGGGTAAGTTGCTCCAGCTTTCACAGGCTGGGAAATAGGTCTACTCCAGCTGGGCTGCTCCCCTTAGCGGATGTGAGCCCCTCTGAGTCCATTCCCTCTTGAAAACTGGGGGCCTCCATGTGGGAGTGGAAGTGGAAGTTGACAAAATGCCTTCTCTGGCTTTCTGTCTTTGTGATTTGAGTGTTTATTTGTTCTTCATGTGTTTGTGTGTGTCAATGTGGTGTTAATCACGGCAGTCTGTGCTTTGGTTTGTGGGATCCTGTTTGTGATTCGTACATTGTAGTTGTTTGAAACAGCACTTGCATTGAGTACTTGAGATGTCTTTGGTCAGTAACAGAGCTTGCATATGATCACACTAGGTATCGTTCCCTCCTGCGTTGTGTTTCAGCTGTGGTGGAACATTGGTTGACATATTCCCTTTCCAATGGGTAAGAATCTCCCCTTGGTGCCTGGGAACTGCAATCCTGAGAAACCTTTTGGCATTGCATTTGTCTCTCTGCTATTGGATAACACCTGCTGTGATCAGCAGAGCTCTAGTCCATCTTGTAGTCCGCTAAGGGACAAGCAAGTATTTTTTTTCTTTTTTTTACATTGCATGGCCAGCATATTCTACAGATTCTGGTGAAACATGGCATCAAATGAATCATTTTCATATCTCCAAAACCAGTCTATGTAAAATATTCAGTAAGAGAAAGTTTGCTCAGTGAAATCCTTTTGGTTTTCATCATTGTGACCCTGAGAAAACGAGCATATTTCCAGGAGACATGTGGAAGTTAATGAAGCAAATTGAACTTTTCCTAATTTCTTTGCTTTTTCCTTTTTGGCTCTTTCTGCTTCCCAGGTCAGTAGGCATGACAACTGTGGTCCTGATTCCCTATCTTTCAATTTGCATGTTGTTTGTCGTTTTGTTGTTAAAATGAGGGAACGTAGTTCGAAAACACTGAGGATGTTGTTCATCCTCACCCTTTGCTTTGGTCCTCAGGACTGAGAGTTTCTTTTTTGCATGTACTTTTGCGTTTGTTTTGTGTGAAAGTGTTGTGGCTCTGGGAAACTCAAATGTGCTTCCCCAACGCACCCCTTTCATCTGCATTCTCCAGATTTGGGCCACTTTTAGGGATAAGGCAATTGACATCAACTGCCGAGTTGATGTGTAAATGAGCTCTATTTCACTGAAAGGGAAGCCCTTACCTATTCAATACTTCCTCCTCTGGAGAGAATTGGCCTCCATGGATTTCAGGTCCTGATGATCTGGCAAATAGCTAGTACTGAACTGATATCTGGTATGGAAGCTGCCTTAAGCTTCTTGCATTCTGAAGTATAAACCTTCTGCGGTCCCTAGGTTTCTTAGAGATCCAAAAAGACCTTATATCTGTTGTCAATTTGACAGCAAGGACCATAAGTTGAAATGATGACACTTGAAGTCTTTCTAAATGGCCTCTCTACATTTGGGTAGCATGAAACTTCACCAAGGTAAGTGGCAAGCATTCCTTGACTCTCCGGGTCATTTCAAAGAGGATAGAGGATTGGAACATTGGATGCTGGGCACATCTAAGATTCCCTACCTTTGCGTACTTAGCAGAATGTCTCAAAAGCATCCGTTTGCAGTCAGAAATGCTGGTATGGCATCCAGCTGACAATTGCTTGCTTCTTGGTTTTCACTAAGTGAAGGTGTTAAGGACTTGAGGATTGTAATCGAAATATGTAATTAAAGCTAAGAAACTCATGAAAAGGAACACATTTCAGGATAGAGTAGGAAGGTGGGATAAATGTGTTGAGCCAAAAACCAACATTTGATGCATCATTGGGCTGAAACGAAACTCCACTTCGGGAAATGGATACTGTTATTAAAAATATGTTTTTTTCAAGGCTGGATTGGGTTCCCCTCTGCCAAGAGAACACGTTTACTTGCAATGCTGCTTTCAATAACATGGTATGTGACCTGTCCTGCCTTTAAGGGATCTCTATTTGCTTTTAAGATCTCTTCTCACTTTGGAGAAGAAAGAAGAATTCTCTCAAAACGACTGATGAGCTTATTGGACCAGGTGTTTTGAAATATTTTGTGAACTTTGGATTAGTTGCGGGGCCCTTAAGGCAACTCAAGGAGGACTATTTCAGTCGTATATCTGGTATGGAAATTACAGAGAAAACATTGTGAAATGGGGGAGAAGCTTCTCCAATTACACAGGATGGATACATGGCACACCTGTCGATATTCTAGAAAGGGTACAAAGTTTCTGAAATGCAGGTATGCCTTGGGATAATCGGTCAGCCATGCTGACGGTTACATGAGAGCCACTTGATTAAGCTCCCTTCTCAACCCCTTGTCAACCGATCTTTAACCTTGCCTCTTTAAGTGTCTAACAGATAGTTAGGCTGAGGCTTTCCCAAAGTGCTTCAACTTCAAGAAGACTCTTACCAATGCAGTTTTGACAAACTGAGTAAACAGATGCATATGCTACTAACGTTTATGGATTTGCTTCACAATAATGCTGATTTTGATCTGTGTTCTCCCGTTAAGGGAAGCTCTTCCCCTCAACTTCCTAACTACTTACAATAATTTTTCCCTTCTGCTTCTGCGTGTCTGGATTACCTGCCAGAACGTCTCCCCCAGAGTGCCACCCTCACGCTGCTTTTCAGGCTTATTCTCCTGGATTCCTTATACAAGTTTATATGAGACTTGGATCAAGACTTGCAACGTGGCCTTGCTTCCAACTCAGAATGCACTGTAGGGCTTTGCTTTCCTCCAGCAGGACGTAGCTAGAGTGATCGTCACCCCATTCCCTGAAAGACTTTGGAAAAGATGAACTAGGAATGGAGGTTGAAAGCAAGTCCCCTAAAACAGAGAGCCACTGCTGAGTTTATGATTAACCACTCTATCCAAATCATACCCACATATTCTCCTCAGGGTTGCAGAGGACCAAAGAAAAGGGGGAATTGTACCATAGCCAGCTGAATGCAGCCCTTCCCAGGCAGCCCTTGCTGTGCACTGTGACCCACTGCCCCGTTACCAGGCAATGGTTACCAGGAGACCACTAATGCCACTGTGACCACCCTGCTCAGCCATTGGTGGGCAGTGTAGTGGGCCCCTGCCCCAAGCAAGCCACTGTCTGTCAGCCATCTTTAGTGGGGGCCCTTTTTTAGGCAGCAGTCAGTGGAGTGCTGCCCCTTCAGACCTGGAGCGTGAGGTAAGAGGCAAGTGCCAGCCTTCTCCCCAGCATTCTTCTGCTCACACGGCCTTGGGCCAGCTGGTGTGATGGGGGGCCCAGAGAACAGGCTGAGGGTGTGTCCTGCAGGGCTCCAGAGCCAAGGCCATGAATGCCCACTGGCCCAGACCAGGCCTTGAGGCAGTGTTGAACCTCTACCACACACCGCCACTGTGACCCTAAGGGTATGGCTCACAGTCTGGGGAACCTGACCACCACTGTTTGGGTGGCCTGAGGAGCATTAAGACCTATTGGGTTGTGTGCACCCGGCTCCCTCAGTGATGAGAGCTAGCAAGGGTCTGGGACCTGGCCCTGAGGTAGCCACCAAGGCAGAGATGCCTCCTCTGTGAGGCGTGGGCACTGGTGGGAGGACCCAGACCAGCTCCTGGACAAACCCTCCATGGCAGGAGGACCTTCACCCCTCCCAGGGACCCGTTTCTCTTAGGTGGGTCTGGACCTCAGAGGGTGAGCCTTTTGCCTTGGGACCTTGCCCTTTCTTGTCACCCAGAGAGTGACATTTGTTTGCTGGAGATTGATAGGAACATTGAGACCTGACTATGACCTGTCCTCAAGAACAAAGGATCGGACAGGGAGAAGTTTTCAACGAACAGCCACACCCCTCCATCACCTTACCTCTAAGAGGGCTTTGCTAAAAGCTTTCAAGGTTGGGGATTACCCAGCATAAGCCACCCATTTCCTTGAATGTCTCAACAACAAATATTTCTCGGCTCCAAAGTCCAATGTTTTGCTGTTGCTTGGCCTCACTGTGCGTCGGGCACACATCCTGGCCTTTGGTTCCAAATGATAGCGAGCCAGCCAGGAGGTGTGTGCCCATGGTGTGTTGATATCGATCAGGGGCGTCGCCATTTATAGTTCCCAGCACATGCCAGAGTACATTTGTCTCCAGGATACTGGCAGGGATTCTCCCTGATATGCAGTGGCTGCCCTACAGCACGAGGCTGCTTGTCTTGGAGACATGTCCAGAGCAACGGTATACAGTTCATGTCATTTGGGGGTAAGTTGCTCCAGCTTGCACAGGCTGGGAAATAGGTCTACTCCAACTGGGCTGCTCCCCTTAGCGGATGTGAGCCCCTCTGAATCCATTCCGTCTTGAGAACTGGGGGCCTCCATGTGGGAGTGGAAGTGGAAGTTGACAAAATGCATTCTCTGGCTTTCTGTCTTTGTGATTGCAGTGTTTATTTGTTCTTCATGTGTTTGTGTGTGTCAATGTGGTGTTAATCATGGCAGTCTGTGCTTTGGTTTGTGGGATCCTGTTTGTGATTCGTACATTGTAGGTGTGTGAAACAGCACTTGCATTGAGTAATTGAGACGTCTTTGGTCAGTAACGGAGCTTGCATATGATCACACTAGGTATCGTTCCCTCCTGCGTTGTGTTTCAGCTGTGGTGGAACATTGGTTGACATATTCCCTTTCCAATGGGTAGGAATCTCCCCTTTGGTGCCTGGGAACTGCGATCCTGAGAGACCTTTTGGCATTGCATTTGTCTCTCTGCTATTGGATAACACCTGCTGTGATCAGCAGAGCTCTAGTCCATCTTGTAGTCCGCTAAGGTACAAGCAAGTATTTTTTTTCTTTTTTTTACATTGCATGGCCAGCATATTCTACAGATTCTGGTGAAACATGGCATCAAATGAATCATTTTCATATCTCCAAAACCAGTCTATGTAAAATATTCAGTTAGAGAAAGTTTGCTCAGTGAAATCCTTTTGGTTTTCATCATTGTGACCCTGAGAAAACGAGCATATTTCCAGGAGACATTTGGAAGTTAATGAAGCAAATTGAACTTTTCCTAATTTCTTTGCTTTTTCCTTTTTGGCTCTTTCTGCTTCCCAGGTCAGTAGGCATGACAACTCTGGTCCTGACTCCCTATCTTTCAATTTGCATGTTGTTTGTCGTTTTGTTGTTAAAATGAGGCAACGTAGTTCGAAAACACTGAGGATGTTGTTCATCCTCACCCTTTGCTTTGGTCCTCAGGACTGAGAGTTTCTTTTTTGCATGTACTTTTGCGTTTGTTTTGTGTGAAAGTGTTGTGGCATGGGAAACTCAAATGTGCTTCCCCAACGCACCCCTTTCAGGTGCATTCTCCAGATTTGGGCCACTTTTAGGGATTAGGCAATTGACATCAACTGCCGAGTTGATGTGTAAATGAGCTCTATTTCACTGAAAGGGAAGCACTTACCAATTCAATACTTCCTCCTCTGGAGAGAATTGGCCTCCATGGATTTCGGATCCTGATGATCTGGCAAATAGCTAGTACTGAACTGATATCTGGTATGGAAGCTGCCTTAAGCTTCTTGCATTCTGAGGTATAAACCTTCTGCGGTCCCTAGGTTTCTTAGAGATCCAAAAAGACCTTATATCTGTTGCCAATTTGATAGCAAGGACCATAAGTTGAAATGATGACACTTGAAGTCTTTCTAAATGGCCTCTCTACATTTGGGTAGCATGAAACTTCACCAAGGTAAGTGGCAAGCATTCCTTGACTCTCCGGGTCATTTCAAAGAGGATAGAGGATTGGAACATTGGATGCTGGGCACATCTAAGATTCCCTACCTTTGCCTACTTAGCAGAAGGTCTCAAAAGCATCCATTTGCAGTCAGAAATGCTGGTATGGCATCCAGCTGACAATTGCTTGCTTCTTGGTTTTCACTAAGTGAAGGTGTTAAGGACTTGAGGATTGTAATCGAAATATGTAATTAAAGCTAAGAAACTCATGAAAAGGAACACATTTCAGGATAGAGTAGGAAGGTGGGATAAATGTGTTGAGCCAAAAACCAACATTTGATGCATCATTGGGCTGAAACGAAACTCCACTTCGGGAAATGGATACTGTTATTAAAAATACGTTTTTTTCAAGGCTGGATTGGGTTCCCCTCTGCCAAGAGAACACGTTTACTTGGAATGCTGCTTTCAATACCATGGTATGTGAACTGTCCTGCCTTTAAGGGATCTCGATTTGCTTTTAAGATCTCTTCTCACTTTGGAGAAGAAAGAAGAATTCTCTTCAAAGGACTGATGAGCTTATTGGACCAGGTGTTTTGAAACATTTTGTTAACTTTGGATTAGTTGCGGGGCCCTTAAGGCAACTCAAGGAGGACTATTTCAGTCGTATATCTGGTATGGAAATTACAGAGAAAACATTGTGAAATGGGGGAGAAGCTTCTCCAATTACACAGGATGGATACATGGCACACCTGTCGATATTCTAGAAAGGGTACAAAGTTTCTGAAATGCAGGTATGCCTTGGGATAATTGGTCAGCCATGCTGACGGTTACATGAGAGCCACTTGATTAAGCTTCCTTCTCAACCCCTTGTCATGCGATCTTTAACCTTGCCTCTTTAAGTGTCTAACAGATAGTTAGGCTGAGCCTTTCCCAAAGTGCTTCAACTTCAAGAAGACTCTTACCAATGCAGTTTTGACAAACTGAGTAAACAGATGCATATGCTACTAACGTTTGTGGATTTGCTTCGCAATAATGCTGATTTTGATCTGTGTTCTCCCGTTACGGGAAGCTCTTCCCCTCAACTTCCTAACAACTTACAACAATTTCTTCCCTTCTGCTTCTGCGTGTCTGGATTGCCTGCCAGAACGTCTGCCCCAGAGTGCCACCCTCACGCTGCTTTTCAGGCTTATTCTCCTGGATTCCTTATACAAGTTTATATAAGACTTGGATCAAGACTTGCAACGTGGCATTGCTTCCAACTCAGAATGCACTGTAGGGCTTTGCTTTCCTCCAGCAGCACGTAGCTAGAGTGGTCGTCACCCCATTCCCTGAAAGACTTGGGAAAAGATGAACCAGGAATCGAGGTGGAAAGCAAGTCCCCTAAAACAGAGATCCGCTTCTGAGTTTATGATTAACCACTCTATCCAAATCATACCCACATATTCTCCTCAGGGTTGCAGAGGACCAAAGAAAAGGGGGAATTGTACCATAGCCAGCTGAATGCAGCCCTTCCCAGGCAGCCCTTGCTGTGCACTGTGACCCACTGCCCCGTTACCAGGCAATGGTTACCAGGAGACCACTAATGCCACTGTGACCACCCTGCTCAGCCATTGGTGGGCAGTGTAGTGGGCCCCTGCCCCAAGCAAGCCACTGTCTGTCAGCCATCTTTAGTGGGGGCCCTTTGTTAGGCAGCAGTCAGTGGAGTGCTGCCCCTTCAGACCTGGAGCGTGAGGTAAGAGGCAAGTGCCAGCCTTCTCCCCAGCATTCTTCTGCTCACACGGCCTTGGGCCTGCTGGTGTGATGGGGGGCCCAGAGAACAGGCTGGGGATGTGTCCTGCAGGGCTCCAGAGCCAAGGCCATGAATGCCCATTGGCCCAGAACAGGCCTTGAGGCGGTGTTGAACCTCTACCACACACCGCCACTGTGACCCTAAGGGTATGGCTTACAGTCTGGGGTACCTGACCGCCACTGTTTGGGTGGCCTGAGGAGCATTAAGACCTGTTGAGTCATGTGCACCCGGCTCCCTCAGTGATGAGAGCTAGCAACGGTCTGGGACCTGGCCGTGAGGGAGCCACCAAGGCAGAGCTGCCTCCTCTGTGAGGCATGGGCACTGGTGGGAGGACCCAGACCAGCTCCTGGACAAACCCTCCATGGCAGGAGAACCACCACCCCTCCCAGGGACCCCTTTCTCTTAGGTGGGTCTGGACCTCAGAGGGTGAGTCTTGTGCCTTGGGACCTTGCCCTTTCTTGTCACCCAGAGAGTGACCTTTGTTTGCTGGAGATTGATAGGAACATTGAGACCCGACTATGACCTGTCCTCAACAACAAAGGATCGGACAGGGAGAAGTTTTCAACGAACAGCCAACCCCTCCATCACCTTACCTCTAAGAGGGCTTTGCTAAAAGCTTTCAAGGTTGGGGATTACCCGGCATAAGCCACCCATTTCCTTGACTGTCTCAACAACAAATATTTCTCGGCTCCAAAGTCCAATGTTTTGCTGTTGCTTGGCCTCACTGTGCGTCGGGCACACATCCTGGCCTTTGGTTACCAATTATAGCGAGCTAGCCAGGAGGTCTGTGCCCATGGTATGTTGATCTCGATCTGGGGCATCGCCATTTATAGTTCCCAGCACATGCCAGAGTACATTTGTCTCCAGGATACTGGCAGGGATTCTCCCTGATATGCAGTCCCTGCCCTACAGCACGAGGCTGCTTGTCTTGGAGACATGTCCAGAGCAACGGTATACAGTTCATGTCATTTGGGGGTAAGTCGCTCCAGCTTGCACAGGCTGGGAAATAGGTCTACTCCAACTGGGCTGCTCCCCTTAGCGGATGTGAGCCCCTCTGAGTCCATTCCCTCTTGAAAACTGGGGGCCTCCATGTGGGAGTGGAAGTGGAAGTTGACAAAATGCCTTCTCTGGCTTTCTGTCTTTGTGATTGGAGTGTTTATTTGTTCTTCATGTGTTTGTGTGTGTCAATGTTGTTAATCACGGCAGTCTGGGCTTTGGTTTGTGGGATCCTATTTGTGATTCGTACATTGTAGTTGTGTGAAACAGCACTTGCATTGAGTTCTTGAGATGTCTTTGGTCAGTAACAGAGCTTGCATATGATCACACTAGGTATCGTTCCCTCCTGCGTTGTGTTTCAGCTGTGGTGGAACATTGGTTGACATATTCCCTTTCCAATGGGTAAGAATCTCCCCTTGGTGCCTGGGAACTGCAATCCTGAGAAACCTTTTGGCATTGCATTTGTCTCTCTGCTATTGGATAACACCTGCTGTGATCAGCAGAGCTCTAGTCCATCTTGTAGTCCGCTAAGGGACAAGCAAGTATTTTTTTTCTTTTTTTTACATTGCATGGCCAGCATATTCTACAGATTCTGGTGAAACATGGCATCAAATGAATCATTTTCATATCTCCAAAACCAGTCTATGTAAAATATTCAGTAAGAGAAAGTTTGCTCAGTGAAATCCTTTTGGTTTTCATCATTGTGACCCTGAGAAAACGAGCATATTTCCAGGAGACATGTGGAAGTTAATGAAGCAAATTGAACTTTTCCTAATTTCTTTGCTTTTTCCTTTTTGGCTCTTTCTGCTTCCCAGGTCAGTAGGCATGACAACTGTGGTCCTGATTCCCTATCTTTCAATTTGCATGTTGTTTGTCGTTTTGTTGTTAAAATGAGGGAACGTAGTTCGAAAACACTGAGGATGTTGTTCATCCTCACCCTTTGCTTTGGTCCTCAGGACTGAGAGTTTCTTTTTTGCATGTACTTTTGCGTTTGTTTTGTGTGAAAGTGTTGTGGCTCTGGGAAACTCAAATGTGCTTCCCCAACGCACCCCTTTCATCTGCATTCTCCAGATTTGGGCCACTTTTAGGGATAAGGCAATTGACATCAACTGCCGAGTTGATGTGTAAATGAGCTCTATTTCACTGAAAGGGAAGCCCTTACCTATTCAATACTTCCTCCTCTGGAGAGAATTGGCCTCCATGGATTTCAGGTCCTGATGATCTGGCAAATAGCTAGTACTGAACTGATATCTGGTATGGAAGCTGCCTTAAGCTTCTTGCATTCTGAAGTATAAACCTTCTGCGGTCCCTAGGTTTCTTAGAGATCCAAAAAGACCTTATATCTGTTGTCAATTTGACAGCAAGGACCATAAGTTGAAATGATGACACTTGAAGTCTTTCTAAATGGCCTCTCTACATTTGGGTAGCATGAAACTTCACCAAGGTAAGTGGCAAGCATTCCTTGACTCTCCGGGTCATTTCAAAGAGGATAGAGGATTGGAACATTGGATGCTGGGCACATCTAAGATTCCCTACCTTTGCGTACTTAGCAGAATGTCTCAAAAGCATCCGTTTGCAGTCAGAAATGCTGGTATGGCATCCAGCTGACAATTGCTTGCTTCTTGGTTTTCACTAAGTGAAGGTGTTAAGGACTTGAGGATTGTAATCGAAATATGTAATTAAAGCTAAGAAACTCATGAAAAGGAACACATTTCAGGATAGAGTAGGAAGGTGGGATAAATGTGTTGAGCCAAAAACCAACATTTGATGCATCATTGGGCTGAAACGAAACTCCACTTCGGGAAATGGATACTGTTATTACAAATACGTTTTTTTCAAGGCTGGATTGGGTTCCCCTCTGCCAAGAGAACACGTTTACTTGGAATGCTGCTTTCAATAACATGGTATGTGACCTGTCCTGCCTTTAAGGGATCTCTATTTGCTTTTAAGATCTCTTCTCACTTTGGAGAAGAAAGAAGAATTCTCTCCAAACGACTGATGAGCTTATTGGACCAGGTGTTTTGAAATATTTTGTTAACGTTGGATTAGTTGCGGGGCCCTTAAGGCAACTCAAGGAGGACTATTTCAGTCGTATATCTGGTATGGAAATTACAGAGAAAACATTGTGAAATGGGGGAGAAGCTTCTCCAATTACACAGGATGGATACATGGCACACCTGTCGATATTCTAGAAAGGGTACAAAGTTTCTGAAATGCAGGTATGCCTTGGGATAATCGGTCAGCCATGCTGACGGTTACATGAGAGCCACTTGATTAAGCTCCCTTCTCAAACCCTTGTCAACCGATCTTTAACCTTGCCTCTTTAAGTGTCTAACAGATAGTTAGGCTGAGGCTTTCCCAAAGTGCTTCAACTTCAAGAAGACTCTTACCAATGCAGTTTTGACAAACTGAGTAAACAGATGCATATGCTACTAACGTTTATGGATTTGCTTCACAATAATGCTGATTTTGATCTGTGTTCTCCCGTTAAGGGAAGCTCTTCCCCTCAACTTCCTAACTACTTACAATAATTTTTCCCTTCTGCTTCTGCGTGTCTGGATTACCTGCCAGAACGTCTCCCCCAGAGTGCCACCCTCACGCTGCTTTTCAGGCTTATTCTCCTGGATTCCTTATACAAGTTTATATGAGACTTGGATCAAGACTTGCAACGTGGCCTTGCTTCCAACTCAGAATGCACTGTAGGGCTTTGCTTTCCTCCAGCAGGACGTAGCTAGAGTGATCGTCACCCCATTCCCTGAAAGACTTGGGAAAAGATGAACTAGGAATGGAGGTTGAAAGCAAGTCCCCTAAAACAGAGATCCGCTGCTGAGTTTATGATTAACCACTCTATCCAAATCATACCCACATATTCTCCTCAGGGTTGCAGAGGACCAAAGAAAAGGGGGAATTGTACCATAGCCAGCTGAATGCAGCCCTTCCCAGGCAGCCCTTGCTGTGCACTGTGACCCACTGCCCCGTTACCAGGCAATGGTTACCAGGAGACCACTAATGCCACTGTGACCACCCTGCTCAGCCATTGGTGGGCAGTGTAGTGGGCCCCTGCCCCAAGCAAGCCACTGTCTGTCAGCCATCTTTAGTGGGGGCCCTTTTTTAGGCAGCAGTCAGTGGAGTGCTACCCCTTCAGACCTGGAACGTGACGTAAGAGGCAAGTGCCAGCCTTCTCCCCAGCATTCTTCTGCTCACACGGCCTTGGGCCTGCTGGTGTGATGGGGGGCCCAGAGAACAGGCTGGGGATGTGTCCTGCAGGGCTCCAGAGCCAAGGCCATGAATGCCCATTGGCCCAGAACAGGCCTTGAGGCGGTGTTGAACCTCTACCACACACCGCCACTGTGACCCTAAGGGTATGGCTTACAGTCTGGGGTACCTGACCGCCACTGTTTGGGTGGCCTGAGGAGCATTAAGACCTGTTGAGTCATGTGCACCCGGCTCCCTCAGTGATGAGAGCTAGCAACGGTCTGGGACCTGGCCGTGAGGGAGCCACCAAGGCAGAGCTGCCTCCTCTGTGAGGCATGGGCACTGGTGGGAGGACCCAGACCAGCTCCTGGACAAACCCTCCATGGCAGGAGAACCACCACCCCTCCCAGGGACCCCTTTCTCTTAGGTGGGTCTGGACCTCAGAGGGTGAGTCTTGTGCCTTGGGACCTTGCCCTTTCTTGTCACCCAGAGAGTGACCTTTGTTTGCTGGAGATTGATAGGAACATTGAGACCCGACTATGACCTGTCCTCAACAACAAAGGATCGGACAGGGAGAAGTTTTCAACGAACAGCCACACCCCTCCATCACCTTACCTCTAAGAGGGCTTTGCTAAAAGCTTTCAAGGTTGGGGATTACCCGGCATAAGCCACCCATTTCCTTGAATGTCTCAACAACAAATATTTCTCGGCTCCAAAGTCCAATGTTTTGCTGTTGCTTGGCCTCACTGTGCGTCGGGCACACATCCTGGCTTTGGTTACCAATTATAGCGAGCTAGCCAGGAGGTCTGTGCCCATGGTATGTTGATCTCGATCTGGGGCATCGCCATTTATAGTTCCCAGGACATGCCAGAGTACATTTGTCTCCAGGATACTGGCAGGGATTCTCCCTGATATGCAGTCCCTGCCCTACAGCACGAGGCTGCTTGTCTTGGAGACATGTCCAGAGCAACGGTATACAGTTCATGTCATTTGGGGGTAAGTCGCTCCAGCTTGCACAGGCTGGGAAATAGGTCTACTCCAACTGGGCTGCTCCCCTTAGCGGATGTGAGCCCCTCTGAGTCCATTCCCTCTTGAAAACTGGGGGCCTCCATGTGGGAGTGGAAGTGGAAGTTGACAAAATGCCTTCTCTGGCTTTCTGTCTTTGTGATTGGAGTGTTTATTTGTTCTTCATGTGTTTGTGTGTGTCAATGTTGTTAATCACGGCAGTCTGGGCTTTGGTTTGTGGGATCCTATTTGTGATTCGTACATTGTAGTTGTGTGAAACAGCACTTGCATTGAGTTCTTGAGATGTCTTTGGTCAGTAACAGAGCTTGCATATGATCACACTAGGTATCGTTCCCTCCTGCGTTGTGTTTCAGCTGTGGTGGAACATTGGTTGACATATTCCCTTTCCAATGGGTAAGAATCTCCCCTTGGTGCCTGGGAACTGCAATCCTGAGAAACCTTTTGGCATTGCATTTGTCTCTCTGCTATTGGATAACACCTGCTGTGATCAGCAGAGCTCTAGTCCATCTTGTAGTCCGCTAAGGTACAAGCAAGTATTTTTTTTCTTTTTTTTACATTGCATGGCCAGCATATTCTACAGATTCTGGTGAAACATGGCATCAAATGAATCATTTTCATATCTCCAAAACCAGTCTATGTAAAATATTCAGTAAGAGAAAGTTTGCTCAGTGAAATCCTTTTGGTTTTCATCATTGTGACCCTGAGAAAACGAGCATATTTCCAGGAGACATGTGGAAGTTAATGAAGCAAATTGAACTTTTCCTAATTTCTTTGCTTTTTCCTTTTTGGCTCTTTCTGCTTCCCAGGTCAGTAGGCATGACAACTGTGGTCCTGATTCCCTATCTTTCAATTTGCATGTTGTTTGTCGTTTTGTTGTTAAAATGAGGGAACGTAGTTCGAAAACACTGAGGATGTTGTTCATCCTCACCCTTTGCTTTGGTCCTCAGGACTGAGAGTTTCTTTTTTGCATGTACTTTTGCGTTTGTTTTGTGTGAAAGTGTTGTGGCTCTGGGAAACTCAAATGTGCTTCCCCAACGCACCCCTTTCATCTGCATTCTCCAGATTTGGGCCACTTTTAGGGATAAGGCAATTGACATCAACTGCCGAGTTGATGTGTAAATGAGCTCTATTTCACTGAAAGGGAAGCCCTTACCTATTCAATACTTCCTCCTCTGGAGAGAATTGGCCTCCATGGATTTCAGGTCCTGATGATCTGGCAAATAGCTAGTACTGAACTGATATCTGGTATGGAAGCTGCCTTAAGCTTCTTGCATTCTGAAGTATAAACCTTCTGCGGTCCCTAGGTTTCTTAGAGATCCAAAAAGACCTTATATCTGTTGTCAATTTGACAGCAAGGACCATAAGTTGAAATGATGACACTTGAAGTCTTTCTAAATGGCCTCTCTACATTTGGGTAGCATGAAACTTCACCAAGGTAAGTGGCAAGCATTCCTTGACTCTCCGGGTCATTTCAAAGAGGATAGAGGATTGGAACATTGGATGCTGGGCACATCTAAGATTCCCTACCTTTGCGTACTTAGCAGAATGTCTCAAAAGCATCCGTTTGCAGTCAGAAATGCTGGTATGGCATCCAGCTGACAATTGCTTGCTTCTTGGTTTTCACTAAGTGAAGGTGTTAAGGACTTGAGGATTGTAATCGAAATATGTAATTAAAGCTAAGAAACTCATGAAAAGGAACACATTTCAGGATAGAGTAGGAAGGTGGGATAAATGTGTTGAGCCAAAAACCAACATTTGATGCATCATTGGGCTGAAACGAAACTCCACTTCGGGAAATGGATACTGTTATTACAAATACGTTTTTTTCAAGGCTGGATTGGGTTCCCCTCTGCCAAGAGAACACGTTTACTTGGAATGCTGCTTTCAATAACATGGTATGTGACCTGTCCTGCCTTTAAGGGATCTCTATTTGCTTTTAAGATCTCTTCTCACTTTGGAGAAGAAAGAAGAATTCTCTCCAAACGACTGATGAGCTTATTGGACCAGGTGTTTTGAAATATTTTGTTAACGTTGGATTAGTTGCGGGGCCCTTAAGGCAACTCAAGGAGGACTATTTCAGTCGTATATCTGGTATGGAAATTACAGAGAAAACATTGTGAAATGGGGGAGAAGCTTCTCCAATTACACAGGATGGATACATGGCACACCTGTCGATATTCTAGAAAGGGTACAAAGTTTCTGAAATGCAGGTATGCCTTGGGATAATCGGTCAGCCATGCTGACGGTTACATGAGAGCCACTTGATTAAGCTTCCTTCTCAACCCCTTGTCATGCGAACTTTAACCTTGCCTCTTTAAGTGTCTAACAGATAGTTAGGCTGAGGCTTTCCCAAAGTGCTTCAACTTCAAGAAGACTCTTACCAATGCAGTTTTGACAAACTGAGTAAACAGATGCATATGCTACTAACGTTTATGGATTTGCTTCACAATAATGCTGATTTTGATCTGTGTTCTCCCGTTAAGGGAAGCTCTTCCCCTCAACTTCCTAACAACTTACAATAATTTTTCCCTTCTGCTTCTGCGTGTCTGGATTACCTGCCAGAACGTCTCCCCCAGAGTGCCACCCTCACGCTGCTTTTCAGGCTTATTCTCCTGGATTCCTTATACAAGATTATATGAGACTTGGATCAAGACTTGCAACGTGGCCTTGCTTCCAACTCAGAATGCACTGTAGGGCTTTGCTTTCCTCCAGCAGGACGTAGCTAGAGTGATCGTCACCCCATTCCCTGAAAGACTTTGGAAAAGATGAACTAGGAATGGAGGTTGAAAGCAAGTCCCCTAAAACAGAGATCCGCTGCTGAGTTTATGATTAACCACTCTATCCAAATCATACCCACATATTCTCCTCAGGGTTGCAGAGGACCAAAGAAAAGGGGGAATTGTACCATAGCCAGCTGAATGCAGCCCTTCCCAGGCAGCCCTTGCTGTGCACTGTGACCCACTGCCCCGTTACCAGGCAATGGTTACCAGGAGACCACTAATGCCACTGTGACCACCCTGCTCAGCCATTGGTGGGCAGTGTAGTGGGCCCCTGCCCCAAGCAAGCCACTGTCTGTCAGCCATCTTTAGTGGGGGCCCTTTGTTAGGCAGCAGTCAGTGGAGTGCTGCCCCTTCAGACCTGGAGCGTGAGGTAAGAGGCAAGTGCCAGCCTTCTCCCCAGCATTCTTCTGCTCACACGGCCTTGGGCCAGCTGGTGTGATGGGGGGCCCAGAGAACAGGCTGAGGGTGTGTCCTGCAGGGCTCCAGAGCCAAGGCCATGAATGCCCACTGGCCCAGACCAGGCCTTGAGGCAGTGTTGAACCTCTACCACACACCGCCACTGTGACCCTAAGGGTATGGCTCACAGTCTGGGGAACCTGACCACCACTGTTTGGGTGGCCTGAGGAGCATTAAGACCTATTGGGTTGTGTGCACCCGGCTCCCTCAGTGATGAGAGCTAGCAAGGGTCTGGGACCTGGCCCTGAGGTAGCCACCAAGGCAGAGATGCCTCCTCTGTGAGGCGTGGGCACTGGTGGGAGGACCCAGACCAGCTCCTGGACAAACCCTCCATGGCAGGAGGACCACCACCCCTCCCAGGGACCCCTTTCTCTTAGGTGGGTCTGGACCTCAGAGGGTGAGCCTTTTGCCTTGGGACCTTGCCCTTTCTTGTCACCCAGAGAGTGACATTTGTTTGCTGGAGATTGATAGGAACATTGAGACCCGACTATGACCTGTCCTCAAGAACAAAGGATCGGACAGGGAGAAGTTTTCAACGAACAGCCACACCCCTCCATCACCTTACCTCTAAGAGGGCTTTGCTAAAAGCTTTCAAGGTTGGGGATTACCCAGCATAAGCCACCCATTTCCTTGAATGTCTCAACAACAAATATTTCTCGGCTCCAAAGTCCAATGTTTTGCTGTTGCTTGGCCTCACTGTGCGTCGGGTACACATCCTGGCCTTTGGTTCCAAATGATAGCGAGCCAGCCAGGAGGTGTGTGCCCATGGTGTGTTGATATCGATCAGGGGCGTCGCCATTTATAGTTCCCAGGACATGCCAGAGTACATTTGGCTCCAGGATACTGGCAGGGATTCTCCCTGATATGCAGTCCCTGCCCTACAGCACGAGGCTGCTTGTCTTGGAGACATGTCCAGAGCAACGGTATACAGTTCATGTCATTTGGGGGTAAGTCGCTCCAGCTTGCACAGGCTGGGAAATAGGTCTACTCCAACTGGGCTGCTCCCCTTAGCGGATGTGAGCCCCTCTGAGTCCATTCCCTCTTGAAAACTGGGGGCCTCCATGTGGGAGTGGAAGTGGAAGTTGACAAAATGCCTTCTCTGGCTTTCTGTCTTTGTGATTGGAGTGTTTATTTGTTCTTCATGTGTTTGTGTGTGTCAATGTTGTTAATCACGGCAGTCTGGGCTTTGGTTTGTGGGATCCTGTTTGTGATTCGTACATTGTAGTTGTGTGAAACAGCACTTGCATTGAGTTCTTGAGATGTCTTTGGTCAGTAACAGAGCTTGCATATGATCACACTAGGTATCGTTCCCTCCTGCGTTGTGTTTCAGCTGTGGTGGAACATTGGTTGACATATTCCCTTTCCAATGGGTAAGAATCTCCCCTTGGTGCCTGGGAACTGCAATCCTGAGAAACCTTTTGGCATTGCATTTGTCTCTCTGCTATTGGATAACACCTGCTGTGATCAGCAGAGCTCTAGTCCATCTTGTAGTCCGCTAAGGTACAAGCAAGTATTTTTTTTCTTTTTTTTACATTGCATGGCCAGCATATTCTACAGATTCTGGTGAAACATGGCATCAAATGAATCATTTTCATATCTCCAAAACCAGTCTATGTAAAATATTCAGTAAGAGAAAGTTTGCTCAGTGAAATCCTTTTGGTTTTCATCATTGTGACCCTGAGAAAACGAGCATATTTCCAGGAGACATGTGGAAGTTAATGAAGCAAATTGAACTTTTCCTAATTTCTTTGCTTTTTCCTTTTTGGCTCTTTCTGCTTCCCAGGTCAGTAGGCATGACAACTGTGGTCCTGACTCCCTATCTTTCAATTTGCATGTTGTTTGTCGTTTTGTTGTTAAAATGAGGCAACGTAGTTCGAAAACACTGAGGATGTTGTTCATCCTCACCCTTTGCTTTGGTCCTCAGGACTGAGAGTTTCTTTTTTGCATGTACTTTTGCGTTTGTTTTGTGTGAAAGTGTTGTGGCATGGGAAACTCAAATGTGCTTCCCCAACGCACCCCTTTCATCTGCATTCTCCAGATTTGGGCCACTTTAGGGATTAGGCAATTGACATCAACTGCCGAGTTGATGTGTAAATGAGCTCTATTTCACTGAAAGGGAAGCACTTACCAATTCAATACTTCCTCCTCTGGAGAGAATTGGCCTCCATGGATTTCGGATCCTGATGATCTGGCAAATAGCTAGTACTGAACTGATATCTGGTATGGAAGCTGCCTTAAGCTTCTTGCATTCTGAAGTATAAACCTTCTGCGGTCCCTAGGTTTCTTAGAGATCCAAAAAGACCTTATATCTGTTGCCAATTTGATAGCAAGGACCATAAGTTGAAATGATGACACTTGAAGTCTTTCTAAATGGCCTCTCTACATTTGGGTAGCATGAAACTTCACCAAGGTAAGTGGCAAGCATTCCTTGACTCTCCGGGTCATTTCAAAGAGGATAGAGGATTGGAACATTGGATGCTGGGCACATCTAAGATTCCCTACCTTTGCCTACTTAGCAGAAGGTCTCAAAAGCATCCATTTGCAGTCAGAAATGCTGCTATGGCATCCAGCTGACAATTGCTTGCTTCTTGGTTTTCACTAAGTGAAGGTGTTAAGGACTTGAGGATTGTAATCGAAATATGTAATTAAAGCTAAGAAACTCATGAAAAGGAACACATTTCAGGATAGAGTAGGAAGGTGGGATAAATGTGTTGAGCCAAAAACCAACATTTGATGCATCATTGGGCTGAAACGAAACTCCACTTCGGGAAATGGATACTGTTATTAAAAATATGTTTTTTTCAAGGCTGGATTGGGTTCCCCTCTGCCAAGAGAACACGTTTACTTGCAATGCTGCTTTCAATAACATGGTATGTGACCTGTCCTGCCTTTAAGGGATCTCTATTTGCTTTTAAGATCTCTTCTCACTTTGGAGAAGAAAGAAGAATTCTCTCAAAACGACTGATGAGCTTATTGGACCAGGTGTTTTGAAATATTTTGTGAACTTTGGATTAGTTGCGGGGCCCTTAAGGCAACTCAAGGAGGACTATTTCAGTCGTATATCTGGTATGGAAATTACAGAGAAAACATTGTGAAATGGGGGAGAAGCTTCTCCAATTACACAGGATGGATACATGGCACACCTGTCGATATTCTAGAAAGGGTACAAAGTTTCTGAAATGCAGGTATGCCTTGGGATAATCGGTCAGCCATGCTGACGGTTACATGAGAGCCACTTGATTAAGCTCCCTTCTCAACCCCTTGTCAACCGATCTTTAACCTTGCCTCTTTAAGTGTCTAACAGATAGTTAGGCTGAGGCTTTCCCAAAGTGCTTCAACTTCAAGAAGACTCTTACCAATGCAGTTTTGACAAACTGAGTAAACAGATGCATATGCTACTAACGTTTATGGATTTGCTTCACAATAATGCTGATTTTGATCTGTGTTCTCCCGTTAAGGGAAGCTCTTCCCCTCAACTTCCTAACTACTTACAATAATTTTTCCCTTCTGCTTCTGCGTGTCTGGATTACCTGCCAGAACGTCTCCCCCAGAGTGCCACCCTCACGCTGCTTTTCAGGCTTATTCTCCTGGATTCCTTATACAAGTTTATATGAGACTTGGATCAAGACTTGCAACGTGGCCTTGCTTCCAACTCAGAATGCACTGTAGGGCTTTGCTTTCCTCCAGCAGGACGTAGCTAGAGTGATCGTCACCCCATTCCCTGAAAGACTTTGGAAAAGATGAACTAGGAATGGAGGTTGAAAGCAAGTCCCCTAAAACAGAGAGCCACTGCTGAGTTTATGATTAACCACTCTATCCAAATCATACCCACATATTCTCCTCAGGGTTGCAGAGGACCAAAGAAAAGGGGGAATTGTACCATAGCCAGCTGAATGCAGCCCTTCCCAGGCAGCCCTTGCTGTGCACTGTGACCCACTGCCCCGTTACCAGGCAATGGTTACCAGGAGACCACTAATGCCACTGTGACCACCCTGCTCAGCCATTGGTGGGCAGTGTAGTGGGCCCCTGCCCCAAGCAAGCCACTGTCTGTCAGCCATCTTTAGTGGGGGCCCTTTTTTAGGCAGCAGTCAGTGGAGTGCTGCCCCTTCAGACCTGGAGCGTGAGGTAAGAGGCAAGTGCCAGCCTTCTCCCCAGCATTCTTCTGCTCACACGGCCTTGGGCCAGCTGGTGTGATGGGGGGCCCAGAGAACAGGCTGAGGGTGTGTCCTGCAGGGCTCCAGAGCCAAGGCCATGAATGCCCACTGGCCCAGACCAGGCCTTGAGGCAGTGTTGAACCTCTACCACACACCGCCACTGTGACCCTAAGGGTATGGCTCACAGTCTGGGGAACCTGACCACCACTGTTTGGGTGGCCTGAGGAGCATTAAGACCTATTGGGTTGTGTGCACCCGGCTCCCTCAGTGATGAGAGCTAGCAAGGGTCTGGGACCTGGCCCTGAGGTAGCCACCAAGGCAGAGATGCCTCCTCTGTGAGGCGTGGGCACTGGTGGGAGGACCCAGACCAGCTCCTGGACAAACCCTCCATGGCAGGAGGACCACCACCCCTCCCAGGGACCCCTTTCTCTTAGGTGGGTCTGGACCTCAGAGGGTGAGCCTTTTGCCTTGGGACCTTGCCCTTTCTTGTCACCCAGAGAGTGACATTTGTTTGCTGGAGATTGATAGGAACATTGAGACCCGACTATGACCTGTCCTCAAGAACAAAGGATCGGACAGGGAGAAGTTTTCAACGAACAGCCACACCCCTCCATCACCTTACCTCTAAGAGGGCTTTGCTAAAAGCTTTCAAGGTTGGGGATTACCCAGCATAAGCCACCCATTTCCTTGAATGTCTCAACAACAAATATTTCTCGGCTCCAAAGTCCAATGTTTTGCTGTTGCTTGGCCTCACTGTGCGTCGGGTACACATCCTGGCCTTTGGTTCCAAATGATAGCGAGCCAGCCAGGAGGTGTGTGCCCATGGTGTGTTGATATCGATCAGGGGCGTCGCCATTTATAGTTCCCAGGACATGCCAGAGTACATTTGGCTCCAGGATACTGGCAGGGATTCTCCCTGATATGCAGTCCCTGCCCTACAGCACGAGGCTGCTTGTCTTGGAGACATGTCCAGAGCAACGGTATACAGTTCATGTCATTTGGGGGTAAGTCGCTCCAGCTTGCACAGGCTGGGAAATAGGTCTACTCCAACTGGGCTGCTCCCCTTAGCGGATGTGAGCCCCTCTGAGTCCATTCCCTCTTGAAAACTGGGGGCCTCCATGTGGGAGTGGAAGTGGAAGTTGACAAAATGCCTTCTCTGGCTTTCTGTCTTTGTGATTGGAGTGTTTATTTGTTCTTCATGTGTTTGTGTGTGTCAATGTTGTTAATCACGGCAGTCTGGGCTTTGGTTTGTGGGATCCTGTTTGTGATTCGTACATTGTAGTTGTGTGAAACAGCACTTGCATTGAGTTCTTGAGATGTCTTTGGTCAGTAACAGAGCTTGCATATGATCACACTAGGTATCGTTCCCTCCTGCGTTGTGTTTCAGCTGTGGTGGAACATTGGTTGACATATTCCCTTTCCAATGGGTAAGAATCTCCCCTTGGTGCCTGGGAACTGCAATCCTGAGAAACCTTTTGGCATTGCATTTGTCTCTCTGCTATTGGATAACACCTGCTGTGATCAGCAGAGCTCTAGTCCATCTTGTAGTCCGCTAAGGTACAAGCAAGTATTTTTTTTCTTTTTTTTACATTGCATGGCCAGCATATTCTACAGATTCTGGTGAAACATGGCATCAAATGAATCATTTTCATATCTCCAAAACCAGTCTATGTAAAATATTCAGTAAGAGAAAGTTTGCTCAGTGAAATCCTTTTGGTTTTCATCATTGTGACCCTGAGAAAACGAGCATATTTCCAGGAGACATGTGGAAGTTCATGAAGCAAATTGAACTTTTCCTAATTTCTTTGCTTTTTCCTTTTTGGCTCTTTCTGCTTCCCAGGTCAGTAGGCATGACAACTGTGGTCCTGATTCCCTATCTTTCAATTTGCATGTTGTTTGTCGTTTTGTTGTTAAAATGAGGGAACGTAGTTCGAAAACACTGAGGATGTTGTTCATCCTCACCCTTTGCTTTGGTCCTCAGGACTGAGAGTTTCTTTTTTGCATGTACTTTTGCGTTTGTTTTGTGTGAAAGTGTTGTGGCTCTGGGAAACTCAAATGTGCTTCCCCAACGCACCCCTTTCATCTGCATTCTCCAGACTTGGGCCACTTTTAGGGATAAGGCAATTGACATCAACTGCCGAGTTGATGTGTAAATGAGCTCTATTTCACTGAAAGGGAAGCCCTTACCTATTCAATACTTCCTCCTCTGGAGAGAATTGGCCTCCATGGATTTCAGGTCCTGATGATCTGGCAAATAGCTAGTACTGAACTGATATCTGGTATGGAAGCTGCCTTAAGCTTCTTGCATTCTGAAGTATAAACCTTCTGCGGTCCCTAGGTTTCTTAGAGATCCAAAAAGACCTTATATCTGTTGTCAATTTGACAGCAAGGACCATAAGTTGAAATGATGACACTTGAAGTCTTTCTAAATGGCCTCTCTACATTTGGGTAGCATGAAACTTCACCAAGGTAAGTGGCAAGCATTCCTTGACTCTCCGGGTCATTTCAAAGAGGATAGAGGATTGGAACATTGGATGCTGGGCACATCTAAGATTCCCTACCTTTGCGTACTTAGCAGAATGTCTCAAAAGCATCCGTTTGCAGTCAGAAATGCTGGTATGGCATCCAGCTGACAATTGCTTGCTTCTTGGTTTTCACTAAGTGAAGGTGTTAAGGACTTGAGGATTGTAATCGAAATATGTAATTAAAGCTAAGAAACTCATGAAAAGGAACACATTTCAGGATAGAGTAGGAAGGTGGGATAAATGTGTTGAGCCAAAAACCAACATTTGATGCATCATTGGGCTGAAACGAAACTCCACTTCGGGAAATGGATACTGTTATTACAAATACGTTTTTTTCAAGGCTGGATTGGGTTCCCCTCTGCCAAGAGAACACGTTTACTTGGAATGCTGCTTTCAATAACATGGTATGTGACCTGTCCTGCCTTTAAGGGATCTCTATTTGCTTTTAAGATCTCTTCTCACTTTGGAGAAGAAAGAAGAATTCTCTCCAAACGACTGATGAGCTTATTGGACCAGGTGTTTTGAAATATTTTGTTAACGTTGGATTAGTTGCGGGGCCCTTAAGGCAACTCAAGGAGGACTATTTCAGTCGTATATCTGGTATGGAAATTACAGAGAAAACATTGTGAAATGGGGGAGAAGCTTCTCCAATTACACAGGATGGATACATGGCACACCTGTCGATATTCTAGAAAGGGTACAAAGTTTCTGAAATGCAGGTATGCCTTGGGATAATCGGTCAGCCATGCTGACGGTTACATGAGAGCCACTTGATTAAGCTTCCTTCGCAACCCCTTGTCATGCGATCTTTAACCTTGCCTCTTTAAGTGTCTAACAGATAGTTAGGCTGAGGCTTTCCCAAAGTGCTTCAACTTCAAGAAGACTCTTACCAATGCAGTTTTGACAAACTGAGTAAACAGATGCATATGCTACTAACGTTTATGGATTTGCTTCACAATAATGCTGATTTTGATCTGTGTTCTCCCGTTAAGGGAAGCTCTTCCCCTCAACTTCCTAACTACTTACAATAATTTTTCCCTTCTGCTTCTGCGTGTCTGGATTACCTGCCAGAACGTCTCCCCCAGAGTGCCACCCTCACGCTGCTTTTCAGGCTTATTCTCCTGGATTCCTTATACAAGTTTATATGAGACTTGGATCAAGACTTGCAACGTGGCCTTGCTTCCAACTCAGAATGCACTGTAGGGCTTTGCTTTCCTCCAGCAGGACGTAGCTAGAGTGATCGTCACCCCATTCCCTGAAAGACTTTGGAAAAGATGAACTAGGAATGGAGGTTGAAAGCAAGTCCCCTAAAACAGAGAGCCACTGCTGAGTTTATGATTAACCACTCTATCCAAATCATACCCACATATTCTCCTCAGGGTTGCAGAGGACCAAAGAAAAGGGGGAATTGTACCATAGCCAGCTGAATGCAGCCCTTCCCAGGCAGCCCTTGCTGTGCACTGTGACCCACTGCCCCGTTACCAGGCAATGGTTACCAGGAGACCACTAATGCCACTGTGACCACCCTGCTCAGCCATTGGTGGGCAGTGTAGTGGGCCCCTGCCCCAAGCAAGCCACTGTCTGTCAGCCATCTTTAGTGGGGGCCCTTTTTTAGGCAGCAGTCAGTGGAGTGCTGCCCCTTCAGACCTGGAGCGTGAGGTAAGAGGCAAGTGCCAGCCTTCTCCCCAGCATTCTTCTGCTCACACGGCCTTGGGCCAGCTTGTGTGATGGGGGGCCCAGAGAACAGGCTGAGGGTGTGTCCTGCAGGGCTCCAGAGCCAAGGCCATGAATGCCCACTGGCCCAGACCAGGCCTTGAGGCAGTGTTGAACCTCTACCACACACCGCCACTGTGACCCTAAGGGTATGGCTCACAGTCTGGGGAACCTGACCACCACTGTTTGGGTGGCCTGAGGAGCATTAAGACCTATTGGGTTGTGTGCACCCGGCTCCCTCAGTGATGAGAGCTAGCAAGGGTCTGGGACCTGGCCCTGAGGTAGCCACCAAGGCAGAGATGCCTCCTCTGTGAGGCGTGGGCACTGGTGGGAGGACCCAGACGAGCTCCTGGACAAAACCTCCATGGCAGGAGGACCTTCACCCCTCCCAGGGACCCGTTTCTCTTAGGTGGGTCTGGACCTCAGAGGGTGAGCCTTTTGCCTTGGGACCTTGCCCTTTCTTGTCACCCAGAGAGTGACATTTGTTTGCTGGAGATTGATAGGAACATTGAGACCCGACTATGACCTGTCCTCAAGAACAAAGGATCGGACAGGGAGAAGTTTTCAACGAACAGCCACACCCCTCCATCACCTTACCTCTAAGAGGGCTTTGCTAAAAGCTTTCAAGGTTGGGGATTACCCAGCATAAGCCACCCATTTCCTTGAATGTCTCAACAACAAATATTTCTCGGCTCCAAAGTCCAATGTTTTGCTGTTGCTTGGCCTCACTGTGCGTCGGGTACACATCCTGGCCTTTGGTTCCAAATGATAGCGAGCCAGCCAGGAGGTGTGTGCCCATGGTGTGTTGATATCGATCAGGGGCGTCGCCATTTATAGTTCCCAGGACATGCCAGAGTACATTTGGCTCCAGGATACTGGCAGGGATTCTCCCTGATATGCAGTCCCTGCCCTACAGCACGAGGCTGCTTGTCTTGGAGACATGTCCAGAGCAACGGTATACAGTTCATGTCATTTGGGGGTAAGTCGCTCCAGCTTGCACAGGCTGGGAAATAGGTCTACTCCAACTGGGCTGCTCCCCTTAGCGGATGTGAGCCCCTCTGAGTCCATTCCCTCTTGAAAACTGGGGGCCTCCATGTGGGAGTGGAAGTGGAAGTTGACAAAATGCCTTCTCTGGCTTTCTGTCTTTGTGATTGGAGTGATTATTTGTTCTTCATGTGTTTGTGTGTGTCAATGTTGTTAATCACGGCAGTCTGGGCTTTGGTTTGTGGGATCCTGTTTGTGATTCGTACATTGTAGTTGTGTGAAACAGCACTTGCATTGAGTTCTTGAGATGTCTTTGGTCAGTAACAGAGCTTGCATATGATCACACTAGGTATCGTTCCCTCCTGCGTTGTGTTTCAGCTGTGGTGGAACATTGGTTGACATATTCCCTTTCCAATGGGTAAGAATCTCCCCTTGGTGCCTGGGAACTGCAATCCTGAGAAACCTTTTGGCATTGCATTTGTCTCTCTGCTATTGGATAACACCTGCTGTGATCAGCAGAGCTCTAGTCCATCTTGTAGTCCGCTAAGGTACAAGCAAGTATTTTTTTTCTTTTTTTTACATTGCATGGCCAGCATATTCTACAGATTCTGGTGAAACATGGAATCAAATGAATCATTTTCATATCTCCAAAACCAGTCTATGTAAAATATTCAGTAAGAGAAAGTTTGCTCAGTGAAATCCTTTTGGTTTTCATCATTGTGACCCTGAGAAAACGAGCATATTTCCAGGAGACATGTGGAAGTTAATGAAGCAAATTGAACTTTTCCTAATTTCTTTGCTTTTTCCTTTTTGGCTCTTTCTGCTTCCCAGGTCAGTAGGCATGACAACTGTGGTCCTGATTCCCTATCTTTCAATTTGCATGTTGTTTGTCGTTTTGTTGTTAAAATGAGGGAACGTAGTTCGAAAACACTGAGGATGTTGTTCATCCTCACCCTTTGCTTTGGTCCTCAGGACTGAGAGTTTCTTTTTTGCATGTACTTTTGCGTTTGTTTTGTGTGAAAGTGTTGTGGCTCTGGGAAACTCAAATGTGCTTCCCCAACGCACCCCTTTCATCTGCATTCTCCAGACTTGGGCCACTTTTAGGGATAAGGCAATTGACATCAACTGCCGAGTTGATGTGTAAATGAGCTCTATTTCACTGAAAGGGAAGCCCTTACCTATTCAATACTTCCTCCTCTGGAGAGAATTGGCCTCCATGGATTTCAGGTCCTGATGATCTGGCAAATAGCTAGTACTGAACTGATATCTGGTATGGAAGCTGCCTTAAGCTTCTTGCATTCTGAAGTATAAACCTTCTGCGGTCCCTAGGTTTCTTAGAGATCCAAAAAGACCTTATATCTGTTGTCAATTTGACAGCAAGGACCATAAGTTGAAATGATGACACTTGAAGTCTTTCTAAATGGCCTCTCTACATTTGGGTAGCATGAAACTTCACCAAGGTAAGTGGCAAGCATTCCTTGACTCTCCGGGTCATTTCAAAGAGGATAGAGGATTGGAACATTGGATGCTGGGCACATCTAAGATTCCCTACCTTTGCGTACTTAGCAGAATGTCTCAAAAGCATCCGTTTGCAGTCAGAAATGCTGGTATGGCATCCAGCTGACAATTGCTTGCTTCTTGGTTTTCACTAAGTGAAGGTGTTAAGGACTTGAGGATTGTAATCGAAATATGTAATTAAAGCTAAGAAACTCATGAAAAGGAACACATTTCAGGATAGAGTAGGAAGGTGGGATAAATGTGTTGAGCCAAAAACCAACATTTGATGCATCATTGGGCTGAAACGAAACTCCACTTCGGGAAATGGATACTGTTATTACAAATACGTTTTTTTCAAGGCTGGATTGGGTTCCCCTCTGCCAAGAGAACACGTTTACTTGGAATGCTGCTTTCAATAACATGGTATGTGACCTGTCCTGCCTTTAAGGGATCTCTATTTGCTTTTAAGATCTCTTCTCACTTTGGAGAAGAAAGAAGAATTCTCTCCAAACGACTGATGAGCTTATTGGACCAGGTGTTTTGAAATATTTTGTTAACGTTGGATTAGTTGCGGGGCCCTTAAGGCAACTCAAGGAGGACTATTTCAGTCGTATATCTGGTATGGAAATTACAGAGAAAACATTGTGAAATGGGGGAGAAGCTTCTCCAATTACACAGGATGGATACATGGCACACCTGTCGATATTCTAGAAAGGGTACAAAGTTTCTGAAATGCAGGTATGCCTTGGGATAATCGGTCAGCCATGCTGACGGTTACATGAGAGCCACTTGATTAAGCTTCCTTCGCAACCCCTTGTCATGCGATCTTTAACCTTGCCTCTTTAAGTGTCTAACAGATAGTTAGGCTGAGGCTTTCCCAAAGTGCTTCAACTTCAAGAAGACTCTTACCAATGCAGTTTTGACAAACTGAGTAAACAGATGCATATGCTACTAACGTTTATGGATTTGCTTCACAATAATGCTGATTTTGATCTGTGTTCTCCCGTTAAGGGAAGCTCTTCCCCTCAACTTCCTAACTACTTACAATAATTTTTCCCTTCTGCTTCTGCGTGTCTGGATTACCTGCCAGAACGTCTCCCCCAGAGTGCCACCCTCACGCTGCTTTTCAGGCTTATTCTCCTGGATTCCTTATACAAGTTTATATGAGACTTGGATCAAGACTTGCAACGTGGCCTTGCTTCCAACTCAGAATGCACTGTAGGGCTTTGCTTTCCTCCAGCAGGACGTAGCTAGAGTGATCGTCACCCCATTCCCTGAAAGACTTTGGAAAAGATGAACTAGGAATGGAGGTTGAAAGCAAGTCCCCTAAAACAGAGAGCCACTGCTGAGTTTATGATTAACCACTCTATCCAAATCATACCCACATATTCTCCTCAGGGTTGCAGAGGACCAAAGAAAAGGGGGAATTGTACCATAGCCAGCTGAATGCAGCCCTTCCCAGGCAGCCCTTGCTGTGCACTGTGACCCACTGCCCCGTTACCAGGCAATGGTTACCAGGAGACCACTAATGCCACTGTGACCACCCTGCTCAGCCATTGGTGGGCAGTGTAGTGGGCCCCTGCCCCAAGCAAGCCACTGTCTGTCAGCCATCTTTAGTGGGGGCCCTTTTTTAGGCAGCAGTCAGTGGAGTGCTGCCCCTTCAGACCTGGAGCGTGAGGTAAGAGGCAAGTGCCAGCCTTCTCCCCAGCATTCTTCTGCTCACACGGCCTTGGGCCAGCTTGTGTGATGGGGGGCCCAGAGAACAGGCTGAGGGTGTGTCCTGCAGGGCTCCAGAGCCAAGGCCATGAATGCCCACTGGCCCAGACCAGGCCTTGAGGCAGTGTTGAACCTCTACCACACACCGCCACTGTGACCCTAAGGGTATGGCTCACAGTCTGGGGAACCTGACCACCACTGTTTGGGTGGCCTGAGGAGCATTAAGACCTATTGGGTTGTGTGCACCCGGCTCCCTCAGTGATGAGAGCTAGCAAGGGTCTGGGACCTGGCCCTGAGGTAGCCACCAAGGCAGAGATGCCTCCTCTGTGAGGCGTGGGCACTGGTGGGAGGACCCAGACGAGCTCCTGGACAAAACCTCCATGGCAGGAGGACCTTCACCCCTCCCAGGGACCCGTTTCTCTTAGGTGGGTCTGGACCTCAGAGGGTGAGCCTTTTGCCTTGGGACCTTGCCCTTTCTTGTCACCCAGAGAGTGACATTTGTTTGCTGGAGATTGATAGGAACATTGAGACCCGACTATGACCTGTCCTCAAGAACAAAGGATCGGACAGGGAGAAGTTTTCAACGAACAGCCACACCCCTCCATCACCTTACCTCTAAGAGGGCTTTGCTAAAAGCTTTCAAGGTTGGGGATTACCCAGCATAAGCCACCCATTTCCTTGAATGTCTCAACAACAAATATTTCTCGGCTCCAAAGTCCAATGTTTTGCTGTTGCTTGGCCTCACTGTGCGTCGGGTACACATCCTGGCCTTTGGTTCCAAATGATAGCGAGCCAGCCAGGAGGTGTGTGCCCATGGTGTGTTGATATCGATCAGGGGCGTCGCCATTTATAGTTCCCAGGACATGCCAGAGTACATTTGGCTCCAGGATACTGGCAGGGATTCTCCCTGATATGCAGTCCCTGCCCTACAGCACGAGGCTGCTTGTCTTGGAGACATGTCCAGAGCAACGGTATACAGTTCATGTCATTTGGGGGTAAGTCGCTCCAGCTTGCACAGGCTGGGAAATAGGTCTACTCCAACTGGGCTGCTCCCCTTAGCGGATGTGAGCCCCTCTGAGTCCATTCCCTCTTGAAAACTGGGGGCCTCCATGTGGGAGTGGAAGTGGAAGTTGACAAAATGCCTTCTCTGGCTTTCTGTCTTTGTGATTGGAGTGATTATTTGTTCTTCATGTGTTTGTGTGTGTCAATGTTGTTAATCACGGCAGTCTGGGCTTTGGTTTGTGGGATCCTGTTTGTGATTCGTACATTGTAGTTGTGTGAAACAGCACTTGCATTGAGTTCTTGAGATGTCTTTGGTCAGTAACAGAGCTTGCATATGATCACACTAGGTATCGTTCCCTCCTGCGTTGTGTTTCAGCTGTGGTGGAACATTGGTTGACATATTCCCTTTCCAATGGGTAAGAATCTCCCCTTGGTGCCTGGGAACTGCAATCCTGAGAAACCTTTTGGCATTGCATTTGTCTCTCTGCTATTGGATAACACCTGCTGTGATCAGCAGAGCTCTAGTCCATCTTGTAGTCCGCTAAGGTACAAGCAAGTATTTTTTTTCTTTTTTTTACATTGCATGGCCAGCATATTCTACAGATTCTGGTGAAACATGGCATCAAATGAATCATTTTCATATCTCCAAAACCAGTCTATGTAAAATATTCAGTAAGAGAAAGTTTGCTCAGTGAAATCCTTTTGGTTTTCATCATTGTGACCCTGAGAAAACGAGCATATTTCCAGGAGACATGTGGAAGTTAATGAAGCAAATTGAACTTTTCCTAATTTCTTTGCTTTTTCCTTTTTGGCTCTTTCTGCTTCCCAGGTCAGTAGGCATGACAACTGTGGTCCTGATTCCCTATCTTTCAATTTGCATGTTGTTTGTCGTTTTGTTGTTAAAATGAGGGAACGTAGTTCGAAAACACTGAGGATGTTGTTCATCCTCACCCTTTGCTTTGGTCCTCAGGACTGAGAGTTTCTTTTTTGCATGTACTTTTGCGTTTGTTTTGTGTGAAAGTGTTGTGGCTCTGGGAAACTCAAATGTGCTTCCCCAACGCACCCCTTTCATCTGCATTCTCCAGACTTGGGCCACTTTTAGGGATAAGGCAATTGACATCAACTGCCGAGTTGATGTGTAAATGAGCTCTATTTCACTGAAAGGGAAGCCCTTACCTATTCAATACTTCCTCCTCTGGAGAGAATTGGCCTCCATGGATTTCAGGTCCTGATGATCTGGCAAATAGCTAGTACTGAACTGATATCTGGTATGGAAGCTGCCTTAAGCTTCTTGCATTCTGAAGTATAAACCTTCTGCGGTCCCTAGGTTTCTTAGAGATCCAAAAAGACCTTATATCTGTTGTCAATTTGACAGCAAGGACCATAAGTTGAAATGATGACACTTGAAGTCTTTCTAAATGGCCTCTCTACATTTGGGTAGCATGAAACTTCACCAAGGTAAGTGGCAAGCATTCCTTGACTCTCCGGGTCATTTCAAAGAGGATAGAGGATTGGAACATTGGATGCTGGGCACATCTAAGATTCCCTACCTTTGCGTACTTAGCAGAATGTCTCAAAAGCATCCGTTTGCAGTCAGAAATGCTGGTATGGCATCCAGCTGACAATTGCTTGCTTCTTGGTTTTCACTAAGTGAAGGTGTTAAGGACTTGAGGATTGTAATCGAAATATGTAATTAAAGCTAAGAAACTCATGAAAAGGAACACATTTCAGGATAGAGTAGGAAGGTGGGATAAATGTGTTGAGCCAAAAACCAACATTTGATGCATCATTGGGCTGAAACGAAACTCCACTTCGGGAAATGGATACTGTTATTACAAATACGTTTTTTTCAAGGCTGGATTGGGTTCCCCTCTGCCAAGAGAACACGTTTACTTGGAATGCTGCTTTCAATAACATGGTATGTGACCTGTCCTGCCTTTAAGGGATCTCTATTTGCTTTTAAGATCTCTTCTCACTTTGGAGAAGAAAGAAGAATTCTCTCCAAACGACTGATGAGCTTATTGGACCAGGTGTTTTGAAATATTTTGTTAACGTTGGATTAGTTGCGGGGCCCTTAAGGCAACTCAAGGAGGACTATTTCAGTCGTATATCTGGTATGGAAATTACAGAGAAAACATTGTGAAATGGGGGAGAAGCTTCTCCAATTACACAGGATGGATACATGGCACACCTGTCGATATTCTAGAAAGGGTACAAAGTTTCTGAAATGCAGGTATGCCTTGGGATAATCGGTCAGCCATGCTGACGGTTACATGAGAGCCACTTGATTAAGCTTCCTTCTCAACCCCTTGTCATGCGATCTTTAACCTTGCCTCTTTAAGTGTCTAACAGATAGTTAGGCTGAGGCTTTCCCAAAGTGCTTCAACTTCAAGAAGACTCTTACCAATGCAGTTTTGACAAACTGAGTAAACAGATGCATATGCTACTAACGTTTATGGATTTGCTTCACAATAATGCTGATTTTGATCTGTGTTCTCCCGTTAAGGGAAGCTCTTCCCCTCAACTTCCTAACAACTTACAATAATTTTTCCCTTCTGCTTCTGCGTGTCTGGATTCCCTGCCAGAACGTCTCCCCCAGAGTGCCACCCTCACGCTGCTTTTCAGGCTTATTCTCCTGGATTCCTTATACAAGTTTATATGAGACTTGGATCAAGACTTGCAACGTGGCCTTGCTTCCAACTCAGAATGCACTGTAGGGCTTTGCTTTCCTCCAGCAGGACGTAGCTAGAGTGATCGTCACCCCATTCCCTGAAAGACTTGGGAAAAGATGAACTAGGAATGGAGGTTGAAAGCAAGTCCCCTAAAACAGAGATCCGCTGCTGAGTTTATGATTAACCACTCTATCCAAATCATACCCACATATTCTCCTCAGGGTTGCAGAGGACCAAAGAAAAGGGGGAATTGTACCATAGCCAGCTGAATGCAGCCCTTCCCAGGCAGCCCTTGCTGTGCACTGTGACCCACTGCCCCGTTACCAGGCAATGGTTACCAGGAGACCACTAATGCCACTGTGACCACCCTGCTCAGCCATTGGTGGGCAGTGTAGTGGGCCCCTGCCCCAAGCAAGCCACTGTCTGTCAGCCATCTTTAGTGGGGGCCCTTTGTTAGGCAGCAGTCAGTGGAGTGCTGCCCCTTCAGACCTGGAGCGTGAGGTAAGAGGCAAGTGCCAGCCTTCTCCCCAGCATTCTTCTGCTCACACGGCCTTGGGCCAGCTGGTGTGATGGGGGGCCCAGAGAACAGGCTGAGGGTGTGTCCTGCAGGGCTCCAGAGCCAAGGCAATGAATGCCCACTGGCCCAGACCAGGCCTTGAGGCAGTGTTGAACCTCTACCACACACCGCCACTGTGACCCTAAGGGTATGGCTCACAGTCTGGGGAACCTGACCACCACTGTTTGGGTGGCCTGAGGAGCATTAAGACCTATTGGGTTGTGTGCACCCGGCTCCCTCAGTGATGAGAGCTAGCAAGGGTCTGGGACCTGGCCCTGAGGTAGCCACCAAGGCAGAGATGCCTCCTCTGTGAGGCGTGGGCACTGGTGGGAGGACCCAGACTAGCTCCTGGACAAACCCTCCATGGCAGGAGGACCTTCACCCCTCCCAGGGACCCGTTTCTCTTAGGTGGGTCTGGACCTCAGAGGGTGAGCCTTTTGCCTTGGAACCTTGCCCTTTCTTGTCACCCAGAGAGTGACATTTGTTTGCTGGAGATTGATAGGAACATTGAGACCTGACTATGACCTGTCCTCAAGAACAAAGGATCGGACAGGGAGAAGTTTTCAACGAACAGCCACACCCCTCCATCACCTTACCTCTAAGAGGGCTTTGCTAAAAGCTTTCAAGGTTGGGGATTACCCAGCATAAGCCACCCATTTCCTTGAATGTCTCAACAACAAATATTTCTCGGCTCCAAAGGCCAATGTTTTGCTGTTGCTTGGCCTCACTGTGCGTCGGGCACACATCCTGGCCTTTGGTTCCAAATGATAGCGAGCCAGCCAGGAGGTGTGTGCCCATGGTGTGTTGATATCGATCAGGGGCGTTGCCATTTATAGTTCCCAGCACATGCCAGAGTACATTTGTCTCCAGGATACTGGCAGGGATTCTCCCTGATATGCAGTGGCTGCCCTACAGCACGAGGCTGCTTGTCTTGGAGACATGTCCAGAGCAACGGTATACAGTTCATGTCATTTGGGGGTAAGTCGCTCCAGCTTGCACAGGCTGGGAAATAGGTCTACTCCAACTGGGCTGCTCCCCTTAGCGGATGTGAGCCCCTCTGAGTCCATTCCGTCTTGAGAACTGGGGGCCTCCATGTGGGAGTGGAAGTGGAAGTTGACAAAATGCCTTCTCTGGCTTTCTGTCTTTGTGATTGCAGTGTTTATTTGTTCTTCATGTGTTTGTGTGTGTCAATGTGGTGTTAATCATGGCAGTCTGTGCTTTGGTTTGTGGGATCCTGTTTGTGATTCGTACATTGTAGGTGTGTGAAACAGCACTTGCATTGAGTAATTGAGACGTCTTTGGTCAGTAACGGAGCTTGCATATGATCACACTAGGTATCGTTCCCTCCTGCGTTGTGTTTCAGCTGTGGTGGAACATTGGTTGACATATTCCCTTTCCAATGGGTAGGAATCTCCCCTTTGGTGCCTGGGAACTGCGATCCTGAGAGACCTTTTGGCATTGCATTTGTCTCTCTGCTATTGGATAACACCTGCTGTGATCAGCAGAGCTCTAGTCCATCTTGTAGTCCGCTAAGGTACAAGCAAGTATTTTTTTTCTTTTTTTTACATTGCATGGCCAGCATATTCTACAGATTCTGGTGAAACATGGCATCAAATGAATCATTTTCATATCTCCAAAACCAGTCTATGTAAAATATTCAGTTAGAGAAAGTTTGCTCAGTGAAATCCTTTTGGTTTTCATCATTGTGACCCTGAGAAAACGAGCATATTTCCAGGAGACATGTGGAAGTTCATGAAGCAAATTGAACTTTTCCTAATTTCTTTGCTTTTTCCTTTTTGGCTCTTTCTGCTTCCCAGGTCAGTAGGCATGACAACTCTGGTCCTGACTCCCTATCTTTCAATTTGCATGTTGTTTGTCGTTTTGTTGTTAAAATGAGGCAACGCAGTTCGAAAACACTGAGGATGTTGTTCATCCTCACCCTTTGCTTTGGTCCTCAGGACTGAGAGTTTCTTTTTTGCATGTACTTTTGCGTTTGTTTTGTGTGAAAGTGTTGTGGCATGGGAAACTCAAATGTGCTTCCCCAACGCACCCCTTTCATCTGCATTCTCCAGATTTGGGCCACTTTTAGGGATTAGGCAATTGACATCAACTGCCGAGTTGATGTGTAAATGAGCTCTATTTCACTGAAAGGGAAGCACTTACCAATTCAATACTTCCTCCTCTGGAGAGAATTGGCCTCCATGGATTTCGGATCCTGATGATCTGGCAAATAGCTAGTACTGAACTGATATCTGGTATGGAAGCTGCCTTAAGCTTCTTGCATTCTGAAGTATAAACCTTCTGCGGTCCCTAGGTTTCTTAGAGATCCAAAAAGACCTTATATCTGTTGCCAATTTGATAGCAAGGACCATAAGTTGAAATGATGACACTTGAAGTCTTTCTAAATGGCCTCTCTACATTTGGGTAGCATGAAACTTCACCAAGGTAAGTGGCAAGCATTCCTTGACTCTCCGGGTCATTTCAAAGAGGATAGAGGATTGGAACATTGGATGCTGGGCACATCTAAGATTCCCTACCTTTGCCTACTTAGCAGAAGGTCTCAAAAGCATCCATTTGCAGTCAGAAATGCTGGTATGGCATCCAGCTGACAATTGCTTGCTTCTTGGTTTTCACTAAGTGAAGGTGTTAAGGACTTGAGGATTGTAATCGAAATATGTAATTAAAGCTAAGAAACTCATGAAAAGGAACACATTTCAGGATAGAGTAGGAAGGTGGGATAAATGTGTTGAGCCAAAAACCAACATTTGATGCATCATTGGGCTGAAACGAAACTCCACTTCGGGAAATGGATACTGTTATTACAAATACGTTTTTTTCAAGGCTGGATTGGGTTCCCCTCTGCCAAGAGAACACGTTTACTTGCAATGCTGCTTTCAATAACATGGTATGTGACCTGTCCTGCCTTTAAGGGATCTCTATTTGCTTTTAAGATCTCTTCTCACTTTGGAGAAGAAAGAAGAATTCTCTCCAAACGACTGATGAGCTTATTGGACCAGGTGTTTTGAAATATTTTGTTAACGTTGGATTAGTTGCGGGGCCCTTAAGGCAACTCAAGGAGGACTATTTCAGTCGTATATCTGGTATGGAAATTACAGAGAAAACATTGTGAAATGGGGGAGAAGCTTCTCCAATTACACAGGATGGATACATGGCACACCTGTCGATATTCTAGAAAGGGTACAAAGTTTCTGAAATGCAGGTATGCCTTGGGATAATCGGTCAGCCATGCTGACGGTTACATGAGAGCCACTTGATTAAGCTCCCTTCTCAACCCCTTGTCAACCGATCTTTAACCTTGCCTCTTTAAGTGTCTAACAGATAGTTAGGCTGAGGCTTTCCCAAAGTGCTTCAACTTCAAGAAGACTCTTACCAATGCAGTTTTGACAAACTGAGTAAACAGATGCATATGCTACTAACGTTTATGGATTTGCTTCACAATAATGCTGATTTTGATCTGTGTTCTCCCGTTAAGGGAAGCTCTTCCCCTCAACTTCCTAACTACTTACAATAATTTTTCCCTTCTGCTTCTGCGTGTCTGGATTACCTGCCAGAACGTCTCCCCCAGAGTGCCACCCTCACGCTGCTTTTCAGGCTTATTCTCCTGGATTCCTTATACAAGTTTATATGAGACTTGGATCAAGACTTGCAACGTGGCCTTGCTTCCAACTCAGAATGCACTGTAGGGCTTTGCTTTCCTCCAGCAGGACGTAGCTAGAGTGATCGTCACCCCATTCCCTGAAAGACTTTGGAAAAGATGAACTAGGAATGGAGGTTGAAAGCAAGTCCCCTAAAACAGAGAGCCACTGCTGAGTTTATGATTAACCACTCTATCCAAATCATACCCACATATTCTCCTCAGGGTTGCAGAGGACCAAAGAAAAGGGGGAATTGTACCATAGCCAGCTGAATGCAGCCCTTCCCAGGCAGCGCTTGCTGTGCACTGTGACCCACTGCCCCGTTACCAGGCAATGGTTACCAGGAGACCACTAATGCCACTGTGACCACCCTGCTCAGCCATTGGTGGGCAGTGTAGTGGGCCCCTGCCCCAAGCAAGCCACTGTCTGTCAGCCATCTTTAGTGGGGGCCCTTTTTTAGGCAGCAGTCAGTGGAGTGCTGCCCCTTCAGACCTGGAGCGTGAGGTAAGAGGCAAGTGCCAGCCTTCTCCCCAGCATTCTTCTGCTCACACGGTCTTGGGCCAGCTGGTGTGATGGGGGGCCCAGAGAACAGGCTGAGGGTGTGTCCTGCAGGGCTCCAGAGCCAAGGCCATGAATGCCCACTGGCCCAGACCAGGCCTTGAGGCAGTGTTGAACCTCTACCACACACCGCCACTGTGACCCTAAGGGTATGGCTCACAGTCTGGGGTACCTGACCACCACTGTTTGGGTGGCCTGAGGAGCATTAAGACCTATTGGGTTGTGTGCACCCGGCTCCCTCAGTGATGAGAGCTAGCAAGGGTCTGGGACCTGGCCCTGAGGTAGCCACCAAGGCAGAGATGCCTCCTCTGTGAGGCGTGGGCACTGGTGGGAGGACCCAGACCAGCTCCTGGACAAACCCTCCATGGCAGGAGGACCTTCACCCCTCCCAGGGACCCGTTTCTCTTAGGTGGGTCTGGACCTCAGAGGGTGAGCCTTTTGCCTTGGGACCTTGCCCTTTCTTGTCACCCAGAGAGTGACATTTGTTTGCTGGAGATTGATAGGAACATTGAGACCTGACTATGACCTGTCCTCAAGAACAAAGGATCGGACAGGGAGAAGTTTTCAACGAACAGCCACACCCCTCCATCACCTTACCTCTAAGAGGGCTTTGCTAAAAGCTTTCAAGGTTGGGGATTACCCAGCATAAGCCACCCATTTCCTTGAATGTCTCAACAACAAATATTTCTCGGCTCCAAAGTCCAATGTTTTGCTGTTGCTTGGCCTCACTGTGCGTCCGGCACACATCCTGGCCTTTGGTTCCAAATGATAGCGAGCCAGCCAGGAGGTGTGTGCCCATGGTGTGTTGATCTCGATCAGGGGCGTCGCCATTTATAGTTCCCAGCACATGCCAGAGTACATTTGTCTCCAGGATACTGGCAGGGATTCTCCCTGATATGCAGTGGCTGCCCTACAGCACGAGGCTGCTTGTCTTGGAGACATGTCCAGAGCAACGGTATACAGTTCATGTCATTTGGGGGTAAGTTGCTCCAGCTTGCACAGGCTGGGAAATAGGTCTACTCCAACTGGGCTGCTCCCCTTAGCGGATGTGAGCCCCTCTGAATCCATTCCGTCTTGAGAACTGGGGGCCTCCATGTGGGAGTGGAAGTGGAAGTTGACAAAATGCCTTCTCTGGCTTTCTGTCTTTGTGATTGCAGTGTTTATTTGTTCTTCATGTGTTTGTGTGTGTCAATGTGGTGTTAATCATGGCAGTCTGTGCTTTGGTTTGTGGGATCCTGTTTGTGATTGGTACATTGTAGGTGTGTGAAACAGCACTTGCATTGAGTACTTGAGACGTCTTTGGTCAGTAACGGAGCTTGCATATGATCACACTAGGTATCGTTCCCTCCTGCGTTGTGTTTCAGCTGTGGTGGAACATTGGTTGACATATTCCCTTTCCAATGGGTAGGAATCTCCCCTTTGGTGCCTGGGAACTGCGATCCTGAGAGACCTTTTGGCATTGCATTTGTCTCTCTGCTATTGGATAACACCTGCTGTGATCAGCAGAGCTCTAGTCCATCTTGTAGTCCGCTAAGGTACAAGCAAGTATTTTTTTTCTTTTTTTTACATTGCATGGCCAGCATATTCTACAGATTCTGGTGAAACATGGCATCAAATGAATCATTTTCATATCTCCAAAACCAGTCTATGTAAAATATTCAGTTAGAGAAAGTTTGCTCAGTGAAATCCTTTTGGTTTTCATCATTGTGACCCTGAGAAAACGAGCATATTTCCAGGAGACATGTGGAAGTTCATGAAGCAAATTGAACTTTTCCTAATTTCTTTGCTTTTTCCTTTTTGGCTCTTTCTGCTTCCCAGGTCAGTAGGCATGACAACTCTGGTCCTGACTCCCTATCTTTCAATTTGCATGTTGTTTGTCGTTTTGTTGTTAAAATGAGGCAACGCAGTTCGAAAACACTGAGGATGTTGTTCATCCTCACCCTTTGCTTTGGTCCTCAGGACTGAGAGTTTCTTTTTTGCATGTACTTTTGCGTTTGTTTTGTGTGAAAGTGTTGTGGCATGGGAAACTCAAATGTGCTTCCCCAACGCACCCCTTTCATCTGCATTCTCCAGATTTGGGCCACTTTTAGGGATTAGGCAATTGACATCAACTGCCGAGTTGATGTGTAAATGAGCTCTATTTCACTGAAAGGGAAGCACTTACCAATTCAATACTTCCTCCTCTGGAGAGAATTGGCCTCCATGGATTTCGGATCCTGATGATCTGGCAAATAGCTAGTACTGAACTGATATCTGGTATGGAAGCTGCCTTAAGCTTCTTGCATTCTGAGGTATAAACCTTCTGCGGTCCCTAGGTTTCTTAGAGATCCAAAAAGACCTTATATCTGTTGCCAATTTGATAGCAAGGACCATAAGTTGAAATGATGACACTTGAAGTCTTTCTAAATGGCCTCTCTACATTTGGGTAGCATGAAACTTCACCAAGGTAAGTGGCAAGCATTCCTTGACTCTCCGGGTCATTTCAAAGAGGATAGAGGATTGGAACATTGGATGCTGGGCACATCTAAGATTCCCTACCTTTGCCTACTTAGCAGAAGGTCTCAAAAGCATCCATTTGCAGTCAGAAATGCTGGTATGGCATCCAGCTGACAATTGCTTGCTTCTTGGTTTTCACTAAGTGAAGGTGTTAAGGACTTGAGGATTGTAATCGAAATATGTAATTAAAGCTAAGAAACTCATGAAAAGGAACACATTTCAGGATAGAGTAGGAAGGTGGGATAAATGTGTTGAGCCAAAAACCAACATTTGATGCATCATTGGGCTGAAACGAAACTCCACTTCGGGAAATGGATACTGTTATTACAAATACGTTTTTTTCAAGGCTGGATTGGGTTCCCCTCTGCCAAGAGAACACGTTTACTTGGAATGCTGCTTTCAATAACATGGTATGTGACCTGTCCTGCCTTTAAGGGATCTCTATTTGCTTTTAAGATCTCTTCTCACTTTGGAGAAGAAAGAAGAATTCTCTTCAAAGGACTGATGAGCTTATTGGACCAGGTGTTTTGAAATATTTTGTGAACTTTGGATTAGTTGCGGGGCCCTTAAGGCAACTCAAGGAGGACTATTTCAGTCGTATATCTGGTATGGAAATTACAGAGAAAACATTGTGAAATGGGGGAGAAGCTTCTCCAATTACACAGGATGGATACATGGCACACCTGTCGATATTCTAGAAAGGGTACAAAGTTTCTGAAATGCAGGTATGCCTTGGGATAATCGGTCAGCCATGCTGACGGTTACATGAGAGCCACTTGATTAAGCTCCCTTCTCAACCCCTTGTCAACCGATCTTTAACCTTGCCTCTTTAAGTGTCTAACAGATAGTTAGGCTGAGGCTTTCCCAAAGTGCTTCAACTTCAAGAAGACTCTTACCAATGCAGTTTTGACAAACTGAGTAAACAGATGCATATGCTACTAACGTTTATGGATTTGCTTCACAATAATGCTGATTTTGATCTGTGTTCTCCCGTTAAGGGAAGCTCTTCCCCTCAACTTCCTAACAACTTACAATAATTTTTCCCTTCTGCTTCTGCGTGTCTGGATTGCCTGCCAGAACGTCTCCCCCAGAGTGCCACCCTCACGCTGCTTTTCAGGCTTATTCTCCTGGATTCCTTATACAAGATTATATGAGACTTGGATCAATACTTGCAACGTGGCCTTGCTTCCAACTCAGAATGCACTGTAGGGCTTTGCTTTCCTCCAGCAGGACGTAGCTAGAGTGATCGTCACCCCATTCCCTGAAAGACTTTGGAAAAGATGAACTAGGAATGGAGGTTGAAAGCAAGTCCCCTAAAACAGAGATCCGCTGCTGAGTTTATGATTAACCACTCTATCCAAATCATACCCACATATTCTCCTCAGGGTTGCAGAGGACCAAAGAAAAGGGGGAATTGTACCATAGCCAGCTGAATGCAGCCCTTCCCAGGCAGCCCTTGCTGTGCACTGTGACCCACTGCCCCGTTACCAGGCAATGGTTACCAGGAGACCACTAATGCCACTGTGACCACCCTGCTCAGCCATTGGTGGGCAGTGTAGTGGGCCCCTGCCCCAAGCAAGCCACTGTCTGTCAGCCATCTTTAGTGGGGGCCCTTTGTTAGGCAGCAGTCAGTGGAGTGCTGCCCCTTCAGACCTGGAGCGTGAGGTAAGAGGCAAGTGCCAGCCTTCTCCCCAGCATTCTTCTGCTCACACGGCCTTGGGCCAGCTGGTGTGATGGGGGGCCAAGAGAACAGGCTGAGGGTGTGTCCTGCAGGGCTCCAGAGCCAAGGCCATGAATGCCCACTGGCCCAGACCAGGCCTTGAGGCAGTGTTGAACCTCTACCACACACCGCCACTGTGACCCTAAGGGTATGGCTCACAGTCTGGGGAACCTGACCACCACTGTTTGGGTGGCCTGAGGAGCATTAAGACCTATTGGGTTGTGTGCACCCGGCTCCCTCAGTGATGAGAGCTAGCAAGGGTCTGGGACCTGGCCCTGAGGTAGCCACCAAGGCAGAGATGCCTCCTCTGTGAGGCGTGGGCACTGGTGGGAGGACCCAGACTAGCTCCTGGACAAACCCTCCATGGCAGGAGGTCCTTCACCCCTCCCAGGGACCCGTTTCTCTTAGGTGGGTCTGGACCTCAGAGGGTGAGCCTTTTGCCTTGGAACCTTGCCCTTTCTTGTCACCCAGAGAGTGACATTTGTTTGCTGGAGATTGATAGGAACATTGAGACCTGACTATGACCTGTCCTCAAGAACAAAGGATCGGACAGGGAGAAGTTTTCAACGAACAGCCACACCCCTCCATCACCTTACCTCTAAGAGGTCTTTGCTAAAAGCTTTCAAGGTTGGGGATTACCCAGCATAAGCCACCCATTTCCTTGAATGTCTCAACAACAAATATTTCTCGGCTCCAAAGTCCAATGTTTTGCTGTTGCTTGGCCTCACTGTGCGTCGGGCACACATCCTGGCCTTTGGTTCCAAATGATAGCGAGCCAGCCAGGAGGTGTGTGCCCATGGTGTGTTGATCTCGATCAGGGGCGTCGCCATTTATAGTTCCCAGCACATGCCAGAGTACATTTGTCTCCAGGATACTGGCAGGGATTCTCCCTGATATGCAGTGGCTGCCCTACAGCACGAGACTGCTTGTCTTGGAGACATGTCCAGAGCAACGGTATACAGTTCATGTCATTTGGGGGTAAGTCGCTCCAGCTTGCACAGGCTGGGAAATAGGTCTACTCCAACTGGGCTGCTCCCCTTAGCGGATGTGAGCCCCTCTGAGTCCATTCCGTCTTGAGAACTGGGGGCCTCCATGTGGGAGTGGAAGTGGAAGTTGACAAAATGCCTTCTCTGGCTTTCTGTCTTTGTGATTGCAGTGTTTATTTGTTCTTCATGTGTTTGTGTGTGTCAATGTGGTGTTAATCATGGCAGTCTGTGCTTTGGTTTGTGGGATCCTGTTTGTGATTCGTACATTGTAGGTGTGTGAAACAGCACTTGCATTGAGTAATTGAGACGTCTTTGGTCAGTAACGGAGCTTGCATATGATCACACTAGGTATCGTTCCCTCCTGCGTTGTGTTTCAGCTGTGGTGGAACATTGGTTGACATATTCCCTTTCCAATGGGTAGGAATCTCCCCTTTGGTGCCTGGGAACTGCGATCCTGAGAGACCTTTTGGCATTGCATTTGTCTCTCTGCTATTGGATAACACCTGCTGTGATCAGCAGAGCTCTAGTCCATCTTGTAGTCCGCTAAGGTACAAGCAAGTATTTTTTTTCTTTTTTTTACATTGCATGGCCAGCATATTCTACAGATTCTGGTGAAACATGGCATCAAATGAATCATTTTCATATCTCCAAAACCAGTCTATGTAAAATATTCAGTTAGAGAAAGTTTGCTCAGTGAAATCCTTTTGGTTTTCATCATTGTGACCCTGAGAAAACGAGCATATTTCCAGGAGACATGTGGAAGTTCATGAAGCAAATTGAACTTTTCCTAATTTCTTTGCTTTTTCCTTTTTGGCTCTTTCTGCTTCCCAGGTCAGTAGGCATGACAACTGTGGTCCTGACTCCCTATCTTTCAATTTGCATGTTGTTTGTCGTTTTGTTGTTAAAATGAGGGAACGTAGTTCGAAAACACTGAGGATGTTGTTCATCCTCACCCTTTGCTTTGGTCCTCAGGACTGAGAGTTTCTTTTTTGCATGTACTTTTGCGTTTGTTTTGTGTGAAAGTGTTGTGGCATGGGAAACTCAAATGTGCTTCCCCAACGCACCCCTTTCATCTGCATTCTCCAGATTTGGGCCACTTTTAGGGATTAGGCAATTGACATCAACTGCCGAGTTGATGTGTAAATGAGCTCTATTTCACTGAAAGGGAAGCACTTACCAATTCAATACTTCCTCCTCTGGAGAGAATTGGCCTCCATGGATTTCGGATCCTGATGATCTGGCAAATAGCTAGTACTGAACTGATATCTGGTATGGAAGCTGCCTTAAGCTTCTTGCATTCTGAAGTATAAACCTTCTGCGGTCCCTAGGTTTCTTAGAGATCCAAAAAGACCTTATATCTGTTGCCAATTTGATAGCAAGGACCATAAGTTGAAATGATGACACTTGAAGTCTTTCTAAATGGCCTCTCTACATTTGGGTAGCATGAAACTTCACCAAGGTAAGTGGCAAGCATTCCTTGACTCTCCGGGTCATTTCAAAGAGGATAGAGGATTGGAACATTGGATGCTGGGCACATCTAAGATTCCCTACCTTTGCCTACTTAGCAGAAGGTCTCAAAAGCATCCATTTGCAGTCAGAAATGCTGCTATGGCATCCAGCTGACAATTGCTTGCTTCTTGGTTTTCACTAAGTGAAGGTGTTAAGGACTTGAGGATTGTAATCGAAATATGTAATTAAAGCTAAGAAACTCATGAAAAGGAACACATTTCAGGATAGAGTAGGAAGGTGGGATAAATGTGTTGAGCCAAAAACCAACATTTGATGCATCATTGGGCTGAAACGAAACTCCACTTCGGGAAATGGATACTGTTATTAAAAATATGTTTTTTTCAAGGCTGGATTGGGTTCCCCTCTGCCAAGAGAACACGTTTACTTGCAATGCTGCTTTCAATAACATGGTATGTGACCTGTCCTGCCTTTAAGGGATCTCTATTTGCTTTTAAGATCTCTTCTCACTTTGGAGAAGAAAGAAGAATTCTCTCAAAACGACTGATGAGCTTATTGGACCAGGTGTTTTGAAATATTTTGTGAACTTTGGATTAGTTGCGGGGCCCTTAAGGCAACTCAAGGAGGACTATTTCAGTCGTATATCTGGTATGGAAATTACAGAGAAAACATTGTGAAATGGGGGAGAAGCTTCTCCAATTACACAGGATGGATACATGGCACACCTGTCGATATTCTAGAAAGGGTACAAAGTTTCTGAAATGCAGGTATGCCTTGGGATAATCGGTCAGCCATGCTGACGGTTACATGAGAGCCACTTGATTAAGCTCCCTTCTCAACCCCTTGTCAACCGATCTTTAACCTTGCCTCTTTAAGTGTCTAACAGATAGTTAGGCTGAGGCTTTCCCAAAGTGCTTCAACTTCAAGAAGACTCTTACCAATGCAGTTTTGACAAACTGAGTAAACAGATGCATATGCTACTAACGTTTATGGATTTGCTTCACAATAATGCTGATTTTGATCTGTGTTCTCCCGTTAAGGGAAGCTCTTCCCCTCAACTTCCTAACTACTTACAATAATTTTTCCCTTCTGCTTCTGCGTGTCTGGATTACCTGCCAGAACGTCTCCCCCAGAGTGCCACCCTCACGCTGCTTTTCAGGCTTATTCTCCTGGATTCCTTATACAAGTTTATATGAGACTTGGATCAAGACTTGCAACGTGGCCTTGCTTCCAACTCAGAATGCACTGTAGGGCTTTGCTTTCCTCCAGCAGGACGTAGCTAGAGTGATCGTCACCCCATTCCCTGAAAGACTTTGGAAAAGATGAACTAGGAATGGAGGTTGAAAGCAAGTCCCCTAAAACAGAGAGCCACTGCTGAGTTTATGATTAACCACTCTATCCAAATCATACCCACATATTCTCCTCAGGGTTGCAGAGGACCAAAGAAAAGGGGGAATTGTACCATAGCCAGCTGAATGCAGCCCTTCCCAGGCAGCCCTTGCTGTGCACTGTGACCCACTGCCCCGTTACCAGGCAATGGTTACCAGGAGACCACTAATGCCACTGTGACCACCCTGCTCAGCCATTGGTGGGCAGTGTAGTGGGCCCCTGCCCCAAGCAAGCCACTGTCTGTCAGCCATCTTTAGTGGGGGCCCTTTTTTAGGCAGCAGTCAGTGGAGTGCTGCCCCTTCAGACCTGGAGCGTGAGGTAAGAGGCAAGTGCCAGCCTTCTCCCCAGCATTCTTCTGCTCACACGGCCTTGGGCCAGCTGGTGTGATGGGGGGCCCAGAGAACAGGCTGAGGGTGTGTCCTGCAGGGCTCCAGAGCCAAGGCCATGAATGCCCACTGGCCCAGACCAGGCCTTGAGGCAGTGTTGAACCTCTACCACACACCGCCACTGTGACCCTAAGGGTATGGCTCACAGTCTGGGGAACCTGACCACCACTGTTTGGGTGGCCTGAGGAGCATTAAGACCTATTGGGTTGTGTGCACCCGGCTCCCTCAGTGATGAGAGCTAGCAAGGGTCTGGGACCTGGCCCTGAGGTAGCCACCAAGGCAGAGATGCCTCCTCTGTGAGGCGTGGGCACTGGTGGGAGGACCCAGACCAGCTCCTGGACAAACCCTCCATGGCAGGAGGACCACCACCCCTCCCAGGGACCCCTTTCTCTTAGGTGGGTCTGGACCTCAGAGGGTGAGCCTTTTGCCTTGGAACCTTGCCCTTTCTTGTCACCCAGAGAGTGACATTTGTTTGCTGGAGATTGATAGGAACATTGAGACCTGACTATGACCTGTCCTCAAGAACAAAGGATCGGACAGGGAGAAGTTTTCAACGAACAGCCACACCCCTCCATCACCTTACCTCTAAGAGGTCTTTGCTAAAAGCTTTCAAGGTTGGGGATTACCCAGCATAAGCCACCCATTTCCTTGAATGTCTCAACAACAAATATTTCTCGGCTCCAAAGTCCAATGTTTTGCTGTTGCTTGGCCTCACTGTGCGTCGGGCACACATCCTGGCCTTTGGTTCCAAATGATAGCGAGCCAGCCAGGAGGTGTGTGCCCATGGTGTGTTGATCTCGATCAGGGGCGTCGCCATTTATAGTTCCCAGCACATGCCAGAGTACATTTGTCTCCAGGATACTGGCAGGGATTCTCCCTGATATGCAGTGGCTGCCCTACAGCACGAGACTGCTTGTCTTGGAGACATGTCCAGAGCAACGGTATACAGTTCATGTCATTTGGGGGTAAGTCGCTCCAGCTTGCACAGGCTGGGAAATAGGTCTACTCCAACTGGGCTGCTCCCCTTAGCGGATGTGAGCCCCTCTGAGTCCATTCCGTCTTGAGAACTGGGGGCCTCCATGTGGGAGTGGAAGTGGAAGTTGACAAAATGCCTTCTCTGGCTTTCTGTCTTTGTGATTGCAGTGTTTATTTGTTCTTCATGTGTTTGTGTGTGTCAATGTGGTGTTAATCACGGCAGTCTGTGCTTTGGTTTGTGGGATCCTGTTTGTGATTCGTACATTGTAGGTGTGTGAAACAGCACTTGCATTGAGTAATTGAGACGTCTTTGGTCAGTAACGGAGCTTGCATATGATCACACTAGGTATCGTTCCCTCCTGCGTTGTGTTTCAGCTGTGGTGGAACATTGGTTGACATATTCCCTTTCCAATGGGTAGGAATCTCCCCTTTGGTGCCTGGGAACTGCGATCCTGAGAGACCTTTTGGCATTGCATTTGTCTCTCTGCTATTGGATAACACCTGCTGTGATCAGCAGAGCTCTAGTCCATCTTGTAGTCCGCTAAGGTACAAGCAAGTATTTTTTTTCTTTTTTTTACATTGCATGGCCAGCATATTCTACAGATTCTGGTGAAACATGGCATCAAATGAATCATTTTCATATCTCCAAAACCAGTCTATGTAAAATATTCAGTAAGAGAAAGTTTGCTCAGTGAAATCCTTTTGGTTTTCATCATTGTGACCCTGAGAAAACGAGCATATTTCCAGGAGACATGTGGAAGTTCATGAAGCAAATTGAACTTTTCCTAATTTCTTTGCTTTTTCCTTTTTGGCTCTTTCTGCTTCCCAGGTCAGTAGGCATGACAACTGTGGTCCTGACTCCCTATCTTTCAATTTGCATGTTGTTTGTCGTTTTGTTGTTAAAATGAGGGAACGTAGTTCGAAAACACTGAGGATGTTGTTCATCCTCACCCTTTGCTTTGGTCCTCAGGACTGAGAGTTTCTTTTTTGCATGTACTTTTGCGTTTGTTTTGTGTGAAAGTGTTGTGGCATGGGAAACTCAAATGTGCTTCCCCAACGCACCCCTTTCATCTGCATTCTCCAGATTTGGGCCACTTTTAGGGATTAGGCAATTGACATCAACTGCCGAGTTGATGTGTAAATGAGCTCTATTTCACTGAAAGGGAAGCACTTACCAATTCAATACTTCCTCCTCTGGAGAGAATTGGCCTCCATGGATTTCGGATCCTGATGATCTGGCAAATAGCTAGTACTGAACTGATATCTGGTATGGAAGCTGCCTTAAGCTTCTTGCATTCTGAAGTATAAACCTTCTGCGGTCCCTAGGTTTCTTAGAGATCCAAAAAGACCTTATATCTGTTGCCAATTTGATAGCAAGGACCATAAGTTGAAATGATGACACTTGAAGTCTTTCTAAATGGCCTCTCTACATTTGGGTAGCATGAAACTTCACCAAGGTAAGTGGCAAGCATTCCTTGACTCTCCGGGTCATTTCAAAGAGGATAGAGGATTGGAACATTGGATGCTGGGCACATCTAAGATTCCCTACCTTTGCCTACTTAGCAGAAGGTCTCAAAAGCATCCATTTGCAGTCAGAAATGCTGCTATGGCATCCAGCTGACAATTGCTTGCTTCTTGGTTTTCACTAAGTGAAGGTGTTAAGGACTTGAGGATTGTAATCGAAATATGTAATTAAAGCTAAGAAACTCATGAAAAGGAACACATTTCAGGATAGAGTAGGAAGGTGGGATAAATGTGTTGAGCCAAAAACCAACATTTGATGCATCATTGGGCTGAAACGAAACTCCACTTCGGGAAATGGATACTGTTATTAAAAATATGTTTTTTTCAAGGCTGGATTGGGTTCCCCTCTGCCAAGAGAACACGTTTACTTGCAATGCTGCTTTCAATAACATGGTATGTGACCTGTCCTGCCTTTAAGGGATCTCTATTTGCTTTTAAGATCTCTTCTCACTTTGGAGAAGAAAGAAGAATTCTCTCAAAACGACTGATGAGCTTATTGGACCAGGTGTTTTGAAATATTTTGTGAACTTTGGATTAGTTGCGGGGCCCTTAAGGCAACTCAAGGAGGACTATTTCAGTCGTATATCTGGTATGGAAATTACAGAGAAAACATTGTGAAATGGGGGAGAAGCTTCTCCAATTACACAGGATGGATACATGGCACACCTGTCGATATTCTAGAAAGGGTACAAAGTTTCTGAAATGCAGGTATGCCTTGGGATAATCGGTCAGCCATGCTGACGGTTACATGAGAGCCACTTGATTAAGCTCCCTTCTCAACCCCTTGTCAACCGATCTTTAACCTTGCCTCTTTAAGTGTCTAACAGATAGTTAGGCTGAGGCTTTCCCAAAGTGCTTCAACTTCAAGAAGACTCTTACCAATGCAGTTTTGACAAACTGAGTAAACAGATGCATATGCTACTAACGTTTATGGATTTGCTTCACAATAATGCTGATTTTGATCTGTGTTCTCCCGTTAAGGGAAGCTCTTCCCCTCAACTTCCTAACTACTTACAATAATTTTTCCCTTCTGCTTCTGCGTGTCTGGATTACCTGCCAGAACGTCTCCCCCAGAGTGCCACCCTCACGCTGCTTTTCAGGCTTATTCTCCTGGATTCCTTATACAAGTTTATATGAGACTTGGATCAAGACTTGCAACGTGGCCTTGCTTCCAACTCAGAATGCACTGTAGGGCTTTGCTTTCCTCCAGCAGGACGTAGCTAGAGTGATCGTCACCCCATTCCCTGAAAGACTTTGGAAAAGATGAACTAGGAATGGAGGTTGAAAGCAAGTCCCCTAAAACAGAGAGCCACTGCTGAGTTTATGATTAACCACTCTATCCAAATCATACCCACATATTCTCCTCAGGGTTGCAGAGGACCAAAGAAAAGGGGGAATTGTACCATAGCCAGCTGAATGCAGCCCTTCCCAGGCAGCCCTTGCTGTGCACTGTGACCCACTGCCCCGTTACCAGGCAATGGTTACCAGGAGACCACTAATGCCACTGTGACCACCCTGCTCAGCCATTGGTGGGCAGTGTAGTGGGCCCCTGCCCCAAGCAAGCCACTGTCTGTCAGCCATCTTTAGTGGGGGCCCTTTTTTAGGCAGCAGTCAGTGGAGTGCTGCCCCTTCAGACCTGGAGCGTGAGGTAAGAGGCAAGTGCCAGCCTTCTCCCCAGCATTCTTCTGCTCACACGGCCTTGGGCCAGCTGGTGTGATGGGGGGCCCAGAGAACAGGCTGAGGGTGTGTCCTGCAGGGCTCCAGAGCCAAGGCCATGAATGCCCACTGGCCCAGACCAGGCCTTGAGGCAGTGTTGAACCTCTACCACACACCGCCACTGTGACCCTAAGGGTATGGCTCACAGTCTGGGGAACCTGACCACCACTGTTTGGGTGGCCTGAGGAGCATTAAGACCTATTGGGTTGTGTGCACCCGGCTCCCTCAGTGATGAGAGCTAGCAAGGGTCTGGGACCTGGCCCTGAGGTAGCCACCAAGGCAGAGATGCCTCCTCTGTGAGGCGTGGGCACTGGTGGGAGGACCCAGACCAGCTCCTGGACAAACCCTCCATGGCAGGAGGACCTTCACCCCTCCCAGGGACCCGTTTCTCTTAGGTGGGTCTGGACCTCAGAGGGTGAGCCTTTTGCCTTGGGACCTTGCCCTTTCTTGTCACCCAGAGAGTGACATTTGTTTGCTGGAGATTGATAGGAACATTGAGACCTGACTATGACCTGTCCTCAAGAACAAAGGATCGGACAGGGAGAAGTTTTCAACGAACAGCCACACCCCTCCATCACCTTACCTCTAAGAGGTCTTTGCTAAAAGCTTTCAAGGTTGGGGATTACCCAGCATAAGCCACCCATTTCCTTGAATGTCTCAACAACAAATATTTCTCGGCTCCAAAGTCCAATGTTTTGCTGTTGCTTGGCCTCACTGTGCGTCGGGCACACATCCTGGCCTTTGGTTCCAAATGATAGCGAGCCAGCCAGGAGGTGTGTGCCCATGGTGTGTTGATCTCGATCAGGGGCGTCGCCATTTATAGTTCCCAGCACATGCCAGAGTACATTTGTCTCCAGGATACTGGCAGGGATTCTCCCTGATATGCAGTGGCTGCCCTACAGCACGAGACTGCTTGTCTTGGAGACATGTCCAGAGCAACGGTATACAGTTCATGTCATTTGGGGGTAAGTCGCTCCAGCTTGCACAGGCTGGGAAATAGGTCTACTCCAACTGGGCTGCTCCCCTTAGCGGATGTGAGCCCCTCTGAGTCCATTCCGTCTTGAGAACTGGGGGCCTCCATGTGGGAGTGGAAGTGGAAGTTGACAAAATGCCTTCTCTGGCTTTCTGTCTTTGTGATTGCAGTGTTTATTTGTTCTTCATGTGTTTGTGTGTGTCAATGTGGTGTTAATCATGGCAGTCTGTGCTTTGGTTTGTGGGATCCTGTTTGTGATTCGTACATTGTAGGTGTGTGAAACAGCACTTGCATTGAGTAATTGAGACGTCTTTGGTCAGTAACGGAGCTTGCATATGATCACACTAGGTATCGTTCCCTCCTGCGTTGTGTTTCAGCTGTGGTGGAACATTGGTTGACATATTCCCTTTCCAATGGGTAGGAATCTCCCCTTTGGTGCCTGGGAACTGCGATCCTGAGAGACCTTTTGGCATTGCATTTGTCTCTCTGCTATTGGATAACACCTGCTGTGATCAGCAGAGCTCTAGTCCATCTTGTAGTCCGCTAAGGTACAAGCAAGTATTTTTTTTCTTTTTTTTACATTGCATGGCCAGCATATTCTACAGATTCTGGTGAAACATGGCATCAAATGAATCATTTTCATATCTCCAAAACCAGTCTATGTAAAATATTCAGTTAGAGAAAGTTTGCTCAGTGAAATCCTTTTGGTTTTCATCATTGTGACCCTGAGAAAACGAGCATATTTCCAGGAGACATGTGGAAGTTCATGAAGCAAATTGAACTTTTCCTAATTTCTTTGCTTTTTCCTTTTTGGCTCTTTCTGCTTCCCAGGTCAGTAGGCATGACAACTGTGGTCCTGACTCCCTATCTTTCAATTTGCATGTTGTTTGTCGTTTTGTTGTTAAAATGAGGGAACGTAGTTCGAAAACACTGAGGATGTTGTTCATCCTCACCCTTTGCTTTGGTCCTCAGGACTGAGAGTTTCTTTTTTGCATGTACTTTTGCGTTTGTTTTGTGTGAAAGTGTTGTGGCATGGGAAACTCAAATGTGCTTCCCCAACGCACCCCTTTCATCTGCATTCTCCAGATTTGGGCCACTTTTAGGGATTAGGCAATTGACATCAACTGCCGAGTTGATGTGTAAATGAGCTCTATTTCACTGAAAGGGAAGCACTTACCAATTCAATACTTCCTCCTCTGGAGAGAATTGGCCTCCATGGATTTCGGATCCTGATGATCTGGCAATTAGCTAGTACTGAACTGATATCTGGTATGGAAGCTGCCTTAAGCTTCTTGCATTCTGAAGTATAAACCTTCTGCGGTCCCTAGGTTTCTTAGAGATCCAAAAAGACCTTATATCTGTTGCCAATTTGATAGCAAGGACCATAAGTTGAAATGATGACACTTGAAGTCTTTCTAAATGGCCTCTCTACATTTGGGTAGCATGAAACTTCACCAAGGTAAGTGGCAAGCATTCCTTGACTCTCCGGGTCATTTCAAAGAGGATAGAGGATTGGAACATTGGATGCTGGGCACATCTAAGATTCCCTACCTTTGCCTACTTAGCAGAAGGTCTCAAAAGCATCCATTTGCAGTCAGAAATGCTGCTATGGCATCCAGCTGACAATTGCTTGCTTCTTGGTTTTCACTAAGTGAAGGTGTTAAGGACTTGAGGATTGTAATCGAAATATGTAATTAAAGCTAAGAAACTCATGAAAAGGAACACATTTCAGGATAGAGTAGGAAGGTGGGATAAATGTGTTGAGCCAAAAACCAACATTTGATGCATCATTGGGCTGAAACGAAACTCCACTTCGGGAAATGGATACTGTTATTAAAAATATGTTTTTTTCAAGGCTGGATTGGGTTCCCCTCTGCCAAGAGAACACGTTTACTTGCAATGCTGCTTTCAATAACATGGTATGTGACCTGTCCTGCCTTTAAGGGATCTCTATTTGCTTTTAAGATCTCTTCTCACTTTGGAGAAGAAAGAAGAATTCTCTCAAAACGACTGATGAGCTTATTGGACCAGGTGTTTTGAAATATTTTGTGAACTTTGGATTAGTTGCGGGGCCCTTAAGGCAACTCAAGGAGGACTATTTCAGTCGTATATCTGGTATGGAAATTACAGAGAAAACATTGTGAAATGGGGGAGAAGCTTCTCCAATTACACAGGATGGATACATGGCACACCTGTCGATATTCTAGAAAGGGTACAAAGTTTCTGAAATGCAGGTATGCCTTGGGATAATCGGTCAGCCATGCTGACGGTTACATGAGAGCCACTTGATTAAGCTCCCTTCTCAACCCCTTGTCAACCGATCTTTAACCTTGCCTCTTTAAGTGTCTAACAGATAGTTAGGCTGAGGCTTTCCCAAAGTGCTTCAACTTCAAGAAGACTCTTACCAATGCAGTTTTGACAAACTGAGTAAACAGATGCATATGCTACTAACGTTTATGGATTTGCTTCACAATAATGCTGATTTTGATCTGTGTTCTCCCGTTAAGGGAAGCTCTTCCCCTCAACTTCCTAACTACTTACAATAATTTTTCCCTTCTGCTTCTGCGTGTCTGGATTACCTGCCAGAACGTCTCCCCCAGAGTGCCACCCTCACGCTGCTTTTCAGGCTTATTCTCCTGGATTCCTTATACAAGTTTATATGAGACTTGGATCAAGACTTGCAACGTGGCCTTGCTTCCAACTCAGAATGCACTGTAGGGCTTTGCTTTCCTCCAGCAGGACGTAGCTAGAGTGATCGTCACCCCATTCCCTGAAAGACTTTGGAAAAGATGAACTAGGAATGGAGGTTGAAAGCAAGTCCCCTAAAACAGAGAGCCACTGCTGAGTTTATGATTAACCACTCTATCCAAATCATACCCACATATTCTCCTCAGGGCTGCAGAGGACCAAAGAAAAGGGGGAATTGTACCATAGCCAGCTGAATGCAGCCCTTCCCAGGCAGCCCTTGCTGTGCACTGTGACCCACTGCCCCGTTACCAGGCAATGGTTACCAGGAGACCACTAATGCCACTGTGACCACCCTGCTCAGCCATTGGTGGGCAGTGTAGTGGGCCCCTGCCCCAAGCAAGCCACTGTCTGTCAGCCATCTTTAGTGGGGGCCCTTTTTTAGGCAGCAGTCAGTGGAGTGCTGCCCCTTCAGACCTGGAGCGTGAGGTAAGAGGCAAGTGCCAGCCTTCTCCCCAGCATTCTTCTGCTCACACGGCCTTGGGCCAGCTGGTGTGATGGGGGGCCCAGAGAACAGGCTGAGGGTGTGTCCTGCAGGGCTCCAGAGCCAAGGCCATGAATGCCCACTGGCCCAGACCAGGCCTTGAGGCAGTGTTGAACCTCTACCACACACCGCCACTGTGACCCTAAGGGTATGGCTCACAGTCTGGGGAACCTGACCACCACTGTTTGGGTGGCCTGAGGAGCATTAAGACCTATTGGGTTGTGTGCACCCGGCTCCCTCAGTGATGAGAGCTAGCAAGGGTCTGGGACCTGGCCCTGAGGTAGCCACCAAGGCAGAGATGCCTCCTCTGTGAGGCGTGGGCACTGGTGGGAGGACCCAGACCAGCTCCTGGACAAACCCTCCATGGCAGGAGGACCTTCACCCCTCCCAGGGACCCGTTTCTCTTAGGTGGGTCTGGACCTCAGAGGGTGAGCCTTTTGCCTTGGGACCTTGCCCTTTCTTGTCACCCAGAGAGTGACATTTGTTTGCTGGAGATTGATAGGAACATTGAGACCTGACTATGACCTGTCCTCAAGAACAAAGGATCGGACAGGGAGAAGTTTTCAACGAACAGCCACACCCCTCCATCACCTTACCTCTAAGAGGTCTTTGCTAAAAGCTTTCAAGGTTGGGGATTACCCAGCATAAGCCACCCATTTCCTTGAATGTCTCAACAACAAATATTTCTCGGCTCCAAAGTCCAATGTTTTGCTGTTGCTTGGCCTCACTGTGCGTCGGGCACACATCCTGGCCTTTGGTTCCAAATGATAGCGAGCCAGCCAGGAGGTGTGTGCCCATGGTGTGTTGATATCGATCAGGGGCGTCGCCATTTATAGTTCCCAGCACATGCCAGAGTACATTTGTCTCCAGGATACTGGCAGGGATTCTCCCTGATATGCAGTGGCTGCCCTACAGCACGAGGCTGCTTGTCTTGGAGACATGTCCAGAGCAACGGTATACAGTTCATGTCATTTGGGGGTAAGTTGCTCCAGCTTGCACAGGCTGGGAAATAGGTCTACTCCAACTGGGCTGCTCCCCTTAGCGGATGTGAGCCCCTCTGAATCCATTCCGTCTTGAGAACTGGGGGCCTCCATGTGGGAGTGGAAGTGGAAGTTGACAAAATGCATTCTCTGGCTTTCTGTCTTTGTGATTGCAGTGTTTATTTGTTCTTCATGTGTTTGTGTGTGTCAATGTGGTGTTAATCATGGCAGTCTGTGCTTTGGTTTGTGGGATCCTGTTTGTGATTCGTACATTGTAGGTGTGTGAAACAGCACTTGCATTGAGTAATTGAGACGTCTTTGGTCAGTAACGGAGCTTGCATATGATCACACTAGGTATCGTTCCCTCCTGCGTTGTGTTTCAGCTGTGGTGGAACATTGGTTGACATATTCCCTTTCCAATGGGTAGGAATCTCCCCTTTGGTGCCTGGGAACTGCGATCCTGAGAGACCTTTTGGCATTGCATTTGTCTCTCTGCTATTGGATAACACCTGCTGTGATCAGCAGAGCTCTAGTCCATCTTGTAGTCCGCTAAGGTACAAGCAAGTATTTTTTTTCTTTTTTTTACATTGCATGGCCAGCATATTCTACAGATTCTGGTGAAACATGGCATCAAATGAATCATTTTCATATCTCCAAAACCAGTCTATGTAAAATATTCAGTTAGAGAAAGTTTGCTCAGTGAAATCCTTTTGGTTTTCATCATTGTGACCCTGAGAAAACGAGCATATTTCCAGGAGACATTTGGAAGTTAATGAAGCAAATTGAACTTTTCCTAATTTCTTTGCTTTTTCCTTTTTGGCTCTTTCTGCTTCCCAGGTCAGTAGGCATGACAACTGTGGTCCTGACTCCCTATCTTTCAATTTGCATGTTGTTTGTCGTTTTGTTGTTAAAATGAGGCAACGTAGTTCGAAAACACTGAGGATGTTGTTCATCCTCACCCTTTGCTTTGGTCCTCAGGACTGAGAGTTTCTTTTTTGCATGTACTTTTGCGTTTGTTTTGTGTGAAAGTGTTGTGGCATGGGAAACTCAAATGTGCTTCCCCAACGCACCCCTTTCATCTGCATTCTCCAGATTTGGGCCACTTTTAGGGATTAGGCAATTGACATCAACTGCCGAGTTGATGTGTAAATGAGCTCTATTTCACTGAAAGGGAAGCACTTACCTATTCAATACTTCCTCCTCTGGAGAGAATTGGCCTCCATGGATTTCGGATCCTGATGATCTGGCAAATAGCTAGTACTGAACTGATATCTGGTATGGAAGCTGCCTTAAGCTTCTTGCATTCTGAGGTATAAACCTTCTGCGGTCCCTAGGTTTCTTAGAGATCCAAAAAGACCTTATATCTGTTGCCAATTTGATAGCAAGGACCATAAGTTGAAATGATGACACTTGAAGTCTTTCTAAATGGCCTCTCTACATTTGGGTAGCATGAAACTTCACCAAGGTAAGTGGCAAGCATTCCTTGACTCTCCGGGTCATTTCAAAGAGGATAGAGGATTGGAACATTGGATGCTGGGCACATCTAAGATTCCCTACCTTTGCCTACTTAGCAGAAGGTCTCAAAAGCATCCATTTGCAGTCAGAAATGCTGCTATGGCATCCAGCTGACAATTGCTTGCTTCTTGGTTTTCACTAAGTGAAGGTGTTAAGGACTTGAGGATTGTAATCGAAATATGTAATTAAAGCTAAGAAACTCATGAAAAGGAACACATTTCAGGATAGAGTAGGAAGGTGGGATAAATGTGTTGAGCCAAAAACCAACATTTGATGCATCATTGGGCTGAAACGAAACTCCACTTCGGGAAATGGATACTGTTATTAAAAATACGTTTTTTTCAAGGCTGGATTGGGTTCCCCTCTGCCAAGAGAACACGTTTACTTGGAATGCTGCTTTCAATACCATGGTATGTGAACTGTCCTGCCTTTAAGGGATCTCGATTTGCTTTTAAGATCTCTTCTCACTTTGGAGAAGAAAGAAGAATTCTCTTCAAAGGACTGATGAGCTTATTGGACCAGGTGTTTTGAAACATTTTGTTAACTTTGGATTAGTTGCGGGGCCCTTAAGGCAACTCAAGGAGGACTATTTCAGTCGTATATCTGGTATGGAAATTACAGAGAAAACATTGTGAAATGGGGGAGAAGCTTCTCCAATTACACAGGATGGATACATGGCACACCTGTCGATATTCTAGAAAGGGTACAAAGTTTCTGAAATGCAGGTATGCCTTGGGATAATTGGTCAGCCATGCTGACGGTTACATGAGAGCCACTTGATTAAGCTTCCTTCTCAACCCCTTGTCATGCGATCTTTAACCTTGCCTCTTTAAGTGTCTAACAGATAGTTAGGCTGAGCCTTTCCCAAAGTGCTTCAACTTCAAGAAGACTCTTACCAATGCAGTTTTGACAAACTGAGTAAACAGATGCATATGCTACTAACGTTTGTGGATTTGCTTCGCAATAATGCTGATTTTGATCTGTGTTCTCCCGTTACGGGAAGCTCTTCCCCTCAACTTCCTAACAACTTACAACAATTTCTTCCCTTCTGCTTCTGCGTGTCTGGATTGCCTGCCAGAACGTCTGCCCCAGAGTGCCACCCTCACGCTGCTTTTCAGGCTTATTCTCCTGGATTCCTTATACAAGTTTATATAAGACTTGGATCAAGACTTGCAACGTGGCATTGCTTCCAACTCAGAATGCACTGTAGGGCTTTGCTTTCCTCCAGCAGCACGTAGCTAGAGTGGTCGTCACCCCATTCCCTGAAAGACGTGGGAAAAGATGAACCAGGAATCGAGGTGGAAAGCAAGTCCCCTAAAACAGAGATCCGCTGCTGAGTTTATGATTAACCACTCTATCCAAATCATACCCACATATTCTCCTCAGGGTTGCAGAGGACCAAAGAAAAGGGGGAATTGTACCATAGCCAGCTGAATGCAGCCCTTCCCAGGCAGCCCTTGCTGTGCACTGTGACCCACTGCCCCGTTACCAGGCAATGGTTACCAGGAGACCACTAATGCCACTGTGACCACCCTGCTCAGCCATTGGTGGGCAGTGTAGTGGGCCCCTGCCCCAAGCAAGCCACTGTCTGTCAGCCATCTTTAGTGGGGGCCCTTTGTTAGGCAGCAGTCAGTGGAGTGCTGCCCCTTCAGACCTGGAGCGTGAGGTAAGAGGCAAGTGCCAGCCTTCTCCCCAGCATTCTTCTGCTCACACGGCCTTGGGCCTGCTGGTGTGATGGGGGGCCCAGAGAACAGGCTGGGGATGTGTCCTGCAGGGCTCCAGAGCCAAGGCCATGAATGCCCATTGGCCCAGAACAGGCCTTGAGGCGGTGTTGAACCTCTACCACACACCGCCACTGTGACCCTAAGGGTATGGCTTACAGTCTGGGGTACCTGACCACCACTGTTTGGGTGGCCTGAGGAGCATTAAGACCTGTTGAGTCATGTGCACCCGGCTCCCTCAGTGATGAGAGCTAGCAACGGTCTGGGACCTGGCCGTGAGGGAGCCACCAAGGCAGAGCTGCCTCCTCTGTGAGGCATGGGCACTGGTGGGAGGACCCAGACCAGCTCCTGGACAAACCCTCCATGGCAGGAGAACCACCACCCCTCCCAGGGACCCCTTTCTCTTAGGTGGGTCTGGACCTCAGAGGGTGAGTCTTGTGCCTTGGGACCTTGCCCTTTCTTGTCACCCAGAGAGTGACCTTTGTTTGCTGGAGATTGATAGGAACATTGAGACCCGACTATGACCTGTCCTCAACAACAAAGGATCGGACAGGGAGAAGTTTTCAACGAACAGCCACACCCCTCCATCACCTTACCTCTAAGAGGGCTTTGCTAAAAGCTTTCAAGGTTGGGGATTACCCGGCATAAGCCACCCATTTCCTTGAATGTCTCAACAACAAATATTTCTCGGCTCCAAAGTCCAATGTTTTGCTGTTGCTTGGCCTCACTGTGCGTCGGGCACACATCCTGGCTTTGGTTACCAATTATAGCGAGCTAGCCAGGAGGTCTGTGCCCATGGTATGTTGATCTCGATCTGGGGCATCGCCATTTATAGTTCCCAGCACATGCCAGAGTACATTTGTCTCCAGGATACTGGCAGGGATTCTCCCTGATATGCAGTCCCTGCCCTACAGCACGAGGCTGCTTGTCTTGGAGACATGTCCAGAGCAACGGTATACAGTTCATGTCATTTGGGGGTAAGTCGCTCCAGCTTGCACAGGCTGGGAAATAGGTCTACTCCAACTGGGCTGCTCCCCTTAGCGGATGTGAGCCCCTCTGAGTCCATTCCCTCTTGAAAACTGGGGGCCTCCATGTGGGAGTGGAAGTGGAAGTTGACAAAATGCCTTCTCTGGCTTTCTGTCTTTGTGATTGGAGTGTTTATTTGTTCTTCATGTGTTTGTGTGTGTCAATGTTGTTAATCACGGCAGTCTGGGCTTTGGTTTGTGGGATCCTATTTGTGATTCGTACATTGTAGTTGTGTGAAACAGCACTTGCATTGAGTTCTTGAGATGTCTTTGGTCAGTAACAGAGCTTGCATATGATCACACTAGGTATCGTTCCCTCCTGCGTTGTGTTTCAGCTGTGGTGGAACATTGGTTGACATATTCCCTTTCCAATGGGTAAGAATCTCCCCTTGGTGCCTGGGAACTGCAATCCTGAGAAACCTTTTGGCATTGCATTTGTCTCTCTGCTATTGGATAACACCTGCTGTGATCAGCAGAGCTCTAGTCCATCTTGTAGTCCGCTAAGGTACAAGCAAGTATTTTTTTTCTTTTTTTTACATTGCATGGCCAGCATATTCTACAGATTCTGGTGAAACATGGCATCAAATGAATCATTTTCATATCTCCAAAACCAGTCTATGTAAAATATTCAGTAAGAGAAAGTTTGCTCAGTGAAATCCTTTTGGTTTTCATCATTGTGACCCTGAGAAAACGAGCATATTTCCAGGAGACATGTGGAAGTTAATGAAGCAAATTGAACTTTTCCTAATTTCTTTGCTTTTTCCTTTTTGGCTCTTTCTGCTTCCCAGGTCAGTAGGCATGACAACTGTGGTCCTGATTCCCTATCTTTCAATTTGCATGTTGTTTGTCGTTTTGTTGTTAAAATGAGGGAACGTAGTTCGAAAACACTGAGGATGTTGTTCATCCTCACCCTTTGCTTTGGTCCTCAGGACTGAGAGTTTCTTTTTTGCATGTACTTTTGCGTTTGTTTTGTGTGAAAGTGTTGTGGCTCTGGGAAACTCAAATGTGCTTCCCCAACGCACCCCTTTCATCTGCATTCTCCAGATTTGGGCCACTTTTAGGGATAAGGCAATTGACATCAACTGCCGAGTTGATGTGTAAATGAGCTCTATTTCACTGAAAGGGAAGCCCTTACCTATTCAATACTTCCTCCTCTGGAGAGAATTGGCCTCCATGGATTTCAGGTCCTGATGATCTGGCAAATAGCTAGTACTGAACTGATATCTGGTATGGAAGCTGCCTTAAGCTTCTTGCATTCTGAAGTATAAACCTTCTGCGGTCCCTAGGTTTCTTAGAGATCCAAAAAGACCTTATATCTGTTGTCAATTTGACAGCAAGGACCATAAGTTGAAATGATGACACTTGAAGTCTTTCTAAATGGCCTCTCTACATTTGGGTAGCATGAAACTTCACCAAGGTAAGTGGCAAGCATTCCTTGACTCTCCGGGTCATTTCAAAGAGGATAGAGGATTGGAACATTGGATGCTGGGCACATCTAAGATTCCCTACCTTTGCGTACTTAGCAGAATGTCTCAAAAGCATCCGTTTGCAGTCAGAAATGCTGGTATGGCATCCAGCTGACAATTGCTTGCTTCTTGGTTTTCACTAAGTGAAGGTGTTAAGGACTTGAGGATTGTAATCGAAATATGTAATTAAAGCTAAGAAACTCATGAAAAGGAACACATTTCAGGATAGAGTAGGAAGGTGGGATAAATGTGTTGAGCCAAAAACCAACATTTGATGCATCATTGGGCTGAAACGAAACTCCACTTCGGGAAATGGATACTGTTATTACAAATACGTTTTTTTCAAGGCTGGATTGGGTTCCCCTCTGCCAAGAGAACACGTTTACTTGGAATGCTGCTTTCAATAACATGGTATGTGACCTGTCCTGCCTTTAAGGGATCTCTATTTGCTTTTAAGATCTCTTCTCACTTTGGAGAAGAAAGAAGAATTCTCTCCAAACGACTGATGAGCTTATTGGACCAGGTGTTTTGAAATATTTTGTTAACGTTGGATTAGTTGCGGGGCCCTTAAGGCAACTCAAGGAGGACTATTTCAGTCGTATATCTGGTATGGAAATTACAGAGAAAACATTGTGAAATGGGGGAGAAGCTTCTCCAATTACACAGGATGGATACATGGCACACCTGTCGATATTCTAGAAAGGGTACAAAGTTTCTGAAATGCAGGTATGCCTTGGGATAATCGGTCAGCCATGCTGACGGTTACATGAGAGCCACTTGATTAAGCTTCCTTCTCAACCCCTTGTCATGCGAACTTTAACCTTGCCTCTTTAAGTGTCTAACAGATAGTTAGGCTGAGGCTTTCCCAAAGTGCTTCAACTTCAAGAAGACTCTTACCAATGCAGTTTTGACAAACTGAGTAAACAGATGCATATGCTACTAACGTTTATGGATTTGCTTCACAATAATGCTGATTTTGATCTGTGTTCTCCCGTTAAGGGAAGCTCTTCCCCTCAACTTCCTAACAACTTACAATAATTTTTCCCTTCTGCTTCTGCGTGTCTGGATTACCTGCCAGAACGTCTCCCCCAGAGTGCCACCCTCACGCTGCTTTTCAGGCTTATTCTCCTGGATTCCTTATACAAGATTATATGAGACTTGGATCAAGACTTGCAACGTGGCCTTGCTTCCAACTCAGAATGCACTGTAGGGCTTTGCTTTCCTCCAGCAGGACGTAGCTAGAGTGATCGTCACCCCATTCCCTGAAAGACTTTGGAAAAGATGAACTAGGAATGGAGGTTGAAAGCAAGTCCCCTAAAACAGAGATCCGCTGCTGAGTTTATGATTAACCACTCTATCCAAATCATACCCACATATTCTCCTCAGGGTTGCAGAGGACCAAAGAAAAGGGGGAATTGTACCATAGCCAGCTGAATGCAGCCCTTCCCAGGCAGCCCTTGCTGTGCACTGTGACCCACTGCCCCGTTACCAGGCAATGGTTACCAGGAGAACACTAATGCCACTGTGACCACCCTGCTCAGCCATTGGTGGGCAGTGTAGTGGGCCCCTGCCCCAAGCAAGCCACTGTCTGTCAGCCATCTTTAGTGGGGGCCCTTTGTTAGGCAGCAGTCAGTGGAGTGCTGCCCCTTCAGACCTGGAGCGTGAGGTAAGAGGCAAGTGCCAGCCTTCTCCCCAGCATTCTTCTGCTCACACGGCCTTGGGCCAGCTGGTGTGATGGGGGGCCCAGAGAACAGGCTGAGGGTGTGTCCTGCAGGGCTCCAGAGCCAAGGCCATGAATGCCCACTGGCCCAGACCAGGCCTTGAGGCAGTGTTGAACCTCTACCACACACCGCCACTGTGACCCTAAGGGTATGGCTCACAGTCTGGGGAACCTGACCACCACTGTTTGGGTGGCCTGAGGAGCATTAAGACCTATTGGGTTGTGTGCACCCGGCTCCCTCAGTGATGAGAGCTAGCAAGGGTCTGGGACCTGGCCCTGAGGGAGCCACCAAGGCAGAGATGCCTCCTCTGTGAGGCGTGGGCACTGGTGGGAGGACCCAGACTAGCTCCTGGACAAACCCTCCATGGCAGGAGGTCCTTCACCCCTCCCAGGGACCCGTTTCTCTTAGGTGGGTCTGGACCTCAGAGGGTGAGCCTTTTGCCTTGGAACCTTGCCCTTTCTTGTCACCCAGAGAGTGACATTTGTTTGCTGGAGATTGATAGGAACATTGAGACCTGACTATGACCTGTCCTCAAGAACAAAGGATCGGACAGGGAGAAGTTTTCAACGAACAGCCACACCCCTCCATCACCTTACCTCTAAGAGGGCTTTGCTAAAAGCTTTCAAGGTTGGGGATTACCCAGCATAAGCCACCCATTTCCTTGAATGTCTCAACAACAAATATTTCTCGGCTCCAAAGTCCAATGTTTTGCTGTTGCTTGGCCTCACTGTGCGTCGGGCACACATCCTGGCCTTTGGTTCCAAATGATAGCGAGCCAGCCAGGAGGTGTGTGCCCATGGTGTGTTGATCTCGATCAGGGGCGTCGCCATTTATAGTTCCCAGCACATGCCAGAGTACATTTGTCTCCAGGATACTGGCAGGGATTCTCCCTGATATGCAGTGGCTGCCCTACAGCATGAGGCTGCTTGTCTTGGAGACATGTCCAGAGCAACGGTATACAGTTCATGTCATTTGGGGGTAAGTCGCTCCAGCTTGCACAGGCTGGGAAATAGGTCTACTCCAACTGGGCTGCTCCCCTTAGCGGATGTGAGCCCCTCTGAGTCCATTCCGTCTTGAGAACTGGGGGCCTCCATGTGGGAGTGGAAGTGGAAGTTGACAAAATGCCTTCTCTGGCTTTCTGTCTTTGTGATTGGAGTGTTTATTTGTTCTTCATGTGTTTGTGTGTGTCAATGTGGTGTTAATCATGGCAGTCTGTGCTTTGGTTTGTGGGATCCTGTTTGTGATTCGTACATTGTAGGTGTGTGAAACAGCACTTGCATTGAGTAATTGAGACGTCTTTGGTCAGTAACGGAGCTTGCATATGATCACACTAGGTATCGTTCCCTCCTGCGTTGTGTTTCAGCTGTGGTGGAACATTGGTTGACATATTCCCTTTCCAATGGGTAGGAATCTCCCCTTTGGTGCCTGGGAACTGCGATCCTGAGAGACCTTTTGGCATTGCATTTGTCTCTCTGCTATTGGATAACACCTGCTGTGATCAGCAGAGCTCTAGTCCATCTTGTAGTCCGCTAAGGTACAAGCAAGTATTTTTTTTCTTTTTTTTACATTGCATGGCCAGCATATTCTACAGATTCTGGTGAAACATGGCATCAAATGAATCATTTTCATATCTCCAAAACCAGTCTATGTAAAATATTCAGTTAGAGAAAGTTTGCTCAGTGAAATCCTTTTGGTTTTCATCATTGTGACCCTGAGAAAACGCGCATATTTCCAGGAGACATGTGGAAGTTCATGAAGCAAATTGAACTTTTCCTAATTTCTTTGCTTTTTCCTTTTTGGCTCTTTCTGCTTCCCAGGTCAGTAGGCATGACAACTGTGGTCCTGACTCCCTATCTTTCAATTTGCATGTTGTTTGTCGTTTTGTTGTTAAAATGAGGCAACGTAGTTCGAAAACACTGAGGATGTTGTTCATCCTCACCCTTTGCTTTGGTCCTCAGGACTGAGAGTTTCTTTTTTGCATGTACTTTTGCGTTTGTTTTGTGTGAAAGTGTTGTGGCATGGGAAACTCAAATGTGCTTCCCCAACGCACCCCTTTCATCTGCATTCTCCAGATTTGGGCCACTTTTAGGGATTAGGCAATTGACATCAACTGCCGAGTTGATGTGTAAATGAGCTCTATTTCACTGAAAGGGAAGCACTTACCTATTCAATACTTCCTCCTCTGGAGAGAATTGGCCTCCATGGATTTCGGATCCTGATGATCTGGCAAATAGCTAGTACTGAACTGATATCTGGTATGGAAGCTGCCTTAAGCTTCTTGCATTCTGAGGTATAAACCTTCTGCGGTCCCTAGGTTTCTTAGAGATCCAAAAAGACCTTATATCTGTTGCCAATTTGATAGCAAGGACCATAAGTTGAAATGATGACACTTGAAGTCTTTCTAAATGGCCTCTCTACATTTGGGTAGCATGAAACTTCACCAAGGTAAGTGGCAAGCATTCCTTGACTCTCCGGGTCATTTCAAAGAGGATAGAGGATTGGAACATTGGATGCTGGGCACATCTAAGATTCCCTACCTTTGCCTACTTAGCAGAAGGTCTCAAAAGCATCCATTTGCAGTCAGAAATGCTGGTATGGCATCCAGCTGACAATTGCTTGCTTCTTGGTTTTCACTAAGTGAAGGTGTTAAGGACTTGAGGATTGTAATCGAAATATGTAATTAAAGCTAAGAAACTCATGAAAAGGAACACATTTCAGGATAGAGTAGGAAGGTGGGATAAATGTGTTGAGCCAAAAACCAACATTTGATGCATCATTGGGCTGAAACGAAACTCCACTTCGGGAAATGGATACTGTTATTAAAAATACGTTTTTTTCAAGGCTGGATTGGGTTCCCCTCTGCCAAGAGAACACGTTTACTTGGAATGCTGCTTTCAATACCATGGTATGTGAACTGTCCTGCCTTTAAGGGATCTCGATTTGCTTTTAAGATCTCTTCTCACTTTGGAGAAGAAAGAAGAATTCTCTTCAAAGGACTGATGAGCTTATTGGACCAGGTGTTTTGAAACATTTTGTTAACTTTGGATTAGTTGCGGGGCCCTTAAGGCAACTCAAGGAGGACTATTTCAGTCGTATATCTGGTATGGAAATTACAGAGAAAACATTGTGAAATGGGGGAGAAGCTTCTCCAATTACACAGGATGGATACATGGCACACCTGTCGATATTCTAGAAAGGGTACAAAGTTTCTGAAATGCAGGTATGCCTTGGGATAATTGGTCAGCCATGCTGACGGTTACATGAGAGCCACTTGATTAAGCTTCCTTCTCAACCCCTTGTCATGCGATCTTTAACCTTGCCTCTTTAAGTGTCTAACAGATAGTTAGGCTGAGCCTTTCCCAAAGTGCTTCAACTTCAAGAAGACTCTTACCAATGCAGTTTTGACAAACTGAGTAAACAGATGCATATGCTACTAACGTTTGTGGATTTGCTTCGCAATAATGCTGATTTTGATCTGTGTTCTCCCGTTACGGGAAGCTCTTCCCCTCAACTTCCTAACAACTTACAACAATTTCTTCCCTTCTGCTTCTGCGTGTCTGGATTGCCTGCCAGAACGTCTGCCCCAGAGTGCCACCCTCACGCTGCTTTTCAGGCTTATTCTCCTGGATTCCTTATACAAGTTTATATAAGACTTGGATCAAGACTTGCAACGTGGCATTGCTTCCAACTCAGAATGCACTGTAGGGCTTTGCTTTCCTCCAGCAGCACGTAGCTAGAGTGGTCGTCACCCCATTCCCTGAAAGACTTGGGAAAAGATGAACCAGGAATCGAGGTGGAAAGCAAGTCCCCTAAAACAGAGATCCGCTTCTGAGTTTATGATTAACCACTCTATCCAAATCATACCCACATATTCTCCTCAGGGTTGCAGAGGACCAAAGAAAAGGGGGAATTGTACCATAGCCAGCTGAATGCAGCCCTTCCCAGGCAGCCCTTGCTGTGCACTGTGACCCACTGCCCCGTTACCAGGCAATGGTTACCAGGAGACCACTAATGCCACTGTGACCACCCTGCTCAGCCATTGGTGGGCAGTGTAGTGGGCCCCTGCCCCAAGCAAGCCACTGTCTGTCAGCCATCTTTAGTGGGGGCCCTTTGTTAGGCAGCAGTCAGTGGAGTGCTGCCCCTTCAGACCTGGAGCGTGAGGTAAGAGGCAAGTGCCAGCCTTCTCCCCAGCATTCTTCTGCTCACACGGCCTTGGGCCTGCTGGTGTGATGGGGGGCCCAGAGAACAGGCTGGGGATGTGTCCTGCAGGGCTCCAGAGCCAAGGCCATGAATGCCCATTGGCCCAGAACAGGCCTTGAGGCGGTGTTGAACCTCTACCACACACCGCCACTGTGACCCTAAGGGTATGGCTTACAGTCTGGGGTACCTGACCGCCACTGTTTGGGTGGCCTGAGGAGCATTAAGACCTGTTGAGTCATGTGCACCCGGCTCCCTCAGTGATGAGAGCTAGCAACGGTCTGGGACCTGGCCGTGAGGGAGCCACCAAGGCAGAGCTGCCTCCTCTGTGAGGCATGGGCACTGGTGGGAGGACCCAGACCAGCTCCTGGACAAACCCTCCATGGCAGGAGAACCACCACCCCTCCCAGGGACCCCTTTCTCTTAGGTGGGTCTGGACCTCAGAGGGTGAGTCTTGTGCCTTGGGACCTTGCCCTTTCTTGTCACCCAGAGAGTGACCTTTGTTTGCTGGAGATTGATAGGAACATTGAGACCCGACTATGACCTGTCCTCAACAACAAAGGATCGGACAGGGAGAAGTTTTCAACGAACAGCCACACCCCTCCATCACCTTACCTCTAAGAGGGCTTTGCTAAAAGCTTTCAAGGTTGGGGATTACCCGGCATAAGCCACCCATTTCCTTGAATGTCTCAACAACAAATATTTCTCGGCTCCAAAGTCCAATGTTTTGCTGTTGCTTGGCCTCACTGTGCGTCGGGCACACATCCTGGCTTTGGTTACCAATTATAGCGAGCTAGCCAGGAGGTCTGTGCCCATGGTATGTTGATCTCGATCTGGGGCATCGCCATTTATAGTTCCCAGCACATGCCAGAGTACATTTGTCTCCAGGATACTGGCAGGGATTCTCCCTGATATGCAGTCCCTGCCCTACAGCACGAGGCTGCTTGTCTTGGAGACATGTCCAGAGCAACGGTATACAGTTCATGTCATTTGGGGGTAAGTCGCTCCAGCTTGCACAGGCTGGGAAATAGGTCTACTCCAACTGGGCTGCTCCCCTTAGCGGATGTGAGCCCCTCTGAATCCATTCCCTCTTGAGAACTGGGGGCCTCCATGTGGGAGTGGAAGTGGAAGTTGACAAAATGCATTCTCTGGCTTTCTGTCTTTGTGATTGCAGTGTTTATTTGTTCTTCATGTGTTTGTGTGTGTCAATGTGGTGTTAATCATGGCAGTCTGTGCTTTGGTTTGTGGGATCCTGTTTGTGATTCGTACATTGTAGGTGTGTGAAACAGCACTTGCATTGAGTAATTGAGACGTCTTTGGTCAGTAACGGAGCTTGCATATGATCACACTAGGTATCGTTCCCTCCTGCGTTGTGTTTCAGCTGTGGTGGAACATTGGTTGACATATTCCCTTTCCAATGGGTAGGAATCTCCCCTTTGGTGCCTGGGAACTGCGATCCTGAGAGACCTTTTGGCATTGCATTTGTCTCTCTGCTATTGGATAACACCTGCTGTGATCAGCAGAGCTCTAGTCCATCTTGTAGTCCGCTAAGGTACAAGCAAGTATTTTTTTTCTTTTTTTTACATTGCATGGCCAGCATATTCTACAGATTCTGGTGAAACATGGCATCAAATGAATCATTTTCATATCTCCAAAACCAGTCTATGTAAAATATTCAGTTAGAGAAAGTTTGCTCAGTGAAATCCTTTTGGTTTTCATCATTGTGACCCTGAGAAAACGAGCATATTTCCAGGAGACATTTGGAAGTTAATGAAGCAAATTGAACTTTTCCTAATTTCTTTGCTTTTTCCTTTTTGGCTCTTTCTGCTTCCCAGGTCAGTAGGCATGACAACTGTGGTCCTGACTCCCTATCTTTCAATTTGCATGTTGTTTGTCGTTTTGTTGTTAAAATGAGGCAACGTAGTTCGAAAACACTGAGGATGTTGTTCATCCTCACCCTTTGCTTTGGTCCTCAGGACTGAGAGTTTCTTTTTTGCATGTACTTTTGCGTTTGTTTTGTGTGAAAGTGTTGTGGCATGGGAAACTCAAATGTGCTTCCCCAACGCACCCCTTTCATCTGCATTCTCCAGATTTGGGCCACTTTTAGGGATTAGGCAATTGACATCAACTGCCGAGTTGATGTGTAAATGAGCTCTATTTCACTGAAAGGGAAGCACTTACCTATTCAATACTTCCTCCTCTGGAGAGAATTGGCCTCCATGGATTTCGGATCCTGATGATCTGGCAAATAGCTAGTACTGAACTGATATCTGGTATGGAAGCTGCCTTAAGCTTCTTGCATTCTGAGGTATAAACCTTCTGCGGTCCCTAGGTTTCTTAGAGATCCAAAAAGACCTTATATCTGTTGCCAATTTGATAGCAAGGACCATAAGTTGAAATGATGACACTTGAAGTCTTTCTAAATGGCCTCTCTACATTTGGGTAGCATGAAACTTCACCAAGGTAAGTGGCAAGCATTCCTTGACTCTCCGGGTCATTTCAAAGAGGATAGAGGATTGGAACATTGGATGCTGGGCACATCTAAGATTCCCTACCTTTGCCTACTTAGCAGAAGGTCTCAAAAGCATCCATTTGCAGTCAGAAATGCTGCTATGGCATCCAGCTGACAATTGCTTGCTTCTTGGTTTTCACTAAGTGAAGGTGTTAAGGACTTGAGGATTGTAATCGAAATATGTAATTAAAGCTAAGAAACTCATGAAAAGGAACACATTTCAGGATAGAGTAGGAAGGTGGGATAAATGTGTTGAGCCAAAAACCAACATTTGATGCATCATTGGGCTGAAACGAAACTCCACTTCGGGAAATGGATACTGTTATTAAAAATACGTTTTTTTCAAGGCTGGATTGGGTTCCCCTCTGCCAAGAGAACACGTTTACTTGGAATGCTGCTTTCAATACCATGGTATGTGAACTGTCCTGCCTTTAAGGGATCTCGATTTGCTTTTAAGATCTCTTCTCACTTTGGAGAAGAAAGAAGAATTCTCTTCAAAGGACTGATGAGCTTATTGGACCAGGTGTTTTGAAACATTTTGTTAACTTTGGATTAGTTGCGGGGCCCTTAAGGCAACTCAAGGAGGACTATTTCAGTCGTATATCTGGTATGGAAATTACAGAGAAAACATTGTGAAATGGGGGAGAAGCTTCTCCAATTACACAGGATGGATACATGGCACACCTGTCGATATTCTAGAAAGGGTACAAAGTTTCTGAAATGCAGGTATGCCTTGGGATAATTGGTCAGCCATGCTGACGGTTACATGAGAGCCACTTGATTAAGCTTCCTTCTCAACCCCTTGTCATGCGATCTTTAACCTTGCCTCTTTAAGTGTCTAACAGATAGTTAGGCTGAGCCTTTCCCAAAGTGCTTCAACTTCAAGAAGACTCTTACCAATGCAGTTTTGACAAACTGAGTAAACAGATGCATATGCTACTAACGTTTGTGGATTTGCTTCGCAATAATGCTGATTTTGATCTGTGTTCTCCCGTTACGGGAAGCTCTTCCCCTCAACTTCCTAACAACTTACAACAATTTCTTCCCTTCTGCTTCTGCGTGTCTGGATTGCCTGCCAGAACGTCTGCCCCAGAGTGCCACCCTCACGCTGCTTTTCAGGCTTATTCTCCTGGATTCCTTATACAAGTTTATATAAGACTTGGATCAAGACTTGCAACGTGGCATTGCTTCCAACTCAGAATGCACTGTAGGGCTTTGCTTTCCTCCAGCAGCACGTAGCTAGAGTGGTCGTCACCCCATTCCCTGAAAGACTTGGGAAAAGATGAACCAGGAATCGAGGTGGAAAGCAAGTCCCCTAAAACAGAGATCCGCTTCTGAGTTTATGATTAACCACTCTATCCAAATCATACCCACATATTCTCCTCAGGGTTGCAGAGGACCAAAGAAAAGGGGGAATTGTACCATAGCCAGCTGAATGCAGCCCTTCCCAGGCAGCCCTTGCTGTGCACTGTGACCCACTGCCCCGTTACCAGGCAATGGTTACCAGGAGACCACTAATGCCACTGTGACCACCCTGCTCAGCCATTGGTGGGCAGTGTAGTGGGCCCCTGCCCCAAGCAAGCCACTGTCTGTCAGCCATCTTTAGTGGGGGCCCTTTGTTAGGCAGCAGTCAGTGGAGTGCTGCCCCTTCAGACCTGGAGCGTGAGGTAAGAGGCAAGTGCCAGCCTTCTCCCCAGCATTCTTCTGCTCACACGGCCTTGGGCCTGCTGGTGTGATGGGGGGCCCAGAGAACAGGCTGGGGATGTGTCCTGCAGGGCTCCAGAGCCAAGGCCATGAATGCCCATTGGCCCAGAACAGGCCTTGAGGCGGTGTTGAACCTCTACCACACACCGCCACTGTGACCCTAAGGGTATGGCTTACAGTCTGGGGTACCTGACCGCCACTGTTTGGGTGGCCTGAGGAGCATTAAGACCTGTTGAGTCATGTGCACCCGGCTCCCTCAGTGATGAGAGCTAGCAACGGTCTGGGACCTGGCCGTGAGGGAGCCACCAAGGCAGAGCTGCCTCCTCTGTGAGGCATGGGCACTGGTGGGAGGACCCAGACCAGCTCCTGGACAAACCCTCCATGGCAGGAGAACCACCACCCCTCCCAGGGACCCCTTTCTCTTAGGTGGGTCTGGACCTCAGAGGGTGAGTCTTGTGCCTTGGGACCTTGCCCTTTCTTGTCACCCAGAGAGTGACCTTTGTTTGCTGGAGATTGATAGGAACATTGAGACCCGACTATGACCTGTCCTCAACAACAAAGGATCGGACAGGGAGAAGTTTTCAACGAACAGCCACACCCCTCCATCACCTTACCTCTAAGAGGGCTTTGCTAAAAGCTTTCAAGGTTGGGGATTACCCGGCATAAGCCACCCATTTCCTTGAATGTCTCAACAACAAATATTTCTCGGCTCCAAAGTCCAATGTTTTGCTGTTGCTTGGCCTCACTGTGCGTCGGGCACACATCCTGGCTTTGGTTACCAATTATAGCGAGCTAGCCAGGAGGTCTGTGCCCATGGTATGTTGATCTCGATCTGGGGCATCGCCATTTATAGTTCCCAGCACATGCCAGAGTACATTTGTCTCCAGGATACTGGCAGGGATTCTCCCTGATATGCAGTCCCTGCCCTACAGCACGAGGCTGCTTGTCTTGGAGACATGTCCAGAGCAACGGTATACAGTTCATGTCATTTGGGGGTAAGTCGCTCCAGCTTGCACAGGCTGGGAAATAGGTCTACTCCAACTGGGCTGCTCCCCTTAGCGGATGTGAGCCCCTCTGAGTCCATTCCCTCTTGAAAACTGGGGGCCTCCATGTGGGAGTGGAAGTGGAAGTTGACAAAATGCCTTCTCTGGCTTTCTGTCTTTGTGATTGGAGTGTTTATTTGTTCTTCATGTGTTTGTGTGTGTCAATGTTGTTAATCACGGCAGTCTGGGCTTTGGTTTGTGGGATCCTATTTGTGATTCGTACATTGTAGTTGTGTGAAACAGCACTTGCATTGAGTTCTTGAGATGTCTTTGGTCAGTAACAGAGCTTGCATATGATCACACTAGGTATCGTTCCCTCCTGCGTTGTGTTTCAGCTGTGGTGGAACATTGGTTGACATATTCCCTTTCCAATGGGTAAGAATCTCCCCTTGGTGCCTGGGAACTGCAATCCTGAGAAACCTTTTGGCATTGCATTTGTCTCTCTGCTATTGGATAACACCTGCTGTGATCAGCAGAGCTCTAGTCCATCTTGTAGTCCGCTAAGGTACAAGCAAGTATTTTTTTTCTTTTTTTTACATTGCATGGCCAGCATATTCTACAGATTCTGGTGAAACATGGCATCAAATGAATCATTTTCATATCTCCAAAACCAGTCTATGTAAAATATTCAGTAAGAGAAAGTTTGCTCAGTGAAATCCTTTTGGTTTTCATCATTGTGACCCTGAGAAAACGAGCATATTTCCAGGAGACATGTGGAAGTTAATGAAGCAAATTGAACTTTTCCTAATTTCTTTGCTTTTTCCTTTTTGGCTCTTTCTGCTTCCCAGGTCAGTAGGCATGACAACTGTGGTCCTGATTCCCTATCTTTCAATTTGCATGTTGTTTGTCGTTTTGTTGTTAAAATGAGGGAACGTAGTTCGAAAACACTGAGGATGTTGTTCATCCTCACCCTTTGCTTTGGTCCTCAGGACTGAGAGTTTCTTTTTTGCATGTACTTTTGCGTTTGTTTTGTGTGAAAGTGTTGTGGCTCTGGGAAACTCAAATGTGCTTCCCCAACGCACCCCTTTCATCTGCATTCTCCAGATTTGGGCCACTTTTAGGGATAAGGCAATTGACATCAACTGCCGAGTTGATGTGTAAATGAGCTCTATTTCACTGAAAGGGAAGCCCTTACCTATTCAATACTTCCTCCTCTGGAGAGAATTGGCCTCCATGGATTTCAGGTCCTGATGATCTGGCAAATAGCTAGTACTGAACTGATATCTGGTATGGAAGCTGCCTTAAGCTTCTTGCATTCTGAAGTATAAACCTTCTGCGGTCCCTAGGTTTCTTAGAGATCCAAAAAGACCTTATATCTGTTGTCAATTTGACAGCAAGGACCATAAGTTGAAATGATGACACTTGAAGTCTTTCTAAATGGCCTCTCTACATTTGGGTAGCATGAAACTTCACCAAGGTAAGTGGCAAGCATTCCTTGACTCTCCGGGTCATTTCAAAGAGGATAGAGGATTGGAACATTGGATGCTGGGCACATCTAAGATTCCCTACCTTTGCGTACTTAGCAGAATGTCTCAAAAGCATCCGTTTGCAGTCAGAAATGCTGGTATGGCATCCAGCTGACAATTGCTTGCTTCTTGGTTTTCACTAAGTGAAGGTGTTAAGGACTTGAGGATTGTAATCGAAATATGTAATTAAAGCTAAGAAACTCATGAAAAGGAACACATTTCAGGATAGAGTAGGAAGGTGGGATAAATGTGTTGAGCCAAAAACCAACATTTGATGCATCATTGGGCTGAAACGAAACTCCACTTCGGGAAATGGATACTGTTATTACAAATACGTTTTTTTCAAGGCTGGATTGGGTTCCCCTCTGCCAAGAGAACACGTTTACTTGGAATGCTGCTTTCAATAACATGGTATGTGACCTGTCCTGCCTTTAAGGGATCTCTATTTGCTTTTAAGATCTCTTCTCACTTTGGAGAAGAAAGAAGAATTCTCTCCAAACGACTGATGAGCTTATTGGACCAGGTGTTTTGAAATATTTTGTTAACGTTGGATTAGTTGCGGGGCCCTTAAGGCAACTCAAGGAGGACTATTTCAGTCGTATATCTGGTATGGAAATTACAGAGAAAACATTGTGAAATGGGGGAGAAGCTTCTCCAATTACACAGGATGGATACATGGCACACCTGTCGATATTCTAGAAAGGGTACAAAGTTTCTGAAATGCAGGTATGCCTTGGGATAATCGGTCAGCCATGCTGACGGTTACATGAGAGCCACTTGATTAAGCTTCCTTCTCAACCCCTTGTCATGCGAACTTTAACCTTGCCTCTTTAAGTGTCTAACAGATAGTTAGGCTGAGGCTTTCCCAAAGTGCTTCAACTTCAAGAAGACTCTTACCAATGCAGTTTTGACAAACTGAGTAAACAGATGCATATGCTACTAACGTTTATGGATTTGCTTCACAATAATGCTGATTTTGATCTGTGTTCTCCCGTTAAGGGAAGCTCTTCCCCTCAACTTCCTAACAACTTACAATAATTTTTCCCTTCTGCTTCTGCGTGTCTGGATTACCTGCCAGAACGTCTCCCCCAGAGTGCCACCCTCACGCTGCTTTTCAGGCTTATTCTCCTGGATTCCTTATACAAGATTATATGAGACTTGGATCAAGACTTGCAACGTGGCCTTGCTTCCAACTCAGAATGCACTGTAGGGCTTTGCTTTCCTCCAGCAGGACGTAGCTAGAGTGATCGTCACCCCATTCCCTGAAAGACTTTGGAAAAGATGAACTAGGAATGGAGGTTGAAAGCAAGTCCCCTAAAACAGAGATCCGCTGCTGAGTTTATGATTAACCACTCTATCCAAATCATACCCACATATTCTCCTCAGGGTTGCAGAGGACCAAAGAAAAGGGGGAATTGTACCATAGCCAGCTGAATGCAGCCCTTCCCAGGCAGCCCTTGCTGTGCACTGTGACCCACTGCCCCGTTACCAGGCAATGGTTACCAGGAGAACACTAATGCCACTGTGACCACCCTGCTCAGCCATTGGTGGGCAGTGTAGTGGGCCCCTGCCCCAAGCAAGCCACTGTCTGTCAGCCATCTTTAGTGGGGGCCCTTTGTTAGGCAGCAGTCAGTGGAGTGCTGCCCCTTCAGACCTGGAGCGTGAGGTAAGAGGCAAGTGCCAGCCTTCTCCCCAGCATTCTTCTGCTCACACGGCCTTGGGCCAGCTGGTGTGATGGGGGGCCCAGAGAACAGGCTGAGGGTGTGTCCTGCAGGGCTCCAGAGCCAAGGCCATGAATGCCCACTGGCCCAGACCAGGCCTTGAGGCAGTGTTGAACCTCTACCACACACCGCCACTGTGACCCTAAGGGTATGGCTCACAGTCTGGGGAACCTGACCACCACTGTTTGGGTGGCCTGAGGAGCATTAAGACCTATTGGGTTGTGTGCACCCGGCTCCCTCAGTGATGAGAGCTAGCAAGGGTCTGGGACCTGGCCCTGAGGGAGCCACCAAGGCAGAGATGCCTCCTCTGTGAGGCGTGGGCACTGGTGGGAGGACCCAGACTAGCTCCTGGACAAACCCTCCATGGCAGGAGGTCCTTCACCCCTCCCAGGGACCCGTTTCTCTTAGGTGGGTCTGGACCTCAGAGGGTGAGCCTTTTGCCTTGGAACCTTGCCCTTTCTTGTCACCCAGAGAGTGACATTTGTTTGCTGGAGATTGATAGGAACATTGAGACCTGACTATGACCTGTCCTCAAGAACAAAGGATCGGACAGGGAGAAGTTTTCAACGAACAGCCACACCCCTCCATCACCTTACCTCTAAGAGGGCTTTGCTAAAAGCTTTCAAGGTTGGGGATTACCCAGCATAAGCCACCCATTTCCTTGAATGTCTCAACAACAAATATTTCTCGGCTCCAAAGTCCAATGTTTTGCTGTTGCTTGGCCTCACTGTGCGTCGGGCACACATCCTGGCCTTTGGTTCCAAATGATAGCGAGCCAGCCAGGAGGTGTGTGCCCATGGTGTGTTGATCTCGATCAGGGGCGTCGCCATTTATAGTTCCCAGCACATGCCAGAGTACATTTGTCTCCAGGATACTGGCAGGGATTCTCCCTGATATGCAGTGGCTGCCCTACAGCATGAGGCTGCTTGTCTTGGAGACATGTCCAGAGCAACGGTATACAGTTCATGTCATTTGGGGGTAAGTCGCTCCAGCTTGCACAGGCTGGGAAATAGGTCTACTCCAACTGGGCTGCTCCCCTTAGCGGATGTGAGCCCCTCTGAGTCCATTCCGTCTTGAGAACTGGGGGCCTCCATGTGGGAGTGGAAGTGGAAGTTGACAAAATGCCTTCTCTGGCTTTCTGTCTTTGTGATTGGAGTGTTTATTTGTTCTTCATGTGTTTGTGTGTGTCAATGTGGTGTTAATCATGGCAGTCTGTGCTTTGGTTTGTGGGATCCTGTTTGTGATTCGTACATTGTAGGTGTGTGAAACAGCACTTGCATTGAGTAATTGAGACGTCTTTGGTCAGTAACGGAGCTTGCATATGATCACACTAGGTATCGTTCCCTCCTGCGTTGTGTTTCAGCTGTGGTGGAACATTGGTTGACATATTCCCTTTCCAATGGGTAGGAATCTCCCCTTTGGTGCCTGGGAACTGCGATCCTGAGAGACCTTTTGGCATTGCATTTGTCTCTCTGCTATTGGATAACACCTGCTGTGATCAGCAGAGCTCTAGTCCATCTTGTAGTCCGCTAAGGTACAAGCAAGTATTTTTTTTCTTTTTTTTACATTGCATGGCCAGCATATTCTACAGATTCTGGTGAAACATGGCATCAAATGAATCATTTTCATATCTCCAAAACCAGTCTATGTAAAATATTCAGTTAGAGAAAGTTTGCTCAGTGAAATCCTTTTGGTTTTCATCATTGTGACCCTGAGAAAACGCGCATATTTCCAGGAGACATGTGGAAGTTCATGAAGCAAATTGAACTTTTCCTAATTTCTTTGCTTTTTCCTTTTTGGCTCTTTCTGCTTCCCAGGTCAGTAGGCATGACAACTGTGGTCCTGACTCCCTATCTTTCAATTTGCATGTTGTTTGTCGTTTTGTTGTTAAAATGAGGCAACGTAGTTCGAAAACACTGAGGATGTTGTTCATCCTCACCCTTTGCTTTGGTCCTCAGGACTGAGAGTTTCTTTTTTGCATGTACTTTTGCGTTTGTTTTGTGTGAAAGTGTTGTGGCATGGGAAACTCAAATGTGCTTCCCCAACGCACCCCTTTCATCTGCATTCTCCAGATTTGGGCCACTTTTAGGGATTAGGCAATTGACATCAACTGCCGAGTTGATGTGTAAATGAGCTCTATTTCACTGAAAGGGAAGCACTTACCTATTCAATACTTCCTCCTCTGGAGAGAATTGGCCTCCATGGATTTCGGATCCTGATGATCTGGCAAATAGCTAGTACTGAACTGATATCTGGTATGGAAGCTGCCTTAAGCTTCTTGCATTCTGAGGTATAAACCTTCTGCGGTCCCTAGGTTTCTTAGAGATCCAAAAAGACCTTATATCTGTTGCCAATTTGATAGCAAGGACCATAAGTTGAAATGATGACACTTGAAGTCTTTCTAAATGGCCTCTCTACATTTGGGTAGCATGAAACTTCACCAAGGTAAGTGGCAAGCATTCCTTGACTCTCCGGGTCATTTCAAAGAGGATAGAGGATTGGAACATTGGATGCTGGGCACATCTAAGATTCCCTACCTTTGCCTACTTAGCAGAAGGTCTCAAAAGCATCCATTTGCAGTCAGAAATGCTGGTATGGCATCCAGCTGACAATTGCTTGCTTCTTGGTTTTCACTAAGTGAAGGTGTTAAGGACTTGAGGATTGTAATCGAAATATGTAATTAAAGCTAAGAAACTCATGAAAAGGAACACATTTCAGGATAGAGTAGGAAGGTGGGATAAATGTGTTGAGCCAAAAACCAACATTTGATGCATCATTGGGCTGAAACGAAACTCCACTTCGGGAAATGGATACTGTTATTAAAAATACGTTTTTTTCAAGGCTGGATTGGGTTCCCCTCTGCCAAGAGAACACGTTTACTTGGAATGCTGCTTTCAATACCATGGTATGTGAACTGTCCTGCCTTTAAGGGATCTCGATTTGCTTTTAAGATCTCTTCTCACTTTGGAGAAGAAAGAAGAATTCTCTTCAAAGGACTGATGAGCTTATTGGACCAGGTGTTTTGAAACATTTTGTTAACTTTGGATTAGTTGCGGGGCCCTTAAGGCAACTCAAGGAGGACTATTTCAGTCGTATATCTGGTATGGAAATTACAGAGAAAACATTGTGAAATGGGGGAGAAGCTTCTCCAATTACACAGGATGGATACATGGCACACCTGTCGATATTCTAGAAAGGGTACAAAGTTTCTGAAATGCAGGTATGCCTTGGGATAATTGGTCAGCCATGCTGACGGTTACATGAGAGCCACTTGATTAAGCTTCCTTCTCAACCCCTTGTCATGCGATCTTTAACCTTGCCTCTTTAAGTGTCTAACAGATAGTTAGGCTGAGCCTTTCCCAAAGTGCTTCAACTTCAAGAAGACTCTTACCAATGCAGTTTTGACAAACTGAGTAAACAGATGCATATGCTACTAACGTTTGTGGATTTGCTTCGCAATAATGCTGATTTTGATCTGTGTTCTCCCGTTACGGGAAGCTCTTCCCCTCAACTTCCTAACAACTTACAACAATTTCTTCCCTTCTGCTTCTGCGTGTCTGGATTGCCTGCCAGAACGTCTGCCCCAGAGTGCCACCCTCACGCTGCTTTTCAGGCTTATTCTCCTGGATTCCTTATACAAGTTTATATAAGACTTGGATCAAGACTTGCAACGTGGCATTGCTTCCAACTCAGAATGCACTGTAGGGCTTTGCTTTCCTCCAGCAGCACGTAGCTAGAGTGGTCGTCACCCCATTCCCTGAAAGACTTGGGAAAAGATGAACCAGGAATCGAGGTGGAAAGCAAGTCCCCTAAAACAGAGATCCGCTTCTGAGTTTATGATTAACCACTCTATCCAAATCATACCCACATATTCTCCTCAGGGTTGCAGAGGACCAAAGAAAAGGGGGAATTGTACCATAGCCAGCTGAATGCAGCCCTTCCCAGGCAGCCCTTGCTGTGCACTGTGACCCACTGCCCCGTTACCAGGCAATGGTTACCAGGAGACCACTAATGCCACTGTGACCACCCTGCTCAGCCATTGGTGGGCAGTGTAGTGGGCCCCTGCCCCAAGCAAGCCACTGTCTGTCAGCCATCTTTAGTGGGGGCCCTTTGTTAGGCAGCAGTCAGTGGAGTGCTGCCCCTTCAGACCTGGAGCGTGAGGTAAGAGGCAAGTGCCAGCCTTCTCCCCAGCATTCTTCTGCTCACACGGCCTTGGGCCTGCTGGTGTGATGGGGGGCCCAGAGAACAGGCTGGGGATGTGTCCTGCAGGGCTCCAGAGCCAAGGCCATGAATGCCCATTGGCCCAGAACAGGCCTTGAGGCGGTGTTGAACCTCTACCACACACCGCCACTGTGACCCTAAGGGTATGGCTTACAGTCTGGGGTACCTGACCGCCACTGTTTGGGTGGCCTGAGGAGCATTAAGACCTGTTGAGTCATGTGCACCCGGCTCCCTCAGTGATGAGAGCTAGCAACGGTCTGGGACCTGGCCGTGAGGGAGCCACCAAGGCAGAGCTGCCTCCTCTGTGAGGCATGGGCACTGGTGGGAGGACCCAGACCAGCTCCTGGACAAACCCTCCATGGCAGGAGAACCACCACCCCTCCCAGGGACCCCTTTCTCTTAGGTGGGTCTGGACCTCAGAGGGTGAGTCTTGTGCCTTGGGACCTTGCCCTTTCTTGTCACCCAGAGAGTGACCTTTGTTTGCTGGAGATTGATAGGAACATTGAGACCCGACTATGACCTGTCCTCAACAACAAAGGATCGGACAGGGAGAAGTTTTCAACGAACAGCCACACCCCTCCATCACCTTACCTCTAAGAGGGCTTTGCTAAAAGCTTTCAAGGTTGGGGATTACCCGGCATAAGCCACCCATTTCCTTGAATGTCTCAACAACAAATATTTCTCGGCTCCAAAGTCCAATGTTTTGCTGTTGCTTGGCCTCACTGTGCGTCGGGCACACATCCTGGCTTTGGTTACCAATTATAGCGAGCTAGCCAGGAGGTCTGTGCCCATGGTATGTTGATCTCGATCTGGGGCATCGCCATTTATAGTTCCCAGCACATGCCAGAGTACATTTGTCTCCAGGATACTGGCAGGGATTCTCCCTGATATGCAGTCCCTGCCCTACAGCACGAGGCTGCTTGTCTTGGAGACATGTCCAGAGCAACGGTATACAGTTCATGTCATTTGGGGGTAAGTCGCTCCAGCTTGCACAGGCTGGGAAATAGGTCTACTCCAACTGGGCTGCTCCCCTTAGCGGATGTGAGCCCCTCTGAGTCCATTCCCTCTTGAAAACTGGGGGCCTCCATGTGGGAGTGGAAGTGGAAGTTGACAAAATGCCTTCTCTGGCTTTCTGTCTTTGTGATTGGAGTGTTTATTTGTTCTTCATGTGTTTGTGTGTGTCAATGTTGTTAATCACGGCAGTCTGGGCTTTGGTTTGTGGGATCCTATTTGTGATTCGTACATTGTAGTTGTGTGAAACAGCACTTGCATTGAGTTCTTGAGATGTCTTTGGTCAGTAACAGAGCTTGCATATGATCACACTAGGTATCGTTCCCTCCTGCGTTGTGTTTCAGCTGTGGTGGAACATTGGTTGACATATTCCCTTTCCAATGGGTAAGAATCTCCCCTTGGTGCCTGGGAACTGCAATCCTGAGAAACCTTTTGGCATTGCATTTGTCTCTCTGCTATTGGATAACACCTGCTGTGATCAGCAGAGCTCTAGTCCATCTTGTAGTCCGCTAAGGTACAAGCAAGTATTTTTTTTCTTTTTTTTACATTGCATGGCCAGCATATTCTACAGATTCTGGTGAAACATGGCATCAAATGAATCATTTTCATATCTCCAAAACCAGTCTATGTAAAATATTCAGTAAGAGAAAGTTTGCTCAGTGAAATCCTTTTGGTTTTCATCATTGTGACCCTGAGAAAACGAGCATATTTCCAGGAGACATGTGGAAGTTAATGAAGCAAATTGAACTTTTCCTAATTTCTTTGCTTTTTCCTTTTTGGCTCTTTCTGCTTCCCAGGTCAGTAGGCATGACAACTGTGGTCCTGATTCCCTATCTTTCAATTTGCATGTTGTTTGTCGTTTTGTTGTTAAAATGAGGGAACGTAGTTCGAAAACACTGAGGATGTTGTTCATCCTCACCCTTTGCTTTGGTCCTCAGGACTGAGAGTTTCTTTTTTGCATGTACTTTTGCGTTTGTTTTGTGTGAAAGTGTTGTGGCTCTGGGAAACTCAAATGTGCTTCCCCAACGCACCCCTTTCATCTGCATTCTCCAGATTTGGGCCACTTTTAGGGATAAGGCAATTGACATCAACTGCCGAGTTGATGTGTAAATGAGCTCTATTTCACTGAAAGGGAAGCCCTTACCTATTCAATACTTCCTCCTCTGGAGAGAATTGGCCTCCATGGATTTCAGGTCCTGATGATCTGGCAAATAGCTAGTACTGAACTGATATCTGGTATGGAAGCTGCCTTAAGCTTCTTGCATTCTGAAGTATAAACCTTCTGCGGTCCCTAGGTTTCTTAGAGATCCAAAAAGACCTTATATCTGTTGTCAATTTGACAGCAAGGACCATAAGTTGAAATGATGACACTTGAAGTCTTTCTAAATGGCCTCTCTACATTTGGGTAGCATGAAACTTCACCAAGGTAAGTGGCAAGCATTCCTTGACTCTCCGGGTCATTTCAAAGAGGATAGAGGATTGGAACATTGGATGCTGGGCACATCTAAGATTCCCTACCTTTGCGTACTTAGCAGAATGTCTCAAAAGCATCCGTTTGCAGTCAGAAATGCTGGTATGGCATCCAGCTGACAATTGCTTGCTTCTTGGTTTTCACTAAGTGAAGGTGTTAAGGACTTGAGGATTGTAATCAAAATATGTAATTAAAGCTAAGAAACTCATGAAAAGGAACACATTTCAGGATAGAGTAGGAAGGTGGGATAAATGTGTTGAGCCAAAAACCAACATTTGATGCATCATTGGGCTGAAACGAAACTCCACTTCGGGAAATGGATACTGTTATTACAAATACGTTTTTTTCAAGGCTGGATTGGGTTCCCCTCTGCCAAGAGAACACGTTTACTTGGAATGCTGCTTTCAATAACATGGTATGTGACCTGTCCTGCCTTTAAGGGATCTCTATTTGCTTTTAAGATCTCTTCTCACTTTGGAGAAGAAAGAAGAATTCTCTCCAAACGACTGATGAGCTTATTGGACCAGGTGTTTTGAAATATTTTGTTAACGTTGGATTAGTTGCGGGGCCCTTAAGGCAACTCAAGGAGGACTATTTCAGTCGTATATCTGGTATGGAAATTACAGAGAAAACATTGTGAAATGGGGGAGAAGCTTCTCCAATTACACAGGATGGATACATGGCACACCTGTCGATATTCTAGAAAGGGTACAAAGTTTCTGAAATGCAGGTATGCCTTGGGATAATCGGTCAGCCATGCTGACGGTTACATGAGAGCCACTTGATTAAGCTTCCTTCTCAACCCCTTGTCATGCGATCTTTAACCTTGCCTCTTTAAGTGTCTAACAGATAGTTAGGCTGAGGCTTTCCCAAAGTGCTTCAACTTCAAGAAGACTCTTACCAATGCAGTTTTGACAAACTGAGTAAACAGATGCATATGCTACTAACGTTTATGGATTTGCTTCACAATAATGCTGATTTTGATCTGTGTTCTCCCGTTAAGGGAAGCTCTTCCCCTCAACTTCCTAACAACTTACAATAATTTTTCCCTTCTGCTTCTGCGTGTCTGGATTACCTGCCAGAACGTCTCCCCCAGAGTGCCACCCTCACGCTGCTTTTCAGGCTTATTCACCTGGATTCCTTATACAGGATTATATGAGACTTGGATCAAGACTTGCAACGTGGCCTTGCTTCCAACTCAGAATGCACTGTAGGGCTTTGCTTTCCTCCAGCAGGACGTAGCTAGAGTGATCGTCACCCCATTCCCTGAAAGACTTTGGAAAAGATGAACTAGGAATGGAGGTTGAAAGCAAGTCCCCTAAAACAGAGATCCGCTGCTGAGTTTATGATTAACCACTCTATCCAAATCATACCCACATATTCTCCTCAGGGTTGCAGAGGACCAAAGAAAAGGGGGAATTGTACCATAGCCAGCTGAATGCAGCCCTTCCCAGGCAGCCCTTGCTGTGCACTGTGACCCACTGCCCCGTTACCAGGCAATGGTTACCAGGAGACCACTAATGCCACTGTGACCACCCTGCTCAGCCATTGGTGGGCAGTGTAGTGGGCCCCTGCCCCAAGCAAGCCACTGTCTGTCAGCCATCTTTAGTGGGGGCCCTTTGTTAGGCAGCAGTCAGTGGAGTGCTGCCCCTTCAGACCTGGAGCGTGAGGTAAGAGGCAAGTGCCAGCCTTCTCCCCAGCATTCTTCTGCTCACACGGCCTTGGGCCAGCTGGTGTGATGGGGGGCCCAGAGAACAGGCTGAGGGTGTGTCCTGCAGGGCTCCAGAGCCAAGGCCATGAATGCCCACTGGCCCAGACCAGGCCTTGAGGCAGTGTTGAACCTCTACCACACACCGCCACTGTGACCCTAAGGGTATGGCTCACAGTCTGGGGAACCTGACCACCACTGTTTGGGTGGCCTGAGGAGCATTAAGACCGATTGGGTTGTGTGCACCCGGCTCCCTCAGTGATGAGAGCTAGCAAGGGTCTGGGACCTGGCCCTGAGGTAGCCACCAAGGCAGAGATGCCTCCTCTGTGAGGCGTGGGCACTGGTGGGAGGACCCAGACTAGCTCCTGGACAAACCCTCCATGGCAGGAGGTCCTTCACCCCTCCCAGGGACCCGTTTCTCTTAGGTGGGTCTGGACCTCAGAGGGTGAGCCTTTTGCCTTGGAACCTTGCCCTTTCTTGTCACCCAGAGAGTGACATTTGTTTGCTGGAGATTGATAGGAACATTGAGACCTGACTATGACCTGTCCTCAAGAACAAAGGATCGGACAGGGAGAAGTTTTCAACGAACAGCCACACCCCTCCATCACCTTACCCCTAAGAGGGCTTTGCTAAAAGCTTTCAAGGTTGGGGATTACCCAGCATAAGCCACCCATTTCCTTGAATGTCTCAACAACAAATATTTCTCGGCTCCAAAGTCCAATGTTTTGCTGTTGCTTGGCCTCACTGTGCGTCGGGCACACATCCTGGCCTTTGGTTCCAAATGATAGCGAGCCAGCCAGGAGGTGTGTGCCCATGGTGTGTTGATCTCGATCAGGGGCGTCGCCATTTATAGTTCCCAGCACATGCCAGAGTACATTTGTCTCCAGGATACTGGCAGGGATTCTCCCTGATATGCAGTGGCTGCCCTACAGCACGAGGCTGCTTGTCTTGGAGACATGTCCAGAGCAACGGTATACAGTTCATGTCATTTGGGGGTAAGTCGCTCCAGCTTGCACAGGCTGGGAAATAGGTCTACTCCAACTGGGCTGCTCCCCTTAGCGGATGTGAGCCCCTCTGAGTCCATTCCCTCTTGAGAACTGGGGGCCTCCATGTGGGAGTGGAAGTGGAAGTTGACAAAATGCCTTCTCTGGCTTTCTGTCTTTGTGATTGCAGTGTTTATTTGTTCTTCATGTGTTTGTGTGTGTCAATGTGGTGTTAATCATGGCAGTCTGTGCTTTGGTTTGTGGGATCCTGTTTGTGATTCGTACATTGTAGGTGTGTGAAACAGCACTTGCATTGAGTAATTGAGACGTCTTTGGTCAGTAACGGAGCTTGCATATGATCACACTAGGTATCGTTCCCTCCTGCGTTGTGTTTCAGCTGTGGTGGAACATTGGTTGACATATTCCCTTTCCAATGGGTAGGAATCTCCCCTTTGGTGCCTGGGAACTGCGATCCTGAGAGACCTTTTGGCATTGCATTTGTCTCTCTGCTATTGGATAACACCTGCTGTGATCAGCAGAGCTCTAGTCCATCTTGTAGTCCGCTAAGGTACAAGCAAGTATTTTTTTTCTTTTTTTTACATTGCATGGCCAGCATATTCTACAGATTCTGGTGAAACATGGCATCAAATGAATCATTTTCATATCTCCAAAACCAGTCTATGTAAAATATTCAGTTAGAGAAAGTTTGCTCAGTGAAATCCTTTTGGTTTTCATCATTGTGACCCTGAGAAAACGCGCATATTTCCAGGAGACATGTGGAAGTTCATGAAGCAAATTGAACTTTTCCTAATTTCTTTGCTTTTTCCTTTTTGGCTCTTTCTGCTTCCCAGGTCAGTAGGCATGACAACTGTGGTCCTGACTCCCTATCTTTCAATTTGCATGTTGTTTGTCGTTTTGTTGTTAAAATGAGGCAACGTAGTTCGAAAACACTGAGGATGTTGTTCATCCTCACCCTTTGCTTTGGTCCTCAGGACTGAGAGTTTCTTTTTTGCATGTACTTTTGCGTTTGTTTTGTGTGAAAGTGTTGTGGCATGGGAAACTCAAATGTGCTTCCCCAACGCACCCCTTTCATCTGCATTCTCCAGATTTGGGCCACTTTTAGGGATTAGGCAATTGACATCAACTGCCGAGTTGATGTGTAAATGAGCTCTATTTCACTGAAAGGGAAGCACTTACCAATTCAATACTTCCTCCTCTGGAGAGAATTGGCCTCCATGGATTTCGGATCCTGATGATCTGGCAAATAGCTAGTACTGAACTGATATCTGGTATGGAAGCTGCCTTAAGCTTCTTGCATTCTGAAGTATAAACCTTCTGCGGTCCCTAGGTTTCTTAGAGATCCAAAAAGACCTTATATCTGTTGCCAATTTGATAGCAAGGACCATAAGTTGAAATGATGACACTTGAAGTCTTTCTAAATGGCCTCTCTACATTTGGGTAGCATGAAACTTCACCAAGGTAAGTGGCAAGCATTCCTTGACTCTCCGGGTCATTTCAAAGAGGATAGAGGATTGGAACATTGGATGCTGGGCACTTCTAAGATTCCCTACCTTTGCCTACTTAGCAGAAGGTCTCAAAAGCATCCATTTGCAGTCAGAAATGCTGGTATGGCATCCAGCTGACAATTGCTTGCTTCTTGGTTTTCACTAAGTGAAGGTGTTAAGGACTTGAGGATTGTAATCGAAATATGTAATTAAAGCTAAGAAACTCATGAAAAGGAACACATTTCAGGATAGAGTAGGAAGGTGGGATAAATGTGTTGAGCCAAAAACCAACATTTGATGCATCATTGGGCTGAAACGAAACTCCACTTCGGGAAATGGATACTGTTATTAAAAATACGTTTTTTTCAAGGCTGGATTGGGTTCCCCTCTGCCAAGAGAACACGTTTACTTGCAATGCTGCTTTCAATAACATGGTATGTGACCTGTCCTGCCTTTAAGGGATCTCTATTTGCTTTTAAGATCTCTTCTCACTTTGGAGAAGAAAGAAGAATTCTCTTCAAAGGACTGATGAGCTTATTGGACCAGGTGTTTTGAAATATTTTGTGAACTTTGGATTAGTTGCGGGGCCCTTAAGGCAACTCAAGGAGGACTATTTCAGTCGTATATCTGGTATGGAAATTACAGAGAAAACATTGTGAAATGGGGGAGAAGCTTCTCCAATTACACAGGATGGATACATGGCACACCTGTCGATATTCTAGAAAGGGTACAAAGTTTCTGAAATGCAGGTATGCCTTGGGATAATCGGTCAGCCATGCTGACGGTTACATGAGAGCCACTTGATTAAGCTCCCTTCTCAAACCCTTGTCAACCGATCTTTAACCTTGCCTCTTTAAGTGTCTAACAGATAGTTAGGCTGAGGCTTTCCCAAAGTGCTTCAACTTCAAGAAGACTCTTACCAATGCAGTTTTGACAAACTGAGTAAACAGATGCATATGCTACTAACGTTTATGGATTTGCTTCACAATAATGCTGATTTTGATCTGTGTTCTCCCGTTAAGGGAAGCTCTTCCCCTCAACTTCCTAACTACTTACAATAATTTTTCCCTTCTGCTTCTGCGTGTCTGGATTACCTGCCAGAACGTCTCCCCCAGAGTGCCACCCTCACGCTGCTTTTCAGGCTTATTCTCCTGGATTCCTTATACAAGTTTATATGAGACTTGGATCAAGACTTGCAACGTGGCCTTGCTTCCAACTCAGAATGCACTGTAGGGCTTTGCTTTCCTCCAGCAGGACGTAGCTAGAGTGATCGTCACCCCATTCCCTGAAAGACTTGGGAAAAGATGAACTAGGAATGGAGGTTGAAAGCAAGTCCCCTAAAACAGAGATCCGCTGCTGAGTTTATGATTAACCACTCTATCCAAATCATACCCACATATTCTCCTCAGGGTTGCAGAGGACCAAAGAAAAGGGGGAATTGTACCATAGCCAGCTGAATGCAGCCCTTCCCAGGCAGCCCTTGCTGTGCACTGTGACCCACTGCCCCGTTACCAGGCAATGGTTACCAGGAGACCACTAATGCCACTGTGACCACCCTGCTCAGCCATTGGTGGGCAGTGTAGTGGGCCCCTGCCCCAAGCAAGCCACTGTCTGTCAGCCATCTTTAGTGGGGGCCCTTTTTTAGGCAGCAGTCAGTGGAGTGCTACCCCTTCAGACCTGGAACGTGACGTAAGAGGCAAGTGCCAGCCTTCTCCCCAGCATTCTTCTGCTCACACGGCCTTGGGCCTGCTGGTGTGATGGGGGGCCCAGAGAACAGGCTGGGGATGTGTCCTGCAGGGCTCCAGAGCCAAGGCCATGAATGCCCATTGGCCCAGAACAGGCCTTGAGGCGGTGTTGAACCTCTACCACACACCGCCACTGTGACCCTAAGGGTATGGCTTACAGTCTGGGGTACCTGACCGCCACTGTTTGGGTGGCCTGAGGAGCATTAAGACCTGTTGAGTCATGTGCACCCGGCTCCCTCAGTGATGAGAGCTAGCAACGGTCTGGGACCTGGCCGTGAGGGAGCCACCAAGGCAGAGCTGCCTCCTCTGTGAGGCATGGGCACTGGTGGGAGGACCCAGACCAGCTCCTGGACAAACCCTCCATGGCAGGAGAACCACCACCCCTCCCAGGGACCCCTTTCTCTTAGGTGGGTCTGGACCTCAGAGGGTGAGTCTTGTGCCTTGGGACCTTGCCCTTTCTTGTCACCCAGAGAGTGACCTTTGTTTGCTGGAGATTGATAGGAACATTGAGACCCGACTATGACCTGTCCTCAACAACAAAGGATCGGACAGGGAGAAGTTTTCAACGAACAGCCACACCCCTCCATCACCTTACCTCTAAGAGGGCTTTGCTAAAAGCTTTCAAGGTTGGGGATTACCCGGCATAAGCCACCCATTTCCTTGAATGTCTCAACAACAAATATTTCTCGGCTCCAAAGTCCAATGTTTTGCTGTTGCTTGGCCTCACTGTGCGTCGGGCACACATCCTGGCTTTGGTTACCAATTATAGCGAGCTAGCCAGGAGGTCTGTGCCCATGGTATGTTGATCTCGATCTGGGGCATCGCCATTTATAGTTCCCAGGACATGCCAGAGTACATTTGTCTCCAGGATACTGGCAGGGATTCTCCCTGATATGCAGTGGCTGCCCTACAGCACGAGGCTGCTTGTCTTGGAGACATGTCCAGAGCAACGGTATACAGTTCATGTCATTTGGGGGTAAGTCGCTCCAGCTTGCACAGGCTGGGAAATAGGTCTACTCCAACTGGGCTGCTCCCCTTAGCGGATGTGAGCCCCTCTGAGTCCATTCCCTCTTGAAAACTGGGGGCCTCCATGTGGGAGTGGAAGTGGAAGTTGACAAAATGCCTTCTCTGGCTTTCTGTCTTTGTGATTGGAGTGTTTATTTGTTCTTCATGTGTTTGTGTGTGTCAATGTTGTTAATCACGGCAGTCTGGGCTTTGGTTTGTGGGATCCTATTTGTGATTCGTACATTGTAGTTGTGTGAAACAGCACTTGCATTGAGTTCTTGAGATGTCTTTGGTCAGTAACAGAGCTTGCATATGATCACACTAGGTATCGTTCCCTCCTGCGTTGTGTTTCAGCTGTGGTGGAACATTGGTTGACATATTCCCTTTCCAATGGGTAAGAATCTCCCCTTGGTGCCTGGGAACTGCAATCCTGAGAAACCTTTTGGCATTGCATTTGTCTCTCTGCTATTGGATAACACCTGCTGTGATCAGCAGAGCTCTAGTCCATCTTGTAGTCCGCTAAGGTACAAGCAAGTATTTTTTTTCTTTTTTTTACATTGCATGGCCAGCATATTCTACAGATTCTGGTGAAACATGGCATCAAATGAATCATTTTCATATCTCCAAAACCAGTCTATGTAAAATATTCAGTAAGAGAAAGTTTGCTCAGTGAAATCCTTTTGGTTTTCATCATTGTGACCCTGAGAAAACGAGCATATTTCCAGGAGACATGTGGAAGTTAATGAAGCAAATTGAACTTTTCCTAATTTCTTTGCTTTTTCCTTTTTGGCTCTTTCTGCTTCCCAGGTCAGTAGGCATGACAACTGTGGTCCTGATTCCCTATCTTTCAATTTGCATGTTGTTTGTCGTTTTGTTGTTAAAATGAGGGAACGTAGTTCGAAAACACTGAGGATGTTGTTCATCCTCACCCTTTGCTTTGGTCCTCAGGACTGAGAGTTTCTTTTTTGCATGTACTTTTGCGTTTGTTTTGTGTGAAAGTGTTGTGGCTCTGGGAAACTCAAATGTGCTTCCCCAACGCACCCCTTTCATCTGCATTCTCCAGATTTGGGCCACTTTTAGGGATAAGGCAATTGACATCAACTGCCGAGTTGATGTGTAAATGAGCTCTATTTCACTGAAAGGGAAGCCCTTACCTATTCAATACTTCCTCCTCTGGAGAGAATTGGCCTCCATGGATTTCAGGTCCTGATGATCTGGCAAATAGCTAGTACTGAACTGATATCTGGTATGGAAGCTGCCTTAAGCTTCTTGCATTCTGAAGTATAAACCTTCTGCGGTCCCTAGGTTTCTTAGAGATCCAAAAAGACCTTATATCTGTTGTCAATTTGACAGCAAGGACCATAAGTTGAAATGATGACACTTGAAGTCTTTCTAAATGGCCTCTCTACATTTGGGTAGCATGAAACTTCACCAAGGTAAGTGGCAAGCATTCCTTGACTCTCCGGGTCATTTCAAAGAGGATAGAGGATTGGAACATTGGATGCTGGGCACATCTAAGATTCCCTACCTTTGCGTACTTAGCAGAATGTCTCAAAAGCATCCGTTTGCAGTCAGAAATGCTGGTATGGCATCCAGCTGACAATTGCTTGCTTCTTGGTTTTCACTAAGTGAAGGTGTTAAGGACTTGAGGATTGTAATCGAAATATGTAATTAAAGCTAAGAAACTCATGAAAAGGAACACATTTCAGGATAGAGTAGGAAGGTGGGATAAATGTGTTGAGCCAAAAACCAACATTTGATGCATCATTGGGCTGAAACGAAACTCCACTTCGGGAAATGGATACTGTTATTACAAATACGTTTTTTTCAAGGCTGGATTGGGTTCCCCTCTGCCAAGAGAACACGTTTACTTGGAATGCTGCTTTCAATAACATGGTATGTGACCTGTCCTGCCTTTAAGGGATCTCTATTTGCTTTTAAGATCTCTTCTCACTTTGGAGAAGAAAGAAGAATTCTCTCCAAACGACTGATGAGCTTATTGGACCAGGTGTTTTGAAATATTTTGTTAACGTTGGATTAGTTGCGGGGCCCTTAAGGCAACTCAAGGAGGACTATTTCAGTCGTATATCTGGTATGGAAATTACAGAGAAAACATTGTGAAATGGGGGAGAAGCTTCTCCAATTACACAGGATGGATACATGGCACACCTGTCGATATTCTAGAAAGGGTACAAAGTTTCTGAAATGCAGGTATGCCTTGGGATAATCGGTCAGCCATGCTGACGGTTACATGAGAGCCACTTGATTAAGCTTCCTTCTCAACCCCTTGTCATGCGAACTTTAACCTTGCCTCTTTAAGTGTCTAACAGATAGTTAGGCTGAGGCTTTCCCAAAGTGCTTCAACTTCAAGAAGACTCTTACCAATGCAGTTTTGACAAACTGAGTAAACAGATGCATATGCTACTAACGTTTATGGATTTGCTTCACAATAATGCTGATTTTGATCTGTGTTCTCCCGTTAAGGGAAGCTCTTCCCCTCAACTTCCTAACAACTTACAATAATTTTTCCCTTCTGCTTCTGCGTGTCTGGATTACCTGCCAGAACGTCTCCCCCAGAGTGCCACCCTCACGCTGCTTTTCAGGCTTATTCTCCTGGATTCCTTATACAAGATTATATGAGACTTGGATCAAGACTTGCAACGTGGCCTTGCTTCCAACTCAGAATGCACTGTAGGGCTTTGCTTTCCTCCAGCAGGACGTAGCTAGAGTGATCGTCACCCCATTCCCTGAAAGACTTTGGAAAAGATGAACTAGGAATGGAGGTTGAAAGCAAGTCCCCTAAAACAGAGATCCGCTGCTGAGTTTATGATTAACCACTCTATCCAAATCATACCCACATATTCTCCTCAGGGTTGCAGAGGACCAAAGAAAAGGGGGAATTGTACCATAGCCAGCTGAATGCAGCCCTTCCCAGGCAGCCCTTGCTGTGCACTGTGACCCACTGCCCCGTTACCAGGCAATGGTTACCAGGAGAACACTAATGCCACTGTGACCACCCTGCTCAGCCATTGGTGGGCAGTGTAGTGGGCCCCTGCCCCAAGCAAGCCACTGTCTGTCAGCCATCTTTAGTGGGGGCCCTTTGTTAGGCAGCAGTCAGTGGAGTGCTGCCCCTTCAGACCTGGAGCGTGAGGTAAGAGGCAAGTGCCAGCCTTCTCCCCAGCATTCTTCTGCTCACACGGCCTTGGGCCAGCTGGTGTGATGGGGGGCCCAGAGAACAGGCTGAGGGTGTGTCCTGCAGGGCTCCAGAGCCAAGGCCATGAATGCCCACTGGCCCAGACCAGGCCTTGAGGCAGTGTTGAACCTCTACCACACACCGCCACTGTGACCCTAAGGGTATGGCTCACAGTCTGGGGAACCTGACCACCACTGTTTGGGTGGCCTGAGGAGCATTAAGACCTATTGGGTTGTGTGCACCCGGCTCCCTCAGTGATGAGAGCTAGCAAGGGTCTGGGACCTGGCCCTGAGGGAGCCACCAAGGCAGAGATGCCTCCTCTGTGAGGCGTGGGCACTGGTGGGAGGGCCCAGACTAGCTCCTGGACAAACCCTCCATGGCAGGAGGTCCTTCACCCCTCCCAGGGACCCGTTTCTCTTAGGTGGGTCTGGACCTCAGAGGGTGAGCCTTTTGCCTTGGAACCTTGCCCTTTCTTGTCACCCAGAGAGTGACATTTGTTTGCTGGAGATTGATAGGAACATTGAGACCTGACTATGACCTGTCCTCAAGAACAAAGGATCGGACAGGGAGAAGTTTTCAACGAACAGCCACACCCCTCCATCACCTTACCTCTAAGAGGGCTTTGCTAAAAGCTTTCAAGGTTGGGGATTACCCAGCATAAGCCACCCATTTCCTTGAATGTCTCAACAACAAATATTTCTCGGCTCCAAAGTCCAATGTTTTGCTGTTGCTTGGCCTCACTGTGCGTCGGGCACACATCCTGGCCTTTGGTTCCAAATGATAGCGAGCCAGCCAGGAGGTGTGTGCCCATGGTGTGTTGATCTCGATCAGGGGCGTCGCCATTTATAGTTCCCAGCACATGCCAGAGTACATTTGTCTCCAGGATACTGGCAGGGATTCTCCCTGATATGCAGTGGCTGCCCTACAGCATGAGGCTGCTTGTCTTGGAGACATGTCCAGAGCAACGGTATACAGTTCATGTCATTTGGGGGTAAGTCGCTCCAGCTTGCACAGGCTGGGAAATAGGTCTACTCCAACTGGGCTGCTCCCCTTAGCGGATGTGAGCCCCTCTGAGTCCATTCCGTCTTGAGAACTGGGGGCCTCCATGTGGGAGTGGAAGTGGAAGTTGACAAAATGCCTTCTCTGGCTTTCTGTCTTTGTGATTGCAGTGTTTATTTGTTCTTCATGTGTTTGTGTGTGTCAATGTGGTGTTAATCATGGCAGTCTGTGCTTTGGTTTGTGGGATCCTGTTTGTGATTCGTACATTGTAGGTGTGTGAAACAGCACTTGCATTGAGTAATTGAGACGTCTTTGGTCAGTAACGGAGCTTGCATATGATCACACTAGGTATCGTTCCCTCCTGCGTTGTGTTTCAGCTGTGGTGGAACATTGGTTGACATATTCCCTTTCCAATGGGTAGGAATCTCCCCTTTGGTGCCTGGGAACTGCGATCCTGAGAGACCTTTTGGCATTGCATTTGTCTCTCTGCTATTGGATAACACCTGCTGTGATCAGCAGAGCTCTAGTCCATCTTGTAGTCCGCTAAGGTACAAGCAAGTATTTTTTTTCTTTTTTTTACATTGCATGGCCAGCATATTCTACAGATTCTGGTGAAACATGGCATCAAATGAATCATTTTCATATCTCCAAAACCAGTCTATGTAAAATATTCAGTTAGAGAAAGTTTGCTCAGTGAAATCCTTTTGGTTTTCATCATTGTGACCCTGAGAAAACGCGCATATTTCCAGGAGACATGTGGAAGTTCATGAAGCAAATTGAACTTTTCCTAATTTCTTTGCTTTTTCCTTTTTGGCTCTTTCTGCTTCCCAGGTCAGTAGGCATGACAACTGTGGTCCTGACTCCCTATCTTTCAATTTGCATGTTGTTTGTCGTTTTGTTGTTAAAATGAGGCAACGTAGTTCGAAAACACTGAGGATGTTGTTCATCCTCACCCTTTGCTTTGGTCCTCAGGACTGAGAGTTTCTTTTTTGCATGTACTTTTGCGTTTGTTTTGTGTGAAAGTGTTGTGGCATGGGAAACTCAAATGTGCTTCCCCAACGCACCCCTTTCATCTGCATTCTCCAGATTTGGGCCACTTTTAGGGATTAGGCAATTGACATCAACTGCCGAGTTGATGTGTAAATGAGCTCTATTTCACTGAAAGGGAAGCACTTACCAATTCAATACTTCCTCCTCTGGAGAGAATTGGCCTCCATGGATTTCGGATCCTGATGATCTGGCAAATAGCTAGTACTGAACTGATATCTGGTATGGAAGCTGCCTTAAGCTTCTTGCATTCTGAAGTATAAACCTTCTGCGGTCCCTAGGTTTCTTAGAGATCCAAAAAGACCTTATATCTGTTGCCAATTTGATAGCAAGGACCATAAGTTGAAATGATGACACTTGAAGTCTTTCTAAATGGCCTCTCTACATTTGGGTAGCATGAAACTTCACCAAGGTAAGTGGCAAGCATTCCTTGACTCTCCGGGTCATTTCAAAGAGGATAGAGGATTGGAACATTGGATGCTGGGCACATCTAAGATTCCCTACCTTTGCCTACTTAGCAGAAGGTCTCAAAAGCATCCATTTGCAATCAGAAATGCTGGTATGGCATCCAGCTGACAATTGCTTGCTTCTTGGTTTTCACTAAGTGAAGGTGTTAAGGACTTGAGGATTGTAATCGAAATATGTAATTAAAGCTAAGAAACTCATGAAAAGGAACACATTTCAGGATAGAGTAGGAAGGTGGGATAAATGTGTTGAGCCAAAAACCAACATTTGATGCATCATTGGGCTGAAACGAAACTCCACTTCGGGAAATGGATACTGTTATTAAAAATACGTTTTTTTCAAGGCTGGATTGGGTTCCCCTCTGCCAAGAGAACACGTTTACTTGCAATGCTGCTTTCAATAACATGGTATGTGACCTGTCCTGCCTTTAAGGGATCTCTATTTGCTTTTAAGATCTCTTCTCACTTTGGAGAAGAAAGAAGAATTCTCTCAAAACGACTGATGAGCTTATTGGACCAGGTGTTTTGAAATATTTTGTGAACTTTGGATTAGTTGCGGGGCCCTTAAGGCAACTCAAGGAGGACTATTTCAGTCGTATATCTGGTATGGAAATTACAGAGAAAACATTGTGAAATGGGGGAGAAGCTTCTCCAATTACACAGGATGGATACATGGCACACCTGTCGATATTCTAGAAAGGGTACAAAGTTTCTGAAATGCAGGTATGCCTTGGGATAATCGGTCAGCCATGCTGACGGTTACATGAGAGCCACTTGATTAAGCTCCCTTCTCAACCCCTTGTCAACCGATCTTTAACCTTGCCTCTTTAAGTGTCTAACAGATAGTTAGGCTGAGGCTTTCCCAAAGTGCTTCAACTTCAAGAAGACTCTTACCAATGCAGTTTTGACAAACTGAGTAAACAGATGCATATGCTACTAACGTTTATGGATTTGCTTCACAATAATGCTGATTTTGATCTGTGTTCTCCCGTTAAGGGAAGCTCTTCCCCTCAACTTCCTAACTACTTACAATAATTTTTCCCTTCTGCTTCTGCGTGTCTGGATTACCTGCCAGAACGTCTCCCCCAGAGTGCCACCCTCACGCTGCTTTTCAGGCTTATTCTCCTGGATTCCTTATACAAGTTTATATGAGACTTGGATCAAGACTTGCAACGTGGCCTTGCTTCCAACTCAGAATGCACTGTAGGGCTTTGCTTTCCTCCAGCAGGACGTAGCTAGAGTGATCGTCACCCCATTCCCTGAAAGACTTTGGAAAAGATGAACTAGGAATGGAGGTTGAAAGCAAGTCCCCTAAAACAGAGAGCCACTGCTGAGTTTATGATTAACCACTCTATCCAAATCATACCCACATATTCTCCTCAGGGTTGCAGAGGACCAAAGAAAAGGGGGAATTGTACCATAGCCAGCTGAATGCAGCCCTTCCCAGGCAGCCCTTGCTGTGCACTGTGACCCACTGCCCCGTTACCAGGCAATGGTTACCAGGAGACCACTAATGCCACTGTGACCACCCTGCTCAGCCATTGGTGGGCAGTGTAGTGGGCCCCTGCCCCAAGCAAGCCACTGTCTGTCAGCCATCTTTAGTGGGGGCCCTTTTTTAGGCAGCAGTCAGTGGAGTGCTGCCCCTTCAGACCTGGAGCGTGAGGTAAGAGGCAAGTGCCAGCCTTCTCCCCAGCATTCTTCTGCTCACACGGCCTTGGGCCAGCTGGTGTGATGGGGGGCCCAGAGAACAGGCTGAGGGTGTGTCCTGCAGGGCTCCAGAGCCAAGGCCATGAATGCCCACTGGCCCAGACCAGGCCTTGAGGCAGTGTTGAACCTCTACCACACACCGCCACTGTGACCCTAAGGGTATGGCTCACAGTCTGGGGAACCTGACCACCACTGTTTGGGTGGCCTGAGGAGCATTAAGACCTATTGGGTTGTGTGCACCCGGCTCCCTCAGTGATGAGAGCTAGCAAGGGTCTGGGACCTGGCCCTGAGGTAGCCACCAAGGCAGAGATGCCTCCTCTGGGAGGCGTGGGCACTGGTGGGAGGACCCAGACCAGCTCCTGGACAAACCCTCCATGGCAGGAGGACCTTCACCCCTCCCAGGGACCCGTTTCTCTTAGGTGGGTCTGGACCTCAGAGGGTGAGCCTTTTGCCTTGGGACCTTGCCCTTTCTTGTCACCCAGAGAGTGACATTTGTTTGCTGGAGATTGATAGGAACATTGAGACCCGACTATGACCTGTCCTCAAGAACAAAGGATCGGACAGGGAGAAGTTTTCAACGAACAGCCACACCCCTCCATCACCTTACCTCTAAGAGGGCTTTGCTAAAAGCTTTCAAGGTTGGGGATTACCCAGCATAAGCCACCCATTTCCTTGAATGTCTCAACAACAAATATTTCTCGGCTCCAAAGTCCAATGTTTTGCTGTTGCTTGGCCTCACTGTGCGTCGGGCACACATCCTGGCCTTTGGTTCCAAATGATAGCGAGCCAGCCAGGAGGTGTGTGCCCATGGTGTGTTGATATCGATCAGGGGCGTCGCCATTTATAGTTCCCAGGACATGCCAGAGTACATTTGGCTCCAGGATACTGGCAGGGATTCTCCCTGATATGCAGTCCCTGCCCTACAGCACGAGGCTGCTTGTCTTGGAGACATGTCCAGAGCAACGGTATACAGTTCATGTCATTTGGGGGTAAGTCGCTCCAGCTTGCACAGGCTGGGAAATAGGTCTACTCCAACTGGGCTGCTCCCCTTAGCGGATGTGAGCCCCTCTGAGTCCATTCCCTCTTGAAAACTGGGGGCCTCCATGTGGGAGTGGAAGTGGAAGTTGACAAAATGCCTTCTCTGGCTTTCTGTCTTTGTGATTGCAGTGTTTATTTGTTCTTCATGTGTTTGTGTGTGTCAATGTTGTTAATCACGGCAGTCTGGGCTTTGGTTTGTGGGATCCTGTTTGTGATTCGTACATTGTAGTTGTGTGAAACAGCACTTGCATTGAGTTCTTGAGATGTCTTTGGTCAGTAACAGAGCTTGCATATGATCACACTAGGTATCGTTCCCTCCTGCGTTGTGTTTCAGCTGTGGTGGAACATTGGTTGACATATTCCCTTTCCAATGGGTAAGAATCTCCCCTTGGTGCCTGGGAACTGCAATCCTGAGAAACCTTTTGGCATTGCATTTGTCTCTCTGCTATTGGATAACACCTGCTGTGATCAGCAGAGCTCTAGTCCATCTTGTAGTCCGCTAAGGTACAAGCAAGTATTTTTTTTCTTTTTTTTACATTGCATGGCCAGCATATTCTACAGATTCTGGTGAAACATGGCATCAAATGAATCATTTTCATATCTCCAAAACCAGTCTATGTAAAATATTCAGTAAGAGAAAGTTTGCTCAGTGAAATCCTTTTGGTTTTCATCATTGTGACCCTGAGAAAACGAGCATATTTCCAGGAGACATGTGGAAGTTAATGAAGCAAATTGAACTTTTCCTAATTTCTTTGCTTTTTCCTTTTTGGCTCTTTCTGCTTCCCAGGTCAGTAGGCATGACAACTGTGGTCCTGATTCCCTATCTTTCAATTTGCATGTTGTTTGTCGTTTTGTTGTTAAAATGAGGGAACGTAGTTCGAAAACACTGAGGATGTTGTTCATCCTCACCCTTTGCTTTGGTCCTCAGGACTGAGAGTTTCTTTTTTGCATGTACTTTTGCGTTTGTTTTGTGTGAAAGTGTTGTGGCTCTGGGAAACTCAAATGTGCTTCCCCAACGCACCCCTTTCATCTGCATTCTCCAGACTTGGGCCACTTTTAGGGATAAGGCAATTGACATCAACTGCCGAGTTGATGTGTAAATGAGCTCTATTTCACTGAAAGGGAAGCCCTTACCTATTCAATACTTCCTCCTCTGGAGAGAATTGGCCTCCATGGATTTCAGGTCCTGATGATCTGGCAAATAGCTAGTACTGAACTGATATCTGGTATGGAAGCTGCCTTAAGCTTCTTGCATTCTGAAGTATAAACCTTCTGCGGTCCCTAGGTTTCTTAGAGATCCAAAAAGACCTTATATCTGTTGTCAATTTGACAGCAAGGACCATAAGTTGAAATGATGACACTTGAAGTCTTTCTAAATGGCCTCTCTACATTTGGGTAGCATGAAACTTCACCAAGGTAAGTGGCAAGCATTCCTTGACTCTCCGGGTCATTTCAAAGAGGATAGAGGATTGGAACATTGGATGCTGGGCACATCTAAGATTCCCTACCTTTGCGTACTTAGCAGAATGTCTCAAAAGCATCCGTTTGCAGTCAGAAATGCTGGTATGGCATCCAGCTGACAATTGCTTGCTTCTTGGTTTTCACTAAGTGAAGGTGTTAAGGACTTGAGGATTGTAATCGAAATATGTAATTAAAGCTAAGAAACTCATGAAAAGGAACACATTTCAGGATAGAGTAGGAAGGTGGGATAAATGTGTTGAGCCAAAAACCAACATTTGATGCATCATTGGGCTGAAACGAAACTCCACTTCGGGAAATGGATACTGTTATTACAAATACGTTTTTTTCAAGGCTGGATTGGGTTCCCCTCTGCCAAGAGAACACGTTTACTTGGAATGCTGCTTTCAATAACATGGTATGTGACCTGTCCTGCCTTTAAGGGATCTCTATTTGCTTTTAAGATCTCTTCTCACTTTGGAGAAGAAAGAAGAATTCTCTCCAAACGACTGATGAGCTTATTGGACCAGGTGTTTTGAAATATTTTGTTAACGTTGGATTAGTTGCGGGGCCCTTAAGGCAACTCAAGGAGGACTATTTCAGTCGTATATCTGGTATGGAAATTACAGAGAAAACATTGTGAAATGGGGGAGAAGCTTCTCCAATTACACAGGATGGATACATGGCACACCTGTCGATATTCTAGAAAGGGTACAAAGTTTCTGAAATGCAGGTATGCCTTGGGATAATCGGTCAGCCATGCTGACGGTTACATGAGAGCCACTTGATTAAGCTTCCTTCTCAACCCCTTGTCATGCGATCTTTAACCTTGCCTCTTTAAGTGTCTAACAGATAGTTAGGCTGAGGCTTTCCCAAAGTGCTTCAACTTCAAGAAGACTCTTACCAATGCAGTTTTGACAAACTGAGTAAACAGATGCATATGCTACTAACGTTTATGGATTTGCTTCACAATAATGCTGATTTTGATCTGTGTTCTCCCGTTAAGGGAAGCTCTTCCCCTCAACTTCCTAACAACTTACAATAATTTTTCCCTTCTGCTTCTGCGTGTCTGGATTCCCTGCCAGAACGTCTCCCCCAGAGTGCCACCCTCACGCTGCTTTTCAGGCTTATTCTCCTGGATTCCTTATACAAGATTATATGAGACTTGGATCAAGACTTGCAACGTGGCCTTGCTTCCAACTCAGAATGCACTGTAGGGCTTTGCTTTCCTCCAGCAGGACGTAGCTAGAGTGATCGTCACCCCATTCCCTGAAAGACTTTGGAAAAGATGAACTAGGAATGGAGGTTGAAAGCAAGTCCCCTAAAACAGAGATCCGCTGCTGAGTTTATGATTAACCACTCTATCCAAATCATACCCACATATTCTCCTCAGGGTTGCAGAGGACCAAAGAAAAGGGGGAATTGTACCATAGCCAGCTGAATGCAGCCCTTCCCAGGCAGCCCTTGCTGTGCACTGTGACCCACTGCCCCGTTACCAGGCAATGGTTACCAGGAGACCACTAATGCCACTGTGACCACCCTGCTCAGCCATTGGTGGGCAGTGTAGTGGGCCCCTGCCCCAAGCAAGCCACTGTCTGTCAGCCATCTTTAGTGGGGGCCCTTTGTTAGGCAGCAGTCAGTGGAGTGCTGCCCCTTCAGACCTGGAGCGTGAGGTAAGAGGCAAGTGCCAGCCTTCTCCCCAGCATTCTTCTGCTCACACGGCCTTGGGCCAGCTGGTGTGATGGGGGGCCCAGAGAACAGGCTGAGGGTGTGTCCTGCAGGGCTCCAGAGCAAAGGCAATGAATGCCCACTGGCCCAGACCAGGCCTTGAGGCAGTGTTGAACCTCTACCACACACCGCCACTGTGACCCTAAGGGTATGGCTCACAGTCTGGGGAACCTGACCACCACTGTTTGGGTGGCCTGAGGAGCATTAAGACCTATTGGGTTGTGTGCACCCGGCTCCCTCAGTGATGAGAGCTAGCAAGGGTCTGGGACCTGGCCCTGAGGTAGCCACCAAGGCAGAGATGCCTCCTCTGTGAGGCGTGGGCACTGGTGGGAGGACCCAGACTAGCTCCTGGACAAAGCCTCCATGGCAGGAGGTCCTTCACCCCTCCCAGGGACCCGTTTCTCTTAGGTGGGTCTGGACCTCAGAGGGTGAGCCTTTTGCCTTGGAACCTTGCCCTTTCTTGTCACCCAGAGAGTGACATTTGTTTGCTGGAGATTGATAGGAACATTGAGACCTGACTATGACCTGTCCTCAAGAACAAAGGATCGGACAGGGAGAAGTTTTCAACGAACAGCCACACCCCTCCATCACCTTACCTCTAAGAGGGCTTTGCTAAAAGCTTTCAAGGTTGGGGATTACCCAGCATAAGCCACCCATTTCCTTGAATGTCTCAACAACAAATATTTCTCGGCTCCAAAGTCCAATGTTTTGCTGTTGCTTGGCCTCACTGTGCGTCGGGCACACATCCTGGCCTTTGGTTCCAAATGATAGCGAGCCAGCCAGGAGGTGTGTGCCCATGGTGTGTTGATCTCGATCAGGGGCGTTGCCATTTATAGTTCCCAGCACATGCCAGAGTACATTTGTCTCCAGGATACTGGCAGGGATTCTCCCTGATATGCAGTGGCTGCCCTACAGCACGAGGCTGCTTGTCTTGGAGACATGTCCAGAGCAACGGTATACAGTTCATGTCATTTGGGGGTAAGTCGCTCCAGCTTGCACAGGCTGGGAAATAGGTCTACTCCAACTGGGCTGCTCCCCTTAGCGGATGTGAGCCCCTCTGAGTCCATTCCGTCTTGAGAACTGGGGGCCTCCATGTGGGAGTGGAAGTGGAAGTTGACAAAATGCCTTCTCTGGCTTTCTGTCTTTGTGATTGCAGTGTTTATTTGTTCTTCATGTGTTTGTGTGTGTCAATGTGGTGTTAATCATGGCAGTCTGTGCTTTGGTTTGTGGGATCCTGTTTGTGATTCGTACATTGTAGGTGTGTGAAACAGCACTTGCATTGAGTACTTGAGACGTCTTTGGTCAGTAACGGAGCTTGCATATGATCACACTAGGTATCGTTCCCTCCTGCGTTGTGTTTCAGCTGTGGTGGAACATTGGTTGACATATTCCCTTTCCAATGGGTAGGAATCTCCCCTTTGGTGCCTGGGAACTGCGATCCTGAGAGACCTTTTGGCATTGCATTTGTCTCTCTGCTATTGGATAACACCTGCTGTGATCAGCAGAGCTCTAGTCCATCTTGTAGTCCGCTAAGGTACAAGCAAGTATTTTTTTTCTTTTTTTTACATTGCATGGCCAGCATATTCTACAGATTCTGGTGAAACATGGCATCAAATGAATCATTTTCATATCTCCAAAACCAGTCTATGTAAAATATTCAGTTAGAGAAAGTTTGCTCAGTGAAATCCTTTTGGTTTTCATCATTGTGACCCTGAGAAAACGAGCATATTTCCAGGAGACATGTGGAAGTTCATGAAGCAAATTGAACTTTTCCTAATTTCTTTGCTTTTTCCTTTTTGGCTCTTTCTGCTTCCCAGGTCAGTAGGCATGACAACTCTGGTCCTGACTCCCTATCTTTCAATTTGCATGTTGTTTGTCGTTTTGTTGTTAAAATGAGGCAACGCAGTTCGAAAACACTGAGGATGTTGTTCATCCTCACCCTTTGCTTTGGTCCTCAGGACTGAGAGTTTCTTTTTTGCATGTACTTTTGCGTTTGTTTTGTGTGAAAGTGTTGTGGCATGGGAAACTCAAATGTGCTTCCCCAACGCACCCCTTTCATCTGCATTCTCCAGATTTGGGCCACTTTTAGGGATTAGGCAATTGACATCAACTGCCGAGTTGATGTGTAAATGAGCTCTATTTCACTGAAAGGGAAGCACTTACCAATTCAATACTTCCTCCTCTGGAGAGAATTGGCCTCCATGGATTTCGGATCCTGATGATCTGGCAAATAGCTAGTACTGAACTGATATCTGGTATGGAAGCTGCCTTAAGCTTCTTGCATTCTGAAGTATAAACCTTCTGCGGTCCCTAGGTTTCTTAGAGATCCAAAAAGACCTTATATCTGTTGCCAATTTGATAGCAAGGACCATAAGTTGAAATGATGACACTTGAAGTCTTTCTAAATGGCCTCTCTACATTTGGGTAGCATGAAACTTCACCAAGGTAAGTGGCAAGCATTCCTTGACTCTCCGGGTCATTTCAAAGAGGATAGAGGATTGGAACATTGGATGCTGGGCACATCTAAGATTCCCTACCTTTGCCTACTTAGCAGAAGGTCTCAAAAGCATCCATTTGCAGTCAGAAATGCTGCTATGGCATCCAGCTGACAATTGCTTGCTTCTTGGTTTTCACTAAGTGAAGGTGTTAAGGACTTGAGGATTGTAATCGAAATATGTAATTAAAGCTAAGAAACTCATGAAAAGGAACACATTTCAGGATAGAGTAGGAAGGTGGGATAAATGTGTTGAGCCAAAAACCAACATTTGATGCATCATTGGGCTGAAACGAAACTCCACTTCGGGAAATGGATACTGTTATTAAAAATACGTTTTTTTCAAGGCTGGATTGGGTTCCCCTCTGCCAAGAGAACACGTTTACTTGCAATGCTGCTTTCAATAACATGGTATGTGACCTGTCCTGCCTTTAAGGGATCTCTATTTGCTTTTAAGATCTCTTCTCACTTTGGAGAAGAAAGAAGAATTCTCTCCAAAGGACTGATGAGCTTATTGGACCAGGTGTTTTGAAATATTTTGTGAACTTTGGATTAGTTGCGGGGCCCTTAAGGCAACTCAAGGAGGACTATTTCAGTCGTATATCTGGTATGGAAATTACAGAGAAAACATTGTGAAATGGGGGAGAAGCTTCTCCAATTACACAGGATGGATACATGGCACACCTGTCGATATTCTAGAAAGGGTACAAAGTTTCTGAAATGCAGGTATGACTTGGGATAATCGGTCAGCCATGCTGACGGTTACATGAGAGCCACTTGATTAAGCTCCCTTCTCAACCCCTTGTCAACCGATCTTTAACCTTGCCTCTTTAAGTGTCTAACAGATAGTTAGGCTGAGGCTTTCCCAAAGTGCTTCAACTTCAAGAAGACTCTTACCAATGCAGTTTTGACAAACTGAGTAAACAGATGCATATGCTACTAACGTTTATGGATTTGCTTCACAATAATGCTGATTTTGATCTGTGTTCTCCCGTTAAGGGAAGCTCTTCCCCTCAACTTCCTAACTACTTACAATAATTTTTCCCTTCTGCTTCTGCGTGTCTGGATTACCTGCCAGAACGTCTCCCCCAGAGTGCCACCCTCACGCTGCTTTTCAGGCTTATTCTCCTGGATTCCTTATACAAGTTTATATGAGACTTGGATCAAGACTTGCAACGTGGCCTTGCTTCCAACTCAGAATGCACTGTAGGGCTTTGCTTTCCTCCAGCAGGACGTAGCTAGAGTGATCGTCACCCCATTCCCTGAAAGACTTTGGAAAAGATGAACTAGGAATGGAGGTTGAAAGCAAGTCCCCTAAAACAGAGAGCCACTGCTGAGTTTATGATTAACCACTCTATCCAAATCATACCCACATATTGTCCTCAGGGTTGCAGAGGACCAAAGAAAAGGGGGAATTGTACCATAGCCAGCTGAATGCAGCCCTTCCCAGGCAGCCCTTGCTGTGCACTGTGACCCACTGCCCCGTTACCAGGCAATGGTTCCCAGGAGACCACTAATGCCACTGTGACCACCCTGCTCAGCCATTGGTGGGCAGTGTAGTGGGCCCCTGCCCCAAGCAAGCCACTGTCTGTCAGCCATCTTTAGTGGGGGCCCTTTTTTAGGCAGCAGTCAGTGGAGTGCTGCCCCTTCAGACCTGGAGCGTGAGGTAAGAGGCAAGTGCCAGCCTTCTCCCCAGCATTCTTCTGCTCACACGGTCTTGGGCCAGCTGGTGTGATGGGGGGCCCAGAGAACAGGCTGAGGGTGTGTCCTGCAGGGCTCCAGAGCCAAGGCCATGAATGCCCACTGGCCCAGACCAGGCCTTGAGGCAGTGTTGAACCTCTACCACACACCGCCACTGTGACCCTAAGGGTATGGCTCACAGTCTGGGGTACCTGACCACCACTGTTTGGGTGGCCTGAGGAGCATTAAGACCTATTGGGTTGTGTGCACCCGGCTCCCTCAGTGATGAGAGCTAGCAAGGGTCTGGGACCTGGCCCTGAGGTAGCCACCAAGGCAGAGATGCCTCCTCTGTGAGGCATGGGCACTGGTGGGAGGACCCAGACCAGCTCCTGGACAAACCCTCCATGGCAGGAGGACCTTCACCCCTCCCAGGGACCCGTTTCTCTTAGGTGGGTCTGGACCTCAGAGGGTGAGCCTTTTGCCTTGGGACCTTGCCCTTTCTTGTCACCCAGAGAGTGACATTTGTTTGCTGGAGATTGATAGGAACATTGAGACCTGACTATGACCTGTCCTCAAGAACAAAGGATCGGACAGGGAGAAGTTTTCAACGAACAGCCACACCCCTCCATCACCTTACCTCTAAGAGGGCTTTGCTAAAAGCTTTCAAGGTTGGGGATTACCCAGCATAAGCCACCCATTTCCTTGAATGTCTCAACAACAAATATTTCTCGGCTCCAAAGTCCAATGTTTTGCTGTTGCTTGGCCTCACTGTGCGTCGGGCACACATCCTGGCCTTTGGTTCCAAATGATAGCGAGCCAGCCAGGAGGTGTGTGCCCATGGTGTGTTGATCTCGATCAGGGGCGTCGCCATTTATAGTTCCCAGCACATGCCAGAGTACATTTGTCTCCAGGATACTGGCAGGGATTCTCCCTGATATGCAGTGGCTGCCCTACAGCACGAGGCTGCTTGTCTTGGAGACATGTCCAGAGCAACGGTATACAGTTCATGTCATTTGGGGGTAAGTTGCTCCAGCTTGCACAGGCTGGGAAATAGGTCTACTCCAACTGGGCTGCTCCCCTTAGCGGATGTGAGCCCCTCTGAATCCATTCCGTCTTGAGAACTGGGGGCCTCCATGTGGGAGTGGAAGTGGAAGTTGACAAAATGCCTTCTCTGGCTTTCTGTCTTTGTGATTGCAGTGTTTATTTGTTCTTCATGTGTTTGTGTGTGTCAATGTGGTGTTAATCATGGCAGTCTGTGCTTTGGTTTGTGGGATCCTGTTTGTGATTGGTACATTGTAGGTGTGTGAAACAGCACTTGCATTGAGTACTTGAGACGTCTTTGGTCAGTAACGGAGCTTGCATATGATCACACTAGGTATCGTTCCCTCCTGCGTTGTGTTTCAGCTGTGGTGGAACATTGGTTGACATATTCCCTTTCCAATGGGTAGGAATCTCCCCTTTGGTGCCTGGGAACTGCGATCCTGAGAGACCTTTTGGCATTGCATTTGTCTCTCCGCTATTGGATAACACCTGCTGTGATCAGCAGAGCTCTAGTCCATCTTGTAGTCCGCTAAGGTACAAGCAAGTATTTTTTTTCTTTTTTTTACATTGCATGGCCAGCATATTCTACAGATTCTGGTGAAACATGGCATCAAATGAATCATTTTCATATCTCCAAAACCAGTCTATGTAAAATATTCAGTTAGAGAAAGTTTGCTCAGTGAAATCCTTTTGGTTTTCATCATTGTGACCCTGAGAAAACGAGCATATTTCCAGGAGACATTTGGAAGTTAATGAAGCAAATTGAACTTTTCCTAATTTCTTTGCTTTTTCCTTTTTGGCTCTTTCTGCTTCCCAGGTCAGTAGGCATGACAACTGTGGTCCTGATTCCCTATCTTTCAATTTGCATGTTGTTTGTCGTTTTGTTGTTAAAATGAGGGAACGTAGTTCGAAAACACTGAGGATGTTGTTCATCCTCACCCTTTGCTTTGGTCCTCAGGACTGAGAGTTTCTTTTGTGCATGTACTTTTGCGTTTGTTTTGTGTGAAAGTGTTGTGGCTCTGGGAAACTCAAATGTGCTTCCCCAACGCACCCCTTTCATCTGCATTCTCCAGATTTGGGCCACTTTTAGGGATAAGGCAATTGACATCAACTGCCGAGTTGATGTGTAAATGAGCTCTATTTCACTGAAAGGGAAGCACTTACCTATTCAATACTTCCTCCTCTGGAGAGAATTGGCCTCCATGGATTTCAGGTCCTGATGATCTGGCAAATAGCTAGTACTGAACTGATATCTGGTATGGAAGCTGCCTTAAGCTTCTTGCATTCTGAAGTATAAACCTTCTGCGGTCCCTAGGTTTCTTAGAGATCCAAAAAGACCTTATATCTGTTGTCAATTTGACAGCAAGGACCATAAGTTGAAATGATGACACTTGAAGTCTTTCTAAATGGCCTCTCTACATTTGGGTAGCATGAAACTTCACCAAGGTAAGTGGCAAGCATTCCTTGACTCTCCGGGTCATTTCAAAGAGGATAGAGGATTGGAACATTGGATGCTGGGCACATCTAAGATTCCCTACCTTTGCGTACTTAGCAGAATGTCTCAAAAGCATCCGTTTGCAGTCAGAAATGCTGGTATGGCATCCAGCTGACAATTGCTTGCTTCTTGGTTTTCACTAAGTGAAGGTGTTAAGGACTTGAGGATTGTAATCGAAATATGTAATTAAAGCTAAGAAACTCATGAAAAGGAACACATTTCAGGATAGAGTAGGAAGGTGGGATAAATGTGTTGAGCCAAAAACCAACATTTGATGCATCATTGGGCTGAAACGAAACTCCACTTCGGGAAATGGATACTGTTATTACAAATACGTTTTTTTCAAGGCTGGATTGGGTTCCCCTCTGCCAAGAGAACACGTTTACTTGGAATGCTGCTTTCAATAACATGGTATGTGACCTGTCCTGCCTTTAAGGGATCTCTATTTGCTTTTAAGATCTCTTCTCACTTTGGAGAAGAAAGAAGAATTCTCTCCAAACGACTGATGAGCTTATTGGACCAGGTGTTTTGAAATATTTTGTTAACGTTGGATTAGTTGCGGGGCCCTTAAGGCAACTCAAGGAGGACTATTTCAGTCGTATATCTGGTATGGAAATTACAGAGAAAACATTGTGAAATGGGGGAGAAGCTTCTCCAATTACACAGGATGGATACATGGCACACCTGTCGATATTCTAGAAAGGGTACAAAGTTTCTGAAATGCAGGTATGCCTTGGGATAATCGGTCAGCCATGCTGACGGTTACATGAGAGCCACTTGATTAAGCTTCCTTCTCAACCCCTTGTCATGCGATCTTTAACCTTGCCTCTTTAAGTGTCTAACAGATAGTTAGGCTGAGGCTTTCCCAAAGTGCTTCAACTTCAAGAAGACTCTTACCAATGCAGTTTTGACAAACTGAGTAAACAGATGCATATGCTACTAACGTTTATGGATTTGCTTCACAATAATGCTGATTTTGATCTGTGTTCTCCCGTTAAGGGAAGCTCTTCCCCTCAACTTCCTAACAACTTACAATAATTTTTCCCTTCTGCTTCTGCGTGTCTGGATTACCTGCCAGAACGTCTCCCCCAGAGTGCCACCCTCACGCTGCTTTTCAGGCTTATTCTCCTGGATTCCTTATACAAGATTATATGAGACTTGGATCAAGACTTGCAACGTGGCCTTGCTTCCAACTCAGAATGCACTGTAGGGCTTTGCTTTCCTCCAGCAGGACGTAGCTAGAGTGATCGTCACCCCATTCCCTGAAAGACTTTGGAAAAGATGAACTAGGAATGGAGGTTGAAAGCAAGTCCCCTAAAACAGAGATCCGCTGCTGAGTTTATGATTAACCACTCTATCCAAATCATACCCACATATTCTCCTCAGGGTTGCAGAGGACCAAAGAAAAGGGGGAATTGTACCATAGCCAGCTGAATGCAGCCCTTCCCAGGCAGCCCTTGCTGTGCACTGTGACCCACTGCCCCGTTACCAGGCAATGGTTACCAGGAGACCACTAATGCCACTGTGACCACCCTGCTCAGCCATTGGTGGGCAGTGTAGTGGGCCCCTGCCCCAAGCAAGCCACTGTCTGTCAGCCATCTTTAGTGGGGGCCCTTTGTTAGGCAGCAGTCAGTGGAGTGCTGCCCCTTCAGACCTGGAGCGTGAGGTAAGAGGCAAGTGCCAGCCTTCTCCCCAGCATTCTTCTGCTCACACGGCCTTGGGTCAGCTGGTGTGATGGGGGGCCCAGAGAACAGGCTGAGGGTGTGTCCTGCAGGGCTCCAGAGCAAAGGCCATGAATGCCCACTGGCCCAGACCAGGCCTTGAGGCAGTGTTGAACCTCTACCACACACCGCCACTGTGACCCTAAGGGTATGGCTCACAGTCTGGGGAACCTGACCACCACTGTTTGGGTGGCCTGAGGAGCATTAAGACCTATTGGGTTGTGTGCACCCGGCTCCCTCAGTGATGAGAGCTAGCAAGGGTCTGGGACCTGGCCCTGAGGTAGCCACCAAGGCAGAGATGCCTCCTCTGTGAGGCGTGGGCACTGGTGGGAGGACCCAGACTAGCTCCTGGACAAACCCTCCATGGCAGGAGGTCCTTCACCCCTCCCAGGGACCCGTTTCTCTTAGGTGGGTCTGGACCTCAGAGGGTGAGCCTTTTGCCTTGGAACCTTGCCCTTTCTTGTCACCCAGAGAGTGACATTTGTTTGCTGGAGATTGATAGGAACATTGAGACCTGACTATGACCTGTCCTCAAGAACAAAGGATCGGACAGGGAGAAGTTTTCAACGAACAGCCACACCCCTCCATCACCTTACCTCTAAGAGGGCTTTGCTAAAAGCTTTCAAGGTTGGGGATTACCCAGCATAAGCCACCCATTTCCTTGAATGTCTCAACAACAAATATTTCTCGGCTCCAAAGTCCAATGTTTTGCTGTTGCTTGGCCTCACTGTGCGTCGGGCACACATCCTGGCCTTTGGTTCCAAATGATAGCGAGCCAGCCAGGAGGTGTGTGCCCATGGTGTGTTGATCTCGATCAGGGGCGTTGCCATTTATAGTTCCCAGCACATGCCAGAGTACATTTGTCTCCAGGATACTGGCAGGGATTCTCCCTGATATGCAGTGGCTGCCCTACAGCACGAGGCTGCTTGTCTTGGAGACATGTCCAGAGCAACGGTATACAGTTCATGTCATTTGGGGGTAAGTCGCTCCAGCTTGCACAGGCTGGGAAATAGGTCTACTCCAACTGGGCTGCTCCCCTTAGCGGATGTGAGCCCCTCTGAGTCCATTCCCTCTTGAGAACTGGGGGCCTCCATGTGGGAGTGGAAGTGGAAGTTGACAAAATGCCTTCTCTGGCTTTCTGTCTTTGTGATTGCAGTGTTTATTTGTTCTTCATGTGTTTGTGTGTGTCAATGTGGTGTTAATCATGGCAGTCTGTGCTTTGGTTTGTGGGATCCTGTTTGTGATTCGTACATTGTAGGTGTGTGAAACAGCACTTGCATTGAGTACTTGAGACGTCTTTGGTCAGTAACGGAGCTTGCATATGATCACACTAGGTATCGTTCCCTCCTGCGTTGTGTTTCAGCTGTGGTGGAACATTGGTTGACATATTCCCTTTCCAATGGGTAGGAATCTCCCCTTTGGTGCCTGGGAACTGCGATCCTGAGAGACCTTTTGGCATTGCATTTGTCTCTCTGCTATTGGATAACACCTGCTGTGATCAGCAGAGCTCTAGTCCATCTTGTAGTCCGCTAAGGTACAAGCAAGTATTTTTTTTCTTTTTTTTACATTGCATGGCCAGCATATTCTACAGATTCTGGTGAAACATGGCATCAAATGAATCATTTTCATATCTCCAAAACCAGTCTATGTAAAATATTCAGTTAGAGAAAGTTTGCTCAGTGAAATCCTTTTGGTTTTCATCATTGTGACCCTGAGAAAACGAGCATATTTCCAGGAGACATGTGGAAGTTCATGAAGCAAATTGAACTTTTCCTAATTTCTTTGCTTTTTCCTTTTTGGCTCTTTCTGCTTCCCAGGTCAGTAGGCATGACAACTCTGGTCCTGACTCCCTATCTTTCAATTTGCATGTTGTTTGTCGTTTTGTTGTTAAAATGAGGCAACGTAGTTCGAAAACACTGAGGATGTTGTTCATCCTCACCCTTTGCTTTGGTCCTCAGGACTGAGAGTTTCTTTTTTGCATGTACTTTTGCGTTTGTTTTGTGTGAAAGTGTTGTGGCATGGGAAACTCAAATGTGCTTCCCCAACGCACCCCTTTCATCTGCATTCTCCAGATTTCGGCCACTTTTAGGGATTAGGCAATTGACATCAACTGCCGAGTTGATGTGTAAATGAGCTCTATTTCACTGAAAGGGAAGCACTTACCAATTCAATATTTCCTCCTCTGGAGAGAATTGGCCTCCATGGATTTCGGATCCTGATGATCTGGCAAATAGCTAGTACTGAACTGATATCTGGTATGGAAGCTGCCTTAAGCTTCTTGCATTCTGAAGTATAAACCTTCTGCGGTCCCTAGGTTTCTTAGAGATCCAAAAAGACCTTATATCTGTTGCCAATTTGATAGCAAGGACCATAAGTTGAAATGATGACACTTGAAGTCTTTCTAAATGGCCTCTCTACATTTGGGTAGCATGAAACTTCACCAAGGTAAGTGGCAAGCATTCCTTGACTCTCCGGGTCATTTCAAAGAGGATAGAGGATTGGAACATTGGATGCTGGGCACATCTAAGATTCCCTACCTTTGCCTACTTAGCAGAAGGTCTCAAAAGCATCCATTTGCAGTCAGAAATGCTGGTATGGCATCCAGCTGACAATTGCTTGCTTCTTGGTTTTCACTAAGTGAAGGTGTTAAGGACTTGAGGATTGTAATCGAAATATGTAATTAAAGCTAAGAAACTCATGAAAAGGAACACATTTCAGGATAGAGTAGGAAGGTGGGATAAATGTGTTGAGCCAAAAACCAACATTTGATGCATCATTGGGCTGAAACGAAACTCCACTTCGGGAAATGGATACTGTTATTAAAAATACGTTTTTTTCAAGGCTGGATTGGGTTCCCCTCTGCCAAGAGAACACGTTTACTTGCAATGCTGCTTTCAATAACATGGTATGTGTCCTGTCCTGCCTTTAAGGGATCTCTATTTGCTTTTAAGATCTCTTCTCACTTTGGAGAAGAAAGAAGAATTCTCTCCAAAGGACTGATGAGCTTATTGGACCAGGTGTTTTGAAATATTTTGTGAACTTTGGATTAGTTGCGGGGCCCTTAAGGCAACTCAAGGAGGACTATTTCAGTCGTATATCTGGTATGGAAATTACAGAGAAAACATTGTGAAATGGGGGAGAAGCTTCTCCAATTACACAGGATGGATACATGGCACACCTGTCGATATTCTAGAAAGGGTACAAAGTTTCTGAAATGCAGGTATGCCTTGGGATAATCGGTCAGCCATGCTGACGGTTACATGAGAGCCACTTGATTAAGCTTCCTTCTCAACCCCTTGTCAACCGATCTTTAACCTTGCCTCTTTAAGTGTCTAACAGATAGTTAGGCTGAGGCTTTCCCAAAGTGCTTCAACTTCAAGAAGACTCTTACCAATGCAGTTTTGACAAACTGAGTAAACAGATGCATATGCTACTAACGTTTATGGATTTGCTTCACAATAATGCTGATTTTGATCTGTGTTCTCCCGTTAAGGGAAGCTCTTCCCCTCAACTTCCTAACTACTTACAATAATTTTTCCCTTCTGCTTCTGCGTGTCTGGATTACCTGCCAGAACGTCTCCCCCAGAGTGCCACCCTCACGCTGCTTTTCAGGCTTATTCTCCTGGATTCCTTATACAAGTTTATATGAGACTTGGATCAAGACTTGCAACGTGGCCTTGCTTCCAACTCAGAATGCACTGTAGGGCTTTGCTTTCCTCCAGCAGGACGTAGCTAGAGTGATCGTCACCCCATTCCCTGAAAGACTTTGGAAAAGATGAACTAGGAATGGAGGTTGAAAGCAAGTCCCCTAAAACAGAGATCCGCTGCTGAGTTTATGATTAACCACTCTATCCAAATCATACCCACATATTCTCCTCAGGGTTGCAGAGGACCAAAGAAAAGGGGGAATTGTACCATAGCCAGCTGAATGCAGCCCTTCCCAGGCAGCCCTTGCTGTGCACTGTGACCCACTGCCCCGTTACCAGGCAATGGTTACCAGGAGACCACTAATGCCACTGTGACCACCCTGCTCAGCCATTGGTGGGCAGTGTAGTGGGCCCCTGCCCCAAGCAAGCCACTGTCTGTCAGCCATCTTTAGTGGGGGCCCTTTTTTAGGCAGCAGTCAGTGGAGTGCTGCCCCTTCAGACCTGGAGCGTGAGGTAAGAGGCAAGTGCCAGCCTTCTCCCCAGCATTCTTCTGCTCACACGGCCTTGGGCCAGCTGGTGTGATGGGGGGCCCAGAGAACAGGCTGAGGGTGTGTCCTGCAGGGCTCCAGAGCCAAGGCCATGAATGCCCACTGGCCCAGACCAGGCCTTGAGGCAGTGTTGAACCTCTACCACACACCGCCACTGTGACCCTAAGGGTATGGCTCACAGTCTGGGGTACCTGACCACCACTGTTTGGGTGGCCTGAGGAGCATTAAGACCTATTGGGTTGTGTGCACCCGGCTCCCTCAGTGATGAGAGCTAGCAAGGGTCTGGGACCTGGCCCTGAGGTAGCCACCAAGGCAGAGATGCCTCCTCTGTGAGGCGTGGGCACTGGTGGGAGGACCCAGACCAGCTCCTGGACAAACCCTCCATGGCAGGAGGACCTTCACCCCTCCCAGGGACCCGTTTCTCTTAGGTGGGTCTGGACCTCAGAGGGTGAGCCTTTTGCCTTGGGACCTTGCCCTTTCTTGTCACCCAGAGAGTGACATTTGTTTGCTGGAGATTGATAGGAACATTGAGACCTGACTATGACCTGTCCTCAAGAACAAAGGATCGGACAGGGAGAAGTTTTCAACGAACAGCCACACCCCTCCATCATCTTACCTCTAAGAGGGCTTTGCTAAAAGCTTTCAAGGTTGGGGATTACCCAGCATAAGCCACCCATTTCCTTGAATGTCTCAACAACAAATATTTCTCGGCTCCAAAGTCCAATGTTTTGCTGTTGCTTGGCCTCACTGTGCTTCGGGCACACATCCTGGCTTTGGTTACCAATTATAGCGAGCCATCCAGGAGGTCTGTGCCCATGGTATGTTGATCTCGATCTGGGGCATCGCCATTTATAGTTCCCAGGACATGCCAGAGTACATTTGTCTCCAGGATACTGGCAGGGATTCTCCCTGATATGCAGTCCCTGCCCTACAGCACGAGGCTGCTTGTCTTGGAGACATGTCCAGAGCAACGGTATACAGTTCATGTGATTTGTGGGTAAGTTGCTCCAGCTTTCACAGGCTGGGAAATAGGTCTACTCCAGCTGGGCTGCTCCCCTTAGCGGATGTGAGCCCCTCTGAGTCCATTCCCTCTTGAAAACTGGGGGCCTCCATGTGGGAGTGGAAGTGGAAGTTGACAAAATGCCTTCTCTGGCTTTCTGTCTTTGTGATTTGAGTGTTTATTTGTTCTTCATGTGTTTGTGTGTGTCAATGTGGTGTTAATCACGGCAGTCTGTGCTTTGGTTTGTGGGATCCTGTTTGTGATTCGTACATTGTAGGTGTGTGAAAAAGCACTTGCATTGGGTACTTGAGACGGCTTTGGTCAGTAACGGAGCTTGCATATGATCACACTAGGTATCGTTCCCTCCTGCGTTGTGTTTCAGCTGTGGTGGGACATTGGTTGACATATTCCCTTTCCAATGGGTAAGAATCTCCCCTTGGTGCCTGGGAACTGCAATCCTGAGAGACCTTTTGGCATTGCATTTGTCTCTCTGCTATTGGATAACACCTGCTGTGATCAGCAGAGCTCTAGTCCATCTTGTAGTCTGCTAAGGTACAAGCAAGTATTTTTTTTCTTTTTTTTACATTGCATGGCCAGCATATTCTACACATTCTGGTGAAACATGGCATCAAATGAATCATTTTCATATCTCCAAAACCAGTCTATGTAAAATATTCAGTTAGAGAAAGTTTGCTCAGTGAAATCCTTTTGGTTTTCATCATTGTGACCCTGAGAGAACGAGCATATTTCCAGGAGACATGTGGAAGTTCATGAAGCAAATTGAACTTTTCCTAATTTCTTTGCTTTTTCCTTTTTGGCTCTTTCTGCTTCCCAGGTCAGTAGGCATGACAACTGTGGTCCTGATTCCCTATCTTTCAATTTGCATGTTGTTTGTCGTTTTGTTGTTAAAATGAGGGAACGTAGTTCGAAAACACTGAGGATGTTGTTCATCCTCACCCTTTGCTTTGGTCCTCAGGACTGAGAGTTTCTTTTTTGCATGTACTTTTGCGTTTGTTTTGTGTGAAAGTGTTGTGGCTCTGGGAAACTCAAATGTGCTTCCCCAACGCACCCCTTTCAGGTGCATTCTCCAGATTTTGGCCACTTTTAGGGATTAGGCAATTGACATCAACTGCCGAGTTGATGTGTAAATGAGCTCTATTTCACTGAAAGGGAAGCACTTACCTATTCAATACTTCCTCCTCTGGAGAGAATTGGCCTCCATGGATTTCAGGTCCTGATGATCTGGCAAATAGCTAGTACTGAACTGATATCTGGTATGGAAGCTGCCTTAAGCTTCTTGCATTCTGAAGTATAAACCTTCTGCAGTCCCTAGGGTTCTTAGAGATCCAAAGAGACCTTATATCTGTTGTCAATTTGACAGCAAGGACCATAAGTTGAAATGATGACACTTGAAGTCTTTCTAAATGGCCTCTCTAGATTTGGGTAGCATGAAACTTCACCAAGGTAAGTGGCAAGCATTCCTTGACTCTCCGGGTCATTTCAAAGAGGATAGAGGATTGGAACATTGGATGCTGGGCACATCTAAGATTCCCTACCTTTGCCTACTTAGCAGAATGTCTCAAAAGCATCCGTTTGCAGTCAGAAATGCTGGTATGGCATCCAGCTGACAATTGCTTGCTTCTTGGTTTTCACTAAATGAAGGTGTTAAGGACTTGAGGATTGTAATCGAAATATGTAATTAAAGCTAAGAAACTCATGAAAAGGAACACATTTCAGGATAGAGTAGGAAGGTGGGATAAATGTGTTGAGCCAAAAACCAACATTTGATGCATCATTGGGCTGAAACGAAACTCCACTTCAGGAAATGGATACTGTTATTACAAATACGTTTTTTTCAAGGCTGGATTGGGTTCCCCTCTGCCAAGAGAACACGTTTACTTGGAATGCTGCTTTCAATAACATGGTATGTGACCTGTCCTGCCTTTAAGGGATCTCTATTTGCTTTTAAGATCTCTTCTCACTTTGGAGAAGAAAGAAGAATTCTCTCCAAAGGACTGATGAGCTTATTGGACCAGGTGTTTTGAAATATTTTGTTAACGTTGAATTAGTTGTGGGGCCCTTAAGGCAACTCAAGGAGGACTATTTCAGTCGTATATCTGGTATGGAAATTAAAGAGAAAACATTGTGAAATGGGGGAGAAGCTTCTCCAATTACACAGGATGGATACATGGCACACCTGTCAATATTCTAGAAAGGGTACAAAGTTTCTGAAATGCAGGTATGCCTTGGGATAATCGGTCAGCCATGCTGACGGTTACATGAGAGCCACTTGATTAAGCTTCCTTCTCAACCCCTTGTCATGCGATCTTTAACCTTGCCTCTTTAAGTGTCTAACAGATAGTTAGGCTGAGGCTTTCCCAAAGTGCTTCAACTTCAAGAAGACTCTTACCAATGCAGTTTTGACAAACTGAGTAAACAGATGCATATGCTACTAACGTTTATGGATTTGCTTCACAATAATGCTGATTTTGATCTGTGTTCTCCCGTTAAGGGAAGCTCTTCCCCTCAACTTCCTAACAACTTACAATAATTTTTCCCTTCTGCTTCTGTGTGTCTGGATTACCTGCCAGAACGTCTCCCCCAGAGTGCCACCCTCACGCTGCTTTTCAGGCTTATTCTCCTAGATTCCTTATACAAGATTATATGAGACTTGGATCAAGACTTGCAACGTGGCCTTGCTTCCAACTCAGAATGCACTGTAGGGCTTTGCTTTCCTCCAGCAGGACGTAGCTAGAGTGATCGTCACCCCATTCCCTGAAAGACTTGGGAAAAGATGAACTAGGAATGGAGGTTGAAAGCAAGTCCCCTAAAACAGAGATCCGCTGCTGAGTTTATGATTAACCACTCTATCCAAATCATACCCACATATTCTCCTCAGGGTTGCAGAGGACCAAAGAAAAGGGGGAATTGTACCATAGCCAGCTGAATGCAGCCCTTCCCAGGCAGCCCTTGCTGTGCACTGTGACCCACTGCCCCGTTACCAGGCAATGGTTACCAGGAGACCACTAATGCCACTGTGACCACCCTGCTCAGCCATTGGTGGGCAGTGTAGTGGGCCCCTGCCCCAAGCAAGCCACTGTCTGTCAGCCATCTTTAGTGGGGGCCCTTTTTTAGGCAGCAGTCAGTGGAGTGCTGCCCCTTCAGACCTGGAGCGTGAGGTAAGAGGCAAGTGCCAGCCTTCTCCCCAGCATTCTTCTGCTCACACGGCCTTGGGCCAGCTGGTGTGATGGGGGGCCCAGAGAACAGGCTGAGGGTGTGTCCTGCAGGGCTCCAGAGCCAAGGCCATGAATGCCCACTGGCCCAGACCAGGCCTTGAGGCAGTGTTGAACCTCTACCACACACCGCCACTGTGACCCTAAGGGTATGGCTCACAGTCTGGGGTACCTGACCACCACTGTTTGGGTGGCCTGAGGAGCATTAAGACCTATTGGGTTGTGTGCACCCGGCTCCCTCAGTGATGACAGCTAGCAAGGGTCTGGGACCTGGCCCTGAGGTAGCCACCAAGGCAGAGATGCCTCCTCTGTGAGGCGTGGGCACTGGTGGGAGGACCCAGACCAGCTCCTGGACAAACCCTCCATGGCAGGAGGACCTTCACCCCACCCAGGGACCCGTTTCTCTTAGGTGGGTCTGGACCTCAGAGGGTGAGCCTTTTGCTTTGGGACCTTGCCCTTTCTTGTCACCCAGAGATTGACATTTGTTTGCTGGAGATTGATAGGAACATTGAGACCTGACTATGACCTGTCCTCAAGAACAAAGGATCGGACAGGGAGAAGTTTTCAACGAACAGCCACACCCCTCCATCACCTTACCTCTAAGAGGGCTTTGCTAAAAGCTTTCAAGGTTGGGGATTACCCAGCATAAGCCACCCATTTCCTTGAATGTCTCAACAACAAATATTTCTCGGCTCCAAAGTCCAATGTTTTGCTGTTGCTTGGCCTCACTGTGCGTCGGGCACACATCCTGGCCTTTGGTTCCAAATGATAGCGAGCCAGCCAGGAGGTGTGTGCCCATGGTGTGTTGATCTCGATCAGGGCGTCGCCATTTATAGTTCCCAGCACATGCCAGAGTACATTTGTCTCCAGGATACTGGCAGGGATTCTCCCTGATATGCAGTGGCTGCCCTACAGCACGAGGCTGCTTGTCTTGGAGACATGTCCAGAGCAACGGTATACAGTTCATGTCATTTGGGGGTAAGTCGCTCCAGCTTGCACAGGCTGGGAAATAGGTCTACTCCAACTGGGCTGCTCCCCTTAGCGGATGTGAGCCCCTCTGAGTCCATTCCCTCTTGAGAACTGGGGGCCTCCATGTGGGAGTGGAAGTGGAAGTTGACAAAATGCCTTCTCTGGCTTTCTGTCTTTGTGATTGCAGTGTTTATTTGTTCTTCATGTGTTTGTGTGTGTCAATGTGGTGTTAATCATGGCAGTCTGTGCTTTGGTTTGTGGGATCCTGTTTGTGATTCGTACATTGTAGGTGTGTGAAACAGCACTTGCATTGAGTAATTGAGACGTCTTTGGTCAGTAACGGAGCTTGCATATGATCACACTAGGTATCGTTCCCTCCTGCGTTGTGTTTCAGCTGTGGTGGAACATTGGTTGACATATTCCCTTTCCAATGGGTAGGAATCTCCCCTTTGGTGCCTGGGAACTGCGATCCTGAGAGACCTTTTGGCATTGCATTTGTCTCTCTGCTATTGGATAACACCTGCTGTGATCAGCAGAGCTCTAGTCCATCTTGTAGTCCGCTAAGGTAGAAGCAAGTATTTTTTTTCTTTTTTTTACATTGCATGGCCAGCATATTCTACAGATTCTGGTGAAACATGGCATCAAATGAATCATTTTCATATCTCCAAAACCAGTCTATGTAAAATATTCAGTTAGAGAAAGTTTGCTCAGTGAAATCCTTTTGGTTTTCATCATTGTGACCCTGACAAAACGAGCATATTTCCAGGAGACATTTGGAAGTTAATGAAGCAAATTGAACTTTTCCTAATTTCTTTGCTTTTTACTTTTTGGCTCTTTCTGCTTCCCAGGTCAGTAGGCATGACAACTGTGGTCCTGACTCCCTATCTTTCAATTTGCATGTTGTTTGTCGTTTTGTTGTTAAAATGAGGCAACGTAGTTCGAAAACACTGAGGATGTTGTTCATCCTCACCCTTTGCTTTGGTCCTCAGGACTGAGAGTTTCTTTTTTGCATGTACTTTTGCGTTTGTTTTGTGTGAAAGTGTTGTGGCATGGGAAACTCAAATGTGCTTCCCCAACGCACCCCTTTCATCTGCATTCTCCAGATTTGGGCCACTTTTAGGGATTAGGCAATTGACATCAACTGCCGAGTTGATGTGTAAATGAGCTCTATTTCACTGAAAGGGAAGCACTTACCAATTCAATACTTCCTCCTCTGGAGAGAATTGGCCTCCATGGATTTCGGATCCTGATGATCTGGCAAATAGCTAGTACTGAACTGATATCTGGTATGGAAGCTGCCTTAAGCTTCTTGTATTCTGAAGTATAAACCTTCTGCGGTCCCTAGGTTTCTTAGAGATCCAAAAAGACCTTATATCTGTTGCCAATTTGATAGCAAGGACCATAAGTTGAAATGATGACACTTGAAGTCTTTCTAAATGGCCTCTCTACATTTGGGTAGCATGAAACTTCACCAAGGTAAGTGGCAAGCATTCCTTGACTCTCCGGGTCATTTCAAAGAGGATAGAGGATTGGAACATTGGTTGCTGGGCACATCTAAGATTCTCTACCTTTGCCTACTTAGCAGAAGGTCTCAAAAGCATCCATTTGCAGTCAGAAATGCTGGTATGGCATCCAGCTGACAATTGCTTGCTTCTTGGTTTTCACTAAGTGAAGGTGTTAAGGACTTGAGGATTGTAATCGAAATATGTAATTAAAGCTAAGAAACTCATGAAAAGGAACACATTTCAGGATAGAGTAGGAAGGTGGGATAAATGTGTTGAGCCAAAAACCAACATTTGATGCATCATTGGGCTGAAACGAAACTCCACTTCGGGAAATGGATACTGTTATTAAAAATACGTTTTTTTCAAGGCTGGATTGGGTTCCCCTCTGCCAAGAGAACACGTTTACTTGCAATGCTGCTTTCAATAACATGGTATGTGACCTGTCCTGCCTTTAAGGGATCTCTATTTGCTTTTAAGATCTCTTCTCACTTTGGAGAAGAAAGAAGAATTCTCTCAAAACGACTGATGAGCTTATTGGACCAGGTGTTTTGAAATATTTTGTTAACGTTGAATTTGTTGTGGGGCCCTTAAGGCAACTCAAGGAGGACTATTTCAGTCGTATATCTGGTATGGAAATTACAGAGAAAACATTGTGAAATGGGGGAGAAGCTTCTCCAATTACACAGGATGGATACATGGCACACCTGTCGATATTCTAGAAAGGGTACAAAGTTTCTGAAATGCAGGTATGCCTTGGGATAATTGGTCAGCCATGCTGACGGTTACATGAGAGCCACTTGATTAAGCTTCCTTCTCAACCCCTTGTCATGCGATCTTTAACCTTGCCTCTTTAAGTGTCTAACAGATAGTTAGGCTGAGCCTTTCCCAAAGTGCTTCAACTTCAAGAAGACTCTTACCAATGCAGTTTTGACAAACTGAGTAAACAGATGCATATGCTACTAACGTTTATGGATTTGCTTCACAATAATGCTGATTTTGATCTGTGATCTCCCGTTAAGGGAAGCTCTTCCCCTCAACTTCCTAACAACTTACAATAATTTTTCCCTTCTGCTTCTGCGTGTCTGGATTACCTGCCAGAACGTCTCCCCCAGAGTGCCACCCTCACGCTGCTTTTCAGGCTTATTCTCCTGGATTCCTTATACAAGATTATATGAGACTTGGATCAAGACTTGCAACGTGGCCTTGCTTCCAACTCAGAATGCACTCTAGGGCTTTGCTTTCCTCCAGCAGCACGTAGCTAGAGTGATCGTCACCCCATTCCCTGAAAGACTTTGGAAAAGATGAACTAGGAATGGAGGTTGAAAGCAAGTCCCCTAAAACAGAGATCCGCTGCGGAGTTTATGATTAACCACTCTATCCAAATCATACCCACATATTCTCCTCAGGGTTGCAGAGGACCAAAGAAAAGGGGGAATTGTACCATAGCCAGCTGAATGCAGCCCTTCCCAGGCAGCCCTTGCTGTGCACTGTGACCCACTGCCCCGTTACCAGGCAATGGTTACCAGGAGACCACTAATGCCACTGTGACCACCCTGCTCAGCCATTGGTGGGCAGTGTAGTGGGCCCCTGCCCCAAGCAAGCCACTGTCTGTCAGCCATCTTTAGTGGGGGCCCTTTTTTAGGCAGCAGTCAGTGGAGTGCTGCCCCTTCAGACCTGGAGCGTGAGGTAAGAGGCAAGTGCCAGCCTTCTCCCCAGCATTCTTCTGCTCACACGGCCTTGGGCCAGCTGGTGTGATGGGGGGCCCAGAGAACAGGCTGGGGGTGTGTCCTGCAGGGCTCCAGAGCCAAGGCCATGAATGCCCACTGGCCCAGACCAGGCCTTGAGGCAGTGTTGAACCTCTACCACACACCGCCACTGTGACCCTAAGGGTATGGCTCACAGTCTGGGGTACCTGACCGCCACTGTTTGGGTGGCCTGAGGAGCATTAAGTCCTATTGGGTTTTGTGCAGCCGGCTCCCTCAGTGATGAGAGCTAGCAAGGGTCTGGGACCTGGCCCTGAGGTAGCCACCAAGGCAGAGCTGCCTCCTCTGTGAGGTGTGGGCACTGGTGGGAGGACCCAGACCAGCTCCTGGACAAACCCTCCATGGCAGGAGGACCTTCACCCCTCCCAGGGACCCGTTTCTCTTAGGTGGGTCTGGACCTCAGAGGGTGAGCCTTGTGCCTTGGGAACTTGCCCTTTCTTGTCACCCAGAGAGTGACTTTTGTTTGCTGGAGATTGATAGGAACATTGAGACCTGACTATGACCTGTCCTCAAGAACAAAGGATCGGACAGGGAGAAGTTTTCAACGAACAGCCACACCGCTCCATCACCTTACCTCTAAGAGGGCTTTGCTAAAAGCTTTCAAGGTTGGGGATTACCCAGCAAAAGCCACCCATTTACTTGAATGTCTCAACAACAAATATTTCTCGGCTCCAAAGTCCAATGTTTTGCTGTTGCTTGGCCTCACTGTGCGTCTGGCACACATCCTGGCATTTGGTTCCCAATGATAGCGAGCCAGCCAGGAGGTGTGTGCCCATGGTGTGTTGATCTCAATCAGGGGCATCGCCATTTATAGTTCCCAGCACATGCCAGACTACATTTGGCTCCAGGATACTGGCAGGGATTCTCCATGATATGCAGTGGCTGCCCTACAGCACGGGGCTGCTTCTCTTGGAGACATGTCCAGAGCAACAGTATACAGTTCATGTCATTTGGGGGTAAGTCGCTCCAGCTTGAACAGGCTGGGAAATAGGTCTACTCCAACTGGGCTGCTCCCCTTAGCGGATGTGAGCCCCTCTGAGTCCATTCCCTCTTGAGAACTGGGGGCCTCCATGTGGGAGTGGAAGTGGAAGTTGACAAAATGCCTTCTCTGGCTTTCTGTCTTTGTGATTGCAGTGTTTATTTGTTCTTCATGTGTTTGTGTGTGTCAATGTGGTGTTAATCACGGCAGTCTGTGCTTTGGTTTGTGGGATCCTGTTTGTGATTCGTACATTGTAGGGGTGTGAAACAGCACTTGCATTGAGTACTTGAGACGTCTTTGGTCAGTAACGGAGCTTGCATATGATCACACTAGGTATCGTTCCCTCCTGCGTTGTGTTTCAGCTGTGGTGGAACATTGGTTGACATATTCCCTTTCCAATGGGTAGGAATCTCCCCTTTGGTGCCTGGGAACTGCGATCCTGAGAGACCTTTTGGCATTGAAGTTGTCTCTCTGCTATTGGATAACACCTGCTGTGATCAGCAGAGCTCTAGTCCATCTTGTAGTCCGCTAAGGTACAAGCAAGTATTTTTTTTTTTTTTTTTACATTGCATGGCCAGCATATTCTACAGATTCTGGTGAAATATGACATCAAATGAATCACTTTCATATCTCCAAAACCAGTCTATGTAAAATATTCAGTTAGAGAAAGTTTGCTCAGTGAAATCCTTTTGGTTTTCATCATTGTGACCCTGAGAGAACGAGCATATTTCCAGGAGACATGTGGAAGTTAATGAAGCAAATTGAACTTTTCCTAATTTCTTTGCTTTTTCCTTTTTGGCTCTTTCTGCTTCCCAGGTCAGTAGGCATGACAACTGTGGTCGTGGTTCCCTATCTTTCAATTTGCATGTTGTTTGTCGTTTTGTTGTTAAAATGAGGCAACCTAGTTCGAAAACACTGAGGATGTTGTTCATCCTCACCCTTTGCTTTGGTCCTCAGGACTGAGTGTTTCTTTTGTGCATGTACTTTTGCGTTTGTTTTGTGTGAAAGTGTTGTGGCTCTGGGAAACTCAAATGTGCTTCCCCAACGCACCCCTTTCATCTGCATTCTCCAGATTTGGGCCACTTTTAGGGATAAGGCAATTGACATCAACTGCCGAGTTGATGTGTAAGTGAGCTCTATTTCACTGAAAGGGAAGCACTTACCTATTCAATACTTCCTCCTCTGGAGAGAATTGGCCTCCATGGATTTCAGGTCCTGATGATCTGGCAAATAGCTAGTACTGAACTGATATCTGGTATGGAAGCTGCCTTAAGCTTCTTGCATTCTGAAGTATAAACCTTCTGTGGTCCCCAGGTTTCTTAGAGATCCAAAAAGACCTTATATCGGTTGCAAATTTGACAGCAAGGACCATAAGTTGAAATGATGACACTTGAAGTCTTTCTAAATGGCCTCTCTAGATTTGGGTAGCATGAAACTTCACCAAGGTAAGTGGCAAGCATTCCTTGAGTCTCCGGGTCATTTCAAAGAGGATAGAGGATTGGAACATTGGATGCTGGGCACAGCTAAGATTCCCTACCTTTGCCTACTTAGCAGAAGGTCTCAAAAGCATCCGTTTGCAATCAGAAATGCTGGTATGGCATCCAGCTGACAATTGCTTGCTTCTTGGTTTTCACTAAGTGAAGGTGTTAAGGACTTGAGGATTGTAATCGAAATATGTAATTAAAGCTAAGAAACTCATGAAAAGGAACACATTTCAGGATAGAGTAGGAAGGTGGGATAAATGTGTTGAGCCAAAAACCAACATTTGATGCATCATTGGGCTGAAACGAAACTCCACTTCGGGAAATGGATACTGTTATTACAAATACGTTTTTTTCAAGGCTGGATTGGGTTCCCCTCTGCCAAGAGAACACGTTTACTTGGAATGCTGCTTTCAATACCATGGCATGTGAACTGTCCTGCCTTTAAGGGATCTCGATTTGCTTTTAAGATCTCTTCTCACTTTGGAGAAGAAAGAAGAATTCTCTTCAAAGGACTGATGAGCTTATTGGAAAAGGTGTTTTGAAATATTTTGTTAACTTTGGATTAGTTGCGGAGCCCTTAAGGCAACTCAAGGAGGACTATTTCAGTCGTATATCTGGTATGGAAATTACAGAGAAAACATTGTGAAATGGGGGAGAAGCTTCTCCAATTACACAGGATGGATACATGGCACACCTGTCGATATTCTAGAAAGGGTACAAAGTTTCTGAAATGCAGGTATGCCTTGGGATAATTGGTCAGCCATGCTGACGGTTACATGAGAGCCACTTGATTAAGCTCCCTTCTCAACCCCTTGTCAACCGATCTTTAACCTTGCCTCTTTAAGTGTCTAACAGATAGTTAGGCTGAGGCTTTCCCAAAGTGCTTCAACTTCAAGAAGACTCTTACCAATGCAGTTTTGACAAACTGAGTAAACAGATGCATATGCTACTAACGTTTATGGATTTGCTCTGCAATAATGCTGATTTTGATCTGTGTTCTCCCGTTAAGGGAAGCTCTTCTCCTCAACTTCCTAACAACTTACAACAATTTCTTCCCTTCTGCTTCTGTGTGTCTGGATTACCTGCCAGAACGTCTCCCCCAGAGTGGCACCCTCACACTGCTTTTCAGGCTTATTCTCCTGGATTCCTTATACAAGTTTATATAAGACTTGGATCAAGACTTGCAACGTGGCATTGCTTCCAACTCAGAATGCACTGTAGGGCTTTGCTTTCCTGCAGCAGGACGTAGCTAGAGTGGTGGTCACCCCATTCCCTGAAAGACTTAGGAAAAGATGAACCAGGAATCTAGGTTGAAAGCAAGTCCCCTAAAACAGAGATCCACTGCTGAGTTTATGATTAACCACTCTATCCAAATCATACCCACATATTCTCCTCAGCGTTGCACAGGACCAAAGAAAAGGGGGAATTGTACCATAGCCAGCTGAATGCAGCCCTTCCCAGGCAGCCCTTGCTGTGCACTGTGACCCACTGCCCCGTTACCAGGCAATGGTTACCAGGAGACCACTAATGCCACTGTGACCACCCTGCTCAGCCATTGGTGGGCAGTGTAGTGGGCCCCTGCCCCAAGCAAGCCACTGTCTGTCAGCAATCTTTAGTGGGGGCCCTTTTTTAGGCAGCAGTCAGTGGAGTGCTGCCCCTTCAGACCTGGAGCATGAGGTAAGAGGCAAGTGCCAGCCTTCTCCCCAGCATTCTTCTGCTCACACGGCCTTGGGCCAGCTGGTGTGATGGGGGGCCCAGAAAACAGGCTGGGGGTGTGTCCTGCAGGGCTCCAGAGCCAAGGCCATGAATGCCCACTGGCCCAGACCAGGCCTTGAGGCAGTGTTGAACCTCTACCACACACCGCCACTGTGACCCTAAGGGTATGGCTTACAGTCTGGGGTACCTGACCACCACTGTTTGGGTGGCCTGAGGAGCATTAAGACCTGTTGGGTCATGTGCACCCGGCTCCCTCAGTGATGTCAGCTTGCAAGGGTCTGGGACCTGGCCCTGAGGTAGCCACCAAGGCAGAGATGCCTCCTCTGTGATTGATGGGCACTGGTGGGAGGACCCAGACCAGCTCCTGGACAAACCCTCCATGGCAGGAGGACCACCACCCCTCCCAGGGACCCCTTTCTCTTAGGTGGGTCTGGACCTCAGAGGGTGAGCCTTGTGCCTTGGGACCTTGCCCTTTCTTGTCACCCAGAGAGTGACCTTTGTTTGCTGGAGATTGATAGGAACATTGAGACCTGACTATGACCTGTCCTCAAGAGCAAAGGATCGCACAGGGAGAAGTTTTCAATGAACAGCCACACCCCTCCATCACCTTACCGCTAAGAGGGCTTTGCTAAAAGCTTTCAAGGTTGGGGATTACCCGGCATAAGCCACCCATTTCCTTGAATGCCTCAACAAGAAATATTTCTCGGCTCCAAAGTCCAATGTTTTGCTGTTGTTTGGCTCATTGTGCGTCGGGCACACATCCTGGCCTTTGGTTACCAATTATAGCGAGCCAGCCAGGAGGTCTGTGCCCATGGTGTGTTGATCTCGATCTAGGGCGTCGCCATTTATAGTTCCCAGCACATGCCAGAGTACATTTCGCTCCAGGATCCTGGCAGGGATTCTCCATGATATGCAGTGGCTGCCCTACAGCATGAGGCTGCTTGTCTTGGAGACATGTCCAGAGCAAAGGTATACAGTTCATGTGATTTGTGGGTAAGTTGCTCCAGCTTTCACAGGCTGGGAAATAGGTCTACTCCAACTGGGCTGCTCCCCTTAGCGGATGTGAGCCCCTCTGAGTCCATTCCGTCTTGAGAACTGGGGGCCTCCATGTGGGAGTGGAAGTGGAAGTTGACAAAATGCCTTCTGTGGCTTTCTGTTTTTGTGATTGGAGTGTTTATTTGTTCTTCATGTGTTTGTGTGTGTCAATGTGGTGTTAATCACGGCAGTCTGTGCTTTGGTTTGTGGGATGCTGTTTGTGATTCGTACATTGTAGGTGTGTGAAACAGCACTTGCATTGAGTACTTGAGACGTCTTTGGTCAGTAACGGAGCTTGCATATGATCACACTAGGTATCGTTCCCTCCTGCGTTGTGTTTCAGCTGTGGTGGAACATTGGTTGACATATTCCCTTTCCAATGGGTAGGAATCTCCCCTTTGGTGCCTGGGAACTGCGATCCTGAGAGACCTTTTCGCATTGCAGTTGTCTCTCTGCTATTGGATAACACCTGCTGTGATCAGCAGAGCTCTAGTCCATCTTGTAGTCCGCTAAAGTACAAGCAAGAATTTTTTTTTTTTTTTTACATTGCATGGCCAGCATATTCTACAGATTCTGGTGAAACATGGCATCAAATGAATCATTTTCATACCTCCAAACCAGTCTATGTAAAATATTCAGTTAGAGAAAGTTTGCTCAGTGAAATCCTTTTGGTTTTCATCATTGTGACCCTGAGAAAACGAGCATATTTCCAGGAGACATGTGGAAGTTCATGAAGCAAATTGAACTTTTCCTAATTTCTTTGCTTTTTACTTTTTGGCTCTTTCTGCTTCCCAGGTCAGTAGGCATGACAACTGTGGTCGTGGTTCCCTATCTTTCAATTTGCATGTTGTTTGTCGTTTTGTTGTTAAAATGAGGGAACCTAGTTCGAAAACACTGAGGATGTTCTTCATCCTCACCCTTTGCTTTGGTCCTCAGGACTGAGTGTTTCTTTTCTGCATGTACTTTTGCGTTTGTTTTGTGTGAAAGTGTTGTGGCTCTGGGAAACTCAAATGTGCTTCCCCAGCGCACCCCTTTCATCTGCATTCTCCAGATTTCGGCCACTTTTAGGGATAAGGCAATTGACATCAACTGCCGAGTTGATGTGTAAGTGAGCTCTATTTCACTGAAAGGGAAGCACTTACCTATTCAATACTTCCTCCTCTGGAGAGAATTGGCCTCCATGGATTTCAGGTCCTGATGATCTGGCAAATAGCTAGTACTGAACTGATATCTGGTATGGAAGCTGCCTTAAGCTTCTTGCTTTCTGAAGTGTAAACCTTCTGCAGTCCCTAGGTTTCTTAGAGATCCAAAAAGACCTTATATCTGTTGCAAATTTGACAGCAAGGACCATAAGTTGAAATGATGACACTTGAAGTCTTTCTAAATGGCCTCTCTAGATTTGGGTAGCATGAAACTTCACCAAGGTAAGTGGCAAGCATTCCTTGAGTCTCCGGGTCATTTCAAAGAGGATAGAGGATTGGAACATTGGATGCTGGGCACATCTAAGATTCCCTACCTTTGCCTACTTAGCAGAAGGTCTCAAAAGCATCCGTTTGCAATCAGAAATGCTGGTATGGCATCCAGCTGACAATTGCTTGCTTCTTGGTTTTCACTAAGTGAAGGTGTTAAGGACTTGAGGATTGTAATCGAAATATGTAATTAAAGCTAAGAAACTCATGAAAAGGAACACATTTCAGGATAGAGTAGGAAGGTGGGATAAATGTGTTGAGCCAAAAACCAACATTTGATGCATCATTGGGCTGAAACGAAACTCCACTTCGGGAAATGGATACTGTTATTACAAATACGTTTTTTTCAAAGCTGGATTGGGTTCCCCTCTGCCAAGAGAACACGTTTACTTGGAATGCTGCTTTCAATACCATGGTATGTGAACTGTCCTGCCTTTAAGGGATCTCTATTTGCTTTTAAGATCTCTTCTCACTTTGGAGAAGAAAGAAGAATTCTCTCCAAAGGACTGATGAGCTTATTGGACCAGGTGTTTTGAAATAGTTTGTTAACTTTGGATTAGTTGTGGGGCCATTATGGCAACTCAAGGAGGACTATTTCAGTCGTATATCTGGTATGGAAATTACAGAGAAAACATTGTGAAATGGGGGAGAAGCTTCTCCAATTACACAGGATGGATACATGGCACACCTGTCGATATTCTAGAAAGGGTACAAAGTTTCTGAAATGCAGGTATGCCTTGGGATAATCGGTCAGCCATGCTGACGGTTACATGAGAGCCACTTGATTAAGCTTCCTTCTCAACCCCTTGTCATCCGATCTTTAACCTAGCCCCTTTAAGTGTCTAACAGATAGTTAGGCTGAGGCTTTCCCAAAGTGCTTCAACTTCAAGAAGACTCTTACCAATGCAGTTTTGACAAACTGAGTAAACAGATGCATATGCTACTACGTTTATGGATTTGTTTCACAATAATGCTGATTTTGATCTGTGTTCTCCCGTTAAGGGAAGCTCTTCCCCTCAACTTCCTAACAACTTACAACAATTTCTTTCCTTCTGCTTCTGCGTGTCTGGATTACCTGCCAGAACGTCTCCCAGAGTGCCACCCTCACGCTGCTTTTCAGGCTTATTCTCCTGGATTCCTTATACAAGTTTATATAAGACTGGATCAAGACTTGCAACGTGGCATTGCTTCCAACTCAGCCCTCAGCACTGTAGGGCTTTGCTTTCCTCCAGCAGGACGTAGCTAGAGTGGTCGTCACCCCATTCCCTGAAACACTTGGGAAAAGATGAAGCAGGAATGGAGGTTGAAAGCAAGTCCCCTAAAACAGAGATCCGCTGCTGAGTTTATGATTAACCACTCTATCCAAATCATACCCACATATTCTCCTCAGGGTTGCAGAGGACCAAAGAAAAGTGGGAATTGTACCATAGCCAGCTGAATGCAGCCCTTCCCAGGCAGCCCTTGCTGTGCACTGTGACCCACTGCCCCGTTACCAGGCAATGGTTACCAGGAGACCACTAATGCCACTGGGACCACCCTGCTCAGCCAATGGTGGGCAGTGTAGTGGGCCCCTGCCCCAAGCAAGCCACTGTCTGTCAGCCATCTTTAGTGGGGGCCCTGTTTTAGGCAGCAGTCAGTGGAGTGCTGCCCCTTCAGACCTGGAGTGTGAGGTAAGAGGCAAGTGCCAGCCTTCTCCCCAGCATTCTTCTGCTCACACGGCCTTGGGCCAGCTGGTGTGATGGGGGGCCCAGAGAACAGGCTGGGGGTGTGTCCTGCAGGGCTCCAGAGCCAAGGCCATGAATGACCACTGGCCCAGACCAGGCCTTGAGGCAGTGTTGAACCGCTACCACACACCGCCACTGTGACCCTAAAGGTATGGCTCACAGTCTGGGGTACCTGATCGCCACTGTTTGGATGGCCTGAGGAGCATTAAGACCTATTGGGTTGTGTGCACCCGGCTCCCTCAGTGATGAGAGCTAGCAAGGGTCTGGGACCTGGCCCTGAGGGAGCCACCAAGGCAGAGCTGCCTCCTCTGTGAGGCGTGGGTACTGCTGGGAGGACCCAGACCAGCTCCTGGACAAGACCTCCATGGCAGGAGGACCTTCACCCCTCCAAGGGACCCGTTTCTCTTAGGTGGGTCTGGACCTCAGAGGGTGAGCCTTGTGCCTTGGGACCTTGCCCTTTCTTGTCACCCAGAGAGTGACATTTGTTTGCTGGAGATTGATAGGAACATTGAGACCTGACTATGACCTGTCCTCAAGAACAAATGATCGGATAGGGAAGTTTTCAACGAACAGCCACACCCCTCCATCACCTTACCTCTAAGAGGGCTTTGCTAAAAGCTTTCAAGGTTGGGGATTACCCAGCATAAGCCACCCATTTCCTTGAATGTCTCAACAACAAATATTTCTCGGCTCCAAAGTCCAATGTTTTGCTGTTGCTTGGCCTCACTGTGCGTCGGGCACACATACTGGCCTTTGGTTCCCAATGATAGCGAGCCAGCCAGGAGGTCTGTGCCCATGGTGTGTTGATCTCGATCAGGGGCGTCGCCATTTATAGTTCCCAGCACATGCCAGAGTACATTTGGCTCCAGGATACTGGCAGGGATTCTCCCTGATATGCAGTGGCTGCCCTACAGCACGAGGCTGCTTGTCTTGGAGACATGTCCAGAGCAATAGTATACAGTTCATGTCATTTGGGGGTAAGTCACTCCAGCTTGCACAGGCTGGGAAATAGGTCTACTCCAACTGGGCTGCTCCCCTTAGCGGATGTGAGCCCCTCTGAGTCCATTCCCTCTTGAGAACTGGGGGCCTCCATGTGGGAGTGGAAGTGGAAGTTGACAAAATGCCTTCTCTGGCTTTCTGTCTTTGTGATTGCAGTGTTTATTTGTTCTTCATGTGTTTGTGTGTGTCAATGTGGTGTTAATCACGGCAGTCTGTGCTTTGGTTTGTGGGATCCTGTTTGTGATTCGTACATTGTAGGTGTGTGAAACAGCACTTGCATTGAGTACTTGAGACGTCTTTGGTCAGTAACGGAGCTTGCATATGATCACACTAGGTATCGTTCCCTCCTGCGTTGTGTTTCAGCTGTGGTGGAACATTGGTTGACATATTCCCTTTCCAATGGGTAGGAATCTCCCCTTTGGTGCCTGGGAACTGCGATCCTGAGAGACCTTTTGGCATTGAAGTTGTCTCTCTGCTATTGGATAACACCTGCTGTGATCAGCAGAGCTCTAGTCCATCTTGTAGTCCGCTAAGGTACAAGCAAGTATTTTTTTTTTTTTTTTTACATTGCATGGCCAGCATATTCTACAGATTCTGGTGAAATATGACATCAAATGAATCACTTTCATATCTCCAAAACCAGTCTATGTAAAATATTCAGTTAGAGAAAGTTTGCTCAGTGAAATCCTTTTGGTTTTCATCATTGTGACCCTGAGAGAACGAGCATATTTCCAGGAGACATGTGGAAATTAATGAAGCAAATTGAACTTTTCCTAATTTCTTTGCTTTTTCCTTTTTGGCTCTTTCTGCTTCCCAGGTCAGTAGGCATGACAACTGTGGTCGTGGTTCCCTATCTTTCAATTTGCATGTTGTTTGTCGTTTTGTTGTTAAAATGAGGCAACCTAGTTCGAAAACACTGAGGATGTTGTTCATCCTCACCCTTTGCTTTGGTCCTCAGGACTGAGTGTTTCTTTTGTGCATGTACTTTTGCGTTTGTTTTGTGTGAAAGTGTTGTGGCTCTGGGAAACTCAAATGTGCTTCCCCAACGCACCCCTTTCATCTGCATTCTCCAGATTTCGGCCACTTTTAGGGATAAGGCAATTGACATCAACTGCCGAGTTGATGTGTAAGTGAGCTCTATTTCACTGAACGGGAAGCACTTACCTATTCAATACTTCCTCCTCTGGAGAGAATTGGCCTCCATGGATTTCAGGTCCTGATGATCTGGCAAATAGCTAGTACTGAACTGATATCTGGTATGGAAGCTGCCTTAAGCTTCTTGCATTCTGAAGTATAAACCTTCTGTGGTCCCCAGGTTTCTTAGAGATCCAAAAAGACCTTATATCGGTTGCAAATTTGACAGCAAGGACCATAAGTTGAAATGATGACACTTGAAGTCTTTCTAAATGGCCTCTCTAGATTTGGGTAGCATGAAACTTCACCAAGGTAAGTGGCAAGCATTCCTTGACTCTCCGGGTCATTTCAAAGAGGATAGAGGATTGGAACATTGGATGCTGGGCACAGCTAAGATTCCCTACCTTTGCCTACTTAGCAGAAGGTCTCAAAAGCATCCGTTTGCAATCAGAAATGCTGGTATGGCATCCAGCTGACAATTGCTTGCTTCTTGGTTTTCACTAAGTGAAGGTGTTAAGGACTTGAGGATTGTAATCGAAATATGTAATTAAAGCTAAGAAACTCATGAAAAGGAACACATTTCAGGATAGAGTAGGAAGGTGGGATAAATGTGTTGAGCCAAAAACCAACATTTGATGCATCATTGGGCTGAAACGAAACTCCACTTCGGGAAATGGATACTGTTATTACAAATACGTTTTTTTCAAAGCTGGATTGGGTTCCCCTCTGCCAAGAGAACACGTTTACTTGGAATGCTGCTTTCAATACCATGGTATGTGAACTGTCCTGCCTTTAAGGGATCTCTATTTGCTTTTAAGATCTCTTCTCACTTTGGAGAAGAAAGAAGAATTCTCTCCAAAGGACTGATGAGCTTATTGGACCAGGTGTTTTGAAATAGTTTGTTAACTTTGGATTAGTTGTGGGGCCATTATGGCAACTCAAGGAGGACTATTTCAGTCGTATATCTGGTATGGAAATTACAGAGAAAACATTGTGAAATGGGGGAGAAGCTTCTCCAATTACACAGGATGGATACATGGCACACCTGTCGATATTCTAGAAAGGGTACAAAGTTTCTGAAATGCAGGTATGCCTTGGGATAATCGGTCAGCCATGCTGACGGTTACATGAGAGCCACTTGATTAAGCTTCCTTCTCAACCCCTTGTCATCCGATCTTTAACCTAGCCCCTTTAAGTGTCTAACAGATAGTTAGGCTGAGGCTTTCCCAAAGTGCTTCAACTTCAAGAAGACTCTTACCAATGCAGTTTTGACAAACTGAGTAAACAGATGCATATGCTACTAACGTTTATGGATTTGTTTCACAATAATGCTGATTTTGATCTGTGTTCTCCCGTTAAGGGAAGCTCTTCCCCTCAACTTCCTAACAACTTACAACAATTTCTTTCCTTCTGCTTCTGCGTGTCTGGATTACCTGCCAGAACGTCTCCCAGAGTGCCACCCTCACGCTGCTTTTCAGGCTTATTCTCCTGGATTCCTTATACAAGTTTATATAAGACTGGATCAAGACTTGCAACGTGGCATTGCTTCCAACTCAGCCCTCAGCACTGTAGGGCTTTGCTTTCCTCCAGCAGGACGTAGCTAGAGTGGTCGTCACCCCATTCCCTGAAACACTTGGGAAAAGATGAAGCAGGAATGGAGGTTTAAAGCAAGTCCCCTAAAACAGAGATCCGCTGCTGAGTTTATGATTAACCACTCTATCCAAATCATACCCACATATTCTCCTCAGGGTTGCAGAGGACCAAAGAAAAGTGGGAATTGTACCATAGCCAGCTGAATGCAGCCCTTCCCAGGCAGCCCTTGCTGTGCACTGTGACCCACTGCCCCGTTACCAGGCAATGGTTACCAGGAGACCACTAATGCCACTGGGACCACCCTGCTCAGCCAATGGTGGGCAGTGTAGTGGGCCCCTGCCCCAAGCAAGCCACTGTCTGTCAGCCATCTTTAGTGGGGGCCCTGTTTTAGGCAGCAGTCAGTGGAGTGCTGCCCCTTCAGACCTGGAGTGTGAGGTAAGAGGCAAGTGCCAGCCTTCTCCCCAGCATTCTTCTGCTCACACGGCCTTGGGCCAGCTGGTGTGATGGGGGGCCCAGAGAACAGGCTGGGGGTGTGTCCTGCAGGGCTCCAGAGCCAAGGCCATGAATGCCCACTGGCCCAGACCAGGCCTTGAGGCAGTGTTGAACCGCTACCACACACCGCCACTGTGACCCTAAAGGTATGGCTCACAGTCTGGGGTACCTGATCGCCACTGTTTGGATGGCCTGAGGAGCATTAAGACCTATTGGGTTGTGTGCACCCGGCTCCCTCAGTGATGAGAGCTAGCAAGGGTCTGGGACCTGGCCCTGAGGGAGCCACCAAGGCAGAGCTGCCTCCTCTGTGAGGCGTGGGTACTGCTGGGAGGACCCAGACCAGCTCCTGGACAAGACCTCCATGGCAGGAGGACCTTCACCCCTCCAAGGGACCCGTTTCTCTTAGGTGGGTCTGGAACTCAGAGGGTGAGCCTTGTGCCTTGGGACCTTGCCCTTTCTTGTCACCCAGAGAGTGACATTTGTTTGCTGGAGATTGATAGGAACATTGAGACCTGACTATGACCTGTCCTCAAGAACAAATGATCGGATAGGGAAGTTTTCAACGAACAGCCACACCCCTCCATCACCTTACCTCTAAGAGGGCTTTGCTAAAAGCTTTCAAGGTTGGGGATTACCCAGCATAAGCCACCCATTTCCTTGAATGTCTCAACAACAAATATTTCTCGGCTCCAAAGTCCAATGTTTTGCTGTTGCTTGGCCTCACTGTGCGTCGGGCACACATACTGGCCTTTGGTTCCCAATGATAGCGAGCCAGCCAGGAGGTCTGTGCCCATGGTGTGTTGATCTCGATCAGGGGCGTCGCCATTTATAGTTCCCAGCACATGCCAGAGTACATTTGGCTCCAGGATACTGGCAGGGATTCTCCCTGATATGCAGTGGCTGCCCTACAGCACGAGGCTGCTTGTCTTGGAGACATGTCCAGAGCAATAGTATACAGTTCATGTCATTTGGGGGTAAGTCACTCCAGCTTGCACAGGCTGGGAAATAGGTCTACTCCAACTGGGCTGCTCCCCTTAGCGGATGTGAGCCCCTCTGAGTCCATTCCCTCTTGAGAACTGGGGGCCTCCATGTGGGAGTGGAAGTGGAAGTTGACAAAATGCCTTCTCTGGCTTTCTGTCTTTGTGATTGCAGTGTTTATTTGTTCTTCATGTGTTTGTGTGTGTCAATGTGGTGTTAATCACGGCAGTCTGTGCTTTGGTTTGTGGGATCCTGTTTGTGATTCGTACATTGTAGGTGTGTGAAACAGCACTTGCATTGAGTACTTGAGACGTCTTTGGTCAGTAACGGAGCTTGCATATGATCACACTAGGTATCGTTCCCTCCTGCGTTGTGTTTCAGCTGTGGTGGAACATTGGTTGACATATTCCCTTTCCAATGGGTAGGAATCTCCCCTTTGGTGCCTGGGAACTGCGATCCTGAGAGACCTTTTGGCATTGAAGTTGTCTCTCTGCTATTGGATAACACCTGCTGTGATCAGCAGAGCTCTAGTCCATCTTGTAGTCCGCTAAGGTACAAGCAAGTATTTTTTTTTTTTTTTTTACATTGCATGGCCAGCATATTCTACAGATTCTGGTGAAATATGACATCAAATGAATCACTTTCATATCTCCAAAACCAGTCTATGTAAAATATTCAGTTAGAGAAAGTTTGCTCAGTGAAATCCTTTTGGTTTTCATCATTGTGACCCTGAGAGAACGAGCATATTTCCAGGAGACATGTGGAAATTAATGAAGCAAATTGAACTTTTCCTAATTTCTTTGCTTTTTCCTTTTTGGCTCTTTCTGCTTCCCAGGTCAGTAGGCATGACAACTGTGGTCGTGGTTCCCTATCTTTCAATTTGCATGTTGTTTGTCGTTTTGTTGTTAAAATGAGGCAACCTAGTTCGAAAACACTGAGGATGTTGTTCATCCTCACCCTTTGCTTTGGTCCTCAGGACTGAGTGTTTCTTTTGTGCATGTACTTTTGCGTTTGTTTTGTGTGAAAGTGTTGTGGCTCTGGGAAACTCAAATGTGCTTCCCCAACGCACCCCTTTCATCTGCATTCTCCAGATTTCGGCCACTTTTAGGGATAAGGCAATTGACATCAACTGCCGAGTTGATGTGTAAGTGAGCTCTATTTCACTGAACGGGAAGCACTTACCTATTCAATACTTCCTCCTCTGGAGAGAATTGGCCTCCATGGATTTCAGGTCCTGATGATCTGGCAAATAGCTAGTACTGAACTGATATCTGGTATGGAAGCTGCCTTAAGCTTCTTGCATTCTGAAGTATAAACCTTCTGTGGTCCCCAGGTTTCTTAGAGATCCAAAAAGACCTTATATCGGTTGCAAATTTGACAGCAAGGACCATAAGTTGAAATGATGACACTTGAAGTCTTTCTAAATGGCCTCTCTAGATTTGGGTAGCATGAAACTTCACCAAGGTAAGTGGCAAGCATTCCTTGACTCTCCGGGTCATTTCAAAGAGGATAGAGGATTGGAACATTGGATGCTGGGCACAGCTAAGATTCCCTACCTTTGCCTACTTAGCAGAAGGTCTCAAAAGCATCCGTTTGCAATCAGAAATGCTGGTATGGCATCCAGCTGACAATTGCTTGCTTCTTGGTTTTCACTAAGTGAAGGTGTTAAGGACTTGAGGATTGTAATCGAAATATGTAATTAAAGCTAAGAAACTCATGAAAAGGAACACATTTCAGGATAGAGTAGGAAGGTGGGATAAATGTTTTGAGCCAAAAACCAACATTTGATGCATCATTGGGCTGAAACGAAACTCCACTTCGGGAAATGGATACTGTTATTAAAAATACGTTTTTTTCAAGGCTGGATTGGGTTCCCCTCTGCCAAGAGAACACGTTTACTTGCAATGCTGCTTTCAATAACATGGTATGTGAACTGTCCTGCCTGTAAGGCATCTCGATTTGCTTTTAAGATCTCTTCTCACTTTGGAGAAGAAAGAAGAATTCTCTTCAAAGGACTGATGAGCTTATTGGACCAGGTGTTTTGAAATAGTTTGTTAACTTTGGATTAGTTGTGGGGCCCTTAAGGCAACTCAAGGAGGACTATTTCAGTCGTATATCTGGTATGGAAATTACAGAGAAAACATTGTGAAATGGGGGAGAAGCTTCTCCAATTACACAGGATGGATACATGGCACACCTGTCGATATTCTAGAAAGGGTACAAAGTTTCTGAAATGCAGGTATGCCTTGGGATAATCGGTCAGCCATGCTGACGGTTACATGAGAGCCACTTGATTAAGCTCCCTTCTCAACCCCTTGTCAACCGATCTTTAACCTTGCCTCTTTAAGTGTCTAACAGATAGTTAGGCTGAGGCTTTCCCAAAGTGCTTCAACTTCAAGAAGACTCTTACCAATGCAGTTTTGACAAACTGAGTAAACAGATGCATATGCTACTAACGTTTATGGATTTGCTCTGCAATAATGCTGATTTTGATCTGTGTTCTCCCGTTACGGGAAGCTCTTCCCCTCAACTTCCTAACAACTTACAACAATTTCTTCCCTTCTGCTTCTGTGTGTCTGGATTACCTGCCAGAACGTCTCCCCCAGAGTGCCACCCTCACACTGCTTTTCAGGCTTATTCTCCTGGATTCCTTATACAAGTTTATATAAGACTTGGATTAAGACTTGCAACGTGGCCTTGCTTCCAACTCAGAATGCACTGTAGGGCTTTGCTTTCCTGCAGCAGGACGTAGCTAGAGTGGTGGTCACCCCATTCCCTGAAAGACTTTGGAAAAGATGAACCAGGAATGGAGGTTGAAAGCAAGTCCCCTAAAACAGAGATCCGCTGCTGAGTTTATGATTAACCACTCTATCCAAATCATACCCACATATTCTCCTCAGGGTTGCAGAGGACCAAAGAAAAGGGGGAATTGTACCATAGCCAGCTGAATGCAGCCCTTCCCAGGCAGCCCTTGCTGTGCACTGTGACCCACTGCCCCATTACCAGGCAATGGTTACCAGGAGACCACTAATGCCACTGTGACCACCCTGCTCAGCCATTGGTGGGCAGTGTAGTGGGCCCCTGCCCCAAGCAAGCCACTGTCTGTCAGCAATCTTTAGTGGGGGCCCTTTTTTAGGCAGCAGTCAATGGAGTGCTGCCCCTTCAGACCTGGAGCGTGAGGTAAGAGGCAAGTGCCAGCCTTCTCCCCAGCATTCTTCTGCTCACACGGCCTTGGGCCAGCTGGTGTGATGGGGGGCCCAGAAAACAGGCTGGGGGTGTGTCCTGCATGGCTCCAGAGCCAAGGCCATGAATGCCCACTGGCCCAGACCAGGCCTTGAGGCAGTGTTGAACCTCTACCACACACCGCCACTGTGACCCTAAGGGTATGGCTTACAGTCTGGGGTACCTGACCACCACTGTTTGGGTGGCCTGAGGAGCATTAAGACCTGTTGGGTCATGTGCACCCGGCTCCCTCAGTGATGTCAGCTAGCAAGGGTCTGGGACCTGGCCCTGAGGGAGCCCCCAAGGCAGAGCTGCCTCCTCTGTGATTGATGGGCACTGGTGGGAGGACCGAGACCAGCTCCTGGACAAACCCTCCATGGCAGGAGGACCACCACCCCTCCCAGGGACCCCTTTCTCTTAGGTGGGTCTGGACCTCAGAGGGTGAGCCTTGTGCCTTGGGACCTTGCCCTTTCTTGTCACCCAGAGAGTGACCTTTGTTTGCTGGAGATTGATAGGAACATTGAGACCTGACTATGACCTGTCCTCAAGACAAAGGATCGCACAGGGAGAAGTTTTCAATGAACAGCCACACCCCTCCATCTCCTTACCGCTAAGAGGGCTTTGCTAAAAGCTTTCAAGGTTGGGGATTACCCGGCATAAGCCACCCATTTCCTTGAATGCCTCAACAAGAAATATTTCTCGGCTCCAAAGTCCAATGTTTTGCTGTTGTTTGGCTCATTGTGCGTCGGGCACACATCCTGGCCTTTGGTTACCAATTATAGCGAGCCAGCCAGGAGGTCTGTGCCCATGGTGTGTTGATCTCGATCTAGGGCGTCGCCATTTATAGTTCCCAGCACATGCCAGAGTACATTTCGCTCCAGGATCCTGGCAGGGATTCTCCATGATATGCAGTGGCTGCCCTACAGCATGAGGCTGCTTGTCTTGGAGACATGTCCAGAGCAAAGGTATACAGTTCATGTGATTTGCGGGTAAGTTGCTCCAGCTTTCACAGGCTGGGAAATAGGTCTACTCCAACTGGGCTGCTCCCTTTAGTGGATGTGAGCCCCTCTGAGTCCATTCCGTCTTGAGAACTGGGGGCCTCCATGTGGGAGTGGAAGTGGAAGTTGACAAAATGCCTTCTGTTTCTTTCTGTTTTTGTGATTGGAGTGTTTATTTGTTCTTCATGTGTTTGTGTGTGTCAATGTGGTGTTAATCACGGCAGTCTGTGCTTTGGTTTGTGGGATGCTGTTTGTGATTCGTACATTGTAGGTGTGTGAAACAGCACTTGCATTGAGTACTTGAGACGTCTTTGGTCAGTAACGGAGCTTGCATATGATCACACTAGGTATCGTTCCCTCCTGCGTTGTGTTTCAGCTGTGGTGGAACATTGGTTGACATATTCCCTTTCCAATGGGTAGGAATCTCCCCTTTGGTGCCTGGGAACTGCGATCCTGAGAGACCTTTTCGCATTGCATTTGTCTCTCTGCTATTGGATAACACCTGCTGTGATCAGCAGAGCTCTAGTCCATCTTGTAGTCCGCTAAAGTACAAGCAAGAATTTTTTTTTTTTTTTTACATTGCATGGCCACCATATTCTACAGATTCTGGTGAAACATGGCATCAAATGAATCATTTTCATATCTCCAAAACCAGTCTATGTAAAATATTCAGTTAGAGAAAGTTTGCTCAGTGAAATCCTTTTGGTTTTCATCATTGTGACCCTGAGAAAACGAGCATATTTCCAGGAGACATGTGGAAGTTAATGAAGCAAATTGAACTTTTCCTAATTTCTTTGCTTTTTCCTTTTTGGCTCTTTCTGCTTCCCAGGTCAGTAGGCATGACAACTGTGGTCGTGGTTCCCTATCTTTCAATTTGCATGTTGTTTGTCGTTTTGTTGTTAAAATGAGGGAACCTAGTTCGAAAACACTGAGGATGTTCTTCATCCTCACCCTTTGCTTTGATCCTCAGGACTGAGTGTTTCTTTTCTGCATGTACTTTTGCGTTTGTTTTGTGTGAAAGTGTTGTGGCTCTGGGAAACTCAAATGTGCTTCCCCAACGCACCCCTTTCAGGTGCATTCTCCAGATTTCGGCCACTTTTAGGGATAAGGCAATTGACATCAACTGCCGAGTTGATGTGTAAGTGAGCTCTATTTCACTGAAAGGGAAGCACTTACCTATTCAATACTTCCTCCTCTGGAGAGAATTGGCCTCCATGGATTTCAGGTCCTGATGATCTGGCAAATAGCTAGTACTGAACTGATATCTGGTATGGAAGCTGCCTTAAGCTTCTTGCATTCTGAAGTATAAACCTTCTGCGGTCTCTAGGTTTCTTAGAGATCCAAAAAGACCTTATATCTGTTGCCAATTTGACAGCAAGGACCATAAGTTGAAATGATGACACTTGAAGTCTTTCTAAATGGCCTCTCTAGATTTGGGTAGCATCAAACTTCACCAAGGTAAGTGGCAAGCATTCCTTGACTCTCCGGGTCATTTCAAAGAGGATAGAGGCTTGGAACATTGGATGCTGGGCACATCTAAGATTCCCTACCTTTGCGTACTTAGCAGAATGTCTCAAAAGCATCCGTTTGCAGTCAGAAATGCTGGTATGGCATCCAGCTGACAATTGCTTGCTTCTTGGTTTTCACTAAGTGAAGGTGTTAAGGACTTGAGGATTGTAATCGAAATATGTAATTAAAGCTAAGAAACTCATGAAAAGGAACACATTTCAGGATAGAGTAGGAAGGTGGGATAAATGTGTTGAGCCAAAAACCAACATTTGATGCATCATTGGGCTGAAACGAAACTCCACTTCGGGAAATGGATACTGTTATTAAAAATACGTTTTTTTCAAGGCTGGATTGGGTTCCCCTCTGCCAAGAGAACACGTTTACTTGGAATGCTGCTTTCAATAACATGGTATGTGAACTGTCCTGCCTTTAAGGGATCTCTATTTGCTTTTAAGATCTCTTCTCACTTTGGAGAAGAAAGAAGAATTCTCTCCAAAGGACTGATGAGCTTATTGGAACAGGTGTTTTGCAATATTTTGTTAACGTTGAATTAGTTGTGGGGCCCTTAAGGCAACTCAAGGAGGACTATTTCAGTCGTATATCAGGTATGGAAATTACAGAGAAAACATTGTGAAATGGGGGAGAAGCTTCTCCAATTACACAGGATGGATACATGGCACACCTGTCGATATTGTAGAAAGGGTACAAAGTTTCTGAAATGCAGGTATGCCTTGGGATAATCGGTCAGCCATGCTGACGGTTACATGAGAGCCACTTGATTAAGCTTCCTTCTCAACCCCTTGTCATGCGATCTTTAACCTTGCCTCTTTAAGTGTCTAACAGATAGTTAGGCTGAGGCTTTCCCAAAGTGCTTCAACTTCAAGAAGACTCTTACCAATGCAGTTTTGACAAACTGAGTAAACAGATGCATATGCTACTAACGTTTGTGGATTTTCTTCGCAATAATGCTGATTTTGATCTGTGTTCTCACGTTAAGGGAAGCTCTTCCCCTCAACTTCCTAACAACTTACAATAATTTTTCCCTTCTGCTTCTGCGTGTCTGGATTACCTGCCAGAACGTCTCCCCCAGAGTGCCACCCTCACGCTGCTTTTCAGGCTTATTCTCCTGGATTCCTTATACAAGATTATATGAGACTTGGATCAAGACTTGCAACGTGGCCTTGCTTCCAACTCAGAATGCACTGTAGGGCTTTGCTTTCCTCCAGTAGCACGTAGCTAGAGTGGTCGTCACCCTATTCCCTGAAAGACTTTGGAAAAGATGAACCAGGAATGGAGGTTGAAAGCAAGTCCCCTAAAACAGAGATCCGCTTCTGAGTTTATGATTAACCACTCTATCCAAATCATACCCACATATTCTCCTCAGGGTTGCAGAGGACCAAAGAAAAGGGGGAATTGTACCATAGCCAGCTGAATGCAGCCCTTCCCAGGCAGCCCTTGCTGTGCACTGTGACCCACTGCCCCGTTACCAGGCAATGGTTACCAGGAGACCACTAATGCCACTGTGACCACCCTGCTCAGCCATTGGTGGGCAGTGTAGTGGGCCCCTGCCCCAAGCAAGCCACTGTCTGTCAGCCATCGTTAGTGGGGGCCCTTTTTAGGCAGCAGTCAGTGGAGTGCTGCCCCTTCAGACCTGGAGCGTGAGGTAAGAGGCAAGTGCCAGCCTTCTCCCCAGCATTCTTCTGCTCACACGGCCTTGGGCCAGCTGGTGTGATGGGGGGCCCAGAGAACAGGCTGAGGGTGTGTCCTGCAGGGCTCCAGAGCCAAGGCCATGAATGCCCACTGGCCCAGACCAGGCCTTGAGGCAGTGTTGAACCTCTACCACACACCGCCACTGTGACCCTAAGGGTATGGCTCACAGTCTGGGGTACCTGACCACCACTGTTTGGGTGGCCTGAGGAGCATTAAGACCTATTGGGTTGTGTGCACCCGGCTCCCTCAGTGATGAGAGCTAGCAAGGGTCTGGGACCTGGCCCTGAGGGAGCCACCAAGGCAGAGATGCCTCCTCTGTGAGGCGTGGGCACTGGTGGGAGGACCCAGACCAGCTCCTGGACAAACCCTCCATGGCAGGAGGACCTTCACCCCTCCCAGGGACCCGTTTCTCTTAGGTGGGTCTGGACCTCAGAGGGTGAGCCTTTTGCCTTGGGACCTTGCCCTTTCTTGTCACCCAGAGAGTGACATTTGTTGGCTGGAGATTGATAGGAACATTGAGACCTGACTATGACCTGTCCTCAAGAACAAAGGATCGGACAGGGAGAAGTTTTCAACGAACAGCCACACCCCTCCATCACCTTACCTCTAAGAGGGCTTTGCTAAAAGCTTTCAAGGTTGGGGATTACCCAGCATAAGCCACCCATTTCCTTGAATGTCTCAACAACAAATATTTCTCGGCTCCAAAGTCCAATGTTTTGCTGTTGCTTGGCCTCACTGTGCGTCGGGCACACATCCTGGCCTTTGGTTACCAATTATAGCGAGCCAGCCAGGAGGTGTGTGCCCATGGTGTGTTGATCTCGATCAGGGGCGTCGCCATTTATAGTTCCCAGCACATGCCAGAGTACATTTGGCTCCAGGATACTGGCAGGGATTCTCCCTGATATGCAGTGGCTGCCCTACAGCATGAGGCTGCTTGTCTTGGAGACATGTCCAGAGCAACGGTATACAGTTCATGTCATTTGGGGGTAAGTCGCTCCAGCTTGCACAGGCTGGGAAATAGGTCTACTCCAACTGGGCTGCTCCCCTTAGCGGATGTGAGCCCCTCTGAGTCCATTCCGTCTTGAGAACTGGGGGCCTCCATGTGGGAGTGGAAGTGGAAGTTGACAAAATGCCTTCTCTGGCTTTCTGTCTTTGTGATTGCAGTGTTTATTTGTTCTTCATGTGTTTGTGTGTGTCAATGTGGTGTTAATCATGGCAGTCTGTGCTTTGGTTTGTGGGATCCTGTTTGTGATTCGTACATTGTAGGTGTGTGAAACAGCACTTGCATTGAGTAATTGAGACGTCTTTGGTCAGTAACGGAGCTTGCATATGATCACACTAGGTATCGTTCCCTCCTGCGTTGTGTTTCAGCTGTGGTGGAACATTGGTTGACATATTCCCTTTCCAATGGGTAGGAATCTCCCCTTTGGTGCCTGGGAACTGCGATCCTGAGAGATCTTTTGGCATTGCATTTGTCTCTCTGCTATTGGTTAACACCTGCTGTGATCAGCAGAGCTCTAGTCCATCTTGTAGTCCGCTAAGGTACAAGCAAGTATTTTTTTTCTTTTTTTTACATTGCATGGCCAGCATATTCTACAGATTCTGGTGAAACATGGCATCAAATGAATCATTTTCATATCTCCAAAACCAGTCTATGTAAAATATTCAGTTAGAGAAAGTTTGCTCAGTGAAATCCTTTTGTTTTTCATCATTGTGACCCTGAGAAAACGAGCATATTTCCAGGAGACATTTGGAAGTTAATGAAGCAAATTGAACTTTTCCTAATTTCTTTGCTTTTTACTTTTTTGGCTCTTTCTGCTTCCCAGGTCAGTAGGCATGACAACTGTGGTCCTGACTCCCTATCTTTCAAATTGCATGTTGTTTGTCGTTTTGTTGTTAAAATGAGGCAACGTAGTTCGAAAACACTGAGGATGTTGTTCATCCTCACCCTTTGCTTTGGTCCTCAGGACTGAGAGTTTCTTTTTTGCATGTACTTTTGCGTTTGTTTTGTGTGAAAGTGTTGTGGCATGGGAAACTCAAATGTGCTTCCCCAGCGCACCCCTTTCATCTGCATTCTCCAGATTTCGGCCACTTTTAGGGATTAGGCAATTGACATCAACTGCCGAGTTGATGTGTAAATGAGCTCTATTTCACTGAAAGGGAAGCACTTACCAATTCAATACTTCCTCCTCTGGAGAGAATTGGCCTCCATGGATTTCGGATCCTGATGATCTGGCAAATAGCTAGTACTGAACTGATATCTGGTATGGAAGCTGCCTTAAGCTTCTTGCATTCTGAAGTATAAACCTTCTGCGGTCCCCAGGTTTCTTAGAGATCCAAAAAGACCTTATATCTGTTGCCAATTTGATAGCAAGGACCATAAGTTGAAATGATGACACTTGAAGTCTTTCTAAATGGCCTCTCTACATTTGGGTAGCATGAAACTTCACCAAGGTAAGTGGCAAGCATTCCTTGACTCTCCGGGTCATTTCAAAGAGGATAGAGGATTGGAACATTGGATGCTGGGCACATCTAAGATTCCCTACCTTTGCCTACTTAGCAGAAGGTCTCAAAAGCATCCATTTGCAGTCAGAAATGCTGGTATGGCATCCAGCTGACAATTGCTTGCTTCTTGGTTTTCACTAAGTGAAGGTGTTAAGGACTTGAGGATTGTAATCGAAATATGTAATTAAAGCTAAGAAACTCATGAAAAGGAACACATTTCAGGATAGAGTAGGAAGGTGGGATAAATGTGTTGAGCCAAAAACCAACATTTGATGCATCATTGGGCTGAAACGAAACTCCACTTCGGGAAATGGATAGTGTTATTACAAATACGTTTTTTTCAAGGCTGGATTGGGTTCCCCTCTGCCAAGAGAACACGTTTACTTGCAATGCTGCTTTCAATAACATGGTATGTGAACTGTCCTGCCTTTAAGGGATCTCTATTTGCTTTTAAGATCTCTTCTCACTTTGGAGAAGAAAGAAGAATTCTCTCCAAAGGACTGATGAGCTTATTGGACCAGGTGTTTTGAAATATTTTGTTAACTTTGGATTAGTTGTGGGGCCCTTAAGGCAACTCAAGGAGGACTATTTCAGTCGTATATCTGGTATGGAAATTACAGAGAAAACATTGTGAAATGGGGGAGAAGCTTCTCCAATTACACAGGATGGATACATGGCACACCTGTCGATATTCTAGAAAGGGTACAAAGTTTCTGAAATGCAGGTATGCCTTGGGATAATCGGTCAGCCATGCTGACGGTTACATGAGAGCCACTTGATTAAGCTCCCTTCTCAACCCCTTGTCATGCGATCTTTAACCTTGCCTCTTTAAGTGTCTAACAGATAGTTAGGCTGAGGCTTTCCCAAAGTGCTTCAACTTCAAGAAGACTCTTACCAATGCAGTTTTGACAAACTGAGTAAACAGATGCATATGCTACTAACGTTTATGGATTTGTTTCGCAATAATGCTGATTTTGATCTGTGTTCTCCCGTTAAGGGAAGCTCTTCCCCTCAACTTCCTAACAACTTACAACAATTTTTCCCTTCTGCTTCTGCGTGTCTGGATTACCTGCCAGAACATCTCCCCCAGAGTGCCACCCTCACGCTGCTTTTCAGGCTTATTCTCCTGGATTCCTTATACAAGTTTATATAAGACTTGGATCAAGACTTGCAACGTGGCATTGCTTCCAACTCAGAATGCACTGTAGGGCTTTGCTTTCCTCCAGCGAGACGTAGCTAGAGTGATCGTCACCCCATTCCCTGAAAGACTTTGGAAAAGATGAAGCAGGAATGGGGGTTGAAAGCAAGTCCCCTAAAACAGAGATCCGCTGCTGAGTTTATGATTAACCACTCTATCCAAATCATACCCACATATTCTCCTCAGGGTTGCAGAGGACCAAAGAAAAGGGGGAATTGTACCATAGCCAGCTGAATGCAGCCCTTCCCAGGCAGCCCTTGCTGTGCACTGTGACCCACTGCCCCGTTACCAGGCAATGGTTACCAGGAGAACACTAATGCCACTGTGACCACCCTGCTCAGCCATTGGTGGGCAGTGTAGTGGGCCCCTGCCCCAAGCAAGCCACTGTCTGTCAGCCATCTTTAGTGGGGGCCCTTTTTTAGGCAGCAGTCAGTGGAGTGCTGCCCCTTCAGACCTGGAGCGTGAGGTAAGAGGCAAGTGCCAGCCTTCTCCCCAGCATTCTTCTGCTCACACGGCCTTGGGCCAGCTGGTGTGATGGGGGGCCCAGAGAACAGGCTGGGGGTGTGTCCTGCAGGGCTCCAGAGCCAAGGCCATGAATGCCCACTGGCCCAGACCAGGCCTTGAGGCAGTGTTGAACCTCTACCACACACCGCCACTGTGACCCTAAGGGTATGGCTCACAGTCTGGGGTACCTGACCGCCACTGTTTGGGTGGCCTGAGGAGCATTAAGTCCTATTGGGTTGTGTGCAGCCGGCTCCCTCAGTGATGAGAGCTAGCAAGGGTCTGGGACCTGGCCCTGAGGTAGCCACCAAGGCAGAGCTGCCTCCTCTGTGAGGTGTGGGCACTGGTGGGAGGACCCAGACCAGCTCCTGGACAAACCCTCCATGGCAGGAGGACCTTCACCCCTCCAGGGACCCGTTTCTCTTAGGTGGGTCTGGACCTCAGAGGGTGAGCCTTGTGCCTTGGGACCTTGCCCTTTCTTGTCACCCAGAGAGTGACTTTTGTTTGCTGGAGATTGATAGGAACATTGAGACCTGACTATGACCTGTCCTCAAGAACAAAGGATCGGACAGGGAGAAGTTTTCAACGAACAGCCACACCGCTCCATCACCTTACCTCTAAGAGGGCTTTGCTAAAAGCTTTCAAGGTTGGGGATTACCCAGCAAAAGCCACCCATTTACTTGAATGTCTCAACAACAAATATTTCTCGGCTCCAAAGTCCAATGTTTTGCTGTTGCTTGGCCTCAGTGTGCGTCTGGCACACATCCTGGCATTTGGTTCCCAATGATAGCGAGCCAGCCAGGAGGTGTGTGCCCATGGTGTGTTGATCTCGATCAGGGGCGTCGCCATTTATAGTTCCCAGCACATGCCAGAGTACATTTGTCTCCAGGATACTGGCAGGGATTCTCCCTGATATGCAGTGGCTGCCCTACAGCACGGGGCTGCTTGTCTTGGAGACATGTCCAGAGCAACGGTATACAGTTCATGTCATTTGGGGGTAAGTCACTCCAGCTTGCACAGGCTGGGAAATAGGTCTACTCCAACTGGGCTGCTCCCCTTAGCGGATGTGAGCCCCTCTGAGTCCATTCCCTCTTGAGAACTGCGGGCCTCCATGTGGGAGTGGAAGTGGAAGTTGACAAAATGCCTTCTCTGGCTTTCTGTCTTTGTGATTGCAGTGTTTATTTGTTCTTCATGTGTTTGTGTGTGTCAATGTGGTGTTAATCACGGCAGTCTGTGCTTTGGTTTGTGGGATCCTGTTTGTGATTCGTACATTGTAGGTGTGTGAAACAGCACTTGCATTGAGTACTTGAGACGTCTTTGGTCAGTAACGGAGCTTGCATATGATCACACTAGGTATCGTTCCCTCCTGCGTTGTGTTTCAGCTGTGGTGGAACATTGGATGACATATTCCCTTTCCAATGGGTAGGAATCTCCCCTTTGGTGCCTGGGAACTGCGATCCTGAGAGACCTTTTGGCATTGCAGTTGTCTCTCTGCTATTGGATAACACCTGCTGTGATCAGCAGAGCTCTAGTCCATCTTGTAGTCCGCTAAGGTACAAGCAAGTATTTTTTTTTTTTTTTTACATTGCATGGCCAGCATATTCTACAGATTCTGGTGAAACATGACATCAAATGAATCACTTTCATATCTCCAAAACCAGTCTATGTAAAATATTCAGTTAGAGAAAGTTTGCTCAGTGAAATCCTTTTGGTTTTCATCATTGTGACCCTGACAAAACGAGCATATTTCCAGGAGACATGTGGAAGTTAATGAAGCAAATTGAACTTTTCCTAATTTCTTTGCTTTTTCCTTTTTGGCTCTTTCTGCTTCCCAGGTCAGTAGGCATGACAACTGTGGTCCTGATTCCCTATCTTTCAATTTGCATGTTGTTTGTCGTTTTGTTGTTAAAATGAGGGAACGTAGTTCGAAAACACTGAGGATGTTGTTCATCCTCACCCTTTGCTTTGGTCCTCAGGACTGAGAGTTTCTTTTGTGCATGTACTTTTGCGTTTGTTTTGTGTGAAAGTGTTGTGGCTCTGGGAAACTCAAATGTGCTTCCCCAACGCACCCCTTTCAGGTGCATTCTCCAGATTTGGGCCACTTTTAGGGATAAGGCAATTGACATCAACTGCCGAGTTGATGTGTAAATGAGCTCTATTTCACTGAAAGGGAAGCACTTACCTATTCAATACTTCCTCCTCTGGAGAGAATTGGCCTCCATGGATTTCAGGTCCTGATGATCTGGCAAATAGCTAGTACTGAACTGATATCTGGTATGGAAGCTGCCTTAAGCTTCTTGCATTCTGAAGTATAAACCTTCTGCAGTCCCCAGGTTTCTTAGAGATCCAAAAAGACCTTATATCTGTTGCAAATTTGACAGCAAGGACCATAAGTTGAAATGATGACACTTGAAGTCTTTCTAAATGGCCTCTCTAGATTTGGGTAGCATGAAACTTCACCAAGGTAAGTGGCAAGCATTCCTTGAGTCTCCGGGTCATTTCAAAGAGGATAGAGGATTGGAACATTGGATGCTGGGCACATCTAAGATTCCCTACGTTTGCCTACTTAGCAGAAGGTCTCAAAAGCATCCGTTTGCAATCAGAAATGCTGGTATGGCATCCAGCTGACAATTGCTTGCTTCTTGGTTTTCACTAAGTGAAGGTGTTAAGGACTTGAGGATTGTAATCGAAATATGTAATTAAAGCTAAGAAACTCATGAAAAGGAACACATTTCAGGATAGAGTAGGAAGGTGGGATAAATGTGTTGAGCCAAAAACCAACATTTGATGCATCATTGGGCTGAAACGAAACTCCACTTCGGGAAATGGATACTGTTATTAAAAATACGTTTTTTTCAAGGCTGGATTGGGTTCCCCTCTGCCAAGAGAACACGTTTACTTGGAATGCTGCTTTCAATACCATGGCATGTGAACTGTCCTGCCTTTAAGGGATCTCGATTTGCTTTTAAGATCTCTTCTCACTTTGGAGAAGAAAGAAGAATTCTCTTCAAAGGACTGATGAGCTTATTGGAAAAGGTGTTTTGAAATATTTTGTTAACTTTGGATTAGTTGCGGGGCCCTTAAGGCAACTCAAGGAGGACTATTTCAGTCGTATATCTGGTATGGAAATTACAGAGAAAACATTGTGAAATGGGGGAGAAGCTTCTCCAATTACACAGGATGGATACATGGCACACCTGTCGATATTCTAGAAAGGGTACAAAGTTTCTGAAATGCAGGTATGCCTTGGGATAATTGGTCAGCCATGCTGACGGTTACATGAGAGCCACTTGATTAAGCTCCCTTCTCAACCCCTTGTCAACCGATCTTTAACCTTGCCTCTTTAAGTGTCTAACAGATAGTTAGGCTGAGGCTTTCCCAAAGTGCTTCAACTTCAAGAAGACTCTTACCAATGCAGTTTTGACAAACTGAGTAAACAGATGCATATGCTACTAACGTTTATGGATTTGCTCTGCAATAATGCTGATTTTGATCTGTGTTCTCCCGTTAAGGGAAGCTCTTCCCCTCAACTTCCTAACAACTTACAACAATTTCTTCCCTTCTGCTTCTGTGTGTCTGGATTACCTGCCAGAACGTCTCCCCCAGAGTGCCACCCTCACACTGCTTTTCAGGCTTATTCTCCTGGATTCCTTATACAAGTTTATATAAGACTTGGATCAAGACTTGCAACGTGGCATTGCTTCCAACTCAGAATGCACTGTAGGGCTTTGCTTTCCTGCAGCAGGACGTAGCTAGAGTGGTGGTCACCCCATTCCCTGAAAGACTTGGGAAAAGATGAACCAGGAATCTAGGTTGAAAGCAAGTCCCCTAAAACAGAGATCCGCTGCTGAGTTTATGATTAACCACTCTATCCAAATCATACCCACATATTCTCCTCAGGGTTGCACAGGACCAAAGAAAAGGGGGAATTGTACCATAGCCAGATGAATGCAGCCCTTCCCAGGCAGCCCTTGCTGTGCACTGTGACCCACTGCCCCGTTACCAGGCAATGGTTACCAGGAGACCACTAATGCCACTGTGACCACCCTGCTCAGCCATTGGTGGGCAGTGTAGTGGGCCCCTGCCCCAAGCAAGCCACTGTCTGTCAGCAATCTTTAGTGGGGGCCCTTTTTTAGGCAGCAGTCAGTGGAGTGCTGCCCCTTCAGACCTGGAGCGTGAGGTAAGAGGCAAGTGCCAGCCTTCTCCCCAGCATTCTTCTGCTCACACGCCCTTGGGCCAGCTGGTGTGATGGGGGGCCCAGAAAACAGGCTGGGGGTGTGTCCTGCAGGGCTCCAGAGCCAAGGCCATGAATGCCCACTGGCCCAGACCAGGCCTTGAGGCAGTGTTGAACCTCTACCACACACCGCCACTGTGACCCTAAGGGTATGGCTTACAGTCTGGGGTACCTGACCACCACTGTTTGGGTGGCCTGAGGAGCATTGAGACCTGTTGGGTCATGTGCACCCGGCTCCCTCAGTGATGTCAGCTAGCAAGGGTCTGGGACCTGGCCCTGAGGTAGCCACCAAGGCAGAGATGCCTCCTCTGTGATTGATGGGCACTGGTGGGAGGACCCAGACCAGCTCCTGGACAAACCCTCCATGGCAGGAGGACCACCACCCCTCCCAGGGACCCCTTTCTCTTAGGTGGGTCTGGACCTCAGAGGGTGAGCCTTGTGCCTTGGGACCTTGCCCTTTCTTGTCACCCAGAGAGTGACCTTTGTTTGCTGGAGATTGATAGGAACATTGAGACCTGACTATGACCTGTCCTCAAGAACAAATGTTCGGATAGGGAAGTTTTCAACGAACAGCCACACCCCTCCATCACCTTACCGCTAAGAGGGCTTTGCTAAAAGCTTTCAAGGTTGGGGATTACCCAGCATAAGCCACCCATTTCCTTGAATGTCTCAACAACAAATATTTCTCGGCTCCAAAGTCCAATGTTTTGCTGTTGCTTGGCCTCACTGTGCGTCGGGCACACATACTGGCCTTTGGTTCCCAATGATAGCGAGCCAGCCAGGAGGTCTGTGCCCATGGTGTGTTGATCTCGATCAGGGGCGTCGCCATTTATAGTTCCCAGCACATGCCAGAGTACATTTGGCTCCAGGATACTGGCAGGGATTCTCCCTGATATGCAGTGGCTGCCCTACAGCACGAGGCTGCTTGTCTTGGAGACATGTCCAGAGCAATAGTATACAGTTCATGTCATTTGGGGGTAAGTCACTCCAGCTTGCACAGGCTGGGAAATAGGTCTACTCCAACTGGGCTGCTCCCCTTAGCGGATGTGAGCCCCTCTGAGTCCATTCCCTCTTGAGAACTGGGGGCCTCCATGTGGGAGTGGAAGTGGAAGTTGACAAAATGCCTTCTCTGGCTTTCTGTCTTTGTGATTGCAGTGTTTATTTGTTCTTCATGTGTTTGTGTGTGTCAATGTGGTGTTAATCACGGCAGTCTGTGCTTTGGTTTGTGGGATCCTGTTTGTGATTCGTACATTGTAGGTGTGTGAAACAGCACTTGCATTGAGTTCTTGAGACGTCTTTGGTCAGTAACGGAGCTTGCATATGATCACACTAGGTATCGTTCCCTCCTGCGTTGTGTTTCAGCTGTGGTGGAACATTGGTTGACATATTCCCTTTCCAATGGGTAGGAATCTCCCCTTTGGTGCCTGGGAACTGCGATCCTGAGAGACCTTTTGGCATTGCATTTGTCTCTCTGCTATTGGATAACACCTGCTGTGATCAGCAGAGCTCTAGTCCATCTTGTAGTCCGCTAAGGTACAAGCAAGTATTTTTTTTTGTTTTTTTACATTGCATGGCCAGCATATTCTACAGATTCTGGTGAAACATGGCATCAAATGAATCATTTTCATACCTCCAAAACCAGTCTATGTAAAATATTCAGTTAGAGAAAGTTTGCTCAGTGAAATCCTTTTGGTTTTCATCATTGTGACCCTGAGAAAACGAGCATATTTCCAGGAGACATGTGGAAGTTAATGAAGCAAATTGAACTTTTCCTAATTTCTTTGCTTTTTCCTTTTTGGCTCTTTCTGCTTCCCAGGTCAGTAGGCATGACAACTGTGGTCCTGATTCCCTATCTTTCAATTTGCATGTTGTTTGTCGTTTTGTTGTTAAAATGAGGGAACGTAGTTCGAAAACACTGAGGATGTTGTTCATCCTCACCCTTTGCTTTGGTCCTCAGGACTGAGAGTTTCTTTTTTGCATGTACTTTTGCGTTTGTTTTGTGTGAAAGTGTTGTGGCCTGAGAAACTTAAATGTGCTTCCCCAACGCACCCCTTTCATCTGCATTCTCTAGATTTGGGCCACTTTTAGGGATTAGGAAATTGACATCAACTGCCAAGTAGATGTGTAAATGAGCTCTATTTCACTGAAAGGGAAAACCTTACCAATTCAATACTTCCTCCTCTGGAGAGAATTGGCCTCCATGGATTTCAGGTCCTGATGATCTGGCAAATAGCTAGTACTGAACTGATATCTGGTATGGAATCTGCCTTAAGCTTCTTGCATTCTGAAGTGTAAACCTTCTGCGGTCCCTAGGTTTCTTAGAGATCCAAAAAGACCTTATATCTGTTGCCAATTTGACAGCAAGGACCATAAGTTGAAATGATGACACTTGAAGTCTTTCTACATGGCCTCTCTAGATTTGGGTAGCATGAAACTTCACCAAGGTAAGTGGCAAGCATTCCTTGACTCTCCGGGTCATTTCAAAGATGATAGAGGATGGGAACATTGGATGCTGGGCACATCTAAGATTCTCTACCTTTGCCTACTTAGCAGAAGGTCTCAAAAGCCTCCGTTTGCAATCAGAAATTCTGGTATGACATCCAGCTAACAATTGCTTGCTTCTTGGTTTTCACTAAGTGAAGGTGTTAAGGACTTGAGGATTGTAATCTGAATATGTAATTAAAACTAAGAAACTCATGAAAAGGAACACATTTCAGGATAGAGTAGGAAGGTGGGATAAATGTGTTGAGCCAAAAACCAACATTTGATGCATCATTGGGCTGAAACGAAACTCCACTTCGGGAAATGGATACTGTTATTAAAAATACGTTTTTTTCAAGGCTGGAATGGGTTCCCCTCTGCCAAGAGAACACGTTTACTTGGAATGCTGCTTTCAATAACATGGTATGTGACCTGTCCTGCCTTTAAGGGATCTCTATTTGCTTTTAAGATCTCTTCTCACTTTGGAGAAGAAAGAAGAATTCTCTCCAAAGGACTGATGAGCTTATTGGACCAGGTGTTTTGAAATATTTTGTTAACTTTGGATTAGTTGTGGGGCCCTTAAGGCAACTCAAGGAGGACTATTTCAGTCGTATATCTGGTATGGAAATTACAGAGAAAACATTGTGAAATGGGGGAGAAGCTTCTCCAATTACAGAGGATGAATACATGGCACACCTGTCGATATTCTAGAAAGGGTACAAAGTTTCTGAAATGCAGGTATGCCTTGGGATAATCGGTCAGCCATGCTGACGGTTACATGAGAGCCACTTGATTAAGCTCCCTTCTCCACCCCTTGTCATCCGATCTTTAACCTTGCCTCTTTAAGTGTCTAAAAGATAGTTAGGCTGAGGCTTTCCCAAAGTGCTTCAACTTCAAGAAGACTCTTACCAATGCAGTTTTGACAAACTGAGTAAACAGATGCATATGCTACTAACGTTTATGGATTTGTTTCGCAATCATGCTGATTTTGATCTGTGTTCTCCCGTTAAGGGAAGCTCTTCCCCTCAACTTCCTAACAACTTACAACAATTTTTCCCTTCTGCTTCTGCGTGTCTGGATTACCTGCCAGAACGTCTCCCCCAGAGTACCAGCCTCACGCTGCTTTTCAGGCTTATTCTTCTGGATTCCTTATACAAGTTTATATGAGACTTGGATCAAGACTTGCAATGTGGCATTGCTTCCAACTCAGAATGCACTGTAGGGCTTTGCTTTCCTCCAGCAGCACGTAGCTAGATGGTCGTCACCCATTTCCCTGAAAGACTTGGGAAAAGATGAACCAGGAATGGAGGTTGAAAGCAAGTCCCCTAAAACAGAGATCCGCTGCTGAGTTTATGATTAACCACTGTAGCCAAATCATACCCACATATTCTCCTCAGGGTTGCAGAGGACCAAAGAAAAGGGGGAATTGTACCATAGCCAGCTGAATGCAGCCCTTCCCAGGCAGCCCTTGCTGTGCACTGTGACCCACTGCCCCGTTACCAGGCAATGGTTACCAGGAGACCACTAATGCCACTGTGACCACCCTGCTCAGCCATTGGTGGGCAGTGTAGTGGGCCTCTGCCCCAAGCAAGCCACTGTCTGTCAGCCATCTTTAGTGGGGGCCCTTTGTTAGGCAGCAGTCAGTGGAGTGCTGCCCCTTCAGACCTGGAGCGTGAGGTAAGAGGCAAGTGCCAGCCTTCTCCCCAGCATTCTTCTGCTCACACGGCCTTGGGCCAGCTGGTGTGATGGGGGCCCAGAGAACAGGCTGAGGGTGTGTCCTGCAGGGCTCCAGAGCCAAGGCCATGAATGCCCACTGGCCCAGACCAGGCCTTGAGGCAGTGTTGAACCTCTACCACACACCTCCACTGTGACCCTAAGGGTATGGCTCACAGTCTGGGGTACCTGACCGCCACTGTTTGGGTGGCCTGAGGAGCATTAAGACCTGTTGGGTCATGTGCACCCGGCTCCCTCAGTGATGTCAGCTAGCAAGGGTCTGGGACCAGGGCCTGAGGGAGCCACCAAGGCAGAGCTGCCTCCTCTGTGAGGCATGGGCACTGGTGGGAGGACCCAGACCAGCTCCTGGACAAACCCTCCATGGCAGAAGGACCACCACCCCTCCCAGGGACCCCTTTCTCTTAGGTGGGTCTGGACCTCAGAGGGTGAGCCTTGTGCCTTGGGACCTTGCCCTTTCTTGTCACCCAGAGAGTGACCTTTGTTTGCTGGAGATTGATAGGAACATTGAGACCTGACTATGACCTGTCCTCAAGAACAAAGGATAGGACAGGGAGAAGTTTTCAATGAACAGCCACACCCCTCCATCACCTTACCTCTAAGAGGGCTTTGCTAAAAGCTTTCAAGGTTGGGGATTACCCGGCATAAGCCACCCATTTCCTTGAATGTCTCAACAACAAATATTTCTCGGCTCCAAAGTCCAATGTTTTGCTGTTGCTTGGCCTCACTGTGCGTCGGGCACACATCCTTGCCTTTGGTTACCAATTATAGCGAGCCAGCCAGGAGGTCTGTGCCCATGGAATGTTGATCTCGATCTGGGGCATCGCCATTTATAGTTCCCAGGACATGCCAGAGTACATTTGGCTCCAGGATACTGGCAGGGATTCTCCCTGATATGCACTGGCTGCCCTACAGCACGAGGCTGCTTGTCTTGGAGACATGTCCAGAGCAACGGTATACAGTTCATGTCATTTGGGGGTAAGTCGCTCCAGCTTGCACAGGCTGGGAAATAGGTCTACTCGAACTGGGCTGCTCCCCTTAGCGGATGTGAGCCCCTCTGAGTCCATTCCCTCTTGAGAACTGGGGGCCTCCATGTGGGAGTGGAAGTGGAAGTTGACAAAATGCCTTCTCTGGCTTTCTGTCTTTGTGATTGCAGTGTTTATTTGTTCTTCATGTGTTTGTGTGTGTCAATGTGGTGTTAATTACGGCAGTCTGTGCTTTGGTTTGTGGGATCCTGTTTGTGATTCGTACATTGTAGGTGTGTGAAACAGCACTTGCATTGAGTACTTGAGACGTCTTTGGTCAGTAACGGAGCTTGCATATGATCACACTAGGTATCGTTCCCTCCTGCGTTGTGTTTCAGCTGTGGTGGAACATTGCTTGACATATTCCCTTTCCAATGGGTAGGAATCTCCCCTTTGGTGCCTGGGAACTGTGATCCTGAGAGACCTTTTGGCATTGCATTTGTCTCTCTGCTATTGGATAACACCTGCTGTGATCAGCAGAGCTCTAGTCCATCTTGTAGTCCGCTAAGGGACAAGCAAGTATTTTTTTTTTTTTTACATTGCATGGCCAGCATATTCTACAGATTCTGGTGAAACATGGCATCAAATGAATCATTTTCATATCTCCAAAACCAGTCTATGTAAAATATTCAGTTAGAGAAAGTTTGCTCAGTGAAATCCTTTAGGTTTTCATCCTTGTGACCCTAAGAAAACGAACATATTTCCAGGAGACATTTGGAAGTTAATGAAGCAAATTGAACTTTTCCTAATTTCTTTGCTTTTTACTTTTTGACTCTTTCTGCTTCCCACGTCAGTAGGCATGACAACTGTGGTCGTGGTTCCCTATCTTTCAATTTGCATATTGTTTGTCATTTTGTTGTTAAAATGAGGGTACATAGTTCGAAAACACTGAGGATGTTGTTCATCCTCACCCTTTGCTTTGGTCCTCAGGACTGAGTGTTTCTTTTCTGCATGTACTTTTGCGTTTGTTTTGTGTGAAAGTGTTGTGGCTCTGGGAAACTCAAATGTGCTTCCCCAACGCACCCCTTTCAGGTGCATTCTCCAGATTTGGGCCACTTTTAGGGATAAGGCAATTGACATCAACTGCCGAGTTGTTGTGTAAATGAGCTCTATTTCACTGAAAGGGAAGCACTTACCTATTCAATACTTCCTCCTCTTGAGAGAATTGGCCTCCATGGTTTTCAGGTCCGATGATCTGGCAAATAGCTAGTACTGAACTGATATCTGGTATGGAAGCTGCCTTAAGCTTCTTGCTTTCTGAAGTGTAAACCTTCTGCGGTCCCTAGGTTTCTTAGAGATCCAAAAAGACCTTATATCTGTTGCCAATTTGACAGCAAGGACCATAAGTTGAAATGATGACACTTGAAGTCTTTCTAAATGGCCTCTCTAGATTTGGGTAGCATGAAACTTAACCAAGTTAAGTGGCAAGCATTCTTTGACTCTCCAGGTCATTTCAAAGAGGATAGAGGATTGGAACATTGGATGCTGGGCACATCTAAGATTCCCTACCTTTGCCTACTTAGCAGAAGGTCTCAAAAGCATCCGCTTGCAATCAGAAATGCTGCTATGACATCCAGCTGACAATTGCTTGCTTCTTGGTTTTCACTAAGTGAAGGTGTTAAGGACTTGAGGATTGTAATCGAAATATGTAATTAAAGCTAAGAAACTCATGAAAAGGAACACATTTCAGGATAGAGTAGGAAGGTGGGATAAATGTGTTGAGCCAAAAACCAACATTTGATGCATCATTGGGCTGAAACGAAACTCCACTTCGGGAAATGGATACTGTTATTAAAAATACGTTTTTTTCAAGGCTGGATTGGGTTCCCCTCTGCCAAGAGAACACGTTTACTTGGAATGTTGCTTTCAATAACATGGTATGTGAACTGTCCTGCCTTTAAGGGATCTCGATTTGCTTTTAAGATCTCTTCTCACTTTGGAGAAGAAAGAAGAATTCTCTTCAAAGGACTGATGAGCTTATTGGAAAAGGTGTTTTGAAATATTTTGTTAACTTTGGATTAGTTGCGGGGCCCTTAAGGCAACTCAAGGAGGACTATTTCAGTCGTATATCTGGTATGGAAATTACAGAGAAAACATTGTGAAATGGGGGAGAAGCTTCTCCAATTACACAGGATGGATACATGGCACACCTGTCGATATTCTAGAAAGGGTACAAAGTTTCTGAAATGCAGGTATGCCTTGGGATAATCGGTCAGCCATGCTGACGGTTACATGAGAGCCACTTGATTAAGCTTCCTTCTCAACCCCTTGTCATGCGATCTTTAACCTTGCCTCTTTAAGTGTCTAACAGATAGTTAGGCTGAGGCTTTCCCAAAATGCTTCAACTTCAAGAAGACTCTTACCAATGCAGTTTTGACAAACTGAGTAAACAGATGCATATGCTACTAACGTTTATGGATTTGCTTTGCAATAATGCTGATTTTGATCTGTGTTCTCCCGTTAAGGGAAGCTCTTCCCCTCAACTTCCTAACAACTTACAACAATTTCTTCCCTTCTGCTTCTGCGTGTCTGGATTACCTGCCAGAACGTCTCCCCCAGAGTACCACCCTCACGCTGCTTTTCAGGCTTATTCTCCTGGATTAATTATACAAGTTTATATAAGACTTGGATCACGACTTGCAACGTGGCATTGCTTCCAACTCAGAATGCACTGTAGGGCTTTGCTTTCCTGCAGCAGGACGTAGCTAGAGTGGTCGTCACCCCATTCCCTGAAAGACTTGGGAAAAGATGAAGCAGGAATGGAGGTTGAAAGCAAGTCCCCTAAAACAGAGATCTGCTGCTTAGTTTATGATTAACCACTCTATCCAAATCATACCGACATATTCTCCTAAGGGTTGCAGAGGACCAAAGAAAAGGGGGAATTGTACCATAGCCAGCTGAATGCAGCTCTTCCCAGGCAGCCTTTGCTGTGCACTGTGACCCACTGCCCCATTACCAGGCAATGGTTACCAGGAGACCACTAATGCCACTGTGACCACCCTGCTCAGCCATTGGTGGGCAGTGTAGTGGGCCCCTGCCCCAAGCAAGCCACTGTCTGTCAGCCATCTTTAGTGGGGGCCCTTTTTTAGGCAGCAGTCAGTGGAGTGCTGCCCCTTCAGACCTGGAGCGTGAGGTAAGAGGCAAGTGCCAGCCTTCTCCCCAGCATTCTTCTGCTCACACGGCCTTGGGCCAGCTGGTGTGATGGGGGGCCCAGAGAACAGGCTGGGGGTGTGTCCTGCAGGGCTCCAGAGCCAAGTCCATGAATGCCCACTGGCTCATAACAGGCCTTGAGGCAGTGTTGAACCTCTACCACACACCGCCCCTGTGACCCTAAGGGTATGGCTCACAGTCTGGGGTACCTGACCGCCACTGTTTGGGTGGCCTGAGGAGCATTAACACCTGTTGGGTCATGTGCACCTGGCTCCCTCAGTGATGTCAGCTAGCAAGGGTCTGGGACCTGGCCCTGAGGGAGCCACCAAGGCAGAGCTGCCTCCTCTGTGAGGCATGGGCACTGGTGGGAGGACCCAGACCAGCTCCTGGACAAACCCTCCATGGCAGGAGGACCACCACCCCTCCCAGGGACCCCTTTCTCTTAGGTGGGTCTGGACCTCAGAGGGTGAGCCTTGTGCCTTGGGACCTTGCCCTTTCTTGTCACCCAGAGAGTGACCTTTGTTTGCTGGAGATTGATAGGAACATTGAGACCTGACTATTACCTGTCCTCAAGAACAAAGGATCGGACAGGGAGAAGTTTTCAACGAACAGCCACACCCCTCCATCACCTTACCTCTAAGAGGGCTTTGCTAAAAGCTTTCAAAGTTGGGGATTACCCGGCATAAGCCACCCATTTCCTTGAATGTCTCAACAACAAATATTTCTTGGCTCCAAAGTCCAATGTTTTGCTGTTGCTTGTCCTCATTGTGCGTCGGGCACACATCCTGGCCTTTGGTTACCAATTATAGCGAGCCAGCCAGGAGGTCTGTGCCCATGGTGTGTTGATCTTGATCAGGGGCGTCGCCATTTATAGTTCCCGGCACATGCCAGAGTACATTTGGCTCCAGGATACTGGCAGGGATTCTCCCTGATATGCAGTGGCTGCCCTACAGCACGAGGCTGCTTGTCTTGGAGACATGTCCAGAGCAACGGTATACAGTTCATGTCATTTGGGGGTAAGTCGCTCCAGCTTGCACAGGCTGGGAAATAGGTCCACTCCAACTGGGCTGCTCCCCTTAGCGGATGTGAGCCCCTCTGAGTCCATTCCGTCTTGAGAACTGGGGGCCTCCATGTGGGAGTGGAAGTGGAAGTTGACAAAATGCCTTCTCTGGCTTTCTGTCTTTGTGATTGCAGTGTTTATTTGTTCTTCATGTGTTTGTGTGTGTCAATGTGGTGTTAATCACGGCAGTCTGTGCTTTGGTTTGTGGGATCCTCTTTGTGATTCGTACATTGTAGGTGTGTGAAACAGCACTTGCATTGAGTACTTGAGACGTCTTTGGTCAATAACGGAGCTTGCATATGATCACACTAGGTATCATTCCCTCCTGCGTTGTGTTTCAGCTGTGGTGGAACATTGGTTGACATATTCCCTTTCCAATGGGTAGGAATCTCCCCTTTGGTGCCTGGGAACTGCGATCCTGAGAGACCTTTTGGCATTGCATTTGTCTCTCTGCTATTGTATAACACCTGCTGTGATCAGCAGAGCTCTAGTCCATCTTGTAGTCCGCTAAGGTACAAGCAAGAATTTTTCTTTTTTTTTTTTTTACATTGCATGGCCAGCATATTCTACAGATTCTGGTGAAACATGGCATCAAATGAATCATTTTCATATCTCCAAAACCAGTCTATGTAAAATATTCAGTTAGAGAAAGTTTGCTCAGTGAAATACTTTTGGTTTTCATCATTGTGACCCTGAGGAAACGACCATATTTCCAGGAGACATGTGGAAGTTAATGAAGCAAATTGAACTTTTCCTAATTTCTTTGCTTTTTCCTTTTTGGCTCTTTCTGCTTCCCAGGTCACTAGGCATGACAACTGTGGTCCTGATTCCCTATCTTTCAATTTGCATGTTGTTTGTCGTTTTGTTGTTAAAATGAGGGAAAGTACTTCGAAAACACTGAGGATGTTGTTCATCCTCACCCTTTGCTTTGGTGCTCAGGACTGAGAGTTTCTTTTCTACATGTAGTTTTGCGTTTGTTTTGTGTGAAAGTGTTGTGGCTCTGGGAAACTCAAATGTGCTTCCCCAACGCACCCCTTTCAGGTGCATTCTCCAGATTTGGGCCACTTTTAGGGATAAGGCAATTGACATCAACTGCCGAGTTGATGTGTAAATGAGCTCTATTTCACTGAAAGGGAAGCACTTACATATTCAATACTTCCTCCTCTTGAGAGAATTGGCCTCCATGGATTTCAGGTCCTGATGATCTGGCAAATAGCTAGTACTGAACTGATATCTGGTATGGAAGCTGCCTTAAGCTTCTTGCATTCTGAAGTATAAACCTTCTGCGGTCCCTAGGTTTCTTAGAGATCCAAAAAGACCTTATATCTGTTGCAAATGCGACAGCAAGGACCATAAGTTGAAATGATGACACTTGAAGTCTTTCTAAAAGGCCTCTCTAGATTTGGGTAGCATGAAACTTCACCAAGTTAAGTGGCAAGCATTCCTTGACTCTCCGGGTCATTTCAAAGAGGATAGAGGATGGGAACATTGGATGCTGGGCACATCTAAGATTTCCTACCTTTGCCTACTTAGCAGAAGGTCTCAAAAGCATCCGTTTGCAATCAGAAATGCTGGTATGGCATCCAGCTGACAATTGCTTGCTTCTTGGTTTTCACTAAGTGAAGTTGTTAAGGACTTGAGGATTGTAATCGAAATATGTAATTAAAGCTAAGAAACTCATGAAAAGGAACACATTTCAGGATAGAGTAGGAAGGTGGGATAAATGTGTTGAGCCAAAAACCAACATTTGATGCATCATTGGGCTGAAACGAAACTCCACTTCGGGAAATGGATACTGTTATTAAAAATACGTTTTTTTCAAGGCTGGAATGCGTTCCCCTCTGCCAAGAGAACACGTTTACTTGGAATGCTGCTTTCAATACCATGGTATGTGACCTGTCCTGCCTTTAAGGGATCTCTATTTGCTTTTCAGATCTCTTCTCACTTTGGAGAAGAAAGAAGAATTCTCTTCAAAGGACTGATGAGCTTATTGGACCAGGTGTTTTGAAATAGTTTGTTAACTTTGGATTAGTTGCGGGGCCCTTAAGGCAACTCAAGGAGGACTATTTCAGTCGTATATCTGGTATGGAAATTACAGAGAAAACATTGTGAAATGGGGGAGAAACTTCTCCAATTATACAGGATGGATACATGGCACACCTGTCGATATTCTAGAAAGGGTACAAAGTTTCTGAAATGCAGGTATGCCTTGGGATAATCGGTCAGCCATGCTGACGGTTACATGAGAGCCACTTGATTAAGCTTCCTTCTCAACCCCTTGTCATGCGATCTTTAACCTTGCCTCTTTAAGTGTCTAACAGATAGTTAGGCTGAGGCTTTCCCAAAATGCTTCAACTTCAAGAAGACTCTTACCAATGCAGTTTTGACAAACTGAGTAAACAGATGCATATGCTACTAACGTTTATGGATTTGCTTTGCAATAATGCTGATTTTGATCTGTGTTCTCCTGTTAAGGGAAGCTCTTCCCCTCAACTTCCTAACAACTTACAACAATTTCTTCCCTTCTGCTTCTGCGTGTCTGGATTACCTGCCAGAACGTCTCCCCCAGAGTACCACCCTCACGCTGCTTTTCAGGCTTATTCTCCTGGATTAATTATACAAGTTTATATAAGACTTGGATCACGACTTGCAACGTGGCATTGCTTCCAACTCAGAATGCACTGTAGGGCTTTGCTTTCCTGCAGCAGGACGTAGCTAGAGTGGTCGTCACCCCATTCCCTGAAAGACTTGGGAAAAGATGAAGCAGGAATGGAGGTTGAAAGCAAGTCCCCTAAAACAGAGATCTGCTGCTTAGTTTATGATTAACCACTCTATCCAAATCATACCGACATATTCTCCTAAGGGTTGCAGAGGACCAAAGAAAAGGGGGAATTGTACCATAGCCAGCTGAATGCAGCTCTTCCCAGGCAGCCTTTGCTGTGCACTGTGACCCACTGCCCCGTTACCAGGCAATGGTTACCAGGAGACCACTAATGCCACTGTGACCACCCTGCTCAGCCATTGGTGGGCAGTGTAGTGGGCCCCTGCCCCAAGCAAGCCACTGTCTGTCAGCCATCTTTAGTGGGGGCCCTTTTTTAGGCAGCAGTCAGTGGAGTGCTGCCCCTTCAGACCTGGAGCGTGAGGTAAGAGGCAAGTGCCAGCCTTCTCCCCAGCATTCTTCTGCTCACACGGCCTTGGGCCAGCTGGTGTGATGGGGGGCCCAGAGAACAGGCTGGGGGTGTGTCCTGCAGGGCTCCAGAGCCAAGTCCATGAATGCCCACTGGCTCATAACAGGCCTTGAGGCAGTGTTGAACCTCTACCACACACCGCCCCTGTGACCCTAAGGGTATGGCTCACAGTCTGGGGTACCTGACCGCCACTGTTTGGGTGGCCTGAGGAGCATTAAGACCTGTTGGGTCATGTGCACCTGGCTCCCTCAGTGATGTCAGCTAGCAAGGGTCTGGGACCTGGCCCTGAGGGAGCCACCAAGGCAGAGCTGCCTCCTCTGTGAGGCATGGGCACTGGTGGGAGGACCCAGACCAGCTCCTGGACAAACCCTCCATGGCAGGAGGACCACCACCCCTCCCAGGGACCCCTTTCTCTTAGGTGGGTCTGGACCTCAGAGGGTGAGCCTTGTGCCTTGGGACCTTGCCCTTTCTTGTCACCCAGAGAGTGACCTTTGTTTGCTGGAGATTGATAGGAACATTGAGACCTGACTATTACCTGTCCTCAAGAACAAAGGATCGGACAGGGAGAAGTTTTCAATGAACAGCCACACCCCTCCATCACCTTACCTCTAAGAGGGCTTTGCTAAAAGCTTTCAAAGTTGGGGATTACCCGGCATAAGCCACCCATTTCCTTGAATGTCTCAACAACAAATATTTCTCGGCTCCAAAGTCCAATGTTTTGCTGTTGCTTGTCCTCATTGTGCGTCGGGCACACATCCTGGCCTTTGGTTACCAATTATAGCGAGCCAGCCAGGAGGTCTGTGCCCATGGTGTGTTGATCTTGATCAGGGGCGTCGCCATTTATAGTTCCCGGCACATGCCAGAGTACATTTGGCTCCAGGATACTGGCAGGGATTCTCCCTGATATGCAGTGGCTGCCCTACAGCACGAGGCTGCTTGTCTTGGAGACATGTCCAGAGCAACGGTATACAGTTCATGTCATTTGGGGGTAAGTCGCTCCAGCTTGCACAGGCTGGGAAATAGGTCCACTCCAACTGGGCTGCTCCCCTTAGCGGATGTGAGCCCCTCTGAGTCCATTCCGTCTTGAGAACTGGGGGCCTCCATGTGGGAGTGGAAGTGGAAGTTGACAAAATGCCTTCTCTGGCTTTCTGTCTTTGTGATTGCAGTGTTTATTTGTTCTTCATGTGTTTGTGTGTGTCAATGTGGTGTTAATCACGGCAGTCTGTGCTTTGGTTTGTGGGATCCTCTTTGTGATTCGTACATTGTAGGTGTGTGAAACAGCACTTGCATTGAGTACTTGAGACGTCTTTGGTCAATAACGGAGCTTGCATATGATCACACTAGGTATCATTCCCTCCTGCGTTGTGTTTCAGCTGTGGTGGAACATTGGTTGACATATTCCCTTTCCAATGGGTAGGAATCTGCCCTTTGGTGCCTGGGAACTGCGATCCTGAGAGACCTTTTGGCATTGCATTTGTCTCTCTGCTATTGTATAACACCTGCTGTGATCAGCAGAGCTCTAGTCCATCTTGTAGTCCGCTAAGGTACAAGCAAGAATTTTTCTTTTTTTTTTTTTTACATTGCATGGCCAGCATATTCTACAGATTCTGGTGAAACATGGCATCAAATGAATCATTTTCATATCTCCAAAACCAGTCTATGTAAAATATTCAGTTAGAGAAAGTTTGCTCAGTGAAATACTTTTGGTTTTCATCATTGTGACCCTGAGGAAACGACCATATTTCCAGGAGACATGTGGAAGTTAATGAAGCAAATTGAACTTTTCCTAATTTCTTTGCTTTTTCCTTTTTGGCTCTTTCTGCTTCCCAGGTCACTAGGCATGACAACTGTGGTCCTGATTCCCTATCTTTCAATTTGCATGTTGTTTGTCGTTTTGTTGTTAAAATGAGGGAAAGTACTTCGAAAACACTGAGGATGTTGTTCATCCTCACCCTTTGCTTTGGTGCTCAGGACTGAGAGTTTCTTTTCTGCATGTAGTTTTGCGTTTGTTTTGTGTGAAAGTGTTGTGGCTCTGGGAAACTCAAATGTGCTTCCCCAACGCACCCCTTTCAGGTGCATTCTCCAGATTTGGGCCACTTTTAGGGATAAGGCAATTGACATCAACTGCCGAGTTGATGTGTAAATGAGCTCTATTTCACTGAAAGGGAAGCACTTACATATTCAATACTTCCTCCTCTTGAGAGAATTGGCCTCCATGGATTTCAGGTCCTGATGATCTGGCAAATAGCTAGTACTGAACTGATATCTGGTATGGAAGCTGCCTTAAGCTTCTTGCATTCTGAAGTATAAACCTTCTGCGGTCCCTAGGTTTCTTAGAGATCCAAAAAGACCTTATATCTGTTGCAAATGTGACAGCAAGGACCATAAGTTGAAATGATGACACTTGAAGTCTTTCTAAAGGGCCTCTCTAGATTTGGGTAGCATGAAACTTCACCAAGTTAAGTGGCAAGCATTCCTTGACTCTCCGGGTCATTTCAAAGAGGATAGAGGATGGGAACATTGGATGCTGGGCACATCTAAGATTTCCTACCTTTGCCTACTTAGCAGAAGGTCTCAAAAGCATCCGTTTGCAATCAGAAATGCTGGTATGGCATCCAGCTGACAATTGCTTGCTTCTTGGTTTTCACTAAGTGAAGGTGTTAAGGACTTGAGGATTGTAATCGAAATATGTAATTAAAGCTAAGAAACTCATGAAAAGGAACACATTTCAGGATAGAGTAGGAAGGTGGGATAAATGTGTTGAGCCAAAAACCAACATTTGATGCATCATTGGGCTGAAACGAAACTCCACTTCGGGAAATGGATACTGTTATTAAAAATACGTTTTTTTCAAGGCTGGAATGCGTTCCCCTCTGCCAAGAGAACACGTTTACTTGGAATGCTGCTTTCAATACCATGGTATGTGACCTGTCCTGCCTTTAAGGGATCTCTATTTGCTTTTCAGATCTCTTCTCACTTTGGAGAAGAAAGAAGAATTCTCTTCAAAGGACTGATGAGCTTATTGGACCAGGTGTTTTGAAATAGTTTGTTAACTTTGGATTAGTTGTGGGGCCCTTAAGGCAACTCAAGGAGGACTATTTCAGTCGTATATCTGGTATGGAAATTACAGAGAAAACATTGTGAAATGGGGGAGAAGCTTCTCCAATTATACAGGATGGATACATGGCACACCTGTCGATATTCTAGAAAGGGTACAAAGTTTCTGAAATGCAGGTATGCCTTGGGATAATCGGTCAGCCATGCTGACGGTTACATGAGAGCCACTTGATTAAGCTTCCTTCTCAACCCCTTGTCATGCGATCTTTAACCTTGCCTCTTTAAGTGTCTAACAGATAGTTAGGCTGAGGCTTTCCCAAAATGCTTCAACTTTAAGAAGACTCTTACCAATGCAGTTTTGACAAACTGAGTAAACAGATGCATATGCTACTAACGTTTATGGATTTGCTTCGCAATAATGCTGATTTTGATCTGTGTTCTCCCGTTAAGGGAAGCTCTTCCCCTCAACTTCCTAACAACTTACAACAATTTCTTCCCTTCTGCTTCTGCGTGTCTGGATTACCTGCCAGAACGTCTCCCCCACAGTGCCACCCTCACACTGCTTTTCAGGCTTATTCTCCTGGATTCCTTATACAAGTTTATATAAGACTTGGATCAAGACTTGCAACGTGGCATTGCTTCCAACTCAGAAAGCACTGTAGGGCCTTGCTTTCCTGCAGCAGGACGTAGCTAGAGTGGTCGTCACCCCATTCCCTGAAAGACTTGGGAAAAGATGAACCAGGAATGGAGGTTGAAAGCAAGTCCCCTAAAACAGAGATCCGCTGCTGAGTTTATGATTAACCACTGTATCCAAATCATACCCACATATTCTCCGCAGGGTTGCAGAGGACCAAAGGAAAGTGGGAATTGTACCATAGCCAGCTGAATGCAGCCCTTCCCAGGCAGCCCTTGCTGTGCACTGTGACCCACTGCCCCGTTACCAGGCAATGGTTACCAGGAGACCACTAATGCCACTGTGACCACCCTGCTCAGCCATTGGTGGGCAGTGTAGTGGGCCCCTGCCCCAAGCAAGCCACTGTCGGTCAGCCATCTTTAGTGGGGGCCCTTTTTGAGGCAGCAGTCAGTGGAGTGCTGCCCCTTCAGACCTGGAGCGTGAGGTAAAAGGCAAGTGCCAGCCTTCTCCCCAGCATTCTTCTGCTCACACGGCCTTGGGCCTGCTGGTGTGATGGGGGGCCCAGAGAACAGGATGGGGGTGTGTCCTGCAGGGCTCCAGAGCCAAGGCCATGAATGCCCACTGGCCCAGACCAGGCCTTGAGGCAGTGTTGAACCTCTACCACACACCTCCACTGTGACCCTAAGGGTATGGCTCACAGTCTGGGGTACCTGACCGCCACTGTTTGGGTGGCCTGAGGAGCATTAAGACCTGTTGGGTCATGTGCACCCGGCTCCCTCAGTGATGACAGCTAGCAAGGGTCTGGGACCTGGCCCTGAGGGAGCCACCAAGGCAGAGCTGCCTCCTCTGTGAGGCATGGGCACTGGTGGGAGGATCCAGACCAGCTCCTGGACAAACCCTCCATGGCAGGAGGACCACCACTCCTCCCAGGGACCCCTTTCTCTTAGGTGGGTCTGGACCTCAGAGGGTGAGCCTTGTGCCTTGGGACCTTGCCCTTTCTTGTCACCCAGAGAGTGACCTTTGTTTGCTGGAGATTGATAGGAACATTGAGACCTGACTATGACCTGTCCTCAAGAACAAAGGATCGGACGGGGAGAAGTTTTCAACGAACAGCCACACTGCTCCATCACCTTACCTCTAAGAGGGCTTTGCTAAAAGCTTTCAAGGTTGGGGATTACCCGGCATAAGCCACCCATTTCCTTGAATGTCTCAACAACAAATATTTCTCGGCTCCAAAGTCCAATGTTTTGCTGTTGCTTGGCCTCACTGTGCGTCGGGCACACATCCTGGCCTTTGGTTACCAATTATAGCGAGCCAGCCAGGAGGTGTGTGCCCATGGTGTGTTGATCTCGATCAGGGGCGTCGCCATTTAAAGTTCCCAGCACATGCCAGAGTACATTTGGCTCCAGGATACTGGCAGGGATTCTCCCTGATATGCACTGGCTGCCCTACAGCACGAGGCTGCTTGTCTTGGAGACATGTCCAGAGCAACAGTATACAGTTCATGTCATTTGGGGGTAAGTCGCTCCAGCTTGCACAGGCTGGGAAATAGGTCTACTCCAACTGGGCTGCTCCCCTTAGCGGATGTGAGCCCCTATGAGTCCATTCCCTTTTGAGAACTCGGGGCCTCCATGTGGGAGTGGAAGTGGAAGTTGACAAAATGCCTTCTCTGGCTTTCTGTCTTTGTGATTGGAGTGTTTATTTGTTCTTCATGTGTTTGTGTGTGTCAATGTGGTGTTAATCACGGCAGTCTGTGCTGTGGTTTGTGGGATCCTGTTTGTGATTCGTACATTGTAGGTGTGTGAAACAGCACTTGCATTGAGTACTTGAGATGTCTTTGGTCAGTAACGGAGCTTGCATATGGTCACACTAGGTATCGTTCCCTCCTGCGTTGTGTTTCAGCTGTGGTGGAACATTGGTTGACATATTCCCTTTCCAATGGGTAGGAATCTGCCCTTTGGTGCCTGGGAACTGCGATCCTGAGAGACCTTTTGGCATTGAATTTGTCTCTCTGCTATTGGATAACACCTGCTGTGATCAGCAGAGCTCTAGTCCATCTTGTAGTCCGCTAAGGTACAAGCAAGTATTTTTTTTTTTTTTCATTGCATGGCCACCATATTCTACAGATTCTGGTGAAACATGGGATCAAATGAATCATTTTCATATCTCCAAAACCAGTCTATGTAAAATATTCAGTTAGAGAAAGTTTGCTCAGTGAAATCCTTTTGGTTTTCATCATTGTGACCCTGAGAAAACGAGCATATTTCCAGGAGACATGTGGAAGTTAATGAAGCAAATTGAACTTTTCCTAATTTCTTTGCTTTTTCCTTTTTGGCTCTTTCTGCTTCCCAGGTCAGTAGGCATGACAACTGTGGTCCTGATTCCCTATCTTTCAATTTGCATGTTGTTTGTCGTTTTGTTGTTAAAATGAGGGAACGTAGTTCGAAAACACTGAGGATGTTGTTCATACTCACCCTTTGCTTTTGTCCTCAGGACTGAGAGTTTCTTTTTTGCATGTACTTTTGCGTTTGTTTTGTGTGAAAGTGTTGTGGCTCTGGGAAATTCAAATGTGCTTCCCCAACGCACCCCTTTCAGGTGCATTCTCCAGATTTGGGCCACTTTTAGGGATAAGGCAATTGACATCAACTGCCGAGTTGATGTGTAAATGAGCTCTATTTCACTGAAAGGGAAGCACTTACCTATTCAATACTTCCTCCTCTGGAGAGAATTGGCCTCCATGGATTGCATGTCCTGATGATCTGGCAAATAGCTAGTACTGAAATGATATCTGGTATGGAAGCTGCCTTACGCTTCTTGCATTCTGAAGTGTAAACCTTCTGCGGTCCCTAGGTTTCTTAGAGATCCAAAAAGACCTTATATCTGTTGCCAATTTGACAGCAAGGACCATAAGTTGAAATGATGACACTTGAAGTCTTTCTAAATGGCCTCTCTAGATTTGGGTAGCATGAAACTTCACCAAGGTAACTGGCAAGCATTCCTTGACTCTCCGGGTCATTTCAAAGAGGATAGAGGATTGGAACATTGGATGCTGGGCACATCTAAGATTCCCTACCTTTGCCTACTTAGCAGAAGGTCTCAAAAGCATCCGTTTGCATTCAAAAAGGCTGGTATGACATCCAGCTGACAATTGCTTGCTTCTTGGTTTTCACTAAGTGAAGGTGTTAAGGACTTGAGGATTGAAATCGAAATATGTAATTAAAGCTAAGAAACTCATGCAAACGAACACATTTCAGGATAGAGTAGGAAGGTGGGATAAATGTGTTGAGCCAAAAACCAACATTTGATGCATCATTGGGCTGAAACGAAACTCCACTTTGGGAAATGGATACTGTTATTAAAAATACGTTTTTTTCAAGGCTGGATTGGGTTCCCCTCTGCCAAGAGAGCACGTTTACTTGGAACGCTGCCTTCAATAACATGGTAGGTGAACTGTCCTGCCTTTAAGGGATCTCTATTTGCTTTTAGATCTCTTCTCACTTTGGAGAAGAAAGAAGAATTCTCTTCAAAGGACTGATGAGCTTATTGTACCATGTGTTTTGAAATAGTTTGTTAACTTTGGATTAGTTGCGGTGCCCTTAAGGCAACTCAAGGAGGACTATTTCAGTCATATATCTGGTATGGAAATTACAGAAAAAACATTGTGAAATGGGGGAGAAGCTTCTCCAATTACACAGGATGGATACATGGCACACCTGTCGATATTCTAGAAAGGGTACAAAGTTTCTGAAATGCAGGTATGCCTTGGGATAATCGGTCAGCCATGCTGACGGTTACATGAGAGCCACTTGATTAAGCTTCCTTCTCAACCCCTTGTCATCCGATCTTTAACCATGCCTCTTTAAGTGTCTAACAGATAGTTAGGCTGAGGCTTTCCCAAAGTGCTTCAACTTCAAGAAGACTCTTACCAATGCAGTTTTGACAAACTGAGTAAACAGATGCATATGCTACTAACGTTTATGGATTTGCTTTGCAATAATGCTGATTTTGATCTGTGTTCTCCCGTTAAGGGAAGCTCTTCCCCTCAACTTCCTAACAACTTACAACAATTTCTTCCCTTCTGCTTCTGCGTGTCTGGATTACCTGCCAAAACGTCTCCCCCAGAGTGCCACCCTCACGCTGCTTTTCAGGCTTATTCTCCTGGATTCCTTATACAAGTTTATATAAGACTTGGATCAAGACTTGCAATGTGGCATTGCTTCCAACTCAGAATGCACTGTAGGGCTATGCTTTCCTCCAGCAGGACGTAGCTAGAGTGGTCGTCACCCCATTCCCTGAAAGACTTGGGAAAAGATGAACCAGGAATGGAGGTTGAAAGCAAGTCCCCTAAAATAGAGAGCCACTGCTGAGTTTATGAGTAGCCACTCTGTCCAAATCATACCCACATATTCTCCTCAGGGTTGAAGAGGACCAAAGGAAAGGGGGAATTGTACCATAGCCAGCTGAATGCAGCCCTTCCCAGGCAGCCCTTGCTGTGCACTGTGACCCACTGCCCCGTTACCAGGCAATGGTTACCAGGAGACCACTAATGCCACTGTGACCACCCTGCTCAGCCATTGGTGGGCAGTGTAGTGGGCCCCTGCCCCAAGCAAGCCACTGTCGGTCAGCCATCTTTAGTGGGGGCCCTTTTTGAGGCAGCAGTCAGTGGAGTGCTGCCCCTTCAGACCTGGAGCGTGAGGTAAAAGGCAAGTGCCAGCCTTCTCCCCAGCATTCTTCTGCTCACACGGCCTTGGGCCTGCTGGTGTGATGGGGGGCCCAGAGAACAGGATGGGGGTGTGTCCTGCAGGGCTCCAGAGCCAAGGCCATGAATGCCCCCTGGCCCAGACCAGGCCTTGAGGCAGTGTTGAACCTCTACCACACACCTCCACTGTGACCCTAAGGGTATGGCTCACAGTCTGGGGAACCTGACCGCCACTGTTTGGGTGACCTGAGGAGCATTAAGACCTGTTGGGTCATGTGCACCCGGCTCCCTCAGTGATGACAGCTAGCAAGGGTCTGGGACCTGGCCCTGAGGGAGCCACCAAGGCAGAGCTGCCTCCTCTGTGAGGCATGGGCACTGGTGGGAGGATCCAGACCAGCTCCTGGACAAACCCTCCATGGCAGGAGGACCACCACCCCTCCCAGGGACCCCTTTCTCTTAGGTGGGTCTGGACCTCAGAGGGTGAGCCTTGTGCCTTGGGACCTTGCCCTTTCTTGTCACCCAGAGAGTGACCTTTGTTTGCTGGAGATTGATAGGAACATTGAGACCTGACTATGACCTGTCCTCAAGAACAAAGGATCGGACGGGGAGAAGTTTTCAACGAACAGCCACACCCCTCCATCACCTTACCTCTAAGAGGGCTTTGCTAAAAGCTTTCAAGGTTGGGGATTACCCGGCATAAGCCACCCATTTCCTTGAATGTCTCAACAACAAATATTTCTCTGCTCCAAAGTCCAATGTTTTGCTGTTGCTTGGCCTCACTGTGCGTCGGGCACACATCCTGGCCTTTGGTTACCAATTATAGCGAGCCCGCCAGGAGGTCTGTGCCCATGGTGTGTTGATCTCGATCAGGGGCATCCCCATTTAAAGTTCCCAGCACATGGCTGAGTACATTTGGCTCCAGGCTACTGGCAGGGATTCTCAATGATATGCAGTGGCTGCCCTACAGCACGAGGCTGCTTGTCTTGGAGACATGTCCAGAGCAACGGTATACAGTTCATGTCATTTGGGGGTAAGTCGCTCCAGCTTGCACAGGCTGGGAAATAGGTCCACTCCAACTGGGCTGCTCCCCTTAGTGGATGTGAGCCCCTCTGAGTCCATTCCGTCTTGAGAACTGGGGGCCTCCATGTGGGAGTGGAAGCGGAAGTTGACAAAATGCCTTCTCTGGCTTTCTGTCTTTGTGATTGGAGTGTTTATTTGTTCTTCATGTGTTTGTGTGTGTCGATGTGGTGTTAATCACGGCAGTCTGTGCTTTGGTTTGTGGGATCCTCTTTGTGATTCGTACATTGTAGGTGTGTGAAACAGCACTTGCATTGAGTACTTGAGACGTCTTTGGTCAGTAACAGAGCTTGCATATGATCACACTAGGTATCGTTCCCTCCTGCGTTGTGTTTCAGCTGTGGTGGAACATTGGTTGACATATTCCCTTTCCAATGGGTAGGAATCTCCCTTTTGGTGCCTGGGAACTGCGATCCTGAGAGACCTTTTGGCATTGCATTTGTCTCTCTGCTCTTGGATAACACCTGCTGTGATCAGCAGAGCTCTAGTCCAACTTGCAGTCCGCTAAGGTACAAGCAAGTATTTTTTTTTTTTTTTACATTGCATGGCCATCATAATCTACAGATTCTGGTGAAACATGGCATCAAATGAATCATTTTCATATCTCCAAAACCAATCTATGTAAAATATTCAGTTAGAGAAAGTTTGCTCAGTGAAATCCTTTTGGTTTTCATCATTGTGACCCTGAGAAAACGAACATATATCCAGGAGACATGTGGAAGTTAATGAAGCAAATTGAACTTTTCCTAATTTCTTTGCTTTTTACTTTTTGGCTCTTTCTGCTTCCCAGGTCAGTAGGCATGACAACTGTGGTCGTGATTCCCTATCTTTCAATTTGCATGTTGTTTGTCGTTTTGTTGTTAAAATGAGGGAACGTAGTTCAAAAACACTGATGATGTTCATCCTCACCCTTTGCTTTGGTCCTCAGGACTGAGAGTTTCTTCTTTGCATGTACTTTTGCGTTTGTTTTGTGTGAAAGTGTTGTGGCTCTGGGAAACTCAAATGGGCTTCCGCAACGCACCCCTTTCAGGTGCATTCTCCAGATTTGGGCCACTTTTAGGGATAAGGCATTTGACATCAACTGCCGAGTTGATGTGTAAATGAGCTCTATTTCACTGAAAGGGAAGCACTTACCTATGCAATACTTCCTCCTCTGGAGAGAATTGGCCTCCATGGATTTCAGGTCCTGATGATCTGGCAAATGGCTAGTACTGAACTGATATCTGGTATGGAAGCTGCCTTAAGCTTGTTGGATTCTGAAGTATAAACCTTCTGCAGTCCCTAGGTTTCTTAGAGATCCAAAAAGACCTTATATCTGTTGCCAATTTGACAGCAAGGACCATAAGTTGAAATGATGACACTTGAAGTCTTTCTAAATGGCCTCTCTAGATTTGGGTAGCATGAAACTTCACCAAGGTAAGTGGCAAGCATTCCTTGACTCTCCGGGTCATTTCCAAGAGGATAGAGGATTGGAACATTGGATGCTGGGCACATCTAAGATTCCCTACCTTTGCCTACTTAGCAGAAGGTCTCAAAAGCATCCGTTTGCAATCAGAAATGCTGGTATGACATCCAGCTGACAGTTGCTTGCCTCTTGGTTTTCACTAAGTGAAGGTGTTAAGGACTTGAGGATTGTAATCAAAATATGTAATTAAAGCTAATAAAATCATGAAAAGGAACACATTTCAGGATAGAGTAGGAAGGTGGGATAAATGTGTTGAGCAAAAAACCACCATTTGATGCATCATTGGGCTGAAACGAAACTCCACTTTGGGAAATGGATACTGTTATTACAAATACGTTTTTTTCAAGGCTGGATTGGGTTCCCCTCTGCCAAGAGAACACGTTTACTTGGAATGCTGCTTTCAATAACATGGTATGTGAACTGTCCTGCCTGTAAGGGATCCTGATTTGCTTTTAAGATCTCTTCTCACTTTGGAGAAGAAAGAAGAATTCTCTTCAAAGGACTGATGAGCTTATTGGACCAGGTGTTTTGAAATAGTTTGTTAACTTTGGATTAGTTGCGGGGCCCTTAAGGCAACTCAAGGAGGACTATTTCAGTCATATATCTGGTATGGCAATTACAGAGAAAACATTGTGAAATGGGGGAGAAGCTTCTCCAATTACACAGGATGGATACATGGCACACCTGTCGATATTCTAGAAAGGGTACAAAGTTTCTGAAATGCAGGTATGCCTTGGGATAATCGGTCAGCCATGCTGAAGGTTACTTGAGAGCCACTTGATTAAGCTTCCTTCTCAACCCCTTGTCATCCGATCTTTAACCTTGCCTCTTTAAGTGTCTAATAGATAGTTAGGCTGAGGCTTTCCCAAAGTGCTTCAACTTCAAGAAGACTCTTACCAATGCAGTTTTGACAAACTGAGTAAACAGATGCATATGCTACTAACGTTTATGGATTTGCTTTGCAATAATGCTGATTTTGATCTGTGTTCTCCCGTTAAGGGAAGCTCTTCCCCTCAGCTTCCTAACAACTTACAACAATTTCTTCCCTTCTGCTTCTGCGTGTCTGGATTACCTGCCAGAACGTCTCCCCCAGAGTGCCACCCTCACGCTGCTTTTCAGGCTTATTCTCCTGGATTCCTTATACAAGTTTATATAAGACTTGGATCAAGACTTGCAACGTGGCCCTGCTTCCAACTCAGAATGCACTGTAGGGCTTTGCTTTCCTGCAGCAGGACGTAGCTAGAGTGGTCGTCACCCCATTCCCTGAAAGACTTGGGAAAAGATGAACCAGGAATGGAGGTTGAAAGCAAGTCCCCTAAAACAGAGATCCGCTGCTGAGTTTATGATTAACCACTGTAGCCAAATCATACCCACATATTCTCCTCAGGGTTGCAGAGGACCAAAGGAAAGGGGGAATTGTACCATAGCCAGCTGAATGCAGCCCTTCCCAGGCAGCCCTTGCTGTGCACTGTGACCCACTGCCCCGTTACCAGGCAATGGTTACCAGGAGACCACTAATGCCACTGTGACCACCCTGCTCAGCCATTGGTGGCAGTGTAGTGGGCCCCTGCCCCAAGCAAGCCACTGTCTGTCAGCCATCTTTAGTGGGGGCCCTTTTTGAGGCAGCAGTCAGTGGATTGCTGCCCCTTCAGACCTGGAGCGTGAGGTAAGAGGCAAGTGCCAGCCTTCTCCCCAGCATTCTTCTGCTCACACGGCCTTGGGCCAGCTGGTGTGATGGGGGGCCCAGAGAACAGGCTGGGGGTGTGTCCTGCAGAGCTCCAGAGCCAAGGCCATGAATGCCCCCTGGCCCAGACCAGGCCTTGAGGCAGTGTTGAACCTCTACCACACACAGCCACTGTGACCCTAAGGGTATGGCTCACAGTCTGGGGTACCTGACCGCCACTGTTTGGGTGGCCTGAGGAGCATTAAGACCTGTTGGGTCATGTGCACCTGGCTCCCTCACCGATGACAGCTAGCAAGGGTCTGGGACCAGGCCCTGAGGGAGCCACCAAGGCAGAGCTGCCTCCTCTGTGAGGCCTGGGCACTGGTGGGAGGACCCAGACCAGCTCCTGGACAAACCCTCCATGGCAGGAGAACCACCACCCCTCCCAGGGACTCCTTTCTCTTAGGTGGGTCTGGACCTCAGAGGGTGAGTCTTGTGCCTTGGGACCTTGCCCTTTCTTGTCACCCAGAGAGTGACATTTGTTTGCTGGAGATTGATAGGAACATTGAGACCTGACTATGACCTGTCCTCAAGAACAAAGGATCGGACAGGGAGAAGTTTTCAACGAAAAGCCACACTGCTCCATCACCTTACCTCTAAGAGGGCTTTGCTAAAAGCTTTCAAGGTTGGGGCTTACCCGGCATAAGCCACCCATTTCCTTGAATGTCTCAACAACAAATATTTCTCTGCTCCAAAGTCCAATGTCTTGCTGTTGCTTGGCCTCACTGTGCGTCGGGCACACATCCTGGCCTTTGGTTACCAATTATAGCGAGCCAGCCAGGAGGTCTGTGCCCATGGTGTGTTGATCTCGATCAGGGGCATCCCCATTTAAAGTTCCCAGCACATGCCAGAGTACATTTGGCTCCAGGATACTGGCAGGGATTCTCCCTGATATGCACTGGCTGCCCTACAGCACGAGGCTGCTTGTCTTGGAGACATGTCCAGAGCAACGGTATACAGTTCATGTCATTTGGGGGTAAGTCATTCCAGCTTGCACAGGCTGGGAAATAGGTCCACTCCAACTGGGCTGCTCCCCTTAGCAGATGTGAGCCCCTCTGAGTCCATTCCCTCTTGAGAACTGGGGGCCTCCCAGTGGGAGTGGAAGTGGAAATTGACAAAATGCCTTCTCTGGCTTTCTGTCTTTGTGATTGGAGTGTTTATTTGTTCTTCATGTGTTTGTGTGTGTCAATGTGGTGTTAATCACGGCAGTCTGTGCTTTGGTTAGTGGGATCCTGTTTGTGATTCGTACATTGTAGTTGTGTGAAACAGCACTTGCATTGAGTACTTGAGACGTCTTTGGTCAGTAACGGAGCTTGCATATGACCACACTAGGTATCGTTCCCTCCTGCATTGTGTTTCAGCTGTGGTGGAACATTGGTTGACATATTCCCTTTCCAATGGGTAGGAATCTCCCCTTTGGTGCCTGGGAGCTGTGATCCTGAGAGACCTTTTGGCATTGCATTTGTCTCTCTGCTCTTGGATAACACCTGCTGTGATCAGCAGAGCTCTAGTCCAACTTGCAGTCCGCTAAGGGACAAGCAAGTATTTTTTTTTTTTTTTTTACATTGCATGGCCATCATAATCTACAGATTCTGGTGAAACATGGCATCAAATGAATCATTTTCATATCTCCAAAACCAATCTATGTAAAATATTCAGTTAGAGAAAGTTTGCTCAGTGAAATCCTTTTGGTTTTCATCATTGTGACCCTGAGAAAACGAACATATATCCAGGAGACATGTGGAAGTTCATGAAGCAAATTGAACTTTTCCTAATTTCTTTGCTTTTTCCTTTTTGGCTCTTTCTGCTTCCCAGGTCAGTAGGCATGACAACTGTGGTCGTGATTCCCTATCTTTCAATTTGCATGTTGTTTGTCGTTTTGTTGTTAAAATGAGGGAACGTAGTTCAAAAACACTGATGATGTTCATCCTCACCCTTTGCTTTGGTCCTCAGGACTGAGAGTTTCTTCTTTACATGTACTTTTGCGTTTGTTTTGTGTGAAAGTGTTGTGGCTCTGGGAAACTCAAATGGGCTTCCCCAACGCACCCCTTTCAGGTGCATTCTCCAGATTTGGGCCACTTTTAGGGATAAGGCAATTGACATCAACTGCCGAGTTGATGTGTAAATGAGCTCTATTTCACTGAAAGGGAAGCACTTACCTATGCAATACTTCCTCCTCTGGAGAGAATTGGCCTCCATGGATTTCAGGTCCTGATGATCTGGCAAATGGCTAGTACTGAACTGATATCTGGTATGGAAGCTGCCTTAAGCTTGTTGGATTCTGAAGTATAAACCTTCTGCAGTCCCTAGGTTTCTTAGAGATCCAAAAAGACCTTATATCTGTTGCCAATTTGACAGCAAGGACCATAAGTTGAAATGATGACACTTGAAGTCTTTCTAAATGGCCTCTCTAGATTTGGGTAGCATGAAACTTCACCAAGGTAACTGGCAAGCATTCCTTGACTCTCCGGGTCATTTCCAAGAGGATAGAGGATTGGAACATTGGATGCTGGGCACATCTAAGATTCCCTACCTTTGCCTACTTAGCAGAAGGTCTCAAAAGCATCCGTTTGCAATTAGAAATGCTGGTATGACATCCAGCTGACAGTTGCTTGCCTCTTGGTTTTCACTAAGTGAAGGTGTTAAGGACTTGAGGATTGTAATCGAAATATGTAATTAAAGCTAATAAAATCATGAAAAGTAACACATTTCAGGATAGAGTAGGAAGGTGGGATAAATGTGTTGAGCAAAAAACCACCATTTGATGCATCATTGGGCTGAAACGAAACTCCACTTTGGGAAATGGATACTGTTATTACAAATACGTTTTTTTCAAGGCTGGATTGGGTTCCCCTCTGCCAAGAGAACACGTTTACTTGGAATGCTGCTTTCAATAACATGGTATGTGAACTGTCCTGCCTGTAAGGGATCCTGATTTGCTTTTAAGATCTCTTCTCACTTTGGAGAAGAAAGAAGAATTCTCTTCAAAGGACTGATGAGCTTATTGGACCATGTGTTTTGAAATAGTTTGTTAACTTTGGATTAGTTGCGGGGCCCTTAAGGCAACTCAAGGAGGACTATTTCAGTCATATATCTGGTATGGCAATTACAGAGAAAACATTGTGAAATGGGGGAGAAGCTTCTCCAATTACATAGGATGGATACATGGCACACCTGTCGATATTCTAGAAAGGGTACAAAGTTTCTGAAATGCAGGTATGCCTTGGGATAATCGGTCAGCCATGCTGAAGGTTACTTGAGAGCCACTTGATTAAGCTTCCTTCTCAACCCCTTGTCATCCGATCTTTAACCTTGCCTCTTTAAGTGTCTAATAGATAGTTAGGCTGAGGCTTTCCCAAAGTGCTTCAACTTCAAGAAGACTCTTACCAATGCAGTTTTGACAAACTGAGTAAACAGATGCATATGCTACTAACGTTTATGGATTTGCTTTGCAATAATGCTGATTTTGATCTGTGTTCTCCCGTTAAGGGAAGCTCTTCCCCTCAGCTTCCTAACAACTTACAACAATTTCTTCCCTTCTGCTTCTGCGTGTCTGGATTACCTGCCAGAACGTCTCCCCCAGAGTGCCACCCTCACGCTGCTTTTCAGGCTTATTCTCCTGGATTCCTTATACAAGTTTATATAAGACTTGGATCAAGACTTGCAACGTGGCCCTGCTTCCAACTCAGAATGCACTGTAGGGCTTTGCTTTCCTGCAGCAGGACGTAGCTAGAGTGGTCGTCACCCCATTCCCTGAAAGACTTGGGAAAAGATGAACCAGGAATGGAGGTTGAAAGCAAGTCCCCTAAAACAGAGATCCGCTGCTGAGTTTATGATTAACCACTGTAGCCAAATCATACCCACATATTCTCCTCAGGGTTGCAGAGGACCAAAGGAAAGGGGGAATTGTACCATAGCCAGCTGAATGCAGCCCTTCCCAGGCAGCCCTTGCTGTGCACTGTGACCCACTGCCCCGTTACCAGGCAATGGTTACCAGGAGACCACTAATGCCACTGTGACCACCCTGCTCAGCCATTGGTGGCAGTGTAGTGGGCCCCTGCCCCAAGCAAGCCACTGTCTGTCAGCCATCTTTAGTGGGGGCCCTTTTTGAGGCAGCAGTCAGTGGATTGCTGCCCCTTCAGACCTGGAGCGTGAGGTAAGAGGCAAGTGCCAGCCTTCTCCCCAGCATTCTTCTGCTCACACGGCCTTGGGCCAGCTGGTGTGATGGGGGGCCCAGAGAACAGGCTGGGGGTGTGTCCTGCAGAGCTCCAGAGCCAAGGCCATGAATGCCCCCTGGCCCAGACCAGGCCTTGAGGCAGTGTTGAACCTCTACCACACACCGCCACTGTGACCCTAAGGGTATGGCTCACAGTCTGGGGTACCTGACCGCCACTGTTTGGGTGGCCTGAGGAGCATTAAGACCTGTTGGGTCATGTGCACCTGGCTCCCTCACCGATGACAGCTAGCAAGGGTCTGGGACCAGGCCCTGAGGGAGCCACCAAGGCAGAGCTGCCTCCTCTGTGAGGCCTGGGCACTGGTGGGAGGACCCAGACCAGCTCCTGGACAAACCCTCCATGGCAGGAGAACCACCACCCCTCCCAGGGACTCCTTTCTCTTAGGTGGGTCTGGACCTCAGAGGGTGAGTCTTGTGCCTTGGGACCTTGCCCTTTCTTGTCACCCAGAGAGTGACATTTGTTTGCTGGAGATTGATAGGAACATTGAGACCTGACTATGACCTGTCCTCAAGAACAAAGGATCGGACAGGGAGAAGTTTTCAACGAACAGCCACACTGCTCCATCACCTTACCTCTAAGAGGGCTTTGCTAAAAGCTTTCAAGGTTGGGGCTTACCCGGCATAAGCCACCCATTTCCTTGAATGTCTCAACAACAAATATTTCTCTGCTCCAAAGTCCAATGTCTTGCTGTTGCTTGGCCTCACTGTGCGTCGGGCACACATCCTGGCCTTTGGTTACCAATTATAGCGAGCCAGCCAGGAGGTCTGTGCCCATGGTGTGTTGATCTCGATCAGGGGCATCCCCATTTAAAGTTCCCAGCACATGCCAGAGTACATTTGGCTCCAGGATACTGGCAGGGATTCTCCCTGATATGCACTGGCTGCCCTACAGCACGAGGCTGCTTGTCTTGGAGACATGTCCAGAGCAACGGTATACAGTTCATGTCATTTGGGGGTAAGTCATTCCAGCTTGCACAGGCTGGGAAATAGGTCCACTCCAACTGGGCTGCTCCCCTTAGCAGATGTGAGCCCCTCTGAGTCCATTCCCTCTTGAGAACTGGGGGCCTCCCAGTGGGAGTGGAAGTGGAAATTGACAAAATGCCTTCTCTGGCTTTCTGTCTTTGTGATTGGAGTGTTTATTTGTTCTTCATGTGTTTGTGTGTGTCAATGTGGTGTTAATCACGGCAGTCTGTGCTTTGGTTAGTGGGATCCTGTTTGTGATTCGTACATTGTAGTTGTGTGAAACAGCACTTGCATTGAGTACTTGAGACGTCTTTGGTCAGTAACGGAGCTTGCATATGACCACACTAGGTATCGTTCCCTCCTGCATTGTGTTTCAGCTGTGGTGGAACATTGGTTGACATATTCCCTTTCCAATGGGTAGGAATCTCCCCTTTGGTGCCTGGGAGCTGTGATCCTGAGAGACCTTTTGGCATTGCATTTGTCTCTCTGCTCTTGGATAACACCTGCTGTGATCAGCAGAGCTCTAGTCCAACTTGCAGTCCGCTAAGGTACAAGCAAGTATTTTTTTTTTTTTTTTTACATTGCATGGCCATCATAATCTACAGATTCTGGTGAAACATGGCATCAAATGAATCATTTTCATATCTCCAAAACCAATCTATGTAAAATATTCAGTTAGAGAAAGTTTGCTCAGTGAAATCCTTTTGGTTTTCATCATTGTGACCCTGAGAAAACGAACATATATCCAGGAGACATGTGGAAGTTAATGAAGCAAATTGAACTTTTCCTAATTTCTTTGCTTTTTACTTTTTGGCTCTTTCTGCTTCCCAGGTCAGTAGGCATGACAACTGTGGTCGTGATTCCCTATCTTTCAATTTGCATGTTGTTTGTCGTTTTGTTGTTAAAATGAGGGAACGTAGTTCAAAAACACTGATGATGTTCATCCTCACCCTTTGCTTTGGTCCTCAGGACTGAGAGTTTCTTCTTTACATGTACTTTTGCGTTTGTTTTGTGTGAAAGTGTTGTGGCTCTGGGAAACTCAAATGGGCTTCCCCAACGCACCCCTTTCAGGTGCATTCTCCAGATTTGGGCCACTTTTAGGGATAAGGCATTTGACATCAACTGCCGAGTTGATGTGTAAATGAGCTCTATTTCACTGAAAGGGAAGCACTTACCTATGCAATACTTCCTCCTCTGGAGAGAATTGGCCTCCATGGATTTCAGGTCCTGATGATCTGGCAAATGGCTAGTACTGAACCGATATCTGGTATGGAAGCTGCCTTAAGCTTGTTGGATTCTGAAGTATAAACCTTCTGCAGTCCCTAGGTTTCTTAGAGATCCAAAAAGACCTTATATCTGTTGCCAATTTGACAGCAAGGACCATAAGTTGAAATGATGACACTTGAAGTCTTTCTAAATGGCCTCTCTAGATTTGGGTAGCATGAAACTTCACCAAGGTAACTGGCAAGCATTCCTTGACTCTCCGGGTCATTTCCAAGAGGATAGAGGATTGGAACATTGGATGCTGGGCACATCTAAGATTCCCTACCTTTGCCTACTTAGCAGAAGGTCTCAAAAGCATCCGTTTGCAATTAGAAATGCTGGTATGACATCCAGCTGACAGTTGCTTGCCTCTTGGTTTTCACTAAGTGAAGGTGTTAAGGACTTGAGGATTGTAATCGAAATATGTAATTAAAGCTAATAAAATCATGAAAAGTAACACATTTCAGGATAGAGTAGGAAGGTGGGATAAATGTGTTGAGCAAAAAACCACCATTTGATGCATCATTGGGCTGAAACGAAACTCCACTTCGGGAAATGGATACTGTTATTAAAAATACGTTTTTTTCAAGGCTGGATTGGGTTCCCCTCTGCCAAGAGAACACGTTTACTTGGAATGCTGCTTTCAATAACATGGTATGTGAACTGTCCTGCCTTTAAGGGATCTCTATTTGCTTTTAAGATCTCTTCTCACTTTGGAGAAGAAAGAAGAATTCTCTTCAAAGGACTGATGAGCTTATTGGACCAGGTGTTTTGAAATATTTTGTTAACTTTGGATTAGTTGCGGGGCCCTTAAGGCAACTCAAGGAGGACTATTTCAGTCATATATCTGGTATGGCAATTACAGAGAAAACATTGTGAAATGGGGGAGAAGCTTCTCCAATTACACAGGATGGATACATGGCACACCTGTCGATATTCTAGAAAGGGTACAAAGTTTCTGAAATGCAGGTATGCCTTGGGATAATCGTTCAGCCCTGCTGAAGGTTACTTGAGAGCCACTTGATTAAGCTTCCTTCTCAACCCCTTGTCATGCGATCTTTAACCTTGCGTCTTTAAGTGTCTAACAGATAGTTAGGCTGAGGCTTTCCCAAAGTGCTTCAACTTCAAGAAGACTCTTACCAATGCAGTTTTGACAAACTGAGTAAACAGATGCATATGCTACTAACGTTTATGGATTTGCTTTGCAATAATGCTGATTTTGATCTGTGTTCTCCCGTTAAGGGAAGCTCTTCCCCTCAGCTTCCTAACAACTTACAACAATTTCTTCCCTTCTGCTTCTGCGTGTCTGGATTACCTGCCAGAACGTCTCCCCCAGAGTGCCACCCTCACACTGCTTTTCAGGCTTATTCTCCTAGATTCCTTATACAAGTTTATATAAGACTTGGATCAAGACTTGCAACGTGGCATTGCTTCCAACTCAGAATGCACTGTAGGGCTATGCTTTCCTCCAGCAGGACGTAGCTAGAGTGGTCGTCACCCCATTCCCTGAAAGACTTGGGAAAAGATGAACCAGGAATGGAGGTTGAAAGCAAGTCCCCTAAAACAGAGATCCGCTGCTGAGTTTATGATTAACCACTGTAGCCAAATCATACCCACATATTCTCCTCAGGGTTGCAGAGGACCAAAGGAAAGTGGGAATTGTACCATAGCCAGCTGAATGCAGCCCTTCCCAGGCAGCCCTTGCTGTGCACTGTGACCCACTGCCCCGTTACCAGGCAATGGTTACCAGGAGACCACTAATGCCACTGTGACCACCCTGCTCAGCCATTGGTGGGCAGTGTAGTGGGCCCCTGCCCCAAGCAAGCCACTGTCTGTCAGCCATCTTTAGTGGGGGCCCTTTTTGAGGCAGCAGTCAGTGGAGTGCTGCCCCTTCAGACCTGGAGCGTGAGGTAAAAGGCAAGTGCCAGCCTTCTCCCCAGCATTCTTCTGCTCACACGGCCTTGGGCCTGCTGGTGTGATGGGGGGCCCAGAGAACAGGCTGGGGGTGTGTCCTGCAGGGCTCCAGAGCCAAGGCCATGAATGCCCACTGGCCCAGACCAGGCCTTGAGGCAGTGTTGAACCTCTACCACACACCTCCACTGTGACCCTAAGGGTATGGCTCACAGTCTGGGGAACCTGACCGCCACTGTTTGGGTGGCCTGAGGAGCATTAAGACCTGTTGGGTCATGTGCACCCGGCTCCCTCAGTGATGACAGCTAGCAAGGGTCTGGGACCTGGCCCTGAGGGAGCCACCAAGGCAGAGCTGCCTCCTCTGTGAGGCATGGGCACTGGTGGGAGGATCCAGACCAGCTCCTGGACAAACCCTCCATGGCAGGAGGACCACCACCCCTCCCAGGGACCCCTTTCTCTTAGGTGGGTCTGGACCTCAGAGGGTGAGCCTTGTGCCTTGGGACCTTGCCCTTTCTTGTCACCCAGAGAGTGACCTTTGTTTGCTGGAGATTGATAGGAACATTGAGACCTGACTATGACCTGTCCTCAAGAACAAAGGATCGGTCGGGGAGAAGTTTTCAATGAACAGCCACACCCCTCCATCACCTTACCTCTAAGAGGGCTTTGCTAAAAGCTTTCAAGGTTGGGGCTTACCCGGCATAAGCCACCCATTTCCTTGAATGTCTCAACAACAAATATTTCTCTGCTCCAAAGTCCAATGTCTTGCTGTTGCTTGGCCTCACTGTGCGTCGGGCACACATCCTGGCCTTTGGTTACCAATTATAGCGAGCCAGCCAGGAGGTCTGTGCCCATGGTGTGTTGATCTCGATCAGGGGCATCCCCATTTAAAGTTCCCAGCACATGCCAGAGTACATTTGGCTCCAGGATACTGGCAGGGATTCTCCCTGATATGCACTGGCTGCCCTACAGCACGAGGCTGCTTGTCTTGGAGACATGTCCAGAGCAACGGTATACAGTTCATGTCATTTGGGGGTACGTCATTCCAGCTTGCACAGGCTGGGAAATAGGTCCACTCCAACTGGGCTGCTCCCCTTAGCAGATGTGAGCCCCTCTGAGTCCATTCCCTCTTGAGAACTGGGGGCCTCCCAGTGGAAGTGGAAGTGGAAATTGACAAAATGCCTTCTCTGGCTTTCTGTCTTTGTGATTGGAGTGTTTATTTGTTCTTCATGTGTTTGTGTGTGTCAATGTGGTGTTAATCCCGGCAGTCTGTGCTTTGGTTTGTGGGATCCTGTTTGTGATTCGTACATTGTAGGTGTGTGAAACAGCACTTGCATTGAGTACTTGAGACGTCTTTGGTCAGTAACGGAGCTTGCATATGACCACACTAGGTATCGTTCCCTCCTGCGTTGTGTTTCAGCTGTGGTGGAACATTGGTTGACATATTCCCTTTCCAATGGGTAGGAATCTCCCCTTTGGTGCCTGGGAGCTGTGATCCTGAGAGACCTTTTGGCATTGCATTTGTCTCTCTGCTCTTGGATAACACCTGCTGTGATCAGCAGAGCTCTAGTCCAACTTGCAGTCCGCTAAGGTACAAGCAAGTATTTTTTTTTTTTTTTACATTGCATGGCCATCATAATCTACAGATTCTGGTGAAACATGGCATCAAATGAATCATTTTCATATCTCCAAAACCAATCTATGTAAAATATTCAGTTAGAGAAAATTTGCTCAGTGAAATCCTTTTGGTTTTCATCATTGTGACCCTGAGAAAACGAACATATATCCAGGAGACATGTGGAAGTTAATGAAGCAAATTGAACTTTTCCTAATTTCTTTGCTTTTTACTTTTTGGCTCTTTCTGCTTCCCAGGTCAGTAGGCATGACAACTGTGGTCGTGATTCCCTATCTTTCAATTTGCATGTTGTTTGTCGTTTTGTTGTTAAAATGAGGGAACGTTGTTCAAAATCACTGAGGATGTTCATCCTCACCCTTTGCTTTGGTCCTCAGGACTGAGAGTTTCTTCTTTGCATGTACTTTTGCGTTTGTTTTGTGTGAAAGTGTTGTGGCTCTGGGAAACTCAAATGGGCTTCCCCAACGCACCCCTTTCAGGTGCATTCTCCAGATTTGGGCCACTTTTAGGGATAAGGCATTTGACATCAACTGCCGAGTTGATGTGTAAATGAGCTCTATTTCACTGAAAGGGAAGCACTTACCTATGCAATACTTCCTCCTCTGGAGAGAATTGGCCTCCATGGATTTCAGGTCCTGATGATCTGGCAAATGGCTAGTACTGAACTGATATCTGGTATGGAAGCTGCCTTAAGCTTGTTGGATTCTGAAGTATAAACCTTCTGCAGTCCCTAGGTTTCTTAGAGATCCAAAAAGACCTTATATCTGTTGCCAATTTGACAGCAAGGACCATAAGTTGAAATGATGATACTTGAAGTCTTTCTAAATGGCCTCTCTAGATTTGGGTAGCATGAAACTTCACCAAGGTAAGTGGCAAGCATTCCTTGACTCTCCGGGTCATTTCCAAGAGGATAGAGGATTGGAACATTGGATGCTGGGCACATCTAAGATTCCCTACCTTTGCCTACTTAGCAGAAGGTCTCAAAAGCATCCGTTTGCAATCAGAAATGCTGGTATGACATCCAGCTGACAGTTGATTGCCTCTTGGTTTTCACTAAGTGAAGGTGTTAAGGACTTGAGGATTGTAATCGAAATATGTAATTAAAGCTAATAAAATCATGAAAAGTAACACATTTCAGGATAGAGTAGGAAGGTGGGATAAATGTGTTGAGCAAAAAACCACCATTTGATGCATCATTGGGCTGAAACGAAACTCCACTTTGGGAAATGGATACTGTTATTAAAAATACGTTTTTTTCAAGGCTGGATTGGGTTCCCCTCTGCCAAGAGAACACGTTTACTTGGAATGCTGCTTTCAATAACATGGTATGTGAACTGTCCTGCCTTTAAGGGATCTCTATTTGCTTTTAAGATCTCTTCTCACTTTGGAGAAGAAAGAAGAATTCTCTTCAAAGGACTGATGAGCTTATTGGACCAGGTGTTTTGAAATATTTTGTTAACTTTGGATTAGTTGCGGGGCCCTTAAGGCAACTCAAGGAGGACTATTTCAGTCGTATATCTGGTATGGCAATTACAGAGAAAACATTGTGAAATGGGGGAGAAGCTTCTCCAATTACACAGGATGGATACATGGCACACCTGTCGATATTCTAGAAAGGGTACAAAGTTTCTGAAATGCAGATATGCCTTGGGATAATCGGTCAGCCCTGCTGAAGGTTACTTGAGAGCCACTTGATTAAGCTTCCTTCTCAACCCCTTGTCATCCATTCTTTAACCTTGCCTCTTTAAGTGTCTAACAGATAGTTAGGCTGAGGCTTTCCCAAAGTGCTTCAACTTCAAGAAGACTCTTACCAATGCAGTTTTGACAAACTGAGTAAACAGATGCATATGCTACTAACGTTTATGGATTTGCTTTGCAATAATGCTGATTTTGATCTGTGTTCTCCCGTTAAGGGAAGCTCTTCCCCTCAGCTTCCTAACAACTTACAACAATTTCTTCCCTTCTGCTTCTGCGTGTCTGGATTACCTGCCAAAACGTCTCCCCCAGAGTGCCACCCTCACGCTGCTTTTCAGGCTTATTCTCCTGGATTCTTTATACAAGTTTATATAAGACTTGGATCAAGACTTGGATCAAGACTTGCAACGTGGCATTGCTTCCAACTCAGAATGCACTGTAGGGCTATGCTTTCCTCCAGCAGGACGTAGCTAGAGTGGTCGTCACCCCATTCCCTGAAAGACTTGGGAAAAGATGAACCAGGAATGGAGGTTGAAAGCAAGTCCCCTAAAACAGAGAGCCACTGCTGAGTTTATGAGTAGCCACTCTGTCCAAATCATACCCACATATTCTCCTCAGGGTTGAAGAGGACCAAAGGAAAGGGGGAATTGTACCATAGCCAGCTGAATGCAGCCCTTCCCAGGCAGCCCTTGCTGTGCACTGTGACCCACTGCCCCGTTACCAGGCAATGGTTACCAGGAGACCACTAATGCCACTGTGACCACCCTGCTCAGCCATTGGTGGGCATTGTAGTGGGCCCCTGCCCCAAGCAAGCCACTGTCTGTCAGCCATCCTTAGTGGGGGCCCTTTTTCTAGGCAGCAGTCAGTGGAGTGCTGCCCCTTCAGACCTGGAGCGTGACGTAAGAGGCAAGTGCCAGCCTTCTCCCCAGCATTCTTCTGCTCACACGGCCTTGGGCCAGCTGGTGTGATGGGGGGCCCAGAGAACAGGCTGGGGGTGTGTCCTGCAGGGCTCCAGAGCCAAGGCCATGAATGCCCCCTGGCCCAGACCAGGCCTTGAGGCAGTGTTGAACCTCTACCACACACCGCCACTGTGACCCTAAGGGTATGGCTCACAGTCTGGGGTACCTGACCTCCACTGTTTGGGTGGCCTGAGGAGCATTAAGACCTGTTGGGTCATGTGCACCTGGCTCCCTCACCGATGACAGCTAGCAAGGGTCTGGGACCAGGCCCTGAGGGAGCCACCAAGGCAGAGCTGCCTCCTCTGTGAGGCCTGGGCACTGGTGGGAGGACCCAGACCAGCTCCTGGACAAACCCTCCATGGCAGGAGAACCACCACCCCTCCCAGGGACTCCTTTCTCTTAGGTGGGTCTGGACCTCAGAGGGTGAGTCTTGTGCCTTGGGACCTTGCCCTTTCTTGTCACCCAGAGAGTGACATTTGTTTGCTGGAGATTGATAGGAACATTGAGACCTGACTATGACCTGTCCTCAAGAACAAAGGATCGGACAGGGAGAAGTTTTCAACGAACAGCCACACTGCTCCATCACCTTACCTCTAAGAGGGCTTTGCTAAAAGCTTTCAAGGTTGGGGCTTACCCGGCATAAGCCACCCATTTCCTTGAATGTCTCAACAACAAATATTTCTCTGCTCCAAAGTCCAATGTCTTGCTGTTGCTTGGCCTCACTGTGCGTCGGGCACACATCCTGGCCTTTGGTTACCAATTATAGCGAGCCAGCCAGGAGGTCTGTGCCCATGGTGTGTTGATCTCGATCAGGGGCATCCCCATTTAAAGTTCCCAGCACATGCCAGAGTACATTTGGCTCCAGGATACTGGCAGGGATTCTCCCTGATATGCACTGGCTGCCCTACAGCACGAGGCTGCTTGTCTTGGAGACATGTCCAGAGCAACGGTATACAGTTCATGTCATTTGGGGGTAAGTCATTCCAGCTTGCACAGGCTGGGAAATAGGTCCACTCCAACTGGGCTGCTCCCCTTAGCAGATGTGAGCCCCTCTGAGTCCATTCCCTCTTGAGAACTGGGGGCCTCCATGTGGGAGTGGAAGTGGAAATTGACAAAATGCCTTCTCTGGCTTTCTGTCTTTGTGATTGGAGTGTTTATTTGTTCTTCATGTGTTTGTGTGTGTCAATGTGGTGTTAATCACGGCAGTCTGTGCTTTGGTTAGTGGGATCCTGTTTGTGATTCGTACATTGTAGTTGTGTGAAACAGCACTTGCATTGAGTACTTGAGACGTCTTTGGTCAGTAACGGAGCTTGCATATGACCACACTAGGTATCGTTCCCTCCTGCATTGTGTTTCAGCTGTGGTGGAACATTGGTTGACATATTCCCTTTCCAATGGGTAGGAATCTCCCCTTTGGTGCCTGGGAGCTGTGATCCTGAGAGACCTTTTGGCATTGCATTTGTCTCTCTGCTCTTGGATAACACCTGCTGTGATCAGCAGAGCTCTAGTCCAACTTGCAGTCCGCTAAGGTACAAGCAAGTATTTTTTTTTTTTTTTTTTACATTGCATGGCCATCATAATCTACAGATTCTGGTGAAACATGGCATCAAATGAATCATTTTCATATCTCCAAAACCAATCTATGTAAAATATTCAGTTAGAGAAAGTTTGCTCAGTGAAATCCTTTTGGTTTTCATCATTGTGACCCTGAGAAAACGAACATATATCCAGGAGACATGTGGAAGTTAATGAAGCAAATTGAACTTTTCCTAATTTCTTTGCTTTTTACTTTTTGGCTCTTTCTGCTTCCCAGGTCAGTAGGCATGACAACTGTGGTCGTGATTCCCTATCTTTCAATTTGCATGTTGTTTGTCGTTTTGTTGTTAAAATGAGGCAACGTAGTTCGAAAACACTGAGGATGTTGTTCATCCTCACCCTTTGCTTTGGTCCTCAGGACTGAGAGTTTCTTTTCTGCATGTACTTTTGCGTTTGTTTTGTGTGAAAGTGTTGTGGCTCTGGGAAACTCAAATGGGCTTCCCCAACGCACCCCTTTCAGGTGCATTCTCCAGATTTGGGCCACTTTTAGGGATAAGGCAATTGACATCAACTGCCGAGTTGATGTGTAGATGAGCTCTACTTCACTGAAAGGGAAGCACTTACCTATTCAATACTTCCTCCTCTTGAGAGAATTGGCCTCCATGGATTTCAGGTCCTGATGATCTGGCAAATAGCTAGTACTGAACTGATATCTGGTATGGAAGCTGCCTTAAGCTTCTTGCATTCTGAAGTATAAACCTTCTGCGGTCCCTAGGTTTCTTAGAGATCCAAAAAGACCTTATATCTGTTGCAAATTTGACAGCAAGGACCATAAGTTGAAATGATGACACTTGAAGTCTTTCTAAATGGCCTCTCTAGATTTGGGTAGCATGAAACTTCACCAATGTAAGTGGCAAGCATTCCTTGACTCTCCGGCTCATTTCAAAGAGGATAGAGGATTGGAACATTGGATGCTGGGCACATCTAAGATTCCCTACCTTTGCCTACTTAGCAGAAGGTCTCAAAAGCATCCGTTTGCAATCAGAAATGCTGGTATGGCATTCAGCTGACAATTGCTTGCTTCTTGGTTTTCACTAAGTGAAGGTGTTAAGGACTTGAGGATTGTAATCGAAATATGTAATTAAAGCTAAGAAACTCATGAAAAGGAACACATTTCAGGATAGAGTAGGAAGGTGGGATAAATGTGTTGAGCCAAAAACCAACATTTGATGCATCATTGGGCTGAAACGAAACTCCACTTCGGGAAATGGATTCTGTTATTAAAAATACGTTTTTTTCAAGGCTGGATTGGGTTCCCCTCTGCCAAGAGAACACGTTTACTTGGAATGCTGCTTTCAATAACATGGTATGTGAACTGTCCTGCCTTTAAGGGATCTCGATTTGCTTTTAAGATCTCTTCTCACTTTGGAGAAGAAAGAAGAATTCTCTTCAAAGGACTGATGAGCTTATTGGACCAGGTGTTTTGAAATATTTTGTTAATTTTGGATTAGTTGCGGAGCCCTTAAGGCAACTCAAGGAGGACTATTTCAGTCGTATATCTGGTATGGAAATTACAGAGAAAACATTGTGAAATGGGGGAGAAGCTTCTACAATTACACAGGGTGGATACATGTCACACCGGTCGATATTCTAGAAATGGTACAAAGTTTCTGAAATGCAGATATGCCTTGGGGTAATCGGTCAGCCATGCTGACGGTTACATGAGAGCCACTTGATTAAGCTTCCTTCTCAACCCCTTGTCATGCGATCTTTAACCTTGCCTCTTTAAGTGTCTAACAGATAGTTAGGCTGAGGCTTTCCCAAAGTGCTTCAACTTCAAGAAGACTCTTACCAATGCAGTTTTGACAAACTGAGTAAACAGATGCATATGCTACTAACGTTTATGGATTTGCTCTGCAATAATGCTGATTTTGATCTGTGTTCTCCCGTTAAGGGAAGCTCTTCCCCTCAACTTCCTAACAACTTACAACAATTTCTTCCCTTCTGCTTCTGCGTGTCTGGATTACCTGCCAGAACGTCTCCCCCACAGTGCCACCCTCACACTGCTTTTCAGGCTTATTCTCCTGGATTCCTTATACAAGTTTATATGAGACTTGGATCAAGACTTGCAACGTGGCCTTGCTTCCAACTCAGAATGCACTGTAGGGCCTTGCTTTCCTGCAGCAGGACGTAGTTAGAGTGGTCGTCACCCCATTCCCTGAAAGACTTGAGAAAAGATGAACCAGGAATGGAGGTTGAAAGCAAGTCCCCTAAAACAGAGATCCGCTGCTGAGTTTATGATTAACCACTGTAGCCAAATCATACCCACATATTCTCCTCAGGGTTGCAGAGGACCAAAGAAAAGGGGGAATTGTACCATAGCCAGCTGAATGCAGCCCTTCCCAGGCAGCCCTTGCTGTGCACTGTGACCCACTGCCCCGTTACCAGGCAATGGTTACCAGGAGACCACTAATGCCACTGTGTCCACCCTGCTCAGCCATTGGTGGGCAGTGTAGTGGGCCCCTGCCCCAAGCAAGCCACTGTCTGTCAGCCATCTTTAGTGGGGGCCCTTTTTTAGGCAGCAGTCAGTGGAGTGCTGCCCCTTCAGACCTGGAGCGTGAGGTAAGAGGCAAGTGCCAGCCTTCTCCCCAGCATTCTTCTGCTCACACGGCCTTGGGCCTGCTGGTGTGATGGGGGGCCCAGAGAACAGGCTGGGGGTGTGTCCTGCAGGGCTCCAGAGCCAAGGCCATGAATGCCCATTGGCCCAGACCAGGCCTTGAGGCAGTGTTGAACCTCTACCACACACCGCCACTGTGACCCTAAGGGTATGGCTCACAGTCTGGGGTACCTGACTGCCACTGTTTGGGTGGCCTGAGGAGCATTAAGACCTGTTGGGTCATGTGCACCCGGCTCCCTCAGTGATTACAGCTAGCAAGGGTCTGGGACCTGGCCCTGAGGGAGCCACCAAGGCAGAGCTGCCTACTCTGTGAGGCGTGGGCACTGGTGGGAGGACCCAGACCAGCTCCTGGACAAACCCTCCATGGCAGGAGGACCACCACCCCTCCTATTGACCCCTTTCTCTTAGGTGGGTCTGGACCTCAGAGGGTGAGCCTTGTGCCTTGGGACCTTGCCCTTTCTTGTCACCCAGAGAGTGACATTTGTTGGCTGGAGATTGATAGGAACATTGAGACCTGACTATGACCTGTCCTCAAGAACAAAGGATCGGGCAGGGAGAAGTTTTCAACGAACAGCCACACCCCTCCATCACCTTACCTCTAAGAGGGCTTTGCTAAAAGCTTTCAAGGTTGGGGATTACCCAGCATAAGCCACCCATTTCCTTGAATGTCTCAACAACAAATATTTCTCGGCTCCAAAGTCCAATGTTTTGCTGTTGCTTGGCCTCACTGTGCGTCGGGCACACATCCTGGCCTTTGGTTACCAATTATAGCGAGCCAGCCAGGAGGTGTGTGCCCATGGTGTGTTGATCTCGATCAGGGGCGTCGCCATTTAAAGTTCCCAGCACATGCCAGAGTACATTTGGCTCCAGGATACTGGCAGGGATTCTCCCTGATATGCAGTGGCTGCCCTACAGCACGAGGCTGCTTGTCTTGGAGACATGTCCAGAGCAACAGTATACAGTTCATGTCATTTGGGGGTAAGTCGCTCCAGCTTGCACAGGCTGGGAAATAGGTCTACTCCAACTGGGCTGCTCCCCTTAGCGGATGTGAGCCCCTCTGTGTCCATTCCGTCTTGAGAACTGGGGGCCTCCATGTGGGAGTGGAAGTGGAAGTTGACAAAATGCCTTCTCTGGCTTTCTGTCTTTGTGATTGGAGTGTTTATTTGTTCTTCATGTGTTTGTGTGTGTCAATGTGGTGTTAATCACGGCAGTCTGTGCTTTGGTTTGTGGGATCCTGTTTGTGATTCGTACATTGTAGGTGTGTGAAACAGCACTTGCATTGAGTACTTGAGATGTCTTTGGTCAGTAACGGAGCTTGCATATGGTCACACTAGGTATCGTTCCCTCCTGCGTTGTGTTTCAGCTGTGGTGGAACATTGGTTGACATATTCCCTTTCCAATGGGTAGGAATCTGCCCTTTGGTGCCTGGGAACTGCGATCCTGAGAGACCTTTTGGCATTGAATTTGTCTCTCTGCTATTGGATAACACCTGCTGTAATCAGCAGAGCTCTAGTCCATCTTGTAGTCCGCTAAGGTACAAGCAAGTTTTTTTTTTTTTTCATTGCATGGCCAGCATATTCTACAGATTCTGGTGAAACATGGCATCAAATGAATCATTTTCATATCTCCAAAACCAGTCTATGTAAAATATTCAGTTAGAGAAAGTTTGCTCAGTGAAATCCTTTTGGTTTTCATCATTGTGACCCTGAGAAAACGAGCATATTTCCAGGAGACATGTGGAAGTTCATGAAGCAAATTGAACTTTTCCTAATTTCTTTGCTCTTTACTTTTTGGCTCTTTCTGCTTCCCAGGTCAGTAGGCATGACAACTGTGGTCCTGATTCCCTATCTTTCAATTTGCATGTTGTTTGTCGTTTTGTTGTTAAAATGAGGTAACGTAGTTCAAAAACACTGATGATGTTCATCCTCACCCTTTGCTTTGGTCCTCAGGACTGAGAGTTTCTTCTTTGCATGTACTTTTGCGTTTGTTTTGTGTGAAAGTGTTGTGGCTCTGGGAAACTCAAATGGGCTTCCCCAACGCACCCCTTTCAGGTGCATTCTCCAGATTTGGGCCACTTTTAGGGATAAGGCATTTGACATCAACTGCCGAGTTGATGTGTAAATGAGCTCTATTTCACTGAAAGGGAAGCACTTACCTATGCAATACTTCCACCTCTGGAGAGAATTGGCCTCCATGGATTTCAGGTCCTGATGATCTGGCAAATGGCTAGTACTGAACTGATATCTGGTATGGAAGCTGCCTTAAGCTTGTTGGATTCTGAAGTATAAACCTTCTGCAGTCCCTAGGTTTCTTAGAGATCCAAAAAGACCTTATATCTGTTGCCAATTTGACAGCAAGGACCATAAGTTGAAATGATGACACTTGAAGTCTTTCTAAATGGCCTCTCTAGATTTGGGTAGCATGAAACTTCACCAAGGTAACTGGCAAGCATTCCTTGACTCTCCGGGTCATTTCCAAGAGGATAGAGGATTGGAACATTGGATGCTGGGCACATCTAAGATTCCCTACCTTTGCCTACTTAGCAGAAGGTCTCAAAAGCATCCGTTTGCAATTAGAAATGCTGGTATGACATCCAGCTGACAATTGCTTGCCTCTTGGTTTTTACTAAGTGAAGGTGTTAAGGACTTGAGGATTGTAATCGAAATATGTAATTAAAGCTAAGAAACTCATGAAAAGGAACACATTTCAGGATAGAGTAGGAAGGTGGGATAAATGTGTTGAGCCAAAAACCAACATTTGATGCATCATTGGGCTGAAACGAAACTCCACTTCGGGAAATGGATACTGTTATTAAACATACGTTTTTTTTCAAGGCTGGATTGGGTTCCCCTCTGCCAAGAGAACACGTTTACTTGGAATGCTGCTTTCAATAACATGGTATGTGAACTGTCCTGCCTTGAAGGGATCTCGATTTGCTTTTAAGATCTCTTCTCACTTTGGAGAAGAAAGAAGAATTCTCTTCAAAGGACTGATGAGCTTATTGGACCAGGTGTTTTGAAATATTTTGTTAACTTTGGATTAGTTGCGGGGCCCTTAAGGCAACTCAAGGAGGACTATTTCAGTCGTATATCTGGTATGGAAATTACAGAGAAAACATTGTGAAATGGGGGAGAAGCTTCTCCAATTACACAGGATGGATACATGGCACACCTGTCGATATTCTAGAAAGGGTACAAAGTTTCTGAAATGCAGGTATGCCTTGGGATAATCGGTCAGCCATGCTGACGGTTACATGAGAGCCACTTGATTAAGCTTCCTTCTCAACCCCTTGTCATCCGATCTCTAACCTTGCCTCTTTAAGTGTCTAACAGATAGTTAGGCTGAGGCTTTCCCAAAGTGCTTCAACTTCAAGAAGACTCTTACCAATGCAGTTTTGACAAACTGAGTAAACAGATGCATATGCTACTAACGTTTATGGATTTGCTTTGCAATAATGCTGATTTTGATCTGTGTTCTCCCATTAAGGGAAGCTCTTCCCCTCAACTTCCTAACAACTTACAACAATTTCTTCCCTTCTGCTTCTGCGTGTCTGGATTACCTGCCAGAACATCTCCCCCAGAGTGCCACCCTCACGCTGCTTTTCAGGCTTATTCTCCTAGATTCCTTATACAAGTTTATATGAGACTTGGATCAAGACTTGCAACGTGGCCTTGCTTCCAACTCAGAATGCACTGTAGGGCTTTGCTTTCCTGAAGCAGGACGTAGCTAGAGTGGTCGTCACCCCATTCCCTGAAAGACTTGGGAAAAGATGAACCAGGAATGGAGGTTGAAAGCAAGTCCCCTAAAACAGATATCCGCTGTTGAGTTTATGATTAACCACTCTATCCAAATCATACCCACATATTCTCTTCAGGGTTGCAGATGACCAAAAAAAGGGGGAATTGTACCATAGCCAGCTGAATGCAGCCCTTCCCAGGCAGCCCTTGCTGTGCACTGTGACCCACTGCCCCATTACCAGGCAATGGTTACCAGGAGACCACTAATGCCACTGTGACCACCCTGCTCAGCCATTGGTGGGCAGTGTAGTGGGCCCCTGCCCCAAGCAAGCCACTGTCTGTCAGCCATCTTTAGTGGGGGCCCTTTTGTAGGCAGCAGTCAGTGGAGTGCTGCCCCTTCAGACCTGGTGCGTGAGGTAAAATGCAAGTGCCAGCCTTCTCCCCAGCATTCTTCTGCTCACACGGCCTTGGGCCAGCTGGTGTGATGGGGGGCCCAGAGAACAGGCTGGGGGTGTGTCCTGCAGGGCTCCAGAGCCAAGGCCATGAATGCCCCCTGGCCCAGACCAGGCCTTGAGGCAGTGTTGAACCTCTACCACACACCGCCACTGTGACCCTAAGGGTATGGCTCACAGTCTGGGGTACCTGACTGCCACTGTATGGGTGGCCTGGGGAGCATTAAGACCTGTTGGGTCATGTGCACCCAGCTCCCTCAGTGATGACAGCTAGCACGGGTCTGGGACATCGCCCTGAGGGAGCCACCAAGGCAGAGCTGCCTCCTCTGTGAGGCGTGGGCACTGGTGGGAGGACCCAGACCAGCTCCTGGACAAACCCTCCATGGCAGGAGGACCACCACCCCTCCCAGGGACCCCTTTCTCTTAGGTGGGTCTGGACCTCAGAGGGTGAGCCTTGTGCCTTGGGACCTTGCCCTTTCTTGTCACCCAGAGAGTGACATTTGTTGGCTGGAGATTGATAGGAACATTGAGACCCGACTATGACCTGTCCTCAACAACAAAGGATCGGACAGGGAGAAGTTTTCAACGAACAGCCACACCCCTCCATCACCTTACCTCTAAGAGGGCTTTGCTAAAAGCTTTCAAGGTTGGGGATTACCCAGCATAAGCCACCCATTTCCTTGAATGTCTCAACAACAAATATTTCTCGGCTCCGAAGTCCAATGTTTTGCTGTTGCTTGGCCTCACTGTGTGTCGGGCACACATCCTTGCCTTTGGTTACCAATTATAGCGAGCCAGCCAGGAGGCCTGTGCCCATGGTGTGTTGATCTTGATCAGGGGCGTCGCCATTTATAGTTCCCAGCACATGCCAGAGTACATTTGGCTCCAGGATACTGGCAGGGATTCTCCCTGATATGCACTGGCTGCCCTACAGCACGAGGCTGCTTGTCTTGGAGACATGTCCAGAGCAACGGTATACAGTTCATGTCATTTGGGGGTAAGTCGCTCCAGCTTGCACAGGCTGGGAAATAGGTCTACTCCAACTGGGCTGCTCCCCTTAGCGGATGTGAGCCCCTCTGAGTCCATTCCCTCTTGAGAACTGGGGTCCTCCATGTGGGAGTGGAAGTGGAAGTAGACAAAATGCCTTCTCTGGCTTTCTGTCTTTGTGATTGGAGTGTTTATTTGTTCTTCATGTGTTTGTGTGTGTCAATGTGGTGTTAATCACGGCAGTCTGTGCTTTGGTTTGTGGGATCCTCTTTGTGATTCGTACATTGTAGGTGTGTGAAACAGCACTTGCATTGAGTACTTGAGACGTCTTTGGTCAGTAACGGAGCTTGCATATGATCACGCTAGGTATCGTTCCCTCCTGCGTTGTGTTTCAGCTGTGGTGGAACATTGGTTGACATATTCCCTTTCCAATGGGTAGGAATCTGCCCTTTGGTGCCTGGGAACTGCGATCCTGAGAGACCTTTTGGCATTGCATTTGTCTCTCTGCTATTGGATAACACCTGCTGTGATCAGCAGAGCTCTAGTCCATCTTGTAGGCCGCTAAGGTACAAGCAAGTTTTTTTTTTCTTTTTTTTACATTGCATGGCCAGCATATTCTACAGATTCTGGTGAAACATGGCATCAAATGAATCATTTTCATATCTCCAAAACCAGTCTATGTAAATTATTCAGTTAGAGAAAGTTTGCTCAGTGAAATCCTTTTGGTTTTCATCATTGTGACCCTGAGAGAACGAGCATATTTCCAGGAGACATGTGGAAGTTCATGAAGCAAATTGAACTTTTCCTAATTTCTTTGCTCTTTACTTTTTGGCTCTTTCTGCTTCCCAGGTCAGTAGGCATGACAACTGTGGTCCTGATTCCCTATCTTTCAATTTGCATGTTGTTTGTCGTTTTGTTGTTAAAATGAGGGAACGTAGTTCGAAAACACTGAGGATGTTGTTCATCCTCACCCTTTGCTTTGGTCCTCAGGACTGAGAGTTTCTTTTTTGCATGTACTTTTGCGTTTGTTTTGTGTGAAAGTGTTGTGGCTCTGGGAAACTCAAATGTGCTTCCCCAACGCACCCCCCTCAGGTGCATTCTCCAGATTTGGGCCACTTTTAGGGATAAGGCAATTGACATCAACTGCCGAGTTGATGTGTAAATGAGCTCTATTTCACTGAAAGGGAAGCACTTACCTATTCAATACTTCCTCCTCTGGAGAGAATTGGCCTCCATGGATTTCAGGTCCTGATGATCTGGCAAATAGCTGGTACTGAGCTGATATCTGGTATGGAAGCTGCCTTAAGCTACTTGCATTCTGAAGTATAAACCTTCTGCAGTCCCTAGGTTTCTTAGAGATCCAAAAAGACCTTATATCTGTTGCCAATTTGACAGCAAAGACCATAAGTTGAAATGATGACACTTGAAGTCTTTCTAAATGGCCTCTCTAGATTTGGGTAGCTTGAAACTTCACCAAGGTAAGTGGCAAGCATTCCTTGACTCTCCGGGTCATTTCAGAGAGGATAGAGGATTGGAACATTGGATGCTGGGCACATCTAAGATTCCCTACCTTTGCCTACTTAGCAGAAGGTCTCAAAAGCATCCGTTTGCAATCAGAAATGCTGGTATGGCATCCAGCTGACAATTGCTTGCTTCTTGTTTTTCACTATGTGAAGGTTTTAAGGACTTGAGGATTGTAATCGAAATATGTAATTAAAGCTAAGAAACTCATGAAAAGGAACACATTTCAGGATAGAGTAGGAAGGTGGGATAAATGTGTTGAGCCAAAAACCAACATTTGATGCATCATTGGGCTGAAACGAAACTCCACTTCGGGAAATGGATACTGTTATTAAACATACGTTTTTTTTCAAGGCTGGATTGGGTTCCCCTCTGCAAAGAGAACACGTTTACTTGGAATGCTGCTTTCAATAACATGGTATGTGAACTGTCCTGCCTTTAAGGGATCTCGATTTGCTTTTAAGATCTCTTCTCACTTTGGAGAAGAAAGAAGAATTCTCTTCAAAGGACTGATGAGCTTATTGGACCAGGTGTTTTGAAATATTTTGTTAACTTTGGATTAGTTGCGGGGCCCTTAAGGCAACTCAAGGAGGACTATTTCAGTCGTATATCTGGTATGGAAATTACAGAGAAAACATTGTGAAATGGGGGAGAAGCTTCTCCAATTACACAGGATAGATACATGGCACACCTGTCGATATTCTAGAAAGGGTACAAAGTTTCTGAAATGCAGGTATGCCTTGGGATAATCGGTCAGCCATGCTGAAGGTTACATGAGAGCCACTTGATTAAGCTTCCTTCTCAACCCCTTGTCATGCGATCTCTAACCTTGCCTCTTTAAGTGTCTAACAGATAGTTAGGCTGAGGCTTTCCCAAAGTGCTTCAACTTCAAGAAGACTCTTACCAATGCAGTTTTGACAAACTGAGTAAACAGATGCATATGCTACTAACGTTTATGGATTTGCTTTGCAATAATGCTGATTTTGATCTGTGTTCTCCCATTAAGGGAAGCTCTTCCCCTCAACTTCCTAACAACTTACAACAATTTCTTCCCTTCTGCTTCTGCGTGTCTGGATTACCTGCCAGAACATCTCCCCCAGAGTGCCACCCTCACGCTGCTTTTCAGGCTTATTCTCCTAGATTCCTTATACAAGTTTATATGAGACTTGGATCAAGACTTGCAACGTGGCATTGCTTCCAACTCAGAATGCACTGTAGGGCTTTGCTTTCCTGAAGCAGGACGTAGCTAGAGTGGTCGTCACCCCATTCCCTGAAAGACTTGGGAAAAGATGAACCAGGAATCTAGGTTGAAAGCAAGTCCCCTAAAACAGAGATCCGCTGCTGAGTTTATGATTAACCACTCTATCCAAATCATACCCACATATTCTCTTCAGGGTTGCAGATGACCAAAAAAAGGGGGAATTGTACCATAGCCAGCTGAATGCAGCCCTTCCCAGGCAGCCCTTGCTGTGCACTGTGACCCACTGCCCCATTACCAGGCAATGGTTACCAGGAGACCACTAATGCCACTGTGACCACCCTGCTCAGCCATTGGTGGGCAGTGTAGTGGGCCCCTGCCCCAAGCAAGCCACTGTCTGTCAGCCATCTTTAGTGGGGGCCCTTTTGTAGGCAGCAGTCAGTGGAGTGCTGCCCCTTCAGACCTGGTGCGTGAGGTAAAATGCAAGTGCCAGCCTTCTCCCCAGCATTCTTCTGCTCACACGGCCTTGGGCCAGCTGGTGTGATGGGGGGCCCAGAGAACAGGCTGGGGGTGTGTCCTGCAGGGCTCCAGAGCCAAGGCCATGAATGCCCCCTGGCCCAGACCAGGCCTTGAGGCAGTGTTGAACCTCTACCACACACCGCCACTGTGACCCTAAGGGTATGGCTCACAGTCTGGGGTACCTGACTGCCACTGTATGGGTGGCCTGGGGAGCATTAAGACCTGTTGGGTCGTGTGCACCCAGCTCCCTCAGTGATGACAGCTAGCACGGGTCTGGGACATCGCCCTGAGGGAGCCACCAAGGCAGAGCTGCCTCCTCTGTGAGGCGTGGGCACTGGTGGGAGGACCCAGACCAGCTCCTGGACAAACCCTCCATGGCAGGAGGACCACCACCCCTCCCAGGGACCCCTTTCTCTTAGGTGGGTCTGGACCTCAGAGGGTGAGCCTTGTGCCTTGGGACCTTGCCCTTTCTTGTCACCCAGAGAGTGACATTTGTTGGCTGGAGATTGATAGGAACATTGAGACCCGACTATGACCTGTCCTCAACAACAAAGGATCGGACAGGGAGAAGTTTTCAACGAACAGCCACACCCCTCCATCACCTTACCTCTAAGAGGGCTTTGCTAAAAGCTTTCAAGGTTGGGGATTACCCAGCATAAGCCACCCATTTCCTTGAATGTCTCAACAACAAATATTTCTCGGCTCCGAAGTCCAATGTTTTGCTGTTGCTTGGCCTCACTGTGTGTCGGGCACACATCCTTGCCTTTGGTTACCAATTATAGCGAGCCAGCCAGGAGGCCTGTGCCCATGGTGTGTTGATCTTGATCAGGGGCGTCGCCATTTATAGTTCCCAGCACATGCCAGAGTACATTTGGCTCCAGGATACTGGCAGGGATTCTCCCTGATATGCACTGGCTGCCCTACAGCACGAGGCTGCTTGTCTTGGAGACATGTCCAGAGCAACGGTATACAGTTCATGTCATTTGGGGGTAAGTCGCTCCAGCTTGCACAGGCTGGGAAATAGGTCTACTCCAACTGGGCTGCTCCCCTTAGCGGATGTGAGCCCCTCTGAGTCCATTCCCTCTTGAGAACTGGGGGCCTCCATGTGGGAGTGGAAGTGGAAGTAGACAAAATGCCTTCTCTGTCTTTCTGTCTTTGTGATTGTAGTGTTTATTTGTTCTTCATGTGTTTGTGTGTGTCAATGTGGTGTTAATCATGGCAGTCTGTGCTTTGGTTTGTGGGATCCTCTTTGTGATTCGTACATTGTAGGTGTGTGAAACAGCACTTGCATTGAGTACTTGAGACGTCTTTGGTCAGTAACGGAGCTTGCATATGATCACGCTAGGTATCGTTCCCTCCTGCGTTGTGTTTCAGCTGTGGTGGAACATTGGTTGACATATTCCCTTTCCAATGGGTAGGAATCTGCCCTTTGGTGCCTGGGAACTGCGATCCTGAGAGACCTTTTGGCATTGCATTTGTCTCTCTGCTATTGGATAACACCTGCTGTGATCAGCAGAGCTCTAGTCCATCTTGTAGGCCGCTAAGGTACAAGCAAGTTTTTTTTTTCTTTTTTTTACATTGCATGGCCAGCATATTCTACAGATTCTGGTGAAACATGGCATCAAATGAATCATTTTCATATCTCCAAAACCAGTCTATGTAAAATATTCAGTTAGAGAAAGTTTGCTCAGTGAAATCCTTTTGGTTTTCATCATTGTGACCCTGAGAAAACGAGCATATTTCCAGGAGACATGTGGAAGTTAATGAAGCAAATTGAACTTTTCCTAATTTCTTTGCTCTTTACTTTTTGGCTCTTTCTGCTTCCCAGGTCAGTAGGCATGACAACTGTGGTCCTGATTCTCTATCTTTCAATTTGCATGTTGTTTGTCGTTTTGTTGTTAAAATGAGGGAACGTACTTCAAAAACACTGAGGATGTTGTTCATCCTCACCCTTTGCTTTGGTCCTCAGGACTGAGAGTTTCTTTTCTGCATGTACTTTTGCGATTGTTTTGTGTGAAAGTGTTGTGGCTCTGGGAAACTCAAATGTGCTTCCCCAACGCACCCCCCTCAGGTGCATTCTCCAGAATTGGGCCACTTTTAGGGATAAGGGAATTGACATCAAGTGCCGAGTTGATGTGTAAATGAGCTCTATTTCACTGAAAGGGAAGCACTTACCTATTCAATACTTCCTCCTCTGGAGAGAATTGGCCTCCAATGGATTTCGGGTCCTGATGATCTGGCAAATAGCTGGTACTGAGCTGATATCTGGTATGGAAGCTGCCTTAAGCTTCTTGCATTCTGAAGTATAAACATTCTGCGGTCCCTAGGTTTCTTAGAGATCCAAAAAGACCTCATATCTGTTGCCAATTTGACAGCAAAGACCATAAGTTGAAATGATGACACTTGAAGTCTTTCTAAATGGCCTTTCTAGATTTGGGTAGCATGAAACTTCACCAAGGTAAGTGGCAAGCATTCCTTGACTCTCCGGGTCATTTCAGAGTGGGTAGAGGATTGGAACATTGGATGCTGGGCACATCTAAGATTCCCTACCTTTGCCTACTTAGCAGAAGGTCTCAAAAGCATCCGTTTGCAATCAGAAATGCTGGTATGGCATCCAGCTGACAATTGCTTGCTTCTTGGTTTTCACTAAGTGAAGGTGTTAAGGACTTGAGGATTGTAATTGAAATATGTAATTAAAGCTAATAAACTCATGAAAAGGAACACATTTCAGGACAGAGTAGGAAGGTGGGATAAATGTGTTGAGCCAAAAACCAACATTTGATGCATCATTGGGCTGAAACGAAACTCCACTTCGGGAAATGGATACTGTTATTAAAAATACGTTTTTTTCAAGGCTGGATTGGGTTCCCCTCTGCCAAGAGAACACGTTTACTTGGAATGCTGCTTTCAATAACATGGTATGTGAACTGTCCTGCCTTTAAGGGATCTCGATTTGCTTTTAAGATCTCTTCTCACTTTGGAGAAGAAAGAAGAATTCTCTTCAAAGGACTGATGAGCTTATTGGACCAGGTGTTTTGAAATATTTTGTTAACTTTGGATTAGTTGCGGGGCCCTTAAGGCAACTCAAGGAGGACTATTTCAGTCGTATATCTGGTATGGCAATTACAGAGAAAACATTGTGAAATGGGGGAGAAGCTTCTCCAATTACACAGGATGGATACATGGCACACCTGTCGATATTCTAGAAAGGGTACAAAGTTTCTGAAATGCAGGAATGCCTTGGGATAATCGGTCAGCCATGCTGACGGTTACATGTGAGCCACTTGATTAAGCTTCCTTCTCAACCCCTTGTCATGCGATCTCTAACCTTGCCTCTTTAAGTGTCTAACAGATAGTTAGGCTGAGGCTTTCCCAAAGTGCTTCAACTTCAAGAAGACTCTTACCAATGCAGTTTTGACAAACTGAGTAAACAGATGCATATGCTACTAACGTTTATGGATTTGCTTCGCAATAATGCTGATTTTGATCTGTGTTCTCCCATTAAGGGAAGCTCTTCCCCTCAACTTCCTAACAACTTACAACAATTTCTTCCCTTCTGCTTCTGCGTGTCTGGATTATCTGCCAGAACATCGCCCCCAGAGTGCCACCCTCACGCTGCTTTTCAGGCTTATTCTCCTGGATTCCTTATACAAGTTTATATAAGACTTGGATCAAGACTTGCAACGTGGCATTGCTTCCAACTCAGAATGCAGTGTAGGGCTTTGCTTTCCTGAAGCAGGACGTAGCTAGCGTGGTCGTCACCCCATTCCCTGAAAGACATGGGAAAAGATGAAGCAGGAATGGAGGGTGAAAGCAAGTCCCCTAAAACAGAGATCCGCTGCGGAGTTTATGATTAACCACTCTATCCAAATCATACCCACATATTCTCCTCAGGGTTGCAGACGACCAAAGAAAAGGGGGAATTGTACCATAGCCAGCTGAATGCAGCCCTTCCCAGGCAGCCCTTGCTGTGCACTGTGACCCACTGCCCCATTACCAGGCAATGGTTACCAGGAGACCACTAATGCCACTGTGACCACCCTGCTCAGCCATTGGTGGGCAGTGTAGTGGGCCCCTGCCCCAAGCAAGCCACTGTCTGTCAGCCATCTTTAGTGGGGGCCCTTTTGTAGGCAGCAGTCAGTGGAGTGCTGCCCCTTCAGACCTGGTGCGTGAGGTAAAATGCAAGTGCCAGCCTTCTCCCCAGCATTCTTCTGCTCACACGGCCTTGGGCCAGCTGGTGTGATGGGGGGCCCAGAGAACAGGCTGGGGGTGTGCCCTGCAGGGCTCCAGAGCCAAGGCCATGAATGCCCCCTGGCCCAGACCAGGCCTTGAGGCAGTGTTGAACCTCTACCACACACCGCCACTGTGACCCTAAGGGTATGGCTCACAGTCTGGGGTACCTGACTGCCACTGTATGGGTGGCCTGGGGAGCATTAAGACCTGTTGGGTCGTGTGCACCCAGCTCCCTCAGTGATGACAGCTAGCACGGGTCTGGGACATCGCCCTGAGGGAGCCACCAAGGCAGAGCTGCCTCCTCTGTGAGGCGTGGGCACTGGTGGGAGGACCCAGACCAGCTCCTGGACAAACCCTCCATGGCAGGAGGACCACCACCCCTCCCAGGGACCCCTTTCTCTTAGGTGGGTCTGGACCTCAGAGGGTGAGCCTTGTGCCTTGGGACCTTGCCCTTTCTTGTCACCCAGAGAGTGACATTTGTTGGCTGGAGATTGATAGGAACATTGAGACCCGACTATGACCTGTCCTCAACAACAAAGGATCGGACAGGGAGAAGTTTTCAACGAACAGCCACACCCCTCCATCACCTTACCGCTAAGAGGGCTTTGCTAAAAGCTTTCAAGGTTGGGGATTACCCAGCATAAGCCACCCATTTCCTTGAATGTCTCAACAACAAATATTTCTCGGCTCCGAAGTCCAATGTTTTGCTGTTGCTTGGCCTCACTGTGTGTCGGGCACACATCCTTGCCTTTGGTTACCAATTATAGCGAGCCAGCCAGGAGGCCTGTGCCCATGGTGTGTTGATCTTGATCAGGGGCGTCGCCATTTATAGTTCCCAGCACATGCCAGAGTACATTTGGCTCCAGGATACTGGCAGGGATTCTCCCTGATATGCACTGGCTGCCCTACAGCACGAGGCTGCTTGTCTTGGAGACATGTCCAGAGCAACGGTATACAGTTCATGTCATTTGGGGGTAAGTCGCTCCAGCTTGCACAGGCTGGGAAATAGGTCTACTCCAACTGGGCTGCTCCCCTTAGCGGATGTGAGCCCCTCTGAGTCCATTCCCTCTTGAGAACTGGGGGCCTCCATGTGGGAGTGGAAGTGGAAGTAGACAAAATGCCTTCTCTGGCTTTCTGTCTTTGTGATTGTAGTGTTTATTTGTTCTTCATGTGTTTGTGTGTGTCAATGTGGTGTTAATCATGGCAGTCTGTGCTTTGGTTTGTGGGATCCTCTTTGTGATTCGTACATTGTAGGTGTGTGAAACAGCACTTGCATTGAGTACTTGAGACGTCTTTGGTCAGTAACGGAGCTTGCATATGATCACGCTAGGTATCATTCCCTCCTGCATTGTGTTTCAGCTGTGGTGGAACATTGGTTGACATATTCCCTTTCCAATGGGTAGGAATCTGCCCTTTGGTGCCTGGGAACTGCGATCCTGAGAGACCTTTTGGCATTGCATTTGTCTCTCTGCTATTGGATAACACCTGCTGTGATCAGCAGAGCTCTAGTCCATCTTGTAGGCCGCTAAGGTACAAGCAAGTTTTTTTTTCTTTTTTTTACATTGCATGGCCAGCATATTCTACAGATTCTGGTGAAACATGGCATCAAATGAATCATTTTCATATCTCCAAAACCAGTCTATGTAAAATATTCAGTTAGAGAAAGCTTGCTCAGTGAAATCCTTTTGGTTTTCATCATTGTGACCCTGAGAGAACGAGCATATTTCCAGGAGACATGTGGAAGTTCATGAAGCAAATTGAACTTTTCCTAATTTCTTTGCTCTTTACTTTTTGGCTCTTTCTGCTTCCCAGGTCAGTAGGCATGACAACTGTGGTCCTGATTCCCTATCTTTCAATTTGCATGTTGTTTGTCGTTTTGTTGTTAAAATGAGGGAACGTAGTTCGAAAACACTGAGGATGTTGTTCATCCTCACCCTTTGCTTTGGTCCTCAGGACTGAGAGTTTCTTTTTTGCATGTACTTTTGCGTTTGTTTTGTGTGAAAGTGTTGTGGCTCTGGGAAACTCAAATGTGCTTCCCCAACGCACCCCCCTCAGGTGCATTCTCCAGATTTGGGCCACTTTTAGGGATACGGCAATTGACATCAACTGCCGAGTTGATGTGTAAATGAGCTCTATTTCACTGAAAGGGAAGCACTTACCTATTCAATACTTCCTCCTCTGGAGAGAATTGGCCTCCATGGATTTCAGGTCCTGATGATCTGGCAAATAGCTGGTACTGAGCTGATATCTGGTATGGAAGCTGCCTTAAGCTACTTGCATTCTGAAGTATAAACCTTCTGCAGTCCCTAGGTTTCTTAGAGATCCAAAAAGACCTTATATCTGTTGCCAATTTGACAGCAAAGACCATAAGTTGAAATGATGACACTTGAAGTCTTTCTATATGGCCTCTCTAGATTTGGGTAGCTTGAAACTTCACCAAGGTAAGTGGCAAGCATTCCTTGACTCTCCGGGTCATTTCAGAGAGGATAGAGGATTGGAACATTGGATGCTGGGCACATCTAAGATTCCCTACCTTTGCCTACTTAGCAGAAGGTCTCAAAAGCATCCGTTTGCAATCAGAAATGCTGGTATGGCATCCAGCTGACAATTGCTTGCTTCTTGTTTTTCACTATGTGAAGGTTTTAAGGACTTGAGGATTGTAATCGAAATATGTAATTAAAGCTAAGAAACTCATGAAAAGGAACACATTTCAGGATAGAGTAGGAAGGTGGGATAAATGTGTTGAGCCAAAAACCAACATTTGATGCATCATTGGGCTGAAACGAAACTCCACTTCGGGAAATGGATACTGTTATTAAACATACGTTTTTTTTTCAAGGCTGGATTGGGTTCCCCTCTGCCAAGAGAACACGTTTACTTGGAATGCTGCTTTCAATAACATGGTATGTGAACTGTCCTGCCTTTAAGGGATCTCGATTTGCTTTTAAGATCTCTTCTCACTTTGGAGAAGAAAGAAGAATTCTCTTCAAAGGACTGATGAGCTTATTGGACCAGGTGTTTTGAAATATTTTGTTAACTTTGGATTAGTTGCGGGGCCCTTAAGGCAACTCAAGGAGGACTATTTCAGTCGTATATCTGGTATGGAAATTACAGAGAAAACATTGTGAAATGGGGGAGAAGCTTCTCCAATTACACAGGATGGATACATGGCACACCTGTCGATATTCTAGAAAGGGTACAAAGTTTCTGAAATGCAGGTATGCCTTGGGATAATCGGTCAGCCATGCTGACGGTTACATGAGAGCCACTTGATTAAGCTTCCTTCTCAACCCCTTGTCATGCGATCTCTAACCTTGCCTCTTTAAGTGTCTAACAGATAGTTAGGCGGAGGCTTTCCCAAAGTGCTTCAACTTCAAGAAGACTCTTACCAATGCAGTTTTGACAAACTGAGTAAACAGATGCATATGCTACTAACGTTTATGGATTTGCTTTGCAATAATGCTGATTTTGATCTGTGTTCTCCCATTAAGGGAAGCTCTTCCCCTCAACTTCCTAACAACTTACAACAATTTCTTCCCTTCTGCTTCTGCGTGTCTGGATTACCTGCCAGAACATCTCCCCCAGAGTGCCACCCTCACGCTGCTTTTCAGGCTTATTCTCCTAGATTCCTTATACAAGTTTATATGAGACTTGGATCAAGACTTGCAACGTGGCCTTGCTTCCAACTCAGAATGCACTGTAGGGCTTTGCTTTCCTGAAGCAGGACGTAGCTAGAGTGGTCGTCACCCCATTCCCTGAAAGACTTGGGAAAAGATGAACCAGGAATCTAGGTTGAAAGCAAGTCCCCTAAAACAGAGATCCGCTGCTGAGTTTATGATTAACCACTCTATCCAAATCATACCCACATATTCTCTTCAGGGTTGCAGATGACCAAAAAAAGGGGGAATTGTACCATAGCCAGCTGAATGCAGCCCTTCCCAGGCAGCCCTTGCTGTGCACTGTGACCCACTGCCCCATTACCAGGCAATGGTTACCAGGAGACCACTAATGCCACTGTGACCACCCTGCTCAGCCATTGGTGGGCAGTGTAGTGGGCCCCTGCCCCAAGCAAGCCACTGTCTGTCAGCCATCTTTAGTGGGGGCCCTTTTGTAGGCAGCAGTCAGTGGAGTGCTGCCCCTTCAGACCTGGTGCGTGAGGTAAAATGCAAGTGCCAGCCTTCTCCCCAGCATTCTTCTGCTCACACGGCCTTGGGCCAGCTGGTGTGATGGGGGGCCCAGAGAACAGGCTGGGGGTGTGTCCTGCAGGGCTCCAGAGCCAAGGCCATGAATGCCCCCTGGCCCAGACCAGGCCTTGAGGCAGTGTTGAACCTCTACCACACACCGCCACTGTGACCCTAAGGGTATGGCTCACAGTCTGGGGTACCTGACTGCCACTGTATGGGTGGCCTGGGGAGCATTAAGACCTGTTGGGTCGTGTGCACCCAGCTCCCTCAGTGATGACAGCTAGCATGGGTCTGGGACATCGCCCTGAGGGAGCCACCAAGGCAGAGCTGCCTCCTCTGTGAGGCGTGGGCACTGGTGGGAGGACCCAGACCAGCTCCTGGACAAACCCTCCATGGCAGGAGGACCACCACCCCTCCCAGGGACCCCTTTCTCTTAGGTGGGTCTGGACCTCAGAGGGTGAGCCTTGTGCCTTGGGACCTTGCCCTTTCTTGTCACCCAGAGAGTGACATTTGTTGGCTGGAGATTGATAGGAACATTGAGACCCGACTATGACCTGTCCTCAACAACAAAGGATCGGACAGGGAGAAGTTTTCAACGAACAGCCACACCCCTCCATCACCTTACCTCTAAGAGGGCTTTGCTAAAAGCTTTCAAGGTTGGGGATTACCCAGCATAAGCCACCCATTTCCTTGAATGTCTCAACAACAAATATTTCTCGGCTCCGAAGTCCAATGTTTTGCTGTTGCTTGGCCTCACTGTGTGTCGGGCACACATCCTTGCCTTTGGTTACCAATTATAGCGAGCCAGCCAGGAGGCCTGTGCCCATGGTGTGTTGATCTTGATCAGGGGCGTCGCCATTTATAGTTCCCAGCACATGCCAGAGTACATTTGGCTCCAGGATACTGGCAGGGATTCTCCCTGATATGCACTGGCTGCCCTACAGCACGAGGCTGCTTGTCTTGGAGACATGTCCAGAGCAACGGTATACAGTTCATGTCATTTGGGGGTAAGTCGCTCCAGCTTGCACAGGCTGGGAAATAGGTCTACTCCAACTGGGCTGCTCCCCTTAGCGGATGTGAGCCCCTCTGAGTCCATTCCCTCTTGAGAACTGGGGGCCTCCATGTGGGAGTGGAAGTGGAAGTAGACAAAATGCCTTCTCTGGCTTTCTGTCTTTGTGATTGTAGTGTTTATTTGTTCTTCATGTGTTTGTGTGTGTCAATGTGGTGTTAATCACGGCAGTCTGTGCTTTGGTTTGTGGGATCCTCTTTGTGATTCGTACATTGTAGGTGTGTGAAACAGCACTTGCATTGAGTACTTGAGACGTCTTTGGTCAGTAACGGAGCTTGCATATGATCACGCTAGGTATCGTTCCCTCCTGCGTTGTGTTTCAGATGTGGTGGAACATTGGTTGACATATTCCCTTTCCAATGGGTAGGAATCTGCCCTTTGGTGCCTGGGAACTGCGATCCTGAGAGACCTTTTGGCATTGCATTTGTCTCTCTGCTATTGGATAACACCTGCTGTGATCAGCAGAGCTCTAGTCCATCTTGTAGGCCGCTAAGGTACAAGCAAGTTTTTTTTTCTTTTTTTTACATTGCATGGCCAGCATATTCTACAGATTCTGGTGAAACATGGCATCAAATGAATCATTTTCATATCTCCAAAACCAGTCTATGTAAAATATTCAGTTAGAGAAAGTTTGCTCAGTGAAATCCTTTTGGTTTTCATCATTGTGACCCTGAGAGAACGAGCATATTTCCAGGAGACATGTGGAAGTTCATGAAGCAAATTGAACTTTTCCTAATTTCTTTGCTCTTTACTTTTTGGCTCTTTCTGCTTCCCAGGTCAGTAGGCATGACAACTGTGGTCCTGATTCCCTATCTTTCAATTTGCATGTTGTTTGTCGTTTTGTTGTTAAAATGAGGGAACGTAGTTCGAAAACACTGAGGATGTTGTTCATCCTCACCCTTTGCTTTGGTCCTCAGGACTGAGAGTTTCTTTTTTGCATGTACTTTTGCGTTTGTTTTGTGTGAAAGTGTTGTGGCTCTGGGAAACTCAAATGTGCTTCCCCAACGCACCCCCCTCAGGTGCATTCTCCAGATTTGGGCCACTTTTAGGGATAAGGCAATTGACATCAACTGCCGAGTTGATGTGTAAATGAGCTCTATTTCACTGAAAGGGAAGCACTTACCTATTCAATACTTCCTCCTCTGGAGAGAATTGGCCTCCATGGATTTCAGGTCCTGATGATCTGGCAAATAGCTGGTACTGAGCTGATATCTGGTATGGAAGCTGCCTTAAGCTACTTGCATTCTGAAGTATAAACCTTCTGCAGTCCCTATGTTTCTTAGAGATCCAAAAAGACCTTATATCTGTTGCCAATTTGACAGCAAAGACCATAAGTTGAAATGATGACACTTGAAGTCTTTCTAAGTGGCCTCTCTAGATTTGGGTAGCATCAAACTTCACCAAGGTAAGTGGCAAGCATTCCTTGACTCTCCGGGTCATTTCAGAGAGGATAGAGGATTGGAACATTGGATGCTGGGCACATCTAAGATTCCCTACCTTTGCCTACTTAGCAGAAGGTCTCAAAAGCATCCGTTTGCAATCAGAAATGCTGGTATGGCATCCAGCTGACAATTGCTTGCTTCTTGTTTTTCACTATGTGAAGGTTTTAAGGACTTGAGGATTGTAATCGAAATATGTAATTAAAGCTAAGAAACTCATGAAAAGGAACACATTTCAGGATAGAGTAGGAAGGTGGGATAAATGTGTTGAGCCAAAAACCAACATTTGATGCATCATTGGGCTGAAACGAAACTCCACTTCGGGAAATGGATACTGTTATTAAACATACGTTTTTTTTCAAGGCTGGATTGGGTTCCCCTCTGCCAAGAGAACACGTTTACTTGGAATGCTGCTTTCAATAACATGGTATGTGAACTGTCCTGCCTTGAAGGGATCTCGATTTGCTTTTAAGATCTCTTCTCACTTTGGAGAAGAAAGAAGAATTCTCTTCAAAGGACTGATGAGCTTATTGGACCAGGTGTTTTGAAATATTTTGTTAACTTTGGATTAGTTGCGGGGCCCTTAAGGCAACTCAAGGAGGACTATTTCAGTCGTATATCTGGTATGGAAATTACAGAGAAAACATTGTGAAATGGGGGAGAAGCTTCTCCAATTACACAGGATGGATACATGGCACACCTGTCGATATTCTAGAAAGGGTACAAAGTTTCTGAAATGCAGGTATGCCTTGGGATAATCGGTCAGCCATGCTGACGGTTACATGAGAGCCACTTGATTAAGCTTCCTTCTCAACCCCTTGTCATGCGATCTCTAACCTTGCCTCTTTAAGTGTCTAACAGATAGTTAGGCGGAGGCTTTCCCAAAGTGCTTCAACTTCAAGAAGACTCTTACCAATGCAGTTTTGACAAACTGAGTAAACAGATGCATATGCTACTAACGTTTATGGATTTGCTTTGCAATAATGCTGATTTTGATCTGTGTTCTCCCATTAAGGGAAGCTCTTCCCCTCAACTTCCTAACAACTTACAACAATTTCTTCCCTTCTGCTTCTGCGTGTCTGGATTACCTGCCAGAACATCTCCCCCAGAGTGCCACCCTCACGCTGCTTTTCAGGCTTATTCTCCTAGATTCCTTATACAAGTTTATATGAGACTTGGATCAAGACTTGCAACGTGGCCTTGCTTCCAACTCAGAATGCACTGTAGGGCTTTGCTTTCCTGAAGCAGGACGTAGCTAGAGTGGTCGTCACCCCATTCCCTGAAAGACTTGGGAAAAGATGAACCAGGAATGGAGGTTGAAAGCAAGTCCCCTAAAACAGAGATCCGCTGCTGAGTTTATGATTAACCACTGTATCCAAATCATACCCACATATTCTCTTCAGGGTTGCAGATGACCAAAAAAAGGGGGAATTGTACCATAGCCAGCTGAATGCAGCCCTTCCCAGGCAGCCCTTGCTGTGCACTGTGACCCACTGCCCCATTACCAGGCAATGGTTACCAGGAGACCACTAATGCCACTGTGACCACCCTGCTCAGCCATTGGTGGGCAGTGTAGTGGGCCCCTGCCCCAAGCAAGCCACTGTCTGTCAGCCATCTTTAGTGGGGGCCCTTTTGTAGGCAGCAGTCAGTGGAGTGCTGCCCCTTCAGACCTGGTGCGTGAGGTAAAATGCAAGTGCCAGCCTTCTCCCCAGCATTCTTCTGCTCACACGGCCTTGGGCCAGCTGGTGTGATGGGGGGCCCAGAGAACAGGCTGGGGGTGTGTCCTGCAGGGCTCCAGAGCCAAGGCCATGAATGCCCCCTGGCCCAGACCAGGCCTTGAGGCAGTGTTGAACCTCTACCACACACCGCCACTGTGACCCTAAGGGTATGGCTCACAGTCTGGGGTACCTGACTGCCACTGTATGGGTGGCCTGGGGAGCATTAAGACCTGTTGGGTCGTGTGCACCCAGCTCCCTCAGTGATGACAGCTAGCACGGGTCTGGGACATCGCCCTGAGGGAGCCACCAAGGCAGAGCTGCCTCCTCTGTGAGGCGTGGGCACTGGTGGGAGGACCCAGACCAGCTCCTGGACAAACCCTCCATGGCAGGAGGACCACCACCCCTCCCAGGGACCCCTTTCTCTTAGGTGGGTCTGGACCTCAGAGGGTGAGCCTTGTGCCTTGGGACCTTGCCCTTTCTTGTCACCCAGAGAGTGACATTTGTTGGCTGGAGATTGATAGGAACATTGAGACCCGACTATGACCTGTCCTCAACAACAAAGGATCGGACAGGGAGAAGTTTTCAACGAACAGCCACACCCCTCCATCACCTTACCTCTAAGAGGGCTTTGCTAAAAGCTTTCAAGGTTGGGAATTACCCAGCATAAGCCACCCATTTCCTTGAATGTCTCAACAACAAATATTTCTCGGCTCCGAAGTCCAATGTTTTGCTGTTGCTTGGCCTCACTGTGTGTCGGGCACACATCCTTGCCTTTGGTTACCAATTATAGCGAGCCAGCCAGGAGGCCTGTGCCCATGGTGTGTTGATCTTGATCAGGGGCGTCGCCATTTATAGTTCCCAGCACATGCCAGAGTACATTTGGCTCCAGGATACTGGCAGGGATTCTCCCTGATATGCACTGGCTGCCCTACAGCACGAGGCTGCTTGTCTTGGAGACATGTCCAGAGCAACGGTATACAGTTCATGTCATTTGGGGGTAAGTCGCTCCAGCTTGCACAGGCTGGGAAATAGGTCTACTCCAACTGGGCTGCTCCCCTTAGCGGATGTGAGCCCCTCTGAGTCCATTCCCTCTTGAGAACTGGGGGCCTCCATGTGGGAGTGGAAGTGGAAGTAGACAAAATGCCTTCTCTGGCTTTCTGTCTTTGTGATTGGAGTGTTTATTTGTTCTTCATGTGTTTGTGTGTGTCAATGTGGTGTTAATCACGGCAGTCTGTGCTTTGGTTTGTGGGATCCTCTTTGTGATTCGTACATTGTAGGTGTGTGAAACAGCACTTGCATTGAGTACTTGAGACGTCTTTGGTCAGTAACGGAGCTTGCATATGATCACGCTAGGTATCGTTCCCTCCTGCGTTGTGTTTCAGCTGTGGTGGAACATTGGTTGACATATTCCCTTTCCAATGGGTAGGAATCTGCCCTTTGGTGCCTGGGAACTGCGATCCTGAGAGACCTTTTGGCATTGCATTTGTCTCTCTGCTATTGGATAACACCTGCTGTGATCAGCAGAGCTCTAGTCCATCTTGTAGGCCGCTAAGGTACAAGCAAGTTTTTTTTTCTTTTTTTTACATTGCATGGCCAGCATATTCTACAGATTCTGGTGAAACATGGCATCAAATGAATCATTTTCATATCTCCAAAACCAGTCTATGTAAAATATTCAGTTAGAGAAAGTTTGCTCAGTGAAATCCTTTTGGTTTTCATCATTGTGACCCTGAGAGAACGAGCATATTTCCAGGAGACGTGTGGAAGTTCATGAAGCAAATTGAACTTTTCCTAATTTCTTTGCTCTTTACTTTTTGGCTCTTTCTGCTTCCCAGGTCAGTAGGCATGACAACTGTGGTCCTGATTCCCTATCTTTCAATTTGCATGTTGTTTGTCGTTTTGTTGTTAAAATGAGGGAACGTAGTTCGAAAACACTGAGGATGTTGTTCATCCTCACCCTTTGCTTTGGTCCTCAGGACTGAGAGTTTCTTTTTTGCATGTACTTTTGCGTTTGTTTTGTGTGAAAGTGTTGTGGCTCTGGGAAACTCAAATGTGCTTCCCCAACGCACCCCCCTCAGGTGCATTCTCCAGATTTGGGCCACTTTTAGGGATAAGGCAATTGACATCAACTGCCGAGTTGATGTGTAAATGAGCTCTATTTCACTGAAAGGGAAGCACTTACCTATTCAATACTTCCTCCTCTGGAGAGAATTGGCCTCCATGGATTTCAGGTCCTGATGATCTGGCAAATAGCTGGTACTGAGCTGATATCTGGTATGGAAGCTGCCTTAAGCTACTTGCATTCTGAAGTATAAACCTTCTGCGGTCCCTAGGTTTCTTAGAGATCCAAAAAGACCTTATATCTGTTGCCAATTTGACAGCAAAGACCATAAGTTGAAATGATGACACTTGAAGTCTTTCTAAGTGGCCTCTCTAGATTTGGGTAGCATCAAACTTCACCAAGGTAAGTGGCAAGCATTCCTTGACTCTCCGGGTCATTTCAGAGAGGATAGAGGATTGGAACATTGGATGCTGGGCACATCTAAGATTCCCTACCTTTGCCTACTTAGCAGAAGGTCTCAAAAGCATCCGTTTGCAATCAGAAATGCTGGTATGGCATCCAGCTGACAATTGCTTGCTTCTTGTTTTTCACTATGTGAAGGTTTTAAGGACTTGAGGATTGTAATCGAAATATGTAATTAAAGCTAAGAAACTCATGAAAAGGAACACATTTCAGGATAGAGTAGGAAGGTGGGATAAATGTGTTGAGCCAAAAACCAACATTTGATGCATCATTGGGCTGAAACGAAACTCCACTTCGGGAAATGGATACTGTTATTAAACATACGTTTTTTTTCAAGGCTGGATTGGGTTCCCCTCTGCCAAGAGAACACGTTTACTTGGAATGCTGCTTTCAATAACATGGTATGTGAACTGTCCTGCCTTTAAGGGATCTCGATTTGCTTTTAAGATCTCTTCTCACTTTGGAGAAGAAAGAAGAATTCTCTTCAAAGGACTGATGAGCTTATTGGACCAGGTGTTTTGAAATATTTTGTTAACTTTGGATTAGTTGCGGGGCCCTTAAGGCAACTCAAGGAGGACTATTTCAGTCGTATATCTGGTATGGAAATTACAGAGAAAACATTGTGAAATGGGGGAGAAGCTTCTCCAATTACACAGGATGGATACATGGCACACCTGTCGATATTCTAGAAAGGGTACAAAGTTTCTGAAATGCAGGTATGCCTTGGGATAATCGGTCAGCCATGCTGACGGTTACATGAGAGCCACTTGATTAAGCTTCCTTCTCAACCCCTTGTCATGCGATCTCTAACCTTGCCTCTTTAAGTGTCTAACAGATAGTTAGGCTGAGGCTTTCCCAAAGTGCTTCAACTTCAAGAAGACTCTTACCAATGCAGTTTTGACAAACTGAGTAAACAGATGCATATGCTACTAACGTTTATGGATTTGCTTTGCAATAATGCTGATTTTGATCTGTGTTCTCCCATTAAGGGAAGCTCTTCCCCTCAACTTCCTAACAACTTACAACAATTTCTTCCCTTCTGCTTCTGCGTGTCTGGATTACCTGCCAGAACATCTCCCCCAGAGTGCCACCCTCACGCTGCTTTCAGGCTTATTCTCCTAGATTCCTTATACAAGTTTATATGAGACTTGGATCAAGACTTGCAACGTGGCCTTGCTTCCAACTCAGAATGCACTGTAGGGCTTTGCTTTCCTGAAGCAGGACGTAGCTAGAGTGGTCGTCACCCCATTCCCTGAAAGACTTGGGAAAAGATGAACCAGGAATGGAGGTTGAAAGCAAGTCCCCTAAAACAGAGATCCGCTGCTGAGTTTATGATTAACCACTGTATCCAAATCATACCCACATATTCTCTTCAGGGTTGCAGATGACCAAAAAAAGGGGGAATTGTACCATACCCAGCTGAATGCAGCCCTTCCCAGGCAGCCCTTGCTGTGCACTGTGACCCACTGCCCCATTACCAGGCAATGGTTACCAGGAGACCACTAATGCCACTGTGACCAACCTGCTCAGCCATTGGTGGGCAGTGTAGTGGGCCCCTGCCCCAAGCAAGCCACTGTCTGTCAGCCATCTTTAGTGGGGGCCTTTTTTAGGCAGCAGTCAGTGGAGTGCTGCCCCTTCAGACCTGGAGCGTGAGGTAAGAGGCAAGTGCCAGCCTTCTCCCCAGCATTCTTCTGCTCACACGGCCTTGGGCCAGCTGGTGTGATGGGGGGCCCAGAGAACAGGCTGGGGGTGTGTCCTGCAGGGCTCCAGAGCCAAGGCCATGAATGCCCCCTGGCCCAGACCAGGCCTTGAGGCAGTGTTGAACCTCTACCACACACCGCCACTGTGACCCTAAGGGTATGGCTCACAGTCTGGGGTACCTGACCACCACTGTTTGGGTGGCCTGGGGAGCATTAAGACCTGTTGGGTCGTGTGCACCCGGCTCCCTCAGTGATGACAGCTGGCAATGTTCTGGGACCTGGCCCTGAGGGAGCCACCAAGGCAGAGCTGCCTCCTCTGTGAGGCGTGGGCACTGGTGGGAGGACCCAGACCAGCTCCTGGACAAAACCTCCATGGCAGGAGGACCACCACCCCTCCCAGGGACCCCTTTCTCTTAGGTGGGTCTGGACCTCAGAGGGTGAGCCTTGTGCCTTGGGACCTTGCCCTTTCTTGTCACCCAGAGAGTGACATTTGTTGGCTGGAGATTGATAGGAACATTGAGACCCGACTATGACCTGTCCTCAACAACAAAGGATCGGACAGGGAGAAGTTTTCAACGAACAGCCACACCCCTCCATCACCTTACCTCTAAGTGGGCTTTGCTAAAAGCTTTCAAGGTTGGGGATTACCCAGCATAAGCCACCCATTTCCTTGAATGTCTCAACAACAAATATTTCTCGGCTCCAAAGTCCAATGTTTTGCTGTTGCTTGGCCTCACTGTGTGTCGGGCACACATCCTTGCCTTTGGTTACCAATTATAGCGAGCCAGCCAGGAGGTCTGTGCCCATGGTGTGTTGATCTCGATGAGGGGCGTCGCCATTTATAGTTCCCAGCACATGCCAGAGTACATTTGGCTCCAGGATACTGGCAGGGATTCTCCCTGATATGCACTGGCTGCCCTACAGCACGAGGCTGCTTGTCTTGGAGACATGTCCAGAGCAACGGTATACAGTTCATGTCATTTGGGGGTAAGTCGCTCCAGCTTGCACAGGCTGGGAAATAGGTCTACTCCAACTGGGCTGCTCCCCTTAGCGGATGGGAGCCCCTCTGAGTCCATTCCCTCTTGAGAACTGGGGGCCTCCATGTGGGAGTGGAAGTGGAAGTAGACAAAATGCCTTCTCTGGCTTTCTGTCTTTGTGATTGGAGTGTTTATTTGTTCTTCATGTGTTTGTGTGTGTCAATGTGGTGTTAATCACGGCAGTCTGTGCTTTGGTTTGTGGGATCCTCTTTGTGATTCGTACATTGTAGGTGTGTGAAACAGCACTTGCATTGAGTACTTGAGACGTCTTTGGTCAGTAACGGAGCTTGCATATGATCACGCTAGGTATCGTTCCCTCCTGCGTTGTGTTTCAGCTGTGGTGGAACATTGGTTGACATATTCCCTTTCCAATGGGTAGGAATCTGCCCTTTGGTGCCTGGGAACTGCGATCCTGAGAGACCTTTTGGCATTGCATTTGTCTCTCTGCTATTGGATAACACCTGCTGTGATCAGCAGAGCTCTAGTCCATCTTGTAGGCCGCTAAGGTACAAGCAAGTTTTTTTTTCTTTTTTTTACATTGCATGGCCAGCATATTCTACAGATTCTGGTGAAACATGGCATCAAGTGAATCATTTTCATATCTCCAAAACCAGTCTATGTAAAATATTCAGTTAGAGAAAGTTTGTTCAGTGAAATCCTTTTGGTTTTCATCATTGTGACCCTGAGAAAACGAGCATATTTCCAGGAGACATGTGGAAGTTCATGAAGCAAATTGAACTTTTCCTAATTTCTTTGCTCTTTACTTTTTGGCTCTTTCTGCTTCCCAGGTCAGTAGGCATGACAACTGTGGTCCTGATTCCCTATCTTTCAATTTGCATGTTGTTTGTCGTTTTGTTGTTAAAATGAGGGAACGTAGTTCGAAAACACTGAGGATGTTGTTCATCCTCACCCTTTGCTTTGGTCCTCAGGACTGAGAGTTTCTTTTTTGCATGTACTTTTGCGTTTGTTTTGTGTGAAAGTGTTGTGGCTCTGGGAAACTCAAATGTGCTTCCCCAACGCACCCCCTTCAGGTGCATTCTCCAGATTTGGGCCACTTTTAGGGATAAGGCAATTGACATCAACTGCCGAGTTGATGTGTAAATGAGCTCTATTTCACTGAAAGGGAAGCACTTACCTATTCAATACTTCCTCCTCTGGAGAGAATTGGCCTCCATGGATTTCAGGTCCTGATGATCTGGCAAATAGCTCGTACTGAGCTGATATCTGGTATGGAAGCTGCCTTAAGCTTCTTGCATTCTGAAGTATAAACCTTCTGCAGTCCCTAGGTTTCTTAGAGATCCAAAAAGACCTTATATCTGTTGCCAATTTGACAGCAAGGACCATAAGTTGAAATGATGACACTTGAAGTCTTTCTAAATGGCCTCTCTAGATTTGGGTAGCATGAAACTTCACCAAGGTAAGTGGCAAGCATTCCTTGACTCTCCGGGTCATTTCAGAGAGGATAGAGGATTGGAACATTGGATGCTGGGCACATCTAAGATTCCCTACCTTTGCCTACTTAGCAGAAGGTCTCAAAAGCATCCGTTTGCAATCAGAAATGCTGGTATGGCATCCAGCTGACAATTGCTTGCTTCTTGTTTTTCACTATGTGAAGGTTTTAAGGACTTGAGGATTGTAATCGAAATATGTAATTAAAGCTAAGAAACTCATGAAAAGGAACACATTTCAGGATAGAGTAGGAAGGTGGGATAAATGTGTTGAGCCAAAAACCAACATTTGATGCATCATTGGGCTGAAACGAAACTCCACTTCGGGAAATGGATACTGTTATTAAACATACGTTTTTTTTCAAGGCTGGATTGGGTTCCCCTCTGCCAAGAGAACACGTTTACTTGGAATGCTGCTTTCAATAACATGGTATGTGAACTGTCCTGCCTTTAAGGGATCTCGATTTGCTTTTAAGATCTCTTCTCACTTTGGAGAAGAAAGAAGAATTCTCTTCAAAGGACTGATGAGCTTATTGGACCAGGTGTTTTGAAATATTTTGTTAACTTTGGATTAGTTGCGGGGCCCTTAAGGCAACTCAAGGAGGACTATTTCAGTCGTATATCTGGTATGGAAATTACAGAGAAAACATTGTGAAATGGGGGAGAAGCTTCTCCAATTACACAGGATGGATACATGGCACACCTGTCGATATTCTAGAAAGGGTACAAAGTTTCTGAAATGCAGGTATGCCTTGGGATAATCGGTCAGCCATGCTGACGGTTACATGAGAGCCACTTGATTAAGCTTCCTTCTCAACCCCTTGTCATGCGATCTCTAACCTTGCCTCTTTAAGTGTCTAACAGATAGTTAGGCTGAGGCTTTCCCAAAGTGCTTCAACTTCAAGAAGACTCTTACCAATGCAGTTTTGACAAACTGAGTAAACAGATGCATATGCTACTAACGTTTATGGATTTGCTTTGCAATAATGCTGATTTTGATCTGTGTTCTCCCATTAAGGGAAGCTCTTCCCCTCAACTTCCTAACAACTTACAACAATTTCTTCCCTTCTGCTTCTGCGTGTCTGGATTACCTGCCAGAACATCTCCCCCAGAGTGCCACCCTCACGCTGCTTTCAGGCTTATTCTCCTAGATTCCTTATACAAGTTTATATGAGACTTGGATCAAGACTTGCAACGTGGCCTTGCTTCCAACTCAGAATGCACTGTAGGGCTTTGCTTTCCTGAAGCAGGACGTAGCTAGAGTGGTCGTCACCCCATTCCCTGAAAGACTTGGGAAAAGATGAACCAGGAATGGAGGTTGAAAGCAAGTCCCCTAAAACAGAGATCCGCTGCTGAGTTTATGATTAACCACTGTATCCAAATCATACCCACATATTCTCTTCAGGGTTGCAGATGACCAAAAAAAGGGGGAATTGTACCATAGCCAGCTGAATGCAGCCCTTCCCAGGCAGCCCTTGCTGTGCACTGTGACCCACTGCCCCATTACCAGGCAATGGTTACCAGGAGACCACTAATGCCACTGTGTCCACCCTGCTCAGCCATTGGTGGGCAGTGTAGTGGGCCCCTGCCCCAAGCAAGCCACTGTCTGTCAGCCATCTTTAGTGGGGGCCCTTTTGTAGGCAGCAGTCAGTGGAGTGCTGCCCCTTCAGACCTGGTGCGTGAGGTAAAATGCAAGTGCCAGCCTTCTCCCCAGCATTCTTCTGCTCACACGGCCTTGGGCCAGCTGGTGTGATGGGGGGCCCAGAGAACAGGCTGGGGGTGTGTCCTGCAGGGCTCCAGAGCCAAGGCCATGAATGCCCCCTGGCCCAGACCAGGCCTTGAGGCAGTGTTGAACCTCTACCACACACCGCCACTGTGACCCTAAGGGTATGGCTCACAGTCTGGGGTACCTGACTGCCACTGTATGGGTGGCCTGGGGAGCATTAAGACCTGTTGGGTCGTGTGCACCCAGCTCCCTCAGTGATGACAGCTAGCACGGGTCTGGGACATCGCCCTGAGGGAGCCACCAAGGCAGAGCTGCCTCCTCTGTGAGGCGTGGGCACTGGTGGGAGGACCCAGACCAGCTCCTGGACAAACCCTCCATGGCAGGAGGACCACCACCCCTCCCAGGGACCCCTTTCTCTTAGGTGGGTCTGGACCTCAGAGGGTGAGCCTTGTGCCTTGGGACCTTGCCCTTTCTTGTCACCCAGAGAGTGACATTTGTTGGCTGGAGATTGATAGGAACATTGAGACCCGACTATGACCTGTCCTCAACAACAAAGGATCGGACAGGGAGAAGTTTTCAACGAACAGCCACACCCCTCCATCACCTTACCTCTAAGAGGGCTTTGCTAAAAGCTTTCAAGGTTGGGGATTACCCAGCATAAGCCACCCATTTCCTTGAATGTCTCAACAACAAATATTTCTCGGCTCCGAAGTCCAATGTTTTGCTGTTGCTTGGCCTCACTGTGTGTCGGGCACACATCCTTGCCTTTGGTTACCAATTATAGCGAGCCAGCCAGGAGGCCTGTGCCCATGGTGTGTTGATCTTGATCAGGGGCGTCGCCATTTATAGTTCCCAGCACATGCCAGAGTACATTTGGCTCCAGGATACTGGCAGGGATTCTCCCTGATATGCACTGGCTGCCCTACAGCACGAGGCTGCTTGTCTTGGAGACATGTCCAGAGCAACGGTATACAGTTCATGTCATTTGGGGGTAAGTCGCTCCAGCTTGCACAGGCTGGGAAATAGGTCTACTCCAACTGGGCTGCTCCCCTTAGCGGATGTGAGCCCCTCTGAGTCCATTCCCTCTTGAGAACTGGGGGCCTCCATGTGGGAGTGGAAGTGGAAGTAGACAAAATGCCTTCTCTGGCTTTCTGTCTTTGTGATTGGAGTGTTTATTTGTTCTTCATGTGTTTGTGTGTGTCAATGTGGTGTTAATCACGGCAGTCTGTGCTTTGGTTTGTGGGATCCTCTTTGTGATTCGTACATTGTAGGTGTGTGAAACAGCACTTGCATTGAGTACTTGAGACGTCTTTGGTCAGTAACGGAGCTTGCATATGATCACGCTAGGTATCGTTCCCTCCTGCGCTGTGTTTCAGCTGTGGTGGAACATTGGTTGACATATTCCCTTTCCAATGGGTAGGAATCTGCCCTTTGGTGCCTGGGAACTGCGATCCTGAGAGACCTTTTGGCATTGCATTTGTCTCTCTGCTATTGGATAACACCTGCTGTGATCAGCAGAGCTCTAGTCCATCTTGTAGGCCGCTAAGGTACAAGCAAGTTTTTTTTTCTTTTTTTTACATTGCATGGCCAGCATATTCTACAGATTCTGGTGAAACATGGCATCAAATGAATCATTTTCATATCTCCAAAACCAGTCTATGTAAAATATTCAGTTAGAGAAAGTTTGCTCAGTGAAATCCTTTTGGTTTTCATCATTGTGACCCTGAGAGAACGAGCATATTTCCAGGAGACATGTGGAAGTTCATGAAGCAAATTGAACTTTTCCTAATTTCTTTGCTCTTTACTTTTTGGCTCTTTCTGCTTCCCAGGTCAGTAGGCATGACAACTGTGGTCCTGATTCCCTATCTTTCAATTTGCATGTTGTTTGTCATTTTGTTGTTAAAATGAGGGAACGTAGTTCGAAAACACTGAGGATGTTGTTCATCCTCACCCTTTGCTTTGGTCCTCAGGACTGAGAGTTTCTTTTTTGCATGTACTTTTGCGTTTGTTTTGTGTGAAAGTGTTGTGGCTCTGGGAAACTCAAATGTGCTTCCCCAACGCACCCCCCTCAGGTGCATTCTCCAGATTTGGGCCACTTTTAGGGATAAGGCAATTGACATCAACTGCCGAGTTGATGTGTAAATGAGCTCTATTTCACTGAAAGGGAAGCACTTACCTATTCAATACTTCCTCCTCTGGAGAGAATTGGCCTCCATGGATTTCAGGTCCTGATGATCTGGCAAATAGCTGGTACTGAGCTGATATCTGGTATGGAAGCTGCCTTAAGCTACTTGCATTCTGAAGTATAAACCTTCTGCAGTCCCTAGGTTTCTTAGAGATCCAAAAAGACCTTATATCTGTTGCCAATTTGACAGCAAAGACCATAAGTTGAAATGATGACACTTGAAGTCTTTCTAAGTGGCCTCTCTAGATTTGGGTAGCATCAAACTTCACCAAGGTAAGTGGCAAGCATTCCTTGACTCTCCGGGTCATTTCAGAGAGGATAGAGGATTGGAACATTGGATGCTGGGCACATCTAAGATTCCCTACCTTTGCCTACTTAGCAGAAGGTCTCAAAAGCATCCGTTTGCAATCAGAAATGCTGGTATGGCATCCAGCTGACAATTGCTTGCTTCTTGTTTTTCACTATGTGAAGGTTTTAAGGACTTGAGGATTGTAATCGAAATATGTAATTAAAGCTAAGAAACTCATGAAAAGGAACACATTTCAGGATAGAGTAGGAAGGTGGGATAAATGTGTTGAGCCAAAAACCAACATTTGATGCATCATTGGGCTGAAACGAAACTCCACTTCGGGAAATGGATACTGTTATTAAACATACGTTTTTTTTCAAGGCTGGATTGGGTTCCCCTCTGCAAAGAGAACACGTTTACTTGGAATGCTGCTTTCAATAACATGGTATGTGAACTGTCCTGCCTTTAAGGGATCTCGATTTGCTTTTAAGATCTCTTCTCACTTTGGAGAAGAAAGAAGAATTCTCTTCAAAGGACTGATGAGCTTATTGGACCAGGTGTTTTGAAATATTTTGTTAACTTTGGATTAGTTGCGGGGCCCTTAAGGCAACTCAAGGAGGACTATTTCAGTCGTATATCTGGTATGGAAATTACAGAGAAAACATTGTGAAATGGGGGAGAAGCTTCTCCAATTACACAGGATGGATACATGGCACACCTGTCGATATTCTAGAAAGGGTACAAAGTTTCTGAAATGCAGGTATGCCTTGGGATAATCGGTCAGCCATGCTGACGGTTACATGAGAGCCACTTGATTAAGCTTCCTTCTCAACCCCTTGTCATGCGATCTCTAACCTTGCCTCTTTAAGTGTCTAACAGATAGTTAGGCTGAGGCTTTCCCAAAGTGCTTCAACTTCAAGAAGACTCTTACCAATGCAGTTTTGACAAACTGAGTAAACAGATGCATATGCTACTAACGTTTATGGATTTGCTTTGCAATAATGCTGATTTTGATCTGTGTTCTCCCATTAAGGGAAGCTCTTCCCCTCAACTTCCTAACAACTTACAACAATTTCTTCCCTTCTGCTTCTGCGTGTCTGGATTACCTGCCAGAACATCTCCCCCAGAGTGCCACCCTCACGCTGCTTTTCAGGCTTATTCTCCTAGATTCCTTATACAAGTTTATATGAGACTTGGATCAAGACTTGCAACGTGGCCTTGCTTCCAACTCAGAATGCACTGTAGGGCTTTGCTTTCCTGAAGCAGGACGTAGCTAGAGTGGTCGTCACCCCATTCCCTGAAAGACTTGGGAAAAGATGAACCAGGAATGGAGGTTGAAAGCAAGTCCCCTAAAACAGAGATCCGCTGCTGAGTTTATGATTAACCACTCTATCCAAATCATACCCACATATTCTCTTCAGGGTTGCAGATGACCAAAAAAATGGGGAATTGTACCATAGCCAGCTGAATGCAGCCCTTCCCAGGCAGCCCTTGCTGTGCACTGTGACCCACTGCCCCATTACCAGGCAATGGTTACCAGGAGACCACTAATGCCACTGTGACCACCCTGCTCAGCCATTGGTGGGCAGTGTAGTGGGCCCCTGCCCCAAGCAAGCCACTGTCTGTCAGCCATCTTTAGTGGGGGCCCTTTTGTAGGCAGCAGTCAGTGGAGTGCTGCCCCTTCAGACCTGGTGCGTGAGGTAAAATGCAAGTGCCAGCCTTCTCCCCAGCATTCTTCTGCTCACACGGCCTTGGGCCAGCTGGTGTGATGGGGGGCCCAGAGAACAGGCTGGGGGTGTGTCCTGCAGGGCTCCAGAGCCAAGGCCATGAATGCCCCCTGGCCCAGACCAGGCCTTGAGGCAGTGTTGAACCTCTACCACACACCGCCACTGTGACCCTAAGGGTATGGCTCACAGTCTGGGGTACCTGACTGCCACTGTATGGGTGGCCTGGGGAGCATTAAGACCTGTTGGGTCGTGTGCACCCAGCTCCCTCAGTGATGACAGCTAGCACGGGTCTGGGACATCGCCCTGAGGGAGCCACCAAGGCAGAGCTGCCTCCTCTGTGAGGCGTGGGCACTGGTGGGAGGACCCAGACCAGCTCCTGGACAAACCCTCCATGGCAGGAGGACCACCACCCCTCCCAGGGACCCCTTTCTCTTAGGTGGGTCTGGACCTCAGAGGGTGAGCCTTGTGCCTTGGGACCTTGCCCTTTCTTGTCACCCAGAGAGTGACATTTGTTGGCTGGAGATTGATAGGAACATTGAGACCCGACTATGACCTGTCCTCAACAACAAAGGATCGGACAGGGAGAAGTTTTCAACGAACAGCCACACCCCTCCATCACCTTACCTCTAAGAGGGCTTTGCTAAAAGCTTTCAAGGTTGGGGATTACCCAGCATAAGCCACCCATTTCCTTGAATGTCTCAACAACAAATATTTCTCGGCTCCGAAGTCCAATGTTTTGCTGTTGCTTGGCCTCACTGTGTGTCGGGCACACATCCTTGCCTTTGGTTACCAATTATAGCGAGCCAGCCAGGAGGCCTGTGCCCATGGTGTGTTGATCTTGATCAGGGGCGTCGCCATTTATAGTTCCCAGCACATGCCAGAGTACATTTGGCTCCAGGATACTGGCAGGGATTCTCCCTGATATGCACTGGCTGCCCTACAGCACGAGGCTGCTTGTCTTGGAGACATGTCCAGAGCAACGGTATACAGTTCATGTCATTTGGGGGTAAGTCGCTCCAGCTTGCACAGGCTGGGAAATAGGTCTACTCCAACTGGGCTGCTCCCATTAGCGGATGTGAGCCCCTCTGAGTCCATTCCCTCTTGAGAACTGGGGGCCTCCATGTGGGAGTGGAAGTGGAAGTAGACAAAATGCCTTCTCTGGCTTTCTGTCTTTGTGATTGGAGTGTTTATTTGTTCTTCATGTGTTTGTGTGTGTCAATGTGGTGTTAATCACGGCAGTCTGTGCTTTGGTTTGTGGGATCCTCTTTGTGATTCGTACATTGTAGGTGTGTGAAACAGCACTTGCATTGAGTACTTGAGACGTCTTTGGTCAGTAACGGAGCTTGCATATGATCACGCTAGGTATCGTTCCCTCCTGCGCTGTGTTTCAGCTGTGGTGGAACATTGGTTGACATATTCCCTTTCCAATGGGTAGGAATCTGCCCTTTGGTGCCTGGGAACTGCGATCCTGAGAGACCTTTTGGCATTGCATTTGTCTCTCTGCTATTGGATAACACCTGCTGTGATCAGCAGAGCTCTAGTCCATCTTGTAGGCCGCTAAGGTACAAGCAAGTTTTTTTTTCTTTTTTTTACATTGCATGGCCAGCATATTCTACAGATTCTGGTGAAACATGGCATCAAATGAATCATTTTCATATCTCCAAAACCAGTCTATGTAAAATATTCAGTTAGAGAAAGTTTGCTCAGTGAAATCCTTTTGGTTTTCATCATTGTGACCCTGAGAGAACGAGCATATTTCCAGGAGACATGTGGAAGTTCATGAAGCAAATTGAACTTTTCCTAATTTCTTTGCTCTTTACTTTTTGGCTCTTTCTGCTTCCCAGGTCAGTAGGCATGACAACTGTGGTCCTGATTCCCTATCTTTCAATTTGCATGTTGTTTGTCGTTTTGTTGTTAAAATGAGGGAACGTAGTTCGAAAACACTGAGGATGTTGTTCATCCTCACCCTTTGCTTTGGTCCTCAGGACTGAGAGTTTCTTTTTTGCATGTACTTTTGCGTTTGTTTTGTGTGAAAGTGTTGTGGCTCTGGGAAACTCAAATGTGCTTCCCCAACGCACCCCCCTCAGGTGCATTCTCCAGATTTGGGCCACTTTTAGGGATAAGGCAATTGACATCAACTGCCGAGTTGATGTGTAAATGAGCTCTATTTCACTGAAAGGGAAGCACTTACCTATTCAATACTTCCTCCTCTGGAGAGAATTGGCCTCCATGGATTTCAGGTCCTGATGATCTGGCAAATAGCTGGTACTGAGCTGATATCTGGTATGGAAGCTGCCTTAAGCTACTTGCATTCTGAAGTATAAACCTTCTGCAGTCCCTAGGTTTCTTAGAGATCCAAAAAGACCTTATATCTGTTGCCAATTTGACAGCAAAGACCATAAGTTGAAATGATGACACTTGAAGTCTTTCTAAATGGCCTCTCTAGATTTGGGTAGCATCAAACTTCACCAAGGTAAGTGGCAAGCATTCCTTGACTCTCCGGGTCATTTCAGAGAGGATAGAGGATTGGAACATTGGATGCTGGGCACATCTAAGATTCCCTACCTTTGCCTACTTAGCAGAAGGTCTCAAAAGCATCCGTTTGCAATCAGAAATGCTGGTATGGCATCCAGCTGACAATTGCTTGCTTCTTGTTTTTCACTATGTGAAGGTTTTAAGGACTTGAGGATTGTAATCGAAATATGTAATTAAAGCTAAGAAACTCATGAAAAGGAACACATTTCAGGATAGAGTAGGAAGGTGGGATAAATGTGTTGAGCCAAAAACCAACATTTGATGCATCATTGGGCTGAAACGAAACTCCACTTCGGGAAATGGATACTGTTATTAAACATACGTTTTTTTTCAAGGCTGGATTGGGTTCCCCTCTGCCAAGAGAACACGTTTACTTGGAATGCTGCTTTCAATAACATGGTATGTGAACTGTCCTGCCTTTAAGGGATCTCGATTTGCTTTTAAGATCTCTTCTCACTTTGGAGAAGAAAGAAGAATTCTCTTCAAAGGACTGATGAGCTTATTGGACCAGGTGTTTTGAAATATTTTGTTAACTTTGGATTAGTTGCGGGGCCCTTAAGGCAACTCAAGGAGGACTATTTCAGTCGTATATCTGGTATGGAAATTACAGAGAAAACATTGTGAAATGGGGGAGAAGCTTCTCCAATTACACAGGATGGATACATGGCACACCTGTCGATATTCTAGAAAGGGTACAAAGTTTCTGAAATGCAGGTATGCCTTGGGATAATCGGTCAGCCATGCTGACGGTTACATGAGAGCCACTTGATTAAGCTTCCTTCTCAACCCCTTGTCATGCGATCTCTAACCTTGCCTCTTTAAGTGTCTAACAGATAGTTAGGCTGAGGCTTTCCCAAAGTGCTTCAACTTCAAGAAGACTCTTACCAATGCAGTTTTGACAAACTGAGTAAACAGATGCATATGCTACTAACGTTTATGGATTTGCTTTGCAATAATGCTGATTTTGATCTGTGTTCTCCCGTTAAGGGAAGCTCTTCCCCTCAACTTCCTAACAACTTACAACAATTTCTTCCCTTCTGCTTCTGCGTGTCTGGATTACCTGCCAGAACATCTCCCCCAGAGTGCCACCCTCACGCTGCTTTTCAGACTTATTCTCCTGGATTCCTTATACAAGTTTATATGAGACTTGGATCAAGACTTGCAACGTGACCTTGCTTCCAACTCAGAATGCACTGTAGGGCTTTGCTTTCCTGAAGCAGGACGTAGCTAGAGTGGTCGTCACCCCATTCCCTGAAAGACTTGGGAAAAGATGAACCAGGAATGGAGGTTGAAAGCAAGTCCCCTAAAACAGAGATCCGCTGCGGAGTTTATGATTAACCACTCTATCCAAATCATACCCACATATTCTCTTCAGGGTTGCAGATGACCAAAAAAAGGGGGAATTGTACCATAGCCAGCTGAATGCAGCCCTTCCCAGGCAGCCCTTGCTGTGCACTGTGACCCACTGCCCCATTACCAGGCAATGGTTACCAGGAGACCACTAATGCCACTGTGACCACCCTGCTCAGCCATTGGTGGGCAGTGTAGTGGGCCCCTGCCCCAAGCAAGCCACTGTCTGTCAGCCATCTTTAGTGGGGGCCCTTTTGTAGGCAGCAGTCAGTGGAGTGCTGCCCCTTCAGACCTGGTGCGTGAGGTAAAATGCAAGTGCCAGCCTTCTCCCCAGCATTCTTCTGCTCACACGGCCTTGGGCCAGGTGGTGTGATGGGGGGCCCAGAGAACAGGCTGGGGGTGTGTCCTGCAGGGCTCCAGAGCCAAGGCCATGAATGCCCCCTGGCCCAGACCAGGCCTTGAGGCAGTGTTGAACCTCTACCACACACCGCCACTGTGACCCTAAGGGTATGGCTCACAGTCTGGGGTACCTGACTGCCACTGTATGGGTGGCCTGGGGAGCATTAAGACCTGTTGGGTCGTGTGCACCCAGCTCCCTCAGTGATGACAGCTAGCACGGGTCTGGGACATCGCCCTGAGGGAGCCACCAAGGCAGAGCTGCCTCCTCTGTGAGGCGTGGGCACTGGTGGGAGGACCCAGACCAGCGCCTGGACAAACCCTCCATGGCAGGAGGACCACCACCCCTCCCAGGGACCCCTTTCTCTTAGGTGGGTCTGGACCTCAGAGGGTGAGCCTTGTGCCTTGGGACCTTGCCCTTTCTTGTCACCCAGAGAGTGACATTTGTTGGCTGGAGATTGATAGGAACATTGAGACCCGACTATGACCTGTCCTCAACAACAAAGGATCGGACAGGGAGAAGTTTTCAACGAACAGCCACACCCCTCCATCACCTTACCTCTAAGTGGGCTTTGCTAAAAGCTTTCAAGGTTGGGGATTACCCAGCATAAGCCACCCATTTCCTTGAATGTCTCAACAACAAATATTTCTCGGCTCCAAAGTCCAATGTTTTGCTGTTGCTTGGCCTCACTGTGTGTCGGGCACACATCCTTGCCTTTGGTTACCAATTATAGCGAGCCAGCCAGGAGGTCTGTGCCCATGGTGTGTTGATCTCGATGAGGGGCGTCGCCATTTATAGTTCCCAGCACATGCCAGAGTACATTTGGCTCCAGGATACTGGCAGGGATTCTCCCTGATATGCACTGGCTGCCCTACAGCACGAGGCTGCTTGTCTTGGAGACATGTCCAGAGCAACGGTATACAGTTCATGTCATTTGGGGGTAAGTCGCTCCAGCTTGCACAGGCTGGGAAATAGGTCTACTCCAACTGGGCTGCTCCCCTTAGCGGATGTGAGCCCCTCTGAGTCCATTCCCTCTTGAGAACTGGGGGCCTCCATGTGGGAGTGGAAGTGGAAGTAGACAAAATGCCTTCTCTGGCTTTCTGTCTTTGTGATTGTAGTGTTTATTTGTTCTTCATGTGTTTGTGTGTGTCAATGTGGTGTTAATCACGGCAGTCTGTGCTTTGGTTTGTGGGATCCTGTTTGTGATTCGTACTTTGTAGGTGTGTGAAACAGCACTTGCATTGAGTACTTGAGACGTCTTTGGTCAGTAACGGAGCTTGCATATGATCAAACTAGGTATCGTTCCCTCCTGCGTTGTGTTTCAGCTGTGGTGGAACATTGGTTGACATATTCCCTTTCCAATGGGTAGGAATCTGCCCTTCGGTGCCTGGGAACTGCGATCCTGAGAGACCTTTTGGCATTGCATTTGTCTCTCTGCTATTGGATAACACCTGCTGTGATCAGCAGAGCTCTAGTACATCTTGTAGTCCGCTAAGGTACAAGCAAGTTTTTTTTTCTTTTTTTTACATTGCATGGCCAGCATATTCTACAGATTCTGGTGAAACATGGCATCAAATGAATCATTTTCATATCTCCAAAACCAGTCTATGTAAAATATTCAGTTAGAGAAAGTTTGTTCAGTGAAATCCTTTTGGTTTTCATCATTGTGACCCTGAGAAAACGAGCATATTTCCAGGAGACATGTGGAAGTTCATGAAGCAAATTGAACTTTTCCTAATTTCTTTGCTCTTTACTTTTTGGCTCTTTCTGCTTCCCAGGTCAGTAGGCATGACAACTGTGGTCCTGATTCCCTATCTTTCATTTTGCATGTTGTTTGTCGTTTTGTTGTTAAAATGAGGGAACGTAGTTCGAAAACACTGAGGATGTTGTTCATCCTCACCCTTTGCTTTGGTCCTCAGGACTGAGAGTTTCTTTTGTGCATGTACTTTTGCGTTTGTTTTGTGTGAAAGTGTTGTGGCTCTGGGAAACTCAAATGTGCTTCCCCAACGCACCCCCTTCAGGTGCATTCTCCAGATTTGGGCCACTTTTAGGGATAAGGCAATTGACATCAACTGCCGAGTTGATGTGTAAATGAGCTCTATTTCACTGAAAGGGAAGCACTTACCTATTCAATACTTCCTCCTCTGGAGAGAATTGGCCTCCATGGATTTCAGGTCCTGATGATCTGGCAAATAGCTGGTACTGAGCTGATATCTGGTATGGAAGCTGCCTTAAGCTTCTTGCATTCTGAAGTATAAACCTTCTGCAGTCCCTAGGTTTCTTAGAGATCCAAAAAGACCTTATATCTGTTGCCAATTTGACAGCAAGGACCATAAGTTGAAATGATGACACTTGAAGTCTTTCTAAATGGCCTCTCTAGATTTGGGTAGCATGAAACTTCACCAAGGTAAGTGGCAAGCATTCCTTGACTCTCCGGGTCATTTCAGAGAGGGTAGAGGAGTGGAACATTGGATGCTGGGCACATCTAAGATTCCCTACCTTTGCCTACTTAGCAGAAGGTCTCAAAAGCATCCGTTTGCAATCAGAAATGCTGGTATGGCATCCAGCTGACAATTGCTTGCTTCTTGGTTTTCACTAAGTGAAGGTGTAAAGGACTTGAGGATTGTAATCGAAATATGTAATTAAAGCTAAGAAACTCATGAAAAGGAACACATTTCAGGATAGAGTAGGAAGGTGGGATAAATGTGTTGAGCCAAAAACCAACATTTGATGCATCATTGGGCTGAAACGAAACTCCACTTCGGGAAATGGATACTGTTATTAAAAATACGTTTTTTTCAAGGCTGGATTGGGTTCCCCTCTGCCAAGAGAACACGTTTACTTGGAATGCTGCTTTCAATAACATGGTATGTGAACTGTCCTGCCTTTAAGGGATCTCGATTTGCTTTTAAGATCTCTTCTCACTTTGGAGAAGAAAGAATTCTCTTCAAAGGACTGATGAGCTTATTGGACCAGGTGTTTTGAAATATTTTGTTAACTTTGGATTAGTTGCGGGGCCCTTAAGGCAACTCAAGGAGGACTATTTCAGTCGTATATCTGGTATGGAAATTACAGAGAAAACATTGTGAAATGGGGGAGAAGCTTCTCCAATTACACAGGATGGATACATGGCACACCTGTTGATATTCTAGAAAGGGTACAAAGTTTCTGAAATGCAGGTATGCCTTGGGATAATCGGTCAGCCATGCTGACGGTTACATGAGAGCCACTTGATTAAGCTTCCTTCTCAACCCCTTGTCATGCGATCTCTAACCTTGCCTCTTTAAGTGTCTAACAGATAGTTAGGCTGAGGCTTTCCCAAAGTGCTTCAACTTCAAGAAGACTCTTACCAATGCAGTTTTGACAAACTGAGTAAACAGATGCATATGCTACTAACGTTTATGGATTTGCTTTGCAATAATGCTGATTTTGATCTGTGTTCTCCCGTTAAGGGAAGCTCTTCCCCTCAACTTCCTAACAACTTACAACAATTTCTTCCCTTCTGCTTCTGCGTGTCTGGATTACCTGCCAGAACATCTCCCCCAGAGTGCCACCCTCACGCTGCTTTTCAGACTTATTCTCCTGGATTCCTTATACAAGTTTATATGAGACTTGGATCAAGACTTGCAACGTGACCTTGCTTCCAACTCAGAATGCACTGTAGGGCTTTGCTTTCCTGAAGCAGGACGTAGCTAGAGTGGTCGTCACCCCATTCCCTGAAAGACTTGGGAAAAGATGAACCAGGAATGGAGGTTGAAAGCAAGTCCCCTAAAACAGAGATCCGCTGCGGAGTTTATGATTAACCACTCTATCCAAATCATACCCACATATTCTCTTCAGGGTTGCAGATGACCAAAAAAAGGGGGAATTGTACCATAGCCAGCTGAATGCAGCCCTTCCCAGGCAGCCCTTGCTGTGCACTGTGACCCACTGCCCCGTTACCAGGCAATGGTTACCAGGAGACCACTTATGCCACTGTGACCACCCTGCTCAGCCATTGGTGGGCAGTGTAGTGGGCCCCTGCCCCAAGCAAGCCACTGTCTGTCAGCCATCTTTAGTGGGGGCCCTTTTTGAGGCAGCAGTCAGTGGAGTGCTGCCCCTTCAGACCTGGAGCGTGAGGTAAGAGGCAAGTGCCAGCCTTCTCCCCAGCATTCTTCTGCTCACACGGCCTTGGGCCAGCTGGTGTGATGGGGGGCCCAGAGAACAGGCTGGGGGTGTGTCCTGCAGGGCTCCAGAGCCAAGGCCATGAATGTCCCCTGGCCCAGACCAGGCCTTGAGGCAGTGTTGAACCTCTACCACACACCGCCACTGTGACCCTAAGGGTATGGCTCACAGTCTGGGGTACCTGACCGCCACTGTTTGGGTGGCCTGGGGAGCATTAAGACCTGTTGGGTCGTGTGCACCCGGCTCCCTCAGTGATGACAGCTAGCAAGGGTTTGGGACCTGGCCCTGAGGGAGCCACCAAGGCAGAGCTGCCTCCTCTGTGAGGCGTGGGCACTAATGGGAGGACCCAGACCAGCTCCTGGACAAACCCTCCATGGCAGGAGGACCACCACCCCTCCCAGGGACCCCTTTCTCTTAGGTGGGTCTGGACCTCAGAGGGTGAGCCTTGTGCCTTGGGACCTTGCCCTTTCTTGTCACCCAGAGAGTGACATTTGTTGGCTGGAGATTGATAGGAACATTGAGACCCGGCTATGACCTGTCCTCAAGAACAAAGGATCGGACAGGGAGAAGTTTTCAAGGAACAGCCACACCCCTCCATCACCTTACCTCTAAGAGGGCTTTGCTAAAAGCTTTCAAGGTTGGGGATTACCCAGCATAAGCCACCTATTTCCTTGAATGTCTCAACAACAAATATTTCTCGGCTCCAAAGTCCAATGTTTTGCTGTTGCTTGGCCTCACTGTGCGTCGGGCACACATCCTTGCCTTCGGTTACCAATTATAGCGAGCCAGCCAGGAGGTCTGTGCCCATGGTGTGTTGATCTCGATCAGGGGCGTCACCATTTATAGTTCCCAGCACATGCCAGAGTACATTTGGCTCCAGGATACTGGCAGGGATTCTCCATGATATGCAGTGGCTGCCCTACAGCACGAGGCTGCTTGTCTTGGAGACATGTCCAGAGCAACGGTATACAGTTCATGTCATTTGGGGGTAAGTCGCTCCAGCTTGCACAGGCTGGGAAATAGGTCTACTCCAACTGGGCTGCTCCCCTTATCGGATGTGAGCCCCTCTGAGTCCATTCCCTCTTGAGAACTGGGGGCCTCCATGTGGGAGTGGAAGTGGAAGTAGACAAAATGCCTTCTCTGGCTTTCTGTCTTTGTGATTGGAGTGTTTATTTGTTCTTCATGTGTTTGTGTGTGTCAATGTGGTGTTAATCACGGCAGTCTGTGCTTTGGTTTGTGGGATCCTCTTTGTGATTCGTACATTGTAGGTGTGTGAAACAGCACTTGCATTGAGTACTTGAGACGTCTTTGGTCAGTAACGGAGCTTGCATATGATCACACTAGGTATCGTTCCCTCCTGCGTTGTGTTTCAGCTGTGGTGGAACATTGGTTGACATATTCCCTTTCCAATGGGTAGGAATCTGCCCTTCGGTGCCTGGGAACAGCGATCCTGAGAGACCTTTTGGCATTGCATTTGTCTCTCTGCTATTGGATAACACCTGCTGTGATCAGCAGAGCTCTAGTCCAACTTGTAGTCCGCTAAGGGACAAGCAAGTTTTTTTTTTTTTTTACATTGCATGGCCAGCATATTCTACAGATTCTGGTGAAACATGGCATCAAATGAATCATTTTCATATCTCCAAAACCAGTCTATGTAAAATATTCAGTTAGAGAAAGTTTGCTCAGTGAAATCCTTTTGGTTTTCATCATTGTGACCCTGAGAGAACGAGCATATTTCCAGGAGACATGTGGAAGTTAATGAAGCAAATTGAACTTTTCCTAATTTCTTTGCTTTTTACTTTTTGGCTCTTTCTGCTTCCCAGGTCAGTAGGCATGACAACTGTGGTCCTGATTCCCTATCTTTCAATTTGCATGTTGTTTGTCATTTTGTTATTAAAATGAGGGAACGTACTTCAAAAACACTGAGGATGTTGTTCATCCTCACCCTTTGCTTTGGTCCTCAGGACTGAGAGTTTCTTTTTTGCATGTACTTTTGCGTTTGTTTTGTGTGAAAGTGTTGTGGCTCTGGGAAACTCAAATGTGCTTCCCCAACGCACCCCCTTCAGGTGCATTCTCCAGATTTGGGCCACTTTTAGGGATAAGGCAATTGACATCAACTGCCGAGTTGATGTGTAAATGAGCTCTATTTCACTGAAAGGGAAGCACTTACCTATTCAATACTTCCTCCTCTGGAGAGAATTGGCCTCCATGGATTTCAGGTCCTGATGATCTGGCAAATAGCTAGTACTGAGCTGATATCTGGTATGGAAGCTGCCTTAAGCTTCTTGCATTCTGAAGTATAAACCTTCTGCGGTCCCTAGGTTTCTTAGAGATCCAAAAAGACCTTATATCTGTTGCCAATTTGACAGCAAAGACCATAAGTTGAAATGATGACACTTGAAGTCTTTCTAAATGGCCTCTCTAGATTTGGGTAGCATGAAACTTCACCAAGGTAAGTGGCAAGCATTCCTTGACTCTCCGGGTCATTTCAAAGAGGATAGAGGATTGGAACATTGGATGCTGGGCACATCTAAGATTCCCTACCTTTGCCTACTTAGCAGAAGGTCTCAAAAGCATCCGTTTGCAATCAGAAATGCTGGTATGGCATCCATCTGACAATTGCTTGCTTCTTGGTTTTCACTAAGTGAAGGTGTTAAGGACTTGAGGATTGTAATCGAAATATGTAATTAAAGCTGATAAACTCATGAAAAGGAACACATTTCAGGATAGAGTAGGAAGGTGGGATAAATGTGTTGAGCCAAAAACCAACATTTGATGCATCATTGGGCTGAAACGAAACTCCACTTCGGGAAATGGATACTGTTATTAAAAATACGTTTTTTTCAAGGCTGGATTGGGTTCCCCTCTGCCAAGAGAACACGTTTACTTGGAATGCTGCTTTCAATACCATGGTATGTGAACTGTCCTGCCTTTAAGGGATCTCGATTTGCTTTTAAGATCTCTTCTCACTTTGGAGAAGAAAGAAGAATTCTCTTCAAAGGACTGATGAGCTTATTGGACCAGGTGTTTTGAAATATTTTGTTAACTTTGGATTAGTTGCGGGGCCCTTAAGGCAACTCAAGGAGGACTATTTCAGTCGTATATCTGGTATGGAAATTACAGAGAAAACATTGTGAAATGGGGGAGAAGCTTCTCCAATTACACAGGATGGATACATGGCACACCTGTCGATATTCTAGAAAGAGTACAAAGTTTCTGAAATGCAGGTATGCCTTGGGATAATCGGTCAGCCATGCTGACGGTTACATGAGAGCCACTTGATTAAGCTTCCTTCTCAACCCCTTGTCATGCGATCTCTAACCTTGCCTCTTTAAGTGTCTAACAGATAGTTAGGCTGAGGCTTTCCCAAAGTGCTTCAACTTCAAGAAGACTCTTACCAATGCAGTTTTGACAAACTGAGTAAACAGATGCATATGCTACTAACGTTTATGGATTTGCTTTGCAATAATGCTGATTTTGATCTGTGTTCTCCCATTAAGGGAAGCTCTTCCCCTCAACTTCCTAACAACTTACAACAATGTCTTCCCTTCTGCTTCTGCGTGTCTGGATTACCTGCCAGAACATCTCCCCCAGAGTGCCACCCTCACGCTGCATTTCAGGCTTATTCTCCTGGATTCCTTATACAAGTTTATATGAGACTTGGATCAAGACTTGCAACGTGGCCTTGCTTCCAACTCAGAATGCACTGTAGGACTTTGCTTTCCTGCAGCAGGACGTAGCTAGAGTGGTCGTCACCCCATTCCCTGAAAGACTTGGGAAAAGATGAACCAGGAATGGAGGTTGAAAGCAAGTCCCCTAAAACAGAGATCCGCTGCTGAGTTTATGATTAACCACTCTATCCAAATCATACCCACATATTCTCCTCAGGGTTGCACATGACCAAAAAAAGGGGGAATTGTACCATAGACAGCTGAATGCAGCCCTTCCCAGGCAGCCCTTGCTGTGCACTGTGACCCACTGCCCCATTACCAGGCAATGGTTACCAGGAGACCACTAATGCCACTGTGACCACCCTGCTCAGCCATTGGTGGGCAGTGTAGTGGGCCCCTGCCCCAAGCAAGCCACTGTCTGTCAGCCATCTTTAGTGGGGGCCCTTTTTTAGGCAGCAGTCAGTGGAGTGCTGCCCCTTCAGACCTGGAGCGTGAGGTAAGAGGCAAGTGCCAGCCTTCTCCCCAGCATTCTTCTGCTCACACGGCCTTGGGCCAGCTGGTGTGATGGGGGGCCCAGAGAACAGGCTGGGGGTGTGTCCTGCAGGGCTCCAGAGCCAAGACCATGAATGCCCCCTGGCCCAGACCAGGCCTTGAGGCAGTGTTGAACCTCTACCACACACCGCCACTGTGACCCTAAGGGTATGGCTCACAGTCTGGGGTACCTGACCGCCACTGTTTGGGTGGCCTGGGGAGCATTAAGACCTGTTGGGTCGTGTGCACCCGGCTCCCTCAGTTATGACAGCTAGCAAGGGTTTGGGACCTGGCCCTGAGGGAGCCACCAAGGCAGAGCTGCCTCCTCTGTGAGGCGTGGGCACTAGTGGGAGGACCCAGATCAGCTCATGGACAAACCCTCCATGGCAGGAGGACCACCAACCCTCCCATGGACCCCTTTCTCTTAGGTGGGTCTGGACCTCAGAGAGTGAGCCTTGTGCCTTGGGACCTTGCCCTTTCTTGTCACCCAGAGAGTGACATTTGTTGGCTGGAGATTGATAGGAACATTGAGACCCGACTATGACCTGTCCTCAACAACAAAGGATCGGACAGGGAGAAGTTTTCAACGAACAGCCACACCCCTCCATCACCTTACCTCTAAGAGGGCTTTGCTAAAAGCTTTCAAGGTTGGGGATTACCCAGCAGAAGCCACCCATTTCCTTGAATGTCTCAACAACAAATATTTCTCGGCTCCAAAGTCCAATGTTTTGCTGTTGCTTGGCCTCACTGTGTGTCGGGCACACATCCTTGCCTTTGGTTACCAATTATAGCGAGCCAGCCAGGAGGTCTGTGCCCATGGTGTGTTGATCTCGATCAGGTGCGTCGCCATTTATAGTTCCCAGCACATGCCAGAGTACATTTGGCTCCAGGATACTGGCAGAGATTCTCCCTGATATGCAGTGGCTGCCCTACAGCACGAGGCTGCTTGTCTTGGAGACATGTCCAGAGCAACGCTATACAGTTCATGTCATTTGGGGGAAAGTCGCTTCAGCTTGCACAGGCTGGGAAATAGGTCTACATTAACGGGGCTGCTCCCCTTATCGGATGTGAGCCCCTCTGAGTCCATTCCCTCTTGAGAACTGGGGGCCTCCATGTGGGAGTGGAAGTGGAAGTTGACAAAATGCCTTCTCTGGCTTTCTGTCTTTGTGATTGGAGTGTTTATTTGTTCTTCATGTGTTTGTGTGTGTCAATGTGGTGTTAATCACGGCAGTCTGTGCTTTGGTTTGTGGGATCCTCTTTGTGATTCGTACATTGTAGGTGTGTGAAACAGCACTTGCATTGAGTACTTGAGACGTCTTTGGTCAGTAACGGAGCTTGCATATGATCACACTAGGTATCGTTCCCTCCTGCGTTGTGTTTCAGCTGTGGTGGAACATTGGTTGACATATTCCCTTTCCAATGGGTAGGAATCTGCCCTTCGGTGCCTGGGAACTGCGATCCTGAGAGACCTTTTGGCATTGCATTTGTCTCTCTGCTATTGGATAACACCTGCTGTGATCAGCAGAGCTCTAGTCCATCTTGTAGTCCGCTAAGGTACAAGCAAGTTTTTTTTTTTTTTTACATTGCATGGCCAGCATATTCTACAGATTCTGGTGAAACATGGCATCAAATGAATCATTTTCATATCTCCAAAACCAGTCTATGTAAAATATTCAGTTAGAGAAAGTTTGCTCAATGAAATCCTTTTGGTTTTCATCATTGTGACCCTGAGAGAACGAGCATATTTCCAGGAGACATGTGGAAGTTAATGAAGCAAATTGAACTTTTCCTAATTTCTTTGCTCTTTACTTTTTGGCTCTTTCTGCTTCCCAGGTCAGTAGGCATGACAACTGTGGTCCTGATTCCCTATCTTTCAATTTGCATGTTGTTTGTCATTTTGTTGTTAAAATCAGGGAACGTACTTCAAAAACACTGAGGATGTTGTTCATCCTCACCCTTTGCTTTGGTCCTCAGGACTGAGAGTTTCTTTTTTGCATGTACTTTTGCGTTTGTTTTGTGTGAAAGTGTTGTGGCTCTGGGAAACTCAAATGTGCTTCCCCAACGCACCCCCTTCAGGTGCATTCTCCAGATTTGGGCCACTTTTAGGGATAAGGCAATTGACATCAACTGCCGAGTTGATGTGTAAATGAGCTCTATTTCACTGAAAGGGAAGCACTTACCTATTCAATACTTCCTCCTCTGGAGAGAATTGGCCTCCATGGATTTCAGGTCCTGATGATCTGGCAAATAGCTGGTACTGAGCTGATATCTGGTATGGAAGCTGCCTTAAGCTTCTTGCATTCTGAAGTATAAACCTTCTGCAGTCCCTAGGTTTCTTAGAGATCCAAAAAGACCTTATATCTGTTGCCAATTTGACAGCAAGGACCATAAGTTGAAATGATGACACTTGAAGTCTTTCTAAATGGCCTCTCTAGATTTGGGTAGCATGAAACTTCACCAAGGTAAGTGGCAAGCATTCCTTGACTCTCCGGGTCATTTCAGAGAGGGTAGAGGAGTGGAACATTGGATGCTGGGCACATCTAAGATTCCCTACCTTTGCCTACTTAGCAGAAGGTCTCAAAAGCATCCGTTTGCAATCAGAAATGCTGGTATGGCATCCAGCTGACAATTGCTTGCTTCTTGGTTTTCACTAAGTGAAGGTGTAAAGGACTTGAGGATTGTAATCGAAATATGTAATTAAAGCTAAGAAACTCATGAAAAGGAACACATTTCAGGATAGAGTAGGAAGGTGGGATAAATGTGTTGAGCCAAAAACCAACATTTGATGCATCATTGGGCTGAAACGAAACTCCACTTCGGGAAATGGATACTGTTATTAAAAATACGTTTTTTTCAAGGCTGGATTGGGTTCCCCTCTGCCAAGAGAACACGTTTACTTGGAATGCTGCTTTCAATAACATGGTATGTGAACTGTCCTGCCTTTAAGGGATCTCGATTTGCTTTTAAGATCTCTTCTCACTTTGGAGAAGAAAGAATTCTCTTCAAAGGACTGATGAGCTTATTGGACCAGGTGTTTTGAAATATTTTGTTAACTTTGGATTAGTTGCGGGGCCCTTAAGGCAACTCAAGGAGGACTATTTCAGTCGTATATCTGGTATGGAAATTACAGAGAAAACATTGTGAAATGGGGGAGAAGCTTCTCCAATTACACAGGATGGATACATGGCACACCTGTTGATATTCTAGAAAGGGTACAAAGTTTCTGAAATGCAGGTATGCCTTGGGATAATCGGTCAGCCATGCTGACGGTTACATGAGAGCCACTTGATTAAGCTTCCTTCTCAACCCCTTGTCATGCGATCTCTAACCTTGCCTCTTTAAGTGTCTAACAGATAGTTAGGCTGAGGCTTTCCCAAAGTGCTTCAACTTCAAGAAGACTCTTACCAATGCAGTTTTGACAAACTGAGTAAACAGATGCATATGCTACTAACGTTTATGGATTTGCTTTGCAATAATGCTGATTTTGATCTGTGTTCTCCCGTTAAGGGAAGCTCTTCCCCTCAACTTCCTAACAACTTACAACAATTTCTTCCCTTCTGCTTCTGCGTGTCTGGATTACCTGCCAGAACATCTCCCCCAGAGTGCCACCCTCACGCTGCTTTTCAGACTTATTCTCCTGGATTCCTTATACAAGTTTATATGAGACTTGGATCAAGACTTGCAACGTGACCTTGCTTCCAACTCAGAATGCACTGTAGGGCTTTGCTTTCCTGAAGCAGGACGTAGCTAGAGTGGTCGTCACCCCATTCCCTGAAAGACTTGGGAAAAGATGAACCAGGAATGGAGGTTGAAAGCAAGTCCCCTAAAACAGAGATCCGCTGCGGAGTTTATGATTAACCACTCTATCCAAATCATACCCACATATTCTCTTCAGGGTTGCAGATGACCAAAAAAAGGGGGAATTGTACCATAGCCAGCTGAATGCAGCCCTTCCCAGGCAGCCCTTGCTGTGCACTGTGACCCACTGCCCCGTTACCAGGCAATGGTTACCAGGAGACCACTTATGCCACTGTGACCACCCTGCTCAGCCATTGGTGGGCAGTGTAGTGGGCCCCTGCCCCAAGCAAGCCACTGTCTGTCAGCCATCTTTAGTGGGGGCCCTTTTTGAGGCAGCAGTCAGTGGAGTGCTGCCCCTTCAGACCTGGAGCGTGAGGTAAGAGGCAAGTGCCAGCCTTCTCCCCAGCATTCTTCTGCTCACACGGCCTTGGGCCAGCTGGTGTGATGGGGGGCCCAGAGAACAGGCTGGGGGTGTGTCCTGCAGGGCTCCAGAGCCAAGGCCATGAATGTCCCCTGGCCCAGACCAGGCCTTGAGGCAGTGTTGAACCTCTACCACACACCGCCACTGTGACCCTAAGGGTATGGCTCACAGTCTGGGGTACCTGACCGCCACTGTTTGGGTGGCCTGGGGAGCATTAAGACCTGTTGGGTCGTGTGCACCCGGCTCCCTCAGTGATGACAGCTAGCAAGGGTTTGGGACCTGGCCCTGAGGGAGCCACCAAGGCAGAGCTGCCTCCTCTGTGAGGCGTGGGCACTAATGGGAGGACCCAGACCAGCTCCTGGACAAACCCTCCATGGCAGGAGGACCACCACCCCTCCCAGGGACCCCTTTCTCTTAGGTGGGTCTGGACCTCAGAGGGTGAGCCTTGTGCCTTGGGACCTTGCCCTTTCTTGTCACCCAGAGAGTGACATTTGTTGGCTGGAGATTGATAGGAACATTGAGACCCGGCTATGACCTGTCCTCAAGAACAAAGGATCGGACAGGGAGAAGTTTTCAAGGAACAGCCACACCCCTCCATCACCTTACCTCTAAGAGGGCTTTGCTAAAAGCTTTCAAGGTTGGGGATTACCCAGCATAAGCCACCTATTTCCTTGAATGTCTCAACAACAAATATTTCTCGGCTCCAAAGTCCAATGTTTTGCTGTTGCTTGGCCTCACTGTGCGTCGGGCACACATCCTTGCCTTCGGTTACCAATTATAGCGAGCCAGCCAGGAGGTCTGTGCCCATGGTGTGTTGATCTCGATCAGGGGCGTCACCATTTATAGTTCCCAGCACATGCCAGAGTACATTTGGCTCCAGGATACTGGCAGGGATTCTCCATGATATGCAGTGGCTGCCCTACAGCACGAGGCTGCTTGTCTTGGAGACATGTCCAGAGCAACGGTATACAGTTCATGTCATTTGGGGGTAAGTCGCTCCAGCTTGCACAGGCTGGGAAATAGGTCTACTCCAACTGGGCTGCTCCCCTTATCGGATGTGAGCCCCTCTGAGTCCATTCCCTCTTGAGAACTGGGGGCCTCCATGTGGGAGTGGAAGTGGAAGTAGACAAAATGCCTTCTCTGGCTTTCTGTCTTTGTGATTGGAGTGTTTATTTGTTCTTCATGTGTTTGTGTGTGTCAATGTGGTGTTAATCACGGCAGTCTGTGCTTTGGTTTGTGGGATCCTCTTTGTGATTCGTACATTGTAGGTGTGTGAAACAGCACTTGCATTGAGTACTTGAGACGTCTTTGGTCAGTAACGGAGCTTGCATATGATCACACTAGGTATCGTTCCCTCCTGCGTTGTGTTTCAGCTGTGGTGGAACATTGGTTGACATATTCCCTTTCCAATGGGTAGGAATCTGCCCTTCGGTGCCTGGGAACAGCGATCCTGAGAGACCTTTTGGCATTGCATTTGTCTCTCTGCTATTGGATAACACCTGCTGTGATCAGCAGAGCTCTAGTCCAACTTGTAGTCCGCTAAGGGACAAGCAAGTTTTTTTTTTTTTTACATTGCATGGCCAGCATATTCTACAGATTCTGGTGAAACATGGCATCAAATGAATCATTTTCATATCTCCAAAACCAGTCTATGTAAAATATTCAGTTAGAGAAAGTTTGCTCAGTGAAATCCTTTTGGTTTTCATCATTGTGACCCTGAGAGAACGAGCATATTTCCAGGAGACATGTGGAAGTTAATGAAGCAAATTGAACTTTTCCTAATTTCTTTGCTTTTTACTTTTTGGCTCTTTCTGCTTCCCAGGTCAGTAGGCATGACAACTGTGGTCCTGATTCCCTATCTTTCAATTTGCATGTTGTTTGTCATTTTGTTATTAAAATGAGGGAACGTACTTCAAAAACACTGAGGATGTTGTTCATCCTCACCCTTTGCTTTGGTCCTCAGGACTGAGAGTTTCTTTTTTGCATGTACTTTTGCGTTTGTTTTGTGTGAAAGTGTTGTGGCTCTGGGAAACTCAAATGTGCTTCCCCAACGCACCCCCTTCAGGTGCATTCTCCAGATTTGGGCCACTTTTAGGGATAAGGCAATTGACATCAACTGCCGAGTTGATGTGTAAATGAGCTCTATTTCACTGAAAGGGAAGCACTTACCTATTCAATACTTCCTCCTCTGGAGAGAATTGGCCTCCATGGATTTCAGGTCCTGATGATCTGGCAAATAGCTAGTACTGAGCTGATATCTGGTATGGAAGCTGCCTTAAGCTTCTTGCATTCTGAAGTATAAACCTTCTGCGGTCCCTAGGTTTCTTAGAGATCCAAAAAGACCTTATATCTGTTGCCAATTTGACAGCAAAGACCATAAGTTGAAATGATGACACTTGAAGTCTTTCTAAATGGCCTCTCTAGATTTGGGTAGCATGAAACTTCACCAAGGTAAGTGGCAAGCATTCCTTGACTCTCCGGGTCATTTCAAAGAGGATAGAGGATTGGAACATTGGATGCTGGGCACATCTAAGATTCCCTACCTTTGCCTACTTAGCAGAAGGTCTCAAAAGCATCCGTTTGCAATCAGAAATGCTGGTATGGCATCCATCTGACAATTGCTTGCTTCTTGGTTTTCACTAAGTGAAGGTGTTAAGGACTTGAGGATTGTAATCGAAATATGTAATTAAAGCTGATAAACTCATGAAAAGGAACACATTTCAGGATAGAGTAGGAAGGTGGGATAAATGTGTTGAGCCAAAAACCAACATTTGATGCATCATTGGGCTGAAACGAAACTCCACTTCGGGAAATGGATACTGTTATTAAAAATACGTTTTTTTCAAGGCTGGATTGGGTTCCCCTCTGCCAAGAGAACACGTTTACTTGCAATGCTGCTTTCAATAACATGGTATGTGAACTGTCCTGCCTTTAAGGGATCTCGATTTGCTTTTAAGATCTCTTCTCACTTTGGAGAAGAAAGAAGAATTCTCTTCAAAGGACTGATGAGCTTATTGGACCAGGTGTTTTGAAATATTTTGTTAACTTTGGATTAGTTGCGGGGCCCTTAAGGCAACTCAAGGAGGACTATTTCAGTCGTATATCTGGTATGGAAATTACAGAGAAAACATTGTGAAATGGGGGAGAAGCTTCTCCAATTACACAGGATGGATACATGGCACACCTGTCGATATTCTAGAAAGAGTACAAAGTTTCTGAAATGCAGGTATGCCTTGGGATAATCGGTCAGCCATGCTGACGGTTACATGAGAGCCACTTGATTAAGCTTCCTTCTCAACCCCTTGTCATGCGATCTCTAACCTTGCCTCTTTAAGTGTCTAACAGATAGTTAGGCTGAGGCTTTCCCAAAGTGCTTCAACTTCAAGAAGACTCTTACCAATGCAGTTTTGACAAACTGAGTAAACAGATGCATATGCTACTAACGTTTATGGATTTGCTTTGCAATAATGCTGATTTTGATCTGTGTTCTCCCATTAAGGGAAGCTCTTCCCCTCAACTTCCTAACAACTTACAACAATGTCTTCCCTTCTGCTTCTGCGTGTCTGGATTACCTGCCAGAACATCTCCCCCAGAGTGCCACCCTCACGCTGCATTTCAGGCTTATTCTCCTGGATTCCTTATACAAGTTTATATGAGACTTGGATCAAGACTTGCAACGTGGCCTTGCTTCCAACTCAGAATGCACTGTAGGACTTTGCTTTCCTGCAGCAGGACGTAGCTAGAGTGGTCGTCACCCCATTCCCTGAAAGACTTGGGAAAAGATGAACCAGGAATGGAGGTTGAAAGCAAGTCCCCTAAAACAGAGATCCGCTGCTGAGTTTATGATTAACCACTCTATCCAAATCATACCCACATATTCTCCTCAGGGTTGCACATGACCAAAAAAAGGGGGAATTGTACCATAGACAGCTGAATGCAGCCCTTCCCAGGCAGCCCTTGCTGTGCACTGTGACCCACTGCCCCATTACCAGGCAATGGTTACCAGGAGACCACTAATGCCACTGTGACCACCCTGCTCAGCCATTGGTGGGCAGTGTAGTGGGCCCCTGCCCCAAGCAAGCCACTGTCTGTCAGCCATCTTTAGTGGGGGCCCTTTTTTAGGCAGCAGTCAGTGGAGTGCTGCCCCTTCAGACCTGGAGCGTGAGGTAAGAGGCAAGTGCCAGCCTTCTCCCCAGCATTCTTCTGCTCACACGGCCTTGGGCCAGCTGGTGTGATGGGGGGCCCAGAGAACAGGCTGGGGGTGTGTCCTGCAGGGCTCCAGAGCCAAGACCATGAATGCCCCCTGGCCCAGACCAGGCCTTGAGGCAGTGTTGAACCTCTACCACACACCGCCACTGTGACCCTAAGGGTATGGCTCACAGTCTGGGGTACCTGACCGCCACTGTTTGGGTGGCCTGGGGAGCATTAAGACCTGTTGGGTCGTGTGCACCCGGCTCCCTCAGTTATGACAGCTAGCAAGGGTTTGGGACCTGGCCCTGAGGGAGCCACCAAGGCAGAGCTGCCTCCTCTGTGAGGCGTGGGCACTAGTGGGAGGACCCAGATCAGCTCATGGACAAACCCTCCATGGCAGGAGGACCACCAACCCTCCCATGGACCCCTTTCTCTTAGGTGGGTCTGGACCTCAGAGAGTGAGCCTTGTGCCTTGGGACCTTGCCCTTTCTTGTCACCCAGAGAGTGACATTTGTTGGCTGGAGATTGATAGGAACATTGAGACCCGACTATGACCTGTCCTCAACAACAAAGGATCGGACAGGGAGAAGTTTTCAACGAACAGCCACACCCCTCCATCACCTTACCTCTAAGAGGGCTTTGCTAAAAGCTTTCAAGGTTGGGGATTACCCAGCAGAAGCCACCCATTTCCTTGAATGTCTCAACAACAAATATTTCTCGGCTCCAAAGTCCAATGTTTTGCTGTTGCTTGGCCTCACTGTGTGTCGGGCACACATCCTTGCCTTTGGTTACCAATTATAGCGAGCCAGCCAGGAGGTCTGTGCCCATGGTGTGTTGATCTCGATCAGGTGCGTCGCCATTTATAGTTCCCAGCACATGCCAGAGTACATTTGGCTCCAGGATACTGGCAGAGATTCTCCCTGATATGCAGTGGCTGCCCTACAGCACGAGGCTGCTTGTCTTGGAGACATGTCCAGAGCAACGCTATACAGTTCATGTCATTTGGGGGAAAGTCGCTTCAGCTTGCACAGGCTGGGAAATAGGTCTACATTAACGGGGCTGCTCCCCTTATCGGATGTGAGCCCCTCTGAGTCCATTCCCTCTTGAGAACTGGGGGCCTCCATGTGGGAGTGGAAGTGGAAGTTGACAAAATGCCTTCTCTGGCTTTCTGTCTTTGTGATTGGAGTGTTTATTTGTTCTTCATGTGTTTGTGTGTGTCAATGTGGTGTTAATCACGGCAGTCTGTGCTTTGGTTTGTGGGATCCTCTTTGTGATTCGTACATTGTAGGTGTGTGAAACAGCACTTGCATTGAGTACTTGAGACGTCTTTGGTCAGTAACGGAGCTTGCATATGATCACACTAGGTATCGTTCCCTCCTGCGTTGTGTTTCAGCTGTGGTGGAACATTGGTTGACATATTCCCTTTCCAATGGGTAGGAATCTGCCCTTCGGTGCCTGGGAACTGCGATCCTGAGAGACCTTTTGGCATTGCATTTGTCTCTCTGCTATTGGATAACACCTGCTGTGATCAGCAGAGCTCTAGTCCATCTTGTAGTCCGCTAAGGTACAAGCAAGTTTTTTTTTTTTTTTACATTGCATGGCCAGCATATTCTACAGATTCTGGTGAAACATGGCATCAAATGAATCATTTTCATATCTCCAAAACCAGTCTATGTAAAATATTCAGTTAGAGAAAGTTTGCTCAATGAAATCCTTTTGGTTTTCATCATTGTGACCCTGAGAGAACGAGCATATTTCCAGGAGACATGTGGAAGTTAATGAAGCAAATTGAACTTTTCCTAATTTCTTTGCTCTTTACTTTTTGGCTCTTTCTGCTTCCCAGGTCAGTAGGCATGACAACTGTGGTCCTGATTCCCTATCTTTCAATTTGCATGTTGTTTGTCATTTTGTTGTTAAAATCAGGGAACGTACTTCAAAAACACTGAGGATGTTGTTCATCCTCACCCTTTGCTTTGGTCCTCAGGACTGAGAGTTTCTTTTTTGCATGTACTTTTGCGTTTGTTTTGTGTGAAAGTGTTGTGGCTCTGGGAAACTCAAATGTGCTTCCCCAACGCACCCCCTTCAGGTGCATTCTCCAGATTTGGGCCACTTTTAGGGATAAGGCAATTGACATCAACTGCCGAGTTGATGTGTAAATGAGCTCTATTTCACTGAAAGGGAAGCACTTACCTATTCAATACTTCCTCCTCTGGAGAGAATTGGCCTCCATGGATTTCAGGTCCTGATGATCTGGCAAATAGCTAGTACTGAGCTGATATCTGGTATGGAAGCTGCCTTAAGCTTCTTGCATTCTGAAGTATAAACCTTCTGCGGTCCCTAGGTTTCTTAGAGATCCAAAAAGACCTTATATCTGTTGCCAATTTGACAGCAAAGACCATAAGTTGAAATGATGACACTTGAAGTCTTTCTAAATGGCCTCTCTAGATTTGGGTAGCATGAAACTTCACCAAGGTAAGTGGCAAGCCTTCCTTGACTCTCCGGGTCATTTCAAAGAGGATAGAGGATTGGAACATTGGATGCTGGGCACATCTAAGATTCCCTACCTTTGCCTACTTAGCAGAAGGTCTCAAAAGCATCCGTTTGCAATCAGAAATGCTGGTATGGCATCCAGCTGACAATTGCTTGCTTCTTGGTTTTCACTAAGTGAAGGTGTTAAGGACTTGAGGATTGTAATCGAAATATGTAATTAAAGCTAAGAAACTCATGAAAAGGAACACATTTCAGGATAGAGTAGGAAGGTGGGATAAATGTGTTGAGCCAAAAACCAACATTTGATGCATCATTGGGCTGAAACGAAACTCCACTTCGGGAAATGGATACTGTTATTAAAAATACGTTTTTTTCAAGGCTGGATTGGGTTCCCCTCTGCCAAGAGAACACGTTTACTTGGAATGCTGCTTTCAATACCATGGTATGTGAACTGTCCTGCCTTTAAGGGATCTCGATTTGCTTTTAAGATCTCTTCTCACTTTGGAGAAGAAAGAAGAATTCTCTTCAAAGGACTGATGAGCTTATTGGACCAGGTGTTTTGAAATATTTTGTTTACTTCGGATTAGTTGCGGGGCCCTTAAGGCAACTCAAGGAGGACTATTTCAGTCGTATATCTGGTATGGAAATTACAGAGAAAACATTGTGAAATGGGGGAGAAGCTTCTCCAATTACACAGGATGGATACATGGCACACCTGTCGATATTCTAGAAAGGGTACAAAGTTTCTGAAATGCAGGTATGCCTTGGGATAATCGGTCAGCCATGCTGACGGTTACATGAGAGCCACTTGATTAAGCTTCCTTCTCAACCCCTTGTCATGCGATCTCTAACCTTGCCTCTTTACGTGTCTAACAGATAGTTAGGCTGAGGCTTTCCCAAAGTGCTTCAACTTCAAGAAGACTCTTACCAATGCAGTTTTGACAAACTGAGTAAACAGATGCATATGCTACTAACGTTTATGGATTTGCTTTGCAATAATGCTGATTTTGATCTGTGTTCTCCCATTAAGGGAAGCTCTTCCCCTCAACTTCCTAACAACTTACAACAATTTCTTCCCTTCTGCTTCTGCGTGTCTGGATTACCTGCCAGAACATCTCCCCCAGAGTGCCACCCTCACGCTGCATTTCAGGCTTATTCTCCTGGATTCCTTATACAAGTTTATATGAGACTTGGATCAAGACTTGCAACGTGGCCTTGCTTCCAACTCAGAATGCACTGTAGGACTTTGCTTTCCTGCAGCAGGACGTAGCTAGAGTGGTCGTCACCCCATTCCCTGAAAGACTTGGGAAAAGATGAACCAGGAATGGAGGTTGAAAGCAAGTCCCCTAAAACAGAGATCCGCTGCTGAGTTTATGATTAACCACTCTATCCAAATCATACCCACATATTCTCCTCAGGGTTGCAGATGACCAAAAAAAGGGGGAATTGTACCATAGCCAGCTGAATGCAGCCCTTCCCAGGCAGCCCTTGCTGTGCACTGTGACCCACTGCCCCATTACCAGGCCATGGTTACCAGGAGACCACTAATGCCACTGTGACCACCCTGCTCAGCCATTGGTGGGCAGTGTAGTGGGCCCCTGCCCCAAGCAAGCCACTGTCTGTCAGCCATCTTTAGTGGGGGCCCTTTTTGAGGCAGCAGTCAGTGGAGTGCTGCCCCTTCAGACCTGGAGCGTGAGGTAAGAGGCAAGTGCCAGCCTTCTCCCCAGCATTCTTCTGCTCACACGGCCTTGGGCCAGCTGGTGTGATGGGGGGCCCAGAGAACAGGCTGGGGGTGTGTCCTGCAGGGCTCCAGAGCCAAGACCATGAATGCCCCCTGGCCCAGACCAGGCCTTGAGGCAGTGTTGAACCTCTACCACACACCGTCACTGTGACCCTAAGGGTATGGCTCACAGTCTGGGGTACCTGACCGCCACTGTTTGGGTGGCCTGGGGAGCATTAAGACCTGTTGGGTCGTGTGCACCCGGCTCCCTCAGTGATGACAGCTAGCAAGGGTTTGGGACCTGGCCCTGAGGGAGCCACCAAGGCAGAGCTGCCTCCTCTGTGAGGCGTGGGCACTAGTGGGAGGACCCAGACCAGCTCATGGACAAACCCTCCATGGCAGGAGGACCACCACCTCTCCCAGGGACCCCTTTCTCTTAGGTGGGTCTGGACCTCAGAGGGTGAGCCTTGTGCCTTGGGACCTTGCCCTTTCTTGTCACCCAGAGAGTGACATTTGTTGGCTGGAGATTGATAGGAACATTGAGACCCGACTATGACCTGTCCTGAAGAACAAAGGATCGGACAGGGAGAAGTTTTCAACGAACAGCCACACCCCTCCATCACCTTACCTCTAAGAGGGCTTTGCTAAAAGCTTTCAAGGTTGGGGATTACCCAGCAGAAGCCACCCATTTCCTTGAATGTCTCAACAACAAATATTTCTCGGCTCCAAAGTCCAATGTTTTGCTGTTGCTTGGCCTCACTGTGTGTCGGGCACACATCCTTGCCTTTGGTTACCAATTATAGCGAGCCAGCCAGGAGGTCTGTGCCCATGGTGTGTTGATCTCGATCAGGTGCGTCGCCATTTATAGTTCCCAGCACATGCCAGAGTACATTTGGCTCCAGGATACTGGCAGAGATTCTCCCTGATATGCAGTGGCTGCCCTACAGCACGAGGCTGCTTGTCTTGGAGACATGTCCAGAGCAACGCTATACAGTTCATGTCATTTGGGGGAAAGTCGCTTCAGCTTGCACAGGCTGGGAAATAGGTCTACATTAACGGGGCTGCTCCCCTTATCGGATGTGAGCCCCTCTGAGTCCATTCCCTCTTGAGAACTGGGGGCCTCCATGTGGGAGTGGAAGTGGAAGTTGACAAAATGCCTTCTCTGGCTTTCTGTCTTTGTGATTGGAGTGTTTATTTGATCATCATGTGTTTGTGTATGTCAATGTGGTGTTAATCACGGCAGTCTGTGCTTTGGTTTGTGGGATCCTCTGTGATTCGTACATTGTAGGTGTGTGAAACAGCACTTGCATTGAGTACTTGAGACGTCTTTGGTCAGTAACGGAGCTTGCATATGATCACACTAGGTATCGTTCCCTCCTGCGTTGTGTTTCAGCTGTGGTGGAACATTGGTTGACATATTCCCTTTCCAATGGGTAGGAATCTCCCCTTTGGTGCCGGGGAACTGCGATCCTGAGAGACCTTTTGGCATTGAAGTTGTCTCTCTGCTATTGAATAACACCTGCTGTGATCAGCAGAGCTCTAGTCCATCTTGTAGTCCGCTAAGGGACAAGCAAGTTTTTTTTTTTCTTTTTTTTTACATTGCATGGCCAGCATTTTCTACAGATTCTGGTGAAACATGGCATCAAATGAATCATTTTCATATCTCCAAAACCAGTCTATGTAAATTATTCAGTTAGAGAAAATTTGCTCAGTGAAATCCTTTTGGTTTTCATCATTGTGACCCTGAGAAAACGATAATATTTCCAGGAGACATGTGGAAGTTAATGAAGCAAATTGAACTTTTCCTCATTTCTTTGCTCTTTACTTTTTGGCTCTTTCTGCTTCCCAGGTCAGTAGGCATGACAACTGTGGTCCTGATTCCCTATCTTTCAATTTGCATGTTGTTTGTCATTTTGTTGTTAAAATGAGGGAACGTAGTTCGAAAACACTGAGGATGTTGTTCATCCTCACCCTTTGCTTTGGTCCTCAGGACTGAGAGTTTCTTTTTTGCATGTACTTTTGCGTTTGTTTTGTGTGAAAGTGTTGTGGCTCTGGGAAACTCAAATGTGCTTCCCCAACGCACCCCCTTCAGGTGCATTCTCCAGAATTGGGCCACTTTTAGGGATAAGGCAACTGACATCAACTGCCGAGTTGATGTGTAAATGAGCTCTATTTCACTGAAAGGGAAGCACTTACCTATTCAATACTTCCTCCTCTGGAGAGAATTGGCCTCCATGGATTTCAGGTCCTGATGATCTGGCAAATAGCTAGTACTGAACGGATATCTGGTATGGAAGCTGCCTTAAGCTTCTTGCATTCTGAAGTATAAACCTTCTGCAATCCCTAGGTTTCTTAGAGATCCAAAAAGACCTTATATCTGTTGCCAATTTGACAGCAAAGACCATAATTTGAAATGATGACACTTGAAGTCTTTCTAAATGGCCTCTCCAGATTTGGGTAGCATGAAACTTCACCAAGGTAAGTGGCAAGCATTCCTTGACTCTCCGGGTCATTTCAAAGAGGATAGAGGATTGGAACATTGGATGCTGGGCACATCTAAGATTCCCTACCTTTGCCTACTTAGCAGAAGGTCTCAAAAGCATCCGTTTGCAATCAGAAATGCTGGTATGGCATCCAGCTGACAATTGCTTGCTTCTTGGTTTTCACTAAGTGAAGGTGTTAAGGACTTGAGGATTGTAATCGAAATATGTAATTAAAGCTAAGAAACTCATGAAAAGGAACACATTTCAGGATAGAGTAGGAAGGTGGGATAAATGTGTTGAGCCAAAAACCAACATTTGATGCATCATTGGGCTGAAACGAAACTCCACTTCGGGAAATGGATACTGTTATTAAAAATACGTTTTTTTCAAGGCTGGATTGGGTTCCCCTCTGCCAAGAGAACACGTTTACTTGGAATGCTGCTTTCAATAACATGGTATGTGAACTGTCCTGCCTTTAAGGGATCTCGATTTGCTTTTAAGATCTCTTCTCACTTTGGAGAAGAAAGAAGAATTCTCTTCAAAGGACTGATGAGCTTATTGGACCAGGTGTTTTGAAATATTTTGTTAACTTTGGATTAGTTGCGGGGCCCTTAAGGCAACTCAAGGAGGACTATTTCAGTCGTATATCTGGTATGGAAATTACAGAGAAAACATTGTGAAATGGGGGAGAAGCTTCTCCAATTACACAGGATGGATACATGGCACACCTGTCGATATTCTAGAAAGAGTACAAAGTTTCTGAAATGCAGGTATGCCTTGGGATAATCGGTCAGCCATGCTGACGGTTACATGAGAGCCACTTGATTAAGCTTCCTTCTCAACCCCTTGTCATGCGATCTCTAACCTTGCCTCTTTACGTGTCTAACAGATAGTTAGGCTGAGGCTTTCCCAAAGTGCTTCAACTTCAAGAAGACTCTTACCAATGCAGTTTTGACAAACTGAGTAAACAGATGCATATGCTACTAACGTTTATGGATTTGCTTTGCAATAATGCTGATTTTGATCTGTGTTCTCCCATTAAGGGAAGCTCTTCCCCTCAACTTCCTAACAACTTACAACAATTTCTTCCCTTCTGCTTCTGCGTGTCTGGATGATCTGCCAGAACATCTCCCCCAGAGTGGCACCCTCACGCTGCATTTCAGGCTTATTCTCCTGGATTCCTTATACAAGTTTATATGAGACTTGGATCAAGACTTGCAACGTGGCCTTGCTTCCAACTCAGAATGCACTGTAGGGCTTTGCTTTCCTGCAGCAGGACGTAGCTAGAGTGGTCGTCACCCCATTCCCTGAAAGACTTGGGAAAAGATGAACCAGGAATGGAGGTTGAAAGCAAGTCCCCTAAAACAGAGATCCGCTGCTGAGTTTATGATTAACCACTCTATCCAAATCATACCCACATATTCTCTTCAGGGTTGCAGATGACCAAAAAAAGGGGGAATTGTACCATAGCCAGCTGAATGCAGCCCTTCCCAGGCAGCCCTTGCTGTGCACTGTGACCCACTGCCCCATTACCAGGCAATGGTTACCAGGAGACCACTAATGCCACTGTGACCACCCTGCTCAGCCATTGGTGGGCAGTGTAGTGGGCCCCTGCCCCAAGCAAGCCACTGTCTGTCAGCCATCTTTAGTGGGGGCCCTTTTTGAGGCAGCAGTCAGTGGAGTGCTGCCCCTTCAGACCTGGAGCGTGAGGTAAGAGGCAAGTGCCAGCCTTCTCCCCAGCATTCTTCTGCTCACACGGCCTTGGGCCAGCTGGTGTGATGGGGGGCCCAGAGAACAGGCTGGGGGTGTGTCCTGCAGGGCTCCAGAGCCAAGGCCATGAATGTCCCCTGGCCCAGACCAGGCCTTGAGGCAGTGTTGAACCTCTACCACACAGCCACTGTGACCCTAAGGGTATGGCTCACAGTCTGGGGTACCTGACCGCCACTGTTTGGGTGGCCTGGGGAGCATTAAGACCTGTTGGGTCGTGTGCACCCGGCTCCCTCAGTGATGAGAGCTAGCAAGCGTCTGGGACCTGGCCCTGAGGGAGCCACCAAGGCAGAGCTGCCTCCTCTGTGAGGCGTGGGCACTGGTGGGAGGACCCAGACCAGCTCCTGGACAAACCCTCCATGGCAGGAGGACCACCACCCCTCCCAGGGACCCCTTTCTCTTAGGTGGGTCTGGACCTCAGAGGGTGAGCCTTGTGCCTTGGGACCTTGCCCTTTCTTGTCACCCAGAGAGTGACATTTGTTGGCTGGAGATTGATAGGAACATTGAGACCCGACTATGACCTGTCCTCAACAACAAAGGATCGGACAGGGAGAAGTTTTCAACGAACAGCCACACCTCTCCATCACCTTACCTCTAAGAGGGCTTTGCTAAAAGCTTTCAAGGTTGGGGATTACCCAGCATAAGCCACCCATTTCCTTGAATGTCTCAACAACAAATATTTCTCGGCTCCAAAGTCCAATGTTTTGCTGTTGCTTGGCCTCACTGTGTGTCGGGCACACATCCTTGCCTTTGGTTACCAATTATAGCGAGCCAGCCAGGAGGTCTGTGCCCATGGTGTGTTGATCTCGATCAGGTGTGTCGCCATTTATAGTTCCCAGCACATGCCAGAGTACATTTGACTCCAGGATACTGGCAGGGATTCTCCATGATATGCAGTGGCTGCCCTACAGCACGAGGCTGCTTGTCTTGGAGACATGTCCAGAGCAGTGGTATACAGTTCATGTCATTTGGGGGTAAGTCGCTCCAGCTTGCACAGGCTGGGAAATAGGTCTACTCCAACTGGGCTGCTCCCCTTAGCGGATGGGAGCCCCTCTGAGTCCATTCCCTCTTGAGAACTGGGGGCCTCCATGTGGGAGTGGAAGTGGAAGTTGACAAAATGCCTTCTCTGGCTTTCTGTCTTTGTGATTGGAGTGTTTATTTGTTCTTCATGTGTTTGTGTGTGTCAATGTGGTGTTAATCACGGCAGTCTGTGCTTTGGTTTGTGGGATCCTCTTTGTGATTCGTACATTGTAGGTGTGTGAAACAGCACTTGCATTGAGTACTTGAGACGTCTTTGGTCAGTAACGGAGCTTGCATATGATCACACTAGGTATCGTTCCCTCCTGCGTTGTGTTTCAGCTGTGGTGGAACATTGGTTGACATATTCCCTTTCCAATGGGTAGGAATCTGCCCTTCGGTGCCTGGGAACTGCGATCCTGAGAGACCTTTTGGCATTGCATTTGTCTCTCTGCTATTGGATAACACCTGCTGTGATCAGCAGAGCTCTAGTCCATCTTGTAGTCCGCTAAGGTACAAGCAAGTTTTTTTTTCTTTTTTTTTACATTGCATGGCCAGCATATTCTACAGATTCTGGTGAAACATGGCATCAAATGAATCATTTTCATATCTCCAAAACCAGTCTATGTAAAATATTCAGTTAGAGAAAGTTTGCTCAGTGAAATCCTTTTGGTTTTCATCATTGTGACCCTGAGAGAACGAGCATATTTCCAGGAGACATGTGGAAGTTCATGAAGCAAATTGAACTTTTCCTAATTTCTTTGCTCTTTACTTTTTGGCTCTTTCTGCTTCCCAGGTCAGTAGGCATGACAACTGTGGTCGTGATTCCCTATCTTTCAATTTGCATGTTGTTTGTCGTTTTGTTGTTAAAATGAGGGAACGTAGTTCGAAAACACTGAGGATGTTGTTCATCCTCACCCTTTGCTTTGGTCCTCAGGACTGAGAGTTTCTTTTTTGCATGTACTTTTGCGTTTGTTTTGTGTGAAAGTGTTGTGGCTCTGGGAAACTCAAATGTGCTTCCCCAACGCACCCCCTTCAGGTGCATTCTCCAGAATTGGGCCACTTTTAGGGATAAGGCAATTGACATCAACTGCCGAGTTGATGTGTAAATGAGCTCTATTTCACTGAAAGGGAAGCACTTACCTATTCAATACTTCCTCCTCTGGAGAGAATTGGCCTCCATGGATTTCAGGTCCTGATGATCTGGCAAATAGCTAGTACTGAGCTGATATCTGGTATGGAAGCTGCCTTAAGCTTCTTGCATTCTGAAGTATAAACCTTCTGCGGTCCCTAGGTTTCTTAGAGATCCAAAAAGACCTTATATCTGTTGCCAATTTGACAGCAAAGACCATAAGTTGAAATGATGACACTTGAAGTCTTTCTAAATGGCCTCTCTAGATTTGGGTAGCATGAAACTTCACCAAGGTAAGTGGCAAGCATTCCTTGACTCTCCGGGTCATTTCAAAGAGGATAGAGGATTGGAACATTGGATGCTGGGCACATCTAAGATTCCCTACCTTTGCCTACTTAGCAGAAGGTCTCAAAAGCATCCGTTTGCAATCAGAAATGCTGGTATGGCATCCAGCTGACAATTGCTTGCTTCTTGGTTTTCACTAAGTGAAGGTGTTAAGGACTTGAGGATTGTAATCGAAATATGTAATTAAAGCTAAGAAACTCATGAAAAGGAACACATTTCAGGATAGAGTAGGAAGGTGGGATAAATGTGTTGAGCCAAAAACCAACATTTGATGCATCATTGGGCTGAAACGAAACTCCACTTCGGGAAATGGATACTGTTATTAAAAATACGTTTTTTTCAAGGCTGGATTGGGTTCCCCTCTGCCAAGAGAACACGTTTACTTGGAATGCTGCTTTCAATACCATGGTATGTGAACTGTCCTTCCTTTAAGGGATCTCGATTTGCTTTTAAGATCTCTTCTCACTTTGGAGAAGAAAGAAGAATTCTCTTCAAAGGACTGATGAGCTTATTGGACCAGGTGTTTTGAAATAGTTTGTTAACTTTGGATTAGTTGCGGGGCCCTTAAGGCAACTCAAGGAGGACTATTTCAGTCGTATATCTGGTATGGAAATTACAGAGAAAACATTGTGAAATGGGGGAGAAGCTTCTCCAATTACACAGGATGGATACGTGGCACACCTGTCGATATTCTAGAAAGGGTACAAAGTTTCTGAAATGCAGGTATGCCTTGGGATAATCGGTCAGCCATGCTGACGGTTACATGAGAGCCACTTGATTAAGCTTCCTTCTCAACCCCTTGTCATGCGATCTCTAACCTTGCCTCTTTAAGTGTCTAACAGATAGTTAGGCTGAGGCTTTCCCAAAGTGCTTCAACTTCAAGAAGACTCTTACCAATGCAGTTTTGACAAACTGAGTAAACAGATGCATATGCTACTAACGTTTATGGATTTGCTTTGCAATAATGCTGATTTTGATCTGTGTTCTCCCATTAAGGGAAGCTCTTCCCCTCAACTTCCTAACAACTTACAACAATTTCTTCCCTTCTGCTTCTGCGTGTCTGGATTACCTGCCAGAACATCTCCCCCAGAGTGCCACCCTCACGCTGCATTTCAGGCTTATTCTCCTGGATTCCTTATACAAGTTTATATGAGACTTGGATCAAGACTTGCAACGTGGCCTTGCTTCCAACTCAGAATGCACTGTAGGGCTTTGCTTTCCTCCAGCAGGACGTAGCTAGAGTGGTCGTCAACCCATTCCCTGAAAGACTTGGGAAAAGATGAACCAGGAATGGAGGTTGAAAGCAAGTCCCCTAAAACAGAGATCCGCTGCGGAGTTTATGATTAACCACTCTATCCAAATCATACCCACATATTCTCTTCAGGGTTGCTGATGACCAAAAAAAGGGGGAATTGTACCATAGCCAGCTGAATGCAGCCCTTCCCAGGCAGCCCTTGCTGTGCACTGTGACCCACTGCCCCATTACCAGGCAATGGTTACCAGGAGACCACTAATGCCACTGTGACCACCCTGCTCAGCCATTGGTGGGCAGTGTAGTGGGCCCCTGCCCCAAGCAAGCCACTGTCTGTCAGCCATCTTTAGTGGGGGCCCTTTTTGAGGCAGCAGTCAGTGGAGTGCTGCCCCTTCAGACCTGGAGCGTGAGGTAAGAGGCAAGTGCCAGCCTTCTCCCCAGCATTCTTCTGCTCACACGGCCTTGGGCCAGGTGGTGTGATGGGGGGCCCAGAGAACTGGCTGGGGGTGTGTCCTGCAGGTTTCCAGAGCCAAGGCCATGAATGTCCCCTGGCCCAGACCAGGCCTTGAGGCAGTGTTGAACCTCTACCACACACAGCCACTGTGACCCTAAGGGTATGGCTCACAGTCTGGGGTACCTGACTGCCACTGTTTGGGTGGCCTGGGGAGCATTAAGGCCTGTTGGGTCGTGTGCACCCGGCTCCCTCAGTGATGACAGCTAGCAAGGGTCTGGGACCTGGCCCTGAGGGAGCCACCGAGGCAGAGCTGCCTCCTCTGTGAGGCGTGGGCACTGGTGGGAGGACCCAGACCAGCTCCTGGACAAACCCTCCATGGCAGGAGGACCACCACCCCTCCCAGGGACCCCTTTCTCTTAGGTGGGTCTGGACCTCAGAGGGTGAGCCTTGTGCCTTGGGACCTTGCCCTTTCTTGTCACCCAGAGAGTGACATTTGTTGGCTGGAGATTGATAGGAACATTGAGACCCGACTATGACCTGTCCTCAACAACAAAGGATCGGACAGGGAGAAGTTTTCAACGAACAGCCACACCCCTCCATCACCTTACCTCTAAGAGGGCTTTGCTAAAAGCTTTCAAGGTTGGGGATTACCCAGCATAAGCCACCCATTTCCTTGAATGTCTCAACAACAAATATTTCTCGGCTCCAAAGTCCAATGTTTTGCTGTTGCTTGGCCTCACTGTGTGTCGGGCACACATCCTTGCCTTTGGTTACCAATTATAGCGAGCCAGCCAGGAGGTCTGTGCCCATGGTGTGTTGATCTCGATCAGGTGCGTCGCCATTTATAGTTCCCAGCACATGCCAGAGTACATTTGACTCCAGGATACTGGCAGGGATTCTCCATGATATGCAGTGGCTGCCCTACAGCACGAGGCTGCTTGTCTTGGAGACATGTCCAGAGCAACGGTATACAGTTCATGTCATTTGGGGGTAAGTCGCTCCAGCTTGCACAGGCTGGGAAATAGGTCTACTCCAACTGGGCTGCTCCCCTTAGCGGATGTGAGCCCCTCTGAGTCCATTCCCTCTTGAGAACTGGGGGCCTCCATGTGGGAGTGGAAGTGGAAGTAGACAAAATGCCTTCTCTGGCTTTCTGTCTTTGTGATTGTAGTGTTTATTTGTTCTTCATGTGTTTGTGTGTGTCAATGTGGTGTTAATCACGGCAGTCTGTGCTTTGGTTTGTGGGATCCTCTTTGTGATTCGTACATTGTAGGTGTGTGAAACAGCACTTGCATTGAGTACTTGAGACGTCTTTGGTCAGTAACGGAGCTTGCATATGATCACACTAGGTATCGTTCCCTCCTGCGTTGTGTTTCAGCTGTGGTGGAACATTGGTTGATATATTCCCTTTCCAATGGGTAGGAATCTGCCTTTCGGTGCCTGGGAACTGCGATCCTGAGAGACCTTTTGGCATTGCATTTGTCTCTCTGCTATTGGATAACACCTGCTGTGATCAGCAGAGCTCTAGTCCATCTTGTAGTCCGCTAAGGTACAAGCAAGTTTTTTTTTTCTTTTTTTTTACATTGCATGGCCAGCATATTCTACAGATTCTGGTGAAACATGGCATCAAATGAATCATTTTCATATCTCCAAAACCAGTCTATGTAAAATATTCAGTTAGAGAAAGTTTGCTCAGTGAAATCCTTTTGGTTTTCATCATTGTGACCCTGAGAGAACGAGCATATTTCCAGGAGACATGTGGAAGTTCATGAAGCAAATTGAACTTTTCCTAATTTCTTTGCTCTTTACTTTTTGGCTCTTTCTGCTTCCCAGGTCAGTAGGCATGACAACTGTGGTCCTGATTCCCTATCTTTCAATTTGCATGTTGTTTGTCGTTTTGTTGTTAAAATGAGGGAACGTAGTTCGAAAACACTGAGGATGTTGTTCATCCTCACCCTTTGCTTTGGTCCTCAGGACTGAGAGTTTCTTTTTTGCATGTACTTTTGCGTTTGTTTTGTGTGAAAGTGTTGTGGCTCTGGGAAACTCAAATGTGCTTCCCCAACGCACCCCCTTCAGGTGCATTCTCCAGATTTGGGCCACTTTTAGGGATAAGGCAATTGACATCAACTGCCGAGTTGATGTGTAAATGAGCTCTATTTCACTGAAAGGGAAGCACTTACCTATTCAATACTTCCTCCTCTGGAGAGAATTGGCCTCCATGGATTTCAGGTCCTGATGATCTGGCAAAGCTAGTACTGAGCTGATATCTGGTATGGAAGCTGCCTTAAGCTTCTTGCATTCTGAGGTATAAAGCTTCTGCGGTCCCTAGTTTTCTTAGAGATCCAAAAAGACCTTATATCTGTTGCCAATTTGACAGCAAAGACCATAAGTTGAAATGATGACACTTGAAGTCTTTCTAAATGGCCTCTCTAGATTTGGGTAGCATGAAACTTCACCAAGGTAAGTGGCAAGCATTCCTTGACTCTCCGGGTCATTTCAAAGAGGATAGAGGATTGGAACATTGGATGCTGGGCACATCTAAGATTCCCTACCTTTGCCTGCTTAGCAGAAGGTCTCAAAAGCATCCGTTTGCAATCAGAAATGCTGGTATGGCATCCAGCTGACAAGTGCTTGCTTCTTGGTTTTCACTAAGTGAAGGTGTTAAGGACTTGAGGATTGTAATCGAAATATGTAATTAAAGCTAAGAAACTCATGAAAAGGAACACATTTCAGGATAGAGTAGGAAGGTGGGATAAATGTGTTGAGCCAAAAACCAACATTTGATGCATCATTGGGCTGAAACGGAACTCCACTTCGGGAAATGGATACTGTTATTAAACATACGTTTTTTTCAAGGCTGGATTGGGTTCCCCTCTGCCAAGAGAACACGTTTACTTGCAATGCTGCTTTCAATACCATGGTATGTGAACTGTCCTGCCTTTAAGGGATCTCGATTTGCTTTTAAGATCTCTTCTCACTTTGGAGAAGAAAGAAGAATTCTCTTCAAAGGACTGATGAGCTTATTGGACCAGGTGTTTTGAAATAGTTTGTTAACTTTGGATTAGTTGCGGGGCCCTTAAGGCAACTCAAGGAGGACTATTTCAGTCGTATATCTGGTATGGAAATTACAGAGAAAACATTGTGAAATGGGGGAGAAGCTTCTCCAATTACACAGGATGGATACATGGCACACCTGTCGATATTCTAGAAAGAGTACAAAGTTTCTGAAATGCAGGTATGCCTTGGGATAATCGGTCAGCCATGCTGACGGTTACATGAGAGCCACTTGATTAAGCTTCCTTCTCAACCCCTTGTCATGCGATCTCTAACCTTTCCTCTTTAAGTGTCTAACAGATAGTTAGGCTGAGGCTTTCCCAAAGTGCTTCAACTTCAAGAAGACTCTTACCAATGCAGTTTTGACAAACTGAGTAAACAGATGCATATGCTACTAACGTTTATGGATTTGCTTTGCAATAATGCTGATTTTGATCTGTGTTCTCCCATTAAGGGAAGCTCTTCCACTCAACTTCCTAACAACTTACAACAATTTCTTCCCTTCTGCTTCTGCATGTCTGGATTACTGCCAGAACATCTCCCCCAGAGTGCCACCCTCACGCTGCTTTTCAGGCCTATTCTCCTGGATTCCTTATACAAGTTTATATGAGACTTGGATCAAGACTTGCAACGTGGCCTTGCTTCCAACTCAGAATGCACTGTAGGGCTTTGCTTTCCTGCAGCAGGACGTAGCTAGAGTGGTCGTCACCCCACTCCCTGAAAGACTTGGGAAAAGATGAACCAGGAATGGAGGTTGAAAGCAAGTCCCCTAAAACAGAGATCCGCTGCTGAGTTTATGATTAACCACTGTATCCAAATCATACCCACATATTCTCTTCAGGGTTGCAGATGACCAAAAAAAGGGGGAATTGTACCATAGCCAGCTGAATGCAGCCCTTCCCAGGCAGCCCTTGCTGTGCACTGTGACCCACTGCCCCATTACCAGGCAATGGTTACCAGGAGACCACTAATGCCACTGTGACCACCCTGCTCAGCCATTGGTGGGCAGTGTAGTGGGCCCCTGCCCCAAGCAAGCCACTGTCTGTCAGCCATCTTTAGTGGGGGCCCTTTTTGAGGCAGCAGTCAGTGGAGTGCTGCCCCTTCAGACCTGGAGCGTGAGGTAAGAGGCAAGTGCCAGCCTTCTCCCCAGCATTCTTCTGCTCACACGGCCTTGGGCCAGCTGGTGTGATGGGGGGCCCAGAGAACAGGCTGGGGGTGTGTCCTGCAGGGCTCCAGAGCCAAGGCCATGAATGTCCCCTGGCCCAGACCAGGCCTTGAGGCAGTGTTGAACCTCTACCACACACCGCCACTGTGACCCTAAGGGTATGGCTCACAGTCTGGGGTACCTGACCGCCACTGTTTGGGTGGCCTGGGGAGCATTAAGACCTGTTGGGTCGTGTGCACCCGGCTCCCTCAGTGATGACAGCTAGCAAGGGTCTGGGACCTGGCCCTGAGGGATCCACCAAGGCAGAGCTGCCTCCTCTGTGAGGCGTGGGCACTGGTGGGAGGACCCAGACGAGCTCCTGGACAAACCCTCCATGGCAGGAGGACCACCACCCCTCCCAGGGACCCCTTTCTCTTAGGTGGATCTGGACCTCAGAGGGTGAGCCTTGTGCCTTGGGACCTTGCCCTTTCTTGTCACCCAGAGAGTGACATTTGTTGGCTGGAGATTGATAGGAACATTGAGACCCGACTATGACCTGTCCTCAACAACAAAGGATCGGACAGGGAGAAGTTTTCAACGAACAGCCACACCCCTCCATCACCTTACCTCTAAGAGGGCTTTGCTAAAAGCTTTGAAGGTTGGGGATTACCCAGCATAAGCCACCCATTTCCTTGAATGTCTCAACAACAAATATTTCTCGGCTCCAAAGTCCAATGTTTTGCTGTTGCTTGGCCTCACTGTGTGTCGGGCACACATCCTGGCCTTTGGTTACCAATTATAGCGAGCCAGCCAGGAGGTCTGGGCCCATGGTGTGTTGATCTCGATCAGGTGCGTCGCCATTTATAGTTCCCAGCACATGCCAGAGTACATTTGACTCCAGGATACTGGCAGGGATTCTCCATGATATGCAGTGGCTGCCCTACAGCACGAGGCTGCTTGTCTTGGAGACATGTCCAGAGCAGTGGTATACAGTTCATGTCATTTGGGGGTAAGTCGCTCCAGCTTGCACAGGCTGGGAAATAGGTCTACTCCAACTGGGCTGCTCCCCTTAGCGGATGGGAGCCCCTCTGAGTCCATTCCCTCTTGAGAACTGGGGGCCTCCATGTGGGAGTGGAAGTGGAAGTTGACAAAATGCCTTCTCTGGCTTTCTGTCTTTGTGATTGGAGTGTTTATTTGTTCTTCATGTGTTTGTGTGTGTCAATGTGGTGTTAATCACGGCAGTCTGTGCTTTGGTTTGTGGGATCCTCTTTGTGATTCGTACATTGTAGGTGTGTGAAACAGCACTTGCATTGAGTACTTGAGACGTCTTTGGTCAGTAACGGAGCTTGCATATGATCACACTAGGTATCGTTCCCTCCTGCGTTGTGTTTCAGCTGTGGTGGAACATTGTTGACATATTCCCTTTCCAATGGGTAGGAATCTGCCCTTCGGTGCCTGGGAACTGCGATCCTGAGAGACCTTTTGGCATTGCATTTGTCTCTCTGCTATTGGATAACACCTGCTGTGATCAGCAGAGCTCTAGTCCATCTTGTAGTCCGCTAAGGTACAAGCAAGTTTTTTTTTCTTTTTTTTTACATTGCATGGCCAGCATATTCTACAGATTCTGGTGAAACATGGCATCAAATGAATCATTTTCATATCTCCAAAACCAGTCTATGTAAAATATTCAGTTAGAGAAAGTTTGCTCAGTGAAATCCTTTTGGTTTTCATCATTGTGACCCTGAGAGAACGAGCATATTTCCAGGAGACATGTGGAAGTTCATGAAGCAAATTGAACTTTTCCTCATTTCTTTGCTCTTTACTTTTTGGCTCTTTCTGCTTCCCAGGTCAGTAGGCATGACAACTGTGGTCGTGATTCCCTATCTTTCAATTTGCATGTTGTTTGTCGTTTTGTTGTTAAAATGAGGGAACGTAGTTCGAAAACACTGAGGATGTTGTTCATCCTCACCCTTTGCTTTGGTCCTCAGGACTGAGAGTTTCTTTTTTGCATGTACTTTTGCGTTTGTTTTGTGTGAAAGTGTTGTGGCTCTGGGAAACTCAAATGTGCTTCCCCAACGCACCCCCTTCAGGTGCATTCTCCAGAATTGGGCCACTTTTAGGGATAAGGCAATTGACATCAACTGCCGAGTTGATGTGTAAATGAGCTCTATTTCACTGAAAGGGAAGCACTTACCTATTCAATACTTCCTCCTCTGGAGAGAATTGGCCTCCATGGATTTCAGGTCCTGATGATCTGGCAAATAGCTAGTACTGAGCTGATATCTGGTATGGAAGCTGCCTTAAGCTTTTTGCATTCTGAAGTATAAACCTTCTGCGGTCCCTAGGTTTCTTAGAGATCCAAAAAGACCTTATATCTGTTGCCAATTTGACAGCAAAGACCATAAGTTGAAATGATGACACTTGAAGTCTTTCTAAATGGCCTCTCTAGATTTGGGTAGCATGAAACTTCACCAAGGTAAGTGGCAAGCATTCCTTGACTCTCCGGGTCATTTCAAAGAGGATAGAGGATTGGAACATTGGATGCTGGGCACATCTAAGATTCCCTACCTTTGCCTACTTAGCAGAAGGTCTCAAAAGCATCCGTTTGCAATCAGAAATGCTGGTATGGCATCCAGCTGACAATTGCTTGCTTCTTGGTTTTCACTAAGTGAAGGTGTTAAGGACTTGAGGATTGTAATCCAAATATGTAATTAAAGCTAAGAAACTCATGAAAAGGAACACATTTCAGGATAGAGTAGGAAGGTGGGATAAATGTGTTGAGCCAAAAACCAACATTTGATGCATCATTGGGCTGAAACGAAACTCCACTTCGGGAAATGGATACTGTTATTAAACATACGTTTTTTTCAAGGCTGGATTGGGTTCCCCTCTGCCAAGAGAACACGTTTACTTGCAATGCTGCTTTCAATACCATGGTATGTGAACTGTCCTGCCTTTAAGGGATCTCGATTTGCTTTTAAGATCTCTTCTCACTTTGGAGAAGAAAGAAGAATTCTCTTCAAAGGACTGATGAGCTTATTGGACCAGGTGTTTTGAAATAGTTTGTTAACTTTGGATTAGTTGCGGGGCCCTTAAGGCAACTCAAGGAGGACTATTTCAGTCGTATATCTGGTATGGAAATTACAGAGAAAACATTGTGAAATGGGGGAGAAGCTTCTCCAATTACACAGGATGGATACATGGCACACCTGTCGATATTCTAGAAAGAGTACAAAGTTTCTGAAATGCAGGTATGCCTTGGGATAATCGGTCAGCCATGCTGACGGTTACATGAGAGCCACTTGATTAAGCTTCCTTCTCAACCCCTTGTCATGCGATCTCTAACCTTGCCTCTTTAAGTGTCTAACAGATAGTTAGGCTGAGGCTTTCCCAAAGTGCTTCAACTTCAAGAAGACTCTTACCAATGCAGTTTTGACAAACTGAGTAAACAGATGCATATGCTACTAACGTTTATGGATTTACTTTGCAATAATGCTGATTTTGATCTGTGTTCTCCCATTAAGGGAAGCTCTTCCCCTCAACTTCCTAACAACTTACAACAATTTCTTCCCTTCTGCTTCTGCGTGTCTGGATTACCTGCCAGAACATCTCCCCCAGAGTGCCACCCTCACGCTGCATTTCAGGCTTATTCTCCTGGATTCCTTATACAAGTTTATATGAGACTTGGATCAAGACTTGCAACGTGGCCTTGCTTCCAACTCAGAATGCACTGTAGGGCTTTGCTTTCCTGCAGCAGGACGTAGCTAGAGTGGTCGTCAACCCATTCCCTGAAAGACTTGGGAAAAGATGAACCAGGAATGGAGGTTGAAAGCAAGTCCCCTAAAACAGAGATCCGCTGCTGAGTTTATGATTAACCACTGTATCCAAATCATACCCACATATTCTCTTCAGGGTTGCAGATGACCAAAAAAAGGGGGAATTGTACCATAGCCAGCTGAATGCAGCCCTTCCCAGGCAGCCCTTGCTGTGCACTGTGACCCACTGCCCCATTACCAGGCAATGGTTACCAGGAGACCACTAATGCCACTGTGACCACCCTGCTCAGCCATTGGTGGGCAGTGTAGTGGGCCCCTGCCCCAAGCAAGCCACTGTCTGTCAGCCATCTTTAGTGGGGGCCCTTTTTGAGGCAGCAGTCAGTGGAGTGCTGCCCCTTCAGACCTGGAGCGTGAGGTAAGAGGCAAGTGCCAGCCTTCTCCCCAGCATTCTTCTGCTCACACGGCCTTGGGCCAGGTGGTGTGATGGGGGGCCCAGAGAACAGGCTGGGGGTGTGTCCTGCAGGGCTCCAGAGCCAAGGCCATGAATGTCCCCTGGCCCAGACCAGGCCTTGATGCAGTGTTGAACCTCTACCACACACCGCCACTGTGACCCTAAGGGTATGGCTCACAGTCTGGGGTACCTGACCGCCACTGTTTGGGTGGCCTGGGGAGCATTAAGACCTGTTGGGTCGTGTGCACCCGGCTCCCTCAGTGATGAGAGCTAGCAAGCGTCTGGGACCTGGCCCTGAGGGAGCCACCAAGGCAGAGCTGCCTCCTCTGTGAGGCGTGGGCACTGGTGGGAGGACCCAGACCAGCTCCTGGACAAACCCTCCATGGCAGGAGGACCACCACCCCTCCCAGGGACCCCTTTCTCTTAGGTGGGTCTGGACCTCAGAGGGTGAGCCTTGTGCCTTGGGACCTTGCCCTTTCTTGTCACCCAGAGAGTGACATTTGTTGGCTGGAGATTGATAGGAACATTGAGACCCGACTATGACCTGTCCTCAACAACAAAGGATCGGACAGGGAGAAGTTTTCAACGAACAGCCACACCCCTCCATCACCTTACCTCTAAGAGGGCTTTGCTAAAAGCTTTCAAGGTTGGGGATTACCCAGCATAAGCCACCCATTTCCTTGAATGTCTCAACAACAAATATTTCTCGGCTCCAAAGTCCAATGTTTTGCTGTTGCTTGGCCTCACTGTGTGTCGGGCACACATCCTTGCCTTTGGTTACCAATTATAGCGAGCCAGCCAGGAGGTCTGTGCCCATGGTGTGTTGATCTCGATCAGGTGCGTCGCCATTTATAGTTCCCAGCACATGCCAGAGTACATTTGACTCCAGGATACTGGCAGGGATTCTCCATGATATGCAGTGGCTGCCCTACAGCACGAGGCTGCTTGTTTTGGAGACATGTCCAGAGCAACGGTATACAGTTCATGTCATTTGGGGGTAAGTCGCTCCAGCTTGCACAGGCTGGGAAATAGGTCTACTCCAACTGGGCTGCTCCCCTTAGCGGATGTGAGCCCCTCTGAGTCCATTCCCTCTTGAGAACTGGGGGCCTCCATGTGGGAGTGGAAGTGGAAGTAGACAAAATGCCTTCTCTGGCTTTCTGTCTTTGTGATTGTAGTGTTTATTTGTTCTTCATGTGTTTGTGTGTGTCAATGTGGTGTTAATCACGGCAGTCTGTGCTTTGGTTTGTGGGATCCTCTTTGTGATTCGTACATTGTAGGTGTGTGAAACAGCACTTGCATTGAGTACTTGAGACGTCTTTGGTCAGTAACGGAGCTTGCATATGATCACACTAGGTATCGTTCCCTCCTGCGTTGTGTTTCAGCTGTGGTGGAACATTGGTTGATATATTCCCTTTCCAATGGGTAGGAATCTGCCTTTCGGTGCATGGGAACTGCGATCCTGAGAGACCTTTTGGCATTGCATTTGTCTCTCTGCTATTGGATAACACCTGCTGTGATCAGCAGAGCTCTAGTCCATCTTGTAGTCCGCTAAGGTACAAGCAAGTTTTTTTTTCTTTTTTTTTACATTGCATGGCCAGCATATTCTACAGATTCTGGTGAAACATGGCATCAAATGAATCATTTTCATATCTCCAAAACCAGTCTATGTAAAATATTCAGTTAGAGAAAGTTTGCTCAGTGAAATCCTTTTGGTTTTCATCATTGTGACCCTGAGAGAACGAGCATATTTCCAGGAGACATGTGGAAGTTCATGAAGCAAATTGAACTTTTCCTAATTTCTTTGCTCTTTACTTTTTGGCTCTTTCTGCTTCCCAGGTCAGTAGGCATGACAACTGTGGTCCTGATTCCCTATCTTTCAATTTGCATGTTGTTTGTCGTTTTGTTGTTAAAATGAGGGAACGTAGTTCGAAAACACTGAGGATGTTGTTCATCCTCACCCTTTGCTTTGGTCCTCAGGACTGAGAGTTTCTTTTTTGCATGTACTTTTGCGTTTGTTTTGTGTGAAAGTGTTGTGGCTCTGGGAAACTCAAATGTGCTTCCCCAACGCACCCCCTTCAGGTGCATTCTCCAGATTTGGGCCACTTTTAGGGATAAGGCAATTGACATCAACTGCCGAGTTGATGTGTAAATGAGCTCTATTTCACTGAAAGGGAAGCACTTACCTATTCAATACTTCCTCCTCTGGAGAGAATTGGCCTCCATGGATTTCAGGTCCTGATGATCTGGCAAAGCTAGTACTGAGCTGATATCTGGTATGGAAGCTGCCTTAAGCTTCTTGCATTCTGAAGTATAAAGCTTCTGCGGTCCCTAGTTTTCTTAGAGATCCAAAAAGACCTTATATCTGTTGCCAATTTGACAGCAAAGACCATAAGTTGAAATGATGACACTTGAAGTCTTTCTAAATGGCCTCTCTAGATTTGGGTAGCATGAAACTTCACCAAGGTAAGTGGCAAGCATTCCTTGACTCTCCGGGTCATTTCAAAGAGGATAGAGGATTGGAACATTGGATGCTGGGCACATCTAAGATTCCCTACCTTTGCCTGCTTAGCAGAAGGTCTCAAAAGCATCCGTTTGCAATCAGAAATGCTGGTATGGCATCCAGCTGACAATTGCTTGCTTCTTGGTTTTCACTAAGTGAAGGTGTTAAGGACTTGAGGATTGTAATCCAAATATGTAATTAAAGCTAAGAAACTCATGAAAAGGAACACATTTCAGGATAGAGTAGGAAGGTGGGATAAATGTGTTGAGCCAAAAACCAACATTTGATGCATCATTGGGCTGAAACGGAACTCCACTTCGGGAAATGGATACTGTTATTAAACATACGTTTTTTTCAAGGCTGGATTGGGTTCCCCTCTGCCAAGAGAACACGTTTACTTGCAATGCTGCTTTCAATACCATGGTATGTGAACTGTCCTTCCTTTAAGGGATCTCGATTTGCTTTTAAGATCTCTTCTCACTTTGGAGAAGAAAGAAGAATTCTCTTCAAAGGACTGATGAGCTTATTGGACCAGGTGTTTTGAAATAGTTTGTTAACTTTGGATTAGTTGCGGGGCCCTTAAGGCAACTCAAGGAGGACTATTTCAGTCGTATATCTGGTATGGAAATTACAGAGAAAACATTGTGAAATGGGGGAGAAGCTTCTCCAATTACACAGGATGGATACATGGCACACCTGTCGATATTCTAGAAAGAGTACAAAGTTTCTGAAATGCAGGTATGCCTTGGGATAATCGGTCAGCCATGCTGACGGTTACATGAGAGCCACTTGATTAAGCTTCCTTCTCAACCCCTTGTCATGCGATCTCTAACCTTTCCTCTTTAAGTGTCTAACAGATAGTTAGGCTGAGGCTTTCCCAAAGTGCTTCAACTTCAAGAAGACTCTTACCAATGCAGTTTTGACAAACTGAGTAAACAGATGCATATGCTACTAACGTTTATGGATTTGCTTTGCAATAATGCTGATTTTGATCTGTGTTCTCCCATTAAGGGAAGCTCTTCCCCTCAACTTCCTAACAACTTACAACAATTTCTTCCCTTCTGCTTCTGCGTGTCTGGATTACCTGCCAGAACATCTCCCCCAGAGTGCCACCCTCACGCTGCATTTCAGGCTTATTCTCCTGGATTCCTTATACAAGTTTATATGAGACTTGGATCAAGACTTGCAACGTGGCCTTGCTTCCAACTCAGAATGCACTGTAGGGCTTTGCTTTCCTGCAGCAGGACGTAGCTAGAGTGGTCGTCAACCCATTCCCTGAAAGACTTGGGAAAAGATGAACCAGGAATGGAGGTTGAAAGCAAGTCCCCTAAAACAGAGATCCGCTGCTGAGTTTATGATTAACCACTGTATCCAAATCATACCCACATATTCTCTTCAGGGTTGCAGATGACCAAAAAAAGGGGGAATTGTACCATAGCCAGCTGAATGCAGCCCTTCCCAGGCAGCCCTTGCTGTGCACTGTGACCCACTGCCCCATTACCAGGCAATGGTTACCAGGAGACCACTAATGCCACTGTGACCACCCTGCTCAGCCATTGGTGGGCAGTGTAGTGGGCCCCTGCCCCAAGCAAGCCACTGTCTGTCAGCCATCTTTAGTGGGGGCCCTTTTTGAGGCAGCAGTCAGTGGAGTGCTGCCCCTTCAGACCTGGAGCGTGAGGTAAGAGGCAAGTGCCAGCCTTCTCCCCAGCATTCTTCTGCTCACACGGCCTTGGGCCAGGTGGTGTGATGGGGGGCCCAGAGAACAGGCTGGGGGTGTGTCCTGCAGGGCTCCAGAGCCAAGGCCATGAATGTCCCCTGGCCCAGACCAGGCCTTGAGGCAGTGTTGAACCTCTACCACACACCGCCACTGTGACCCTAAGGGTATGGCTCACAGTCTGGGGTACCTGACCGCCACTGTTTGGGTGGCCTGGGGAGCATTAAGACCTGTTGGGTCGTGTGCACCCGGCTCCCTCAGTGATGAGAGCTAGCAAGCGTCTGGGACCTGGCCCTGAGGGAGCCACCAAGGCAGAGCTGCCTCCTCTGTGAGGCGTGGGCACTGGTGGGAGGACCCAGACCAGCTCCTGGACAAACCCTCCATGGCAGGAGGACCACCACCCCTCCCAGGGACCCCTTTCTCTTAGGTGGGTCTGGACCTCAGAGGGTGAGCCTTGTGCCTTGGGACCTTGCCCTTTCTTGTCACCCAGAGAGTGACATTTGTTGGCTGGAGATTGATAGGAACATTGAGACCCGACTATGACCTGTCCTCAACAACAAAGGATCGGACAGGGAGAAGTTTTCAACGAACAGCCACACCCCTCCATCACCTTACCTCTAAGAGGGCTTTGCTAAAAGCTTTCAAGGTTGGGGATTACCCAGCATAAGCCACCCATTTCCTTGAATGTCTCAACAACAAATATTTCTCGGCTCCAAAGTCCAATGTTTTGCTGTTGCTTGGCCTCACTGTGTGTCGGGCACACATCCTTGCCTTTGGTTACCAATTATAGCGAGCCAGCCAGGAGGTCTGTGCCCATGGTGTGTTGATCTCGATCAGGTGCGTCGCCATTTATAGTTCCCAGCACATGCCAGAGTACATTTGACTCCAGGATACTGGCAGGGATTCTCCATGATATGCAGTGGCTGCCCTACAGCACGAGGCTGCTTGTCTTGGAGACATGTCCAGAGCAACGGTATACAGTTCATGTCATTTGGGGGTAAGTCGCTCCAGCTTGCACAGGCTGGGAAATAGGTCTACTCCAACTGGGCTGCTCCCCTTAGCGGATGTGAGCCCCTCTGAGTCCATTCCCTCTTGAGAACTGGGGGCCTCCATGTGGGAGTGGAAGTGGAAGTAGACAAAATGCCTTCTCTGGCTTTCTGTCTTTGTGATTGTAGTGTTTATTTGTTCTTCATGTGTTTGTGTGTGTCAATGTGGTGTTAATCACGGCAGTCTGTGCTTTGGTTTGTGGGATCCTCTTTGTGATTCGTACATTGTAGGTGTGTGAAACAGCACTTGCATTGAGTACTTGAGACGTCTTTGGTCAGTAACGGAGCTTGCATATGATCACACTAGGTATCGTTCCCTCCTGCGTTGTGTTTCAGCTGTGGTGGAACATTGGTTGATATATTCCCTTTCCAATGGGTAGGAATCTGCCTTTCGGTGCATGGGAACTGCGATCCTGAGAGACCTTTTGGCATTGCATTTGTCTCTCTGCTATTGGATAACACCTGCTGTGATCAGCAGAGCTCTAGTCCATCTTGTAGTCCGCTAAGGTACAAGCAAGTTTTTTTTTCTTTTTTTTTACATTGCATGGCCAGCATATTCTACAGATTCTGGTGAAACATGGCATCAAATGAATCATTTTCATATCTCCAAAACCAGTCTATGTAAAATATTCAGTTAGAGAAAGTTTGCTCAGTGAAATCCTTTTGGTTTTCATCATTGTGACCCTGAGAGAACGAGCATATTTCCAGGAGACATGTGGAAGTTCATGAAGCAAATTGAACTTTTCCTAATTTCTTTGCTCTTTACTTTTTGGCTCTTTCTGCTTCCCAGGTCAGTAGGCATGACAACTGTGGTCCTGATTCCCTATCTTTCAATTTGCATGTTGTTTGTCGTTTTGTTGTTAAAATGAGGGAACGTAGTTCGAAAACACTGAGGATGTTGTTCATCCTCACCCTTTGCTTTGGTCCTCAGGACTGAGAGTTTCTTTTTTGCATGTACTTTTGCGTTTGTTTTGTGTGAAAGTGTTGTGGCTCTGGGAAACTCAAATGTGCTTCCCCAACGCACCCCCTTCAGGTGCATTCTCCAGATTTGGGCCACTTTTAGGGATAAGGCAATTGACATCAACTGCCGAGTTGATGTGTAAATGAGCTCTATTTCACTGAAAGGGAAGCACTTACCTATTCAATACTTCCTCCTCTGGAGAGAATTGGCCTCCATGGATTTCAGGTCCTGATGATCTGGCAAAGCTAGTACTGAGCTGATATCTGGTATGGAAGCTGCCTTAAGCTTCTTGCATTCTGAAGTATAAAGCTTCTGCGGTCCCTAGTTTTCTTAGAGATCCAAAAAGACCTTATATCTGTTGCCAATTTGACAGCAAAGACCATAAGTTGAAATGATGACACTTGAAGTCTTTCTAAATGGCCTCTCTAGATTTGGGTAGCATGAAACTTCACCAAGGTAAGTGGCAAGCATTCCTTGACTCTCCGGGTCATTTCAAAGAGGATAGAGGATTGGAACATTGGATGCTGGGCACATCTAAGATTCCCTACCTTTGCCTGCTTAGCAGAAGGTCTCAAAAGCATCCGTTTGCAATCAGAAATGCTGGTATGGCATCCAGCTGACAATTGCTTGCTTCTTGGTTTTCACTAAGTGAAGGTGTTAAGGACTTGAGGATTGTAATCGAAATATGTAATTAAAGCTAAGAAACTCATGAAAAGGAACACATTTCAGGATAGAGTAGGAAGGTGGGATAAATGTGTTGAGCCAAAAACCAACATTTGATGCATCATTGGGCTGAAACGGAACTCCACTTCGGGAAATGGATACTGTTATTAAACATACGTTTTTTTCAAGGCTGGATTGGGTTCCCCTCTGCCAAGAGAACACGTTTACTTGCAATGCTGCTTTCAATACCATGGTATGTGAACTGTCCTTCCTTTAAGGGATCTCGATTTGCTTTTAAGATCTCTTCTCACTTTGGAGAAGAAAGAAGAATTCTCTTCAAAGGACTGATGAGCTTATTGGACCAGGTGTTTTGAAATAGTTTGTTAACTTTGGATTAGTTGCGGGGCCCTTAAGGCAACTCAAGGAGGACTATTTCAGTCGTATATCTGGTATGGAAATTACAGAGAAAACATTGTGAAATGGGGGAGAAGCTTCTCCAATTACACAGGATGGATACATGGCACACCTGTCGATATTCTAGAAAGAGTACAAAGTTTCTGAAATGCAGGTATGCCTTGGGATAATCGGTCAGCCATGCTGACGGTTACATGAGAGCCACTTGATTAAGCTTCCTTCTCAACCCCTTGTCATGCGATCTCTAACCTTTCCTCTTTAAGTGTCTAACAGATAGTTAGGCTGAGGCTTTCCCAAAGTGCTTCAACTTCAAGAAGACTCTTACCAATGCAGTTTTGACAAACTGAGTAAACAGATGCATATGCTACTAACGTTTATGGATTTGCTTTGCAATAATGCTGATTTTGATCTGTGTTCTCCCATTAAGGGAAGCTCTTCCCCTCAACTTCCTAACAACTTACAACAATTTCTTCCCTTCTGCTTCTGCATGTCTGGATTACTGCCAGAACATCTCCCCCAGAGTGCCACCCTCACGCTGCTTATCAGGCCTATTCTCCTGGATTCCTTATACAAGTTTATATGAGACTTGGATCAAGACTTGCAACGTGGCCTTGCTTCCAACTCAGAATGCACTGTAGGGCTTTGCTTTCCTGCAGCAGGACGTAGCTAGAGTGGTCGTCACCCCACTCCCTGAAAGACTTGGGAAAAGATGAACCAGGAATGGAGGTTGAAAGCAAGTCCCCTAAAACAGAGATCCGCTGCTGAGTTTATGATTAACCACTGTATCCAAATCATACCCACATATTCTCTTCAGGGTTGCAGATGACCAAAAAAAGGGGGAATTGTACCATAGCCAGCTGAATGCAGCCCTTCCCAGGCAGCCCTTGCTGTGCACTGTGACCCACTGCCCCATTACCAGGCAATGGTTACGAGGAGACCACTAATGCCACTGTGACCACCCTGCTCAGCCATTGGTGGGCAGTGTAGTGGGCCCCTGCCCCAAGCAAGCCACTGTCTGTCAGCCATCTTTAGTGGGGGCCCTTTTTGAGGCAGCAGTCAGTGGAGTGCTGCCCCTTCAGACCTGGAGCGTGAGGTAAGAGGCAAGTGCCAGCCTTCTCCCCAGCATTCTTCTGCTCACACGGCCTTGGGCCAGGTGGTGTGATGGGGGGCCCAGAGAACAGGCTGGGGGTGTGTCCTGCAGGGCTCCAGAGCCAAGGCCATGAATGTCCCCTGGCCCAGACCAGGCCTTGAGGCAGTGTTGAACCTCTACCACACACCGCCACTGTGACCCTAAGGGTATGGCTCACAGTCTGGGGTACCTGACCGCCACTGTTTGGGTGGCCTGGGGAGCATTAAGACCTGTTGGGTCGTGTGCACCCGGCTCCCTCAGTGATGAGAGCTAGCAAGCGTCTGGGACCTGGCCCTGAGGGAGCCACCAAGGCAGAGCTGCCTCCTCTGTGAGGCGTGGGCACTGGTGGGAGGACCCAGACCAGCTCCTGGACAAACCCTCCATGGCAGGAGGACCACCACCCCTCCCAGGGACCCCTTTCTCTTAGGTGGGTCTGGACCTCAGAGGGTGAGCCTTGTGCCTTGGGACCTTGCCCTTTCTTGTCACCCAGAGAGTGACATTTGTTGGCTGGAGATTGATAGGAACATTGAGACCCGACTATGACCTGTCCTCAACAACAAAGGATCGGACAGGGAGAAGTTTTCAACGAACAGCCACACCCCTCCATCACCTTACCTCTAAGAGGGCTTTGCTAAAAGCTTTCAAGGTTGGGGATTACCCAGCATAAGCCACCCATTTCCTTGAATGTCTCAACAACAAATATTTCTCGGCTCCAAAGTCCAATGTTTTGCTGTTGCTTGGCCTCACTGTGTGTCGGGCACACATCCTTGCCTTTGGTTACCAATTATAGCGAGCCAGCCAGGAGGTCTGTGCCCATGGTGTGTTGATCTCGATCAGGTGCGTCGCCATTTATAGTTCCCAGCACATGCCAGAGTACATTTGACTCCAGGATACTGGCAGGGATTCTCCATGATATGCAGTGGCTGCCCTACAGCACGAGGCTGCTTGTCTTGGAGACATGTCCAGAGCAACGGTATACAGTTCATGTCATTTGGGGGTAAGTCGCTCCAGCTTGCACAGGCTGGGAAATAGGTCTACTCCAACTGGGCTGCTCCCCTTAGCGGATGTGAGCCCCTCTGAGTCCATTCCCTCTTGAGAACTGGGGGCCTCCATGTGGGAGTGGAAGTGGAAGTAGACAAAATGCCTTCTCTGGCTTTCTGTCTTTGTGATTGTAGTGTTTATTTGTTCTTCATGTGTTTGTGTGTGTCAATGTGGTGTTAATCACGGCAGTCTGTGCTTTGGTTTGTGGGATCCTCTTTGTGATTCGTACATTGTAGGTGTGTGAAACAGCACTTGCATTGAGTACTTGAGACGTCTTTGGTCAGTAACGGAGCTTGCATATGATCACACTAGGTATCGTTCCCTCCTGCGTTGTGTTTCAGCTGTGGTGGAACATTGGTTGATATATTCCCTTTCCAATGGGTAGGAATCTGCCTTTCGGTGCATGGGAACTGCGATCCTGAGAGACCTTTTGGCATTGCATTTGTCTCTCTGCTATTGGATAACACCTGCTGTGATCAGCAGAGCTCTAGTCCATCTTGTAGTCCGCTAAGGTACAAGCAAGTTTTTTTTTCTTTTTTTTTACATTGCATGGCCAGCATATTCTACAGATTCTGGTGAAACATGGCATCAAATGAATCATTTTCATATCTCCAAAACCAGTCTATGTAAAATATTCAGTTAGAGAAAGTTTGCTCAGTGAAATCCTTTTGGTTTTCATCATTGTGACCCTGAGAGAACGAGCATATTTCCAGGAGACATGTGGAAGTTCATGAAGCAAATTGAACTTTTCCTAATTTCTTTGCTCTTTACTTTTTGGCTCTTTCTGCTTCCCAGGTCAGTAGGCATGACAACTGTGGTCCTGATTCCCTATCTTTCAATTTGCATGTTGTTTGTCGTTTTGTTGTTAAAATGAGGGAACGTAGTTCGAAAACACTGAGGATGTTGTTCATCCTCACCCTTTGCTTTGGTCCTCAGGACTGAGAGTTTCTTTTTTGCATGTACTTTTGCGTTTGTTTTGTGTGAAAGTGTTGTGGCTCTGGGAAACTCAAATGTGCTTCCCCAACGCACCCCCTTCAGGTGCATTCTCCAGATTTGGGCCACTTTTAGGGATAAGGCAATTGACATCAACTGCCGAGTTGATGTGTAAATGAGCTCTATTTCACTGAAAGGGAAGCACTTACCTATTCAATACTTCCTCCTCTGGAGAGAATTGGCCTCCATGGATTTCAGGTCCTGATGATCTGGCAAAGCTAGTACTGAGCTGATATCTGGTATGGAAGCTGCCTTAAGCTTCTTGCATTCTGAAGTATAAAGCTTCTGCGGTCCCTAGTTTTCTTAGAGATCCAAAAAGACCTTATATCTGTTGCCAATTTGACAGCAAAGACCATAAGTTGAAATGATGACACTTGAAGTCTTTCTAAATGGCCTCTCTAGATTTGGGTAGCATGAAACTTCACCAAGGTAAGTGGCAAGCATTCCTTGACTCTCCGGGTCATTTCAAAGAGGATAGAGGATTGGAACATTGGATGCTGGGCACATCTAAGATTCCCTACCTTTGCCTGCTTAGCAGAAGGTCTCAAAAGCATCCGTTTGCAATCAGAAATGCTGGTATGGCATCCAGCTGACAATTGCTTGCTTCTTGGTTTTCACTAAGTGAAGGTGTTAAGGACTTGAGGATTGTAATCGAAATATGTAATTAAAGCTAAGAAACTCATGAAAAGGAACACATTTCAGGATAGAGTAGGAAGGTGGGATAAATGTGTTGAGCCAAAAACCAACATTTGATGCATCATTGGGCTGAAACGGAACTCCACTTCGGGAAATGGATACTGTTATTAAACATACGTTTTTTTCAAGGCTGGATTGGGTTCCCCTCTGCCAAGAGAACACGTTTACTTGCAATGCTGCTTTCAATACCATGGTATGTGAACTGTCCTTCCTTTAAGGGATCTCGATTTGCTTTTAAGATCTCTTCTCACTTTGGAGAAGAAAGAAGAATTCTCTTCAAAGGACTGATGAGCTTATTGGACCAGGTGTTTTGAAATAGTTTGTTAACTTTGGATTAGTTGCGGGGCCCTTAAGGCAACTCAAGGAGGACTATTTCAGTCGTATATCTGGTATGGAAATTACAGAGAAAACATTGTGAAATGGGGGAGAAGCTTCTCCAATTACACAGGATGGATACATGGCACACCTGTCGATATTCTAGAAAGAGTACAAAGTTTCTGAAATGCAGGTATGCCTTGGGATAATCGGTCAGCCATGCTGACGGTTACATGAGAGCCACTTGATTAAGCTTCCTTCTCAACCCCTTGTCATGCGATCTCTAACCTTTCCTCTTTAAGTGTCTAACAGATAGTTAGGCTGAGGCTTTCCCAAAGTGCTTCAACTTCAAGAAGACTCTTACCAATGCAGTTTTGACAAACTGAGTAAACAGATGCATATGCTACTAACGTTTATGGATTTGCTTTGCAATAATGCTGATTTTGATCTGTGTTCTCCCATTAAGGGAAGCTCTTCCCCTCAACTTCCTAACAACTTACAACAATTTCTTCCCTTCTGCTTCTGCATGTCTGGATTACTGCCAGAACATCTCCCCCAGAGTGCCACCCTCACGCTGCTTATCAGGCCTATTCTCCTGGATTCCTTATACAAGTTTATATGAGACTTGGATCAAGACTTGCAACGTGGCCTTGCTTCCAACTCAGAATGCACTGTAGGGCTTTGCTTTCCTGCAGCAGGACGTAGCTAGAGTGGTCGTCACCCCACTCCCTGAAAGACTTGGGAAAAGATGAACCAGGAATGGAGGTTGAAAGCAAGTCCCCTAAAACAGAGATCCGCTGCTGAGTTTATGATTAACCACTGTATCCAAATCATACCCACATATTCTCTTCAGGGTTGCAGATGACCAAAAAAAGGGGGAATTGTACCATAGCCAGCTGAATGCAGCCCTTCCCAGGCAGCCCTTGCTGTGCACTGTGACCCACTGCCCCATTACCAGGCAATGGTTACGAGGAGACCACTAATGCCACTGTGACCACCCTGCTCAGCCATTGGTGGGCAGTGTAGTGGGCCCCTGCCCCAAGCAAGCCACTGTCTGTCAGCCATCTTTAGTGGGGGCCCTTTTTGAGGCAGCATTCAGTGGAGTGCTGCCCCTTCAGACCTGGAGCATGAGGTAAGAGGCAAGTGCCAGCCTTCTCCCCAGCATTCTTCTGCTCACACGGCCTTGGGCCAGCTGGTGTGATGGGGGGCCCAGAGAACAGGCTGGGGGTGTGTCCTGCAGGGCTCCAGAGCCAAGGCCATGAATGTCCCCTGGCCCAGACCAGGCCTTGAGGCAGTGTTGAACCTCTACCACACACCGCCACTGTGACCCTAAGGGTATGGCTCACAGTCTGGGGTACCTGACCGCCACTGTTTGGGTGGCCTGGGGAGCATTAAGACCTGTTGGGTCGTGTGCACCCGGCTCCCTCAGTGATGACAGCTAGCAAGGGTCTGGGACCTGGCCCTGAGGGATCCACCAAGGCAGAGCTGCCTCCTCTGTGAGGCGTGGGCACTGGTGGGAGGACCCAGACCAGCTCCTGGACAAACCCTCCATGGCAGGAGGACCACCACCCCTCCCAGGGACCCCTTTCTCTTAGGTGGGTCTGGACCTCAGAGGGTGAGCCTTGTGCCTTGGGACCTTGCCCTTTCTTGTCACCCAGAGAGTGACATTTGTTGGCTGGAGATTGATAGGAACATTGAGACCCGACTATGACCTGTCCTCAACAACAAAGGATCGGACAGGGAGAAGTTTTCAACGAACAGCCACACCTCTCCATCACCTTACCTCTAAGAGGGCTTTGCTAAAAGCTTTCAAGGTTGGGGATTACCCAGCATAAGCCACCCATTTCCTTGAATGTCTCAACAACAAATATTTCTCGGCTCCAAAGTCCAATGTTTTGCTGTTGCTTGGCCTCACTGTGTGTCGGGCACACATCCTTGCCTTTGGTTACCAATTATAGCGAGCCAGCCAGGAGGTCTGTGCCCATGGTGTGTTGATCTCGATCAGGTGCGTCGCCATTTATAGTTCCCAGCACATGCCAGAGTACATTTGACTCCAGGATACTGGCAGGGATTCTCCATGATATGCAGTGGCTGCCCTACAGCACGAGGCTGCTTGTCTTGGAGACATGTCCAGAGCAGTGGTATACAGTTCATGTCATTTGGGGGTAAGTCGCTCCATCTTGCACAGGCTGGGAAATAGGTCTACTCCAACTGGGCTGCTCCCCTTAGCGGATGGGAGCCCCTCTGAGTCCATTCCCTCTTGAGAACTGGGGGCCTCCATGTGGGAGTGGAAGTGGAAGTTGACAAAATGCCTTCTCTGGCTTTCTGTCTTTGTGATTGGAGTGTTTATTTGTTCTTCATGTGTTTGTGTGTGTCAATGTGGTGTTAATCACGGCAGTCTGTGCTTTGGTTTGTGGGATCCTCTTTGTGATTCGTACATTGTAGGTGTGTGAAACAGCACTTGCATTGAGTACTTGAGACGTCTTTGGTCAGTAACGGAGCTTGCATATGATCACACTAGGTATCGTTCCCTCCTGCGTTGTGTTTCAGCTGTGGTGGAACATTGGTTGACATATTCCCTTTCCAATGGGTAGGAATCTGCCCTTCGGTGCCTGGGAACTGCGATCCTGAGAGACCTTTTGGCATTGCATTTGTCTCTCTGCTATTGGATAACACCTGCTGTGATCAGCAGAGCTCTAGTCCATCTTGTAGTCCGCTAAGGTACAAGCAAGTTTTTTTTTCTTTTTTTTTACATTGCATGGCCAGCATATTCTACAGATTCTGGTGAAACATGGCATCAAATGAATCATTTTCATATCTCCAAAACCAGTCTATGTAAAATATTCAGTTAGAGAAAGTTTGCTCAGTGAAATCCTTTTGGTTTTCATCATTGTGACCCTGAGAGAATGAGCATATTTCCAGGAGACATGTGGAAGTTCATGAAGCAAATTGAACTTTTCCTAATTTCTTTGCTCTTTACTTTTTGGCTCTTTCTGCTTCCCAGGTCAGTAGGCATGACAACTGTGGTCCTGATTCCCTATCTTTCAATTTGCATGTTGTTTGTCGTTTTGTTGTTAAAATGAGGGAACGTAGTTCGAAAACACTGAGGATGTTGTTCATCTTCACCCTTTGCTTTGGTCCTCAGGACTGAGAGTTTCTTTTTTGCATGTACTTTTGCGTTTGTTTTGTGTGAAAGTGTTGTGGCTCTGGGAAACTCAAATGTGCTTCCCCAACGCACCCCCTTCAGGTGCATTCTCCAGAATTGGGCCACTTATAGGGATAAGGCAATTGACATCAACTGCCGAGTTGATGTGTAAATGAGCTCCACTTCACTGAAAAGGAAGCACTTACCTATTCAATACTTCCTCCTCTGGAGAGAATTGGCCTCCATGGATTTCAGGTCCTGATGATCTGGCAAATAGCTAGTACTGAGCTGATATCTGGTATGGAAGCTGCCTTAAGCTTCTTGCATTCTGAAGTATAAACCTTCTGCAGTCCCTAGGTTTCTTAGAGATCCAAAAAGACCTTATATCTGTTGCCAATTTGACAGCAAAGACCATAAGTTGAAATGATGACACTTGAAGTCTTTCTAAATGGCCTCTCTAGATTTGGGTAGCATGAACCTTCACCAAGGTAAGTGGCAAGCATTCCTTGACTCTCCGGGTCATTTCAAAGAGGATAGATTATTGGAACATTGGATGCTGGGCACATCTAAGATTCCCTACCTTTGCCTACTTAGCAGAAGGTCTCAAAAGCATCCGTTTGCAATCAGAAATGCTGGTATGGCATCCAGCTGACAATTGCTTGCTTCTTGGTTTTCACTAAGTGAAGGTGTTAAGGACTTGAGGATTGTAATCAAAATATGCAATTAAAGCTAAGAAACTCATGAAAAGGAACACATTTCAGGATAGAGTAGGAAGGTGGGATAAATGTGTTGAGCCAAAAACCAACATTTGATGCATCATTGGGCTGAAACGAAACTCCACTTCGGGAAATGGATACTGTTATTAAAAATACGTTTTTTTCAAGGCTGGATTGGGTTCCCCTCTGCCAAGAGAACACGTTTACTTGGAATGCTGCTTTCAATACCATGGTATGTGAACTGTCCTTCCTTTAAGGGATCTCGATTTGCTTTTAAGATCTCTTCTCACTTTGGAGAAGAAAGAAGAATTCTCTTCAAAGGACTGATGAGCTTATTGGACCAGGTGTTTTGAAATAGTTTGTTAACTTTGGATTAGTTGAGGGGCCCTTAAGGCAACTCAAGGAGGACTATTTCAGTCGTATATCTGGTATGGAAATTACAGAGAAAACATTGTGAAATGGGGGAGAAGCTTCTCCAATTACACAGGATGGATACATGGCACACCTGTCGATATTCTAGAAAGGGTACAAAGTTTCTGAAATGCAGGTATGCCTTGGGATAATCGGTCAGCCATGCTGACAGTTACATGAGAGCCACTTGATTAAGCTTCCTTCTCAACCCCTTGTCATGCGATCTCTAACCTTGCCTCTTTAAGTGTCTAACAGATAGTTAGGCTGAGGCTTTCCCAAAGTGCTTCAACTTCAAGAAGACTCTTACCAATGCAGTTTTGACAAACTGAGTAAAAGGATGCATATGCTACTAACGTTTATGGATTTGCTTTGCAATAATGCTGATTTTGATCTGTGTTCTCCCATTAAGGGAAGCTCTTCCCCTCAACTTCCTAACAACTTACAACAATGTCTTCCCTTCTGCTTCTGCGTGTCTGGATTACCTGCCAGAACATCTCCCCCAGAGTGCCACCCTCATGCTGCATTTCAGGCTTATTCTCCTGGATTCCTTATACAAGTTTATATGAGACTTGGATCAAGACTTGCAACGTGGCCTTGCTTCCAACTCAGAATGCACTGTAGGGCTTTGCTTTCCTGCAGCAACACGTAGCTAGAGTGGTCGTCACCCCATTCCCTGAAAGACTTGGGAAAAGATGAACCAGGAATGGAGGTTGAAAGCAAGTCCCCTAAAACAGAGATCCGCTGCTGAGTTTATGATTAACCACTGTATCCAAATCATACCCACATATTCTCTTCAGGGTTGCAGATGACCAAAAAAAGGGGGAATTGTACCATAGCCAGCTGAATGCAGCCCTTCCCAGGCAGCCCTTGCTGTGCACTGTGACCCACTGCCCCATTACCAGGCAATGGTTACCAGGAGACCACTAATGCCACTGTGACCACCCTGCTCAGCCATTGGTGGGCAGTGTAGTTGGCCCCTGCCCCAAGCAAGCCACTGTCTGTCAGCCATCTTTAGTGGGGGCCCTTTTTGAGGCAGCATTCAGTGGAGTGCTGCCCCTTCAGACCTGGAGCGTGAGGTAAGAGGCAAGTGCCAGCCTTCTCCCCAGCATTCTTCTGCTCACACGGCCTTGGGCCAGCTGGTGTGATGGGGGGCCCAGAGAACAGGCTGGGGGTGTGTCCTGCAGGGCTCCAGAGCCAAGGCCATGAATGTCCCCTGGCCCAGACCAGGCCTTGAGGCAGTGTTGAACCTCTACCACACACAGCCACTGTGACCCTAAGGGTATGGCTCACAGTCTGGGGTACCTGACCGCCACTGTTTGGGTGGCCTGGGGAGCATTAAGACCTGTTGGGTCGTGTGCACCCGGCTCCCTCAGTGATGAGAGCTAGCAAGCGTCTGGGACCTGGCCCTGAGGGAGCCACCAAGGCAGAGCTGCCTCCTCTGTGAGGCGTGGGCACTGGTGGGAGGACCCAGACCAGCTCCTGGACAAACCCTCCATGGCAGGAGGACCACCACCCCTCCCAGGGACCCCTTTCTCTTAGGTGGGTCTGGACCTCAGAGGGTGAGCCTTGTGCCTTGGGACCTTGCCCTTTCTTGTCACCCAGAGAGTGACATTTGTTGGCTGGAGATTGATAGGAACATTGAGACCCGACTATGACCTGTCCTCAACAACAAAGGATCGGACAGGGAGAAGTTTTCAACGAACAGCCACACCTCTCCATCACCTTACCTCTAAGAGGGCTTTGCTAAAAGCTTTCAAGGTTGGGGATTACCCAGCATAAGCCACCCATTTCCTTGAATGTCTCAACAACAAATATTTCTCGGCTCCAAAGTCCAATGTTTTGCTGTTGCTTGGCCTCACTGTGTGTCGGGCACACATCCTTGCCTTTGGTTACCAATTATAGCGAGCCAGCCAGGAGGTCTGTGCCCATGGTGTGTTGATCTCGATCAGGTGCGTCGCCATTTATAGTTCCCAGCACATGCCAGAGTACATTTGACTCCAGGATACTGGCAGGGATTCTCCATGATATGCAGTGGCTGCCCTACAGCACGAGGCTGCTTGTCTTGGAGACATGTCCAGAGCAACGGTATACAGTTCATGTCATTTGGGGGTAAGTCGCTCCAGCTTGCACAGGCTGGGAAATAGGTCTACTCCAACTGGGCTGCTCCCCTTAGCGGATGTGAGCCCCTCTGAGTCCATTCCCTCTTGAGAACTGGGGGCCTCCATGTGGGAGTGGAAGTGGAAGTAGACAAAATGCTTTCTCTGGCTTTCTGTCTTTGTGATTGTAGTGTTTATTTGTTCTTCATGTGTTTGTGTGTGTCAATGTGGTGTTAATCACGGCAGTCTGTGCTTTGGTTTGTGGGATCCTCTTTGTGATTCGTACATTGTAGGTGTGTGAAACAGCACTTGCATTGAGTACTTGAGACGTCTTTGGTCAGTAACGGAGCTTGCATATGATCACACTAGGTATCGTTCCCTCCTGCGTTGTGTTTCAGCTGTGGTGGAACATTGGTTGATATATTCCCTTTCCAATGGGTAGGAATCTGCCTTTCGGTGCATGGGAACTGCGATCCTGAGAGACCTTTTGGCATTGCATTTGTCTCTCTGCTATTGGATAACACCTGCTGTGATCAGCAGAGCTCTAGTCCATCTTGTAGTCCGCTAAGGTACAAGCAAGTTTTTTTTTCTTTTTTTTTACATTGCATGGCCAGCATATTCTACAGATTCTGGTGAAACATGGCATCAAATGAATCATTTTCATATCTCCAAAACCAGTCTATGTAAAATATTCAGTTAGAGAAAGTTTGCTCAGTGAAATCCTTTTGGTTTTCATCATTGTGACCCTGAGAGAACGAGCATATTTCCAGGAGACATGTGGAAGTTCATGAAGCAAATTGAACTTTTCCTAATTTCTTTGCTCTTTACTTTTTGGCTCTTTCTGCTTCCCAGGTCAGTAGGCATGACAACTGTGGTCCTGATTCCCTATCTTTCAATTTGCATGTTGTTTGTCGTTTTGTTGTTAAAATGAGGGAACGTAGTTCGAAAACACTGAGGATGTTGTTCATCCTCACCCTTTGCTTTGGTCCTCAGGACTGAGAGTTTCTTTTTTGCATGTACTTTTGCGTTTGTTTTGTGTGAAAGTGTTGTGGCTCTGGGAAACTCAAATGTGCTTCCCCAACGCACCCCCTTCAGGTGCATTCTCCAGATTTGGGCCACTTTTAGGGATAAGGCAATTGACATCAACTGCCGAGTTGATGTGTAAATGAGCTCTATTTCACTGAAAGGGAAGCACTTACCTATTCAATACTTCCTCCTCTGGAGAGAATTGGCCTCCATGGATTTCAGGTCCTGATGATCTGGCAAAGCTAGTACTGAGCTTATATCTGGTATGGAAGCTGCCTTAAGCTTCTTGCATTCTGAAGTATAAAGCTTCTGCGGTCCCTAGTTTTCTTAGAGATCCAAAAAGACCTTATATCTGTTGCCAATTTGACAGCAAAGACCATAAGTTGAAATGATGACACTTGAAGTCTTTCTAAATGGCCTCTCTAGATTTGGGTAGCATGAAACTTCACCAAGGTAAGTGGCAAGCATTCCTTGACTCTCCGGGTCATTTCAAAGAGGATAGAGGATTGGAACATTGGATGCTGGGCACATCTAAGATTCCCTACCTTTGCCTACTTAGCAGAAGGTCTCAAAAGCATCCGTTTGCAATCAGAAATGCTGGTATGGCATCCAGCTGACAATTGCTTGCTTCTTGGTTTTCACTAAGTGAAGGTGTTAAGGACTTGAGGATTGTAATCGAAATATGTAATTAAAGCTAAGAAACTCATGAAAAGGAACACATTTCAGGATAGAGTAGGAAGGTGGGATAAATGTGTTGAGCCAAAAACCAACATTTGATGCATCATTGGGCTGAAACGAAACTCCACTTCGGGAAATGGATACTGTTATTAAAAATACGTTTTTTTCAAGGCTGGATTGGGTTCCCCTCTGCCATGAGAACACGTTTACTTGGAATGCTGCTTTCAATACCATGGTATGTGAACTGTCCTGCCTTTAAGGGATCTCGATTTGCTTTTAAGATCTCTTCTCACTTTGGAGAAGAAAGAAGAATTCTCTTCAAAGGACTGATGAGCTTATTGGACCAGGTGTTTTGAAATAGTTTGTTAACTTTGGATTAGTTGCGGGGCCCTTAAGGCAACTCAAGGAGGACTATTTCAGTAGTATATCTGGTATGGAAATTACAGAGAAAACATTGTGAAATGGGGGAGAAGCTTCTCCAATTACACAGGATGGATACGTGGCACACCTGTCGATATTCTAGAAAGGGTACAAAGTTTCTGAAATGCAGGTATGCCTTGGGATAATCGGTCAGCCATGCTGACGGTTACATGAGAGCCACTTGATTAAGCTTCCTTCTCAACCCCTTGTCATGCGATCTCTAACCTTGCCTCTTTAAGTGTCTAACAGATAGTTAGGCTGAGGCTTTCCCAAAGTGCTTCAACTTCAAGAAGACTCTTACCAATGCAGTTTTGACAAACTGAGTAAACAGATGCATATGCTACTAACGTTTATGGATTTGCTTTGCAATAATGCTGATTTTGATCTGTGTTCTCCCATTAAGGGAAGCTCTTCCCCTCAACTTCCTAACAACTTACAACAATTTCTTCCCTTCTGCTTCTGCGTGTCTGGATTACCTGCCAGAACATCTCCCCCAGAGTGCCACCCTCACGCTGCATTTCAGGCTTATTCTCCTGGATTCCTTATACAAGTTTATATGAGACTTGGATCAAGACTTGCAACGTGGCCTTGCTTCCAACTCAGAATGCACTGTAGGGCTTTGCTTTCCTGCAGCAGGACGTAGCTAGAGTGGTCGTCAACCCATTCCCTGAAAGACTTGGGAAAAGATGAACCAGGAATGGAGGTTGAAAGCAAGTCCCCTAAAACAGAGATCCGCTGCTGAGTTTATGATTAACCACTCTATCCAAATCATACCCACATATTCTCTTCAGGGTTGCTGATGACCAAAAAAAGGGGGAATTGTACCATAGCCAGCTGAATGCAGCCCTTCCCAGGCAGCCCTTGCTGTGCACTGTGACCCACTGCCCCATTACCAGGCAATGGTTACCAGGAGACCACTAATGCCACTGTGACCACCCTGCTCAGCCATTGGTGGGCAGTGTAGTGGGCCCCTGCCCCAAGCAAGCCACTGTCTGTCAGCCATCTTTAGTGGGGGCCCTTTGTTAGGCAGCAGTCAGTGGAGTGCTGCCCCTTCAGACCTGGAGCGTGAGGTAAGAGGCAAGTGCCAGCCTTCTCCCCAGCATTCTTCTGCTCACACGGCCTTGGGCCAGGTGGTGTGATGGGGGGCCCAGAGAACTGGCTGGGGGTGTGTCCTGCAGGTTTCCAGAGCCAAGGCCATGAATGTCCCCTGGCCCAGACCAGGCCTTGAGGCAGTGTTGAACCTCTACCACACACAGCCACTGTGACCCTAAGGGTATGGCTCACAGTCTGGGGTACCTGACTGCCACTGTTTGGGTGGCCTGGGGAGCATTAAGGCCTGTTGGGTCGTGTGCACCCGGCTCCCTCAGTGATGACAGCTAGCAAGGGTCTGGGACCTGGCCCTGAGGGAGCCACCGAGGCAGAGCTGCCTCCTCTGTGAGGCGTGTGCACTGGTGGGAGGACCCAGACCAGCTCCTGGACAAACCCTCCATGGCAGGAGGACCACCACCCCTCCCAGGGACCCCTTTCTCTTAGGTGGGTCTGGACCTCAGAGGGTGAGCCTTGTGCCTTGGGACCTTGCCCTTTCTTGTCACCCAGAGAGTGACATTTGTTGGCTGGAGATTGATAGGAACATTGAGACCCGACTATGACCTGTCCTCAACAACAAAGGATCGGACAGGGAGAAGTTTTCAACGAACAGCCACACCCCTCCATCACCTTACCTCTAAGAGGGCTTTGCTAAAAGCTTTCAAGGTTGGGGATTACCCAGCATAAGCCACCCATTTCCTTGAATGTCTCAACAACAAATATTTCTCGGCTCCAAAGTCCAATGTTTTGCTGTTGCTTGGCCTCACTGTGTGTCGGGCACACATCCTTGCCTTTGGTTACCAATTATAGCGAGCCAGCCAGGAGGTCTGTGCCCATGGTGTGTTGATCTCGATCAGGTGCGTCGCCATTTATAGTTCCCAGCACATGCCAGAGTACATTTGACTCCAGGATACTGGCAGGGATTCTCCATGATATGCAGTGGCTGCCCTACAGCATGAGGCTGCTTGTCTTGGAGACATGTCCAGAGCAACGGTATACAGTTCATGTCATTTGGGGGTAAGTCGCTCCAGCTTGCACAGGCTGGGAAATAGGTCTACTCCAACTGGGCTGCTCCCCTTAGCGGATGTGAGCCCCTCTGAGTCCATTCCCTCTTGAGAACTGGGGGCCTCCATGTGGGAGTGGAAGTGGAAGTAGACAAAATGCCTTCTCTGGCTTTCTGTCTTTGTGATTGTAGTGTTTTTTGTTCTTCATGTGTTTGTGTGTGTCAATGTGGTGTTAATCACGGCAGTCTGTGCTTTGGTTTGTGGGATCCTCTTTGTGATTCGTACATTGTAGGTGTGTGAAACAGCACTTGCATTGAGTACTTGAGACGTCTTTGGTCAGTAACGGAGCTTGCATATGATCACACTAGGTATCGTTCCCTCCTGCGTTGTGTTTCAGCTGTGGTGGAACATTGGTTGATATATTCCCTTTCCAATGGGTAGGAATCTGCCTTTCGGTGCCTGGGAACTGCGATCCTGAGAGACCTTTTGGCATTGCATTTGTCTCTCTGCTATTGGATAACACCTGCTGTGATCAGCAGAGCTCTAGTCCATCTTGTAGTCCGCTAAGGTACAAGCAAGTTTTTTTTTCTTTTTTTTTACATTGCATGGCCAGCATATTCTACAGATTCTGGTGAAACATGGCATCAAATGAATCATTTTCATATCTCCAAAACCAGTCTATGTAAAATATTCAGTTAGAGAAAGTTTGCTCAGTGAAATCCTTTTGGTTTTCATCATTGTGACCCTGAGAGAACAAGCATATTTCCAGGAGACATGTGGAAGTTCATGAAGCAAATTGAACTTTTCCTAATTTCTTTGCATTTTACTTTTTGGCTCTTTCTGCTTCCCAGGTCAGTAGGCATGACAACTGTGGTCCTGATTCCCTATCTTTCAATTTGCATGTTGTTTGTCGTTTTGTTGTTAAAATGAGGGAACGTAGTTCGAAAACACTGAGGATGTTGTTCATCCTCACCCTTTGCTTTGGTCCTCAGGACTGAGAGTTTCTTTTTTGCATGTACTTTTGTGTTTGTTTTGTGTGAAAGTGTTGTGGCTCTGGGAAACTCAAATGTGCTTCCCCAACGCACCCCCTTCAGGTGCATTCTCCAGATTTGGGCCACTTTTAGGGATAAGGCAATTGACATCAACTGCCGAGTTGATGTGTAAATGAGCTCTATTTCACTGAAAGGGAAGCACTTACCTATTCAATACTTCCTCCTCTGGAGAGAATTGGCCTCCATGGATTTCAGGTCCTGATGATCTGGCAAAGCTAGTACTGAGCTGATATCTGGTATGGAAGCTGCCTTAAGCTTCTTGCATTCTGAAGTATAAAGCTTCTGCGGTCCCTAGTTTTCTTAGAGATCCAAAAAGACCTTATATCTGTTGCCAATTTGACAGCAAAGACCATAAGTTGAAATGATGACACTTGAAGTCTTTCTAAATGGCCTCTCTAGATTTGGGTAGCATGAAACTTCACCAAGGTAAGTGGCAAGCATTCCTTGACTCTCCGGGTCATTTCAAAGAGGATAGAGGATTGGAACATTGGATGCTGGGCACATCTAAGATTCCCTACCTTTGCCTGCTTAGCAGAAGGTCTCAAAAGCATCCGTTTGCAATCAGAAATGCTGGTATGGCATCCAGCTGACAATTGCTTGCTTCTTGGTTTTCACTAAGTGAAGGTGTTAAGGACTTGAGGATTGTAATCGAAATATGTAATTAAAGCTAAGAAACTCATGAAAAGGAACACATTTCAGGATAGAGTAGGAAGGTGGGATAAATGTGTTGAGCCAAAAACCAACATTTGATGCATCATTGGGCTGAAACGGAACTCCACTTCGGGAAATGGATACTGTTATTAAACATACGTTTTTTTCAAGGCTGGATTGGGTTCCCCTCTGCCAAGAGAACACGTTTACTTGCAATGCTGCTTTCAATACCATGGTATGTGAACTGTCCTTCCTTTAAGGGATCTCGATTTGCTTTTAAGATCTCTTCTCACTTTGGAGAAGAAAGAAGAATTCTCTTCAAAGGACTGATGAGCTTATTGGACCAGGTGTTTTGAAATAGTTTGTTAACTTTGGATTAGTTGCGGGGCCCTTAAGGCAACTCAAGGAGGACTATTTCAGTCGTATATCTGGTATGGAAATTACAGAGAAAACATTGTGAAATGGGGGAGAAGCTTCTCCAATTACACAGGATGGATACGTGGCACACCTGTCGATATTCTAGAAAGGGTACAAAGTTTCTGAAATGCAGGTATGCCTTGGGATAATCGGTCAGCCATGCTGACGGTTACATGAGAGCCACTTGATTAAGCTTCCTTCTCAACCCCTTGTCATGCGATCTCTAACCTTTCCTCTTTAAGTGTCTAACAGATAGTTAGGCTGAGGCTTTCCCAAAGTGCTTCAACTTCAAGAAGACTCTTACCAATGCAGTTTTGACAAACTGAGTAAACAGATGCATATGCTACTAACGTTTATGGATTTGCTTTGCAATAATGCTGATTTTGATCTGTGTTCTCCCATTAAGGGAAGCTCTTCCCCTCAACTTCCTAACAACTTACAACAATTTCTTCCCTTCTGCTTCTGCATGTCTGGATTACTGCCAGAACATCTCCCCCAGAGTGCCACCCTCACGCTGCTTTTCAGGCCTATTCTCCTGGATTCCTTATACAAGTTTATATGAGACTTGGATCAAGACTTGCAACGTGGCCTTGCTTCCAACTCAGAATGCACTGTAGGGCTTTGCTTTCCTGCAGCAACACGTAGCTAGAGTGGTCGTCACCCCATTCCCTGAAAGACTTGGGAAAAGATGAACCAGGAATGGAGGTTGAAAGCAAGTCCCCTAAAACAGAGATCCGCTGCTGAGTTTATGATTAACCACTGTATCCAAATCATACCCACATATTCTCTTCAGGGTTGCAGATGACCAAAAAAAGGGGGAATTGTACCATAGCCAGCTGAATGCAGCCCTTCCCAGGCAGCCCTTGCTGTGCACTGTGACCCACTGCCCCATTACCAGGCAATGGTTACCAGGAGACCACTAATGCCACTGTGACCACCCTGCTCAGCCATTGGTGGGCAGTGTAGTTGGCCCCTGCCCCAAGCAAGCCACTGTCTGTCAGCCATCTTTAGTGGGGGCCCTTTTTGAGGCAGCATTCAGTGGAGTGCTGCCCCTTCAGACCTGGAGCGTGAGGTAAGAGGCAAGTGCCAGCCTTCTCCCCAGCATTCTTCTGCTCACACGGCCTTGGGCCAGCTGGTGTGATGGGGGGCCCAGAGAACAGGCTGGGGGTGTGTCCTGCAGGGCTCCAGAGCCAAGGCCATGAATGTCCCCTGGCCCAGACCAGGCCTTGAGGCAGTGTTGAACCTCTACCACACACAGCCACTGTGACCCTAAGGGTATGGCTCACAGTCTGGGGTACCTGACCGCCACTGTTTGGGTGGCCTGGGGAGCATTAAGACCTGTTGGGTCGTGTGCACCCGGCTCCCTCAGTGATGAGAGCTAGCAAGCGTCTGGGACCTGGCCCTGAGGGAGCCACCAAGGCAGAGCTGCCTCCTCTGTGAGGCGTGGGCACTGGTGGGAGGACCCAGACCAGCTCCTGGACAAACCCTCCATGGCAGGAGGACCACCACCCCTCCCAGGGACCCCTTTCTCTTAGGTGGGTCTGGACCTCAGAGGGTGAGCCTTGTGCCTTGGGACCTTGCCCTTTCTTGTCACCCAGAGAGTGACATTTGTTGGCTGGAGATTGATAGGAACATTGAGACCCGACTATGACCTGTCCTCAACAACAAAGGATCGGACAGGGAGAAGTTTTCAACGAACAGCCACACCTCTCCATCACCTTACCTCTAAGAGGGCTTTGCTAAAAGCTTTCAAGGTTGGGGATTACCCAGCATAAGCCACCCATTTCCTTGAATGTCTCAACAACAAATATTTCTCGGCTCCAAAGTCCAATGTTTTGCTGTTGCTTGGCCTCACTGTGTGTCGGGCACACATCCTTGCCTTTGGTTACCAATTATAGCGAGCCAGCCAGGAGGTCTGTGCCCATGGTGTGTTGATCTCGATCAGGTGCGTCGCCATTTATAGTTCCCAGCACATGCCAGAGTACATTTGACTCCAGGATACTGGCAGGGATTCTCCATGATATGCAGTGGCTGCCCTACAGCACGAGGCTGCTTGTCTTGGAGACATGTCCAGAGCAACGGTATACAGTTCATGTCATTTGGGGGTAAGTCGCTCCAGCTTGCACAGGCTGGGAAATAGGTCTACTCCAACTGGGCTGCTCCCCTTAGCGGATGTGAGCCCCTCTGAGTCCATTCCCTCTTGAGAACTGGGGGCCTCCATGTGGGAGTGGAAGTGGAAGTAGACAAAATGCTTTCTCTGGCTTTCTGTCTTTGTGATTGTAGTGTTTATTTGTTCTTCATGTGTTTGTGTGTGTCAATGTGGTGTTAATCACGGCAGTCTGTGCTTTGGTTTGTGGGATCCTCTTTGTGATTCGTACATTGTAGGTGTGTGAAACAGCACTTGCATTGAGTACTTGAGACGTCTTTGGTCAGTAACGGAGCTTGCATATGATCACACTAGGTATCGTTCCCTCCTGCGTTGTGTTTCAGCTGTGGTGGAACATTGGTTGATATATTCCCTTTCCAATGGGTAGGAATCTGCCTTTCGGTGCATGGGAACTGCGATCCTGAGAGACCTTTTGGCATTGCATTTGTCTCTCTGCTATTGGATAACACCTGCTGTGATCAGCAGAGCTCTAGTCCATCTTGTAGTCCGCTAAGGTACAAGCAAGTTTTTTTTTCTTTTTTTTTACATTGCATGGCCAGCATATTCTACAGATTCTGGTGAAACATGGCATCAAATGAATCATTTTCATATCTCCAAAACCAGTCTATGTAAAATATTCAGTTAGAGAAAGTTTGCTCAGTGAAATCCTTTTGGTTTTCATCATTGTGACCCTGAGAGAACGAGCATATTTCCAGGAGACATGTGGAAGTTCATGAAGCAAATTGAACTTTTCCTAATTTCTTTGCTCTTTACTTTTTGGCTCTTTCTGCTTCCCAGGTCAGTAGGCATGACAACTGTGGTCCTGATTCCCTATCTTTCAATTTGCATGTTGTTTGTCGTTTTGTTGTTAAAATGAGGGAACGTAGTTCGAAAACACTGAGGATGTTGTTCATCCTCACCCTTTGCTTTGGTCCTCAGGACTGAGAGTTTCTTTTTTGCATGTACTTTTGCGTTTGTTTTGTGTGAAAGTGTTGTGGCTCTGGGAAACTCAAATGTGCTTCCCCAACGCACCCCCTTCAGGTGCATTCTCCAGATTTGGGCCACTTTTAGGGATAAGGCAATTGACATCAACTGCCGAGTTGATGTGTAAATGAGCTCTATTTCACTGAAAGGGAAGCACTTACCTATTCAATACTTCCTCCTCTGGAGAGAATTGGCCTCCATGGATTTCAGGTCCTGATGATCTGGCAAAGCTAGTACTGAGCTTATATCTGGTATGGAAGCTGCCTTAAGCTTCTTGCATTCTGAAGTATAAAGCTTCTGCGGTCCCTAGTTTTCTTAGAGATCCAAAAAGACCTTATATCTGTTGCCAATTTGACAGCAAAGACCATAAGTTGAAATGATGACACTTGAAGTCTTTCTAAATGGCCTCTCTAGATTTGGGTAGCATGAAACTTCACCAAGGTAAGTGGCAAGCATTCCTTGACTCTCCGGGTCATTTCAAAGAGGATAGAGGATTGGAACATTGGATGCTGGGCACATCTAAGATTCCCTACCTTTGCCTACTTAGCAGAAGGTCTCAAAAGCATCCGTTTGCAATCAGAAATGCTGGTATGGCATCCAGCTGACAATTGCTTGCTTCTTGGTTTTCACTAAGTGAAGGTGTTAAGGACTTGAGGATTGTAATCGAAATATGTAATTAAAGCTAAGAAACTCATGAAAAGGAACACATTTCAGGATAGAGTAGGAAGGTGGGATAAATGTGTTGAGCCAAAAACCAACATTTGATGCATCATTGGGCTGAAACGAAACTCCACTTCGGGAAATGGATACTGTTATTAAAAATACGTTTTTTTCAAGGCTGGATTGGGTTCCCCTCTGCCATGAGAACACGTTTACTTGGAATGCTGCTTTCAATACCATGGTATGTGAACTGTCCTGCCTTTAAGGGATCTCGATTTGCTTTTAAGATCTCTTCTCACTTTGGAGAAGAAAGAAGAATTCTCTTCAAAGGACTGATGAGCTTATTGGACCAGGTGTTTTGAAATAGTTTGTTAACTTTGGATTAGTTGCGGGGCCCTTAAGGCAACTCAAGGAGGACTATTTCAGTAGTATATCTGGTATGGAAATTACAGAGAAAACATTGTGAAATGGGGGAGAAGCTTCTCCAATTACACAGGATGGATACGTGGCACACCTGTCGATATTCTAGAAAGGGTACAAAGTTTCTGAAATGCAGGTATGCCTTGGGATAATCGGTCAGCCATGCTGACGGTTACATGAGAGCCACTTGATTAAGCTTCCTTCTCAACCCCTTGTCATGCGATCTCTAACCTTGCCTCTTTAAGTGTCTAACAGATAGTTAGGCTGAGGCTTTCCCAAAGTGCTTCAACTTCAAGAAGACTCTTACCAATGCAGTTTTGACAAACTGAGTAAACAGATGCATATGCTACTAACGTTTATGGATTTGCTTTGCAATAATGCTGATTTTGATCTGTGTTCTCCCATTAAGGGAAGCTCTTCCCCTCAACTTCCTAACAACTTACAACAATTTCTTCCCTTCTGCTTCTGCGTGTCTGGATTACCTGCCAGAACATCTCCCCCAGAGTGCCACCCTCACGCTGCATTTCAGGCTTATTCTCCTGGATTCCTTATACAAGTTTATATGAGACTTGGATCAAGACTTGCAACGTGGCCTTGCTTCCAACTCAGAATGCACTGTAGGGCTTTGCTTTCCTGCAGCAGGACGTAGCTAGAGTGGTCGTCAACCCATTCCCTGAAAGACTTGGGAAAAGATGAACCAGGAATGGAGGTTGAAAGCAAGTCCCCTAAAACAGAGATCCGCTGCTGAGTTTATGATTAACCACTCTATCCAAATCATACCCACATATTCTCTTCAGGGTTGCTGATGACCAAAAAAAGGGGGAATTGTACCATAGCCAGCTGAATGCAGCCCTTCCCAGGCAGCCCTTGCTGTGCACTGTGACCCACTGCCCCATTACCAGGCAATGGTTACCAGGAGACCACTAATGCCACTGTGACCACCCTGCTCAGCCATTGGTGGGCAGTGTAGTGGGCCCCTGCCCCAAGCAAGCCACTGTCTGTCAGCCATCTTTAGTGGGGGCCCTTTGTTAGGCAGCAGTCAGTGGAGTGCTGCCCCTTCAGACCTGGAGCGTGAGGTAAGAGGCAAGTGCCAGCCTTCTCCCCAGCATTCTTCTGCTCACACGGCCTTGGGCCAGGTGGTGTGATGGGGGGCCCAGAGAACTGGCTGGGGGTGTGTCCTGCAGGTTTCCAGAGCCAAGGCCATGAATGTCCCCTGGCCCAGACCAGGCCTTGAGGCAGTGTTGAACCTCTACCACACACAGCCACTGTGACCCTAAGGGTATGGCTCACAGTCTGGGGTACCTGACTGCCACTGTTTGGGTGGCCTGGGGAGCATTAAGGCCTGTTGGGTCGTGTGCACCCGGCTCCCTCAGTGATGACAGCTAGCAAGGGTCTGGGACCTGGCCCTGAGGGAGCCACCGAGGCAGAGCTGCCTCCTCTGTGAGGCGTGTGCACTGGTGGGAGGACCCAGACCAGCTCCTGGACAAACCCTCCATGGCAGGAGGACCACCACCCCTCCCAGGGACCCCTTTCTCTTAGGTGGGTCTGGACCTCAGAGGGTGAGCCTTGTGCCTTGGGACCTTGCCCTTTCTTGTCACCCAGAGAGTGACATTTGTTGGCTGGAGATTGATAGGAACATTGAGACCCGACTATGACCTGTCCTCAACAACAAAGGATCGGACAGGGAGAAGTTTTCAACGAACAGCCACACCCCTCCATCACCTTACCTCTAAGAGGGCTTTGCTAAAAGCTTTCAAGGTTGGGGATTACCCAGCATAAGCCACCCATTTCCTTGAATGTCTCAACAACAAATATTTCTCGGCTCCAAAGTCCAATGTTTTGCTGTTGCTTGGCCTCACTGTGTGTCGGGCACACATCCTTGCCTTTGGTTACCAATTATAGCGAGCCAGCCAGGAGGTCTGTGCCCATGGTGTGTTGATCTCGATCAGGTGCGTCGCCATTTATAGTTCCCAGCACATGCCAGAGTACATTTGACTCCAGGATACTGGCAGGGATTCTCCATGATATGCAGTGGCTGCCCTACAGCATGAGGCTGCTTGTCTTGGAGACATGTCCAGAGCAACGGTATACAGTTCATGTCATTTGGGGGTAAGTCGCTCCAGCTTGCACAGGCTGGGAAATAGGTCTACTCCAACTGGGCTGCTCCCCTTAGCGGATGTGAGCCCCTCTGAGTCCATTCCCTCTTGAGAACTGGGGGCCTCCATGTGGGAGTGGAAGTGGAAGTAGACAAAATGCCTTCTCTGGCTTTCTGTCTTTGTGATTGTAGTGTTTTTTGTTCTTCATGTGTTTGTGTGTGTCAATGTGGTGTTAATCACGGCAGTCTGTGCTTTGGTTTGTGGGATCCTCTTTGTGATTCGTACATTGTAGGTGTGTGAAACAGCACTTGCATTGAGTACTTGAGACGTCTTTGGTCAGTAACGGAGCTTGCATATGATCACACTAGGTATCGTTCCCTCCTGCGTTGTGTTTCAGCTGTGGTGGAACATTGGTTGATATATTCCCTTTCCAATGGGTAGGAATCTGCCTTTCGGTGCCTGGGAACTGCGATCCTGAGAGACCTTTTGGCATTGCATTTGTCTCTCTGCTATTGGATAACACCTGCTGTGATCAGCAGAGCTCTAGTCCATCTTGTAGTCCGCTAAGGTACAAGCAAGTTTTTTTTTCTTTTTTTTTACATTGCATGGCCAGCATATTCTACAGATTCTGGTGAAACATGGCATCAAATGAATCATTTTCATATCTCCAAAACCAGTCTATGTAAAATATTCAGTTAGAGAAAGTTTGCTCAGTGAAATCCTTTTGGTTTTCATCATTGTGACCCTGAGAGAACAAGCATATTTCCAGGAGACATGTGGAAGTTCATGAAGCAAATTGAACTTTTCCTAATTTCTTTGCATTTTACTTTTTGGCTCTTTCTGCTTCCCAGGTCAGTAGGCATGACAACTGTGGTCCTGATTCCCTATCTTTCAATTTGCATGTTGTTTGTCGTTTTGTTGTTAAAATGAGGGAACGTAGTTCGAAAACACTGAGGATGTTGTTCATCCTCACCCTTTGCTTTGGTCCTCAGGACTGAGAGTTTCTTTTTTGCATGTACTTTTGTGTTTGTTTTGTGTGAAAGTGTTGTGGCTCTGGGAAACTCAAATGTGCTTCCCCAACGCACCCCCTTCAGGTGCATTCTCCAGATTTGGGCCACTTTTAGGGATAAGGCAATTGACATCAACTGCCGAGTTGATGTGTAAATGAGCTCTATTTCACTGAAAGGGAAGCACTTACCTATTCAATACTTCCTCCTCTGGAGAGAATTGGCCTCCATGGATTTCAGGTCCTGATGATCTGGCAAAGCTAGTACTGAGCTTATATCTGGTATGGAAGCTGCCTTAAGCTTCTTGCATTCTGAAGTATAAAGCTTCTGCGGTCCCTAGTTTTCTTAGAGATCCAAAAAGACCTTATATCTGTTGCCAATTTGACAGCAAAGACCATAAGTTGAAATGATGACACTTGAAGTCTTTCTAAATGGCCTCTCTAGATTTGGGTAGCATGAAACTTCACCAAGGTAAGTGGCAAGCATTCCTTGACTCTCCGGGTCATTTCAAAGAGGATAGAGGATTGGAACATTGGATGCTGGGCACATCTAAGATTCCCTACCTTTGCCTGCTTAGCAGAAGGTCTCAAAAGCATCCGTTTGCAATCAGAAATGCTGGTATGGCATCCAGCTGACAATTGCTTGCTTCTTGGTTTTCACTAAGTGAAGGTGTTAAGGACTTGAGGATTGTAATCGAAATATGTAATTAAAGCTAAGAAACTCATGAAAAGGAACACATTTCAGGATAGAGTAGGAAGGTGGGATAAATGTGTTGAGCCAAAAACCAACATTTGATGCATCATTGGGCTGAAACGGAACTCCACTTCGGGAAATGGATACTGTTATTAAACATACGTTTTTTTCAAGGCTGGATTGGGTTCCCCTCTGCCAAGAGAACACGTTTACTTGCAATGCTGCTTTCAATACCATGGTATGTGAACTGTCCTTCCTTTAAGGGATCTCGATTTGCTTTTAAGATCTCTTCTCACTTTGGAGAAGAAAGAAGAATTCTCTTCAAAGGACTGATGAGCTTATTGGACCAGGTGTTTTGAAATAGTTTGTTAACTTTGGATTAGTTGCGGGGCCCTTAAGGCAACTCAAGGAGGACTATTTCAGTCGTATATCTGGTATGGAAATTACAGAGAAAACATTGTGAAATGGGGGAGAAGCTTCTCCAATTACACAGGATGGATACGTGGCACACCTGTCGATATTCTAGAAAGGGTACAAAGTTTCTGAAATGCAGGTATGCCTTGGGATAATCGGTCAGCCATGCTGACGGTTACATGAGAGCCACTTGATTAAGCTTCCTTCTCAACCCCTTGTCATGCGATCTCTAACCTTTCCTCTTTAAGTGTCTAACAGATAGTTAGGCTGAGGCTTTCCCAAAGTGCTTCAACTTCAAGAAGACTCTTACCAATGCAGTTTTGACAAACTGAGTAAACAGATGCATATGCTACTAACGTTTATGGATTTGCTTTGCAATAATGCTGATTTTGATCTGTGTTCTCCCATTAAGGGAAGCTCTTCCCCTCAACTTCCTAACAACTTACAACAATTTCTTCCCTTCTGCTTCTGCATGTCTGGATTACTGCCAGAACATCTCCCCCAGAGTGCCACCCTCACGCTGCTTTTCAGGCCTATTCTCCTGGATTCCTTATACAAGTTTATATGAGACTTGGATCAAGACTTGCAACGTGGCCTTGCTTCCAACTCAGAATGCACTGTAGGGCTTTGCTTTCCTGCAGCAACACGTAGCTAGAGTGGTCGTCACCCCATTCCCTGAAAGACTTGGGAAAAGATGAACCAGGAATGGAGGTTGAAAGCAAGTCCCCTAAAACAGAGATCCGCTGCTGAGTTTATGATTAACCACTGTATCCAAATCATACCCACATATTCTCTTCAGGGTTGCAGATGACCAAAAAAAGGGGGAATTGTACCATAGCCAGCTGAATGCAGCCCTTCCCAGGCAGCCCTTGCTGTGCACTGTGACCCACTGCCCCATTACCAGGCAATGGTTACCAGGAGACCACTAATGCCACTGTGACCACCCTGCTCAGCCATTGGTGGGCAGTGTAGTTGGCCCCTGCCCCAAGCAAGCCACTGTCTGTCAGCCATCTTTAGTGGGGGCCCTTTTTGAGGCAGCATTCAGTGGAGTGCTGCCCCTTCAGACCTGGAGCGTGAGGTAAGAGGCAAGTGCCAGCCTTCTCCCCAGCATTCTTCTGCTCACACGGCCTTGGGCCAGCTGGTGTGATGGGGGGCCCAGAGAACAGGCTGGGGGTGTGTCCTGCAGGGCTCCAGAGCCAAGGCCATGAATGTCCCCTGGCCCAGACCAGGCCTTGAGGCAGTGTTGAACCTCTACCACACACAGCCACTGTGACCCTAAGGGTATGGCTCACAGTCTGGGGTACCTGACCGCCACTGTTTGGGTGGCCTGGGGAGCATTAAGACCTGTTGGGTCGTGTGCACCCGGCTCCCTCAGTGATGAGAGCTAGCAAGCGTCTGGGACCTGGCCCTGAGGGAGCCACCAAGGCAGAGCTGCCTCCTCTGTGAGGCGTGGGCACTGGTGGGAGGACCCAGACCAGCTCCTGGACAAACCCTCCATGGCAGGAGGACCACCACCCCTCCCAGGGACCCCTTTCTCTTAGGTGGGTCTGGACCTCAGAGGGTGAGCCTTGTGCCTTGGGACCTTGCCCTTTCTTGTCACCCAGAGAGTGACATTTGTTGGCTGGAGATTGATAGGAACATTGAGACCCGACTATGACCTGTCCTCAACAACAAAGGATCGGACAGGGAGAAGTTTTCAACGAACAGCCACACCTCTCCATCACCTTACCTCTAAGAGGGCTTTGCTAAAAGCTTTCAAGGTTGGGGATTACCCAGCATAAGCCACCCATTTCCTTGAATGTCTCAACAACAAATATTTCTCGGCTCCAAAGTCCAATGTTTTGCTGTTGCTTGGCCTCACTGTGTGTCGGGCACACATCCTTGCCTTTGGTTACCAATTATAGCGAGCCAGCCAGGAGGTCTGTGCCCATGGTGTGTTGATCTCGATCAGGTGCGTCGCCATTTATAGTTCCCAGCACATGCCAGAGTACATTTGACTCCAGGATACTGGCAGGGATTCTCCATGATATGCAGTGGCTGCCCTACAGCACGAGGCTGCTTGTCTTGGAGACATGTCCAGAGCAACGGTATACAGTTCATGTCATTTGGGGGTAAGTCGCTCCAGCTTGCACAGGCTGGGAAATAGGTCTACTCCAACTGGGCTGCTCCCCTTAGCGGATGTGAGCCCCTCTGAGTCCATTCCCTCTTGAGAACTGGGGGCCTCCATGTGGGAGTGGAAGTGGAAGTAGACAAAATGCTTTCTCTGGCTTTCTGTCTTTGTGATTGTAGTGTTTATTTGTTCTTCATGTGTTTGTGTGTGTCAATGTGGTGTTAATCACGGCAGTCTGTGCTTTGGTTTGTGGGATCCTCTTTGTGATTCGTACATTGTAGGTGTGTGAAACAGCACTTGCATTGAGTACTTGAGACGTCTTTGGTCAGTAACGGAGCTTGCATATGATCACACTAGGTATCGTTCCCTCCTGCGTTGTGTTTCAGCTGTGGTGGAACATTGGTTGATATATTCCCTTTCCAATGGGTAGGAATCTGCCTTTCGGTGCATGGGAACTGCGATCCTGAGAGACCTTTTGGCATTGCATTTGTCTCTCTGCTATTGGATAACACCTGCTGTGATCAGCAGAGCTCTAGTCCATCTTGTAGTCCGCTAAGGTACAAGCAAGTTTTTTTTTCTTTTTTTTTACATTGCATGGCCAGCATATTCTACAGATTCTGGTGAAACATGGCATCAAATGAATCATTTTCATATCTCCAAAACCAGTCTATGTAAAATATTCAGTTAGAGAAAGTTTGCTCAGTGAAATCCTTTTGGTTTTCATCATTGTGACCCTGAGAGAACGAGCATATTTCCAGGAGACATGTGGAAGTTCATGAAGCAAATTGAACTTTTCCTAATTTCTTTGCTCTTTACTTTTTGGCTCTTTCTGCTTCCCAGGTCAGTAGGCATGACAACTGTGGTCCTGATTCCCTATCTTTCAATTTGCATGTTGTTTGTCGTTTTGTTGTTAAAATGAGGGAACGTAGTTCGAAAACACTGAGGATGTTGTTCATCCTCACCCTTTGCTTTGGTCCTCAGGACTGAGAGTTTCTTTTTTGCATGTACTTTTGCGTTTGTTTTGTGTGAAAGTGTTGTGGCTCTGGGAAACTCAAATGTGCTTCCCCAACGCACCCCCTTCAGGTGCATTCTCCAGATTTGGGCCACTTTTAGGGATAAGGCAATTGACATCAACTGCCGAGTTGATGTGTAAATGAGCTCTATTTCACTGAAAGGGAAGCACTTACCTATTCAATACTTCCTCCTCTGGAGAGAATTGGCCTCCATGGATTTCAGGTCCTGATGATCTGGCAAAGCTAGTACTGAGCTTATATCTGGTATGGAAGCTGCCTTAAGCTTCTTGCATTCTGAAGTATAAAGCTTCTGCGGTCCCTAGTTTTCTTAGAGATCCAAAAAGACCTTATATCTGTTGCCAATTTGACAGCAAAGACCATAAGTTGAAATGATGACACTTGAAGTCTTTCTAAATGGCCTCTCTAGATTTGGGTAGCATGAAACTTCACCAAGGTAAGTGGCAAGCATTCCTTGACTCTCCGGGTCATTTCAAAGAGGATAGAGGATTGGAACATTGGATGCTGGGCACATCTAAGATTCCCTACCTTTGCCTACTTAGCAGAAGGTCTCAAAAGCATCCGTTTGCAATCAGAAATGCTGGTATGGCATCCAGCTGACAATTGCTTGCTTCTTGGTTTTCACTAAGTGAAGGTGTTAAGGACTTGAGGATTGTAATCGAAATATGTAATTAAAGCTAAGAAACTCATGAAAAGGAACACATTTCAGGATAGAGTAGGAAGGTGGGATAAATGTGTTGAGCCAAAAACCAACATTTGATGCATCATTGGGCTGAAACGAAACTCCACTTCGGGAAATGGATACTGTTATTAAAAATACGTTTTTTTCAAGGCTGGATTGGGTTCCCCTCTGCCATGAGAACACGTTTACTTGGAATGCTGCTTTCAATACCATGGTATGTGAACTGTCCTGCCTTTAAGGGATCTCGATTTGCTTTTAAGATCTCTTCTCACTTTGGAGAAGAAAGAAGAATTCTCTTCAAAGGACTGATGAGCTTATTGGACCAGGTGTTTTGAAATAGTTTGTTAACTTTGGATTAGTTGCGGGGCCCTTAAGGCAACTCAAGGAGGACTATTTCAGTAGTATATCTGGTATGGAAATTACAGAGAAAACATTGTGAAATGGGGGAGAAGCTTCTCCAATTACACAGGATGGATACGTGGCACACCTGTCGATATTCTAGAAAGGGTACAAAGTTTCTGAAATGCAGGTATGCCTTGGGATAATCGGTCAGCCATGCTGACGGTTACATGAGAGCCACTTGATTAAGCTTCCTTCTCAACCCCTTGTCATGCGATCTCTAACCTTGCCTCTTTAAGTGTCTAACAGATAGTTAGGCTGAGGCTTTCCCAAAGTGCTTCAACTTCAAGAAGACTCTTACCAATGCAGTTTTGACAAACTGAGTAAACAGATGCATATGCTACTAACGTTTATGGATTTGCTTTGCAATAATGCTGATTTTGATCTGTGTTCTCCCATTAAGGGAAGCTCTTCCCCTCAACTTCCTAACAACTTACAACAATTTCTTCCCTTCTGCTTCTGCGTGTCTGGATTACCTGCCAGAACATCTCCCCCAGAGTGCCACCCTCACGCTGCATTTCAGGCTTATTCTCCTGGATTCCTTATACAAGTTTATATGAGACTTGGATCAAGACTTGCAACGTGGCCTTGCTTCCAACTCAGAATGCACTGTAGGGCTTTGCTTTCCTGCAGCAGGACGTAGCTAGAGTGGTCGTCAACCCATTCCCTGAAAGACTTGGGAAAAGATGAACCAGGAATGGAGGTTGAAAGCAAGTCCCCTAAAACAGAGATCCGCTGCTGAGTTTATGATTAACCACTCTATCCAAATCATACCCACATATTCTCTTCAGGGTTGCTGATGACCAAAAAAAGGGGGAATTGTACCATAGCCAGCTGAATGCAGCCCTTCCCAGGCAGCCCTTGCTGTGCACTGTGACCCACTGCCCCATTACCAGGCAATGGTTACCAGGAGACCACTAATGCCACTGTGACCACCCTGCTCAGCCATTGGTGGGCAGTGTAGTGGGCCCCTGCCCCAAGCAAGCCACTGTCTGTCAGCCATCTTTAGTGGGGGCCCTTTGTTAGGCAGCAGTCAGTGGAGTGCTGCCCCTTCAGACCTGGAGCGTGAGGTAAGAGGCAAGTGCCAGCCTTCTCCCCAGCATTCTTCTGCTCACACGGCCTTGGGCCAGGTGGTGTGATGGGGGGCCCAGAGAACTGGCTGGGGGTGTGTCCTGCAGGTTTCCAGAGCCAAGGCCATGAATGTCCCCTGGCCCAGACCAGGCCTTGAGGCAGTGTTGAACCTCTACCACACACAGCCACTGTGACCCTAAGGGTATGGCTCACAGTCTGGGGTACCTGACTGCCACTGTTTGGGTGGCCTGGGGAGCATTAAGGCCTGTTGGGTCGTGTGCACCCGGCTCCCTCAGTGATGACAGCTAGCAAGGGTCTGGGACCTGGCCCTGAGGGAGCCACCGAGGCAGAGCTGCCTCCTCTGTGAGGCGTGTGCACTGGTGGGAGGACCCAGACCAGCTCCTGGACAAACCCTCCATGGCAGGAGGACCACCACCCCTCCCAGGGACCCCTTTCTCTTAGGTGGGTCTGGACCTCAGAGGGTGAGCCTTGTGCCTTGGGACCTTGCCCTTTCTTGTCACCCAGAGAGTGACATTTGTTGGCTGGAGATTGATAGGAACATTGAGACCCGACTATGACCTGTCCTCAACAACAAAGGATCGGACAGGGAGAAGTTTTCAACGAACAGCCACACCCCTCCATCACCTTACCTCTAAGAGGGCTTTGCTAAAAGCTTTCAAGGTTGGGGATTACCCAGCATAAGCCACCCATTTCCTTGAATGTCTCAACAACAAATATTTCTCGGCTCCAAAGTCCAATGTTTTGCTGTTGCTTGGCCTCACTGTGTGTCGGGCACACATCCTTGCCTTTGGTTACCAATTATAGCGAGCCAGCCAGGAGGTCTGTGCCCATGGTGTGTTGATCTCGATCAGGTGCGTCGCCATTTATAGTTCCCAGCACATGCCAGAGTACATTTGACTCCAGGATACTGGCAGGGATTCTCCATGATATGCAGTGGCTGCCCTACAGCATGAGGCTGCTTGTCTTGGAGACATGTCCAGAGCAACGGTATACAGTTCATGTCATTTGGGGGTAAGTCGCTCCAGCTTGCACAGGCTGGGAAATAGGTCTACTCCAACTGGGCTGCTCCCCTTAGCGGATGTGAGCCCCTCTGAGTCCATTCCCTCTTGAGAACTGGGGGCCTCCATGTGGGAGTGGAAGTGGAAGTAGACAAAATGCCTTCTCTGGCTTTCTGTCTTTGTGATTGTAGTGTTTTTTGTTCTTCATGTGTTTGTGTGTGTCAATGTGGTGTTAATCACGGCAGTCTGTGCTTTGGTTTGTGGGATCCTCTTTGTGATTCGTACATTGTAGGTGTGTGAAACAGCACTTGCATTGAGTACTTGAGACGTCTTTGGTCAGTAACGGAGCTTGCATATGATCACACTAGGTATCGTTCCCTCCTGCGTTGTGTTTCAGCTGTGGTGGAACATTGGTTGATATATTCCCTTTCCAATGGGTAGGAATCTGCCTTTCGGTGCCTGGGAACTGCGATCCTGAGAGACCTTTTGGCATTGCATTTGTCTCTCTGCTATTGGATAACACCTGCTGTGATCAGCAGAGCTCTAGTCCATCTTGTAGTCCGCTAAGGTACAAGCAAGTTTTTTTTTCTTTTTTTTTACATTGCATGGCCAGCATATTCTACAGATTCTGGTGAAACATGGCATCAAATGAATCATTTTCATATCTCCAAAACCAGTCTATGTAAAATATTCAGTTAGAGAAAGTTTGCTCAGTGAAATCCTTTTGGTTTTCATCATTGTGACCCTGAGAGAACAAGCATATTTCCAGGAGACATGTGGAAGTTCATGAAGCAAATTGAACTTTTCCTAATTTCTTTGCATTTTACTTTTTGGCTCTTTCTGCTTCCCAGGTCAGTAGGCATGACAACTGTGGTCCTGATTCCCTATCTTTCAATTTGCATGTTGTTTGTCGTTTTGTTGTTAAAATGAGGGAACGTAGTTCGAAAACACTGAGGATGTTGTTCATCCTCACCCTTTGCTTTGGTCCTCAGGACTGAGAGTTTCTTTTTTGCATGTACTTTTGTGTTTGTTTTGTGTGAAAGTGTTGTGGCTCTGGGAAACTCAAATGTGCTTCCCCAACGCACCCCCTTCAGGTGCATTCTCCAGATTTGGGCCACTTTTAGGGATAAGGCAATTGACATCAACTGCCGAGTTGATGTGTAAATGAGCTCTATTTCACTGAAAGGGAAGCACTTACCTATTCAATACTTCCTCCTCTGGAGAGAATTGGCCTCCATGGATTTCAGGTCCTGATGATCTGGCAAAGCTAGTACTGAGCTGATATCTGGTATGGAAGCTGCCTTAAGCTTCTTGCATTCTGAAGTATAAAGCTTCTGCGGTCCCTAGTTTTCTTAGAGATCCAAAAAGACCTTATATCTGTTGCCAATTTGACAGCAAAGACCATAAGTTGAAATGATGACACTTGAAGTCTTTCTAAATGGCCTCTCTAGATTTGGGTAGCATGAAACTTCACCAAGGTAAGTGGCAAGCATTCCTTGACTCTCCGGGTCATTTCAAAGAGGATAGAGGATTGGAACATTGGATGCTGGGCACATCTAAGATTCCCTACCTTTGCCTGCTTAGCAGAAGGTCTCAAAAGCATCCGTTTGCAATCAGAAATGCTGGTATGGCATCCAGCTGACAATTGCTTGCTTCTTGGTTTTCACTAAGTGAAGGTGTTAAGGACTTGAGGATTGTAATCGAAATATGTAATTAAAGCTAAGAAACTCATGAAAAGGAACACATTTCAGGATAGAGTAGGAAGGTGGGATAAATGTGTTGAGCCAAAAACCAACATTTGATGCATCATTGGGCTGAAACGGAACTCCACTTCGGGAAATGGATACTGTTATTAAACATACGTTTTTTTCAAGGCTGGATTGGGTTCCCCTCTGCCAAGAGAACACGTTTACTTGCAATGCTGCTTTCAATACCATGGTATGTGAACTGTCCTTCCTTTAAGGGATCTCGATTTGCTTTTAAGATCTCTTCTCACTTTGGAGAAGAAAGAAGAATTCTCTTCAAAGGACTGATGAGCTTATTGGACCAGGTGTTTTGAAATAGTTTGTTAACTTTGGATTAGTTGCGGGGCCCTTAAGGCAACTCAAGGAGGACTATTTCAGTCGTATATCTGGTATGGAAATTACAGAGAAAACATTGTGAAATGGGGGAGAAGCTTCTCCAATTACACAGGATGGATACGTGGCACACCTGTCGATATTCTAGAAAGGGTACAAAGTTTCTGAAATGCAGGTATGCCTTGGGATAATCGGTCAGCCATGCTGACGGTTACATGAGAGCCACTTGATTAAGCTTCCTTCTCAACCCCTTGTCATGCGATCTCTAACCTTTCCTCTTTAAGTGTCTAACAGATAGTTAGGCTGAGGCTTTCCCAAAGTGCTTCAACTTCAAGAAGACTCTTACCAATGCAGTTTTGACAAACTGAGTAAACAGATGCATATGCTACTAACGTTTATGGATTTGCTTTGCAATAATGCTGATTTTGATCTGTGTTCTCCCATTAAGGGAAGCTCTTCCCCTCAACTTCCTAACAACTTACAACAATTTCTTCCCTTCTGCTTCTGCATGTCTGGATTACTGCCAGAACATCTCCCCCAGAGTGCCACCCTCACGCTGCTTTTCAGGCCTATTCTCCTGGATTCCTTATACAAGTTTATATGAGACTTGGATCAAGACTTGCAACGTGGCCTTGCTTCCAACTCAGAATGCACTGTAGGGCTTTGCTTTCCTGCAGCAGGACGTAGCTAGAGTGGTCGTCAACCCATTCCCTGAAAGACTTGGGAAAAGATGAACCAGGAATGGAGGTTGAAAGCAAGTCCCCTAAAACAGAGATCCGCTGCTGAGTTTATGATTAACCACTGTATCCAAATCATACCCACATATTCTCTTCAGGGTTGCAGATGACCAAAAAAAGGGGGAATTGTACCATAGCCAGCTGAATGCAGCCCTTCCCAGGCAGCCCTTGCTGTGCACTGTGACCCACTGCCCCATTACCAGGCAATGGTTACCAGGAGACCACTAATGCCAGTGTGACCACCCTGCTCAGCCATTGGTGGGCATTGTAGTGGGCCCCTGCCCCAAGCAAGCCACTGTCTGTCAGCCATCTTTAGTGGGGGCCCTTTGTTAGGCAGCAGTCAGTGGAGTGCTGCCCCTTCAGACCTGGAACGTGAGGTAAGAGGCAAGTGCCAGCCTTCTCCCCAGCATTCTTCTGCTCACACGGCCTTGGGCCAGCTGGTGTGATGGGGGGCCCAGAGAACAGGCTGGGGGTGTGTCCTGCAGGGCTCCAGAGCCAAGGCCATGAATGTCCCCTGGCCCAGACCAGGCCTTGAGGCAGTGTTGAACCTCTACCACACACCGCCACTGTGACCCTAAGGGTATGGCTCACAGTCTGGGGTACCTCACCGCCACTGTTTGGGTGGCCTGGGGAGCATTAAGACCTGTTGGGTCGTGTGCACCCGGCTCCCTCAGTGATGACAGCTAGCAAGGGTCTGGGACCTGGCCCTGAGGGATCCACCAAGGCAGAGCTGCCTCCTCTGTGAGGCGTGGGCACTGGTGGGAGGACCCAGACCAGCTCCTGGACAAACCCTCCATGGCAGGAGGACCACCACCCCTCCCAGGGACCCCTTTCTCTTAGGTGGGTCTGGACCTCAGAGGGTGAGCCTTGTGCCTTGGGACCTTGCCCTTTCTTGTCACCCAGAGAGTGACATTTGTTGGCTGGAGATTGATAGGAACATTGAGACCCGACTATGACCTGTCCTCAACAACAAAGGATCGGACAGGGAGAAGTTTTCAACGAACAGCCACACCCCTCCATCACCTTACCTCTAAGAGGGCTTTGCTAAAAGCTTTCAAGGTTGGGGATTACCCAGCATAAGCCACCCATTTCCTTGAATGTCTCAACAACAAATATTTCTCGGCTCCAAAGTCCAATGTTTTGCTGTTGCTTGGCCTCACTGTGTGTCAGGCACACATCCTGGCCTTTGGTTACCAATTATAGTGAGCCAGCCAGGAGGTCTGTGCCCATGGTGTGTTGATCTCGATCAGGTGCGTCGCCATTTATAGTTCCCAGCACATGCCAGAGTACATTTGACTCCAGGATACTGGCAGGGATTCTCCATGATATGCAGTGGCTGCCCTACAGCACGAGGCTGCTTGTCTTGGAGACATGTCCAGAGCAACGGTATACAGTTCATGTCATTTGGTGGTAAGTCGCTCCAGCTTGCACAGGCTGGGAAATAGGTCTACTCCAACTGGGCTGCTCCCCTTAGCGGATGTGAGCCCCTCTGAGTCCATTCCCTCTTGAGAACTGGGGGCCTCCATGTGGGAGTGGAAGTGGAAGTAGACAAAATGCCTTCTCTGGCTTTCTGTCTTTGTGATTGGAGTGTTTATTTGTTCTTCAAGTGTTTGTGTGTGTCAATGTGGTGTTAATCACGGCAGTCTGTGCTTTGGTTTGTGGGATCCTCTTTGTGATTCGTACATTGTAGGTGTGTGAAACAGCACTTGCATTGAGTACTTGAGACGTCTTTGGTCAGTAACGGAGCTTGCATATGATCACACTAGGTATCGTTCCCTCCTGCGTTGTGTTTCAGCTGTGGTGGAACATTGGTTGACATATTCCCTTTCCAATGGGTAGGAATCTGCCCTTTGGTGCCTGGGAACTGCGATCCTGAGAGACCTTTTGGCATTGCATTTGTCTCTCTGCTATTGGATAACACCTGCTGTGATCAGCAGAGCTCTAGTCCATCTTGTAGTCCGCTAAGGTACAAGCAAGTTTTTTTTTCTTTTTTTTTACATTGCATGGCCAGCATATTCTACAGATTCTGGTGAAACATGGCATCAAATGAATCATTTTCATATCTCCAAAACCAGTCTATGTAAAATATTCAGTTAGAGAAAGTTTGCTCAGTGAAATCCTTTTGGTTTTCATCATTGTGACCCTGAGAGAACGAGCATATTTCCAGGAGACATGTGGAAGTTAATGAAGCAAATTGAACTTTTCCTAATTTCTTTGCTTTTTCCTTTTTGGCTCTTTCTGCTTCCCAGGTCAGTAGGCATGACAACTGTGGTCCTGATTCCCTATCTTTCAATTTGCATGTTGTTTGTCGTTTTGTTGTTAAAATGAGGCAACGTAGTTCGAAAACACTGAGGATGTTGTTCATCCTCACCCTTTGCTTTGGTCCTCAGGACTGAGAGTTTCTTTTTGGCATGTACTTTTGCGTTTGTTTTGTGTGAAAGTGTTGTGGCTCTGGGAAACTCAAATGTGCTTCCCCAACGCACCCCCTTCAGGTGCATTCTCCAGATTTGGGCCACTTTTAGGGATAAGGCAATTGACATCAACTGCCGAGTTGATGTGTAAATGAGCTCTATTTCACTGAAAGGGAAGCACTTACCTATTCAATACTTCCTCCTCTGGAGAGAATTGGCCTCCATGGATTTCAGGTCCTGATGATCTGGCAAATAGCTAGTACTGAGCTGATATCTGGTATGGAAGCTGCCTTAAGCTTCTTGCATTCTGAAGTATAAACCTTCTGCAGTCCCTAGGTTTCTTAGAGATCCAAAAAGACCTTATATCTGTTGCCAATTTGACAGCAAAGACCATAAGTTGAAATGATGACACTTGAAGTCTTTCTAAATGGCCTCTCTAGATTTGGGTAGCATGAAACTTCAACAAGGTAAGTGGCAAGCATTCCTTGACTCTCCGGATCATTTCAAAGAGGATAGAGGATTGGAACATTGGATGCTGGGCACATCTAAGATTCCCTACCTTTGCCTACTTAGCAGAAGGTCTCAAAAGCATCCGTTTGCAATCAGAAATGCTGGTATGGCATCCAGCTGACAATTGCTTGCTTCTTGGTTTTCACTAAGTGAAGGTGTTAAGGACTTGAGGATTGTAATCCAAATATGTAATTAAAGCTAAGAAACTCATGAAAAGGAACACATTTCAGGATAGAGTAGGAAGGTGGGATAAATGTGTTGAGCCAAAAACCAACATTTGATGCATCATTGGGCTGAAACGAAACTCCACTTCGGGAAATGGATACTGTTATTAAACATACGTTTTTTTCAAGGCTGGATTGGGTTCCCCTCTGCCAAGAGAACACGTTTACTTGGAATGCTGCTTTCAATACCATGGTATGTGAACTGTCCTGCCTTTAAGGGATCTCGATTTGCTTTTAAGATCTCTTCTCACTTTGGAGAAGAAAGAAGAATTCTCTTCAAAGGACTGATGAGCTTATTGGACCAGGTGTTTTGAAATAGTTTGTTAACTTTGGATTAGTTGCGGGGCCCTTAAGGCAACTCAAGGAGGACTATTTCAGTCGTATATCTGGTATGGAAATTACAGAGAAAACATTGTGAAATGGGGGAGAAGCTTCTCCAATTACACAAGATGGATACGTGGCACACCTGTCGATATTCTAGAAAGGGTACAAAGTTTCTGAAATGCAGGTATGCCTTGGGATAATCGGTCAGCCATGCTGACGGTTACATGAGAGCCACTTGATTAAGCTTCCTTCTCAACCCCTTGTCATGCGATCTCTAACCTTTCCTCTTTACGTGTCTAACAGATAGTTAGGCTGAGGCTTTCCCAAAGTGCTTCAACTTCAAGAAGACTCTTACCAATGCAGTTTTGACAAACTGAGTAAACAGATGCATATGCTACTAACGTTTATGGATTTGCTTTGCAATAATGCTGATTTTGATCTGTGTTCTCCCATTAAGGGAAGCTCTTCCCCTCAACTTCCTAACAACTTACAACAATGTCTTCCCTTCTGCTTCTGCGTGTCTGGATTACCTGCCAGAACATCTCCCCCAGAGTGCCAACCTCACGCTGCATTTCAGGCTTATTCTCCTGGATTCCTTATACAAGTTTATATGAGACTTGGATCAAGACTTGCAACGTGGCTTTGCTTCCAACTCAGAATGCACTGTAGGGCTTTGCTTTCCTGCAGCAGGACGTAGCTAGAGTGGTCGTCACCCCATTCCCTGAAAGACTTGGGAAAAGATGAACCAGGAATGGAGGTTGAAAGCAAGTCCCCTAAAACAGAGATCCGCTGCTGAGTTTATGATTAACCACTGTATCCAAATCATACCCACATATTCTCTTCAGGGTTGCAGATGACCAAAAAAAGGGGGAATTGTACCATAGCCAGCTGAATGCAGCCCTTCCCAGGCAGCCCTTGCTGTGCACTGTGACCCACTGCCCCATTACCAGGCAATGGTTACCAGGAGACCACTAATGCCACTGTGACCACCCTGCTCAGCCATTGGTGGGCAGTGTAGTGGGCCCCTGCCCCAAGCAAGCCACTGTCTGTCAGCCATCTTTAGTGGGGGCCCTTTTTTAGGCAGCAGTCAATGGAGTGCTGCCCCTTCAGACCTGGAGCGTGAGGTAAGAGGCAAGTGCCAGCCTTCTCCCCAGCATTCTTCTGCTCACACAGCCTTGGGCCAGCTGGTGTGATGGGGGGCCCAGAGAACAGGCTGGGGGTGTGTCCTGCAGGGCTCCAGAGCCAAGGCCATGAATGTCCCCTGGCCCAGACCAGGCCTTGAGGCAGTGTTGAACCTCTACCACACACCGCCACTGTGACCCTAAGGGTATGGCTCACAGTCTGGGGTACCTGACCGCCACTGTTTGGGTGGCCTGGGGAGCATTAAGACCTGTTGGGTCGTGTGCACCCGGCTCCCTCAGTGATGAGAGCTAGCAAGCGTCTGGGACCTGGCCCTGAGGGAGCCACCAAGGCAGAGCTGCCTCCTCTGTGAGGCGTGGGCACTGGTGGGAGGACCCAGACCAGCTCCTGGACAAACCCTCCATGGCAGGAGGACCACCACCCCTCCCAGGGACCCCTTTCTCTTAGGTGGGTCTGGACCTCAGAGGGTGAGCCTTGTGCCTTGGGACCTTGCCCTTTCTTGTCACCCAGAGAGTGACATTTGTTTGCTGGAGATTGATAGGAACATTGAGACCCGACTATGACCTGTCCTCAACAACAAAGGATCGGACAGGGAGAAGTTTTCAACGAACAGCCACACCCCTCCATCACCTTACCTCTAAGAGGGCTTTGCTAAAAGCTTTCAAGGTTGGGGATTACCCAGCATAAGCCACCCATTTCCTTGAATGTCTCAACAACAAATATTTCTCGGCTCCAAAGTCCAATGTTTTGCTGTTGCTTGGCCTCACTGTGTGTCGGGCACACATCCTTGCCTTTGGTTACCAATTATAGCGAGCCAGCCAGGAGGTCTGTGCCCATGGTGTGTTGATCTCGATCAGGTGCGTCGCCATTTATAGTTCCCAGCACATGCCAGAGTACATTTGACTCCAGGATACTGGCAGGGATTCTCCATGATATGCAGTGGCTGCCCTACAGCACGAGGCTGCTTGTCTTGGAGACATGTCCAGAGCAACGGTATACAGTTCATGTCATTTGGGGGTAAGTCGCTCCAGCTTGCACAGGCTGGGAAATAGGTCTACTCCAACTGGGCTGCTCCCCTTAGCGGATGTGAGCCCCTCTGAGTCCATTCCCTCTTGAGAACTGGGGGCCTCCATGTGGGAGTGGAAGTGGAAGTAGACAAAATGCCTTCTCTGGCTTTCTGTCTTTGTGATTGTAGTGTTTATTTGTTCTTCATGTGTTTGTGTGTGTCAATGTGGTGTTAATCACGGCAGTCTGTGCTTTGGTTTGTGGGATCCTCTTTGTGATTCGTACATTGTAGGTGTGTGAAACAGCACTTGCATTGAGTACTTGAGACGTCTTTGGTCAGTAACGGAGCTTGCATATGATCACACTAGGTATCATTCCCTCCTGGGTTGTGTTTCAGCTGTGGTGGAACATTGGTTGACATATTCCCTTTCCAATGGGTAGGAATCTGCCCTTTGGTGCCTGGGAACTGCAATCCTGAGAGACCTTTTGGCATTGCATTTGTCTCTCTGCTATTGGATAACACCTGCTGTGATCAGCAGAGCTCTTGTCCATCTTGTAGTCTGCTAAGGTACAAGCAAGTTTTTTTTTTCTTTTTTTTACATTGCATGGCCAGCATATTCTACAGATTCTGGTGAAACATGGCATCAAATGAATCATTTTCATATCTCCAAAACCAGTCTATGTAAAATATTCAGTTAGAGAAAGTTTGCTCAGTGAAATCCTTTTGGTTTTCATCATTGTGACCCTGAGAAAACGAGCATATTTCCAGGAGACATGTGGAAGTTAATGAAGCAAATTGAACTTTTCCTAATTTCTTTGCTCTTTACTTTTTGGCTCTTTCTGCTTCCCAGGTCAGTAGGCATGACAACTGTGGTCCTGATTCCCTATCTTTCAATTTGCATGTTGTTTGTCATTTTGTTGTTAAAATGAGGGAACGTAGTTCGAAAACACTGAGGATGTTGTTCATCTTCACCCTTTGCTTTGGTCCTCAGGACTGAGAGTTTCTTTTTTGCATGTACTTTTGCGTTTGTTTTGTGTGAAAGTGTTGTGGCTCTGGGAAACTCAAATGTGCTTCCCCAACGCACCCCCTTCAGGTGCATTCTCCAGAATTGGGCCACTTATAGGGATAAGGCAATTGACATCAACTGCCGAGTTGATGTGTAAATGAGCTCCACTTCACTGAAAAGGAAGCACTTACCTATTCAATACTTCCTCCTCTGGAGAGAATTGGCCTCCATGGATTTCAGATCCTGATGATCTGGCAAATAGCTAGTACTGAGCTGATATCTGGTATGGAAGCTGCCTTAAGCTTCTTGCATTCTGAAGTATAAACCTTCTGCAGTCCCTAGGTTTCTTAGAGATCCAAAAAGACCTTATATCTGTTGCCAATTTGACAGCAAAGACCATAAGTTGAAATGATGACACTTGAAGTCTTTCTAAATGGCCTCTCTAGATTTGGGTAGCATGAACCTTCACCAAGGTAAGTGGCAAGCATTCCTTGACTCTCCGGGTCATTTCAAAGAGGATAGATTATTGGAACATTGGATGCTGGGCACATCTAAGATTCCCTACCTTTGCCTACTTAGCAGAAGGTCTCAAAAGCATCCGTTTGCAATCAGAAATGCTGGTATGGCATCCAGCTGACAATTGCTTGCTTCTTGGTTTTCACTAAGTGAAGGTGTTAAGGACTTGAGGATTGTAATCGAAATATGTAATTAAAGCTAAGAAACTCATGAAAAGGAACACATTTCAGGATAGAGTAGGAAGGTGGGATAAATGTGTTGAGCCAAAAACCAACATTTGATGCATCATTGGGCTGAAACGAAACTCCACTTCGGGAAATGGATACTGTTATTAAAAATACGTTTTTTTCAAGGCTGGATTGGGTTCCCCTCTGCCAAGAGAACACGTTTACTTGGAATGCTGCTTTCAATACCATGGTATGTGAACTGTCCTTCCTTTAAGGGATCTCGATTTGCTTTTAAGATCTCTTCTCACTTTGGAGAAGAAAGAAGAATTCTCTTCAAAGGACTGATGAGCTTATTGGACCAGGTGTTTTGAAATAGTTTGTTAACTTTGGATTAGTTGCGGGGCCCTTAAGGCAACTCAAGGAGGACTATTTCAGTCGTATATCTGGTATGGAAATTACAGAGAAAACATTGTGAAATGGGGGAGAAGCTTCTCCAATTACACAGGATGGATACATGGCACACCTGTCGATATTCTAGAAAGAGTACAAAGTTTCTGAAATGCAGGTATGCCTTGGGATAATCGGTCAGCCATGCTGACAGTTACATGAGAGCCACTTGATTAAGCTTCCTTCTCAACCCCTTGTCATGCGATCTCTAACCTTGCCTCTTTAAGTGTCTAACAGATAGTTAGGCTGAGGCTTTCCCAAAGTGCTTCAACTTCAAGAAGACTCTTACCAATGCAGTTTTGACAAACTGAGTAAACAGATGCATATGCTACTAACGTTTATGGATTTGCTTTGCAATAATGCTGATTTTGATCTGTGTTCTCCCATTAAGGGAAGCTCTTCCCCTCAACTTCCTAACAACTTACAACAATGTCTTCCCTTCTGCTTCTGCGTGTCTGGATTACCTGCCAGAACATCTCCCCCAGAGTGCCACCCTCATGCTGCATTTCAGGCTTATTCTCCTGGATTCCTTATACAAGTTTATATGAGACTTGGATCAAGACTTGCAACGTGGCCTTGCTTCCAACTCAGAATGCACTGTAGGGCTTTGCTTTCCTGCAGCAGGACGTAGCTAGAGTGGTCGTCACACCATTCCCTGAAAGACTTGGGAAAAGATGAACCAGGAATGGAGGTTGAAAGCAAGTCCCCTAAAACAGAGATCCGCTGCTGAGTTTATGATTAACCACTCTATCCAAATCATACCCACATATTCTCTTCAGGGTTGCAGATGACCAAAAAAAGGGGGAATTGTACCATAGCCAGCTGAATGCAGCCCTTCCCAGGCAGCCCTTGCTGTGCACTGTGACCCACTGCCCCATTACCAGGCAATGGTTACGAGGAGACCACTAATGCCACTGTGACCACCCTGCTCAGCCATTGGTGGGCAGTGTAGTGGGCCCCTGCCCCAAGCAAGCCACTGTCTGTCAGCCATCTTTAGTGGGGGCCCTTTTTGAGGCAGCAGTCAGTGGAGTGCTGCCCCTTCAGACCTGGAGCGTGAGGTAAGAGGCAAGTGCCAGCCTTCTCCCCAGCATTCTTCTGCTCACACGGCCTTGGGCCAGCTGGTGTGATGGGGGGCCCAGAGAACAGGCTGGGGGTGTGTCCTGCAGGGCTCCAGAGCCAAGGCCATGAATGTCCCCTGGCCCAGACCAGGCCTTGAGGCAGTGTTGAACCTCTACCACACACCGCCACTGTGACCCTAAGGGTATGGCTCACAGTCTGGGGTACCTGACCGCCACTGTTTGGGTGGCCTGGGGAGCATTAAGACCTGTTGGGTCGTGTGCACCCGGCTCCCTCAGTGATGACAGCTAGCAAGGGTCTGGGACCTGGCCCTGAGGGAGCCACCAAGGCAGAGCTGCCTCCTCTGTGAGGCGTGGGCACTGGTGGGAGGACCCAGACCAGCTCCTGGACAAACCCTCCATGGCAGGAGGACCACCACCCCTCCCAGGGACCCCTTTCTCTTAGGTGGGTCTGCACCTCAGAGGGTGAGCCTTGTGCCTTGGGACCTTGCCCTTTCTTGTCACCCAGAGAGTGACATTTGTTGGCTGGAGATTGATAGGAACATTGAGACCCGACTATGACCTGTCCTCAACAACAAAGGATCGGACAGGGAGAAGTTTTCAACGAACAGCCACACCCCTCCATCACCTTACCTCTAAGAGGGCTTTGCTAAAAGCTTTCAAGGTTGGGGATTACCCAGCATAAGCCACCCATTTCCTTGAATGTCTCAACAACAAATATTTCTCGGCTCCAAAGTCCAATGTTTTGCTGTTGCTTGGCCTCACTGTGTGTCGGGCACACATCCTTGCCTTTGGTTACCAATTATAGCGAGCCAGCCAGGAGGTCTGTGCCCATGGTGTGTTGATCTCGATCAGGTGCGTCGCCATTTATAGTTCCCAGCACATGCCAGAGTACATTTGACTCCAGGATACTGGCAGGGATTCTCCATGATATGCAGTGGCTGCCCTACAGCACGAGGCTGCTTGTCTTGGAGACATGTCCAGAGCAACGGTATACAGTTCATGTCATTTGGGGGTAAGTCGCTCCAGCTTGCACAGGCTGGGAAATAGGTCTACTCCAACTGGGCTGCTCCCCTTAGCGGATGTGAGCCCCTCTGAGTCCATTCCCTCTTGAGAACTGGGGGCCTCCATGTGGGAGTGGAAGTGGAAGTAGACAAAATGCCTTCTCTGGCTTTCTGTCTTTGTGATTGTAGTGTTTATTTGTTCTTCATGTGTTTGTGTGTGTCAATGTGGTGTTAATCACGGCAGTCTGTGCTTTGGTTTGTGGGATCCTCTTTGTGATTCGTACATTGTAGGTGTGTGAAACAGCACTTGCATTGAGTACTTGAGACGTCTTTGGTCAGTAACGGAGCTTGCATATGATCACACTAGGTATCATTCCCTCCTGGGTTGTGTTTCAGCTGTGGTGGAACATTGGTTGACATATTCCCTTTCCAATGGGTAGGAATCTGCCCTTCGGTGCCTGGGAACTGCAATCCTGAGAGACCTTTTGGCATTGCATTTGTCTCTCTGCTATTGGATAACACCTGCTGTGATCAGCAGAGCTCTTGTCCATCTTGTAGTCTGCTAAGGTACAAGCAAGTTTTTTTTTTCTTTTTTTTACATTGCATGGCCAGCATATTCTACAGATTCTGGTGAAACATGGCATCAAATGAATCATTTTCATATCTCCAAAACCAGTCTATGTAAAATATTCAGTTAGAGAAAGTTTGCTCAGTGAAATCCTTTTGGTTTTCATCATTGTGACCCTGAGAAAACGAGCATATTTCCAGGAGACATGTGGAAGTTAATGAAGCAAATTGAACTTTTCCTAATTTCTTTGCTCTTTACTTTTTGGCTCTTTCTGCTTCCCAGGTCAGTAGGCATGACAACTGTGGTCCTGATTCCCTATCTTTCAATTTGCATGTTGTTTGTCATTTTGTTGTTAAAATGAGGGAACGTAGTTCGAAAACACTGAGGATGTTGTTCATCTTCACCCTTTGCTTTGGTCCTCAGGACTGAGAGTTTCTTTTTTGCATGTACTTTTGCGTTTGTTTTGTGTGAAAGTGTTGTGGCTCTGGGAAACTCAAATGTGCTTCCCCAACGCACCCCCTTCAGGTGCATTCTCCAGAATTGGGCCACTTATAGGGATAAGGCAATTGACATCAACTGCCGAGTTGATGTGTAAATGAGCTCCACTTCACTGAAAAGGAAGCACTTACCTATTCAATACTTCCTCCTCTGGAGAGAATTGGCCTCCATGGATTTCAGGTCCTGATGATCTGGCAAATAGCTAGTACTGAGCTGATATCTGGTATGGAAGCTGCCTTAAGCTTCTTGCATTCTGAAGTATAAACCTTCTGCAGTCCCTAGGTTTCTTAGAGATCCAAAAAGACCTTATATCTGTTGCCAATTTGACAGCAAAGACCATAAGTTGAAATGATGACACTTGAAGTCTTTCTAAATGGCCTCTCTAGATTTGGGTAGCATGAACCTTCACCAAGGTAAGTGGCAAGCATTCCTTGACTCTCCGGGTCATTTCAAAGAGGATAGATTATTGGAACATTGGATGCTGGGCACATCTAAGATTCCCTACCTTTGCCTACTTAGCAGAAGGTCTCAAAAGCATCCGTTTGCAATCAGAAATGCTGGTATGGCATCCAGCTGACAATTGCTTGCTTCTTGGTTTTCACTAAGTGAAGGTGTTAAGGACTTGAGGATTGTAATCGAAATATGTAATTAAAGCTAAGAAACTCATGAAAAGGAACACATTTCAGGATAGAGTAGGAAGGTGGGATAAATGTGTTGAGCCAAAAACCAACATTTGATGCATCATTGGGCTGAAACGAAACTCCACTTCGGGAAATGGATACTGTTATTAAAAATACGTTTTTTTCAAGGCTGGATTGGGTTCCCCTCTGCCAAGAGAACACGTTTACTTGGAATGCTGCTTTCAATACCATGGTATGTGAACTGTCCTTCCTTTAAGGGATCTCGATTTGCTTTTAAGATCTCTTCTCACTTTGGAGAAGAAAGAAGAATTCTCTTCAAAGGACTGATGAGCTTATTGGACCAGGTGTTTTGAAATAGTTTGTTAACTTTGGATTAGTTGCGGGGCCCTTAAGGCAACTCAAGGAGGACTATTTCAGTCGTATATCTGGTATGGAAATTACAGAGAAAACATTGTGAAATGGGGGAGAAGCTTCTCCAATTACACAGGATGGATACATGGCACACCTGTCGATATTCTAGAAAGAGTACAAAGTTTCTGAAATGCAGGTATGCCTTGGGATAATCGGTCAGCCATGCTGACAGTTACATGAGAGCCACTTGATTAAGCTTCCTTCTCAACCCCTTGTCATGCGATCTCTAACCTTGCCTCTTTAAGTGTCTAACAGATAGTTAGGCTGAGGCTTTCCCAAAGTGCTTCAACTTCAAGAAGACTCTTACCAATGCAGTTTTGACAAACTGAGTAAACAGATGCATATGCTACTAACGTTTATGGATTTGCTTTGCAATAATGCTGATTTTGATCTGTGTTCTCCCATTAAGGGAAGCTCTTCCCCTCAACTTCCTAACAACTTACAACAATGTCTTCCCTTCTGCTTCTGCGTGTCTGGATTACCTGCCAGAACATCTCCCCCAGAGTGCCACCCTCATGCTGCATTTCAGGCTTATTCTCCTGGATTCCTTATACAAGTTTATATGAGACTTGGATCAAGACTTGCAACGTGGCCTTGCTTCCAACTCAGAATGCACTGTAGGGCTTTGCTTTCCTGCAGCAACACGTAGCTAGAGTGGTCGTCACACCATTCCCTGAAAGACTTGGGAAAAGATGAACCAGGAATGGAGGTTGAAAGCAAGTCCCCTAAAACAGAGATCCGCTGCTGAGTTTATGATTAACCACTGTATCCAAATCATACCCACATATTCTCTTCAGGGTTGCAGATGACCAAAAAAAGGGGGAATTGTACCATAGCCAGCTGAATGCAGCCCTTCCCAGGCAGCCCTTGCTGTGCACTGTGACCCACTGCCCCATTACCAGGCAATGGTTACGAGGAGACCACTAATGCCACTGTGACCACCCTGCTCAGCCATTGGTGGGCAGTGTAGTGGGCCCCTGCCCCAAGCAAGCCACTGTCTGTCAGCCATCTTTAGTGGGGGCCCTTTTTTAGGCAGCAGTCAGTGGAGTGCTGCCCCTTCAGACCTGGAGCGTGAGGTAAGAGGCAAGTGCCAGCCTTCTCCCCAGCATTCTTCTGCTCACACGGCCTTGGGCCAGCTGGTGTGATGGGGGGCCCAGAGAACAGGCTGGGGGTGTGTCCTGCAGGGCTCCAGAGCCAAGGCCATGAATGTCCCCTGGCCCAGACCAGGCCTTGAGGCAGTGTTGAACCTCTACCACACACCGCCACTGTGACCCTAAGGGTATGGCTCACAGTCTGGGGTACCTGACCGCCACTGTTTGGGTGGCCTGGGGAGCATTAAGACCTGTTGGGTCGTGTGCACCCGGCTCCCTCAGTGATGAGAGCTAGCAAGCGTCTGGGACCTGGCCCTGAGGGAGCCACCAAGGCAGAGCTGCCTCCTCTGTGAGGCGTGGGCACTGGTGGGAGGACCCAGACCAGCTCCTGGACAAACCCTCCATGGCAGGAGGACCACCACCCCTCCCAGGGACCCCTTTCTCTTAGGTGGGTCTGGACCTCAGAGGGTGAGCCTTGTGCCTTGGGACCTTGCCCTTTCTTGTCACCCAGAGAGTGACATTTGTTGGCTGGAGATTGATAGGAACATTGAGACCCGACTATGACCTGTCCTCAACAACAAAGGATCGGACAGGGAGAAGTTTTCAACGAACAGCCACACCCCTCCATCACCTTACCTCTAAGAGGGCTTTGCTAAAAGCTTTCAAGGTTGGGGATTACCCAGCATAAGCCACCCATTTCCTTGAATGTCTCAACAACAAATATTTCTCGGCTCCAAAGTCCAATGTTTTGCTGTTGCTTGGCCTCACTGTGTGTCGGGCACACATCCTTGCCTTTGGTTACCAATTATAGCGAGCCAGCCAGGAGGTCTGTGCCCATGGTGTGTTGATCTCGATCAGGTGCGTCGCCATTTATAGTTCCCAGCACATGCCAGAGTACATTTGACTCCAGGATACTGGCAGGGATTCTCCATGATATGCAGTGGCTGCCCTACAGCACGAGGCTGCTTGTCTTGGAGACATGTCCAGAGCAACGGTATACAGTTCATGTCATTTGGGGGTAAGTCGCTCCAGCTTGCACAGGCTGGGAAATAGGTCTACTCCAACTGGGCTGATCCCCTTAGCGGATGTGAGCCCCTCTGAGTCCATTCCCTCTTGAGAACTGGGGGCCTCCATGTGGGAGTGGAAGTGGAAGTAGACAAAATGCCTTCTCTGGCTTTCTGTCTTTGTGATTGGAGTGTTTATTTGTTCTTCATGTGTTTGTGTGTGTCAATGTGGTGTTAATCACGGCAGTCTGTGCTTTGGTTTGTGGGTTCCTCTTTGTGATTCGTACATTGTAGGTGTGTGAAACAGCACTTGCATTGAGTACTTGAGACGTCTTTGGTCAGTAACGGAGCTTGCATATGATCACACTAGGTATCATTCCCTCCTGCGTTGTGTTTCAGCTGTGGTGGAACATTGGTTGACATATTCCTTTCCAATGGGTAGGAATCTGCCCTTCGGTGCCTGGGAACTGCGATCCTGAGAGACCTTTTGGCATTGCATTTGTCTCTCTGCTATTGAATAACACCTGCTGTGATCAGCAGAGCTCTAGTCCATCTTGTAGTCCGCTAAGGTACAAGCAAGTATTTTTTTTCTTTTTTTTACATTGCATGGCCAGCATATTCTACAGATTCTGGTGAAACATGGCATCAAATGAATCATTTTCATATCTCCAAAACCAGTCTATGTAAAATATTCAGTTAGAGAAAGTTTGCTCAGTGAAATCCTTTTGGTTTTCATCATTGTGACCCTGAGAAAACGAGCATATTTCCAGGAGACATGTGGAAGTTAATGAAGCAAATTGAACTTTTCCTCATTTCTTTGCTCTTTACTTTTTGGCTCTTTCTGCTTCCCAGGTCAGTAGGCATGACAACTGTGGTCCTGATTCCCTATCTTTCAATTTGCATGTTGTTTGTCGTTTTGTTGTTAAAATGAGGGAACGTAGTTCGAAAACACTGAGGATGTTGTTCATCCTCACCCTTTGCTTTGGTCCTCAGGACTGAGAGTTTCTTTTTTGCATGTACTTTTGCGTTTGTTTTGTGTGAAAGTGTTGTGGCTCTGGGAAACTCAAATGTGCTTCCCCAACGCACCCCCTTCAGGTGCATTCTCCAGAATTGGGCCACTTTTAGGGATAAGGCAATTGACATCAACTGCCGAGTTGATGTGTAAATGAGCTCTATTTCACTGAAAGGGAAGCACTTACCTATTCAATACTTCCTCCTCTGGAGAGAATTGGCCTCCATGGATTTCAGGTCCTGATGATCTGGCAATTAGCTAGTACTGAGCTGATATCTGGTATGGAAGCTGCCTTAAGCTTCTTGCATTCTGAAGTATAAACCTTCTGCGGTCCCTAGGTTTCTTAGAGATCCAAAAAGACCTTATATCTGTTGCCAATTTGACAGCAAAGACCATAAGTTGAAATGATGACACTTGAAGTCTTTCTAAATGGCCTCTCTAGATTTGGGTAGCATGAACCTTCACCAAGGTAAGTGGCAAGCATTCCTTGACTCTCCGGGTCATTTCAAAGAGGATAGATTATTGGAACATTGGATGCTGGGCACATCTAAGATTCCCTACCTTTGCCTACTTAGCAGAAGGTCTCAAAAGCATCCGTTTGCAATCAGAAATGCTGGTATGGCATCCAGCTGACAATTGCTTGCTTCTTGGTTTTCACTAAGTGAAGGTGTTAAGGACTTGAGGATTGTAATCGAAATATGTAATTAAAGCTAAGAAACTCATGAAAAGGAACACATTTCAGGATAGAGTAGGAAGGTGGGATAAATGTGTTGAGCCAAAAACCAACATTTGATGCATCATTGGGCTGAAACGAAACTCCACTTCGGGAAATGGATACTGTTATTAAAAATACGTTTTTTTCAAGGCTGGATTGGGTTCCCCTCTGCCAAGAGAACACGTTTACTTGGAATGCTGCTTTCAATACCATGGTATGTGAACTGTCCTTCCTTTAAGGGATCTCGATTTGCTTTTAAGATCTCTTCTCACTTTGGAGAAGAAAGAAGAATTCTCTTCAAAGGACTGATGAGCTTATTGGACCAGGTGTTTTGAAATAGTTTGTTAACTTTGGATTAGTTGCGGGGCCCTTAAGGCAACTCAAGGAGGACTATTTCAGTCGTATATCTGGTATGGAAATTACAGAGAAAACATTGTGAAATGGGGGAGAAGCTTCTCCAATTACACAGGATGGATACGTGGCACACCTGTCGATATTCTAGAAAGGGTACAAAGTTTCTGAAATGCAGGTATGCCTTGGGATAATCGGTCAGCCATGCTGACAGTTACATGAGAGCCACTTGATTAAGCTTCCTTCTCAACCCCTTGTCATGCGATTTCTAACCTTGCCTCTTTAAGTGTCTAACAGATAGTTAGGCTGAGGCTTTCCCAAAGTGCTTCAACTTCAAGAAGACTCTTACCAATGCAGTTTTGACAAACTGAGTAAACAGATGCATATGCTACTAACGTTTATGGATTTGCTTTGCAATAATGCTGATTTTGATCTGTGTTCTCCCATTAAGGGAAGCTCTTCCCCTCAACTTCCTAACAACTTACAACAATGTCTTCCCTTCTGCTTCTGCGTGTCTGGATTACCTGCCAGAACATCTCCCCCAGAGTGCCACCCTCATGCTGCATTTCAGGCTTATTCTCCTGGATTCCTTATACAAGTTTATATGAGACTTGGATCAAGACTTGCAACGTGGCCTTGCTTCCAACTCAGAATGCACTGTAGGGCTTTGCTTTCCTGCAGCAACACGTAGCTAGAGTGGTCGTCACCCCATTCCCTGAAAGACTTGGGAAAAGATGAACCAGGAATGGAGGTTGAAAGCAAGTCCCCTAAAACAGAGATCCGCTGCGGAGTTTATGATTAACCACTCTATCCAAATCATACCCACATATTCTCTTCAGGGTTGCAGATGACCAAAAAAAGGGGGAATTGTAACATAGCCAGCTGAATGCAGCCCTTCCCAGGCAGCCCTTGCTGTGCACTGTGACCCACTGCCCCATTACCAGGCAATGGTTACCAGGAGACCACTAATGCCACTGTGACCACCCTGCTCAGCCATTGGTGGGCAGTGTAGTGGGCCCCTGCCCCAAGCAAGCCACTGTCTGTCAGCCATCTTTAGTGGGGGCCCTTTTTGAGGCAGCAGTCAGTGGAGTGCTGCCCCTTCAGACCTGGAGCGTGAGGTAAGAGGCAAGTGCCAGCCTTCTCCCCAGCATTCTTCTGCTCACACGGCCTTGGGCCAGGTGGTGTGATGGGGGGCCCAGAGAACAGGCTGGGGGTGTGTCCTGCAGGGCTCCAGAGCCAAGGCCATGAATGTCCCCTGGCCCAGACCAGGCCTTGAGGCAGTGTTGAACCTCTACCACACACCGCCACTGTGACCCTAAGGGTATGGCTCACAGTCTGGGGTACCTGACCGCCACTGTTTGGGTGGCCTGGGGAGCATTAAGACCTGTTGGGTCGTGTGCACCCGGCTCCCTCAGTGATGAGAGCTAGCAAGCGTCTGGGACCTGGCCCTGAGGGAGCCACCAAGGCAGAGCTGCCTCCTCTGTGAGGCGTGGGCACTGGTGGGAGGACCCAGACCAGCTCCTGGACAAACCCTCCATGGCAGGAGGACCACCACCCCTCCCAGGGACCCCTTTCTCTTAGGTGGGTCTGGACCTCAGAGGGTGAGCCTTGTGCCTTGGGACCTTGCCCTTTCTTGTCACCCAGAGAGTGACATTTGTTGGCTGGAGATTGATAGGAACATTGAGACCCGACTATGACCTGTCCTCAACAACAAAGGATCGGACAGGGAGAAGTTTTCAACGAACAGCCACACCCCTCCATCACCTTACCTCTAAGAGGGCTTTGCTAAAAGCTTTCAAGGTTGGGGATTACCCAGCATAAGCCACCCATTTCCTTGAATGTCTCAACAACAAATATTTCTCGGCTCCAAAGTCCAATGTTTTGCTGTTGCTTGGCCTCACTGTGTGTCGGGCACACATCCTTGCCTTTGGTTACCAATTATAGCGAGCCAGCCAGGAGGTCTGTGCCCATGGTGTGTTGATCTCGATCAGGTGCGTCGCCATTTATAGTTCCCAGCACATGCCAGAGTACATTTGACTCCAGGATACTGGCAGGGATTCTCCATGATATGCAGTGGCTGCCCTACAGCACGAGGCTGCTTGTCTTGGAGACATGTCCAGAGCAACGGTATACAGTTCATGTCATTTGGGGGTAAGTCGCTCCAGCTTGCACAGGCTGGGAAATAGGTCTACTCCAACTGGGCTGCTCCCCTTAGCAGATGTGAGCCCCTCTGAGTCCATTCCCTCTTGAGAACTGGGGGCCTCCATGTGGGAGTGGAAGTGGAAGTAGACAAAATGCCTTCTCTGGCTTTCTGTCTTTGTGATTGTAGTGTTTTTTGTTCTTCATGTGTTTGTGTGTGTCAATGTGGTGTTAATCACGGCAGTCTGTGCTTTGGTTTGTGGGATCCTCTTTGTGATTCGTACATTGTAGGTGTGTGAAACAGCACTTGCATTGAGTACTTGAGACGTCTTTGGTCAGTAACGGAGCTTGCATATGATCACACTAGGTATCGTTCCCTCCTGCGTTGTGTTTCAGCTGTGGTGGAACATTGGTTGACATATTCCCTTTCCAATGGGTAGGAATCTGCCCTTCGGTGCCTGGGAACTTCGATCCTGAGAGACCTTTTGGCATTGCATTTGTCTCTCTGCTATTGGATAACACCTGCTGTGATCAGCAGAGCTCTAGTCCATCTTGTAGTCCGCTAAGGTACAAGCAAGTTTTTTTTTTCTTTTTTTTACATTGCATGGCCAGCATATTCTACAGATTCTGGTGAAACATGACATCAAATGAATCATTTTCATATCTCCAAAACCAGTCTATGTAAAATATTCAGTTAGAGAAAGTTTGCTCAGTGAAATCCTTTTGGTTTTCATCATTGTGACCCTGAGAAAACGAGCATATTTCCAGGAGACATGTGGAAGTTAATGAAGCAAATTGAACTTTTCCTCATTTCTTTGCTCTTTACTTTTTGGCTCTTTCTGCTTCCCAGGTCGGTAGGCATGACAACTGTGGTCCTGATTCCCTATCTTTCAATTTGCATGTTGTTTGTCGTTTTGTTGTTAAAATGAGGGAACGTAGTTCGAAAACACTGAGGATGTTGTTCATCCTCACCCTTTGCTTTGGTCCTCAGGACTGAGAGTTTCTTTTTTGCATGTACTTTTGCGTTTGTTTTGTGTGAAAGTGTTGTGGCTCTGGGAAACTCAAATGTGCTTCCCCAACGCACCCCCTTCAGGTGCATTCTCCAGAATTGGGCCACTTATAGGGATAAGGCAATTGACATCAACTGCCGAGTTGATGTGTAAATGAGCTCCATTTCACTGAAAAGGAAGCACTTACCTATTCAATACTTCCTCCTCTGGAGAGAATTGGCCTCCATGGATTTCAGGTCCTGATGATCTGGCAAATAGCTAGTACTGAGCTGATATCTGGTATGGAAGCTGCCTTAAGCTTCTTGCATTCTGAAGTATAAACCTTCTGCAGTCCCTAGGTTTCTTAGAGATCCAAAAAGACCTTATATCTGTTGCCAATTTGACAGCAAAGACCATAAGTTGAAATGATGACACTTGAAGTCTTTCTAAATGGCCTCTCTAGATTTGGGTAGCATGAACCTTCACCAAGGTAAGTGGCAAGCATTCCTTGACTCTCCGGGTCATTTCAAAGAGGATAGATTATTGGAACATTGGATGCTGGGCACATCTAAGATTCCCTACCTTTGCCTACTTAGCAGAAGGTCTCAAAAGCATCCGTTTGCAATCAGAAATGCTGGTATGGCATCCAGCTGACAATTGCTTGCTTCTTGGTTTTCACTAAGTGAAGGTGTTAAGGACTTGAGGATTGTAATCGAAATATGTAATTAAAGCTAAGAAACTCATGAAAAGGAACACATTTCAGGATAGAGTAGGAAGGTGGGATAAATGTGTTGAGCCAAAAACCAACATTTGATGCATCATTGGGCTGAAACGAAACTCCACTTCGGGAAATGGATACTGTTATTAAAAATACGTTTTTTTCAAGGCTGGATTGGGTTCCCCTCTGCCAAGAGAACACGTTTACTTGGAATGCTGCTTTCAATACCATGGTATGTGAACTGTCCTTCCTTTAAGGGATCTCGATTTGCTTTTAAGATCTCTTCTCACTTTGGAGAAGAAAGAAGAATTCTCTTCAAAGGACTGATGAGCTTATTGGACCAGGTGTTTTGAAATAGTTTGTTAACTTTGGATTAGTTGCGGGGCCCTTAAGGCAACTCAAGGAGGACTATTTCAGTCGTATATCTGGTATGGAAATTACAGAGAAAACATTGTGAAATGGGGGAGAAGCTTCTCCAATTACACAGGATGGATACATGGCACACCTGTCGATATTCTAGAAAGAGTACAAAGTTTCTGAAATGCAGGTATGCCTTGGGATAATCGGTCAGCCATGCTGACAGTTACATGAGAGCCACTTGATTAAGCTTCCTTCTCAACCCCTTGTCATGCGATCTCTAACCTTGCCTCTTTAAGTGTCTAACAGATAGTTAGGCTGAGGCTTTCCCAAAGTGCTTCAACTTCAAGAAGACTCTTACCAATGCAGTTTTGACAAACTGAGTAAACAGATGCATATGCTACTAACGTTTATGGATTTGCTTTGCAATAATGCTGATTTTGATCTGTGTTCTCCCATTAAGGGAAGCTCTTCCCCTCAACTTCCTAACAACTTACAACAATGTCTTCCCTTCTGCTTCTGCGTGTCTGGATTACCTGCCAGAACATCTCCCCCAGAGTGCCACCCTCATGCTGCATTTCAGGCTTATTCTCCTGGATTCCTTATACAAGTTTATATGAGACTTGGATCAAGACTTGCAACGTGGCCTTGCTTCCAACTCAGAATGCACTGTAGGGCTTTGCTTTCCTGCAGCAACACGTAGCTAGAGTGGTCGTCACACCATTCCCTGAAAGACTTGGGAAAAGATGAACCAGGAATGGAGGTTGAAAGCAAGTCCCCTAAAACAGAGATCCGCTGCTGAGTTTATGATTAACCACTGTATCCAAATCATACCCACATATTCTCTTCAGGGTTGCAGATGACCAAAAAAAGGGGGAATTGTACCATAGCCAGCTGAATGCAGCCCTTCCCAGGCAGCCCTTGCTGTGCACTGTGACCCACTGCCCCATTACCAGGCAATGGTTACGAGGAGACCACTAATGCCACTGTGACCACCCTGCTCAGCCATTGGTGGGCAGTGTAGTGGGCCCCTGCCCCAAGCAAGCCACTGTCTGTCAGCCATCTTTAGTGGGGGCCCTTTTTTAGGCAGCAGTCAGTGGAGTGCTGCCCCTTCAGACCTGGAGCGTGAGGTAAGAGGCAAGTGCCAGCCTTCTCCCCAGCATTCTTCTGCTCACACGGCCTTGGGCCAGCTGGTGTGATGGGGGGCCCAGAGAACAGGCTGGGGGTGTGTCCTGCAGGGCTCCAGAGCCAAGGCCATGAATGTCCCCTGGCCCAGACCAGGCCTTGAGGCAGTGTTGAACCTCTACCACACACCGCCACTGTGACCCTAAGGGTATGGCTCACAGTCTGGGGTACCTGACCGCCACTGTTTGGGTGGCCTGGGGAGCATTAAGACCTGTTGGGTCGTGTGCACCCGGCTCCCTCAGTGATGAGAGCTAGCAAGCGTCTGGGACCTGGCCCTGAGGGAGCCACCAAGGCAGAGCTGCCTCCTCTGTGAGGCGTGGGCACTGGTGGGAGGACCCAGACCAGCTCCTGGACAAACCCTCCATGGCAGGAGGACCACCACCCCTCCCAGGGACCCCTTTCTCTTAGGTGGGTCTGGACCTCAGAGGGTGAGCCTTGTGCCTTGGGACCTTGCCCTTTCTTGTCACCCAGAGAGTGACATTTGTTGGCTGGAGATTGATAGGAACATTGAGACCCGACTATGACCTGTCCTCAACAACAAAGGATCGGACAGGGAGAAGTTTTCAACGAACAGCCACACCCCTCCATCACCTTACCTCTAAGAGGGCTTTGCTAAAAGCTTTCAAGGTTGGGGATTACCCAGCATAAGCCACCCATTTCCTTGAATGTCTCAACAACAAATATTTCTCGGCTCCAAAGTCCAATGTTTTGCTGTTGCTTGGCCTCACTGTGTGTCGGGCACACATCCTTGCCTTTGGTTACCAATTATAGCGAGCCAGCCAGGAGGTCTGTGCCCATGGTGTGTTGATCTCGATCAGGTGCGTCGCCATTTATAGTTCCCAGCACATGCCAGAGTACATTTGACTCCAGGATACTGGCAGGGATTCTCCATGATATGCAGTGGCTGCCCTACAGCACGAGGCTGCTTGTCTTGGAGACATGTCCAGAGCAACGGTATACAGTTCATGTCATTTGGGGGTAAGTCGCTCCAGCTTGCACAGGCTGGGAAATAGGTCTACTCCAACTGGGCTGATCCCCTTAGCGGATGTGAGCCCCTCTGAGTCCATTCCCTCTTGAGAACTGGGGGCCTCCATGTGGGAGTGGAAGTGGAAGTAGACAAAATGCCTTCTCTGGCTTTCTGTCTTTGTGATTGGAGTGTTTATTTGTTCTTCATGTGTTTGTGTGTGTCAATGTGGTGTTAATCACGGCAGTCTGTGCTTTGGTTTGTGGGTTCCTCTTTGTGATTCGTACATTGTAGGTGTGTGAAACAGCACTTGCATTGAGTACTTGAGACGTCTTTGGTCAGTAACGGAGCTTGCATATGATCACACTAGGTATCATTCCCTCCTGCGTTGTGTTTCAGCTGTGGTGGAACATTGGTTGACATATTCCCTTTCCAATGGGTAGGAATCTGCCCTTCGGTGCCTGGGAACTGCGATCCTGAGAGACCTTTTGGCATTGCATTTGTCTCTCTGCTATTGAATAACACCTGCTGTGATCAGCAGAGCTCTAGTCCATCTTGTAGTCCGCTAAGGTACAAGCAAGTATTTTTTTTCTTTTTTTTACATTGCATGGCCAGCATATTCTACAGATTCTGGTGAAACATGGCATCAAATGAATCATTTTCATATCTCCAAAACCAGTCTATGTAAAATATTCAGTTAGAGAAAGTTTGCTCAGTGAAATCCTTTTGGTTTTCATCATTGTGACCCTGAGAAAACGAGCATATTTCCAGGAGACATGTGGAAGTTAATGAAGCAAATTGAACTTTTCCTCATTTCTTTGCTCTTTACTTTTTGGCTCTTTCTGCTTCCCAGGTCAGTAGGCATGACAACTGTGGTCCTGATTCCCTATCTTTCAATTTGCATGTTGTTTGTCGTTTTGTTGTTAAAATGAGGGAACGTAGTTCGAAAACACTGAGGATGTTGTTCATCCTCACCCTTTGCTTTGGTCCTCAGGACTGAGAGTTTCTTTTTTGCATGTACTTTTGCGTTTGTTTTGTGTGAAAGTGTTGTGGCTCTGGGAAACTCAAATGTGCTTCCCCAACGCACCCCCTTCAGGTGCATTCTCCAGAATTGGGCCACTTTTAGGGATAAGGCAATTGACATCAACTGCCGAGTTGATGTGTAAATGAGCTCTATTTCACTGAAAGGGAAGCACTTACCTATTCAATACTTCCTCCTCTGGAGAGAATTGGCCTCCATGGATTTCAGGTCCTGATGATCTGGCAATTAGCTAGTACTGAGCTGATATCTGGTATGGAAGCTGCCTTAAGCTTCTTGCATTCTGAAGTATAAACCTTCTGCGGTCCCTAGGTTTCTTAGAGATCCAAAAAGACCTTATATCTGTTGCCAATTTGACAGCAAAGACCATAAGTTGAAATGATGACACTTGAAGTCTTTCTAAATGGCCTCTCTAGATTTGGGTAGCATGAACCTTCACCAAGGTAAGTGGCAAGCATTCCTTGACTCTCCGGGTCATTTCAAAGAGGATAGATTATTGGAACATTGGATGCTGGGCACATCTAAGATTCCCTACCTTTGCCTACTTAGCAGAAGGTCTCAAAAGCATCCGTTTGCAATCAGAAATGCTGGTATGGCATCCAGCTGACAATTGCTTGCTTCTTGGTTTTCACTAAGTGAAGGTGTTAAGGACTTGAGGATTGTAATCGAAATATGTAATTAAAGCTAAGAAACTCATGAAAAGGAACACATTTCAGGATAGAGTAGGAAGGTGGGATAAATGTGTTGAGCCAAAAACCAACATTTGATGCATCATTGGGCTGAAACGAAACTCCACTTCGGGAAATGGATACTGTTATTAAAAATACGTTTTTTTCAAGGCTGGATTGGGTTCCCCTCTGCCAAGAGAACACGTTTACTTGGAATGCTGCTTTCAATACCATGGTATGTGAACTGTCCTTCCTTTAAGGGATCTCGATTTGCTTTTAAGATCTCTTCTCACTTTGGAGAAGAAAGAAGAATTCTCTTCAAAGGACTGATGAGCTTATTGGACCAGGTGTTTTGAAATAGTTTGTTAACTTTGGATTAGTTGCGGGGCCCTTAAGGCAACTCAAGGAGGACTATTTCAGTCGTATATCTGGTATGGAAATTACAGAGAAAACATTGTGAAATGGGGGAGAAGCTTCTCCAATTACACAGGATGGATACGTGGCACACCTGTCGATATTCTAGAAAGGGTACAAAGTTTCTGAAATGCAGGTATGCCTTGGGATAATCGGTCAGCCATGCTGACAGTTACATGAGAGCCACTTGATTAAGCTTCCTTCTCAACCCCTTGTCATGCGATTTCTAACCTTGCCTCTTTAAGTGTCTAACAGATAGTTAGGCTGAGGCTTTCCCAAAGTGCTTCAACTTCAAGAAGACTCTTACCAATGCAGTTTTGACAAACTGAGTAAACAGATGCATATGCTACTAACGTTTATGGATTTGCTTTGCAATAATGCTGATTTTGATCTGTGTTCTCCCATTAAGGGAAGCTCTTCCCCTCAACTTCCTAACAACTTACAACAATGTCTTCCCTTCTGCTTCTGCGTGTCTGGATTACCTGCCAGAACATCTCCCCCAGAGTGCCACCCTCATGCTGCATTTCAGGCTTATTCTCCTGGATTCCTTATACAAGTTTATATGAGACTTGGATCAAGACTTGCAACGTGGCCTTGCTTCCAACTCAGAATGCACTGTAGGGCTTTGCTTTCCTGCAGCAACACGTAGCTAGAGTGGTCGTCACCCCATTCCCTGAAAGACTTGGGAAAAGATGAACCAGGAATGGAGGTTGAAAGCAAGTCCCCTAAAACAGAGATCCGCTGCGGAGTTTATGATTAACCACTCTATCCAAATCATACCCACATATTCTCTTCAGGGTTGCAGATGACCAAAAAAAGGGGGAATTGTAACATAGCCAGCTGAATGCAGCCCTTCCCAGGCAGCCCTTGCTGTGCACTGTGACCCACTGCCCCATTACCAGGCAATGGTTACCAGGAGACCACTAATGCCACTGTGACCACCCTGCTCAGCCATTGGTGGGCAGTGTAGTGGGCCCCTGCCCCAAGCAAGCCACTGTCTGTCAGCCATCTTTAGTGGGGGCCCTTTTTGAGGCAGCAGTCAGTGGAGTGCTGCCCCTTCAGACCTGGAGCGTGAGGTAAGAGGCAAGTGCCAGCCTTCTCCCCAGCATTCTTCTGCTCACACGGCCTTGGGCCAGCTGGTGTGATGGGGGGCCCAGAGAACAGGCTGGGGGTGTGTCCTGCAGGGCTCCAGAGCCAAGGCCATGAATGTCCCCTGGCCCAGACCAGGCCTTGAGGCAGTGTTGAACCTCTACCACACACCGCCACTGTGACCCTAAGGGTATGGCTCACAGTCTGGGGTACCTGACCGCCACTGTTTGGGTGGCCTGGGGAGCATTAAGACCTGTTGGGTCGTGTGCACCCGGCTCCCTCAGTGATGAGAGCTAGCAAGCGTCTGGGACCTGGCCCTGAGGGAGCCACCAAGGCAGAGCTGCCTCCTCTGTGAGGCGTGGGCACTGGTGGGAGGACCCAGACCAGCTCCTGGACAAACCCTCCATGGCAGGAGGACCACCACCCCTCCCAGGGACCCCTTTCTCTTAGGTGGGTCTGGACCTCAGAGGGTGAGCCTTGTGCCTTGGGACCTTGCCCTTTCTTGTCACCCAGAGAGTGACATTTGTTGGCTGGAGATTGATAGGAACATTGAGACCCGACTATGACCTGTCCTCAACAACAAAGGATCGGACAGGGAGAAGTTTTCAACGAACAGCCACACCCCTCCATCACCTTACCTCTAAGAGGGCTTTGCTAAAAGCTTTCAAGGTTGGGGATTACCCAGCATAAGCCACCCATTTCCTTGAATGTCTCAACAACAAATATTTCTCGGCTCCAAAGTCCAATGTTTTGCTGTTGCTTGGCCTCACTGTGTGTCGGGCACACATCCTTGCCTTTGGTTACCAATTATAGCGAGCCAGCCAGGAGGTCTGTGCCCATGGTGTGTTGATCTCGATCAGGTGCGTCGCCATTTATAGTTCCCAGCACATGCCAGAGTACATTTGACTCCAGGATACTGGCAGGGATTCTCCATGATATGCAGTGGCTGCCCTACAGCACGAGGCTGCTTGTCTTGGAGACATGTCCAGAGCAACGGTATACAGTTCATGTCATTTGGGGGTAAGTCGCTCCAGCTTGCACAGGCTGGGAAATAGGTCTACTCCAACTGGGCTGCTCCCCTTAGCAGATGTGAGCCCCTCTGAGTCCATTCCCTCTTGAGAACTGGGGGCCTCCATGTGGGAGTGGAAGTGGAAGTAGACAAAATGCCTTCTCTGGCTTTCTGTCTTTGTGATTGTAGTGTTTTTTGTTCTTCATGTGTTTGTGTGTGTCAATGTGGTGTTAATCACGGCAGTCTGTGCTTTGGTTTGTGGGATCCTCTTTGTGATTCGTACATTGTAGGTGTGTGAAACAGCACTTGCATTGAGTACTTGAGACGTCTTTGGTCAGTAACGGAGCTTGCATATGATCACACTAGGTATCGTTCCCTCCTGCGTTGTGTTTCAGCTGTGGTGGAACATTGGTTGACATATTCCCTTTCCAATGGGTAGGAATCTGCCCTTCGGTGCCTGGGAACTTCGATCCTGAGAGACCTTTTGGCATTGCATTTGTCTCTCTGCTATTGGATAACACCTGCTGTGATCAGCAGAGCTCTAGTCCATCTTGTAGTCCGCTAAGGTACAAGCAAGTTTTTTTTTTCTTTTTTTTACATTGCATGGCCAGCATATTCTACAGATTCTGGTGAAACATGACATCAAATGAATCATTTTCATATCTCCAAAACCAGTCTATGTAAAATATTCAGTTAGAGAAAGTTTGCTCAGTGAAATCCTTTTGGTTTTCATCATTGTGACCCTGAGAAAACGAGCATATTTCCAGGAGACATGTGGAAGTTAATGAAGCAAATTGAACTTTTCCTCATTTCTTTGCTCTTTACTTTTTGGCTCTTTCTGCTTCCCAGGTCGGTAGGCATGACAACTGTGGTCCTGATTCCCTATCTTTCAATTTGCATGTTGTTTGTCATTTTGTTGTTAAAATGAGGGAACGTAGTTCGAAAACACTGAGGATGTTGTTCATCCTCACCCTTTGCTTTGGTCCTCAGGACTGAGAGTTTCTTTTTTGCATGTACTTTTGCGTTTGTTTTGTGTGAAAGTGTTGTGGCTCTGGGAAACTCAAATGTGCTTCCCCAACGCACCCCCTTCAGGTGCATTCTCCAGAATTGGGCCACTTTTAGGGATAAGGCAATTGACATCAACTGCTGAGTTGATGTGTAAATGAGCTCTATTTCACTGAAAGGGAAGCACTTACCTATTCAATACTTCCTCCTCTTGAGAGAATTGGCCTCCATGGATTTCAGGTCCTGATGATCTGGCAATTAGCTAGTACTGAGCTGATATCTGGTATGGAAGCTGCCTTAAGCTTCTTGCATTCTGAAGTATAAACCTTCTGCGGTCCCTAGGTTTCTTAGAGATCCAAAAAGACCTTATATCTGTTGCCAATTTGACAGCAAAGACCATAAGTTGAAATGATGACACTTGAAGTCTTTCTAAATGGCCTCTCTAGATTTGGGTAGCATGAACCTTCACCAAGGTAAGTGGCAAGCATTCCTTGACTCTCCGGGTCATTTCAAAGAGGATAGATTATTGGAACATTGGATGCTGGGCACATCTAAGATTCCCTACCTTTGCCTACTTAGCAGAAGGTCTCAAAAGCATCCGTTTGCAATCAGAAATGCTGGTATGGCATCCAGCTGACAATTGCTTGCTTCTTGGTTTTCACTAAGTGAAGGTGTTAAGGACTTGAGGATTGTAATCGAAATATGTAATTAAAGCTAAGAAACTCATGAAAAGGAACACATTTCAGGATAGAGTAGGAAGGTGGGATAAATGTGTTGAGCCAAAAACCAACATTTGATGCATCATTGGGCTGAAACGAAACTCCACTTCGGGAAATGGATACTGTTATTAAAAATACGTTTTTTTCAAGGCTGGATTGGGTTCCCCTCTGCCAAGAGAACACGTTTACTTGGAATGCTGCTTTCAATACCATGGTATGTGAACTGTCCTGCCTTTAAGGGATCTCGATTTGCTTTTAAGATCTCTTCTCACTTTGGAGAAGAAAGAAGAATTCTCTTCAAAGGACTGATGAGCTTATTGGACCAGGTGTTTTGAAATAGTTTGTTAACTTTGGATTAGTTGCGGGGCCCTTAAGGCAACTCAAGGAGGACTATTTCAGTAGTATATCTGGTATGGAAATTACAGAGAAAACATTGTGAAATGGGGGAGAAGCTTCTCCAATTACACAGGATGGATACGTGGCACACCTGTCGATATTCTAGAAAGAGTACAAAGTTTCTGAAATGCAGGTATGCCTTGGGATAATCGGTCAGCCATGCTGACAGTTACATGAGAGCCACTTGATTAAGCTTCCTTCTCAACCCCTTGTCATGCGATCTCTAACCTTGCCTCTTTAAGTGTCTAACAGATAGTTAGGCTGAGGCTTTCCCAAAGTGCTTCAACTTCAAGAAGACTCTTACCAATGCAGTTTTGACAAACTGAGTAAACAGATGCATATGCTACTAACGTTTATGGATTTGCTTTGCAATAATGCTGATTTTGATCTGTGTTCTCCCATTAAGGGAAGCTCTTCCCCTCAACTTCCTAACAACTTACAACAATTTCTTCCCCTCTGCTTCTGCGTGTCTGGATTACTGCCAGAACATCTCCCCCAGAGTGCCACCCTCACGCTGCTTTTCAGGCTTATTCTCCTGGATTCCTTATACAAGTTTATATGAGACTTGGATCAAGACTTGCAACGTGGCCTTGCTTCCAACACAGAATGCACTGTAGGGCTTTGCTTTCCTGCAGCAGGACGTAGCTAGAGTGGTCGTCACCCCATTCCCTGAAAGACTTGGGAAAAGATGAACCAGGAATGGAGGTTGAAAGCAAGTCCCCTAAAACAGAGATCCGCTGCGGAGTTTATGATTAACCACTCTATCCAAATCATACCCACATATTCTCTTCAGGGTTGCAGATGACCAAAAAAAGGGGGAATTGTAACATAGCCAGCTGAATGCAGCCCTTCCCAGGCAGCCCTTGCTGTGCACTGTGACCCACTGCCCCATTACCAGGCAATGGTTACCAGGAGACCACTAATGCCACTGTGACCACCCTGCTCAGCCATTGGTGGGCAGTGTAGTGGGCCCCTGCCCCAAGCAAGCCACTGTCTGTCAGCCATCTTTAGTGGGGGCCCTTTTTGAGGCAGCAGTCAGTGGAGTGCTGCCCCTTCAGACCTGGAGCGTGAGGTAAGAGGCAAGTGCCAGCCTTCTCCCCAGCATTCTTCTGCTCACACGGCCTTGGGCCAGCTGGTGTGATGGGGGGCCCAGAGAACAGGCTGGGGGTGTGTCCTGCAGGGCTCCAGAGCCAAGGCCATGAATGTCCCCTGGCCCAGACCAGGCCTTGAGGCAGTGTTGAACCTCTACCACACACCGCCACTGTGACCCTAAGGGTATGGCTCACAGTCTGGGGTACCTGACCGCCACTGTTTGGGTGGCCTGGGGAGCATTAAGACCTGTTGGGTCGTGTGCACCCGGCTCCCTCAGTGATGAGAGCTAGCAAGGGTCTGGGACCTGGCCCTGAGGGAGCCACCAAGGCAGAGCTGCCTCCTCTGTGAGGCGTGGGCACTGGTGGGAGGACCCAGACCAGCTCCTGGACAAACCCTCCATGGCAGGAGGACCACCACCCCTCCCAGGGACCCCTTTCTCTTAGGTGGGTCTGGACCTCAGAGGGTGAGCCTTGTGCCTTGGGACCTTGCCCTTTCTTGTCACCCAGAGAGTGACATTTGTTGGCTGGAGATTGATAGGAACATTGAGACCCGACTATGACCTGTCCTCAACAACAAAGGATCGGACAGGGAGAAGTTTTCAACGAACAGCCACACCCCTCCATCACCTTACCTCTAAGAGGGCTTTGCTAAAAGCTTTCAAGGTTGGGGATTACCCAGCATAAGCCACCCATTTCCTTGAATGTCTCAACAACAAATATTTCTCGGCTCCAAAGTCCAATGTTTTGCTGTTGCTTGGCCTCACTGTGTGTCGGGCACACATCCTTGCCTTTGGTTACCAATTATAGCGAGCCAGCCAGGAGGTCTGTGCCCATGGTGTGTTGATCTCGATCAGGTGCGTCGCCATTTATAGTTCCCAGCACATGCCAGAGTACATTTGACTCCAGGATACTGGCAGGGATTCTCCATGATATGCAGTGGCTGCCCTACAGCACGAGGCTGCTTGTCTTGGAGACATGTCCAGAGCAACGGTATACAGTTCATGTCATTTGGGGGTAAGTCGCTCCAGCTTGCACAGGCTGGGAAATAGGTCTACTCCAACTGGGCTGCTCCCCTTAGCGGATGTGAGCCCCTCTGAGTCCATTCCCTCTTGAGAACTGGGGGCCTCCATGTGGGAGTGGAAGTGGAAGTTGACAAAATGCCTTCTCTGGCTTTCTGTCTTTGTGATTGTAGTGTTTTTTGTTCTTCATGTGTTTGTGTGTGTCAATGTGGTGTTAATCACGGCAGTCTGTGCTTTGGTTTGTGGGATCCTCTTTGTGATTCGTACATTGTAGGTGTGTGAAACAGCACTTGCATTGAGTACTTGAGACGTCTTTGGTCAGTAACGGAGCTTGCATATGATCACACTAGGTATCGTTCCCTCCTGCGTTGTGTTTCAGCTGTGGTGGAACATTGGTTGACATATTCCCTTTCCAATGGGTAGGAATCTGCCCTTCGGTGCCTGGGAACTGCGATCCTGAGAGACCTTTTGGCATTGCATTTGTCTCTCTGCTATTGGATAACACCTGCTGTGATCAGCAGAGCTCTAGTCCATCTTGTAGTCCGCTAAGGTACAAGCAAGTTTTTTTTTTCTTTTTTTTACATTGCATGGCCAGCATATTCTACAGATTCTGGTGAAACATGGCATCAAATGAATCATTTTCATATCTCCAAAACCAGTCTATGTAAAATATTCAGTTAGAGAAAGTTTGCTCAGTGAAATCCTTTTGGTTTTCATCATTGTGACCCTGAGAAAACGAGCATATTTCCAGGAGACATGTGGAAGTTCATGAAGCAAATTGAACTTTTCCTAATTTCTTTGCTCTTTACTTTTTGGCTCTTTCTGCTTCCCAGGTCGGTAGGCATGACAACTGTGGTCCTGATTCCCTATCTTTCAATTTGCATGTTGTTTGTCGTTTTGTTGTTAAAATGAGGGAACGTAGTTCGAAAACACTGAGGATGTTGTTCATCCTCACCCTTTGCTTTGGTCCTCAGGACTGAGAGTTTCTTTTTTGCATGTACTTTTGCGTTTGTTTTGTGTGAAAGTGTTGTGGCTCTGGGAAACTCAAATGTGCTTCCCCAACGCACCCCCTTCAGGTGCATTCTCCAGAATTGGGCCACTTTTAGGGATAAGGCAATTGACATCAACTGCCGAGTTGATGTGTAAATGAGCTCTATTTCACTGAAAGGGAAGCACTTACCTATTCAATACTTCCTCCTCTGGAGAGAATTGGCCTCCATGGATTTCAGGTCCTGATGATCTGGCAATTAGCTAGTACTGAGCTGATATCTGGTATGGAAGCTGCCTTAAGCTTCTTGCATTCTGAAGTATAAACCTTCTGCGGTCCCTAGGTTTCTTAGAGATCCAAAAAGACCTTATATCTGTTGCCAATTTGACAGCAAAGACCATAAGTTGAAATGATGACACTTGAAGTCTTTCTAAATGGCCTCTCTAGATTTGGGTAGCATGAACCTTCACCAAGGTAAGTGGCAAGCATTCCTTGACTCTCCGGGTCATTTCAAAGAGGATAGATTATTGGAACATTGGATGCTGGGCACATCTAAGATTCCCTACCTTTGCCTACTTAGCAGAAGGTCTCAAAAGCATCCGTTTGCAATCAGAAATGCTGGTATGGCATCCAGCTGACAATTGCTTGCTTCTTGGTTTTCACTAAGTGAAGGTGTTAAGGACTTGAGGATTGTAATCGAAATATGTAATTAAAGCTAAGAAACTCATGAAAAGGAACACATTTCAGGATAGAGTAGGAAGGTGGGATAAATGTGTTGAGCCAAAAACCAACATTTGATGCATCATTGGGCTGAAACGAAACTCCACTTCGGGAAATGGATACTGTTATTAAAAATACGTTTTTTTCAAGGCTGGATTGGGTTCCCCTCTGCCAAGAGAACACGTTTACTTGGAATGCTGCTTTCAATACCATGGTATGTGAACTGTCCTGCCTTTAAGGGATCTCGATTTGCTTTTAAGATCTCTTCTCACTTTGGAGAAGAAAGAAGAATTCTCTTCAAAGGACTGATGAGCTTATTGGACCAGGTGTTTTGAAATAGTTTGTTAACTTTGGATTAGTTGCGGGGCCCTTAAGGCAACTCAAGGAGGACTATTTCAGTAGTATATCTGGTATGGAAATTACAGAGAAAACATTGTGAAATGGGGGAGAAGCTTCTCCAATTACACAGGATGGATACGTGGCACACCTGTCGATATTCTAGAAAGAGTACAAAGTTTCTGAAATGCAGGTATGCCTTGGGATAATCGGTCAGCCATGCTGACAGTTACATGAGAGCCACTTGATTAAGCTTCCTTCTCAACCCCTTGTCATGCGATCTCTAACCTTGCCTCTTTAAGTGTCTAACAGATAGTTAGGCTGAGGCTTTCCCAAAGTGCTTCAACTTCAAGAAGACTCTTACCAATGCAGTTTTGACAAACTGAGTAAACAGATGCATATGCTACTAACGTTTATGGATTTGCTTTGCAATAATGCTGATTTTGATCTGTGTTCTCCCATTAAGGGAAGCTCTTCCCCTCAACTTCCTAACAACTTACAACAATTTCTTCCCCTCTGCTTCTGCGTGTCTGGATTACTGCCAGAACATCTCCCCCAGAGTGCCACCCTCACGCTGCTTTTCAGGCTTATTCTCCTGGATTCCTTATACAAGTTTATATGAGACTTGGATCAAGACTTGCAACGTGGCCTTGCTTCCAACACAGAATGCACTGTAGGGCTTTGCTTTCCTGCAGCAGGACGTAGCTAGAGTGGTCGTCACCCCATTCCCTGAAAGACTTGGGAAAAGATGAACCAGGAATGGAGGTTGAAAGCAAGTCCCCTAAAACAGAGATCCGCTGCGGAGTTTATGATTAACCACTCTATCCAAATCATACCCACATATTCTCTTCAGGGTTGCAGATGACCAAAAAAAGGGGGAATTGTAACATAGCCAGCTGAATGCAGCCCTTCCCAGGCAGCCCTTGCTGTGCACTGTGACCCACTGCCCCATTACCAGGCAATGGTTACGAGGAGACCACTAATGCCACTGTGACCACCCTGCTCAGCCATTGGTGGGCAGTGTAGTGGGCCCCTGCCCCAAGCAAGCCACTGTCTGTCAGCCATCTTTAGTGGGGGCCCTTTTTTAGGCAGCAGTCAGTGGAGTGCTGCCCCTTCAGACCTGGAGCGTGAGGTAAGAGGCAAGTGCCAGCCTTCTCCCCAGCATTCTTCTGCTCACACGGCCTTGGGCCAGCTGGTGTGATGGGGGGCCCAGAGAACAGGCTGGGGGTGTGTCCTGCAGGGCTCCAGAGCCAAGGCCATGAATGTCCCCTGGCCCAGACCAGGCCTTGAGGCAGTGTTGAACCTCTACCACACACCGCCACTGTGACCCTAAGGGTATGGCTCACAGTCTGGGGTACCTGACCGCCACTGTTTGGGTGGCCTGGGGAGCATTAAGACCTGTTGGGTCGTGTGCACCCGGCTCCCTCAGTGATGAGAGCTAGCAAGGGTCTGGGACCTGGCCCTGAGGGAGCCACCAAGGCAGAGCTGCCTCCTCTGTGAGGCGTGGGCACTGGTGGGAGGACCCAGACCAGCTCCTGGACAAACCCTCCATGGCAGGAGGACCACCACCCCTCCCAGGGACCCCTTTCTCTTAGGTGGGTCTGGACCTCAGAGGGTGAGCCTTGTGCCTTGGGACCTTGCCCTTTCTTGTCACCCAGAGAGTGACATTTGTTGGCTGGAGATTGATAGGAACATTGAGACCCGACTATGACCTGTCCTCAACAACAAAGGATCGGACAGGGAGAAGTTTTCAACGAACAGCCACACCCCTCCATCACCTTACCTCTAAGAGGGCTTTGCTAAAAGCTTTCAAGGTTGGGGATTACCCAGCATAAGCCACCCATTTCCTTGAATGTCTCAACAACAAATATTTCTCGGCTCCAAAGTCCAATGTTTTGCTGTTGCTTGGCCTCACTGTGTGTCGGGCACACATCCTTGCCTTTGGTTACCAATTATAGCGAGCCAGCCAGGAGGTCTGTGCCCATGGTGTGTTGATCTCGATCAGGTGCGTCGCCATTTATAGTTCCCAGCACATGCCAGAGTACATTTGACTCCAGGATACTGGCAGGGATTCTCCATGATATGCAGTGGCTGCCCTACAGCACGAGACTGCTTGTCTTGGAGACATGTCCAGAGCAACGGTATACAGTTCATGTCATTTGGGGGTAAGTCGCTCCAGCTTGCACAGGCTGGGAAATAGGTCTACTCCAACTGGGCTGCTCCCCTTAGCGGATGTGAGCCCCTCTGAGTCCATTCCCTCTTGAGAACTGGGGGCCTCCATGTGGGAGTGGAAGTGGAAGTTGACAAAATGCCTTCTCTGGCTTTCTGTCTTTGTGATTGTAGTGTTTTTTGTTCTTCATGTGTTTGTGTGTGTCAATGTGGTGTTAATCACGGCAGTCTGTGCTTTGGTTTGTGGGATCCTCTTTGTGATTCGTACATTGTAGGTGTGTGAAACAGCACTTGCATTGAGTACTTGAGACGTCTTTGGTCAGTAACGGAGCTTGCATATGATCACACTAGGTATCGTTCCCTCCTGCGTTGTGTTTCAGCTGTGGTGGAACATTGGTTGACATATTCCCTTTCCAATGGGTAGGAATCTGCCCTTCGGTGCCTGGGAACTGCGATCCTGAGAGACCTTTTGGCATTGCATTTGTCTCTCTGCTATTGGATAACACCTGCTGTGATCAGCAGAGCTCTAGTCCATCTTGTAGTCCGCTAAGGTACAAGCAAGTTTTTTTTTTCTTTTTTTTACATTGCATGGCCAGCATATTCTACAGATTCTGGTGAAACATGGCATCAAATGAATCATTTTCATATCTCCAAAACCAGTCTATGTAAAATATTCAGTTAGAGAAAGTTTGCTCAGTGAAATCCTTTTGGTTTTCATCATTGTGACCCTGAGAAAACGAGCATATTTCCAGGAGACATGTGGAAGTTAATGAAGCAAATTGAACTTTTCCTCATTTCTTTGCTCTTTACTTTTTGGCTCTTTCTGCTTCCCAGGTCGGTAGGCATGACAACTGTGGTCCTGATTCCCTATCTTTCAATTTGCATGTTGTTTGTCGTTTTGTTGTTAAAATGAGGGAACGTAGTTCGAAAACACTGAGGATGTTGTTCATCCTCACCCTTTGCTTTGGTCCTCAGGACTGAGAGTTTCTTTTTTGCATGTACTTTTGCGTTTGTTTTGTGTGAAAGTGTTGTGGCTCTGGGAAACTCAAATGTGCTTCCCCAACGCACCCCCTTCAGGTGCATTCTCCAGAATTGGGCCACTTTTAGGGATAAGGCAATTGACATCAACTGCCGAGTTGATGTGTAAATGAGCTCTATTTCACTGAAAGGGAAGCACTTACCTATTCAATACTTCCTCCTCTGGAGAGAATTGGCCTCCATGGATTTCAGGTCCTGATGATCTGGCAATTAGCTAGTACTGAGCTGATATCTGGTATGGAAGCTGCCTTAAGCTTCTTGCATTCTGAAGTATAAACCTTCTGCGGTCCCTAGGTTTCTTAGAGATCCAAAAAGACCTTATATCTGTTGCCAATTTGACAGCAAAGACCATAAGTTGAAATGATGACACTTGAAGTCTTTCTAAATGGCCTCTCTAGATTTGGGTAGCATGAACCTTCACCAAGGTAAGTGGCAAGCATTCCTTGACTCTCCGGGTCATTTCAAAGAGGATAGATTATTGGAACATTGGATGCTGGGCACATCTAAGATTCCCTACCTTTGCCTACTTAGCAGAAGGTCTCAAAAGCATCCGTTTGCAATCAGAAATGCTGGTATGGCATCCAGCTGACAATTGCTTGCTTCTTGGTTTTCACTAAGTGAAGGTGTTAAGGACTTGAGGATTGTAATCGAAATATGTAATTAAAGCTAAGAAACTCATGAAAAGGAACACATTTCAGGATAGAGTAGGAAGGTGGGATAAATGTGTTGAGCCAAAAACCAACATTTGATGCATCATTGGGCTGAAACGAAACTCCACTTCGGGAAATGGATACTGTTATTAAAAATACGTTTTTTTCAAGGCTGGATTGGGTTCCCCTCTGCCAAGAGAACACGTTTACTTGGAATGCTGCTTTCAATACCATGGTATGTGAACTGTCCTGCCTTTAAGGGATCTCGATTTGCTTTTAAGATCTCTTCTCACTTTGGAGAAGAAAGAAGAATTCTCTTCAAAGGACTGATGAGCTTATTGGACCAGGTGTTTTGAAATAGTTTGTTAACTTTGGATTAGTTGCGGGGCCCTTAAGGCAACTCAAGGAGGACTATTTCAGTAGTATATCTGGTATGGAAATTACAGAGAAAACATTGTGAAATGGGGGAGAAGCTTCTCCAATTACACAGGATGGATACGTGGCACACCTGTCGATATTCTAGAAAGAGTACAAAGTTTCTGAAATGCAGGTATGCCTTGGGATAATCGGTCAGCCATGCTGACAGTTACATGAGAGCCACTTGATTAAGCTTCCTTCTCAACCCCTTGTCATGCGATCTCTAACCTTGCCTCTTTAAGTGTCTAACAGATAGTTAGGCTGAGGCTTTCCCAAAGTGCTTCAACTTCAAGAAGACTCTTACCAATGCAGTTTTGACAAACTGAGTAAACAGATGCATATGCTACTAACGTTTATGGATTTGCTTTGCAATAATGCTGATTTTGATCTGTGTTCTCCCATTAAGGGAAGCTCTTCCCCTCAACTTCCTAACAACTTACAACAATTTCTTCCCCTCTGCTTCTGCGTGTCTGGATTACTGCCAGAACATCTCCCCCAGAGTGCCACCCTCACGCTGCTTTTCAGGCTTATTCTCCTGGATTCCTTATACAAGTTTATATGAGACTTGGATCAAGACTTGCAACGTGGCCTTGCTTCCAACACAGAATGCACTGTAGGGCTTTGCTTTCCTGCAGCAGGACGTAGCTAGAGTGGTCGTCACCCCATTCCCTGAAAGACTTGGGAAAAGATGAACCAGGAATGGAGGTTGAAAGCAAGTCCCCTAAAACAGAGATCCGCTGCGGAGTTTATGATTAACCACTCTATCCAAATCATACCCACATATTCTCTTCAGGGTTGCAGATGACCAAAAAAAGGGGGAATTGTAACATAGCCAGCTGAATGCAGCCCTTCCCAGGCAGCCCTTGCTGTGCACTGTGACCCACTGCCCCATTACCAGGCAATGGTTACCAGGAGACCACTAATGCCACTGTGACCACCCTGCTCAGCCATTGGTGGGCAGTGTAGTGGGCCCCTGCCCCAAGCAAGCCACTGTCTGTCAGCCATCTTTAGTGGGGGCCCTTTTTTAGGCAGCAGTCAGTGGAGTGCTGCCCCTTCAGACCTGGAGCGTGAGGTAAGAGGCAAGTGCCAGCCTTCTCCCCAGCATTCTTCTGCTCACACGGCCTTGGGCCAGCTGGTGTGATGGGGGGCCCAGAGAACAGGCTGGGGGTGTGTCCTGCAGGGCTCCAGAGCCAAGGCCATGAATGTCCCCTGGCCCAGACCAGGCCTTGAGGCAGTGTTGAACCTCTACCACACACCGCCACTGTGACCCTAAGGGTATGGCTCACAGTCTGGGGTACCTGACCGCCACTGTTTGGGTGGCCTGGGGAGCATTAAGACCTGTTGGGTCGTGTGCACCCGGCTCCCTCAGTGATGAGAGCTAGCAAGGGTCTGGGACCTGGCCCTGAGGGAGCCACCAAGGCAGAGCTGCCTCCTCTGTGAGGCGTGGGCACTGGTGGGAGGACCCAGACCAGCTCCTGGACAAACCCTCCATGGCAGGAGGACCACCACCCCTCCCAGGGTCCCCTTTCTCTTAGGTGGGTCTGGACCTCAGAGGGTGAGCCTTGTGCCTTGGGACCTTGCCCTTTCTTGTCACCCAGAGAGTGACATTTGTTGGCTGGAGATTGATAGGAACATTGAGACCCGACTATGACCTGTCCTCAACAACAAAGGATCGGACAGGGAGAAGTTTTCAACGAACAGCCACACCCCTCCATCACCTTACCTCTAAGAGGGCTTTGCTAAAAGCTTTCAAGGTTGGGGATTACCCAGCATAAGCCACCCATTTCCTTGAATGTCTCAACAACAAATATTTCTCGGCTCCAAAGTCCAATGTTTTGCTGTTGCTTGGCCTCACTGTGTGTCGGGCACACATCCTTGCCTTTGGTTACCAATTATAGCGAGCCAGCCAGGAGGTCTGTGCCCATGGTGTGTTGATCTCGATCAGGTGCGTCGCCATTTATAGTTCCCAGCACATGCCAGAGTACATTTGACTCCAGGATACTGGCAGGGATTCTCCATGATATGAAGTGGCTGCCCTACAGCACGAGGCTGCTTGTCTTGGAGACATGTCCAGAGCAACGGTATACAGTTCATGTCATTTGGAGGTAAGTCGCTCCAGCTTGCACAGGCTGGGAAATAGGTCTACTCCAACTGGGCTGCTCCCCTTAGCGGATGTGAGCCCCTCTGAGTCCATTCCCTCTTGAGAACTGGGGGCCTCCATGTGGGAGTGGAAGTGGAAGTTGACAAAATGCCTTCTCTGGCTTTCTGTCTTTGTGATTGTAGTGTTTTTTGTTCTTCATGTGTTTGTGTGTGTCAATGTGGTGTTAATCACGGCAGTCTGTGCTTTGGTTTGTGGGATCCTCTTTGTGATTCGTACATTGTAGGTGTGTGAAACAGCACTTGCATTGAGTACTTGAGACGTCTTTGGTCAGTAACGGAGCTTGCATATGATCACACTAGGTATCGTTCCCTCCTGCATTGTGTTTCAGCTGTGGTGGAACATTGGTTGACATATTCCCTTTCCAATGGGTAGGAATCTGCCCTTCGGTGCCTGGGAACTGCGATCCTGAGAGACCTTTTGGCATTGCATTTGTCTCTCTGCTATTGGATAACACCTGCTGTGATCAGCAGAGCTCTAGTCCATCTTGTAGTCCGCTAAGGTACAAGCAAGTTTTTTTTTTCTTTTTTTTACATTGCATGGCCAGCATATTCTACAGATTCTGGTGAAACATGGCATCAAATGAATCATTTTCATATCTCCAAAACCAGTCTATGTAAAATATTCAGTTAGAGAAAGTTTGCTCAGTGAAATCCTTTTGGTTTTCATCATTGTGACCCTGAGAAAACGAGCATATTTCCAGGAGACATGTGGAAGTTAATGAAGCAAATTGAACTTTTCCTCATTTCTTTGCTCTTTACTTTTTGGCTCTTTCTGCTTCCCAGGTCGGTAGGCATGACAACTGTGGTCCTGATTCCCTATCTTTCAATTTGCATGTTGTTTGTCGTTTTGTTGTTAAAATGAGGGAACGTAGTTCGAAAACACTGAGGATGTTGTTCATCCTCACCCTTTGCTTTGGTCCTCAGGACTGAGAGTTTCTTTTTTGCATGTACTTTTGCGTTTGTTTTGTGTGAAAGTGTTGTGGCTCTGGGAAACTCAAATGTGCTTCCCCAACGCACCCCCTTCAGGTGCATTCTCCAGATTTGGGCCACTTTTAGGGATAAGGCAATTGACATCAACTGCCGAGTTGATGTGTAAATGAGCTCTATTTCACTGAAAGGGAAGCACTTACCTATTCAATACTTCCTCCTCTGGAGAGAATTGGCCTCCATGGATTTCAGGTCCTGATGATCTGGCAAATAGCTAGTACTGAGCTGATATCTGGTATGGAAGCTGCCTTAAGCTTCTTGCATTCTGAAGTATAAACCTTCTGCGGTCCCTAGGTTTCTTAGAGATCCAAAAAGACCTTATATCTGTTGCCAATTTGACAGCAAAGACCATAAGTTGAAATGATGACACTTGAAGTCTTTCTAAATGGCCTCTCTAGATTTGGGTAGCATGAAACTTCACCAAGGTAAGTGGCAAGCATTCCTTGACTCTCCGGGTCATTTCCAAGAGGATAGAGGATTGGAACATTGGATGCTGGGCACATCTAAGATTCCCTACCTTTGCCTACTTAGCAGAAGGTCTCAAAAGCATCCGTTTGCAATCAGAAATGCTGGTATGGCATCCAGCTGACAATTGCTTGCTTCTTGGTTTTCACTAAGTGAAGGTGTTAAGGACTTGAGGATTGTAATCGAAATACGTAATTAAAGCTAAGAAACTCATGAAAAGGAACACATTTCAGGATAGAGTAGGAAGGTGGGATAAATGTGTTGAGCCAAAAACCAACATTTGATGCATCATTGGGCTGAAACGAAACTCCACTTCGGGAAATGGATACTGTTATTAAAAATACGTTTTTTTCAAGGCTGGATTGGGTTCCCCTCTGCCAAGAGAACACGTTTACTTGGAATGCTGCTTTCAATACCATGGTATGTGAACTGTCCTTCCTTTAAGGGATCTCGATTTGCTTTTAAGATCTCTTCTCACTTTGGAGAAGAAAGAAGAATTCTCTTCAAAGGACTGATGAGCTTATTGGACCAGGTGTTTTGAAATAGTTTGTTAACTTTGGATTAGTTGCGGGGCCCTTAAGGCAACTCAAGGAGGACTATTTCAGTCGTATATCTGGTATGGAAATTACAGAGAAAACATTGTGAAATGGGGGAGAAGCTTCTCCAATTACACAGGATGGATACATGGCACACCTGTCGATATTCTAGAAAGGGTACAAAGTTTCTGAAATGCAGGTATGCCTTGGGATAATCGGTCAGCCATGCTGACGGTTACATGAGAGCCACTTGATTAAGCTTCCTTCTCAACCCCTTGTCATGCGATCTCTAACCTTGCCTCTTTAAGTGTCTAACAGATAGTTAGGCTGAGGCTTTCCCAAAGTGCTTCAACTTCAAGAAGACTCTTACCAATGCAGTTTTGACAAACTGAGTAAACAGATGCATATGCTACTAACGTTTATGGATTTGCTTTGCAATAATGCTGATTTTGATCTGTGTTCTCCCATTAAGGGAAGCTCTTCCCCTCAACTTCCTAACAACTTACAACAATTTCTTCCCCTCTGCTTCTGCGTGTCTGGATTACTGCCAGAACATCTCCCCCAGAGTGCCACCCTCACGCTGCTTTTCAGGCTTATTCTCCTGGATTCCTTATACAAGTTTATATGAGACTTGGATCAAGACTTGCAACGTGGCCTTGCTTCCAACACAGAATGCACTGTAGGGCTTTGCTTTCCTGCAGCAGGACGTAGCTAGACTGGTCGTCACCCCATTCCCTGAAAGACTTGGGAAAAGATGAACCAGGAATGGAGGTTGAAAGCAAGTCCCCTAAAACAGAGATCCGCTGCGGAGTTTATGATTAACCACTCTATCCAAATCATACCCACATATTCTCTTCAGGGTTGCAGATGACCAAAAAAAGGGGGAATTGTAACATAGCCAGCTGAATGCAGCCCTTCCCAGGCAGCCCTTGCTGTGCACTGTGACCCACTGCCCCATTACCAGGCAATGGTTACGAGGAGACCACTAATGCCACTGTGACCACCCTGCTCAGCCATTGGTGGGCAGTGTAGTGGGCCCCTGCCCCAAGCAAGCCACTGTCTGTCAGCCATCTTTAGTGGGGGCCCTTTTTTAGGCAGCAGTCAGTGGAGTGCTGCCCCTTCAGACCTGGAGCGTGAGGTAAGAGGCAAGTGCCAGCCTTCTCCCCAGCATTCTTCTGCTCACACGGCCTTGGGCCAGCTGGTGTGATGGGGGGCCCAGAGAACAGGCTGGGGGTGTGTCCTGCAGGGCTCCAGAGCCAAGGCCATGAATGTCCCCTGGCCCAGACCAGGCCTTGAGGCAGTGTTGAACCTCTACCACACACCGCCACTGTGACCCTAAGGGTATGGCTCACAGTCTGGGGTACCTGACCGCCACTGTTTGGGTGGCCTGGGGAGCATTAAGACCTGTTGGGTCGTGTGCACCCGGCTCCCTCAGTGATGAGAGCTAGCAAGGGTCTGGGACCTGGCCCTGAGGGAGCCACCAAGGCAGAGCTGCCTCCTCTGTGAGGCGTGGGCACTGGTGGGAGGACCCAGACCAGCTCCTGGACAAACCCTCCATGGCAGGAGGACCACCACCCCTCCCAGGGACCCCTTTCTCTTAGGTGGGTCTGGACCTCAGAGGGTGAGCCTTGTGCCTTGGGACCTTGCCCTTTCTTGTCACCCAGAGAGTGACATTTGTTGGCTGGAGATTGATAGGAACATTGAGACCCGACTATGACCTGTCCTCAACAACAAAGGATCGGACAGGGAGAAGTTTTCAACGAACAGCCACACCCCTCCATCACCTTACCTCTAAGAGGGCTTTGCTAAAAGCTTTCAAGGTTGGGGATTACCCAGCATAAGCCACCCATTTCCTTGAATGTCTCAACAACAAATATTTCTCGGCTCCAAAGTCCAATGTTTTGCTGTTGCTTGGCCTCACTGTGTGTCGGGCACACATCCTTGCCTTTGGTTACCAATTATAGCGAGCCAGCCAGGAGGTCTGTGCCCATGGTGTGTTGATCTCGATCAGGTGCGTCGCCATTTATAGTTCCCAGCACATGCCAGAGTACATTTGACTCCAGGATACTGGCAGGGATTCTCCATGATATGCAGTGGCTGCCCTACAGCACGAGGCTGCTTGTCTTGGAGACATGTCCAGAGCAACGGTATACAGTTCATGTCATTTGGGGGTAAGTCGCTCCAGCTTGCACAGGCTGGGAAATAGGTCTACTCCAACTGGGCTGCTCCCCTTAGCGGATGTGAGCCCCTCTGAGTCCATTCCCTCTTGAGAACTGGGGGCCTCCATGTGGGAGTGGAAGTGGAAGTTGACAAAATGCCTTCTCTGGCTTTCTGTCTTTGTGATTGTAGTGTTTTTTGTTCTTCATGTGTTTGTGTGTGTCAATGTGGTGTTAATCACGGCAGTCTGTGCTTTGGTTTGTGGGATCCTCTTTGTGATTCGTACATTGTAGGTGTGTGAAACAGCACTTGCATTGAGTACTTGAGACGTCTTTGGTCAGTAACGGAGCTTGCATATGATCACACTAGGTATCGTTCCCTCCTGCGTTGTGTTTCAGCTGTGGTGGAACATTGGTTGACATATTCCCTTTCCAATGGGTAGGAATCTGCCCTTCGGTGCCTGGGAACTGCGATCCTGAGAGACCTTTTGGCATTGCATTTGTCTCTCTGCTATTGGATAACACCTGCTGTGATCAGCAGAGCTCTAGTCCATCTTGTAGTCCGCTAAGGTACAAGCAAGTTTTTTTTTTCTTTTTTTTACATTGCATGGCCAGCATATTCTACAGATTCTGGTGAAACATGGCATCAAATGAATCATTTTCATATCTCCAAAACCAGTCTATGTAAAATATTCAGTTAGAGAAAGTTTGCTCAGTGAAATCCTTTTGGTTTTCATCATTGTGACCCTGAGAAAACGAGCATATTTCCAGGAGACATGTGGAAGTTAATGAAGCAAATTGAACTTTTCCTCATTTCTTTGCTCTTTACTTTTTGGCTCTTTCTGCTTCCCAGGTCGGTAGGCATGACAACTGTGGTCCTGATTCCCTATCTTTCAATTTGCATGTTGTTTGTCGTTTTGTTGTTAAAATGAGGGAACGTAGTTCGAAAACACTGAGGATGTTGTTCATCCTCACCCTTTGCTTTGGTCCTCAGGACTGAGAGTTTCTTTTTTGCATGTACTTTTGCGTTTGTTTTGTGTGAAAGTGTTGTGGCTCTGGGAAACTCAAATGTGCTTCCCCAACGCACCCCCTTCAGGTGCATTCTCCAGAATTGGGCCACTTTTAGGGATAAGGCAATTGACATCAACTGCCGAGTTGATGTGTAAATGAGCTCTATTTCACTGAAAGGGAAGCACTTACCTATTCAATACTTCCTCCTCTGGAGAGAATTGGCCTCCATGGATTTCAGGTCCTGATGATCTGGCAATTAGCTAGTACTGAGCTGATATCTGGTATGGAAGCTGCCTTAAGCTTCTTGCATTCTGAAGTATAAACCTTCTGCGGTCCCTAGGTTTCTTAGAGATCCAAAAAGACCTTATATCTGTTGCCAATTTGACAGCAAAGACCATAAGTTGAAATGATGACACTTGAAGTCTTTCTAAATGGCCTCTCTAGATTTGGGTAGCATGAACCTTCACCAAGGTAAGTGGCAAGCATTCCTTGACTCTCCGGGTCATTTCAAAGAGGATAGATTATTGGAACATTGGATGCTGGGCACATCTAAGATTCCCTACCTTTGCCTACTTAGCAGAAGGTCTCAAAAGCATCCGTTTGCAATCAGAAATGCTGGTATGGCATCCAGCTGACAATTGCTTGCTTCTTGGTTTTCACTAAGTGAAGGTGTTAAGGACTTGAGGATTGTAATCGAAATATGTAATTAAAGCTAAGAAACTCATGAAAAGGAACACATTTCAGGATAGAGTAGGAAGGTGGGATAAATGTGTTGAGCCAAAAACCAACATTTGATGCATCATTGGGCTGAAACGAAACTCCACTTCGGGAAATGGATACTGTTATTAAAAATACGTTTTTTTCAAGGCTGGATTGGGTTCCCCTCTGCCAAGAGAACACGTTTACTTGGAATGCTGCTTTCAATACCATGGTATGTGAACTGTCCTGCCTTTAAGGGATCTCGATTTGCTTTTAAGATCTCTTCTCACTTTGGAGAAGAAAGAAGAATTCTCTTCAAAGGACTGATGAGCTTATTGGACCAGGTGTTTTGAAATAGTTTGTTAACTTTGGATTAGTTGCGGGGCCCTTAAGGCAACTCAAGGAGGACTATTTCAGTAGTATATCTGGTATGGAAATTACAGAGAAAACATTGTGAAATGGGGGAGAAGCTTCTCCAATTACACAGGATGGATACGTGGCACACCTGTCGATATTCTAGAAAGAGTACAAAGTTTCTGAAATGCAGGTATGCCTTGGGATAATCGGTCAGCCATGCTGACAGTTACATGAGAGCCACTTGATTAAGCTTCCTTCTCAACCCCTTGTCATGCGATCTCTAACCTTGCCTCTTTAAGTGTCTAACAGATAGTTAGGCTGAGGCTTTCCCAAAGTGCTTCAACTTCAAGAAGACTCTTACCAATGCAGTTTTGACAAACTGAGTAAACAGATGCATATGCTACTAACGTTTATGGATTTGCTTTGCAATAATGCTGATTTTGATCTGTGTTCTCCCATTAAGGGAAGCTCTTCCCCTCAACTTCCTAACAACTTACAACAATTTCTTCCCCTCTGCTTCTGCGTGTCTGGATTACTGCCAGAACATCTCCCCCAGAGTGCCACCCTCACGCTGCTTTTCAGGCTTATTCTCCTGGATTCCTTATACAAGTTTATATGAGACTTGGATCAAGACTTGCAACGTGGCCTTGCTTCCAACACAGAATGCACTGTAGGGCTTTGCTTTCCTGCAGCAGGACGTAGCTAGAGTGGTCGTCACCCCATTCCCTGAAAGACTTGGGAAAAGATGAACCAGGAATGGAGGTTGAAAGCAAGTCCGCTAAAACAGAGATCCGCTGCGGAGTTTATGATTAACCACTGTATCCAAATCATACCCACATATTCTCTTCAGGGTTGCAGATGACCAAAAAAAGGGGGAATTGTAACATAGCCAGCTGAATGCAGCCCTTCCCAGGCAGCCCTTGCTGTGCACTGTGACCCACTGCCCCGTTACCAGGCAATGGTTACCAGGAGACCACTTATGCCACTGTGACCACCCTGCTCAGCCATTGGTGGGCAGTGTAGTGGGCCCCTGCCCCAAGCAAGCCACTGTCTGTCAGCCATCTTTAGTGGGGGCCCTTTTTGAGGCAGCAGTCAGTGGAGTGCTGCCCCTTCAGACCTGGAGCGTGAGGTAAGAGGCAAGTGCCAGCCTTCTCCCCAGCATTCTTCTGCTCACACGGCCTTGGGCCAGCTGGTGTGATGGGGGGCCCAGAGAACAGGCTGGGGGTGTGTCCTGCAGGGCTCCAGAGCCAAGGCCATGAATGTCCCCTGGCCCAGACCAGGCCTTGAGGCAGTGTTGAACCTCTACCACACACCGCCACTGTGACCCTAAGGGTATGGCTCACAGTCTGGGGTACCTGACCGCCACTGTTTGGGTGGCCTGGGGAGCATTAAGACCTGTTGGGTCGTGTGCACCCGGCTCCCTCAGTGATGACAGCTAGCAAGGGTCTGGGACCTGGCCCTGAGGGAGCCACCAAGGCAGAGCTGCCTCCTCTGTGAGGCGTGGGCACTGGTGGGAGGACCCAGACCAGCTCCTGGACAAACCCTCCATGGCAGGAGGACCACCACCCCTCCCAGGGACCCCTTTCTCTTAGGTGGGTCTGGACCTCAGAGGGTGAGCCTTGTGCCTTGGGACCTTGCCCTTTCTTGTCACCCAGAGAGTGACATTTGTTGGCTGGAGATTGATAGGAACATTGAGACCCGACTATGACCTGTCCTCAACAACAAAGGATCGGACAGGGAGAAGTTTTCAACGAACAGCCACACCCCTCCATCACCTTACCTCTAAGAGGGCTTTGCTAAAAGCTTTCAAGGTTGGGGATTACCCAGCATAAGCCACCCATTTCCTTGAATGTCTCAACAACAAATATTTCTCGGCTCCAAAGTCCAATGTTTTGCTGTTGCTTGGCCTCACTGTGTGTCGGGCACACATCCTTGCCTTTGGTTACCAATTATAGCGAGCCAGCCAGGAGGTCTGTGCCCATGGTGTGTTGATCTCGATCAGGTGCATCGCCATTTATAGTTCCCAGCACATGCCAGAGTACATTTGACTCCAGGATACTGGCAGGGATTCTCCATGATATGCAGTGGCTGCCCTACAGCACGAGGCTGCTTGTCTTGGAGACATGTCGAGAGCAACAGTATACAGTTCATGTCATTTGGGGGTAAGTCGCTCCAGCTTGCACAGGCTGGGAAATAGGTCTACTCCAACTGGGCTGCTCCCCTTAGCGGATGTGAGCCCCTCTGAGTCCATTCCCTCTTGAGAACTGCGGGCCTCCATGTGGGAGTGGAAGTGGAAGTTGACAAAATGCCTTCTCTGGCTTTCTGTCTTTGTGATTGCAGTGTTTATTTGTTCTTCATGTGTTTGTGTGTGTCAATGTGGTGTTAATCACGGCAGTCTGTGCTTTGGTTTGTGGGATCCTGTTTGTGATTCGTACATTGTAGGTGTGTGAAACAGCACTTGCATTGAGTACTTGAGACGTCTTTGGTCAGTAACGGAGCTTGCATATGATCACACTAGGTATCGTTCCCTCCTGCGTTGTGTTTCAGCTTTGGTGAAACATTGGTTGACATATTCCCTTTCCAATGGGTAGGAATCTGCCCTTTGGTGCCTGGGAACTGTGATCCTGAGAGACCTTTTGGCATTGCATTTGTCTCTCTGCTATTGGATAACACCTGCTGTGATCAGCAGAGCTCTAGTCCAACTTGTATTCCGCTAAGGTACAAGCAAGTTTTTTTTTTCTTTTTTTTACATTGCATGGCCAGCATATTCTACAGATTCTGGTGAAACATGGCATCAAATGAATCATTTTCATATCTCCAAAACCAGTCTATGTAAAATATTCAGTTAGAGAAAGTTTGCTCAGTGAAATCCTTTTGGTTTTCATCATTGTGACCCTGAGAAAACGAGCATATTTCCAGGAAACATGTGGAAGTTAATGAAGCAAATTGAACTTTTCCTCATTTCTTTGCTCTTTACTTTTTGGCTCTTTCTGCTTCCCAGGTCAGTAGGCATGACAACTGTGGTCCTGATTCCCTATCTTTCAATTTGCATGTTGTTTGTCGTTTTGTTGTTAAAATGAGGGAACGTAGTTCGAAAACACTGAGGATGTTGTTCATCCTCACCCTTTGCTTTGGTCCTCAGGACTGAGAGTTTCTTTTTTGCATGTACTTTTGCGTTTGTTTTGTGTGAAAGTGTTGTGGCTCTGGGAAACTCAAATGTGCTTCCCCAACGCACCCCCTTCAGGTGCATTCTCCAGATTTGGGCCACTTTTAGGGATAAGGCAATTGACATCAACTGCCGAGTTGATGTGTAAATGAGCTCTATTTCACTGAAAGGGAAGCACTTACCTATTCAATACTTCCTCCTCTGGAGAGAATTGGCCTCCATGGATTTCAGGTCCTGATGATCTGGCAAATAGCTAGTACTGAGCTGATATCTGGTATGGAAGCTGCCTTAAGCTTCTTGCATTCTGAAGTATAAACCTTCTGCGGTCCCTAGGTTTCTTAGAGATCCAAAAAGACCTTATATCTGTTGCCAATTTGACAGCAAAGACCATAAGTTGAAATGATGACACTTGAAGTCTTTCTAAATGGCCTCTCTAGATTTGGGTAGCATGAAACTTCACCAAGGTAAGTGGCAATCATTCCTTGACTCTCCGGGTCATTTCCAAGAGGATAGAGGATTGGAACATTGGATGCTGGGCACATCTAAGATTCCCTACCTTTGCCTACTTAGCAGAAGGTCTCAAAAGCATCCGTTTGCAATCAGAAATGCTGGTATGGCATCCAGCTGACAATTGCTTGCTTCTTGGTTTTCACTAAGTGAAGGTGTTAAGGACTTGAGGATTGTAATCGAAATACGTAATTAAAGCTAAGAAACTCATGAAAAGGAACACATTTCAGGATAGAGTAGGAAGGTGGGATAAATGTGTTGAGCCAAAAACCAACATTTGATGCATCATTGGGCTGAAACGAAACTCCACTTCGGGAAATGGATACTGTTATTAAAAATACGTTTTTTTCAAGGCTGGATTGGGTTCCCCTCTGCCAAGAGAACACGTTTACTTGGAATGCTGCTTTCAATACCATGGTATGTGAACTGTCCTGCCTTTAAGGGATCTCAATTTGCTTTTAAGATCTCTTCTCACTTTGGAGAAGAAAGAAGAATTCTCTTCAAAGGACTGATGAGCTTATTGGACCAGGTGTTTTGAAATAGTTTGTTAACTTTGGATTAGTTGCGGGGCCCTTAAGGCAACTCAAGGAGGACTATTTCAGTCGTATATCTGGTATGGAAATTACAGAGAAAACATTGTGAAATGGGGGAGAAGCTTCTCCAATTACACAGGATGGATACATGGCACACCTGTCGATATTCTAGAAAGGGTACAAAGTTTCTGAAATGCAGGTATGCCTTGGGATAATCGGTCAGCCATGCTGACGGTTACATGAGAGCCACTTGATTAAGCTTCCTTCTCAACCCCTTGTCATGCGATCTCTAACCTTGCCTCTTTAAGTGTCTAACAGATAGTTAGGCTGAGGCTTTCCCAAAGTGCTTCAACTTCAAGAAGACTCTTACCAATGCAGTTTTGACAAACTGAGTAAACAGATGCATATGCTACTAACGTTTATGGATTTGCTTTGCAATAATGCTGATTTTGATCTGTGTTCTCCCATTAAGGGAAGCTCTTCCCCTCAACTTCCTAACAACTTACAACAATTTCTTCCCTTCTGCTTCTGCGTGTCTGGATTACCTGCCAGAACATCTCCCCCAGAGTGCCACCCTCACGCTGCTTTTCAGGCTTATTCTCCTGGATTCCTTATACAAGTTTATATGAGACTTGGATCAAGACTTGCAACGTGGCCTTGCTTCCAACTCAGAATGCACTGTAGGGCTTTGCTTTCCTCCAGCAGCACGTAGCTAGAGTGGTCGTCACCCCATTCCCTGAAAGACTTGGGAAAAGATGAACCAGGAATGGAGGTTGAAAGCAAGTCCCCTAAAACAGAGATCCGCTGCTGAGTTTATGATTAACCACTTTATCCAAATCATACCCACATATTCTCCTCAGGGTTGCAGAGGACCAAAGAAAAGGGGGAATTGTACCATAGCCAGCTGAATGCAGCCCTTCCCAAGCAGCCCTTGCTGTGCACTGTGACCCACTGCCCCATTACCAGGCAATGGTTACCAGGAGACCACTAATGCCACTGTGACCACCCTGCTCAGCCATTGGTGGGCAGTGTAGTGGGCCCCTGCCCCAAGCAAGCCACTGTCTGTCAGCCATCTTTAGTGGGGGCCCTTTTTTAGGCAGCAGTCAGTGGAGTGCTGCCCCTTCAGACCTGGAGCGTGAGGTAAGAGGCAAGTGCCAGCCTTCTCCCCAGCATTCTTCTGCTCACACGGCCTTGGGCCAGCTGGTGTGATGGGGGGCCCAGAGAACAGGCTGGGGGTGTGTCCTGCAGGGCTCCAGAGCCAAGGCCATGAATGTCCCCTGGCCCAGACCAGGCCTTGAGGCAGTGTTGAACCTCTACCACACACCACCACTGTGACCCTAAGGGTATGGCTCACAGTCTGGGGTACCTGACCACCACTGTTTGGGTGGCCTGGGGAGCATTAAGACCTGTTGGGTCGTCTGCACCCGGCTCCCTCAGTGATGACAGCTAGCAAGGGTCTGGGACCTGGCCCTGAGGGAGCCACCAAGGCAGAGCTGCCTCCTCTGTGAGGCGTGGGCACTGGTGGGAGGACCCAGACCAGCTCCTGGACAAACCCTCCATGGCAGGAGGACCACCACCCCTCCCAGGGACCCCTTTCTCTTAGGTGGGTCTGGACCTCAGAGGGTGAGTCTTGTGCCTTGGGACCTTGCCCTTTCTTGTCACCCAGAGAGTGACATTTGTTGGCTGGAGATTGATAGGAACATTGAGACCCGACTATGACCTGTCCTCAACAACAAAGGATCGGACAGGGAGAAGTTTTCAACGAACAGCCACACCCCTCCATCACCTTACCTCTAAGAGGGCTTTGCTAAAAGCTTTCAAGGTTGGGGATTACCCAGCATAAGCCACCCATTTCCTTGAATGTCTCAACAACAAATATTTCTCGGCTCCAAAGTCCAATGTTTTGCTGTTGCTTGGCCTCACTGTGTGTCGGGCACACATCCTTGCCTTTGGTTACCAATTATAGCGAGCCAGCCAGGAGGTCTGTGCCCATGGTGTGTTGATCTCGATCAGGGGCGTCGCCATTTATACTTCCCAGCACATGCCAGAGTACATTTGTCTCCAGGATACTGGCAGGGATTCTCCCTGATATGCAGTGGCTGCCCTACAGCACGAGGCTGCTTGTCTTGGAGACATGTCCAGAGCAACGGTATACAGTTCATGTCATTTGGGGGTAAGTCGCTCCAGCTTGCACAGGCTGGGAAATAGGTCTACTCCAACTGGGCTGTTCCCCTTAGCGGATGGGAGCCCCTCTGAGTCCATTCCCTCTTGAGAACTGGGGGCCTCCATGTGGGAGTGAGAGTGGAATTGGAAGTTGACAAAATGCCTTCTCTGGCTTTTTGTCTTTGTGATTGGAGTGTTTATTTGTTCTTCATGTGTTTGTGTGTGTCAATGTGGTGTTAATCACGGCAGTCTGTGCTTTGGTTTGTGGGATCCTCTTTGTGATTCGTACATTGTAGGTGTGTGAAACAGCACTTGCATTGAGTACTTGAGACGTCTTTGGTCAGTAACGGAGCTTGCATATGATCACACTAGGTATCGTTCCCTCCTGCGTTGTGTTTCAGCTGTGGTGGAACATTGGTTAACATATTCCCTTTCCAATGGGTAGGAATCTCCCCTTTGGTGCCTGGGAACTGCGATCCTGAGAGACCTTTTGGCATTGCATTTGTCTCTCTGCTATTGGATAACACCTGCTGTAATCAGCAGAGCTCTAGTCCATCTTGTAGTCCGCTAAGGTACAAGCAAGTTTTTTTTTCTTTTTTTTACATTGCATGGCCAGCATATTCTACAGATTCTGGTGAAACATGGCATCAAATGAATCATTTTCATATCTCCAAAACCAGTCTATGTAAAATATTCAGTTAGAGAAAGTTTGCTCAGTGAAATCCTTTTGGTTTTCATCATTGTGACCCTGAGAAAACGACCATATTTCCAGGAGACATGTGGAAGTTAATGAAGCAAATTGAACTTTTCCTAATTTCTTTGCTCTTTACTTTTTGGCTCTTTCTGCTTCCCAGGTCAGTAGGCATGACAACTGTGGTCCTGATTCCCTATCTTTCAATTTGCATGCTGTTTGTCGTTTTGTTGTTAAAATGAGGGAACGTAGTTCGAAAACACTGAGGATGTTGTTCATCCTCACCCTTTGCTTTGGTCCTCAGGACTGAGAGTTTCTTTTTTGCATGTACTTTTGCGTTTGTTTTGTGTGAAAGTGTTGTGGCTCTGGGAAACTCAAATGTGCTTCCCCAACGCACCCCCTTCAGGTGCATTCTCCAGAATTGGGCCACTTTTAGGGATAAGGCAATTGACATCAACTGCCGAGTTGATGTGTAAATGAGCTCTATTTCACTGAAAGGGAAGCACTTACCTATTGAATACTTCCTCCTCTGGAGAGAATTGGCCTCCATGGATTTCAGGTCCTGATGATCTGGCAATTAGCTAGTACTGAGCTGATATCTGGTATGGCAGCTGCCTTAAGCTTCTTGCATTCTGAAGTATAAACCTTCTGCGGTCCCTAGGTTTCTTAGAGATCCAAAAAGACCTTATATCTGTTGCCAATTTGACAGCAAAGACCATAAGTTGAAATGATGACACTTGAAGTCTTTCTAAATGGCCTCTCTAGATTTGGGTAGCATGAACCTTCACCAAGGTAAGTGGCAAGCATTCCTTGACTCTCCGGGTCATTTCAAAGAGGATAGATTATTGGAACATTGGATGCTGGGCACATCTAAGATTCCCTACCTTTGCCTACTTAGCAGAAGGTCTCAAAAGCATCCGTTTGCAATCAGAAATGCTGGTATGGCATCCAGCTGACAATTGCTTGCTTCTTGGTTTTCACTAAGTGAAGGTGTTAAGGACTTGAGGATTGTAATCGAAATATGTAATTAAAGCTAAGAAACTCATGAAAAGGAACACATTTCAGGATAGAGTAGGAAGGTGGGATAAATGTGTTGAGCCAAAAACCAACATTTGATGCATCATTGGGCTGAAACGAAACTCCACTTCGGGAAATGGATACTGTTATTAAAAATACGTTTTTTTCAAGGCTGGATTGGGTTCCCCTCTGCCAAGAGAACACGTTTACTTGGAATGCTGCTTTCAATACCATGGTATGTGAACTGTCCTGCCTTTAAGGGATCTCGATTTGCTTTTAAGATCTCTTCTCACTTTGGAGAAGAAAGAAGAATTCTCTTCAAAGGACTGATGAGCTTATTGGACCAGGTGTTTTGAAATAGTTTGTTAACTTTGGATTAGTTGCGGGGCCCTTAAGGCAACTCAAGGAGGACTATTTCAGTAGTATATCTGGTATGGAAATTACAGAGAAAACATTGTGAAATGGGGGAGAAGCTTCTCCAATTACACAGGATGGATACGTGGCACACCTGTCGATATTCTAGAAAGAGTACAAAGTTTCTGAAATGCAGGTATGCCTTGGGATAATCGGTCAGCCATGCTGACAGTTACATGAGAGCCACTTGATTAAGCTTCCTTCTCAACCCCTTGTCATGCGATCTCTAACCTTGCCTCTTTAAGTGTCTAACAGATAGTTAGGCTGAGGCTTTCCCAAAGTGCTTCAACTTCAAGAAGACTCTTACCAATGCAGTTTTGACAAACTGAGTAAACAGATGCATATGCTACTAACGTTTATGGATTTGCTTCGCAATAATGCTGATTTTGATCTGTGTTCTCCCATTAAGGGAAGCTCTTCCCCTCAACTTCCTAACAACTTACAACAATTTCTTCCCCTCTGCTTCTGCGTGTCTGGATAACTGCCAGAACATCTCCCCCAGAGTGCCACCCTCACGCTGCTTTTCAGGCTTATTCTCCTGGATTCCTTATACAAGTTTATATGAGACTTGGATCAAGACTTGCAACGTGGCCTTGCTTCCAACACAGAATGCACTGTAGGGCTTTGCTTTCCTGCAGCAGGACGTAGCTAGAGTGGTCGTCACCCCATTCCCTGAAAGACTTGGGAAAAGATGAACCAGGAATGGAGGTTGAAAGCAAGTCCCCTAAAACAGAGATCCGCTGCGGAGTTTATGATTAACCACTCTATCCAAATCATACCCACATATTCTCTTCAGGGTTGCAGAGGACCAAAAAAAGGGGGAATTGTACCATAGCCAGCTGAATGCAGCCCTTCCCAGGCAGCCCTTGCTGTGCACTGTGACCCACTGCCCCGTTACCAGGCAATGGTTACCAGGAGAACACTTATGCCACTGTGACCACCCTGCTCAGCCATTGGTGGGCAGTGTAGTGGGCCCCTGCCCCAAGCAAGCCACTGTCTGTCAGCCATCTTTAGTGGGGGCCCTTTTTGAGGCAGCAGTCAGTGGAGTGCTGCCCCTTCAGACCTGGAGCGTGAGGTAAGAGGCAAGTGCCAGCCTTCTCCCCAGCATTCTTCTGCTCACACGGCCTTGGGCCAGCTGGTGTGATGGGGGGCCCAGAGAACAGGCTGGGGGTGTGTCCTGCAGGGCTCCAGAGCCAAGGCCATGAATGTCCCCTGGCCCAGACCAGGCCTTGAGGCAGTGTTGAACCTCTACCACACACCGCCACTGTGACCCTAAGGGTATGGCTCACAGTCTGGGGTACCTGACCGCCACTGTTTGGGTGGCCTGGGGAGCATTAAGACCCGTTGGGTCGTGTGCACCCGGCTCCCTCAGTGATGACAGCTAGCAAGGGTCTGGGACCTGGCCCTGAGGGAGCCACCAAGGCAGAGCTGCCTCCTCTGTGAGGCGTGGGCACTGGTGGGAGGACCCAGACCAGCTCCTGGACAAACCCTCCATGGCAGGAGGACCACCACCCCTCCCAGGGACCCCTTTCTCTTAGGTGGGTCTGGACCTCAGAGGGTGAGCCTTGTGCCTTGGGACCTTGCCCTTTCTTGTCACCCAGAGAGTGACATTTGTTGGCTGGAGATTGATAGGAACATTGAGACCCGACTATGACCTGTCCTCAACAACAAAGGATCGGACAGGGAGAAGTTTTCAACGAACAGCCACACCCCTCCATCACCTTACCTCTAAGAGGGCTTTGCTAAAAGCTTTCAAGGTTGGGGATTACCCAGCATAAGCCACCCATTTCCTTGAATGTCTCAACAACAAATATTTCTCGGCTCCAAAGTCCAATGTTTTGCTGTTGCTTGGCCTCACTGTGTGTCGGGCACACATCCTTGCCTTTGGTTACCAATTATAGCGAGCCAGCCAGGAGGTCTGTGCCCATGGTGTGTTGATCTCGATCAGGTGCATCGCCATTTATAGTTCCCAGCACATGCCAGAGTACATTTGACTCCAGGATACTGGCAGGGATTCTCCCTGATATGCAGTGGCTGCCCTACAGCACGAGGCTGCTTGTCTTGGAGACATGTCCAGAGCAACGGTATACAGTTCATGTCATTTGGGGGTAAGTCGCTCCAGCTTGCACAGGCTGGGAAATAGGTCTACTCCAACTGGGCTGCTCCCCTTAGCGGATGGGAGCCCCTCTGAGTCCATTCCCTCTTGAGAACTGGGGGCCTCCATGTGGGAGTGAGAGTGGAATTGGAAGTTGACAAAATGCCTTCTCTGGCTTTCTGTCTTTGTGATTGGAGTGTTTATTTGTTCTTCATGTGTTTGTGTGTGTCAATGTGGTGTTAATCACGGCAGTCTGTGCTTTGGTTTGTGGGATCCTCTTTGTGATTCGTACATTGTAGGTGTGTGAAACAGCACTTGCATTGAGTACTTGAGACGTCTTTGGTCAGTAACGGAGCTTGCATATGATCACACTAGGTATCGTTCCCTCCTGCGTTGTGTTTCAGCTGTGGTGGAACATTGGTTGACATATTCCCTTTCCAATGGGTAGGAATCTGCCCTTCGGTGCCTGGGAACTGCGATCCTGAGAGACCTTTTGGCATTGCATTTGTCTCTCTGCTATTGGATAACACCTGCTGTGATCAGCAGAGCTCTAGTCCATCTTGTAGTCCACTAAGGTACAAGCAAGTTTTTTTTTTCTTTTTTTTACATTGCATGGCCAGCATATTCTACAGATTCTGGTGAAACATGGCATCAAATGAATCATTTTCATATCTCCAAAACCAGTCTATGTAAAATATTCAGTTAGAGAAAGTTTGCTCAGTGAAATCCTTTTGGTTTTCATCATTGTGACCCTGAGAAAACGACCATATTTCCAGGAGACATGTGGAAGTTAATGAAGCAAATTGAACTTTTCCTAATTTCTTTGCTCTTTACTTTTTGGCTCTTTCTGCTTCCCAGGTCAGTAGGCATGACAACTGTGGTCCTGATTCCCTATCTTTCAATTTGCATGTTGTTTGTCGTTTTGTTGTTAAAATGAGGGAACGTAGTTCGAAAACACTGAGGATGTTGTTCATCCTCACCCTTTGCTTTGGTCCTCAGGACTGAGAGTTTCTTTTTTGCATGTACTTTTGCGTTTGTTTTGTGTGAAAGTGTTGTGGCTCTGGGAAACTCAAATGTGCTTCCCCAACGCACCCCCTTCAGGTGCATTCTCCAGAATTGGGCCACTTTTAGGGATAAGGCAATTGACATCAACTGCCGAGTTGATGTGTAAATGAGCTCTATTTCACTGAAAGGGAAGCACTTACCTATTCAATACTTCCTCCTCTGGAGAGAATTGGCCTCCATGGATTTCAGGCCCTGATGATCTGGCAATTAGCTAGTACTGAGCTGATATCTGGTATGGCAGCTGCCTTAAGCTTCTTGCATTCTGAAGTATAAACCTTCTGCGGTCCCTAGGTTTCTTAGAGATCCAAAAAGACCTTATATCTGTTGCCAATTTGACAGCAAAGACCATAAGTTGAAATGATGACACTTGAAGTCTTTCTAAATGGCCTCTCTAGATTTGGGTAGCATGAACCTTCACCAAGGTAAGTGGCAAGCATTCCTTGACTCTCCGGGTCATTTCAAAGAGGATAGATTATTGGAACATTGGATGCTGGGCACATCTAAGATTCCCTACCTTTGCCTACTTAGCAGAAGGTCTCAAAAGCATCCGTTTGCAATCAGAAATGCTGGTATGGCATCCAGCTGACAATTGCTTGCTTCTTGGTTTTCACTAAGTGAAGGTGTTAAGGACTTGAGGATTGTAATCGAAATATGTAATTAAAGCTAAGAAACTCATGAAAAGGAACACATTTCAGGATAGAGTAGGAAGGTGGGATAAATGTGTTGAGCCAAAAACCAACATTTGATGCATCATTGGGCTGAAACGAAACTCCACTTCGGGAAATGGATACTGTTATTAAAAATACGTTTTTTTCAAGGCTGGATTGGGTTCCCCTCTGCCAAGAGAACACGTTTACTTGGAATGCTGCTTTCAATACCATGGTATGTGAACTGTCCTGCCTTTAAGGGATCTCGATTTGCTTTTAAGATCTCTTCTCACTTTGGAGAAGAAAGAAGAATTCTCTTCAAAGGACTGATGAGCTTATTGGACCAGGTGTTTTGAAATAGTTTGTTAACTTTGGATTAGTTGCGGGGCCCTTAAGGCAACTCAAGGAGGACTATTTCAGTCGTATATCTGGTATGGAAATTACAGAGAAAACATTGTGAAATGGGGGAGAAGCTTCTCCAATTACACAGGATGGAAACGTGGCACACCTGTCGATATTCTAGAAAGAGTACAAAGTTTCTGAAATGCAGGTATGCCTTGGGATAATTGGTCAGCCATGCTGACAGTTACATGAGAGCCACTTGATTAAGCTTCCTTCTCAACCCCTTGTCATGCGATCTCTAACCTTGCCTCTTTAAGTGTCTAACAGATAGTTAGGCTGAGGCTTTCCCAAAGTGCTTCAACTTCAAGAAGACTCTTACCAATGCAGTTTTGACAAACTGAGTAAACAGATGCATATGCTACTAACGTTTATGGATTTGCTTGGCAATAATGCTGATTTTGATCTGTGTTCTCCCATTAAGGGAAGCTCTTCCCCTCAACTTCCTAACAACCTACAACAATTTCTTCCCCTCTGCTTCTGCGTGTCTGGATTACTGCCAGAACATCTCCCCCAGAGTGCCACCCTCACGCTGCTTTTCAGGCTTATTCTCCTGGATTCCTTATACAAGTTTATATGAGACTTGGATCAAGACTTGCAACGTGGCCTTGCTTCCAACACAGAATGCACTGTAGGGCTTTGCTTTCCTGCAGCAGGACGTAGCTAGAGTGGTCGTCACCCCATTCCCTGAAAGACTTGGGAAAAGATGAACCAGGAATGGAGGTTGAAAGCAAGTCCCCTAAAACAGAGATCCGCTGCGGAGTTTATGATTAACCACTCTATCCAAATCATACCCACATATTCTCTTCAGGGTTGCAGATGACCAAAAAAAGGGGGAATTGTACCATAGCCAGCTGAATGCAGCCCTTCCCAGGCAGCCCTTGCTGTGCACTGTGACCCACTGCCCCGTTACCAGGCAATGGTTACCAGGAGACCACTTATGCCACTGTGACCACCCTGCTCAGCCATTGGTGGGCAGTGTAGTGGGCCCCTGCCCCAAGCAAGCCACTGTCTGTCAGCCATCTTTAGTGGGGGCCCTTTTTGAGGCAGCAGTCAGTGGAGTGCTGCCCCTTCAGACCTGGAGCGTGAGGTAAGAGGCAAGTGCCAGCCTTCTCCCCAGCATTCTTCTGCTCACACGGCCTTGGGCCAGCTGGTGTGATGGGGGGCCCAGAGAACAGGCTGGGGGTGTGCCCTGCAGGGCTCCAGAGCCAAGGCCATGAATGTCCCCTGGCCCAGACCAGGCCTTGAGGCAGTGTTGAACCTCTACCACACACCACCACTGTGACCCTAAGGGTATGGCTCACAGTCTGGGGTACCTGACCACCACTGTTTGGGTGGCCTGGGGAGCATTAAGACCTGTTGGGTCGTCTGCACCCGGCTCCCTCAGTGATGACAGCTAGCAAGGGTCTGGGACCTGGCCCTGAGGGAGCCACCAAGGCAGAGCTGCCTCCTCTGTGAGGCGTGGGCACTGGTGGGAGGACCCAGACCAGCTCCTGGACAAACCCTCCATGGCAGGAGGACCACCACCCCTCCCAGGGACCCCTTTCTCTTAGGTGGGTCTGGACCTCAGAGGGTGAGTCTTGTGCCTTGGGAACTTGCCCTTTCTTGTCACCCAGAGAGTGACATTTGTTGGCTGGAGATTGATAGGAACATTGAGACCCGACTATGACCTGTCCTCAACAACAAAGGATCGGACAGGGAGAAGTTTTCAACGAACAGCCACACCCCTCCATCACCTTACCTCTAAGAGGGCTTTGCTAAAAGCTTTCAAGGTTGGGGATTACCCAGCATAAGCCACCCATTTCCTTGAATGTCTCAACAACAAATATTTCTCGGCTCCAAAGTCCAATGTTTTGCTGTTGCTTGGCCTCACTGTGTGTCGGGCACACATCCTTGCCTTTGGTTACCAATTATAGCGAGCCAGCCAGGAGGTCTGTGCCCATGGTGTGTTGATCTCGATCAGGGGCGTCGCCATTTATACTTCCCAGCACATGCCAGAGTACATTTGTCTCCAGGATACTGGCAGGGATTCTCCCTGATATGCAGTGGCTGCCCTACAGCACGAGGCTGCTTGTCTTGGAGACATGTCCAGAGCAACGGTATACAGTTCATGTCATTTGGGGGTAAGTCGCTCCAGCTTGCACAGGCTGGGAAATAGGTCTACTCCAACTGGGCTGCTCCCCTTAGCGGATGGGAGCCCCTCTGAGTCCATTCCCTCTTGAGAACTGGGGGCCTCCATGTGGGAGTGAGAGTGGAATTGGAAGTTGACAAAATGCCTTCTCTGGCTTTCTGTCTTTGTGATTGGAGTGTTTATTTGTTCTTCATGTGTTTGTGTGTGTCAATGTGGTGTTAATCACGGCAGTCTGTGCTTTGGTTTGTGGGATCCTCTTTGTGATTCGTACATTGTAGGTGTGTGAAACAGCACTTGCATTGAGTACTTGAGACGTCTTTGGTCAGTAACGGAGCTTGCATATGATCACACTAGGTATCGTTCCCTCCTGCGTTGTGTTTCAGCTGTGGTGGAACATTGGTTGACATATTCCCTTTCCAATGGGTAGGAATCTGCCCTTTGGTGCCTGGGAACTGCGATCCTGAGAGACCTTTTGGCATTGCATTTGTCTCTCTGCTATTGGATAACACCTGCTGTGATCAGCAGAGCTCTAGTCCATCTTGTAGTCCACTAAGGTACAAGCAAGTTTTTTTTTTCTTTTTTTTACATTGCATGGCCAGCATATTCTACAGATTCTGGTGAAACATGGCATCAAATGAATCATTTTCATATCTCCAAAACCAGTCTATGTAAAATATTCAGTTAGAGAAAGTTTGCTCAGTGAAATCCTTTTGGTTTTCATCATTGTGACCCTGAGAAAACGAGCATATTTCCAGGAGACATGTGGAAGTTAATGAAGCAAATTGAACTTTTCCTAATTTCTTTGCTCTTTACTTTTTGGCTCTTTCTGCTTCCCAGGTCAGTAGGCATGACAACTGTGGTCCTGATTCCCTATCTTTCAATTTGCATGTTGTTTGTCGTTTTGTTGTTAAAATGAGGGAACGTAGTTCGAAAACACTGAGGATGTTGTTCATCCTCACCCTTTGCTTTGGTCCTCAGGACTGAGAGTTTCTTTTGTGCATGTACTTTTGCGTTTGTTTTGTGTGAAAGTGTTGTGGCTCTGGGAAACTCAAATGTGCTTCCCCAACGCACCCCCTTCAGGTGCATTCTCCAGATTTGGGCCACTTTTAGGGATAAGGCAATTGACATCAACTGCCGAGTTGATGTGTAAATGAGCTCTATTTCACTGAAAGGGAAGCACTTACCTATTCAATACTTCCTCCTCTGGAGAGAATTGGCCTCCATGGATTTCAGGCCCTGATGATCTGGCAATTAGCTAGTACTGAGCTGATATCTGGTATGGCAGCTGCCTTAAGCTTCTTGCATTCTGAAGTATAAACCTTCTGCGGTCCCTAGGTTTCTTAGAGATCCAAAAAGACCTTATATCTGTTGCCAATTTGACAGCAAAGACCATAAGTTGAAATGATGACACTTGAAGTCTTTCTAAATGGCCTCTCTAGATTTGGGTAGCATGAACCTTCACCAAGGTAAGTGGCAAGCATTCCTTGACTCTCCGGGTCATTTCAAAGAGGATAGATTATTGGAACATTGGATGCTGGGCACATCTAAGATTCCCTACCTTTGCCTACTTAGCAGAAGGTCTCAAAAGCATCCGTTTGCAATCAGAAATGCTGGTATGGCATCCAGCTGACAATTGCTTGCTTCTTGGTTTTCACTAAGTGAAGGTGTTAAGGACTTGAGGATTGTAATCGAAATATGTAATTAAAGCTAAGAAACTCATGAAAAGGAACACATTTCAGGATAGAGTAGGAAGGTGGGATAAATGTGTTGAGCCAAAAACCAACATTTGATGCATCATTGGGCTGAAACGAAACTCCACTTCGGGAAATGGATACTGTTATTAAAAATACGTTTTTTTCAAGGCTGGATTGGGTTCCCCTCTGCCAAGAGAACACGTTTACTTGGAATGCTGCTTTCAATACCATGGTATGTGAACTGTCCTGCCTTTAAGGGATCTCGATTTGCTTTTAAGATCTCTTCTCACTTTGGAGAAGAAAGAAGAATTCTCTTCAAAGGACTGATGAGCTTATTGGACCAGGTGTTTTGAAATAGTTTGTTAACTTTGGATTAGTTGCGGGGCCCTTAAGGCAACTCAAGGAGGACTATTTCAGTCGTATATCTGGTATGGAAATTACAGAGAAAACATTGTGAAATGGGGGAGAAGCTTCTCCAATTACACAGGATGGATACGTGGCACACCTGTCGATATTCTAGAAAGAGTACAAAGTTTCTGAAATGCAGGTATGCCTTGGGATAATTGGTCAGCCATGCTGACAGTTACATGAGAGCCACTTGATTAAGCTTCCTTCTCAACCCCTTGTCATGCGATCTCTAACCTTGCCTCTTTAAGTGTCTAACAGATAGTTAGGCTGAGGCTTTCCCAAAGTGCTTCAACTTCAAGAAGACTCTTACCAATGCAGTTTTGACAAACTGAGTAAACAGATGCATATGCTACTAACGTTTATGGATTTGCTTGGCAATAATGCTGATTTTGATCTGTGTTCTCCCATTAAGGGAAGCTCTTCCCCTCAACTTCCTAACAACCTACAACAATTTCTTCCCCTCTGCTTCTGCGTGTCTGGATTACTGCCAGAACATCTCCCCCAGAGTGCCACCCTCACGCTGCTTTTCAGGCTTATTCTCCTGGATTCCTTATACAAGTTTATATGAGACTTGGATCAAGACTTGCAACGTGGCCTTGCTTCCAACACAGAATGCACTGTAGGGCTTTGCTTTCCTGCAGCAGGACGTAGCTAGAGTGGTCGTCACCCCATTCCCTGAAAGACTTGGGAAAAGATGAACCAGGAATGGAGGTTGAAAGCAAGTCCCCTAAAACAGAGATCCGCTGCGGAGTTTATGATTAACCACTCTATCCAAATCATACCCACATATTCTCTTCAGGGTTGCAGATGACCAAAAAAAGGGGGAATTGTACCATAGCCAGCTGAATGCAGCCCTTCCCAGGCAGCCCTTGCTGTGCACTGTGACCCACTGCCCCGTTACCAGGCAATGGTTACCAGGAGACCACTTATGCCACTGTGACCACCCTGCTCAGCCATTGGTGGGCAGTGTAGTGGGCCCCTGCCCCAAGCAAGCCACTGTCTGTCAGCCATCTTTAGTGGGGGCCCTTTTTGAGGCAGCAGTCAGTGGAGTGCTGCCCCTTCAGACCTGGAGCGTGAGGTAAGAGGCAAGTGCCAGCCTTCTCCCCAGCATTCTTCTGCTCACACGGCCTTGGGCCAGCTGGTGTGATGGGGGGCCCAGAGAACAGGCTGGGGGTGTGCCCTGCAGGGCTCCAGAGCCAAGGCCATGAATGTCCCCTGGCCCAGACCAGGCCTTGAGGCAGTGTTGAACCTCTACCACACACCACCACTGTGACCCTAAGGGTATGGCTCACAGTCTGGGGTACCTGACCACCACTGTTTGGGTGGCCTGGGGAGCATTAAGACCTGTTGGGTCGTCTGCACCCGGCTCCCTCAGTGATGACAGCTAGCAAGGGTCTGGGACCTGGCCCTGAGGGAGCCACCAAGGCAGAGCTGCCTCCTCTGTGAGGCGTGGGCACTGGTGGGAGGACCCAGACCAGCTCCTGGACAAACCCTCCATGGCAGGAGGACCACCACCCCTCCCAGGGACCCCTTTCTCTTAGGTGGGTCTGGACCTCAGAGGGTGAGTCTTGTGCCTTGGGAACTTGCCCTTTCTTGTCACCCAGAGAGTGACATTTGTTGGCTGGAGATTGATAGGAACATTGAGACCCGACTATGACCTGTCCTCAACAACAAAGGATCGGACAGGGAGAAGTTTTCAACGAACAGCCACACCCCTCCATCACCTTACCTCTAAGAGGGCTTTGCTAAAAGCTTTCAAGGTTGGGGATTACCCAGCATAAGCCACCCATTTCCTTGAATGTCTCAACAACAAATATTTCTCGGCTCCAAAGTCCAATGTTTTGCTGTTGCTTGGCCTCACTGTGTGTCGGGCACACATCCTTGCCTTTGGTTACCAATTATAGCGAGCCAGCCAGGAGGTCTGTGCCCATGGTGTGTTGATCTCGATCAGGGGCGTCGCCATTTATACTTCCCAGCACATGCCAGAGTACATTTGTCTCCAGGATACTGGCAGGGATTCTCCCTGATATGCAGTGGCTGCCCTACAGCACGAGGCTGCTTGTCTTGGAGACATGTCCAGAGCAACGGTATACAGTTCATGTCATTTGGGGGTAAGTCGCTCCAGCTTGCACAGGCTGGGAAATAGGTCTACTCCAACTGGGCTGCTCCCCTTAGCGGATGGGAGCCCCTCTGAGTCCATTCCCTCTTGAGAACTGGGGGCCTCCATGTGGGAGTGGAAGTGGAAGTTGACAAAATGCCTTCTCTGGCTTTCTGTCTTTGTGATTGGAGTGTTTATTTGTTCTTCATGTGTTTGTGTGTGTCAATGTGGTGTTAAACACGGCAGTCTGGGCTTTGGTTTGTGGGATCCTGTTTGTGATTCGTACATTGTAGGTGTGTGAAACAGCACTTGCATTGAGTACTTGAGACGTCTTTGGTCAGTAACGGAGCTTGCATATGATCACACTAGGTATCGTTCCCTCCTGCGTTGTGTTTCAGCTGTGGTGGAACATTGGTTGACATATTCCCTTTCCAATGGGTAGGAATCTGCCCTTTGGTGCCTGGGAACTGCGATCCTGAGAGACCTTTTGGCATTGCATTTGTCTCTCTGCTATTGGATAACACCTGCTGTGATCAGCAGAGCTCTAGTCCATCTTGTAGTCCGCTAAGGGACAAGCAAGTATTTTTTTTTCTTTTTTTTACATTGCATGGCCAGCATATTCTACAGATTCTGGTGAAACATGGCATCAAATGAATCATTTTCATATCTCCAAAACCAGTCTATGTAAAATATTCAGTTAGAGAAAGTTTGCTCAGTGAAATCCTTTTGGTTTTCATCATTGTGACCCTGAGAAAACGAGCATATTTCCAGGAGACATGTGGAAGTTAATGAAGCAAATTGAACTTTTCCTAATTTCTTTGCTTTTTCCTTTTTGGCTCTTTCTGCTTCCCAGGTCAGTAGGCATGACAACTGTGGTCGTGATTCCCTATCTTTCAATTTGCATATTGTTTGTCGTTTTGTTGTTAAAATGAGGGAACGTAGTTCGAAAACACTGAGGATGTTGTTCATGCTCACCCTTTGCTTTGGTCCTCAGGACTGAGAGTTTCTTTTGTGCATGTACTTTTGCGTTTGTTTTGTGAGAAAGTGTTGTGGCTCTTGGAAACTCAAATGTGCTTCCCCAACGCACCCCTTTCAGGTGCATTCTCCAGATTTGGGCCACTTTTAGGGATAAGGCAATTGACATCAACTGCCGAGTTGATGTGTAAATGAGCTCTATTTCACTGAAAGGGAAGCACTTACCTATTCAATACTTCCTCCTCTGGAGAGAATTGGCCTCCATGGATTTCAGGTCCTGATGATCTGGCAAATAGCTAGTACTGAACTGATATCTGGTATGGAAGCTGCCTTAAGCTTCTTGCATTCTGAAGTGTAAACCTTCTGCGGTCCCTAGGTTTCTTAGAGATCCAAAAAGACCTTATATCTGTTGCCAATTTGACAGCAAGGACCATAAGTTGAAATGATGACACTTGAAGTCTTTCTAAATGGCCTCTCTAGATTTGGGTAGCATGAAACTTCACCAAGGTAAGTGGCAAGCATTCCTTGACTCTCCGGGTCATTTCCAAGAGGATAGAGGATTGGAACATTGGATGCTGGGCACATCTAAGATTCCCTACCTTTGCCTACTTAGCAGAAGGTCTCAAAAGCATCCGTTTGCAATCAGAAATGCTGGTATGGCATCCAGCTGACAATTGCTTGCTTCTTGGTTTTCACTAAGTGAAGGTGTTAAGGACTTGAGGATTGTAATCGAAATATGTAATTAAAGCTAAGAAACTCATGAAAAGGAACACATTTCAGGATAGAGTAGGAAGGTGGGATAAATGTGTTGAGCCAAAAACCAACATTTGATGCATCATTGGGCTGAAACGAAACTCCACTTCGGGAAATGGATACTGTTATTAAAAATACGTATTTTTCAAGGCTGGATTGGGTTCCCCTCTGCCAAGAGTAAATGTTTACTTGGAATGCTGCTTTCAGTAACATGGTATGTGAACTGTCCTGCCTTTAAGGGATCTCGATTTGCTTTTAAGATCTCTTCTCACTTTGGAGAAGAAAGAAGAATTCTCTTCAAAGGACTGATGAGCTTATTGGACCAGGTGTTTTGAAATATTTTGTTAACTTTGGATTAGTTGAGGGGCCCTTAAGGCAACTCAAGGAGGACTATTTCAGTCGTATATCTGGTATGGAAATTACAGAGAAAACATTGTGAAATGGGGGAGAAGCTTCTCCAATTACACAGGATGGATACATGGCACACCTGTCAATATTCTAGAAAGGGAACAAAGTTTCTGAAATGCAGGTATGCCTTGGGATAATCGGTCAGCCATGCTGACGGTTACATGAGAGCCACTTGATTAAGCTTCCTTCTCAACCCCTTGTCATGCGATCTTTAACCTTGCCTCTTTAAGTGTCTAACAGATAGTTAGGCTGAGGCTTTCCCAAAGTGCTTCAACTTCAAGAAGACTCTTACCAATGCAGTTTTGACAAACTGAGTAAACAGATGCATATGCTACTAACGTTTATGGATTTGCTTCGCAATAATGCTGATTTTGATCTGTGTTCTCCCGTTAAGGGAAGCTCTTCCCCTCAACTTCCTAACAGCTTACAACAATTTCTTCCCTTCTGCATCTGCGTGTCTGGATTACCTGCCAGAACGTCTCCCCCAGAGTGCCACCCTCACGCTGCTTTTCAGGCTTATTCTCCTGGATTCCTTAAACAAGTTTATATAAGACTTGGATCAAGACTTGCAACGTGGCATTGCTTCCAACTCAGAATGCACTGTAGGGCTTTGCTTTCCTGCAGCAGGACGTAGCTAGAGTGGTCGTCACCCCATTCCCTGAAAGACTTGGGAAAAGATGAACCAGGAATCTAGGTTGAAAGCAAGTCCCCTAAAACAGAGATCCGCTGCGGAGTTTATGATTAACCACTCTAGCCAAATCATACCCACATATTCTCCTCAGGGTTGCAGAGGACCAAAGAAAAGGGGGAATTGTACCATAGCCAGCTGAATGCAGCTCTTCCCCGGCAGCCCCTGCTGTGCACTGTGACCCACTGCCCCGTTACCAGGCAATGATTACCAGGAGACCACTAATGCCACTGTGACCACACTGCTCAGCCATTGGAGGGCAGTGTAGTGGGCCCCTGCCCCAAGCAAGCCACTGTCTGTCAGCCATCTTTAGTGGGGGCCCTTTTTTAGGCAGCAGTCAGTGTAGTGCTGCCCCTTCAGACCTGGAGCGTGAGGTAAGAGGCAAGTGCCAGTCTTCTCCCAAGCATTCTTCTGCTCACACGGCCTTGGGCCAGCTGGTGTGATGGGGGGCCCAGAGAACAGGCTGGGGGTGTGTCCTGCATGGCTCCAGAGCCAAGCCCATGAATGCCCACTGGCCCAGACCAGGCCTTGAGGCAGTGTTGAACCTCTACAACACACACCGCCACTGTGACCCTAAGGGTATGGCTCACAGTCTGGGGTACCTGACCGCCACTGTTTGGGTGGCCTGAGGAGCATTAAGACCTGTTGGGTAATATGCATACGGCTCCTCAGTGATGACAGCTAGCAAGGGTCTGGGACCTGGCCCTGAGGGAGCCACCAAGGCAGAGCTGCCTCCTCTGTGAGGCATGGGCAGTGGTGGGAGGACCCAGACCAGCTCCTGGACATACCCTCCATGGCAGGAGAACCACCACCCCTACCAGGGACCCCTTTCTCTTAGGTGGGTCTGGACCTCAGAGGGTGAGGCTTGTGCCTTGGGACCTTGCCCTTTCTTGTCACCCAGAGAGTGACATTTGTTGGCTGGAGATTGATAGGAACATTGAGACCTGACTATGACCTGTCCTCAACAACAAAGGATCAGACAGGGAGAAGTTTTCTACGAAAAGCCACACCCCTCCATCACCTTACCTCTAAGAGGGCTTTGCTAAAAGCTTTCAAGGTTGGGGATTACCCAGCATAAGCCACCCATTTCCTTGAATGTCTCAACAACAAATACTTCTCGGCTCCAAAGTCCAATGTTTTGCTGTTGCTTGGCCTCACTGTGCGTCGGGCACACATCCTGGCCTTTGGTTACCAATTATAGCGAGCCAGCCAGGAGGTCTGTGCCCATGGTGTGTTGATCTCGATCAGGGGCGCCGCCATTTATATTTCCTAGCACATGCCAGAGTACATTTGGCTCCAGGATACTGGCAGGGATTCTCCCTGATATGCAGTGGCTGCCCTACAGCACGAGGCTGCTTGTCTTGGAGACATGTCCAGAGCAACGTTATACAGTTCATGTCATTTGGGGGTAAGTCGCTCCAGCTTGCACAGGCTGGGAAATAGGTCTACTCCAACTGGGCTGCTCCCCTTAGCGGATGGGAGCCCCTCTGAGTCCATTCCCTCTTGAGAACTGGGGGCCTCCATGTGGGAGTGGAAGTGGAAGTTGACAAAATGCCTTCTCTGGCTTTCTGTCTTTGTGATTGGAGTGTTTATTTGTTCTTCATGTGTTTGTGTGTGTCAATGTGGTGTTAATCACGGCAGTCTGTGCTTTGGTTTGTGGGATCCTCTTTGTGATTCGTACATTGTAGGTGTGTGAAACAGCACTTGCATTGAGTACTTGAGACGTCTTTGGTCAGTAACGGAGCTTGCATATGATCACACTAGGTATCGTTCCCTCCTGCGTTGTGTTTCAGCTGTGGTGGAACATTGGTTGACATATTCCCTTTCCAATGGGTAGGAATCTGCCCTTCGGTGCCTGGGAACTGCGATCCTGAGAGACCTTTTGGCATTGCATTTGTCTCTCTGCTATTGGATAACACCTGCTGTGATCAGCAGAGCTCTAGTCCATCTTGTAGTCCGCTAAGGTACAAGCAAGTTTTTTTTTTCTTTTTTTTACATTGCATGGCCAGCATATTCTACAGATTCTGGTGAAACATGGCATCAAATGAATCATTTTCATATGTCCAAAACCAGTCTATGTAAAATATTCAGTTAGAGAAAGTTTGTTCAGTGAAATCCTTTTGGTTTTCATCATTGTGACCCTGAGAAAACGAGCATATTTCCAGGAGACATGTGGAAGTTAATGAAGCAAATTGAACTTTTCCTCATTTCTTTGCTTTTTCCTTTTTGGCTCTTTCTGCTTCCCAGGTCAGTAGGCATGACAACTGTGGTCCTGATTCCCTATCTTTCAATTTGCATGTTGTTTGTCGTTTTGTTGTTAAAATGAGGGAACGTAGTTCGAAAACACTGAGGATGTTGTTCATCCTCACCCTTTGCTTTGGTCCTCAGGACTGAGAGTTTCTTTTGTGCATGTACTTTTGCGTTTGTTTTGTGTGAAAGTGTTGTGGCTCTGGGAAACTCAAATGTGCTTCCCCAACGCACCCCCTTCAGGTGCATTCTCCAGATTTGGGCCACTTTTAGGGATAAGGCAATTGACATCAACTGCCGAGTTGATGTGTAAATGAGCTCTATTTCACTGAAAGGGAAGCACTTACCTATTCAATACTTCCTCCTCTGGAGAGAATTGGCCTTCATGGATTTCAGGTCCTGATGATCTGGCAAATAGCTAGTACTGAGCTGATATCTGGTATGGAAGCTGCCTTAAGCTTCTTGCATTCTGAAGTATAAACCTTCTGCGGTCCCTAGGTTTCTTAGAGATCCAAAAAGACCTTATATCTGTTGCCAATTTGACAGCAAGGACCATAAGTTGAAATGATGACACTTGAAGTCTTTCTAAATGGCCTCTCTACATTTGGGTAGCATGAAACTTCACCAAGGTAAGTGGCAAGCATTCCTTGACTCTCCGGGTCATTTCCAAGAGGATAGAGGATTGGAACATTGGATGCTGGGCACATCTAAGATTCCCTACATTTGCCTACTTAGCAGAAGGTCTCAAAAGCATCCATTTGCAATCAGAAATGCTGGTATGGCATCCAGCTGACAATTGCTTGCTTCTTGGTTTTCACTAAGTGAAGGTGTTAAGGACTTGAGGATTGTAATCGAAATATGTAATTAAAGCTAAGAAACTCATGAAAAGGAACACATTTCAGGATAGAGTAGGAAGGTGGGATAAATGTGTTGAGCCAAAAACCAACATTTGATGCATCATTGGGCTGAAACCAAACTCCACTTCGGGAAATGGATACTGTTATTAAAAATACGTTTTTTTCAAGGCTGGATTGGGTTCCCCTCTGCCAAGAGAACACGTTTACTTGGAATGCTGCTTTCAATACCATGGTATGTGAACTGTCCTGCCTTTAAGGGATCTCGATTTGCTTTTAAGATCTCTTCTCACTTTGGAGAAGAAAGAAGAATTCTCTTCAAAGGACTGATGAGCTTATTGGACCAGGTGTTTTGAAATAGTTTGTTAACTTTGGATTAGTTGCAGGGCCCTTAAGGCAACTCAAGGAGGACTATTTCAGTCGTATATCTGGTATGGAAATTACAGAGAAAACATTGTGAAATGGGGGAGAAGCTTCTCCAATTACACAGGATGGATACATGGCACACCTGTCGATATTCTACAAAGGGTACAAAGTTTCTGAAATGCAGGTATGCCTTGGGATAATCAGTCAGCCATGCTGACGGTTACATGAGAGCCACTTGATTAAGCTTCCTTCTCAACCCCTTGTCATGCGATCTCTAACCTTGCCTCTTTAAGTGTCTAACAGATAGTTAGGCTGAGGCTTTCCCAAAGTGCTTCAACTTCAAGAAGACTCTTACCAATGCAGTTTTGACAAACTGAGTAAACAGATGCATATGCTACTAACGTTTATGGATTTGCTTTGCAATAATGCTGATTTTGATCTGTGTTCTCCCATTAAGGGAAGCTCTTCCCCTCAACTTCCTAACAACTTACAACAATTTCTTCCCTTCTGCTTCTGCGTGTCTGGATTACCTGCCAGAACATCTCCCCCAGAGTGCCACCCTCACGCTGCATTTCAGGCTTATTCTCCTGGATTCCTTATACAAGTTTATATGAGACTTGGATCAAGACTTGCAACGTGGCCTTGCTTCCAACTCAGAAAGCACTGTAGGGCTTTGCTTTCCTCCAGCAGCACGTAGCTAGAGTGGTCGTCACCCCATTCCCTGAAAGACTTGGGAAAAGATTAACCAGGAATGGAGGTTGAAAGCAAGTCCCCTAAAACAGAGATCCGCTGCTAAGTTTATGATTAACCACTCTATCCAAATCACACCCACATATTCTCCTCAGGGTTGCAGACGACCAAAAAAAAGGGGGAATTGTACCATAGCCAGCTGAATGCAGCTCTTCCCCGGCAGCCCCTGCTGTGCACTGTGACCCACTGCCCCGTTACCAGGCAATGATTACCAGGAGACCACTAATGCCACTGTGACCACACTGCTCAGCCATTGGAGGGCAGTGTAGTGGGCCCCTGCCCCAAGCAAGCCACTGTCTGTCAGCCATCTTTAGTGGGGGCCCTTTGTTAGGCAGCAGTCAGTGGAGTGCTGCCCCTTCAGACCTGGAGCATGAGGTAAGAGGCAAGTGCCAGCCTTCTCCCCAGCATTCTTCTGCTCACACGGCCTTGGGCCAGCTGGTGTGATGGGGGGCCCAGAGAACAGGCTGGGGGTGTGTCCTGCATGGCTCCAGAGCCAAGGCCATGAATGCCCACTGGCCCAGACCAGGCCTTGAGGCAGTGTTGAACCTCTACCACACACCGCCACTGTGACCCTAAGGGTATGGCTCACAGTCTGGGGTACCTGACCGCCACTGTTTGGGTGGCCTGAGGAGCATTAAGACCTGTTGGGTCATATGCATACGGCTCCTCAGTGATGACAGCTAGCAAGGGTCTGGGACCTGGCCCTGAGGGAGCCACCAAGGCAGAGCTGCCTCCTCTGTGAGGCGTGGGCACTGGTGGGAGGACCCAGACCAGCTCCTGGACAAACCCTCCATGGCAGGAGGACCACCACCCCTCCCAGGGACCCCTTTCTCTTAGGTGGGTCTGGACCTCAGAGGGTGAGCCTTGTGCCTTGGGACCTTGCCCTTTCTTGTCACCCAGAGAGTGACATTTGTTTGCTGGAGATTGATAGGAACATTGAGACCTGACTATGACCTGTCCTCAACAACAAAGGATCGGACAGGGAGAAGTTTTCAACGAACAGCCACACTCCTCCATCACCTTACCTCTAAGAGGGCTTTGCTAAAAGCTTTCAAGGTTGGGGATTACCCAGCATAAGCCACCCATTTCCTTGAATGTCTCAACAACAAATATTTCTCGGCTCCAAAGTCCAATGTTTTGCTGTTGCTTGGCCTCACTGTGCGTCGGGCACACATCCTGGCCTTTGGTTACCAATTATAGCGAGCCAGCCAGGAGGTCTGTGCCCATGGTGTGTTGATCTCGATCAGGGGCGTCGCCATTTATAGTTCCTAGCACATGCCAGAGTACATTTGGCTCCAGGATACTGGCAGGGATTCTCCCTGATATGCAGTGGCTGCCCTACAGCACGAGGCTGCTTGTCTTGGAGACATGTCCAGAGCAGTGGTATACAGTTCATGTCATTTGGGGGTAAGTCGCTCCAGCTTGCACAGGCTGGGAAATAGGTCTACTCCAACTGGGCTGCTCCCCTTAGCGGATGTGAGCCCCTCTGAGTCCATTCCCTCTTGAGAACTGGGGGCCTCCATGTGGGAGTGGAAGTGGAAGTTGACAAAATGCCTTCTCTGGCTTTCTGTCTTTGTGATTGGAGTGTTTATTTGTTCTTCATGTGTTTGTGTGTGTCAATGTGGTGTTAATCACGGCAGTCTGTGCTTTGGTTTGTGGGATCCTCTTTGTGATTCGTACATTGTAGGTGTGTGAAACAGCACTTGCATTGAGTACTTGAGACGTCTTTGGTCAGTAACGGAGCTTGCATATGATCACACTAGGCATCGTTCCCTCCTGCGTTGTGTTTCAGCTGTGGTGGAACATTGGTTGTCATATTCCCTTTCCAATGGGTAGGAATCTGCCCTTTGGTGCCTGGGAACTGCGATCCTGAGAGACCTTTTGGCATTGCATTTGTCTCTCTGCTATTGGATAACACCTGCTGTGATCAGCAGAGCTCTAGTCCATCTTGTAGTCCGCTAAGGTACAACCTTTTTTTTTTTTTTTCTTTACATTGCATGGCCAGCATATTCTACAGATTCTGGTGAAACATGGCATCAAATGAATCATTTTCATATCTCCAAAACCAGTCTATGTAAAATATTCAGTTAGAGAAAGTTTGTTCAGTGAAATCCTTTTGGTTTTCATCATTGTGACCCTGAGAAAACGAGCATATTTCCAGGAGACATGTGGAAGTTAATGAAGCAAATTGAACTTTTCCTAATTTCTTTGCTTTTTCCTTTTTGGCTCTTTCTGCTTCCCAGGTCAGTAGGCATGACAACTGTGGTCCTGATTCCCTATCTTTCAATTTGCATGTTGTTTGTCGTTTTGTTGTTAAAATGAGGGAACGTAGTTTGAAAACAATGAGGATGTTGTTCATCCTCACCCTTTGCTTTGGTCCTCAGGACTGAGAGTTTCTTTTGTGCATGTACTTTTGCGTTTGTTTTGTGTGAAAGTGTTGTGGCTCTGGGAAACTCAAATGTGCTTCCCCAACGCACCCCTTTCAGGTGCATTCTCCACATTTGGGCCACTTTGAGGGATAAGGCAATTGACATCAACTGCCGAGTTGATGTGTAAATGAGCTCTATTTCACTGAAAGGGAAGCACTTACCTATTCAATACTTCCTCCTCTGGAGAGAATTGGCCTCCATGGATTTCAGGTCCTGATGATCTGGCAAATAGCTAGTACTGAACTGATATCTGGTATGGAAGCTGCCTTAAGCTTCTTGCATTCTGAAGTATAAACCTTCTGCGGTCCCTAGGTTTCTTAGAGATCCAAAAAGACCTTATATCTGTTGCCAATTTGACAGCAAGGACCATAAGTTGAAATGATGACACCTGAAGTCTTTCTAAATGGCCTCTCTAGATTTGGGTAGCATGAAACTTCACCAAGCTAAATGGCAAGCATTCCTTGACTCTCCGGGTCATTTCAAAGAGGATAGAGGATTGGAACATTGGATGCTGGGCACATCTAAGATTCCCTACCTTTGCCTACTTAGCAGAAGGTCTCAAAAGCATCCGTTTGCAATCAGAAATGCTGGTATGGCATCCAGCTGACAATTGCTTGCTTCTTGGTTTTCACTAAGTGAAGGTGTTAAGGACTTGAGGATTGTAATCGAAATATGTAATTAAAGCTAAGAAACTCATGAAAAGGAACACATTTCAGGATAGAGTAGGAAGGTGGGATAAATGTGTTGAGCCAAAAACCAACATTTGATGCATCATTGGGCTGAAACGAAACTCCACTTCGGGAAATGGATACTGTTATTAAAATACGTTTTTTTCAAGGCTGGATTGGGTTCCCCTCTGCCAAGAGAACACGTTTACTTGGAATGCTGCTTTCAATACCATGGTATGTGAACTGTCCTGCCTTTAAGGGATCTCGATTTGCTTTTAAGATCTCTTCTCACTTTGGAGAAGAAAGAAGAATTCTCTTCAAAGGACTGATGAGCTTATTGGACCAGGTGTTTTGAAATATTTTGTTAACTTTGGATTAGTTGCGGGGCCCTTAAGGCAACTCAAGGAGGACTATTTCAGTCGTATATCTGGTATGGAAATTACAGAGAAAACATTGTGAAATGGGGGAGAAGCTTCTCCAATTATACAGGATGGATACATGGCACACCTGTCGATATTCTAGAAAGGGTACAAAGTTTCTGAAATGCAGGTATGCCTTGGGATAATCGGTCAGCCATGCTGACGGTTACATGAGAGCCACTTGATTAAGCTTCCTTCGCAACCCCTTGTCATGCGATCTTTAACCTTGCCTCTTTAAGTGTCTAACAGATAGTTAGGCTGAGGCTTTCCCAAAGTGCTTCAACTTCAAGAAGACTCTTACCAATGCAGTTTTGACAAACTGAGTAAACAGATGCATATGCTACTAACGTTTATGGATTTGCTTCGCAATAATGCTGATTTTGATCTGTGTTCTCCCGTTAAGGGAAGCTCTTCCCCTCAACTTCCTAACAACTTACAACAATGTCTTCCCTTCTGCTTCTGCGTGTCTGGATTACCTGCCAGAACGTCTCCCCCAGAGTGCCACCCTCACGCTGCTTTTCAGGCTTATTCTCCTGGATTCCTTATACAAGTTTATATAAGACTTGGATCAAGACTTGCAACGTGGCATTGCTTCCAACTCAGAATGCACTGTAGGGCTTTGCTTTCCTCCAGCAGCACGTAGCTAGAGTGGTCGTCACCCCATTCCCTGAAAGACTTGGGAAAAGATGAACCAGGAATCTAGGTTGAAAGCAAGTCCCCTAAAACAGAGATCCGCTGCTGAGTTTATGATTAACCACTCTAGCCAAATCATACCCACATATTCTCCTCAGGGTTGCAGAGGACCAAAGAAAAGGGGGAATTGTACCATAGCCAGCTGAATGCAGCCCTTCCCAGGCAGCCCTTGCTGTGCACTGTGACCCACTGCCCCGTTACCAGGCAATGGTTACCAGGAGACCACTAATGCCACTGTGACCACCCTGCTCAGCCATTGGTGGGCAGTGTAGTGGGCCCCTGCCCCAAGCAAGCCACTGTCTGTCAGCCATCTTTAGTGGGGGCCCTTTGTTAGGCAGCAGTCAGTGGAGTGCTGCCCCTTCAGACCTGGAGCATGAGGTAAGAGGCAAGTGCCAGCCTTCTCCCCAGCATTCTTCTGCTCACACGGCCTTGGGCCAGCTGGTGTGATGGGGGGCCCAGAGAACAGGCTGGGGGTGTGTCCTGCAGGGCTCCAGAGCCAAGGCCATGAATGACCATTGGCCCAGACCAGGCCTTGAGGCAGTGTTGAACCTCTACCACACACCGCCACTGTGACCCTAAGGGTATGGCTCACAGTCTGGGGTACCTGACCGCCACTGTTTGGGTGGCCTGAGGAGCATTAAGACCTGTTGGGTCATGTGTACCCGGCTCCCTCAGTGATGAGAGCTAGCAAGGGTCTGGGACCTGGCCCTGAGGGAGCCGCCAAGGCAGAGCTGCCTCCTCTGTGAGGCGTTGGCACTGGTGGGAGGACCCAGACCAGCTCCTGGACAAACCCTCCGTGGCAGGAGGACCACCACCCCTCCCAGGGACCCCTTTCTCTTAGGTGGGTCTGGACCTCAGAGGGTGAGTCTTGTGCCTTGGGACCTTGCCCTTTCTTGTCACCCAGAGAGTGACATTTGTTTGCTGGAGATTGATAGGAACATTGAGACCTGACTATGACCTGTCCTCAAGAACAATGGATCGGACAGGGAGAAGTTTTCAATGAAAAGCCACACCCCTCCATCACCTTACCTCTAAGAGGGCTTTGCTAAAAGCTTTCAAGGTTGGGGATTACCCAGCATAAGCCACCTATTTCATTGAATGTCTCAACAACAAATATTTCTCGGCTCCAAAGTCCAATGTTTTGCTGTTGCTTGGCCTCACTGTGCATCGGGCACACATCCTGGCCTTTGGTTACCAATTATAGCGAGCCAGCCAGGAGGTCTGTGCCCATGGTGTATTGATCTCGATCAGGGGCATCGCCATTTATACTTCCCAGCACATGCCAGAGTACATTTGGTTCCAGGATACTGGCAGGGATTCTCCCTGATATGCAGTGGCTGCGCTACAGCACGATGCTGCGTGTCTTGGACACATGTCCAGAGCAACGGTATACAGTTCATGTCATTTGGGGGTAAGTCGCTCCAGCTTGCACAGGCTGGGAAATAGGTCTACTCCAACTGGGCTGCTCCCCTTAGCGGATGGGAGCCCCTCTGAGTCCATTCCCTCTTGAGAACTGGGGGCCTCCATGTGGGAGTGGAAGTGGAAGTTGACAAAATGCCTTCTCTGGCTTTCTGTCTTTGTGATTGGAGTGTTTATTTGTTCTTCATGTGTTTGTGTGTGTCAATGTGGTGTTAATCACGGCAGTCTGTTCTGTGGTTTGTGGGATCCTGTTTGTGATTCGTACATTGTAGGTGTGTGAAACAGCACTTGCATTGAGTACTTGAGACGTCTTTGGTCAGTAACGGAGCTTGCATATGATCACACTAGGTATCGTTCCCTCCTGCGTTGTGTTTCAGCTGTGGTGGAACATTGGTTGACATATTCCCTTTCCAATGGGTAGGAATCTGCCCTTTGGTGCCTGGGAACTGCGATCCTGAGAGACCTTTTGGCATTGCATTTGTCTCTCTGCTATTGGATAACACCTGCTGTGATCAGCAGAGCTCTAGTCCATCTTGTAGTCCGCTAAGGGACAAGCAAGTATTTTTTTTTTTTTTTTACATTGCATGGCCAGCATATTCTACAGATTCTGGTGAAACATGGCATCAAATGAATCATTTTCATATCTCCAAAACCAGTCTATGTAAAATATTCAGTTAGAGAAAGTTTGCTCAGTGAAATCCTTTTGGTTTTCATCATTGTGACCCTGAGAAAACGAGCATATTTCCAGGAGACATGTGGAAGTTAATGAAGCAAATTGAACTTTTCCTAATTTCTTTGCTTTTTCCTTTTTGGCTCTTTCTGCTTCCCAGGTCAGTAGGCATGACAACTGTGGTCCTGATTCCCTATCTTTCAATTTGCATGCTGTTTCTCGTTTTGTTGTTAAAATGAGGGAACGTAGTTCGAAAACACTGAGCATGTTGTTCATTCTCACCCTTTGCTTTGGTCCTCAGGACTGAGAGTTTCTTTTGTGCATGTACTTTTGCGTTTGTTTTGTGTGAAAGTGTTGTGGCTCTGGGAAACTCAAATGTGCTTCCCCAACGCACCCCTTTCAGGTGCATTCTCCACATTTGGGCCACTTTTAGGGATAAGGCAATTGACATCAACTGCCGAGTTGATGTGTAAATGAGCTCTATTTCACTGAAAGGGAAGCACTTACCTATTCAATACTTCCTCCTCTGGAGAGAATTGGCCTCCATGGATTTCAGGTCCTGATGATCTGGCAAATAGCTGGTACTGAGCTGATATCTGGTATGGAAGCTGCCTTAAGCTTCTTGCATTCTGAAGTATAAACCTTCTGCGGTCCCTAGGTTTCTTAGAGATCCAAAAAGACCTTATATCTGTTGCCAATTTGACAGCAAGGACCATAAGTTGAAATGATGACACCTGAAGTCTTTCTAAATGGCCTCTCTAGATTTGGGTAGCATGAAACTTCACCAAGCTAAATGGCAAGCATTCCTTGACTCTCCGGGTCATTTCAAAGAGGATAGAGGATTGGAACATTGGATGCTGGGCACATCTAAGATTCCCTACCTTTGCCTACTTAGCAGAAGGTCTCAAAAGCATCCGTTTGCAATCAGAAATGCTGGTATGGCATCCAGCTGACAATTGCTTGCTTCTTGGTTTTCACTAAGTGAAGGTGTTAAGGACTTGAGGATTGTAATCGAAATATGTAATTAAAGCTAAGAAACTCATGAAAAGGAACACATTTCAGGATAGAGTAGGAAGGTGGGATAAATGTGTTGAGCCAAAAACCAACATTTGATGCATCATTGGGCTGAAACGAAACTCCACTTCGGGAAATGGATACTGTTATTAAAAATACGTTTTTTTCAAGGCTGGATTGGGTTCCCCTCTGCCAAGAGAACACGTTTACTTGCAATGCTGCTTTCAATAACATGGTATGTGAACTGTCCTGCCTTTAAGGGATCTCGATTTGCTTTTAAGATCTCTTCTCACTTTGGAGAAGAAAGAAGAATTCTCTTCAAAGGACTGATGAGCTTATTGGACCAGGTGTTTTGAAATAGTTTGTTAACTTTGGATTAGTTGCGGGGCCCTTAAGGCAACGCAAGGAGGACTATTTCAGTCGTATATCTGGTATGGAAATTACAGAGAAAACATTGTGAAATGGGGGAGAAGCATCTCCAATTACACAGGATGGATACATGGCACACCTGTCGATATTCTAGAAAGGGTACAAAGTTTCTGAAATGCAGGTATGCCTTGGGATAATCGGTCAGCCATGCTGACGGTTACATGAGAGCCACTTGATTAAGCTTCCTTCGCAACCCCTTGTCATGCGATCTTTAACCTTGCCTCTTTAAGTGTCTAACAGATAGTTAGGCTGAGGCTTTCCCAAAGTGCTTCAACTTCAAGAAGACTCTTACCAATGCAGTTTTGACAAACTGAGTAAACAGATGCATATGCTACTAACGTTTATGGATTTGCTTCGCAATAATGCTGATTTTGATCTGTGTTCTCCCGTTAAGGGAAGCTCTTCCCCTCAACTTCCTAACAACTTACAACAATGTCTTCCCTTCTGCTTCTGCGTGTCTGGATTACCTGCCAGAACGTCTCCCCCAGAGTGCCACCCTCACGCTGCTTTTCAGGCTTATTCTCCTGGATTCCTTATACAAGTTTATATAAGACTTGGATCAAGACTTGCAACGTGGCATTGCTTCCAACTCAGAATGCACTGTAGGGCTTTGCTTTCCTCCAGCAGCACGTAGCTAGAGTGGTCGTCACCCCATTCCCTGAAAGACTTGGGAAAAGATGAACCAGGAATCTAGGTTGAAAGCAAGTCCCCTAAAACAGAGATCCGCTGCTGAGTTTATGATTAACCACTCTAGCCAAATCATACCCACATATTCTCCTCAGGGTTGCAGAGGACCAAAGAAAAGGGGGAATTGTACCATAGCCAGCTGAATGCAGCCCTTCCCAGGCAGCCCTTGCTGTGCACTGTGACCCACTGCCCCGTTACCAGGCAATGGTTACCAGGAGACCACTAATGCCACTGTGACCACCCTGCTCAGCCATTGGTGGGCAGTGTAGTGGGCCCCTGCCCCAAGCAAGCCACTGTCTGTCAGCCACCTTTAGTGGGGGCCCTTTGTTAGGCAGCAGTCAGTGGAGTGCTGCCCCTTCAGACCTGGAGCATGAGGTAAGAGGCAAGTGCCAGCCTTCTCCCCAGCATTCTTCTGCTCACACGGCCTTGGGCCAGCTGGTGTGATGGGGGGCCCAGAGAACAGGCTGGGGGTGTGTCCTGCAGGGCTCCAGAGCCAAGGCCATGAATGACCATTGGCCCAGACCAGGCCTTGAGGCAGTGTTGAACCTCTACCACACACTGCCACTGTGACCCTAAGGGTATGGCTCACAGTCTGGGGTACCTGACTGCCACTGTTTGGGTGGCCTGAGGAGCATTAAGACCTGTTGGGCCATGTGTACCCGGCTCCCTCAGTGATGAGAGCTAGCAAGGGTCTGGGACCTGGCCCTGAGGGAGCCGCCAAGGCAGAGCTGCCTCCTCTGTGAGGCGTGGGCACTGGTGGGAGGACCCAGACCAGCTCCTGGACAAACCCTCCATGGCAGGAGGACCACCACCCCTCCCAGGGACCCCTTTCTCTTAGGTGGGTCTGGACCTCAGAGGGTGAGTCTTGTGCCTTGGGAACTTGCCCTTTCTTGTCACCCAGAGAGTGACATTTGTTTGCTGGAGATTGATAGGAACATTGAGACCTGACTATGACCTGTCCTCAAGAACAATGGATCTGACAGGGAGAAGTTTTCAACGAAAAGCCACACCCCTCCATCACCTTACCTCTAAGAGGGCCTTGCTAAAAGCTTTCAAGGTTGGGGATTACCCAGCATAAGCCACCCATTTCATTGAATGTCTCAACAACAAATATTTCTCGGCTCCAAAGTCCAATGTTTTGCTGTTGCTTGGCCTCACTGTGCGTCGGGCACACATCCTGGCCTTTGGTTACCAATTATAGCGAGCCAGCCAGGAGGTCTGTGCCCATGGTGTATTGATCTCGATCAGGGGCATCGCCATTTATACTTCCCAGCACATGCCAGAGTACATTTGGTTCCAGGATACTGGCAGGGATTCTCCCTGATATGCAGTGGCTGCCCTACAGCACGAGGCTGCTTGTCTTGGAGACATGTCCAGAGCAACGGTATACAGTTCATGTCATTTGGGGGTAAGTCGCTCCAGCTTGCACAGGCTGGGAAATAGGTCTACTCCAACTGGGCTGCTCCCCTTAGCGGATGGGAGCCCCTCTGAGTCCATTCCCTCTTGAGAACTGGGGGCCTCCATGTGGGAGTGGAAGTGGAAGTTGACAAAATGCCTTCTCTGGCTTTCTGTCTTTGTGATTGGAGTGTTTATTTGTTCTTCATGTGTTTGTGTGTGTCAATGTGGTGTTAATCACGGCAGTCTGTGCTTTGGTTTGTGGGATCCTCTTTGTGATTCGTACATTGTAGGTGTGTGAAACAGCACTTGCATTGAGTACTTGAGACGTCTTTGGTCAGTAACGGAGCTTGCATATGATCACACTAGGCATCGTTCCCTCCTGCATTGTGTTTCAGCTGTGGTGGAACATTGGTTGACATATTCCCTTTCCAATGGTTAGGAATCTGCCCTTTGGTGCCTGGGAACTGCGATCCTGAGAGACCTTTTGGCATTGCATTTGTCTCTCTGCTATTGGATAACACCTGCTGTGATCAGCAGAGCTCTAGTCCATCTTGTAGTCCGCTAAGGGACAAGCAAGTATTTTTTTTTTTTTTTTTTACATTGCATGGCCAGCATATTCTACAGATTCTGGTGAAACATGGCATCAAATGAATCATTTTCATATCTCCAAAACCAGTCTATGTAAAATATTTAGTTAGAGAAAGTTTGCTCAGTGAAATCCTTTTGGTTTTCATCATTGTGACCCTGAGAAAACGAGCATATTTCCAGGAGACATGTGGAAGTTCATGAAGCAAATTGAACTTTTCCTAATTTCTTTGCTTTTTCCTTTTTGGCTCTTTCTGCTTCCCAGGTCAGTAGGCATGACAACTGTGGTCCTGATTTCCTATCTTTCAATTTGCATGCTGTTTGTCGTTTTGTTGTTAAAATGAGGGAACGTAGTTCGAAAACACTGATTATGTTGTTCATCCTCACCCTTTGCTTTGGTCCTCAGGACTGAGAGTTTCTTTTGTGCATGTACTTTTGCGTTTGTTTTGTGTGAAAGTGTTGTGGCTCTGGGAAACTCAAATGTGCTTCCCCAACGCACCCCTTTCAGGTGCATTCTCCAGATTTGGGCCACTTTTCGGGATAAGGCAATTGACATCAACTGCCGAGTTGATGTGTAAATGAGCTCTATTTCACTGAAAGGGAAGCACTTATCTATTCAATACTTCCTCCTCTGGAGAGAATTGGCCTCCATGGATTTCAGGTCCTGATGATCTGGCAAATAGCTAGTACTGAACTGATATCTGGTATGGAAGCTGCCTTAAGCTTCTTGCATTCTGAAGTATAAACCTTCTGCAGTCCCTAGGTTTCTTAGAGATCCAAAAAGACCTTATATCTGTTGCCAATTTGACAGCAAGGACCATAAGTTGAAATGATGACACTTGAAGTCTTTCTAAATGGCCTCTCTAGATTTGGGTAGCATGAAACTTCACCAAGGTAAGTGGCAAGCATTCCTTGACTCTCCGGGTCATTTCAAAGAGGATAGAGGATTGGAACATTGGATGCTGGGCACATCTAAGATTCCCTACCTTTGCCTACTTAGCAGAAGGTCTCAAAAGCATCCGTTTGCAATCAGAAATGCTGGTATGGCATCCATCTGACAATTGCTTGCTTCTTGGTTTTCACTAAGTGAAGGTGTTAAGGACTTGAGGATTGTAATCGAAATATGTAATTAAAGCTAAGAAACTCATGAAAAGGAACACATTTCAGGATAGAGTAGGAAGGTGGGATAAATGTGTTGAGCCAAAAACCAACATTTGATGCATCATTGGGCTGAAACGAAACTCCACTTCGGGAAATGGATACTGTTATTAAAAATACGTTTTTTTCAAGGCTGGATTGGGTTCCCCTCTGCCAAGAGAACACGTTTACTTGCAATGCTGCTTTCAATACCATGGTATGTGAACTGTCCTGCCTTTAAGGGATCTCGATTTGCTTTTAAGATCTCTTCTCACTTTGGAGAAGAAAGAAGAATTCTCTTCAAAGGACTGATGAGCTTATTGGACCAGGTGTTTTGAAATATTTTGTTAACTTTGGATTAGTTGCGGGGCCCTTAAGGCAACTCAAGGAGGACTATTTAAGTCGTATATCTGGTATGGAAATTACAGAGAAAACATTGTGAAATGGGGGAGAAGCTTCTCCAATTACACAGGATGGATACATGGCACACCTGTCGATATTCTAGAAAGGGTACAAAGTTTCTGAAATGCAGGTATGCCTTGGGATAATCGGTCAGCCCTGCTGACGGTTACATGAGAGCCACTTGATTAAGCTTCCTTCGCAACCCCTTGTCATGCGATCTTTAACCTTGCCTCTTTAAGTGTCTAACAGATAGTTAGGCTGAGGCTTTCCCAAAGTGCTTCAACTTCAAGAAGACTCTTACCAATGCAGTTTGAACAAACTGAGTAAACAGATGCATATGCTACTAACGTTTGTGGATTTGCTTCGCAATAATGCTGATTTTGATCTGTGTTCTCCCGTTAAGGGAAGCTCTTCCCCTCAACTTCCTAACAACTTACAACAATTTCTTCCCTTCTGCTTCTGCATGTCTGGATTACCTGCCAGAACGTCTCCCCCAGAGTGCCACCCTCACGCTGCTTTTCAGGCTTATTCTCCTGGATTCCTTATACAAGTTTATATAAGACTTGGATCAAGACTTGCAACGTGGCATTGCTTCCAACTCAGAATGCACTGTAGGGCTTTGCTTTCCTGCAGCAGGACGTAGCTAGAGTGGTCGTCACCCCATTCCCTAAAAGACTTATTAAAAGATGAACCAGGAATATAGGTTGAAAGCAAGTCCCCTAAAACAGAGATCCGCTGCGGAGTTTATGATTAACCACTCTATCCAAATCATACCCACATATTCTCCTCAGGGTTGCAGAGGACCAAAGAAAAGGGGGAATTTTACCATAGCCAGATGAATGCAGCCCTTCCCAGGGAGCGCTTGCTGTGCACTGTGACCCACTGCCCCGTTACCAGGCAATGGTTACCAGGAGACCACTAATGCCACTGTGACCACCCTGCTCAGCCATTGGTGGGCAGTGTAGTGGGCCCCTGCCCCAAGCAAGCCACTGTCTGTCAGCCATCTTTAGTGGGGGCCCTTTGTTAGGCAGCAGTCAGTGGAGTGCTGCCCCTTCAGACCTGGAGCATGAGGTAAGAGGCAAGTGCCAGCCTTCTCCCCAGCATTCTTCTGCTCACACGGCCTTGGGCCAGGTGGTGTGATGGGGGGCCCAGAGAACAGGCTGGGGGTGTGTCCTGCAGGGCTCCAGAGCCAAGGCCATGAATGACCATTGGCCCAGACCAGGCCTTGAGGCAGTGTTGAACCTCTACCACACACCGCCACTGTGACCCTAAGGGTATGGCTCACAGTCTGGGGTACCTGACCGCCACTGTTTGGGTGGCCTGAGGAGCATTAAGACCTGTTGGGTCATGTGCACCCGGCTCCCTCAGTGATGAGAGCTAGCAAGGGTCTGGGACCTGGCACTGAGGGAGCCACCAAGGCAGAGCTGCCTCCTCTGGGAGGCGTGGGCACTGGTGGGAGGATCCAGACCAGCTCCTGGACAAACCCTCCATGGCAGGAGGACCACCAACCCTCCCAGGGACCCCTTTCTCTTAGGTGGGTCTGGACCTCAGAGGGTGAGCCTTGTGCCTTGGGACCTTGCCCTTTCTTGTCACCCAGAGAGTGACATTTGTTTGCTGGAGATGGATAGGAACATTGAGACCTGACTATGACCTGTCCTCAAGAACAATGGATCGGACAGGGAGAAGTTTTCAACGAAAAGCCACACCCCTCCATCACCTTACTTCTAAGAGGGCTTTGCTAAAAGCTTTCAAGGTTGGGGATTACCCAGCATAAGCCACCCATTTCCTTGAATGTCTCAACAACAAATATTTCTCGGCTCCAAAGTCCAATGTTTTGCTGTTGCTTGGCCTCACTGTGCGTCGGGCACACATCCTGGCCTTTGGTTACCAATTATAGTGAGCCAGCCAGGAGGTCTGTGCCCATGGTGTATTGATCTCGATCAGGGGCGTCGCCATTTATAGTTCCCAGCACATGCCAGAGTACATTTGGCTCCAGGATACTGGCAGGGATTCTCCCTGATATGCAGTGGCTGCCCTGCAGCACGAGGCTGCGTGTCTTGGAGACATGTCCAGAGCAACGGTATACAGTTCATGTCATTTGGGGGTAAGTCGCTCCAGCTTGCACAGGCTGGGAAATAGGTCTACTCCAACTGGGCTGCTCCCCTTAGCGGATGGGAGCCCCTCTGAGTCCATTCCCTCTTGAGAACTGGGGGCCTCCATGTGGGAGTGGAAGTGGAAGTTGACAAAATGCCTTCTCTGGCTTTCTGTCTTTGTGATTGGAGTGTTTATTTGTTCTTCATGTGTTTGTGTGTGTCAATGTGGTGTTAATCACGGCAGTCTGTTCTGTGGTTTGTGGGATCCTGTTTGTGATTCGTACATTGTAGGTGTGTGAAACAGCACTTGCATTGAGTACTTGAGACGTCTTTGGTCAGTAACGGAGCTTGCATATGATCACACTAGGCATCGTTCCCTCCTGCGTTGTGTTTCAGCTGTGGTGGAACATTGGTTGACATATTCCCTTTCCAATGGGTAGGAATCTGCCCTTTGGTGCCTGGGAACTGCGATCCTGAGAGACCTTTTGGCATTGCATTTGTCTCTCTGCTATTGGATAACACCTGCTGTGATCAGCAGAGCTCTAGTACATCTTGTAGTCCGCTAAGGGACAAGCAAGTATTTTTTTTTTTTTTTTTTACATTGCATGGCCAGCATATTCTACAGATTCTGGTGAAACATGGCATCAAATGAATCATTTTCATATCTCCAAAACCAGTCAATGTAAAATATTTAGTTAGAGAAAGTTTGTTCAGTGAAATCCTTTTGGTTTTCATCATTGTGACCCTGAGAAAACGAGCATATTTCCAGGAGACATGTGGAAGTTAATGAAGCAAATTGAACTTTTCCTAATTTCTTTGCTTTTTCCTTTTTGGCTCTTTCTGCTTCCCAGGTCAGTAGGCATGACAACTGTGGTCCTGATTTCCTATCTTTCAATTTGCATGCTGTTTGTCGTTTTGTTGTTAAAATGAGGGAACGTAGTTCGAAAACACTGATTATGTTGTTCATCCTCACCCTTTGCTTTGGTCCTCAGGACTGAGAGTTTCTTTTGTGCATGTACTTTTGCGTTTGTTTTGTGTGAAAGTGTTGTGGCTCTGGGAAACTCAAATGTGCTTCCCCAACGCACCCCTTTCAGGTGCATTCTCCAGATTTGGGCCACTTTTCGGGATAAGGCAATTGACATCAACTGCCGAGTTGATGTGTAAATGAGCTCTATTTCACTGAAAGGGAAGCACTTATCTATTCAATACTTCCTCCTCTTGAGAGAATTGGCCTCCATGGATTTCAGGTCCTGATGATCTGGCAAATAGCTAGTACTGAACTGATATCTGGTATGGAAGCTGCCTTAAGCTTCTTGCATTCTGAAGTATAAACCTTCTGCAGTCCCTAGGTTTCTTAGAGATCCAAAAAGACCTTATATCTGTTGCCAATTTGACAGCAAGGACCATAAGTTGAAATGATGACACTTGAAGTCTTTCTAAATGGCCTCTCTAGATTTGGGTAGCATGAAACTTCACCAAGGTAAGTGGCAAGCATTCCTTGACTCTCCGGGTCATTTCAAAGAGGATAGAGGATTGGAACATTGGATGCTGGGCACATCTAAGATTCCCTACCTTTGCCTACTTAGCAGAAGGTCTCAAAAGCATCCGTTTGCAATCAGAAATGCTGGTGTGACATCCAGCTGACAATTGCTTGCTTCTTGGTTTTCACTAAGTGAAGGTGTTAAGGACTTGAGGATTGTAATCGAAATATGTAATTAAAGCTAAGAAACTCATGAAAAGGAACACATTTCAGGATAGAGTAGGAAGGTGGGATAAATGTGTTGAGCCAAAAACCAACATTTGATGCATCATTGGGCTGAAACGAAACTCCACTTCGGGAAATGGATACTGTTATTAAAAATACGTTTTTTTCAAGGCTGGATTGGGTTCCCCTCTGCCAAGAGAACACGTTTACTTGCAATGCTGCTTTCAATACCATGGTATGTGAACTGTCCTGCCTTTAAGGGATCTCGATTTGCTTTTAAGATCTCTTCTCACTTTGGAGAAGAAAGAAGAATTCTCTTCAAAGGACTGATGAGCTTATTGGACCAGGTGTTTTGAAATATTTTGTTAACTTTGGATTAGTTGCGGGGCCCTTAAGGCAACTCAAGGAGGACTATTTCAGTCGTATATCTGGTATGGAAATTACAGAGAAAACATTGTGAAATGGGGGAGAAGCTTCTCCAATTACACAGGATGGATACATGGCACACCTGTCGATATTCTAGAAAGGGTACAAAGTTTCTGAAATGCAGGTATGCCTTGGGATAATCGGTCAGCCCTGCTGACGGTTACATGAGAGCCACTTGATTAAGCTTCCTTCTCAACCCCTTGTCATGCGATCTTTAACCTTGCCTCTTTAAGTGTCTAACAGATAGTTAGGCTGAGGCTTTCCCAAAGTGCTTCAACTTCAAGAAGACTCTTACCAATGCAGTTTTGACAAACTGAGTAAACAGATGCATATGCTACTAACGTTTGTGGATTTGCTTCGCAATAATGCTGATTTTGATCTGTGTTCTCCCGTTAAGGGAAGCTCTTCCCCTCAACTTCCTAACAACTTACAACAATTTCTTCCCTTCTGCTTCTGCGTGTCTGGATTACCTGCCAGAACGTCTCCCCCAGAGTGCCACCCTCACGCTGCTTTTCAGGCTTATTCTCCTGGATTCCTTATACAAGTTTATATAAGACTTGGATCAAGACTTGCAACGTGGCATTGCTTCCAACTCAGAATGCACTGTAGGGCTTTGCTTTCCTGCAGCAGGACGTAGCTAGAGTGGTCGTCACCCCATTCCCTAAAAGACTTATTAAAAGATGAACCAGGAATATGGGTTGAAAGCAAGTCCCCTAAAACAGAGATCCGCTGCGGAGTTTATGATTAACCACTCTATCCAAATCATACCCACATATTCTCCTCAGGGTTGCAGAGGACCAAAGAAAAGGGGGAATTTTACCATAGCCAGATGAATGCAGCCCTTCCCAGGCAGCGCTTGCTGTGCACTGTGACCCACTGCCCCGTTACCAGGCAATGGTTACCAGGAGACCACTAATGCCACTGTGACCACCCTGCTCAGCCATTAGTGGGCAGTGTAGTGGGCCCCTGCCCCAAGCAAGCCACTGTCTGTCAGCCATCTTTAGTGGGGGCCCTTTGTTAGGCAGCAGTCAGTGGAGTGCTGCCCCTTCAGACCTGGAGCATGAGGTAAGAGGCAAGTGCCAGCCTTCTCCCCAGCATTCTTCTGCTCACACGGCCTTGGGCCAGCTTGTGTGATATGGAGCCCAGAGAACAGGCTGGGGGTGTGTCCTGCAGGGCCCCAGAGCCAAGGCCATGAATGACCATTGGCCCAGACCAGGCCTTGAGGCAGTGTTGAACCTCTACCACACACCGCCACTGTGACCCTAAGGGTATGGCTCACAGTCTGGGGTACCTGACCACCACTGTTTGGGTGGCCTGAGGAGCATTAAGACCTGTTGGGTCATGTGCACCCGGCTCCCTCAGTGATGAGAGCTAGCAAGCGTCTGGGACCTGGCCCTGAGGGAGCCACCAAGGCAGAGCTGCCTCCTCTGGAAGGCGTGGGCACTGGTGGGAGGACCCAGACCAGCTCCTGGACAAACCCTCCATGGCAGGAGGACCACCACCCCTCCCAGGGTCCCCTTTCTCTTAGGTGGGTCTGGACCTCAGAGGGTGACTCTTGTGCCTTGGGACCTTGCCCTTTCTTGTCACCCAGAAAGTGACATTTGTTTGCTGGAGATGGATAGGAACATTGAGACCTGACTATGACCTGTCCTCAAGAACAATGGATCGGACAGGAAGAAGTTTTCAACGAAAAGCCACACCCCTCCATCACCTTACCTCTAAGAGGGCTTTGCTAAAAGCTTTCAAGGTTGGGGATTACCCAGCATAAGCCACCCATTTCCTTGAATGTCTCAACAACAAATATTTCTCGGCTCCAAAGTCCAATGTTTTGCTGCTGTTTGGCCTCACTGTGCGTCGGGCACACATCCTGGTCTTTGGTTACCAATTATAGCGAGCCAGCCAGGAGGTCTGTGCCCATGGTGTATTGATCTCGATCAGGGGCGTCGCCATTTATAGTTCCCAGCACATGCCAGAGTACATTTGGCTCCAGGATACTGGCAGGGATTCTCCCTGATATGCAGTGGCTGCCCTACAGCACGAGGCTGCGTGTCTTGGACACATGTCCAGAGCAACGGTATACAGTTCATGTCATTTGGGGGTAAGTCGCTCCAGCTTGCACAGGCTGGGAAATAGGTCTACTCCAACTGGGCTGCTCCCCTTAGCGGATGGGAGCCCCTCTGAGTCCATTCCCTCTTGAGAACTGGGGGCCTCCATGTGGGAGTGGAAGTGGAAGTTGACAAAATGCCTTCTCTGGCTTTCTGTCTTTGTGATTGGAGTGTTTATTTGTTCTTCATGTGTTTGTGTGTGTCAATGTGGTGTTAATCACGGCAGTCTGTGCTTTGGTTTGTGGGATCCTGTTTGTGATTCGTACTTTGTAGGTGTGTGAAACAGCACTTGCATTGAGTACTTGAGACGTCTTTGGTCAGTAACGGAGCTTGCATATGATCCAACTAGGTATCATTCCCTCCTGCATTGTGTTTCAGCTGTGGTGGAACATTGGTTGACAGATTCCCTTTCCAATGGGTAGGAATCTGCCCTTTGGTGCCTGGGAACTGCGATCCTGAGAGACCTTTTGGCATTGCATTTGTCTCTCTGCTATTGGATAACACCTGCTGTGATCAGCAGAGCTCTAGTCCATCTTGTAGTCCGCTCAGGGACAAGCAAGTATTTTTTTTTTTTTTACATTGCATGGCCAGCATATTCTACAGATTCTGGTGAAACATGGCATCAAATGAATCATTTTCATATCTCCAAAACCAGTCTATGTAAAATATTCAGTTAGAGAAAGTTTGCTCAGTGAAATCCTTTTGGTTTTCATCATTGTGACCCTGAGAAAACGAGCATATTTCCAGGAGACATGTGGAAGTTAATGAAGCAAATTGAACTTTTCCTAATTTCTTTGCTTTTTACTTTTTGGCTCTTTCTGCTTCCCAGGTCAGTAGGCATGACAACTGTGGTCCTGATTCCCTATCTTTCAATTTGCATGCTGTTTGTCGTTTTGTTGTTAAAATGAGGGAACATAGTTCGAAAACATTGAGGATGTTGTTCATCCTCACCCTTTGCTTTGGTCCTCAGGACTGAGAGTTTCTTTTGTGCATGTACTTTTGCGTTTGTTTTGTGTGAAAGTGTTGTGGCTCTGGGAAACTCAAATGTGCTTCCCCAACGCACCCCTTTCAGGTGCATTCTCCAGATTTGGGCCACTTTTTAGGATAAGGCAATTGACATCAACTGCCGAGTTGATGTGTAAATGAGCTCTATTTCACTGAAAGGGAAGCACTTACCTATTCAATACTTCCTCCTCTTGAGAGAATTGGCCTCCATGGATTTCAGGTCCTGATGATCTGGCAAATAGCTAGTACTGAACTGATATCTGGTATGGAAGCTGCCTTAAGCTTCTTGCATTCTGAAGTATAAACCTTCTGCGGTCCCTAGGTTTCTTAGAGATCCAAAAAGACCTTATATCTGTTGCCAATTTGACAGCAAGGACCATAAGTTGAAATGATGACACTTGAAGTCTTTCTAAATGGCCTCTCTAGATTTGGGTAGCATGAAACTTCACCAAGGTAAGTGGCAAGCATTCCTTGACTCTCCGGGTCATTTCAAAGAGGATAGAGGATTGGAACATTGGATGCTGGGCACATCTAAGATTCCCTACCTTTGCCTACTTAGCAGAAGGTCTCAAAAGCATCCGTTTGCAATCAGAAATGCTGGTATGGCATCCAGCTGACAATTGCTTGCTTCTTGGTTTTCACTAAGTGAAGGTGTTAAGGACTTGAGGATTGTAATCGAAATATGTAATTAAAGCTAAGAAACTCATGAAAAGGAACACATTTCAGGATAGAGTAGGAAGGTGGGATAAATGTGTTGAGCCAAAAACCAACATTTGATGCATCATTGGGCTGAAACGAAACTCCACTTCGGGAAATGGATACTGTTATTAAAAATACGTTTTTTTCAAGGCTGGATTGGGTTCCCCTCTGCCAAGAGAACACGTTTACTTGCAATGCTGCTTTCAATAACATGGTATGTGAACTGTCCTGCCTTTAAGGGATCTCGATTTGCTTTTAAGATCTCTTCTCACTTTGGAGAAGAAAGAAGAATTCTCTTCAAAGGACTGATGAGCTTATTGGACCAGGTGTTTTGAAATATTTTGTTAACTTTGGATTAGTTGCGGGGCCCTTAAGGCAACTCAAGGAGGACTATTTCAGTCGTATATCTGGTATGGAAATTACAGAGAAAACATTGTGAAATGGGGGAGAAGCTTCTCCAATTACACAGGATGGATACATGGCACACCTGTCGATATTCTAGAAAGGGTACAAAGTTTCTGAAATGCAGGTATGCCTTGGGATAATCGGTCAGCCCTGCTGACGGTTACATGAGAGCCACTTGATTAAGCTTCCTTCTCAACCCCTTGTCATGCGATCTTTAACCTTGCCTCTTTAAGTGTCTAACAGATAGTTAGGCTGAGGCTTTCCCAAAGTGCTTCAACTTCAAGAAGACTCTTACCAATGCAGTTTTGACAAACTGAGTAAACAGATGCATATGCTACTAACGTTTGTGGATTTGCTTCGCAATAATGCTGATTTTGATCTGTGTTCTCCCGTTAAGGGAAGCTCTTCCCCTCAACTTCCTAACAACTTACAACAATTTCTTCCCTTCTGCTTCTGCGTGTCTGGATTACCTGCCAGAACGTCTCCCCTAGAGTGCCACCCTCACGCTGCTTTTCAGGCTTATTCTCCTGGATTCCTTATACAAGTTTATATAAGACTTGGATCAAGACTTGCAACGTGGCATTGCTTCCAACTCAGAATGCACTGTAGGGCTTTGCTTTCCTGCAGCAGGACGTAGCTAGAGTGGTCGTCACCCCATTCCCTAAAAGACTTATTAAAAGATGAACCAGGAATATGGGTTGAAAGCAAGTCCCCTAAAACAGAGATCCGCTGCGGAGTTTATGATTAACCACTCTATCCAAATCATACCCACATATTCTCCTCAGGGTTGCAGAGGACCAAAGAAAAGGGGGAATTTTACCATAGCCAGATGAATGCAGCCCTTCCCAGGCAGCGCTTGCTGTGCACTGTGACCCACTGCCCCGTTACCAGGCAATGGTTACCAGGAGACCACTAATGCCACTGTGACCACCCTGCTCAGCCATTAGTGGGCAGTGTAGTGGGCCCCTGCCCCAAGCAAGCCACTGTCTGTCAGCCATCTTTAGTGGGGGCCCTTTGTTAGGCAGCAGTCAGTGGAGTGCTGCCCCTTCAGACCTGGAGCATGAGGTAAGAGGCAAGTGCCAGCCTTCTCCCCAGCATTCTTCTGCTCACACGGCCTTGGGCCAGCTTGTGTGATATGGAGCCCAGAGAACAGGCTGGGGGTGTGTCCTGCAGGGCCCCAGAGCCAAGGCCATGAATGACCATTGGCCCAGACCAGGCCTTGAGGCAGTGTTGAACCTCTACCACACACCGCCACTGTGACCCTAAGGGTATGGCTCACAGTCTGGGGTACCTGACCACCACTGTTTGGGTGGCCTGAGGAGCATTAAGACCTGTTGGGTCATGTGCACCCGGCTCCCTCAGTGATGAGAGCTAGCAAGCGTCTGGGACCTGGCCCTGAGGGAGCCACCAAGGCAGAGCTGCCTCCTCTGGAAGGCGTGGGCACTGGTGGGAGGACCCAGACCAGCTCCTGGACAAACCCTCCATGGCAGGAGGACCACCACCCCTCCCAGGGTCCCCTTTCTCTTAGGTGGGTCTGGACCTCAGAGGGTGACTCTTGTGCCTTGGGGCCTTGCCCTTTCTTGTCACCCAGAAAGTGACATTTGTTTGCTGGAGATGGATAGGAACATTGAGACCTGACTATGACCTGTCCTCAAGAACAATGGATCGGACAGGAAGAAGTTTTCAACGAAAAGCCACACCCCTCCATCACCTTACCTCTAAGAGGGCTTTGCTAAAAGCTTTCAAGTTTGGGGATTACCCAGCATAAGCCACCCATTTCCTTGAATGTCTCAACAACAAATATTTCTCGGCTCCAAAGTCCAATGTTTTGCTGCTGTTTGGCCTCACTGTGCGTCGGGCACACATCCTGGTCTTTGGTTACCAATTATAGCGAGCCAGCCAGGAGGTCTGTGCCCATGGTGTATTGATCTCGATCAGGGGCGTCGCCATTTATAGTTCCCAGCACATGCCAGAGTACATTTGGCTCCAGGATACTGGCAGGGATTCTCCCTGATATGCAGTGGCTGCCCTACAGCACGAGGCTGCGTGTCTTGGACACATGTCCAGAGCAACGGTATACAGTTCATGTCATTTGGGGGTAAGTCGCTCCAGCTTGCACAGGCTGGGAAATAGGTCTACTCCAACTGGGCTGCTCCCCTTAGCGGATGGGAGCCCCTCTGAGTCCATTCCCTCTTGAGAACTGGGGGCCTCCATGTGGGAGTGGAAGTGGAAGTTGACAAAATGCCTTCTCTGGCTTTCTGTCTTTGTGATTGGAGTGTTTATTTGTTCTTCATGTGTTTGTGTGTGTCAATGTGGTGTTAATCACGGCAGTCTGTGCTTTGGTTTGTGGGATCCTGTTTGTGATTCGTACTTTGTAGGTGTGTGAAACAGCACTTGCATTGAGTACTTGAGACGTCTTTGGTCAGTAACGGAGCTTGCATATGATCCAACTAGGTATCATTCCCTCCTGCATTGTGTTTCAGCTGTGGTGGAACATTGGTTGACAGATTCCCTTTCCAATGGGTAGGAATCTGCCCTTTGGTGCCTGGGAACTGCGATCCTGAGAGACCTTTTGGCATTGCATTTGTCTCTCTGCTATTGGATAACACCTGCTGTGATCAGCAGAGCTCTAGTCCATCTTGTAGTCCGCTCAGGGACAAGCAAGTATTTTTTTTTTTTTTACATTGCATGGCCAGCATATTCTACAGATTCTGGTGAAACATGGCATCAAATGAATCATTTTCATATCTCCAAAACCAGTCTATGTAAAATATTCAGTTAGAGAAAGTTTGCTCAGTGAAATCCTTTTGGTTTTCATCATTGTGACCCTGAGAAAACGAGCATATTTCCAGGAGACATGTGGAAGTTAATGAAGCAAATTGAACTTTTCCTAATTTCTTTGCTTTTTACTTTTTGGCTCTTTCTGCTTCCCAGGTCAGTAGGCATGACAACTGTGGTCCTGATTCCCTATCTTTCAATTTGCATGCTGTTTGTCGTTTTGTTGTTAAAATGAGGGAACATAGTTCGAAAACATTGAGGATGTTGTTCATCCTCACCCTTTGCTTTGGTCCTCAGGACTGAGAGTTTCTTTTGTGCATGTACTTTTGCGTTTGTTTTGTGTGAAAGTGTTGTGGCTCTGGGAAACTCAAATGTGCTTCCCCAACGCACCCCTTTCAGGTGCATTCTCCAGATTTGGGCCACTTTTAGGGATAAGGCAATTGACATCAACTGCCGAGTTGATGTGTAAATGAGCTCTATTTCACTGAAAGGGAAGCACTTACCTATTCAATACTTCCTCCTCTTGAGAGAATTGGCCTCCATGGATTTCAGGTCCTGATGATCTGGCAAATAGCTAGTACTGAACTGATATCTGGTATGGAAGCTGCCTTAAGCTTCTTGCATTCTGAAGTATAAACCTTCTGCGGTCCCTAGGTTTCTTAGAGATCCAAAAAGACCTTATATCTGTTGCCAATTTGACAGCAAGGACCATAAGTTGAAATGATGACACTTGAAGTCTTTCTAAATGGCCTCTCTAGATTTGGGTAGCATGAAACTTCACCAAGGTAAGTGGCAAGCATTCCTTGACTCTCCGGGTCATTTCAAAGAGGATAGAGGATTGGAACATTGGATGCTGGGCACATCTAAGATTCCCTACCTTTGCCTACTTAGCAGAAGGTCTCAAAAGCATCCGTTTGCAATCAGAAATGCTGGTATGGCATCCAGCTGACAATTGCTTGCTTCTTGGTTTTCACTAAGTGAAGGTGTTAAGGACTTGAGGATTGTAATCGAAATATGTAATTAAAGCTAAGAAACTCATGAAAAGGAACACATTTCAGGATAGAGTAGGAAGGTGGGATAAATGTGTTGAGCCAAAAACCAACATTTGATGCATCATTGGGCTGAAACGAAACTCCACTTCGGGAAATGGATACTGTTATTAAAAATACGTTTTTTTCAAGGCTGGATTGGGTTCCCCTCTGCCAAGAGAACACGTTTACTTGCAATGCTGCTTTCAATAACATGGTATGTGAACTGTCCTGCCTTTAAGGGATCTCTATTTGCTTTTAAGATCTCTTCTCACTTTGGAGAAGAAAGAAGAATTCTCTTCAAAGGACTGATGAGCTTATTGGACCAGGTGTTTTGAAATATTTTGTTAACTTTGGATTAGTTGCGGGGCCCTTAAGGCAACTCAAGGAGGACTATTTCAGTCGTATATCTGGTATGGAAATTACAGAGAAAACATTGTGAAATGGGGGAGAAGCTTCTCCAATTACACAGGATGGATACATGGCACACCTGTCGATATTCTAGAAAGGGTACAAAGTTTCTGAAATGCAGGTATGCCTTGGGATAATCGGTCAGCCCTGCTGACGGTTACATGAGAGCCACTTGATTAAGCTTCCTTCGCAACCCCTTGTCATGCGATCTTTAACCTTGCCTCTTTAAGTGTCTAACAGATAGTTAGGCTGAGGCTTTCCCAAAGTGCTTCAACTTCAAGAAGACTCTTACCAATGCAGTTTTGACAAACTGAGTAAACAGATGCATATGCTACTAACGTTTATGGATTTGCTTCGCAATAATGCTGATTTTGATCTGTGTTCTCCCGTTAAGGGAAGCTCTTCCCCTCAACTTCCTAACAACTTACAACAATTTCTTCCCTTCTGCTTCTGCATGTCTGGATTACCTGCCAGAACGTCTCCCCCAGAGTGCCACCCTCACGCTGCTTTTCAGGCTTATTCTCCTGGATTCCTTATACAAGTTTATATAAGACTTGGATCAAGACTTGCAACGTGGCATTGCTTCCAACTCAGAATGCACTGTAGGGCTTTGCTTTCCTGCAGCAGGACGTAGCTAGAGTGGTCGTCACCCCATTCCCTAAAAGACTTATTAAAAGATGAACCAGGAATATAGGTTGAAAGCAAGTCCCCTAAAACAGAGATCCGCTGCTGAGTTTATGATTAACCACTCTATCCAAATCATACCCACATATTCTCCTCAGGGTTGCAGAGGACCAAAGAAAAGGGGGAATTTTACCATAGCCAGATGAATGCAGCCCTTCCCAGGCAGCGCTTGCTGTGCACTGTGACCCACTGCCCCGTTACCAGGCAATGGTTACCAGGAGACCACTAATGCCACTGTGACCACCCTGCTCAGCCATTGGTGGGCAGTGTAGTGGGCCCCTGCCCCAAGCAAGCCACTGTCTGTCAGCCATCTTTAGTGGGGGCCCTTTGTTAGGCAGCAGTCAGTGGAGTGCTGCCCCTTCAGACCTGGAGCATGAGGTAAGAGGCAAGTGCCAGCCTTCTCCCCAGCATTCTTCTGCTCACACGGCCTTGGGCCAGCTGGTGTGATGGGGGGCCCAGAGAACAGGCTGGGGGTGTGTCCTGCAGGGCTCCAGAGCCAAGGCCATGAATGACCATTGGCCCAGACCAGGCCTTGAGGCAGTGTTGAACCTCTACCACACACCGCCACTGTGACCCTAAGGGTATGGCTCACAGTCTGGGGTACCTGACCGCCACTGTTTGGGTGGCCTGAGGAGCATTAAGACCTGTTGGGTCATGTGCACCCGGCTCCCTCAGTGATGAGAGCTAGCAAGGGTCTGGGACCTGGCCCTGAGGGAGCCACCAAGGCAGAGCTGCCTCCTCTGGGAGGCGTGGGCACTGGTGGGAGGACCCAGACCAGCTCCTGGACAAACCCTCCATGGCAGGAGGACCACCACCCCTTCCAGGGACCCCTTTCTCTTAGGTGGGTCTGGACCTCAGAGGGTGAGCCTTGTGCCTTGGGACCTTGCCCTTTCTTGTCACCCAGAGAGTGACATTTGTTTGCTGGAGATGGATAGGAACATTGAGACCTGACTATGACCTGTCCTCAAGAACAATGGATCGGACAGGGAGAAGTTTTCAACGAAAAGCCACACCCCTCCATCACCTTACCTCTAAGAGGGCTTTGCTAAAAGCTTTCAAGGTTGGGGATTACCCAGCATAAGCCACCCATTTCCTTGAATGTCTCAACAACAAATATTTCTCGGCTCCAAAGTCCAATGTTTTGCTGTTGTTTGGCCTCACTGTGCGTCGGGCACACATCCTGGCCTTTGGTTACCAATTATAGCGAGCCAGCCAGGAGGTCTGTGCCCATGGTGTATTGATCTCGATCAGGGGCGTCGCCATTTATAGTTCCCAGCACATGCCAGAGTACATTTGGCTCCAGGATACTGGCAGGGATTCTCCCTGATATGCAGTGGCTGCCCTACAGCACGAGGCTGCTTGTCTTGGAGACATGTCCAGAGCAGTGGTATACAGTTCATGTCATTTGGGGGTAAGTCGCTGCAGCTTGCACAGGCTGGGAAATAGGTCTACTCCAACTGGGCTGCTCCCCTTAGCGGATGTGAGCCCCTCTGAGTCCATTCCCTCTTGAGAACTGGGGGCCTCCATGTGGGAGTGGAAGTGGAAGTTGACAAAATGCCTTCTCTGGCTTTCTGTCTTTGTGATTGGAGTGTTTATTTGTTCTTCATGTGTTTGTGTGTGTCAATGTGGTGTTAATCACGGCAGTCTGTGCTTTGGTTTGTGGGATCCTCTTTGTGATTCGTACATTGTAGGTGTGTGAAACAGCACTTGCATTGAGTACTTGAGACGTCTTTGGTCAGTAACGGAGCTTGCATATGATCACACTAGGCATCGTTCCCTCCTGCATTGTGTTTCAGCTGTGGTGGAACATTGGTTGACATATTCCCTTTCCAATGGGTAGGAATCTGCCCTTTGGTGCCTGGGAACTGCGATCCTGAGAGACCTTTTGGCATTGCATTTGTCTCTCTGCTATTGGATAACACCTGCTGTGATCAGCAGAGCTCTAGTCCATCTTGTAGTCCGCTAAGGGACAAGCAAGTATTTTTTTTTTTTTTTACATTGCATGGCCAGCATATTCTACAGATTCTGGTGAAACATGGCATCAAATGAATCATTTTCATATCTCCAAAACCAGTCTATGTAAAATATTCAGTTAGAGAAAGTTTGCTCAGTGAAATCCTTTTGGTTTTCATCATTGTGACCCTGAGAAAACGAGCATATTTCCAGGAGACATGTGGAAGTTAATGAAGCAAATTGAACTTTTCCTAATTTCTTTGCTTTTTACTTTTTGGCTCTTTCTGCTTCCCAGGTCAGTAGGCATGACAACTGTGGTCCTGATTCCCTATCTTTCAATTTGCTTGCTGTTTGTCATTTTGTTGTTAAAATGAGGGAACGTAGTTCGAAAACATTGAGGATGTTGTTCATCCTCACCCTTTGCTTTGGTCCTCAGGACTGAGAGTTTCTTTTCTGCATGTACTTTTGCGTTTGTTTTGTGTGAAAGTGTTGTGGCTCTGGGAAACTCAAATGTGCTTCCCCAACGCACCCCTTTCAGGTGCATTCTCCAGATTTGGGCCACTTTTTGGGATAAGGCAATTGACATCAACTGCCGAGTTGATGTGTAAATGAGCTCTATTTCACTGAAAGGGAAGCACTTACCAATTCAATACTTCCTCCTCTTGAGAGAATTGGCCTCCATGGATTTCAGGTCCTGATGATCTGGCAAATAGCTAGTACTGAACTGATATCTGGTATGGAAGCTGCCTTAAGCTTCTTGCATTCTGAAGTATAAACCTTCTGCGGTCCCTAGGTTTCTTAGAGATCCAAAAAGACCTTATATCTGTTGCCAATTTGACAGCAAGGACCATAAGTTGAAATGATGACACTTGAAGTCTTTCTAAATGGCCTCTCTAGATTTGGGTAGCATGAAACTTCACCAAGGTAAGTGGCAAGCATTCCTTGACTCTCCGGGTCATTTCAAAGAGGATAGAGGATTGGAACATTGGATGCTGGGCACATCTAAGATTCCCTACCTTTGCCTACTTAGCAGAAGGTCTCAAAAGCATCCGTTTGCAATCAGAAATGCTGGTATGGCATCCAGCTGACAATTGCTTGCTTCTTGGTTTTCACTAAGTGAAGGTGTTAAGGACTTGAGGATTGTAATTGAAATATGTAATTAAAGCTAAGAAACTCATGAAAAGGAACACATTTCAGGATAGAGTAGGAAGGTGGGATAAATGTGTTGAGCCAAAAACCAACATTTGATGCATCATTGGGCTGAAACGAAACTCCACTTCGGGAAATGGATACTGTTATTAAAAATACGTTTTTTTCAAGGCTGGATTGGGTTCCCCTCTGCCAAGAGAACACGTTTACTTGCAATGCTGCTTTCAATACCATGGTATGTGAACTGTCCTGCCTTTAAGGGATCTCGATTTGCTTTTAAGATCTCTTCTCACTTTGGAGAAGAAAGAAGAATTCTCTTCAAAGGACTGATGAGCTTATTGGACCAGGTGTTTTGAAATATTTTGTTAACTTTGGATTAGTTGCGGGGCCCTTAAGGCAACTCAAGGAGGACTATTTCAGTCGTATATCTGGTATGGAAATTACAGAGAAAACATTGTGAAATGGGGGAGAAGCTTCTCCAATTACACAGGATGGATACATGGCACACCTGTCGATATTCTAGAAAGGGTACAAAGTTTCTGAAATGCAGGTATGCCTTGGGATAATCGGTCAGCCCTGCTGACGGTTACATGAGAGCCACTTGATTAAGCTTCCTTCGCAACCCCTTGTCATGCGATCTTTAACCTTGCCTCTTTAAGTGTCTAACAGATAGTTAGGCTGAGGCTTTCCCAAAGTGCTTCAACTTCAAGAAGACTCTTACCAATGCAGTTTTGACAAACTGAGTAAACAGATGCATATGCTACTAACGTTTATGGATTTGCTTCGCAATAATGCTGATTTTGATCTGTGTTCTCCCGTTAAGGGAAGCTCTTCCCCTCAACTACCTAACAACTTACAACAATATCTTCCCTTCTGCTTCTGCGTGTCTGGATTACCTGCCAGAACGTCTCCCCCAGAGTGCCACCCTCACGCTGCTTTTCAGGCTTATTCTCCTGGATTCCTTATACAAGTTTATATAAGACTTGGATCAAGACTTGCAACGTGGCATTGCTTCCAACTCAGAATGCACTGTAGGGCTTTGCTTTCCTCCAGCAGCACGTAGCTAGAGTGGTCGTCACCCCATTCCCTGAAAGACTTGGGAAAAGATGAACCAGGAATCTAGGTTGAAAGCAAGTCCCCTAAAACAGAGATCCGCTGCTGAGTTTATGATTAACCACTCTATCCAAATCATACCCACATATTCTCCTCAGGGTTGCAGAGGACCAAAGAAAAGGGGGAATTGTACCATAGCCAGATGAATGCAGCCCTTCCCAGGCAGCCCTTGCTGTGCACTGTGACCCACTGCCCCGTTACCAGGCAATGGTTACCAGGAGACCACTAATGCCACTGTGACCACCCTGCTCAGCCATTGGTGGGCAGTGTAGTGGGCCCCTGCCCCAAGCAAGCCACTGTCTGTCAGCCATCTTTAGCGGGGGCCCTTTGTTAGGCAGCAGTCAGTGGAGTGCTGCCCCTTCAGACCTGGAGCATGAGGTAAGAGGCAAGTGCCAGCCTTCTCCCCAGCATTCTTCTGCTCACACGGCCTTGGGCCAGCTTGTGTGATAGGGAGCCCAGAGAACAGGCTGTGGGTGTGTCCTGCAGGGCCCCAGAGCCAAGGCCATGAATGACCATTGGCCCAGACCAGGCCTTGAGGCAGTGTTGAACCTCTACCACACACCGCCACTGTGACCCTAAGGGTATGGCTCACAGTCTGGGGTACCTGACCACCACTGTTTGGGTGGCCTGAGGAGCATTAAGACCTGTTGGGTCATGTGCACCCGGCTCCCTCAGTGATGAGAGCTAGCAAGCGTCTGGGACCTGGCCCTGAGGGAGCCACCAAGGCAGAGCTGCCTCCTCTGTGAGGCATGGGCACTGGGGGGAGGACCCAGACCAGCTCCTGGACAAACCCTCCATGGCAGGAGGACCACCACCCCTCCCAGGGTCCCCTTTCTCTTAGGTGGGTCTGGACCTCAGACGGTGAGCCTTGTGCCTTGGGACCTTGCCCTTTCTTGTCACCCAGAGAGTGACATTTGTTTGCTGGAGATTGATAGGAACATTGAGACCTGACTATGACCTGTCCTCAAGAACAATGGATCGGACAGGGAGAAGTTTTCAACGAAAAGCCACACCCCTCCATCACCTTACCTCTAAGAGGGCTTTGCTAAAAGCTTTCAAGGTTGGGGATTACCCAGCATAAGCCACCCATTTCCTTGAATGTCTCAACAACAAATATTTCTCGGCTCCAAAGTCCAATGTTTTGCTGCTGTTTGGCCTCACTGTGCGTCGGGCACACATCCTGGTCTTTGGTTACCAATTATAGCGAGCCAGCCAGGAGGTCTGTGCCCATGGTGTATTGATCTCGATCAGGGGCGTCGCCATTTATAATTCCCAGCACATGCCAGAGTACATTTGGCTCCAGGATACTGGCAGGGATTCTCCCTGATATGCAGTGGCTGCCCTACAGCACGAGGCTGCTTGTCTTGGAGACATGTCCAGAGCAGTGGTATACAGTTCATGTCATTTGGGGGTAAGTCGCTCCAGCTTGCACAGGCTGGGAAATAGGTCTACTCCAACTGGGCTGCTCCCTTTAGCGGATGTGAGCCCCTCTGAGTCCATTCCCTCTTGAGAACTGGGGGCCTCCATGTGGGAGTGGAAGTGGAAGTTGACAAAATGCCTTCTCTGGCTTTCTGTCTTTGTGATTGGAGTGTTTATTTGTTCTTCATGTGTTTGTGTGTGTCAATGTGGTGTTAATCATGGCAGTCTGTGCTTTGGTTTGTGGGATCCTGTTTGTGATTCGTACTTTGTAGGTGTGTGAAACAGCACTTGCATTGAGTACTTGAGACGTCTTTGGTCAGTAACGGAGCTTGCATATGATCAAACTAGGTATCATTCCCTCCTGCATTGTGTTTCAGCTGTGGTGGAACATTGGTTGACATATTCCCTTTCCAATGGGTAGGAATCTGCCCTTTGGTGCCTGGGAACTGCGATCCTGAGAGACCTTTTGGCATTGCATTTGTCTCTCTGCTATTGGATAACACCTGCTGTGATCAGCAGAGCTCTAGTCCATCTTGTAGTCCGCTAAGGGACAAGCAAGTATTTTTTTTTTTTTTTACATTGCATGGCCAGCATATTCTACAGATTCTGGTGAAACATGGCATCAAATGAATCATTTTCATATCTCCAAAACCAGTCTATGTAAAATATTCAGTTAGAGAAAGTTTGCTCAGTGAAATCCTTTTGCTTTTCATCATTGTGACCCTGAGAAAACGAGCATATTTCCAGGAGACATGTGGAAGTTAATGAAGCAAATTGAACTTTTCCTAATTTCTTTGCTTTTTCCTTTTTGGCTCTTTCTGCTTCCCAGGTCAGTAGGCATGACAACTGTGGTCCTGATTCCCTATCTTTCAATTTGCATGCTGTTTGTCGTTTTGTTGTTAAAATGAGGGAACGTAGTTCGAAAACATTGAGGATGTTGTTCATCCTCACCCTTTGCTTTGGTCCTCAGGACTGAGAGTTTCTTGTGTGCATGTACTTTTGCGTTTGTTTTGTGTGAAAGTGTTGTGGCTCTGGGAAACTCAAATGTGCTTAACCAACGCACCCCTTTCAGGTGCATTCTCCAGATTTGGGCCACTTTTTGGGATAAGGCAATTGACATCAACTGCCGAGTTGATGTGTAAATGAGCTCTATTTCACTGAAAGGGAAGCACTTCCCAATTCAATACTTCCTCCTCTTGAGAGAATTGGCCTCCATGGATTTCAGGTCCTGATGATCTGGCAAATAGCTAGTACTGAACTGATATCTGGTATGAAAGCTGCCTTAAGCTTCTTGCATTCTGAAGTATAAACCTTCTGCGGTCCCTAGGTTTCTTAGAGATCCAAAAAGACCTTATATCTGTTGCCAATTTGACAGCAAGGACCATAAGTTGAAATGATGACACTTGAAGTCTTTCTAAATGGCCTCTCTAGATTTGGGTAGCATGAAACTTCACCAAGGTAAGTGGCAAGCATTCCTTGACTCTCCGGGTCATTTCAAAGAGGATAGAGGATTGGAACATTGGATGCTGGGCACATCTAAGATTCCCTACCTTTGCCTACTTAGCAGAAGGTCTCAAAAGCATCCGTTTGCAATCAGAAATGCTGGTATGGCATCCATCTGACAATTGCTTGCTTCTTGGTTTTCACTAAGTGAAGGTGTTAAGGACTTGAGGATTGTAATTGAAATATGTAATTAAAGCTAAGAAACTCATGAAAAGGAACACATTTCAGGATAGAGTAGGAAGGTGGGATAAATGTGTTGAGCCAAAAACCAACATTTGATGCATCATTGGGCTGAAACGAAACTCCACTTCGGGAAATGGATACTGTTATTAAAAATACGTTTTTTTCAAGGCTGGATTGGGTTCCCCTCTGCCAAGAGAACACGTTTACTTGCAATGCTGCTTTCAATACCATGGTATGTGAACTGTCCTGCCTTTAAGGGATCTCGATTTGCTTTTAAGATCTCTTCTCACTTTGGAGAAGAAAGAAGAATTCTCTTCAAAGGACTGATGAGCTTATTGGACCAGGTGTTTTGAAATATTTTGTTAACTTTGGATTAGTTGCGGGGCCCTTAAGGCAACTCAAGGAGGACTATTTCAGTCGTATATCTGGTATGGAAATTACAGAGAAAACATTGTGAAATGGGGGAGAAGCTTCTCCAATTACACAGGATGGATACATGGCACACCTGTCGATATTCTAGAAAGGGTACAAAGTTTCTGAAATGCAGGTATGCCTTGGGATAATCGGTCAGCCCTGCTGACGGTTACATGAGAGCCACTTGATTAAGCTTCCTTCTCAACCCCTTGTCATGCGATCTCTAACCTTGCCTCTTTAAGTGTCTAACAGATAGTTAGGCTGAGGCTTTCCCAAAGTGCTTCAACTTCAAGAAGACTCTTACCAATGCAGTTTTGACAAACTGAGTAAACAGATGCATATGCTACTAACGTTTATGGATTTGCTTCGCAATAATGCTGATTTTGATCTGTGTTCTCCCGTTAAGGGAAGCTCTTCCCCTCAACTTCCTAACAACTTACAACAATTTCTTCCCTTCTGCTTCTGCGTGTCTGGATTACCTGCCAGAACGTCTCCCCCAGAGTGCCACCCTCACGCTGCTTTTCAGGCTTATTCTCCTGGATTCCTTATACAAGTTTATATAAGACTTGGATCAAGACTTGCAACGTGGCATTGCTTCCAACTCAGAATGCACTGTAGGGCTTTGCTTTCCTCCAGCAGCACGTAGCTAGAGTGGTCGTCACCCCATTCCCTGAAAGACTTGGGAAAAGATGAACCAGGAATCTAGGTTGAAAGCAAGTCCCCTAAAACAGAGATCCGCTGCTGAGTTTATGATTAACCACTCTATCCAAATCATACCCACATATTCTCCTCAGGGTTGCAGAGGACCAAAGAAAAGGGGGAATTGTACCATAGCCAGATGAATGCAGCCCTTCCCAGGCAGCCCTTGCTGTGCACTGTGACCCACTGCCCCGTTACCAGGCAATGGTTACCAGGAGACCACTAATGCCACTGTGACCACCCTGCTCAGCCATTGGTGGGCAGTGTAGTGGGCCCCTGCCCCAAGCAAGCCACTGTCTGTCAGCCATCTTTAGCGGGGGCCCTTTGTTAGGCAGCAGTCAGTGGAGTGCTGCCCCTTCAGACCTGGAGCATGAGGTAAGAGGCAAGTGCCAGCCTTCTCCCCAGCATTCTTCTGCTCACACGGCCTTGGGCCAGCTTGTGTGATAGGGAGCCCAGAGAACAGGCTGTGGGTGTGTCCTGCAGGGCCCCAGAGCCAAGGCCATGAATGACCATTGGCCCAGACCAGGCCTTGAGGCAGTGTTGAACCTCTACCACACACCGCCACTGTGACCCTAAGGGTATGGCTCACAGTCTGGGGTACCTGACCACCACTGTTTGGGTGGCCTGAGGAGCATTAAGACCTGTTGGGTCATGTGCACCCGGCTCCCTCAGTGATGAGAGCTAGCAAGCGTCTGGGACCTGGCCCTGAGGGAGCCACCAAGGCAGAGCTGCCTCCTCTGTGAGGCATGGGCACTGGGGGGAGGACCCAGACCAGCTCCTGGACAAACCCTCCATGGCAGGAGGACCACCACCCCTCCCAGGGTCCCCTTTCTCTTAGGTGGGTCTGGACCTCAGACGGTGAGCCTTGTGCCTTGGGACCTTGCCCTTTCTTGTCACCCAGAGAGTGACATTTGTTTGCTGGAGATTGATAGGAACATTGAGACCTGACTATGACCTGTCCTCAAGAACAATGGATCGGACAGGGAGAAGTTTTCAACGAAAAGCCACACCCCTCCATCACCTTACCTCTAAGAGGGCTTTGCTAAAAGCTTTCAAGGTTGGGGATTACCCAGCATAAGCCACCCATTTCCTTGAATGTCTCAACAACAAATATTTCTCGGCTCCAAAGTCCAATGTTTTGCTGCTGTTTGGCCTCACTGTGCGTCGGGCACACATCCTGGTCTTTGGTTACCAATTATAGCGAGCCAGCCAGGAGGTCTGTGCCCATGGTGTATTGATCTCGATCAGGGGCGTCGCCATTTATAATTCCCAGCACATGCCAGAGTACATTTGGCTCCAGGATACTGGCAGGGATTCTCCCTGATATGCAGTGGCTGCCCTACAGCACGAGGCTGCTTGTCTTGGAGACATGTCCAGAGCAGTGGTATACAGTTCATGTCATTTGGGGGTAAGTCGCTCCAGCTTGCACAGGCTGGGAAATAGGTCTACTCCAACTGGGCTGCTCCCTTTAGCGGATGTGATCCCCTCTGAGTCCATTCCCTCTTGAGAACTGGGGGCCTCCATGTGGGAGTGGAAGTGGAAGTTGACAAAATGCCTTCTCTGGCTTTCTGTCTTTGTGATTGGAGTGTTTATTTGTTCTTCATGTGTTTGTGTGTGTCAATGTGGTGTTAATCATGGCAGTCTGTGCTTTGGTTTGTGGGATCCTGTTTGTGATTCGTACTTTGTAGGTGTGTGAAACAGCACTTGCATTGAGTACTTGAGACGTCTTTGGTCAGTAACGGAGCTTGCATATGATCAAACTAGGTATCATTCCCTCCTGCATTGTGTTTCAGCTGTGGTGGAACATTGGTTGACATATTCCCTTTCCAATGGGTAGGAATCTGCCCTTTGGTGCCTGGGAACTGCGATCCTGAGAGACCTTTTGGCATTGCATTTGTCTCTCTGCTATTGGATAACACCTGCTGTGATCAGCAGAGCTCTAGTCCATCTTGTAGTCCGCTAAGGGACAAGCAAGTATTTTTTTTTTTTTTTACATTGCATGGCCAGCATATTCTACAGATTCTGGTGAAACATGGCATCAAATGAATCATTTTCATATCTCCAAAACCAGTCTATGTAAAATATTCAGTTAGAGAAAGTTTGCTCAGTGAAATCCTTTTGCTTTTCATCATTGTGACCCTGAGAAAACGAGCATATTTCCAGGAGACATGTGGAAGTTAATGAAGCAAATTGAACTTTTCCTAATTTCTTTGCTTTTTCCTTTTTGGCTCTTTCTGCTTCCCAGGTCAGTAGGCATGACAACTGTGGTCCTGATTCCCTATCTTTCAATTTGCATGCTGTTTGTCATTTTGTTGTTAAAATGAGGGAACGTAGTTCGAAAACATTGAGGATGTTGTTCATCCTCACCCTTTGCTTTGGTCCTCAGGACTGAGAGTTTCTTTTGTGCATGTACTTTTGCGTTTGTTTTGTGTGAAAGTGTTGTGGCTCTGGGAAACTCAAATGTGCTTAACCAACGCACCCCTTTCAGGTGCATTCTCCAGATTTGGGCCACTTTTTGGGATAAGGCAATTGACATCAACTGCCGAGTTGATGTGTAAATGAGCTCTATTTCACTGAAAGGGAAGCACTTCCCAATTCAATACTTCCTCCTCTTGAGAGAATTGGCCTCCATGGATTTCAGGTCCTGATGATCTGGCAAATAGCTAGTACTGAACTGATATCTGGTATGGAAACTGCCTTAAGCTTCTTGCATTCTGAAGTATAAACCTTCTGCGGTCCCTAGGTTTCTTAGAGATCCAAAAAGACCTTATATCTGTTGCCAATTTGACAGCAAGGACCATAAGTTGAAATGATGACACTTGAAGTCTTTCTAAATGGCCTCTCTAGATTTGGGTAGCATGAAACTTCACCAAGGTAAGTGGCAAGCATTCCTTGACTCTCCGGGTCATTTCAAAGAGGATAGAGGATTGGAACATTGGATGCTGGGCACATCTAAGATTCCCTACCTTTGCCTACTTAGCAGAAGGTCTCAAAAGCATCCGTTTGCAATCAGAAATGCTGGTATGGCATCCAGCTGACAATTGCTTGCTTCTTGGTTTTCACTAAGTGAAGGTGTTAAGGACTTGAGGATTGTAATTGAAATATGTAATTAAAGCTAAGAAACTCATGAAAAGGAACACATTTCAGGATAGAGTAGGAAGGTGGGATAAATGTGTTGAGCCAAAAACCAACATTTGATGCATCATTGGGCTGAAACGAAACTCCACTTCGGGAAATGGATACTGTTATTAAAAATACGTTTTTTTCAAGGCTGGATTGGGTTCCCCTCTGCCAAGAGAACACGTTTACTTGCAATGCTGCTTTCAATACCATGGTATGTGAACTGTCCTGCCTTTAAGGGATCTCGATTTGCTTTTAAGATCTCTTCTCACTTTGGAGAAGAAAGAAGAATTCTCTTCAAAGGACTGATGAGCTTATTGGACCAGGTGTTTTGAAATATTTTGTTAACTTTGGATTAGTTGCGGGGCCCTTAAGGCAACTCAAGGAGGACTATTTCAGTCGTATATCTGGTATGGAAATTACAGAGAAAACATTGTGAAATGGGGGAGAAGCTTCTCCAATTACACAGGATGGATACATGGCACACCTGTCGATATTCTAGAAAGGGTACAAAGTTTCTGAAATGCAGGTATGCCTTGGGATAATCGGTCAGCCATGCTGACGGTTACATGAGAGCCACTTGATTAAGCTTCCTTCTCAACCCCTTGTCATGCGATCTTTAACCTTGCCTCTTTAAGTGTCTAACAGATAGTTAGGCTGAGGCTTTCCCAAAGTGCTTCAACTTCAAGAAGACTCTTACCAATGCAGTTTTGACAAACTGAGTAAACAGATGCATATGCTACTAACGTTTATGGATTTGCTTCGCAATAATGCTGATTTTGATCTGTGTTCTCCCGTTAAGGGAAGCTCTTCCCCTCAACTTCCTAACAACTTACAACAATTTCTTCCCTTCTGCTTCTGCGTGTCTGGATTACCTGCCAGAACGTCTCCCCCAGAGTGCCACCCTCACGCTGCTTTTCAGGCTTATTCTCCTGGATTCCTTATACAAGTTTATATAAGACTTGGATCAAGACTTGCAACGTGGCATTGCTTCCAACTCAGAATGCACTGTAGGGCTTTGCTTTCCTCCAGCAGCACGTAGCTAGAGTGGTCGTCACCCCATTCCCTGAAAGACTTGGGAAAAGATGAACCAGGAATCTAGGTTGAAACCAAGTCCCCTAAAACAGAGATCCGCTGCTGAGTTTATGATTAACCACTCTAGCCAAATCATACCCACATATTCTCCTCAGGGTTGCAGAGGACCAAAGAAAAGGGGGAATTGTACCATAGCCAGATGAATGCAGCCCTTCCCAGGCAGCCCTTGCTGTGCACTGTGACCCACTGCCCCGTTACCAGGCAATGGTTACCAGGAGACCACTAATGCCACTGTGACCACCCTGCTCAGCCATTGGTGGGCAGTGTAGTGGGCCCCTGCCCCAAGCAAGCCACTGTCTGTCAGCCATCTTTAGCGGGGGCCCTTTGTTAGGCAGCAGTCAGTGGAGTGCTGCCCCTTCAGACCTGGAGCATGAGGTAAGAGGCAAGTGCCAGCCTTCTCCCCAGCATTCTTCTGCTCACACGGCCTTGGGCCAGCTGGTGTGATGGGGGGCCCAGAGAACAGGCTGGGGGTGTGTCCTGCAGGGCTCCAGAGCCAAGGCCATGAATGACCATTGGCCCAGACCAGGCCTTGAGGCAGTGTTGAACCTCTACCACACACCGCCACTGTGACCCTAAGGGTATGGCTCACAGTCTGGGGTACCTGACCGCCACTGTTTGGGTGGCCTGAGGAGCATTAAGACCTGTTGGGTCATGTGCACCCGGCTCCCTCAGTGATGAGAGCTAGCAAGGGTCTGGGACCTGGCCCTGAGGGAGCCACCAAGGCAGAGCTGCCTCCTCTGGGAGGCGTGGGCACTGGTGGGAGGACCCAGACCAGCTCCTGGACAAACCCTCCATGGCAGGAGGACCACCACCCCTTCCAGGGACCCCTTTCTCTTAGGTGGGTCTGGACCTCAGAGGGTGAGCCTTGTGCCTTGGGACCTTGCCCTTTCTTGTCACCCAGAGAGTGACATTTGTTTGCTGGAGATGGATAGGAACATTGAGACCTGACTATGACCTGTCCTCAAGAACAATGGATCGGACAGGGAGAAGTTTTCAACGAAAAGCCACACCCCTCCATCACCTTACCTCTAAGAGGGCTTTGCTAAAAGCTTTCAAGGTTGGGGATTACCCAGCATAAGCCACCCATTTCCTTGAATGTCTCAACAACAAATATTTCTTGGCTCCAAAGTCCAATGTTTTGCTGTTGTTTGGCCTCACTGTGCGTCGGGCACACATCCTGGCCTTTGGTTACCAATTATAGCGAGCCAGCCAGGAGGTCTGTGCCCATGGTGTATTGATCTCGATCAGGGGCGTCGCCATTTATAGTTCCCAGCACATGCCAGAGTACATTTGGCTCCAGGATACTGGCAGGGATTCTCCCTGATATGCAGTGGCTGCCCTACAGCACGAGGCTGCTTGTCTTGGAGACATGTCCAGAGCAATGGTATACAGTTCATGTCATTTGGGGGTAAGTCGCTCCAGCTTGCACAGGCTGGGAAATAGGTCTACTCCAACTGGGCTGCTCCCCTTAGCGGATGGGAGCCCCTCTGAGTCCATTCCCTCTTGAGAACTGGGGGCCTCCATGTGGGAGTGGAAGTGGAAGTTGACAAAATGCCTTCTCTGGCTTTCTGTCTTTGTGATTGGAGTGTTTATTTGTTCTTCATGTGTTTGTGTGTGTCAATGTGGTGTTAATCACGGCAGTCTGTGCTTTGGTTTGTGGGATCCTGTTTGTGATTCGTACTTTGTAGGTGTGTGAAACAGCACTTGCATTGAGTACTTGAGACGTCTTTGGTCAGTAACGGAGCTTGCATATGATCCAACTAGGTATCATTCCCTCCTGCATTGTGTTTCAGCTGTGGTGGAACATTGGTTGACATATTCCCTTTCCAATGGGTAGGAATCTGCCCTTTGGTGCCTGGGAACTGCGATCCTGAGAGACCTTTTGGCATTGCATTTGTCTCTCTGCTATTGGATAACACCTGCTGTGATCAGCAGAGCTCTAGTCCATCTTGTAGTCCGCTAAGGGACAAGCAAGTATTTTTTTTTTTTTTTACATTGCATGGCCAGCATATTCTACAGATTCTGGTGAAACATGGCATCAAATGAATCATTTTCATATCTCCAAAACCAGTCTATGTAAAATATTCAGTTAGAGAAAGTTTGCTCAGTGAAATCCTTTTGGTTTTCATCATTGTGACCCTGAGAAAACGAGCATATTTCCAGGAGACATGTGGAAGTTAATGAAGCAAATTGAACTTTTCCTAATTTCTTTGCTTTTTCCTTTTTGGCTCTTTCTGCTTCCCAGGTCAGTAGGCATGACAACTGTGGTCCTGATTCCCTATCTTTCAATTTGCATGCTGTTTGTCGTTTTGTTGTTAAAATGAGGGAACGTAGTTCAAAAACATTGAGGATGTTGTTCATCCTCACCCTTTGCTTTGGTCCTCAGGACTGAGAGTTTCTTTTCTGCATGTACTTTTGCGTTTGTTTTGTGTGAAAGTGTTGTGGCTCTGGGAAACTCAAATGTGCTTCCCCAACGCACCCCTTTCAGGTGCATTCTCCAGATTTGGGCCACTTTTTGGGATAAGGCAATTGACATCAACTGCCGAGTTGATGTGTAAATGAGCTCTATTTCACTGAAAGGGAAGCACTTACCTATTCAATACTTCCTCCTCTTGAGAGAATTGGCCTCCATGGATTTCAGGTCCTGATGATCTGGCAAATAGCTAGTACTGAACTGATATCTGGTATGGAAGCTGCCTTAAGCTTCTTGCATTCTGAAGTATAAACCTTCTGCGGTCCCTAGGTTTCTTAGAGATCCAAAAAGACCTTATATCTGTTGCCAATTTGACAGCAAGGACCATAAGTTGAAATGATGACACTTGAAGTCTTTCTAAATGGCCTCTCTAGATTTGGGTAGCATGAAACTTCACCAAGGTAAGTGGCAAGCATTCCTTGACTCTCCGGGTCATTTCAAAGAGGATAGAGGATTGGAACATTGGATGCTGGGCACATCTAAGATTCCCTACCTTTGCCTACTTAGCAGAAGGTCTCAAAAGCATCCGTTTGCAATCAGAAATGCTGGTATGGCATCCAGCTGACAATTGCTTGCTTCTTGGTTTTCACTAAGTGAAGGTGTTAAGGACTTGAGGATTGTAATTGAAATATGTAATTAAAGCTAAGAAACTCATGAAAAGGAACACATTTCAGGATAGAGTAGGAAGGTGGGATAAATGTGTTGAGCCAAAAACCAACATTTGATGCATCATTGGGCTGAAACGAAACTCCACTTCGGGAAATGGATACTGTTATTAAAAATACGTTTTTTTCAAGGCTGGATTGGGTTCCCCTCTGCCAAGAGAACACGTTTACTTGCAATGCTGCTTTCAATACCATGGTATGTGAACTGTCCTGCCTTTAAGGGATCTCGATTTGCTTTTAAGATCTCTTCTCACTTTGGAGAAGAAAGAAGAATTCTCTTCAAAGGACTGATGAGCTTATTGGACCAGGTGTTTTGAAATATTTTGTTAACTTTGGATTAGTTGCGGGGCCCTTAAGGCAACTCAAGGAGGACTATTTCAGTCGTATATCTGGTATGGAAATTACAGAGAAAACATTGTGAAATGGGGGAGAAGCTTCTCCAATTACACAGGATGGATACATGGCACACCTGTCGATATTCTAGAAAGGGTACAAAGTTTCTGAAATGCAGGTATGCCTTGGGATAATCGGTCAGCCATGCTGACGGTTACATGAGAGCCACTTGATTAAGCTTCCTTCGCAACCCCTTGTCATGCGATCTTTAACCTTGCCTCTTTAAGTGTCTAACAGATAGTTAGGCTGAGGCTTTCCCAAAGTGCTTCAACTTCAAGAAGACTCTTACCAATGCAGTTTTGACAAACTGAGTAAACAGATGCATATGCTACTAACGTTTATGGATTTGCTTCGCAATAATGCTGATTTTGATCTGTGTTCTCCCGTTAAGGGAAGCTCTTCCCCTCAACTACCTAACAACTTACAACAATATCTTCCCTTCTGCTTCTGCGTGTCTGGATTACCTGCCAGAACGTCTCCCCCAGAGTGCCACCCTCACGCTGCTTTTCAGGCTTATTCTCCTGGATTCCTTATACAAGTTTATATAAGACTTGGATCAAGACTTGCAACGTGGCATTGCTTCCAACTCAGAATGCACTGTAGGGCTTTGCTTTCCTCCAGCAGCACGTAGCTAGAGTGGTCGTCACCCCATTCCCTGAAAGACTTGGGAAAAGATGAACCAGGAATCTAGGTTGAAAGCAAGTCCCCTAAAACAGAGATCCGCTGCTGAGTTTATGATTAACCACTCTATCCAAATCATACCCACATATTCTCCTCAGGGTTGCAGAGGACCAAAGAAAAGGGGGAATTGTACCATAGCCAGATGAATGCAGCCCTTCCCAGGCAGCCCTTGCTGTGCACTGTGACCCACTGCCCCGTTACCAGGCAATGGTTACCAGGAGACCACTAATGCCACTGTGACCACCCTGCTCAGCCATTGGTGGGCAGTGTAGTGGGCCCCTGCCCCAAGCAAGCCACTGTCTGTCAGCCATCTTTAGCGGGGGCCCTTTGTTAGGCAGCAGTCAGTGGAGTGCTGCCCCTTCAGACCTGGAGCATGAGGTAAGAGGCAAGTGCCAGCCTTCTCCCCAGCATTCTTCTGCTCACACGGCCTTGGGCCAGCTTGTGTGATAGGGAGCCCAGAGAACAGGCTGTGGGTGTGTCCTGCAGGGCCCCAGAGCCAAGGCCATGAATGACCATTGGCCCAGACCAGGCCTTGAGGCAGTGTTGAACCTCTACCACACACCGCCACTGTGACCCTAAGGGTATGGCTCACAGTCTGGGGTACCTGACCACCACTGTTTGGGTGGCCTGAGGAGCATTAAGACCTGTTGGGTCATGTGCACCCGGCTCCCTCAGTGATGAGAGCTAGCAAGCGTCTGGGACCTGGCCCTGAGGGAGCCACCAAGGCAGAGCTGCCTCCTCTGTGAGGCATGGGCACTGGGGGGAGGACCCAGACCAGCTCCTGGACAAACCCTCCATGGCAGGAGGACCACCACCCCTCCCAGGGTCCCCTTTCTCTTAGGTGGGTCTGGACCTCAGACGGTGAGCCTTGTGCCTTGGGACCTTGCCCTTTCTTGTCACCCAGAGAGTGACATTTGTTTGCTGGAGATTGATAGGAACATTGAGACCTGACTATGACCTGTCCTCAAGAACAATGGATCGGACAGGGAGAAGTTTTCAACGAAAAGCCACACCCCTCCATCACCTTACCTCTAAGAGGGCTTTGCTAAAAGCTTTCAAGGTTGGGGATTACCCAGCATAAGCCACCCATTTCCTTGAATGTCTCAACAACAAATATTTCTCGGCTCCAAAGTCCAATGTTTTGCTGCTGTTTGGCCTCACTGTGCGTCGGGCACACATCCTGGTCTTTGGTTACCAATTATAGCGAGCCAGCCAGGAGGTCTGTGCCCATGGTGTATTGATCTCGATCAGGGGCGTCGCCATTTATAATTCCCAGCACATGCCAGAGTACATTTGGCTCCAGGATACTGGCAGGGATTCTCCCTGATATGCAGTGGCTGCCCTACAGCACGAGGCTGCTTGTCTTGGAGACATGTCCAGAGCAGTGGTATACAGTTCATGTCATTTGGGGGTAAGTCGCTCCAGCTTGCACAGGCTGGGAAATAGGTCTACTCCAACTGGGCTGCTCCCTTTAGCGGATGTGAGCCCCTCTGAGTCCATTCCCTCTTGAGAACTGGGGGCCTCCATGTGGGAGTGGAAGTGGAAGTTGACAAAATGCCTTCTCTGGCTTTCTGTCTTTGTGATTGGAGTGTTTATTTGTTCTTCATGTGTTTGTGTGTGTCAATGTGGTGTTAATCACGGCAGTCTGTGCTTTGGTTTGTGGGATCCTGTTTGTGATTCGTACTTTGTAGGTGTGTGAAACAGCACTTGCATTGAGTACTTGAGACGTCTTTGGTCAGTAACGGAGCTTGCATATGATCCAACTAGGTATCATTCCCTCCTGCATTGTGTTTCAGCTGTGGTGGAACATTGGTTGACATATTCCCTTTCCAATGGGTAGGAATCTGCCCTTTGGTGCCTGGGAACTGCGATCCTGAGAGACCTTTTGGCATTGCATTTGTCTCTCTGCTATTGGATAACACCTGCTGTGATCAGCAGAGCTCTAGTCCATCTTGTAGTCCGCTAAGGGACAAGCAAGTATTTTTTTTTTTTTTTACATTGCATGGCCAGCATATTCTACAGATTCTGGTGAAACATGGCATCAAATGAATCATTTTCATATCTCCAAAACCAGTCTATGTAAAATATTCAGTTAGAGAAAGTTTGTTCAGTGAAATCCTTTTGGTTTTCATCATTGTGACCCTGAGAAAACGAGCATATTTCCAGGAGACATGTGGAAGTTAATGAAGCAAATTGAACTTTTCCTAATTTCTTTGCTTTTTCCTTTTTGGCTCTTTCTGCTTCCCAGGTCAGTAGGCATGACAACTGTGGTCCTGATTCCCTATCTTTCAATTTGCATGCTGTTTGTCGTTTTGTTGTTAAAATGAGGGAACGTAGTTCGAAAACATTGAGGATGTTGTTCATCCTCACCCTTTGCTTTGGTCCTCAGGACTGAGAGTTTCTTTTGTGCATGTACTTTTGCGTTTGTTTTGTGTGAAAGTGTTGTGGCTCTGGGAAACTCAAATGTGCTTAACCAACGCACCCCTTTCAGGTGCATTCTCCAGATTTGGGCCACTTTTTGGGATAAGGCAATTGACATCAACTGCCGAGTTGATGTGTAAATGAGCTCTATTTCACTGAAAGGGAAGCACTTACCAATTCAATACTTCCTCCTCTTGAGAGAATTGGCCTCCATGGATTTCAGGTCCTGATGATCTGGCAAATAGCTAGTACTGAACTGATATCTGGTATGGAAGCTGCCTTAAGCTTCTTGCATTCTGAAGTATAAACCTTCTGCGGTCCCTAGGTTTCTTAGAGATCCAAAAAGACCTTATATCTGTTGCCAATTTGACAGCAAGGACCATAAGTTGAAATGATGACACTTGAAGTCTTTCTAAATGGCCTCTCTAGATTTGGGTAGCATGAAACTTCACCAAGGTAAGTGGCAAGCATTCCTTGACTCTCCGGGTCATTTCAAAGAGGATAGAGGATTGGAACATTGGATGCTGGGCACATCTAAGATTCCCTACCTTTGCCTACTTAGCAGAAGGTCTCAAAAGCATCCGTTTGCAATCAGAAATGCTGGTATGGCATCCAGCTGACAATTGCTTGCTTCTTGGTTTTCACTAAGTGAAGGTGTTAAGGACTTGAGGATTGTAATTGAAATATGTAATTAAAGCTAAGAAACTCATGAAAAGGAACACATTTCAGGATAGAGTAGGAAGGTGGGATAAATGTGTTGAGCCAAAAACCAACATTTGATGCATCATTGGGCTGAAACGAAACTCCACTTCGGGAAATGGATACTGTTATTAAAAATACGTTTTTTTCAAGGCTGGATTGGGTTCCCCTCTGCCAAGAGAACACGTTTACTTGCAATGCTGCTTTCAATACCATGGTATGTGAACTGTCCTGCCTTTAAGGGATCTCGATTTGCTTTTAAGATCTCTTCTCACTTTGGAGAAGAAAGAAGAATTCTCTTCAAAGGACTGATGAGCTTATTGGACCAGGTGTTTTGAAATATTTTGTTAACTTTGGATTAGTTGCGGGGCCCTTAAGGCAACTCAAGGAGGACTATTTCAGTCGTATATCTGGTATGGAAATTACAGAGAAAACATTGTGAAATGGGGGAGAAGCTTCTCCAATTACACAGGATGGATACATGGCACACCTGTCGATATTCTAGAAAGGGTACAAAGTTTCTGAAATGCAGGTATGCCTTGGGATAATCGGTCAGCCATGCTGACGGTTACATGAGAGCCACTTGATTAAGCTTCCTTCTCAACCCCTTGTCATGCGATCTTTAACCTTGCCTCTTTAAGTGTCTAACAGATAGTTAGGCTGAGGCTTTCCCAAAGTGCTTCAACTTCAAGAAGACTCTTACCAATGCAGTTTTGACAAACTGAGTAAACAGATGCATATGCTACTAACGTTTATGGATTTGCTTCGCAATAATGCTGATTTTGATCTGTGTTCTCCCGTTAAGGGAAGCTCTTCCCCTCAACTTCCTAACAACTTACAACAATTTCTTCCCTTCTGCTTCTGCGTGTCTGGATTACCTGCCAGAACGTCTCCCCCAGAGTGCCACCCTCACGCTGCTTTTCAGGCTTATTCTCCTGGATTCCTTATACAAGTTTATATAAGACTTGGATCAAGACTTGCAACGTGGCATTGCTTCCAACTCAGAATGCACTGTAGGGCTTTGCTTTCCTCCAGCAGCACGTAGCTAGAGTGGTCGTCACCCCATTCCCTGAAAGACTTGGGAAAAGATGAACCAGGAATCTAGGTTGAAAGCAAGTCCCCTAAAACAGAGATCCGCTGCTGAGTTTATGATTAACCACTCTAGCCAAATCATACCCACATATTCTCCTCAGGGTTGCAGAGGACCAAAGAAAAGGGGGAATTGTACCATAGCCAGATGAATGCAGCCCTTCCCAGGCAGCCCTTGCTGTGCACTGTGACCCACTGCCCCGTTACCAGGCAATGGTTACCAGGAGACCACTAATGCCACTGTGACCACCCTGCTCAGCCATTGGTGGGCAGTGTAGTGGGCCCCTGCCCCAAGCAAGCCACTGTCTGTCAGCCATCTTTAGCGGGGGCCCTTTGTTAGGCAGCAGTCAGTGGAGTGCTGCCCCTTCAGACCTGGAGCATGAGGTAAGAGGCAAGTGCCAGCCTTCTCCCCAGCATTCTTCTGCTCACACGGCCTTGGGCCAGCTTGTGTGATGGGGAGCCCAGAGAACAGGCTGTGGGTGTGTCCTGCAGGGCCCCAGAGCCAAGGCCATGAATGACCATTGGCCCAGACCAGGCCTTGAGGCAGTGTTGAACCTCTACCACACACCGCCACTGTGACCCTAAGGGTATGGCTCACAGTCTGGGGTACCTGACCACCACTGTTTGGGTGGCCTGAGGAGCATTAAGACCTGTTGGGTCATGTGCACCCGGCTCCCTCAGTGATGAGAGCTAGCAAGCGTCTGGGACCTGGCCCTGAGGGAGCCACCAAGGCAGAGCTGCCTCCTCTGTGAGGCATGGGCACTGGGGGGAGGACCCAGACCAGCTCCTGGACAAACCCTCCATGGCAGGAGGACCACCACCCCTCCCAGGGTCCCCTTTCTCTTAGGTGGGTCTGGACCTCAGACGGTGAGCCTTGTGCCTTGGGACCTTGCCCTTTCTTGTCACCCAGAGAGTGACATTTGTTTGCTGGAGATTGATAGGAACATTGAGACCTGACTATGACCTGTCCTCAAGAACAATGGATCGGACAGGGAGAAGTTTTCAACGAAAAGCCACACCCCTCCATCACCTTACCTCTAAGAGGGCTTTGCTAAAAGCTTTCAAGGTTGGGGATTACCCAGCATAAGCCACCCATTTCCTTGAATGTCTCAACAACAAATATTTCTCGGCTCCAAAGTCCAATGTTTTGCTGCTGTTTGGCCTCACTGTGCGTCGGGCACACATCCTGGTCTTTGGTTACCAATTATAGCGAGCCAGCCAGGAGGTCTGTGCCCATGGTGTATTGATCTCGATCAGGGGCGTCGCCATTTATAATTCCCAGCACATGCCAGAGTACATTTGGCTCCAGGATACTGGCAGGGATTCTCCCTGATATGCAGTGGCTGCCCTACAGCACGAGGCTGCTTGTCTTGGAGACATGTCCAGAGCAGTGGTATACAGTTCATGTCATTTGGGGGTAAGTCGCTCCAGCTTGCACAGGCTGGGAAATAGGTCTACTCCAACTGGGCTGCTCCCTTTAGCGGATGTGAGCCCCTCTGAGTCCATTCCCTCTTGAGAACTGGGGGCCTCCATGTGGGAGTGGAAGTGGAAGTTGACAAAATGCCTTCTCTGGCTTTCTGTCTTTGTGATTGGAGTGTTTATTTGTTCTTCATGTGTTTGTGTGTGTCAATGTGGTGTTAATCATGGCAGTCTGTGCTTTGGTTTGTGGGATCCTGTTTGTGATTCGTACTTTGTAGGTGTGTGAAACAGCACTTGCATTGAGTACTTGAGACGTCTTTGGTCAGTAACGGAGCTTGCATATGATCCAACTAGGTATCATTCCCTCCTGCATTGTGTTTCAGCTGTGGTGGAACATTGGTTGACATATTCCCTTTCCAATGGGTAGGAATCTGCCCTTTGGTGCCTGGGAACTGCGATCCTGAGAGACCTTTTGGCATTGCATTTGTCTCTCTGCTATTGGATAACACCTGCTGTGATCAGCAGAGCTCTAGTCCATCTTGTAGTCCGCTAAGGGACAAGCAAGTATTTTTTTTTTTTTTTACATTGCATGGCCAGCATATTCTACAGATTCTGGTGAAACATGGCATCAAATGAATCATTTTCATATCTCCAAAACCAGTCTATGTAAAATATTCAGTTAGAGAAAGTTTGTTCAGTGAAATCCTTTTGGTTTTCATCATTGTGACCCTGAGAAAACGAGCATATTTCCAGGAGACATGTGGAAGTTAATGAAGCAAATTGAACTTTTCCTAATTTCTTTGCTTTTTCCTTTTTGGCTCTTTCTGCTTCCCAGGTCAGTAGGCATGACAACTGTGGTCCTGATTCCCTATCTTTCAATTTGCATGCTGTTTGTCGTTTTGTTGTTAAAATGAGGGAACGTAGTTCGAAAACATTGAGGATGTTGTTCATCCTCACCCTTTGCTTTGGTCCTCAGGACTGAGAGTTTCTTTTGTGCATGTACTTTTGCGTTTGTTTTGTGTGAAAGTGTTGTGGCTCTGGGAAACTCAAATGTGCTTAACCAACGCACCCCTTTCAGGTGCATTCTCCAGATTTGGGCCACTTTTTGGGATAAGGCAATTGACATCAACTGCCGAGTTGATGTGTAAATGAGCTCTATTTCACTGAAAGGGAAGCACTTACCAATTCAATACTTCCTCCTCTTGAGAGAATTGGCCTCCATGGATTTCAGGTCCTGATGATCTGGCAAATAGCTAGTACTGAACTGATATCTGGTATGGAAGCTGCCTTAAGCTTCTTGCATTCTGAAGTATAAACCTTCTGCGGTCCCTAGGTTTCTTAGAGATCCAAAAAGACCTTATATCTGTTGCCAATTTGACAGCAAGGACCATAAGTTGAAATGATGACACTTGAAGTCTTTCTAAATGGCCTCTCTAGATTTGGGTAGCATGAAACTTCACCAAGGTAAGTGGCAAGCATTCCTTGACTCTCCGGGTCATTTCAAAGAGGATAGAGGATTGGAACATTGGATGCTGGGCACATCTAAGATTCCCTACCTTTGCCTACTTAGCAGAAGGTCTCAAAAGCATCCGTTTGCAATCAGAAATGCTGGTATGGCATCCAGCTGACAATTGCTTGCTTCTTGGTTTTCACTAAGTGAAGGTGTTAAGGACTTGAGGATTGTAATTGAAATATGTAATTAAAGCTAAGAAACTCATGAAAAGGAACACATTTCAGGATAGAGTAGGAAGGTGGGATAAATGTGTTGAGCCAAAAACCAACATTTGATGCATCATTGGGCTGAAACGAAACTCCACTTCGGGAAATGGATACTGTTATTAAAAATACGTTTTTTTCAAGGCTGGATTGGGTTCCCCTCTGCCAAGAGAACACGTTTACTTGCAATGCTGCTTTCAATACCATGGTATGTGAACTGTCCTGCCTTTAAGGGATCTCGATTTGCTTTTAAGATCTCTTCTCACTTTGGAGAAGAAAGAAGAATTCTCTTCAAAGGACTGATGAGCTTATTGGACCAGGTGTTTTGAAATATTTTGTTAACTTTGGATTAGTTGCGGGGCCCTTAAGGCAACTCAAGGAGGACTATTTCAGTCGTATATCTGGTATGGAAATTACAGAGAAAACATTGTGAAATGGGGGAGAAGCTTCTCCAATTACACAGGATGGATACATGGCACACCTGTCGATATTCTAGAAAGGGTACAAAGTTTCTGAAATGCAGGTATGCCTTGGGATAATCGGTCAGCCATGCTGACGGTTACATGAGAGCCACTTGATTAAGCTTCCTTCTCAACCCCTTGTCATGCGATCTTTAACCTTGCCTCTTTAAGTGTCTAACAGATAGTTAGGCTGAGGCTTTCCCAAAGTGCTTCAACTTCAAGAAGACTCTTACCAATGCAGTTTTGACAAACTGAGTAAACAGATGCATATGCTACTAACGTTTATGGATTTGCTTCGCAATAATGCTGATTTTGATCTGTGTTCTCCCGTTAAGGGAAGCTCTTCCCCTCAACTTCCTAACAACTTACAACAATTTCTTCCCTTCTGCTTCTGCGTGTCTGGATTACCTGCCAGAACGTCTCCCCCAGAGTGCCACCCTCACGCTGCTTTTCAGGCTTATTCTCCTGGATTCCTTATACAAGTTTATATAAGACTTGGATCAAGACTTGCAACGTGGCATTGCTTCCAACTCAGAATGCACTGTAGGGCTTTGCTTTCCTCCAGCAGCACGTAGCTAGAGTGGTCGTCACCCCATTCCCTGAAAGACTTGGGAAAAGATGAACCAGGAATCTAGGTTGAAAGCAAGTCCCCTAAAACAGAGATCCGCTGCTGAGTTTATGATTAACCACTCTAGCCAAATCATACCCACATATTCTCCTCAGGGTTGCAGAGGACCAAAGAAAAGGGGGAATTGTACCATAGCCAGATGAATGCAGCCCTTCCCAGGCAGCCCTTGCTGTGCACTGTGACCCACTGCCCCGTTACCAGGCAATGGTTACCAGGAGACCACTAATGCCACTGTGACCACCCTGCTCAGCCATTGGTGGGCAGTGTAGTGGGCCCCTGCCCCAAGCAAGCCACTGTCTGTCAGCCATCTTTAGCGGGGGCCCTTTGTTAGGCAGCAGTCAGTGGAGTGCTGCCCCTTCAGACCTGGAGCATGAGGTAAGAGGCAAGTGCCAGCCTTCTCCCCAGCATTCTTCTGCTCACACGGCCTTGGGCCAGCTGGTGTGATGGGGGGCCCAGAGAACAGGCTGGGGGTGTGTCCTGCAGGGCTCCAGAGCCAAGGCCATGAATGACCATTGGCCCAGACCAGGCCTTGAGGCAGTGTTGAACCTCTACCACACACCGCCACTGTGACCCTAAGGGTATGGCTCACAGTCTGGGGTACCTGACCGCCACTGTTTGGGTGGCCTGAGGAGCATTAAGACCTGTTGGGTCATGTGCACCCGGCTCCCTCAGTGATGAGAGCTAGCAAGGGTCTGGGACCTGGCCCTGAGGGAGCCACCAAGGCAGAGCTGCCTCCTCTGGGAGGCGTGGGCACTGGTGGGAGGACCCAGACCAGCTCCTGGACAAACCCTCCATGGCAGGAGGACCACCACCCCTTCCAGGGACCCCTTTCTCTTAGGTGGGTCTGGACCTCAGAGGGTGAGCCTTGTGCCTTGGGACCTTGCCCTTTCTTGTCACCCAGAGAGTGACATTTGTTTGCTGGAGATGGATAGGAACATTGAGACCTGACTATGACCTGTCCTCAAGAACAATGGATCGGACAGGGAGAAGTTTTCAACGAAAAGCCACACCCCTCCATCACCTTACCTCTAAGAGGGCTTTGCTAAAAGCTTTCAAGGTTGGGGATTACCCAGCATAAGCCACCCATTTCCTTGAATGTCTCAACAACAAATATTTCTTGGCTCCAAAGTCCAATGTTTTGCTGTTGTTTGGCCTCACTGTGCGTCGGGCACACATCCTGGCCTTTGGTTACCAATTATAGCGAGCCAGCCAGGAGGTCTGTGCCCATGGTGTATTGATCTCGATCAGGGGCGTCGCCATTTATAGTTCCCAGCACATGCCAGAGTACATTTGGCTCCAGGATACTGGCAGGGATTCTCCCTGATATGCAGTGGCTGCCCTACAGCACGAGGCTGCTTGTCTTGGAGACATGTCCAGAGCAATGGTATACAGTTCATGTCATTTGGGGGTAAGTCGCTCCAGCTTGCACAGGCTGGGAAATAGGTCTACTCCAACTGGGCTGCTCCCCTTAGCGGATGGGAGCCCCTCTGAGTCCATTCCCTCTTGAGAACTGGGGGCCTCCATGTGGGAGTGGAAGTGGAAGTTGACAAAATGCCTTCTCTGGCTTTCTGTCTTTGTGATTGGAGTGTTTATTTGTTCTTCATGTGTTTGTGTGTGTCAATGTGGTGTTAATCACGGCAGTCTGTGCTTTGGTTTGTGGGATCCTGTTTGTGATTCGTACTTTGTAGGTGTGTGAAACAGCACTTGCATTGAGTACTTGAGACGTCTTTGGTCAGTAACGGAGCTTGCATATGATCCAACTAGGTATCATTCCCTCCTGCATTGTGTTTCAGCTGTGGTGGAACATTGGTTGACATATTCCCTTTCCAATGGGTAGGAATCTGCCCTTTGGTGCCTGGGAACTGCGATCCTGAGAGACCTTTTGGCATTGCATTTGTCTCTCTGCTATTGGATAACACCTGCTGTGATCAGCAGAGCTCTAGTCCATCTTGTAGTCCGCTAAGGGACAAGCAAGTATTTTTTTTTTTTTTTACATTGCATGGCCAGCATATTCTACAGATTCTGGTGAAACATGGCATCAAATGAATCATTTTCATATCTCCAAAACCAGTCTATGTAAAATATTCAGTTAGAGAAAGTTTGCTCAGTGAAATCCTTTTGGTTTTCATCATTGTGACCCTGAGAAAACGAGCATATTTCCAGGAGACATGTGGAAGTTAATGAAGCAAATTGAACTTTTCCTAATTTCTTTGCTTTTTCCTTTTTGGCTCTTTCTGCTTCCCAGGTCAGTAGGCATGACAACTGTGGTCCTGATTCCCTATCTTTCAATTTGCATGCTGTTTGTCGTTTTGTTGTTAAAATGAGGGAACGTAGTTCAAAAACATTGAGGATGTTGTTCATCCTCACCCTTTGCTTTGGTCCTCAGGACTGAGAGTTTCTTTTCTGCATGTACTTTTGCGTTTGTTTTGTGTGAAAGTGTTGTGGCTCTGGGAAACTCAAATGTGCTTCCCCAACGCACCCCTTTCAGGTGCATTCTCCAGATTTGGGCCACTTTTTGGGATAAGGCAATTGACATCAACTGCCGAGTTGATGTGTAAATGAGCTCTATTTCACTGAAAGGGAAGCACTTACCTATTCAATACTTCCTCCTCTTGAGAGAATTGGCCTCCATGGATTTCAGGTCCTGATGATCTGGCAAATAGCTAGTACTGAACTGATATCTGGTATGGAAGCTGCCTTAAGCTTCTTGCATTCTGAAGTATAAACCTTCTGCGGTCCCTAGGTTTCTTAGAGATCCAAAAAGACCTTATATCTGTTGCCAATTTGACAGCAAGGACCATAAGTTGAAATGATGACACTTGAAGTCTTTCTAAATGGCCTCTCTAGATTTGGGTAGCATGAAACTTCACCAAGGTAAGTGGCAAGCATTCCTTGACTCTCCGGGTCATTTCAAAGAGGATAGAGGATTGGAACATTGGATGCTGGGCACATCTAAGATTCCCTACCTTTGCCTACTTAGCAGAAGGTCTCAAAAGCATCCGTTTGCAATCAGAAATGCTGGTATGGCATCCAGCTGACAATTGCTTGCTTCTTGGTTTTCACTAAGTGAAGGTGTTAAGGACTTGAGGATTGTAATTGAAATATGTAATTAAAGCTAAGAAACTCATGAAAAGGAACACATTTCAGGATAGAGTAGGAAGGTGGGATAAATGTGTTGAGCCAAAAACCAACATTTGATGCATCATTGGGCTGAAACGAAACTCCACTTCGGGAAATGGATACTGTTATTAAAAATACGTTTTTTTCAAGGCTGGATTGGGTTCCCCTCTGCCAAGAGAACACGTTTACTTGCAATGCTGCTTTCAATACCATGGTATGTGAACTGTCCTGCCTTTAAGGGATCTCGATTTGCTTTTAAGATCTCTTCTCACTTTGGAGAAGAAAGAAGAATTCTCTTCAAAGGACTGATGAGCTTATTGGACCAGGTGTTTTGAAATATTTTGTTAACTTTGGATTAGTTGCGGGGCCCTTAAGGCAACTCAAGGAGGACTATTTCAGTCGTATATCTGGTATGGAAATTACAGAGAAAACATTGTGAAATGGGGGAGAAGCTTCTCCAATTACACAGGATGGATACATGGCACACCTGTCGATATTCTAGAAAGGGTACAAAGTTTCTGAAATGCAGGTATGCCTTGGGATAATCGGTCAGCCATGCTGACGGTTACATGAGAGCCACTTGATTAAGCTTCCTTCGCAACCCCTTGTCATGCGATCTTTAACCTTGCCTCTTTAAGTGTCTAACAGATAGTTAGGCTGAGGCTTTCCCAAAGTGCTTCAACTTCAAGAAGACTCTTACCAATGCAGTTTTGACAAACTGAGTAAACAGATGCATATGCTACTAACGTTTATGGATTTGCTTCGCAATAATGCTGATTTTGATCTGTGTTCTCCCGTTAAGGGAAGCTCTTCCCCTCAACTACCTAACAACTTACAACAATATCTTCCCTTCTGCTTCTGCGTGTCTGGATTACCTGCCAGAACGTCTCCCCCAGAGTGCCACCCTCACGCTGCTTTTCAGGCTTATTCTCCTGGATTCCTTATACAAGTTTATATAAGACTTGGATCAAGACTTGCAACGTGGCATTGCTTCCAACTCAGAATGCACTGTAGGGCTTTGCTTTCCTCCAGCAGCACGTAGCTAGAGTGGTCGTCACCCCATTCCCTGAAAGACTTGGGAAAAGATGAACCAGGAATCTAGGTTGAAAGCAAGTCCCCTAAAACAGAGATCCGCTGCTGAGTTTATGATTAACCACTCTATCCAAATCATACCCACATATTCTCCTCAGGGTTGCAGAGGACCAAAGAAAAGGGGGAATTGTACCATAGCCAGATGAATGCAGCCCTTCCCAGGCAGCCCTTGCTGTGCACTGTGACCCACTGCCCCGTTACCAGGCAATGGTTACCAGGAGACCACTAATGCCACTGTGACCACCCTGCTCAGCCATTGGTGGGCAGTGTAGTGGGCCCCTGCCCCAAGCAAGCCACTGTCTGTCAGCCATCTTTAGCGGGGGCCCTTTGTTAGGCAGCAGTCAGTGGAGTGCTGCCCCTTCAGACCTGGAGCATGAGGTAAGAGGCAAGTGCCAGCCTTCTCCCCAGCATTCTTCTGCTCACACGGCCTTGGGCCAGCTTGTGTGATAGGGAGCCCAGAGAACAGGCTGTGGGTGTGTCCTGCAGGGCCCCAGAGCCAAGGCCATGAATGACCATTGGCCCAGACCAGGCCTTGAGGCAGTGTTGAACCTCTACCACACACCGCCACTGTGACCCTAAGGGTATGGCTCACAGTCTGGGGTACCTGACCACCACTGTTTGGGTGGCCTGAGGAGCATTAAGACCTGTTGGGTCATGTGCACCCGGCTCCCTCAGTGATGAGAGCTAGCAAGCGTCTGGGACCTGGCCCTGAGGGAGCCACCAAGGCAGAGCTGCCTCCTCTGTGAGGCATGGGCACTGGGGGGAGGACCCAGACCAGCTCCTGGACAAACCCTCCATGGCAGGAGGACCACCACCCCTCCCAGGGTCCCCTTTCTCTTAGGTGGGTCTGGACCTCAGACGGTGAGCCTTGTGCCTTGGGACCTTGCCCTTTCTTGTCACCCAGAGAGTGACATTTGTTTGCTGGAGATTGATAGGAACATTGAGACCTGACTATGACCTGTCCTCAAGAACAATGGATCGGACAGGGAGAAGTTTTCAACGAAAAGCCACACCCCTCCATCACCTTACCTCTAAGAGGGCTTTGCTAAAAGCTTTCAAGGTTGGGGATTACCCAGCATAAGCCACCCATTTCCTTGAATGTCTCAACAACAAATATTTCTCGGCTCCAAAGTCCAATGTTTTGCTGCTGTTTGGCCTCACTGTGCGTAGGGCACACATCCTGGTCTTTGGTTACCAATTATAGCGAGCCAGCCAGGAGGTCTGTGCCCATGGTGTATTGATCTCGATCAGGGGCGTCGCCATTTATAATTCCCAGCACATGCCAGAGTACATTTGGCTCCAGGATACTGGCAGGGATTCTCCCTGATATGCAGTGGCTGCCCTACAGCACGAGGCTGCTTGTCTTGGAGACATGTCCAGAGCAGTGGTATACAGTTCATGTCATTTGGGGGTAAGTCGCTCCAGCTTGCACAGGCTGGGAAATAGGTCTACTCCAACTGGGCTGCTCCCTTTAGCGGATGTGAGCCCCTCTGAGTCCATTCCCTCTTGAGAACTGGGGGCCTCCATGTGGGAGTGGAAGTGGAAGTTGACAAAATGCCTTCTCTGGCTTTCTGTCTTTGTGATTGGAGTGTTTATTTGTTCTTCATGTGTTTGTGTGTGTCAATGTGGTGTTAATCATGGCAGTCTGTGCTTTGGTTTGTGGGATCCTGTTTGTGATTCGTACTTTGTAGGTGTGTGAAACAGCACTTGCATTGAGTACTTGAGACGTCTTTGGTCAGTAACGGAGCTTGCATATGATCAAACTAGGTATCATTCCCTCCTGCATTGTGTTTCAGCTGTGGTGGAACATTGGTTGACATATTCCCTTTCCAATGGGTAGGAATCTGCCCTTTGGTGCCTGGGAACTGCGATCCTGAGAGACCTTTTGGCATTGCATTTGTCTCTCTGCTATTGGATAACACCTGCTGTGATCAGCAGAGCTCTAGTCCATCTTGTAGTCCGCTAAGGGACAAGCAAGTATTTTTTTTTTTTTTTACATTGCATGGCCAGCATATTCTACAGATTCTGGTGAAACATGGCATCAAATGAATCATTTTCATATCTCCAAAACCAGTCTATGTAAAATATTCAGTTAGAGAAAGTTTGCTCAGTGAAATCCTTTTGCTTTTCATCATTGTGACCCTGAGAAAACGAGCATATTTCCAGGAGACATGTGGAAGTTAATGAAGCAAATTGAACTTTTCCTAATTTCTTTGCTTTTTCCTTTTTGGCTCTTTCTGCTTCCCAGGTCAGTAGGCATGACAACTGTGGTCCTGATTCCCTATCTTTCAATTTGCATGCTGTTTGTCGTTTTGTTGTTAAAATGAGGGAACGTAGTTCGAAAACATTGAGGATGTTGTTCATCCTCACCCTTTGCTTTGGTCCTCAGGACTGAGAGTTTCTTTTGTGCATGTACTTTTGCGTTTGTTTTGTGTGAAAGTGTTGTGGCTCTGGGAAACTCAAATGTGCTTCCCCAACGCACCCCTTTCAGGTGCATTCTCCAGATTTGGGCCACTTTTTGGGATAAGGCAATTGACATCAACTGCCGAGTTGATGTGTAAATGAGCTCTATTTCACTGAAAGGGAAGCACTTACCAATTCAATACTTCCTCCTCTTGAGAGAATTGGCCTCCATGGATTTCAGGTCCTGATGATCTGGCAAATAGCTAGTACTGAACTGATATCTGGTATGAAAGCTGCCTTAAGCTTCTTGCATTCTGAAGTATAAACCTTCTGCGGTCCCTAGGTTTCTTAGAGATCCAAAAAGACCTTATATCTGTTGCCAATTTGACAGCAAGGACCATAAGTTGAAATGATGACACTTGAAGTCTTTCTAAATGGCCTCTCTAGATTTGGGTAGCATGAAACTTCACCAAGGTAAGTGGCAAGCATTCCTTGACTCTCCGGGTCATTTCAAAGAGGATAGAGGATTGGAACATTGGATGCTGGGCACATCTAAGATTCCCTACCTTTGCCTACTTAGCAGAAGGTCTCAAAAGCATCCGTTTGCAATCAGAAATGCTGGTATGGCATCCAGCTGACAATTGCTTGCTTCTTGGTTTTCACTAAGTGAAGGTGTTAAGGACTTGAGGATTGTAATTGAAATATGTAATTAAAGCTAAGAAACTCATGAAAAGGAACACATTTCAGGATAGAGTAGGAAGGTGGGATAAATGTGTTGAGCCAAAAACCAACATTTGATGCATCATTGGGCTGAAACGAAACTCCACTTCGGGAAATGGATACTGTTATTAAAAATACGTTTTTTTCAAGGCTGGATTGGGTTCCCCTCTGCCAAGAGAACACGTTTACTTGCAATGCTGCTTTCAATACCATGGTATGTGAACTGTCCTGCCTTTAAGGGATCTCGATTTGCTTTTAAGATCTCTTCTCACTTTGGAGAAGAAAGAAGAATTCTCTTCAAAGGACTGATGAGCTTATTGGACCAGGTGTTTTGAAATATTTTGTTAACTTTGGATTAGTTGCGGGGCCCTTAAGGCAACTCAAGGAGGACTATTTCAGTCGTATATCTGGTATGGAAATTACAGAGAAAACATTGTGAAATGGGGGAGAAGCTTCTCCAATTACACAGGATGGATACATGGCACACCTGTCGATATTCTAGAAAGGGTACAAAGTTTCTGAAATGCAGGTATGCCTTGGGATAATCGGTCAGCCCTGCTGACGGTTACATGAGAGCCACTTGATTAAGCTTCCTTCTCAACCCCTTGTCATGCGATCTTTAACCTTGCCTCTTTAAGTGTCTAACAGATAGTTAGGCTGAGGCTTTCCCAAAGTGCTTCAACTTCAAGAAGACTCTTACCAATGCAGTTTTGACAAACTGAGTAAACAGATGCATATGCTACTAACGTTTATGGATTTGCTTCGCAATAATGCTGATTTTGATCTGTGTTCTCCCGTTAAGGGAAGCTCTTCCCCTCAACTTCCTAACAACTTACAACAATTTCTTCCCTTCTGCTTCTGCGTGTCTGGATTACCTGCCAGAACGTCTCCCCCAGAGTGCCACCCTCACGCTGCTTTTCAGGCTTATTCTCCTGGATTCCTTATACAAGTTTATATAAGACTTGGATCAAGACTTGCAACGTGGCATTGCTTCCAACTCAGAATGCACTGTAGGGCTTTGCTTTCCTCCAGCAGCACGTAGCTAGAGTGGTCGTCACCCCATTCCCTGAAAGACTTGGGAAAAGATGAACCAGGAATCTAGGTTGAAAGCAAGTCCCCTAAAACAGAGATCCGCTGCTGAGTTTATGATTAACCACTCTAGCCAAATCATACCCACATATTCTCCTCAGGGTTGCAGAGGACCAAAGAAAAGGGGGAATTGTACCATAGCCAGATGAATGCAGCCCTTCCCAGGCAGCCCTTGCTGTGCACTGTGACCCACTGCCCCGTTACCAGGCAATGGTTACCAGGAGACCACTAATGCCACTGTGACCACCCTGCTCAGCCATTGGTGGGCAGTGTAGTGGGCCCCTGCCCCAAGCAAGCCACTGTCTGTCAGCCATCTTTAGCGGGGGCCCTTTGTTAGGCAGCAGTCAGTGGAGTGCTGCCCCTTCAGACCTGGAGCATGAGGTAAGAGGCAAGTGCCAGCCTTCTCCCCAGCATTCTTCTGCTCACACGGCCTTGGGCCAGCTTGTGTGATAGGGAGCCCAGAGAACAGGCTGTGGGTGTGTCCTGCAGGGCCCCAGAGCCAAGGCCATGAATGACCATTGGCCCAGACCAGGCCTTGAGGCAGTGTTGAACCTCTACCACACACCGCCACTGTGACCCTAAGGGTATGGCTCACAGTCTGGGGTACCTGACCACCACTGTTTGGGTGGCCTGAGGAGCATTAAGACCTGTTGGGTCATGTGCACCCGGCTCCCTCAGTGATGAGAGCTAGCAAGCGTCTGGGACCTGGCCCTGAGGGAGCCACCAAGGCAGAGCTGCCTCCTCTGTGAGGCGTGGGCACTGGGGGGAGGACCCAGACCAGCTCCTGGACAAACCCTCCATGGCAGGAGGACCACCACCCCTCCCAGGGTCCCCTTTCTCTTAGGTGGGTCTGGACCTCAGAGGGTGAGCCTTGTGCCTTGGGACCTTGCCCTTTCTTGTCACCCAGAGAGTGACATTTGTTTGCTGGAGATTGATAGGAACATTGAGACCTGACTATGACCTGTCCTCAAGAACAATGGATCGGACAGGGAGAAGTTTTCAACGAACAGCCACACCCCTCCATCACCTTACCTCTAAGAGGGCTTTGCTAAAAGCTTTCAAGGTTGGGGATTACCCAGCATAAGCCACCCATTTCCTTGAATGTCTCAACAACAAATATTTCTCGGCTCCAAAGTCCAATGTTTTGCTGCTGTTTGGCCTCACTGTGCGTCGGGCACACATCCTGGTCTTTGGTTACCAATTATAGCGAGCCAGCCAGGAGGTCTGTGCCCATGGTGTATTGATCTCGATCAGGGGCGTCGCCATTTATACTTCCCAGCACATGCCAGAGTACATTTGGCTCCAGGATACTGGCAGGGATTCTCCCTGATATGCAGTGGCTGCCCTACAGCACGAGGCTGCTTGTCTTGGAGACATGTCCAGAGCAGTGGTATACAGTTCATGTCATTTGGGGGTAAGTCGCTCCAGCTTGCACAGGCTGGGAAATAGGTCTACTCCAACTGGGCTGCTCCCTTTAGCGGATGTGAGCCCCTCTGAGTCCATTCCCTCTTGAGAACTGGGGGCCTCCATGTGGGAGTGGAAGTGGAAGTTGACAAAATGCCTTCTCTGGCTTTCTGTCTTTGTGATTGGAGTGTTTATTTGTTCTTCATGTGTTTGTGTGTGTCAATGTGGTGTTAATCACGGCAGTCTGTGCTTTGGTTTGTGGGATCCTGTTTGTGATTCGTACTTTGTAGGTGTGTGAAACAGCACTTGCATTGAGTACTTGAGACGTCTTTGGTCAGTAACGGAGCTTGCATATGATCAAACTAGGTATCATTCCCTCCTGCATTGTGTTTCAGCTGTGGTGGAACATTGGTTGACATATTCCCTTTCCAATGGGTAGGAATCTGCCCTTTGGTGCCTGGGAACTGCGATCCTGAGAGACCTTTTGGCATTGCATTTGTCTCTCTGCTATTGGATAACACCTGCTGTGATCAGCAGAGCTCTAGTCCATCTTGTAGTCCGCTAAGGGGCAAGCAAGTATTTTTTTTTTTTTTTACATTGCATGGCCAGCATATTCTACAGATTCTGGTGAAACATGGCATCAAATGAATCATTTTCATATCTCCAAAACCAGTCTATGTAAAATATTCAGTTAGAGAAAGTTTGCTCAGTGAAATCCTTTTGGTTTTCATCATTGTGACCCTGAGAAAACGAGCATATTTCCAGGAGACATGTGGAAGTTAATGAAGCAAATTGAACTTTTCCTAATTTCTTTGCTTTTTCCTTTTTGGCTCTTTCTGCTTCCCAGGTCAGTAGGCATGACAACTGTGGTCCTGATTCCCTATCTTTCAATTTGCATGCTGTTTGTCGTTTTGTTGTTAAAATGAGGGAACGTAGTTCGAAAACATTGAGGATGTTGTTCATCCTCACCCTTTGCTTTGGTCCTCAGGACTGAGAGTTTCTTTTGTGCATGTACTTTTGCGTTTGTTTTGTGTGAAAGTGTTGTGGCTCTGGGAAACTCAAATGTGCTTAACCAACGCACCCCTTTCAGGTGCATTCTCCAGATTTGGGCCACTTTTTGGGATAAGGCAATTGACATCAACTGCCGAGTTGATGTGTAAATGAGCTCTATTTCACTGAAAGGGAAGCACTTGCCAATTCAATACTTCCTCCTCTTGAGAGAATTGGCCTCCATGGATTTCAGGTCCTGATGATCTGGCAATTAGCTAGTACTGAACTGATATCTGGTATGGAAGCTGCCTTAAGCTTCTTGCATTCTGAAGTATAAACCTTCTGCGGTCCCTAGGTTTCTTAGAGATCCAAAAAGACCTTATATCTGTTGCCAATTTGACAGCAAGGACCATAAGTTGAAATGATGACACTTGAAGTCTTTCTAAATGGCCTCTCTAGATTTGGGTAGCATGAAACTTCACCAAGGTAAGTGGCAAGCATTCCTTGACTCTCCGGGTCATTTCAAAGAGGATAGAGGATTGGAACATTGGATGCTGGGCACATCTAAGATTCCCTACCTTTGCCTACTTAGCAGAAGGTCTCAAAAGCATCCGTTTGCAATCAGAAATGCTGGTATGGCATCCATCTGACAATTGCTTGCTTCTTGGTTTTCACTAAGTGAAGGTGTTAAGGACTTGAGGATTGTAATTGAAATATGTAATTAAAGCTAAGAAACTCATGAAAAGGAATACATTTCAGGATAGAGTAGGAAGGTGGGATAAATGTGTTGAGCCAAAAACCAACATTTGATGCATCATTGGGCTGAAACGAAACTCCACTTCGGGAAATGGATACTGTTATTAAAAATACGTTTTTTTCAAGGCTGGATTGGGTTCCCCTCTGCCAAGAGAACACGTTTACTTGGAATGCTGCTTTCAATACCATGGTATGTGAACTGTCCTGCCTTTAAGGGATCTCGATTTGCTTTTAAGATCTCTTCTCACTTTGGAGAAGAAAGAAGAATTCTCTTCAAAGGACTGATGAGCTTATTGGACCAGGTGTTTTGAAATATTTTGTTAACTTTGGATTAGTTGCGGGGCCCTTAAGGCAACTCAAGGAGGACTATTTCAGTCGTATATCTGGTATGGAAATTACAGAGAAAACATTGTGAAATGGGGGAGAAGCTTCTCCAATTACACAGGATGGATACATGGCACACCTGTCGATATTCTAGAAAGGGTACAAAGTTTCTGAAATGCAGGTATGCCTTGGGATAATCGGTCAGCCCTGCTGACGGTTACATGAGAGCCACTTGATTAAGCTTCCTTCTCAACCCCTTGTCATGCGATCTTTAACCTTGCCTCTTTAAGTGTCTAACAGATAGTTAGGCTGAGGCTTTCCCAAAGTGCTTCAACTTCAAGAAGACTCTTACCAATGCAGTTTTGACAAACTGAGTAAACAGATGCATATGCTACTAACGTTTATGGATTTGCTTCGCAATAATGCTGATTTTGATCTGTGTTCTCCCGTTAAGGGAAGCTCTTCCCCTCAACTTCCTAACAACTTACAACAATGTCTTCCCTTCTGCTTCTGCGTGTCTGGATTACCTGCCAGAACGTCTCCCCCAGAGTGCCACCCTCACGCTGCTTTTCAGGCTTATTCTCCTGGATTCCTTATACAAGTTTATATAAGACTTGGATCAAGACTTGCAACATGGCATTGCTTCCAACTCAGAATGCACTGTAGGGCTTTGCTTTCCTCCAGCAGCACGTAGCTAGAGTGGTCGTCACCCCATTCCCTGAAAGACTTGGGAAAAGATGAACCAGGAATCTAGGTTGAAAGCAAGTCCCCTAAAACAGAGATCCGCTGCTGAGTTTATGATTAACCACTCTATCCAAATCATACCCACATATTCTCCTCAGGGTTGCAGAGGACCAAAGAAAAGGGGGAATTGTACCATAGCCAGATGAATGCAGCCCTTCCCAGGCAGCCCTTGCTGTGCACTGTGACCCACTGCCCCGTTACCAGGCAATGGTTACCAGGAGACCACTAATGCCACTGTGACCACCCTGCTCAGCCATTGGTGGGCAGTGTAGTGGGCCCCTGCCCCAAGCAAGCCACTGTCTGTCAGCCATCTTTAGCGGGGGCCCTTTGTTAGGCAGCAGTCAGTGGAGTGCTGCCCCTTCAGACCTGGAGCATGAGGTAAGAGGCAAGTGCCAGCCTTCTCCCCAGCATTCTTCTGCTCACACGGCCTTGGGCCAGCTTGTGTGATAGGGAGCCCAGAGAACAGGCTGTGGGTGTGTCCTGCAGGGCCCCAGAGCCAAGGCCATGAATGACCATTGGCCCAGACCAGGCCTTGAGGCAGTGTTGAACCTCTACCACACACCGCCACTGTGACCCTAAGGGTATGGCTCACAGTCTGGGGTACCTGACCACCACTGTTTGGGTGGCCTGAGGAGCATTAAGACCTGTTGGGTCATGTGCACCCGGCTCCCTCAGTGATGAGAGCTAGCAAGCGTCTGGGACCTGGCCCTGAGGGAGCCACCAAGGCAGAGCTGCCTCCTCTGTGAGGCGTGGGCACTGGGGGGAGGACCCAGACCAGCTCCTGGACAAACCCTCCATGGCAGGAGGACCACCACCCCTCCCAGGGTCCCCTTTCTCTTAGGTGGGTCTGGACCTCAGAGGGTGAGTCTTGTGCCTTGGGACCTTGCCCTTTCTTGTCACCCAGAGAGTGACATTTGTTTGCTGGAGATTGATAGGAACATTGAGACCTGACTATGACCTGTCCTCAAGAACAATGGATCGGACAGGGAGAAGTTTTCAACGAACAGCCACACCCCTCCATCACCTTACCTCTAAGAGGGCTTTGCTAAAAGCTTTCAAGGTTGGGGATTACCCAGCATAAGCCACCCATTTCCTTGAATGTCTCAACAACAAATATTTCTCGGCTCCAAAGTCCAATGTTTTGCTGCTGTTTGGCCTCACTGTGCGTCGGGCACACATCCTGGTCTTTGGTTACCAATTATAGCGAGCCAGCCAGGAGGTCTGTGCCCATGGTGTATTGATCTCGATCAGGGGCGTCGCCATTTATACTTCCCAGCACATGCCAGAGTACATTTGGCTCCAGGATACTGGCAGGGATTCTCCCTGATATGCAGTGGCTGCCCTACAGCACGAGGCTGCTTGTCTTGGAGACATGTCCAGAGCAGTGGTATACAGTTCATGTCATTTGGGGGTAAGTCGCTCCAGCTTGCACAGGCTGGGAAATAGGTCTACTCCAACTGGGCTGCTCCCTTTAGCGGATGTGAGCCCCTCTGAGTCCATTCCCTCTTGAGAACTGGGGGCCTCCATGTGGGAGTGGAAGTGGAAGTTGACAAAATGCCTTCTCTGGCTTTCTGTCTTTGTGATTGGAGTGTTTATTTGTTCTTCATGTGTTTGTGTGTGTCAATGTGGTGTTAATCACGGCAGTCTGTGCTTTGGTTTGTGGGATCCTGTTTGTGATTCGTACTTTGTAGGTGTGTGAAACAGCACTTGCATTGAGTACTTGAGACGTCTTTGGTCAGTAACGGAGCTTGCATATGATCAAACTAGGTATCATTCCCTCCTGCATTGTGTTTCAGCTGTGGTGGAACATTGGTTGACATATTCCCTTTCCAATGGGTAGGAATCTGCCCTTTGGTGCCTGGGAACTGCGATCCTGAGAGACCTTTTGGCATTGCATTTGTCTCTCTGCTATTGGATAACACCTGCTGTGATCAGCAGAGCTCTAGTCCATCTTGTAGTCCGCTAAGGGACAAGCAAGTATTTTTTTTTTTTTTTTACATTGCATGGCCAGCATATTCTACAGATTCTGGTGAAACATGGCATCAAATGAATCATTTTCATATCTCCAAAACCAGTCTATGTAAAATATTCAGTTAGAGAAAGTTTGCTCAGTGAAATCCTTTTGGTTTTCATCATTGTGACCCTGAGAAAACGAGCATATTTCCAGGAGACATGTGGAAGTTAATGAAGCAAATTGAACTTTTCCTAATTTCTTTGCTTTTTCCTTTTTGGCTCTTTCTGCTTCCCAGGTCAGTAGGCATGACAACTGTGGTCCTGATTCCCTATCTTTCAATTTGCATGCTGTTTGTCGTTTTGTTGTTAAAATGAGGGAACGTAGTTCGAAAACATTGAGGATGTTGTTCATCCTCACCCTTTGCTTTGGTCCTCAGGACTGAGAGTTTCTTTTGTGCATGTACTTTTGCGTTTGTTTTGTGTGAAAGTGTTGTGGCTCTGGGAAACTCAAATGTGCTTAACCAACGCACCCCTTTCAGGTGCATTCTCCAGATTTGGGCCACTTTTTGGGATAAGGCAATTGACATCAACTGCCGAGTTGATGTGTAAATGAGCTCTATTTCACTGAAAGGGAAGCACTTGCCAATTCAATACTTCCTCCTCTTGAGAGAATTGGCCTCCATGGATTTCAGGTCCTGATGATCTGGCAAATAGCTAGTACTGAACTGATATCTGGTATGGAAGCTGCCTTAAGCTTCTTGCATTCTGAAGTATAAACCTTCTGCGGTCCCTAGGTTTCTTAGAGATCCAAAAAGACCTTATATCTGTTGCCAATTTGACAGCAAGGACCATAAGTTGAAATGATGACACTTGAAGTCTTTCTAAATGGCCTCTCTAGATTTGGGTAGCATGAAACTTCACCAAGGTAAGTGGCAAGCATTCCTTGACTCTCCGGGTCATTTCAAAGAGGATAGAGGATTGGAACATTGGATGCTGGGCACATCTAAGATTCCCTACCTTTGCCTACTTAGCAGAAGGTCTCAAAAGCATCCGTTTGCAATCAGAAATGCTGGTATGGCATCCATCTGACAATTGCTTGCTTCTTGGTTTTCACTAAGTGAAGGTGTTAAGGACTTGAGGATTGTAATTGAAATATGTAATTAAAGCTAAGAAACTCATGAAAAGGAACACATTTCAGGATAGAGTAGGAAGGTGGGATAAATGTGTTGAGCCAAAAACCAACATTTGATGCATCATTGGGCTGAAACGAAACTCCACTTCGGGAAATGGATACTGTTATTAAAAATACGTTTTTTTCAAGGCTGGATTGGGTTCCCCTCTGCCAAGAGAACACGTTTACTTGGAATGCTGCTTTCAATACCATGGTATGTGAACTGTCCTGCCTTTAAGGGATCTCGATTTGCTTTTAAGATCTCTTCTCACTTTGGAGAAGAAAGAAGAATTCTCTTCAAAGGACTGATGAGCTTATTGGACCAGGTGTTTTGAAATATTTTGTTACCTTTGGATTAGTTGCGGGGCCCTTAAGGCAACTCAAGGAGGACTATTTCAGTCGTATATCTGGTATGGAAATTACAGAGAAAACATTGTGAAATGGGGGAGAAGCTTCTCCCATTACACAGGATGGATACATGGCACACCTGTCGATATTCTAGAAAGGGTACAAAGTTTCTGAAATGCAGGTATGCCTTGGGATAATCGGTCAGCCCTGCTGACGGTTACATGAGAGCCACTTGATTAAGCTTCCTTCTCAACCCCTTGTCATGCGATCTTTAACCTTGCCTCTTTAAGTGTCTAACAGATAGTTAGGCTGAGGCTTTCCCAAAGTGCTTCAACTTCAAGAAGACTCTTACCAATGCAGTTTTGACAAACTGAGTAAACAGATGCATATGCTACTAACGTTTATGGATTTGCTTCGCAATAATGCTGATTTTGATCTGTGTTCTCCCGTTAAGGGAAGCTCTTCCCCTCAACTTCCTAACAACTTACAACAATGTCTTCCCTTCTGCTTCTGCGTGTCTGGATTACCTGCCAGAACGTCTCCCCCAGAGTGCCACCCTCACGCTGCTTTTCAGGCTTATTCTCCTGGATTCCTTATACAAGTTTATATAAGACTTGGATCAAGACTTGCAACGTGGCATTGCTTCCAACTCAGAATGCACTGTAGGGCTTTGCTTTCCTCCAGCAGCACGTAGCTAGAGTGGTCGTCACCCCATTCCCTGAAAGACTTGGGAAAAGATGAACCAGGAATCTAGGTTGAAAGCAAGTCCCCTAAAACAGAGATCCGCTGCTGAGTTTATGATTAACCACTCTATCCAAATCATACCCACATATTCTCCTCAGGGTTGCAGAGGACCAAAGAAAAGGGGGAATTGTACCATAGCCAGATGAATGCAGCCCTTCCCAGGCAGCCCTTGCTGTGCACTGTGACCCACTGCCCCGTTACCAGGCAATGGTTACCAGGAGACCACTAATGCCACTGTGACCACCCTGCTCAGCCATTGGTGGGCAGTGTAGTGGGCCCCTGCCCCAAGCAAGCCACTGTCTGTCAGCCATCTTTAGTGGGGGCCCTTTTTGAGGCAGCAGTCAGTGGAGTGCTGCCCCTTCAGACCTGGAGCATGAGGTAAGAGGCAAGTGCCAGCCTTCTCCCCAGCATTCTTCTGCTCACACGGCCTTGGGCCAGCTTGTGTGATGGGGAGCCCAGAGAACAGGCTGGGGGTGTGTCCTGCAGGGCTCCAGAGCCAAGGCCATGAATGACCATTGGCCCAGACCAGGCCTTGAGGCAGTGTTGAACCTCTACCACACACCGCCACTGTGACCCTAAGGGTATGGCTCACAGTCTGGGGTACCTGACCACCACTGTTTGGGTGGCCTGAGGAGCATTAAGACCTGTTGGGTCATGTGCACCCGGCTCCCTCAGTGATGAGAGCTAGCAAGCGTCTGGGACCTGGCCCTGAGGGAGCCACCAAGGCAGAGCTGCCTCCTCTGTGAGGCGTGGGCAGTGGTGGGAGGACCCAGACCAGCTCCTGGACATACCCTCCATGGCAGGAGGACCACCACCCCTCCCAGGGACCCCTTTCTCTTAGGTGGGTCTGGACCTCAGAGGGTGAGTCTTGTGCCTTGGGACCTTGCCCTTTCTTGTCACCCAGAGAGTGACATTTGTTTGCTGGAGATTGATAGGATCATTGAGACCTGACTATGACCTGTCCTCAAGAACAATGGATCGGACAGGGAGAAGTTTTCAACGAAAAGCCACACCCCTCCATCACCTTACCTCTAAGAGGGCTTTGCTAAAAGCTTTCAAGGTTGGGGATTACCCAGCATAAGCCACCCATTTCATTGAATGTCTCAACAACAAATATTTCTCGGCTCCAAAGTCCAATGTTTTGCTGCTGTTTGGCCTCACTGTGCGTCGGGCACACATCCTGGTCTTTGGTTACCAATTATAGCGAGCCAGCCAGGAGGTCTGTGCCCATGGTGTATTGATCTCGATCAGGGGCGTCGCCATTTATACTTCCCAGCACATGCCAGAGTACATTTGGCTCCAGGATACTGGCAGGGATTCTCCCTGATATGCAGTGGCTGCCCTACAGCACGAGGCTGCTTGTCTTGGAGACATGTCCAGAGCAGTGGTATACAGTTCATGTCATTTGGGGGTAAGTCGCTCCAGCTTGCACAGGCTGGGAAATAGGTCTACTCCAACTGGGCTGCTCCCCTTAGCGGATGGGAGCCCCTCTGAGTCCATTCCCTCTTGAGAACTGGGGGCCTCCATGTGGGAGTGGAAGTGGAAGTTGACAAAATGCCTTCTGTGGCTTTCTGTCTTTGTGATTGGAGTGTTTATTTGTTCTTCATGTGTTTGTGTGTGTCAATGTGGTGTTAATCACGGCAGTCTGTGCTTTGGTTTGTGGGATCCTCTTTGTGATTCGTACATTGTAGGTGTGTGAAACAGCACTTGCATTGAGTACTTGAGACGTCTTTGGTCAGTAACGGAGCTTGCATATGATCCAACTAGGTATCATTCCCTCCTGCATTGTGTTTCAGCTGTGGTGGAACATTGGTTGACATATTCCCTTTCCAATGGGTAGGAATCTGCCCTTTGGTGCCTGGGAACTGCGATCCTGAGAGACCTTTTGGCATTGCATTTGTCTCTCTGCTATTGGATAACACCTGCTGTGATCAGCAGAGCTCTAGTCCATCTTGTAGTCCGCTAAGGGACAAGCAAGTATTTTTTTTTTTTTTTTACATTGCATGGCCAGCATATTCTACAGATTCTGGTGAAACATGGCATCAAATGAATCATTTTCATATCTCCAAAACCAGTCTATGTAAAATATTCAGTTAGAGAAAGTTTGTTCAGTGAAATCCTTTTGGTTTTCATCATTGTGACCCTGAGAAAACGAGCATATTTCCAGGAGACATGTGGAAGTTAATGAAGCAAATTGAACTTTTCCTAATTTCTTTGCTTTTTCCTTTTTGGCTCTTTCTGCTTCCCAGGTCAGTAGGCATGACAACTGTGGTCCTGATTCCCTATCTTTCAATTTGCATGCTGTTTGTCGTTTTGTTGTTAAAATGAGGGAACGTAGTTCAAAAACACTGAGGATGTTGTTGATCCTCACCCTTTGCTTTGGTCCTCAGGACTGAGAGTTTCTTTTGTGCATGTACTTTTGCGTTTGTTTTGTGTGAAAGTGTTGTGGCTCTGGGAAACTCAAATGTGCTTCCCCAACGCACCCCTTTCAGGTGCATTCTCCAGATTTGGGCCACTTTTAGGGATAAGGCAATTGACATCAACTGCCGAGTTGATGTGTAAATGAGCTCTATTTCACTGAAAGGGAAGCACTTACCTATTCAATACTTCCTCCTCTGGAGAGAATTGGCCTCCATGGATTTCAGGTCCTGATGATCTGGCAAATAGCTTGTACTGAACTGATATCTGGTATGGAAGCTGCCTTAAGCTTCTTGCATTCTGAAGTATAAACCTTCTGCGGTCCCTAGGTTTCTTAGAGATCCAAAAAGACCTTATATCTGTTGCCAATTTGACAGCAAGGACCATAAGTTGAAATCATGACACTTGAAGTCTTTCTAAATGGCCTCTCTAGATTTGGGTAGCATGAAACTTCACCAAGGTAAGTGGCAAGCATTCCTTGACTCTCCGGGTCATTTCAAAGAGGATAGAGGATTGGAACATTGGATGCTGGGCACATCTAAGATTCCCTACCTTTGCCTACTTAGCAGAAGGTCTCAAAAGCATCCGTTTGCAATCAGAAATGCTGGTATGGCATCCATCTGACAATTGCTTGCTTCTTGGTTTTCACTAAGTGAAGGTGTTAAGGACTTGAGGATTGTAATTGAAATATGTAATTAAAGCTAAGAAACTCATGAAAAGGAACACATTTCAGGATAGAGTAGGAAGGTGGGATAAATGTGTTGAGCCAAAAACCAACATTTGATGCATCATTGGGCTGAAACGAAACTCCACTTCGGGAAATGGATACTGTTATTAAAAATACGTTTTTTTCAAGGCTGGATTGGGTTCCCCTCTGCCAAGAGAACACGTTTACTTGGAATGCTGCTTTCAATACCATGGTATGTGAACTGTCCTGCCTTTAAGGGATCTCGATTTGCTTTTAAGATCTCTTCTCACTTTGGAGAAGAAAGAAGAATTCTCTTCAAAGGACTGATGAGCTTATTGGACCAGGTGTTTTGAAATATTTTGTTACCTTTGGATTAGTTGCGGGGCCCTTAAGGCAACTCAAGGAGGACTATTTCAGTCGTATATCTGGTATGGAAATTACAGAGAAAACATTGTGAAATGGGGGAGAAGCTTCTCCCATTACACAGGATGGATACATGGCACACCTGTCGATATTCTAGAAAGGGTACAAAGTTTCTGAAATGCAGGTATGCCTTGGGATAATCGGTCAGCCCTGCTGACGGTTACATGAGAGCCACTTGATTAAGCTTCCTTCTCAACCCCTTGTCATGCGATCTTTAACCTTGCCTCTTTAAGTGTCTAACAGATAGTTAGGCTGAGGCTTTCCCAAAGTGCTTCAACTTCAAGAAGACTCTTACCAATGCAGTTTTGACAAACTGAGTAAACAGATGCATATGCTACTAACGTTTATGGATTTGCTTCGCAATAATGCTGATTTTGATCTGTGTTCTCCCGTTAAGGGAAGCTCTTCCCCTCAACTTCCTAACAACTTACAACAATGTCTTCCCTTCTGCTTCTGCGTGTCTGGATTACCTGCCAGAACGTCTCCCCCAGAGTGCCACCCTCACGCTGCTTTTCAGGCTTATTCTCCTGGATTCCTTATACAAGTTTATATAAGACTTGGATCAAGACTTGCAACATGGCATTGCTTCCAACTCAGAATGCACTGTAGGGCTTTGCTTTCCTCCAGCAGCACGTAGCTAGAGTGGTCGTCACCCCATTCCCTGAAAGACTTGGGAAAAGATGAACCAGGAATCTAGGTTGAAAGCAAGTCCCCTAAAACAGAGATCCGCTGCTGAGTTTATGATTAACCACTCTATCCAAATCATACCCACATATTCTCCTCAGGGTTGCAGAGGACCAAAGAAAAGGGGGAATTGTACCATAGCCAGATGAATGCAGCCCTTCCCAGGCAGCCCTTGCTGTGCACTGTGACCCACTGCCCCGTTACCAGGCAATGGTTACCAGGAGACCACTAATGCCACTGTGACCACCCTGCTCAGCCATTGGTGGGCAGTGTAGTGGGCCCCTGCCCCAAGCAAGCCACTGTCTGTCAGCCATCTTTAGCGGGGGCCCTTTGTTAGGCAGCAGTCAGTGGAGTGCTGCCCCTTCAGACCTGGAGCATGAGGTAAGAGGCAAGTGCCAGCCTTCTCCCCAGCATTCTTCTGCTCACACGGCCTTGGGCCAGCTTGTGTGATAGGGAGCCCAGAGAACAGGCTGTGGGTGTGTCCTGCAGGGCCCCAGAGCCAAGGCCATGAATGACCATTGGCCCAGACCAGGCCTTGAGGCAGTGTTGAACCTCTACCACACACCTCCACTGTGACCCTAAGGGTATGGCTCACAGTCTGGGGTACCTGACCACCACTGTTTGGGTGGCCTGAGGAGCATTAAGACCTGTTGGGTCATGTGCACCCGGCTCCCTCAGTGATGAGAGCTAGCAAGCGTCTGGGACCTGGCCCTGAGGGAGCCACCAAGGCAGAGCTGCCTCCTCTGTGAGGCGTGGGCACTGGGGGGAGGACCCAGACCAGCTCCTGGACAAACCCTCCATGGCAGGAGGACCACCACCCCTCCCAGGGTCCCCTTTCTCTTAGGTGGGTCTGGACCTCAGAGGGTGAGTCTTGTGCCTTGGGACCTTGCCCTTTCTTGTCACCCAGAGAGTGACATTTGTTTGCTGGAGATTGATAGGAACATTGAGACCTGACTATGACCTGTCCTCAAGAACAATGGATCGGACAGGGAGAAGTTTTCAACGAACAGCCACACCCCTCCATCACCTTACCTCTAAGAGGGCTTTGCTAAAAGCTTTCAAGGTTGGGGATTACCCAGCATAAGCCACCCATTTCCTTGAATGTCTCAACAACAAATATTTCTCGGCTCCAAAGTCCAATGTTTTGCTGCTGTTTGGCCTCACTGTGCGTCGGGCACACATCCTGGTCTTTGGTTACCAATTATAGCGAGCCAGCCAGGAGGTCTGTGCCCATGGTGTATTGATCTCGATCAGGGGCGTCGCCATTTATACTTCCCAGCACATGCCAGAGTACATTTGGCTCCAGGATACTGGCAGGGATTCTCCCTGATATGCAGTGGCTGCCCTACAGCACGAGGCTGCTTGTCTTGGAGACATGTCCAGAGCAGTGGTATACAGTTCATGTCATTTGGGGGTAAGTCGCTCCAGCTTGCACAGGCTGGGAAATAGGTCTACTCCAACTGGGCTGCTCCCTTTAGCGGATGTGAGCCCCTCTGAGTCCATTCCCTCTTGAGAACTGGGGGCCTCCATGTGGGAGTGGAAGTGGAAGTTGACAAAATGCCTTCTCTGGCTTTCTGTCTTTGTGATTGGAGTGTTTATTTGTTCTTCATGTGTTTGTGTGTGTCAATGTGGTGTTAATCACGGCAGTCTGTGCTTTGGTTTGTGGGATCCTGTTTGTGATTCGTACTTTGTAGGTGTGTGAAACAGCACTTGCATTGAGTACTTGAGACGTCTTTGGTCAGTAACGGAGCTTGCATATGATCAAACTAGGTATCATTCCCTCCTGCATTGTGTTTCAGCTGTGGTGGAACATTGGTTGACATATTCCCTTTCCAATGGGTAGGAATCTGCCCTTTGGTGCCTGGGAACTGCGATCCTGAGAGACCTTTTGGCATTGCATTTGTCTCTCTGCTATTGGATAACACCTGCTGTGATCAGCAGAGCTCTAGTCCATCTTGTAGTCCGCTAAGGGACAAGCAAGTATTTTTTTTTTTTTTTACATTGCATGGCCAGCATATTCTACAGATTCTGGTGAAACATGGCATCAAATGAATCATTTTCATATCTCCAAAACCAGTCTATGTAAAATATTCAGTTAGAGAAAGTTTGCTCAGTGAAATCCTTTTGGTTTTCATCATTGTGACCCTGAGAAAACGAGCATATTTCCAGGAGACATGTGGAAGTTAATGAAGCAAATTGAACTTTTCCTAATTTCTTTGCTTTTTCCTTTTTGGCTCTTTCTGCTTCCCAGGTCAGTAGGCATGACAACTGTGGTCCTGATTCCCTATCTTTCAATTTGCATGCTGTTTGTCGTTTTGTTGTTAAAATGAGGGAACGTAGTTCGAAAACATTGAGGATGTTGTTCATCCTCACCCTTTGCTTTGGTCCTCAGGACTGAGAGTTTCTTTTGTGCATGTACTTTTGCGTTTGTTTTGTGTGAAAGTGTTGTGGCTCTGGGAAACTCAAATGTGCTTAACCAACGCACCCCTTTCAGGTGCATTCTCCAGATTTGGGCCACTTTTTGGGATAAGGCAATTGACATCAACTGCCGAGTTGATGTGTAAATGAGCTCTATTTCACTGAAAGGGAAGCACTTGCCAATTCAATACTTCCTCCTCTTGACAGAATTGGCCTCCATGGATTTCAGGTCCTGATGATCTGGCAATTAGCTAGTACTGAACTGATATCTGGTATGGAAGCTGCCTTAAGCTTCTTGCATTCTGAAGTATAAACCTTCTGCGGTCCCTAGGTTTCTTAGAGATCCAAAAAGACCTTATATCTGTTGCCAATTTGACAGCAAGGACCATAAGTTGAAATGATGACACTTGAAGTCTTTCTAAATGGCCTCTCTAGATTTGGGTAGCATGAAACTTCACCAAGGTAAGTGGCAAGCATTCCTTGACTCTCCGGGTCATTTCAAAGAGGATAGAGGATTGGAACATTGGATGCTGGGCACATCTAAGATTCCCTACCTTTGCCTACTTAGCAGAAGGTCTCAAAAGCATCCGTTTGCAATCAGAAATGCTGGTATGGCATCCATCTGACAATTGCTTGCTTCTTGGTTTTCACTAAGTGAAGGTGTTAAGGACTTGAGGATTGTAATTGAAATATGTAATTAAAGCTAAGAAACTCATGAAAAGGAACACATTTCAGGATAGAGTAGGAAGGTGGGATAAATGTGTTGAGCCAAAAACCAACATTTGATGCATCATTGGGCTGAAACGAAACTCCACTTCGGGAAATGGATACTGTTATTAAAAATACGTTTTTTTCAAGGCTGGATTGGGTTCCCCTCTGCCAAGAGAACACGTTTACTTGGAATGCTGCTTTCAATACCATGGTATGTGAACTGTCCTGCCTTTAAGGGATCTCGATTTGCTTTTAAGATCTCTTCTCACTTTGGAGAAGAAAGAAGAATTCTCTTCAAAGGACTGATGAGCTTATTGGACCAGGTGTTTTGAAATATTTTGTTAACTTTGGATTAGTTGCGGGGCCCTTAAGGCAACTCAAGGAGGACTATTTCAGTCGTATATCTGGTATGGAAATTACAGAGAAAACATTGTGAAATGGGGGAGAAGCTTCTCCCATTACACAGGATGGATACATGGCACACCTGTCGATATTCTAGAAAGGGTACAAAGTTTCTGAAATGCAGGTATGCCTTGGGATAATCGGTCAGCCCTGCTGACGGTTACATGAGAGCCACTTGATTAAGCTTCCTTCTCAACCCCTTGTCATGCGATCTTTAACCTTGCCTCTTTAAGTGTCTAACAGATAGTTAGGCTGAGGCTTTCCCAAAGTGCTTCAACTTCAAGAAGACTCTTACCAATGCAGTTTTGACAAACTGAGTAAACAGATGCATATGCTACTAACGTTTATGGATTTGCTTCGCAATAATGCTGATTTTGATCTGTGTTCTCCCGTTAAGGGAAGCTCTTCCCCTCAACTTCCTAACAACTTACAACAATGTCTTCCCTTCTGCTTCTGCGTGTCTGGATTACCTGCCAGAACGTCTCCCCCAGAGTGCCACCCTCACGCTGCTTTTCAGGCTTATTCTCCTGGATTCCTTATACAAGTTTATATAAGACTTGGATCAAGACTTGCAACGTGGCATTGCTTCCAACTCAGAATGCACTGTAGGGCTTTGCTTTCCTCCAGCAGCACGTAGCTAGAGTGGTCGTCACCCCATTCCCTGAAAGACTTGGGAAAAGATGAACCAGGAATCTAGGTTGAAAGCAAGTCCCCTAAAACAGAGATCCGCTGCTGAGTTTATGATTAACCACTCTATCCAAATCATACCCACATATTCTCCTCAGGGTTGCAGAGGACCAAAGAAAAGGGGGAATTGTACCATAGCCAGATGAATGCAGCCCTTCCCAGGCAGCCCTTGCTGTGCACTGTGACCCACTGCCCCGTTACCAGGCAATGGTTACCAGGAGACCACTAATGCCACTGTGACCACCCTGCTCAGCCATTGGTGGGCAGTGTAGTGGGCCCCTGCCCCAAGCAAGCCACTGTCTGTCAGCCATCTTTAGTGGGGGCCCTTTGTTAGGCAGCAGTCAGTGGAGTGCTGCCCCTTCAGACCTGGAGCATGAGGTAAGAGGCAAGTGCCAGCCTTCTCCCCAGCATTCTTCTGCTCACACGGCCTTGGGCCAGCTTGTGTGATGGGGAGCCCAGAGAACAGGCTGGGGGTGTGTCCTGCAGGGCTCCAGAGCCAAGGCCATGAATGACCATTGGCCCAGACCAGGCCTTGAGGCAGTGTTGAACCTCTACCACACACCGCCACTGTGACCCTAAGGGTATGGCTCACAGTCTGGGGTACCTGACCACCACTGTTTGGGTGGCCTGAGGAGCATTAAGACCTGTTGGGTCATGTGCACCCGGCTCCCTCAGTGATGAGAGCTAGCAAGCGTCTGGGACCTGGCCCTGAGGGAGCCACCAAGGCAGAGCTGCCTCCTCTGTGAGGCGTGGGCAGTGGTGGGAGGACCCAGACCAGCTCCTGGACATACCCTCCATGGCAGGAGGACCACCACCCCTCCCAGGGACCCCTTTCTCTTAGGTGGGTCTGGACCTCAGAGGGTGAGTCTTGTGCCTTGGGACCTTGCCCTTTCTTGTCACCCAGAGAGTGACATTTGTTTGCTGGAGATTGATAGGATCATTGAGACCTGACTATGACCTGTCCTCAAGAACAATGGATCGGACAGGGAGAAGTTTTCAACGAAAAGCCACACCCCTCCATCACCTTACCTCTAAGAGGGCTTTGCTAAAAGCTTTCAAGGTTGGGGATTACCCAGCATAAGCCACCCATTTCATTGAATGTCTCAACAACAAATATTTCTCGGCTCCAAAGTCCAATGTTTTGCTGCTGTTTGGCCTCACTGTGCGTCGGGCACACATCCTGGTCTTTGGTTACCAATTATAGCGAGCCAGCCAGGAGGTCTGTGCCCATGGTGTATTGATCTCGATCAGGGGCGTCGCCATTTATACTTCCCAGCACATGCCAGAGTACATTTGGCTCCAGGATACTGGCAGGGATTCTCCCTGATATGCAGTGGCTGCCCTACAGCACGAGGCTGCTTGTCTTGGAGACATGTCCAGAGCAGTGGTATACAGTTCATGTCATTTGGGGGTAAGTCGCTCCAGCTTGCACAGGCTGGGAAATAGGTCTACTCCAACTGGGCTGCTCCCCTTAGCGGATGGGAGCCCCTCTGAGTCCATTCCCTCTTGAGAACTGGGGGCCTCCATGTGGGAGTGGAAGTGGAAGTTGACAAAATGCCTTCTGTGGCTTTCTGTCTTTGTGATTGGAGTGTTTATTTGTTCTTCATGTGTTTGTGTGTGTCAATGTGGTGTTAATCACGGCAGTCTGTGCTTTGGTTTGTGGGATCCTCTTTGTGATTCGTACATTGTAGGTGTGTGAAACAGCACTTGCATTGAGTACTTGAGACGTCTTTGGTCAGTAACGGAGCTTGCATATGATCCAACTAGGTATCATTCCCTCCTGCATTGTGTTTCAGCTGTGGTGGAACATTGGTTGACATATTCCCTTTCCAATGGGTAGGAATCTGCCCTTTGGTGCCTGGGAACTGCGATCCTGAGAGACCTTTTGGCATTGCATTTGTCTCTCTGCTATTGGATAACACCTGCTGTGATCAGCAGAGCTCTAGTCCATCTTGTAGTCCGCTAAGGGACAAGCAAGTATTTTTTTTTTTTTTTTACATTGCATGGCCAGCATATTCTACAGATTCTGGTGAAACATGGCATCAAATGAATCATTTTCATATCTCCAAAACCAGTCTATGTAAAATATTCAGTTAGAGAAAGTTTGTTCAGTGAAATCCTTTTGGTTTTCATCATTGTGACCCTGAGAAAACGAGCATATTTCCAGGAGACATGTGGAAGTTAATGAAGCAAATTGAACTTTTCCTAATTTCTTTGCTTTTTCCTTTTTGGCTCTTTCTGCTTCCCAGGTCAGTAGGCATGACAACTGTGGTCCTGATTCCCTATCTTTCAATTTGCATGCTGTTTGTCGTTTTGTTGTTAAAATGAGGGAACGTAGTTCAAAAACACTGAGGATGTTGTTGATCCTCACCCTTTGCTTTGGTCCTCAGGACTGAGAGTTTCTTTTGTGCATGTACTTTTGCGTTTGTTTTGTGTGAAAGTGTTGTGGCTCTGGGAAACTCAAATGTGCTTCCCCAACGCACCCCTTTCAGGTGCATTCTCCAGATTTGGGCCACTTTTAGGGATAAGGCAATTGACATCAACTGCCGAGTTGATGTGTAAATGAGCTCTATTTCACTGAAAGGGAAGCACTTACCTATTCAATACTTCCTCCTCTGGAGAGAATTGGCCTCCATGGATTTCAGGTCCTGATGATCTGGCAAATAGCTTGTACTGAACTGATATCTGGTATGGAAGCTGCCTTAAGCTTCTTGCATTCTGAAGTATAAACCTTCTGCGGTCCCTAGGTTTCTTAGAGATCCAAAAAGACCTTATATCTGTTGCCAATTTGACAGCAAGGACCATAAGTTGAAATGATGACACTTGAAGTCTTTCTAAATGGCCTCTCTAGATTTGGGTAGCATGAAACTTCACCAAGGTAAGTGGCAAGCATTCCTTGACTCTCCGGGTCATTTCAAAGAGGATAGAGGATTGGAACATTGGATGCTGGGCACATCTAAGATTCCCTACCTTTGCCTACTTAGCAGAAGGTCTCAAAAGCATCCGTTTGCAATCAGAAATGCTGGTATGGCATCCAGCTGACAATTGCTTGCTTCTTGGTTTTCACTAAGTGAAGGTGTTAAGGACTTGAGGATTGTAATCGAAATATGTAATTAAAGCTAAGAAACTCATGAAAAGGAACACATTTCAGGATAGAGTAGGAAGGTGGGATAAATGTGTTGAGCCAAAAACCAACATTTGATGCATCATTGGGCTGAAACGAAACTCCACTTCGGGAAATGGATACTGTTATTAAAAATACGTTTTTTTCAAGGCTGGATTGGGTTCCCCTCTGCCAAGAGAACACGTTTACTTGCAATGCTGCTTTCAATACCATGGTATGTGAACTGTCCTGCCTTTAAGGGATCTCGATTTGCTTTTAAGATCTCTTCTCACTTTGGAGAAGAAAGAAGAATTCTCTTCAAAGGACTGATGAGCTTATTGGACCAGGTGTTTTGAAATATTTTGTTACCTTTGGATTAGTTGCGGGGCCCTTAAGGCAACTCAAGGAGGACTATTTCAGTCGTATATCTGGTATGGAAATTACAGAGAAAACATTGTGAAATGGGGGAGAAGCTTCTCCAATTACACAGGATGGATACATGGCACACCTGTCGATATTCTAGAAAGGGTACAAAGTTTCTGAAATGCAGGTATGCCTTGGGATAATCGGTCAGCCCTGCTGACGGTTACATGAGAGCCACTTGATTAAGCTTCCTTCGCAACCCCTTGTCATGCGATCTTTAACCTTGCCTCTTTAAGTGTCTAACAGATAGTTAGGCTGAGGCTTTCCCAAAGTGCTTCAACTTCAAGAAGACTCTTACCAATGCAGTTTTGACAAACTGAGTAAACAGATGCATATGCTACTAACGTTTATGGATTTGCTTCGCAATAATGCTGATTTTGATCTGTGTTCTCCCGTTAAGGGAAGCTCTTCCCCTCAACTTCCTAACAACTTACAACAATTTCTTCCCTTCTGCTTCTGCGTGTCTGGATTACCTGCCAGAACGTCTCCCCCAGAGTGCCACCCTCACAATGCTTTTCAGGCTTATTCTCCTGGATTCCTTATACAAGTTTATATAACACTTGGATCAAGACTTGCAACGTGGCATTGCTTCCAACTCAGAATGCACTGTAGGGCTTTGCTTTCCTCCAGCAGCACGTAGCTAGAGTGGTCGTCACCCCATTCCCTGAAAGACTTGGGAAAAGATGAACCAGGAATCTAGGTTGAAAGCAAGTCCCCTAAAACAGAGATCCGCTGCTGAGTTTATGATTAACCACTCTATCCAAATCATACCCACATATTCTCCTCAGGGTTGCAGAGGACCAAAGAAAAGGGGGAATTGTACCATAGCCAGATGAATGCAGCCCTTCCCAGGCAGCCCTTGCTGTGCACTGTGACCCACTGCCCCGTTACCAGGCAATGGTTACCAGGAGACCACTAATGCCACTGTGACCACACTGCTCAGCCATTGGTGGGCAGTGTAGTGGGCCCCTGCCCCAAGCAAGCCACTGTCTGTCAGCCATCTTTAGTGGGGGCCCTTTGTTAGGCAGCAGTCAGTGGAGTGCTGCCCCTTCAGACCTGGAGCATGAGGTAAGAGGCAAGTGCCAGCCTTCTCCCCAGCATTCTTCTGCTCACACGGCCTTGGGCCAGCTTGTGTGATGGGGAGCCCAGAGAACAGGCTGGGGGTGTGTCCTGCAGGGCTCCAGAGCCAAGGCCATGAATGACCATTGGCCCAGACCAGGCCTTGAGGCAGTGTTGAACCTCTACCACACACCGCCACTGTGACCCTAAGGGTATGGCTCACAGTCTGGGGTACCTGACCACCACTGTTTGGGTGGCCTGAGGAGCATTAAGACCTGTTGGGTCATGTGCACCCGGCTCCCTCAGTGATGAGAGCTAGCAAGCGTCTGGGACCTGGCCCTGAGGGAGCCACCAAGGCAGAGCTGCCTCCTCTGGGAGGCGTGGGCACTGGGGGGAGGACCCAGACCAGCTCCTGGACAAACCCTCCATGGCAGGAGGACCACCACCCCTCCCAGGGACCCCTTTCTCTTAGGTGGGTCTGGACCTCAGAGGGTGAGTCTTGTGCCTTGGGACCTTGCCCTTTCTTGTCACCCAGAGAGTGACATTTGTTTGCTGGAGATTGATAGGAACATTGAGACCTGACTATGACCTGTCCTCAAGAACAATGGATCGGACAGGGAGAAGTTTTCAACGAAAAGCCACACCCCTCCATCACCTTACCTCTAAGAGGGCTTTGCTAAAAGCTTTCAAGGTTGGGGATTACCCAGCATAAGCCACCCATTTCATTGAATGTCTCAACAACAAATATTTCTCGGCTCCAAAGTCCAATGTTTTGCTGCTGTTTGGCCTCACTGTGCATCGGGCACACATCCTGGTCTTTGGTTACCAATTATAGCGAGCCAGCCAGGAGGTCTGTGCCCATGGTGTATTGATCTCGATCAGGGGCGTCGCCATTTATACTTCCCAGCACATGCCAGAGTACATTTGGCTCCAGGATACTGGCAGGGATTCTCCCTGATATGCAGTGGCTGCCCTACAGCACGAGGCTGCTTGTCTTGGAGACATGTCCAGAGCAGTGGTATACAGTTCATGTCATTTGGGGGTAAGTCGCTCCAGCTTGCACAGGCTGGGAAATAGGTCTACTCCAACTGGGCTGCTCCCCTTAGCGGATGTGAGCCCCTCTGAGTCCATTCCCTCTTGAGAACTGGGGGCCTCCATGTGGGAGTGGAAGTGGAAGTTGACAAAATGCCTTCTCTGGCTTTCTGTCTTTGTGATTGGAGTGTTTATTTGTTCTTCATGTGTTTGTGTGTGTCAATGTGGTGTTAATCACGGCAGTCTGTGCTTTGGTTTGTGGGATCCTCTTTGTGATTCGTACATTGTAGTTGTGTGAAACAGCACTTGCATTGAGTACTTGAGACGTCTTTGGTCAGTAACGGAGCTTGCATATGATCAAACTAGGTATCATTCCCTCCTGCATTGTGTTTCTGCTATGGTGGAACATTGGTTGACATATTCCCTTTCCAATGGGTAGGAATCTGCCCTTTGGTGCCTGGGAACTGCGATCCTGAGAGACCTTTTGGCATTGCATTTGTCTCTCTGCTATTGGATAACACCTGCTGTGATCAGCAGAGCTCTAGTCCATCTTGTAGTCCGCTAAGGGACAAGCAAGTATTTTTTTTTTTTTTACATTGTATGGCCAGCATATTCTACAGATTCTGGTGAAACATGGCATCAAATGAATCATTTTCATATCTCCAAAACCAGTCTATGTAAAATATTCAGTTAGAGAAAGTTTGTTCAGTGAAATCCTTTTGGTTTTCATCATTGTGACCCTGAGAAAACGAGCATATTTCCAGCAGACATGTGGAAGTTAATGAAGCAAATTGAACTTTTCCTAATTTCTTGGCTTTTTCCTTTTTGGCTCTTTCTGCTTCCCAGGTCAGTAGGCATGACAACTGTGGTCCTGATTCCCTATCTTTCAATTTGCATGCTGTTTGTCGTTTTGTTGTTAAAATGAGGGAACCTAGTTCGAAAACATTGAGGATGTTGTTGATCCTCACCCTTTGCTTTGGTCCTCAGGACTGAGAGTTTCTTTTCTGCATGTACTTTTGCGTTTGTTTTGTGTGAAAGTGTTGTGGCTCTGGGAAACTCAAATGTGCTTCCCCAACGCACCCCTTTCAGGTGCATTCTCCAGATTTGGGCCACTTTTAGGGATAAGGCAATTGACATCAACTGCCGAGTTGATGTGTAAATGAGCTCTATTTCACTGAAAGGGAAGCACTTACCTATTCAATACTTCCTCCTCTGGAGAGAATTGGCCTCCATGGATTTCAGGTCCTGATGATCTGGCAAATAGCTAGTACTGAACTGATATCTGGTATGGAAGCTGCCTTAAGCTTCTTGCATTCTGAAGTATAAAACTTCTGCGGTCCCTAGGTTTCTTAGAGATCCAAAAAGACCTTAAATCTGTTGCCAATTTGACAGCAAGGACCATAAATTGAAATGATGACACTTGAAGTCTTTCTAAATGGCCTCTCTACATTTGGGTAGCATGAAACTTCACCAAGGTAAGTGGCAAGCATTCCTTGACTCTCCGGGTCATTTCAAAGAGGATAGAGGATTGGAACATTGGATGCTGGGCACATCTAAGATTCCCTACCTTTGCCTACTTAGCAGAAGGTCTCAAAAGCATCCGTTTGCAATCAGAAATGCTGGTATGGCATCCAGCTGACAATTGCTTGCTTCTTGGTTTTCACTAAGTGAAGGTGTTAAGGACTTGAGGATTGTAATCGAAATATGTAATTAAAGCTAAGAAACTCATGAAAAGGAACACATTTCAGGATAGAGTAGGAAGGTGGGATAAATGTGTTGAGCCAAAAACCAACATTTGATGCATCATTGGGCTGAAACGAAACTCCACTTCGGGAAATGGATACTGTTATTAAAAATACGTTTTTTCAAGGCTGGATTGGGTTCCCCTCTGCCAAGAGAACACGTTTACTTGCAATGCTGCTTTCAATACCATGGTATGTGAACTGTCCTGCCTTTAAGGGATCTCGATTTGCTTTTAAGATCTCTTCTCACTTTGGAGAAGAAAGAAGAATTCTCTTCAAAGGACTGATGAGCTTATTGGACCAGGTGTTTTGAAATATTTTGTTACCTTTGGATTAGTTGCGGGGCCCTTAAGGCAACTCAAGGAGGACTATTTCAGTCGTATATCTGGTATGGAAATTACAGAGAAAACATTGTGAAATGGGGGAGAAGCTTCTCCAATTACACAGGATGGATACATGGCACACCTGTCGATATTCTAGAAAGGGTACAAAGTTTCTGAAATGCAGGTATGCCTTGGGATAATCGGTCAGCCATGCTGACGGTTACATGAGAGCCACTTGATTAAGCTTCCTTCGCAACCCCTTGTCATGCGATCTTTAACCTTGCCTCTTTAAGTGTCTAACAGATAGTTAGGCTGAGGCTTTCCCAAAGTGCTTCAACTTCAAGAAGACTCTTACCAATGCAGTTTTGACAAACTGAGTAAACAGATGCATATGCTACTAACGTTTATGGATTTGCTTCGCAATAATGCTGATTTTGATCTGTGTTCTCCCGTTAAGGGAAGCTCTTCCCCTCAACTTCCTAACAACTTACAACAATTTCTTCCCTTCTGCTTCTGCGTGTCTGGATTACCTGCCAGAACGTCTCCCCCAGAGTGCCACCCTCACAATGCTTTTCAGGCTTATTCTCCTGGATTCCTTATACAAGTTTATATAAGACTTGGATCAAGACTTGCAACGTGGCATTGCTTCCAACTCAGAATGCACTGTAGGGCTTTGCTTTCCTCCAGCAGCACGTAGCTAGAGTGGTCGTCACCCCATTCCCTGAAAGACTTGGGAAAAGATGAACCAGGAATCTAGGTTGAAAGCAAGTCCCCTAAAACAGAGATCCGCTGCTGAGTTTATGATTAACCACTCTATCCAAATCATACCCACATATTCTCCTCAGGGTTGCAGAGGACCAAAGAAAAGGGGGAATTGTACCATAGCCAGCTGAATGCAGCCCTTCCCAGGCAGCCCTTGCTGTGCACTGTGACCCACTGCCCCGTTACCAGGCAATGGTTACCAGGAGACCACTAATGCCACTGTGACCACACTGCTCAGCCATTGGTGGGCAGTGTAGTGGGCCCCTGCCCCAAGCAAGCCACTGTCTGTCAGCCATCTTTAGTGGGGGCCCTTTGTTAGGCAGCAGTCAGTGGAGTGCTGCCCCTTCAGACCTGGAGCATGAGGTAAGAGGCAAGTGCCAGCCTTCTCCCCAGCATTCTTCTGCTCACACGGCCTTGGGCCAGCTGGTGTGATGGGGGGCCCAGAGAACAGGCTGGGGGTGTGTCCTGCAGGGCTCCAGAGCCAAGGCCATGAATGACCATTGGCCCAGACCAGGCCTTGAGGCAGTGTTGAAACTCTACCACACACCGTCACTGTGACCCTAAGGGTATGGCTCACAGTCTGGGGTACCTGACCGCCACTGTTTGGGTGGCCTGAGGAGCATTAAGTCCTGTTGGGTCATGTGCACCCGGCTCCCTCAGTGATGAGAGCTAGCAAGGGTCTGAGACCTGGCCATGAGGGAGCCACCAAGGCCGAGCTGCCTCCTCTGGGAGGCGTGGGCCCTGGTGGGAGGACCCAGACCAGCTCCTGGACAAACCCTCCATGGCAGGAGGACCACCACCCCTTCCAGGGACCCCTTTCTCTTAGGTGGGTCTGGACCTCAGAGGGTGAGCCTTGTGCCTTGGGACCTTGCCCTTTCTTGTCACCCAGAGAGTGACATTTGTTTGCTGGAGATGGATAGGAACATTGAGACCTGACTATGACCTGTCCTCAAGAACAATGGATCGGACAGGGAGAAGTTTTCAACGAAAAGCCACACCCCTCCATCACCTTACCTCTAAGAGGGCTTTGCTAAAAGCTTTCAAGGTTGGGGATTACCCAGCATAAGCCACCCATTTCCTTGAATGTCTCAACAACAAATATTTCTCGGCTCCAAAGTCCAATGTTTTGCTGTTGTTTGGCCTCACTGTGCGTCGGGCACACATCCTGGCCTTTGGTTACCAATTATAGCGAGCCAGCCAGGAGGTCTGTGCCCATGGTGTATTGATCTCGATCAGGGGCGCCGCCATTTATATTTCCTAGCACATGCCAGAGTACATTTGGCTCCAGGATACTGGCAGGGATTCTCCCTGATATGCAGTGGCTGCCCTACAGCACGAGGCTGCTTGTCTTGGAGACATGTCCAGAGCAGTGGTATACAGTTCATGTCATTTGGGGGTAAGTCGCTCCAGCTTGCACAGGCTGGGAAATAGGTCTACTCCAACTGGGCTGCTCCCCTTAGCGGATGTGAGCCCCTCTGAGTCCATTCCCTCTTGAGAACTGGGGGCCTCCATGTGGGAGTGGAAGTGGAAGTTGACAAAATGCCTTCTTTGGCTTACTGTCTTTGAGATTGGAGTGTTTATTTGTTCTTCATGTGTTTGTGTGTGTCAATGTGGTGTTAATCACGGCAGTCTGTGCTTTGGTTTGTGGGATCCTGTTTGTGATTCGTACTTTGTAGGTGTGTGAAACAGCACTTGCATTGAGTACTTGAGACGTCTTTGGTCAGTAACGGAGCTTGCATATGATCCAACTAGGTATCATTCCCTCCTGCATTGTGTTTCAGCTGTGGTGGAACATTGGTTGACATATTCCCTTTCCAATGGGTAGGAATCTGCCCTTTGGTGCCTGGGAACTGCGATCCTGAGAGACCTTTTGGCATTGCATTTGTCTCTCTGCTATTGGATAACACCTGCTGTGATCAGCAGAGCTCTAGTCCATCTTGTAGTCCGCTAAGGGACAAGCAAGTATTTTTTTTTTTTTTTTTTACATTGCATGGCCAGCATATTCTACAGATTCTGGTGAAACATGGCATCAAATGAATCATTTTCATATCTCCAAAACCAGTCTATGTAAAATATTCAGTTAGAGAAAGTTTGCTCAGTGAAATCCTTTTGGTTTTCATCATTGTGACCCTGAGAAAACGAGCATATTTCCAGGAGACATGTGGAAGTTAATGAAGCAAATTGAACTTTTCCTAATTTCTTTGCTTTTTCCTTTTTGGCTCTTTCTGCTTCCCAGGTCAGTAGGCATGACAACTGTGGTCCTGATTCCCTATCTTTCAATTTGCATGCTGTTTGTCGTTTTGTTGTTAAAATGAGGGAACGTAGTTCGAAAACATTGAGGATGTTGTTCATCCTCACCCTTTGCTTTGGTCCTCAGGACTGAGAGTTTCTTTTGTGCATGTACTTTTGCGTTTGTTTTGTGTGAAAGTGTTGTGGCTCTGGGAAACTCAAATGTGCTTCCCCAACGCACCCCTTTCAGGTGCATTCTCCAGATTTGGGCCACTTTTTGGGATAAGGCAATTGACATCAACTGCCGAGTTGATGTGTAAATGAGCTCTATTTCACTGAAAGGGAAGCACTTACCAATTCAATACTTCCTCCTCTGGAGAGAATTGGCCTCCATGGATTTCAGGTCCTGATGATCTGGCAAATAGCTAGTACTGAACTGATATCTGGTATGGAAGCTGCCTTAAGCTTCTTGCATTCTGAAGTATAAACCTTCTGCGGTCCCTAGGTTTCTTAGAGATCCAAAAAGACCTTATATCTGTTGCCAATTTGACAGCAAGGACCATAAGTTGAAATGATGACACTTGAAGTCTTTCTAAATGGCCTCTCTAGATTTGGGTAGCATGAAACTTCACCAAGGTAAGTGGCAAGCATTCCTTGACTCTCCGGGTCATTTCAAAGAGGATAGAGGATTGGAACATTGGATGCTGGGCACATCTAAGATTCCCTACCTTTGCCTACTTAGCAGAAGGTCTCAAAAGCATCCGTTTGCAATCAGAAATGCTGGTATGGCATCCAGCTGACAATTGCTTGCTTCTTGGTTTTCACTAAGTGAAGGTGTTAAGGACTTGAGGATTGTAATCGAAATATGTAATTAAAGCTAAGAAACTCATGAAAAGGAACACATTTCAGGATAGAGTAGGAAGGTGGGATAAATGTGTTGAGCCAAAAACCAACATTTGATGCATCATTGGGCTGAAACGAAACTCCACTTCGGGAAATGGATACTGTTATTAAAAATACGTTTTTTTCAAGGCTGGATTGGGTTCCCCTCTGCCAAGAGAACACGTTTACTTGCAATGCTGCTTTCAATACCATGGTATGTGAACTGTCCTGCCTTTAAGGGATCTCGATTTGCTTTTAAGATCTCTTCTCACTTTGGAGAAGAAAGAAGAATTCTCTTCAAAGGACTGATGAGCTTATTGGACCAGGTGTTTTGAAATATTTTGTTAACTTTGGATTAGTTGCGGGGCCCTTAAGGCAACTCAAGGAGGACTATTTCAGTCGTATATCTGGTATGGAAATTACAGAGAAAACATTGTGAAATGGGGGAGAAGCTTCTCCAATTACACAGGATGGATACATGGCACATCTGTCGATATTCTAGAAAGGGTACAAAGTTTCTGAAATGCAGGTATGCCTTGGGATAATCGGTCAGCCATGCTGACGGTTACATGAGAGCCACTTGATTAAGCTTCCTTCGCAACCCCTTGTCATGCGATCTTTAACCTTGCCTCTTTAAGTGTCTAACAGATAGTTAGGCTGAGGCTTTCCCAAAGTGCTTCAACTTCAAGAAGACTCTTACCAATGCAGTTTTGACAAACTGAGTAAACAGATGCATATGCTACTAACGTTTGTGGATTTGCTTCGCAATAATGCTGATTTTGATCTGTGTTCTCCCGTTAAGGGAAGCTCTTCCCCTCAACTTCCTAACAACTTACAACAATGTCTTCCCTTCTGCTTCTGCATGTCTGGATTACCTGCCAGAACGTCTCCCCCAGAGTGCCACCCTCACGCTGCTTTTCAGGCTTATTCTCCTGGATTCCTTATACAAGTTTATATAAGACTTGGATCAAGACTTGCAACGTGGCATTGCTTCCAACTCAGAATGCACTGTAGGGCTTTGCTTTCCTCCAGCAGCACGTAGCTAGAGTGGTCGTCACCCCATTCCCTGAAAGACTTGGGAAAAGATGAACCAGGAATCTAGGTTGAAAGCAAGTCCCCTAAAACAGAGATCCGCTGCTGAGTTTATGATTAACCACTCTATCCAAATCATACCCACATATTCTCCTCAGGGTTGCAGAGGACCAAAGAAAAGGGGGAATTGTACCATAGCCAGCTGAATGCAGCCCTTCCCAGGCAGCCCTTGCTGTGCACTGTGACCCACTGCCCCGTTACCAGGCAATGGTTACCAGGAGACCACTAATGCCACTGTGACCACCCTGCTCAGCCATTGGTGGGCAGTGTAGTGGGCCCCTGCCCCAAGCAAGCCACTGTCTGTCAGCCATCTTTAGTGGGGGCCCATTGTTAGGCAGCAGTCAGTGGAGTGCTGCCCCTTCAGACCTGGAGCATGAGGTAAGAGGCAAGTGCCAGCCTTCTCCCCAGCATTCTTCTGCTCACACGGCCTTGGGCCAGCTTGTGTGATGGGGAGCCCAGAGAACAGGCTGGGGGTGTGTCCTGCAGGGCTCCAGAGCCAAGGCCATGAATGACCATTGGCCCAGACCAGGCCTTGAGGCAGTGTTGAACCTCTACCACACACCGCCACTGTGACCCTAAGGGTATGGCTCACAGTCTGGGGTACCTGACCACCACTGTTTGGGTGGCCTGAGGAGCATTAAGACCTGTTGGGTCATGTGCACCCGGCTCCCTCAGTGATGAGAGCTAGCAAGCGTCTGGGACCTGGCCCTGAGGGAGCCACCAAGGCAGAGCTGCCTCCTCTGGGAGGCGTGGGCAGTGGTGGGAGGACCCAGACCAGCTCCTGGACAAACCCTCCATGGCAGGAGGACCACCACACCTCCCAGGGTCCCCTTTCTCTTAGGTGGGTCTGGACCTCAGAGGGTGAGTCTTGTGCCTTGGGACCTTGCCCTTTCTTGTCACCCAGAGAGTGACATTTGTTTGCTGGAGATTGATAGGAACATTGAGACCTGACTATGACCTGTCCTCAAGAACAATGGATCGGACAGGGAGAAGTTTTCAACGAAAAGCCACACCCCTCCATCACCTTACCTCTAAGAGGGCTTTGCTAAAAGCTTTCAAGGTTGGGGATTACCCAGCATAAGCCACCCATTTCCTTGAATGTCTCAACAACAAATATTTCTCGGCTCCAAAGTCCAATGTTTTGCTGCTGTTTGGCCTCACTGTGCGTCGGGCACACATCCTGGTCTTTGGTTACCAATTATAGCGAGCCAGCCAGGAGGTCTGTGCCCATGGTGTATTGATCTCGATCAGGGGTGTCGCCATTTATACTTCCCAGCACATGCCAGAGTACATTTGGCTCCAGGATACTGGCAGGGATTCTCCCTGATATGCAGTGGCTGCCCTACAGCACGAGGCTGCTTGTCTTGGAGACATGTCCAGAGCAGTGGTATACAGTTCATGTCATTTGGGGGTAAGTCGCTCCAGCTTGCACAGGCTGGGAAATAGGTCTACTCCAACTGGGCTGCTCCCCTTAGCGGATGGGAGCCCCTCTGAGTCCATTCCCTCTTGAGAACTGGGGGCCTCCATGTGGGAGTGGAAGTGGAACTTTATAAAATGCCTTCTCTGGCTTTCTGTCTTTGAGATTGGAGTGTTTATTTGTTCTTCATGTGTTTGTGTGTGTCAATGTGGTGTTAATCACGGCAGTCTGTGCTTTGGTTTGTGGGATCCTGTTTGTGATTCGTACATTGTAGGTGTGTGAAACAGCACTTGCATTGAGTACTTGAGACGTCTTTGGTCAGTAACGGAGCTTGCATATGATCCAACTAGGTATCATTCCCTCCTGCATTGTGTTTCAGCTGTGGTGGAACATTGGTTGACATATTCCCTTTCCAATGGGTAGGAATCTGCCCTTTGGTGCCTGGGAACTGCGATCCTGAGAGACCTTTTGGCATTGCATTTGTCTCTCTGCTATTGGATAACACCTGCTGTGATCAGCAGAGCTCTAGTCCATCTTGTAGTCCGCTAAGGGACAAGCAAGTATTTTTTTTTTTTTTTTACATTGCATGGCCAGCATATTCTACAGATTCTGGTGAAACATGGCATCAAATGAATCATTTTCATATCTCCAAAACCAGTCTATGTAAAATATTCAGTTAGAGAAAGTTTGCTCAGTGAAATCCTTTTGGTTTTCATCATTGTGACCCTGAGAAAACGAGCATATTTCCAGGAGACATGTGGAAGTTAATGAAGCAAATTGAACTTTTCCTAATTTCTTTGCTTTTTCCTTTTTGGCTCTTTCTGCTTCCCAGGTCAGTAGGCATGACAACTGTGGTCCTGATTCCCTATCTTTCAATTTGCATGCTGTTTGTCGTTTTGTTGTTAAAATGAGGGAACGTAGTTCGAAAACATTGAGGATGTTGTTCATCCTCACCCTTTGCTTTGGTCCTCAGGACTGAGAGTTTCTTTTGTGCATGTACTTTTGCGTTTGTTTTGTGTGAAAGTGTTGTGGCTCTGGGAAACTCAAATGTGCTTCCCCAACGCACCCCTTTCAGGTGCATTCTCCAGATTTGGGCCACTTTTAGGGATAAGGCAATTGACATCAACTGCCGAGTTGATGTGTAAATGAGCTCTATTTCACTGAAAGGGAAGCACTTACCTATTCAATACTTCCTCCTCTGGAGAGAATTGGCCTCCATGGATTTCAGGTCCTGATGATCTGGCAAATAGCTAGTACTGAACTGATATCTGGTATGGAAGCTGCCTTAAGCTTCTTGCATTCTGAAGTGTAAACCTTCTGCGGTCCCTAGGTTTCTTAGAGATCCAAAAAGACCTTATATCTGTTGCCAATTTGACAGCAAGGACCATAAGTTGAAATGATGACACTTGAAGTCTTTCTAAATGGCCTCTCTAGATTTGGGTAGCATGAAACTTCACCAAGGTAAGTGGCAAGCATTCCTTGACTCTCCGGGTCATTTCAAAGAGGATAGAGGATTGGAACATTGGATGCTGGGCACATCTAAGATTCCCTACCTTTGCCTACTTAGCAGAAGGTCTCAAAAGCATCCGTTTGCAATCAGAAATGCTGGTATGGCATCCAGCTGACAATTGCTTGCTTCTTGGTTTTCACTAAGTGAAGGTGTTAAGGACTTGAGGATTGTAATCGAAATATGTAATTAAAGCTAAGAAACTCATGAAAAGGAACACATTTCAGGATAGAGTAGGAAGGTGGGATAAATGTGTTGAGCCAAAAACCAACATTTGATGCATCATTGGGCTGAAACGAAACTCCACTTCGGGAAATGGATACTGTTATTAAAAATGCGTTTTTTTCAAGGCTGGATTGGGTTCCCCTCTGCCAAGAGAACACGTTTACTTGCAATGCTGCTTTCAATACCATGGTATGTGAACTGTCCTGCCTTTAAGGGATCTCGATTTGCTTTTAAGATCTCTTCTCACTTTGGAGAAGAAAGAAGAATTCTCTTCAAAGGACTGATGAGCTTATTGGACCAGGTGTTTTGAAATATTTTGTTACCTTTGGATTAGTTGCGGGGCCCTTAAGGCAAGTCAAGGAGGACTATTTCAGTCGTATATCTGGTATGGAAATTACAGAGAAAACATTGTGAAATGGGGGAGAAGTTTCTCCAATTACACAGGATGGATACATGGCACACCTGTCGATATTCTAGAAAGGGTACAAAGTTTCTGAATTGCAGGTATGCCTTGGGATAATCGGTCAGCCATGCTGACGGTTACATGAGAGCCACTTGATTAAGCTTCCTTCGCAACCCCTTGTCATGCGATCTTTAACCTTGCCTCTTTAAGTGTCTAACAGATAGTTAGGCTGAGGCTTTCCCAAAGTGCTTCAACTTCAAGAAGACTCTTACCAATGCAGTTTTGACAAACTGAGTAAACAGATGCATATGCTACTAACGTTTATGGATTTGCTTCGCAATAATGCTGATTTTGATCTGTGTTCTCCCGTTAAGGGAAGCTCTTCCCCTCAACTTCCTAACAGCTTACAACAATTTCTTCCCTTCTGCTTCTGCGTGTCTGGATTACCTGCCAGAACGTCTGCCCCAGAGTGCCACCCTCACGCTGCTTTTCAGGCTTATTCTCCTGGATTCCTTATACAAGTTTATATAAGACTTGGATCAAGACTTGCAACGTGGCCTTGCTTCCAACTCAGAATGCACTGTAGGGCTTTGCTTTCCTCCAGCAGCACGTAGCTAGAGTGGTCGTCACCCCATTCCCTGAAAGACTTGGGAAAAGATGAACCAGGAATCTAGGTTGAAAGCAAGTCCCCTAAAACAGAGATCCGCTGCTGAGTTTATGATTAACCACTCTATCCAAATCATACCCACATATTCTCCTCAGGGTTGCAGAGGACCAAAGAAAAGGTGGAATTGTACCATAGCCAGATGAATGCAGCCCTTCCCAGGCAGCCCTTGCTGTGCACTGTGACCCACTGCCCCATTACCAGGCAATGGTTACCAGGAGACCACTAATGCCACTGTGACCACCCTGCTCAGCCATTGGTGGGCAGTGTAGTGGGCCTCTGCCCCAAGCAAGCCACTGTCTGTCAGCCATCTTTAGTGGGGGCCCTTTGTTAGGCAGCAGTCAGTGGAGTGCTGCCCCTTCAGACCTGGAGCATGAGGTAAGAGGCAAGTGCCAGCCTTCTCCCCAGCATTCTTCTGCTCACACGGCCTTGGGCCAGCTTGTGTGATGGGGAGCCCAGAGAACAGGCTGGGGGTGTGTCCTGCAGGGCTCCAGAGCCAAGGCCATGAATGACCATTGGCCCAGACCAGGCCTTGAGGCAGTGTTGAACCTCTACCACACACCGCCACTGTGACCCTAAGGGTATGGCTCACAGTCTGGGGTACCTGACCACCACTGTTTGGGTGGCCTGAGGAGCATTAAGACCTGTTGGGTCATGTGCACCCAGCTCGCTCAGTGATGAGAGCTAGCAAGCGTCTGGGACCTGGCCCTGAGGGAGCCACCAAGGCAGAGCTGCCTCCTCTGTGAGGCGTGGGCACTGGTGGGAGGACCCAGACCAGCTCCTGGACAAACCCTCCATGGCAGGAGGACCACCACCCCTCCCAGGGACCCCTTTCTCTTAGGTGGGTCTGGACCTCAGAGGGTGAGTCTTGTGCCTTGGGACCTTGCCCTTTCTTGTCACCCAGAGAGTGACATTTGCTTGCTGGAGATTGATAGGAACATTGAGACCTGACTATGACCTGTCCTCAAGAACAATGGATCGGACAGGGAGAAGTTTTCAACAAAAAGCCACACCACTCCATCACCTTACCTCTAAGAGGGCTTTGCTAAAAGCTTTCAAGGTTGGGGATTACCCAGCATAAGCCACCCATTTCCTTGAATGTCTCAACAACAAATATTTCTCGGCTCCAAAGTCCAATGTTTTGCTGCTGTTTGGCCTCACTGTGCGTCGGGCACACATCCTGGTCTTTGGTTACCAATTATAGCGAGCCAGCCAGGAGGTCTGTGCCCATGGTGTATTGATCTCGATCAGGGGCGTCGCCATTTATACTTCCCAGCACATGCCAGAGTACATTTGGCTCCAGGATACTGGCAGGGATTCTCCCTGATATGCAGTGGCTGCCCTACAGCACGAGGCTGCTTGTCTTGGAGACATGTCCAGAGCAGTGGTATACAGTTCATGTCATTTGGGGGTAAGTCGCTCCAGCTTGCACAGGCTGGGAAATAGGTCTACTCCAACTGGGCTGCTCCCCTTAGCGGATGTGAGCCCCTCTGAGTCCATTCCCTCTTGAGAACTGGGGGCCTCCATGTGGGAGTGGAAGTGGAAGTTGACAAAATGCCTTCTCTGGCTTTCTGTCTTTGAGATTGGAGTGTTTATTTGTTCTTCATGTGTTTGTGTGTGTCAATGTGGTGTTAATCACGGCAGTCTGTGCTTTGGTTTGTGGGATCCTCTTTGTGATTCGTACATTGTAGGTGTGTGAAACAGCACTTGCATTGAGTACTTGAGACGTCTTTGGTCAGTAACGGAGCTTGCATATGATCCAACTAGGTATCATTCCCTCCTGCATTGTGTTTCAGCTGTGGTGGAACATTGGTTGACATATTCCCTTTCCAATGGGTAGGAATCTGCCCTTTGGTGCCTGGGAACTGCGATCCTGAGAGACCTTTTGGCATTGCATTTGTCTCTCTGCTATTGGATAACACCTGCTGTGATCAGCAGAGCTCTAGTCCATCTTGTAGTCCGCTAAGGGACAAGCAAGTATTTTTTTTTTTTTTTTTACATTGCATGGCCAGCATATTCTACAGATTCTGGTGAAACATGGCATCAAATGAATCATTTTCATATCTCCAAAACCAGTCTATGTAAAATATTCAGTTAGAGAAAGTTTGTTCAGTGAAATCCTTTTGGTTTTCATCATTGTGACCCTGAGAAAACGAGCATATTTCCAGGAGACATGTGGAAGTTAATGAAGCAAATTGAACTTTTCCTAATTTCTTTGCTTTTTACTTTTTGGCTCTTTCTGCTTCCCAGGTCAGTAGGCATGACAACTGTGGTCCTGATTCCCTATCTTTCAATTTGCATGCTGTTTGTCGTTTTGTTGTTAAAATGAGGGAACGTAGTTCGAAAACATTGAGGATGTTGTTCATCCTCACCCTTTGCTTTGGTCCTCAGGACTGAGAGTTTCTTTTGTGCATGTACTTTTGCGTTTGTTTTGTGTGAAAGTGTTGTGGCTCTGGGAAACTCAAATGTGCTTCCCCAACGCACCCCTTTCAGGTGCATTCTCCAGATTTGGGCCACTTTTAGGGATAAGGCAATTGACATCAACTGCCGAGTTGATGTGTAAATGAGCTCTATTTCACTGAAAGGGAAGCACTTACCTATTCAATACTTCCTCCTCTGGAGAGAATTGGCCTCCATGGATTTCAGGTCCTGATGATCTGGCAAATAGCTAGTACTGAACTGATATCTGGTATGGAAGCTGCCTTAAGCTTCTTGCATTCTGAAGTGTAAACCTTCTGCGGTCCCTAGGTTTCTTAGAGATCCAAAAAGACCTTATATCTGTTGCCAATTTGACAGCAAGGACCATAAGTTGAAATGATGACACTTGAAGTCTTTCTAAATGGCCTCTCTAGATTTGGGTAGCATGAAACTTCACCAAGGTAAGTGGCAAGCATTCCTTGACTCTCCGGGTCATTTCAAAGAGGATAGAGGATTGGAACATTGGATGCTGGGCACATCTAAGATTCCCTACCTTTGCCTACTTAGCAGAAGGTCTCAAAAGCATCCGTTTGCAATCAGAAATGCTGGTATGGCATCCAGCTGACAATTGCTTGCTTCTTGGTTTTCACTAAGTGAAGGTGTTAAGGACTTGAGGATTGTAATCGAAATATGTAATTAAAGCTAAGAAACTCATGAAAAGGAACACATTTCAGGATAGAGTAGGAAGGTGGGATAAATGTGTTGAGCCAAAAACCAACATTTGATGCATCATTGGGCTGAAACGAAACTCCACTTCGGGAAATGGATACTGTTATTAAAAATGCGTTTTTTTCAAGGCTGGATTGGGTTCCCCTCTGCCAAGAGAACACGTTTACTTGCAATGCTGCTTTCAATACCATGGTATGTGAACTGTCCTGCCTTTAAGGGATCTCGATTTGCTTTTAAGATCTCTTCTCACTTTGGAGAAGAAAGAAGAATTCTCTTCAAAGGACTGATGAGCTTATTGGACCAGGTGTTTTGAAATATTTTGTTACCTTTGGATTAGTTGCGGGGCCCTTAAGGCAACTCAAGGAGGACTATTTCAGTCGTATATCTGGTATGGAAATTACAGAGAAAACATTGTGAAATGGGGGAGAAGTTTCTCCAATTACACAGGATGGATACATGGCACACCTGTCGATATTCTAGAAAGGGTACAAAGTTTCTGAAATGCAGGTATGCCTTGGGATAATCGGTCAGCCATGCTGACGGTTACATGAGAGCCACTTGATTAAGCTTCCTTCTCAACCCCTTGTCATGCGATCTTTAACCTTGCCTCTTTAAGTGTCTAACAGATAGTTAGGCTGAGGCTTTCCCAAAGTGCTTCAACTTCAAGAAGACTCTTACCAATGCAGTTTTGACAAACTGAGTAAACAGATGCATATGCTACTAACGTTTATGGATTTGCTTCGCAATAATGCTGATTTTGATCTGTGTTCTCCCGTTAAGGGAAGCTCTTCCCCTCAACTTCCTAACAACTTACAACAATGTCTTCCCTTCTGCTTCTGCGTGTCTGGATTCCCTGCCAGAACGTCTCCCCCAGAGTGCCACCCTCACGCTGCTTTTCAGGCTTATTCTCCTGGATTCCTTATACAAGTTTATATAAGACTTGGATCAAGACTTGCAACGTGGCATTGCTTCCAACTCAGAATGCACTGTAGGGCTTTGCTTTCCTCCAGCAGCACGTAGCTAGAGTGGTCGTCACCCCATTCCCTGAAAGACTTGGGAAAAGATGAACCAGGAATCTAGGTTGAAAGCAAGTCCCCTAAAACAGAGATCCGCTGCTGAGTTTATGATTAACCACTCTATCCAAATCATACCCACATATTCTCCTCAGGGTTGCAGAGGACCAAAGAAAAGGGGGAATTGTACCATAGCCAGCTGAATGCAGCCCTTCCCAGGCATCCCTTGCTGTGCACTGTGACCCACTGCCCCGTTACCAGGCAATGGTTACCAGGAGACCACTAATGCCACTGTGACCACCCTGCTCAGCCATTGGTGGGCAGTGTAGTGGGCCCCTGCCCCAAGCAAGCCACTGTCTGTCAGCCATCTTTAGTGGGGGCCCTTTGTTAGGCAGCAGTCAGTGGAGTGCTGCCCCTTCAGACCTGGAGCATGAGGTAAGAGGCAAGTGCCAGCCTTCTCCCCAGCATTCTTCTGCTCACACGGCCTTGGGCCAGCTTGTGTGATGGGGAGCCCAGAGAACAGGCTGGGGGTGTGTCCTGCAGGGCTCCAGAGCCAAGGCCATGAATGACCATTGGCCCAGACCAGGCCTTGAGGCAGTGTTGAACCTCTACCACACACCGCCACTGTGACCCTAAGGGTATGGCTCACAGTCTGGGGTACCTGACCACCACTGTTTGGGTGGCCTGAGGAGCATTAAGACCTGTTGGGTCATGTGCACCCGGCTCCCTCAGTGATGAGAGCTAGCAAGCGTCTGGGACCTGGCCCTGAGGGAGCCACCAAGGCAGAGCTGCCTCCTCTGTGAGGCATGGGCAGTGGTGGGAGGACCCAGACCAGCTCCTGGACAAACCCTCCATGGCAGGAGGACCACCACCCCTCCCAGGGTCCCCTTTCTCTTTGGTGGGTCTGGACCTCAGAGGGTGAGTCTTGTGCCTTGGGACCTTGCCCTTTCTTGTCACCCAGAGAGTGACATTTGTTTGCTGGAGATTGATAGGAACATTGAGACCTGACTATGACCTGTCCTCAGGAACAAGGGATCGGACAGGGAGAAGTTTTCAACGAACAGCCACACCCCTCCATCACCTTACCTCTAAGAGGGCTTTGCTAAAAGCTTTCAAGGTTGGGGATTACCCAGCATAAGCCACCCATTTCCTTGAATGTCTCAACAACAAATATTTCTCGGCTCCAAAGTCCAATGTTTTGCTGCTGTTTGGCCTCACTGTGCGTCGGGCACACATCCTGGTCTTTGGTTACCAATTATAGCGAGCCAGCCAGGAGGTCTGTGCCCATGGTGTATTGATCTCGATCAGGGGCGTCGCCATTTATACTTCCCAGCACATGCCAGAGTACATTTGGCTCCAGGATACTGGCAGGGATTCTCCCTGATATGCAGTGGCTGCCCTACAGCACGAGGCTGCTTGTCTTGGAGACATGTCCAGAGCAGTGGTATACAGTTCATGTCATTTGGGGGTAAGTCGCTGCAGCTTGCACAGGCTGGGAAATAGGTCTACTCCAACTGGGCTGCTCCCCTTAGCGGATGGGAGCCCCTCTGAGTCCATTCCCTCTTGAGAACTGGGGGCCTCCATGTGGGAGTGGAAGTGGAAGTTGACAAAATGCCTTCTCTGGCTTTCTGTCTTTGTGATTGGAGTGTTTATTTGTTCTTCATGTGTTTGTGTGTGTCAATGTGGTGTTAATCACGGCAGTCTGTGCTTTGGTTTGTGGGATCCTCTTTGTGATTCGTACATTGTAGGTGTGTGAAACAGCACTTGCATTGAGTACTTGAGACGTCTTTGGTCAGTAACGGAGCTTGCATATGATCCAACTAGGTATCATTCCCTCCTGCATTGTGTTTCAGCTGTGGTGGAACATTGTTTGACATATTCCCTTTCCAATGGGTAGGAATCTGCCCTTTGGTGCCTGGGAACTGCGATCCTGAGAGACCTTTTGGCATTGCATTTGTCTCTCTGCTATTGGATAACACCTGCTGTGATCAGCAGAGCTCTAGTCCATCTTGTAGTCCGCTAAGGGACAAGCAAGTATTTTTTTTTTTTTTACATTGCATGGCCAGCATATTCTACAGATTCTGGTGAAACATGGCATCAAATGAATCATTTTCATATCTCCAAAACCAGTCTATGTAAAATATTCAGTTAGAGAAAGTTTGTTCAGTGAAATCCTTTTGGTTTTCATCATTGTGACCCTGAGAAAACGAGCATATTTCCAGGAGACATGTGGAAGTTAATGAAGCAAATTGAACTTTTCCTAATTTCTTTGCTTTTTCCTTTTTGGCTCTTTCTGCTTCCCAGGTCAGTAGGCATGACAACTGTGGTCCTGATACCCTATCTTTCAATTTGCATGCTGTTTGTCGTTTTGTTGTTAAAATGAGGGAACGTAGTTCGAAAACAATGAGGATGTTGTTCATCCTCACCCTTTGCTTTGGTCCTCAGGACTGAGAGTTTCTTTTGTGCATGTACTTTTGCGTTTGGTTTGTGTGAAAGTGTTGTGGCTCTGGGAAACTCAAATGTGCTTCCCCAACGCACCCCTTTCAGGTGCATTCTCCAGATTTGGGCCACTTTTAGGGATAAGGCAATTGACATCAACTGCCGAGTTGATGTGTAAATGAGCTCTATTTCACTGAAAGGGAAGCACTTACCTATTCAATACTTCCTCCTCTGGAGAGAATTGGCCTCCATGGATTTCAGGTCCTGATGATCTGGCAAATAGCTAGTACTGAACTGATATCTGGTATGGAAGCTGCCTTAAGCTTCTTGCATTCTGAAGTGTAAACCTTCTGCGGTCCCTAGGTTTCTTAGAGATCCAAAAAGACCTTATATCTGTTGCCAATTTGACAGCAAGGACCATAAGTTGAAATGATGACACTTGAAGTCTTTCTAAATGGCCTCTCTAGATTTGGGGAGCATGAAACTTCACCAAGGTAAGTGGCAAGCATTCCTTGACTCTCCGGGTCATTTCAAAGAGGATAGAGGATTGGAACATTGGATGCTGGGCACATCTAAGATTCCCTACCTTTGCCTACTTAGCAGAAGGTCTCAAAAGCATCCGTTTGCAATCAGAAATGCTGGTATGGCATCCAGCTGACAATTGCTTGCTTCTTGGTTTTCACTAAGTGAAGGTGTTAAGGACTTGAGGATTGTAATTGAAATATGTAATTAAAGCTAAGAAACTCATGAAAAGGAACACATTTCAGGATAGAGTAGGAAGGTGGGATAAATGTGTTGAGCCAAAAACCAACATTTGATGCATCATTGGGCTGAAACGAAACTCCACTTCGGGAAATGGATACTGTTATTAAAAATACGTTTTTTTCAAGGCTGGATTGGGTTCCCCTCTGCCAAGAGAACACGTTTACTTGCAATGCTGCTTTCAATACCATGGTATGTGAACTGTCCTGCCTTTAAGGGATCTCGATTTGCTTTTAAGATCTCTTCTCACTTTGGAGAAGAAAGAAGAATTCTCTTCAAAGGACTGATGAGCTTATTGGACCAGGTGTTTTGAAATATTTTGTTAACTTTGGATTAGTTGCGGGGCCCTTAAGGCAACTCAAGGAGGACTATTTCAGTCGTATATCTGGTATGGAAATTACAGAGAAAACATTGTGAAATGGGGGAGAAGCTTCTCCAATTACACAGGATGGATACATGGCACACCTGTCGATATTCTAGAAAGGGTACAAAGTTTCTGAAATGCAGGTATGCCTTGGGATAATCGGTCAGCCATGCTGACAGTTACATGAGAGCCACTTGATTAAGCTTCCTTCGCAACCCCTTGTCATGCGATCTTTAACCTTGCCTCTTTAAGTGTCTAACAGATAGTTAGGCTGAGGCTTTCCCAAAGTGCTTCAACTTCAAGAAGACTCTTACCAATGCAGTTTTGACAAACTGAGTAAACAGATGCATATGCTACTAACGTTTATGGATTTGCTTCGCAATAATGCTGATTTTGATCTGTGTTCTCCCGTTAAGGGAAGCTCTTCCCCTCAACTTCCTAACAACTTACAACAATGTCTTCCCTTCTGCTTCTGCGTGTCTGGATTCCCTGCCAGAACGTCTCCCCCAGAGTGCCACCCTCACGCTGCTTTTCAGGCTTATTCTCCTGGATTCCTTATACAAGTTTATATAAGACTTGGATCAAGACTTGCAACGTGGCATTGCTTCCAACTCAGAATGCACTGTAGGGCTTTGCTTTCCTCCAGCAGCACGTAGCTAGAGTGGTCGTCACCCCATTCCCTGAAAGACTTGGGAAAAGATGAACCAGGAATCTAGGTTGAAAGCAAGTCCCCTAAAACAGAGATCCGCTGCTGAGTTTATGATTAACCACTCTATCCAAATCATACCCACATATTCTCCTCAGGGTTGCAGAGGACCAAAGAAAAGGGGGAATTGTACCATAGCCAGATGAATGCAGCCCTTCCCAGGCAGCCCTTGCTGTGCACTGTGACCCACTGCCCCGTTACCAGGCAATGGTTACCAGGAGACCACTAATGCCACTGTGACCACCCTGCTCAGCCATTGGTGGGCAGTGTAGTGGGCCCCTGCCCCAAGCAAGCCACTGTCTGTCAGCCATCTTTAGTGGGGGCCCTTTGTTAGGCAGCAGTCAGTGGAGTGCTGCCCCTTCAGACCTGGAGCATGAGGTAAGAGGCAAGTGCCAGCCTTCTCCCCAGCATTCTTCTGCTCACACGGCCTTGGGCCAGCTTGTGTGATGGGGAGCCCAGAGAACAGGCTGGGGGTGTGTCCTGCAGGGCTCCAGAGCCAAGGCCATGAATGACCATTGGCCCAGACCAGGCCTTGAGGCAGTGTTGAACCTCTACCACACACCACCACTGTGACCCTAAGGGTATGGCTCACAGTCTGGGGTACCTGACCACCACTGTTTGGGTGGCCTGAGGAGCATTAAGACCTGTTGGGTCATGTGCACCCGGCTCCCTCAGTGATGAGAGCTAGCAAGCGTCTGGGACCTGGCCCTGAGGGAGCCACCAAGGCAGAGCTGCCTCCTCTGTGAGGCGTGGGCAGTGGTGGGAGGACCCAGACCAGCTCCTGGACAAACCCTCCATGGCAGGAGGACCACCACCCCTCCCAGGGACCCCTTTCTCTTAGGTGGGTCTGGACCTCAGAGGGTGAGTCTTGTGCCTTGGGACCTTGCCCTTTCTTGTCACCCAGAGAGTGACATTTGTTTGCTGGAGATTGATAGGAACATTGAGACCTGACTATGACCTGTCCTCAAGAACAAGGGATCGGACAGGGAGAAGTTTTCAACGAACAGCCACACCCCTCCATCACCTTACCTCTAAGAGGGCTTTGCTAAAAGCTTTCAAGGTTGGGGATTACCCAGCATAAGCCACCCATTTCCTTGAATGTCTCAACAACAAATATTTCTCGGCTCCAAAGTCCAATGTTTTGCTGCTGTTTGGCCTCACTGTGCGTCGGGCACACATCCTGGTCTTTGGTTACCAATTATAGCGAGCCAGCCAGGAGGTGTGTGCCCATGGTGTATTGATCTCGATCAGGGGCGTCGCCATTTATACTTCCCAGCACATGCCAGAGTACATTTGGCTCCAGGATACTGGCAGGGATTCTCCCTGATATGCAGTGGCTGCCCTACAGCACGAGGCTGCTTGTCTTGGAGACATGTCCAGAGCAGTGGTATACAGTTCATGTCATTTGGGGGTAAGTCGCTGCAGCTTGCACAGGCTGGGAAATAGGTCTACTCCAACTGGGCTGCTCCCCTTAGCGGATGGGAGCCCCTCTGAGTCCATTCCCTCTTGAGAACTGGGGGCCTCCATGTGGGAGTGGAAGTGGAAGTTGACAAAATGCCTTCTCTGGCTTTCTGTCTTTGTGATTGGAGTGTTTATTTGTTCTTCATGTGTTTGTGTGTGTCAATGTGGTGTTAATCACGGCAGTCTGTGCTTTGGTTTGTGGGATCCTCTTTGTGATTCGTACATTGTAGGTGTGTGAAACAGCACTTGCATTGAGTACTTGAGACGTCTTTGGTCAGTAACGGAGCTTGCATATGATCCAACTAGGTATCATTCCCTCCTGCATTGTGTTTCAGCTGTGGTGGAACATTGGTTGACATATTCCCTTTCCAATGGGTAGGAATCTGCCCTTTGGTGCCTGGGAACTGCGATCCTGAGAGACCTTTTGGCATTGCATTTGTCTCTCTGCTATTGGATAACACCTGCTGTGATCAGCAGAGCTCTAGTCCATCTTGTAGTCCGCTAAGGGACAAGCAAGTATTTTTTTTTTTTTTTTACATTGCATGGCCAGCATATTCTACAGATTCTGGTGAAACATGGCATCAAATGAATCATTTTCATATCTCCAAAACCAGTCTATGTAAAATATTCAGTTAGAGAAAGTTTGTTCAGTGAAATCCTTTTGGTTTTCATCATTGTGACCCTGAGAAAACGAGCATATTTCCAGGAGACATGTGGAAGTTAATGAAGCAAATTGAACTTTTCCTAATTTCTTTGCTTTTTCCTTTTTGGCTCTTTCTGCTTCCCAGGTCAGTAGGCATGACAACTGTGGTCCTGATTCCCTATCTTTCAATTTGCATGCTGTTTGTCGTTTTGTTGTTAAAATGAGGGAACGTAGTTCGAAAACAATGAGGATGCTGTTCATCCTCACCCTTTGCTTTGGTCCTCAGGACTGAGAGTTTCTTTTGTGCATGTACTTTTGCGTTTGTTTTGTGTGAAAGTGTTGTGGCTCTGGGAAACTCAAATGTGCTTCCCCAACGCACCCCTTTCAGGTGCATTCTCCAGATTTGGGCCACTTTTAGGGATAAGGCAATTGACATCAACTGCCGAGTTGATGTGTAAATGAGCTCTATTTCACTGAAAGGGAAGCACTTACCTATTCAATACTTCCTCCTCTGGAGAGAATTGGCCTCCATGGATTTCAGGTCCTGATGATCTGGCAAATAGCTAGTACTGAACTGATATCTGGTATGGAAGCTGCCTTAAGCTTCTTGCATTCTGAAGTGTAAACCTTCTGCGGTCCCTAGGTTTCTTAGAGATCCAAAAAGACCTTATATCTGTTGCCAATTTGACAGCAAGGACCATAAGTTGAAATGATGACACTTGAAGTCTTTCTAAATGGCCTCTCTAGATTTGGGGAGCATGAAACTTCACCAAGGTAAGTGGCAAGCATTCCTTGACTCTCCGGGTCATTTCAAAGAGGATAGAGGATTGGAACATTGGATGCTGGGCACATCTAAGATTCCCTACCTTTGCCTACTTAGCAGAAGGTCTCAAAAGCATCCGTTTGCAATCAGAAATGCTGGTATGGCATCCAGCTGACAATTGCTTGCTTCTTGGTTTTCACTAAGTGAAGGTGTTAAGGACTTGAGGATTGTAATTGAAATATGTAATTAAAGCTAAGAAACTCATGAAAAGGAACACATTTCAGGATAGAGTAGGAAGGTGGGATAAATGTGTTGAGCCAAAAACCAACATTTGATGCATCATTGGGCTGAAACGAAACTCCACTTCGGGAAATGGATACTGTTATTAAAAATACGTTTTTTTCAAGGCTGGATTGGGTTCCCCTCTGCCAAGAGAACACGTTTACTTGCAATGCTGCTTTCAATACCATGGTATGTGAACTGTCCTGCCTTTAAGGGATCTCGATTTGCTTTTAAGATCTCTTCTCACTTTGGAGAAGAAAGAAGAATTCTCTTCAAAGGACTGATGAGCTTATTGGACCAGGTGTTTTGAAATATTTTGTTAACTTTGGATTAGTTGCGGGGCCCTTAAGGCAACTCAAGGAGGACTATTTCAGTCGTATATCTGGTATGGAAATTACAGAGAAAACATTGTGAAATGTGGGAGAAGTTTCTCCAATTACACAGGATGGATACATGGCACACCTGTCGATATTCTAGAAAGGGTACAAAGTTTTTGAAATGCAGGTATGCCTTGGGATAATCGGTCAGCCATGCTGACGGTTACATGAGAGCCACTTGATTAAGCTTCCTTCGCAACCCCTTGTCATGCGATCTTTAACCTTGCCTCTTTAAGTGTCTAACAGATAGTTAGGCTGAGGCTTTCCCAAAGTGCTTCAACTTCAAGAAGACTCTTACCAATGCAGTTTTGACAAACTGAGTAAACAGATGCATATGCTACTAACGTTTATGGATTTGCTTCGCAATAATGCTGATTTTGATCTGTGTTCTCCCGTTAAGGGAAGCTCTTCCCCTCAACTTCCTAACAACTTACAACAATGTCTTCCCTTCTGCTTCTGCGTGTCTGGATTCCCTGCCAGAACGTCTCCCCCAGAGTGCCACCCTCACGCTGCTTTTCAGGCTTATTCTCCTGGATTCCTTATACAAGTTTATATAAGACTTGGATCAAGACTTGCAACGTGGCATTGCTTCCAACTCACAATGCACTGTAGGGCTTTGCTTTCCTCCAGCAGCACGTAGCTAGAGTGGTCGTCACCCCATTCCCTGAAAGACTTGGGAAAAGATGAACCAGGAATCTAGGTTGAAAGCAAGTCCCCTAAAACAGAGATCCGCTGCTGAGTTTATGATTAACCACTCTATCCAAATCATACCCACATATTCTCCTCAGGGTTGCAGAGGACCAAAGAAAAGGGGGAATTGTACCATAGCCAGCTGAATGCAGCCCTTCCCAGGCAGCCCTTGCTGTGCACTGTGACCCACTGCCCCGTTACCAGGCAATGGTTACCAGGAGACCACTAATGCCACTGTGACCACCCTGCTCAGCCATTGGTGGGCAGTGTAGTGGGCCCCTGCCCCAAGCAAGCCACTGTCTGTCAGCCATCTTTAGTGGGGGCCCTTTGTTAGGCAGCAGTCAGTGGAGTGCTGCCCCTTCAGACCTGGAGCATGAGGTAAGAGGCAAGTGCCAGCCTTCTCCCCAGCATTCTTCTGCTCACACGGCCTTGGGCCAGCTTGTGTGATGGGGAGCCCAGAGAACAGGCTGGGGGTGTGTCCTGCAGGGCTCCAGAGCCAAGGCCATGAATGACCATTGGCCCAGACCAGGCCTTGAGGCAGTGTTGAACCTCTACCACACACCGCCACTGTGACCCTAAGGGTATGGCTCACAGTCTGGGGTACCTGACCACCACTGTTTGGGTGGCCTGAGGAGCATTAAGACCTGTTGGGTCATGTGCACCCGGCTCCCTCAGTGATGAGAGCTAGCAAGCGCCTGGGACCTGGCCCTGAGGGAGCCACCAAGGCAGAGCTGCCTCCTCTGTGAGGCGTGGGCAGTGGTGGGAGGACCCAGACCACCTCCTGGACAAACCCTCCATGGCAGGAGGACCACCACCCCTCCCAGGGACCCCTTTCTCTTAGGTGGGTCTGGACCTCAGAGGGTGAGTCTTGTGCCTTGGGACCTTGCCCTTTCTTGTCACCCAGAGAGTGACATTTGTTTGCTGGAGATTGATAGGAACATTGAGACCTGACTATGACCTGTCCTCAAGAACAATGGATCGGACAGGGAGAAGTTTTCAACGAAAAGCCACACCCCTCCATCACCTTACCTCTAAGAGGGCTTTGCTAAAAGCTTTCAAGGTTGGGGATTACCCAGCATAAGCCACCCATTTCCTTGAATGTCTCAACAACAAATATTTCTCGGCTCCAAAGTCCAATGTTTTGCTGCTGTTTGGCCTCACTGTGCGTCGGGCACACATCCTGGTCTTTGGTTACCAATTATAGCGAGCCAGCCAGGAGGTCTGTGCCCATGGTGTATTGATCTCGATCAGGGGCGTCGCCATTTATACTTCCCAGCACATGCCAGAGTACATTTGGCTCCAGGATACTGGCAGGGATTCTCCCTGATATGCAGTGGCTGCCCTACAGCACGAGGCTGCTTGTCTTGGAGACATGTCCAGAGCAGTGGTATACAGTTCATGTCATTTGGGGGTAAGTCGCTCCAGCTTGCACAGGCTGGGAAATAGGTCTACTCCAACTGGGCTGCTCCCCTTAGCGGATGGGAGCCCCTCTGAGTCCATTCCCTCTTGAGAACTGGGGGCCTCCATGTGGGAGTGGAAGTGGAAGTTGACAAAATGCCTTCTCTGGCTTTCTGTCTTTGTGATTGGAGTGTTTATTTGTTCTTCATGTGTTTGTGTGTGTCAATGTGGTGTTAATCACGGCAGTCTGTGCTTTGGTTTGTGGGATCCTCTTTGTGATTCGTACATTGTAGGTGTGTGAAACAGCACTTGCATTGAGTACTTGAGACGTCTTTGGTCAGTAACGGAGCTTGCATATGATCCAACTAGGTATCATTCCCTCCTGCATTGTGTTTCAGCTGTGGTGGAACATTGGTTGACATATTCCCTTTCCAATGGGTAGGAATCTGCCCTTTGGTGCCTGGGAACTGCGATCCTGAGAGACCTTTTGGCATTGCATTTGTCTCTCTGCTATTGGATAACACCTGCTGTGATCAGCAGAGCTCTAGTCCATCTTGTAGTCCGCTAAGGGACAAGCAAGTATTTTTTTTTTTTTTTACATTGCATGGCCAGCATATTCTACAGATTCTGGTGAAACATGGCATCAAATGAATCATTTTCATATCTCCAAAACCAGTCTATGTAAAATATTCAGTTAGAGAAAGTTTGTTCAGTGAAATCCTTTTGGTTTTCATCATTGTGACCCTGAGAAAACGAGCATATTTCCAGGAGACATGTGGAAGTTAATGAAGCAAATTGAACTTTTCCTAATTTCTTTGCTTTTTCCTTTTTGGCTCTTTCTGCTTCCCAGGTCAGTAGGCATGACAACTGTGGTCCTGATTCCCTATCTTTCAATTTGCATGCTGTTTGTCGTTTTGTTGTTAAAATGAGGGAACGTAGTTCGAAAACATTGAGGATGTTGTTCATCCTCACCCTTTGCTTTGGTCCTCAGGACTGAGAGTTTCTTTTGTGCATGTACTTTTGCGTTTGTTTTGTGTGAAAGTGTTGTGGCTCTGGGAAACTCAAATGTGCTTCCCCAACGCACCCCTTTCAGGTGCATTCTCCAGATTTGGGCCACTTTTAGGGATAAGGCAATTGACATCAACTGCCGAGTTGATGTGTAAATGAGCTCTATTTCACTGAAAGGGAAGCACTTACCTATTCAATACTTCCTCCTCTGGAGAGAATTGGCCTCCATGGATTTCAGGTCCTGATGATCTGGCAAATAGCTAGTACTGAACTGATATCTGGTATGGAAGCTGCCTTAAGCTTCTTGCATTCTGAAGTGTAAACCTTCTGCGGTCCCTAGGTTTCTTAGAGATCCAAAAAGACCTTATATCTGTTGCCAATTTGACAGCAAGGACCATAAGTTGAAATGATGACACTTGAAGTCTTTCTAAATGGCCTCTCTAGATTTGGGTAGCATGAAGCTTCACCAAGGTAAGTGGCAAGCATTCCTTGACTCTCCGGGTCATTTCAAAGAGGATAGAGGATTGGAACATTGGATGCTGGGCACATCTAAGATTCCCTACCTTTGCCTACTTAGCAGAAGGTCTCAAAAGCATCCGTTTGCAATCAGAAATGCTGGTATGGCATCCAGCTGACAATTGCTTGCTTCTTGGTTTTCACTAAGTGAAGGTGTTAAGGACTTGAGGATTGTAATTGAAATATGTAATTAAAGCTAAGAAACTCATGAAAAGGAACACATTTCAGGATAGAGTAGGAAGGTGGGATAAATGTGTTGAGCCAAAAACCAACATTTGATGCATCATTGGGCTGAAACGAAACTCCACTTCGGGAAATGGATACTGTTATTAAAAATACGTTTTTTTCAAGGCTGGATTGGGTTCCCCTCTGCCAAGAGAACACGTTTACTTGCAATGCTGCTTTCAATACCATGGTATGTGAACTGTCCTGCCTTTAAGGGATCTCGATTTGCTTTTAAGATCTCTTCTCACTTTGGAGAAGAAAGAAGAATTCTCTTCAAAGGACTGATGAGCTTATTGGACCAGGTGTTTTGAAATATTTTGTTAACTTTGGATTAGTTGCGGGGCCCTTAAGGCAACTCAAGGAGGACTATTTCAGTCGTATATCTGGTATGGAAATTACAGAGAAAACATTGTGAAATGGGGGAGAAGTTTCTCCAATTACACAGGATGGATACATGGCACACCTGTTGATATTCTAGAAAGGGTACAAAGTTTCTGAAATGCAGGTATGCCTTGGGATAATCGGTCAGCCATGCTGACGGTTACATGAGAGCCACTTGATTAAGCTTCCTTCGCAACCCCTTGTCATGCGATCTTTAACCTTGCCTCTTTAAGTGTCTAACAGATAGTTAGGCTGAGGCTTTCCCAAAGTGCTTCAACTTCAAGAAGACTCTTACCAATGCAGTTTTGACAAACTGAGTAAACAGATGCATATGCTACTAACGTTTATGGATTTGCTTCGCAATAATGCTGATTTTGATCTGTGTTCTCCCGTTAAGGGAAGCTCTTCCCCTCAACTTCCTAACAGCTTACAACAATTTCTTCCCTTCTGCTTCTGCGTGTCTGGATTACCTGCCAGAACGTCTCCCCCAGAGTGCCACCCTCACGCTGCTTTTCAGGCTTATTCTCCTGGATTCCTTATACAAGTTTATATAAGACTTGGATCAAGACTTGCAACGTGGCATTGCTTCCAACTCACAATGCACTGTAGGGCTTTGCTTTCCTCCAGCAGCACGTAGCTAGAGTGGTCGTCACCCCATTCCCTGAAAGACTTGGGAAAAGATGAACCAGGAATCTAGGTTGAAAGCAAGTCCCCTAAAACAGAGATCCGCTGCTGAGTTTATGATTAACCACTCTATCCAAATCATACCCACATATTCTCCTCAGGGTTGCAGAGGACCAAAGAAAAGGGGGAATTGTACCATAGCCAGATGAATGCAGCCCTTCCCAGGCAGCCCTTGCTGTGCACTGTGACCCACTGCCCCGTTACCAGGCAATGGTTACCAGGAGACCACTAATGCCACTGTGACCACCCTGCTCAGCCATTGGTGGGCAGTGTAGTGGGCCCCTGCCCCAAGCAAGCCACTGTCTGTCAGCCATCTTTAGTGGGGGCCCTTTTTGAGGCAGCAGTCAGTGGAGTGCTGCCCCTTCAGACCTGGAGCATGAGGTAAGAGGCAAGTGCCAGCCTTCTCCCCAGCATTCTTCTGCTCACACGGCCTTGGGCCAGCTTGTGTGATGGGGAGCCCAGAGAACAGGCTGGGGGTGTGTCCTGCAGGGCTCCAGAGCCAAGGCCATGAATGACCATTGGCCCAGACCAGGCCTTGAGGCAGTGTTGAAACTCTACCACACACCACCACTGTGACCCTAAGGGTATGGCTCACAGTCTGGGGTACCTGACCACCACTGTTTGGGTGGCCTGAGGAGCATTAAGACCTGTTGGGTCATGTGCACCCGGCTCCCTCAGTGATGAGAGCTAGCAAGCGTCTGGGACCTGGCCCTGAGGGAGCCACCAAGGCAGAGCTGCCTCCTCTGTGAGGCGTGGGCAGTGGTGGGAGGACCCAGACCAGCTCCTGGACAAACCCTCCATGGCAGGAGGACCACCACCCCTCCCAGGGACCCCTTTCTCTTAGGTGGGTCTGGACCTCAGAGGGTGAGTCTTGTGCCTTGGGACCTTGCCGTTTCTTGTCACCCAGAGAGTGACATTTGTTTGCTGGAGATTGATAGGATCATTGAGACCTGACTATGACCTGTCCTCAAGAACAATGGATCGGACAGGGAGAAGTTTTCAACGAAAAGCCACACCCCTCCATCACCTTACCTCTAAGAGGGCTTTGCTAAAAGCTTTCAAGGTTGGGGATTACCCAGCATAAGCCACCCATTTCCTTGAATGTCTCAACAACAAATATTTCTCGGCTCCAAAGTCCAATGTTTTGCTGCTGTTTGGCCTCACTGTGCGTCGGGCACACATCCTGGTCTTTGGTTACCAATTATAGCGAGCCAGCCAGGAGGTCTGTGCCCATGGTGTATTGACCTCGGTCAGGGGCGTCGCCATTTATAGTTCCCAGCACATGCCAGAGTACATTTGGCTCCAGGATACTGGCAGGGATTCTCCCTGATATGCAGTGGCTGCCCTACAGCACGAGGCTGCTTGTCTTGGAGACATGTCCAGAGCAGTGGTATACAGTTCATGTCATTTGGGGGTAAGTCGCTCCAGCTTGCACAGGCTGGGAAATAGGTCTACTCCAACTGGGCTGCTCCCCTTAGCGGATGGGAGCCCCTCTGAGTCCATTCCCTCTTGAGAACTGGGGGCCTCCATGTGGGAGTGGAAGTGGAAGTTGACAAAATGCCTTCTCTGGCTTTCTGTCTTTGTGATTGGAGTGTTTATTTGTTCTTCATGTGTTTGTGTGTGTCAATGTGGTGTTAATCACGGCAGTCTGTGCTTTGGTTTGTGGGATCCTCTTTGTGATTCGTACATTGTAGGTGTGTGAAACAGCACTTGCATTGAGTACTTGAGACGTCTTTGGTCAGTAACGGAGCTTGCATATGATCCAACTAGGTATCATTCCCTCCTGCATTGTGTTTCAGCTGTGGTGGAACATTGGTTGACATATTCCCTTTCCAATGGGTAGGAATCTGCCCTTTGGTGCCTGGGAACTGCGATCCTGAGAGACCTTTTGGCATTGCATTTGTCTCTCTGCTATTGGATAACACCTGCTGTGATCAGCAGAGCTCTAGTCCATCTTGTAGTCCGCTAAGGGACAAGCAAGTATTTTTTTTTTTTTTTTTACATTGCATGGCCAGCATATTCTACAGATTCTGGTGAAACATGGCATCAAATGAATCATTTTCATATCTCCAAAACCAGTCTATGTAAAATATTCAGTTAGAGAAAGTTTGTTCAGTGAAATCCTTTTGGTTTTCATCATTGTGACCCTGAGAAAACGAGCATATTTCCAGGAGACATGTGGAAGTTAATGAAGCAAATTGAACTTTTCCTAATTTCTTTGCTTTTTTCTTTTTGGCTCTTTCTGCTTCCCAGGTCAGTAGGCATGACAACTGTGGTCCTGATTCCCTATCTTTCAATTTGCATGCTGTTTGTCATTTTGTTGTTAAAATGAGGGAACGTAGTTCGAAAACACTGATTATGTTGTTCATCCTCACCCTTTGCTTTGGTCCTCAGGACTGAGAGTTTCTTTTGTGCATGTACTTTTGCGTTTGTTTTGTGTGAAAGTGTTGTGGCTCTGGGAAACTCAAATGTGCTTCCCCAACGCACCCCTTTCAGGTGCATTCTCCAGATTTGGGCCACTTTTAGGGATAAGGCAATTGACATCAACTGCCGAGTTGATGTGTAAATGAGCTCTATTTCACTGAAAGGGAAGCACTTATCTATTCAATACTTCCTCCTCTGGAGAGAATTGGCCTCCATGGATTTCAGGTCCTGATGATCTGGCAAATAGCTAGTACTGAACTGATATCTGGTATGGAAGCTGCCTTAAGCTTCTTGCATTCTGAAGTATAAACCTTCTGCAGTCCCTAGGTTTCTTAGAGATCCAAAAAGACCTTATATTTGTTGCCAATTTGACAGCAAGGACCATAAGTTGAAATGATGACACTTGATGTCTTTCTAAATGGCCTCTCTAGATTTGGGTAGCATGAAACTTCACCAAGGTAAGTGGCAAGCATTCCTTGACTCTCCGGGTCATTTCAAAGAGGATAGAGGATTGGAACATTGGATGCTGGGCACATCTAAGATTCCCTACCTTTGCCTACTTAGCAGAAGGTCTCAAAAGCATCCGTTTGCAATCAGAAATGCTGGTATGGCATCCAGCTGACAATTGCTTGCTTCTTGGTTTTCACTAAGTGAAGGTGTTAAGGACTTGAGGATTGTAATTGAAATATGTAATTAAAGCTAAGAAACTCATGAAAAGGAACACATTTCAGGATAGAGTAGGAAGGTGGGATAAATGTGTTGAGCCAAAAACCAACATTTGATGCATCATTGGGCTGAAACGAAACTCCACTTCGGGAAATGGATACTGTTATTAAAAATGCGTTTTTTTCAAGGCTGGATTGGGTTCCCCTCTGCCAAGAGAACACGTTTACTTGCAATGCTGCTTTCAATAACATGGTATGTGAACTGTCCTGCCTTTAAGGGATCTCGATTTGCTTTTAAGATCTCTTCTCACTTTGGAGAAGAAAGAAGAATTCTCTTCAAAGGACTGATGAGCTTATTGGACCAGGTGTTTTGAAATATTTTGTTAACTTTGGATTAGTTGCGGGGCCCTTAAGGCAACTCAAGGAGGACTATTTCAGTCGTATATCTGGTATGGAAATTACAGAGAAAACATTGTGAAATGGGGGAGAAGCTTCTCCAATTACACAGGATGGATACATGGCACACCTGTCGATATTCTAGAAAGGGTACAACGTTTCTGAAATGCAGGTATGCCTTGGGATAATCGGTCAGCCATGCTGACGGTTACATGAGAGCCACTTGATTAAGCTTCCTTCGCAACCCCTTGTCATGCGATCTTTAACCTTGCCTCTTTAAGTGTCTAACAGATAGTTAGGCTGAGGCTTTCCCAAAGTGCTTCAACTTCAAGAAGACTCTTACCAATGCAGTTTTGACAAACTGAGTAAACAGATGCATATGCTACTAACGTTTATGGATTTGCTTCGCAATAATGCTGATTTTGATCTGTGTTCTCCCGTTAAGGGAAGCTCTTCCCCTCAACTTCCTAACAACTTACAACAATGTCTTCCCTTCTGCTTCTGCGTGTCTGGATTACCTGCCAGAACGTCTCCCCCAGAGTGCCACCCTCACGCTGCTTTTCAGGCTTATTCTCCTGGATTCCTTATACAAGTTTATATAAGACTTGGATCAAGACTTGCAACGTGGCATTGCTTCCAACTCACAATGCACTGTAGGGCTTTGCTTTCCTCCAGCAGCACGTAGCTAGAGTGGTCGTCACCCCATTCCCTGAAAGACTTGGGAAAAGATGAACCAGGAATCTAGGTTGAAAGCAAGTCCCCTAAAACAGAGATCCGCTGCTGAGTTTATGATTAACCACTCTATCCAAATCATACCCACATATTCTCCTCAGGGTTGCAGAGGACCAAAGAAAAGGGGGAATTGTACCATAGCCAGATGAATGCAGCCCTTCCCAGGCAGCCCTTGCTGTGCACTGTGACCCACTGCCCCGTTACCAGGCAATGGTTACCAGGAGACCACTAATGCCACTGTGACCACCCTGCTCAGCCATTGGTGGGCAGTGTAGTGGGCCCCTGCCCCAAGCAAGCCACTGTCTGTCAGCCATCTTTAGTGGGGGCCCTTTGTTAGGCAGCAGTCAGTGGAGTGCTGCCCCTTCAGACCTGGAGCATGAGGTAAGAGGCAAGTGCCAGCCTTCTCCCCAGCATTCTTCTGCTCACACGGCCTTGGGCCAGCTTGTGTGATGGGGAGCCCAGAGAACAGGCTGGGGGTGTGTCCTGCAGGGCTCCAGAGCCAAGGCCATGAATGACCATTGGCCCAGACCAGGCCTTGAGGCAGTGTTGAAACTCTACCACACACCACCACTGTGACCCTAAGGGTATGGCTCACAGTCTGGGGTACCTGACCACCACTGTTTGGGTGGCCTGAGGAGCATTAAGGCCTGAGGAGCATTAAGACCTGTTGGGTCATGTGCACCCGGCTCCCTCAGTGATGAGAGCTAGCAAGCGTCTGGGACCTGGCCCTGAGGGAGCCACCAAGGCAGAGCTGCCTCCTCTGTGAGGCGTGGGCAGTGGTGGGAGGACCCAGACCACCTCCTGGACAAACCCTCCATGGCAGGAGGACCACCACCCCTCCCAGGGACCCCTTTCTCTTAGGTGGGTCTGGACCTCAGAGGGTGAGTCTTGTGCCTTGGGACCTTGCCCTTTCTTGTCACCCAGAGAGTGACATTTGTTTGCTGGAGATTGATAGGAACATTGAGACCTGACTATGACCTGTCCTCAAGAACAATGGATCGGACAGGGAGAAGTTTTCAACGAAAAGCCACACCCCTCCATCACCTTACCTCTAAGAGGGCTTTGCTAAAAGCTTTCAAGGTTGGGGATTACCCAGCATAAGCCACCCATTTCCTTGAATGTCTCAACAACAAATATTTCTCGGCTCCAAAGTCCAATGTTTTGCTGCTGTTTGGCCTCACTGTGCGTCGGGCACACATCCTGGTCTTTGGTTACCAATTATAGCGAGCCAGCCAGGAGGTCTGTGCCCATGGTGTATTGATCTCGATCAGGGGCGTCGCCATTTATACTTCCCAGCACATGCCAGAGTACATTTGGCTCCAGGATACTGGCAGGGATTCTCCCTGATATGCAGTGGCTGCCCTACAGCACGAGGCTGCTTGTCTTGGAGACATGTCCAGAGCAGTGGTATACAGTTCATGTCATTTGGGGGTAAGTCGCTCCAGCTTGCACAGGCTGGGAAATAGGTCTACTCCAACTGGGCTGCTCCCCTTAGCGGATGGGAGCCCCTCTGAGTCCATTCCCTCTTGAGAACTGGGGGCCTCCATGTGGGAGTGGAAGTGGAAGTTGACAAAATGCCTTCTCTGGCTTTCTGTCTTTGTGATTGGAGTGTTTATTTGTTCTTCATGTGTTTGTGTGTGTCAATGTGGTGTTAATCACGGCAGTCTGTGCTTTGGTTTGTGGGATCCTGTTTGTGATTCGTACATTGTAGGTGTGTGAAACAGCACTTGCATTGAGTACTTGAGACGTCTTTGGTCAGTAACGGAGCTTGCATATGATCCAACTAGGTATCATTCCCTCCTGCATTGTGTTTCAGCTGTGGTGGAACATTGGTTGACATATTCCCTTTCCAATGGGTAGGAATCTGCCCTTTGGTGCCTGGGAACTGCGATCCTGAGAGACCTTTTGGCATTGCATTTGTCTCTCTGCTATTGGATAACACCTGCTGTGATCAGCAGAGCTCTAGTCCATCTTGTAGTCCGCTAAGGGACAAGCAAGTATTTTTTTTTTTTTTTTACATTGCATGGCCAGCATATTCTACAGATTCTGGTGAAACATGGCATCAAATGAATCATTTTCATATCTCCAAAACCAGTCTATGTAAAATATTCAGTTAGAGAAAGTTTGTTCAGTGAAATCCTTTTGGTTTTCATCATTGTGACCCTGAGAAAACGAGCATATTTCCAGGAGACATGTGGAAGTTAATGAAGCAAATTGAACTTTTCCTAATTTCTTTGCTTTTTCCTTTTTGGCTCTTTCTGCTTCCCAGGTCAGTAGGCATGACAACTGTGGTCCTGATTCCCTATCTTTCAATTTGCATGCTGTTTGTCGTTTTGTTGTTAAAATGAGGGAACGTAGTTCGAAAACATTGAGGATGTTGTTCATCCTCACCCTTTGCTTTGGTCCTCAGGACTGAGAGTTTCTTTTGTGCATGTACTTTTGCGTTTGTTTTGTGTGAAAGTGTTGTGGCTCTGGGAAACTCAAATGTGCTTCCCCAACGCACCCCTTTCAGGTGCATTCTCCAGATTTGGGCCACTTTTAGGGATAAGGCAATTGACATCAACTGCCGAGTTGATGTGTAAATGAGCTCTATTTCACTGAAAGGGAAGCACTTACCTATTCAATACTTCCTCCTCTGGAGAGAATTGGCCTCCATGGATTTCAGGTCCTGATGATCTGGCAAATAGCTAGTACTGAACTGATATCTGGTATGGAAGCTGCCTTAAGCTTCTTGCATTCTGAAGTGTAAACCTTCTGCGGTCCCTAGGTTTCTTAGAGATCCAAAAAGACCTTATATCTGTTGCCAATTTGACAGCAAGGACCATAAGTTGAAATGATGACACTTGAAGTCTTTCTAAATGGCCTCTCTAGATTTGGGTAGCATGAAGCTTCACCAAGGTAAGTGGCAAGCATTCCTTGACTCTCCGGGTCATTTCAAAGAGGATAGAGGATTGGAACATTGGATGCTGGGCACATCTAAGATTCCCTACCTTTGCCTACTTAGCAGAAGGTCTCAAAAGCATCCGTTTGCAATCAGAAATGCTGGTATGGCATCCAGCTGACAATTGCTTGCTTCTTGGTTTTCACTAAGTGAAGGTGTTAAGGACTTGAGGATTGTAATTGAAATATGTAATTAAAGCTAAGAAACTCATGAAAAGGAACACATTTCAGGATAGAGTAGGAAGGTGGGATAAATGTGTTGAGCCAAAAACCAACATTTGATGCATCATTGGGCTGAAACGAAACTCCACTTCGGGAAATGGATACTGTTATTAAAAATACGTTTTTTTCAAGGCTGGATTGGGTTCCCCTCTGCCAAGAGAACACGTTTACTTGCAATGCTGCTTTCAATACCATGGTATGTGAACTGTCCTGCCTTTAAGGGATCTCGATTTGCTTTTAAGATCTCTTCTCACTTTGGAGAAGAAAGAAGAATTCTCTTCAAAGGACTGATGAGCTTATTGGACCAGGTGTTTTGAAATATTTTGTTAACTTTGGATTAGTTGCGGGGCCCTTAAGGCAACTCAAGGAGGACTATTTCAGTCGTATATCTGGTATGGAAATTACAGAGAAAACATTGTGAAATGGGGGAGAAGTTTCTCCAATTACACAGGATGGATACATGGCACACCTGTCGATATTCTAGAAAGGGTACAACGTTTCTGAAATGCAGGTATGCCTTGGGATAATCGGTCAGCCATGCTGACGGTTACATGAGAGCCACTTGATTAAGCTTCCTTCGCAACCCCTTGTCATGCGATCTTTAACCTTGCCTCTTTAAGTGTCTAACAGATAGTTAGGCTGAGGCTTTCCCAAAGTGCTTCAACTTCAAGAAGACTCTTACCAATGCAGTTTTGACAAACTGAGTAAACAGATGCATATGCTACTAACGTTTATGGATTTGCTTCGCAATAATGCTGATTTTGATCTGTGTTCTCCCGTTAAGGGAAGCTCTTCCCCTCAACTTCCTAACAGCTTACAACAATTTCTTCCCTTCTGCTTCTGCGTGTCTGGATTACCTGCCAGAACGTCTCCCCCAGAGTGCCACCCTCACGCTGCTTTTCAGGCTTATTCTCCTGGATTCCTTATACAAGTTTATATAAGACTTGGATCAAGACTTGCAACGTGGCATTGCTTCCAACTCACAATGCACTGTAGGGCTTTGCTTTCCTCCAGCAGCACGTAGCTAGAGTGGTCGTCACCCCATTCCCTGAAAGACTTGGGAAAAGATGAACCAGGAATCTAGGTTGAAAGCAAGTCCCCTAAAACAGAGATCCGCTGCTGAGTTTATGATTAACCACTCTATCCAAATCATACCCACATATTCTCCTCAGGGTTGCAGAGGACCAAAGAAAAGGGGGAATTGTACCATAGCCAGATGAATGCAGCCCTTCCCAGGCAGCCCTTGCTGTGCACTGTGACCCACTGCCCCGTTACCAGGCAATGGTTACCAGGAGACCACTAATGCCACTGTGACCACCCTGCTCAGCCATTGGTGGGCAGTGTAGTGGGCCCCTGCCCCAAGCAAGCCACTGTCTGTCAGCCATCTTTAGTGGGGGCCCTTTGTTAGGCAGCAGTCAGTGGAGTGCTGCCCCTTCAGACCTGGAGCATGAGGTAAGAGGCAAGTGCCAGCCTTCTCCCCAGCATTCTTCTGCTCACACGGCCTTGGGCCAGCTTGTGTGATGGGGAGCCCAGAGAACAGGCTGGGGGTGTGTCCTGCAGGGCTCCAGAGCCAAGGCCATGAATGACCATTGGCCCAGACCAGGCCTTGAGGCAGTGTTGAAACTCTACCACACACCACCACTGTGACCCTAAGGGTATGGCTCACAGTCTGGGGTACCTGACCACCACTGTTTGGGTGGCCTGAGGAGCATTAAGACCTGTTGGGTCATGTGCACCCGGCTCCCTCAGTGATGAGAGCTAGCAAGCGTCTGGGACCTGGCCCTGAGGGAGCCACCAAGGCAGAGCTGCCTCCTCTGTGAGGCGTGGGCAGTGGTGGGAGGACCCAGACCAGCTCCTGGACAAACCCTCCATGGCAGGAGGACCACCACCCCTCCCAGGGACCCCTTTCTCTTAGGTGGGTCTGGACCTCAGAGGGTGAGTCTTGTGCCTTGGGACCTTGCCCTTTCTTGTCACCCAGAGAGTGACATTTGTTTGCTGGAGATTGATAGGATCATTGAGACCTGACTATGACCTGTCCTCAAGAACAATGGATCGGACAGGGAGAAGTTTTCAACGAAAAGCCACACCCCTCCATCACCTTACCTCTAAGAGGGCTTTGCTAAAAGCTTTCAAGGTTGGGGATTACCCAGCATAAGCCACCCATTTCCTTGAATGTCTCAACAACAAATATTTCTCGGCTCCAAAGTCCAATGTTTTGCTGCTGTTTGGCCTCACTGTGCGTCGGGCACACATCCTGGTCTTTGGTTACCAATTATAGCGAGCCAGCCAGGAGGTCTGTGCCCATGGTGTATTGACCTCGGTCAGGGGCGTCGCCATTTATAGTTCCCAGCACATGCCAGAGTACATTTGGCTCCAGGATACTGGCAGGGATTCTCCCTGATATGCAGTGGCTGCCCTACAGCACGAGGCTGCTTGTCTTGGAGACATGTCCAGAGCAGTGGTATACAGTTCATGTCATTTGGGGGTAAGTCGCTCCAGCTTGCACAGGCTGGGAAATAGGTCTACTCCAACTGGGCTGCTCCCCTTAGCGGATGGGAGCCCCTCTGAGTCCATTCCCTCTTGAGAACTGGGGGCCTCCATGTGGGAGTGGAAGTGGAAGTTGACAAAATGCCTTCTCTGGCTTTCTGTCTTTGTGATTGGAGTGTTTATTTGTTCTTCATGTGTTTGTGTGTGTCAATGTGGTGTTAATCACGGCAGTCTGTGCTTTGGTTTGTGGGATCCTCTTTGTGATTCGTACATTGTAGGTGTGTGAAACAGCACTTGCATTGAGTACTTGAGACGTCTTTGGTCAGTAACGGAGCTTGCATATGATCCAACTAGGTATCATTCCCTCCTGCATTGTGTTTCAGCTGTGGTGGAACATTGGTTGACATATTCCCTTTCCAATGGGTAGGAATCTGCCCTTTGGTGCCTGGGAACTGCGATCCTGAGAGACCTTTTGGCATTGCATTTGTCTCTCTGCTATTGGATAACACCTGCTGTGATCAGCAGAGCTCTAGTCCATCTTGTAGTCCGCTAAGGGACAAGCAAGTATTTTTTTTTTTTTTTTACATTGCATGGCCAGCATATTCTACAGATTCTGGTGAAACATGGCATCAAATGAATCATTTTCATATCTCCAAAACCAGTCTATGTAAAATATTCAGTTAGAGAAAGTTTGTTCAGTGAAATCCTTTTGGTTTTCATCATTGTGACCCTGAGAAAACGAGCATATTTCCAGGAGACATGTGGAAGTTAATGAAGCAAATTGAACTTTTCCTAATTTCTTTGCTTTTTTCTTTTTGGCTCTTTCTGCTTCCCAGGTCAGTAGGCATGACAACTGTGGTCCTGATTCCCTATCTTTCAATTTGCATGCTGTTTGTCATTTTGTTGTTAAAATGAGGGAACGTAGTTCGAAAACACTGATTATGTTGTTCATCCTCACCCTTTGCTTTGGTCCTCAGGACTGAGAGTTTCTTTTGTGCATGTACTTTTGCGTTTGTTTTGTGTGAAAGTGTTGTGGCTCTGGGAAACTCAAATGTGCTTCCCCAACGCACCCCCCTCAGGTGCATTCTCCAGATTTGGGCCACTTTTAGGGATAAGGCAATTGACATCAACTGCCGAGTTGATGTGTAAATGAGCTCTATTTCACTGAAAGGGAAGCATTAACTATTCAATACTTCCTCCTCTGGAGAGAATTGGCCTCCATGGATTTCAGGTCCTGATGATCTGGCAAATAGCTAGTACTGAACTGATATCTGGTATGGAAGCTGCCTTAAGCTTCTTGCATTCTGAAGTATAAACCTTCTGCAGTCCCTAGGTTTCTTAGAGATCCAAAAAGACCTTATATCTGTTGCCAATTTGACAGCAAGGACCATAAGTTGAAATGATGACACTTGAAGTCTTTCTAAATGGCCTCTCTAGATTTGGGTAGCATGAAACTTCACCAAGGTAAGTGGCAAGCATTCCTTGACTCTCCGGGTCATTTCAAAGAGGATAGAGGATTGGAACATTGGATGCTGGGCACATCTAAGATTCCCTACCTTTGCCTACTTAGCAGAAGGTCTCAAAAGCATCCGTTTGCAATCAGAAATGCTGGTATGGCATCCAGCTGACAATTGCTTGCTTCTTGGTTTTCACTAAGTGAAGGTGTTAAGGACTTGAGGATTGTAATTGAAATATGTAATTAAAGCTAAGAAACTCATGAAAAGGAACACATTTCAGGATAGAGTAGGAAGGTGGGATAAATGTGTTGAGCCAAAAACCAACATTTGATGCATCATTGGGCTGAAACGAAACTCCACTTCGGGAAATGGATACTGTTATTAAAAATGCGTTTTTTTCAAGGCTGGATTGGGTTCCCCTCTGCCAAGAGAACACGTTTACTTGCAATGCTGCTTTCAATACCATGGTATGTGAACTGTCCTGCCTTTAAGGGATCTCGATTTGCTTTTAAGATCTCTTCTCACTTTGGAGAAGAAAGAAGAATTCTCTTCAAAGGACTGATGAGCTTATTGGACCAGGTGTTTTGAAATATTTTGTTAACTTTGGATTAGTTGCGGGGCCCTTAAGGCAACTCAAGGAGGACTATTTCAGTCGTATATCTGGTATGGAAATTACAGAGAAAACATTGTGAAATGGGGGAGAAGCTTCTCCAATTACACAGGATGGATACATGGCACACCTGTCGATATTCTAGAAAGGGTACAACGTTTCTGAAATGCAGGTATGCCTTGGGATAATCGGTCAGCCATGCTGACGGTTACATGAGAGCCACTTGATTAAGCTTCCTTCGCAACCCCTTGTCATGCGATCTTTAACCTTGCCTCTTTAAGTGTCTAACAGATAGTTAGGCTGAGGCTTTCCCAAAGTGCTTCAACTTCAAGAAGACTCTTACCAATGCAGTTTTGACAAACTGAGTAAACAGATGCATATGCTACTAACGTTTATGGATTTGCTTCGCAATAATGCTGATTTTGATCTGTGTTCTCCCGTTAAGGGAAGCTCTTCCCCTCAACTTCCTAACAACTTACAACAATGTCTTCCCTTCTGCTTCTGCGTGTCTGGATTACCTGCCAGAACGTCTCCCCCAGAGTGCCACCCTCACGCTGCTTTTCAGGCTTATTCTCCTGGATTCCTTATACAAGTTTATATAAGACTTGGATCAAGACTTGCAACGTGGCATTGCTTCCAACTCAGAATGCACTGTAGGGCTTTGCTTTCCTCCAGCAGCACGTAGCTAGAGTGGTCGTCACCCCATTCCCTGAAAGACTTGGGAAAAGATGAACCAGGAATCTAGGTTGAAAGCAAGTCCCCTAAAACAGAGATCCGCTGCTGAGTTTATGATTAACCACTCTATCCAAATCATACCCACATATTCTCCTCAGGGTTGCAGAGGACCAAAGAAAAGGGGGAATTGTACCATAGCCAGCTGAATGCAGCCCTTCCCAGGCAGCCCTTGCTGTGCACTGTGACCCACTGCCCCGTTACCAGGCAATGGTTACCAGGAGACCACTAATGCCACTGTGACCACCCTGCTCAGCCATTGGTGGGCAGTGTAGTGGGCCCCTGCCCCAAGCAAGCCACTGTCTGTCAGCCATCTTTAGTGGGGGCCCTTTGTTAGGCAGCAGTCAGTGGAGTGCTGCCCCTTCAGACCTGGAGCATGAGGTAAGAGGCAAGTGCCAGCCATCTCCCCAGCATTCTTCTGCTCACACGGCCTTGGGCCAGCTTGTGTGATGGGGAGCCCAGAGAACAGGCTGGGGGTGTGTCCTGCAGGGCTCCAGAGCCAAGGCCATGAATGACCATTGGCCCAGACCAGGCCTTGAGGCAATGTTGAAACTCTACCACACACCACCACTGTGACCCTAAGGGTATGGCTCACAGTCTGGGGTACCTGACCACCACTGTTTGGGTGGCCTGAGGAGCATTAAGGCCTGAGGAGCATTAAGACCTGTTGGGTCATGTGCACCCGGCTCCCTCAGTGATGAGAGCTAGCAAGCGTCTGGGACCTGGCCCTGAGGGAGCCACCAAGGCAGAGCTGCCTCCTCTGTGAGGCGTGGGCAGTGGTGGGAGGACCCAGACCAGCTCCTGGACAAACCCTCCATGGCAGGAGGACCACCACCCCTCCCAGGGACCCCTTTCTCTTAGGTGGGTCTGGACCTCAGAGGGTGAGTCTTGTGCCTTGGGACCTTGCCCTTTCTTGTCACCCAGAGAGTGACATTTGTTTGCTGGAGATTGATAGGATCATTGAGACCTGACTATGACCTGTCCTCAAGAACAATGGATCGGACAGGGAGAAGTTTTCAACGAAAAGCCACACCCCTCCATCACCTTACCTCTAAGAGGGCTTTGCTAAAAGCTTTCAAGGTTGGGGATTACCCAGCATAAGCCACCCATTTCCTTGAATGTCTCAACAACAAATATTTCTCGGCTCCAAAGTCCAATGTTTTGCTGCTGTTTGGCCTCACTGTGCGTCGGGCACACATCCTGGTCTTTGGTTACCAATTATAGCGAGCCAGCCAGGAGGTCTGTGCCCATGGTGTATTGACCTCGGTCAGGGGCGTCGCCATTTATACTTCCCAGCACATGCCAGAGTACATTTGGCTCCAGGATACTGGCAGGGATTCTCCCTGATATGCAGTGGCTGCCCTACAGCACGAGGCTGCTTGTCTTGGAGACATGTCCAGAGCAGTGGTATACAGTTCATGTCATTTGGGGGTAAGTCGCTCCAGCTTGCACAGGCTGGGAAATAGGTCTACTCCAACTGGGCTGCTCCCCTTAGCGGATGTGAGCCCCTCTGAGTCCATTCCCTCTTGAGAACTGGGGGCCTCCATGTGGGAGTGGAAGTGGAAGTTGACAAAATGCCTTCTCTGGCTTTCTGTCTTTGTGATTGGAGTGTTTATTTGTTCTTCATGTGTTTGTGTGTGTCAATGTGGTGTTAATCACGGCAGTCTGTGCTTTGGTTTGTGGGATCCTCTTTGTGATTCGTACATTGTAGGTGTGTGAAACAGCACTTGCATTGAGTACTTGAGACGTCTTTGGTCAGTAACGGAGCTTGCATATGATCACACTAGGCATCGTTCCCTCCTGCATTGTGTTTCAGCTGTGGTGGAACATTGGTTGACATATTCCCTTTCCAATGGGTAGGAATCTGCCCTTTGGTGCCTGGGAACTGCGATCCTGAGAGACCTTTTGGCATTGCATTTGTCTCTCTGCTATTGGATAACACCTGCTGTGATCAGCAGAGCTCTAGTCCATCTTGTAGTCCGCTAAGGGACAAGCAAGTATTTTTTTTTTTTTTTTACATTGCATGGCCAGCATATTCTACAGATTCTGGTGAAACATGGCATCAAATGAATCATTTTCATATCTCCAAAACCAGTCTATGTAAAATATTCAGTTAGAGAAAGTTTGCTCAGTGAAATCCTTTTGGTTTTCATCATTGTGACCCTGAGAAAACGAGCATATTTCCAGGAGACATGTGGAAGTTAATGAAGCAAATTGAACTTTTCCTAATTTCTTTGCTTTTTTCTTTTTGGCTCTTTCTGCTTCCCAGGTCAGTAGGCATGACAACTGTGGTCCTGATTCCCTATCTTTCAATTTGCATGCTGTTTGTCATTTTGTTGTTAAAATGAGGGAACGTAGTTCGAAAACACTGATTATGTTGTTCATCCTCACCCTTTGCTTTGGTCCTCAGGACTGAGAGTTTCTTTTGTGCATGTACTTTTGCGTTTGTTTTGTGTGAAAGTGTTGTGGCTCTGGGAAACTCAAATGTGCTTCCCCAACGCACCCCTTTCAGGTGCATTCTCCAGATTTGGGCCACTTTTAGGGATAAGGCAATTGACATCAACTGCCGAGTTGATGTGTAAATGAGCTCTATTTCACTGAAAGGGAAGCATTAACTATTCAATACTTCCTCCTCTGGAGAGAATTGGCCTCCATGGATTTCAGGTCCTGATGATCTGGCAAATAGCTAGTACTGAACTGATATCTGGTATGGAAGCTGCCTTAAGCTTCTTGCATTCTGAAGTATAAACCTTCTGCAGTCCCTAGGTTTCTTAGAGATCCAAAAAGACCTTATATCTGTTGCCAATTTGACAGCAAGGACCATAAGTTGAAATGATGACACTTGAAGTCTTTCTAAATGGCCTCTCTAGATTTGGGTAGCATGAAACTTCACCAAGGTAAGTGGCAAGCATTCCTTGACTCTCCGGGTCATTTCAAAGAGGATAGAGGATTGGAACATTGGATGCTGGGCACATCTAAGATTCCCTACCTTTGCCTACTTAGCAGAAGGTCTCAAAAGCATCCGTTTGCAATCAGAAATGCTGGTATGGCATCCAGCTGACAATTGCTTGCTTCTTGGTTTTCACTAAGTGAAGGTGTTAAGGACTTGAGGATTGTAATTGAAATATGTAATTAAAGCTAAGAAACTCATGAAAAGGAACACATTTCAGGATAGAGTAGGAAGGTGGGATAAATGTGTTGAGCCAAAAACCAACATTTGATGCATCATTGGGCTGAAACGAAACTCCACTTCGGGAAATGGATACTGTTATTAAAAATGCGTTTTTTTCAAGGCTGGATTGGGTTCCCCTCTGCCAAGAGAACACGTTTACTTGCAATGCTGCTTTCAATACCATGGTATGTGAACTGTCCTGCCTTTAAGGGATCTCGATTTGCTTTTAAGATCTCTTCTCACTTTGGAGAAGAAAGAAGAATTCTCTTCAAAGGACTGATGAGCTTATTGGACCAGGTGTTTTGAAATATTTTGTTAACTTTGGATTAGTTGCGGGGCCCTTAAGGCAACTCAAGGAGGACTATTTCAGTCGTATATCTGGTATGGAAATTACAGAGAAAACATTGTGAAATGGGGGAGAAGCTTCTCCAATTACACAGGATGGATACATGGCACACCTGTCGATATTCTAGAAAGGGTACAACGTTTCTGAAATGCAGGTATGCCTTGGGATAATCGGTCAGCCATGCTGACGGTTACATGAGAGCCACTTGATTAAGCTTCCTTCGCAACCCCTTGTCATGCGATCTTTAACCTTGCCTCTTTAAGTGTCTAACAGATAGTTAGGCTGAGGCTTTCCCAAAGTGCTTCAACTTCAAGAAGACTCTTACCAATGCAGTTTTGACAAACTGAGTAAACAGATGCATATGCTACTAACGTTTATGGATTTGCTTCGCAATAATGCTGATTTTGATCTGTGTTCTCCCGTTAAGGGAAGCTCTTCCCCTCAACTTCCTAAACACTTACAACAATGTCTTCCCTTCTGCTTCTGCGTGTCTGGATTACCTGCCAGAACGTCTCCCCCAGAGTGCCACCCTCACGCTGCTTTTCAGGCTTATTCTCCTGGATTCTTTATACAAGTTTATATAAGACTTGGATCAAGACTTGCAACGTGGCATTGCTTCCAACTCAGAATGCACTGTAGGGCTTTGCTTTCCTCCAGCAGGACGTAGCTAGAGTGGTCGTCACCCCATTCCCTGAAAGACTTGGGAAAAGATGAACCAGGAATCTAGGTTGAAAGCAAGTCCCCTAAAACAGAGATCCGCTGCTGAGTTTATGATTAACCACTCTATCCAAATCATACCCACATATTCTCCTCAGGGTTGCAGAGGACCAAAGAAAAGGGGGAATTGTACCATAGCCAGCTGAATGCAGCCCTTCCCAGGCAGCCCTTGCTGTGCACTGTGACCCACTGCCCCGTTACCAGGCAATGGTTACCAGGAGACCACTAATGCCACTGTGACCACCCTGCTCAGCCATTGGTGGGCAGTGTAGTGGGCCCCTGCCCCAAGCAAGCCACTGTCTGTCAGCCATCTTTAGCGGGGGCCCTTTATTAGGCAGCAGTCAGTGGAGTGCTGCCCCTTCAGACCTGGAGCATGAGGTAAGAGGCAAGTGCCAGCCTTCTCCCCAGCATTCTTCTGCTCACACGGCCTTGGGCCAGCTTGTGTGATGGGGAGCCCAGAGAACAGGCTGGGGGTGTGTCCTGCAGGGCTCCAGAGCCAAGGCCATGAATGACCATTGGCCCAGACCAGGCCTTGAGGCAGTGTTGAACCTCTACCACACACCGCCACTGTGACCCTAAGGGTATGGCTCACAGTCTGGGGTACCTGACCACCACTGTTTGGTTGGCCTGAGGAGCATTAAGACCTGTTGGGTCATGTGCACCCGGCTCCCTCAGTGATGAGAGCTAGCAAGCGTCTGGGACCTGGCCCTGAGGGAGCCACCAAGGCAGAGCTGCCTCCTCTGTGAGGCGTGGGCACTGGTGGGAGGACCCAGACCAGCTCCTAGACAAACCCTCCATGGCAGGAGGACCACCACCCCTCCCAGGGACCCCTTCTCTTAGGTGGGTCTGGACCTCAGAGGGTGAGTCTTGTGCCTTGGGACCTTGCCCTTTCTTGTCACCCAGAGAGTGACATTTGTTTGCTGGAGATTGATAGGATCATTGAGACCTGACTATGACCTGTCCTCAAGAACAATGGATCGGACAGGGAGAAGTTTTCAACGAAAAGCCACACCCCTCCATCACCTTACCTCTAAGAGGGCTTTGCTAAAAGCTTTCAAGGTTGGGGATTACAAAGCATAAGCCACCCATTTCCTTGAATGTCTCAACAACAAATATTTCTCGGCTCCAAAGTCCAATGTTTTGCTGCTGTTTGGCCTCACTGTGCGTCGGGCACACATCCTGGTCTTTGGTTACCAATTATAGCGAGCCAGCCAGGAGGTCTGTGCCCATGGTGTATTGATCTCGATCAGGGGCGTCGCCATTTATACTTCCCAGCACATGCCAGAGTACATTTGGCTCCAGGATACTGGCAGGGATTCTCCCTGATATGCAGTGGCTGCCCTACAGCACGAGGCTGCTTGTCTTGGAGACATGTCCAGAGCAGTGGTATACAGTTCATGTCATTTGGGGGTAAGTCGCTCCAGCTTGCACAGGCTGGGAAATAGGTCTACTCCAACTGGGCTGCTCCCCTTAGCGGATGGGAGCCCCTCTGAGTCCATTCCCTCTTGAGAACTGGGGGCCTCCATGTGGGAGTGGAAGTGGAAGTTGACAAAATGCCTTCTCTGGCTTTCTGTCTTTGTGATTGGAGTGTTTATTTGTTCTTCATGTGTTTGTGTGTGTCAATGTGGTGTTAATCACGGCAGTCTGTGCTTTGGTTTGTGGGATCCTCTTTGTGATTCGTACATTGTAGGTGTGTGAAACAGCACTTGCATTGAGTACTTGAGACGTCTTTGGTCAGTAACAGAGCTTGCATATGATCCAACTAGGTATCATTCCCTCCTGCATTGTGTTTCAGCTGTGGTGGAACATTGGTTGACATATTCCCTTTCCAATGGGTAGGAATCTGCCCTTTGGTGCCTGGGAACTGCGATCCTGAGAGACCTTTTGGCATTGCATTTGTCTCTCTGCTATTGGATAACACCTGCTGTGATCAGCAGAGCTCTAGTCCATCTTGTAGTCCGCTAAGGGACAAGCAAGTATTTTTTTTTTTTTTTTTACATTGCATGGCCAGCATATTCTACAGATTCTGGTGAAACATGGCATCAAATGAATCATTTTCATATCTCCAAAACCAGTCTATGTAAAATATTCAGTTAGAGAAAGTTTGTTCAGTGAAATCCTTTTGGTTTTCATCATTGTGACCCTGAGAAAACGAGCATATTTCCAGGAGACATGTGGAAGTTAATGAAGCAAATTGAACTTTTCCTAATTTCTTTGCTTTTTCCTTTTTGGCTCTTTCTGCTTCCCAGGTCAGTAGGCATGACAACTGTGGTCCTGATTCCCTATCTTTCAATTTGCATGCTGTTTGTCGTTTTGTTGTTAAAATGAGGGAACGTAGTTCGAAAACATTGAGGATGTTGTTCATCCTCACCCTTTGCTTTGGTCCTCAGGACTGAGAGTTTCTTTTGTGCATGTACTTTTGCGTTTGTTTTGTGTGAAAGTGTTGTGGCTCTGGGAAACTCAAATGTGCTTCCCCAACGCACCCCTTTCAGGTGCATTCTCCAGATTTGGGCCACTTTTAGGGATAAGGCAATTGACATCAACTGCCGAGTTGATGTGTAAATGAGCTCCACTTCACTGAAAGGGAAGCACTTACCTATTCAATACTTCCTCCTCTGGAGAGAATTGGCCTCCATGGATTTCAGGTCCTGATGATCTGGCAAATAGCTAGTACTGAACTGATATCTGGTATGGAAGCTGCCTTAAGCTTCTTGCATTCTGAAGTATAAACCTTCTGCAGTCCCTAGGTTTCTTAGAGATCCAAAAAGACCTTATATCTGTTGCCAATTTGACAGCAAGGACCATAAGTTGAAATGATGACACTTGATGTCTTTCTAAATGGCCTCTCTAGATTTGGGGAGCATGAAACTTCACCAAGGTAAGTGGCAAGCATTCCTTGACTCTCCGGGTCATTTCAAAGAGGATAGAGGATTGGAACATTGGATGCTGGGCACATCTAAGATTCCCTACCTTTGCCTACTTAGCAGAAGGTCTCAAAAGCATCCGTTTGCAATCAGAAATGCTGGTATGGCATCCAGCTGACAATTGCTTGCTTCTTGGTTTTCACTAAGTGAAGGTGTTAAGGACTTGAGGATTGTAATTGAAATATGTAATTAAAGCTAAGAAACTCATGAAAAGGAACACATTTCAGGATAGAGTAGGAAGGTGGGATAAATGTGTTGAGCCAAAAACCAACATTTGATGCATCATTGGGCTGAAACGAAACTCCACTTCGGGAAATGGATACTGTTATTAAAAATGCGTTTTTTTCAAGGCTGGATTGGGTTCCCCTCTGCCAAGAGAACACGTTTACTTGCAATGCTGCTTTCAATAACATGGTATGTGAACTGTCCTGCCTTTAAGGGATCTCGATTTGCTTTTAAGATCTCTTCTCACTTTGGAGAAGAAAGAAGAATTCTCTTCAAAGGACTGATGAGCTTATTGGACCAGGTGTTTTGAAATATTTTGTTAACTTTGGATTAGTTGCGGGGCCCTTAAGGCAACTCAAGGAGGACTATTTCAGTCGTATATCTGGTATGGAAATTACAGAGAAAACATTGTGAAATGGGGGAGAAGCTTCTCCAATTACACAGGATGGATACATGGCACACCTGTCGATATTCTAGAAAGGGTACAAAGTTTCTGAAATGCAGGTATGCCTTGGGATAATCGGTCAGCCATGCTGACGGTTACATGAGAGCCACTTGATTAAGCTTCCTTCGCAACCCCTTGTCATGTGATCTTTAACCTTGCCTCTTTAAGTGTCTAACAGATAGTTAGGCTGAGGCTTTCCCAAAGTGCTTCAACGTCAAGAAGACTCTTACCAATGCAGTTTTGACAAACTGAGTAAACAGATGCATATGCTACTAACGTTTATGGATTTGCTTCGCAATAATGCTGATTTTGATCTGTGTTCTCCCGTTAAGGGAAGCTCTTCCCCTCAACTTCCTAACAACTTACAACAATTTCTTCCCTTCTGCTTCTGCGTGTCTGGATTACCTGCCAGAACGTCTCCCCCAGAGTGCCACCCTCACGCTGCTTTTCAGGCTTATTCTCCTGGATTCCTTATACAAGTTTATATAAGACTTGGATCAAGACTTGCAACGTGACATTGCTTCCAACTCAGAATGCACTGTAGGGCTTTGCTTTCCTCCAGCAGCACGTAGCTAGAGTGGTCGTCACCCCATTCCCTGAAAGACTTGGGAAAAGATGAACCAGGAATCTAGGTTGAAAGCAAGTCCCCTAAAACAGAGATCCGCTGCTGAGTTTATGATTAACCACTCTATCCAAATCATACCCACATATTCTCCTCAGGGTTGCAGAGGACCAAAGAAAAGGGGGAATTGTACCATAGCCAGCTGAATGCAGCCCTTCCCAGGCAGCCCTTGCTGTGCACTGTGACCCACTGCCCCGTTACCAGGCAATGGTTACCAGGAGACCACTAATGCCACTGTGACCACCCTGTTCAGCCATTGGTGGGCAGTGTAGTGGGCCCCTGCCCCAAGCAAGCCACTGTCTGTCAGCCATCTTTAGTGGGGGCCCTTTGTTAGGCAGCAGTCAGTGGAGTGCTGCCCCTTCAGACCTGGAGCATGAGGTAAGAGGCAAGTGCCAGCCTTCTCCCCAGCATTCTTCTGCTCACACGGCCTTGGGCCAGCTTGTGTGATGGGGAGCCCAGAGAACAGGCTGGGGGTGTGTCCTGCAGGGCTCCAGAGCCAAGGCCATGAATGACCATTGGCCCAGACCAGGCCTTGAGTCAGTGTTGAACCTCTACCACACACCGCCACTGTGACCCTAAGGGTATGGCTCACAGTCTGGGGTACCTGACCACCACTGTTTGGGTGGCCTGAGGAGCATTAAGACCTGTTGGGTCATGTGCACCCGGCTCCCTCAGTGATGAGAGCTAGCAAGCGCCTGGGACCTGGCCCTGAGGGAGCCACCAAGGCAGAGCTGCCTCCTCTGTGAGGCGTGGGCAGTGGTGGGAGGACCCAGACCAGCTCCTGGACAAACCCTCCATGGCAGGAGGACCACCACCCCTCCCAGGGACCCCTTTCTCTTAGGTGGGTCTGGACCTCAGAGGGTGAGTCTTGTGCCTTGGGACCTTGCCCTTTCTTGTCACCCAGAGAGTGACATTTGTTTGCTGGAGATTGATAGGATCATTGAGACCTGACTATGACCTGTCCTCAAGAACAATGGATCGGACAGGGAGAAGTTTTCAACGAAAAGCCACACCCCTCCATCACCTTACCTCTAAGAGGGCTTTGCTAAAAGCTTTCAAGGTTGGGGATTACCCAGCATAAGCCACCCATTTCCTTGAATGTCTCAACAACAAATATTTCTCGGCTCCAAAGTCCAATGTTTTGCTGCTGTTTGGCCTCACTGTGCGTCGGGCACACATCCTGGTCTTTGGTTACCAATTATAGTGAGCCAGCCAGGAGGTCTGTGCCCATGGTGTATTGATCTCGATCAGGGGCGTCGCCATTTATACTTCCCAGCACATGCCAGAGTACATTTGGCTCCAGGATACTGGCAGGGATTCTCCCTGATATGCAGTGGCTGCCCTACAGCACGAGGCTGCTTGTCTTGGAGACATGTCCAGAGCAGTGGTATACAGTTCATGTCATTTGGGGGTAAGTCGCTGCAGCTTGCACAGGCTGGGAAATAGGTCTACTCCAACTGGGCTGCTCCCCTTAGCGGATGTGAGCCCCTCTGAGTCCATTCCCTCTTGAGAACTGGGGGCCTCCATGTGGGAGTGGAAGTGGAAGTTGACAAAATGCCTTCTCTGGCTTTCTGTCTTTGTGATTGGAGTGTTTATTTGTTCTTCATGTGTTTGTGTGTGTCAATGTGGTGTTAATCACGGCAGTCTCTGCTTTGGTTTGTGGGATCCTGTTTGTGATTCGTACATTGTAGGTGTGTGAAACAGCACTTGCATTGAGTACTTGAGACGTCTTTGGTCAGTAAAGGAGCTTGCATATGATCCAACTAGGTATCATTCCCTCCTGCATTGTGTTTCAGCTGTGGTGGAACATTGGTTGACATATTCCCTTTCCAATGGGTAGGAATCTGCCCTTTGGTGCCTGGGAACTGCGATCCTGAGAGACCTTTTGGCATTGCATTTGTCTCTCTGCTATTGGATAACACCTGCTGTGATCAGCAGAGCTCTAGTCCATCTTGTAGTCCGCTAAGGGACAAGCAAGTATTTTTTTTTTTTTTACATTGCATGGCCAGCATATTCTACAGATTCTGGTGAAACATGGCATCAAATGAATCATTTTCATATCTCCAAAACCAGTCTATGTAAAATATTCAGTTAGAGAAAGTTTGTTCAGTGAAATCCTTTTGGTTTTCATCATTGTGACCCTGAGAAAACGAGCATATTTCCAGGAGACATGTGGAAGTTAATGAAGCAAATTGAACTTTTCCTAATTTCTTTGCTTTTTACTTTTTGGCTCTTTCTCCTTCCCAGGTCAGTAGGCATGACAACTGTGGTCCTGATTCCCTATCTTTCAATTTGCATGCTGTTTGTCGTTTTGTTGTTAAAATGAGGGAACGTAGTTCGAAAACATTGAGGATGTTGTTCATCCTCACCCTTTGCTTTGGTCCTCAGGACTGAGAGTTTCTTTTGTGCATGTACTTTTGCGTTTGTTTTGTGTGAAAGTGTTGTGGCTCTGGGAAACTCAAATGTGCTTCCCCAACGCACCCCTTTCAGGTGCATTCTCCAGATTTGGGCCACTTTTAGGGATAAGGCAATTGACATCAACTGCCGAGTTGATGTGTAAATGAGCTCCACTTCACTGAAAGGGAAGCACTTACCTATTCAATACTTCCTCCTCTGGAGAGAATTGGCCTCCATGGATTTCAGGTCCTGATGATCTGGCAAATAGCTAGTACTGAACTGATATCTGGTATGGAAGCTGCCTTAAGCTTCTTGCATTCTGAAGTATAAACCTTCTGCAGTCCCTAGGTTTCTTAGAGATCCAAAAAGACCTTATATCTGTTGCCAATTTGACAGCAAGGACCATAAGTTGAAATGATGACACTTGAAGTCTTTCTAAATGGCCTCTCTAGATTTGGGTAGCATGAAACTTCACCAAGGTAAGTGGCAAGCATTCCTTGACTCTCCGGGTCATTTCAAAGAGGATAGAGGATTGGAACATTGGATGCTGGGCACATCTAAGATTCCCTACCTTTGCCTACTTAGCAGAAGGTCTCAAAAGCATCCGTTTGCAATCAGAAATGCTGGTATGGCATCCAGCTGACAATTGCTTGCTTCTTGGTTTTCACTAAGTGAAGGTGTTAAGGACTTGAGGATTGTAATTGAAATATGTAATTAAAGCTAAGAAACTCATGAAAAGGAACACATTTCAGGATAGAGTAGGAAGGTGGGATAAATGTGTTGAGCCAAAAACCAACATTTGATGCATCATTGGGCTGAAACGAAACTCCACTTCGGGAAATGGATACTGTTATTAAAAATGCGTTTTTTTCAAGGCTGGATTGGGTTCCCCTCTGCCAAGAGAACACGTTTACTTGCAATGCTGCTTTCAATAACATGGTATGTGAACTGTCCTGCCTTTAAGGGATCTCGATTTGCTTTTAAGATCTCTTCTCACTTTGGAGAAGAAAGAAGAATTCTCTTCAAAGGACTGATGAGCTTATTGGACCAGGTGTTTTGAAATATTTTGTTAACTTTGGATTAGTTGCGGGGCCCTTAAGGCAACTCAAGGAGGACTATTTCAGTCGTATATCTGGTATGGAAATTACAGAGAAAACATTGTGAAATGGGGGAGAAGCTTCTCCAATTACACAGGATGGATACATGGCACACCTGTCGATATTCTAGAAAGGGTACAAAGTTTCTGAAATGCAGGTATGCCTTGGGATAATCGGTCAGCCATGCTGACGGTTACATGAGAGCCACTTGATTAAGCTTCCTTCGCAACCCCTTGTCATGCGATCTTTAACCTTGCCTCTTTAAGTGTCTAACAGATAGTTAGGCTGAGGCTTTCCCAAAGTGCTTCAACGTCAAGAAGACTCTTACCAATGCAGTTTTGACAAACTGAGTAAACAGATGCATATGCTACTAACGTTTATGGATTTGCTTCGCAATAATGCTGATTTTGATCTGTGTTCTCCCGTTAAGGGAAGCTCTTCCCCTCAACTTCCTAACAACTTACAACAATTTCTTCCCTTCTGCTTCTGCGTGTCTGGATTACCTGCCAGAACGTCTCCCCCAGAGTGCCACCCTCACGCTGCTTTTCAGGCTTATTCTCCTGGATTCCTTATACAAGTTTATATAAGACTTGGATCAAGACTTGCAACGTGACATTGCTTCCAACTCAGAATGCACTGTAGGGCTTTGCTTTCCTCCAGCAGCACGTAGCTAGAGTGGTCGTCACCCCATTCCCTGAAAGACTTGGGAAAAGATGAACCAGGAATCTAGGTTGAAAGCAAGTCCCCTAAAACAGAGATCCGCTGCTGAGTTTATGATTAACCACTCTATCCAAATCATACCCACATATTCTCCTCAGGGTTGCAGAGGACCAAAGAAAAGGGGGAATTGTACCATAGCCAGCTGAATGCAGCCCTTCCCAGGCAGCCCTTGCTGTGCACTGTGACCCACTGCCCCGTTACCAGGCAATGGTTACCAGGAGACCACTAATGCCACTGTGACCACCCTGTTCAGCCATTGGTGGGCAGTGTAGTGGGCCCCTGCCCCAAGCAAGCCACTGTCTGTCAGCCATCTTTAGTGGGGGCCCTTTGTTAGGCAGCAGTCAGTGGAGTGCTGCCCCTTCAGACCTGGAGCATGAGGTAAGAGGCAAGTGCCAGCCTTCTCCCCAGCATTCTTCTGCTCACACGGCCTTGGGCCAGCTTGTGTGATGGGGAGCCCAGAGAACAGGCTGGGGGTGTGTCCTGCAGGGCTCCAGAGCCAAGGCCATGAATGACCATTGGCCCAGACCAGGCCTTGAGTCAGTGTTGAACCTCTACCACACACCGCCACTGTGACCCTAAGGGTATGGCTCACAGTCTGGGGTACCTGACCACCACTGTTTGGGTGGCCTGAGGAGCATTAAGACCTGTTGGGTCATGTGCACCCGGCTCCCTCAGTGATGAGAGCTAGCAAGCGCCTGGGACCTGGCCCTGAGGGAGCCACCAAGGCAGAGCTGCCTCCTCTGTGAGGCGTGGGCAGTGGTGGGAGGACCCAGACCAGCTCCTGGACAAACCCTCCATGGCAGGAGGACCACCACCCCTCCCAGGGACCCCTTTCTCTTAGGTGGGTCTGGACCTCAGAGGGTGAGTCTTGTGCCTTGGGACCTTGCCCTTTCTTGTCACCCAGAGAGTGACATTTGTTTGCTGGAGATTGATAGGATCATTGAGACCTGACTATGACCTGTCCTCAAGAACAATGGATCGGACAGGGAGAAGTTTTCAACGAAAAGCCACACCCCTCCATCACCTTACCTCTAAGAGGGCTTTGCTAAAAGCTTTCAAGGTTGGGGATTACCCAGCATAAGCCACCCATTTCCTTGAATGTCTCAACAACAAATATTTCTCGGCTCCAAAGTCCAATGTTTTGCTGCTGTTTGGCCTCACTGTGCGTCGGGCACACATCCTGGTCTTTGGTTACCAATTATAGTGAGCCAGCCAGGAGGTCTGTGCCCATGGTGTATTGATCTCGATCAGGGGCGTCGCCATTTATACTTCCCAGCACATGCCAGAGTACATTTGGCTCCAGGATACTGGCAGGGATTCTCCCTGATATGCAGTGGCTGCCCTACAGCACGAGGCTGCTTGTCTTGGAGACATGTCCAGAGCAGTGGTATACAGTTCATGTCATTTGGGGGTAAGTCGCTGCAGCTTGCACAGGCTGGGAAATAGGTCTACTCCAACTGGGCTGCTCCCCTTAGCGGATGTGAGCCCCTCTGAGTCCATTCCCTCTTGAGAACTGGGGGCCTCCATGTGGGAGTGGAAGTGGAAGTTGACAAAATGCCTTCTCTGGCTTTCTGTCTTTGTGATTGGAGTGTTTATTTGTTCTTCATGTGTTTGTGTGTGTCAATGTGGTGTTAATCACGGCAGTCTCTGCTTTGGTTTGTGGGATCCTGTTTGTGATTCGTACATTGTAGGTGTGTGAAACAGCACTTGCATTGAGTACTTGAGACGTCTTTGGTCAGTAAAGGAGCTTGCATATGATCCAACTAGGTATCATTCCCTCCTGCATTGTGTTTCAGCTGTGGTGGAACATTGGTTGACATATTCCCTTTCCAATGGGTAGGAATCTGCCCTTTGGTGCCTGGGAACTGCGATCCTGAGAGACCTTTTGGCATTGCATTTGTCTCTCTGCTATTGGATAACACCTGCTGTGATCAGCAGAGCTCTAGTCCATCTTGTAGTCCGCTAAGGGACAAGCAAGTATTTTTTTTTTTTTACATTGCATGGCCAGCATATTCTACAGATTCTGGTGAAACATGGCATCAAATGAATCATTTTCATATCTCCAAAACCAGTCTATGTAAAATATTCAGTTAGAGAAAGTTTGTTCAGTGAAATCCTTTTGGTTTTCATCATTGTGACCCTGAGAAAACGAGCATATTTCCAGGAGACATGTGGAAGTTAATGAAGCAAATTGAACTTTTCCTAATTTCTTTGCTTTTTCCTTTTTGGCTCTTTCTGCTTCCCAGGTCAGTAGGCATGACAACTGTGGTCCTGATTCCCTATCTTTCAATTTGCATGCTGTTTGTCGTTTTGTTGTTAAAATGAGGGAACGTAGTTCGAAAACATTGAGGATGTTGTTCATCCTCACCCTTTGCTTTGGTCCTCAGGACTGAGAGTTTCTTTTGTGCATGTACTTTTGCGTTTGTTTTGTGTGAAAGTGTTGTGGCTCTGGGAAACTCAAATGTGCTTCCCCAACGCACCCCTTTCAGGTGCATTCTCCAGATTTGGGCCACTTTTAGGGATAAGGCAATTGACATCAACTGCCGAGTTGATGTGTAAATGAGCTCCACTTCACTGAAAGGGAAGCACTTACCTATTCAATACTTCCTCCTCTGGAGAGAATTGGCCTCCATGGATTTCAGGTCCTGATGATCTGGCAAATAGCTAGTACTGAACTGATATCTGGTATGGAAGCTGCCTTAAGCTTCTTGCATTCTGAAGTATAAACCTTCTGCAGTCCCTAGGTTTCTTAGAGATCCAAAAAGACCTTATATCTGTTGCCAATTTGACAGCAAGGACCATAAGTTGAAATGATGACACTTGAAGTCTTTCTAAATGGCCTCTCTAGATTTGGGTAGCATGAAACTTCACCAAGGTAAGTGGCAAGCATTCCTTGACTCTCCGGGTCATTTCAAAGAGGATAGAGGATTGGAACATTGGATGCTGGGCACATCTAAGATTCCCTACCTTTGCCTACTTAGCAGAAGGTCTCAAAAGCATCCGTTTGCAATCAGAAATGCTGGTATGGCATCCAGCTGACAATTGCTTGCTTCTTGGTTTTCACTAAGTGAAGGTGTTAAGGACTTGAGGATTGTAATTGAAATATGTAATTAAAGCTAAGAAACTCATGAAAAGGAACACATTTCAGGATAGAGTAGGAAGGTGGGATAAATGTGTTGAGCCAAAAACCAACATTTGATGCATCATTGGGCTGAAACGAAACTCCACTTCGGGAAATGGATACTGTTATTAAAAATGCGTTTTTTTCAAGGCTGGATTGGGTTCCCCTCTGCCAAGAGAACACGTTTACTTGCAATGCTGCTTTCAATACCATGGTATGTGAACTGTCCTGCCTTTAAGGGATCTCGATTTGCTTTTAAGATCTCTTCTCACTTTGGAGAAGAAAGAAGAATTCTCTTCAAAGGACTGATGAGCTTATTGGACCAGGTGTTTTGAAATATTTTGTTAACTTTGGATTAGTTGCGGGGCCCTTAAGGCAACTCAAGGAGGACTATTTCAGTCGTATATCTGGTATGGAAATTACAGAGAAAACATTGTGAAATGGGGGAGAAGCTTCTCCAATTACACAGGATGGATACATGGCACACCTGTCGATATTCTAGAAAGGGTACAAAGTTTCTGAAATGCAGGTATGCCTTGGGATAATCGGTCAGCCATGCTGACGGTTACATGAGAGCCACTTGATTAAGCTTCCTTCGCAACCCCTTGTCATGCGATCTTTAACCTTGCCTCTTTAAGTGTCTAACAGATAGTTAGGCTGAGGCTTTCCCAAAGTGCTTCAACGTCAAGAAGACTCTTACCAATGCAGTTTTGACAAACTGAGTAAACAGATGCATATGCTACTAACGTTTATGGATTTGCTTCGCAATAATGCTGATTTTGATCTGTGTTCTCCCGTTAAGGGAAGCTCTTCCCCTCAACTTCCTAACAACTTACAACAATTTCTTCCCTTCTGCTTCTGCGTGTCTGGATTACCTGCCAGAACGTCTCCCCCAGAGTGCCATCCTCACGCTGCTTTTCAGGCTTATTCTCCTGGATTCCTTATACAAGTTTATATAAGACTTGGATCAAGACTTGCAACGTGACATTGCTTCCAACTCAGAATGCACTGTAGGGCTTTGCTTTCCTCCAGCAGCACGTAGCTAGAGTGGTCGTCACCCCATTCCCTGAAAGACTTGGGAAAAGATGAACCAGGAATCTAGGTTGAAAGCAAGTCCCCTAAAACAGAGATCCGCTGCTGAGTTTATGATTAACCACTCTATCCAAATCATACCCACATATTCTCCTCAGGGTTGCAGAGGACCAAAGAAAAGGGGGAATTGTACCATAGCCAGCTGAATGCAGCCCTTCCCAGGCAGCCCTTGCTGTGCACTGTGACCCACTGCCCCGTTACCAGGCAATGGTTACCAGGAGACCACTAATGCCACTGTGACCACCCTGTTCAGCCATTGGTGGGCAGTGTAGTGGGCCCCTGCCCCAAGCAAGCCACTGTCTGTCAGCCATCTTTAGTGGGGGCCCTTTGTTAGGCAGCAGTCAGTGGAGTGCTGCCCCTTCAGACCTGGAGCATGAGGTAAGAGGCAAGTGCCAGCCTTCTCCCCAGCATTCTTCTGCTCACACGGCCTTGGGCCAGCTTGTGTGATGGGGAGCCCAGAGAACAGGCTGGGGGTGTGTCCTGCAGGGCTCCAGAGCCAAGGCCATGAATGACCATTGGCCCAGACCAGGCCTTGAGGCAGTGTTGAACCTCTACCACACACTGCCACTGTGACCCTAAGGGTATGGCTCACAGTCTGGGGTACCTGACCACCACTGTTTGGGTGGCCTGAGGAGCATTAAGACCTGTTGGGTCATGTGCACCCGGCTCCCTCAGTGATGAGAGCTAGCAAGCGTCTGGGACCTGGCCCTGAGGGAGCCACCAAGGCAGAGCTGCCTCCTCTGTGAGGCGTGGGCAGTGGTGGGAGGACCCAGACCAGCTCCTGGACAAACCCTCCATGGCAGGAGGACCACCACCCCTCCCAGGGACCCCTTTCTCTTAGGTGGGTCTGGACCTCAGAGGGTGAGTCTTGTGCCTTGGGACCTTGCCCTTTCTTGTCACCCAGAGAGTGACATTTGTTTGCTGGAGATTGATAGGATCATTGAGACCTGACTATGACCTGTCCTCAAGAACAATGGATCGGACAGGGAGAAGTTTTCAACGAAAAGCCACACCCCTCCATCACCTTACCTCTAAGAGGGCTTTGCTAAAAGCTTTCAAGGTTGGGGATTACCCAGCATAAGCCACCCATTTCCTTGAATGTCTCAACAACAAATATTTCTCGGCTCCAAAGTCCAATGTTTTGCTGCTGTTTGGCCTCACTGTGCGTCGGGCACACATCCTGGTCTTTGGTTACCAATTATAGCGAGCCAGCCAGGAGGTCTGTGCCCATGGTGTATTGATCTCGATCAGGGGCGTCGCCATTTATAGTTCCCAGCACATGCCAGAGTACATTTGGCTCCAGGATACTGGCAGGGATTCTCCCTGATATGCAGTGGCTGCCCTACAGCACGAGGCTGCTTGTCTTGGAGACATGTCCAGAGCAGTGGTATACAGTTCATGTCATTTGGGGGTAAGTCGCTGCAGCTTGCACAGGCTGGGAAATAGGTCTACTCCAACTGGGCTGCTCCCCTTAGCGGATGTGAGCCCCTCTGAGTCCATTCCCTCTTGAGAACTGGGGGCCTCCATGTGGGAGTGGAAGTGGAAGTTGACAAAATGCCTTCTCTGGCTTTCTGTCTTTGTGATTGGAGTGTTTATTTGTTCTTCATGTGTTTGTGTGTGTCAATGTGGTGTTAATCACGGCAGTCTGTGCTTTGGTTTGTGGGATCCTCTTTGTGATTCGTACATTGTAGGTGTGTGAAACAGCACTTGCATTGAGTTCTTGAGACGTCTTTGGTCAGTAACGGAGCTTGCATATGATCCAACTAGGTATCATTCCGTCCTGCATTGTGTTTCAGCTGTGGTGGAACATTGGTTGACATATTCCCTTTCCAATGGGTAGGAATCTGCCCTTTGGTGCCTGGGAACTGCGATCCTGAGAGACCTTTTGGCATTGCATTTGTCTCTCTGCTATTGGATAACACCTGCTGTGATCAGCAGAGCTCTAGTCCATCTTGTAGTCCGCTAAGGGACAAGCAAGTATTTTTTTTTTTTTTACATTGCATGGCCAGCATATTCTACAGATTCTGGTGAAACATGGCATCAAATGAATCATTTTCATATCTCCAAAACCAGTCTATGTAAAATATTCAGTTAGAGAAAGTTTGTTCAGTGAAATCCTTTTGGTTTTCATCATTGTGACCCTGAGAAAACGAGCATATTTCCAGGAGACATGTGGAAGTTAATGAAGCAAATTGAACTTTTCCTAATTTCTTTGCTTTTTCCTTTTTGGCTCTTTCTGCTTCCCAGGTCAGTAGGCATGACAACTGTGGTCCTGATTCCCTATCTTTCAATTTGCATGCTGTTTGTCGTTTTGTTGTTAAAATGAGGGAACGTAGTTCGAAAACATTGAGGATGTTGTTCATCCTCACCCTTTGCTTTGGTCCTCAGGACTGAGAGTTTCTTTTGTGCATGTACTTTTGCGTTTGTTTTGTGTGAAAGTGTTGTGGCTCTGGGAAACTCAAATGTGCTTCCCCAACGCACCCCTTTCAGGTGCATTCTCCAGATTTGGGCCACTTTTAGGGATAAGGCAATTGACATCAACTGCCGAGTTGATGTGTAAATGAGCTCCACTTCACTGAAAGGGAAGCACTTACCTATTCAATACTTCCTCCTCTGGAGAGAATTGGCCTCCATGGATTTCAGGTCCTGATGATCTGGCAAATAGCTAGTACTGAACTGATATCTGGTATGGAAGCTGCCTTAAGCTTCTTGCATTCTGAAGTATAAACCTTCTGCAGTCCCTAGGTTTCTTAGAGATCCAAAAAGACCTTATATCTGTTGCCAATTTGACAGCAAGGACCATAAGTTGAAATGATGACACTTGAAGTCTTTCTAAATGGCCTCTCTAGATTTGGGTAGCATGAAACTTCACCAAGGTAAGTGGCAAGCATTCCTTGACTCTCCGGGTCATTTCAAAGAGGATAGAGGATTGGAACATTGGATGCTGGGCACATCTAAGATTCCCTACCTTTGCCTACTTAGCAGAAGGTCTCAAAAGCATCCGTTTGCAATCAGAAATGCTGGTATGGCATCCAGCTGACAATTGCTTGCTTCTTGGTTTTCACTAAGTGAAGGTGTTAAGGACTTGAGGATTGTAATTGAAATATGTAATTAAAGCTAAGAAACTCATGAAAAGGAACACATTTCAGGATAGAGTAGGAAGGTGGGATAAATGTGTTGAGCCAAAAACCAACATTTGATGCATCATTGGGCTGAAACGAAACTCCACTTCGGGAAATGGATACTGTTATTAAAAATGCGTTTTTTTCAAGGCTGGATTGGGTTCCCCTCTGCCAAGAGAACACGTTTACTTGCAATGCTGCTTTCAATACCATGGTATGTGAACTGTCCTGCCTTTAAGGGATCTCGATTTGCTTTTAAGATCTCTTCTCACTTTGGAGAAGAAAGAAGAATTCTCTTCAAAGGACTGATGAGCTTATTGGACCAGGTGTTTTGAAATATTTTGTTAACTTTGGATTAGTTGCGGGGCCCTTAAGGCAACTCAAGGAGGACTATTTCAGTCGTATATCTGGTATGGAAATTACAGAGAAAACATTGTGAAATGGGGGAGAAGCTTCTCCAATTACACAGGATGGATACATGGCACACCTGTCGATATTCTAGAAAGGGTACAAAGTTTCTGAAATGCAGGTATGCCTTGGGATAATCGGTCAGCCATGCTGACGGTTACATGAGAGCCACTTGATTAAGCTTCCTTCGCAACCCCTTGTCATGCGATCTTTAACCTTGCCTCTTTAAGTGTCTAACAGATAGTTAGGCTGAGGCTTTCCCAAAGTGCTTCAACGTCAAGAAGACTCTTACCAATGCAGTTTTGACAAACTGAGTAAACAGATGCATATGCTACTAACGTTTATGGATTTGCTTCGCAATAATGCTGATTTTGATCTGTGTTCTCCCGTTAAGGGAAGCTCTTCCCCTCAACTTCCTAACAACTTACAACAATGTCTTCCCTTCTGCTTCTGCGTGTCTGGATTCCCTGCCAGAACGTCTCCCCCAGAGTGCCACCCTCACGCTGCTTTTCAGGCTTATTCTCCTGGATTCCTTATACAAGTTTATATAAGACTTGGATCAAGACTTGCAACGTGGCATTGCTTCCAACTCAGAATGCACTGTAGGGCTTTGCTTTCCTCCAGCAGCACGTAGCTAGAGTGGTCGTCACCCCATTCCCTGAAAGACTTGGGAAAAGATGAACCAGGAATCTAGGTTGAAAGCAAGTCCCCTAAAACAGAGATCCGCTGCTGAGTTTATGATTAACCACTCTATCCAAATCATACCCACATATTCTCCTCAGGGTTGCAGAGGACCAAAGAAAAGGGGGAATTGTACCATAGCCAGCTGAATGCAGCCCTTCCCAGGCAGCCCTTGCTGTGCACTGTGACCCACTGCCCCGTTACCAGGCAATGGTTACCAGGAGACCACTAATGCCACTGTGACCACCCTGCTCAGCCATTGGTGGGCAGTGTAGTGGGCCCCTGCCCCAAGCAAGCCACTGTCTGTCAGCCATCTTTAGTGGGGGCCCTTTGTTAGGCAGCAGTCAGTGGAGTGCTGCCCCTTCAGACCTGGAGCATGAGGTAAGAGGCAAGTGCCAGCCTTCTCCCCAGCATTCTTCTGCTCACACGGCCTTGGGCCAGCTTGTGTGATGGGGAGCCCAGAGAACAGGCTGGGGGTGTGTCCTGCAGGGCTCCAGAGCCAAGGCCATGAATGACCATTGGCCCAGACCAGGCCTTGAGGCAGTGTTGAACCTCTACCACACACCGCCACTGTGACCCTAAGGGTATGGCTCACAGTCTGGGGTACCTGACCACCACTGTTTGGGTGGCCTGAGGAGCATTAAGACCTGTTGGGTCATGTGCACCCGGCTCCCTCAGTGATGAGAGCTAGCAAGCGTCTGGGACCTGGCCCTGAGGGAGCCACCAAGGCAGAGCTGCCTCCTCTGTGAGGCGTGGGCAGTGGTGGGAGGACCCAGACCAGCTCCTGGACAAACCCTCCATGGCAGGAGGACCACCACCCCTCCCAGGGACCCCTTTCTCTTAGGTGGGTCTGGACCTCAGAGGGTGAGTCTTGTGCCTTGGGACCTTGCCCTTTCTTGTCACCCAGAGAGTGACATTTGTTTGCTGGAGATTGATAGGATCATTGAGACCTGACTATGACCTGTCCTCAAGAACAATGGATCGGACAGGGAGAAGTTTTCAACGAAAAGCCACACCCCTCCATCACCTTACCTCTAAGAGGGCTTTGCTAAAAGCTTTCAAGGTTGGGGATTACCCAGCATAAGCCACCCATTTCCTTGAATGTCTCAACAACAAATATTTCTCGGCTCCAAAGTCCAATGTTTTGCTGCTGTTTGGCCTCACTGTGCGTCGGGCACACATCCTGGTCTTTGGTTACCAATTATAGCGAGCCAGCCAGGAGGTCTGTGCCCATGGTGTATTGATCTCGATCAGGGGCGTCGCCATTTATAGTTCCCAGCACATGCCAGAGTACATTTGGCTCCAGGATACTGGCAGGGATTCTCCCTGATATGCAGTGGCTGCCCTACAGCACGAGGCTGCTTGTCTTGGAGACATGTCCAGAGCAGTGGTATACAGTTCATGTCATTTGGGGGTAAGTCGCTCCAGCTTGCACAGGCTGGGAAATAGGTCTACTCCAACTGGGCTGCTCCCCTTAGCGGATGGGAGCCCCTCTGAGTCCATTCCCTCTTGAGAACTGGGGGCCTCCATGTGGGAGTGGAAGTGGAAGTTGACAAAATGCCTTCTCTGGCTTTCTGTCTTTGTGATTGGAGTGTTTATTTGTTCTTCATGTGTTTGTGTGTGTCAATGTGGTGTTAATCACGGCAGTCTGTGCTTTGGTTTGTGGGATCCTCTTTGTGATTCGTACATTGTAGGTGTGTGAAACAGCACTTGCATTGAGTACTTGAGACGTCTTTGGTCAGTAACGGAGCTTGCATATGATCCAACTAGGTATCATTCCGTCCTGCATTGTGTTTCAGCTGTGGTGGAACATTGGTTGACATATTCCCTTTCCAATGGGTAGGAATCTGCCCTTTGGTGCCTGGGAACTGCGATCCTGAGAGACCTTTTGGCATTGCATTTGTCTCTCTGCTATTGGATAACACCTGCTGTGATCAGCAGAGCTCTAGTCCATCTTGTAGTCCGCTAAGGGACAAGCAAGTATTTTTTTTTTTTTTTTTACATTGCATGGCCAGCATATTCTACAGATTCTGGTGAAACATGGCATCAGATGAATCCTTTTCATATCTCCAAAACCAGTCTATGTAAAATATTCAGTTAGAGAAAGTTTGTTCAGTGAAATCCTTTTGGTTTTCATCATTGTGACCCTGAGAAAACGAGCATATTTCCAGGAGACATGTGGAAGTTAATGAAGCAAATTGAACTTTTCCTAATTTCTTTGCTTTTTCCTTTTTGGCTCTTTCTGCTTCCCAGGTCAGTAGGCATGACAACTGTGGTCCTGATTCCCTATCTTTCAATTTGCATGCTGTTTGTCGTTTTGTTGTTAAAATGAGGGAACGTAGTTCGAAAACATTGAGGATGTTGTTCATCCTCACCCTTTGCTTTGGTCCTCAGGACTGAGAGTTTCTTTTATGCATGTACTTTTGCGTTTGTTTTGTGTGAAAGTGTTGTGGCTCTGGGAAACTCAAATGTGCTTCCCCAACGCACCCCTTTCAGGTGCATTCTCCAGATTTGGGCCACTTTTAGGGATAAGGCAATTGACATCAACTGCCGAGTTGATGTGTAAATGAGCTCCACTTCACTGAAAGGGAAGCACTTACCTATTCAATACTTCCTCCTCTGGAGAGAATTGGCCTCCATGGATTTCAGGTCCTGATGATCTGGCAAATAGCTAGTACTGAACTGATATCTGGTATGGAAGCTGCCTTAAGCTTCTTGCATTCTGAAGTATAAACCTTCTGCAGTCCCTAGGTTTCTTAGAGATCCAAAAAGACCTTATATCTGTTGCCAATTTGACAGCAAGGACCATAAGTTGAAATGATGACACTTGAAGTCTTTCTAAATGGCCTCTCTAGATTTGGGTAGCATGAAACTTCACCAAGGTAAGTGGCAAGCATTCCTTGACTCTCCGGGTCATTTCAAAGAGGATAGAGGATTGGAACATTGGATGCTGGGCACATCTAAGATTCCCTACCTTTGCCTACTTAGCAGAAGGTCTCAAAAGCATCCGTTTGCAATCAGAAATGCTGGTATGGCATCCAGCTGACAATTGCTTGCTTCTTGGTTTTCACTAAGTGAAGGTGTTAAGGACTTGAGGATTGTAATTGAAATATGTAATTAAAGCTAAGAAACTCATGAAAAGGAACACATTTCAGGATAGAGTAGGAAGGTGGGATAAATGTGTTGAGCCAAAAACCAACATTTGATGCATCATTGGGCTGAAACGAAACTCCACTTCGGGAAATGGATACTGTTATTAAAAATGCGTTTTTTTCAAGGCTGGATTGGGTTCCCCTCTGCCAAGAGAACACGTTTACTTGCAATGCTGCTTTCAATAACATGGTATGTGAACTGTCCTGCCTTTAAGGGATCTCGATTTGCTTTTAAGATCTCTTCTCACTTTGGAGAAGAAAGAAGAATTCTCTTCAAAGGACTGATGAGCTTATTGGACCAGGTGTTTTGAAATATTTTGTTAACTTTGGATTAGTTGCGGGGCCCTTAAGGCAACTCAAGGAGGACTATTTCAGTCGTATATCTGGTATGGAAATTACAGAGAAAACATTGTGAAATGGGGGAGAAGCTTCTCCAATTACACAGGATGGATACATGGCACACCTGTCGATATTCTAGAAAGGGTACAAAGTTTCTGAAATGCAGGTATGCCTTGGGATAATCGGTCAGCCATGCTGACGGTTACATGAGAGCCACTTGATTAAGCTTCCTTCGCAACCCCTTGTCATGCGATCTTTAACCTTGCCTCTTTAAGTGTCTAACAGATAGTTAGGCTGAGGCTTTCCCAAAGTGCTTCAACGTCAAGAAGACTCTTACCAATGCAGTTTTGACAAACTGAGTAAACAGATGCATATGCTACTAACGTTTATGGATTTGCTTCGCAATAATGCTGATTTTGATCTGTGTTCTCCCGTTAAGGGAAGCTCTTCCCCTCAACTTCCTAACAACTTACAACAATTTCTTCCCTTCTGCTTCTGCGTGTCTGGATTACCTGCCAGAACGTCTCCCCCAGAGTGCCACCCTCACGCTGCTTTTCAGGCTTATTCTCCTGGATTCCTTATACAAGTTTATATAAGACTTGGATCAAGACTTGCAACGTGGCATTGCTTCCAACTCAGAATGCACTGTAGGGCTTTGCTTTCCTCCAGCAGCACGTAGCTAGAGTGGTCGTCACCCCATTCCCTGAAAGACTTGGGAAAAGATGAACCAGGAATCTAGGTTGAAAGCAAGTCCCCTAAAACAGAGATCCGCTGCTGAGTTTATGATTAACCACTCTATCCAAATCATACCCACATATTCTCCTCAGGGTTGCAGAGGACCAAAGAAAAGGGGGAATTGTACCATAGCCAGCTGAATGCAGCCCTTCCCAGGCAGCCCTTGCTGTGCACTGTGACCCACTGCCCCGTTACCAGGCAATGGTTACCAGGAGACCACTAATGCCACTGTGACCACCCTGCTCAGCCATTGGTGGGCAGTGTAGTGGGCCCCTGCCCCAAGCAAGCCACTGTCTGTCAGCCATCTTTAGTGGGGGCCCTTTGTTAGGCAGCAGTCAGTGGAGTGCTGCCCCTTCAGACCTGGAGCATGAGGTAAGAGGCAAGTGCCAGCCTTCTCGCCAGCATTCTTCTGCTCACACGGCCTTGGGCCAGCTTGTGTGATGGGGAGCCCAGAGAACAGGCTGGGGGTGTGTCCTGCAGGGCTCCAGAGCCAAGGCCATGAATGACCATTGGCCCAGACCAGGCCTTGAGGCAGTGTTGAACCTCTACCACACACCGCCACTGTGACCCTAAGGGTATGGCTCACAGTCTGGGGTACCTGACCGCCACTGTTTGGGTGGCCTGAGGAGCATTAAGACCTGTTGGGTCATGTGCACCCGGCTCCCTCAGTGATGAGAGCTAGCAAGGGTCTGGGACCTGGCCCTGAGGGAGCCACCAAGGCAGAGCTGCCTCCTCTGTGAGGCGTGGGCAGTGGTGGGAGGACCCAGACCAGCTCCTGGACAAACCCTCCATGGCAGGAGGACCACCACCCCTCCCAGGGACCCCTTTCTCTTAGGTGGGTCTGGACCTCAGAGGGTGAGTCTTGTGCCTTGGGACCTTGCCCTTTCTTGTCACCCAGAGAGTGACATTTGTTTGCTGGAGATTGATAGGATCATTGAGACCTGACTATGACCTGTCCTCAAGAACAATGGATCGGACAGGGAGAAGTTTTCAACGAAAAGCCACACCCCTCCATCACCTTACCTCTAAGAGGGCTTTGCTAAAAGCTTTCAAGGTTGGGGATTACCCAGCATAAGCCACCCATTTCCTTGAATGTCTCAACAACAAATATTTCTCGGCTCCAAAGTCCAATGTTTTGCTGCTGTTTGGCCTCACTGTGCGTCGGGCACACATCCTGGTCTTTGGTTACCAATTATAGCGAGCCAGCCAGGAGGTCTGTGCCCATGGTGTATTGATCTCGATCAGGGGCGTCGCCATTTATAGTTCCCAGCACATGCCAGAGTACATTTGGCTCCAGGATACTGGCAGGGATTCTCCCTGATATGCAGTGGCTGCCCTACAGCACGAGGCTGCTTGTCTTGGAGACATGTCCAGAGCAGTGGTATACAGTTCATGTCATTTGGGGGTAAGTCGCTCCAGCTTGCACAGGCTGGGAAATAGGTCTACTCCAACTGGGCTGCTCCCCTTAGCGGATGGGAGCCCCTCTGAGTCCATTCCCTCTTGAGAACTGGGGGCCTCCATGTGGGAGTGGAAGTGGAAGTTGACAAAATGCCTTCTCTGGCTTTCTGTCTTTGTGATTGGAGTGTTTATTTGTTCTTCATGTGTTTGTGTGTGTCAATGTGGTGTTAATCACGGCAGTCTGTGCTTTGGTTTGTGGGATCCTCTTTGTGATTCGTACATTGTAGGTGTGTGAAACAGCACTTGCATTGAGTACTTGAGACGTCTTTGGTCAGTAACGGAGCTTGCATATGATCCAACTAGGTATCATTCCCTCCTGCATTGTGTTTCAGCTGTGGTGGAACATTGGTTGACATATTCCCTTTCCAATGGGTAGGAATCTGCCCTTTGGTGCCTGGGAACTGCGATCCTGAGAGACCTTTTGGCATTGCATTTGTCTCTCTGCTATTGGATAACACCTGCTGTGATCAGCAGAGCTCTAGTCCATCTTGTAGTCCGCTAAGGGACAAGCAAGTATTTTTTTTTTTTTTTACATTGCATGGCCAGCATATTCTACAGATTCTGGTGAAACATGGCATCAAATGAATCCTTTTCATATCTCCAAAACCAGTCTATGTAAAATATTCAGTTAGAGAAAGTTTGTTCAGTGAAATCCTTTTGGTTTTCATCATTGTGACCCTGAGAAAACGAGCATATTTCCAGGAGACATGTGGAAGTTAATGAAGCAAATTGAACTTTTCCTAATTTCTTTGCTTTTTCCTTTTTGGCTCTTTCTGCTTCCCAGGTCAGTAGGCATGACAACTGTGGTCCTGATTCCCTATCTTTCAATTTGCATGCTGTTTGTCGTTTTGTTGTTAAAATGAGGGAACGTAGTTCGAAAACATTGAGGATGTTGTTCATCCTCACCCTTTGCTTTGGTCCTCAGGACTGAGAGTTTCTTTTATGCATGTACTTTTGCGTTTGTTTTGTGTGAAAGTGTTGTGGCTCTGGGAAACTCAAATGTGCTTCCCCAACGCACCCCTTTCAGGTGCATTCTCCAGATTTGGGCCACTTTTAGGGATAAGGCAATTGACATCAACTGCCGAGTTGATGTGTAAATGAGCTCCACTTCACTGAAAGGGAAGCACTTACCTATTCAATACTTCCTCCTCTGGAGAGAATTGGCCTCCATGGATTTCAGGTCCTGATGATCTGGCAAATAGCTAGTACTGAACTGATATCTGGTATGGAAGCTGCCTTAAGCTTCTTGCATTCTGAAGTATAAACCTTCTGCAGTCCCTAGGTTTCTTAGAGATCCAAAAAGACCTTATATCTGTTGCCAATTTGACAGCAAGGACCATAAGTTGAAATGATGACACTTGAAGTCTTTCTAAATGGCCTCTCTAGATTTGGGTAGCATGAAACTTCACCAAGGTAAGTGGCAAGCATTCCTTGACTCTCCGGGTCATTTCAAAGAGGATAGAGGATTGGAACATTGGATGCTGGGCACATCTAAGATTCCCTACCTTTGCCTACTTAGCAGAAGGTCTCAAAAGCATCCGTTTGCAATCAGAAATGCTGGTATGGCATCCAGCTGACAATTGCTTGCTTCTTGGTTTTCACTAAGTGAAGGTGTTAAGGACTTGAGGATTGTAATTGAAATATGTAATTAAAGCTAAGAAACTCATGAAAAGGAACACATTTCAGGATAGAGTAGGAAGGTGGGATAAATGTGTTGAGCCAAAAACCAACATTTGATGCATCATTGGGCTGAAACGAAACTCCACTTCGGGAAATGGATACTGTTATTAAAAATGCGTTTTTTTCAAGGCTGGATTGGGTTCCCCTCTGCCAAGAGAACACGTTTACTTGCAATGCTGCTTTCAATAACATGGTATGTGAACTGTCCTGCCTTTAAGGGATCTCGATTTGCTTTTAAGATCTCTTCTCACTTTGGAGAAGAAAGAAGAATTCTCTTCAAAGGACTGATGAGCTTATTGGACCAGGTGTTTTGAAATATTTTGTTAACTTTGGATTAGTTGCGGGGCCCTTAAGGCAACTCAAGGAGGACTATTTCAGTCGTATATCTGGTATGGAAATTACAGAGAAAACATTGTGAAATGGGGGAGAAGCTTCTCCAATTACACAGGATGGATACATGGCACACCTGTCGATATTCTAGAAAGGGTACAAAGTTTCTGAAATGCAGGTATGCCTTGGGATAATCGGTCAGCCATGCTGACGGTTACATGAGAGCCACTTGATTAAGCTTCCTTCGCAACCCCTTGTCATGCGATCTTTAACCTTGCCTCTTTAAGTGTCTAACAGATAGTTAGGCTGAGGCTTTCCCAAAGTGCTTCAACGTCAAGAAGACTCTTACCAATGCAGTTTTGACAAACTGAGTAAACAGATGCATATGCTACTAACGTTTATGGATTTGCTTCGCAATAATGCTGATTTTGATCTGTGTTCTCCCGTTAAGGGAAGCTCTTCCCCTCAACTTCCTAACAACTTACAACAATTTCTTCCCTTCTGCTTCTGCGTGTCTGGATTACCTGCCAGAACGTCTCCCCCAGAGTGCCACCCTCACGCTGCTTTTCAGGCTTATTCTCCTGGATTCCTTATACAAGTTTATATAAGACTTGGATCAAGACTTGCAACGTGGCATTGCTTCCAACTCAGAATGCACTGTAGGGCTTTGCTTTCCTCCAGCAGCACGTAGCTAGAGTGGTCGTCACCCCATTCCCTGAAAGACTTGGGAAAAGATGAACCAGGAATCTAGGTTGAAAGCAAGTCCCCTAAAACAGAGATCCGCTGCTGAGTTTATGATTAACCACTCTATCCAAATCATACCCACATATTCTCCTCAGGGTTGCAGAGGACCAAAGAAAAGGGGGAATTGTACCATAGCCAGCTGAATGCAGCCCTTCCCAGGCAGCCCTTGCTGTGCACTGTGACCCACTGCCCCGTTACCAGGCAATGGTTACCAGGAGACCACTAATGCCACTGTGACCACCCTGCTCAGCCATTGGTGGGCAGTGTAGTGGGCCCCTGCCCCAAGCAAGCCACTGTCTGTCAGCCATCTTTAGTGGGGGCCCTTTGTTAGGCAGCAGTCAGTGGAGTGCTGCCCCTTCAGACCTGGAGCATGAGGTAAGAGGCAAGTGCCAGCCTTCTCGCCAGCATTCTTCTGCTCACACGGCCTTGGGCCAGCTTGTGTGATGGGGAGCCCAGAGAACAGGCTGGGGGTGTGTCCTGCAGGGCTCCAGAGCCAAGGCCATGAATGACCATTGGCCCAGACCAGGCCTTGAGGCAGTGTTGAACCTCTACCACACACCGCCACTGTGACCCTAAGGGTATGGCTCACAGTCTGGGGTACCTGACCACCACTGTTTGGGTGGCCTGAGGAGCATTAAGACCTGTTGGGTCATGTGCACCCGGCTCCCTCAGTGATGAGAGCTAGCAAGGGTCTGGGACCTGGCCCTGAGGGAGCCACCAAGGCAGAGCTGCCTCCTCTGTGAGGCGTGGGCACTGGTGGGAGGACCCAGACCAGCTCCTGGACAAACCCTCCATGGCAGGAGGACCACCACCCCTCCCAGGGACCCCTTTCTCTTAGGTGGGTCTGGACCTCAGAGGGTGAGTCTTGTGCCTTGGGACCTTGCCCTTTCTTGTCACCCAGAGAGTGACATTTGTTTGCTGGAGATTGATAGGATCATTGAGACCTGACTATGACCTGTCCTCAAGAACAATGGATCGGACAGGGAGAAGTTTTCAACGAAAAGCCACACCCCTCCATCACCTTACCTCTAAGAGGGCTTTGCTAAAAGCTTTCAAGGTTGGGGATTACCCAGCATAAGCCACCCATTTCCTTGAATGTCTCAACAACAAATATTTCTCGGCTCCAAAGTCCAATGTTTTGCTGCTGTTTGGCCTCACTGCGTCGGGCACACATCCTGGTCTTTGGTTACCAATTATAGCGAGCCAGCCAGGAGGTCTGTGCCCATGGTGTATTGATCTCAATCAGGGGCGTCGCCATTTATAGTTCCCAGCACATGCCAGAGTACATTTGGCTCCAGGATACTGGCAGGGATTCTCCCTGATATGCAGTGGCTGCCCTACAGCACGAGGCTGCTTGTCTTGGAGACATGTCCAGAGCAGTGGTATACAGTTCATGTCATTTGGGGGTAAGTCGCTCCAGCTTGCACAGGCTGGGAAATAGGTCTACTCCAACTGGGCTGCTCCCCTTAGCGGATGGGAGCCCCTCTGAGTCCATTCCCTCTTGAGAACTGGGGGCCTCCATGTGGGAGTGGAAGTGGAAGTTGACAAAATGCCTTCTCTGGCTTTCTGTCTTTGTGATTGGAGTGTTTATTTGTTCTTCATGTGTTTGTGTGTGTCAATGTGGTGTTAATCACGGCAGTCTGTGCTTTGGTTTGTGGGATCCTCTTTGTGATTCGTACATTGTAGGTGTGTGAAACAGCACTTGCATTGAGTACTTGAGACGTCTTTGGTCAGTAACGGAGCTTGCATATGATCCAACTAGGTATCATTCCCTCCTGCATTGTGTTTCAGCTGTGGTGGAACATTGGTTGACATATTCCCTTTCCAATGGGTAGGAATCTGCCCTTTGGTGCCTGGGAACTGCGATCCTGAGAGACCTTTTGGCATTGCATTTGTCTCTCTGCTATTGGATAACACCTGCTGTGATCAGCAGAGCTCTAGTCCATCTTGTAGTCCGCTAAGGGACAAGCAAGTATTTTTTTTTTTTTTTTACATTGCATGGCCAGCATATTCTACAGATTCTGGTGAAACATGGCATCAAATGAATCATTTTCATATCTCCAAAACCAGTCTATGTAAAATATTCAGTTAGAGAAAGTTTGTTCAGTGAAATCCTTTTGGTTTTCATCATTGTGACCCTGAGAAAACGAGCATATTTCCAGGAGACATGTGGAAGTTAATGAAGCAAATTGAACTTTTCCTAATTTCTTTGCTTTTTCCTTTTTGGCTCTTTCTGCTTCCCAGGTCAGTAGGCATGACAACTGTGGTCCTGATTCCCTATCTTTCAATTTGCATGCTGTTTGTCGTTTTGTTGTTAAAATGAGGGAACGTAGTTCGAAAACATTGAGGATGTTGTTCATCCTCACCCTTTGCTTTGGTCCTCAGGACTGAGAGTTTCTTTTGTGCATGTACTTTTGCGTTTGTTTTGTGTGAAAGTGTTGTGGCTCTGGGAAACTCAAATGTGCTTCCCCAACGCACCCCTTTCAGGTGCATTCTCCAGATTTGGGCCACTTTTAGGGATAAGGCAATTGACATCAACTGCCGAGTTGATGTGTAAATGAGCTCCACTTCACTGAAAGGGAAGCACTTACCTATTCAATACTTCCTCCTCTGGAGAGAATTGGCCTCCATGGATTTCAGGTCCTGATGATCTGGCAAATAGCTAGTACTGAACTGATATCTGGTATGGAAGCTGCCTTAAGCTTCTTGCATTCTGAAGTATAAACCTTCTGCAGTCCCTAGGTTTCTTAGAGATCCAAAAAGACCTTATATCTGTTGCCAATTTGACAGCAAGGACCATAAGTTGAAATGATGACACTTGAAGTCTTTCTAAATGGCCTCTCTAGATTTGGGGAGCATGAAACTTCACCAAGGTAAGTGGCAAGCATTCCTTGACTCTCCGGGTCATTTCAAAGAGGATAGAGGATTGGAACATTGGATGCTGGGCACATCTAAGATTCCCTACCTTTGCCTACTTAGCAGAAGGTCTCAAAAGCATCCGTTTGCAATCAGAAATGCTGGTATGGCATCCAGCTGACAATTGCTTGCTTCTTGGTTTTCACTAAGTGAAGGTGTTAAGGACTTGAGGATTGTAATTGAAATATGTAATTAAAGCTAAGAAACTCATGAAAAGGAACACATTTCAGGATAGAGTAGGAAGGTGGGATAAATGTGTTGAGCCAAAAACCAACATTTGATGCATCATTGGGCTGAAACGAAACTCCACTTCGGGAAATGGATACTGTTATTAAAAATGCGTTTTTTTCAAGGCTGGATTGGGTTCCCCTCTGCCAAGAGAACACGTTTACTTGCAATGCTGCTTTCAATACCATGGTATGTGAACTGTCCTGCCTTTAAGGGATCTCGATTTGCTTTTAAGATCTCTTCTCACTTTGGAGAAGAAAGAAGAATTCTCTTCAAAGGACTGATGAGCTTATTGGACCAGGTGTTTTGAAATAGTTTGTTAACTTTGGATTAGTTGCGGGGCCCTTAAGGCAACTCAAGGAGGACTATTTCAGTCGTATATCTGGTATGGAAATTACAGAGAAAACATTGTGAAATGGGGGAGAAGCTTCTCCAATTACACAGGATGGATACATGGCACACCTGTCGATATTCTAGAAAGGGTACAAAGTTTCTGAAATGCAGGTATGCCTTGGGATAATCGGTCAGCCATGCTGACGGTTACATGAGAGCCACTTGATTAAGCTTCCTTCGCAACCCCTTGTCATGCGATCTTTAACCTTGCCTCTTTAAGTGTCTAACAGATAGTTAGGCTGAGGCTTTCCCAAAGTGCTTCAACTTCAAGAAGACTCTTACCAATGCAGTTTTGACAAACTGAGTAAACAGATGCATATGCTACTAACGTTTATGGATTTGCTTCGCAATAATGCTGAATTTGAACTGTGTTCTCCCGTTAAGGGAAGCTCTTCCCCTCAACTTCCTAACAACTTACAACAATTTCTTCCCTTCTGCTTCTGCGTGTCTGGATTACCTGCCAGAACGTCTCCCCCAGAGTGCCACCCTCACGCTGCTTTTCAGGCTTATTCTCCTGGATTCCTTATACAAGTTTATATAAGACTTGGATCAAGACTTGCAACGTGGCATTGCTTCCAACTCAGAATGCACTGTAGGGCTTTGCTTTCCTCCAGCAGCACGTAGCTAGAGTGGTCGTCACCCCATTCCCTGAAAGACTTGGGAAAAGATGAACCAGGAATCTAGGTTGAAAGCAAGTCCCCTAAAACAGAGATCCGCTGCTGAGTTTATGATTAACCACTCTATCCAAATCATACCCACATATTCTCCTCAGGGTTGCAGAGGACCAAAGAAAAGGGGGAATTGTACCATAGCCAGCTGAATGCAGCCCTTCCCAGGCAGCCCTTGCTGTGCACTGTGACCCACTGCCCCGTTACCAGGCAATGGTTACCAGGAGACCACTAATGCCACTGTGACCACCCTGCTCAGCCATTGGTGGGCAGTGTAGTGGGCCCCTGCCCCAAGCAAGCCACTGTCTGTCAGCCATCTTTAGTGGGGGCCCTTTGTTAGGCAGCAGTCAGTGGAGTGCTGCCCCTTCAGACCTGGAGCATGAGGTAAGAGGCAAGTGCCAGCCTTCTCCCCAGCATTCTTCTGCTCACACGGCCTTGGGCCAGCTTGTGTGATGGGGAGCCCAGAGAACAGGCTGGGGGTGTGTCCTGCAGGGCTCCAGAGCCAAGGCCATGAATGACCATTGGCCCAGACCAGGCCTTGAGGCAGTGTTGAACCTCTACCACACACCGCCACTGTGACCCTAAGGGTATGGCTCACAGTCTGGGGTACCTGACCACCACTGTTTGGGTGGCCTGAGGAGCATTAAGACCTGTTGGGTCATGTGCACCCGGCTCCCTCAGTGATGAGAGCTAGCAAGCGTCTGGGACCTGGCCCTGAGGGAGCCACCAAGGCAGAGCTGCCTCCTCTGTGAGGCGTGGGCAGTGGTGGGAGGACCCAGACCAGCTCCTGGACAAACCCTCCATGGCAGGAGGACCACCACCCCTCCCAGGGACCCCTTTCTCTTAGGTGGGTCTGGACCTCAGAGGGTGAGTCTTGTGCCTTGGGACCTTGCCCTTTCTTGTCACCCAGAGAGTGACATTTGTTTGCTGGAGATTGATAGGATCATTGAGACCTGACTATGACCTGTCCTCAAGAACAATGGATCGGACAGGGAGAAGTTTTCAACGAAAAGCCACACCCCTCCATCACCTTACCTCTAAGAGGGCTTTGCTAAAAGCTTTCAAGGTTGGGGATTACCCAGCATAAGCCACCCATTTCCTTGAATGTCTCAACAACAAATATTTCTCGGCTCCAAAGTCCAATGTTTTGCTGCTGTTTGGCCTCACTGTGCGTCGGGCACACATCCTGGTCTTTGGTTACCAATTATAGCGAGCCAGCCAGGAGGTCTGTGCCCATGGTGTATTGATCTCGATCAGGGGCGTCGCCATTTATAGTTCCCAGCACATGCCAGAGTACATTTGGCTCCAGGATACTGGCAGGGATTCTCCCTGATATGCAGTGGCTGCCCTACAGCACGAGGCTGCTTGTCTTGGAGACATGTCCAGAGCAGTGGTATACAGTTCATGTCATTTGGGGGTAAGTCGCTCCAGCTTGCACAGGCTGGGAAATAGGTCTACTCCAACTGGGCTGCTCCCCTTAGCGGATGGGAGCCCCTCTGAGTCCATTCCCTCTTGAGAACTGGGGGCCTCCATGTGGGAGTGGAAGTGGAAGTTGACAAAATGCCTTCTCTGGCTTTCTGTCTTTGTGATTGGAGTGTTTATTTGTTCTTCATGTGTTTGTGTGTGTCAATGTGGTGTTAATCACGGCAGTCTGTGCTTTGGTTTGTGGGATCCTCTTTGTGATTCGTACATTGTAGGTGTGTGAAACAGCACTTGCATTGAGTACTTGAGACGTCTTTGGTCAGTAACGGAGCTTGCATATGATCCAACTAGGTATCATTCCGTCCTGCATTGTGTTTCAGCTGTGGTGGAACATTGGTTGACATATTCCCTTTCCAATGGGTAGGAATCTGCCCTTTGGTGCCTGGGAACTGCGATCCTGAGAGACCTTTTGGCATTGCATTTGTCTCTCTGCTATTGGATAACACCTGCTGTGATCAGCAGAGCTCTAGTCCATCTTGTAGTCCGCTAAGGGACAAGCAAGTATTTTTTTTTTTTTTTTACATTGCATGGCCAGCATATTCTACAGATTCTGGTGAAACATGGCATCAAATGAATCCTTTTCATATCTCCAAAACCAGTCTATGTAAAATATTCAGTTAGAGAAAGTTTGTTCAGTGAAATCCTTTTGGTTTTCATCATTGTGACCCTGAGAAAACGAGCATATTTCCAGGAGACATGTGGAAGTTAATGAAGCAAATTGAACTTTTCCTAATTTCTTTGCTTTTTCCTTTTTGGCTCTTTCTGCTTCCCAGGTCAGTAGGCATGACAACTGTGGTCCTGATTCCCTATCTTTCAATTTGCATGCTGTTTGTCGTTTTGTTGTTAAAATGAGGGAACGTAGTTCGAAAACATTGAGGATGTTGTTCATCCTCACCCTTTGCTTTGGTCCTCAGGACTGAGAGTTTCTTTTATGCATGTACTTTTGCGTTTGTTTTGTGTGAAAGTGTTGTGGCTCTGGGAAACTCAAATGTGCTTCCCCAACGCACCCCTTTCAGGTGCATTCTCCAGATTTGGGCCACTTTTAGGGATAAGGCAATTGACATCAACTGCCGAGTTGATGTGTAAATGAGCTCCACTTCACTGAAAGGGAAGCACTTACCTATTCAATACTTCCTCCTCTGGAGAGAATTGGCCTCCATGGATTTCAGGTCCTGATGATCTGGCAAATAGCTAGTACTGAACTGATATCTGGTATGGAAGCTGCCTTAAGCTTCTTGCATTCTGAAGTATAAACCTTCTGCAGTCCCTAGGTTTCTTAGAGATCCAAAAAGACCTTATATCTGTTGCCAATTTGACAGCAAGGACCATAAGTTGAAATGATGACACTTGAAGTCTTTCTAAATGGCCTCTCTAGATTTGGGGAGCATGAAACTTCACCAAGGTAAGTGGCAAGCATTCCTTGACTCTCCGGGTCATTTCAAAGAGGATAGAGGATTGGAACATTGGATGCTGGGCACATCTAAGATTCCCTACCTTTGCCTACTTAGCAGAAGGTCTCAAAAGCATCCGTTTGCAATCAGAAATGCTGGTATGGCATCCAGCTGACAATTGCTTGCTTCTTGGTTTTCACTAAGTGAAGGTGTTAAGGACTTGAGGATTCTAATTGAAATATGTAATTAAAGCTAAGAAACTCATGAAAAGGAACACATTTCAGGATAGAGTAGGAAGGTGGGATAAATGTGTTGAGCCAAAAACCAACATTTGATGCATCATTGGGCTGAAACGAAACTCCACTTCGGGAAATGGATACTGTTATTAAAAATGCGTTTTTTTCAAGGCTGGATTGGGTTCCCCTCTGCCAAGAGAACACGTTTACTTGCAATGCTGCTTTCAATAACATGGTATGTGAACTGTCCTGCCTTTAAGGGATCTCGATTTGCTTTTAAGATCTCTTCTCACTTTGGAGAAGAAAGAAGAATTCTCTTCAAAGGACTGATGAGCTTATTGGACCAGGTGTTTTGAAATATTTTGTTAACTTTGGATTAGTTGCGGGGCCCTTAAGGCAACTCAAGGAGGACTATTTCAGTCGTATATCTGGTATGGAAATTACAGAGAAAACATTGTGAAATGGGGGAGAAGCTTCTCCAATTACACAGGATGGATACATGGCACACCTGTCGATATTCTAGAAAGGGTACAAAGTTTCTGAAATGCAGGTATGCCTTGGGATAATCGGTCAGCCATGCTGACGGTTACATGAGAGCCACTTGATTAAGCTTCCTTCGCAACCCCTTGTCATGCGATCTTTAACCTTGCCTCTTTAAGTGTCTAACAGATAGTTAGGCTGAGGCTTTCCCAAAGTGCTTCAACGTCAAGAAGACTCTTACCAATGCAGTTTTGACAAACTGAGTAAACAGATGCATATGCTACTAACGTTTATGGATTTGCTTCGCAATAATGCTGATTTTGATCTGTGTTCTCCCGTTAAGGGAAGCTCTTCCCCTCAACTTCCTAACAACTTACAACAATGTCTTCCCTTCTGCTTCTGCGTGTCTGGATTACCTGCCAGAACGTCTCCCCCAGAGTGCCACCCTCACGCTGCTTTTCAGGCTTATTCTCCTGGATTCCTTATACAAGTTTATATAAGACTTGGATCAAGACTTGCAACGTGGCATTGCTTCCAACTCAGAATGCACTGTAGGGCTTTGCTTTCCTCCAGCAGCACGTAGCTAGAGTGGTCGTCACCCCATTCCCTGAAAGACTTGGGAAAAGATGAACCAGGAATCTAGGTTGAAAGCAAGTCCCCTAAAACAGAGATCCGCTGCTGAGTTTATGATTAACCACTCTATCCAAATCATACCCACATATTCTCCTCAGGGTTGCAGAGGACCAAAGAAAAGGGGGAATTGTACCATAGCCAGCTGAATGCAGCCCTTCCCAGGCAGCCCTTGCTGTGCACTGTGACCCACTGCCCCGTTACCAGGCAATGGTTACCAGGAGACCACTAATGCCACTGTGACCACCCTGCTCAGCCATTGGTGGGCAGTGTAGTGGGCCCCTGCCCCAAGCAAGCCACTGTCTGTCAGCCATCTTTAGTGGGGGCCCTTTGTTAGGCAGCAGTCAGTGGAGTGCTGCCCCTTCAGACCTGGAGCATGAGGTAAGAGGCAAGTGCCAGCCTTCTCCCCAGCATTCTTCTGCTCACACGGCCTTGGGCCAGCTTGTGTGATGGGGAGCCCAGAGAACAGGCTGGGGGTGTGTCCTGCAGGGCTCCAGAGCCAAGGCCATGAATGACCATTGGCCCAGACCAGGCCTTGAGGCAGTGTTGAACCTCTACCACACACCGCCACTGTGACCCTAAGGGTATGGCTCACAGTCTGGGGTACCTGACCACCACTGTTTGGGTGGCCTGAGGAGCATTAAGACCTGTTGGGTCATGTGCACCCGGCTCCCTCAGTGATGAGAGCTAGCAAGGGTCTGGGACCTGGCCCTGAGGGAGCCACCAAGGCAGAGCTGCCTCCTCTGTGAGGCGTGGGCAGTGGTGGGAGGACCCAGACCAGCTCCTGGACAAACCCTCCATGGCAGGAGGACCACCACCCCTCCCAGGGACCCCTTTCTCTTAGGTGGGTCTGGACCTCAGAGGGTGAGTCTTGTGCCTTGGGACCTTGCCCTTTCTTGTCACCCAGAGAGTGACATTTGTTTGCTGGAGATTGATAGGATCATTGAGACCTGACTATGACCTGTCCTCAAGAACAATGGATGGGACCGGGAGAAGTTTTCAACGAAAAGCCACACCCCTCCATCACCTTACCTCTAAGAGGGCTTTGCTAAAAGCTTTCAAGGTTGGGGATTACCCAGCATAAGCCACCCATTTCCTTGAATGTCTCAACAACAAATATTTCTCGGCTCCAAAGTCCAATGTTTTGCTGCTGTTTGGCCTCACTGTGCGTCGGGCACACATCCTGGTCTTTGGTTACCAATTATAGCGAGCCAGCCAGGAGGTCTGTGCCCATGGTGTATTGATCTCGATCAGGGGCGTCGCCATTTATAGTTCCCAGCACATGCCAGAGTACATTTGGCTCCAGGATACTGGCAGGGATTCTCCCTGATATGCAGTGGCTGCCCTACAGCACGAGGCTGCTTGTCTTGGAGACATGTCCAGAGCAGTGGTATACAGTTCATGTCATTTGGGGGTAAGTCGCTCCAGCTTGCACAGGCTGGGAAATAGGTCTACTCCAACTGGGCTGCTCCCCTTAGCGGATGGGAGCCCCTCTGAGTCCATTCCCTCTTGAGAACTGGGGGCCTCCATGTGGGAGTGGAAGTGGAAGTTGACAAAATGCCTTCTCTGGCTTTCTGTCTTTGTGATTGGAGTGTTTATTTGTTCTTCATGTGTTTGTGTGTGTCAATGTGGTGTTAATCACGGCAGTCTGTGCTTTGGTTTGTGGGATCCTCTTTGTGATTCGTACATTGTAGGTGTGTGAAACAGCACTTGCATTGAGTACTTGAGACGTCTTTGGTCAGTAACGGAGCTTGCATATGATCCAACTAGGTATCATTCCGTCCTGCATTGTGTTTCAGCTGTGGTGGAACATTGGTTGACATATTCCCTTTCCAATGGGTAGGAATCTGCCCTTTGGTGCCTGGGAACTGCGATCCTGAGAGACCTTTTGGCATTGCATTTGTCTCTCTGCTATTGGATAACACCTGCTGTGATCAGCAGAGCTCTAGTCCATCTTGTAGTCCGCTAAGGGACAAGCAAGTATTTTTTTTTTTTTTTTACATTGCATGGCCAGCATATTCTACAGATTCTGGTGAAACATGGCATCAAATGAATCCTTTTCATATCTCCAAAACCAGTCTATGTAAAATATTCAGTTAGAGAAAGTTTGTTCAGTGAAATCCTTTTGGTTTTCATCATTGTGACCCTGAGAAAACGAGCATATTTCCAGGAGACATGTGGAAGTTAATGAAGCAAATTGAACTTTTCCTAATTTCTTTGCTTTTTCCTTTTTGGCTCTTTCTGCTTCCCAGGTCAGTAGGCATGACAACTGTGGTCCTGATTCCCTATCTTTCAATTTGCATGCTGTTTGTCGTTTTGTTGTTAAAATGAGGGAACGTAGTTCGAAAACATTGAGGATGTTGTTCATCCTCACCCTTTGCTTTGGTCCTCAGGACTGAGAGTTTCTTTTATGCATGTACTTTTGCGTTTGTTTTGTGTGAAAGTGTTGTGGCTCTGGGAAACTCAAATGTGCTTCCCCAACGCACCCCTTTCAGGTGCATTCTCCAGATTTGGGCCACTTTTAGGGATAAGGCAATTGACATCAACTGCCGAGTTGATGTGTAAATGAGCTCCACTTCACTGAAAGGGAAGCACTTACCTATTCAATACTTCCTCCTCTGGAGAGAATTGGCCTCCATGGATTTCAGGTCCTGATGATCTGGCAAATAGCTAGTACTGAACTGATATCTGGTATGGAAGCTGCCTTAAGCTTCTTGCATTCTGAAGTATAAACCTTCTGCAGTCCCTAGGTTTCTTAGAGATCCAAAAAGACCTTATATCTGTTGCCAATTTGACAGCAAGGACCATAAGTTGAAATGATGACACTTGAAGTCTTTCTAAATGGCCTCTCTAGATTTGGGGAGCATGAAACTTCACCAAGGTAAGTGGCAAGCATTCCTTGACTCTCCGGGTCATTTCAAAGAGGATAGAGGATTGGAACATTGGATGCTGGGCACATCTAAGATTCCCTACCTTTGCCTACTTAGCAGAAGGTCTCAAAAGCATCCGTTTGCAATCAGAAATGCTGGTATGGCATCCAGCTGACAATTGCTTGCTTCTTGGTTTTCACTAAGTGAAGGTGTTAAGGACTTGAGGATTGTAATTGAAATATGTAATTAAAGCTAAGAAACTCATGAAAAGGAACACATTTCAGGATAGAGTAGGAAGGTGGGATAAATGTGTTGAGCCAAAAACCAACATTTGATGCATCATTGGGCTGAAACGAAACTCCACTTCGGGAAATGGATACTGTTATTAAAAATGCGTTTTTTTCAAGGCTGGATTGGGTTCCCCTCTGCCAAGAGAACACGTTTACTTGCAATGCTGCTTTCAATAACATGGTATGTGAACTGTCCTGCCTTTAAGGGATCTCGATTTGCTTTTAAGATCTCTTCTCACTTTGGAGAAGAAAGAAGAATTCTCTTCAAAGGACTGATGAGCTTATTGGACCAGGTGTTTTGAAATATTTTGTTAACTTTGGATTAGTTGCGGGGCCCTTAAGGCAACTCAAGGAGGACTATTTCAGTCGTATATCTGGTATGGAAATTACAGAGAAAACATTGTGAAATGGGGGAGAAGCTTCTCCAATTACACAGGATGGATACATGGCACACCTGTCGATATTCTAGAAAGGGTACAAAGTTTCTGAAATGCAGGTATGCCTTGGGATAATCGGTCAGCCATGCTGACGGTTACATGAGAGCCACTTGATTAAGCTTCCTTCGCAACCCCTTGTCATGCGATCTTTAACCTTGCCTCTTTAAGTGTCTAACAGATAGTTAGGCTGAGGCTTTCCCAAAGTGCTTCAACGTCAAGAAGACTCTTACCAATGCAGTTTTGACAAACTGAGTAAACAGATGCATATGCTACTAACGTTTATGGATTTGCTTCGCAATAATGCTGATTTTGATCTGTGTTCTCCCGTTAAGGGAAGCTCTTCCCCTCAACTTCCTAACAACTTACAACAATTTCTTCCCTTCTGCTTCTGCGTGTCTGGATTACCTGCCAGAACGTCTCCCCCAGAGTGCCACCCTCACGCTGCTTTTCAGGCTTATTCTCCTGGATTCCTTATACAAGTTTATATAAGACTTGGATCAAGACTTGCAACGTGGCATTGCTTCCAACTCAGAATGCACTGTAGGGCTTTGCTTTCCTCCAGCAGCACGTAGCTAGAGTGGTCGTCACCCCATTCCCTGAAAGACTTGGGAAAAGATGAACCAGGAATCTAGGTTGAAAGCAAGTCCCCTAAAACAGAGATCCGCTGCTGAGTTTATGATTAACCACTCTATCCAAATCATACCCACATATTCTCCTCAGGGTTGCAGAGGACCAAAGAAAAGGGGGAATTGTACCATAGCCAGCTGAATGCAGCCCTTCCCAGGCAGCCCTTGCTGTGCACTGTGACCCACTGCCCCGTTACCAGGCAATGGTTACCAGGAGACCACTAATGCCACTGTGACCACCCTGCTCAGCCATTGGTGGGCAGTGTAGTGGGCCCCTGCCCCAAGCAAGCCACTGTCTGTCAGCCATCTTTAGTGGGGGCCCTTTGTTAGGCAGCAGTCAGTGGAGTGCTGCCCCTTCAGACCTGGAGCATGAGGTAAGAGGCAAGTGCCAGCCTTCTCCCCAGCATTCTTCTGCTCACACGGCCTTGGGCCAGCTTGTGTGATGGGGAGCCCAGAGAACAGGCTGGGGGTGTGTCCTGCAGGGCTCCAGAGCCAAGGCCATGAATGACCATTGGCCCAGACCAGGCCTTGAGGCAGTGTTGAACCTCTACCACACACCGCCACTGTGACCCTAAGGGTATGGCTCACAGTCTGGGGTACCTGACCACCACTGTTTGGGTGGCCTGAGGAGCATTAAGACCTGTTGGGTCATGTGCACCCGGCTCCCTCAGTGATGAGAGCTAGCAAGGGTCTGGGACCTGGCCCTGAGGGAGCCACCAAGGCAGAGCTGCCTCCTCTGTGAGGCGTGGGCAGTGGTGGGAGGACCCAGACCAGCTCCTGGACAAACCCTCCATGGCAGGAGGACCACCACCCCTCCCAGGGACCCCTTTCTCTTAGGTGGGTCTGGACCTCAGAGGGTGAGTCTTGTGCCTTGGGACCTTGCCCTTTCTTGTCACCCAGAGAGTGACATTTGTTTGCTGGAGATTGATAGGATCATTGAGACCTGACTATGACCTGTCCTCAAGAACAATGGATCGGACAGGGAGAAGTTTTCAACGAAAAGCCACACCCCTCCATCACCTTACCTCTAAGAGGGCTTTGCTAAAAGCTTTCAAGGTTGGGGATTACCCAGCATAAGCCACCCATTTCCTTGAATGTCTCAACAACAAATATTTCTCGGCTCCAAAGTCCAATGTTTTGCTGCTGTTTGGCCTCACTGCGTCGGGCACACATCCTGGTTTTTGGTTACCAATTATAGCGAGCCAGCCAGGAGGTCTGTGCCCATGGTGTATTGATCTCAATCAGGGGCGTCGCCATTTATACTTCCCAGCACATGCCAGAGTACATTTGGCTCCAGGATACTGGCAGGGATTCTCCCTGATATGCAGTGGCTGCCCTACAGCACGAGGCTGCTTGTCTTGGAGACATGTCCAGAGCAGTGGTATACAGTTCATGTCATTTGGGGGTAAGTCGCTCCAGCTTGCACAGGCTGGGAAATAGGTCTACTCCAACTGGGCTGCTCCCCTTAGCGGATGGGAGCCCCTCTGAGTCCATTCCCTCTTGAGAACTGGGGGCCTCCATGTGGGAGTGGAAGTGGAAGTTGACAAAATGCCTTCTCTGGCTTTCTGTCTTTGTGATTGGAGTGTTTATTTGTTCTTCATGTGTTTGTGTGTGTCAATGTGGTGTTAATCACGGCAGTCTGTGCTTTGGTTTGTGGGATCCTCTTTGTGATTCGTACATTGTAGTTGTGTGAAACAGCACTTGCATTGAGTACTTGAGACGTCTTTGGTCAGTAACGGAGCTTGCATATGATCCAACTAGGTATCATTCCGTCCTGCATTGTGTTTCAGCTGTGGTGGAACATTGGTTGACATATTCCCTTTCCAATGGGTAGGAATCTGCCCTTTGGTGCCTGGGAACTGCGATCCTGAGAGACCTTTTGGCATTGCATTTGTCTCTCTGCTATTGGATAACACCTGCTGTGATCAGCAGAGCTCTAGTCCATCTTGTAGTCCGCTAAGGGACAAGCAAGTATTTTTTTTTTTTTTTTACATTGCATGGCCAGCATATTCTACAGATTCTGGTGAAACATGGCATCAAATGAATCCTTTTCATATCTCCAAAACCAGTCTATGTAAAATATTCAGTTAGAGAAAGTTTGTTCAGTGAAATCCTTTTGGTTTTCATCATTGTGACCCTGAGAAAACGAGCATATTTCCAGGAGACATGTGGAAGTTAATGAAGCAAATTGAACTTTTCCTAATTTCTTTGCTTTTTCCTTTTTGGCTCTTTCTGCTTCCCAGGTCAGTAGGCATGACAACTGTGGTCCTGATTCCCTATCTTTCAATTTGCATGCTGTTTGTCGTTTTGTTGTTAAAATGAGGGAACGTAGTTCGAAAACACTGAGGATGTTGTTCATCCTCACCCTTTGCTTTGGTCCTCAGGACTGAGAGTTTCTTTTGTGCATGTACTTTTGCGTTTGTTTTGTGTGAAAGTGTTGTGGCTCTGGGAAACTCAAATGTGCTTCCCCAACGCACCCCTTTCAGGTGCATTCTCCAGATTTGGGCCACTTTTAGGGATAAGGCAATTGACATCAACTGCCGAGTTGATGTGTAAATGAGCTCCACTTCACTGAAAGGGAAGCACTTACCTATTCAATACTTCCTCCTCTGGAGAGAATTGGCCTCCATGGATTTCAGGTCCTGATGATCTGGCAAATAGCTAGTACTGAACTATATCTGGTATGGAAGCTGCCTTAAGCTTCTTGCATTCTGAAGTATAAACCTTCTGCAGTCCCTAGGTTTCTTAGAGATCCAAAAAGACCTTATATCTGTTGCCAATTTGACAGCAAGGACCATAAGTTGAAATGATGACACTTGAAGTCTTTCTAAATGGCCTCTCTAGATTTGGGGAGCATGAAACTTCACCAAGGTAAGTGGCAAGCATTCCTTGACTCTCCGGGTCATTTCAAAGAGGATAGAGGATTGGAACATTGGATGCTGGGCACATCTAAGATTCCCTACCTTTGCCTACTTAGCAGAAGGTCTCAAAAGCATCCGTTTGCAATCAGAAATGCTGGTATGGCATCCAGCTGACAATTGCTTGCTTCTTGGTTTTCACTAAGTGAAGGTGTTAAGGACTTGAGGATTCTAATTGAAATATGTAATTAAAGCTAAGAAACTCATGAAAAGGAACACATTTCAGGATAGAGTAGGAAGGTGGGATAAATGTGTTGAGCCAAAAACCAACATTTGATGCATCATTGGGCTGAAACGAAACTCCACTTCGGGAAATGGATACTGTTATTAAAAATGCGTTTTTTTCAAGGCTGGATTGGGTTCCCCTCTGCCAAGAGAACACGTTTACTTGCAATGCTGCTTTCAATAACATGGTATGTGAACTGTCCTGCCTTTAAGGGATCTCGATTTGCTTTTAAGATCTCTTCTCACTTTGGAGAAGAAAGAAGAATTCTCTTCAAAGGACTGATGAGCTTATTGGACCAGGTGTTTTGAAATATTTTGTTAACTTTGGATTAGTTGCGGGGCCCTTAAGGCAACTCAAGGAGGACTATTTCAGTCGTATATCTGGTATGGAAATTACAGAGAAAACATTGTGAAATGGGGGAGAAGCTTCTCCAATTACACAGGATGGATACATGGCACACCTGTCGATATTCTAGAAAGGGTACAAAGTTTCTGAAATGCAGGTATGCCTTGGGATAATCGGTCAGCCATGCTGACGGTTACATGAGAGCCACTTGATTAAGCTTCCTTCGCAACCCCTTGTCATGCGATCTTTAACCTTGCCTCTTTAAGTGTCTAACAGATAGTTAGGCTGAGGCTTTCCCAAAGTGCTTCAACGTCAAGAAGACTCTTACCAATGCAGTTTTGACAAACTGAGTAAACAGATGCATATGCTACTAACGTTTATGGATTTGCTTCGCAATAATGCTGATTTTGATCTGTGTTCTCCCGTTAAGGGAAGCTCTTCCCCTCAACTTCCTAACAACTTACAACAATTTCTTCCCTTCTGCTTCTGCGTGTCTGGATTACCTGCCAGAACGTCTCCCCCAGAGTGCCACCCTCACGCTGCTTTTCAGGCTTATTCTCCTGGATTCCTTATACAAGTTTATATAAGACTTGGATCAAGACTTGCAACGTGGCATTGCTTCCAACTCAGAATGCACTGTAGGGCTTTGCTTTCCTCCAGCAGCACGTAGCTAGAGTGGTCGTCACCCCATTCCCTGAAAGACTTGGGAAAAGATGAACCAGGAATCTAGGTTGAAAGCAAGTCCCCTAAAACAGAGATCCGCTGCTGAGTTTATGATTAACCACTCTATCCAAATCATACCCACATATTCTCCTCAGGGTTGCAGAGGACCAAAGAAAAGGGGGAATTGTACCATAGCCAGCTGAATGCAGCCCTTCCCAGGCAGCCCTTGCTGTGCACTGTGACCCACTGCCCCGTTACCAGGCAATGGTTACCAGGAGACCACTAATGCCACTGTGACCACCCTGCTCAGCCATTGGTGGGCAGTGTAGTGGGCCCCTGCCCCAAGCAAGCCACTGTCTGTCAGCCATCTTTAGTGGGGGCCCTTTGTTAGGCAGCAGTCAGTGGAGTGCTGCCCCTTCAGACCTGGAGCATGAGGTAAGAGGCAAGTGCCAGCCTTCTCCCCAGCATTCTTCTGCTCACACGGCCTTGGGCCAGCTTGTGTGATGGGGAGCCCAGAGAACAGGCTGGGGGTGTGTCCTGCAGGGCTCCAGAGCCAAGGCCATGAATGACCATTGGCCCAGACCAGGCCTTGAGGCAGTGTTGAACCTCTACCACACACCGCCACTGTGACCCTAAGGGTATGGCTCACAGTCTGGGGTACCTGACCACCACTGTTTGGGTGGCCTGAGGAGCATTAAGACCTGTTGGGTCATGTGCACCCGGCTCCCTCAGTGATGAGAGCTAGCAAGCGTCTGGGACCTGGCCCTGAGGGAGCCACCAAGGCAGAGCTGCCTCCTCTGTGAGGCGTGGGCAGTGGTGGGAGGACCCAGACCAGCTCCTGGACAAACCCTCCATGGCAGGAGGACCACCACCCCTCCCAGGGACCCCTTTCTCTTAGGTGGGTCTGGACCTCAGAGGGTGAGTCTTGTGCCTTGGGACCTTGCCCTTTCTTGTCACCCAGAGAGTGACATTTGTTTGCTGGAGATTGATAGGATCATTGAGACCTGACTATGACCTGTCCTCAAGAACAATGGATCGGACAGGGAGAAGTTTTCAACGAAAAGCCACACCCCTCCATCACCTTACCTCTAAGAGGGCTTTGCTAAAAGCTTTCAAGGTTGGGGATTACCCAGCATAAGCCACCCATTTCCTTGAATGTCTCAACAACAAATATTTCTCGGCTCCAAAGTCCAATGTTTTGCTGCTGTTTGGCCTCACTGCGTCGGGCACACATCCTGGTCTTTGGTTACCAATTATAGCGAGCCAGCCAGGAGGTCTGTGCCCATGGTGTATTGATCTCAATCAGGGGCGTCGCCATTTATACTTCCCAGCACATGCCAGAGTACATTTGGCTCCAGGATACTGGCAGGGATTCTCCCTGATATGCAGTGGCTGCCCTACAGCACGAGGCTGCTTGTCTTGGAGACATGTCCAGAGCAGTGGTATACAGTTCATGTCATTTGGGGGTAAGTCGCTCCAGCTTGCACAGGCTGGGAAATAGGTCTACTCCAACTGGGCTGCTCCCCTTAGCGGATGGGAGCCCCTCTGAGTCCATTCCCTCTTGAGAACTGGGGGCCTCCATGTGGGAGTGGAAGTGGAAGTTGACAAAATGCCTTCTCTGGCTTTCTGTCTTTGTGATTGGAGTGTTTATTTGTTCTTCATGTGTTTGTGTGTGTCAATGTGGTGTTAATCACGGCAGTCTGTGCTTTGGTTTGTGGGATCCTCTTTGTGATTCGTACATTGTAGGTGTGTGAAACAGCACTTGCATTGAGTACTTGAGACGTCTTTGGTCAGTAACGGAGCTTGCATATGATCCAACTAGGTATCATTCCCTCCTGCATTGTGTTTCAGCTGTGGTGGAACATTGGTTGACATATTCCCTTTCCAATGGGTAGGAATCTGCCCTTTGGTGCCTGGGAACTGCGATCCTGAGAGACCTTTTGGCATTGCATTTGTCTCTCTGCTATTGGATAACACCTGCTGTGATCAGCAGAGCTCTAGTCCATCTTGTAGTCCGCTAAGGGACAAGCAAGTATTTTTTTTTTTTTTTTACATTGCATGGCCAGCATATTCTACAGATTCTGGTGAAACATGGCATCAAATGAATCATTTTCATATCTCCAAAACCAGTCTATGTAAAATATTCAGTTAGAGAAAGTTTGTTCAGTGAAATCCTTTTGGTTTTCATCATTGTGACCCTGAGAAAACGAGCATATTTCCAGGAGACATGTGGAAGTTAATGAAGCAAATTGAACTTTTCCTAATTTCTTTGCTTTTTCCTTTTTGGCTCTTTCTGCTTCCCAGGTCAGTAGGCATGACAACTGTGGTCCTGATTCCCTATCTTTCAATTTGCATGCTGTTTGTCGTTTTGTTGTTAAAATGAGGGAACGTAGTTCGAAAACACTGAGGATGTTGTTCATCCTCACCCTTTGCTTTGGTCCTCAGGACTGAGAGTTTCTTTTGTGCATGTACTTTTGCGTTTGTTTTGTGTGAAAGTGTTGTGGCTCTGGGAAACTCAAATGTGCTTCCCCAACGCACCCCTTTCAGGTGCATTCTCCAGATTTGGGCCACTTTTAGGGATAAGGCAATTGACATCAACTGCCGAGTTGATGTGTAAATGAGCTCCACTTCACTGAAAGGGAAGCACTTACCTATTCAATACTTCCTCCTCTGGAGAGAATTGGCCTCCATGGATTTCAGGTCCTGATGATCTGGCAAATAGCTAGTACTGAACTATATCTGGTATGGAAGCTGCCTTAAGCTTCTTGCATTCTGAAGTATAAACCTTCTGCAGTCCCTAGGTTTCTTAGAGATCCAAAAAGACCTTATATCTGTTGCCAATTTGACAGCAAGGACCATAAGTTGAAATGATGACACTTGAAGTCTTTCTAAATGGCCTCTCTAGATTTGGGGAGCATGAAACTTCACCAAGGTAAGTGGCAAGCATTCCTTGACTCTCCGGGTCATTTCAAAGAGGATAGAGGATTGGAACATTGGATGCTGGGCACATCTAAGATTCCCTACCTTTGCCTACTTAGCAGAAGGTCTCAAAAGCATCCGTTTGCAATCAGAAATGCTGGTATGGCATCCAGCTGACAATTGCTTGCTTCTTGGTTTTCACTAAGTGAAGGTGTTAAGGACTTGAGGATTCTAATTGAAATATGTAATTAAAGCTAAGAAACTCATGAAAAGGAACACATTTCAGGATAGAGTAGGAAGGTGGGATAAATGTGTTGAGCCAAAAACCAACATTTGATGCATCATTGGGCTGAAACGAAACTCCACTTCGGGAAATGGATACTGTTATTAAAAATGCGTTTTTTTCAAGGCTGGATTGGGTTCCCCTCTGCCAAGAGAACACGTTTACTTGCAATGCTGCTTTCAATACCATGGTATGTGAACTGTCCTGCCTTTAAGGGATCTCGATTTGCTTTTAAGATCTCTTCTCACTTTGGAGAAGAAAGAAGAATTCTCTTCAAAGGACTGATGAGCTTATTGGACCAGGTGTTTTGAAATATTTTGTTAACTTTGGATTAGTTGCGGGGCCCTTAAGGCAACTCAAGGAGGACTATTTCAGTCGTATATCTGGTATGGAAATTACAGAGAAAACATTGTGAAATGGGGGAGAAGCTTCTCCAATTACACAGGATGGATACATGGCACACCTGTCGATATTCTAGAAAGGGTACAAAGTTTCTGAAATGCAGGTATGCCTTGGGATAATCGGTCAGCCATGCTGACGGTTACATGAGAGCCACTTGATTAAGCTTCCTTCGCAACCCCTTGTCATGCGATCTTTAACCTTGCCTCTTTAAGTGTCTAACAGATAGTTAGGCTGAGGCTTTCCCAAAGTGCTTCAACGTCAAGAAGACTCTTACCAATGCAGTTTTGACAAACTGAGTAAACAGATGCATATGCTACTAACGTTTATGGATTTGCTTCGCAATAATGCTGATTTTGATCTGTGTTCTCCCGTTAAGGGAAGCTCTTCCCCTCAACTTCCTAACAACTTACAACAATTTCTTCCCTTCTGCTTCTGCGTGTCTGGATTACCTGCCAGAACGTCTCCCCCAGAGTGCCACCCTCACGCTGCTTTTCAGGCTTATTCTCCTGGATTCCTTATACAAGTTTATATAAGACTTGGATCAAGACTTGCAACGTGGCATTGCTTCCAACTCAGAATGCACTGTAGGGCTTTGCTTTCCTCCAGCAGCACGTAGCTAGAGTGGTCGTCACCCCATTCCCTGAAAGACTTGGGAAAAGATGAACCAGGAATCTAGGTTGAAAGCAAGTCCCCTAAAACAGAGATCCGCTGCTGAGTTTATGATTAACCACTCTATCCAAATCATACCCACATATTCTCCTCAGGGTTGCAGAGGACCAAAGAAAAGGGGGAATTGTACCATAGCCAGCTGAATGCAGCCCTTCCCAGGCAGCCCTTGCTGTGCACTGTGACCCACTGCCCCGTTACCAGGCAATGGTTACCAGGAGACCACTAATGCCACTGTGACCACCCTGCTCAGCCATTGGTGGGCAGTGTAGTGGGCCCCTGCCCCAAGCAAGCCACTGTCTGTCAGCCATCTTTAGTGGGGGCCCTTTGTTAGGCAGCAGTCAGTGGAGTGCTGCCCCTTCAGACCTGGAGCATGAGGTAAGAGGCAAGTGCCAGCCTTCTCCCCAGCATTCTTCTGCTCACACGGCCTTGGGCCAGCTTGTGTGATGGGGAGCCCAGAGAACAGGCTGGGGGTGTGTCCTGCAGGGCTCCAGAGCCAAGGCCATGAATGACCATTGGCCCAGACCAGGCCTTGAGGCAGTGTTGAACCTCTACCACACACCACCACTGTGACCCTAAGGGTATGGCTCACAGTCTGGGGTACCTGACCACCACTGTTTGGGTGGCCTGAGGAGCATTAAGACCTGTTGGGTCATGTGCACCCGGCTCCCTCAGTGATGAGAGCTAGCAAGCGTCTGGGACCTGGCCCTGAGGGAGCCACCAAGGCAGAGCTGCCTCCTCTGTGAGGCGTGGGCAGTGGTGGGAGGACCCAGACCAGCTCCTGGACAAACCCTCCATGGCAGGAGGACCACCACCCCTCCCAGGGACCCCTTTCTCTTAGGTGGGTCTGGACCTCAGAGGGTGAGTCTTGTGCCTTGGGACCTTGCCCTTTCTTGTCACCCAGAGAGTGACATTTGTTTGCTGGAGATTGATAGGATCATTGAGACCTGACTATGACCTGTCCTCAAGAACAATGGATCGGACAGGGAGAAGTTTTCAACGAAAAGCCACACCCCTCCATCACCTTACCTCTAAGAGGGCTTTGCTAAAAGCTTTCAAGGTTGGGGATTACCCAGCATAAGCCACCCATTTCCTTGAATGTCTCAACAACAAATATTTCTCGGCTCCAAAGTCCAATGTTTTGCTGCTGTTTGGCCTCACTGTGCGTCGGGCACACATCCTGGTCTTTGGTTACCAATTATAGCGAGCCAGCCAGGAGGTCTTTGCCCATGGTGTATTGATCTCGATCAGGGGCGTCGCCATTTATACTTCCCAGCACATGCCAGAGTACATTTGGCTCCAGGATACTGGCAGGGATTCTCCCTGATATGCAGTGGCTGCCCTACAGCACGAGGCTGCTTGTCTTGGAGACATGTCCAGAGCAGTGGTATACAGTTCATGTCATTTGGGGGTAAGTCGCTCCAGCTTGCACAGGCTGGGAAATAGGTCTACTCCAACTGGGCTGCTCCCCTTAGCGGATGGGAGCCCCTCTGAGTCCATTCCCTCTTGAGAACTGGGGGCCTCCATGTGGGAGTGGAAGTGGAAGTTGACAAAATGCCTTCTCTGGCTTTCTGTCTTTGTGATTGGAGTGTTTATTTGTTCTTCATGTGTTTGTGTGTGTCAATGTGGTGTTAATCACGGCAGTCTGTGCTTTGGTTTGTGGGATCCTCTTTGTGATTCGTACATTGTAGGTGTGTGAAACAGCACTTGCATTGAGTACTTGAGACGTCTTTGGTCAGTAACGGAGCTTGCATATGATCCAACTAGGTATCATTCCGTCCTGCATTGTGTTTCAGCTGTGGTGGAACATTGGTTGACATATTCCCTTTCCAATGGGTAGGAATCTGCCCTTTGGTGCCTGGGAACTGCGATCCTGAGAGACCTTTTGGCATTGCATTTGTCTCTCTGCTATTGGATAACACCTGCTGTGATCAGCAGAGCTCTAGTCCATCTTGTAGTCCGCTAAGGGACAAGCAAGTATTTTTTTTTTTTTACATTGCATGGCCAGGATATTCTACAGATTCTGGTGAAACATGGCATCAAATGAATCATTTTCATATCTCCAAAACCAGTCTATGTAAAATATTCAGTTAGAGAAAGTTTGTTCAGTGAAATCCTTTTGGTTTTCATCATTGTGACCCTGAGAAAACGAGCATATTTCCAGGAGACATGTGGAAGTTAATGAAGCAAATTGAACTTTTCCTAATTTCTTTGCTTTTTCCTTTTTGGCTCTTTCTGCTTCCCAGGTCAGTAGGCATGACAACTGTGGTCCTGATTCCCTATCTTTCAATTTGCATGCTGTTTGTCGTTTTGTTGTTAAAATGAGGGAACGTAGTTCGAAAACATTGAGGATGTTGTTCATCCTCACCCTTTGCTTTGGTCCTCAGGACTGAGAGTTTCTTTTGTGCATGTACTTTTGCGTTTGTTTTGTGTGAAAGTGTTGTGGCTCTGGGAAACTCAAATGTGCTTCCCCAACGCACCCCTTTCAGGTGCATTCTCCAGATTTGGGCCACTTTTAGGGATAAGGCAATTGACATCAACTGCCGAGTTGATGTGTAAATGAGCTCCACTTCACTGAAAGGGAAGCACTTACCTATTCAATACTTCCTCCTCTTGAGAGAATTGGCCTCCATGGATTTCAGGTCCTGATGATCTGGCAAATAGCTAGTACTGAACTGATATCTGGTATGGAAGCTGCCTTAAGCTTCTTGCATTCTGAAGTATAAACCTTCTGCAGTCCCTAGGTTTCTTAGAGATCCAAAAAGACCTTATATCTGTTGCCAATTTGACAGCAAGGACCATAAGTTGAAATGATGACACTTGAAGTCTTTCTAAATGGCCTCTCTAGATTTGGGTAGCATGAAACTTCACCAAGGTAAGTGGCAAGCATTCCTTGACTCTCCGGGTCATTTCAAAGAGGATAGAGGATTGGAACATTGGATGCTGGGCACATCTAAGATTCCCTACCTTTGCCTACTTAGCAGAAGGTCTCAAAAGCATCCGTTTGCAATCAGAAATGCTGGTATGGCATCCAGCTGACAATTGCTTGCTTCTTGGTTTTCACTAAGTGAAGGTGTTAAGGACTTGAGGATTGTAATTGAAATATGTAATTAAAGCTAAGAAACTCATGAAAAGGAACACATTTCAGGATAGAGTAGGAAGGTGGGATAAATGTGTTGAGCCAAAAACCAACATTTGATGCATCATTGGGCTGAAACGAAACTCCACTTCGGGAAATGGATACTGTTATTAAAAATGCGTTTTTTTCAAGGCTGGATTGGGTTCCCCTCTGCCAAGAGAACACGTTTACTTGCAATGCTGCTTTCAATACCATGGTATGTGAACTGTCCTGCCTTTAAGGGATCTCGATTTGCTTTTAAGATCTCTTCTCACTTTGGAGAAGAAAGAAGAATTCTCTTCAAAGGACTGATGAGCTTATTGGACCAGGTGTTTTGAAATATTTTGTTAACTTTGGATTAGTTGCGGGGCCCTTAAGGCAACTCAAGGAGGACTATTTCAGTCGTATATCTGGTATGGAAATTACAGAGAAAACATTGTGAAATGGGGGAGAAGCTTCTCCAATTACACAGGATGGATACATGGCACACCTGTCGATATTCTAGAAAGGGTACAAAGTTTCTGAAATGCAGGTATGCCTTGGGATAATCGGTCAGCCATGCTGACGGTTACATGAGAGCCACTTGATTAAGCTTCCTTCGCAACCCCTTGTCATGCGATCTTTAACCTTGCCTCTTTAAGTGTCTAACAGATAGTTAGGCTGAGGCTTTCCCAAAGTGCTTCAACTTCAAGAAGACTCTTACCAATGCAGTTTTGACAAACTGAGTAAACAGATGCATATGCTACTAACGTTTATGGATTTGCTTCGCAATAATGCTGATTTTGATCTGTGTTCTCCCGTTAAGGGAAGCTCTTCCCCTCAACTTCCTAACAACTTACAACAATGTCTTCCCTTCTGCTTCTGCGTGTCTGGATTACCTGCCAGAACGTCTCCCCCAGAGTGCCACCCTCACGCTGCTTTTCAGGCTTATTCTCCTGGATTCCTTATACAAGTTTATATAAGACTTGGATCAAGACTTGCAACGTGGCATTGCTTCCAACTCAGAATGCACTGTAGGGCTTTGCTTTCCTCCAGCAGCACGTAGCTAGAGTGGTCGTCACCCCATTCCCTGAAAGACTTGGGAAAAGATGAACCAGGAATCTAGGTTGAAAGCAAGTCCCCTAAAACAGAGATCCGCTGCTGAGTTTATGATTAACCACTCTATCCAAATCATACCCACATATTCTCCTCAGGGTTGCAGAGGACCAAAGAAAAGGGGGAATTGTACCATAGCCAGCTGAATGCAGCCCTTCCCAGGCAGCCCTTGCTGTGCACTGTGACCCACTGCCCCGTTACCAGGCAATGGTTACCAGGAGACCACTAATGCCACTGTGACCACCCTGCTCAGCCATTGGTGGGCAGTGTAGTGGGCCCCTGCCCCAAGCAAGCCACTGTCTGTCAGCCATCTTTAGTGGGGGCCCTTTGTTAGGCAGCAGTCAGTGGAGTGCTGCCCCTTCAGACCTGGAGCATGAGGTAAGAGGCAAGTGCCAGCCTTCTCCCCAGCATTCTTCTGCTCACACGGCCTTGGGCCAGCTTGTGTGATGGGGAGCCCAGAGAACAGGCTGGGGGTGTGTCCTGCAGGGCTCCAGAGCCAAGGCCATGAATGACCATTGGCCCAGACCAGGCCTTGAGGCAGTGTTGAACCTCTACCACACACCACCACTGTGACCCTAAGGGTATGGCTCACAGTCTGGGGTACCTGACCACCACTGTTTGGGTGGCCTGAGGAGCATTAAGACCTGTTGGGTCATGTGCACCCGGCTCCCTCAGTGATGAGAGCTAGCAAGCGTCTGGGACCTGGCCCTGAGGGAGCCACCAAGGCAGAGCTGCCTCCTCTGTGAGGCATGGGCAGTGGTGGGAGGACCCAGACCAGCTCCTGGACAAACCCTCCATGGCAGGAGGACCACCACCCCTCCCAGGGACCCCTTTCTCTTAGGTGGGTCTGGACCTCAGAGGGTGAGTCTTGTGCCTTGGGACCTTGCCCTTTCTTGTCACCCAGAGAGTGACATTTGTTTGCTGGAGATTGATAGGATCATTGAGACCTGACTATGACCTGTCCTCAAGAACAATGGATCGGACAGGGAGAAGTTTTCAACGAAAAGCCACACCCCTCCATCACCTTACCTCTAAGAGGGCTTTGCTAAAAGCTTTCAAGGTTGGGGATTACCCAGCATAAGCCACCCATTTCCTTGAATGTCTCAACAACAAATATTTCTCGGCTCCAAAGTCCAATGTTTTGCTGCTGTTTGGCCTCACTGTGCGTCGGGCACACATCCTGGTCTTTGGTTACCAATTATAGCGAGCCAGCCAGGAGGTCTGTGCCCATGGTGTATTGATCTCGATCAGGGGCGTCGCCATTTATACTTCCCAGCACATGCCAGAGTACATTTGGCTCCAGGATACTGGCAGGGATTCTCCCTGATATGCAGTGGCTGCCCTACAGCACGAGGCTGCTTGTCTTGGAGACATGTCCAGAGCAGTGGTATACAGTTCATGTCATTTGGGGGTAAGTCGCTCCAGCTTGCACAGGCTGGGAAATAGGTCTACTCCAACTGGGCTGCTCCCCTTAGCGGATGGGAGCCCCTCTGAGTCCATTCCCTCTTGAGAACTGGGGGCCTCCATGTGGGAGTGGAAGTGGAAGTTGACAAAATGCCTTCTCTGGCTTTCTGTCTTTGTGATTGGAGTGTTTATTTGTTCTTCATGTGTTTGTGTGTGTCAATGTGGTGTTAATCACGGCAGTCTGTGCTTTGGTTTGTGGGATCCTCTTTGTGATTCGTACATTGTAGGTGTGTGAAACAGCACTTGCATTGAGTACTTGAGACGTCTTTGGTCAGTAACGGAGCTTGCATATGATCCAACTAGGTATCATTCCCTCCTGCATTGTGTTTCAGCTGTGGTGGAACATTGGTTGACATATTCCCTTTCCAATGGGTAGGAATCTGCCCTTTGGTGCCTGGGAACTGCGATCCTGAGAGACCTTTTGGCATTGCATTTGTCTCTCTGCTATTGGATAACACCTGCTGTGATCAGCAGAGCTCTAGTCCATCTTGTAGTCCGCTAAGGGACAAGCAAGTATTTTTTTTTTTTTACATTGCATGGCCAGCATATTCTACAGATTCTGGTGAAATATGGCATCAAATGAATCATTTTCATATCTCCAAAACCAGTCTATGTAAAATATTCAGTTAGAGAAAGTTTGTTCAGTGAAATCCTTTTGGTTTTCATCATTGTGACCCTGAGAAAACGAGCATATTTCCAGGAGACATGTGGAAGTTAATGAAGCAAATTGAACTTTTCCTAATTTCTTTGCTTTTTCCTTTTTGGCTCTTTCTGCTTCCCAGGTCAGTAGGCATGACAACTGTGGTCCTGATTCCCTATCTTTCAATTTGCATGCTGTTTGTCGTTTTGTTGTTAAAATGAGGGAACGTAGTTCGAAAACATTGAGGATGTTGTTCATCCTCACCCTTTGCTTTGGTCCTCAGGACTGAGAGTTTCTTTTGTGCATGTACTTTTGCGTTTGTTTTGTGTGAAAGTGTTGTGGCTCTGGGAAACTCAAATGTGCTTCCCCAACGCACCCCTTTCAGGTGCATTCTCCAGATTTGGGCCACTTTTAGGGATAAGGCAATTGACATCAACTGCCGAGTTGATGTGTAAATGAGCTCCACTTCACTGAAAGGGAAGCACTTACCTATTCAATACTTCCTCCTCTGGAGAGAATTGGCCTCCATGGATTTCAGGTCCTGATGATCTGGCAAATAGCTAGTACTGAACTGATATCTGGTATGGAAGCTGCCTTAAGCTTCTTGCATTCTGAAGTATAAACCTTCTGCAGTCCCTAGGTTTCTTAGAGATCCAAAAAGACCTTATATCTGTTGCCAATTTGACAGCAAGGACCATAAGTTGAAATGATGACACTTGAAGTCTTTCTAAATGGCCTCTCTAGATTTGGGTAGCATGAAACTTCACCAAGGTAAGTGGCAAGCATTCCTTGACTCTCCGGGTCATTTCAAAGAGGATAGAGGATTGGAACATTGGATGCTGGGCACATCTAAGATTCCCTACCTTTGCCTACTTAGCAGAAGGTCTCAAAAGCATCCGTTTGCAATCAGAAATGCTGGTATGGCATCCAGCTGACAATTGCTTGCTTCTTGGTTTTCACTAAGTGAAGGTGTTAAGGACTTGAGGATTGTAATTGAAATATGTAATTAAAGCTAAGAAACTCATGAAAAGGAACACATTTCAGGATAGAGTAGGAAGGTGGGATAAATGTGTTGAGCCAAAAACCAACATTTGATGCATCATTGGGCTGAAACGAAACTCCACTTCGGGAAATGGATACTGTTATTAAAAATGCGTTTTTTTCAAGGCTGGATTGGGTTCCCCTCTGCCAAGAGAACACGTTTACTTGCAATGCTGCTTTCAATACCATGGTATGTGAACTGTCCTGCCTTTAAGGGATCTCGATTTGCTTTTAAGATCTCTTCTCACTTTGGAGAAGAAAGAAGAATTCTCTTCAAAGGACTGATGAGCTTATTGGACCAGGTGTTTTGAAATATTTTGTTAACTTTGGATTAGTTGCGGGGCCCTTAAGGCAACTCAAGGAGGACTATTTCAGTCGTATATCTGGTATGGAAATTACAGAGAAAACATTGTGAAATGGGGGAGAAGCTTCTCCAATTACACAGGATGGATACATGGCACACCTGTCGATATTCTAGAAAGGGTACAAAGTTTCTGAAATGCAGGTATGCCTTGGGATAATCGGTCAGCCATGCTGACGGTTACATGAGAGCCACTTGATTAAGCTTCCTTCGCAACCCCTTGTCATGCGATCTTTAACCTTGCCTCTTTAAGTGTCTAACAGATAGTTAGGCTGAGGCTTTCCCAAAGTGCTTCAACTTCAAGAAGACTCTTACCAATGCAGTTTTGACAAACTGAGTAAACAGATGCATATGCTACTAACGTTTATGGATTTGCTTCGCAATAATGCTGATTTTGATCTGTGTTCTCCCGTTAAGGGAAGCTCTTCCCCTCAACTTCCTAACAACTTACAACAATGTCTTCCCTTCTGCTTCTGCGTGTCTGGATTCCCTGCCAGAACGTCTCCCCCAGAGTGCCACCCTCACGCTGCTTTTCAGGCTTATTCTCCTGGATTCCTTATACAAGTTTATATAAGACTTGGATCAAGACTTGCAACGTGGCATTGCTTCCAACTCAGAATGCACTGTAGGGCTTTGCTTTCCTCCAGCAGCACGTAGCTAGAGTGGTCGTCACCCCATTCCCTGAAAGACTTGGGAAAAGATGAACCAGGAATCTAGGTTGAAAGCAAGTCCCCTAAAACAGAGATCCGCTGCTGAGTTTATGATTAACCACTCTATCCAAATCATACCCACATATTCTCCTCAGGGTTGCAGAGGACCAAAGAAAAGGGGGAATTGTACCATAGCCAGCTGAATGTAGCCCTTCCCAGGCAGCCCTTGCTGTGCACTGTGACCCACTGCCCCGTTACCAGGCAATGGTTACCAGGAGACCACTAATGCCACTGTGACCACCCTGCTCAGCCATTGGTGGGCAGTGTAGTGGGCCCCTGCCCCAAGCAAACCACTGTCTGTCAGCCATCTTTAGTGGGGGCCCTTTGTTAGGCAGCAGTCAGTGGAGTGCTGCCCCTTCAGACCTGGAGCATGAGGTAAGAGAGCCAGCTGAATGCAGCCCTTCCCAGGCAGCCCTTGCTGTGCACTGTGACCCACTGCCCCGTTACCAGGCAATGGTTACCAGGAGACCACTAATGCCAATGTGACCACCCTGCTCAGCCATTGGTGGGCAGTGTAGTGGGCCCCTGCCCCAAGCAAGCCACTGTCTGTCAGCCATCTTTAGTGGGGGCCCGTTGTTAGGCAGCAGTCAGTGGACTGCTGCCCCTTCAGACCTGGAGCATGAGGTAAGAGGCAAGTGCCAGCCTTCTCCCCAGCATTCTTCTGCTCACACGGCCTTGGGCCAGCTTGTGTGATGGGGAGCCCAGAGAACAGGCTGGGGGTGTGTCCTGCAGGGCTCCAGAGCCAAGGCCATGAATGACCATTGGCCCAGACCAGGCCTTGAGGCAGTGTTGAACCTCTACCACACACCGCCACTGTGACCCTAAGGGTATGGCTCACAGTCTGGGGTACCTGACCACCACTGTTTGGGTGGCCTGAGGAGCATTAAGACCTGTTGGGTCATGTGCACCCGGCTCCCTCAGTGATGAGAGCTAGCAAGCGTCTGGGACCTGGCCCTGAGGGAGCCACCAAGGCAGAGCTGCCTCCTCTGTGAGGCGTGGGCAGTGGTGGGAGGACCCAGACCAGCTCCTGGACAAACCCTCCATGGCAGGAGGACCACCACCCCTCCCAGGGACCCCTTTCTCTTAGGTGGGTCTGGACCTCAGAGGGTGAGTCTTGTGCCTTGGGACCTTGCCCTTTCTTGTCACCCAGAGAGTGACATTTGTTTGCTGGAGATTGATAGGAACATTGAGACCTGACTATGACCTGTCCTCAAGAACAATGGATCGGACAGGGAGAAGTTTTCAATGAAAAGCCACACCCCTCCATCACCTTACCTCTAAGAGGGCTTTGCTAAAAGCTTTCAAGGTTGGGGATTACCCAGCATAAGCCACCCATTTCCTTGAATGTCTCAACAACAAATATTTCTCGGCTCCAAAGTCCAATGTTTTGCTGCTGTTTGGCCTCACTGTGCGTCGGGCACACATCCTGGTCTTTGGTTACCAATTATAGCGAGCCATCCAGGAGGTCTGTGCCCATGGTGTATTGATCTCGATCAGGGGCGTCGCCATTTATACTTCCCAGCACATGCCAGAGTACATTTGGCTCCAGGATACTGGCAGGGATTCTCTCTGATATGCAGTGGCTGCCCTACAGCACGAGGCTGCTTGTCTTGGAGACATGTCCAGAGCAGTGGTATACAGTTCATGTCATTTGGGGGTAAGTCGCTCCAGCTTGCACAGGCTGGGAAATAGGTCTACTCCAACTGGGCTGCTCCCCTTAGCGGATGTGAGCCCCTCTGAGTCCATTCCCTCTTGAGAACTGGGGGCCTCCATGTGGGAGTGGAAGTGGAAGTTGACAAAATGCCTTCTCTGGCTTTCTGTCTTTGTGATTGGAGTGTTTATTTGTTCTTCATGTGTTTGTGTGTGTCAATGTGGTGTTAATCACGGCAGTCTGTGCTTTGGTTTGTGGGATCCTGTTTGTGATTCGTACATTGTAGGTGTGTGAAACAGCACTTGCATTGAGTACTTGAGACGTCTTTGGTCAGTAACGGAGCTTGCATATGATCCAACTAGGTATCATTCCGTCCTGCATTGTGTTTCAGCTGTGGTGGAACATTGGTTGACATATTCCCTTTCCAATGGGTAGGAATCTGCCCTTTGGTGCCTGGGAACTGCGATCCTGAGAGACCTTTTGGCATTGCATTTGTCTCTCTGCTATTGGATAACACCTGCTGTGATCAGCAGAGCTCTAGTCCATCTTGTAGTCCGCTAAGGGACAAGCAAGTATTTTTTTTTTTTTTTACATTGCATGGCCAGCATATTCTACAGATTCTGGTGAAACATGGCATCAAATGAATCATTTTCATATCTCCAAAACCAGTCTATGTAAAATATTCAGTTAGAGAAAGTTTGTTCAGTGAAATCCTTTTGGTTTTCATCATTGTGACCCTGAGAAAACGAGCATATTTCCAGGAGACATGTGGAAGTTAATGAAGCAAATTGAACTTTTCCTAATTTCTTTGCTTTTTCCTTTTTGGCTCTTTCTGCTTCCCAGGTCAGTAGGCATGACAACTGTGGTCCTGATTCCCTATCTTTCAATTTGCATGCTGTTTGTCATTTTGTTGTTAAAATGAGGGAACGTAGTTCGAAAACACTGAGGATGTTGTTCATCCTCACCCTTTGCTTTGGTCCTCAGGACTGAGAGTTTCTTTTTTGCATGTACTTTTGCGTTTGTTTTGTGTGAAAGTGTTGTGGCTCTGGGAAACTCAAATGTGCTTCCCCAACGCACCCCTTTCAGGTGCATTCTCCAGATTTGGGCCACTTTTAGGGATAAGGCAATTGACATCAACTGCCGAGTTGATGTGTAAATGAGCTCCACTTCACTGAAAGGGAAGCACTTACCTATTCAATACTTCCTCCTCTGGAGAGAATTGGCCTCCATGGATTTCAGGTCCTGATGATCTGGCAAATAGCTAGTACTGAACTGATATCTGGTATGGAAGCTGCCTTAAGCTTCTTGCATTCTGAAGTATAAACCTTCTGCAGTCCCTAGGTTTCTTAGAGATCCAAAAAGACCTTATATCTGTTGCCAATTTGACAGCAAGGACCATAAGTTGAAATGATGACACTTGAAGTCTTTCTAAATGGCCTCTCTAGATTTGGGTAGCATGAAACTTCACCAAGGTAAGTGGCAAGCATTCCTTGACTCTCCGGGTCATTTCAAAGAGGATAGAGGATTGGAACATTGGATGCTGGGCACATCTAAGATTCCCTACCTTTGCCTACTTAGCAGAAGGTCTCAAAAGCATCCGTTTGCAATCAGAAATGCTGGTATGGCATCCAGCTGACAATTGCTTGCTTCTTGGTTTTCACTAAGTGAAGGTGTTAAGGACTTGAGGATTGTAATTGAAATATGCAATTAAAGCTAAGAAACTCATGAAAAGGAACACATTTCAGGATAGAGTAGGAAGGTGGGATAAATGTGTTGAGCCAAAAACCAACATTTGATGCATCATTGGGCTGAAACGAAACTCCACTTCGGGAAATGGATACTGTTATTAAAAATGCGTTTTTTTCAAGGCTGGATTGGGTTCCCCTCTGCCAAGAGAACACGTTTACTTGCAATGCTGCTTTCAATACCATGGTATGTGAACTGTCCTGCCTTTAAGGGATCTCGATTTGCTTTTAAGATCTCTTCTCACTTTGGAGAAGAAAGAAGAATTCTCTTCAAAGGACTGATGAGCTTATTGGACCAGGTGTTTTGAAATATTTTGTTAACTTTGGATTAGTTGCGGGGCCCTTAAGGCAACTCAAGGAGGACTATTTCAGTCGTATATCTGGTATGGAAATTACAGAGAAAACATTGTGAAATGGGGGAGAAGCTTCTCCAATTACACAGGATGGATACATGGCACACCTGTCGATATTCTAGAAAGGGTACAAAGTTTCTGAAATGCAGGTATGCCTTGGGATAATCGGTCAGCCATGCTGACGGTTACATGAGAGCCACTTGATTAAGCTTCCTTCGCAACCCCTTGTCATGCGATCTTTAACCTTGCCTCTTTAAGTGTCTAACAGATAGTTAGGCTGAGGCTTTCCCAAAGTGCTTCAACTTCAAGAAGACTCTTACCAATGCAGTTTTGACAAACTGAGTAAACAGATGCATATGCTACTAACGTTTATGGATTTGCTTCGCAATAATGCTGATTTTGATCTGTGTTCTCCCGTTAAGGGAAGCTCTTCCCCTCAACTTCCTAACAACTTACAACAATGTCTTCCCTTCTGCTTCTGCGTGTCTGGATTACCTGCCAGAACGTCTCCCCCAGAGTGCCACCCTCACGCTGCTTTTCAGGCTTATTCTCCTGGATTCCTTATACAAGTTTATATAAGACTTGGATCAAGACTTGCAACGTGGCATTGCTTCCAACTCAGAATGCACTGTAGGGCTTTGCTTTCCTCCAGCAGCACGTAGCTAGAGTGGTCGTCACCCCATTCCCTGAAAGACTTGGGAAAAGATGAACCAGGAATCTAGGTTGAAAGCAAGTCCCCTAAAACAGAGATCCGCTGCTGAGTTTATGATTAACCACTCTATCCAAATCATACCCACATATTCTCCTCAGGGTTGCAGAGGACCAAAGAAAAGGGGGAATTGTACCATAGCCAGCTGAATGCAGCCCTTCCCAGGCAGCCCTTGCTGTGCACTGTGACCCACTGCCCCGTTACCAGGCAATGGTTACCAGGAGACCACTAATGCCACTGTGACCACCCTGCTCAGCCATTGGTGGGCAGTGTAGTGGGCCCCTGCCCCAAGCAAGCCACTGTCTGTCAGCCATCTTTAGTGGGGGCCCTTTGTTAGGCAGCAGTCAGTGGAGTGCTGCCCCTTCAGACCTGGAGCATGAGGTAAGAGGCAAGTGCCAGCCTTCTCCCCAGCATTCTTCTGCTCACACGGCCTTGGGCCAGCTTGTGTGATGGGGAGCCCAGAGAACAGGCTGGGAGTGTGTCCTGCAGGGCTCCAGAGCCAAGGCCATGAATGACCATTGGCCCAGACCAGGCCTTGAGGCAGTGTTGAACCTCTACCACACACCGCCACTGTGACCCTAAGGGTATGGCTCACAGTCTGGGGTACCTGACCACCACTGTTTGGGTGGCCTGAGGAGCATTAAGACCTGTTGGGTCATGTGCACCCGGCTCCCTCAGTGATGAGAGCTAGCAAGCGTCTGGGACCTGGCCCTGAGGGAGCCACCAAGGCAGAGCTGCCTCCTCTGTGAGGCGTGGGCAGTGGTGGGAGGACCCAGACCAGCTCCTGGACATACCCTCCATGGCAGGAGGACCACCACCCCTCCCAGGGACCCCTTTCTCTTAGGTGGGTCTGGACCTCAGAGGGTGAGTCTTGTGCCTTGGGACCTTGCCCTTTCTTGTCACCCAGAGAGTGACATTTGTTTGCTGGAGATTGATAGGAACATTGAGACCTGACTATGACCTGTCCTCAAGAACAATGGATCGGACAGGGAGAAGTTTTCAACGAAAAGCCACACCCCTCCATCACCTTACCTCTAAGAGGGCTTTGCTAAAAGCTTTCAAGGTTGGGGATTACCCAGCATAAGCCACCCATTTCCTTGAATGTCTCAACAACAAATATTTCTCGGCTCCAAAGTCCAATGTTTTGCTGCTGTTTGGCCTCACTGTGCGTCGGGCACACATCCTGGTCTTTGGTTACCAATTATAGCGAGCCAGCCAGGAGGTCTGTGCCCATGGTGTATTGATCTCGATCAGGGGCGTCGCCATTTATACTTCCCAGCACATGCCAGAGTACATTTGGCTCCAGGATACTGGCAGGGATTCTCCCTGATATGCAGTGGCTGCCCTACAGCACGAGGCTGCTTGTCTTGGAGACATGTCCAGAGCAGTGGTATACAGTTCATGTCATTTGGGGGTAAGTCGCTCCAGCTTGCACAGGCTGGGAAATAGGTCTACTCCAACTGGGCTGCTCCCCTTAGCGGATGGGAGCCCCTCTGAGTCCATTCCCTCTTGAGAACTGGGGGCCTCCATGTGGGAGTGGAAGTGGAAGTTGACAAAATGCCTTCTCTGGCTTTCTGTCTTTGTGATTGGAGTGTTTATTTGTTCTTCATGTGTTTGTGTGTGTCAATGTGGTGTTAATCACGGCAGTCTGTGCTTTGGTTTGTGGGATCCTCTTTGTGATTCGTACATTGTAGGTGTGTGAAACAGCACTTGCATTGAGTACTTGAGACGTCTTTGGTCAGTAACGGAGCTTGCATATGATCCAACTAGGTATCATTCCGTCCTGCATTGTGTTTCAGCTGTGGTGGAACATTGGTTGACATATTCCCTTTCCAATGGGTAGGAATCTGCCCTTTGGTGCCTGGGAACTGCGATCCTGAGAGACCTTTTGGCATTGCATTTGTCTCTCTGCTATTGGATAACACCTGCTGTGATCAGCAGAGCTCTAGTCCATCTTGTAGTCCGCTAAGGGACAAGCAAGTATTTTTTTTTTTTTTTACATTGCATGGCCAGCATATTCTACAGATTCTGGTGAAACATGGCATCAAATGAATCATTTTCATATCTCCAAAACCAGTCTATGTAAAATATTCAGTTAGAGAAAGTTTGTTCAGTGAAATCCTTTTGGTTTTCATCATTGTGACCCTGAGAAAACGAGCATATTTCCAGGAGACATGTGGAAGTTAATGAAGCAAATTGAACTTTTCCTAATTTCTTTGCTTTTTACTTTTTGGCTCTTTCTGCTTCCCAGGTCAGTAGGCATGACAACTGTGGTCCTGATTCCCTATCTTTCAATTTGCATGCTGTTTGTCGTTTTGTTGTTAAAATGAGGGAACGTAGTTCGAAAACATTGAGGATGTTGTTCATCCTCACCCTTTGCTTTGGTCCTCAGGACTGAGAGTTTCTTTTGTGCATGTACTTTTGCGTTTGTTTTGTGTGAAAGTGTTGTGGCTCTGGGAAACTCAAATGTGCTTCCCCAACGCACCCCTTTCAGGTGCATTCTCCAGATTTGGGCCACTTTTAGGGATAAGGCAATTGACATCAACTGCCGAGTTGATGTGTAAATGAGCTCCACTTCACTGAAAGGGAAGCACTTACCTATTCAATACTTCCTCCTCTTGAGAGAATTGGCCTCCATGGATTTCAGGTCCTGATGATCTGGCAAATAGCTAGTACTGAACTGATATCTGGTATGGAAGCTGCCTTAAGCTTCTTGCATTCTGAAGTATAAACCTTCTGCAGTCCCTAGGTTTCTTAGAGATCCAAAAAGACCTTATATCTGTTGCCAATTTGACAGCAAGGACCATAAGTTGAAATGATGACACTTGAAGTCTTTCTAAATGGCCTCTCTAGATTTGGGTAGCATGAAACTTCACCAAGGTAAGTGGCAAGCATTCCTTGACTCTCCGGGTCATTTCAAAGAGGATAGAGGATTGGAACATTGGATGCTGGGCACATCTAAGATTCCCTACCTTTGCCTACTTAGCAGAAGGTCTCAAAAGCATCCGTTTGCAATCAGAAATGCTGGTATGGCATCCAGCTGACAATTGCTTGCTTCTTGGTTTTCACTAAGTGAAGGTGTTAAGGACTTGAGGATTGTAATTGAAATATGCAATTAAAGCTAAGAAACTCATGAAAAGGAACACATTTCAGGATAGAGTAGGAAGGTGGGATAAATGTGTTGAGCCAAAAACCAACATTTGATGCATCATTGGGCTGAAACGAAACTCCACTTCGGGAAATGGATACTGTTATTAAAAATGCGTTTTTTTCAAGGCTGGATTGGGTTCCCCTCTGCCAAGAGAACACGTTTACTTGCAATGCTGCTTTCAATACCATGGTATGTGAACTGTCCTGCCTTTAAGGGATCTCGATTTGCTTTTAAGATCTCTTCTCACTTTGGAGAAGAAAGAAGAATTCTCTTCAAAGGACTGATGAGCTTATTGGACCAGGTGTTTTGAAATATTTTGTTAACTTTGGATTAGTTGCGGGGCCCTTAAGGCAACTCAAGGAGGACTATTTCAGTCGTATATCTGGTATGGAAATTACAGAGAAAACATTGTGAAATGGGGGAGAAGCTTCTCCAATTACACAGGATGGATACATGGCACACCTGTCGATATTCTAGAAAGGGTACAAAGTTTCTGAAATGCAGGTATGCCTTGGGATAATCGGTCAGCCATGCTGACGGTTACATGAGAGCCACTTGATTAAGCTTCCTTCGCAACCCCTTGTCATGCGATCTTTAACCTTGCCTCTTTAAGTGTCTAACAGATAGTTAGGCTGAGGCTTTCCCAAAGTGCTTCAACTTCAAGAAGACTCTTACCAATGCAGTTTTGACAAACTGAGTAAACAGATGCATATGCTACTAACGTTTATGGATTTGCTTCGCAATAATGCTGATTTTGATCTGTGTTCTCCCGTTAAGGGAAGCTCTTCCCCTCAACTTCCTAACAACTTAAAACAATGTCTTCCCTTCTGCTTCTGCGTGTCTGGATTACCTGCCAGAACGTCTCCCCCAGAGTGCCACCCTCACGCTGCTTTTCAGGCTTATTCTCCTGGATTCCTTATACAAGTTTATATAAGACTTGGATCAAGACTTGCAACGTGGCATTGCTTCCAACTCAGAATGCACTGTAGGGCTTTGCTTTCCTCCAGCAGCACATAGCTAGAGTGGTCGTCACCCCATTCCCTGAAAGACTTGGGAAAAGATGAACCAGGAATCTAGGTTGAAAGCAAGTCCCCTAAAACAGAGATCCGCTGCTGAGTTTATGATTAACCACTCTATCCAAATCATACCCACATATTCTCCTCAGGGTTGCAGAGGACCAAAGAAAAGGGGGAATTGTACCACAGCCAGCTGAATGCAGCCCTTCCCAGGCAGCCCTTGCTGTGCACTGTGACCCACTGCCCCGTTACCAGGCAATGGTTACCAGGAGACCACTAATGCCACTGTGACCACCCTGCTCAGCCATTGGTGGGCAGTGTAGTGGGCCCCTGCCCCAAGCAAGCCACTGTCTGTCAGCCATCTTTAGTGGGGGCCCTTTGTTAGGCAGCAGTCAGTGGAGTGCTGCCCCTTCAGACCTGGAGCATGAGGTAAGAGGCAAGTGCCAGCCTTCTCCCCAGCATTCTTCTGCTCACACGGCCTTGGGCCAGCTTGTGTGATGGGGAGCCCAGAGAACAGGCTGGGGGTGTGTCCTGCAGGGCTCCAGAGCCAAGGCCATGAATGACCATTGGCCCAGACCAGGCCTTGAGGCAGTGTTGAACCTCTACCACACACCGCCACTGTGACCCTAAGGGTATGGCTCACAGTCTGGGGTACCTGACCACCACTGTTTGGGTGGCCTGAGGAGCATTAAGACCTGTTGGGTCATGTGCACCCGGCTCCCTCAGTGATGAGAGCTAGCAAGCGTCTGGGACCTGGCCCTGAGGGAGCCACCAAGGCAGAGCTGCCTCCTCTGTGAGGCGTGGGCAGTGGTGGGAGGACCCAGACCAGCTCCTGGACATACCCTCCATGGCAGGAGGACCACCACCCCTCCCAGGGACCCCTTTCTCTTAGGTGGGTCTGGACCTCAGAGGGTGAGTCTTGTGCCTTGGGACCTTGCCCTTTCTTGTCACCCAGAGAGTGACATTTGTTTGCTGGAGATTGATAGGAACATTGAGACCTGACTATGACCTGTCCTCAAGAACAATGGATCGGACAGGGAGAAGTTTTCAACGAAAAGCCACACCCCTCCATCACCTTACCTCTAAGAGGGCTTTGCTAAAAGCTTTCAAGGTTGGGGATTACCCAGCATAAGCCACCCATTTCCTTGAATGTCTCAACAACAAATATTTCTCGGCTCCAAAGTCCAATGTTTTGCTGCTGTTTGGCCTCACTGTGCGTCGGGCACACATCCTGGTCTTTGGTTACCAATTATAGCGAGCCAGCCAGGAGGTCTGTGCCCATGGTGTATTGATCTCGATCAGGGGCGTCGCCATTTATACTTCCCAGCACATGCCAGAGCACATTTGGCTCCAGGATACTGGCAGGGATTCTCCCTGATATGCAGTGGCTGCCCTACAGCACGAGGCTGCTTGTCTTGGAGACATGTCCAGAGCAGTGGTATACAGTTCATGTCATTTGGGGGTAAGTCGCTCCAGCTTGCACAGGCTGGGAAATAGGTCTACTCCAACTGGGCTGCTCCCCTTAGCGGATGGGAGAACCTCTGAGTCCATTCCCTCTTGAGAACTGGGGGCCTCCATGTGGGAGTGGAAGTGGAAGTTGACAAAATGCCTTCTCTGGCTTTCTGTCTTTGTGATTGGAGTGTTTATTTGTTCTTCATGTGTTTGTGTGTGTCAATGTGGTGTTAATCACGGCAGTCTGTGCTTTGGTTTGTGGGATCCTGTTTGTGATTCGTACATTGTAGGTGTGTGAAACAGCACTTGCATTGAGTACTTGAGACGTCTTTGGTCAGTAACGGAGCTTGCATATGATCCAACTAGGTATCATTCCGTCCTGCATTGTGTTTCAGCTGTGGTGGAACATTGGTTGACATATTCCCTTTCCAATGGGTAGGAATCTGCCCTTTGGTGCCTGGGAACTGCGATCCTGAGAGACCTTTTGGCATTGCATTTGTCTCTCTGCTATTGGATAACACCTGCTGTGATCAGCAGAGCTCTAGTCCATCTTGTAGTCCGCTAAGGGACAAGCAAGTATTTTTTTTTTTTTTACATTGCATGGCCAGCATATTCTACAGATTCTGGTGAAACATGGCATCAAATGAATCATTTTCATATCTCCAAAACCAGTCTATGTAAAATATTCAGTTAGAGAAAGTTTGTTCAGTGAAATCCTTTTGGTTTTCATCATTGTGACCCTGAGAAAACGAGCATATTTCCAGGAGACATGTGGAAGTTAATGAAGCAAATTGAACTTTTCCTAATTTCTTTGCTTTTTACTTTTTGGCTCTTTCTGCTTCCCAGGTCAGTAGGCATGACAACTGTGGTCCTGATTCCCTATCTTTCAATTTGCATGCTGTTTGTCATTTTGTTGTTAAAATGAGGGAACGTAGTTCGAAAACATTGAGGATGTTGTTCATCCTCACCCTTTGCTTTGGTCCTCAGGACTGAGAGTTTCTTTTGTGCATGTACTTTTGCGTTTGTTTTGTGTGAAAGTGTTGTGGCTCTGGGAAACTCAAATGTGCTTCCCCAACGCACCCCTTTCAGGTGCATTCTCCAGATTTGGGCCACTTTTAGGGATAAGGCAATTGACATCAACTGCCGAGTTGATGTGTAAATGAGCTCCACTTCACTGAAAGGGAAGCACTTACCTATTCAATACTTCCTCCTCTGGAGAGAATTGGCCTCCATGGATTTCAGGTCCTGATGATCTGGCAAATAGCTAGTACTGAACTGATATCTGGTATGGAAGCTGCCTTAAGCTTCTTGCATTCTGAAGTATAAACCTTCTGCAGTCCCTAGGTTTCTTAGAGATCCAAAAAGACCTTATATCTGTTGCCAATTTGACAGCAAGGACCATAAGTTGAAATGATGACACTTGAAGTCTTTCTAAATGGCCTCTCTAGATTTGGGTAGCATGAAACTTCACCAAGGTAAGTGGCAAGCATTCCTTGACTCTCCGGGTCATTTCAAAGAGGATAGAGGATTGGAACATTGGATGCTGGGCACATCTAAGATTCCCTACCTTTGCCTACTTAGCAGAAGGTCTCAAAAGCATCCGTTTGCAATCAGAAATGCTGGTATGGCATCCAGCTGACAATTGCTTGCTTCTTGGTTTTCACTAAGTGAAGGTGTTAAGGACTTGAGGATTGTAATTGAAATATGTAATTAAAGCTAAGAAACTCATGAAAAGGAACACATTTCAGGATAGAGTAGGAAGGTGGGATAAATGTGTTGAGCCAAAAACCAACATTTGATGCATCATTGGGCTGAAACGAAACTCCACTTCGGGAAATGGATACTGTTATTAAAAATGCGTTTTTTTCAAGGCTGGATTGGGTTCCCCTCTGCCAAGAGAACACGTTTACTTGCAATGCTGCTTTCAATACCATGGTATGTGAACTGTCCTGCCTTTAAGGGATCTCGATTTGCTTTTAAGATCTCTTCTCACTTTGGAGAAGAAAGAAGAATTCTCTTCAAAGGACTGATGAGCTTATTGGACCAGGTGTTTTGAAATATTTTGTTAACTTTGGATTAGTTGCGGGGCCCTTAAGGCAACTCAAGGAGGACTATTTCAGTCGTATATCTGGTATGGAAATTACAGAGAAAACATTGTGAAATGGGGGAGAAGCTTCTCCAATTACACAGGATGGATACATGGCACACCTGTCGATATTCTAGAAAGGGTACAAAGTTTCTGAAATGCAGGTATGCCTTGGGATAATCGGTCAGCCATGCTGACGGTTACATGAGAGCCACTTGATTAAGCTTCCTTCGCAACCCCTTGTCATGCGATCTTTAACCTTGCCTCTTTAAGTGTCTAACAGATAGTTAGGCTGAGGCTTTCCCAAAGTGCTTCAACTTCAAGAAGACTCTTACCAATGCAGTTTTGACAAACTGAGTAAACAGATGCATATGCTACTAACGTTTGTGGATTTGCTTCGCAATAATGCTGATTTTGATCTGTGTTCTCCCGTTAAGGGAAGCTCTTCCCCTCAACTTCCTAACAACTTACAACAATGTCTTCCCTTCTGCTTCTGCGTGTCTGGATTCCCTGCCAGAACGTCTCCCCCAGAGTGCCACCCTCACGCTGCTTTTCAGGCTTATTCTCCTGGATTCCTTATACAAGTTTATATAAGACTTGGATCAAGACTTGCAACGTGGCATTGCTTCCAACTCAGAATGCACTGTAGGGCTTTGCTTTCCTCCAGCAGCACGTAGCTAGAGTGGTCGTCACCCCATTCCCTGAAAGACTTGGGAAAAGATGAACCAGGAATCTAGGTTGAAAGCAAGTCCCCTAAAACAGAGATCCGCTGCTGAGTTTATGATTAACCACTCTATCCAAATCATACCCACATATTCTCCTCAGGGTTGCAGAGGACCAAAGAAAAGGGGGAATTGTACCATAGCCAGCTGAATGCAGCCCTTCCCAGGCAGCCCTTGCTGTGCACTGTGACCCACTGCCCCGTTACCAGGCAATGGTTACCAGGAGACCACTAATGCCACTGTGACCACCCTGCTCAGCCATTGGTGGGCAGTGTAGTGGGCCCCTGCCCCAAGCAAGCCACTGTCTGTCAGCCATCTTTAGTGGGGGCCCTTTGTTAGGCAGCAGTCAGTGGAGTGCTGCCCCTTCAGACCTGGAGCATGAGGTAAGAGGCAAGTGCCAGCCTTCTCCCCAGCATTCTTCTGCTCACACGGCCTTGGGCCAGCTTGTGGGATGGGGAGCCCAGAGAACAGGCTGGGGGTGTGTCCTGCAGGGCTCCAGAGCCAAGGCCATGAATGACCATTGGCCCAGACCAGGCCTTGAGGCAGTGTTGAACCTCTACCACACACCGCCACTGTGACCCTAAGGGTATGGCTCACAGTCTGGGGTACCTGACCACCACTGTTTGGGTGGCCTGAGGAGCATTAAGACCTGTTGGGTCATGTGCACCCGGCTCCCTCAGTGATGAGAGCTAGCAAGCGTCTGGGACCTGGCCCTGAGGGAGCCACCAAGGCAGAGCTGCCTCCTCTGTGAGGCGTGGGCAGTGGTGGGAGGACCCAGACCAGCTCCTGGACATACCCTCCATGGCAGGAGGACCACCACCCCTCCCAGGGACCCCTTTCTCTTAGGTGGGTCTGGACCTCAGAGGGTGAGTCTTGTGCCTTGGGACCTTGCCCTTTCTTGTCACCCAGAGAGTGACATTTGTTTGCTGGAGATTGATAGGAACATTGAGACCTGACTATGACCTGTCCTCAAGAACAATGGATCGGACAGGGAGAAGTTTTCAACGAAAAGCCACACCCCTCCATCACCTTACCTCTAAGAGGGCTTTGCTAAAAGCTTTCAAGGTTGGGGATTACCCAGCATAAGCCACCCATTTCCTTGAATGTCTCAACAACAAATATTTCTCGGCTCCAAAGTCCAATGTTTTGCTGCTGTTTGGCCTCACTGTGCGTCGGGCACACATCCTGGTCTTTGGTTACCAATTATAGCGAGCCAGCCAGGAGGTCTGTGCCCATGGTGTATTGATCTCGATCAGGGGCGTCGCCATTTATAGTTCCCAGCACATGCCAGAGTACATTTGGCTCCAGGATACTGGCAGGGATTCTCCCTGATATGCAGTGGCTGCCCTACAGCACGAGGCTGCTTGTCTTGGAGACATGTCCAGAGCAGTGGTATACAGTTCATGTCATTTGGGGGTAAGTCGCTCCAGCTTGCACAGGCTGGGAAATAGGTCTACTCCAACTGGGCTGCTCCCCTTAGCGGATGGGAGCCCCTCTGAGTCCATTCCCTCTTGAGAACTGGGGGCCTCCATGTGGGAGTGGAAGTGGAAGTTGACAAAATGCCTTCTCTGGCTTTCTGTCTTTGTGATTGGAGTGTTTATTTGTTCTTCATGTGTTTGTGTGTGTCAATGTGGTGTTAATCACGGCAGTCTGTGCTTTGGTTTGTGGGATCCTCTTTGTGATTCGTACATTGTAGGTGTGTGAAACAGCACTTGCATTGAGTACTTGAGACGTCTTTGGTCAGTAACGGAGCTTGCATATGATCCAACTAGGTATCATTCCCTCCTGCATTGTGTTTCAGCTGTGGTGGAACATTGGTTGACATATTCCCTTTCCAATGGGTAGGAATCTGCCCTTTGGTGCCTGGGAACTGCGATCCTGAGAGACCTTTTGGCATTGCATTTGTCTCTCTGCTATTGGATAACACCTGCTGTGATCAGCAGAGCTCTAGTCCATCTTGTAGTCCGCTAAGGGACAAGCAAGTATTTTTTTTTTTTTTTTACATTGCATGGCCAGCATATTCTACAGATTCTGGTGAAACATGGCATCAAATGAATCATTTTCATATCTCCAAAACCAGTCTATGTAAAATATTCAGTTAGAGAAAGTTTGTTCAGTGAAATCCTTTTGGTTTTCATCATTGTGACCCTGAGAAAACGAGCATATTTCCAGGAGACATGTGGAAGTTAATGAAGCAAATTGAACTTTTCCTAATTTCTTTGCTTTTTACTTTTTGGCTCTTTCTGCTTCCCAGGTCAGTAGGCATGACAACTGTGGTCCTGATTCCCTATCTTTCAATTTGCATGTTGTTTGTCGTTTTGTTGTTAAAATGAGGGAACATAGTTCAAAAACATTGAGGATGTTGTTCATCCTCACCCTTTGCTTTGGTCCTCAGGACTGAGAGTTTCTTTTGTGCATGTACTTTTGCGTTTGTTTTGTGTGAAAGTGTTGTGGCTCTGGGAAACTCAAATGTGCTTCCCCAACGCACCCCTTTCAGGTGCATTCTCCAGATTTGGGCCACTTTTAGGGATAAGGCAATTGACATCAACTGCCGAGTTGATGTGTAAATGAGCTCCACTTCACTGAAAGGGAAGCACTTACCTATTCAATACTTCCTCCTCTGGGGAGAATTGGCCTCCATGGATTTCAGGTCCTGATGATCTGGCAAATAGCTAGTACTGAACTGATATCTGGTATGGAAGCTGCCTTAAGCTTCTTGCATTCTGAAGTATAAACCTTCTGCAGTCCCTAGGTTTCTTAGAGATCCAAAAAGACCTTATATCTGTTGCCAATTTGACAGCAAGGACCATAAGTTGAAATGATGACACTTGAAGTCTTTCTAAATGGCCTCTCTAGATTTGGGTAGCATGAAACTTCACCAAGGTAAGTGGCAAGCATTCCTTGACTCTCCGGGTCATTTCAAAGAGGATAGAGGATTGGAACATTGGATGCTGGGCACATCTAAGATTCCCTACCTTTGCCTACTTAGCAGAAGGTCTCAAAAGCATCCGTTTGCAATCAGAAATGCTGGTATGGCATCCAGCTGACAATTGCTTGCTTCTTGGTTTTCACTAAGTGAAGGTGTTAAGGACTTGAGGATTGTAATTGAAATATGTAATTAAAGCTAAGAAACTCATGCAAAGGAACACATTTCAGGATAGAGTAGGAAGGTGGGATAAATGTGTTGAGCCAAAAACCAACATTTGATGCATCATTGGGCTGAAACGAAACTCCACTTCGGGAAATGGATACTGTTATTAAAAATACGTTTTTTTCAAGGCTGGATTGGGTTCCCCTCTGCCAAGAGAACACGTTTACTTGCAATGCTGCTTTCAATACCATGGTATGTGAACTGTCCTGCCTTTAAGGGATCTCGATTTGCTTTTAAGATCTCTTCTCACTTTGGAGAAGAAAGAAGAATTCTCTTCAAAGGACTGATGAGCTTATTGGACCAGGTGTTTTGAAATATTTTGTTAACTTTGGATTAGTTGCGGGGCCCTTAAGGCAACTCAAGGAGGACTATTTCAGTCGTATATCTGGTATGGAAATTACAGAGAAAACATTGTGAAATGGGGGAGAAGCTTCTCCAATTACACAGGATGGATACATGGCACACCTGTCGATATTCTAGAAAGGGTACAAAGTTTCTGAAATGCAGGTATGCCTTGGGATAATCGGTCAGCCATGCTGACGGTTACATGAGAGCCACTTGATTAAGCTTCCTTCGCAACCCCTTGTCATGCGATCTTTAACCTTGCCTCTTTAAGTGTCTAACAGATAGTTAGGCTGAGGCTTTCCCAAAGTGCTTCAACTTCAAGAAGACTCTTACCAATGCAGTTTTGACAAACTGAGTAAACAGATGCATATGCTACTAACGTTTATGGATTTGCTTCGCAATAATGCTGACTTTGATCTGTGTTCTCCCGTTAAGGGAAGCTCTTCCCCTCAACTTCCTAACAACTTACAACAATGTCTTCCCTTCTGCTTCTGCGTGTCTGGATTACCTGCCAGAACGTCTCCCCCAGAGTGCCACCCTCACGCTGCTTTTCAGGCTTATTCTCCTGGATTCCTTATACAAGTTTATATAAGACTTGGATCAAGACTTGCAACGTGGCATTGCTTCCAACTCAGAATGCACTGTAGGGCTTTGCTTTCCTCCAGCAGCACGTAGCTAGAGTGGTCGTCACCCCATTCCCTGAAAGACTTGGGAAAAGATGAACCAGGAATCTAGGTTGAAAGCAAGTCCCCTAAAACAGAGATCCGCTGCTGAGTTTATGATTAACCACTCTATCCAAATCATACCCACATATTCTCCTCAGGGTTGCAGAGGACCAAAGAAAAGGGGGAATTGTACCATAGCCAGCTGAATGCAGCCCTTCCCAGGCAGCCCTTGCTGTGCACTGTGACCCACTGCCCCGTTACCAGGCAATGGTTACCAGGAGACCACTAATGCCACTGTGACCACCCTGCTCAGCCATTGGTGGGCAGTGTAGTGGGCCCCTGCCCCAAGCAAGCCACTGTCTGTCAGCCATCTTTAGTGGGGGCCCTTTGTTAGGCAGCAGTCAGTGGAGTGCTGCCCCTTCAGACCTGGAGCATGAGGTAAGAGGCAAGTGCCAGCCTTCTCCCCAGCATTCTTCTGCTCACACGGCCTTGGGCCAGCTTGTGTGATGGGGAGCCCAGAGAACAGGCTGGGGGTGTGTCCTGCAGGGCTCCAGAGCCAAGGCCATGAATGACCATTGGCCCAGACCAGGCCTTGAGGCAGTGTTGAACCTCTACCACACACCGCCACTGTGACCCTAAGGGTATGGCTCACAGTCTGGGGTACCTGACCACCACTGTTTGGGTGGCCTGAGGAGCATTAAGACCTGTTGGGTCATGTGCACCCGGCTCCCTCAGTGATGAGAGCTAGCAAGCGTCTGGGACCTGGCCCTGAGGGAGCCACCAAGGCAGAGCTGCCTCCTCTGTGAGGCGTGGGCAGTGGTGGGAGGACCCAGACCAGCTCCTGGACAAACCCTCCATGGCAGGAGGACCACCACCCCTCCCAGGGACCCCTTTCTCTTAGGTGGGTCTGGACCTCAGAGGGTGAGTCTTGTGCCTTGGGACCTTGCCCTTTCTTGTCACCCAGAGAGTGACATTTGTTTGCTGGAGATTGATAGGATCATTGAGACCTGACTATGACCTGTCCTCAAGAACAATGGATCGGACAGGGAGAAGTTTTCAACGAAAAGCCACACCCCTCCATCACCTTACCTCTAAGAGGGCTTTGCTAAAAGCTTTCAAGGTTGGGGATTACCCAGCATAAGCCACCCATTTCCTTGAATGTCTCAACAACAAATATTTCTCGGCTCCAAAGTCCAATGTTTTGCTGCTGTTTGGCCTCACTGTGCGTTGGGCACACATCCTGGTCTTTGGTTACCAATTATAGCGAGCCAGCCAGGAGGTCTGTGCCCATGGTGTGTTGATCTCGATCAGGGGCGTCGCCATTTATACTTCCCAGCACATGCCAGAGTACATTTGGCTCCAGGATACTGGCAGGGATTCTCCCTGATATGCAGTGGCTGCCCTACAGCACGAGGCTGCTTGTCTTGGAGACATGTCCAGAGCAGTGGTATACAGTTCATGTCATTTGGGGGTAAGTCGCTCCAGCTTGCACAGGCTGGGAAATAGGTCTACTCCAACTGGGCTGCTCCCCTTAGCGGATGGGAGCCCCTCTGAGTCCATTCCCTCTTGAGAACTGGGGGCCTCCATGTGGGAGTGGAAGTGGAAGTTGACAAAATGCCTTCTCTGGCTTTCTGTCTTTGTGATTGGAGTGTTTATTTGTTCTTCATGTGTTTGTGTGTGTCAATGTGGTGTTAATCACGGCAGTCTGTGCTTTGGTTTGTGGGATCCTCTTTGTGATTCGTACATTGTAGGTGTGTGAAACAGCACTTGCATTGAGTACTTGAGACGTCTTTGGTCAGTAACGGAGCTTGCATATGATCCAACTAGGTATCATTCCCTCCTGCATTGTGTTTCAGCTGTGGTGGAACATTGGTTGACATATTCCCTTTCCAATGGGTAGGAATCTGCCCTTTGGTGCCTGGGAACTGCGATCCTGAGAGACCTTTTGGCATTGCATTTGTCTCTCTGCTATTGGATAACACCTGCTGTGATCAGCAGAGCTCTAGTCCATCTTGTAGTCCGCTAAGGGACAAGCAAGTATTTTTTTTTTTTTTACATTGCATGGCCAGCATATTCTACAGATTCTGGTGAAACATGGCATCAAATGAATCATTTTCATATCTCCAAAACCAGTCTATGTAAAATATTCAGTTAGAGAAAGTTTGTTCAGTGAAATCCTTTTGGTTTTCATCATTGTGACCCTGAGAAAACGAGCATATTTCCAGGAGACATGTGGAAGTTAATGAAGCAAATTGAACTTTTCCTAATTTCTTTGCTTTTTACTTTTTGGCTCTTTCTGCTTCCCAGGTCAGTAGGCATGACAACTGTGGTCCTGATTCCCTATCTTTCAATTTGCATGCTGTTTGTCGTTTTGTTGTTAAAATGAGGGAACGTAGTTCAAAAACATTGAGGATGTTGTTCATCCTCACCCTTTGCTTTGGTCCTCAGGACTGAGAGTTTCTTTTATGCATGTACTTTTGCGTTTGTTTTGTGTGAAAGTGTTGTGGCTCTGGGAAACTCAAATGTGCTTCCCCAACGCACCCCTTTCAGGTGCATTCTCCAGATTTGGGCCACTTTTAGGGATAAGGCAATTGACATCAACTGCCGAGTTGATGTGTAAATGAGCTCCACTTCACTGAAAGGGAAGCACTTACCTATTCAATACTTCCTCCTCTGGAGAGAATTGGCCTCCATGGATTTCAGGTCCTGATGATCTGGCAAATAGCTAGTACTGAACTGATATCTGGTATGGAAGCTGCCTTAAGCTTCTTGCATTCTGAAGTATAAGCCTTCTGCGGTCCCTAGGTTTCTTAGAGATCCAAAAAGACCTTATATCTGTTGCCAATTTGACAGCAAGGACCATAAGTTGAAATGATGACACTTGAAGTCTTTCTAAATGGCCTCTCTAGATTTGGGTAGCATGAAACTTCACCAAGGTAAGTGGCAAGCATTCCTTGACTCTCCGGGTCATTTCAAAGAGGATAGAGGATTGGAACATTGGATGCTGGGCACATCTAAGATTCCCTACCTTTGCCTACTTAGCAGAAGGTCTCAAAAGCATCCGTTTGCAATCAGAAATGCTGGTATGGCATCCAGCTGACAATTGCTTGCTTCTTGGTTTTCACTAAGTGAAGGTGTTAAGGACTTGAGGATTGTAATTGAAATATGTAATTAAAGCTAAGAAACTCATGAAAAGGAACACATTTCAGGATAGAGTAGGAAGGTGGGATAAATGTGTTGAGCCAAAAACCAACATTTGATGCATCATTGGGCTGAAACGAAACTCCACTTCGGGAAATGGATACTGTTATTAAAAATGCGTTTTTTTCAAGGCTGGATTGGGTTCCCCTCTGCCAAGAGAACACGTTTACTTGCAATGCTGCTTTCAATACCATGGTATGTGAACTGTCCTGCCTTTAAGGGATCTCGATTTGCTTTTAAGATCTCTTCTCACTTTGGAGAAGAAAGAAGAATTCTCTTCAAAGGACTGATGAGCTTATTGGACCAGGTGTTTTGAAATATTTTGTTAACTTTGGATTAGTTGCGGGGCCCTTAAGGCAACTCAAGGAGGACTATTTCAGTCGTATATCTGGTATGGAAATTACAGAGAAAACATTGTGAAATGGGGGAGAAGCTTCTCCAATTACACAGGATGGATACATGGCACACCTGTCGATATTCTAGAAAGGGTACAAAGTTTCTGAAATGCAGGTATGCCTTGGGATAATCGGTCAGCCATGCTGACGGTTACATGAGAGCCACTTGATTAAGCTTCCTTCGCAACCCCTTGTCATGCGATCTTTAACCTTGCCTCTTTAAGTGTCTAACAGATAGTTAGGCTGAGGCTTTCCCAAAGTGCTTCAACTTCAAGAAGACTCTTACCAATGCAGTTTTGACAAACTGAGTAAACAGATGCATATGCTACTAACGTTTATGGATTTGCTTCGCAATAATGCTGATTTTGATCTGTGTTCTCCCGTTAAGGGAAGCTCTTCCCCTCAACTTCCTAACAACTTACAACAATGTCTTCCCTTCTGCTTCTGCGTGTCTGGATTACCTGCCAGAACGTCTCCCCCAGAGTGCCACCCTCACGCTGCTTTTCAGGCTTATTCTCCTGGATTCCTTATACAAGTTTATATAAGACTTGGATCAAGACTTGCAACGTGGCATTGCTTCCAACTCAGAATGCACTGTAGGGCTTTGCTTTCCTCCAGCAGCACGTAGCTAGAGTGGTCGTCACCCCATTCCCTGAAAGACTTGGGAAAAGATGAACCAGGAATCTAGGTTGAAAGCAAGTCCCCTAAAACAGAGATCCGCTGCTGAGTTTATGATTAACCACTCTATCCAAATCATACCCACATATTCTCCTCAGGGTTGCAGAGGACCAAAGAAAAGGGGGAATTGTACCATAGCCAGCTGAATGCAGCCCTTCCCAGGCAGCCCTTGCTGTGCACTGTGACCCACTGCCCCGTTACCAGGCAATGGTTACCAGGAGACCACTAATGCCACTGTGACCACCCTGCTCAGCCATTGGTGGGCAGTGTAGTGGGCCCCTGCCCCAAGCAAGCCACTGTCTGTCAGCCATCTTTAGTGGGGGCCCTTTGTTAGGCAGCAGTCAGTGGAGTGCTGCCCCTTCAGACCTGGAGCATGAGGTAAGAGGCAAGTGCCAGCCTTCTCCCCAGCATTCTTCTGCTCACACGGCCTTGGGCTAGCTGGTGTGATGGGGAGCCCAGAGAACAGGCTGGGGGTGTGTCCTGCAGGGCTCCAGAGCCAAGGCCATGAATGACCATTGGCCCAGACCAGGCCTTGAGGCAGTGTTGAACCTCTACCACACACCGCCACTGTGACCCTAAGGGTATGGCTCACAGTCTGGGGTACCTGACCACCACTGTTTGGGTGGCCTGAGGAGCATTAAGACCTGTTGGGTCATGTGCACCCGGCTCCCTCAGTGATGAGAGCTAGCAAGCGTCTGGGACCTGGCCCTGAGGGAGCCACCAAGGCAGAGCTGCCTCCTCTGTGAGGCGTGGGCAGTGGTGGGAGGACCCAGACCAGCTCCTGGACAAACCCTCCATGGCAGGAGGACTACCACCCCTCCCAGGGACCCCTTTCTCTTAGGTGGGTCTGGACCTCAGAGGGTGAGTCTTGTGCCTTGGGACCTTGCCCTTTCTTGTCACCCAGAGAGTGACATTTGTTTGCTGGAGATTGATAGGATCATTGAGACCTGACTATGACCTGTCCTCAAGAACAATGGATCGGACAGGGAGAAGTTTTCAACGAAAAGCCACACCCCTCCATCACCTTACCTCTAAGAGGGCTTTGCTAAAAGCTTTCAAGGTTGGGGATTACCCAGCATAAGCCACCCATTTCCTTGAATGTCTCAACAACAAATATTTCTCGGCTCCAAAGTCCAATGTTTTGCTGCTGTTTGGCCTCACTGTGCGTCGGGCACACATCCTGGTCTTTGGTTACCAATTATAGCGAGCCAGCCAGGAGGTCTGTGCCCATGGTGTATTGATCTCGATCAGGGGCGTCGCCATTTATACTTCCCAGCACATGCCAGAGTACATTTGGCTCCAGGATACTGGCAGGGATTCTCCCTGATATGCAGTGGCTGCCCTACAGCACGAGGCTGCTTGTCTTGGAGACATGTCCAGAGCAGTGGTATACAGTTCATGTCATTTGGGGGTAAGTCGCTCCAGCTTGCACAGGCTGGGAAATAGGTCTACTCCAACTGGGCTGCTCCCCTTAGCGGATGGGAGCCCCTCTGAGTCCATTCCCTCTTGAGAACTGGGGGCCTCCATGTGGGAGTGGAAGTGGAAGTTGACAAAATGCCTTCTCTGGCTTTCTGTCTTTGTGATTGGAGTGTTTATTTGTTCTTCATGTGTTTGTGTGTGTCAATGTGGTGTTAATCACGGCAGTCTGTGCTTTGGTTTGTGGGATCCTCTTTGTGATTCGTACATTGTAGGTGTGTGAAACAGCACTTGCATTGAGTACTTGAGACGTCTTTGGTCAGTAACGGAGCTTGCATATGATCCAACTAGGTATCATTCCCTCCTGCATTGTGTTTCAGCTGTGGTGGAACATTGGTTGACATATTCCCTTTCCAATGGGTAGGAATCTGCCCTTTGGTGCCTGGGAACTGCGATCCTGAGAGACCTTTTGGCATTGCATTTGTCTCTCTGCTATTGGATAACACCTGCTGTGATCAGCAGAGCTCTAGTCCATCTTGTAGTCCGCTAAGGGACAAGCAAGTATTTTTTTTTTTTTTTTACATTGCATGGCCAGCATATTCTACAGATTCTGGTGAAACATGGCATCAAATGAATCATTTTCATATCTCCAAAACCAGTCTATGTAAAATATTCAGTTAGAGAAAGTTTGTTCAGTGAAATCCTTTTGGTTTTCATCATTGTGACCCTGAGAAAACGAGCATATTTCCAGGAGACATGTGGAAGTTAATGAAGCAAATTGAACTTTTCCTAATTTCTTTGCTTTTTACTTTTTGGCTCTTTCTGCTTCCCAGGTCAGTAGGCATGACAACTGTGGTCCTGATTCCCTATCTTTCAATTTGCATGCTGTTTGTCGTTTTGTTGTTAAAATGAGGGAACGTAGTTCGAAAACATTGAGGATGTTGTTCATCCTCACCCTTTGCTTTGGTCCTCAGGACTGAGAGTTTCTTTTGTGCATGTACTTTTGCGTTTGTTTTGTGTGAAAGTGTTGTGGCTCTGGGAAACTCAAATGTGCTTCCCCAACGCACCCCTTTCAGGTGCATTCTCCAGATTTGGGCCACTTTTAGGGATAAGGCAATTGACATCAACTGCCGAGTTGATGTGTAAATGAGCTCCACTTCACTGAAAGGGAAGCACTTACCTATTCAATACTTCCTCCTCTTGAGAGAATTGGCCTCCATGGATTTCAGGTCCTGATGATCTGGCAAATAGCTAGTACTGAACTGATATCTGGTATGGAAGCTGCCTTAAGCTTCTTGCATTCTGAAGTATAAACCTTCTGCAGTCCCTAGGTTTCTTAGAGATCCAAAAAGACCTTATATCTGTTGCCAATTTGACAGCAAGGACCATAAGTTGAAATGATGACACTTGAAGTCTTTCTAAATGGCCTCTCTAGATTTGGGTAGCATGAAACTTCACCAAGGTAAGTGGCAAGCATTCCTTGACTCTCCGGGTCATTTCAAAGAGGATAGAGGATTGGAACATTGGATGCTGGGCACATCTAAGATTCCCTACCTTTGCCTACTTAGCAGAAGGTCTCAAAAGCATCCGTTTGCAATCAGAAATGCTGGTATGGCATCCAGCTGACAATTGCTTGCTTCTTGGTTTTCACTAAGTGAAGGTGTTAAGGACTTGAGGATTGTAATTGAAATATGTAATTAAAGCTAAGAAACTCATGAAAAGGAACACATTTCAGGATAGAGTAGGAAGGTGGGATAAATGTGTTGAGCCAAAAACCAACATTTGATGCATCATTGGGCTGAAACGAAACTCCACTTCGGGAAATGGATACTGTTATTAAAAATGCGTTTTTTTCAAGGCTGGATTGGGTTCCCCTCTGCCAAGAGAACACGTTTACTTGCAATGCTGCTTTCAATACCATGGTATGTGAACTGTCCTGCCTTTAAGGGATCTCGATTTGCTTTTAAGATCTCTTCTCACTTTGGAGAAGAAAGAAGAATTCTCTTCAAAGGACTGATGAGCTTATTGGACCAGGTGTTTTGAAATATTTTGTTAACTTTGGATTAGTTGCGGGGCCCTTAAGGCAACTCAAGGAGGACTATTTCAGTCGTATATCTGGTATGGAAATTACAGAGAAAACATTGTGAAATGGGGGAGAAGCTTCTCCAATTACACAGGATGGATACATGGCACACCTGTCGATATTCTAGAAAGGGTACAAAGTTTCTGAAATGCAGGTATGCCTTGGGATAATCGGTCAGCCATGCTGACGGTTACATGAGAGCCACTTGATTAAGCTTCCTTCGCAACCCCTTGTCATGCGATCTTTAACCTTGCCTCTTTAAGTGTCTAACAGATAGTTAGGCTGAGGCTTTCCCAAAGTGCTTCAACTTCAAGAAGACTCTTACCAATGCAGTTTTGACAAACTGAGTAAACAGATGCATATGCTACTAACGTTTATGGATTTGCTTCGCAATAATGCTGATTTTGATCTGTGTTCTCCCGTTAAGGGCAGCTCTTCCCCTCAACTTCCTAACAACTTACAACAATGTCTTCCCTTCTGCTTCTGCGTGTCTGGATTACCTGCCAGAACGTCTCCCCCAGAGTGCCACCCTCACGCTGCTTTTCAGGCTTATTCTCCTGGATTCCTTATACAAGTTTATATAAGACTTGGATCAAGACTTGCAACGTGGCATTGCTTCCAACTCAGAATGCACTGTAGGGCTTTGCTTTCCTCCAGCAGCACGTAGCTAGAGTGGTCGTCACCCCATTCCCTGAAAGACTTGGGAAAAGATGAACCAGGAATCTAGGTTGAAAGCAAGTCCCCTAAAACAGAGATCCGCTGCTGAGTTTATGATTAACCACTCTATCCAAATCATACCCACATATTCTCCTCAGGGTTGCAGAGGACCAAAGAAAAGGGGGAATTGTACCATAGCCAGCTGAATGCAGCCCTTCCCAGGCAGCCCTTGCTGTGCACTGTGACCCACTGCCCCGTTACCAGGCAATGGTTACCAGGAGACCACTAATGCCACTGTGACCACCCTGCTCAGCCATTGGTGGGCAGTGTAGTGGGCCCCTGCCCCAAGCAAGCCACTGTCTGTCAGCCATCTTTAGTGGGGGCCCTTTGTTAGGCAGCAGTCAGTGGAGTGCTGCCCCTTCAGACCTGGAGCATGAGGTAAGAGGCAAGTGCCAGCCTTCTCCCCAGCATTCTTCTGCTCACACGGCCTTGGGCTAGCTGGTGTGATGGGGAGCCCAGAGAACAGGCTGGGGGTGTGTCCTGCAGGGCTCCAGAGCCAAGGCCATGAATGACCATTGGCCCAGACCAGGCCTTGAGGCAGTGTTGAACCTCTACCACACACCGCCACTGTGACCCTAAGGGTATGGCTCACAGTCTGGGGTACCTGACCACCACTGTTTGGGTGGCCTGAGGAGCATTAAGACCTGTTGGGTCATGTGCACCCGGCTCCCTCAGTGATGAGAGCTAGCAAGCGTCTGGGACCTGGCCCTGAGGGAGCCACCAAGGCAGAGCTGCCTCCTCTGTGAGGCGTGGGCAGTGGTGGGAGGACCCAGACCAGCTCCTGGACAAACCCTCCATGGCAGGAGGACCACCACCCCTCCCAGGGACCCCTTTCTCTTAGGTGGGTCTGGACCTCAGAGGGTGAGTCTTGTGCCTTGGGACCTTGCCCTTTCTTGTCACCCAGAGAGTGACATTTGTTTGCTGGAGATTGATAGGATCATTGAGACCTGACTATGACCTGTCCTCAAGAACAATGGATCGGACAGGGAGAAGTTTTCAACGAAAAGCCACACCCCTCCATCACCTTACCTCTAAGAGGGCTTTGCTAAAAGCTTTCAAGGTTGGGGATTACCCAGCATAAGCCACCCATTTCATTGAATGTCTCAACAACAAATATTTCTCGGCTCCAAAGTCCAATGTTTTGCTGCTGTTTGGCCTCACTGTGCGTCGGGCACACATCCTGGTCTTTGGTTACCAATTATAGCGAGCCAGCCAGGAGGTCTGTGCCCATGGTGTATTGATCTCGATCAGGGGCGTCGCCATTTATACTTCCCAGCACATGCCAGAGTACATTTGGCTCCAGGATACTGGCAGGGATTCTCCCTGATATGCAGTGGCTGCCCTACAGCACGAGGCTGCTTGTCTTGGAGACATGTCCAGAGCAGTGGTATACAGTTCATGTCATTTGGGGGTAAGTCGCTCCAGCTTGCACAGGCTGGGAAATAGGTCTACTCCAACTGGGCTGCTCCCCTTAGCGGATGGGAGCCCCTCTGAGTCCATTCCCTCTTGAGAACTGGGGGCCTCCATGTGGGAGTGGAAGTGGAAGTTGACAAAATGCCTTCTCTGGCTTTCTGTCTTTGTGATTGGAGTGTTTATTTGTTCTTCATGTGTTTGTGTGTGTCAATGTGGTGTTAATCACGGCAGTCTGTGCTTTGGTTTGTGGGATCCTGTTTGTGATTCGTACATTGTAGGTGTGTGAAACAGCACTTGCATTGAGTACTTGAGACGTCTTTGGTCAGTAACGGAGCTTGCATATGATCCAACTAGGTATCATTCCCTCCTGCATTGTGTTTCAGCTGTGGTGGAACATTGGTTGACATATTCCCTTTCCAATGGGTAGGAATCTGCCCTTTGGTGCCTGGGAACTGCGATCCTGAGAGACCTTTTGGCATTGCATTTGTCTCTCTGCTATTGGATAACACCTGCTGTGATCAGCAGAGCTCTAGTCCATCTTGTAGTCCGCTAAGGGACAAGCAAGTATTTTTTTTTTTTTTTACATTGCATGGCCAGCATATTCTACAGATTCTGGTGAAACATGGCATCAAATGAATCATTTTCATATCTCCAAAACCAGTCTATGTAAAATATTCAGTTAGAGAAAGTTTGTTCAGTGAAATCCTTTTGGTTTTCATCATTGTGACCCTGAGAAAACGAGCATATTTCCAGGAGACATGTGGAAGTTAATGAAGCAAATTGAACTTTTCCTAATTTCTTTGCTTTTTACTTTTTGGCTCTTTCTGCTTCCCAGGTCAGTAGGCATGACAACTGTGGTCCTGATTCCCTATCTTTCAATTTGCATGCTGTTTGTCGTTTTGTTGTTAAAATGAGGGAACGTAGTTCGAAAACATTGAGGATGTTGTTCATCCTCACCCTTTGCTTTGGTCCTCAGGACTGAGAGTTTCTTTTGTGCATGTACTTTTGCGTTTGTTTTGTGTGAAAGTGTTGTGGCTCTGGGAAACTCAAATGTGCTTCCCCAACGCACCCCTTTCAGGTGCATTCTCCAGATTTGGGCCACTTTTAGGGATAAGGCAATTGACATCAACTGCCGAGTTGATGTGTAAATGAGCTCCACTTCACTGAAAGGGAAGCACTTACCTATTCAATACTTCCTCCTCTTTAGAGAATTGGCCTCCATGGATTTCAGGTCCTGATGATCTGGCAAATAGCTAGTACTGAACTGATATCTGGTATGGAAGCTGCCTTAAGCTTCTTGCATTCTGAAGTATAAACCTTCTGCAGTCCCTAGGTTTCTTAGAGATCCAAAAAGACCTTATATCTGTTGCCAATTTGACAGCAAGGACCATAAGTTGAAATGATGACACTTGAAGTCTTTCTAAATGGCCTCTCTAGATTTGGGTAGCATGAAACTTCACCAAGGTAAGTGGCAAGCATTCCTTGACTCTCCGGGTCATTTCAAAGAGGATAGAGGATTGGAACATTGGATGCTGGGCACATCTAAGATTCCCTACCTTTGCCTACTTAGCAGAAGGTCTCAAAAGCATCCGTTTGCAATCAGAAATGCTGGTATGGCATCCAGCTGACAATTGCTTGCTTCTTGGTTTTCACTAAGTGAAGGTGTTAAGGACTTGAGGATTGTAATTGAAATATGTAATTAAAGCTAAGAAACTCATGAAAAGGAACACATTTCAGGATAGAGTAGGAAGGTGGGATAAATGTGTTGAGCCAAAAACCAACATTTGATGCATCATTGGGCTGAAACGAAACTCCACTTCGGGAAATGGATACTGTTATTAAAAATGCGTTTTTTTCAAGGCTGGATTGGGTTCCCCTCTGCCAAGAGAACACATTTACTTGCAATGCTGCTTTCAATACCATGGTATGTGAACTGTCCTGCCTTTAAGGGATCTCGATTTGCTTTTAAGATCTCTTCTCACTTTGGAGAAGAAAGAAGAATTCTCTTCAAAGGACTGATGAGCTTATTGGACCAGGTGTTTTGAAATATTTTGTTAACTTTGGATTAGTTGCGGGGCCCTTAAGGCAACTCAAGGAGGACTATTTCAGTCGTATATCTGGTATGGAAATTACAGAGAAAACATTGTGAAATGGGGGAGAAGCTTCTCCAATTACACAGGATGGATACATGGCACACCTGTCGATATTCTAGAAAGGGTACAAAGTTTCTGAAATGCAGGTATGCCTTGGGATAATCGGTCAGCCATGCTGACGGTTACATGAGAGCCACTTGATTAAGCTTCCTTCGCAACCCCTTGTCATGCGATCTTTAACCTTGCCTCTTTAAGTGTCTAACAGATAGTTAGGCTGAGGCTTTCCCAAAGTGCTTCAACTTCAAGAAGACTCTTACCAATGCAGTTTTGACAAACTGAGTAAACAGATGCATATGCTACTAACGTTTATGGATTTGCTTCGCAATAATGCTGATTTTGATCTGTGTTCTCCCGTTAAGGGCAGCTCTTCCCCTCAACTTCCTAACAACTTACAACAATGTCTTCCCTTCTGCTTCTGCGTGTCTGGATTACCTGCCAGAACGTCTCCCCCAGAGTGCCACCCTCACGCTGCTTTTCAGGCTTATTCTCCTGGATTCCTTATACAAGTTTATATAAGACTTGGATCAAGACTTGCAACGTGGCATTGCTTCCAACTCAGAATGCACTGTAGGGCTTTGCTTTCCTCCAGCAGCACGTAGCTAGAGTGGTCGTCACCCCATTCCCTGAAAGACTTGGGAAAAGATGAACCAGGAATCTAGGTTGAAAGCAAGTCCCCTAAAACAGAGATCCGCTGCTGAGTTTATGATTAACCACTCTATCCAAATCATACCCACATATTCTCCTCAGGGTTGCAGAGGACCAAAGAAAAGGGGGAATTGTACCATAGCCAGCTGAATGCAGCCCTTCCCAGGCAGCCCTTGCTGTGCACTGTGACCCACTGCCCCGTTACCAGGCAATGGTTACCAGGAGACCACTAATGCCACTGTGACCACCCTGCTCAGCCATTGGTGGGCAGTGTAGTGGGCCCCTGCCCCAAGCAAGCCACTGTCTGTCAGCCATCTTTAGTGGGGGCCCTTTGTTAGGCAGCAGTCAGTGGAGTGCGGCCCCTTCAGACCTGGAGCATGAGGTAAGAGGCAAGTGCCAGCCTTCTCCCCAGCATTCTTCTGCTCACACGGCCTTGGGCCAGCTGGTGTGATGGGGAGCCCAGAGAACAGGCTGGGGGTGTGTCCTGCAGGGCTCCAGAGCCAAGGCCATGAATGACCATTGGCCCAGACCAGGCCTTGAGGCAGTGTTGAACCTCTACCACACACCGCCACTGTGACCCTAAGGGTATGGCTCACAGTCTGGGGTACCTGACCACCACTGTTTGGGTGGCCTGAGGAGCATTAAGACCTGTTGGGTCATGTGCACCCGGCTCCCTCAGTGATGAGAGCTAGCAAGCGTCTGGGACCTGGCCCTGAGGGAGCCACCAAGGCAGAGCTGCCTCCTCTGTGAGGCGTGGGCAGTGGTGGGAGGACCCAGACCAGCTCCTGGACATACCCTCCATGGCAGGAGGACCACCACCCCTCCCAGGGACCCCTTTCTCTTAGGTGGGTCTGGACCTCAGAGGGTGAGTCTTGTGCCTTGGGACCTTGCCCTTTCTTGTCACCCAGAGAGTGACATTTGTTTGCTGGAGATTGATAGGATCATTGAGACCTGACTATGACCTGTCCTCAAGAACAATGGATCGGACAGGGAGAAGTTTTCAACGAAAAGCCACACCCCTCCATCACCTTACCTCTAAGAGGGCTTTGCTAAAAGCTTTCAAGGTTGGGGATTACCCAGCATAAGCCACCCATTTCCTTGAATGTCTCAACAACAAATATTTCTCGGCTCCAAAGTCCAATGTTTTGCTGCTGTTTGGCCTCACTGTGCGTCGGGCACACATCCTGGTCTTTGGTTACCAATTATAGCGAGCCAGCCAGGAGGTCTGTGCCCATGGTGTATTGATCTCGATCAGGGGCGTCGCCATTTATACTTCCCAGCACATGCCAGAGTACATTTGGCTCCAGGATACTGGCAGGGATTCTCCCTGATATGCAGTGGCTGCCCTACAGCACGAGGCTGCTTGTCTTGGAGACATGTCCAGAGCAGTGGTATACAGTTCATGTCATTTGGGGGTAAGTCGCTCCAGCTTGCACAGGCTGGGAAATAGGTCTACTCCAACTGGGCTGCTCCCCTTAGCGGATGGGAGCCCCTCTGAGTCCATTCCCTCTTGAGAACTGGGGGCCTCCATGTGGGAGTGGAAGTGGAAGTTGACAAAATGCCTTCTGTGGCTTTCTGTCTTTGTGATTGGAGTGTTTATTTGTTCTTCATGTGTTTGTGTGTGTCAATGTGGTGTTAATCACGGCAGTCTGTGCTTTGGTTTGTGGGATCCTGTTTGTGATTCGTACATTGTAGGTGTGTGAAACAGCACTTGCATTGAGTACTTGAGACGTCTTTGGTCAGTAACGGAGCTTGCATATGATCCAACTAGGTATCATTCCCTCCTGCATTGTGTTTCAGCTGTGGTGGAACATTGGTTGACATATTCCCTTTCCAATGGGTAGGAATCTGCCCTTTGGTGCCTGGGAACTGCGATCCTGAGAGACCTTTTGGCATTGCATTTGTCTCTCTGTAATTGGATAACACCTGCTGTGATCAGCAGAGCTCTAGTCCATCTTGTAGTCCGCTAAGGGACAAGCAAGTATTTTTTTTTTTTTTTACATTGCATGGCCAGCATATTCTACAGATTCTGGTGAAACATGGCATCAAATGAATCATTTTCATATCTCCAAAACCAGTCTATGTAAAATATTCAGTTAGAGAAAGTTTGTTCAGTGAAATCCTTTTGGTTTTCATCATTGTGACCCTGAGAAAACGAGCATATTTCCAGGAGACATGTGGAAGTTAATGAAGCAAATTGAACTTTTCCTAATTTCTTTGCATTTTACTTTTTGGCTCTTTCTGCTTCCCAGGTCAGTAGGCATGACAACTGTGGTCCTGATTCCCTATCTTTCAATTTGCATGCTGTTTGTCGTTTTGTTGTTAAAATGAGGGAACGTAGTTCGAAAACATTGAGGATGTTGTTCATCCTCACCCTTTGCTTTGGTCCTCAGGACTGAGAGTTTCTTTTGTGCATGTACTTTTGCGTTTGTTTTGTGTGAAAGTGTTGTGGCTCTGGGAAACTCAAATGTGCTTCCCCAACGCACCCCTTTCAGGTGCATTCTCCAGATTTGGGCCACTTTTAGGGATAAGGCAATTGACATCAACTGCCGAGTTGATGTGTAAATGAGCTCTATTTCACTGAAAGGGAAGCACTTACCTATTCAATACTTCCTCCTCTTGAGAGAATTGGCCTCCATGGATTTCAGGTCCTGATGATCTGGCAAATAGCTAGTACTGAACTGATATCTGGTATGGAAGCTGCCTTAAGCTTCTTGCATTCTGAAGTATAAACCTTCTGCAGTCCCTAGGTTTCTTAGAGATCCAAAAAGACCTTATATCTGTTGCCAATTTGACAGCAAGGACCATAAGTTGAAATGATGACACTTGAAGTCTTTCTAAATGGCCTCTCTAGATTTGGGGAACATGAAACTTCACCAAGGTAAGTGGCAAGCATTCCTTGACTCTCCGGGTCATTTCAAAGAGGATAGAGGATTGGAACATTGGATGCTGGGCACATCTAAGATTCCCTACCTTTGCCTACTTAGCAGAAGGTCTCAAAAGCATCCGTTTGCAATCAGAAATGCTGGTATGGCATCCAGCTGACAATTGCTTGCTTCTTGGTTTTCACTAAGTGAAGGTGTTAAGGACTTGAGGATTGTAATTGAAATATGTAATTAAAGCTAAGAAACTCATGAAAAGGAACACATTTCAGGATAGAGTAGGAAGGTGGGATAAATGTGTTGAGCCAAAAACCAACATTTGATGCATCATTGGGCTGAAACGAAACTCCACTTCGGGAAATGGATACTGTTATTAAAAATGCGTTTTTTTCAAGGCTGGATTGGGTTCCCCTCTGCCAAGAGAACACGTTTACTTGCAATGCTGCTTTCAGTACCATGGTATGTGAACTGTCCTGCCTTTAAGGGATCTCGATTTGCTTTTAAGATCTCTTCTCACTTTGGAGAAGAAAGAAGAATTCTCTTCAAAGGACTGATGAGCTTATTGGACCAGGTGTTTTGAAATATTTTGTTAACTTTGGATTAGTTGCGGGGCCCTTAAGGCAACTCAAGGAGGACTATTTCAGTCGTATATCTGGTATGGAAATTACAGAGAAAACATTGTGAAATGGGGGAGAAGCTTCTCCAATTACACAGGATGGATACATGGCACACCTGTCGATATTCTAGAAAGGGTACAAAGTTTCTGAAATGCAGGTATGCCTTGGGATAATCGGTCAGCCATGCTGACGGTTACATGAGAGCCACTTGATTAAGCTTCCTTCGCAACCCCTTGTCATGCGGTCTTTAACCTTGCCTCTTTAAGTGTCTAACAGATAGTTAGGCTGAGGCTTTCCCAAAGTGCTTCAACTTCAAGAAGACTCTTACCAATGCAGTTTTGACAAACTGAGTAAACAGATGCATATGCTACTAACGTTTATGGATTTGCTTCGCAATAATGCTGATTTTGATCTGTGTTCTCCCGTTAAGGGAAGCTCTTCCCCTCAACTTCCTAACAACTTACAACAATGTCTTCCCTTCTGCTTCTGCGTGTCTGGATTACCTGCCAGAACGTCTCCCCCAGAGTGCCACCCTCACGCTGCTTTTCAGGCTTATTCTCCTGGATTCCTTATACAAGTTTATATAAGACTTGGATCAAGACTTGCAACGTGGCATTGCTTCCAACTCAGAATGCACTGTAGGGCTTTGCTTTCCTCCAGCAGCACGTAGCTAGAGTGGTCGTCACCCCATTCCCTGAAAGACTTGGGAAAAGATGAACCAGGAATCTAGGTTGAAAGCAAGTCCCCTAAAACAGAGATCCGCTGCTGAGTTTATGATTAACCACTCTATCCAAATCATACCCACATATTCTCCTCAGGGTTGCAGAGGACCAAAGAAAAGGGGGAATTGTACCATAGCCAGATGAATGCAGCCGTTCCCAGGCAGCCCTTGCTGTGCACTGTGACCCACTGCCCCGTTACCAGGCAATGGTTACCAGGAGACCACTAATGCCACTGTGACCACCCTGCTCAGCCATTGGTGGGCAGTGTAGTGGGCCCCTGCCCCAAGCAAGCCACTGTCTGTCAGCCATCTTTAGTGGGGGCCCTTTGTTAGGCAGCAGTCAGTGGAGTGCTGCCCCTTCAGACCTGGAGCATGAGGTAAGAGGCAAGTGCCAGCCTTCTCCCCAGCATTCTTCTGCTCACACGGCCTTGGGCCAGCTTGTGTGATGGGGAGCCCAGAGAACAGGCTGGGGGTGTGTCCTGCAGGGCTCCAGAGCCAAGGCCATGAATGACCATTGGCCCAGACCAGGCCTTGAGGCAGTGTTGAACCTCTACCACACACCGCCACTGTGACCCTAAGGGTATGGCTCACAGTCTGGGGTACCTGACCACCACTGTTTGGGTGGCCTGAGGAGCATTAAGACCTGTTGGGTCATGTGCACCCGGCTCCCTCAGTGATGAGAGCTAGCAAGCGTCTGGGACCTGGCCCTGAGGGAGCCACCAAGGCAGAGCTGCCTCCTCTGTGAGGCGTGGGCAGTGGTGGGAGGACCCAGACCAGCTCCTGGACATACCCTCCATGGCAGGAGGACCACCACCCCTCCCAGGGACCCCTTTCTCTTAGGTGGGTCTGGACCTCAGAGGGTGAGTCTTGTGCCTTGGGACCTTGCCCTTTCTTGTCACCCAGAGAGTGACATTTGTTTGCTGGAGATTGATAGGATCATTGAGACCTGACTATGACCTGTCCTCAAGAACAATGGATCGGACAGGGAGAAGTTTTCAACGAAAAGCCACACCCCTCCATCACCTTACCTCTAAGAGGGCTTTGCTAAAAGCTTTCAAGGTTGGGGATTACCCAGCATAAGCCACCCATTTCATTGAATGTCTCAACAACAAATATTTCTCGGCTCCAAAGTCCAATGTTTTGCTGCTGTTTGGCCTCACTGTGCGTCGGGCACACATCCTGGTCTTTGGTTACCAATTATAGCGAGCCAGCCAGGAGGTCTGTGCCCATGGTGTATTGATCTCGATCAGGGGCGTCGCCATTTATACTTCCCAGCACATGCCAGAGTACATTTGGCTCCAGGATACTGGCAGGGATTCTCCCTGATATGCAGTGGCTGCCCTACAGCACGAGGTTGCTTGTCTTGGAGACATGTCCAGAGCAGTGGTATACAGTTCATGTCATTTGGGGGTAAGTCGCTCCAGCTTGCACAGGCTGGGAAATAGGTCTACTCCAACTGGGCTGCTCCCCTTAGCGGATGGGAGCCCCTCTGAGTCCATTCCCTCTTGAGAACTGGGGGCCTCCATGTGGGAGTGGAAGTGGAAGTTGACAAAATGCCTTCTGTGGCTTTCTGTCTTTGTGATTGGAGTGTTTATTTGTTCTTCATGTGTTTGTGTGTGTCAATGTGGTGTTAATCACGGCAGTCTGTGCTTTGGTTTGTGGGATCCTCTTTGTGATTCGTACATTGTAGGTGTGTGAAACAGCACTTGCATTGAGTACTTGAGACGTCTTTGGTCAGTAACGGAGCTTGCATATGATCCAACTAGGTATCATTCCGTCCTGCATTGTGTTTCAGCTGTGGTGGAACATTGGTTGACATATTCCCTTTCCAATGGGTAGGAATCTGCCCTTTGGTGCCTGGGAACTGCGATCCTGAGAGACCTTTTGGCATTGCATTTGTCTCTCTGCTATTGGATAACACCTGCTGTGATCAGCAGAGCTCTAGTCCATCTTGTAGTCCGCTAAGGGACAAGCAAGTATTTTTTTTTTTTTTTTACATTGCATGGCCAGCATATTCTACAGATTCTGGTGAAACATGGCATCAAATGAATCATTTTCATATCTCCAAAACCAGTCTATGTAAAATATTCAGTTAGAGAAAGTTTGTTCAGTGAAATCCTTTTGGTTTTCATCATTGTGACCCTGAGAAAACGAGCATATTTCCAGGAGACATGTGGAAGTTAATGAAGCAAATTGAACTTTTCCTAATTTCTTTGCATTTTACTTTTTGGCTCTTTCTGCTTCCCAGGTCAGTAGGCATGACAACTGTGGTCCTGATTCCCTATCTTTCAATTTGCATGCTGTTTGTCGTTTTGTTGTTAAAATGAGGGAACGTAGTTCGAAAACATTGAGGATGTTGTTCATCCTCACCCTTTGCTTTGGTCCTCAGGACTGAGAGTTTCTTTTGTGCATGTACTTTTGCGTTTGTTTTGTGTGAAAGTGTTGTGGCTCTGGGAAACTCAAATGTGCTTCCCCAACGCACCCCTTTCAGGTGCATTCTCCAGATTTGGGCCACTTTTAGGGATAAGGCAATTGACATCAACTGCCGAGTTGATGTGTAAATGAGCTCTGTTTCACTGAAAGGGAAGCACTTACCTATTCAATACTTCCTCCTCTTGAGAGAATTGGCCTCCATGGATTTCAGGTCCTGATGATCTGGCAAATAGCTAGTACTGAACTGATATCTGGTATGGAAGCTGCCTTAAGCTTCTTGCATTCTGAAGTATAAACCTTCTGCAGTCCCTAGGTTTCTTAGAGATCCAAAAAGACCTTATATCTGTTGCCAATTTGACAGCAAGGACCATAAGTTGAAATGATGACACTTGAAGTCTTTCTAAATGGCCTCTCTAGATTTGGGGAACATGAAACTTCACCAAGGTAAGTGGCAAGCATTCCTTGACTCTCCGGGTCATTTCAAAGAGGATAGAGGATTGGAACATTGGATGCTGGGCACATCTAAGATTCCCTACCTTTGCCTACTTAGCAGAAGGTCTCAAAAGCATCCGTTTGCAATCAGAAATGCTGGTATGGCATCCAGCTGACAATTGCTTGCTTCTTGGTTTTCACTAAGTGAAGGTGTTAAGGACTTGAGGATTGTAATTGAAATATGTAATTAAAGCTAAGAAACTCATGCAAAGGAACACATTTCAGGATAGAGTAGGAAGGTGGGATAAATGTGTTGAGCCAAAAACCAACATTTGATGCATCATTGGGCTGAAACGAAACTCCACTTCGGGAAATGGATACTGTTATTAAAAATACGTTTTTTTCAAGGCTGGATTGGGTTCCCCTCTGCCAAGAGAACACGTTTACTTGGAATGCTGCTTTCAATACCATGGTATGTGAACTGTCCTGCCTTTAAGGGATCTCGATTTGCTTTTAAGATCTCTTCTCACTTTGGAGAAGAAAGAAGAATTCTCTTCAAAGGACTGATGAGCTTATTGGACCAGGTGTTTTGAAATATTTTGTTAACTTTGGATTAGTTGCGGGGCCCTTAAGGCAACTCAAGGAGGACTATTTCAGTCGTATATCTGGTATGGAAATTACAGAGAAAACATTGTGAAATGGGGGAGAAGCTTCTCCAATTACACAGGATGGATACATGGCACACCTGTCGATATTCTAGAAAGGGTACAAAGTTTCTGAAATGCAGGTATGCCTTGGGATAATCGGTCAGCCATGCTGACGGTTACATGAGAGCCACTTGATTAAGCTTCCTTCGCAACCCCTTGTCATGCGATCTTTAACCTTGCCTCTTTAAGTGTCTAACAGATAGTTAGGCTGAGGCTTTCCCAAAGTGCTTCAACTTCAAGAAGACTCTTACCAATGCAGTTTTGACAAACTGAGTAAACAGATGCATATGCTACTAACGTTTATGGATTTGCTTCGCAATAATGCTGATTTTGATCTGTGTTCTCCCGTTAAGGGAAGCTCTTCCCCTCAACTTCCTAACAACTTACAACAATGTCTTCCCTTCTGCTTCTGCGTGTCTGGATTACCTGCCAGAACGTCTCCCCCAGAGTGCCACCCTCACGCTGCTTTTCAGGCTTATTCTCCTGGATTCCTTATACAAGTTTATATAAGACTTGGATCAAGACTTGCAACGTGGCATTGCTTCCAACTCAGAATGCACTGTAGGGCTTTGCTTTCCTCCAGCAGCACGTAGCTAGAGTGGTCGTCACCCCATTCCCTGAAAGACTTGGGAAAAGATGAACCAGGAATCTAGGTTGAAAGCAAGTCCCCTAAAACAGAGATCCGCTGCTGAGTTTATGATTAACCACTCTATCCAAATCATACCCACATATTCTCCTCAGGGTTGCAGAGGACCAAAGAAAAGGGGGAATTGTACCATAGCCAGATGAATGCAGCCGTTCCCAGGCAGCCCTTGCTGTGCACTGTGACCCACTGCCCCGTTACCAGGCAATGGTTACCAGGAGACCACTAATGCCACTGTGACCACCCTGCTCAGCCATTGGTGGGCAGTGTAGTGGGCCCCTGCCCCAAGCAAGCCACTGTCTGTCAGCCATCTTTAGTGGGGGCCCTTTGTTAGGCAGCAGTCAGTGGAGTGCTGCCCCTTCAGACCTGGAGCATGAGGTAAGAGGCAAGTGCCAGCCTTCTCCCCAGCATTCTTCTGCTCACACGGCCTTGGGCCAGCTTGTGTGATGGGGAGCCCAGAGAACAGGCTGGGGGTGTGTCCTGCAGGGCTCCAGAGCCAAGGCCATGAATGACCATTGGCCCAGACCAGGCCTTGAGGCAGTGTTGAACCTCTACCACACACCGCCACTGTGACCCTAAGGGTATGGCTCACAGTCTGGGGTACCTGACCACCACTGTTTGGGTGGCCTGAGGAGCATTAAGACCTGTTGGGTCATGTGCACCCGGCTCCCTCAGTGATGAGAGCTAGCAAGCGTCTGGGACCTGGCCCTGAGGGAGCCACCAAGGCAGAGCTGCCTCCTCTGTGAGGCGTGGGCAGTGGTGGGAGGACCCAGACCAGCTCCTGGACATACCCTCCATGGCAGGAGGACCACCACCCCTCCCAGGGACCCCTTTCTCTTAGGTGGGTCTGGACCTCAGAGGGTGAGTCTTGTGCCTTGGGACCTTGCCCTTTCTTGTCACCCAGAGAGTGACATTTGTTTGCTGGAGATTGATAGGATCATTGAGACCTGACTATGACCTGTCCTCAAGAACAATGGATCGGACAGGGAGAAGTTTTCAACGAAAAGCCACACCCCTCCATCACCTTACCTCTAAGAGGGCTTTGCTAAAAGCTTTCAAGGTTGGGGATTACCCAGCATAAGCCACCCATTTCATTGAATGTCTCAACAACAAATATTTCTCGGCTCCAAAGTCCAATGTTTTGCTGCTGTTTGGCCTCACTGTGCGTCGGGCACACATCCTGGTCTTTGGTTACCAATTATAGCGAGCCAGCCAGGAGGTCTGTGCCCATGGTGTATTGATCTCGATCAGGGGCGTCGCCATTTATACTTCCCAGCACATGCCAGAGTACATTTGGCTCCAGGATACTGGCAGGGATTCTCCCTGATATGCAGTGGCTGCCCTACAGCACGAGGCTGCTTGTCTTGGAGACATGTCCAGAGCAGTGGTATACAGTTCATGTCATTTGGGGGTAAGTCGCTCCAGCTTGCACAGGCTGGGAAATAGGTCTACTCCAACTGGGCTGCTCCCCTTAGCGGATGGGAGCCCCTCTGAGTCCATTCCCTCTTGAGAACTGGGGGCCTCCATGTGGGAGTGGAAGTGGAAGTTGACAAAATGCCTTCTCTGGCTTTCTGTCTTTGTGATTGGAGTGTTTATTTGTTCTTCATGTGTTTGTGTGTGTCAATGTGGTGTTAATCACGGCAGTCTGTGCTTTGGTTTGTGGGATCCTCTTTGTGATTCGTACATTGTAGGTGTGTGAAACAGCACTTGCATTGAGTACTTGAGACGTCTTTGGTCAGTAACGGAGCTTGCATATGATCCAACTAGGTATCATTCCGTCCTGCATTGTGTTTCAGCTGTGGTGGAACATTGGTTGACATATTCCCTTTCCAATGGGTAGGAATCTGCCCTTTGGTGCCTGGGAACTGCGATCCTGAGAGACCTTTTGGCATTGCATTTGTCTCTCTGCTATTGGATAACACCTGCTGTGATCAGCAGAGCTCTAGTCCATCTTGTAGTCCGCTAAGGGACAAGCAAGTATTTTTTTTTTTTTTTTACATTGCATGGCCAGCATATTCTACAGATTCTGGTGAAACATGGCATCAAATGAATCATTTTCATATCTCCAAAACCAGTCTATGTAAAATATTCAGTTAGAGAAAGTTTGTTCAGTGAAATCCTTTTGGTTTTCATCATTTTGACCCTGAGAAAACGAGCATATTTCCAGGAGACATGTGGAAGTTAATGAAGCAAATTGAACTTTTCCTAATTTCTTTGCATTTTACTTTTTGGCTCTTTCTGCTTCCCAGGTCAGTAGGCATGACAACTGTGGTCCTGATTCCCTATCTTTCAATTTGCATGCTGTTTGTCGTTTTGTTGTTAAAATGAGGGAACGTAGTTCGAAAACATTGAGGATGTTGTTCATCCTCACCCTTTGCTTTGGTCCTCAGGACTGAGAGTTTCTTTTGTGCATGTACTTTTGCGTTTGTTTTGTGTGAAAGTGTTGTGGCTCTGGGAAACTCAAATGTGCTTCCCCAACGCACCCCTTTCAGGTGCATTCTCCAGATTTGGGCCACTTTTAGGGATAAGGCAATTGACATCAACTGCCGAGTTGATGTGTAAATGAGCTCCACTTCACTGAAAGGGAAGCACTTACCTATTCAATACTTCCTCCTCTTGAGAGAATTGGCCTCCATGGATTTCAGGTCCTGATGATCTGGCAAATAGCTAGTACTGAACTGATATCTGGTATGGAAGCTGCCTTAAGCTTCTTGCATTCTGAAGTATAAACCTTCTGCAGTCCCTAGGTTTCTTAGAGATCCAAAAAGACCTTATATCTGTTGCCAATTTGACAGCAAGGACCATAAGTTGAAATGATGACACTTGAAGTCTTTCTAAATGGCCTCTCTAGATTTGGGGAACATGAAACTTCACCAAGGTAAGTGGCAAGCATTCCTTGACTCTCCGGGTCATTTCAAAGAGGATAGAGGATTGGAACATTGGATGCTGGGCACATCTAAGATTCCCTACCTTTGCCTACTTAGCAGAAGGTCTCAAAAGCATCCGTTTGCAATCAGAAATGCTGGTATGGCATCCAGCTGACAATTGCTTGCTTCTTGGTTTTCACTAAGTGAAGGTGTTAAGGACTTGAGGATTGTAATTGAAATATGTAATTAAAGCTAAGAAACTCATGCAAAGGAACACATTTCAGGATAGAGTAGGAAGGTGGGATAAATGTGTTGAGCCAAAAACCAACATTTGATGCATCATTGGGCTGAAACGAAACTCCACTTCGGGAAATGGATACTGTTATTAAAAATACGTTTTTTTCAAGGCTGGATTGGGTTCCCCTCTGCCAAGAGAACACGTTTACTTGGAATGCTGCTTTCAATACCATGGTATGTGAACTGTCCTGCCTTTAAGGGATCTCGATTTGCTTTTAAGATCTCTTCTCACTTTGGAGAAGAAAGAAGAATTCTCTTCAAAGGACTGATGAGCTTATTGGACCAGGTGTTTTGAAATATTTTGTTAACTTTGGATTAGTTGCGGGGCCCTTAAGGCAACTCAAGGAGGACTATTTCAGTCGTATATCTGGTATGGAAATTACAGAGAAAACATTGTGAAATGGGGGAGAAGCTTCTCCAATTACACAGGATGGATACATGGCACACCTGTCGATATTCTAGAAAGGGTACAAAGTTTCTGAAATGCAGGTATGCCTTGGGATAATCGGTCAGCCATGCTGACGGTTACATGAGAGCCACTTGATTAAGCTTCCTTCGCAACCCCTTGTCATGCGATCTTTAACCTTGCCTCTTTAAGTGTCTAACAGATAGTTAGGCTGAGGCTTTCCCAAAGTGCTTCAACTTCAAGAAGACTCTTACCAATGCAGTTTTGACAAACTGAGTAAACAGATGCATATGCTACTAACGTTTATGGATTTGCTTCGCAATAATGCTGATTTTGATCTGTGTTCTCCCGTTAAGGGAAGCTCTTCCCCTCAACTTCCTAACAACTTACAACAATGTCTTCCCTTCTGCTTCTGCGTGTCTGGATTACCTGCCAGAACGTCTCCCCCAGAGTGCCACCCTCACGCTGCTTTTCAGGCTTATTCTCCTGGATTCCTTATACAAGTTTATATAAGACTTGGATCAAGACTTGCAACGTGGCATTGCTTCCAACTCAGAATGCACTGTAGGGCTTTGCTTTCCTCCAGCAGCACGTAGCTAGAGTGGTCGTCACCCCATTCCCTGAAAGACTTGGGAAAAGATGAACCAGGAATCTAGGTTGAAAGCAAGTCCCCTAAAACAGAGATCCGCTGCTGAGTTTATGATTAACCACTCTATCCAAATCATACCCACATATTCTCCTCAGGGTTGCAGAGGACCAAAGAAAAGGGGGAATTGTACCATAGCCAGATGAATGCAGCCGTTCCCAGGCAGCCCTTGCTGTGCACTGTGACCCACTGCCCCGTTACCAGGCAATGGTTACCAGGAGACCACTAATGCCACTGTGACCACCCTGCTCAGCCATTGGTGGGCAGTGTAGTGGGCCCCTGCCCCAAGCAAGCCACTGTCTGTCAGCCATCTTTAGTGGGGGCCCTTTGTTAGGCAGCAGTCAGTGGAGTGCTGCCCCTTCAGACCTGGAGCATGAGGTAAGAGGCAAGTGCCAGCCTTCTCCCCAGCATTCTTCTGCTCACACGGCCTTGGGCCAGCTTGTGTGATGGGGAGCCCAGAGAACAGGCTGGGGGTGTGTCCTGCAGGGCTCCAGAGCCAAGGCCATGAATGACCATTGGCCCAGACCAGGCCTTGAGGCAGTGTTGAACCTCTACCACACACCGCCACTGTGACCCTAAGGGTATGGCTCACAGTCTGGGGTACCTGACCACCACTGTTTGGGTGGCCTGAGGAGCATTAAGACCTGTTGGGTCATGTGCACCCGGCTCCCTCAGTGATGAGAGCTAGCAAGCGTCTGGGACCTGGCCCTGAGGGAGCCACCAAGGCAGAGCTGCCTCCTCTGTGAGGCGTGGGCAGTGGTGGGAGGACCCAGACCAGCTCCTGGACATACCCTCCATGGCAGGAGGACCACCACCCCTCCCAGGGACCCCTTTCTCTTAGGTGGGTCTGGACCTCAGAGGGTGAGTCTTGTGCCTTGGGACCTTGCCCTTTCTTGTCACCCAGAGAGTGACATTTGTTTGCTGGAGATTGATAGGATCATTGAGACCTGACTATGACCTGTCCTCAAGAACAATGGATCGGACAGGGAGAAGTTTTCAACGAAAAGCCACACCCCTCCATCACCTTACCTCTAAGAGGGCTTTGCTAAAAGCTTTCAAGGTTGGGGATTACCCAGCATAAGCCACCCATTTCATTGAATGTCTCAACAACAAATATTTCTCGGCTCCAAAGTCCAATGTTTTGCTGCTGTTTGGCCTCACTGTGCGTCGGGCACACATCCTGGTCTTTGGTTACCAATTATAGCGAGCCAGCCAGGAGGTCTGTGCCCATGGTGTATTGATCTCGATCAGGGGCGTCGCCATTTATACTTCCCAGCACATGCCAGAGTACATTTGGCTCCAGGATACTGGCAGGGATTCTCCCTGATATGCAGTGGCTGCCCTACAGCACGAGGCTGCTTGTCTTGGAGACATGTCCAGAGCAGTGGTATACAGTTCATGTCATTTGGGGGTAAGTCGCTCCAGCTTGCACAGGCTGGGAAATAGGTCTACTCCAACTGGGCTGCTCCCCTTAGCGGATGGGAGCCCCTCTGAGTCCATTCCCTCTTGAGAACTGGGGGCCTCCATGTGGGAGTGGAAGTGGAAGTTGACAAAATGCCTTCTCTGGCTTTCTGTCTTTGTGATTGGAGTGTTTATTTGTTCTTCATGTGTTTGTGTGTGTCAATGTGGTGTTAATCACGGCAGTCTGTGCTTTGGTTTGTGGGATCCTCTTTGTGATTCGTACATTGTAGGTGTGTGAAACAGCACTTGCATTGAGTACTTGAGACGTCTTTGGTCAGTAACGGAGCTTGCATATGATCCAACTAGGTATCATTCCGTCCTGCATTGTGTTTCAGCTGTGGTGGAACATTGGTTGACATATTCCCTTTCCAATGGGTAGGAATCTGCCCTTTGGTGCCTGGGAACTGCGATCCTGAGAGACCTTTCGGCATTGCATTTGTCTCTCTGCTATTGGATAACACCTGCTGTGATCAGCAGAGCTCTAGTCCATCTTGTAGTCCGCTAAGGGACAAGCAAGTATTTTTTTTTTTTTTTTACATTGCATGGCCAGCATATTCTACAGATTCTGGTGAAACATGGCATCAAATGAATCATTTTCATATCTCCAAAACCAGTCTATGTAAAATATTCAGTTAGAGAAAGTTTGTTCAGTGAAATCCTTTTGGTTTTCATCATTGTGACCCTGAGAAAACGAGCATATTTCCAGGAGACATGTGGAAGTTAATGAAGCAAATTGAACTTTTCCTAATTTCTTTGCTTTTTACTTTTTGGCTCTTTCTGCTTCCCAGGTCAGTAGGCATGACAACTGTGGTCCTGATTCCCTATCTTTCAATTTGCATGCTGTTTGTCGTTTTGTTGTTAAAATGAGGGAACGTAGTTCGAAAACATTGAGGATGTTGTTCATCCTCACCCTTTGCTTTGGTCCTCAGGACTGAGAGTTTCTTTTGTGCATGTACTTTTGCGTTTGTTTTGTGTGAAAGTGTTGTGGCTCTGGGAAACTCAAATGTGCTTCCCCAACGCACCCCTTTCAGGTGCATTCTCCAGATTTGGGCCACTTTTAGGGATAAGGCAATTGACATCAACTGCCGAGTTGATGTGTAAATGAGCTCCACTTCACTGAAAGGGAAGCACTTACCTATTCAATACTTCCTCCTCTTGAGAGAATTGGCCTCCATGGATTTCAGGTCCTGATGATCTGGCAAATAGCTAGTACTGAACTGATATCTGGTATGGAAGCTGCCTTAAGCTTCTTGCATTCTGAAGTATAAACCTTCTGCAGTCCCTAGGTTTCTTAGAGATCCAAAAAGACCTTATATCTGTTGCCAATTTGACAGCAAGGACCATAAGTTGAAATGATGACACTTGAAGTCTTTCTAAATGGCCTCTCTAGATTTGGGGAACATGAAACTTCACCAAGGTAAGTGGCAAGCATTCCTTGACTCTCCGGGTCATTTCAAAGAGGATAGAGGATTGGAACATTGGATGCTGGGCACATCTAAGATTCCCTACCTTTGCCTACTTAGCAGAAGGTCTCAAAAGCATCCGTTTGCAATCAGAAATGCTGGTATGGCATCCAGCTGACAATTGCTTGCTTCTTGGTTTTCACTAAGTGAAGGTGTTAAGGACTTGAGGATTGTAATTGAAATATGTAATTAAAGCTAAGAAACTCATGCAAAGGAACACATTTCAGGATAGAGTAGGAAGGTGGGATAAATGTGTTGAGCCAAAAACCAACATTTGATGCATCATTGGGCTGAAACGAAACTCCACTTCGGGAAATGGATACTGTTATTAAAAATACGTTTTTTTCAAGGCTGGATTGGGTTCCCCTCTGCCAAGAGAACACGTTTACTTGCAATGCTGCTTTCAATACCATGGTATGTGAACTGTCCTGCCTTTAAGGGATCTCGATTTGCTTTTAAGATCTCTTCTCACTTTGGAGAAGAAAGAAGAATTCTCTTCAAAGGACTGATGAGCTTATTGGACCAGGTGTTTTGAAATATTTTGTTAACTTTGGATTAGTTGCGGGGCCCTTAAGGCAACTCAAGGAGGACTATTTCAGTCGTATATCTGGTATGGAAATTACAGAGAAAACATTGTGAAATGGGGGAGAAGCTTCTCCAATTACACAGGATGGATACATGGCACACCTGTCGATATTCTAGAAAGGGTACAAAGTTTCTGAAATGCAGGTATGCCTTGGGATAATCGGTCAGCCATGCTGACGGTTACATGAGAGCCACTTGATTAAGCTTCCTTCGCAACCCCTTGTCATGCGATCTTTAACCTTGCCTCTTTAAGTGTCTAACAGATAGTTAGGCTGAGGCTTTCCCAAAGTGCTTCAACTTCAAGAAGACTCTTACCAATGCAGTTTTGACAAACTGAGTAAACAGATGCATATGCTACTAACGTTTATGGATTTGCTTCGCAATAATGCTGATTTTGATCTGTGTTCTCCCGTTAAGGGAAGCTCTTCCCCTCAACTTCCTAACAACTTACAACAATGTCTTCCCTTCTGCTTCTGCGTGTCTGGATTACCTGCCAGAACGTCTCCCCCAGAGTGCCACCCTCACGCTGCTTTTCAGGCTTATTCTCCTGGATTCCTTATACAAGTTTATATAAGACTTGGATCAAGACTTGCAACGTGGCATTGCTTCCAACTCAGAATGCACTGTAGGGCTTTGCTTTCCTCCAGCAGCACGTAGCTAGAGTGGTCGTCACCCCATTCCCTGAAAGACTTGGGAAAAGATGAACCAGGAATCTAGGTTGAAAGCAAGTCCCCTAAAACAGAGATCCGCTGCTGAGTTTAGGATTAACCACTCTATCCAAATCATACCCACATATTCTCCTCAGGGTTGCAGAGGACCAAAGAAAAGGGGGAATTGTACCATAGCCAGCTGAATGCAGCCCTTCCCAGGCAGCCCTTGCTGTGCACTGTGACCCACTGCCCCGTTACCAGGCAATGGTTATCAGGAGACCACTAATGCCACTGTGACCACCCTGCTCAGCCATTGGTGGGCAGTGTAGTGGGCCCCTGCCCCAAGCAAGCCACTGTCTGTCAGCCATCTTTAGTGGGGGCCCTTTGTTAGGCAGCAGTCAGTGGAGTGCTGCCCCTTCAGACCTGGAGCATGAGGTAAGAGGCAAGTGCCAGCCTTCTCCCCAGCATTCTTCTGCTCACACGGCCTTGGGCCAGCTTGTGTGATGGGGAGCCCAGAGAACAGGCTGGGGGTGTGTCCTGCAGGGCTCCAGAGCCAAGGCCATGAATGACCATTGGCCCAGACCAGGCCTTGAGGCAGTGTTGAACCTCTACCACACACCGCCACTGTGACCCTAAGGGTATGGCTCACAGTCTGGGGTACCTGACCACCACTGTTTGGGTGGCCTGAGGAGCATTAAGACCTGTTGGGTCATGTGCACCTGGCTCCCTCAGTGATGAGAGCTAGCAAGCGTCTGGGACCTGGCCCTGAGGGAGCCACCAAGGCAGAGCTGCCTCCTCTGTGAGGCGTGGGCAGTGGTGGGAGGACCCAGACCAGCTCCTGGACATACCCTCCATGGCAGGAGGACCACCACCCCTCCCAGGGACCCCTTTCTCTTAGGTGGGTCTGGACCTCAGAGGGTGAGTCTTGTGCCTTGGGACCTTGCCCTTTCTTGTCACCCAGAGAGTGACATTTGTTTGCTGGAGATTGATAGGAACATTGAGACCTGACTATGACCTGTCCTCAAGAACAATGGATCGGACAGGGAGAAGTTTTCAACGAAAAGCCACACCCCTCCATCACCTTACCTCTAAGAGGGCTTTGCTAAAAGCTTTCAAGGTTGGGGATTACCCAGCATAAGCCACCCATTTCATTGAATGTCTCAACAACAAATATTTCTCGGCTCCAAAGTCCAATGTTTTGCTGCTGTTTGGCCTCACTGTGCGTCGGGCACACATCCTGGTCTTTGGTTACCAATTATAGCGAGCCAGCCAGGAGGTCTGTGCCCATGGTGTATTGATCTTGACCAGGGGCGTCGCCATTTATACTTCCCAGCACATGCCAGAGTACATTTGGCTCCAGGATACTGGCAGGGATTCTCCCTGATATGCAGTGGCTGCCCTACAGCACGAGGCTGCTTGTCTTGGAGACATGTCCAGAGCAGTGGTATACAGTTCATGTCATTTGGGGGTAAGTCGCTCCAGCTTGCACAGGCTGGGAAATAGGTCTACTCCAACTGGGCTGCTCCCCTTAGCGGATGGGAGCCCCTCTGAGTCCATTCCCTCTTGAGAACTGGGGGCCTCCATGTGGGAGTGGAAGTGGAAGTTGACAAAATGCCTTCTCTGGCTTTCTGTCTTTGTGATTGGAGTGTTTATTTGTTCTTCATGTGTTTGTGTGTGTCAATGTGGTGTTAATCACGGCAGTCTGTGCTTTGGTTTGTGGGATCCTCTTTGTGATTCGTACATTGTAGGTGTGTGAAACAGCACTTGCATTGAGTACTTGAGACGTCTTTGGTCAGTAACGGAGCTTGCATATGATCCAACTAGGTATCATTCCCTCCTGCATTGTGTTTCAGCTGTGGTGGAACATTGGTTGACATATTCCCTTTCCAATGGGTAGGAATCTGCCCTTTTGTGCCTGGGAACTGCGATCCTGAGAGACCTTTTGGCATTGCATTTGTCTCTCTGCTATTGGATAACACCTGCTGTGATCAGCAGAGCTCTAGTCCATCTTGTAGTCCGCTAAGGGACAAGCAAGTATTTTTTTTTTTTTACATTGCATGGCCAGCATATTCTACAGATTCTGGTGAAACATGGCATCAAATGAATCATTTTCATATCTCCAAAACCAGTCTATGTAAAATATTCAGTTAGAGAAAGTTTGTTCAGTGAAATCCTTTTGGTTTTCATCATTGTGACCCTGAGAAAACGAGCATATTTCCAGGAGACATGTGGAAGTTAATGAAGCAAATTGAACTTTTCCTAATTTCTTTGCTTTTTACTTTTTGGCTCTTTCTGCTTCCCAGGTCAGTAGGCATGACAACTGTGGTCCTGATTCCCTATCTTTCAATTTGCATGCTGTTTGTCGTTTTGTTGTTAAAATGAGGGAACGTAGTTCGAAAACATTGAGGATGTTGTTCATCCTCACCCTTTGCTTTGGTCCTCAGGACTGAGAGTTTCTTTTGTGCATGTACTTTTGCGTTTGTTTTGTGTGAAAGTGTTGTGGCTCTGGGAAACTCAAATGTGCTTCCCCAACGCACCCCTTTCAGGTGCATTCTCCAGATTTGGGCCACTTTTAGGGATAAGGCAATTGACATCAACTGCCGAGTTGATGTGTAAATGAGCTCCACTTCACTGAAAGGGAAGCACTTACCTATTCAATACTTCCTCCTCTGGAGAGAATTGGCCTCCATGGATTTCAGGTCCTGATGATCTGGCAAATAGCTAGTACTGAACTGATATCTGGTATGGAAGCTGCCTTAAGCTTCTTGCATTCTGAAGTATAAACCTTCTGCAGTCCCTAGGTTTCTTAGAGATCCAAAAAGACCTTATATCTGTTGCCAATTTGACAGCAAGGACCATAAGTTGAAATGATGACACTTGAAGTCTTTCTAAATGGCCTCTCTAGATTTGGGTAGCATGAAACTTCACCAAGCTAAGTGGCAAGCATTCCTTGACTCTCCGGGTCATTTCAAAGAGGATAGAGGATTGGAACATTGGATGCTGGGCACATCTAAGATTCCCTACCTTTGCCTACTTAGCAGAAGGTCTCAAAAGCATCCGTTTGCAATCAGAAATGCTGGTATGGCATCCAGCTGACAATTGCTTGCTTCTTGGTTTTCACTAAGTGAAGGTGTTAAGGACTTGAGGATTGTAATCGAAATATGTAATTAAAGCTAAGAAACTCATGAAAAGGAACACATTTCAGGATAGAGTAGGAAGGTGGGATAAATGTGTTGAGCCAAAAACCAACATTTGATGCATCATTGGGCTGAAACGAAACTCCACTTCGGGAAATGGATACTGTTATTAAAAATGCGTTTTTTTCAAGGCTGGATTGGGTTCCCCTCTGCCAAGAGAACACGTTTACTTGCAATGCTGCTTTCAATACCATGGTATGTGAACTGTCCTGCCTTTAAGGGATCTCGATTTGCTTTTAAGATCTCTTCTCACTTTGGAGAAGAAAGAAGAATTCTCTTCAAAGGACTGATGAGCTTATTGGACCAGGTGTTTTGAAATATTTTGTTAACTTTGGATTAGTTGCGGGGCCCTTAAGGCAACTCAAGGAGGACTATTTCAGTCGTATATCTGGTATGGAAATTACAGAGAAAACATTGTGAAATGGGGGAGAAGCTTCTCCAATTACACAGGATGGATACATGGCACACCTGTCGATATTCTAGAAAGGGTACAAAGTTTCTGAAATGCAGGTATGCCTTGGGATAATCGGTCAGCCATGCTGACGGTTACATGAGAGCCACTTGATTAAGCTTCCTTCGCAACCCCTTGTCATGCGATCTTTAACCTTGCCTCTTTAAGTGTCTAACAGATAGTTAGGCTGAGGCTTTCCCAAAGTGCTTCAACTTCAAGAAGACTCTTACCAATGCAGTTTTGACAAACTGAGTAAACAGATGCATATGCTACTAACGTTTATGGATTTGCTTCGCAATAATGCTGATTTTGATCTGTGTTCTCCCGTTAAGGGAAGCTCTTCCCCTCAACTTCCTAACAACTTACAACAATGTCTTCCCTTCTGCTTCTGCGTGTCTGGATTACCTGCCAGAACGTCTCCCCCAGAGTGCCACCCTCACGCTGCTTTTCAGGCTTATTCTCCTGGATTCCTTATACAAGTTTATATAAGACTTGGATCAAGACTTGCAACGTGGCATTGCTTCCAACTCAGAATGCACTGTAGGGCTTTGCTTTCCTCCAGCAGCACGTAGCTAGAGTGGTCGTCACCCCATTCCCTGAAAGACTTGGGAAAAGATGAACCAGGAATCTAGGTTGAAAGCAAGTCCCCTAAAACAGAGATCCGCTGCTGAGTTTATGATTAACCACTCTATCCAAATCATACCCACATATTCTCCTCAGGGTTGCAGAGGACCAAAGAAAAGGGGGAATTGTACCATAGCCAGCTGAATGCAGCCCTTCCCAGGCAGCCCTTGCTGTGCACTGTGACCCACTGCCCCGTTACCAGGCAATGGTTACCAGGAGACCACTAATGCCACTGTGACCACCCTGCTCAGCCATTGGTGGGCAGTGTAGTGGGCCCCTGCCCCAAGCAAGCCACTGTCTGTCAGCCATCTTTAGTGGGGGCCCTTTGTTAGGCAGCAGTCAGTGGAGTGCTGCCCCTTCAGACCTGGAGCATGAGGTAAGAGGCAAGTGCCAGCCTTCTCGCCAGCATTCTTCTGCTCACACGGCCTTGGGCCAGCTTGTGTGATGGGGAGCCCAGAGAACAGGCTGGGGGTGTGTCCTGCAGGGCTCCAGAGCCAAGGCCATGAATGACCATTGGCCCAGACCAGGCCTTGAGGCAGTGTTGAACCTCTACCACACACCGCCACTGTGACCCTAAGGGTATGGCTCACAGTCTGGGGTACCTGACCACCACTGTTTGGGTGGCCTGAGGAGCATTAAGACCTGTTGGGTCATGTGCACCCGGCTCCCTCAGTGATGAGAGCTAGCAAGCGTCTGGGACCTGGCCCTGAGGGAGCCACCAAGGCAGAGCTGCCTCCTCTGTGAGGCGTGGGCAGTGGTGGGAGGACCCAGACCAGCTCCTGGACAAACCCTCCATGGCAGGAGGACCACCACCCCTCCCAGGGACCCCTTTCTCTTAGGTGGGTCTGGACCTCAGAGGGTGAGTCTTGTGCCTTGGGACCTTGCCCTTTCTTGTCACCCAGAGAGTGACATTTGTTTGCTGGAGATTGATAGGATCATTGAGACCTGACTATGACCTGTCCTCAAGAACAATGGATCGGACAGGGAGAAGTTTTCAACGAAAAGCCACACCCCTCCATCACCTTACCTCTAAGAGGGCTTTGCTAAAAGCTTTCAAGGTTGGGGATTACCCAGCATAAGCCACCCATTTCCTTGAATGTCTCAACAACAAATATTTCTCGGCTCCAAAGTCCAATGTTTTGCTGCTGTTTGGCCTCACTGTGCATCGGGCACACATCCTGGTCTTTGGTTACCAATTATAGCGAGCCAGCCAGGAGGTCTGTGCCCATGGTGTATTGATCTCGATCAGGGGCGTCGCCATTTATACTTCCCAGCACATGCCAGAGTACATTTGGCTCCAGGATACTGGCAGGGATTCTCCCTGATATGCAGTGGCTGCCCTACAGCACGAGGCTGCTTGTCTTGGAGACATGTCCAGAGCAGTGGTATACAGTTCATGTCATTTGGGGGTAAGTCGCTCCAGCTTGCACAGGCTGGGAAATAGGTCTACTCCAACTGGGCTGCTCCCCTTAGCGGATGGGAGCCCCTCTGAGTCCATTCCCTCTTGAGAACTGGGGGCCTCCATGTGGGAATGGAAGTGGAAGTTGACAAAATGCCTTCTCTGGCTTTCTGTCTTTGTGATTGGAGTGTTTATTTGTTCTTCATGTGTTTGTGTGTGTCAATGTGGTGTTAATCACGGCAGTCTGTGCTTTGGTTTGTGGGATCCTCTTTGTGATTCGTACATTGTAGGTGTGTGAAACAGCACTTGCATTGAGTACTTGAGACGTCTTTGGTCAGTAACGGAGCTTGCATATGATCCAACTAGGTATCATTCCCTCCTGCATTGTGTTTCAGCTGTGGTGGAACATTGGTTGACATATTCCCTTTCCAATGGGTAGGAATCTGCCCTTTGGTGCCTGGGAACTGCGATCCTGAGAGACCTTTTGGCATTGCATTTGTCTCTCTGCTATTGGATAACACCTGCTGTGATCAGCAGAGCTCTAGTCCATCTTGTAGTCCGCTAAGGGACAAGCAAGTATTTTTTTTTTTTTTACATTGCATGGCCAGCATATTCTACAGATTCTGGTGAAACATGGCATCAAATGAATCATTTTCATATCTCCAAAACCAGTCTATGTAAAATATTCAGTTAGAGAAAGTTTGTTCAGTGAAATCCTTTTGGTTTTCATCATTGTGACCCTGAGAAAACGAGCATATTTCCAGGAGACATGTGGAAGTTAATGAAGCAAATTGAACTTTTCCTAATTTCTTTGCTTTTTACTTTTTGGCTCTTTCTGCTTCCCAGGTCAGTAGGCATGACAACTGTGGTCCTGATTCCCTATCTTTCAATTTGCATGCTGTTTGTCGTTTTGTTGTTAAAATGAGGGAACGTAGTTCAAAAACATTGAGGATGTTGTTCATCCTCACCCTTTGCTTTGGTCCTCAGGACTGAGAGTTTCTTTTATGCATGTACTTTTGCGTTTGTTTTGTGTGAAAGTGTTGTGGCTCTGGGAAACTCAAATGTGCTTCCCCAACGCACCCCTTTCAGGTGCATTCTCCAGATTTGGGCCACTTTTAGGGATAAGGCAATTGACATCAACTGCCGAGTTGATGTGTAAATGAGCTCCACTTCACTGAAAGGGAAGCACTTACCTATTCAATACTTCCTCCTCTGGAGAGAATTGGCCTCCATGGATTTCAGGTCCTGATGATCTGGCAAATAGCTAGTACTGAACTGATATCTGGTATGGAAGCTGCCTTAAGCTTCTTGCATTCTGAAGTATAAACCTTCTGCGGTCCCTAGGTTTCTTAGAGATCCAAAAAGACCTTATATCTGTTGCCAATTTGACAGCAAGGACCATAAGTTGAAATGATGACACTTGAAGTCTTTCTAAATGGCCTCTCTAGATTTGGGTAGCATGAAACTTCACCAAGGTAAGTGGCAAGCATTCCTTGACTCTCCGGGTCATTTCAAAGAGGATAGAGGATTGGAACATTGGATGCTGGGCACATCTAAGATTCCCTACCTTTGCCTACTTAGCAGAAGGTCTCAAAAGCATCCGTTTGCAATCAGAAATGCTGGTATGGCATCCAGCTGACAATTGCTTGCTTCTTGGTTTTCACTAAGTGAAGGTGTTAAGGACTTGAGGATTGTAATTGAAATATGTAATTAAAGCTAAGAAACTCATGAAAAGGAACACATTTCAGGATAGAGTAGGAAGGTGGGATAAATGTGTTGAGCCAAAAACCAACATTTGATGCATCATTGGGCTGAAATGAAACTCCACTTCGGGAAATGGATACTGTTATTAAAAATGCGTTTTTTTCAAGGCTGGATTGGGTTCCCCTCTGCCAAGAGAACACGTTTACTTGCAATGCTGCTTTCAATACCATGGTATGTGAACTGTCCTGCCTTTAAGGGATCTCTGTTTGCTTTTAAGATCTCTTCTCACTTTGGAGAAGAAAGAAGAATTCTCTTCAAAGGACTGATGAGCTTATTGGACCAGGTGTTTTGAAATATTTTGTTAACTTTGGATTAGTTGCGGGGCCCTTAAGGAAACTCAAGGAGGACTATTTCAGTCGTATATCTGGTATGGAAATTACAGAGAAAACATTGTGAAATGGGGGAGAAGCTTCTCCAATTACACAGGATGGATACATGGCACACCTGTCGATATTCTAGAAAGGGTACAAAGTTTCTGAAATGCAGGTATGCCTTGGGATAATCGGTCAGCCATGCTGACGGTTACATGAGAGCCACTTGATTAAGCTTCCTTCGCAACCCCTTGTCATGCGATCTTTAACCTTGCCTCTTTAAGTGTCTAACAGATAGTTAGGCTGAGGCTTTCCCAAAGTGCTTCAACTTCAAGAAGACTCTTACCAATGCAGTTTTGACAAACTGAGTAAACAGATGCATATGCTACTAACGTTTATGGATTTGCTTCGCAATAATGCTGATTTTGATCTGTGTTCTCCCGTTAAGGGAAGCTCTTCCCCTCAACTTCCTAACAACTTACAACAATGTCTTCCCTTCTGCTTCTGCGTGTCTGGATTACCTGCCAGAACGTCTCCCCCAGAGTGCCACCCTCACGCTGCTTTTCAGGCTTATTCTCCTGGATTCCTTATACAAGTTTATATAAGACTTGGATCAAGACTTGCAACGTGGCATTGCTTCCAACTCAGAATGCACTGTAGGGCTTTGCTTTCCTCCAGCAGCACGTAGCTAGAGTGGTCGTCACCCCATTCCCTGAAAGACTTGGGAAAAGATGAACCAGGAATCTAGGTTGAAAGCAAGTCCCCTAAAACAGAGATCCGCTGCTGAGTTTATGATTAACCACTCTATCCAAATCATACCCACATATTCTCCTCAGGGTTGCAGAGGACCAAAGAAAAGGGGGAATTGTACCATAGCCAGCTGAATGCAGCCCTTCCCAGGCAGCCCTTGCTGTGCACTGTGACCCACTGCCCCGTTACCAGGCAATGGTTACCAGGAGACCACTAATGCCACTGTGACCACCCTGCTCAGCCATTGGTGGGCAGTGTAGTGGGCCCCTGCCCCAAGCAAGCCACTGTCTGTCAGCCATCTTTAGTGGGGGCCCTTTGTTAGGCAGCAGTCAGTGGAGTGCTGCCCCTTCAGACCTGGAGCATGAGGTAAGAGGCAAGTGCCAGCCTTCTCCCCAGCATTCTTCTGCTCACACGGCCTTGGGCCAGCTTGTGTGATGGGGAGCCCAGAGAACAGGCTGGGGGTGTGTCCTGCAGGGCTCCAGAGCCAAGGCCATGAATGACCATTGGCCCAGACCAGGCCTTGAGGCAGTGTTGAACCTCTACCACACACCGCCACTGTGACCCTAAGGGTATGGCTCACAGTCTGGGGTACCTGACCACCACTGTTTGGGTGGCCTGAGGAGCATTAAGACCTGTTGGGTCATGTGCACCCGGCTCCCTCAGTGATGAGAGCTAGCAAGCGTCTGGGACCTGGCCCTGAGGGAGCCACCAAGGCAGAGCTGCCTCCTCTGTGAGGCGTGGGCAGTGGTGGGAGGACCCAGACCAGCTCCTGGACAAACCCTCCATGGCAGGAGGACCACCACCCCTCCCAGGGACCCCTTTCTCTTAGGTGGGTCTGGACCTCAGAGGGTGAGTCTTGTGCCTTGGGACCTTGCCCTTTCTTGTCACCCAGAGAGTGACATTTGTTTGCTGGAGATTGATAGGATCATTGAGACCTGACTATGACCTGTCCTCAAGAACAATGGATCGGACAGGGAGAAGTTTTCAACGAAAAGCCACACCCCTCCATCACCTTACCTCTAAGAGGGCTTTGCTAAAAGCTTTCAAGGTTGGGGATTACCCAGCATAAGCCACCCATTTCCTTGAATGTCTCAACAACAAATATTTCTCCGCTCCAAAGTCCAATGTTTTGCTGCTGTTTGGCCTCACTGTGCATCGGGCACACATCCTGGTCTTTGGTTACCAATTATAGCGAGCCAGCCAGGAGGTCTGTGCCCATGGTGTATTGATCTCGATCAGGGGCGTCGCCATTTATACTTCCCAGCACATGCCAGAGTACATTTGGCTCCAGGATACTGGCAGGGATTCTCCCTGATATGCAGTGGCTGCCCTACAGCACGAGGCTGCTTGTCTTGGAGACATGTCCAGAGCAGTGGTATACAGTTCATGTCATTTGGGGGTAAGTCGCTCCAGCTTGCACAGGCTGGGAAATAGGTCTACTCCAACTGGGCTGCTCCCCTTAGCGGATGGGAGCCCCTCTGAGTCCATTCCCTCTTGAGAACTGGGGGCCTCCATGTGGGAGTGGAAGTGGAAGTTGACAAAATGCCTTCTCTGGCTTTCTGTCTTTGTGATTGGAGTGTTTATTTGTTCTTCATGTGTTTGTGTGTGTCAATGTGGTGTTAATCACGGCAGTCTGTGCTTTGGTTTGTGGGATCCTCTTTGTGATTCGTACATTGTAGGTGTGTGAAACAGCACTTGCATTGAGTACTTGAGACGTCTTTGGTCAGTAACGGAGCTTGCATATGATCCAACTAGGTATCATTCCCTCCTGCATTGTGTTTCAGCTGTGGTGGAACATTGGTTGACATATTCCCTTTCCAATGGGTAGGAATCTGCCCTTTGGTGCCTGGGAACTGCGATCCTGAGAGACCTTTTGGCATTGCATTTGTCTCTCTGCTATTGGATAACACCTGCTGTGATCAGCAGAGCTCTAGTCCATCTTGTAGTCCGCTAAGGGACAAGCAAGTATTTTTTTTTTTTTTACATTGCATGGCCAGCATATTCTACAGATTCTGGTGAAACATGGCATCAAATGAATCATTTTCATATCTCCAAAACCAGTCTATGTAAAATATTCAGTTAGAGAAAGTTTGTTCAGTGAAATCCTTTTGGTTTTCATCATTGTGACCCTGAGAAAACGAGCATATTTCCAGGAGACATGTGGAAGTTAATGAAGCAAATTGAACTTTTCCTAATTTCTTTGCTTTTTACTTTTTGGCTCTTTCTGCTTCCCAGGTCAGTAGGCATGACAACTGTGGTCCTGATTCCCTATCTTTCAATTTGCATGCTGTTTGTCGTTTTGTTGTTAAAATGAGGGAACGTAGTTCAAAAACATTGAGGATGTTGTTCATCCTCACCCTTTGCTTTGGTCCTCAGGACTGAGAGTTTCTTTTATGCATGTACTTTTGCGTTTGTTTTGTGTGAAAGTGTTGTGGCTCTGGGAAACTCAAATGTGCTTCCCCAACGCACCCCTTTCAGGTGCATTCTCCAGATTTGGGCCACTTTTAGGGATAAGGCAATTGACATCAACTGCCGAGTTGATGTGTAAATGAGCTCCACTTCACTGAAAGGGAAGCACTTACCTATTCAATACTTCCTCCTCTGGAGAGAATTGGCCTCCATGGATTTCAGGTCCTGATGATCTGGCAAATAGCTAGTACTGAACTGATATCTGGTATGGAAGCTGCCTTAAGCTTCTTGCATTCTGAAGTATAAACCTTCTGCGGTCCCTAGGTTTCTTAGAGATCCAAAAAGACCTTATATCTGTTGCCAATTTGACAGCAAGGACCATAAGTTGAAATGATGACACTTGAAGTCTTTCTAAATGGCCTCTCTAGATTTGGGTAGCATGAAACTTCACCAAGCTAAGTGGCAAGCATTCCTTGACTCTCCGGGTCATTTCAAAGAGGATAGAGGATTGGAACATTGGATGCTGGGCACATCTAAGATTCCCTACCTTTGCCTACTTAGCAGAAGGTCTCAAAAGCATCCGTTTGCAATCAGAAATGCTGGTATGGCATCCAGCTGACAATTGCTTGCTTCTTGGTTTTCACTAAGTGAAGGTGTTAAGGACTTGAGGATTGTAATTGAAATATGTAATTAAAGCTAAGAAACTCATGAAAAGGAACACATTTCAGGATAGAGTAGGAAGGTGGGATAAATGTGTTGAGCCAAAAACCAACATTTGATGCATCATTGGGCTGAAATGAAACTCCACTTCGGGAAATGGATACTGTTATTAAAAATGCGTTTTTTTCAAGGCTGGATTGGGTTCCCCTCTGCCAAGAGAACACGTTTACTTGCAATGCTGCTTTCAATACCATGGTATGTGAACTGTCCTGCCTTTAAGGGATCTCTGTTTGCTTTTAAGATCTCTTCTCACTTTGGAGAAGAAAGAAGAATTCTCTTCAAAGGACTGATGAGCTTATTGGACCAGGTGTTTTGAAATATTTTGTTAACTTTGGATTAGTTGCGGGGCCCTTAAGGCAACTCAAGGAGGACTATTTCAGTCGTATATCTGGTATGGAAATTACAGAGAAAACATTGTGAAATGGGGGAGAAGCTTCTCCAATTACACAGGATGGATACATGGCACACCTGTCGATATTCTAGAAAGGGTACAAAGTTTCTGAAATGCAGGTATGCCTTGGGATAATCGGTCAGCCATGCTGACGGTTACATGAGAGCCACTTGATTAAGCTTCCTTCTCAACCCCTTGTCATGCGATCTTTAACCTTGCCTCTTTAAGTGTCTAACAGATAGTTAGGCTGAGGCTTTCCCAAAGTGCTTCAACTTCAAGAAGACTCTTACCAATGCAGTTTTGACAAACTGAGTAAACAGATGCATATGCTACTAACGTTTATGGATTTGCTTCGCAATAATGCTGATTTTGATCTGTGTTCTCCCGTTAAGGGAAGCTCTTCCCCTCAACTTCCTAACAACTTACAACAATGTCTTCCCTTCTGCTTCTGCGTGTCTGGATTACCTGCCAGAACGTCTCCCCCAGAGTGCCACCCTCACGCTGCTTTTCAGGCTTATTCTCCTGGATTCCTTATACAAGTTTATATAAGACTTGGATCAAGACTTGCAACGTGGCATTGCTTCCAACTCAGAATGCACTGTAGGGCTTTGCTTTCCTCCAGCAGCACGTAGCTAGAGTGGTCGTCACCCCATTCCCTGAAAGACTTGGGAAAAGATGAACCAGGAATCTAGGTTGAAAGCAAGTCCCCTAAAACAGAGATCCGCTGCTGAGTTTATGATTAACCACTCTATCCAAATCATACCCACATATTCTCCTCAGGGTTGCAGAGGACCAAAGAAAAGGGGGAATTGTACCATAGCCAGCTGAATGCAGCCCTTCCCAGGCAGCCCTTGCTGTGCACTGTGACCCACTGCCCCGTTACCAGGCAATGGTTACCAGGAGACCACTAATGCCACTGTGACCACCCTGCTCAGCCATTGGTGGGCAGTGTAGTGGGCCCCTGCCCCAAGCAAGCCACTGTCTGTCAGCCATCTTTAGTGGGGGCCCTTTGTTAGGCAGCAGTCAGTGGAGTGCTGCCCCTTCAGACCTGGAGCATGAGGTAAGAGGCAAGTGCCAGCCTTCTCGCCAGCATTCTTCTGCTCACACGGCCTTGGGCCAGCTTGTGTGATGGGGAGCCCAGAGAACAGGCTGGGGGTGTGTCCTGCAGGGCTCCAGAGCCAAGGCCATGAATGACCATTGGCCCAGACCAGGCCTTGAGGCAGTGTTGAACCTCTACCACACACCGCCACTGTGACCCTAAGGGTATGGCTCACAGTCTGGGGTACCTGACCACCACTGTTTGGGTGGCCTGAGGAGCATTAAGACCTGTTGGGTCATGTGCACCCGGCTCCCTCAGTGATGAGAGCTAGCAAGCGTCTGGGACCTGGCCCTGAGGGAGCCACCAAGGCAGAGCTGCCTCCTCTGTGAGGCGTGGGCAGTGGTGGGAGGACCCAGACCAGCTCCTGGACAAACCCTCCATGGCAGGAGGACCACCACCCCTCCCAGGGACCCCTTTCTCTTAGGTGGGTCTGGACCTCAGAGGGTGAGTCTTGTGCCTTGGGACCTTGCCCTTTCTTGTCACCCAGAGAGTGACATTTGTTTGCTGGAGATTGATAGGATCATTGAGACCTGACTATGACCTGTCCTCAAGAACAATGGATCGGACAGGGAGAAGTTTTCAACGAAAAGCCACACCCCTCCATCACCTTACCTCTAAGAGGGCTTTGCTAAAAGCTTTCAAGGTTGGGGATTACCCAGCATAAGCCACCCATTTCCTTGAATGTCTCAACAACAAATATTTCTCGGCTCCAAAGTCCAATGTTTTGCTGCTGTTTGGCCTCACTGTGCGTCGGGCACACATCCTGGTCTTTGGTTACCAATTATAGCGAGCCAGCCAGGAGGTCTGTGCCCATGGTGTATTGATCTCGATCAGGGGCGTCGCCATTTATACTTCCCAGCACATGCCAGAGTACATTTGGCTCCAGGATACTGGCAGGGATTCTCCCTGATATGCAGTGGCTGCCCTACAGCACGAGGCTGCTTGTCTTGGAGACATGTCCAGAGCAGTGGTATACAGTTCATGTCATTTGGGGGTAAGTCGCTCCAGCTTGCACAGGCTGGGAAATAGGTCTACTCCAACTGGGCTGCTCCCCTTAGCGGATGGGAGCCCCTCTGAGTCCATTCCCTCTTGAGAACTGGGGGCCTCCATGTGGGAGTGGAAGTGGAAGTTGACAAAATGCCTTCTCTGGCTTTCTGTCTTTGTGATTGGAGTGTTTATTTGTTCTTCATGTGTTTGTGTGTGTCAATGTGGTGTTAATCACGGCAGTCTGTGCTTTGGTTTGTGGGATCCTCTTTGTGATTCGTACATTGTAGGTGTGTGAAACAGCACTTGCATTGAGTACTTGAGACGTCTTTGGTCAGTAACGGAGCTTGCATATGATCCAACTAGGTATCATTCCCTCCTGCATTGTGTTTCAGCTGTGGTGGAACATTGGTTGACATATTCCCTTTCCAATGGGTAGGAATCTGCCCTTTGGTGCCTGGGAACTGCGATCCTGAGAGACCTTTTGGCATTGCATTTGTCTCTCTGCTATTGGATAACACCTGCTGTGATCAGCAGAGCTCTAGTCCATCTTGTAGTCCGCTAAGGGACAAGCAAGTATTTTTTTTTTTTTACATTGCATGGCCAGCATATTCTACAGATTCTGGTGAAACATGGCATCAAATGAATCATTTTCATATCTCCAAAACCAGTCTATGTAAAATATTCAGTTAGAGAAAGTTTGTTCAGTGAAATCCTTTTGGTTTTCATCATTGTGACCCTGAGAAAACGAGCATATTTCCAGGAGACATGTGGAAGTTAATGAAGCAAATTGAACTTTTCCTAATTTCTTTGCTTTTTCCTTTTTGGCTCTTTCTGCTTCCCAGGTCAGTAGGCATGACAACTGTGGTCCTGATTCCCTATCTTTCAATTTGCATGCTGTTTGTCGTTTTGTTGTTAAAATGAGGGAACGTAGTTCAAAAACATTGAGGATGTTGTTCATCCTCACCCTTTGCTTTGGTCCTCAGGACTGAGAGTTTCTTTTATGCATGTACTTTTGCGTTTGTTTTGTGTGAAAGTGTTGTGGCTCTGGGAAACTCAAATGTGCTTCCCCAACGCACCCCTTTCAGGTGCATTCTCCAGATTTGGGCCACTTTTAGGGATAAGGCAATTGACATCAACTGCCGAGTTGATGTGTAAATGAGCTCCACTTCACTGAAAGGGAAGCACTTACCTATTCAATACTTCCTCCTCTGGAGAGAATTGGCCTCCATGGATTTCAGGTCCTGATGATCTGGCAAATAGCTAGTACTGAACTGATATCTGGTATGGAAGCTGCCTTAAGCTTCTTGCATTCTGAAGTATAAACATTCTGCGGTCCCTAGGTTTCTTAGAGATCCAAAAAGACCTTATATCTGTTGCCAATTTGACAGCAAGGACCATAAGTTGAAATGATGACACTTGAAGTCTTTCTAAATGGCCTCTCTAGATTTGGGTAGCATGAAACTTCACCAAGCTAAGTGGCAAGCATTCCTTGACTCTCCGGGTCATTTCAAAGAGGATAGAGGATTGGAACATTGGATGCTGGGCACATCTAAGATTCCCTACCTTTGCCTACTTAGCAGAAGGTCTCAAAAGCATCCGTTTGCAATCAGAAATGCTGGTATGGCATCCAGCTGACAATTGCTTGCTTCTTGGTTTTCACTAAGTGAAGGTGTTAAGGACTTGAGGATTGTAATTGAAATATGTAATTAAAGCTAAGAAACTCATGAAAAGGAACACATTTCAGGATAGAGTAGGAAGGTGGGATAAATGTGTTGAGCCAAAAACCAACATTTGATGCATCATTGGGCTGAAATGAAACTCCACTTCGGGAAATGGATACTGTTATTAAAAATGCGTTTTTTTCAAGGCTGGATTGGGTTCCCCTCTGCCAAGAGAACACGTTTACTTGCAATGCTGCTTTCAATACCATGGTATGTGAACTGTCCTGCCTTTAAGGGATCTCGATTTGCTTTTAAGATCTCTTCTCACTTTGGAGAAGAAAGAAGAATTCTCTTCAAAGGACTGATGAGCTTATTGGACCAGGTGTTTTGAAATATTTTGTTAACTTTGGATTAGTTGCGGGGCCCTTAAGGCAACTCAAGGAGGACTATTTCAGTCGTATATCTGGTATGGAAATTACAGAGAAAACATTGTGAAATGGGGGAGAAGCTTCTCCAATTACACAGGATGGATACATGGCACACCTGTCGATATTCTAGAAAGGGTACAAAGTTTCTGAAATGCAGGTATGCCTTGGGATAATCGGTCAGCCATGCTGACGGTTACATGAGAGCCACTTGATTAAGCTTCCTTCTCAACCCCTTGTCATGCGATCTTTAACCTTGCCTCTTTAAGTGTCTAACAGATAGTTAGGCTGAGGCTTTCCCAAAGTGCTTCAACTTCAAGAAGACTCTTACCAATGCAGTTTTGACAAACTGAGTAAACAGATGCATATGCTACTAACGTTTATGGATTTGCTTCGCAATAATGCTGATTTTGATCTGTGTTCTCCCGTTAAGGGAAGCTCTTCCCCTCAACTTCCTAACAACTTACAACAATGTCTTCCCTTCTGCTTCTGCGTGTCTGGATTACCTGCCAGAACGTCTCCCCCAGAGTGCCACCCTCACGCTGCTTTTCAGGCTTATTCTCCTGGATTCCTTATACAAGTTTATATAAGACTTGGATCAAGACTTGCAACGTGGCATTGCTTCCAACTCAGAATGCACTGTAGGGCTTTGCTTTCCTCCAGCAGCACGTAGCTAGAGTGGTCGTCACCCCATTCCCTGAAAGACTTGGGAAAAGATGAACCAGGAATCTAGGTTGAAAGCAAGTCCCCTAAAACAGAGATCCGCTGCTGAGTTTATGATTAACCACTCTATCCAAATCATACCCACATATTCTCCTCAGGGTTGCAGAGGACCAAAGAAAAGGGGGAATTGTACCATAGCCAGCTGAATGCAGCCCTTCCCAGGCAGCCCTTGCTGTGCACTGTGACCCACTGCCCCGTTACCAGGCAATGGTTACCAGGAGACCACTAATGCCACTGTGACCACCCTGCTCAGCCATTGGTGGGCAGTGTAGTGGGCCCCTGCCCCAAGCAAGCCACTGTCTGTCAGCCATCTTTAGTGGGGGCCCTTTGTTAGGCAGCAGTCAGTGGAGTGCTGCCCCTTCAGACCTGGAGCATGAGGTAAGAGGCAAGTGCCAGCCTTCTCCCCAGCATTCTTCTGCTCACACGGCCTTGGGCCAGCTTGTGTGATGGGGAGCCCAGAGAACAGGCTGGGGGTGTGTCCTGCAGGGCTCCAGAGCCAAGGCCATGAATGACCATTGGCCCAGACCAGGCCTTGAGGCAGTGTTGAACCTCTACCACACACCGCCACTGTGACCCTAAGGGTATGGCTCACAGTCTGGGGTACCTGACCACCACTGTTTGGGTGGCCTGAGGAGCATTAAGACCTGTTGGGTCATGTGCACCCGGCTCCCTCAGTGATGAGAGCTAGCAAGCGTCTGGGACCTGGCCCTGAGGGAGCCACCAAGGCAGAGCTGCCTCCTCTGTGAGGCGTGGGCAGTGGTGGGAGGACCCAGACCAGCTCCTGGACAAACCCTCCATGGCAGGAGGACCACCACCCCTCCCAGGGACCCCTTTCTCTTAGGTGGGTCTGGACCTCAGAGGGTGAGTCTTGTGCCTTGGGACCTTGCCCTTTCTTGTCACCCAGAGAGTGACATTTGTTTGCTGGAGATTGATAGGATCATTGAGACCTGACTATGACCTGTCCTCAAGAACAATGGATCGGACAGGGAGAAGTTTTCAACGAAAAGCCACACCCCTCCATCACCTTACCTCTAAGAGGGCTTTGCTAAAAGCTTTCAAGGTTGGGGATTACCCAGCATAAGCCACCCATTTCCTTGAATGTCTCAACAACAAATATTTCTCGGCTCCAAAGTCCAATGTTTTGCTGCTGTTTGGCCTCACTGTGCGTCGGGCACACATCCTGGTCTTTGGTTACCAATTATAGCGAGCCAGCCAGGAGGTCTGTGCCCATGGTGTATTGATCTCGATCAGGGGCGTCGCCATTTATAGTTCCCAGCACATGCCAGAGTACATTTGGCTCCAGGATACTGGCAGGGATTCTCCCTGATATGCAGTGGCTGCCCTACAGCACGAGGCTGCTTGTCTTGGAGACATGTCCAGAGCAGTGGTATACAGTTCATGTCATTTGGGGGTAAGTCGCTCCAGCTTGCACAGGCTGGGAAATAGGTCTACTCCAACTGGGCTGCTCCCCTTAGCGGATGGGAGCCCCTCTGAGTCCATTCCCTCTTGAGAACTGGGGGCCTCCATGTGGGAGTGGAAGTGGAAGTTGACAAAATGCCTTCTCTGGCTTTCTGTCTTTGTGATTGGAGTGTTTATTTGTTCTTCATGTGTTTGTGTGTGTCAATGTGGTGTTAATCACGGCAGTCTGTGCTTTGGTTTGTGGGATCCTGTTTGTGATTCGTACATTGTAGGTGTGTGAAACAGCACTTGCATTGAGTACTTGAGACGTCTTTGGTCAGTAACGGAGCTTGCATATGATCCAACTAGGTATCATTCCCTCCTGCATTGTGTTTCAGCTGTGGTGGAACATTGGTTGACATATTCCCTTTCCAATGGGTAGGAATCTGCCCTTTGGTGCCTGGGAACTGCGATCCTGAGAGACCTTTTGGCATTGCATTTGTCTCTCTGCTATTGGATAACACCTGCTGTGATCAGCAGAGCTCTAGTCCATCTTGTAGTCCGCTAAGGGACAAGCAAGTATTTTTTTTTTTTTTACATTGCATGGCCAGCATATTCTACAGATTCTGGTGAAACATGGCATCAAATGAATCATTTTCATATCTCCAAAACCAGTCTATGTAAAATATTCAGTTAGAGAAAGTTTGTTCAGTGAAATCCTTTTGGTTTTCATCATTGTGACCCTGAGAAAACGAGCATATTTCCAGGAGACATGTGGAAGTTAATGAAGCAAATTGAACTTTTCCTAATTTCTTTGCTTTTTACTTTTTGGCTCTTTCTGCTTCCCAGGTCAGTAGGCATGACAACTGTGGTCCTGATTCCCTATCTTTCAATTTGCATGCTGTTTGTCGTTTTGTTGTTAAAATGAGGGAACGTAGTTCGAAAACATTGAGGATGTTGTTCATCCTCACCCTTTGCTTTGGTCCTCAGGACTGAGAGTTTCTTTTGTGCATGTACTTTTGCGTTTGTTTTGTGTGAAAGTGTTGTGGCTCTGGGAAACTCAAATGTGCTTCCCCAACGCATCCCTTTCAGGTGCATTCTCCAGATTTGGGCCACTTTTAGGGATAAGGCAATTGACATCAACTGCCGAGTTGATGTGTAAATGAGCTCCACTTCACTGAAAGGGAAGCACTTACCTATTCAATACTTCCTCCTCTGGAGAGAATTGGCCTCCATGGATTTCAGGTCCTGATGATCTGGCAAATAGCTAGTACTGAACTGATATCTGGTATGGAAGCTGCCTTAAGCTTCTTGCATTCTGAAGTATAAACCTTCTGCAGTCCCTAGGTTTCTTAGAGATCCAAAAAGACCTTATATCTGTTGCCAATTTGACAGCAAGGACCATAAGTTGAAATGATGACACTTGAAGTCTTTCTAAATGGCCTCTCTAGATTTGGGTAGCATGAAACTTCACCAAGGTAAGTGGCAAGCATTCCTTGACTCTCCGGGTCATTTCAAAGAGGATAGAGGATTGGAACATTGGATGCTGGGCACATCTAAGATTCCCTACCTTTGCCTACTTAGCAGAAGGTCTCAAAAGCATCCATTTGCAATCAGAAATGCTGGTATGGCATCCATCTGACAATTGCTTGCTTCTTGGTTTTCACTAAGTGAAGGTGTTAAGGACTTGAGGATTGTAATCGAAATATGTAATTAAAGCTAAGAAACTCATGAAAAGGAACACATTTCAGGATAGAGTAGGAAGGTGGGATAAATGTGTTGAGCCAAAAACCAACATTTGATGCATCATTGTGCTGAAACGAAACTCCACTTCGGGAAATGGATACTGTTATTAAAAATGCGTTTTTTTCAAGGCTGGATTGGGTTCCCCTCTGCCAAGAGAACACGTTTACTTGCAATGCTGCTTTCAATACCATGGTATGTGAACTGTCCTGCCTTTAAGGGATCTCGATTTGCTTTTAAGATCTCTTCTCACTTTGGAGAAGAAAGAAGAATTCTCTTCAAAGGACTGATGAGCTTATTGGACCAGGTGTTTTGAAATATTTTGTTAACTTTGGATTAGTTGCGGGGCCCTTAAGGCAACTCAAGGAGGACTATTTCAGTCGTATATCTGGTATGGAAATTACAGAGAAAACATTGTGAAATGGGGGAGAAGCTTCTCCAATTACACAGGATGGATACATGGCACACCTGTCGATATTCTAGAAAGGGTACAAAGTTTCTGAAATGCAGGTATGCCTTGGGATAATCAGTCAGCCATGCTGACGGTTACATGAGAGCCACTTGATTAAGCTTCCTTCGCAACCCCTTGTCATGCGATCTTTAACCTTGCCTCTTTAAGTGTCTAACAGATAGTTAGGCTGAGGCTTTCCCAAAGTGCTTCAACTTCAAGAAGACTCTTACCAATGCAGTTTTAACAAACTGAGTAAACAGATGCATATGCTACTAACGTTTATGGATTTGCTTCGCAATAATGCTGATTTTGATCTGTGTTCTCCCGTTAAGGGAAGCTCTTCCCCTCAACTTCCTAACAACTTACAACAATGTCTTCCCTTCTGCTTCTGCGTGTCTGGATTACCTGCCAGAACGTCTCCCCCAGAGTGCCACCCTCACGCTGCTTTTCAGGCTTATTCTCCTGGATTCCTTATACAAGTTTATATAAGACTTGGATCAAGACTTGCAACGTGGCATTGCTTCCAACTCAGAATGCACTGTAGGGCTTTGCTTTCCTGCAGCAGGACGTAGCTAGAGTGGTCATCACCCCATTCCCTGAAAGACTTGGGAAAAGATGAACCAGGAATCTAGGTTGAAAGCAAGTCCCCTAAAACAGAGATCCACTGCTGAGTTTATGATTAACCACTCTATCCAAATCATACCCACATATTCTCCTCAGGGTTGCAGAGGACCAAAGAAAAGGGGGAATTGTACCATAGCCAGCTGAATGCAGCCCTTCCCAGGCAGCCCTTGCTGTGCACTGTGACCCACTGCCCCGTTACCAGGCAATGGTTACCAGGAGACCACTAATGCCAATGTGACCACCCTGCTCAGCCATTGGTGGGCAGTGTAGTGGGCCCCTGCCCCAAGCAAGCCACTGTCTGTCAGCCATCTTTAGTGGGGGCCCGTTGTTAGGCAGCAGTCAGTGGAGTGCTGCCCCTTCAGACCTGGAGCATGAGGTAAGAGGCAAGTGCCAGCCTTCTCCCCAGCATTCTTCTGCTCACACGGCCTTGGGCCAGCTGGTGTGATGGGGAGCCCAGAGAACAGGCTGGGGGTGTGTCCTGCAGGGCTCCAGAGCCAAGGCCATGAATGACCATTGGCCCAGACCAGGCCTTGAGGCAGTGTTGAACCTCTACCACACACCGCCACTGTGACCCTAAGGGTATGGCTCACAGTCTGGGGTACCTGACCACCACTGTTTGGGTGGCCTGAGGAGCATTAAGACCTGTTGGGTCATGTGCACCCGGCTCCCTCAGTGATGAGAGCTAGCAAGCGTCTGGGACCTGGCCCTGAGGGAGCCACCAAGGCAGAGCTGCCTCCTCTGTGAGGCGTGGGCAGTGGTTGGAGGACCCAGACCTGCTCCTGGACAAACCCTCCATGGCAGGAGGACCACCACCCCTCCCAGGGACCCCTTTCTCTTAGGTGGGTCTGGACCTCAGAGGGTGAGTCTTGTGCCTTGGGACCTTGCCCTTTCTTGTCACCCAGAGAGTGACATTTGTTTGCTGGAGATTGATAGGATCATTGAGACCTGACTATGACCTGTCCTCAAGAACAATGGATGGGACCGGGAGAAGTTTTCAACGAAAAGCCACACCCCTCCATCACCTTACCTCTAAGAGGGCTTTGCTAAAAGCTTTCAAGGTTGGGGATTACCCAGCATAAGCCACCCATTTCCTTGAATGTCTCAACAACAAATATTTCTCGGCTCCAAAGTCCAATGTTTTGCTGCTGTTTGGCCTCACTGTGCGTCGGGCACACATCCTGGCCTTTGGTTACCAATTATAGCGAGCCAGCCAGGAGGTCTGTGCCCATGGTGTATTGATCTCGATCAGGGGCGTCGCCATTTATACTTCCCAGCACATGCCAGAGTACATTTGGCTCCAGGATACTGGCAGGGATTCTCCCTGATATGCAGTGGCTGCCCTACAGCACGAGGCTGCTTGTCTTGGAGACATGTCCAGAGCAGTGGTATACAGTTCATGTCATTTGGGGGTAAGTCGCTCCAGCTTGCACAGGCTGGGAAATAGGTCTACTCCAACTGGGCTGCTCCCCTTAGCGGATGGGAGCCCCTCTGAGTCCATTCCCTCTTGAGAACTGGGGGCCTCCATGTGGGAGTGGAAGTGGAAGTTGACAAAATGCCTTCTCTGGCTTTCTGTCTTTGTGATTGCAGTGTTTATTTGTTCTTCATGTGTTTGTGTGTGTCAATGTGGTGTTAATCACGGCAGTCTGTGCTTTGGTTTGTGGGATCCTCTTTGTGATTCGTACATTGTAGGTGTGTGAAACAGCACTTGCATTGAGTACTTGAGACGTCTTTGGTCAGTAACGGAGCTTGCATATGATCCAACTAGGTATCATTCCCTCCTGCATTGTGTTTCAGCTGTGGTGGAACATTGGTTGACATATTCCCTTTCCAATGGGTAGGAATCTGCCCTTTGGTGCCTGGGAACTGCGATCCTGAGAGACCTTTTGGCATTGTATTTGTCTCTCTGCTATTGGATAACACCTGCTGTGATCAGCAGAGCTCTAGTCCATCTTGTAGTCCGCTAAGGGACAAGCAAGTATTTTTTTTTTTTTTTTACATTGCATGGCCAGCATATTCTACAGATTCTGGTGAAACATGGCATCAAATGAATCATTTTCATATCTCCAAAACCAGTCTATGTAAAATATTCAGTTAGAGAAAGTTTGTTCAGTGAAATCCTTTTGGTTTTCATCATTGTGACCCTGAGAAAACGAGCATATTTCCAGGAGACATGTGGAAGTTAATGAAGCAAATTGAACTTTTCCTAATTTCTTTGCTTTTTCCTTTTTGGCTCTTTCTGCTTCCCAGGTCAGTAGGCATGACAACTGTGGTCCTGATTCCCTATCTTTCAATTTGCATGCTGTTTGTCGTTTTGTTGTTAAAATGAGGGAACGTAGTTCGAAAACATTGAGGATGTTGTTCATCCTCACCCTTTGCTTTGGTCCTCAGGACTGAGAGTTTCTTTTGTGCATGTACTTTTGCGTTTGTTTTGTGTGAAAGTGTTGTGGCTCTGGGAAACTCAAAAGTGCTTCCCCAACGCACCCCTTTCAGGTGCATTCTCCAGATTTGGGCCACTTTTAGGGATAAGGCAATTGACATCAACTGCCGAGTTGATGTGTAAATGAGCTCTATTTCACTGAAAGGGAAGCACTTACCTATTCAATACTTCCTCCTCTGGAGAGAATTGGCCTCCATGGATTTCAGGTCCTGATGATCTGGCAAATAGCTAGTACTGAACTGATATCTGGTATGGAAGCTGCCTTAAGCTTCTTGCATTCTGAAGTATAAACCTTCTGCAGTCCCTAGGTTTCTTAGAGATCCAAAAAGACCTTATATCTGTTGCCAATTTGACAGCAAGGACCATAAGTTGAAATGATGACACTTGAAGTCTTTCTAAATGGCCTCTCTAGATTTGGGTAGCATGAAACTTCACCAAGGTAAGTGGCAAACATTCCTTGACTCTCCGGGTCATTTCAAAGAGGATAGAGGATTGGAACATTGGATGCTGGGCACATCTAAGATTCCCTACCTTTGCCTACTTAGCAGAAGGTCTCAAAAGCATCCGTTTGCAATCAGAAATGCTGGTATGGCATCCAGCTGACAATTGCTTGCTTCTTGGTTTTCACTAAGTGAAGGTGTTAAGGACTTGAGGATTCTAATTGAAATATGTAATTAAAGCTAAGAAACTCATGAAAAGGAACACATTTCAGGATAGAGTAGGAAGGTGGGATAAATGTGTTGAGCCAAAAACCAACATTTGATGCATCATTGGGCTGAAACGAAACTCCACTTCGGGAAATGGATACTGTTATTAAAAATGCGTTTTTTTCAAGGCTGGATTGGGTTCCCCTCTGCCAAGAGAACACGTTTACTTGCAATGCTGCTTTCAATAACATGGTATGTGAACTGTCCTGCCTTTAAGGGATCTCGATTTGCTTTTAAGATCTCTTCTCACTTTGGAGAAGAAAGAAGAATTCTCTTCAAAGGACTGATGAGCTTATTGGACCAGGTGTTTTGAAATATTTTGTTAACTTTGGATTAGTTGCGGGGCCCTTAAGGCAACTCAAGGAGGACTATTTCAGTCGTATATCTGGTATGGAAATTACAGAGAAAACATTGTGAAATGGGGGAGAAGCTTCTCCAATTACACAGGATGGATACGTGGCACACCTGTCGATATTCTAGAAAGGGTACAAAGTTTCTGAAATGCAGGTATGCCTTGGGATAATCGGTCAGCCATGCTGACGGTTAGATGAGAGCCACTTGATTAAGCTTCCTTCGCAACCCCTTGTCATGCGATCTTTAACCTTGCCTCTTTAAGTGTCTAACAGATAGTTAGGCTGAGGCTTTCCCAAAGTGCTTCAACTTCAAGAAGACTCTTACCAATGCAGTTTTGACAAACTGAGTAAACAGATGCATATGCTACTAACGTTTATGGATTTGCTTCGCAATAATGCTGACTTTGATCTGTGTTCTCCCGTTAAGGGAAGCTCTTCCCCTCAACTTCCTAACAACTTACAACAATGTCTTCCCTTCTGCTTCTGCGTGTCTGGATTACCTGCCAGAACGTCTCCCCCAGAGTGCCACCCTCACGCTGCTTTTCAGGCTTATTCTCCTGGATTCCTTATACAAGTTTATATAAGACTTGGATCAAGACTTGCAACGTGGCATTGCTTCCAACTCAGAATGCACTGTAGGGCTTTGCTTTCCTCCAGCAGCACGTAGCTAGAGTGGTCGTCACCCCATTCCCTGAAAGACTTGGGAAAAGATGAACCAGGAATCTAGGTTGAAAGCAAGTCCCCTAAAACAGAGATCCGCTGCTGAGTTTATGATTAACCACTCTATCCAAATCATACCCACATATTCTCCTCAGGGTTGCAGAGGACCAAAGAAAAGGGGGAATTGTACCATAGCCAGCTGAATGCAGCCCTTCCCAGGCAGCCCTTGCTGTGCACTGTGACCCACTGCCCCGTTACCAGGCAATGGTTACCAGGAGACCACTAATGCCACTGTGACCACCCTGCTCAGCCATTGGTGGGCAGTGTAGTGGGCCCCTGCCCCAAGCAAGCCACTGTCTGTCAGCCATCTTTAGTGGGGGCCCTTTGTTAGGCAGCAGTCAGTGGAGTGCTGCCCCTTCAGACCTGGAGCATGAGGTAAGAGGCAAGTGCCAGCCTTCTCGCCAGCATTCTTCTGCTCACACGGCCTTGGGCCAGCTTGTGTGATGGGGAGCCCAGAGAACAGGCTGGGGGTGTGTCCTGCAGGGCTCCAGAGCCAAGGCCATGAATGACCATTGGCCCAGACCAGGCCTTGAGGCAGTGTTGAACCTCTACCACACACCGCCACTGTGACCCTAAGGGTATGGCTCACAGTCTGGGGTACCTGACCACCACTGTTTGGGTGGCCTGAGGAGCATTAAGACCTGTTGGGTCATGTGCACCTGGCTCCCTCAGTGATGAGAGCTAGCAAGCGTCTGGGACCTGGCCCTGAGGGAGCCACCAAGGCAGAGCTGCCTCCTCTGTGAGGCGTGGGCAGTGGTGGGAGGACCCAGACCACCTCCTGGACAAACCCTCCATGGCAGGAGGACCACCACCCCTCCCAGGGACCCCTTTCTCTTAGGTGGGTCTGGACCTCAGAGGGTGAGTCTTGTGCCTTGGGACCTTGCCCTTTCTTGTCACCCAGAGAGTGACATTTGTTTGCTGGAGATTGATAGGATCATTGAGACCTGACTATGACCTGTCCTCAAGAACAATGGATCGGACAGGGAGAAGTTTTCAACGAAAAGCCACACCCCTCCATCACCTTACCTCTAAGAGGGCTTTGCTAAAAGCTTTCAAGGTTGGGGATTACCCAGCATAAGCCACCCATTTCATTGAATGTCTCAACAACAAATATTTCTCGGCTCCAAAGTCCAATGTTTTGCTGCTGTTTGGCCTCACTGTGCGTCGGGCACACATCCTGGCCTTTGGTTACCAATTATAGCGAGCCAGCCAGGAGGTCTGTGCCCATGGTGTATTGATCTCGATCAGGGGCGTCGCCATTTATACTTCCCAGCACATGCCAGAGTACATTTGGCTCCAGGATACTGGCAGGGATTCTCCCTGATATGCAGTGGCTGCCCTACAGCACGAGGCTGCTTGTCTTGGAGACATGTCCAGAGCAGTGGTATACAGTTCATGTCATTTGGGGGTAAGTCGCTCCAGCTTGCACAGGCTGGGAAATAGGTCTACTCCAACTGGGCTGCTCCCCTTAGCGGATGGGAGCCCCTCTGAGTCCATTCCCTCTTGAGAACTGGGGGCCTCCATGTGGGAGTGGAAGTGGAAGTTGACAAAATGCCTTCTCTGGCTTTCTGTCTTTGTGATTGCAGTGTTTATTTGTTCTTCATGTGTTTGTGTGTGTCAATGTGGTGTTAATCACGGCAGTCTGTGCTTTGGTTTGTGGGATCCTCTTTGTGATTCGTACATTGTAGGTGTGTGAAACAGCACTTGCATTGAGTACTTGAGACGTCTTTGGTCAGTAACGGAGCTTGCATATGATCCAACTAGGTATCATTCCCTCCTGCATTGTGTTTCAGCTGTGGTGGAACATTGGTTGACATATTCCCTTTCCAATGGGTAGGAATCTGCCCTTTGGTGCCTGGGAACTGCGATCCTGAGAGACCTTTTGGCATTGTATTTGTCTCTCTGCTATTGGATAACACCTGCTGTGATCAGCAGAGCTCTAGTCCATCTTGTAGTCCGCTAAGGGGCAAGCAAGTATTTTTTTTTTTTTTTTTACATTGCATGGCCAGCATATTCTACAGATTCTGGTGAAACATGGCATCAAATGAATCATTTTCATATCTCCAAAACCAGTCTATGTAAAATATTCAGTTAGAGAAAGTTTGTTCAGTGAAATCCTTTTGGTTTTCATCATTGTGACCCTGAGAAAACGAGCATATTTCCAGGAGACATGTGGAAGTTAATGAAGCAAATTGAACTTTTCCTAATTTCTTTGCTTTTTACTTTTTGGCTCTTTCTGCTTCCCAGGTCAGTAGGCATGACAACTGTGGTCCTGATTCCCTATCTTTCAATTTGCATGCTGTTTGTCGTTTTGTTGTTAAAATGAGGGAACGTAGTTCGAAAACATTGAGGATGTTGTTCATCCTCACCCTTTGCTTTGGTCCTCAGGACTGAGAGTTTCTTTTGTGCATGTACTTTTGCGTTTGTTTTGTGTGAAAGTGTTGTGGCTCTGGGAAACTCAAATGTGCTTCCCCAACGCACCCCTTTCAGGTGCATTCTCCAGATTTGGGCCACTTTTAGGGATAAGGCAATTGACATCAACTGCCGAGTTGATGTGTAAATGAGCTCTATTTCACTGAAAGGGAAGCACTTACCTATTCAATACTTCCTCCTCTGGAGAGAATTGGCCTCCATGGATTTCAGGTCCTGATGATCTGGCAAATAGCTAGTACTGAACTATATCTGGTATGGAAGCTGCCTTAAGCTTCTTGCATTCTGAAGTGTAAACCTTCTGCAGTCCCTAGGTTTCTTAGAGATCCAAAAAGACCTTATATCTGTTGCCAATTTGACAGCAAGGACCATAAGTTGAAATGATGACACTTGAAGTCTTTCTAAATGGCCTCTCTAGATTTGGGTAGCATGAAACTTCACCAAGGTAAGTGGCAAACATTCCTTGACTCTCCGGGTCATTTCAAAGAGGATAGAGGATTGGAACATTGGATGCTGGGCACATCTAAGATTCCCTACCTTTGCCTACTTAGCAGAAGGTCTCAAAAGCATCCGTTTGCAATCAGAAATGCTGGTATGGCATCCAGCTGACAATTGCTTGCTTCTTGGTTTTCACTAAGTGAAGGTGTTAAGGACTTGAGGATTGTAATTGAAATATGTAATTAAAGCTAAGAAACTCATGAAAAGGAACACATTTCAGGATAGAGTAGGAAGGTGGGATAAATGTGTTGAGCCAAAAACCAACATTTGATGCATCATTGGGCTGAAACGAAACTCCACTTTGGGAAATGGATACTGTTATTAAAAATGCGTTTTTTTCAAGGCTGGATTGGGTTCCCCTCTGCCAAGAGAACACGTTTACTTGCAATGCTGCTTTCAATACCATGGTATGTGAACTGTCCTGCCTTTAAGGGATCTCGATTTGCTTTTAAGATCTCTTCTCACTTTGGAGAAGAAAGAAGAATTCTCTTCAAAGGACTGATGAGCTTATTGGACCAGGTGTTTTGAAATATTTTGTTAACTTTGGATTAGTTGCGGGGCCCTTAAGGCAACTCAAGGAGGACTATTTCAGTCGTATATCTGGTATGGAAATTACAGAGAAAACATTGTGAAATGGGGGAGAAGCTTCTCCAATTACACAGGATGGATACGTGGCACACCTGTCGATATTCTAGAAAGGGTACAAAGTTTCTGAAATGCAGGTATGCCTTGGGATAATCGGTCAGCCATGCTGACGGTTACATGAGAGCCACTTGATTAAGCTTCCTTCGCAACCCCTTGTCATGCGATCTTTAACCTTGCCTCTTTAAGTGTCTAACAGATAGTTAGGCTGAGGCTTTCCCAAAGTGCTTCAACTTCAAGAAGACTCTTACCAATGCAGTTTTGACAAACTGAGTAAACAGATGCATATGCTACTAACGTTTATGGATTTGCTTCGCAATAATGCTGATTTTGATCTGTGTTCTCCCGTTAAGGGAAGCTCTTCCCCTCAACTTCCTAACAACTTACAACAATTTCTTCTCTTCTGCTTCTGCGTGTCTGGATTACCTGCCAGAACGTCTCCCCCAGAATGCCACCCTCACGCTGCTTTTCAGGCTTATTCTCCTGGATTCCTTATACAAGTTTATATAAGACTTGGATCAAGACTTGCAACGTGGCATTGCTTCCAACTCAGAATGCACTGTAGGGCTTTGCTTTCCTCCAGCAGCACGTAGCTAGAGTGGTCGTCACCCCATTCCCTGAAAGACTTGGGAAAAGATGAACCAGGAATCTAGGTTGAAAGCAAGTCCCCTAAAACAGAGAGCCGCTGCTGAGTTTATGATTAACCACTCTATCCAAATCATACCCACATATTCTCCTCAGGGTTGCAGAGGACCAAAGAAAAGGGGGAATTGTACCATAGCCAGCTGAATGCAGCCCTTCCCAGGCAGCCCTTGCTGTGCACTGTGACCCACTGCCCCGTTACCAGGCAATGGTTACCAGGAGACCACTAATGCCACTGTGACCACCCTGCTCAGCCATTGGTGGGCAGTGTAGTGGGCCCCTGCCCCAAGCAAGCCACTGTCTGTCAGCCATCTTTAGTGGGGGCCCTTTGTTAGGCAGCAGTCAGTGGAGTGCTGCCCCTTCAGACCTGGAGCGTGAGGTAAGAGGCAAGTGCCAGCCTTCTCCCCAGCATTCTTCTGCTCACACGGCCTTGGGCCAGCTTGTGTGATGGGGAGCCCAGAGAACAGGCTGGGGGTGTGTCCTGCAGGGCTCCAGAGCCAAGGCCATGAATGACCATTGGCCCAGACCAGGCCTTGAGGCAGTGTTGAACCTCTACCACACACCGCCACTGTGACCCTAAGGGTATGGCTCACAGTCTGGGGTACCTGACCACCACTGTTTGGGTGGCCTGAGGAGCATTAAGACCTGTTGGGTCATGTGCACCTGGCTCCCTCAGTGATGAGAGCTAGCAAGCGTCTGGGACCTGGCCCTGAGGGAGCCACCAAGGCAGAGCTGCCTCCTCTGTGAGGCATGGGCAGTGGTGGGAGGACCCAGACCACCTCCTGGACAAACCCTCCATGGCAGGAGGACCACCACCCCTCCCAGGGACCCCTTTCTCTTAGGTGGGTCTGGACCTCAGAGGGTGAGTCTTGTGCCTTGGGACCTTGCCCTTTCTTGTCACCCAGAGAGTGACATTTGTTTGCTGGAGATTGATAGGATCATTGAGACCTGACTATGACCTGTCCTCAAGAACAATGGATCGGACAGGGAGAAGTTTTCAACGAAAAGCCACACCCCTCCATCACCTTACCTCTAAGAGGGCTTTGCTAAAAGCTTTCAAGGTTGGGGATTACCCAGCATAAGCCACCCATTTCATTGAATGTCTCAACAACAAATATTTCTCGGCTCCAAAGTCCAATGTTTTGCTGCTGTTTGGCCTCACTGTGCGTCGGGCACACATCCTGGCCTTTGGTTACCAATTATAGCGAGCCAGCCAGGAGGTCTGTGCCCATGGTGTATTGATCTCGATCAGGGGCGTCGCCATTTATACTTCCCAGCACATGCCAGAGTACATTTGGCTCCAGGATACTGGCAGGGATTCTCCCTGATATGCAGTGGCTGCCCTACAGCACGAGGCTGCTTGTCTTGGAGACATGTCCAGAGCAGTGGTATACAGTTCATGTCATTTGGGGGTAAGTCGCTCCAGCTTGCACAGGCTGGGAAATAGGTCTACTCCAACTGGGCTGCTCCCCTTAGCGGATGGGAGCCCCTCTGAGTCCATTCCCTCTTGAGAACTGGGGGCCTCCATGTGGGAGTGGAAGTGGAAGTTGACAAAATGCCTTCTCTGGCTTTCTGTCTTTGTGATTGCAGTGTTTATTTGTTCTTCATGTGTTTGTGTGTGTCAATGTGGTGTTAATCACGGCAGTCTGTGCTTTGGTTTGTGGGATCCTCTTTGTGATTCGTACATTGTAGGTGTGTGAAACAGCACTTGCATTGAGTACTTGAGACGTCTTTGGTCAGTAACGGAGCTTGCATATGATCCAACTAGGTATCATTCCCTCCTGCATTGTGTTTCAGCTGTGGTGGAACATTGGTTGACATATTCCCTTTCCAATGGGTAGGAATCTGCCCTTTGGTGCCTGGGAACTGCGATCCTGAGAGACCTTTTGGCATTGTATTTGTCTCTCTGCTATTGGATAACACCTGCTGTGATCAGCAGAGCTCTAGTCCATCTTGTAGTCCGCTAAGGGGCAAGCAAGTATTTTTTTTTTTTTTTTACATTGCATGGCCAGCATATTCTACAGATTCTGGTGAAACATGGCATCAAATGAATCATTTTCATATCTCCAAAACCAGTCTATGTAAAATATTCAGTTAGAGAAAGTTTGTTCAGTGAAATCCTTTTGGTTTTCATCATTGTGACCCTGAGAAAACGAGCATATTTCCAGGAGACATGTGGAAGTTAATGAAGCAAATTGAACTTTTCCTAATTTCTTTGCTTTTTACTTTTTGGCTCTTTCTGCTTCCCAGGTCAGTAGGCATGACAACTGTGGTCCTGATTCCCTATCTTTCAATTTGCATGCTGTTTGTCGTTTTGTTGTTAAAATGAGGGAACGTAGTTCGAAAACATTGAGGATGTTGTTCATCCTCACCCTTTGCTTTGGTCCTCAGGACTGAGAGTTTCTTTTGTGCATGTACTTTTGCGTTTGTTTTGTGTGAAAGTGTTGTGGCTCTGGGAAACTCAAATGTGCTTCCCCAACGCACCCCTTTCAGGTGCATTCTCCAGATTTGGGCCACTTTTAGGGATAAGGCAATTGACATCAACTGCCGAGTTGATGTGTAAATGAGCTCTATTTCACTGAAAGGGAAGCACTTACCTATTCAATACTTCCTCCTCTGGAGAGAATTGGCCTCCATGGATTTCAGGTCCTGATGATCTGGCAAATAGCTAGTACTGAACTATATCTGGTATGGAAGCTGCCTTAAGCTTCTTGCATTCTGAAGTATAAACCTTCTGCAGTCCCTAGGTTTCTTAGAGATCCAAAAAGACCTTATATCTGTTGCCAATTTGACAGCAAGGACCATAAGTTGAAATGATGACACTTGAAGTCTTTCTAAATGGCCTCTCTAGATTTGGGTAGCATGAAACTTCACCAAGGTAAGTGGCAAACATTCCTTGACTCTCCGGGTCATTTCAAAGAGGATAGAGGATTGGAACATTGGATGCTGGGCACATCTAAGATTCCCTACCTTTGCCTACTTAGCAGAAGGTCTCAAAAGCATCCGTTTGCAATCAGAAATGCTGGTATGGCATCCAGCTGACAATTGCTTGCTTCTTGGTTTTCACTAAGTGAAGGTGTTAAGGACTTGAGGATTGTAATTGAAATATGTAATTAAAGCTAAGAAACTCATGAAAAGGAACACATTTCAGGATAGAGTAGGAAGGTGGGATAAATGTGTTGAGCCAAAAACCAACATTTGATGCATCATTGGGCTGAAACGAAACTCCACTTCGGGAAATGGATACTGTTATTAAAAATGCGTTTTTTTCAAGGCTGGATTGGGTTCCCCTCTGCCAAGAGAACACGTTTACTTGCAATGCTGCTTTCAATACCATGGTATGTGAACTGTCCTGCCTTTAAGGGATCTCGATTTGCTTTTAAGATCTCTTCTCACTTTGGAGAAGAAAGAAGAATTCTCTTCAAAGGACTGATGAGCTTATTGGACCAGGTGTTTTGAAATATTTTGTTAACTTTGGATTAGTTGCGGGGCCCTTAAGGCAACTCAAGGAGGACTATTTCAGTCGTATATCTGGTATGGAAATTACAGAGAAAACATTGTGAAATGGGGGAGAAGCTTCTCCAATTACACAGGATGGATACGTGGCACACCTGTCGATATTCTAGAAAGGGTACAAAGTTTCTGAAATGCAGGTATGCCTTGGGATAATCGGTCAGCCATGCTGACGGTTACATGAGAGCCACTTGATTAAGCTTCCTTCGCAACCCCTTGTCATGCGATCTTTAACCTTGCCTCTTTAAGTGTCTAACAGATAGTTAGGCTGAGGCTTTCCCAAAGTGCTTCAACTTCAAGAAGACTCTTACCAATGCAGTTTTGACAAACTGAGTAAACAGATGCATATGCTACTAACGTTTATGGATTTGCTTCGCAATAATGCTGATTTTGATCTGTGTTCTCCCGTTAAGGGAAGCTCTTCCCCTCAACTTCCTAACAACTTACAACAATTTCTTCTCTTCTGCTTCTGCGTGTCTGGATTACCTGCCAGAACGTCTCCCCCAGAATGCCACCCTCACGCTGCTTTTCAGGCTTATTCTCCTGGATTCCTTATACAAGTTTATATAAGACTTGGATCAAGACTTGCAACGTGGCATTGCTTCCAACTCAGAATGCACTGTAGGGCTTTGCTTTCCTCCAGCAGCACGTAGCTAGAGTGGTCGTCACCCCATTCCCTGAAAGACTTGGGAAAAGATGAACCAGGAATCTAGGTTGAAAGCAAGTCCCCTAAAACAGAGATATGCTGCTGAGTTTATGATTAACCACTCTATCCAAATCATACCCACATATTCTCCTCAGGGTTGCAGAGGACCAAAGAAAAGGGGGAATTGTACCATAGCCAGCTGAATGCAGCCCTTCCCAGGCAGCCCTTGCTGTGCACTGTGACCCACTGCCCCGTTACCAGGCAATGGTTACCAGGAGACCACTAATGCCACTGTGACCACCCTGCTCAGCCATTGGTGGGCAGTGTAGTGGGCCCCTGCCCCAAGCAAGCCACTGTCTGTCAGCCATCTTTAGTGGGGGCCCTTTGTTAGGCAGCAGTCAGTGGAGTGCTGCCCCTTCAGACCTGGAGCGTGAGGTAAGAGGCAAGTGCCAGCCTTCTCCCCAGCATTCTTCTGCTCACACGGCCTTGGGCCAGCTTGTGTGATGGGGAGCCCAGAGAACAGGCTGGGGGTGTGTCCTGCAGGGCTCCAGAGCCAAGGCCATGAATGACCATTGGCCCAGACCAGGCCTTGAGGCAGTGTTGAACCTCTACCACACACCGCCACTGTGACCCTAAGGGTATGGCTCACAGTCTGGGGTACCTGACCACCACTGTTTGGGTGGCCTGAGGAGCATTAAGACCTGTTGGGTCATGTGCACCTGGCTCCCTCAGTGATGAGAGCTAGCAAGCGTCTGGGACCTGGCCCTGAGGGAGCCACCAAGGCAGAGCTGCCTCCTCTGTGAGGCGTGGGCAGTGGTGGGAGGACCCAGACCACCTCCTGGACAAACCCTCCATGGCAGGAGGACCACCACCCCTCCCAGGGACCCCTTTCTCTTAGGTGGGTCTGGACCTCAGAGGGTGAGTCTTGTGCCTTGGGACCTTGCCCTTTCTTGTCACCCAGAGAGTGACATTTGTTTGCTGGAGATTGATAGGATCATTGAGACCTGACTATGACCTGTCCTCAAGAACAATGGATCGGACAGGGAGAAGTTTTCAACGAAAAGCCACACCCCTCCATCACCTTACCTCTAAGAGGGCTTTGCTAAAAGCTTTCAAGGTTGGGGATTACCCAGCATAAGCCACCCATTTCATTGAATGTCTCAACAACAAATATTTCTCGGCTCCAAAGTCCAATGTTTTGCTGCTGTTTGGCCTCACTGTGCGTCGGGCACACATCCTGGCCTTTGGTTACCAATTATAGCGAGCCAGCCAGGAGGTCTGTGCCCATGGTGTATTGATCTCGATCAGGGGCGTCGCCATTTATACTTCCCAGCACATGCCAGAGTACATTTGGCTCCAGGATACTGGCAGGGATTCTCCCTGATATGCAGTGGCTGCCCTACAGCACGAGGCTGCTTGTCTTGGAGACATGTCCAGAGCAGTGGTATACAGTTCATGTCATTTGGGGGTAAGTCGCTCCAGCTTGCACAGGCTGGGAAATAGGTCTACTCCAACTGGGCTGCTCCCCTTAGCGGATGGGAGCCCCTCTGAGTCCATTCCCTCTTGAGAACTGGGGGCCTCCATGTGGGAGTGGAAGTGGAAGTTGACAAAATGCCTTCTCTGGCTTTCTGTCTTTGTGATTGCAGTGTTTATTTGTTCTTCATGTGTTTGTGTGTGTCAATGTGGTGTTAATCACGGCAGTCTGTGCTTTGGTTTGTGGGATCCTCTTTGTGATTCGTACATTGTAGGTGTGTGAAACAGCACTTGCATTGAGTACTTGAGACGTCTTTGGTCAGTAACGGAGCTTGCATATGATCCAACTAGGTATCATTCCCTCCTGCATTGTGTTTCAGCTGTGGTGGAACATTGGTTGACATATTCCCTTTCCAATGGGTAGGAATCTGCCCTTTGGTGCCTGGGAACTGCGATCCTGAGAGACCTTTTGGCATTGTATTTGTCTCTCTGCTATTGGATAACACCTGCTGTGATCAGCAGAGCTCTAGTCCATCTTGTAGTCCGCTAAGGGGCAAGCAAGTATTTTTTTTTTTTTTTTACATTGCATGGCCAGCATATTCTACAGATTCTGGTGAAACATGGCATCAAATGAATCATTTTCATATCTCCAAAACCAGTCTATGTAAAATATTCAGTTAGAGAAAGTTTGTTCAGTGAAATCCTTTTGGTTTTCATCATTGTGACCCTGAGAAAACGAGCATATTTCCAGGAGACATGTGGAAGTTAATGAAGCAAATTGAACTTTTCCTAATTTCTTTGCTTTTTACTTTTTGGCTCTTTCTGCTTCCCAGGTCAGTAGGCATGACAACTGTGGTCCTGATTCCCTATCTTTCAATTTGCATGCTGTTTGTCGTTTTGTTGTTAAAATGAGGGAACGTAGTTCGAAAACATTGAGGATGTTGTTCATCCTCACCCTTTGCTTTGGTCCTCAGGACTGAGAGTTTCTTTTGTGCATGTACTTTTGCGTTTGTTTTGTGTGAAAGTGTTGTGGCTCTGGGAAACTCAAATGTGCTTCCCCAACGCACCCCTTTCAGGTGCATTCTCCAGATTTGGGCCACTTTTAGGGATAAGGCAATTGACATCAACTGCCGAGTTGATGTGTAAATGAGCTCTATTTCACTGAAAGGGAAGCACTTACCTATTCAATACTTCCTCCTCTGGAGAGAATTGGCCTCCATGGATTTCAGGTCCTGATGATCTGGCAAATAGCTAGTACTGAACTATATCTGGTATGGAAGCTGCCTTAAGCTTCTTGCATTCTGAAGTATAAACCTTCTGCAGTCCCTAGGTTTCTTAGAGATCCAAAAAGACCTTATATCTGTTGCCAATTTGACAGCAAGGACCATAAGTTGAAATGATGACACTTGAAGTCTTTCTAAATGGCCTCTCTAGATTTGGGTAGCATGAAACTTCACCAAGGTAAGTGGCAAACATTCCTTGACTCTCCGGGTCATTTCAAAGAGGATAGAGGATTGGAACATTGGATGCTGGGCACATCTAAGATTCCCTACCTTTGCCTACTTAGCAGAAGGTCTCAAAAGCATCCGTTTGCAATCAGAAATGCTGGTATGGCATCCAGCTGACAATTGCTTGCTTCTTGGTTTTCACTAAGTGAAGGTGTTAAGGACTTGAGGATTGTAATCGAAATATGTAATTAAAGCTAAGAAACTCATGAAAAGGAACACATTTCAGGATAGAGTAGGAAGGTGGGATAAATGTGTTGAGCCAAAAACCAACATTTGATGCATCATTGGGCTGAAACGAAACTCCACTTCGGGAAATGGATACTGTTATTAAAAATGCGTTTTTTTCAAGGCTGGATTGGGTTCCCCTCTGCCAAGAGAACACGTTTACTTGCAATGCTGCTTTCAATAACATGGTATGTGAACTGTCCTGCCTTTAAGGGATCTCGATTTGCTTTTAAGATCTCTTCTCACTTTGGAGAAGAAAGAAGAATTCTCTTCAAAGGACTGATGAGCTTATTGGACCAGGTGTTTTGAAATATTTTGTTAACTTTGGATTAGTTGCGGGGCCCTTAAGGCAACTCAAGGAGGACTATTTCAGTCGTATATCTGGTATGGAAATTACAGAGAAAACATTGTGAAATGGGGGAGAAGCTTCTCCAATTACACAGGATGGATACATGGCACACCTGTCGATATTCTAGAAAGGGTACAAAGTTTCTGAAATGCAGGTATGCCTTGGGATAATCGGTCAGCCATGCTGACGGTTACATGAGAGCCACTTGATTAAGCTTCCTTCGCAACCCCTTGTCATGCGATCTTTAACCTTGCCTCTTTAAGTGTCTAACAGATAGTTAGGCTGAGGCTTTCCCAAAGTGCTTCAACTTCAAGAAGACTCTTACCAATGCAGTTTTGACAAACTGAGTAAACAGATGCATATGCTACTAACGTTTATGGATTTGCTTCGCAATAATGCTGATTTTGATCTGTGTTCTCCCGTTAAGGGAAGCTCTTCCCCTCAACTTCCTAACAACTTACAACAATTTCTTCCCTTCTGCTTCTGCGTGTCTGGATTACCTGCCAGAACGTCTCCCCCAGAATGCCACCCTCACGCTGCTTTTCAGGCTTATTCTCCTGGATTCCTTATACAAGTTTATATAAGACTTGGATCAAGACTTGCAACGTGGCATTGCTTCCAACTCAGAATGCACTGTAGGGCTTTGCTTTCCTCCAGCAGCACGTAGCTAGAGTGGTCGTCACCCCATTCCCTGAAAGACTTGGGAAAAGATGAACCAGGAATCTAGGTTGAAAGCAAGTCCCCTAAAACAGAGATCCGCTGCTGAGTTTATGATTAACCACTCTATCCAAATCATACCCACATATTCTCCTCAGGGTTGCAGAGGACCAAAGAAAAGGGGGAATTGTACCATAGCCAGCTGAATGCAGCCCTTCCCAGGCAGCCCTTGCTGTGCACTGTGACCCACTGCCCCGTTACCAGGCAATGGTTACCAGGAGACCACTAATGCCAATGTGACCACCCTGCTCAGCCATTGGTGGGCAGTGTAGTGGGCCCCTGCCCCAAGCAAGCCACTGTCTGTCAGCCATCTTCAGTGGGGGCCCGTTGTTAGGCAGCAGTCAGTGGAGTGCTGCCCCTTCAGACCTGGAGCATGAGGTAAGAGGCAAGTGCCAGCCTTCTCCCCAGCATTCTTCTGCTCACACGGCCTTGGGCCAGCTTGTGTGATGGGGAGCCCAGAAAACAGGCTGGGGGTGTGTCCTGCAGGGCTCCAGAGCCAAGGCCATGAATGACCATTGGCCCAGACCAGGCCTTGAGGCAGTGTTGAACCTCTACCACACACCGCCACTGTGACCCTAAGGGTATGGCTCACAGTCTGGGGTACGTGACCACCACTGTTTGGGTGGCCTGAGGAGCATTAAGACCTGTTGGGTCATGTGCACCCGGCTCCCTCAGTGATGAGAGCTAGCAAGCGTCTGGGACCTGGCCCTGAGGGAGCCACCAAGGCAGAGCTGCCTCCTCTGTGAGGCGTGGGCACTGGTGGGAGGACCCAGACCAGCTCCTGGACAAACCCTCCATGGCAGGAGGACCACCACCCCTCCCAGGGACCCCTTTCTCTTAGGTGGGTCTGGACCTCAGAGGGTGAGTCTTGTGCCTTGGGACCTTGCCCTTTCTTGTCACCCAGAGAGTGACATTTGTTTGCTGGAGATTGATAGGATCATTGAGACCTGACTATGACCTGTCCTCAAGAACAATGGATCGGACAGGGAGAAGTTTTCAACGAAAAGCCACACCCCTCCATCACCTTACCTCTAAGAGGGCTTTGCTAAAAGCTTTCAAGGTTGGGGATTACCCAGCATAAGCCACCCATTTCCTTGAATGTCTCAACAACAAATATTTCTCGGCTCCAAAGTCCAATGTTTTGCTGCTGTTTGGCCTCACTGTGCGTCGGGCACACATCCTGGTCTTTGGTTACCAATTATAGCGAGCCAGCCAGGAGGTCTGTGCCCATGGTGTATTGATCTCGATCAGGGGCGTCGCCATTTATACTTCCCAGCACATGCCAGAGTACATTTGGCTCCAGGATACTGGCAGGGATTCTCCCTGATATGCAGTGGCTGCCCTACAGCACGAGGCTGCTTGTCTTGGAGACATGTCCAGAGCAGTGGTATACAGTTCATGTCATTTGGGGGTAAGTCGCTCCAGCTTGCACAGGCTGGGAAATAGGTCTACTCCAACTGGGCTGCTCCCCTTAGCGGATGGGAGCCCCTCTGAGTCCATTCCCTCTTGAGAACTGGGGGCCTCCATGTGGGAGTGGAAGTGGAAGTTGACAAAATGCCTTCTCTGGCTTTCTGTCTTTGTGATTGCAGTGTTTATTTGTTCTTCATGTGTTTGTGTGTGTCAATGTGGTGTTAATCACGGCAGTCTGTGCTTTGGTTTGTGGGATCCTCTTTGTGATTCGTACATTGTAGGTGTGTGAAACAGCACTTGCATTGAGTACTTGAGACGTCTTTGGTCAGTAACGGAGCTTGCATATGATCCAACTAGGTATCATTCCCTCCTGCATTGTGTTTCAGCTGTGGTGGAACATTGGTTGACATATTCCCTTTCCAATGGGTAGGAATCTGCCCTTTGGTGCCTGGGAACTGCGATCCTGAGAGACCTTTTGGCATTGCATTTGTCTCTCTGCTATTGGATAACACCTGCTGTGATCAGCAGAGCTCTAGTCCATCTTGTAGTCCGCTAAGGGACAAGCAAGTATTTTTTTTTTTTTTTTACATTGCATGGCCAGCATATTCTACAGATTCTGGTGAAACATGGCATCAAATGAATCATTTTCATATCTCCAAAACCAGTCTATGTAAAATATTCAGTTAGAGAAAGTTTGTTCAGTGAAATCCTTTTGGTTTTCATCATTGTGACCCTGAGAAAACGAGCATATTTCCAGGAGACATGTGGAAGTTAATGAAGCAAATTGAACTTTTCCTAATTTCTTTGCTTTTTCCTTTTTGGCTCTTTCTGCTTCCCAGGTCAGTAGGCATGACAACTGTGGTCCTGATTCCCTATCTTTCAATTTGCATGTTGTTTGTCGTTTTGTTGTTAAAATGAGGGAACGTAGTTCGAAAACATTGAGGATGTTGTTCATCCTCACCCTTTGCTTTGGTCCTCAGGACTGAGAGTTTCTTTTGTGCATGTACTTTTGCGTTTGTTTTGTGTGAAAGTGTTGTGGCTCTGGGAAACTCAAATGTGCTTCCCCAACGCACCCCTTTCAGGTGCATTCTCCAGATTTGGGCCACTTTTAGGGATAAGGCAATTGACATGAACTGCCGAGTTGATGTGTAAATGAGCTCTATTTCACTGAAAGGGAAGCACTTACCTATTCAATACTTCCTCCTCTTGAGAGAATTGGCCTCCATGGATTTCAGGTCCTGATGATCTGGCAAATAGCTAGTACTGAACTGATATCTGGTATGGAAGCTGCCTTAAGCTTCTTGCATTCTGAAGTATAAACCTTCTACAGTCCCTAGGTTTCTTAGAGATCCAAAAAGACCTTATATCTGTTGCCAATTTGACAGCAAGGACCATAAGTTGAAATGATGACACTTGAAGTCTTTCTAAATGGCCTCTCTAGATTTGGGTAGCATGAAACTTCACCAAGGTAAGTGGCAAGCATTCCTTGACTCTCCGGGTCATTTCAAAGAGGATAGAGGATTGGAACATTGGATGCTGGGCACATCTAAGATTCCCTACCTTTGCCTACTTAGCAGAAGGTCTCAAAAGTATCCGTTTGCAATCAGAAATGCTGGTATGGCATCCAGCTGACAATTGCTTGCTTCTTGGTTTTCACTAAGTGAAGGTGTTAAGGACTTGAGGATTGTAATCGAAATATGTAATTAAAGCTAAGGAACTCATGAAAAGGAACACATTTCAGGATAGAGTAGGAAGGTGGGATAAATGTGTTGAGCCAAAAACCAACATTTGATGCATCATTGGGCTGAAACGAAACTCCACTTCGGGAAATGGATACTGTTATTAAAAATACGTTTTTTTCAAGGCTGGATTGGGTTCCCCTCTGCCAAGAGAACACGTTTACTTGCAATGCTGCTTTCAATACCATGGTATGTGAACTGTCCTGCCTTTAAGGGATCTCGATTTGCTTTTAAGATCTCTTCTCACTTTGGAGAAGAAAGAAGAATTCTCTTCAAAGGACTGATGAGCTTATTGGACCAGGTGTTTTGAAATATTTTGTTAACTTTGGATTAGTTGCGGGGCCCTTAAGGCAACTCAAGGAGGACTATTTCAGTCGTATATCTGGTATGGAAATTACAGAGAAAACATTGTGAAATGGGGGAGAAGCTTCTCCAATTACACAGGATGGATACATGGCACACCTGTCGATATTCTAGAAAGGGTACAAAGTTTCTGAAATGCAGGTATGCCTTGGGATAATCGGTCAGCCATGCTGACGGTTACATGAGAGCCACTTGATTAAGCTTCCTTCGCAACCCCTTGTCATGCGATCTTTAACCTTGCCTCTTTAAGTGTCTAACAGATAGTTAGGCTGAGGCTTTCCCAAAGTGCTTCAACTTCAAGAAGACTCTTACCAATGCAGTTTTGACAAACTGAGTAAACAGATGCATATGCTACTAACGTTTATGGATTTGCTTCGCAATAATGCTGATTTTGATCTGTGTTCTCCCGTTAAGGGAAGCTCTTCCCCTCAACTTCCTAACAAATTACAACAATTTCTTCCCTTCTGCTTCTGCGTGTCTGGATTACCTGCCAGAACGTCTCCCCCAGAGTGCCACCCTCACGCTGCTTTTCAGGCTTATTCTCCTGGATTCCTTATACAAGTTTATATAAGACTTGGATCAAGACTTGCAACGTGGCATTGCTTCCAACTCAGAATGCACTGTAGGGCTTTGCTTTCCTCCAGCAGCACGTAGCTAGAGTGGTCGTCACCCCATTCCCTGAAAGACTTGGGAAAAGATGAACCAGGAATCTAGGTTGAAAGCAAGTCCCCTAAAACAGAGATCCACTGCTGAGTTTATGATTAACCACTCTATCCAAATCATACCCACATATTCTCCTCAGGGTTGCAGAGGACCAAAGAAAAGGGGGAATTGTACCATAGCCAGCTGAATGCAGCCCTTCCCAGGCAGCCCTTGCTGTGCACTGTGACCCACTGCCCCGTTACCAGGCAATGGTTACCAGGAGACCACTAATGCCAATGTGACCACCCTGCTCAGCCATTGGTGGGCAGTGTAGTGGGCCCCTGCCCCAAGCAAGCCACTGTCTGTCAGCCATCTTTAGTGGGGGCCCGTTGTTAGGCAGCAGTCAGTGGAGTGCTGCCCCTTCAGACCTGGAGCATGAGGTAAGAGGCAAGTGCCAGCCTTCTCCCCAGCATTCTTCTGCTCACACGGCCTTGGGCCAGCTTGTGTGATGGGGAGCCCAGAGAACAGGCTGGGGGTGTGTCCTGCAGGGCTCCAGAGCCAAGGCCATGAATGACCATTGGCCCAGACCAGGCCTTGAGGCAGTGTTGAACCTCTACCACACACCGCCACTGTGACCCTAAGGGTATGGCTCACAGTCTGGGGTACCTGACCACCACTGTTTGGGTGGCCTGAGGAGCATTAAGACCTGTTGGGTCATGTGCACCCGGCTCCCTCAGTGATGAGAGCTAGCAAGCGTCTGGGACCTGGCCCTGAGGGAGCCACCAAGGCAGAGCTGCCTCCTCTGTGAGGCGTGGGCACTGGTGGGAGGACCCAGACCACCTCCTGGACAAACCCTCCATGGCAGGAGGACCACCACCCCTCCCAGGGACCCCTTTCTCTTAGGTGGGTCTGGACCTCAGAGGGTGAGTCTTGTGCCTTGGGACCTTGCCCTTTCTTGTCACCCAGAGAGTGACATTTGTTTGCTGGAGATTGATAGGAACATTGAGACCTGACTATGACCTGTCCTCAAGAACAATGGATCGGACAGGGAGAAGTTTTCAACGAAAAGCCACACCTCTCCATCACCTTACCTCTAAGAGGGCTTTGCTAAAAGCTTTCAAGGTTGGGGATTACCCAGCATAAGCCACCCATTTCCTTGAATGTCTCAACAACAAATATTTCTCGGCTCCAAAGTCCAATGTTTTGCTGCTGTTTGGCCTCACTGTGCGTCGGGCACACATCCTGGCCTTTGGTTACCAATTATAGCGAGCCAGCCAGGAGGTCTGTGCCCATGGTGTATTGATCTCGATCAGGGGTGTCGCCATTTATACTTCCCAGCACATGCCAGAGTACATTTGGCTCCAGGATACTGGCAGGGATTCTCCCTGATATGCAGTGGCTGCCCTACAGCACGAGGCTGCTTGTCTTGGAGACATGTCCAGAGCAGTGGTATACAGTTCATGTCATTTGGGGGTAAGTCGCTCCAGCTTGCACAGGCTGGGAAATAGGTCTACTCCAACTGGGCTGCTCCCCTTAGCGGATGGGAGCCCCTCTGAGTCCATTCCCTCTTGAGAACTGGGGGCCTCCATGTGGGAGTGGAAGTGGAAGTTGACAAAATGCCTTCTCTGGCTTTCTGTCTTTGTGATTGGAGTGTTTATTTGTTCTTCATGTGTTTGTGTGTGTCAATGTGGTGTTAATCACGGCAGTCTGTGCTTTGGTTTGTGGGATCCTCTTTGTGATTCGTACATTGTAGGTGTGTGAAACAGCACTTGCATTGAGTACTTGAGACGTCTTTGGTCAGTAACGGAGCTTGCATATGATCAAACTAGGTATCATTCCCTCCTGCATTGTGTTTCAGCTGTGGTGGAACATTGGTTGACATATTCCCTTTCCAATGGGTAGGAATCTGCCCTTTGGTGCCTGGGAACTGCGATCCTGAGAGACCTTTTGGCATTGTATTTGTCTCTCTGCTATTGGATAACACCTGCTGTGATCAGCAGAGCTCTAGTCCATCTTGTAGTCCGCTAAGGGACAAGCAAGTATTTTTTTTTTTTTTACATTGCATGGCCAGCATATTCTACAGATTCTGGTGAAACATGGCATCAAATGAATCATTTTCATATGTCCAAAACCAGTCTATGTAAAATATTCAGTTAGAGAAAGTTTGTTCAGTGAAATCCTTTTGGTTTTCATCATTGTGACCCTGAGAAAACGAGCATATTTCCAGGAGACATGTGGAAGTTAATGAAGCAAATTGAACTTTTCCTAATTTCTTTGCTTTTTCCTTTTTGGCTCTTTCTGCTTCCCAGGTCAGTAGGCATGACAACTGTGGTCCTGATTCCCTATCTTTCAATTTGCATGCTGTTTGTCGTTTTGTTGTTAAAATGAGGGAACGTAGTTCGAAAACATTGAGGATGTTGTTCATCCTCACCCTTTGCTTTTGTCCTCAGGACTGAGAGTTTCTTTTGTGCATGTACTTTTGCGTTTGTTTTGTGTGAAAGTGTTGTGGCTCTGGGAAACTCAAATGTGCTTCCCCAACGCACCCCTTTCAGGTGCATTCTCCAGATTTGGGCCACTTTTAGGGATAAGGCAATTGACATCAACTGCCGAGTTGATGTGTAAATGAGCTCTGTTTCACTGAAAGGGAAGCACTTACCTATTCAATACTTCCTCCTCTGGAGAGAATTGGCCTCCATGGATTTCAGGTCCTGATGATCTGGCAAATAGCTAGTACTGAACTATATCTGGTATGGAAGCTGCCTTAAGCTTCTTGCATTCTGAAGTATAAACCTTCTGCAGTCCCTAGGTTTCTTAGAGATCCAAAAAGACCTTATATCTGTTGCCAATTTGACAGCAAGGACCATAAGTTGAAATGATGACACTTGAAGTCTTTCTAAATGGCCTCTCTAGATTTGGGTAGCATGAAACTTCACCAAGGTAAGTGGCAAGCATTCCTTTACTCTCCGGGTCATTTCAAAGAGGATAGAGGATTGGAACATTGGATGCTGGGCACATCTAAGATTCCCTACCTTTGCCTACTTAGCAGAAGGTCTCAAAAGCATCCGTTTGCAATCAGAAATGCTGGTATGGCATCCAGCTGACAATTGCTTGCTTCTTGGTTTTCACTAAGTGAAGGTGTTAAGGACTTGAGGATTGTAATCGAAATATGTAATTAAAGCTAAGAAACTCATGCAAAGGAACACATTTCAGGATAGAGTAGGAAGGTGGGATAAATGTGTTGAGCCAAAAACCAACATTTGATGCATCATTGGGCTGAAACGAAACTCCACTTCGGGAAATGGATACTGTTATTAAAAATACGTTTTTTTCAAGGCTGGATTGGGTTCCCCTCTGCCAAGAGAACACGTTTACTTGCAATGCTGCTTTCAATACCATGGTATGTGAACTGTCCTGCCTTTAAGGGATCTCGATTTGCTTTTAAGATCTCTTCTCACTTTGGAGAAGAAAGAAGAATTCTCTTCAAAGGACTGATGAGCTTATTGGACCAGGTGTTTTGAAATATTTTGTTAACTTTGGATTAGTTGCGGGGCCCTTAAGGCAACTCAAGGAGGACTATTTCAGTCGTATATCTGGTATGGAAATTACAGAGAAAACATTGTGAAATGGGGGAGAAGCTTCTCCAATTACACAGGATGGATACATGGCACACCTGTCGATATTCTAGAAAGGGTACAAAGTTTCTGAAATGCAGGTATGCCTTGGGATAATCGGTCAGCCATGCTGACGGTTACATGAGAGCCACTTGATTAAGCTTCCTTCGCAACCCCTTGTCATGCGATCTTTAACCTTGCCTCTTTAAGTGTCTAACAGATAGTTAGGCTGAGGCTTTCCCAAAGTGCTTCAACTTCAAGAAGACTCTTACCAATGCAGTTTTGACAAACTGAGTAAACAGATGCATATGCTACTAACGTTTATGGATTTGCTTCGCAATAATGCTGATTTTGATCTGTGTTCTCCCGTTAAGGGAAGCTCTTCCCCTCAACTTCCTAACAACTTACAACAATTTCTTCCCTTCTGCTTCTGCGTGTCTGGATTACCTGCCAGAACGTCTCCCCCAGAGTGCCACCCTCACGCTGCTTTTCAGGCTTATTCTCCTGGATTCCTTATACAAGTTTATATAAGACTTGGATCAAGACTTGCAACGTGGCATTGCTTCCAACTCAGAATGCACTGTAGGGCTTTGCTTTCCTCCAGCAGCACGTAGCTAGAGTGGTCGTCACCCCATTCCCTGAAAGACTTGGGAAAAGATGAACCAGGAATCTAGGTTGAAAGCAAGTCCCCTAAAACAGAGATCCGCTGCTGAGTTTATGATTAACCACTCTATCCAAATCATACCCACATATTCTCCTCAGGGTTGCAGAGGACCAAAGAAAAGGGGGAATTGTACCATAGCCAGCTGAATGCAGCCCTTCCCAGGCAGCCCTTGCTGTGCACTGTGACCCACTGCCCCGTTACCAGGCAATGGTTACCAGGAGACCACTAATGCCAATGTGACCACCCTGCTCAGCCATTGGTGGGCAGTGTAGTGGGCCCCTGCCCCAAGCAAGCCACTGTCTGTCAGCCATCTTTAGTGGGGGCCCGTTGTTAGGCAGCAGTCAGTGGAGTGCTGCCCCTTCAGACCTGGAGCATGAGGTAAGAGGCAAGTGCCAGCCTTCTCCCCAGCATTCTTCTGCTCACACGGCCTTGGGCCAGCTTGTGTGATGGGGAGCCCAGAAAACAGGCTGGGGGTGTGTCCTGCAGGGCTCCAGAGCCAAGGCCATGAATGACCATTGGCCCAGACCAGGCCTTGAGGCAGTGTTGAACCTCTACCACACACCGCCACTGTGACCCTAAGGGTATGGCTCACAGTCTGGGGTACCTGACCACCACTGTTTGGGTGGCCTGAGGAGCATTAAGACCTGTTGGGTCATGTGCACCCGGCTCCCTCAGTGATGAGAGCTAGCAAGCGTCTGGGACCTGGCCCTGAGGGAGCCACCAAGGCAGAGCTGCCTCCTCTGTGAGGCGTGGGCACTGGTGGGAGGACCCAGACCAGCTCCTGGACAAACCCTCCATGGCAGGAGGACCACCACCCCTCCCAGGGACCCCTTTCTCTTAGGTGGGTCTGGACCTCAGAGGGTGAGTCTTGTGCCTTGGGACCTTGCCCTTTCTTGTCACCCAGAGAGTGACATTTGTTTGCTGGAGATTGATAGGAACATTGAGACCTGACTATGACCTGTCCTCAAGAACAATGGATCGGACAGGGAGAAGTTTTCAACGAAAAGCCACACCCCTCCATCACCTTACCTCTAAGAGGGCTTTGCTAAAAGCTTTCAAGGTTGGGGATTACCCAGCATAAGCCACCCATTTCCTTGAATGTCTCAACAACAAATATTTCTCGGCTCCAAAGTCCAATGTTTTGCTGCTGTTTGGCCTCACTGTGCGTCGGGCACACATCCTGGCCTTTGGTTACCAATTATAGCGAGCCAGCCAGGAGGTCTGTGCCCATGGTGTATTGATCTCGATCAGGGGCGTCGCCATTTATACTTCCCAGCACATGCCAGAGTACATTTGGCTCCAGGATACTGGCAGGGATTCTCCCTGATATGCAGTGGCTGCCCTACAGCACGAGGCTGCTTGTCTTGGAGACATGTCCAGAGCAGTGGTATACAGTTCATGTCATTTGGGGGTAAGTCGCTCCAGCTTGCACAGGCTGGGAAATAGGTCTACTCCAACTGGGCTGCTCCCCTTAGCGGATGGGAGCCCCTCTGAGTCCATTCCCTCTTGAGAACTGGGGGCCTCCATGTGGGAGTGGAAGTGGAAGTTGACAAAATGCCTTCTCTGGCTTTCTGTCTTTGTGATTGGAGTGTTTATTTGTTCTTCATGTGTTTGTGTGTGTCAATGTGGTGTTAATCACGGCAGTCTGTGCTTTGGTTTGTGGGATCCTCTTTGTGATTCGTACATTGTAGGTGTGTGAAACAGCACTTGCATTGAGTACTTGAGACGTCTTTGGTCAGTAACGGAGCTTGCATATGATCAAACTAGGTATCATTCCCTCCTGCATTGTGTTTCAGCTGTGGTGGAACATTGGTTGACATATTCCCTTTCCAATGGGTAGGAATCTGCCCTTTGGTGCCTGGGAACTGCGATCCTGAGAGACCTTTTGGCATTGTATTTGTCTCTCTGCTATTGGATAACACCTGCTGTGATCAGCAGAGCTCTAGTCCATCTTGTAGTCCGCTAAGGGACAAGCAAGTATTTTTTTTTTTTTTTTTACATTGCATGGCCAGCATATTCTACAGATTCTGGTGAAACATGGCATCAAATGAATCATTTTCATATCTCCAAAACCAGTCTATGTAAAATATTCAGTTAGAGAAAGTTTGTTCAGTGAAATCCTTTTGGTTTTCATCATTGTGACCCTGAGAAAACAAGCATATTTCCAGGAGACATGTGGAAGTTAATGAAGCAAATTGAACTTTTCCTAATTTCTTTGCTTTTTACTTTTTGGCTCTTTCTGCTTCCCAGGTCAGTAGGCATGACAACTGTGGTCCTGATTCCCTATCTTTCAATTTGCATGCTGTTTGTCGTTTTGTTGTTAAAATGAGGGAACGTAGTTCGAAAACATTGAGGATGTTGTTCATCCTCACCCTTTGCTTTGGTCCTCAGGACTGAGAGTTTCTTTTGTGCATGTACTTTTGCGTTTGTTTTGTGTGAAAGTGTTGTGGCTCTGGGAAACTCAAATGTGCTTCCCCAACGCACCCCTTTCAGGTGCATTCTCCAGATTTGGGCCACTTTTAGGGATAAGGCAATTGACATCAACTGCCGAGTTGATGTGTAAATGAGCTCTATTTCACTGAAAGGGAAGCACTTACCTATTCAATACTTCCTCCTCTGGAGAGAATTGGCCTCCATGGATTTCAGGTCCTGATGATCTGGCAAATAGCTAGTACTGAACTGATATCTGGTATGGAAGCTGCCTTAAGCTTCTTGCATTCTGAAGTATAAACCTTCTGCGGTCCCTAGGTTTCTTAGAGATCCAAAAAGACCTTATATCTGTTGCCAATTTGACAGCAAAGACCATAAGTTGAAATGATGACTCTTGAAGTCTTTCTAAATGGCCTCTCTAGATTTGGGTAGCATGAAACTTCACCAAGGTAAGTGGCAAGCATTCCTTGACTCTCCGGGTCATTTCAAAGAGGATAGAGGATTGGAACATTGGATGCTGGGCACATCTAAGATTCCCTACCTTTGCCTACTTAGCAGAAGGTCTCAAAAGCATCCGTTTGCAATCAGAAATGCTGGTATGGCATCCAGCTGACAATTGCTTGCTTCTTGGTTTTCACTAAGTGAAGGTGTTAAGGACTTGAGAATTGTAATTGAAATATGTAATTAAAGCTAAGAAACTCATGAAAAGGAACACATTTCAGGATAGAGTAGGAAGGTGGGATAAATGTGTTGAGCCAAAAACCAACATTTGATGCATCATTGGGCTGAAACGAAACTCCACTTCGGGAAATGGATACTGTTATTAAAAATACGTTTTTTTCAAGGCTGGATTGGGTTCCCCTCTGCCAAGAGAACACGTTTACTTGCAATGCTGCTTTCAATAACATGGCATGTGAACTGTCCTGCCTTTAAGGGATCTCGATTTGCTTTTAAGATCTCTTCTCACTTTGGAGAAGAAAGAAGAATTCTCTTCAAAGGACTGATGAGCTTATTGGACCAGGTGTTTTGAAATATTTTGTTAACTTTGGATTAGTTGCGGGGCCCTTAAGGCAACTCAAGGAGGACTATTTCAGTCGTATATCTGGTATGGAAATTACAGAGAAAACATTGTGAAATGGGGGAGAAGCTTCTCCAATTACACAGGATGGATACATGGCACACCTGTCGATATTCTAGAAAGGGTACAAAGTTTCTGAAATGCAGGTATGCCTTGGGATAATCGGTCAGCCATGCTGACGGTTACATGAGAGCCACTTGATTAAGCTTCCTTCGCAACCCCTTGTCATGCGATCTTTAACCTTGCCTCTTTAAGTGTCTAACAGATAGTTAGGCTGAGGCTTTCCCAAAGTGCTTCAACTTCAAGAAGACTCTTACCAATGCAGTTTTGACAAACTGAGTAAACAGATGCATATGCTACTAACGTTTATGGATTTGCTTCGCAATAATGCTGATTTTGATCTGTGTTCTCCCATTAAGGGAAGCTCTTCCCCTCAACTTCCTAACAACTTACAACAATTTCTTCCCTTCTGCTTCTGCATGTCTGGATTACCTGCCAGTACGTCTCCCCCAGAGTGCCACCCTCATGCTGCTTTTCAGGCTTATTCTCCTGGATTCCTTATACAAGTTTATATAAGACTTGGATCAAGCCTTGCAACGTGGCATTGCTTCCAACTCAGAATGCACTGTAGGGCTTTGCTTTCCTCCAGCAGCACGTAGCTAGAGTGGTCGTCACCCCATTCCCTGAAAGACTTGGGAAAAGTTGAACCAGGAATCTAGGTTGAAAGCAAGTCCCCTAAAACAGAGATCCGCTGCTGAGTTTATGATTAACCACTCTATCCAAATCATACCCACATATTCTCCTCAGGGTTGCAGAGGACCAAAGAAAAGGGGGAATTGTACCATAGCCAGCTGAATGCAGCCCTTCCCAGGCAGCCCTTGCTGTGCACTGTGACCCACTGCCCCGTTACCAGGCAATGGTTACCAGGAGACCACTAATGCCACTGTGACCACCCTGCTCAGTCATTGGTGGGCAGTGTAGTGGGCCCCTGCCCCAAGCAAGCCACTGTCTGTCAGCCATCTTTAGTGGGGGCCCTTTGTTAGGCAGCAGTCAGTGGAGTGCTGCCCCTTCAGACCTGGAGCATGAGGTAAGAGGCAAGTGCCAGCCTTCTCCCCAGCATTCTTCTGCTCACACGGCCTTGGGCCAGCTTGTGTGATGGGGAGCCCAGAAAACAGGCTGGGGGTGTGTCCTGCAGGGCTCCAGAGCCAAGGCCATGAATGACCATTGGCCCAGACCAGGCCTTGAGGCAGTGTTGAACCTCTACCACACACCGCCACTGTGACCCTAAGGGTATGGCTCACAGTCTGGGGTACGTGACCACCACTGTTTGGGTGGCCTGAGGAGCATTAAGACCTGTTGGGTCATGTGCACCCGGCTCCCTCAGTGATGAGAGCTAGCAAGCGTCTGGGACCTGGCCCTGAGGGAGCCACCAAGGCAGAGCTGCCTCCTCTGTGAGGCGTGGGCAGTGGTGGGAGGACCCAGACCAGCTCCTGGACAAACCCTCCATGGCAGGAGGACCACCACCCCTCCCAGGGACCCCTTTCTCTTAGGTGGGTCTGGACCTCAGAGGGTGAGTCTTGTGCCTTGGGACCTTGCCCTTTCTTGTCACCCAGAGAGTGACATTTGTTTGCTGGAGATTGATAGGAACATTGAGACCTGACTATGACCTGTCCTCAAGAACAATGGATCGGACAGGGAGAAGTTTTCAACGAAAAGCCACACCCCTCCATCACCTTACCTCTAAGAGGGCTTTGCTAAAAGCTTTCAAGGTTGGGGATTACCCAGCATAAGCCACCCATTTCCTTGAATGTCTCAACAACAAATATTTCTCGGCTCCAAAGTCCAATGTTTTGCTGCTGTTTGGCCTCACTGTGCGTCGGGCACACATCCTGGCCTTTGGTTACCAATTATAGCGAGCCAGCCAGGAGGTCTGTGCCCATGGTGTATTGATCTCGATCAGGGGCGTCGCCATTTATACTTCCCAGCACATGCCAGAGTACATTTGGCTCCAGGATACTGGCAGGGATTCTCCCTGATATGCAGTGGCTGCCCTACAGCACGAGGCTGCTTGTCTTGGAGACATGTCCAGAGCAGTGGTATACAGTTCATGTCATTTGGGGGTAAGTCGCTCCAGCTTGCACAGGCTGGGAAATAGGTCTACTCCAACTGGGCTGCTCCCCTTAGCGGATGGGAGCCCCTCTGAGTCCATTCCCTCTTGAGAACTGGGGGCCTCCATGTGGGAGTGGAAGTGGAAGTTGACAAAATGCCTTCTCTGGCTTTCTGTCTTTGTGATTGGAGTGTTTATTTGTTCTTCATGTGTTTGTGTGTGTCAATGTGGTGTTAATCACGGCAGTCTGTGCTTTGGTTTGTGGGATCCTCTTTGTGATTCGTACATTGTAGGTGTGTGAAACAGCACTTGCATTGAGTACTTGAGACGTCTTTGGTCAGTAACGGAGCTTGCATATGATCCAACTAGGTATCATTCCCTCCTGCATTGTGTTTCAGCTGTGGTGGAACATTGGTTGACATATTCCCTTTCCAATGGGTAGGAATCTGCCCTTTGGTGCCTGGGAACTGCGATCCTGAGAGACCTTTTGGCATTGCATTTGTCTCTCTGCTATTGGATAACACCTGCTGTGATCAGCAGAGCTCTAGTCCATCTTGTAGTCCGCTAAGGGACAAGCAAGTATTTTTTTTTTTTTTTACATTGCATGGCCAGCATATTCTACAGATTCTGGTGAAACATGGCATCAAATGAATCATTTTCATATCTCCAAAACCAGTCTATGTAAAATATTCAGTTAGAGAAAGTTTGTTCAGTGAAATCCTTTTGGTTTTCATCATTGTGACCCTGAGAAAACGAGCATATTTCCAGGAGACATGTGGAAGTTAATGAAGCAAATTGAACTTTTCCTAATTTCTTTGCTTTTTACTTTTTGGCTCTTTCTGCTTCCCAGGTCAGTAGGCATGACAACTGTGGTCCTGATTCCCTATCTTTCAATTTGCATGCTGTTTGTCGTTTTGTTGTTAAAATGAGGGAACGTAGTTCAAAAACACTGAGGATGTTGTTGATCCTCACCCTTTGCTTTGGTCCTCAGGACTGAGAGTTTCTTTTGTGCATGTACTTTTGCGTTTGTTTTGTGTGAAAGTGTTGTGGCTCTGGGAAACTCAAATGTGCTTCCCCAACGCACCCCTTTCAGGTGCATTCTCCAGATTTGGGCCACTTTTAGGGATAAGGCAATTGACATCAACTGCCGAGTTGATGTGTAAATGAGCTCTATTTCACTGAAAGGGAAGCACTTACCTATTCAATACTTCCTCCTCTGGAGAGAATTGGCCTCCATGGATTTCAGGTCCTGATGATCTGGCAAATAGCTAGTACTGAACTGATATCTGGTATGGAAGCTGCCTTAAGCTTCTTGCATTCTGAAGTATAAACCTTCTGCGGTCCCTAGGTTTCTTAGAGATCCAAAAAGACCTTATATCTGTTGCCAATTTGACAGCAAGGACCATAAGTTGAAATGATGACACTTGAAGTCTTTCTAAATGGCCTCTCTAGATTTGGGTAGCATGAAACTTCACCAAGGTAAGTGGCAAGCATTCCTTGACTCTCCGGGTCATTTCAAAGAGGATAGAGGATTGGAACATTGGATGCTGGGCACATCTAAGATTCCCTACCTTTGCCTACTTAGCAGAAGGTCTCAAACGCATACGTTTGCAATCAGAAATGCTGGTATGGCATCCAGCTGACAATTGCTTGCTTCTTGGTTTTCACTAAGTGAAGGTGTTAAGGACTTGAGGATTGTAATTGAAATATGTAATTAAAGCTAAGAAACTCATGAAAAGGAACACATTTCAGGATAGAGTAGGAAGGTGGGATAAATGTGTTGAGCCAAAAACCAACATTTGATGCATCATTGGGCTGAAACGAAACTCCACTTCGGGAAATGGATACTGTTATTAAAAATGCGTTTTTTTCAAGGCTGGATTGGGTTCCCCTCTGCCAAGAGAACACGTTTACTTGCAATGCTGCTTTCAATAACATGGTATGTGAACTGTCCTGCCTTTAAGGGATCTCGATTTGCTTTTAAGATCTCTTCTCACTTTGGAGAAGAAAGAAGAATTCTCTTCAAAGGACTGATGAGCTTATTGGACCAGGTGTTTTGAAATATTTTGTTAACTTTGGATTAGTTGCGGGGCCCTTAAGGCAACTCAAGGAGGACTATTTCAGTCGTATATCTGGTATGGAAATTACAGAGAAAACATTGTGAAATGGGGGAGAAGCTTCTCCAATTACACAGGATGGATACATGGCACACCTGTCGATATTCTAGAAAGGGTACAAAGTTTCTGAAATGCAGGTATGCCTTGGGATAATCGGTCAGCCATGCTGACGGTTACATGAGAGCCACTTGATTAAGCTTCCTTCGCAACCCCTTGTCATGCGATCTTTAACCTTGCCTCTTTAAGTGTCTAACAGATAGTTAGGCTGAGGCTTTCCCAAAGTGCTTCAACTTCAAGAAGACTCTTACCAATGCAGTTTTGACAAACTGAGTAAACAGATGCATATGCTACTAACGTTTGTGGATTTGCTTCGCAATAATGCTGATTTTGATCTGTGTTCTCCCGTTAAGGGAAGCTCTTCCCCTCAACTTCCTAACAACTTACAACAATTTCTTCCCTTCTGCTTCTGCGTGTCTGGATTACCTGCCAGAACGTCTCCCCCAGAGTGCCACCCTCACGCTGCTTTTCAGGCTTATTCTCCTGGATTCCTTATACAAGTTTATATAAGACTTGGATCAAGACTTGCAACGTGGCATTGCTTCCAACTCAGAATGCACTGTAGGGCTTTGCTTTCCTCCAGCAGCACGTAGCTAGAGTGGTGGTCACCCCATTCCCTGAAAGACTTGGGAAAAGATGAACCAGGAATGGAGGTTGAAAGCAAGTCCCCTAAAACAGAGATCCGCTGCTGAGTTTATGATTAACCACTCTATCCAAATCATACCCACATATTCTCCTCAGGGTTGCAGAGGACCAGAGAAAAGGGGGAATTGTACCATAGCCAGATGAATGCAGCCCTTCCCAGGCAGCCCTTGCTGTGCACTGTGACCCACTGCCCCGTTACCAGGCAATGGTTACCAGGAGACCACTAATGCCACGTGACCACCCTGCTCAGCCATTGGTGGGCAGTGTAGTGGGCCCCTGCCCCAAGCAAGCCACTGTCTGTCAGCCATCTTTAGTGGGGGCCCTTTGTTAGGCAGCAGTCAGTGGAGTGCTGCCCCTTCAGACCTGGAGCATGAGGTAAGAGGCAAGTGCCAGCCTTCTCCCCAGCATTCTTCTGCTCACACGGCCTTGGGCCAGCTGGTGTGATGGGGAGCCCAGAGAACAGGCTGGGGGTGTGTCCTGCAGGGCTCCAGAGCCAAGGCCATGAATGACCATTGACCCAGACCAGGCCTTGAGGCAGTGTTGAACCTCTACCACACACAGCCACTGTGACCCTAAGGGTATGGCTCACAGTCTGGGGTACCTGACCGCCACTGTTTGGGTGGCCTGAGGAGCATTAAGACCTGTTGGGTCATGTGCACCCGGCTCCCTCAGTGATGAGAGCTAGCAAGGGTCTGGGACCTGGCCCTGAGGGAGCCACCAAGGCAGAGCTGCCGCCTCTGTGAGGCGTGGGCAGTGGTGGGAGGACCCAGACCAGCTCCTGGACAAACCCTCCATGGCAGGAGGACCACCACCCCTCCCAGGGACCCCTTTCTCTTAGGTGGGTCTGGACCTCAGAGGGTGAGTCTTGTGCCTTGGGACCTTGCCCTTTCTTGTCACCCAGAGAGTGACATTTGTTTGCTGGAGATTGATAGGAACATTGAGACCTGACTATGACCTGTCCTCAAGAACAATGGATCGGACAGGGAGAAGTTTTCAACGAAAAGCCACACCCCTCCATCACCTTACCTCTAAGAGGGCTTTGCTAAAAGCTTTCAAGGTTGGGGATTACCCAGCATAAGCCACCCATTTCCTTGAATGTCTCAACAACAAATATTTCTCGGCTCCAAAGTCCAATGTTTTGCTGTTGTTTGGCCTCACTGCGCGTCGGGCACACATCCTGGCCTTTGGTTACCAATTATAGCGAGCCAGCCAGGAGGTCTGTGCCCATGGTGTATTGATCTCGATCTGGGGCATCGCCATTTATAGTTCCCAGCACATGCCAGAGTACATTTGGCTCCAGGATACTGGCAGGGATTCTCCCTGATATGCAGTGGCTGCCCTACAGCACGAGGCTGCTTGTCTTGGAGACATGTCCAGAGCAACGGTATACAGTTCATGTCATTTGGGGGTAAGTCGCTCCAGCTTGCACAGGCTGGGAAATAGGTCTACTCCAACTGGGCTGCTCCCCTTAGCGGATGGGAGCCCCTCTGAGTCCATTCCCTCTTGAGAACTGGGGGCCTCCATGTGGGAGTGGAAGTGGAAGTTGACAAAATGCCTTCTCTGGCTTTCTGTCTTTGTGATTGGAGTGTTTATTTGTTCTTCATGTGTTTGTGTGTGTCAATGTGGTGTTAATCACGGCAGTCTGTGCTTTGGCTTGTGGGATCCTCTTTGTGATTCGTACATTGTAGGTGTGTGAAACAGCACTTGCATTGAGTACTTGAGACGTCTTTGGTCAGTAACGGAGCTTGCATATAATCAAACTAGGTATCGTTCCCTCCTGCATTGTGTTTCAGCTGTGGTGGAACATTGGTTGACATATTCCCTTTCCAATGGGTAGGAATCTGCCCTTTGGTGCCTGGGAACTGCGATCCTGAGAGACCTTTTGGCATTGCATTTGTCTCTCTGCTATTGGATAACACCTGCTGTGATCAGCAGAGCTCTAGTCCATCTTGTAGTCCGCTAAGGGACAAGCAAGTATTTTTTTTTTTTTTTTACATTGCATGGCCATCATATTCTACAGATTCTGGTGAAACATGGCATCAAATGAATCATTTTCATATCTCCAAAACCAGTCTATGTAAAATATTCAGTTAGAGAAAGTTTGCTCAGTGAAATCCTTTTGGTTTTCATCATTGTGACCCTGAGAAAACGAGCATATTTCCAGGAGACATGTGGAAGTTAATGAAGCAAATTGAACTTTTCCTAATTTCTTTGCTTTTTCCTTTTTGGCTCTTTCTGCTTCCCAGGTCAGTAGGCATGACAACTGTGGTCCTGATTCCCTATCTTTCAATTTGCATGTTGTTTGTCGTTTTGTTGTTAAAATGAGGGAACGTAGTTCGAAAACACTGAGGATGTTGTTCATCCTCACCCTTTGCTTTGGTCCTCAGGACTGAGAGTTTCTTTTTTGCATGTACTTTTGCGTTTGTTTTGTGTGAAAGTGTTGTGGCTCTGGGAAACTCAAATGTGCTTCCCCAACGCACCCCTTTCAGGTGCATTCTCCAGATTTGGGCCACTTTTAGGGATAAGGCAATTGACATCAACTGCCGAGTTGATGTGTAAATGAGCTCCACTTCACTGAAAGGGAAGCACTTACCTATTCAATACTTCCTCCTCTGGAGAGAATTGGCCTCCATGGATTTCAGGTCCTGATGATCTGGCAAATAGCTAGTACTGAACTGATATCTGGTATGGAAGCTGCCTTAAGCTTCTTGCATTCTGAAGTATAAACCTTCTGCGGTCCCTAGGTTTCTTAGAGATCCAAAAAGACCTTATATCTGTTGCCAATTTGACAGCAAGGACCATAAGTTGAAATGATGACACTTGAAGTCTTTCTAAATGGCCTTTCTAGATTTGGGTAGCATGAAACTTCACCAAGGTAAGTGGCAAGCATTCCTTGACTCTCCGGGTCATTTCAAAGAGGATAGAGGATTGGAACATTGGATGCTGGGCACATCTAAGATTCCCTACCTTTGCCTACTTAGCAGAAGGTCTCAAAAGCATCCGTTTGCAATCAGAAATGCTGGCATGGCATCCAGCTGACAATTGCTTGCTTCTTGGTTTTCACTAAGTGAAGGTGTTAAGAACTTGAGGATTGTAATCAAAATATGTAATTAAAGCTAAGAAACTCATGAAAAGGAACACATTTCAGGATAGAGTAGGAAGGTGGGATAAATGTGTTGAGCCAAAAACCAACATTTGATGCATCATTGGGCTGAAACGAAACTCCACTTCGGGAAATGGATACTGTTATTAAAAATACGTTTTTTTCAAGGCTGGATTGGGTTCCCCTCTGCCAAGAGAACACGTTTCCTTGGAATGCTGCTTTCAATAACATGGTATGTGAACTGTCCTGCCTTTAAGGGATCTCGATTTGCTTTTAAGATCTCTTCTCACTTTGGAGAAGAAAGAAGAATTCTCTTCAAAGGACTGATGAGCTTATTGGACCAGATGTTTTGAAATATTTTGCTAACTTTGGATTAGTTGCGGGGCCCTTAAGGCAACTCAAGGAGGACTATTTCAGTCGTATATCTGGTATGGAAATTACAGAGAAAACATTGTGAAATGGGGGAGAAGCTTCTCCAATTACACAGGATGGATACATGGCACATCTGTCGATATTCTAGAAAGGGTACAAAGTTTCTGAAATGCAGGTATGCCTTGGGATAATCGGTCAGCCATGCTGACGGTTACATGAGAGCCACTTGATTAAGCTTCCTTCTCAACCCCTTGTCATCCGATCTTTAACCATGCCTCTTTAAGTGTCTAACAGATAGTTAGGCTGAGGCTTTCCCAAAGTGCTTCAACTTCAAGAAGACTCTTACCAATGCAGTTTTGACAAACTGAGTAAACAGATGCATATGCTACTAACGTTTGTGGATTTGCTTCGCAATAATGCTGATTTTGATCTGTGTTCTCCCGTTAAGGGAAGCTCTTCCCCTCAACTTCCTAACAACTTACAACAATTTCTTCCCTTCTGCTTCTGCGTGTCTGGATTACCTGCCAGAACGTCTCCCCCAGAGTGCCACCCTCACGCTGCTTTTCAGGCTTATTCTCCTGGATTCCTTATACAAGTTTATATAAGACTTGGATCAAGACTTGCAACGTGGCATTGCTTCCAACTCAGAATGCACTGTAGGGCTTTGCTTTCCTCCAGCAGCACGTAGCTAGAGTGGTCGTCACCCCATTCCCTGAAAGACTTGGGAGAAGATGAACCAGGAATCTAGGTTGAAAGCAAGTCCCCTAAAACAGAGATCCGCTGCTGAGTTTATGATTAACCACTCTATCCAAATCATACCCACATATTCTCCTCAGGGTTGCAGGGGACCAAAGAAAAGGGGGAATTGTACCATAGCCAGCTGAATGCAGCCCATCCCAGGCAGCCCTTGCTGTGCACTCTGACCCACTGCCCCATTACCAGGCAATGGTTACCAGGAGACCACTAATGCCAATGTGACCACCCTGCTCAGCCATTGGTGGGCAGTGTAGTGGGCCCCTGCCCCAAGCAAGCCACTGTCTGTCAGCCATCTTTAGTGGGGGCCCTTTGTTAGGCAGCAGTCAGTGGAGTGCTGCCCCTTCAGACCTGGAGCATGAGGTAAGAGGCAAGTGCCAGCCTTCTCCCCAGCATTCTTCTGCTCACATGGCCTTGGGCCAGCTGGTGTGATGGGGAGCCCAGAGAACAGGCTGGGGGTGTGTCCTGCAGGGCTCCAGAGCCAAGGCCATGAATGACCATTGGCCCAGACGAGGCCTTGAGGCAGTGTTGAACCTCTACCACACACAGCCACTGTGACCCTAAGGGTATGGCTCACAGTCTGGGGTACCTGACCACCACTGTTTGGGTGGCCTGAGGAGCATTAAGACCTGTTGGGTCATGTGCACCCGGCTCCCTCAGTGATGAGAGCTAGCAAGGGTCTGGGACCTGGCCCTGAGGGAGCCACCAAGGCAGAGCTGCCTCCTCTGTGAGGCGTGGGCAGTGGTGCGAGGACCCAGACCAGCTCCTGGACAAACCCTCTATGGCAGGAGGACCACCACCCCTCCCAGGGACCCCTTTCTCTTAGGTGGGTCTGGACCTCAGAGGGTGAGTCTTGTGCCTTGGGACCTTGCCCTTTCTTGTCACCCAGAGAGTGACATTTGTTTGCTGGAGATTGATAGGAACATTGAGACCTGACTATGACCTGTCCTCAGGAACAATGGATCGGACAGGGAGAAGTTTTCAACGAAAAGCCACACCCCTCCATCACCTTACCTCTAAGAGGGCTTTGCTAAAAGCTTTCAAGGTTGGGGATTACCCAGCATAAGCCACCCATTTCCTTGAATGTCTCAACAACAAATATTTCTCGGCTCCAAAGTCCAATGTTTTGATGTTGTTTGGCCTCACTGTGCGTCGGGCACACATCCTTGCCTTTGGTTACCAATTATAGCGAGCCAGCCAGGAGGTCTGTGCCCATGGTGTATTGATCTTGATCTGGGGCGTCGCCATTTATACTTCCCAGCACATGCCAGAGTACATTTGGCTCCAGGATACTGGCAGGGATTCTCCCTGATATGCAGTGGCTGCCCTACAGCACGAGGCTGCTTGTCTTGGAGACATGTCCAGAGCAACGGTATACAGTTCATGTCATTTGGGGGTAAGTCGCTCCAGCTTGCACAGGCTGGGAAATAGGTCTACTGCAACTTGGCTGCTCCCCTTAGCGGATGGGAGCCCCTCTGAGTCCATTCCCTCTTGAGAACTGGGGGCCTCCATGTGGGAGTGGAAGTGGAAGTTGACAAAATGCCTTCTCTGGCTTTCTGTCTTTGTGATTGGAGTGTTTATTTGTTCTTCATGTGTTTGTGTGTGTCAATGTGGTGTTAATCACGGCAGTCTGTGCTGTGGTTTGTGGGATCCTGTTTGTGATTCGTACATTGTAGGTGTGTGAAACAGCACTTGCATTGAGTACTTGAGACGTCTTTGGTCAGTAACGGAGCTTGCATATAATCAAACTAGGTATCGTTCCCTCCTGCATTGTGTTTCAGCTGTGGTGGAACATTGGTTGACATATTCCCTTTCCAATGGGTAGGAATCTGCCCTTTGGTGCCTGGGAACTGCGATCCTGAGAGACCTTTTGGCATTGCATTTGTCTCTCTGCTATTGGATAACACCTGCTGTGATCAGCAGAGCTCTAGTCCATCTTGTAGTCCGCTAAGGGACAAGCAAGTATTTTTTTTTTTTTTTACATTGCATGGCCAGCATATTCTACAGATTCTGGTGAAACATGGCATCAAATGAATCATTTTCATATCTCCAAAACCAGTCTATGTAAAATATTCAGTTAGAGAAAGTTTGTTCAGTGAAATCCTTTTGGTTTTCATCATTGTGACCCTGAGAAAACGAGCATATTTCCAGGAGACATGTGGAAGTTAATGAAGCAAATTGAACTTTTCCTAATTTCTTTGCTTTTTCCTTTTTGGCTCTTTCTGCTTCCCAGGTCAGTAGGCATGACAACTGTGGTCCTGATTCCCTATCTTTCAATTTGCATGCTGTTTGTCGTTTTGTTGTTAAAATGAGGGAACGTAGTTCGAAAACACTGAGGATGTTGTTCATCCTCACCCTTTGCTTTGGTCCTCAGGACTGAGAGTTTCTTCTTTGCATGTACTTTTGCGTTTGTTTTGTGTGAAAGTGTTGTGGCTCTGGGAAACTCAAATGTGCTTCCCCAACGCACCCCTTTCAGGTGCATTCTCCAGATTTGGGCCACTTTTAGGGATAAGGCAATTGACATCAACTGCCGAGTTGATGTGTAAATGAGCTCCACTTCACTGAAAGGGAAGCACTTACCTATTCACTACTTCCTCCTCTTGAGAGAATTGGCCTCCATGGATTTCAGGTCCTGATGATCTGGCAAATAGCTAGTACTGAACTGATATCTGGTATGGAAGCTGCCTTAAGCTTCTTGCATTCTGAAGTATAAACCTTCTGCGGTCCCTAGGTTTCTTAGAGATCCAAAAGACCTTATATCTGTTGCCAATTTGACAGCAAGGACCATAAGTTGAAATGATGACACTTGAAGTCTTTCTAAATGGCCTTTCTAGATTTGGGTAGCATGAAACTTCACCAAGGTAAGTGGCAAGCATTCCTTGACTCTCCGGGTCATTTCAAAGAGGATAGAGGATTGGAACATTGGATGCTGGGCACATCTAAGATTCCCTACCTTTGCCTACTTAGCAGAAGGTCTCAAAAGCATCCGTTTGCAATCAGAAATGCTGGTATGGCATCCAGCTGACAATTGCTTGCTTCTTGGTTTTCACTAAGTGAAGGTGTTAAGGACTTGAGGATTGTAATCGAAATATGTAATTAAAGCTAAGAAACTCATGAAAAGGAACACATTTCAGGATAGAGTAGGAAGGTGGGATAAATGTGTTGAGCCAAAAACCAACATTTGATGCATCATTGGGCTGAAACGAAACTCCACTTCGGGAAATGGATACTGTTATTAAAAATACGGTTTTTTCAAGGCTGGATTGGGTTCCCCTCTGCCAAGAGAACACGTTTACTTGGAATGCTGCTTTCAATAACATGGTATGTGAACTGTCCTGCCTTTAAGGGACCTCGGTTTGCTTTTAAGATCTCTTCTCACTTTGGAGAAGAAAGAAGAATTCTCTTCAAAGGACTGATGAGCTTATTGGACCAGGTGTTTTGAAATATTTTGTTAACTTTGGATTAGTTGCGGGGCCCTTAAGGAAACTCAAGGAGGACTATTTCAGTCGTATATGTGGTATGGAAATTACAGAGAAAACATTGTGAAATGGGGGAGAAGCTTCTCCAATTACACAGGATGGATACATGGCACACCTGTCGATATTCTACAAAGGGTACAAAGTTTCTGAAATGCAGGTATGCCTTGGGATAATCGGTCAGCCATGCTGACAGTTCCATGAGAGGCACTTGATTAAGCTCCCTTCTCAACCCCTTGTCATCCGATCTTTAACCTTGCCTCTTTAAGTGTCTAACAGATAGTTAGGCTGAGGCTTTCCCAAAGTGCTTCAACTTCAAGAAGACTCTTACCAATGCAGTTTTGACAAACTGAGTAAACAGATGCATATGCTACTAACGTTTGTGGATTTGCTTCGCAATAATGCTGATTTTGATCTGTGTTCTCCCGTTACGGGAAGCTCTTCCCCTCAACTTCCTAACAACTTACAACAATTTCCTCCCTTCTGCTTCTGCGTGTCTGGATTACCTGCCAGAACGTCTCCCCCAGAGTGCCACCCTCACGCTGCTTTTCAGGCTTATTCTCCTGGATTCCTTATACAAGTTTATATAAGACTTGGATCAAGACTTGCAACGTGGCATTGCTTCCAACTCAGAATGCACTGTAGGGCTTTGCTTTCCTCCAGCAGCACGTAGCTAGAGTGGTCGTCACCCCATTCCCTGAAAGACTTGGGAAAAGATGAACCAGGAATCTTGGTTGAAAGCAAGTCCCCTAAAACAGAGAGCCGCTGCTGAGTTTATGATTAACCACTCTATCCAAATCATACCCACATATTGTCCTCAGGGTTGCAGAGGACCAAAGAAAAGGGGGAATTGTACCATAGCCAGCTGAATGCAGCCCTTCCCAGGCAGCCCTTGCTGTGCACTGTGACCCACTGCCCCGTTACCAGGCAATGGTTACCAGGAGACCACTAATGCCACTGTGACCACCCTGCTCAGCCATTGGTGGGCAGTGTAGTGGGCCTCTGCCCCAAGCAAGCCACTGTCTGTCAGCCATCTTTAGCGGGGGCCCGTTGTTAGGCAGCAGTCAGTGGAGTGCTGCCCCTTCAGACCTGGAGCATGAGGTAAGAGGCAAGTGCCAGCCTTCTCCCCAGCATTCTTCTGCTCACATGGCCTTGGGCCAGCTGGTGTGATGGGGAGCCCAGAGAACAGGCTGGGGGTGTGTCCTGCAGGGCTCCAGAGCCAAGGCCATGAATGACCATTGGCCCAGACGAGGCCTTGAGGCAGTGTTGAACCTCTACCACACACAGCCACTGTGACCCTAAGGGTATGGCTCACAGTCTGGGGTACCTGACCACCACTGTTTGGGTGGCCTGAGGAGCATTAAGACCTGTTGGGTCATGTGCACCCGGCTCCCTCAGTGATGAGAGCTAGCAAGGGTCTGGGACCTGGCCCTGAGGGAGCCACCAAGGCAGAGCTGCCTCCTCTGTGAGGCGTGGGCAGTGGTGCGAGGACCCAGACCAGCTCCTGGACAAACCCTCTATGGCAGGAGGACCACCACCCCTCCCAGGGACCCCTTTCTCTTAGGTGGGTCTGGACCTCAGAGGGTGAGTCTTGTGCCTTGGGACCTTGCCCTTTCTTGTCACCCAGAGAGTGACATTTGTTTGCTGGAGATTGATAGGAACATTGAGACCTGACTATGACCTGTCCTCAGGAACAATGGATCGGACAGGGAGAAGTTTTCAACGAAAAGCCACACCCCTCCATCACCTTACCTCTAAGAGGGCTTTGCTAAAAGCTTTCAAGGTTGGGGATTACCCAGCATAAGCCACCCATTTCCTTGAATGTCTCAACAACAAATATTTCTCGGCTCCAAAGTCCAATGTTTTGATGTTGTTTGGCCTCACTGTGCGTCGGGCACACATCCTGGCCTTTGGTTACCAATTATAGCGAGCCAGCCAGGAGGTCTGTGCCCATGGTGTATTGATCTTGATCTGGGGCGTCGCCATTTATACTTCCCAGCACATGCCAGAGTACATTTGGCTCCAGGATACTGGCAGGGATTCTCCCTGATATGCAGTGGCTGCCCTACAGCACGAGGCTGCTTGTCTTGGAGACATGTCCAGAGCAACGGTATACAGTTCATGTCATTTGGGGGTAAGTCGCTCCAGCTTGCACAGGCTGGGAAATAGGTCTACTCCAACTGGGCTGCTCCCCTTAGCGGATGGGAGCCCCTCTGAGTCCATTCCCTCTTGAGAACTGGGGGCCTCCATGTGGGAGTGGAAGTGGAAGTTGACAAAATGCCTTCTCTGGCTTTCTGTCTTTGTGATTGGAGTGTTTATTTGTTCTTCATGTGTTTGTGTGTGTCAATGTGCTGTTAATCACGGCAGTCTGTGCTTTGGTTTGTGGGATCCTGTTTGTGATTCGTACATTGTAGGTGTGTGAAACAGCACTTGCATTGAGTACTTGAGACGTCTTTGGTCAGTAACGGAGCTTGCATATAATCAAACTAGGTATCGTTCCCTCCTGCATTGTGTTTCAGCTGTGGTGGAACATTGGTTGACATATTCCCTTTCCAATGGGTAGGAATCTGCCCTTTGGTGCCTGGGAACTGCGATCCTGAGAGACCTTTTGGCATTGCATTTGTCTCTCTGCTATTGGATAACACCTGCTGTGATCAGCAGAGCTCTAGTCCATCTTGTAGTCCGCTAAGGGGCAAGCAAGTATTTTTTTTTTTTTTTACATTGCATGGCCAGCATATTCTACAGATTCTGGTGAAACATGGCATCAAATGAATCATTTTCATATCTCCAAAACCAGTCTATGTAAAATATTCAGTTAGAGAAAGTTTGCTCAGTGAAATCCTTTTGGTTTTCATCATTGTGACCCTGAGAAAACGAGCATATTTCCAGGAGACATGTGGAAGTTAATGAAGCAAATTGAACTTTTCCTAATTTCTTTGCTTTTTACTTTTTGGCTCTTTCTGCTTCCCAGGTCAGTAGGCATGACAACTGTGGTCCTGATTCCCTATCTTTCAATTTGCATGCTGTTTGTCGTTTTGTTGTTAAACTGAGGGAACGTAGTTCGAAAACACTGAGGATGTTGTTCATCCTCACCCTTTGCTTTGGTCCTCAGGACTGAGAGTTTCTTTTGTGCATGTACTTTTGCGTTTGTTTTGTGTGAAAGTGTTGTGGCTCTGGGAAACTCAAATGTGCTTCCCCAACGCACCCCTTTCAGGTGCATTCTCCAGATTTGGGCCACATTTAGGGATTAGGCAATTGACATCAACTGCCGAGTTGATGTGTAAATGAGCTCTATTTCACTGAAAGGGAAGCACTTACCAATTCAATACTTCCTCCTCTGGAGAGAATTGGCCTCCATGGATTTCAGGTCCTGATGATCTGGCAAATAGCTAGTACTGAACTGATATCTGGTATGGAAGCTGCCTTAAGCTTCTTGCATTCTGAAGTATAAACCTTCTGCGGTCCCTAGGTTTCTTAGAGATCCAAAAAGACCTTATATCTGTTGCCAATTTGACAGCAAGGACCATAAGTTGAAATGATGACACTTGAAGTCTTTCTAAATGGCCTCTCTAGATTTGGGTAGCATGAAACTTCACCAAGGTAAGTGGCAAGCATTCCTTGACTCTCCGGGTCATTTCAAAGAGGATAGAGGATTGGAACATTGGATGCTGGGCACATCTAAGATTCCCTACCTTTGCCTACTTAGCAGAAGGTCTCAAAAGCATCCGTTTGCAATCAGAAATGCTGGTATGGCATCCAGCTGACAATTGCTTGCTTCTTGGTTTTCACTAAGTGAAGGTGTTAAGGACTTGAGGATTGTAATCGAAATATGTAATTAAAGCTAAGAAACTCATGAAAAGGAACACATTTCAGGATAGAGTAGGAAGGTGGGATAAATGTGTTGAGCCAAAAACCAACATTTGATGCATCATTGGGCTGAAACGAAACTCCACTTCGGGAAATGGATACTGTTATTAAAAATGCGTTTTTTTCAAGGCTGGATTGGGTTCCCCTCTGCCAAGAGAACACGTTTACTTGCAATGCTGCTTTCAATACCATGGTATGTGAACTGTCCTGCCTTTAAGGGATCTCGATTTGCTTTTAAGATCTCTTCTCACTTTGGAGAAGAAAGAAGAATTCTCTTCAAAGGACTGATGAGCTTATTGGACCAGGTGTTTTGAAATAGTTTGTTAACTTTGGATTAGTTGCGGGGCCCTTAAGGAAACTCAAGGAGGACTATTTCAGTCGTATATGTGGTATGGAAATTACAGAGAAAACATTGTGAAATGGGGGAGAAGCTTCTCCAATTACACAGGATGGATACATGGCACACCTGTCGATATTCTAGAAAGGGTACAAAGTTTCTGAAATGCAGGTATGCCTTGGGATAATCGGTCAGCCATGCTGACGGTTACATGAGAGCCACTTGATTAAGCTTCCTTCGCAACCCCTTGTCATGCGATCTTTAACCTTGCCTCTTTAAGTGTCTAACAGATAGTTAGGCTGAGGCTTTCCCAAAGTGCTTCAACTTCAAGAAGACTCTTACCAATGCAGTTTTGACAAACTGAGTAAACAGATGCATATGCTACTAACGTTTATGGATTTGCTTTGCAATAATGCTGATTTTGATCTGTGTTCTCCCGTTACGGGAAGCTCTTCCCCTCAACTTCCTAACAACTTACAACAATGTCTTCCCTTCTGCTTCTGCGTGTCTGGATTACCTGCCAGAACGTCTCCCCCAGGGTGTCACCCTCACGCTGCTTTTCAGGCTTATTCTCCTGGATTCCTTATACAAGTTTATATAAGACTTGGATCAAGACTTGCAACATGGCATTGCTTCCAACTCAGAATGCACTGTAGGGCTTTGCTTTCCTCCAGCAGCACGTAGCTAGAGTGGTCGTCACCCCATTCCCTGAAAGACTTGGGAAAAGATGAACCAGGAATCTAGGTTGAAAGCAAGTCCCCTAAAACAGAGAGCCGCTGCTGAGTTTATGATTAACCACTCTATCCAAATCATACCCACATATTCTCCTCAGGGTTGCAGAGGACCAAAGAAAAGGGGGAATTGTACCATAGCCAGCTGAATGCAGCCCTTCCCAGGCAGCCCTTGCTGTGCACTGTGACCCACTGCCCCGTTACCAGGCAATGGTTACCAGGAGACCACTAATGCCACTGTGACCACCCTGCTCAGCCATTGGTGGGCAGTGTAGTGGGCCCCTGCCCCAAGCAAGCCACTGTCTGTCAGCCATCTTTAGTGGGGGCCCTTTGTTAGGCAGCAGTCAGTGGAGTGCTGCCCCTTCAGACCTGGAGCATGAGGTAAGAGGCAAGTGCCAGCCTTCTCCCCAGCATTCTTCTGCTCACACGGCCTTGGGCCAGCTGGTGTGATGGGGGGCCCAGAGAACAGGCTGGGGGTGTGTCCTGCAGGGCTCCAGAGCCAAGGCCATGAATGACCATTGGCCCAGACCAGGCCTTGAGGCAGTGTTGAACCTCTACCACACACCGCCACTGTGACCCTAAGGGTATGGCTCACAGTCTGGGGTACCTGACCGCCACTGTTTGGGTGGCCTGAGGAGCATTAAGACCTGTTGGGTCATGTGCACCCGGCTCCCTCAGTGATGAGAGCTAGCAAGGGTCTGGGACCTGGCCCTGAGGGAGCCACCAAGGCAGAGCTGCCTCCTCTGTGAGGCGTGGGCACTGGTGGGAGGACCCAGACCAGCTCCTGGACAAACCCTCCATGGCAGGAGGACCACCACCCCTCCCAGGGACCCCTTTCTCTTAGGTGGGTCTGGACCTCAGAGGGTGAGTCTTGTGCCTTGGGACCTTGCCCTTTCTTGTCACCCAGAGAGTGACATTTGTTTGCTGGAGATTGATAGGAACATTGAGACCTGACTATGACCTGTCCTCAAGAACAATGGTTCGGACAGGGAGAAGTTTTCAACGAAAAGCCACACCCCTCCATCACCTTACCTCTAAGAGGGCTTTGCTAAAAGCTTTCAAGGTTGGGGATTACCCAGCATAAGCCACCCATTTCCTTGAATGTCTCAACAACAAATATTTCTCGGCTCCAAAGTCCAATGTTTTGCTGTTGCTTGGCCTCACTGTGCGTCGGGCACACATCCTGGTCTTTGGTTACCAATTGTAGTGAGCCAGCCAGGAGCTGTGTGCCCATGGTGTGTTGATCTCGATCAGGGGCGTCACCGTTTATAGTTCCCAGCACATGCCAGAGTACATTTGGCTCCAGCATACTGTCAGGGATTCTCCCTGATATGCAGTGGCTGCCCTACAGCACAAGGCTGCTTGTCTTGGAGACATGTCCAGAGCAACGGTATACAGTTCATGTCATTTGGGGGTAAGTCACTGCAGCTTGCACAGGCTGGGAAATAGGTCTACTCCAACTGGGCTGCTCCCCTTAGCGGATGGGAGCCCCTCTGAGTCCATTCCCTCTTGAGAACTGGGGGCCTCCATGTGGGAGTGGAAGTGGAAGTTGACAAAATGCCTTCTCTGGCTTTCTGTCTTTGTGATTGGAGTGTTTATTTGTTCTTCATGTGTTTGTGTGTGTCAATGTGGTGTTAATCACGGCAGTCTGTGCTTTGGTTTGTGGGATCCTGTTTGTGATTCGTACATTGTAGGTGTGTGAAACAGCACTTGCATTGAGTACTTGAGATGTCTTTGGTCAGTAACGGAGCTTGCATATGATCACACTAGGTATCGTTCCCTCCTGCGTTGTGTTTCAGCTGTGGTGGAACATTGGTTGACATATTCCCTTTGCAATGGGTGGGAATCTCCCCTTTGGTGCATGGGAACTGCGATCCTGAGAGACCTTTTGGCATTGCATTTGTCTCTCTGCTATTGGATAACACCTGCTGTGATCAGCAGAGCTCTAGTCCATCTTGTAGTCTGCTAAGGTACAAGCAAGTATTTTTTTTTCCATTTTTTACATTGCATGGCCAGCATATTCTACAGATTCTGGTGAAACATGGCATCAAATGAATCATTTTCATACCTCCAAAACCAGTCTATGTAAAATATTCAGTTAGAGAAAGTTTGCTCAGTGAAATCCTTTTGGTTTTCATCATTGTGACCCTGAGAAAACGAGCATATTTCCAGGAGACATGTGGAAGTTAATGAAGCAAATTGAACTTTTCCTAATTTCTTTGCTTTTTCCTTTTTGGCTCTTTCTGCTTCCCAGGTCAGTAGGCATGACAACTGTGGTCCTGATTCCCTATCTTTCAATTTGCATGCTGTTTGTCGTTTTGTTGTTAAAATGAGGGAACGTAGTTCGAAAACACTGAGGATGTTGTTCATCCTCACCCTTTGCTTTGGTCCTCAGGACTGAGAGTTTCTTTTGTGCATGTACTTTTGCGTTTGTTTTGTGTGAAAGTGTTGTGGCTCTGGGAAACTCAAATGTGCTTCATCAACGCACCCCTTTCAGGTGCATTCTCCAGATTTGGGCCACTTTTAGGGATAAGGCAATTGACATCAACTGCCGAGTTGATGTGTAAATGAGCTCCACTTCACTGAAAGGGAAGCACTTACCTATTCAATACTTCCTCCTCTTGAGAGAATTGGCCTCCATGGATTTCAGGTCCTGATGATCTGGCAAATAGCTAGTACTGAACTGATATCTGGTATGGAAGCTGCCTTAAGCTTCTTGCATTCTGAAGTATAAACCTTCTGCGGTCCCTAGGTTTCTTAGAGATCCAAAAGACCTTATATCTGTTGCCAATTTGACAGCAAGGACCATAAGTTGAAATGATGACACTTGAAGTCTTTCTAAATGGCCTTTCTAGATTTGGGTAGCATGAAACTTCACCAAGGTAAGTGGCAAGCATTCCTTGACTCTCCGGGTCATTTCAAAGAGGATAGAGGATTGGAACATTGGATGCTGGGCACATCTAAGATTCCCTACCTTTGCCTACTTAGCAGAAGGTCTCTAAAGCATCCGTTTGCAATCAGAAATGCTGGTATGGCATCCAGCTGACAATTGCTTGCTTCTTGGTTTTCACTAAGTGAAGGTGTTAAGGACTTGAGGATTGTAATCGAAATATGTAATTAAAGCTAAGAAACTCATGAAAAGGAACACATTTCAGGATAGAGTAGGAAGGTGGGATAAATGTGTTGAGCCAAAAACCAACCTTTGATGCATCATTGGGCTGAAACGAAACTCCACTTCGGGAAATGGATACTGTTATTAAAAATACGGTTTTTTCAAGGCTGGATTGGGTTCCCCTCTGCCAAGAGAACACGTTTACTTGCAATGCTGCTTTCAATAACATGGTATGTGAACTGTCCTGCCTTTAAGGGATCTCGATTTGCTTTTAAGATCTCTTCTCACTTTGGAGAAGAAAGAAGAATTCTCTTCAAAGGACTGATGAGCTTATTGGACCAGGTGTTTTGAAATATTTTGTTAACTTTGGATTAGTTGCGGGGCCCTTAAGGAAACTCAAGGAGGACTATTTCAGTCGTATATCTGGTATGGAAATTACAGAGAAAACATTGTGAAATGGGGGAGAAGCTTCTCCAATTACACAGGATGGATACATGGCACACCTGTCGATATTCTAGAAAGGGTACAAAGTTTCTGAAATGCAGGTATGCCTTGGGATAATCGGTCAGCCATGCTGACGGTTACATGAGAGCCACTTGATTAAGCTTCCTTCGCAACCCCTTGTCATGCGATCTTTAACCTTGCCTCTTTAAGTGTCTAACAGATAGTTAGGCTGAGGCTTTCCCAAAGTGCTTCAACTTCAAGAAGACTCTTACCAATGCAGTTTTGACAAACTGAGTAAACAGATGCATATGCTACTAACGTTTATGGATTTGCTTTGCAATAATGCTGATTTTGATCTGTGTTCTCCCGTTAAGGGAAGCTCTTCCCCTCAACTTCCTAACAACTTACAACAATGTCTTCCCTTCTGCTTCTGCGTGTCTGGATTACCTGCCAGAACGTCTCCCCCAGAGTGCCACCCTCACGCTGCTTTTCAGGCTTATTCTCCTGGATTCCTTATACAAGTTTATATAAGACTTGGATCAAGACTTGCAACATGGCATTGCTTCCAACTCAGAATGCACTGTAGGGCTTTGCTTTCCTCCAGCAGGACGTAGCTAGAGTGGTCGTCACCCCATTCCCTGAAAGACTTGGGAAAAGATGAACCAGGAATCTTGGTTGAAAGCAAGTCCCCTAAAACAGAGAGCCGCTGCTGAGTTTATGATTAACCACTCTATCCAAATCATACCCACATATTCTCCTCAGGGTTGCAGAGGACCAAAGAAAAGGGGGAATTGTACCATAGCCAGATGAATGCAGCCCTTCCCAGGCAGCCCTTGCTGTGCACTGTGACCCACTGCCCCGTTACCAGGCAATGGTTACCAGGAGACCACTAATGCCACTGTGACCACCCTGCTCAGCCATTGGGGGCAGTGTAGTGGGCCTCTGCCCCAAGCAAGCCACTGTCTGTCAGCCATCTTTAGCGGGGGCCCTTTGTTAGGCAGCAGTCAGTGGAGTGCTGCCCCTTCAGACCTGGAGCATGAGGTAAGAGGCAAGTGCCAGCCTTCTCCCCAGCATTCTTCTGCTCACATGGCCTTGGGCCAGCTGGTGTGATGGGGAGCCCAGAGAACAGGCTGGGGGTGTGTCCTGCAGGGCTCCAGAGCCAAGGCCATGAATGACCATTGGCCCAGACGAGGCCTTGAGGCAGTGTTGAACCTCTACCACACACAGCCACTGTGACCCTAAGGGTATGGCTCACAGTCTGGGGTACCTGACCGCCACTGTTTGGGTGGCCTGAGGAGCATTAAGACCTGTTGGGTCATGTGCACCCGGCTCCCTCAGTGATGAGAGCTAGCAAGGGTCTGGGACCTGGCCCTGAGGGAGCCACCAAGGCAGAGCTGCCTCCTCTGTGAGGCGTGGGCAGTGGTGGGAGGACCCAGACCAGCTCCTGGACAAACCCTCTATGGCAGGAGGACCACCACCCCTCCCAGGGACCCCTTTCTCTTAGGTGGGTCTGGACCTCAGAGGGTGAGTCTTGTGCCTTGGGACCTTGCCCTTTCTTGTCACCCAGAGAGTGACATTTGTTTGCTGGAGATTGATAGGAACATTGAGACCTGACTATGACCTGTCCTCAGGAACAATGGATCGGACAGGGAGAAGTTTTCAACGAAAAGCCACACCCCTCCATCACCTTACCTCTAAGAGGGCTTTGCTAAAAGCTTTCAAGGTTGGGGATTACCCAGCATAAGCCACCCATTTCCTTGAATGTCTCAACAACAAATATTTCTCGGCTCCAAAGTCCAATGTTTTGATGTTGTTTGGCCTCACTGTGCGTCGGGCACACATCCTGGCCTTTGGTTACCAATTATAGCGAGCCAGCCAGGAGGTCTGTGCCCATGGTGTATTGATCTTGATCTGGGGCGTCGCCATTTATACTTCCCAGCACATGCCAGAGTACATTTGGCTCCAGGATACTGGCAGGGATTCTCCCTGATATGCAGTGGCTGCCCTACAGCACGAGGCTGCTTGTCTTGGAGACATGTCCAGAGCAACGGTATACAGTTCATGTCATTTGGGGGTAAGTCGCTCCAGCTTGCACAGGCTGGGAAATAGGTCTACTCCAACTGGGCTGCTCCCCTTAGCGGATGGGAGCCCCTCTGAGTCCATTCCCTCTTGAGAACTGGGGGCCTCCATGTGGGAGTGGAAGTGGAAGTTGACAAAATGCCTTCTCTGGCTTTCTGTCTTTGTGATTGGAGTGTTTATTTGTTCTTCATGTGTTTGTGTGTGTCAATGTGGTGTTAATCACGGCAGTCTGTGCTTTGGTTTGTGGGATCCTGTTTGTGATTCGTACATTGTAGGTGTGTGAAACAGCACTTGCATTGAGTACTTGAGACGTCTTTGGTCAGTAACGGAGCTTGCATATAATCAAACTAGGTATCGTTCCCTCCTGCATTGTGTTTCAGCTGTGGTGGAACATTGGTTGACATATTCCCTTTCCAATGGGTAGGAATCTGCCCTTTGGTGCCTGGGAACTGCGATCCTGAGAGACCTTTTGGCATTGCATTTGTCTCTCTGCTATTGGATAACACCTGCTGTGATCAGCAGAGCTCTAGTCCATCTTGTAGTCCGCTAAGGGGCAAGCAAGTATTTTTTTTTTTTTTTTACATTGCATGGCCAGCATATTCTACAGATTCTGGTGAAACATGGCATCAAATGAATCATTTTCATATCTCCAAAACCAGTCTATGTAAAATATTCAGTTAGAGAAAGTTTGCTCAGTGAAATCCTTTTGGTTTTCATCATTGTGACCCTGAGAAAACGAGCATATTTCCAGGAGACATGTGGAAGTTAATGAAGCAAATTGAACTTTTCCTAATTTCTTTGCTTTTTCCTTTTTGGCTCTTTCTGCTTCCCAGGTCAGTAGGCATGACAACTGTGGTCCTGATTCCCTATCTTTCAATTTGCATGCTGTTTGTCGTTTTGTTGTTAAACTGAGGGAACGTAGTTCGAAAACACTGAGGATGTTGTTCATCCTCACCCTTTGCTTTGGTCCTCAGGACTGAGAGTTTCTTTTGTGCATGTACTTTTGCGTTTGTTTTGTGTGAAAGTGTTGTGGCTCTGGGAAACTCAAATGTGCTTTCCCAACGCACCCCTTTCAGGTGCATTCTCCAGATTTGGGCCACATTTAGGGATTAGGCAATTGACATCAACTGCCGAGTTGATGTGTAAATGAGCTCTATTTCACTGAAAGGGAAGCACTTACCAATTCAATACTTCCTCCTCTGGAGAGAATTGGCCTCCATGGATTTCAGGTCCTGATGATCTGGCAAATAGCTAGTACTGAACTGATATCTGGTATGGAAGCTGCCTTAAGCTTCTTGCATTCTGAAGTATAAACCTTCTGCGGTCCCTAGGTTTCTTAGAGATCCAAAAAGACCTTATATCTGTTGCCAATTTGACAGCAAGGACCATAAGTTGAAATGATGACACTTGAAGTCTTTCTAAATGGCCTCTCTAGATTTGGGTAGCATGAAACTTCACCAAGGTAAGTGGCAAGCATTCCTTGACTCTCCGGGTCATTTCAAAGAGGATAGAGGATTGGAACATTGGATGCTGGGCACATCTAAGATTCCCTACCTTTGCCTACTTAGCAGAAGGTCTCAAAAGCATCCGTTTGCAATCAGAAATGCTGGTATGGCATCCAGCTGACAATTGCTTGCTTCTTGGTTTTCACTAAGTGAAGGTGTTAAGGACTTGAGGATTGTAATCGAAATATGTAATTAAAGCTAAGAAACTCATGAAAAGGAACACATTTCAGGATAGAGTAGGAAGGTGGGATAAATGTGTCGAGCCAAAAACCAACATTTGATGCATCATTGGGCTGAAACGAAACTCCACTTCGGGAAATGGATACTGTTATTAAAAATACGGTTTTTTCAAGGCTGGATTGGGTTCCCCTCTGCCAAGAGAACACGTTTACTTGCAATGCTGCTTTCAATAACATGGTATGTGAACTGTCCTGCCTTTAAGGGATCTCGATTTGCTTTTAAGATCTCTTCTCACTTTGGAGAAGAAAGAAGAATTCTCTTCAAAGGACTGATGAGCTTATTGGACCAGGTGTTTTGAAATAGTTTGTTAACTTTGGATTAGTTGCGGGGCCCTTAAGGAAACTCAAGGAGGACTATTTCAGTCATATATCTGGTATGGAAATTACAGAGAAAACATTGTGAAATGGGGGAGAAGCTTCTCCAATTACACAGGATGGATACATGGCACACCTGTCGATATTCTAGAAAGGGTACAAAGTTTCTGAAATGCAGGTATGCCTTGGGATAATCGGTCAGCCATGCTGACGGTTACATGAGAGCCACTTGATTAAGCTTCCTTCGCAACCCCTTGTCATCCGATCTTTAACCATGCCTCTTTAAGTGTCTAACAGATAGTTAGGCTGAGGCTTTCCCAAAGTGCTTCAACTTCAAGAAGACTCTTACCAATGCAGTTTTGACAAACTGAGTAAACAGATGCATATGCTACTAACGTTTATGGATTTGCTTCGCAATAATGCTGATTTTGATCTGTGTTCTCCCGTTAAGGGAAGCTCTTCCCCTCAACTTCCTAACAACTTACAACAATTTCCTCCCTTCTGCTTCTGCGTGTCTGGATTACCTGCCAGAACGTCTCCCCCAGAGTGCCACCCTCACGCTGCTTTTCAGGCTTATTCTCCTGGATTCCTTATACAAGTTTATATAAGACTTGGATCAAGCCTTGCAACGTGGCATTGCTTCCAACTCAGAATGCACTGTAGGGCTTTGCTTTCCTCCAGCAGGACGTAGCTAGAGTGGTCGTCACCCCATTCCCTGAAAGACTTGGGAAAAGATGAACCAGGAATCTAGGTTGAAAGCAAGTCCCCTAAAACAGAGATCCGCTGCTGAGTTTATGATTAACCACTCTATCCAAATCATACCCACATATTCTCCTCAGGGTTGCAGAGGACCAAAGAAAAGGGGGAATTGTACCATAGCCAGATGAATGCAGCCCTTCCCAGGCAGCCCTTGCTGTGCACTGTGACCCACTGCCCCGTTACCAGGCAATGGTTACCAGGAGACCACTAATGCCACTGTGACCACCCTGCTCAGCCATTGGTGGGCAGTGTAGTGGGCCCCTGCCCCAAGCAAGCCACTGTCTGTCAGCCATCTTTAGTGGGGGCCCTTTGTTAGGCAGCAGTCAGTGGAGTGCTGCCCCTTCAGACCTGGAGCATGAGGTAAGAGGCAAGTGCCAGCCTTCTCCCCAGCATTCTTCTGCTCACACGGCCTTGGGCCAGCTGGTGTGATGGGGGGCCCAGAGAACAGGCTGGGGGTGTGTCCTGCAGGGCTCCAGAGCCAAGGCCATGAATGACCATTGGCCCAGACCAGGCCTTGAGGCAGTGTTGAACCTCTACCACACACCGCCACTGTGACCCTAAGGGTATGGCTCACAGTCTGGGGTACCTGACCGCCACTGTTTGGGTGGCCTGAGGAGCATTAAGACCTGTTGGGTCATGTGCACCCGGCTCCCTCAGTGATGAGAGCTAGCAAGGGTCTGGGACCTGGCCCTGAGGGAGCCACCAAGGCAGAGCTGCCTCCTCTGTGAGGCGTGGGCAGTGGTGGGAGGACCCAGACCAGCTCCTGGACAAACCCTCCATGGCAGGAGGACCACCACCCCTCCCAGGGACCCCTTTCTCTTAGGTGGGTCTGGACCTCAGAGGGTGAGTCTTGTGCCTTGGGACCTTGCCCTTTCTTGTCACCCAGAGAGTGACATTTGTTTGCTGGAGATTGATAGGAACATTGAGACCTGACTATGACCTGTCCTCAAGAACAATGGTTCGGACAGGGAGAAGTTTTCAACGAAAAGCCACACCCCTCCATCACCTTACCTCTAAGAGGGCTTTGCTAAAAGCTTTCAAGGTTGGGGATTACCCAGCATAAGCCACCCATTTCCTTGAATGTCTCAACAACAAATATTTCTCGGCTCCAAAGTCCAATGTTTTGCTGTTGCTTGGCCTCACTGTGCGTCGGGCACACATCCTGGTCTTTGGTTACCAATTGTAGTGAGCCAGCCAGGAGCTGTGTGCCCATGGTATGTTGATCTCGATCAGGGGCGTCACCATTTATAGTTCCCAGCACATGCCAGAGTACATTTGGCTCCAGCATACTGTCAGGGATTCTCCCTGATATGCAGTGGCTGCCCTACAGCACAAGGCTGCTTGTCTTGGAGACATGTCCAGAGCAACAGTATACAGTTCATGTCATTTGGGGGTAAGTCACTGCAGCTTGCACAGGCTGGGAAATAGGTCTACTCCAACTGGGCTGCTCCCCTTAGCGGATGGGAGCCCCTCTGAGTCCATTCCCTCTTGAGAACTGGGGGCCTCCATGTGGGAGTGGAAGTGGAAGTTGACAAAATGCCTTCTCTGGCTTTCTGTCTTTGTGATTGGAGTGTTTATTTGTTCTTCATGTGTTTGTGTGTGTCAATGTGGTGTTAATCACGGCAGTCTGTGCTTTGGTTTGTGGGATCCTGTTTGTGATTCGTACATTGTAGGTGTGTGAAACAGCACTTGCATTGAGTACTTGAGATGTCTTTGGTCAGTAACGGAGCTTGCATATGATCACACTAGGTATCGTTCCCTCCTGCGTTGTGTTTCAGCTGTGGTGGAACATTGGTTGACATATTCCCTTTCCAATGGGTGGGAATCTCCCCTTTGGTGCATGGGAACTGCGATCCTGAGAGACCTTTTGGCATTGCATTTGTCTCTCTGCTATTGGATAACACCTGCTGTGATCAGCAGAGCTCTAGTCCATCTTGTAGTCTGCTAAGGTACAAGCAAGTATTTTTTTTTCCATTTTTTACATTGCATGGCCAGCATATTCTACAGATTCTGGTGAAACATGGCATCAAATGAATCATTTTCATACCTCCAAAACCAGTCTATGTAAAATATTCAGTTAGAGAAAGTTTGCTCAGTGAAATCCTTTTGGTTTTCATCATTGTGACCCTGAGAAAACGAGCATATTTCCAGGAGACATGTGGAAGTTAATGAAGCAAATTGAACTTTTCCTAATTTCTTTGCTTTTTACTTTTTGGCTCTTTCTGCTTCCCAGGTCAGTAGGCATGACAACTGTGGTCCTGATTCCCTATCTTTCAATTTGCATGCTGTTTGTGGTTTTGTTGTTAAAATGAGGGAACGTAGTTCGAAAACACTGAGGATGTTGTTCATCCTCACCCTTTGCTTTGGTCCTCAGGACTGAGAGTTTCTTTTGTGCATGTACTTTTGCGTTTGTTTTGTGTGAAAGTGTTGTGGCTCTGGGAAACTCAAATGTGCTTCCCCAACGCACCCCTTTCAGGTGCATTCTCCAGATTTGGGCCACTTTTAGGGATAAGGCAATTGACATCAACTGCCGAGTTGATGTGTAAATGAGCTCCACTTCACTGAAAGGGAAGCACTTACCTATTCAATACTTCCTCCTCTGGAGAGAATTGGCCTCCATGGATTTCAGGTCCTGATGATCTGGCAAATAGCTAGTACTGAACTGATATCTGGTATGGAAGCTGCCTTAAGCTTCTTGCATTCTGAAGTATAAACCTTCTGCAGTCCCTAGGTTTCTTAGAGATCCAAAAGACCTTATATCTGTTGCCAATTTGACAGCAAGGACCATAAGTTGAAATGATGACACTTGAAGTCTTTCTAAATGGCCTTTCTAGATTTGGGTAGCATGAAACTTCACCAAGGTAAGTGGCAAGCATTCCTTGACTCTCCGGGTCATTTCAAAGAGGATAGAGGATTGGAACATTGGATGCTGGGCACATCTAAGATTCCCTACCTTTGCCTACTTAGCAGAAGGTCTCAAAAGCATCCGTTTGCAATCAGAAATGCTGGTATGGCATCCAGCTGACAATTGCTTGCTTCTTGGTTTTCACTAAGTGAAGGTGTTAAGGACTTGAGGATTGTAATCGAAATATGTAATTAAAGCTAAGAAACTCATGAAAAGGAACACATTTCAGGATAGAGTAGGAAGGTGGGATAAATGTGTTGAGCCAAAAACCAACCTTTGATGCATCATTGGGCTGAAACGAAACTCCACTTCGGGAAATGGATACTGTTATTAAAAATACGGTTTTTTCAAGGCTGGATTGGGTTCCCCTCTGCCAAGAGAACACGTTTACTTGCAATGCTGCTTTCAATAACATGGTATGTGAACTGTCCTGCCTTTAAGGGATCTCGATTTGCTTTTAAGATCTCTTCTCACTTTGGAGAAGAAAGAAGAATTCTCTTCAAAGGACTGATGAGCTTATTGGACCAGGTGTTTTGAAATAGTTTGTTAACTTTGGATTAGTTGCGGGGCCCTTAAGGCAACTCAAGGAGGACTATTTCAGTCGTATATCTGGTATGGAAATTACAGAGAAAACATTGTGAAATGGGGGAGAAGCTTCTCCAATTACACAGGATGGATACATGGCACACCTGTCGATATTCTACAAAGGGTACAAAGTTTCTGAAATGCAGGTATGCCTTGGGATAATCGGTCAGCCATGCTGACGGTTACATGAGAGCCACTTGATTAAGCTTCCTTCGCAACCCCTTGTCATGCGATCTTTAACCTTGCCTCTTTAAGTGTCTAACAGATAGTTAGGCTGAGGCTTTCCCAAAGTGCTTCAACTTCAAGAAGACTCTTACCAATGCAGTTTTGACAAACTGAGTAAACAGATGCATATGCTACTAACGTTTATGGATTTGCTTTGCAATAATGCTGATTTTGATCTGTGTTCTCCCGTTACGGGAAGCTCTTCCCCTCAACTTCCTAACAACTTACAACAATGTCTTCCCTTCTGCTTCTGCGTGTCTGGATTACCTGCCAGAACGTCTCCCCCAGAGTGCCACCCTCACGCTGCTTTTCAGGCTTATTCTCCTGGATTCCTTATACAAGTTTATATAAGACTTGGATCAAGACTTGCAACATGGCATTGCTTCCAACTCAGAATGCACTGTAGGGCTTTGCTTTCCTCCAGCAGCACGTAGCTAGAGTGGTCGTCACCCCATTCCCTGAAAGACTTGGGAAAAGATGAACCAGGAATCTAGGTTGAAAGCAAGTCCCCTAAAACAGAGAGCCGCTGCTGAGTTTATGATTAACCACTCTATCCAAATCATACCCACATATTCTCCTCAGGGTTGCAGAGGACCAAAGAAAAGGGGGAATTGTACCATAGCCAGCTGAATGCAGCCCTTCCCAGGCAGCCCTTGCTGTGCACTGTGACCCACTGCCCTGTTACCAGGCAATGGTTACCAGGAGACCACTAATGCCACTGTGACCACCCTGCTCAGCCATTGGTGGGCAGTGTAGTGGGCCCCTGCCCCAAGCAAGCCACTGTCTGTCAGCCATCTTTAGCGGGGGCCCTTTGTTAGGCAGCAGTCAGTGGAGTGCTGCCCCTTCAGACCTGGAGCATGAGGTAAGAGGCAAGTGCCAGCCTTCTCCCCAGCATTCTTCTGCTCACACGGCCTTGGGCCAGCTGGTGTGATGGGGAGCACAGAGAACAGGCTGGGGGTGTGTCCTGCAGGGCTCCAGAGCCAAGGCCATGAATGACCATTGGCCCAGACCAGGCCTTGAGGCAGTGTTGAACCTCTACCACACACAGCCACTGTGACCCTAAGGGTATGGCTCACAGTCTGGGGTACCTGACCGCCACTGTTTGGGTGGCCTGAGGAGCATTAAGACCTGTTGGGTCATGTGCACCCGGCTCCCTCAGTGATGAGAGCTAGCAAGGGTCTGGGACCTGGCCCTGAGGGAGCCACCAAGGCAGAGCTGCCTCCTCTGTGAGGCGTGGGCACTGGTGGGAGGACCCAGACCAGCTCCTGGACAAACCCTCTATGGCAGGAGGACCACCACCCCTCCCAGGGACCCCTTTCTCTTAGGTGGGTCTGGACCTCAGAGGGTGAGCCTTGTGCCTTGGGACCTTGCCCTTTCTTGTCACCCAGAGAGTGACATTTGTTTGCTGGAGATTGATAGGAACATTGAGACCTGACTATGACCTGTCCTCAAGAACAATGGATCGGACAGGGAGAAGTTTTCAACGAAAAGCCACACCCCTCCATCACCTTACCTCTAAGAGGGCTTTGCTAAAAGCTTTCAAGGTTGGGGATTACCCAGCATAAGCCACCCATTTCCTTGAATGTCTCAACAACAAATATTTCTCGGCTCCAAAGTCCAATGTTTTGATGTTGTTTGGCCTCACTGTGCATCGGGCACACATCCTGGCCTTTGGTTACCAATTATAGCGAGCCAGCCAGGAGGTCTGTGCCCATGGTGTATTGATCTTGATCTGGGGCGTCGCCATTTATACTTCCCAGCACATGCCAGAGTACATTTGGCTCCAGGATACTGGCAGGGATTCTCCCTGATATGCAGTGGCTGCCCTACAGCACGAGGCTGCTTGTCTTGGAGACATGTCCAGAGCAACGGTATACAGTTCATGTCATTTGGGGGTAAGTCGCTCCAGCTTGCACAGGCTTGGAAATAGGTCTACTCCAACTTGGCTGCTCCCCTTAGCGGATGGGAGCCCCTCTGAGTCCATTCCCTCTTGAGAACTGGGGGCCTCCATGTGGGAGTGGAAGTGGAAGTTGACAAAATGCCTTCTCTGGCTTTCTGTCTTTGTGATTGGAGTGTTTATTTGTTCTTCATGTGTTTGTGTGTGTCAATGTGGTGTTAATCACGGCAGTCTGTGCTTTGGTTTGTGGGATCCTGTTTGTGATTCGTACATTGTAGGTGTGTGAAACAGCACTTGCATTGAGTACTTGAGACGTCTTTGGTCAGTAACGGAGCTTGCATATAATCAAACTAGGTATCCTTCCCTCCTGCATTGTGTTTCAGCTGTGGTGGAACATTGGTTGACATATTCCCTTTCCAATGGGTAGGAATCTGCCCTTTGGTGCCTGGGAACTGCGATCCTGAGAGACCTTTTGGCATTGCATTTGTCTCTCTGCTATTGGATAACACCTGCTGTGATCAGCAGAGCTCTAGTCCATCTTGTAGTCCGCTAAGGGGCAAGCAAGTATTTTTTTTTTTTTTTTACATTGCATGGCCAGCATATTCTACAGACTCTGGTGAAACATGGCATCAAATGAATCATTTTCATATCTCCAAAACCAGTCTATGTAAAATATTCAGTTAGAGAAAGTTTGCTCAGTGAAATCCTTTTGGTTTTCATCATTGTGACCCTGAGAAAACGAGCATATTTCCAGGAGACATGTGGAAGTTAATGAAGCAAATTGAACTTTTCCTAATTTCTTTGCTTTTTACTTTTTGGCTCTTTCTGCTTCCCAGGTCAGTAGGCATGTCAACTGTGGTCCTGATTCCCTATCTTTCAATTTGCATGCTGTTTGTCGTTTTGTTGTTAAAATGAGGGAACGTAGTTCGAAAACACTGAGGATGTTGTTCATCCTCACCCTTTGCTTTGGTCCTCAGGACTGAGAGTTTCTTTTGTGCATGTACTTTTGCGTTTGTTTTGTGTGAAAGTGTTGTGGCTCTGGGAAACTCAAATGTGCTTCCCCAACGCACCCCTTTCAGGTGCATTCTCCAGATTTGGGCCACTTTTAGGGATAAGGCAATTGACATCAACTGCCGAGTTGATGTGTAAATGAGCTCCACTTCACTGAAAGGGAAGCACTTACCTATTCAATACTTCCTCCTCTTGAGAGAATTGGCCTCCATGGATTTCAGGTCCTGATGATCTGGCAAATAGCTAGTACTGAACTGATATCTGGTATGGAAGCTGCCTTAAGCTTCTTGCATTCTGAAGTATAAACCTTCTGCGGTCCCTAGGTTTCTCAGAGATCCAAAAGACCTTATATCTGTTGCCAATTTGACAGCAAGGACCATAAGTTGAAATGATGACACTTGAAGTCTTTCTAAATGGCCTCTCTAGATTTGGGTAGCATGAAACTTCACCAAGGTAAGTGGCAAGCATTCCTTGACCCTCCGGGTCATTTCCAAGAGGATAGAGGATTGGAACATTGGATGCTGGGCACATCTAAGATTCCCTACCTTTGCCTACTTAGCAGAAGGTCTCTAAAGCATCCGTTTGCAATCAGAAATGCTGGTATGGCATCCAGCTGACAATTGCTTGCTTCTTGGTTTTCACTAAGTGAAGGTGTTAAGGACTTGAGGATTGTAATCGAAATATGTAATTAAAGCTAAGAAACTCATGAAAAGGAACACATTTCAGGATAGAGTAGGAAGGTGGGATAAATGTGTTGAGCCAAAAACCAACCTTTGATGCATCATTGGGCTGAAACGAAACTCCACTTCGGGAAATGGATACTGTTATTAAAAATACGGTTTTTTCAAGGCTGGATTGGGTTCCCCTCTGCCAAGAGAACACGTTTACTTGCAATGCTGCTTTCAATAACATGGTATGTGAACTGTCCTGCCTTTAAGGGATCTCGATTTGCTTTTAAGATCTCTTCTCACTTTGGAGAAGAAAGAAGAATTCTCTTCAAAGGACTGATGAGCTTATTGGACCAGGTGTTTTGAAATAGTTTGTTAACTTTGGATTAGTTGCGGGGCCCTTAAGGCAACTCAAGGAGGACTATTTCAGTCGTATATGTGGTATGGAAATTACAGAGAAAACATTGTGAAATGGGGGAGAAGCTTCTCCAATTACACAGGATGGATACATGGCACACCTGTCGATATTCTAGAAAGGGTACAAAGTTTCTGAAATGCAGGTATGCCTTGGGATAATCGGTCAGCCATGCTGACGGTTACATGAGAGCCACTTGATTAAGCTTCCTTCGCAACCCCTTGTCATGCGATCTTTAACCTTGCCTCTTTAAGTGTCTAACACATAGTTAGGCTGAGGCTTTCCCAAAGTGCTTCAACTTCAAGAAGACTCTTACCAATGCAGTTTTGACAAACTGAGTAAACAGATGCATATGCTACTAACGTTTATGGATTTGCTTTGCAATAATGCTGATTTTGATCTGTGTTCTCCCGTTAAGGGAAGCTCTTCCCCTCAACTTCCTAACAACTTACAACAATGTCTTCCCTTCTGCTTCTGCGTGTCTGGATTACCTGCCAGAACGTCTCCCCCAGGGTGTCACCCTCACGCTGCTTTTCAGGCTTATTCTCCTGGATTCCTTATACAAGTTTATATAAGACTTGGATCAAGACTTGCAACATGGCATTGCTTCCAACTCAGAATGCACTGTAGGGCTTTGCTTTCCTCCAGCAGCACGTAGCTAGAGTGGTCGTCACCCCATTCCCTGAAAGACTTGGGAAAAGATGAACCAGGAATCTAGGTTGAAAGCAAGTCCCCTAAAACAGAGAGCCGCTGCTGAGTTTATGATTAACCACTCTATCCAAATCATACCCACATATTCTCCTCAGGGTTGCAGAGGACCAAAGAAAAGGGGGAATTGTACCATAGCCAGCTGAATGCAGCCCTTCCCAGGCAGCCCTTGCTGTGCACTGTGACCCACTGCCCCGTTACCAGGCAATGGTTACCAGGAGACCACTAATGCCACTGTGACCACCCTGCTCAGCCATTGGTGGGCAGTGTAGTGGGCCCCTGCCCCAAGCAAGCCACTGTCTGTCAGCCATCTTTAGCGGGGGCCCTTTGTTAGGCAGCAGTCAGTGGAGTGCTGCCCCTTCAGACCTGGAGCATGAGGTAAGAGGCAAGTGCCAGCCTTCTCCCCAGCATTCTTCTGCTCACACGGCCTTGGGCCAGCTGGTGTGATGGGGAGCCCAGAGAACAGGCTGGGGGTGTGTCCTGCAGGGCTCCAGAGCCAAGGCCATGAATGACCATTGGCCCAGACCAGGCCTTGAGGCAGTGTTGAACCTCTACCACACACCGCCACTGTGACCCTAAGGGTATGGCTCACAGTCTGGGGTACGTGACCACCACTGTTTGGGTGGCCTGAGGAGCATTAAGACCTGTTGGGTCATGTGCACCCGGCTCCCTCAGTGATGAGAGCTAGCAAGCGTCTGGGACCTGGCCCTGAGGGAGCCACCAAGGCAGAGCTGCCTCCTCTGTGAGGCGTGGGCACTGGTGGGAGGACCCAGACCAGCTCCTGGACAAACCCTCTATGGCAGGAGGACCACCACCCCTCCCAGGGACCCCTTTCTCTTAGGTGGGTCTGGACCTCAGAGGGTGAGTCTTGTGCCTTGGGACCTTGCCCTTTCTTGTCACCCAGAGAGTGACATTTGTTTGCTGGAGATTGATAGGAACATTGAGACCTGACTATGACCTGTCCTCAAGAACAATGGATCGGACAGGGAGAAGTTTTCAACGAAAAGCCACACCCCTCCATCACCTTACCTCTAAGAGGGCTTTGCTAAAAGCTTTCAAGGTTGGGGATTACCCAGCATAAGCCACCCATTTCCTTGAATGTCTCAACAACAAATATTTCTCGGCTCCAAAGTCCAATGTTTTGATGTTGTTTGGCCTCACTGTGCGTCGGGCACACATCCTGGCCTTTGGTTACCAATTATAGCGAGCCAGCCAGGAGGTCTGTGCCCATGGTGTATTGATCTTGATCTGGGGCGTCGCCATTTATACTTCCCAGCACATGCCAGAGTACATTTGGCTCCAGGATACTGGCAGGGATTCTCCCTGATATGCAGTGGCTGCCCTACAGCACGAGGCTGCTTGTCTTGGAGACATGTCCAGAGCAACGGTATACAGTTCATGTCATTTGGGGGTAAGTCGCTCCAGCTTGCACAGGCTTGGAAATAGGTCTACTCCAACTTGGCTGCTCCCCTTAGCGGATGGGAGCCCCTCTGAGTCCATTCCCTCTTGAGAACTGGGGGCCTCCATGTGGGAGTGGAAGTGGAAGTTGACAAAATGCCTTCTCTGGCTTTCTGTCTTTGTGATTGGAGTGTTTATTTGTTCTTCATGTGTTTGTGTGTGTCAATGTGGTGTTAATCACGGCAGTCTGTGCTTTGGTTTGTGGGATCCTGTTTGTGATTCGTACATTGTAGGTGTGTGAAACAGCACTTGCATTGAGTACTTGAGACGTCTTTGGTCAGTAACGGAGCTTGCATATAATCAAACTAGGTATCGTTCCCTCCTGCATTGTGTTTCAGCTGTGGTGGAACATTGGTTGACATATTCCCTTTCCAATGGGTAGGAATCTGCCCTTTGGTGCCTGGGAACTGCGATCCTGAGAGACCTTTTGGCATTGCATTTGTCTCTCTGCTATTGGATAACACCTGCTGTGATCAGCAGAGCTCTAGTCCATCTTGTAGTCCGCTAAGGGGCAAGCAAGTATTTTTTTTTTTTTTTTACATTGCATGGCCAGCATATTCTACAGACTCTGGTGAAACATGGCATCAAATGAATCATTTTCATATCTCCAAAACCAGTCTATGTAAAATATTCAGTTAGAGAAAGTTTGCTCAGTGAAATCCTTTTGGTTTTCATCATTGTGACCCTGAGAAAACGAGCATATTTCCAGGAGACATGTGGAAGTTAATGAAGCAAATTGAACTTTTCCTAATTTCTTTGCTTTTTACTTTTTGGCTCTTTCTGCTTCCCAGGTCAGTAGGCATGCCAACTGTGGTCCTGATTCCCTATCTTTCAATTTGCATGCTGTTTGTCGTTTTGTTGTTAAAATGAGGGAACGTAGTTCGAAAACACTGAGGATGTTGTTCATCCTCACCCTTTGCTTTGGTCCTCAGGACTGAGAGTTTCTTTTGTGCATGTACTTTTGCGTTTGTTTTGTGTGAAAGTGTTGTGGCTCTGGGAAACTCAAATGTGCTTCCCCAACGCACCCCTTTCAGGTGCATTCTCCAGATTTGGGCCACTTTTAGGGATAAGGCAATTGACATCAACTGCCGAGTTGATGTGTAAATGAGCTCCACTTCACTGAAAGGGAAGCACTTACCTATTCAATACTTCCTCCTCTTGAGAGAATTGGCCTCCATGGATTTCAGGTCCTGATGATCTGGCAAATAGCTAGTACTGAACTGATATCTGGTATGGAAGCTGCCTTAAGCTTCTTGCATTCTGAAGTATAAACCTTCTGCGGTCCCTAGGTTTCTTAGAGATCCAAAAGACCTTATATCTGTTGCCAATTTGACAGCAAGGACCATAAGTTGAAATGATGACACTTGAAGTCTTTCTAAATGGCCTTTCTAGATTTGGGTAGCATGAAACTTCACCAAGGTAAGTGGCAAGCATTCCTTGACTCTCCGGGTCATTTCCAAGAGGATAGAGGATTGGAACATTGGATGCTGGGCACATCTAAGATTCCCTACCTTTGCCTACTTAGCAGAAGGTCTCAAAAGCATCCATTTGCAATCAGAAATGCTGGTATGGCATCCAGCTGACAATTGCTTGCTTCTTGGTTTTCACTAAGTGAAGGTGTTAAGGACTTGAGGATTGTAATCGAAATATGTAATTAAAGCTAAGAAACTCATGAAAAGGAACACATTTCAGGATAGAGTAGGAAGGTGGGATAAATGTGTTGAGCCAAAAACCAACCTTTGATGCATCATTGGGCTGAAATGAAACTCCACTTCGGGAAATGGATACTGTTATTAAAAATACGTTTTTTTCAAGGCTGGATTGGGTTCCCCTCTGCCAAGAGAACACGTTTACTTGCAATGCTGCTTTCAATAACATGGTATGTGAACTGTCCTGCCTTTAAGGGATCTCGATTTGCTTTTAAGATCTCTTCTCACTTTGGAGAAGAAAGAAGAATTCTCTTCAAAGGACTGATGAGCTTATTGGACCAGGTGTTTTGAAATATTTTGTTAACTTTGGATTAGTTGCGGGGCCCTTAAGGAAACTCAAGGAGGACTATTTCAGTCGTATATCTGGTATGGAAATTACAGAGAAAACATTGTGAAATGGGGGAGAAGCTTCTCCAATTACACAGGATGGATACATGGCACACCTGTCAATATTCTAGAAAGGGTACAAAGTTTCTGAAATGCAGGTATGCCTTGGGATAATCGGTCAGCCATGCTGACGGTTACATGAGAGCCACTTGATTAAGCTTCCTTCGCAACCCCTTGTCATGCGATCTTTAACCTTGCCTCTTTAAGTGTCTAACAGATAGTTAGGCTGAGGCTTTCCCAAAGTGCTTCAACTTCAAGAAGACTCTTACCAATGCAGTTTTGACAAACTGAGTAAACAGATGCATATGCTACTAACGTTTATGGATTTGCTTTGCAATAATGCTGATTTTGATCTGTGTTCTCCCGTTAAGGGAAGCTCTTCCCCTCAACTTCCTAACAACTTACAACAATGTCTTCCCTTCTGCTTCTGCGTGTCTGGATTACCTGCCAGAACGTCTCCCCCAGAGTGCCACCCTCACGCTGCTTTTCAGGCTTATTCTCCTGGATTCCTTATACAAGTTTATATAAGACTTGGATCAAGACTTGCAACATGGCATTGCTTCCAACTCAGAATGCACTGTAGGGCTTTGCTTTCCTCCAGCAGCACGTAGCTAGAGTGGTGGTCACCCCATTCCCTGAAAGACTTGGGAAAAGATGAACCAGGAATCTAGGTTGAAAGCAAGTCCCCTAAAACAGAGAGCCGCTGCTGAGTTTATGATTAACCACTCTATCCAAATCATACCCACATATTCTCCTCAGGGTTGCAGAGGACCAAAGAAAAGGGGGAATTGTACCATAGCCAGCTGAATGCAGCCCTTCCCAGGCAGCCCTTGCTGTGCACTGTGACCCACTGCCCTGTTACCAGGCAATGGTTACCAGGAGACCACTAAAGCCACTGTGACCACCCTGCTCAGCCATTGGTGGGCAGTGTAGTGGGCCTCTGCCCCAAGCAAGCCACTGTCTGTCAGCCATCTTTAGCGGGGGCCCTTTGTTAGGCAGCAGTCAGTGGAGTGCTGCCCCTTCAGACCTGGAGCATGAGGTAAGAGGCAAGTGCCAGCCTTCTCCCCAGCATTCTTCTGCTCACACGGCCTTGGGCCAGCTGGTGTGATGGGGAGCCCAGAGAACAGGCTGGGGGTGTGTCCTGCAGGGCTCCAGAGCCAAGGCCATGAATGACCATTGGCCCAGACCAGGCCTTGAGGCAGTGTTGAACCTCTACCACACACAGCCACTGTGACCCTAAGGGTATGGCTCACAGTCTGGGGTACCTGACCGCCACTGTTTGGGTGGCCTGAGGAGCATTAAGACCTGTTGGGTCATGTGCACCCGGCTCCCTCAGTGATGAGAGCTAGCAAGGGTCTGGGACCTGGCCCTGAGGGAGCCACCAAGGCAGAGCTGCCTCCTCTGTGAGGCGTGGGCAGTGCTGGGAGGACCCAGACCAGCTCCTGGACAAACCCTCCATGGCAGGAGGACCACCACCCCTCCCAGGGACCCCTTTCTCTTAGGTGGGTCTGGACCTCAGAGGGTGAGTCTTGTGCCTTGGGACCTTGCCCTTTCTTGTCACCCAGAGAGTGACATTTGTTTGCTGGAGATTGATAGGAACATTGAGACCTGACTATGACCTGTCCTCAAGAACAATGGATCGGACAGGGAGAAGTTTTCAACGAAAAGCCACACCCCTCCATCACCTTACCTCTAAGAGGGCTTTGCTAAAAGCTTTCAAGGTTGGGGATTACCCAGCATAAGCCACCCATTTCCTTGAATGTCTCAACAACAAATATTTCTCGGCTCCAAAGTCCAATGTTTTGATGTTGTTTGGCCTCACTGTGCGTCGGGCACACATCCTGGCCTTTGGTTACCAATTATAGCGAGCCAGCCAGGAGGTCTGTGCCCATGGTGTATTGATCTTGATCTGGGGCGTCGCCATTTATACTTCCCAGCACATGCCAGAGTACATTTGGCTCCAGGATACTGGCAGGGATTCTCCCTGATATGCAGTGGCTGCCCTACAGCACGAGGCTGCTTGTCTTGGAGACATGTCCAGAGCAACGGTATACAGTTCATGTCATTTGGGGGTAAGTCGCTCCAGCTTGCACAGGCTTGGAAATAGGTCTACTCCAACTTGGCTGCTCCCCTTAGCGGATGGGAGCCCCTCTGAGTCCATTCCCTCTTGAGAACTGGGGGCCTCCATGTGGGAGTGGAAGTGGAAGTTGACAAAATGCCTTCTCTGGCTTTCTGTCTTTGTGATTGGAGTGTTTATTTGTTCTTCATGTGTTTGTGTGTGTCAATGTGGTGTTAATCACGGCAGTCTGTGCTTTGGTTTGTGGGATCCTGTTTGTGATTCGTACATTGTAGGTGTGTGAAACAGCACTTGCATTGAGTACTTGAGACGTCTTTGGTCAGTAACGGAGCTTGCATATAATCAAACTAGGTATCGTTCCCTCCTGCATTGTGTTTCAGCTGTGGTGGAACATTGGTTGACATATTCCCTTTCCAATGGGTAGGAATCTGCCCTTTGGTGCCTGGGAACTGCGATCCTGAGAGACCTTTTGGCATTGCATTTGTCTCTCTGCTATTGGATAACACCTGCTGTGATCAGCAGAGCTCTAGTCCATCTTGTAGTCCGCTAAGGGGCAAGCAAGTATTTTTTTTTTTTTTTTACATTGCATGGCCAGCATATTCTACAGACTCTGGTGAAACATGGCATCAAATGAATCATTTTCATATCTCCAAAACCAGTCTATGTAAAATATTCAGTTAGAGAAAGTTTGCTCAGTGAAATCCTTTTGGTTTTCATCATTGTGACCCTGAGAAAACGAGCATATTTCCAGGAGACATGTGGAAGTTAATGAAGCAAATTGAACTTTTCCTAATTTCTTTGCTTTTTACTTTTTGGCTCTTTCTGCTTCCCAGGTCAGTAGGCATGCCAACTGTGGTCCTGATTCCCTATCTTTCAATTTGCATGCTGTTTGTCGTTTTGTTGTTAAAATGAGGGAACGTAGTTCGAAAACACTGAGGATGTTGTTCATCCTCACCCTTTGCTTTGGTCCTCAGGACTGAGAGTTTCTTTTGTGCATGTACTTTTGCGTTTGTTTTGTGTGAAAGTGTTGTGGCTCTGGGAAACTCAAATGTGCTTCCCCAACGCACCCCTTTCAGGTGCATTCTCCAGATTTGGGCCACTTTTAGGGATAAGGCAATTGACATCAACTGCCGAGTTGATGTGTAAATGAGCTCCACTTCACTGAAAGGGAAGCACTTACCTATTCAATACTTCCTCCTCTTGAGAGAATTGGCCTCCATGGATTTCAGGTCCTGATGATCTGGCAAATAGCTAGTACTGAACTGATATCTGGTATGGAAGCTGCCTTAAGCTTCTTGCATTCTGAAGTATAAACCTTCTGCGGTCCCTAGGTTTCTTAGAGATCCAAAAGACCTTATATCTGTTGCCAATTTGACAGCAAGGACCATAAGTTGAAATGATGACACTTGAAGTCTTTCTAAATGGCCTTTCTAGATTTGGGTAGCATGAAACTTCACCAAGGTAAGTGGCAAGCATTCCTTGACTCTCCGGGTCATTTCCAAGAGGATAGAGGATTGGAACATTGGATGCTGGGCACATCTAAGATTCCCTACCTTTGCCTACTTAGCAGAAGGTCTCAAAAGCATCCATTTGCAATCAGAAATGCTGGTATGGCATCCAGCTGACAATTGCTTGCTTCTTGGTTTTCACTAAGTGAAGGTGTTAAGGACTTGAGGATTATAATCGAAATATGTAATTAAAGCTAAGAAACTCATGAAAAGGAACACATTTCAGGATAGAGTAGGAAGGTGGGATAAATGTGTTGAGCCAAAAACCAACCTTTGATGCATCATTGGGCTGAAATGAAACTCCACTTCGGGAAATGGATACTGTTATTAAAAATACGGTTTTTTCAAGGCTGGATTGGGTTCCCCTCTGCCAAGAGAACACGTTTACTTGCAATGCTGCTTTCAATAACATGGTATGTGAACTGTCCTGCCTTTAAGGGATCTCGATTTGCTTTTAAGATCTCTTCTCACTTTGGAGAAGAAAGAAGAATTCTCTTCAAAGGACTGATGAGCTTATTGGACCAGGTGTTTTGAAATATTTTGTTAACTTTGGATTAGTTGCGGGGCCCTTAAGGAAACTCAAGGAGGACTATTTCAGTCGTATATCTGGTATGGAAATTACAGAGAAAACATTGTGAAATGGGGGAGAAGCTTCTCCAATTACACAGGATGGATACATGGCACACCTGTCAATATTCTAGAAAGGGTACAAAGTTTCTGAAATGCAGGTATGCCTTGGGATAATCGGTCAGCCATGCTGACGGTTACATGAGAGCCACTTGATTAAGCTTCCTTCGCAACCCCTTGTCATGCGATCTTTAACCTTGCCTCTTTAAGTGTCTAACAGATAGTTAGGCTGAGGCTTTCCCAAAGTGCTTCAACTTCAAGAAGACTCTTACCAATGCAGTTTTGACAAACTGAGTAAACAGATGCATATGCTACTAACGTTTATGGATTTGCTTTGCAATAATGCTGATTTTGATCTGTGTTCTCCCGTTAAGGGAAGCTCTTCCCCTCAACTTCCTAACAACTTACAACAATGTCTTCCCTTCTGCTTCTGCGTGTCTGGATTACCTGCCAGAACGTCTCCCCCAGAGTGCCACCCTCACGCTGCTTTTCAGGCTTATTCTCCTGGATTCCTTATACAAGTTTATATAAGACTTGGATCAAGACTTGCAACATGGCATTGCTTCCAACTCAGAATGCACTGTAGGGCTTTGCTTTCCTCCAGCAGCACGTAGCTAGAGTGGTGGTCACCCCATTCCCTGAAAGACTTGGGAAAAGATGAACCAGGAATCTAGGTTGAAAGCAAGTCCCCTAAAACAGAGAGCCGCTGCTGAGTTTATGATTAACCACTCTATCCAAATCATACCCACATATTCTCCTCAGGGTTGCAGAGGACCAAAGAAAAGGGGGAATTGTACCATAGCCAGCTGAATGCAGCCCTTCCCAGGCAGCCCTTGCTGTGCACTGTGACCCACTGCCCTGTTACCAGGCAATGGTTACCAGGAGACCACTAAAGCCACTGTGACCACCCTGCTCAGCCATTGGTGGGCAGTGTAGTGGGCCTCTGCCCCAAGCAAGCCACTGTCTGTCAGCCATCTTTAGCGGGGGCCCTTTGTTAGGCAGCAGTCAGTGGAGTGCTGCCCCTTCAGACCTGGAGCATGAGGTAAGAGGCAAGTGCCAGCCTTCTCCCCAGCATTCTTCTGCTCACACGGCCTTGGGCCAGCTGGTGTGATGGGGAGCCCAGAGAACAGGCTGGGGGTGTGTCCTGCAGGGCTCCAGAGCCAAGGCCATGAATGACCATTGGCCCAGACCAGGCCTTGAGGCAGTGTTGAACCTCTACCACACACAGCCACTGTGACCCTAAGGGTATGGCTCACAGTCTGGGGTACCTGACCGCCACTGTTTGGGTGGCCTGAGGAGCATTAAGACCTGTTGGGTCATGTGCACCCGGCTCCCTCAGTGATGAGAGCTAGCAAGGGTCTGGGACCTGGCCCTGAGGGAGCCACCAAGGCAGAGCTGCCTCCTCTGTGAGGCGTGGGCAGTGGTGGGAGGACCCAGACCAGCTCCTGGACAAACCCTCTATGGCAGGAGGACCACCACCCCTCCCAGGGACCCCTTTCTCTTAGGTGGGTCTGGACCTCAGAGGGTGAGTCTTGTGCCTTGGGACCTTGCCCTTTCTTGTCACCCAGAGAGTGACATTTGTTTGCTGGAGATTGATAGGATCATTGAGACCTGACTATGACCTGTCCTCAAGAACAATGGATCGGACAGGGAGAAGTTTTCAACGAAAAGCCACACCCCTCCATCACCTTACCTCTAAGAGGGCTTTGCTAAAAGCTTTCAAGGTTGGGGATTACCCAGCATAAGCCACCCATTTCCTTGAATGTCTCAACAACAAATATTTCTCGGCTCCAAAGTCCAATGTTTTGATGTTGTTTGGCCTCACTGTGCGTCGGGCACACATCCTGGCCTTTGGTTACCAATTATAGCGAGCCAGCCAGGAGGTCTGTGCCCATGGTGTATTGATCTTGATCTGGGGCGTCGCCATTTATACTTCCCAGCACATGCCAGAGTACATTTGGCTCCAGGATACTGGCAGGGATTCTCCCTGATATGCAGTGGCTGCCCTACAGCACGAGGCTGCTTGTCTTGGAGACATGTCCAGAGCAACGGTATACAGTTCATGTCATTTGGGGGTAAGTCGCTCCAGCTTGCACAGGCTTGGAAATAGGTCTACTCCAACTTGGCTGCTCCCCTTAGCGGATGGGAGCCCCTCTGAGTCCATTCCCTCTTGAGAACTGGGGGCCTCCATGTGGGAGTGGAAGTGGAAGTTGACAAAATGCCTTCTCTGGCTTTCTGTCTTTGTGATTGGAGTGTTTATTTGTTCTTCATGTGTTTGTGTGTGTCAATGTGGTGTTAATCACGGCAGTCTGTGCTTTGGTTTGTGGGATCCTGTTTGTGATTCGTACATTGTAGGTGTGTGAAACAGCACTTGCATTGAGTACTTGAGACGTCTTTGGTCAGTAACGGAGCTTGCATATAATCAAACTAGGTATCGTTCCCTCCTGCATTGTGTTTCAGCTGTGGTGGAACATTGGTTGACATATTCCCTTTCCAATGGGTAGGAATCTGCCCTTTGGTGCCTGGGAACTGCGATCCTGAGAGACCTTTTGGCATTGCATTTGTCTCTCTGCTATTGGATAACACCTGCTGTGATCAGCAGAGCTCTAGTCCATCTTGTAGTCCGCTAAGGGGCAAGCAAGTATTTTTTTTTTTTTTTTACATTGCATGGCCAGCATATTCTACAGACTCTGGTGAAACATGGCATCAAATGAATCATTTTCATATCTCCAAAACCAGTCTATGTAAAATATTCAGTTAGAGAAAGTTTGCTCAGTGAAATCCTTTTGGTTTTCATCATTGTGACCCTGAGAAAACGAGCATATTTCCAGGAGACATGTGGAAGTTAATGAAGCAAATTGAACTTTTCCTAATTTCTTTGCTTTTTACTTTTTGGCTCTTTCTGCTTCCCAGGTCAGTAGGCATGTCAACTGTGGTCCTGATTCCCTATCTTTCAATTTGCATGCTGTTTGTCGTTTTGTTGTTAAAATGAGGGAACGTAGTTCGAAAACACTGAGGATGTTGTTCATCCTCACCCTTTGCTTTGGTCCTCAGGACTGAGAGTTTCTTTTGTGCATGTACTTTTGCGTTTGTTTTGTGTGAAAGTGTTGTGGCTCTGGGAAACTCAAATGTGCTTCCCCAACGCACCCCTTTCAGGTGCATTCTCCAGATTTGGGCCACTTTTAGGGATAAGGCAATTGACATCAACTGCCGAGTTGATGTGTAAATGAGCTCCACTTCACTGAAAGGGAAGCACTTACCTATTCAATACTTCCTCCTCTTGAGAGAATTGGCCTCCATGGATTTCAGGTCCTGATGATCTGGCAAATAGCTAGTACTGAACTGATATCTGGTATGGAAGCTGCCTTAAGCTTCTTGCATTCTGAAGTATAAACCTTCTGCGGTCCCTAGGTTTCTTAGAGATCCAAAAGACCTTATATCTGTTGCCAATTTGACAGCAAGGACCATAAGTTGAAATGATGACACTTGAAGTCTTTCTAAATGGCCTTTCTAGATTTGGGTAGCATGAAACTTCACCAAGGTAAGTGGCAAGCATTCCTTGACTCTCCAGGTCATTTCAAAGAGGATAGAGGATTGGAACATTGGATGCTGGGCACATCTAAGATTCCCTACCTTTGCCTACTTAGCAGAAGGTCTCAAAAGCATCCGTTTGCAATCAGAAATGCTGGTATGGCATCCAGCTGACAATTGCTTGCTTCTTGGTTTTCACTAAGTGAAGGTGTTAAGGACTTGAGGATTGTAATCGAAATATGTAATTAAAGCTAAGAAACTCATGAAAAGGAACACATTTCAGGATAGAGTAGGAAGGTGGGATAAATGTGTTGAGCCAAAAACCAACCTTTGATGCATCATTGGGCTGAAATGAAACTCCACTTCGGGAAATGGATACTGTTATTAAAAATACGTTTTTTTCAAGGCTGGATTGGGTTCCCCTCTGCCAAGAGAACACGTTTACTTGCAATGCTGCTTTCAATAACATGGTATGTGAACTGTCCTGCCTTTAAGGGATCTCGATTTGCTTTTAAGATCTCTTCTCACTTTGGAGAAGAAAGAAGAATTCTCTTCAAAGGACTGATGAGCTTATTGGACCAGGTGTTTTGAAATATTTTGTTAACTTTGGATTAGTTGCGGGGCCCTTAAGGAAACTCAAGGAGGACTATTTCAGTCGTATATCTGGTATGGAAATTACAGAGAAAACATTGTGAAATGGGGGAGAAGCTTCTCCAATTACACAGGATGGATACATGGCACACCTGTCAATATTCTAGAAAGGGTACAAAGTTTCTGAAATGCAGGTATGCCTTGGGATAATCGGTCAGCCATGCTGACGGTTACATGAGAGCCACTTGATTAAGCTTCCTTCGCAACCCCTTGTCATGCGATCTTTAACCTTGCCTCTTTAAGTGTCTAACAGATAGTTAGGCTGAGGCTTTCCCAAAGTGCTTCAACTTCAAGAAGACTCTTACCAATGCAGTTTTGACAAACTGAGTAAACAGATGCATATGCTACTAACGTTTATGGATTTGCTTTGCAATAATGCTGATTTTGATCTGTGTTCTCCCGTTAAGGGAAGCTCTTCCCCTCAACTTCCTAACAACTTACAACAATGTCTTCCCTTCTGCTTCTGCGTGTCTGGATTACCTGCCAGAACGTCTCCCCCAGAGTGCCACCCTCACGCTGCTTTTCAGGCTTATTCTCCTGGATTCCTTATACAAGTTTATATAAGACTTGGATCAAGACTTGCAACATGGCATTGCTTCCAACTCAGAATGCACTGTAGGGCTTTGCTTTCCTCCAGCAGCACGTAGCTAGAGTGGTCGTCACCCCATTCCCTGAAAGACTTGGGAAAAGATGAACCAGGAATCTAGGTTGAAAGCAAGTCCCCTAAAACAGAGATCCGCTGCTGAGTTTATGATTAACCACTCTATCCAAATCATACCCACATATTCTCCTCAGGGTTGCAGAGGACCAAAGAAAAGGGGGAATTGTACCATAGCCAGCTGAATGCAGCCCTTCCCAGGCAGCCCTTGCTGTGCACTGTGACCCACTGCCCTGTTACCAGGCAATGGTTACCAGGAGACCACTAAAGCCACTGTGACCACCCTGCTCAGCCATTGGTGGGCAGTGTAGTGGGCCTCTGCCCCAAGCAAGCCACTGTCTGTCAGCCATCTTTAGCGGGGGCCCTTTGTTAGGCAGCAGTCAGTGGAGTGCTGCCCCTTCAGACCTGGAGCATGAGGTAAGAGGCAAGTGCCAGCCTTCTCCCCAGCATTCTTCTGCTCACACGGCCTTGGGCCAGCTGGTGTGATGGGGAGCCCAGAGAACAGGCTGGGGGTGTGTCCTGCAGGGCTCCAGAGCCAAGGCCATGAATGACCATTGGCCCAGACCAGGCCTTGAGGCAGTGTTGAACCTCTACCACACACAGCCACTGTGACCCTAAGGGTATGGCTCACAGTCTGGGGTACCTGACCGCCACTGTTTGGGTGGCCTGAGGAGCATTAAGACCTGTTGGGTCATGTGCACCCGGCTCCCTCAGTGATGAGAGCTAGCAAGGGTCTGGGACCTGGCCCTGAGGGAGCCACCAAGGCAGAGCTGCCTCCTCTGTGAGGCGTGGGCAGTGGTGGGAGGACCCAGACCAGCTCCTGGACAAACCCTCTATGGCAGGAGGACCACCACCCCTCCCAGGGACCCCTTTCTCTTAGGTGGGTCTGGACCTCAGAGGGTGAGTCTTGTGCCTTGGGACCTTGCCCTTTCTTGTCACCCAGAGAGTGACATTTGTTTGCTGGAGATTGATAGGATCATTGAGACCTGACTATGACCTGTCCTCAAGAACAATGGATCGGACAGGGAGAAGTTTTCAACGAAAAGCCACACCCCTCCATCACCTTACCTCTAAGAGGGCTTTGCTAAAAGCTTTCAAGGTTGGGGATTACCCAGCATAAGCCACCCATTTCCTTGAATGTCTCAACAACAAATATTTCTCGGCTCCAAAGTCCAATGTTTTGATGTTGTTTGGCCTCACTGTGCGTCGGGCACACATCCTGGCCTTTGGTTGCCAATTATAGCGAGCCAGCCAGGAGGTCTGTGCCCATGGTGTATTGATCTTGATCTGGGGCGTCGCCATTTATACTTCCCAGCACATGCCAGAGTACATTTGGCTCCAGGATACTGGCAGGGATTCTCCCTGATATGCAGTGGCTGCCCTACAGCACGAGGCTGCTTGTCTTGGAGACATGTCCAGAGCAACGGTATACAGTTCATGTCATTTGGGGGTAAGTCGCTCCAGCTTGCACAGGCTTGGAAATAGGTCTACTCCAACTTGGCTGCTCCCCTTAGCGGATGGGAGCCCCTCTGAGTCCATTCCCTCTTGAGAACTGGGGGCCTCCATGTGGGAGTGGAAGTGGAAGTTGACAAAATGCCTTCTCTGGCTTTCTGTCTTTGTGATTGGAGTGTTTATTTGTTCTTCATGTGTTTGTGTGTGTCAATGTGGTGTTAATCACGGCAGTCTGTGCTTTGGTTTGTGGGATCCTGTTTGTGATTCGTACATTGTAGGTGTGTGAAACAGCACTTGCATTGAGTACTTGAGACGTCTTTGGTCAGTAACGGAGCTTGCATATAATCAAACTAGGTATCGTTCCCTCCTGCATTGTGTTTCAGCTGTGGTGGAACATTGGTTGACATATTCCCTTTCCAATGGGTAGGAATCTGCCCTTTGGTGCCTGGGAACTGCGATCCTGAGAGACCTTTTGGCATTGCATTTGTCTCTCTGCTATTGGATAACACCTGCTGTGATCAGCAGAGCTCTAGTCCATCTTGTAGTCCGCTAAGGGGCAAGCAAGTATTTTTTTTTTTTTTTTACATTGCATGGCCAGCATATTCTACAGACTCTGGTGAAACATGGCATCAAATGAATCATTTTCATATCTCCAAAACCAGTCTATGTAAAATATTCAGTTAGAGAAAGTTTGCTCAGTGAAATCCTTTTGGTTTTCATCATTGTGACCCTGAGAAAACGAGCATATTTCCAGGAGACATGTGGAAGTTAATGAAGCAAATTGAACTTTTCCTAATTTCTTTGCTTTTTACTTTTTGGCTCTTTCTGCTTCCCAGGTCAGTAGGCATGTCAACTGTGGTCCTGATTCCCTATCTTTCAATTTGCATGCTGTTTGTCGTTTTGTTGTTAAAATGAGGGAACGTAGTTCGAAAACACTGAGGATGTTGTTCATCCTCACCCTTTGCTTTGGTCCTCAGGACTGAGAGTTTCTTTTGTGCATGTACTTTTGCGTTTGTTTTGTGTGAAAGTGTTGTGGCTCTGGGAAACTCAAATGTGCTTCCCCAACGCACCCCTTTCAGGTGCATTCTCCAGATTTGGGCCACTTTTAGGGATAAGGCAATTGACATCAACTGCCGAGTTGATGTGTAAATGAGCTCCACTTCACTGAAAGGGAAGCACTTACCTATTCAATACTTCCTCCTCTTGAGAGAATTGGCCTCCATGGATTTCAGGTCCTGATGATCTGGCAAATAGCTAGTACTGAACTGATATCTGGTATGGAAGCTGCCTTAAGCTTCTTGCATTCTGAAGTATAAACCTTCTGCGGTCCCTAGGTTTCTTAGAGATCCAAAAGACCTTATATCTGTTGCCAATTTGACAGCAAGGACCATAAGTTGAAATGATGACACTTGAAGTCTTTCTAAATGGCCTTTCTAGATTTGGGTAGCATGAAACTTCACCAAGGTAAGTGGCAAGCATTCCTTGACTCTCCAGGTCATTTCAAAGAGGATAGAGGATTGGAACATTGGATGCTGGGCACATCTAAGATTCCCTACCTTTGCCTACTTAGCAGAAGGTCTCAAAAGCATCCGTTTGCAATCAGAAATGCTGGTATGGCATCCAGCTGACAATTGCTTGCTTCTTGGTTTTCACTAAGTGAAGGTGTTAAGGACTTGAGGATTGTAATCGAAATATGTAATTAAAGCTAAGAAACTCATGAAAAGGAACACATTTCAGGATAGAGTAGGAAGGTGGGATAAATGTGTTGAGCCAAAAACCAACCTTTGATGCATCATTGGGCTGAAATGAAACTCCACTTCGGGAAATGGATACTGTTATTAAAAATACGTTTTTTTCAAGGCTGGATTGGGTTCCCCTCTGCCAAGAGAACACGTTTACTTGCAATGCTGCTTTCAATAACATGGTATGTGAACTGTCCTGCCTTTAAGGGATCTCGATTTGCTTTTAAGATCTCTTCTCACTTTGGAGAAGAAAGAAGAATTCTCTTCAAAGGACTGATGAGCTTATTGGACCAGGTGTTTTGAAATATTTTGTTAACTTTGGATTAGTTGCGGGGCCCTTAAGGAAACTCAAGGAGGACTATTTCAGTCGTATATCTGGTATGGAAATTACAGAGAAAACATTGTGAAATGGGGGAGAAGCTTCTCCAATTACACAGGATGGATACATGGCACACCTGTCAATATTCTAGAAAGGGTACAAAGTTTCTGAAATGCAGGTATGCCTTGGGATAATCGGTCAGCCATGCTGACGGTTACATGAGAGCCACTTGATTAAGCTTCCTTCGCAACCCCTTGTCATGCGATCTTTAACCTTGCCTCTTTAAGTGTCTAACAGATAGTTAGGCTGAGGCTTTCCCAAAGTGCTTCAACTTCAAGAAGACTCTTACCAATGCAGTTTTGACAAACTGAGTAAACAGATGCATATGCTACTAACGTTTATGGATTTGCTTTGCAATAATGCTGATTTTGATCTGTGTTCTCCCGTTAAGGGAAGCTCTTCCCCTCAACTTCCTAACAACTTACAACAATGTCTTCCCTTCTGCTTCTGCGTGTCTGGATTACCTGCCAGAACGTCTCCCCCAGAGTGCCACCCTCACGCTGCTTTTCAGGCTTATTCTCCTGGATTCCTTATACAAGTTTATATAAGACTTGGATCAAGACTTGCAACATGGCATTGCTTCCAACTCAGAATGCACTGTAGGGCTTTGCTTTCCTCCAGCAGCACGTAGCTAGAGTGGTCGTCACCCCATTCCCTGAAAGACTTGGGAAAAGATGAACCAGGAATCTAGGTTGAAAGCAAGTCCCCTAAAACAGAGAGCCGCTGCTGAGTTTATGATTAACCACTCTATCCAAATCATACCCACATATTCTCCTCAGGGTTGCAGAGGACCAAAGAAAAGGGGGAATTGTACCATAGCCAGCTGAATGCAGCCCTTCCCAGGCAGCCCTTGCTGTGCACTGTGACCCACTGCCCTGTTACCAGGCAATGGTTACCAGGAGACCACTAAAGCCACTGTGACCACCCTGCTCAGCCATTGGTGGGCAGTGTAGTGGGCCTCTGCCCCAAGCAAGCCACTGTCTGTCAGCCATCTTTAGCGGGGGCCCTTTGTTAGGCAGCAGTCAGTGGAGTGCTGCCCCTTCAGACCTGGAGCATGAGGTAAGAGGCAAGTGCCAGCCTTCTCCCCAGCATTCTTCTGCTCACACGGCCTTGGGCCAGCTGGTGTGATGGGGAGCCCAGAGAACAGGCTGGGGGTGTGTCCTGCAGGGCTCCAGAGCCAAGGCCATGAATGACCATTGGCCCAGACCAGGCCTTGAGGCAGTGTTGAACCTCTACCACACACAGCCACTGTGACCCTAAGGGTATGGCTCACAGTCTGGGGTACCTGACCGCCACTGTTTGGGTGGCCTGAGGAGCATTAAGACCTGTTGGGTCATGTGCACCCGGCTCCCTCAGTGATGAGAGCTAGCAAGGGTCTGGGACCTGGCCCTGAGGGAGCCACCAAGGCAGAGCTGCCTCCTCTGTGAGGCGTGGGCAGTGGTGGGAGGACCCAGACCAGCTCCTGGACAAACCCTCTATGGCAGGAGGACCACCACCCCTCCCAGGGACCCCTTTCTCTTAGGTGGGTCTGGACCTCAGAGGGTGAGTCTTGTGCCTTGGGACCTTGCCCTTTCTTGTCACCCAGAGAGTGACATTTGTTTGCTGGAGATTGATAGGAACATTGAGACCTGACTATGACCTGTCCTCAAGAACAATGGATCGGACAGGGAGAAGTTTTCAACGAAAAGCCACACCCCTCCATCACCTTACCTCTAAGAGGGCTTTGCTAAAAGCTTTCAAGGTTGGGGATTACCCAGCATAAGCCACCCATTTCCTTGAATGTCTCAACAACAAATATTTCTCGGCTCCAAAGTCCAATGTTTTGATGTTGTTTGGCCTCACTGTGCGTCGGGCACACATCCTGGCCTTTGGTTACCAATTATAGCGAGCCAGCCAGGAGGTCTGTGCCCATGGTGTATTGATCTTGATCTGGGGCGTCGCCATTTATACTTCCCAGCACATGCCAGAGTACATTTGGCTCCAGGATACTGGCAGGGATTCTCCCTGATATGCAGTGGCTGCCCTACAGCACGAGGCTGCTTGTCTTGGAGACATGTCCAGAGCAACGGTATACAGTTCATGTCATTTGGGGGTAAGTCGCTCCAGCTTGCACAGGCTGGGAAATAGGTCTACTCCAACTTGGCTGCTCCCCTTAGCGGATGGGAGCCCCTCTGAATCCATTCCCTCTTGAGAACTGGGGGCCTCCATGTGGGAGTGGAAGTGGAAGTTGACAAAATGCCTTCTCTGGCTTTCTGTCTTTGTGATTGGAGTGTTTATTTGTTCTTCATGTGTTTGTGTGTGTCAATGTGGTGTTAATCACGGCAGTCTGTGCTTTGGTTTGTGGGATCCTCTTTGTGATTCGTACATTGTAGGTGTGTGAAACAGCACTTGCATTGAGTACTTGAGACGTCTTTGGTCAGTAACAGAGCTTGCATATAATCAAACTAGGTATCGTTCCCTCCTGCATTGTGTTTCAGCTGTGGTGGAACATTGGTTGACATATTCCCTTTCCAATGGGTAGGAATCTGCCCTTTGGTGCCTGGGAACTGCGATCCTGAGAGACCTTTTGGCATTGCATTTGTCTCTCTGCTATTGGATAACACCTGCTGTGATCAGCAGAGCTCTAGTCCATCTTGTAGTCCGCTAAGGGGCAAGCAAGTATTTTTTTTTTTTTTTTTACATTGCATGGCCAGCATATTCTACAGATTCTGGTGAAACATGGCATCAAATGAATCATTTTCATATCTCCAAAACCAGTCTATGTAAAATATTCAGTTAGAGAAAGTTTGCTCAGTGAAATCCTTTTGGTTTTCATCATTGTGACCCTGAGAAAACGAGCATATTTCCAGGAGACATGTGGAAGTTAATGAAGCAAATTGAACTTTTCCTAATTTCTTTGCTTTTTACTTTTTGGCTCTTTCTGCTTCCCAGGTCAGTAGGCATGACAACTGTGGTCCTGATTCCCTATCTTTCAATTTGCATGCTGTTTGTCGTTTTGTTGTTAAAATGAGGGAACGTAGTTCGAAAACACTGAGGATGTTGTTCATCCTCACCCTTTGCTTTGGTCCTCAGGACTGAGAGTTTCTTTTGTGCATGTACTTTTGCGTTTGTTTTGTGTGAAAGTGTTGTGGCTCTGGGAAACTCAAATGTGCTTCCCCAACGCACCCCTTTCAGGTGCATTCTCCAGATTTGGGCCACTTTTAGGGATAAGGCAATTGACATCAACTGCCGAGTTGATGTGTAAATGAGCTCCACTTCACTGAAAGGGAAGCACTTACCTATTCACTACTTCCTCCTCTTGAGAGAATTGGCCTCCATGGATTTCAGGTCCTGATGATCTGGCAAATAGCTAGTACTGAACTGATATCTGGTATGGAAGCTGCCTTAAGCTTCTTGCATTCTGAAGTATAAACCTTCTGCGGTCCCTAGGTTTCTCAGAGATCCAAAAGACCTTATATCTGTTGCCAATTTGACAGCAAGGACCATAAGTTGAAATGATGACACTTGAAGTCTTTCTAAATGGCCTCTCTAGATTTGGGTAGCATGAAACTTCACCAAGGTAAGTGGCAAGCATTCCTTGACCCTCCGGGTCATTTCAAAGAGGATAGAGGATTGGAACATTGGATGCTGGGCACATCTAAGATTCCCTACCTTTGCCTACTTAGCAGAAGGTCTCAAAAGCATCCGTTTGCAATCAGAAATGCTGGCATGGCATCCAGCTGACAATTGCTTGCTTCTTGGTTTTCACTAAGTGAAGGTGTTAAGAACTTGAGGATTGTAATCAAAATATGTAATTAAAGCTAAGAAACTCATGAAAAGGAACACATTTCAGGATAGAGTAGGAAGGTGGGATAAATGTGTTGAGCCAAAAACCAACCTTTGATGCATCATTGGGCTGAAACGAAACTCCACTTCGGGAAATGGATACTGTTATTAAAAATACGTTTTTTTCAAGGCTGGATTGGGTTCCCCTCTGCCAAGAGAACACGTTTACTTGCAATGCTGCTTTCAATAACATGGTATGTGAACTGTCCTGCCTTTAAGGGATCTCGATTTGCTTTTAAGATCTCTTCTCACTTTGGAGAAGAAAGAAGAATTCTCTTCAAAGGACTGATGAGCTTATTGGACCAGATGTTTTGAAATATTTTGTTAACTTTGGATTAGTTGCGGGGCCCTTAAGGCAACTCAAGGAGGACTATTTCAGTCGTATATCTGGTATGGAAATTACAGAGAAAACATTGTGAAATGGGGGAGAAGCTTCTCCAATTACACAGGATGGATACATGGCACACCTGTCGATATTCTAGAAAGGGTACAAAGTTTCTGAAATGCAGGTATGCCTTGGGATAATCGGTCAGCCATGCTGACGGTTACATGAGAGCCACTTGATTAAGCTTCCTTCGCAACCCATTGTCATGCGATCTTTAACCTTGCCTCTTTAAGTGTCTAACAGATAGTTAGGCTGAGGCTTTCCCAAAGTGCTTCAACTTCAAGAAGACTCTTACCAATGCAGTTTTGACAAACTGAGTAAACAGATGCATATGCTACTAACGTTTATGGATTTGCTTCGCAATAATGCTGATTTTGATCTGTGTTCTCCCATTAAGGGAAGCTCTTCCCCTCAACTTCCTAACAACTTACAACAATTTCTTCCCTTCTGCTTCTGCATGTCTGGATTACCTGCCAGAACGTCTCCCCCAGAGTGCCACCCTCACGCTGCTTTTCAGGCTTATTCTCCTGGATTCCTTATACAAGTTTATATAAGACTTGGATCAAGACTTGCAACGTGGCATTGCTTCCAACTCAGAATGCACTGTAGGGCTTTGCTTTCCTCCAGCAGCACGTAGCTAGAGTGGTCGTCACCCCATTCCCTGAAAGACTTGGGAAAAGATGAACCAGGAATCTAGGTTGAAAGCAAGTCCCCTAAAACAGAGAGCCGCTGCTGAGTTTATGATTAACCACTCTTTCCAAATCATACCCACATATTCTCCTCAGGATTGCAGAGGACCAAAGAAAAGGGGGAATTGTACCATAGCCAGCTCAATGCAGCCCTTCCCAGGCAGCCCTTGCTGTGCACTCTGACCCACTGCCCCGTTACCAGGCAATGGTTACCAGGAGACCACTAATGCCACTGTGACCACCCTGCTCAGCCATTGGTAGGCAGTGTAGTGGGCCCCTGCCCCAAGCAAGCCACTGTCTGTCAGCCATCTTTAGCGGGGGCCCTTTGTTAGGCAGCAGTCAGTGGAGTGCTGCCCCTTCAGACCTGGAGCATGAGGTAAGAGGCAAGTGCCAGCCTTCTCCCCAGCATTCTTCTGCTCACACGGCCTTGGGCCAGCTGGTGTGATGGGGGGCCCAGAGAACAGGCTGGGGGTGTGTCCTGCAGGGCTCCAGAGCCAAGGCCATGAATGACCATTGGCCCAGACCAGGCCTTGAGGCAGTGTTGAACCTCTACCACACACCGCCACTGTGACCCTAAGGGTATGGCTCACAGTCTGGGGTACCTGACCGCCACTGTTTGGGTGGCCTGAGGAGCATTAAGACCTGTTGGGTCATGTGCACCCGGCTCCCTCAGTGATGAGAGCTAGCAAGGGTCTGGGACCTGGCCCTGAGGGAGCCACCAAGGCAGAGCTGCCTCCTCTGTGAGGCGTGGGCACTGGTGGGAGGACCCAGACCAGCTCCTGGACAAACCCTCCATGGCAGGAGGACCACCACCCCTCCCAGGGACCCCTTTCTCTTAGGTGGGTCTGGACCTCAGAGGGTGAGTCTTGTGCCTTGGGACCTTGCCCTTTCTTGTCACCCAGAGAGTGACATTTGTTTGCTGGAGATTGATAGGAACATTGAGACCTGACTATGACCTGTCCTCAAGAACAATGGATCGGACAGGGAGAAGTTTTCAACGAAAAGCCACACCCCTCCATCACCTTACCTCTAAGAGGGCTTTGCTAAAAGCTTTCAAGGTTGGGGATTACCCAGCATAAGCCACCCATTTCCTTGAATGTCTCAACAACAAATATTTCTCGGCTCCAAAGTCCAATGTTTTGATGTTGTTTGGCCTCACTGTGCATCGGGCACACATCCTGGCCTTTGGTTACCAATTATAGCGAGCCAGCCAGGAGGTCTGTGCCCATGGTGTATTGATCTTGATCTGTGGCGTCGCCATTTATACTTCCCAGCACATGCCAGAGTACATTTGGCTCCAGGATACTGGCAGGGATTCTCCCTGATATGCAGTGGCTGCCCTACAGCACGAGGCTGCTTGTCTTGGAGACATGTCCAGAGCAACGGTATACAGTTCATGTCATTTGGGGGTAAGTCGCTCCAGCTTGCACAGGCTTGGAAATAGGTCTACTCCAACTTGGCTGCTCCCCTTAGCGGATGGGAGCCCCTCTGAGTCCATTCCCTCTTGAGAACTGGGGGCCTCCATGTGGGAGTGGAAGTGGAAGTTGACAAAATGCCTTCTCTGGCTTTCTGTCTTTGTGATTGCAGTGTTTATTTGTTCTTCATGTGTTTGTGTGTGTCAATGTGGTGTTAATCACGGCAGTCTGTGCTTTGGTTTGTGGGATCCTGTTTGTGATTCGTACATTGTAGGTGTGTGAAACAGCACTTGCATTGAGTACTTGAGACGTCTTTGGTCAGTAACGGAGCTTGCATATAATCAAACTAGGTATCGTTCCCTCCTGCATTGTGTTTCAGCTGTGGTGGAACATTGGTTGACATATTCCCTTTCCAATGGGTAGGAATCTGCCCTTTGGTGCCTGGGAACTGCGATCCTGAGAGACCTTTTGGCATTGCATTTGTCTCTCTGCTATTGGATAACACCTGCTGTGATCAGCAGAGCTCTAGTCCATCTTGTAGTCCGCTAAGGTACAGGCAAGTATTTTTTTTTTTTTTTACATTGCTTGGCCAGCATATTCTACAGATTCTGGTGAAACATGGCATCAAATGAATCATTTTCATACCTCTAAAACCAGTCTATGTAAAATATTCAGTTAGAGAAAGTTTGTTCAGTGAAATCCTTTTGGTTTTCATCATTGTGACCCTGAGAAAACGAGCATATTTCCAGGAGACATGTGGAAGTTCACGAAGCAAATTGAACTTTTCCTAATTTCTTTGCTTTTTACTTTTTGGCTCTTTCTGCTTCCCAGGTCAGTAGGCATGACAACTGTGGTCCTGATTCCCTATCTTTCAATTTGCATGTTGTTTGTCGTTTTGTTGTTAAAATGAGGGAACGTAGTTCGAAAACACTGAGGATGTTGTTCATCCTCACCCTTTGCTTTCGTCCTCAGGACTGAGAGTTTCTTCTTTGCATATACTTTTGCGTTTGTTTTGTGTGAAAGTGTTGTGGCTCTGGGAAACTCAAATGTGCTTTCCCAACGCACCCCTTTCAGGTGCATTCTCCAGATTTGGGCCACATTTAGGGATTAGGCAATTGACATCAACTGCCGAGTTGATGTGTAAATGAGCTCTATTTCACTGAAAGGGAAGCACTTACCAATTCAATACTTCCTCCTCTGGAGAGAATTGGCCTCCATGGATTTCAGGTCCTGATGATCTGGCAAATAGCTAGTACTGAACTGATATCTGGTATGGAAGCTGCCTTAAGCTTCTTGCATTCTGAAGTATAAACCTTCTGCAGTCCCTAGGTTTCTTAGAGATCCAAAAAGACCTTATATCTGTTGCCAATTTGACAGCAAGGACCATAAGTTGAAATGATGACACTTGAAGTCTTTCTAAATGGCCTCTCTAGATTTGGGTAGCATGAAACTTCACCAAGGTAAGTGGCAAGCATTCCTTGACTCTCCGGGTCATTTCAAAGAGGATAGAGGATTGGAACATTGGATGCTGGGCACATCTAAGATTCCCTACCTTTGCCTACTTAGCAGAAGGTCTCAAAAGCATCCGTTTGCAATCAGAAATGCTGGTATGGCATCCAGCTGACAATTGCTTGCTTCTTGGTTTTCACTAAGTGAAGGTGTTAAGGACTTGAGGATTGTAATCGAAATATGTAATTAAAGCTAAGAAACTCATGAAAAGGAACACATTTCAGGATAGAGTAGGAAGGTGGGATAAATGTGTTGAGCCAAAAACCAACATTTGATGCATCATTGGGCTGAAATGAAACTCCACTTCAGGAAATGGATACTGTTATTAAAAATACGTTTTTTTCAAGGCTGGATTGGGTTCCCCTCTGCCAAGAGAACACATTTACTTGGAATGCTGCTTTCAATAACATGGTATGTGAACTGTCCTGCCTTTAAGGGATCTCGATTTGCTTTTAAGATCTCTTCTCACTTTGGAGAAGAAAGAAGAATTCTCTTCAAAGGACTGATGAGCTTATTGGACCAGGTGTTTTGAAATAGTTTGTTAACTTTGGATTAGTTGCGGGGCCCTTAAGGAAACTCAAGGAGAACTATTTCAGTCGTATATCTGGTATGGAAATTACAGAGAAAACATTGTGAAATGGGGGAGAAGCTTCTCCAATTACACAGGATGGATACATGGCACACCTGTCAATATTCTAGAAAGGGTACAAAGTTTCTGAAATGCAGGTATGCCTTGGGATAATCGGTCAGCCATGCTGACGGTTACATGAGAGCCACTTGATTAAGCTTCCTTCGCAACCCCTTGTCATGCGATCTTTAACCTTGCCTCTTTAAGTGTCTAACACATAGTTAGGCTGAGGCTTTCCCAAAGTGCTTCAACTTCAAGAAGACTCTTACCAATGCAGTTTTGACAAACTGAGTAAACAGATGCATATGCTACTAACGTTTATGGATTTGCTTTGCAATAATGCTGATTTTGATCTGTGTTCTCCCGTTAAGGGAAGCTCTTCCCCTCAACTTCCTAACAACTTACAACAATGTCTTCCCTTCTGCTTCTGCGTGTCTGGATTACCTGCCAGAACGTCTCCCCCAGGGTGTCACCCTCACGCTGCTTTTCAGGCTTATTCTCCTGGATTCCTTATACAAGTTTATATAAGACTTGGATCAAGACTTGCAACATGGCATTGCTTCCAACTCAGAATGCACTGTAGGGCTTTGCTTTCCTCCAGCAGCACGTAGCTAGAGTGGTCGTCACCCCATTCCCTGAAAGACTTGGGAAAAGATGAACCAGGAATCTAGGTTGAAAGCAAGTCCCCTAAAACAGAGAGCCGCTGCTGAGTTTATGATTAACCACTCTATCCAAATCATACCCACATATTGTCCTCAGGGTTGCAGAGGACCAAAGAAAAGGGGGAATTGTACCATAGCCAGCTGAATGCAGCCCTTCCCAGGCAGCCCTTGCTGTGCACTGTGACCCACTGCCCCGTTACCAGGCAATGGTTACCAGGAGACCACTAATGCCACTGTGACCACCCTGCTCAGCCATTGGTGGGCAGTGTAGTGGGCCTCTGCCCCAAGCAAGCCACTGTCTGTCAGCCATCTTTAGCGGGGGCCCTTTGTTAGGCAGCAGTCAGTGGAGTGCTGCCCCTTCAGACCTGGAGCATGAGGTAAGAGGCAAGTGCCAGCCTTCTCCCCAGCATTCTTCTGCTCACACGGCCTTGGGCCAGCTTGTGTGATGGGGAGCCCAGAGAACAGGCTGGGGGTGTGTCCTGCAGGGCTCCAGAGCCAAGGCCATGAATGACCATTGGCCCAGACCAGGCCTTGAGGCAGTGTTGAACCTCTACCACACACCGCCACTGTGACCCTAAGGGTATGGCTCACAGTCTGGGGTACCTGACCGCCACTGTTTGGGTGGCCTGAGGAGCATTAAGACCTGTTGGGTCATGTGCACCCGGCTCCCTCAGTGATGAGAGCTAGCAAGGGTCTGGGACCTGGCCCTGAGGGAGCCACCAAGGCAGAGCTGCCTCCTCTGTGAGGCGTGGGCAGTGGTGGGAGGACCCAGACCATCTCCTGGACAAACCCTCTATGGCAGGAGGACCACCACCCCTCCCAGGGACCCCTTTCTCTTAGGTGGGTCTGGACCTCAGAGGGTGAGTCTTGTGCCTTGGGACCTTGCCCTTTCTTGTCACCCAGAGAGTGACATTTGTTTGCTGGAGATTGATAGGAACATTGAGACCTGACTATGACCTGTCCTCAAGAACAATGGATCGGACAGGGAGAAGTTTTCAACGAAAAGCCACACCCCTCCATCACCTTACCTCTAAGAGGGCTTTGCTAAAAGCTTTCAAGGTTGGGGATTACCCAGCATAAGCCACCCATTTCCTTGAATGTCTCAACAACAAATATTTCTCGGCTCCAAAGTCCAATGTTTTGATGTTGTTTGGCCTCACTGTGCGTCGGGCACACATCCTGGCCTTTGGTTACCAATTATAGCGAGCCAGCCAGGAGGTCTGTGCCCATGGTGTATTGATCTTGATCTGGGGCGTCGCCATTTATACTTCCCAGCACATGCCAGAGTACATTTGGCTCCAGGATACTGGCAGGGATTCTCCCTGATATGCAGTGGCTGCCCTACAGCACGAGGCTGCTTGTCTTGGAGACATGTCCAGAGCAACGGTATACAGTTCATGTCATTTGGGGGTAAGTCGCTCCAGCTTGCACAGGCTTGGAAATAGGTCTACTCCAACTGGGCTGCTCCCCTTAGCGGATGGGAGCCCCTCTGAGTCCATTCCCTCTTGAGAACTGGGGGCCTCCATGTGGGAGTGGAAGTGGAAGTTGACAAAATGCCTTCTCTGGCTTTCTGTCTTTGTGATTGGAGTGTTTATTTGTTCTTCATGTGTTTGTGTGTGTCAATGTGGTGTTAATCACGGCAGTCTGTGCTTTGGTTTGTGGGATCCTGTTTGTGATTCGTACATTGTAGGTGTGTGAAACAGCACTTGCATTGAGTACTTGAGACGTCTTTGGTCAGTAACAGAGCTTGCATATAATCAAACTAGGTATCGTTCCCTCCTGCATTGTGTTTCAGCTGTGGTGGAACATTGGTTGACATATTCCCTTTCCAATGGGTAGGAATCTGCCCTTTGGTGCCTGGGAACTGCGATCCTGAGAGACCTTTTGGCATTGCATTTGTCTCTCTGCTATTGGATAACACCTGCTGTGATCAGCAGAGCTCTAGTCCATCTTGTAGTCCGCTAAGGGGCAAGCAAGTATTTTTTTTTTTTTTTTACATTGCATGGCCAGCATATTCTACAGATTCTGGTGAAACATGGCATCAAATGAATCATTTTCATATCTCCAAAACCAGTCTATGTAAAATATTCAGTTAGAGAAAGTTTGCTCAGTGAAATCCTTTTGGTTTTCATCATTGTGACCCTGAGAAAACGAGCATATTTCCAGGAGACATGTGGAAGTTAATGAAGCAAATTGAACTTTTCCTAATTTCTTTGCTTTTTACTTTTTGGCTCTTTCTGCTTCCCAGGTCAGTAGGCATGACAACTGTGGTCCTGATTCCCTATCTTTCAATTTGCATGCTGTTTGTCGTTTTGTTGTTAAAATGAGGGAACGTAGTTCGAAAACACTGAGGATGTTGTTCATCCTCACCCTTTGCTTTGGTCCTCAGGACTGAGAGTTTCTTTTGTGCATGTACTTTTGCGTTTGTTTTGTGTGAAAGTGTTGTGGCTCTGGGAAACTCAAATGTGCTTCCCCAACGCACCCCTTTCAGGTGCATTCTCCAGATTTGGGCCACTTTTAGGGATAAGGCAATTGACATCAACTGCCGAGTTGATGTGTAAATGAGCTCCACTTCACTGAAAGGGAAGCACTTACCTATTCACTACTTCCTCCTCTTGAGAGAATTGGCCTCCATGGATTTCAGGTCCTGATGATCTGGCAAATAGCTAGTACTGAACTGATATCTGGTATGGAAGCTGCCTTAAGCTTCTTGCATTCTGAAGTATAAACCTTCTGCGGTCCCTAGGTTTCTCAGAGATCCAAAAGACCTTATATCTGTTGCCAATTTGACAGCAAGGACCATAAGTTGAAATGATGACACTTGAAGTCTTTCTAAATGGCCTCTCTAGATTTGGGTAGCATGAAACTTCACCAAGGTAAGTGGCAAGCATTCCTTGACCCTCCGGGTCATTTCAAAGAGGATAGAGGATTGGAACATTGGATGCTGGGCACATCTAAGATTCCCTACCTTTGCCTACTTAGCAGAAGGTCTCAAAAGCATCCGTTTGCAATCAGAAATGCTGGCATGGCATCCAGCTGACAATTGCTTGCTTCTTGGTTTTCACTAAGTGAAGGTGTTAAGAACTTGAGGATTGTAATCAAAATATGTAATTAAAGCTAAGAAACTCATGAAAAGGAACACATTTCAGGATAGAGTAGGAAGGTGGGATAAATGTGTTGAGCCAAAAACCAACCTTTGATGCATCATTGGGCTGAAACGAAACTCCACTTCGGGAAATGGATACTGTTATTAAAAATACGTTTTTTTCAAGGCTGGATTGGGTTCCCCTCTGCCAAGAGAACACGTTTACTTGCAATGCTGCTTTCAATAACATGGTATGTGAACTGTCCTGCCTTTAAGGGATCTCGATTTGCTTTTAAGATCTCTTCTCACTTTGGAGAAGAAAGAAGAATTCTCTTCAAAGGACTGATGAGCTTATTGGACCAGATGTTTTGAAATATTTTGTTAACTTTGGATTAGTTGCGGGGCCCTTAAGGCAACTCAAGGAGGACTATTTCAGTCGTATATCTGGTATGGAAATTACAGAGAAAACATTGTGAAATGGGGGAGAAGCTTCTCCAATTACACAGGATGGATACATGGCACACCTGTCGATATTCTAGAAAGGGTACAAAGTTTCTGAAATGCAGGTATGCCTTGGGATAATCGGTCAGCCATGCTGACGGTTACATGAGAGCCACTTGATTAAGCTTCCTTCGCAACCCATTGTCATGCGATCTTTAACCTTGCCTCTTTAAGTGTCTAACAGATAGTTAGGCTGAGGCTTTCCCAAAGTGCTTCAACTTCAAGAAGACTCTTACCAATGCAGTTTTGACAAACTGAGTAAACAGATGCATATGCTACTAACGTTTATGGATTTGCTTCGCAATAATGCTGATTTTGATCTGTGTTCTCCCATTAAGGGAAGCTCTTCCCCTCAACTTCCTAACAACTTACAACAATTTCTTCCCTTCTGCTTCTGCATGTCTGGATTACCTGCCAGAACGTCTCCCCCAGAGTGCCACCCTCACGCTGCTTTTCAGGCTTATTCTCCTGGATTCCTTATACAAGTTTATATAAGACTTGGATCAAGACTTGCAACGTGGCATTGCTTCCAACTCAGAATGCACTGTAGGGCTTTGCTTTCCTCCAGCAGCACGTAGCTAGAGTGGTCGTCACCCCATTCCCTGAAAGACTTGGGAAAAGATGAACCAGGAATCTAGGTTGAAAGCAAGTCCCCTAAAACAGAGAGCCGCTGCTGAGTTTATGATTAACCACTCTTTCCAAATCATACCCACATATTCTCCTCAGGATTGCAGAGGACCAAAGAAAAGGGGGAATTGTACCATAGCCAGCTGAATGCAGCCCTTCCCAGGCAGCCCTTGCTGTGCACTCTGACCCACTGCCCCGTTACCAGGCAATGGTTACCAGGAGACCACTAATGCCACTGTGACCACCCTGCTCAGCCATTGGTAGGCAGTGTAGTGGGCCCCTGCCCCAAGCAAGCCACTGTCTGTCAGCCATCTTTAGCGGGGGCCCTTTGTTAGGCAGCAGTCAGTGGAGTGCTGCCCCTTCAGACCTGGAGCATGAGGTAAGAGGCAAGTGCCAGCCTTCTCCCCAGCATTCTTCTGCTCACACGGCCTTGGGCCAGCTGGTGTGATGGGGGGCCCAGAGAACAGGCTGGGGGTGTGTCCTGCAGGGCTCCAGAGCCAAGGCCATGAATGACCATTGGCCCAGACCAGGCCTTGAGGCAGTGTTGAACCTCTACCACACACCGCCACTGTGACCCTAAGGGTATGGCTCACAGTCTGGGGTACCTGACCGCCACTGTTTGGGTGGCCTGAGGAGCATTAAGACCTGTTGGGTCATGTGCACCCGGCTCCCTCAGTGATGAGAGCTAGCAAGGGTCTGGGACCTGGCCCTGAGGGAGCCACCAAGGCAGAGCTGCCTCCTCTGTGAGGCGTGGGCACTGGTGGGAGGACCCAGACCAGCTCCTGGACAAACCCTCCATGGCAGGAGGACCACCACCCCTCCCAGGGACCCCTTTCTCTTAGGTGGGTCTGGACCTCAGAGGGTGAGTCTTGTGCCTTGGGACCTTGCCCTTTCTTGTCACCCAGAGAGTGACATTTCTTTGCTGGAGATTGATAGGAACATTGAGACCTGACTATGACCTGTCCTCAAGAACAATGGATCGGACAGGGAGAAGTTTTCAACGAAAAGCCACACCCCTCCATCACCTTACCTCTAAGAGGGCTTTGCTAAAAGCTTTCAAGGTTGGGGATTACCCAGCATAAGCCACCCATTTCCTTGAATGTCTCAACAACAAATATTTCTCGGCTCCAAAGTCCAATGTTTTGATGTTGTTTGGCCTCACTGTGCATCGGGCACACATCCTGGCCTTTGGTTACCAATTATAGCGAGCCAGCCAGGAGGTCTGTGCCCATGGTGTATTGATCTTGATCTGGGGCGTCGCCATTTATACTTCCCAGCACATGCCAGAGTACATTTGGCTCCAGGATACTGGCAGGGATTCTCCCTGATATGCAGTGGCTGCCCTACAGCACGAGGCTGCTTGTCTTGGAGACATGTCCAGAGCAACGGTATACAGTTCATGTCATTTGGGGGTAAGTCGCTCCAGCTTGCACAGGCTTGGAAATAGGTCTACTCCAACTTGGCTGCTCCCCTTAGCGGATGGGAGCCCCTCTGAGTCCATTCCCTCTTGAGAACTGGGGGCCTCCATGTGGGAGTGGAAGTGGAAGTTGACAAAATGCCTTCTCTGGCTTTCTGTCTTTGTGATTGCAGTGTTTATTTGTTCTTCATGTGTTTGTGTGTGTCAATGTGGTGTTAATCACGGCAGTCTGTGCTTTGGTTTGTGGGATCCTGTTTGTGATTCGTACATTGTAGGTGTGTGAAACAGCACTTGCATTGAGTACTTGAGACGTCTTTGGTCAGTAACGGAGCTTGCATATAATCAAACTAGGTATCGTTCCCTCCTGCATTGTGTTTCAGCTGTGGTGGAACATTGGTTGACATATTCCCTTTCCAATGGGTAGGAATCTGCCCTTTGGTGCCTGGGAACTGCGATCCTGAGAGACCTTTTGGCATTGCATTTGTCTCTCTGCTATTGGATAACACCTGCTGTGATCAGCAGAGCTCTAGTCCATCTTGTAGTCCGCTAAGGTACAGGCAAGTATTTTTTTTTTTTTTTACATTGCTTGGCCAGCATATTCTACAGATTCTGGTGAAACATGGCATCAAATGAATCATTTTCATACCTCTAAAACCAGTCTATGTAAAATATTCAGTTAGAGAAAGTTTGTTCAGTGAAATCCTTTTGGTTTTCATCATTGTGACCCTGAGAAAACGAGCATATTTCCAGGAGACATGTGGAAGTTCACGAAGCAAATTGAACTTTTCCTAATTTCTTTGCTTTTTACTTTTTGGCTCTTTCTGCTTCCCAGGTCAGTAGGCATGACAACTGTGGTCCTGATTCCCTATCTTTCAATTTGCATGTTGTTTGTCGTTTTGTTGTTAAAATGAGGGAACGTAGTTCGAAAACACTGAGGATGTTGTTCATCCTCACCCTTTGCTTTCGTCCTCAGGACTGAGAGTTTCTTCTTTGCATATACTTTTGCGTTTGTTTTGTGTGAAAGTGTTGTGGCTCTGGGAAACTCAAATGTGCTTTCCCAACGCACCCCTTTCAGGTGCATTCTCCAGATTTGGGCCACATTTAGGGATTAGGCAATTGACATCAACTGCCGAGTTGATGTGTAAATGAGCTCTATTTCACTGAAAGGGAAGCACTTACCAATTCAATACTTCCTCCTCTGGAGAGAATTGGCCTCCATGGATTTCAGGTCCTGATGATCTGGCAAATAGCTAGTACTGAACTGATATCTGGTATGGAAGCTGCCTTAAGCTTCTTGCATTCTGAAGTATAAACCTTCTGCAGTCCCTAGGTTTCTTAGAGATCCAAAAAGACCTTATATCTGTTGCCAATTTGACAGCAAGGACCATAAGTTGAAATGATGACACTTGAAGTCTTTCTAAATGGCCTCTCTAGATTTGGGTAGCATGAAACTTCACCAAGGTAAGTGGCAAGCATTCCTTGACTCTCCGGGTCATTTCAAAGAGGATAGAGGATTGGAACATTGGATGCTGGGCACATCTAAGATTCCCTACCTTTGCCTACTTAGCAGAAGGTCTCAAAAGCATCCGTTTGCAATCAGAAATGCTGGTATGGCATCCAGCTGACAATTGCTTGCTTCTTGGTTTTCACTAAGTGAAGGTGTTAAGGACTTGAGGATTGTAATCGAAATATGTAATTAAAGCTAAGAAACTCATGAAAAGGAACACATTTCAGGATAGAGTAGGAAGGTGGGATAAATGTGTTGAGCCAAAAACCAACATTTGATGCATCATTGGGCTGAAATGAAACTCCACTTCAGGAAATGGATACTGTTATTAAAAATACGTTTTTTTCAAGGCTGGATTGGGTTCCCCTCTGCCAAGAGAACACATTTACTTGGAATGCTGCTTTCAATAACATGGTATGTGAACTGTCCTGCCTTTAAGGGATCTCGATTTGCTTTTAAGATCTCTTCTCACTTTGGAGAAGAAAGAAGAATTCTCTTCAAAGGACTGATGAGCTTATTGGACCAGGTGTTTTGAAATAGTTTGTTAACTTTGGATTAGTTGTGGGGCCCTTAAGGAAACTCAAGGAGAACTATTTCAGTCGTATATCTGGTATGGAAATTACAGAGAAAACATTGTGAAATGGGGGAGAAGCTTCTCCAATTACACAGGATGGATACATGGCACACCTGTCAATATTCTAGAAAGGGTACAAAGTTTCTGAAATGCAGGTATGCCTTGGGATAATCGGTCAGCCATGCTGACGGTTACATGAGAGCCACTTGATTAAGCTTCCTTCGCAACCCCTTGTCATGCGATCTTTAACCTTGCCTCTTTAAGTGTCTAACACATAGTTAGGCTGAGGCTTTCCCAAAGTGCTTCAACTTCAAGAAGACTCTTACCAATGCAGTTTTGACAAACTGAGTAAACAGATGCATATGCTACTAACGTTTATGGATTTGCTTTGCAATAATGCTGATTTTGATCTGTGTTCTCCCGTTAAGGGAAGCTCTTCCCCTCAACTTCCTAACAACTTACAACAATGTCTTCCCTTCTGCTTCTGCGTGTCTGGATTACCTGCCAGAACGTCTCCCCCAGGGTGTCACCCTCACGCTGCTTTTCAGGCTTATTCTCCTGGATTCCTTATACAAGTTTATATAAGACTTGGATCAAGACTTGCAACATGGCATTGCTTCCAACTCAGAATGCACTGTAGGGCTTTGCTTTCCTCCAGCAGCACGTAGCTAGAGTGGTGGTCACCCCATTCCCTGAAAGACTTGGGAAAAGATGAACCAGGAATCTAGGTTGAAAGCAAGTCCCCTAAAACAGAGAGCCGCTGCTGAGTTTATGATTAACCACTCTATCCAAATCATACCCACATATTGTCCTCAGGGTTGCAGAGGACCAAAGAAAAGGGGGAATTGTACCATAGCCAGCTGAATGCAGCCCTTCCCAGGCAGCCCTTGCTGTGCACTGTGACCCACTGCCCCGTTACCAGGCAATGGTTACCAGGAGACCACTAATGCCACTGTGACCACCCTGCTCAGCCATTGGTGGGCAGTGTAGTGGGCCTCTGCCCCAAGCAAGCCACTGTCTGTCAGCCATCTTTAGCGGGGGCCCTTTGTTAGGCAGCAGTCAGTGGAGTGCTGCCCCTTCAGACCTGGAGCATGAGGTAAGAGGCAAGTGCCAGCCTTCTCCCCAGCATTCTTCTGCTCACACGGCCTTGGGCCATCTTGTGTGATGGGGAGCCCAGAGAACAGGCTGGGGGTGTGTCCTGCAGGGCTCCAGAGCCAAGGCCATGAATGACCATTGGCCCAGACCAGGCCTTGAGGCAGTGTTGAACCTCTACCACACACCGCCACTGTGACCCTAAGGGTATGGCTCACAGTCTGGGGTACCTGACCGCCACTGTTTGGGTGGCCTGAGGAGCATTAAGACCTGTTGGGTCATGTGCACCCGGCTCCCTCAGTGATGAGAGCTAGCAAGGGTCTGGGACCTGGCCCTGAGGGAGCCACCAAGGCAGAGCTGCCTCCTCTGTGAGGCGTGGGCAGTGGTGGGAGGACCCAGACCATCTCCTGGACAAACCCTCTATGGCAGGAGGACCACCACCCCTCCCAGGGACCCCTTTCTCTTAGGTGGGTCTGGACCTCAGAGGGTGAGTCTTGTGCCTTGGGACCTTGCCCTTTCTTGTCACCCAGAGAGTGACATTTGTTTGCTGGAGATTGATAGGAACATTGAGACCTGACTATGACCTGTCCTCAAGAACAATGGATCGGACAGGGAGAAGTTTTCAACGAAAAGCCACACCCCTCCATCACCTTACCTCTAAGAGGGCTTTGCTAAAAGCTTTCAAGGTTGGGGATTACCCAGCATAAGCCACCCATTTCCTTGAATGTCTCAACAACAAATATTTCTCGGCTCCAAAGTCCAATGTTTTGATGTTGTTTGGCCTCACTGTGCGTCGGGCACACATCCTGGCCTTTGGTTACCAATTATAGCGAGCCAGCCAGGAGGTCTGTGCCCATGGTGTATTGATCTTGATCTGGGGCGTCGCCATTTATACTTCCCAGCACATGCCAGAGTACATTTGGCTCCAGGATACTGGCAGGGATTCTCCCTGATATGCAGTGGCTGCCCTACAGCACGAGGCTGCTTGTCTTGGAGACATGTCCAGAGCAACGGTATACAGTTCATGTCATTTGGGGGTAAGTCGCTCCAGCTTGCACAGGCTTGGAAATAGGTCTACTCCAACTTGGCTGCTCCCCTTAGCGGATGGGAGCCCCTCTGAGTCCATTCCCTCTTGAGAACTGGGGGCCTCCATGTGGGAGTGGAAGTGGAAGTTGACAAAATGCCTTCTCTGGCTTTCTGTCTTTGTGATTGGAGTGTTTATTTGTTCTTCATGTGTTTGTGTGTGTCAATGTGGTGTTAATCACGGCAGTCTGTGCTTTGGTTTGTGGGATCCTGTTTGTGATTCGTACATTGTAGGTGTGTGAAACAGCACTTGCATTGAGTACTTGAGACGTCTTTGGTCAGTAACAGAGCTTGCATATAATCAAACTAGGTATCGTTCCCTCCTGCATTGTGTTTCAGCTGTGGTGGAACATTGGTTGACATATTCCCTTTCCAATGGGTAGGAATCTGCCCTTTGGTGCCTGGGAACTGCGATCCTGAGAGACCTTTTGGCATTGCATTTGTCTCTCTGCTATTGGATAACACCTGCTGTGATCAGCAGAGCTCTAGTCCATCTTGTAGTCCGCTAAGGGGAAGCAAGTATTTTTTTTTTTTTTTTTTACATTGCATGGCCAGCATATTCTACAGATTCTGGTGAAACATGGCATCAAATGAATCATTTTCATATCTCCAAAACCAGTCTATGTAAAATATTCAGTTAGAGAAAGTTTGTTCAGTGAAATCCTTTTGGTTTTCATCATTGTGACCCTGAGAAAACGAGCATATTTCCAGGAGACATGTGGAAGTTAATGAAGCAAATTGAACTTTTCCTAATTTCTTTGCTTTTTCCTTTTTGGCTCTTTCTGCTTCCCAGGTCAGTAGGCATGACAACTGTGGTCCTGATTCCCTATCTTTCAATTTGCATGCTGTTTGTCGTTTTGTTGTTAAAATGAGGGAACGTAGTTCGAAAACACTGAGGATGTTGTTCATCCTCACCCTTTGCTTTGGTCCTCAGGACTGAGAGTTTCTTTTGTGCATGTACTTTTGCGTTTGTTTTGTGTGAAAGTGTTGTGGCTCTGGGAAACTCAAATGTGCTTCCCCAACGCACCCCTTTCAGGTGCATTCTCCAGATTTGGGCCACTTTTAGGGATAAGGCAATTGACATCAACTGCCTAGTTGATGTGTAAATGAGCTCCACTTCACTGAAAGGGAAGCACTTACCTATTCAATACTTCCTCCTCTTGAGAGAATTGGCCTCCATGGATTTCAGGTCCTGATGATCTGGCAAATAGCTAGTACTGAACTGATATCTGGTATGGAAGCTGCCTTAAGCTTCTTGCATTCTGAAGTATAAACCTTCTGCGGTCCCTAGGTTTCTCAGAGATCCAAAAGACCTTATATCTGTTGCCAATTTGACAGCAAGGACCATAAGTTGAAATGATGACACTTGAAGTCTTTCTAAATGGCCTCTCTAGATTTGGGTAGCATGAAACTTCACCAAGGTAAGTGGCAAGCATTCCTTGACCCTCCGGGTCATTTCCAAGAGGATAGAGGATTGGAACATTGGATGCTGGGCACATCTAAGATTCCCTACCTTTGCCTACTTAGCAGAAGGTCTCAAAAGCATCCGTTTGCAATCAGAAATGCTGGCATGGCATCCAGCTGACAATTGCTTGCTTCTTGGCTTTCACTAAGTGAAGGTTTTAAGAACTTGAGGATTGTAATCAAAATATGTAATTAAAGCTAAGAAACTCATGAAAAGGAACACATTTCAGGATAGAGTAGGAAGGTGGGATAAATGTGTTGAGCCAAAAACCAACCTTTGATGCATCATTGGGCTGAAATGAAACTCCACTTCAGGAAATGGATACTGTTATTAAAAATACGTTTTTTTCAAGGCTGGATTGGGTTCCCCTCTGCCAAGAGAACACGTTTACTTGCAATGCTGCTTTCAATAACATGGTATGTGAACTGTCCTGCCTTTAAGGGATCTCGATTTGCTTTTAAGATCTCTTCTCACTTTGGAGAAGAAAGAAGAATTCTCTTCAAAGGACTGATGAGCTTATTGGACCAGGTGTTTTGAAATATTTTGTTAACTTTGGATTAGTTGCGGGGCCCTTAAGGCAACTCAAGGAGGACTATTTCAGTCGTATATCTGGTATGGAAATTACAGAGAAAACATTGTGAAATGGGGGAGAAGCTTCTCCAATTACACAGGATGGATACATGGCACACCTGTCGATATTCTAGAAAGGGTACAAAGTTTCTGAAATGCAGGTATGCCTTGGGATAATCGGTCAGCCATGCTGACGGTTACATGAGAGCCACTTGATTAAGCTTCCTTCGCAACCCCTTGTCATGCGATCTTTAACCTTGCCTCTTTAAGTGTCTAACAGATAGTTAGGCTGAGGCTTTCCCAAAGTGCTTCAACTTCAAGAAGACTCTTACCAATGCAGTTTTGACAAACTGAGTAAACAGATGCATATGCTACTAACGTTTATGGATTTGCTTTGCAATAATGCTGATTTTGATCTGTGTTCTCCCGTTAAGGGAAGCTCTTCCCCTCAACTTCCTAACAACTTACAACAATGTCTTCCCTTCTGCTTCTGCGTGTCTGGATTACCTGCCAGAACGTCTCCCCCAGAGTGCCACCCTCACGCTGCTTTTCAGGCTTATTCTCCTGGATTCCTTATACAAGTTTATATAAGACTTGGATCAAGACTTGCAACGTGGCATTGCTTCCAACTCAGAATGCACTGTAGGGCTTTGCTTTCCTCCAGCAGCACGTAGCTAGAGTGGTCGTCACCCCATTCCCTGAAAGACTTGGGAAAAGATGAACCAGGAATCTAGGTTGAAAGCAAGTCCCCTAAAACAGAGAGCCGCTGCTGAGTTTATGATTAACCACTCTATCCAAATCATACCCACATATTCTCCTCAGGGTTGCAGAGGACCAAAGAAAAGGGGGAATTGTACCATAGCCAGCTGAATGCAGCCCATCCCAGGCAGCCCTTGCTGTGCACTCTGACCCACTGCCCCGTTACCAGGCAATGGTTACCAGGAGACCACTAATGCCACTGTGACCACCCTGCTCAGCCATTGGTGGGCAGTGTAGTGGGCCCCTGCCCCAAGCAAGCCACTGTCTGTCAGCCATCTTTAGTGGGGGCCCTTTGTTAGGCAGCAGTCAGTGGAGTGCTGCCCCTTCAGACCTGGAGCATGAGGTAAGAGGCAAGTGCCAGCCTTCTCCCCAGCATTCTTCTGCTCACACGGCCTTGGGCCAGCTGGTGTGATGGGGGGCCCAGAGAACAGGCTGGGGGTGTGTCCTGCAGGGCTCCAGAGCCAAGGCCATGAATGACCATTGGCCCAGACCAGGCCTTGAGGCAGTGTTGAACCTCTACCACACACCGCCACTGTGACCCTAAGGGTATGGCTCACAGTCTGGGGTACCTGACCGCCACTGTTTGGGTGGCCTGAGGAGCATTAAGACCTGTTGGGTCATGTGCACCCGGCTCCCTCAGTGATGAGAGCTAGCAAGGGTCTGGGACCTGGCCCTGAGGGAGCCACCAAGGCAGAGCTGCCTCCTCTGTGAGGCGTGGGCACTGGTGGGAGGACCCAGACCAGCTCCTGGACAAACCCTCCATGGCAGGAGGACCACCACCCCTCCCAGGGACCCCTTTCTCTTAGGTGGGTCTGGACCTCAGAGGGTGAGTCTTGTGCCTTGGGACCTTGCCCTTTCTTGTCACCCAGAGAGTGACATTTGTTTGCTGGAGATTGATAGGAACATTGAGACCTGACTATGACCTGTCCTCAAGAACAATGGATCGGACAGGGAGAAGTTTTCAACGAAAAGCCACACCCCTCCATCACCTTACCTCTAAGAGGGCTTTGCTAAAAGCTTTCAAGGTTGGGGATTACCCAGCATAAGCCACCCATTTCCTTGAATGTCTCAACAACAAATATTTCTCGGCTCCAAAGTCCAATGTTTTGATGTTGTTTGGCCTCACTGTGCATCGGGCACACATCCTGGCCTTTGGTTACCAATTATAGCGAGCCAGCCAGGAGGTCTGTGCCCATGGTGTATTGATCTTGATCTGGGGCGTCGCCATTTATACTTCCCAGCACATGCCAGAGTACATTTGGCTCCAGGATACTGGCAGGGATTCTCCCTGATATGCAGTGGCTGCCCTACAGCACGAGGCTGCTTGTCTTGGAGACATGTCCAGAGCAACGGTATACAGTTCATGTCATTTGGGGGTAAGTCGCTCCAGCTTGCACAGGCTGGGAAATAGGTCTACTCCAACTGGGCTGCTCCCCTTAGCGGATGGGAGCCCCTCTGAGTCCATTCCCTCTTGAGAACTGGGGGCCTCCATGTGGGAGTGGAAGTGGAAGTTGACAAAATGCCTTCTCTGGCTTTCTGTCTTTGTGATTGGAGTGTTTATTTGTTCTTCATGTGTTTGTGTGTGTCAATGTGGTGTTAATCACGGCAGTCTGTGCTTTGGTTTGTGGGATCCTGTTTGTGATTCGTACATTGTAGGTGTGTGAAACAGCACTTGCATTGAGTACTTGAGACGTCTTTGGTCAGTAACGGAGCTTGCATATAATCAAACTAGGTATCATTCCCTCCTGCATTGTGTTTCAGCTGTGGTGGAACATTGGTTGACATATTCCCTTTCCAATGGGTAGGAATCTGCCCTTTGGTGCCTGGGAACTGCGATCCTGAGAGACCTTTTGGCATTGCATTTGTCTCTCTGCTATTGGATAACACCTGCTGTGATCAGCAGAGCTCTAGTCCATCTTGTAGTCCGCTAAGGGGCAAGCAAGTATTTTTTTTTTTTTTTACATTGCATGGCCAGCATATTCTACAGATTCTGGTGAAACATGGCATCAAATGAATCATTTTCATATCTCCAAAACCAGTCTATGTAAAATATTCAGTTAGAGAAAGTTTGTTCAGTGAAATCCTTTTGGTTTTCATCATTGTGACCCTGAGAAAACGAGCATATTTGCAGGAGACATGTTGAAGTTAATGAAGCAAATTGAACTTTTCCTAATTTCTTTGCTTTTTACTTTTTGGCTCTTTCTGCTTCCCAGGTCAGTAGGCATGACAACTGTGGTCCTGATTCCCTATCTTTCAATTTGCATGCTGTTTGTCGTTTTGTTGTTAAAATGAGGGAACGTAGTTCGAAAACACTGAGGATGTTGTTCATCCTCACCCTTTGCTTTGGTCCTCAGGACTGAGAGTTTCTTTTGTGCATGTACTTTTGCGTTTGTTTTGTGTGAAAGTGTTGTGGCTCTGGGAAACTCAAATGTGCTTCCCCAACGCACCCCTTTCAGGTGCATTCTCCAGATTTGGGCCACTTTTAGGGATAAGGCAATTGACATCAACTGCCGAGTTGATGTGTAAATGAGCTCCACTTCACTGAAAGGGAAGCACTTACCTATTCAATACTTCCTCCTCTTGAGAGAATTGGCCTCCATGGATTTCAGGTCCCGATGATCTGGCAAATAGCTAGTACTGAACTGATATCTGGTATGGAAGCTGCCTTAAGCTTCTTGCATTCTGAAGTATAAACCTTCTGCGGTCCCTAGGTTTCTTAGAGATCCAAAAGACCTTATATCTGTTGCCAATTTGACAGCAAGGACCATAAGTTGAAATGATGACACTTGAAGTCTTTCTAAATGGCCTTTCTAGATTTGGGTAGCATGAAACTTCACCAAGGTAAGTGGCAAGCATTCCTTGACTCTCCGGGTCATTTCAAAGAGGATAGAGGATTGGAACATTGGATGCTGGGCACATCTAAGATTCCCTACCTTTGCCTACTTAGCAGAAGGTCTCAAAAGCATCCGTTTGCAATCAGAAATGCTGGTATGGCATCCAGCTGACAATTGCTTGCTTCTTGGTTTTCACTAAGTGAAGGTGTTAAGGACTTGAGGATTGTAATCAAAATATGTAATTAAAGCTAAGAAACTCATGAAAAGGAACACATTTCAGGATAGAGTAGGAAGGTGGGATAAATGTGTTGAGCCAAAAACCAACATTTGATGCATCATTGGGCTGAAACGAAACTCCACTTCGGGAAATGGATACTGTTATTAAAAATACGGTTTTTTCAAGGCTGGATTGGGTTCCCCTCTGCCAAGAGAACACGTTTACTTGCAATGCTGCTTTCAATAACATGGTATGTGAACTGTCCTGCCTTTAAGGGATCTCGATTTGCTTTTAAGATCTCTTCTCACTTTGGAGAAGAAAGAAGAATTCTCTTCAAAGGACTGATGAGCTTATTGGACCAGGTGTTTTGAAATATTTTGTTAACTTTGGATTAGTTGCGGGGCCCTTAAGGCAACTCAAGGAGGACTATTTCAGTCGTATATCTGGTATGGAAATTACAGAGAAAACATTGTGAAATGGGGGAGAAGCTTCTCCAATTACACAGGATGGATACATGGCACACCTGTCGATATTCTACAAAGGGTACAAAGTTTCTGAAATGCAGGTATGCCTTGGGATAATCGGTCAGCCATGCTGACGGTTACATGAGAGCCACTTGATTAAGCTTCCTTCGCAACCCCTTGTCATGCGATCTTTAACCTTGCCTCTTTAAGTGTCTAACAGATAGTTAGGCTGAGGCTTTCCCAAAGTGCTTCAACTTCAAGAAGACTCTTACCAATGCAGTTTTGACAAACTGAGTAAACAGATGCATATGCTACTAACGTTTATGGATTTGCTTTGCAATAATGCTGATTTTGATCTGTGTTCTCCCGTTAAGGGAAGCTCTTCCCCTCAACTTCCTAACAACTTACAACAATGTCTTCCCTTCTGCTTCTGCGTGTCTGGATTACCTGCCAGAACGTCTCCCCCAGAGTGCCACCCTCACGCTGCTTTTCAGGCTTATTCTCCTGGATTCCTTATACAAGTTTATATAAGACTTGGATCAAGACTTGCAACGTGGCATTGCTTCCAACTCAGAATGCACTGTAGGGCTTTGCTTTCCTCCAGCAGGACGTAGCTAGAGTGGTCGTCACCCCATTCCCTGAAAGACTTGGGAAAAGATGAACCAGGAATCTAGGTTGAAAGCAAGTCCCCTAAAACAGAGAGCCGCTGCTGAGTTTATGATTAACCACTCTATCCAAATCATACCCACATATTGTCCTCAGGGTTGCAGAGGACCAAAGAAAAGGGGGAATTGTACCATAGCCAGCTGAATGCAGCCCTTCCCAGGCAGCCCTTGCTGTGCACTGTGACCCACTGCCCCGTTACCAGGCAATGGTTACCAGGAGACCACTAATGCCACTTGACCACCCTGCTCAGCCATTGGTGGGCAGTGTAGTGGGCCTCTGCCCCAAGCAAGCCACTGTCTGTCAGCCATCTTTAGCGGGGGCCCTTTGTTAGGCAGCAGTCAGTGGAGTGCTGCCCCTTCAGACCTGGAGCATGAGGTAAGAGGCAAGTGCCAGCCTTCTCCCCAGCATTCTTCTGCTCACACGGCCTTGGGCCAGCTTGTGTGATGGGGAGCCCAGAGAACAGGCTGGGGGTGTGTCCTGCAGGGCTCCAGAGCCAAGGCCATGAATGACCATTGGCCCAGACCAGGCCTTGAGGCAGTGTTGAACCTCTACCACACACAGCCACTGTGACCCTAAGGGTATGGCTCACAGTCTGGGGTACCTGACCGCCACTGTTTGGGTGGCCTGAGGAGCATTAAGACCTGTTGGGTCATGTGCACCCGGCTCCCTCAGTGATGAGAGCTAGCAAGGGTCTGGGACCTGGCCCTGAGGGAGCCACCAAGGCAGAGCTGCCTCCTCTGTGAGGCGTGGGCACTGGTGGGAGGACCCAGACCAGCTCCTGGACAAACCCTCCATGGCAGGAGGACCACCACCCCTCCCAGGGACCCCTTTCTCTTAGGTGGGTCTGGACCTCGGAGGGTGAGTCTTGTGCCTTGGGACCTTGCCCTTTCTTGTCACCCAGAGAGTGACATTTGTTTGCTGGAGATTGATAGGAACATTGAGACCTGACTATGACCTGTCCTCAAGAACAATGGATCGGACAGGGAGAAGTTTTCAACGAAAAGCCATACCCCTCCATCACCTTACCTCTAAGAGGGCTTTGCTAAAAGCTTTCAAGGTTGGGGATTACCCAGCATAAGCCACCCATTTCCTTGAATGTCTCAACAACAAATATTTCTCGGCTCCAAAGTCCAATGTTTTGATGTTGTTTGGCCTCACTGTGCTTCGGGCACACATCCTGGCCTTTGGTTACCAATTATAGCGAGCCAGCCAGGAGGTCTGTGCCCATGGTGTATTGATCTCGATCAGGGGCGTCGCCATTTATAGTTCCCAGCACATGCCAGAGTACATTTGGCTCCAGGATACTGGCAGGGATTCTCCCTGATATGCAGTGGCTGCCCTACAGCGCGAGGCTGCTTGTCTTGGAGACATGTCCAGAGCAACCGTATACAGTTCATGTCATTTGGGGGTAAGTCACTCTAGCTTGCACAGGCTGGGAAATAGGTCTACTCCAACTGGGCTGCTCCCCTTAGCGGATGGGAGCCCCTCTGAGTCCATTCCCTCTTGAGAACTGTTGGCCTCCATGTGGGAGTGGAAGTGGAAGTTGACAAAATGCCTTCTCTGGCTTTCTGTCTTTGTGATTGGAGTGTTTATTTGTTCTTCATGTGTTTGTGTGTGTCAATGTGGTGTTAATCACGGCAGTCTGTGCTTTGGTTTGTGGGATCCTGTTTGTGATTCGTACATTGTAGGTGTGTGAAACAGCACTTGCATTGAGTACTTGAGACGTCTTTGGTCAGTAACGGAGCTTGCATATGATCACACTAGGTATCGTTCCCTCCTGCATTGTGTTTCAGCTGTGGTGGAACATTGGTTGACATATTCCCTTTCCAATGGGTAGGAATCTGCCCTTTGGTGCCTGGGAACTGCGATCCTGAGAGACCTTTTGGCATTGCATTTGTCTCTCTGCTATTGGATAACACCTGCTGTGATCAGCAGAGCTCTAGTCCATCTTGTAGTCCGCTAAGGGGCAAGCAAGTATTTTTTTTTTTTTTTACATTGCATGGCCAGCATATTCTACAGATTCTGGTGAAACATGGCATCAAATGAATCATTTTCATATCTCCAAAACCAGTCTATGTAAAATATTCAGTTAGAGAAAGTTTGTTCAGTGAAATCCTTTTGGTTTTCATCATTGTGACCCTGAGAAAACGAGCATATTTCCAGGAGACATGTGGAAGTTAATGAAGCAAATTGAACTTTTCCTAATTTCTTTGCTTTTTACTTTTTGGCTCTTTCTGCTTCCCAGGTCAGTAGGCATGACAACTGTGGTCCTGATTCCCTATCTTTCAATTTGCATGCTGTTTGTCGTTTTGTTGTTAAAATGAGGGAACGTAGTTCGAAAACACTGAGGATGTTGTTCATCCTCACCCTTTGCTTTGGTCCTCAGGACTGAGAGTTTCTTTTGTGCATGTACTTTTGCGTTTGTTTTGTGTGAAAGTGTTGTGGCTCTGGGAAACTCAAATGTGCTTCCCCAACGCACCCCTTTCAGGTGCATTCTCCAGATTTGGGCCACTTTTAGGGAGAAGGCAATTGACATCAACTGCCGAGTTGATGTGTAAATGAGCTCCACTTCACTGAAAGGGAAGCACTTACCTATTCAATACTTCCTCCTCTTGAGAGAATTGGCCTCCATGGATTTCAGGTCCCGATGATCTGGCAAATAGCTAGTACTGAACTGATATCTGGTATGGAAGCTGCCTTAAGCTTCTTGCATTCTGAAGTATAAACCTTCTGCGGTCCCTAGGTTTCTTAGAGATCCAAAAGACCTTATATCTGTTGCCAATTTGACAGCAAGGACCATAAGTTGAAATGATGACACTTGAAGTCTTTCTAAATGGCCTTTCTAGATTTGGGTAGCATGAAACTTCACCAAGGTAAGTGGCAAGCATTCCTTGACTCTCCGGGTCATTTCAAAGAGGTTAGAGGATTGGAACATTGGATGCTGGGCACATCTAAGATTCCCTACCTTTGCCTACTTAGCAGAAGGTCTCAAAAGCATCCGTTTGCAATCAGAAATGCTGGTATGGCATCCAGCTGACAATTGCTTGCTTCTTGGTTTTCACTAAGTGAAGGTGTTAAGGACTTGAGGATTGTAATCAAAATATGTAATTAAAGCTAAGAAACTCATGAAAAGGAACACATTTCAGGATAGAGTAGGAAGGTGGGATAAATGTGTTGAGCCAAAAACCAACATTTGATGCATCATTGGGCTGAAACGAAACTCCACTTCGGGAAATGGATACTGTTATTAAAAATACGGTTTTTTCAAGGCTGGATTGGGTTCCCCTCTGCCAAGAGAACACGTTTACTTGCAATGCTGCTTTCAATAACATGGTATGTGAACTGTCCTGCCTTTAAGGGATCTCGATTTGCTTTTAAGATCTCTTCTCACTTTGGAGAAAAAAGAAGAATTCTCTTCAAAGGACTGATGAGCTTATTGGACCAGGTGTTTTGAAATATTTTGTTAAGTTTGGATTAGTTGCGGGGCCCTTAAGGCAACTCAAGGAGGACTATTTCAGTCGTATATCTGGTATGGAAATTACAGAGAAAACATTGTGAAATGGGGGAGAAGCTTCTCCAATTACACAGGATGGATACATGGCACACCTGTCGATATTCTACAAAGGGTACAAAGTTTCTGAAATGCAGGTATGCCTTGGGATAATCGGTCAGCCATGCTGACGGTTACATGAGAGCCACTTGATTAAGCTTCCTTCGCAACCCCTTGTCATGCGATCTTTAACCTTGCCTCTTTAAGTGTCTAACACATAGTTAGGCTGAGGCTTTCCCAAAGTGCTTCAACTTCAAGAAGACTCTTACCAATGCAGTTTTGACAAACTGAGTAAACAGATGCATATGCTACTAACGTTTATGGATTTGCTTTGCAATAATGCTGATTTTGATCTGTGTTCTCCCGTTAAGGGAAGCTCTTCCCCTCAACTTCCTAACAACTTACAACAATGTCTTCCCTTCTGCTTCTGCGTGTCTGGATTACCTGCCAGAACGTCTCCCCCAGAGTGCCACCCTCACGCTGCTTTTCAGGCTTATTCTCCTGGATTCCTTATACAAGTTTATATAAGACTTGGATCAAGACTTGCAACGTGGCATTGCTTCCAACTCAGAATGCACTGTAGGGCTTTGCTTTCCTCCAGCAGGACGTAGCTAGAGTGGTCGTCACCCCATTCCCTGAAAGACTTGGGAAAAGATGAACCAGGAATCTAGGTTGAAAGCAAGTCCCCTAAAACAGAGAGCCGCTGCTGAGTTTATGATTAACCACTCTATCCAAATCATACCCACATATTGTCCTCAGGGTTGCAGAGGACCAAAGAAAAGGGGGAATTGTACCATAGCCAGCTGAATGCAGCCCTTCCCAGGCAGCCCTTGCTGTGCACTGTGACCCACTGCCCCGTTACCAGGCAATGGTTACCAGGAGACCACTAATGCCACTTGACCACCCTGCTCAGCCATTGGTGGGCAGTGTAGTGGGCCTCTGCCCCAAGCAAGCCACTGTCTGTCAGCCATCTTTAGCGGGGGCCCTTTGTTAGGCAGCAGTCAGTGGAGTGCTGCCCCTTCAGACCTGGAGCATGAGGTAAGAGGCAAGTGCCAGCCTTCTCCCCAGCATTCTTCTGCTCACACGGCCTTGGGCCAGCTTGTGTGATGGGGAGCCCAGAGAACAGGCTGGGGGTGTGTCCTGCAGGGCTCCAGAGCCAAGGCCATGAATGACCATTGGCCCAGACCAGGCCTTGAGGCAGTGTTGAACCTCTACCACACACAGCCACTGTGACCCTAAGGGTATGGCTCACAGTCTGGGGTACCTGACCGCCACTGTTTGGGTGGCCTGAGGAGCATTAAGACCTGTTGGGTCATGTGCACCCGGCTCCCTCAGTGATGAGAGCTAGCAAGGGTCTGGGACCTGGCCCTGAGGGAGCCACCAAGGCAGAGCTGCCTCCTCTGTGAGGCGTGGGCACTGGTGGGAGGACCCAGACCAGCTCCTGGACAAACCCTCCATGGCAGGAGGACCACCACCCCTCCCAGGGACCCCTTTCTCTTAGGTGGGTCTGGACCTCGGAGGGTGAGTCTTGTGCCTTGGGACCTTGCCCTTTCTTGTCACCCAGAGAGTGACATTTGTTTGCTGGAGATTGATAGGAACATTGAGACCTGACTATGACCTGTCCTCAAGAACAATGGATCGGACAGGGAGAAGTTTTCAACGAAAAGCCATACCCCTCCATCACCTTACCTCTAAGAGGGCTTTGCTAAAAGCTTTCAAGGTTGGGGATTACCCAGCATAAGCCACCCATTTCCTTGAATGTCTCAACAACAAATATTTCTCGGCTCCAAAGTCCAATGTTTTGCTGTTGTTTGGCCTCACTGTGCTTCGGGCACACATCCTGGCCTTTGGTTACCAATTATAGCGAGCCAGCCAGGAGGTCTGTGCCCATGGTGTATTGATCTCGATCAGGGGCGTCGCCATTTATAGTTCCCAGCACATGCCAGAGTACATTTGGCTCCAGGATACTGGCAGGGATTCTCCCTGATATGCAGTGGCTGCCCTACAGCACGAGGCTGCTTGTCTTGGAGACATGTCCAGAGCAACCGTATACAGTTCATGTCATTTGGGGGTAAGTCACTCTAGCTTGCACAGGCTGGGAAATAGGTCTACTCCAACTGGGCTGCTCCCCTTAGCGGATGGGAGCCCCTCTGAGTCCATTCCCTCTTGAGAACTGTTGGCCTCCATGTGGGAGTGGAAGTGGAAGTTGACAAAATGCCTTCTCTGGCTTTCTGTCTTTGTGATTGGAGTGTTTATTTGTTCTTCATGTGTTTGTGTGTGTCAATGTGGTGTTAATCACGGCAGTCTGTGCTTTGGTTTGTGGGATCCTGTTTGTGATTCGTACATTGTAGGTGTGTGAAACAGCACTTGCATTGAGTACTTGAGACGTCTTTGGTCAGTAACGGAGCTTGCATATGATCACACTAGGTATCGTTCCCTCCTGCATTGTGTTTCAGCTGTGGTGGAACATTGGTTGACATATTCCCTTTCCAATGGGTAGGAATCTGCCCTTTGGTGCCTGGGAACTGCGATCCTGAGAGACCTTTTGGCATTGCATTTGTCTCTCTGCTATTGGATAACACCTGCTGTGATCAGCAGAGCTCTAGTCCATCTTGTAGTCCGCTAAGGTACAGGCAAGTATTTTTTTTTTTTTTTACATTGCTTGGCCAGCATATTCTACAGATTCTGGTGAAACATGGCATCAAAGGAATCATTTTCATATCTCCAAAACCAGTCTATGTAAAATATTCAGTTAGAGAAAGTTTGCTCAGTGAAATCCTTTTGGTTTTCATCATTGTGACCCTGAGAAAACGAGCATATTTCCAGGAGACATGTGGAAGTTAATGAAGCAAATTGAACTTTTCCTAATTTCTTTGCTTTTTACTTTTTGGCTCTTTCTGCTTCCCAGGTCAGTAGGCATGACAACTGTGGTCCTGATTCCCTATCTTTCAATTTGCATGCTGTTTGTCGTTTTGTTGTTAAAATGAGGGAACGTAGTTCGAAAACACTGAGGATGTTGTTCATCCTCACCCTTTGCTTTGGTCCTCAGGACTGAGAGTTTCTTTTGTGCATGTACTTTTGCGTTTGTTTTGTGTGAAAGTGTTGTGGCTCTGGGAAACTCAAATGTGCTTCCCCAACGCACCCCTTTCAGGTGCATTCTCCAGATTTGGGCCACTTTTAGGGATAAGGCAATTGACATCACCTGCAGAGTTGATGTGTAAATGAGCTCTACTTCACTGAAAGGGAAGCACTTACCAATTCAATACTTCCTCCTCTGGAGAGAATTGGCCTCCATGGATTTCAGGTCCTGATGATCTGGCAAATAGCTAGTACTGAACTGATATCTGGTATGGAAGCTGCCTTAAGCTTCTTGCATTCTGAAGTATAAACCTTCTGCAGTCCCTAGGTTTCTTAGAGATCCAAAAAGACCTTATATCTGTTGCCAATTTGACAGCAAGGACCATAAGTTGAAATGATGACACTTGAAGTCTTTCTAAATGGCCTCTCTAGATTTGGGGAGCATGAAACTTCACCAAGGTAAGTGGCAAGCATTCCTTGACTCTCCGGGTCATTTCAAAGAGGATAGAGGATTGGAACATTGGATGCTGGGCACATCTAAGATTCCCTACCTTTGCCTACTTAGCAGAAGGTCTCAAAAGCATCCGTTTGCAATCAGAAATGCTGGTATGGCATCCATCTGACAATTGCTTGCTTCTTGGTTTTCACTAAGTGAAGGTGTTAAGGACTTGAGGATTGTAATTGAAATATGTAATTAAAGCTAAGAAACTCATGAAAAGGAACACATTTCAGGATATAGTAGGAAGGTGGGATAAATGTGTTGAGCCAAAAACCAACATTTGATGCATCATTGGGCTGAAACGAAACTCCACTTCGGGAAATGGATACTGTTATTAAAAATACGGTTTTTTCAAGGCTGGATTGGGTTCCCCTCTGCCAAGAGAACACGTTTACTTGCAATGCTGCTTTCAATAACATGGTATGTGAACTGTCCTGCCTTTAAGGGATCTCGATTTGCTTTTAAGATCTCTTCTCACTTTGGAGAAGAAAGAAGAATTCTCTTCAAAGGACTGATGAGCTTATTGGACCAGGTGTTTTGAAATATTTTGTTAACTTTGGATTAGTTGCGGGGCCCTTAAGGCAACTCAAGGAGGACTATTTCAGTCGTATATCTGGTATGGAAATTACAGAGAAAACATTGTGAAATGGGGGAGAAGCTTCTCCAATTACACAGGATGGATACATGGCACACCTGTCGATATTCTACAAAGGGTACAAAGTTTCTGAAATGCAGGTATGCCTTGGGATAATCGGTCAGCCATGCTGACGGTTACATGAGAGCCACTTGATTAAGCTTCCTTCGCAACCCCTTGTCATGCGATCTTTAACCATGCCTCTTTAAGTGTCTAACAGATAGTTAGGCTGAGGCTTTCCCAAAGTGCTTCAACTTCAAGAAGACTCTTACCAATGCAGTTTTGACAAACTGAGTAAACAGATGCATATGCTACTAACGTTTATGGATTTGCTTTGCAATAATGCTGATTTTGATCTGTGTTCTCCCGTTAAGGGAAGCTCTTCCCCTCAACTTCCTAACAACTTACAACAATGTCTTCCCTTCTGCTTCTGCGTGTCTGGATTACCTGCCAGAACGTCTCCCCCAGAGTGCCACCCTCACGCTGCTTTTCAGGCTTATTCTCCTGGATTCCTTATACAAGTTTATATAAGACTTGGATCAAGACTTGCAACATGGCATTGCTTCCAACTCAGAATGCACTGTAGGGCTTTGCTTTCCTCCAGCAGGACGTAGCTAGAGTGGTGGTCACCCCATTCCCTGAAAGACTTGGGAAAAGATGAACCAGGAATCTAGGTTGAAAGCAAGTCCCCTAAAACAGAGAGCCGCTGCTGAGTTTATGATTAACCACTCTATCCAAATCATACCCACATATTCTCCTCAGGGTTGCAGAGGACCAAAGAAAAGGGGGAATTGTACCATAGCCAGCTGAATGCAGCCCTTCCCAGGCAGCCCTTGCTGTGCACTGTGACCCACTGCCCCGTTACCAGGCAATGGTTACCAGGAGACCACTAATGCCACTTGACCACCCTGCTCAGCCATTGGTGGGCAGTGTAGTGGGCCTCTGCCCCAAGCAAGCCACTGTCTGTCAGCCATCTTTAGCGGGGGCCCTTTGTTAGGCAGCAGTCAGTGGAGTGCTGCCCCTTCAGACCTGGAGCATGAGGTAAGAGGCAAGTGCCAGCCTTCTCCCCAGCATTCTTCTGCTCACACGGCCTTGGGCCAGCTTGTGTGATGGGGAGCCCAGAGAACAGGCTGGGGGTGTGTCCTGCAGGGCTCCAGAGCCAAGGCCATGAATGACCATTGGCCCAGACCAGGCCTTGAGGCAGTGTTGAACCTCTACCACACACAGCCACTGTGACCCTAAGGGTATGGCTCACAGTCTGGGGTACCTGACCGCCACTGTTTGGGTGGCCTGAGGAGCATTAAGACCTGTTGGGTCATGTGCACCCGGCTCCCTCAGTGATGAGAGCTAGCAAGGGTCTGGGACCTGGCCCTGAGGGAGCCACCAAGGCAGAGCTGCCTCCTCTGTGAGGCGTGGGCACTGGTGGGAGGACCCAGACCAGCTCCTGGACAAACCCTCCATGGCAGGAGGACCACCACCCCTCCCAGGGACCCCTTTCTCTTAGGTGGGTCTGGACCTCGGAGGGTGAGTCTTGTGCCTTGGGACCTTGCCCTTTCTTGTCACCCAGAGAGTGACATTTGTTTGCTGGAGATTGATAGGAACATTGAGACCTGACTATGACCTGTCCTCAAGAACAATGGATCGGACAGGGAGAAGTTTTCAACGAAAAGCCATACCCCTCCATCACCTTACCTCTAAGAGGGCTTTGCTAAAAGCTTTCAAGGTTGGGGATTACCCAGCATAAGCCACCCATTTCCTTGAATGTCTCAACAACAAATATTTCTCGGCTCCAAAGTCCAATGTTTTGCTGTTGTTTGGCCTCACTGTGCTTCGGGCACACATCCTGGCCTTTGGTTACCAATTATAGCGAGCCAGCCAGGAGGTCTGTGCCCATGGTGTATTGATCTCGATCAGGGGCGTCGCCATTTATAGTTCCCAGCACATGCCAGAGTACATTTGGCTCCAGGATACTGGCAGGGATTCTCCCTGATATGCAGTGGCTGCCCTACAGCGCGAGGCTGCTTGTCTTGGAGACATGTCCAGAGCAACCGTATACAGTTCATGTCATTTGGGGGTAAGTCACTCTAGCTTGCACAGGCTGGGAAATAGGTCTACTCCAACTGGGCTGCTCCCCTTAGCGGATGGGAGCCCCTCTGAGTCCATTCCCTCTTGAGAACTGTTGGCCTCCATGTGGGAGTGGAAGTGGAAGTTGACAAAATGCCTTCTCTGGCTTTCTGTCTTTGTGATTGGAGTGTTTATTTGTTCTTCATGTGTTTGTGTGTGTCAATGTGGTGTTAATCACGGCAGTCTGTGCTTTGGTTTGTGGGATCCTGTTTGTGATTCGTACATTGTAGGTGTGTGAAACAGCACTTGCATTGAGTACTTGAGACGTCTTTGGTCAGTAACGGAGCTTGCATATGATCACACTAGGTATCGTTCCCTCCTGCATTGTGTTTCAGCTGTGGTGGAACATTGGTTGACATATTCCCTTTCCAATGGGTAGGAATCTGCCCTTTGGTGCCTGGGAACTGCGATCCTGAGAGACCTTTTGGCATTGCATTTGTCTCTCTGCTATTGGATAACACCTGCTGTGATCAGCAGAGCTCTAGTCCATCTTGTAGTCCGCTAAGGGGCAAGCAAGTATTTTTTTTTTTTTTTACATTGCATGGCCAGCATATTCTACAGATTCTGGTGAAACATGGCATCAAATGAATCATTTTCATATCTCCAAAACCAGTCTATGTAAAATATTCAGTTAGAGAAAGTTTGTTCAGTGAAATCCTTTTGGTTTTCATCATTGTGACCCTGAGAAAACGAGCATATTTCCAGGAGACATGTGGAAGTTAATGAAGCAAATTGAACTTTTCCTAATTTCTTTGCTTTTTACTTTTTGGCTCTTTCTGCTTCCCAGGTCAGTAGGCATGACAACTGTGGTCCTGATTCCCTATCTTTCAATTTGCATGCTGTTTGTCGTTTTGTTGTTAAAATGAGGGAACGTAGTTCGAAAACACTGAGGATGTTGTTCATCCTCACCCTTTGCTTTGGTCCTCAGGACTGAGAGTTTCTTTTGTGCATGTACTTTTGCGTTTGTTTTGTGTGAAAGTGTTGTGGCTCTGGGAAACTCAAATGTGCTTCCCCAACGCACCCCTTTCAGGTGCATTCTCCAGATTTGGGCCACTTTTAGGGAGAAGGCAATTGACATCAACTGCCGAGTTGATGTGTAAATGAGCTCCACTTCACTGAAAGGGAAGCACTTACCTATTCAATACTTCCTCCTCTTGAGAGAATTGGCCTCCATGGATTTCAGGTCCCGATGATCTGGCAAATAGCTAGTACTGAACTGATATCTGGTATGGAAGCTGCCTTAAGCTTCTTGCATTCTGAAGTATAAACCTTCTGCGGTCCCTAGGTTTCTTAGAGATCCAAAAGACCTTATATCTGTTGCCAATTTGACAGCAAGGACCATAAGTTGAAATGATGACACTTGAAGTCTTTCTAAATGGCCTTTCTAGATTTGGGTAGCATGAAACTTCACCAAGGTAAGTGGCAAGCATTCCTTGACTCTCCGGGTCATTTCAAAGAGGTTAGAGGATTGGAACATTGGATGCTGGGCACATCTAAGATTCCCTACCTTTGCCTACTTAGCAGAAGGTCTCAAAAGCATCCGTTTGCAATCAGAAATGCTGGTATGGCATCCAGCTGACAATTGCTTGCTTCTTGGTTTTCACTAAGTGAAGGTGTTAAGGACTTGAGGATTGTAATCAAAATATGTAATTAAAGCTAAGAAACTCATGAAAAGGAACACATTTCAGGATAGAGTAGGAAGGTGGGATAAATGTGTTGAGCCAAAAACCAACATTTGATGCATCATTGGGCTGAAACGAAACTCCACTTCGGGAAATGGATACTGTTATTAAAAATACGGTTTTTTCAAGGCTGGATTGGGTTCCCCTCTGCCAAGAGAACACGTTTACTTGCAATGCTGCTTTCAATAACATGGTATGTGAACTGTCCTGCCTTTAAGGGATCTCGATTTGCTTTTAAGATCTCTTCTCACTTTGGAGAAAAAAGAAGAATTCTCTTCAAAGGACTGATGAGCTTATTGGACCAGGTGTTTTGAAATATTTTGTTAAGTTTGGATTAGTTGCGGGGCCCTTAAGGCAACTCAAGGAGGACTATTTCAGTCGTATATCTGGTATGGAAATTACAGAGAAAACATTGTGAAATGGGGGAGAAGCTTCTCCAATTACACAGGATGGATACATGGCACACCTGTCGATATTCTACAAAGGGTACAAAGTTTCTGAAATGCAGGTATGCCTTGGGATAATCGGTCAGCCATGCTGACGGTTACATGAGAGCCACTTGATTAAGCTTCCTTCGCAACCCCTTGTCATGCGATCTTTAACCTTGCCTCTTTAAGTGTCTAACACATAGTTAGGCTGAGGCTTTCCCAAAGTGCTTCAACTTCAAGAAGACTCTTACCAATGCAGTTTTGACAAACTGAGTAAACAGATGCATATGCTACTAACGTTTATGGATTTGCTTTGCAATAATGCTGATTTTGATCTGTGTTCTCCCGTTAAGGGAAGCTCTTCCCCTCAACTTCCTAACAACTTACAACAATGTCTTCCCTTCTGCTTCTGCGTGTCTGGATTACCTGCCAGAACGTCTCCCCCAGAGTGCCACCCTCACGCTGCTTTTCAGGCTTATTCTCCTGGATTCCTTATACAAGTTTATATAAGACTTGGATCAAGACTTGCAACGTGGCATTGCTTCCAACTCAGAATGCACTGTAGGGCTTTGCTTTCCTCCAGCAGGACGTAGCTAGAGTGGTCGTCACCCCATTCCCTGAAAGACTTGGGAAAAGATGAACCAGGAATCTAGGTTGAAAGCAAGTCCCCTAAAACAGAGAGCCGCTGCTGAGTTTATGATTAACCACTCTATCCAAATCATACCCACATATTGTCCTCAGGGTTGCAGAGGACCAAAGAAAAGGGGGAATTGTACCATAGCCAGCTGAATGCAGCCCTTCCCAGGCAGCCCTTGCTGTGCACTGTGACCCACTGCCCCGTTACCAGGCAATGGTTACCAGGAGACCACTAATGCCACTTGACCACCCTGCTCAGCCATTGGTGGGCAGTGTAGTGGGCCTCTGCCCCAAGCAAGCCACTGTCTGTCAGCCATCTTTAGCGGGGGCCCTTTGTTAGGCAGCAGTCAGTGGAGTGCTGCCCCTTCAGACCTGGAGCATGAGGTAAGAGGCAAGTGCCAGCCTTCTCCCCAGCATTCTTCTGCTCACACGGCCTTGGGCCAGCTTGTGTGATGGGGAGCCCAGAGAACAGGCTGGGGGTGTGTCCTGCAGGGCTCCAGAGCCAAGGCCATGAATGACCATTGGCCCAGACCAGGCCTTGAGGCAGTGTTGAACCTCTACCACACACAGCCACTGTGACCCTAAGGGTATGGCTCACAGTCTGGGGTACCTGACCGCCACTGTTTGGGTGGCCTGAGGAGCATTAAGACCTGTTGGGTCATGTGCACCCGGCTCCCTCAGTGATGAGAGCTAGCAAGGGTCTGGGACCTGGCCCTGAGGGAGCCACCAAGGCAGAGCTGCCTCCTCTGTGAGGCGTGGGCACTGGTGGGAGGACCCAGACCAGCTCCTGGACAAACCCTCCATGGCAGGAGGACCACCACCCCTCCCAGGGACCCCTTTCTCTTAGGTGGGTCTGGACCTCGGAGGGTGAGTCTTGTGCCTTGGGACCTTGCCCTTTCTTGTCACCCAGAGAGTGACATTTGTTTGCTGGAGATTGATAGGAACATTGAGACCTGACTATGACCTGTCCTCAAGAACAATGGATCGGACAGGGAGAAGTTTTCAACGAAAAGCCATACCCCTCCATCACCTTACCTCTAAGAGGGCTTTGCTAAAAGCTTTCAAGGTTGGGGATTACCCAGCATAAGCCACCCATTTCCTTGAATGTCTCAACAACAAATATTTCTCGGCTCCAAAGTCCAATGTTTTGCTGTTGTTTGGCCTCACTGTGCTTCGGGCACACATCCTGGCCTTTGGTTACCAATTATAGCGAGCCAGCCAGGAGGTCTGTGCCCATGGTGTATTGATCTCGATCAGGGGCGTCGCCATTTATAGTTCCCAGCACATGCCAGAGTACATTTGGCTCCAGGATACTGGCAGGGATTCTCCCTGATATGCAGTGGCTGCCCTACAGCACGAGGCTGCTTGTCTTGGAGACATGTCCAGAGCAACCGTATACAGTTCATGTCATTTGGGGGTAAGTCACTCTAGCTTGCACAGGCTGGGAAATAGGTCTACTCCAACTGGGCTGCTCCCCTTAGCGGATGGGAGCCCCTCTGAGTCCATTCCCTCTTGAGAACTGTTGGCCTCCATGTGGGAGTGGAAGTGGAAGTTGACAAAATGCCTTCTCTGGCTTTCTGTCTTTGTGATTGGAGTGTTTATTTGTTCTTCATGTGTTTGTGTGTGTCAATGTGGTGTTAATCACGGCAGTCTGTGCTTTGGTTTGTGGGATCCTGTTTGTGATTCGTACATTGTAGGTGTGTGAAACAGCACTTGCATTGAGTACTTGAGACGTCTTTGGTCAGTAACGGAGCTTGCATATGATCAAACTAGGTATCGTTCCCTCCTGCATTGTGTTTCAGCTGTGGTGGAACATTGGTTGACATATTCCCTTTCCAATGGGTAGGAATCTGCCCTTTGGTGCCTGGGAACTGCGATCCTGAGAGACCTTTTGGCATTGCATTTGTCTCTCTGCTATTGGATAACACCTGCTGTGATCAGCAGAGCTCTAGTCCATCTTGTAGTCCGCTAAGGTACAGGCAAGTATTTTTTTTTTTTTTTACATTGCTTGGCCAGCATATTCTACAGATTCTGGTGAAACATGGCATCAAAGGAATCATTTTCATATCTCCAAAACCAGTCTATGTAAAATATTCAGTTAGAGAAAGTTTGCTCAGTGAAATCCTTTTGGTTTTCATCATTGTGACCCTGAGAAAACGAGCATATTTCCAGGAGACATGTGGAAGTTAATGAAGCAAATTGAACTTTTCCTAATTTCTTTGCTTTTTACTTTTTGGCTCTTTCTGCTTCCCAGGTCAGTAGGCATGACAACTGTGGTCCTGATTCCCTATCTTTCAATTTGCATGCTGTTTGTCGTTTTGTTGTTAAAATGAGGGAACGTAGTTCGAAAACACTGAGGATGTTGTTCATCCTCACCCTTTGCTTTGGTCCTCAGGACTGAGAGTTTCTTTTGTGCATGTACTTTTGCGTTTGTTTTGTGTGAAAGTGTTGTGGCTCTGGGAAACTCAAATGTGCTTCCCCAACGCACCCCTTTCAGGTGCATTCTCCAGATTTGGGCCACTTTTAGGGATAAGGCAATTGACATCACCTGCAGAGTTGATGTGTAAATGAGCTCTACTTCACTGAAAGGGAAGCACTTACCAATTCAATACTTCCTCCTCTGGAGAGAATTGGCCTCCATGGATTTCAGGTCCTGATGATCTGGCAAATAGCTAGTACTGAACTGATATCTGGTATGGAAGCTGCCTTAAGCTTCTTGCATTCTGAAGTATAAACCTTCTGCAGTCCCTAGGTTTCTTAGAGATCCAAAAAGACCTTATATCTGTTGCCAATTTGACAGCAAGGACCATAAGTTGAAATGATGACACTTGAAGTCTTTCTAAATGGCCTCTCTAGATTTGGGGAGCATGAAACTTCACCAAGGTAAGTGGCAAGCATTCCTTGACTCTCCGGGTCATTTCAAAGAGGATAGAGGATTGGAACATTGGATGCTGGGCACATCTAAGATTCCCTACCTTTGCCTACTTAGCAGAAGGTCTCAAAAGCATCCGTTTGCAATCAGAAATGCTGGTATGGCATCCATCTGACAATTGCTTGCTTCTTGGTTTTCACTAAGTGAAGGTGTTAAGGACTTGAGGATTGTAATTGAAATATGTAATTAAAGCTAAGAAACTCATGAAAAGGAACACATTTCAGGATATAGTAGGAAGGTGGGATAAATGTGTTGAGCCAAAAACCAACATTTGATGCATCATTGGGCTGAAACGAAACTCCACTTCGGGAAATGGATACTGTTATTAAAAATACGGTTTTTTCAAGGCTGGATTGGGTTCCCCTCTGCCAAGAGAACACGTTTACTTGCAATGCTGCTTTCAATAACATGGTATGTGAACTGTCCTGCCTTTAAGGGATCTCGATTTGCTTTTAAGATCTCTTCTCACTTTGGAGAAGAAAGAAGAATTCTCTTCAAAGGACTGATGAGCTTATTGGACCAGGTGTTTTGAAATATTTTGTTAACTTTGGATTAGTTGCGGGGCCCTTAAGGCAACTCAAGGAGGACTATTTCAGTCGTATATCTGGTATGGAAATTACAGAGAAAACATTGTGAAATGGGGGAGAAGCTTCTCCAATTACACAGGATGGATACATGGCACACCTGTCGATATTCTACAAAGGGTACAAAGTTTCTGAAATGCAGGTATGCCTTGGGATAATCGGTCAGCCATGCTGACGGTTACATGAGAGCCACTTGATTAAGCTTCCTTCGCAACCCCTTGTCATGCGATCTTTAACCATGCCTCTTTAAGTGTCTAACAGATAGTTAGGCTGAGGCTTTCCCAAAGTGCTTCAACTTCAAGAAGACTCTTACCAATGCAGTTTTGACAAACTGAGTAAACAGATGCATATGCTACTAACGTTTATGGATTTGCTTTGCAATAATGCTGATTTTGATCTGTGTTCTCCCGTTAAGGGAAGCTCTTCCCCTCAACTTCCTAACAACTTACAACAATGTCTTCCCTTCTGCTTCTGCGTGTCTGGATTACCTGCCAGAACGTCTCCCCCAGAGTGCCACCCTCACGCTGCTTTTCAGGCTTATTCTCCTGGATTCCTTATACAAGTTTATATAAGACTTGGATCAAGACTTGCAACATGGCATTGCTTCCAACTCAGAATGCACTGTAGGGCTTTGCTTTCCTCCAGCAGGACGTAGCTAGAGTGGTGGTCACCCCATTCCCTGAAAGACTTGGGAAAAGATGAACCAGGAATCTAGGTTGAAAGCAAGTCCCCTAAAACAGAGAGCCGCTGCTGAGTTTATGATTAACCACTCTATCCAAATCATACCCACATATTCTCCTCAGGGTTGCAGAGGACCAAAGAAAAGGGGGAATTGTACCATAGCCAGCTGAATGCAGCCCTTCCCAGGCAGCCCTTGCTGTGCACTGTGACCCACTGCCCCGTTACCAGGCAATGGTTACCAGGAGACCACTAATGCCACTTGACCACCCTGCTCAGCCATTGGTGGGCAGTGTAGTGGGCCTCTGCCCCAAGCAAGCCACTGTCTGTCAGCCATCTTTAGCGGGGGCCCTTTGTTAGGCAGCAGTCAGTGGAGTGCTGCCCCTTCAGACCTGGAGCATGAGGTAAGAGGCAAGTGCCAGCCTTCTCCCCAGCATTCTTCTGCTCACACGGCCTTGGGCCAGCTTGTGTGATGGGGAGCCCAGAGAACAGGCTGGGGGTGTGTCCTGCAGGGCTCCAGAGCCAAGGCCATGAATGACCATTGGCCCAGACCAGGCCTTGAGGCAGTGTTGAACCTCTACCACACACAGCCACTGTGACCCTAAGGGTATGGCTCACAGTCTGGGGTACCTGACCGCCACTGTTTGGGTGGCCTGAGGAGCATTAAGACCTGTTGGGTCATGTGCACCCGGCTCCCTCAGTGATGAGAGCTAGCAAGGGTCTGGGACCTGGCCCTGAGGGAGCCACCAAGGCAGAGCTGCCTCCTCTGTGAGGCGTGGGCACTGGTGGGAGGACCCAGACCAGCTCCTGGACAAACCCTCCATGGCAGGAGGACCACCACCCCTCCCAGGGACCCCTTTCTCTTAGGTGGGTCTGGACCTCGGAGGGTGAGTCTTGTGCCTTGGGACCTTGCCCTTTCTTGTCACCCAGAGAGTGACATTTGTTTGCTGGAGATTGATAGGAACATTGAGACCTGACTATGACCTGTCCTCAAGAACAATGGATCGGACAGGGAGAAGTTTTCAGCGAAAAGCCATACCCCTCCATCACCTTACCTCTAAGAGGGCTTTGCTAAAAGCTTTCAAGGTTGGGGATTACCCAGCATAAGCCACCCATTTCCTTGAATGTCTCAACAACAAATATTTCTCGGCTCCAAAGTCCAATGTTTTAATGTTGTTTGGCCTCACTGTGCTTCGGGCACACATCCTGGCCTTTGGTTACCAATTATAGCGAGCCAGCCAGGAGGTCTGTGCCCATGGTGTATTGATCTCGATCAGGGGCATCGCCATTTATAGTTCCCAGCACATGCCAGAGTACATTTGGCTCCAGGATACTGGCAGGGATTCTCCCTGATATGCAGTGGCTGCCCTACAGCACGAGGCTGCTTGTCTTGGAGACATGTCCAGAGCAACCGTATACAGTTCATGTCATTTGGGGGTAAGTCACTCTAGCTTGCACAGGCTGGGAAATAGGTCTACTCCAACTGGGCTGCTCCCCTTAGCGGATGGGAGCCCCTCTGAGTCCATTCCCTCTTGAGAACTGTTGGCCTCCATGTGGGAGTGGAAGTGGAAGTTGACAAAATGCCTTCTCTGGCTTTCTGTCTTTGTGATTGGAGTGTTTATTTGTTCTTCATGTGTTTGTGTGTGTCAATGTGGTGTTAATCACGGCAGTCTGTGCTTTGGTTTGTGGGATCCTGTTTGTGATTCGTACATTGTAGGTGTGTGAAACAGCACTTGCATTGAGTACTTGAGACGTCTTTGGTCAGTAACGGAGCTTGCATATGATCACACTAGGTATCGTTCCCTCCTGCATTGTGTTTCAGCTGTGGTGGAACATTGGTTGACATATTCCCTTTCCAATGGGTAGGAATCTGCCCTTTGGTGCCTGGGAACTGCGATCCTGAGAGACCTTTTGGCATTGCATTTGTCTCTCTGCTATTGGATAACACCTGCTGTGATCAGCAGAGCTCTAGTCCATCTTGTAGTCCGCTAAGGTACAGGCAAGTATTTTTTTTTTTTTTTACATTGCTTGGCCAGCATATTCTACAGATTCTGGTGAAACATGGCATCAAATGAATCATTTTCATATCTCCAAAACCAGTCTATGTAAAATATTCAGTTAGAGAAAGTTTGCTCAGTGAAATCCTTTTGGTTTTCATCATTGTGACCCTGAGAAAACGAGCATATTTCCAGGAGACATGTGGAAGTTAATGAAGCAAATTGAACTTTTCCTAATTTCTTTGCTTTTTACTTTTTGGCTCTTTCTGCTTCCCAGGTCAGTAGGCATGACAACTGTGGTCCTGATTCCCTATCTTTCAATTTGCATGCTGTTTGTCGTTTTGTTGTTAAAATGAGGGAACGTAGTTCGAAAACACTGATTATGTTGTTCATCCTCACCCTTTGCTTTGGTCCTCAGGACTGAGAGTTTCTTTTGTGCATGTACTTTTGCGTTTGTTTTGTGTGAAAGTGTTGTGGCTCTGGGAAACTCAAATGTGCTTCCCCAACGCACCCCTTTCAGGTGCATTCTCCAGATTTGGGCCACTTTTAGGGATAAGGCAATTGACATCACCTGCAGAGTTGATGTGTAAATGAGCTCTACTTCACTGAAAGGGAAGCACTTACCAATTCAATACTTCCTCCTCTGGAGAGAATTGGCCTCCATGGATTTCAGGTCCTGATGATCTGGCAAATAGCTAGTACTGAACTGATATCTGGTATGGAAGCTGCCTTAAGCTTCTTGCATTCTGAAGTATAAACCTTCTGCAGTCCCTAGGTTTCTTAGAGATCCAAAAAGACCTTATATCTGTTGCCAATTTGACAGCAAGGACCATAAGTTGAAATGATGACACTTGAAGTCTTTCTAAATGGCCTCTCTAGATTTGGGGAGCATGAAACTTCACCAAGGTAAGTGGCAAGCATTCCTTGACTCTCCGGGTCATTTCAAAGAGGATAGAGGATTGGAACATTGGATGCTGGGCACATCTAAGATTCCCTACCTTTGCCTACTTAGCAGAAGGTCTCAAAAGCATCCGTTTGCAATCAGAAATGCTGGTATGGCATCCATCTGACAATTGCTTGCTTCTTGGTTTTCACTAAGTGAAGGTGTTAAGGACTTGAGGATTGTAATTGAAATATGTAATTAAAGCTAAGAAACTCATGAAAAGGAACACATTTCAGGATAGAGTAGGAAGGTGGGATAAATGTGTTGAGCCAAAAACCAACATTTGATGCATCATTGGGCTGAAACGAAACTCCACTTCGGGAAATGGATACTGTTATTAAAAATACGGTTTTTTCAAGGCTGGATTGGGTTCCCCTCTGCCAAGAGAACACGTTTACTTGCAATGCTGCTTTCAATAACATGGTATGTGAACTGTCCTGCCTTTAAGGGATCTCGATTTGCTTTTAAGATCTCTTCTCACTTTGGAGAAGAAAGAAGAATTCTCTTCAAAGGACTGATGAGCTTATTGGACCAGGTGTTTTGAAATATTTTGTTAACTTTGGATTAGTTGCGGGGCCCTTAAGGCAACTCAAGGAGGACTATTTCAGTCGTATATCTGGTATGGAAATTACAGAGAAAACATTGTGAAATGGGGGAGAAGCTTCTCCAATTACACAGGATGGATACATGGCACACCTGTCGATATTCTACAAAGGGTACAAAGTTTCTGAAATGCAGGTATGCCTTGGGATAATCGGTCAGCCATGCTGACGGTTACATGAGAGCCACTTGATTAAGCTTCCTTCGCAACCCCTTGTCATGCGATCTTTAACCTTGCCTCTTTAAGTGTCTAACAGATAGTTAGGCTGAGGCTTTCCCAAAGTGCTTCAACTTCAAGAAGACTCTTACCAATGCAGTTTTGACAAACTGAGTAAACAGATGCATATGCTACTAACGTTTATGGATTTGCTTTGCAATAATGCTGATTTTGATCTGTGTTCTCCCGTTAAGGGAAGCTCTTCCCCTCAACTTCCTAACAACTTACAACAATGTCTTCCCTTCTGCTTCTGCGTGTCTGGATTACCTGCCAGAACGTCTCCCCCAGAGTGCCACCCTCACGCTGCTTTTCAGGCTTATTCTCCTGGATTCCTTATACAAGTTTATATAAGACTTGGATCAAGACTTGCAACATGGCATTGCTTCCAACTCAGAATGCACTGTAGGGCTTTGCTTTCCTCCAGCAGGACGTAGCTAGAGTGGTGGTCACCCCATTCCCTGAAAGACTTGGGAAAAGATGAACCAGGAATCTAGGTTGAAAGCAAGTCCCCTAAAACAGAGAGCCGCTGCTGAGTTTATGATTAACCACTCTATCCAAATCATACCCACATATTGTCCTCAGGGTTGCAGAGGACCAAAGAAAAGGGGGAATTGTACCATAGCCAGCTGAATGCAGCCCTTCCCAGGCAGCCCTTGCTGTGCACTGTGACCCACTGCCCGGTTACCAGGCAATGGTTACCAGGAGACCACTAATGCCACTTGACCACCCTGCTCAGCCATTGGTGGGCAGTGTAGTGGGCCTCTGCCCCAAGCAAGCCACTGTCTGTCAGCCATCTTTAGCGGGGGCCCTTTGTTAGGCAGCAGTCAGTGGAGTGCTGCCCCTTCAGACCTGGAGCATGAGGTAAGAGGCAAGTGCCAGCCTTCTCCCCAGCATTCTTCTGCTCACACGGCCTTGGGCCAGCTTGTGTGATGGGGAGCCCAGAGAACAGGCTGGGGGTGTGTCCTGCAGGGCTCCAGAGCCAAGGCCATGAATGACCATTGGCCCAGACCAGGCCTTGAGGCAGTGTTGAACCTCTACCACACACAGCCACTGTGACCCTAAGGGTATGGCTCACAGTCTGGGGTACCTGACCGCCACTGTTTGGGTGGCCTGAGGAGCATTAAGACCTGTTGGGTCATGTGCACCCGGCTCCCTCAGTGATGAGAGCTAGCAAGGGTCTGGGACCTGGCCCTGAGGGAGCCACCAAGGCAGAGCTGCCTCCTCTGTGAGGCGTGGGCACTGGTGGGAGGACCCAGACCAGCTCCTGGACAAACCCTCCATGGCAGGAGGACCACCACCCCTCCCAGGGACCCCTTTCTCTTAGGTGGGTCTGGACCTCGGAGGGTGAGTCTTGTGCCTTGGGACCTTGCCCTTTCTTGTCACCCAGAGAGTGACATTTGTTTGCTGGAGATTGATAGGAACATTGAGACCTGACTATGACCTGTCCTCAAGAACAATGGATCGGACAGGGAGAAGTTTTCAACGAAAAGCCATACCCCTCCATCACCTTACCTCTAAGAGGGCTTTGCTAAAAGCTTTCAAGGTTGGGGATTACCCAGCATAAGCCACCCATTTCCTTGAATGTCTCAACAACAAATATTTCTCGGCTCCAAAGTCCAATGTTTTAATGTTGTTTGGCCTCACTGTGCTTCGGGCACACATCCTGGCCTTTGGTTACCAATTATAGCGAGCCAGCCAGGAGGTCTGTGCCCATGGTGTATTGATCTCGATCAGGGGCGTCGCCATTTATAGTTCCCAGCACATGCCAGAGTACATTTGGCTCCAGGATACTGGCAGGGATTCTCCCTGATATGCAGTGGCTGCCCTACAGCACGAGGCTGCTTGTCTTGGAGACATGTCCAGAGCAACCGTATACAGTTCATGTCATTTGGGGGTAAGTCACTCTAGCTTGCACAGGCTGGGAAATAGGTCTACTCCAACTGGGCTGCTCCCCTTAGCGGATGGGAGCCCCTCTGAGTCCATTCCCTCTTGAGAACTGTTGGCCTCCATGTGGGAGTGGAAGTGGAAGTTGACAAAATGCCTTCTCTGGCTTTCTGTCTTTGTGATTGGAGTGTTTATTTGTTCTTCATGTGTTTGTGTGTGTCAATGTGGTGTTAATCACGGCAGTCTGTGCTTTGGTTTGTGGGATCCTCTTTGTGATTCGTACATTGTAGGTGTGTGAAACAGCACTTGCATTGAGTACTTGAGACGTCTTTGGTCAGTAACGGAGCTTGCATATGATCACACTAGGTATCGTTCCCTCCTGCATTGTGTTTCAGCTGTGGTGGAACATTGGTTGACATATTCCCTTTCCAATGGGTAGGAATCTGCCCTTTGGTGCCTGGGAACTGCGATCCTGAGAGACCTTTTGGCATTGCATTTGTCTCTCTGCTATTGGATAACACCTGCTGTGATCAGCAGAGCTCTAGTCCATCTTGTAGTCCGCTAAGGTACAGGCAAGTATTTTTTTTTTTTTTACATTGCTTGGCCAGCATATTCTACAGATTCTGGTGAAACATGGCATCAAATGAATCATTTTCATATCTCCAAAACCAGTCTATGTAAAATATTCAGTTAGAGAAAGTTTGCTCAGTGAAATCCTTTTGGTTTTCATCATTGTGACCCTGAGAAAACGAGCATATTTCCAGGAGACATGTGGAAGTTAATGAAGCAAATTGAACTTTTCCTAATTTCTTTGCTTTTTACTTTTTGGCTCTTTCTGCTTCCCAGGTCAGTAGGCATGACAACTGTGGTCCTGATTCCCTATCTTTCAATTTGCATGCTGTTTGTCGTTTTGTTGTTAAAATGAGGGAACGTAGTTCGAAAACACTGATTATGTTGTTCATCCTCACCCTTTGCTTTGGTCCTCAGGACTGAGAGTTTCTTTTGTGCATGTACTTTTGCGTTTGTTTTGTGTGAAAGTGTTGTGGCTCTGGGAAACTCAAATGTGCTTCCCCAACGCACCCCTTTCAGGTGCATTCTCCAGATTTGGGCCACTTTTAGGGATAAGGCAATTGACATCACCTGCAGAGTTGATGTGTAAATGAGCTCTACTTCACTGAAAGGGAAGCACTTACCAATTCAATACTTCCTCCTCTGGAGAGAATTGGCCTCCATGGATTTCAGGTCCTGATGATCTGGCAAATAGCTAGTACTGAACTGATATCTGGTATGGAAGCTGCCTTAAGCTTCTTGCATTCTGAAGTATAAACCTTCTGCAGTCCCTAGGTTTCTTAGAGATCCAAAAAGACCTTATATCTGTTGCCAATTTGACAGCAAGGACCATAAGTTGAAATGATGACACTTGAAGTCTTTCTAAATGGCCTCTCTAGATTTGGGGAGCATGAAACTTCACCAAGGTAAGTGGCAAGCATTCCTTGACTCTCCGGGTCATTTCAAAGAGGATAGAGGATTGGAACATTGGATGCTGGGCACATCTAAGATTCCCTACCTTTGCCTACTTAGCAGAAGGTCTCAAAAGCATCCGTTTGCAATCAGAAATGCTGGTATGGCATCCATCTGACAATTGCTTGCTTCTTGGTTTTCACTAAGTGAAGGTGTTAAGGACTTGAGGATTGTAATTGAAATATGTAATTAAAGCTAAGAAACTCATGAAAAGGAACACATTTCAGGATAGAGTAGGAAGGTGGGATAAATGTGTTGAGCCAAAAACCAACATTTGATGCATCATTGGGCTGAAACGAAACTCCACTTCGGGAAATGGATACTGTTATTAAAAATACGTTTTTTTCAAGGCTGGATTGGGTTCCCCTCTGCCAAGAGAACACGTTTACTTGCAATGCTGCTTTCAATAACATGGTATGTGAACTGTCCTGCCTTTAAGGGACCTCGGTTTGCTTTTAAGATCTCTTCTCACTTTGGAGAAGAAAGAAGAATTCTCTTCAAAGGACTGATGAGCTTATTGGACCAGGTGTTTTGAAATATTTTGTTAACTTTGGATTAGTTGCGGGGCCCTTAAGGCAACTCAAGGAGGACTATTTCAGTCGTATATCTGGTATGGAAATTACAGAGAAAACATTGTGAAATGGGGGAGAAGCTTCTCCAATTACACAGGATGGATACATGGCACACCTGTCGATATTCTACAAAGGGTACAAAGTTTCTGAAATGCAGGTATGCCTTGGGATAATCGGTCAGCCATGCTGACAGTTCCATGAGAGGCACTTGATTAAGCTCCCTTCTCAACCCCTTGTCATCCGATCTTTAACCTTGCCTCTTTAAGTGTCTAACAGATAGTTAGGCTGAGGCTTTCCCAAAGTGCTTCAACTTCAAGAAGACTCTTACCAATGCAGTTTTGACAAACTGAGTAAACAGATGCATATGCTACTAACGTTTGTGGATTTGCTTCGCAATAATGCTGATTTTGATCTGTGTTCTCCCGTTACGGGAAGCTCTTCCCCTCAACTTCCTAACAACTTACAACAATTTCCTCCCTTCTGCTTCTGCGTGTCTGGATTACCTGCCAGAACGTCTCCCCCAGAGTGCCACCCTCACGCTGCTTTTCAGGCTTATTCTCCTGGATTCCTTATACAAGTTTATATAAGACTTGGATCAAGACTTGCAACGTGGCATTGCTTCCAACTCAGAATGCACTGTAGGGCTTTGCTTTCCTCCAGCAGGACGTAGCTAGAGTGGTCGTCACCCCATTCCCTGAAAGACTTGGGAAAAGATGAACCAGGAATCTAGGTTGAAAGCAAGTCCCCTAAAACAGAGAGCCGCTGCTGAGTTTATGATTAACCACTCTATCCAAATCATACCCACATATTGTCCTCAGGGTTGCAGAGGACCAAAGAAAAGGGGGAATTGTACCATAGCCAGCTGAATGCAGCCCTTCCCAGGCAGCCCTTGCTGTGCACTGTGACCCACTGCCCCGTTACCAGGCAATGGTTACCAGGAGACCACTAATGCCACTGTGACCACCCTGCTCAGCCATTGGTGGGCAGTGTAGTGGGCCCCTGCCCCAAGCAAGCCACTGTCTGTCAGCCATCTTTAGTGGGGGCCCTTTGTTAGGCAGCAGTCAGTGGAGTGCTGCCCCTTCAGACCTGGAGCATGAGGTAAGAGGCAAGTGCCAGCCTTCTCCCCAGCATTCTTCTGCTCACACGGCCTTGGGCCAGCTGGTGTGATGGGGGGCCCAGAGAACAGGCTGGGGGTGTGTCCTGCAGGGCTCCAGAGCCAAGGCCATGAATGACCATTGGCCCAGACCAGGCCTTGAGGCAGTGTTGAACCTCTACCACACACCGCCACTGTGACCCTAAGGGTATGGCTCACAGTCTGGGGTACCTGACCGCCACTGTTTGGGTGGCCTGAGGAGCATTAAGACCTGTTGGGTCATGTGCACCCGGCTCCCTCAGTGATGAGAGCTAGCAAGGGTCTGGGACCTGGCCCTGAGGGAGCCACCAAGGCAGAGCTGCCGCCTCTGTGAGGCGTGGGCAGTGGTGGGAGGACCCAGACCAGCTCCTGGACAAACCCTCCATGGCAGGAGGACCACCACCCCTCCCAGGGACCCCTTTCTCTTAGGTGGGTCTGGACCTCAGAGGGTGAGTCTTGTGCCTTGGGACCTTGCCCTTTCTTGTCACCCAGAGAGTGACATTTGTTTGCTGGAGATTGATAGGAACATTGAGACCTGACTATGACCTGTCCTCAAGAACAATGGATCGGACAGGGAGAAGTTTTCAACGAAAAGCCACACCCCTCCATCACCTTACCTCTAAGAGGGCTTTGCTAAAAGCTTTCAAGGTTGGGGATTACCCAGCATAAGCCACCCATTTCCTTGAATGTCTCAACAACAAATATTTCTCGGCTCCAAAGTCCAATGTTTTGCTGTTGCTTGGCCTCACTGTGCGTCGGGCACACATCCTGGTCTTTGGTTACCAATTGTAGTGAGCCAGCCAGGAGCTGTGTGCCCATGGTGTGTTGATCTCGATCAGGGGCGTCACCATTTATAGTTCCCAGCACATGCCAGAGTACATTTGGCTCCAGCATACTGTCAGGGATTCTCCCTGATATGCAGTGGCTGCCCTACAGCACAAGGCTGCTTGTCTTGGAAACATGTCCAGAGCAACGGTATACAGTTCATGTCATTTGGGGGTAAGTCACTCTAGCTTGCACAGGCTGGGAAATAGGTCTACTCCAACTGGGCTGCTCCCCTTAGCGGATGGGAGCCCCTCTGAGTCCATTCCCTCTTGAGAACTGGGGGCCTCCATGTGGGAGTGGAAGTGGAAGTTGACAAAATGCCTTCTCTGGCTTTCTGTCTTTGTGATTGGAGTGTTTATTTGTTCTTCATGTGTTTGTGTGTGTCAATGTGGTGTTAATCACGGCAGTCTGTGCTTTGGTTTGTGGGATCCTGTTTGTGATTCGTACATTGTAGGTGTGTGAAACAGCACTTGCATTGAGTACTTGAGATGTCTTTGGTCAGTAACGGAGCTTGCATATGATCACACTAGGTATCGTTCCCTCCTGCGTTGTGTTTCAGCTGTGGTGGAACATTGGTTGACATATTCCCTTTGCAATGGGTGGGAATCTCCCCTTTGGTGCATGGGAACTGCGATCCTGAGAGACCTTTTGGCATTGCATTTGTCTCTCTGCTATTGGATAACACCTGCTGTGATCAGCAGAGCTCTAGTCCATCTTGTAGTCTGCTAAGGTACAAGCAAGTATTTTTTTTTCCATTTTTTACATTGCATGGCCAGCATATTCTACAGATTCTGGTGAAACATGGCATCAAATGAATCATTTTCATACCTCCAAAACCAGTCTATGTAAAATATTCAGTTAGAGAAAGTTTGCTCAGTGAAATCCTTTTGGTTTTCATCATTGTGACCCTGAGAAAACGAGCATATTTCCAGGAGACATGTGGAAGTTAATGAAGCAAATTGAACTTTTCCTAATTTCTTTGCTTTTTACTTTTTGGCTCTTTCTGCTTCCCAGGTCAGTAGGCATGACAACTGTGGTCCTGATTCCCTATCTTTCAATTTGCATGTTGTTTGTCGTTTTGTTGTTAAAATGAGGGAACGTAGTTCGAAAACACTGAGGATGTTGTTCATCCTCACCCTTTGCTTTGGTCCTCAGGACTGAGAGTTTCTTTTGTGCATGTACTTTTGCGTTTGTTTTGTGTGAAAGTGTTGTGGCTCTGGGAAACTCAAATGTGCTTCATCAACGCACCCCTTTCAGGTGCATTCTCCAGATTTGGGCCACTTTTAGGGATAAGGCAATTGACATCACCTGCCGAGTTGATGTAAATGAGCTCTATTTCACTGAAAGGGAAGCACTTACCAATTCAATACTTCCTCCTCTTGAGAGAATTGGCCTCCATGGATTTCAGGTCCTGATGATCTGGCAAATAGCTAGTACTGAACTGATATCTGGTATGGAAGCTGCCTTAAGCTTCTTGGATTCTGAAGTATAAACCTTCTGCAGTCCCTAGGTTTCTTAGAGATCCAAAAAGACCTTATATCTGTTGCCAATTTGACAGCAAGGACCATAAGTTGAAATGATGACACTTGAAGTCATTCTAAATGGCCTCTCTAGATTTGGGTAGCATGAAACTTCACCAAGGTAAGTGGCAAGCATTCCTTCACTCTCCGGGTCATTTCAAAGAGGATAGAGGATTGGAATATTGGATGCTGGGCACATCTAAGATTCCCTAGCTTTGCCTACTTAGCAGAAGGTCTCAAAAGCATCCGTTTGCAATCAGAAATGCTGGTATGGCATCCAGCTGACAATTGCTTGCTTCTTAGTTCTCACTAAGTGAAGGTGTTAAGGACTTGAGGATTGTAATCGAAATATGTAATTAAAGCTAAGAAACTCATGAAAAGGAACACATTTCAGGATAGAGTAGGAAGGTGGGATAAATGTGTTGAGCCAAAAACCAACATTTGATGCATCATTGGGCTGAAACCAAACTCCACTTCGGGAAATGGATACTGTTATTAAAAATACGTTTTTTTCAAGGCTGGATTGGGTTCCCCTCTGCCAAGAGAACACGTTTACTTGGAATGCTGCTTTCAATAACATGGTATGTGAACTGTCCTGCCTTTAAGGGACCTCGGTTTGCTTTTAAGATCTCTTCTCACTTTGGAGAAGAAAGAAGAATTCTCTTCAAAGGACTGATGAGCTTATTGGACCAGGTGTTTTGAAATATTTTGTTAACTTTGGATTAGTTGCGGGGCCCTTAAGGCAACTCAAGGAGGACTATTTCAGTCGTATATCTGGTATGGAAATTACAGAGAAAACATTGTGAAATGGGGGAGAAGCTTCTCCAATTACACAGGATGGATACATGGCACACCTGTCGATATTCTACAAAGGGTACAAAGTTTCTGAAATGCAGGTATGCCTTGGGATAATCGGTCAGCCATGCTGACAGTTCCATGAGAGGCACTTGATTAAGCTCCCTTCTCAACCCCTTGTCATCCGATCTTTAACCTTGCCTCTTTAAGTGTCTAACAGATAGTTAGGCTGAGGCTTTCCCAAAGTGCTTCAACTTCAAGAAGACTCTTACCAATGCAGTTTTGACAAACTGAGTAAACAGATGCATATGCTACTAACGTTTGTGGATTTGCTTCGCAATAATGCTGATTTTGATCTGTGTTCTCCCGTTACGGGAAGCTCTTCCCCTCAACTTCCTAACAACTTACAACAATTTCCTCCCTTCTGCTTCTGCGTGTCTGGATTACCTGCCAGAACGTCTCCCCCAGAGTGCCACCCTCACGCTGCTTTTCAGGCTTATTCTCCTGGATTCCTTATACAAGTTTATATAAGACTTGGATCAAGACTTGCAACGTGGCATTGCTTCCAACTCAGAATGCACTGTAGGGCTTTGCTTTCCTCCAGCAGGACGTAGCTAGAGTGGTCGTCACCCCATTCCCTGAAAGACTTGGGAAAAGATGAACCAGGAATCTAGGTTGAAAGCAAGTCCCCTAAAACAGAGAGCCGCTGCTGAGTTTATGATTAACCACTCTATCCAAATCATACCCACATATTGTCCTCAGGGTTGCAGAGGACCAAAGAAAAGGGGGAATTGTACCATAGCCAGCTGAATGCAGCCCTTCCCAGGCAGCCCTTGCTGTGCACTGTGACCCACTGCCCCGTTACCAGGCAATGGTTACCAGGAGACCACTAATGCCACTGTGACCACCCTGCTCAGCCATTGGTGGGCAGTGTAGTGGGCCCCTGCCCCAAGCAAGCCACTGTCTGTCAGCCATCTTTAGTGGGGGCCCTTTGTTAGGCAGCAGTCAGTGGAGTGCTGCCCCTTCAGACCTGGAGCATGAGGTAAGAGGCAAGTGCCAGCCTTCTCCCCAGCATTCTTCTGCTCACACGGCCTTGGGCCAGCTGGTGTGATGGGGGGCCCAGAGAACAGGCTGGGGGTGTGTCCTGCAGGGCTCCAGAGCCAAGGCCATGAATGACCATTGGCCCAGACCAGGCCTTGAGGCAGTGTTGAACCTCTACCACACACCGCCACTGTGACCCTAAGGGTATGGCTCACAGTCTGGGGTACCTGACCGCCACTGTTTGGGTGGCCTGAGGAGCATTAAGACCTGTTGGGTCATGTGCACCCGGCTCCCTCAGTGATGAGAGCTAGCAAGCGTCTGGGACCTGGCCCTGAGGGAGCCACCAAGGCAGAGCTGCCTCCTCTGTGAGGCGTGGGCACTGGTGGGAGGACCCAGACCAGCTCCTGGACAAACCCTCCATGGCAGGAGGACCACCACCCCTCCCAGGGACCCCTTTCTCTTAGGTGGGTCTGGACCTCAGAGGGTGAGTCTTGTGCCTTGGGACCTTGCCCTTTCTTGTCACCCAGAGAGTGACATTTGTTTGCTGGAGATTGATAGGAACATTGAGACCTGACTATGACCTGTCCTCAAGAACAATGGATCGGACAGGGAGAAGTTTTCAACGAAAAGCCACACCCCTCCATCACCTTACCTCTAAGAGGGCTTTGCTAAAAGCTTTCAAGGTTGGGGATTACCCAGCATAAGCCACCCATTTCCTTGAATGTCTCAACAACAAATATTTCTCGGCTCCAAAGTCCAATGTTTTGCTGTTGCTTGGCCTCACTGTGCGTCGGGCACACATCCTGGTCTTTGGTTACCAATTGTAGTGAGCCAGCCAGGAGCTGTGTGCCCATGGTGTGTTGATCTCGATCAGGGGCGTCACCATTTATAGTTCCCAGCACATGCCAGAGTACATTTGGCTCCAGCATACTGTCAGGGATTCTCCCTGATATGCAGTGGCTGCCCTACAGCACAAGGCTGCTTGTCTTGGAAACATGTCCAGAGCAACGGTATACAGTTCATGTCATTTGGGGGTAAGTCACTCTAGCTTGCACAGGCTGGGAAATAGGTCTACTCCAACTGGGCTGCTCCCCTTAGCGGATGGGAGCCCCTCTGAGTCCATTCCCTCTTGAGAACTGGGGGCCTCCATGTGGGAGTGGAAGTGGAAGTTGACAAAATGCCTTCTCTGGCTTTCTGTCTTTGTGATTGGAGTGTTTATTTGTTCTTCATGTGTTTGTGTGTGTCAATGTGGTGTTAATCACGGCAGTCTGTGCTTTGGTTTGTGGGATCCTGTTTGTGATTCGTACATTGTAGGTGTGTGAAACAGCACTTGCATTGAGTACTTGAGATGTCTTTGGTCAGTAACGGAGCTTGCATATGATCACACTAGGTATCGTTCCCTCCTGCGTTGTGTTTCAGCTGTGGTGGAACATTGGTTGACATATTCCCTTTGCAATGGGTGGGAATCTCCCCTTTGGTGCATGGGAACTGCGATCCTGAGAGACCTTTTGGCATTGCATTTGTCTCTCTGCTATTGGATAACACCTGCTGTGATCAGCAGAGCTCTAGTCCATCTTGTAGTCTGCTAAGGTACAAGCAAGTATTTTTTTTTCCATTTTTTACATTGCATGGCCAGCATATTCTACAGATTCTGGTGAAACATGGCATCAAATGAATCATTTTCATACCTCCAAAACCAGTCTATGTAAAATATTCAGTTAGAGAAAGTTTGCTCAGTGAAATCCTTTTGGTTTTCATCATTGTGACCCTGAGAAAACGAGCATATTTCCAGGAGACATGTGGAAGTTAATGAAGCAAATTGAACTTTTCCTAATTTCTTTGCTTTTTACTTTTTGGCTCTTTCTGCTTCCCAGGTCAGTAGGCATGACAACTGTGGTCCTGATTCCCTATCTTTCAATTTGCATGTTGTTTGTCGTTTTGTTGTTAAAATGAGGGAACGTAGTTCGAAAACACTGAGGATGTTGTTCATCCTCACCCTTTGCTTTGGTCCTCAGGACTGAGAGTTTCTTTTGTGCATGTACTTTTGCGTTTGTTTTGTGTGAAAGTGTTGTGGCTCTGGGAAACTCAAATGTGCTTCATCAACGCACCCCTTTCAGGTGCATTCTCCAGATTTGGGCCACTTTTAGGGATAAGGCAATTGACATCACCTGCCGAGTTGATGTAAATGAGCTCTATTTCACTGAAAGGGAAGCACTTACCAATTCAATACTTCCTCCTCTTGAGAGAATTGGCCTCCATGGATTTCAGGTCCTGATGATCTGGCAAATAGCTAGTACTGAACTGATATCTGGTATGGAAGCTGCCTTAAGCTTCTTGGATTCTGAAGTATAAACCTTCTGCAGTCCCTAGGTTTCTTAGAGATCCAAAAAGACCTTATATCTGTTGCCAATTTGACAGCAAGGACCATAAGTTGAAATGATGACACTTGAAGTCATTCTAAATGGCCTCTCTAGATTTGGGTAGCATGAAACTTCACCAAGGTAAGTGGCAAGCATTCCTTCACTCTCCGGGTCATTTCAAAGAGGATAGAGGATTGGAATATTGGATGCTGGGCACATCTAAGATTCCCTAGCTTTGCCTACTTAGCAGAAGGTCTCAAAAGCATCCGTTTGCAATCAGAAATGCTGGTATGGCATCCAGCTGACAATTGCTTGCTTCTTAGTTCTCACTAAGTGAAGGTGTTAAGGACTTGAGGATTGTAATCGAAATATGTAATTAAAGCTAAGAAACTCATGAAAAGGAACACATTTCAGGATAGAGTAGGAAGGTGGGATAAATGTGTTGAGCCAAAAACCAACATTTGATGCATCATTGGGCTGAAACCAAACTCCACTTCGGGAAATGGATACTGTTATTAAAAATACGTTTTTTTCAAGGCTGGATTGGGTTCCCCTCTGCCAAGAGAACACGTTTACTTGGAATGCTGCTTTCAATAACATGGTATGTGAACTGTCCTGCCTTTAAGGGACCTCGGTTTGCTTTTAAGATCTCTTCTCACTTTGGAGAAGAAAGAAGAATTCTCTTCAAAGGACTGATGAGCTTATTGGACCAGGTGTTTTGAAATATTTTGTTAACTTTGGATTAGTTGCGGGGCCCTTAAGGCAACTCAAGGAGGACTATTTCAGTCGTATATCTGGTATGGAAATTACAGAGAAAACATTGTGAAATGGGGGAGAAGCTTCTCCAATTACACAGGATGGATACATGGCACACCTGTCGATATTCTACAAAGGGTACAAAGTTTCTGAAATGCAGGTATGCCTTGGGATAATCGGTCAGCCATGCTGACAGTTCCATGAGAGGCACTTGATTAAGCTCCCTTCTCAACCCCTTGTCATCCGATCTTTAACCTTGCCTCTTTAAGTGTCTAACAGATAGTTAGGCTGAGGCTTTCCCAAAGTGCTTCAACTTCAAGAAGACTCTTACCAATGCAGTTTTGACAAACTGAGTAAACAGATGCATATGCTACTAACGTTTGTGGATTTGCTTCGCAATAATGCTGATTTTGATCTGTGTTCTCCCGTTACGGGAAGCTCTTCCCCTCAACTTCCTAACAACTTACAACAATTTCCTCCCTTCTGCTTCTGCGTGTCTGGATTACCTGCCAGAACGTCTCCCCCAGAGTGCCACCCTCACGCTGCTTTTCAGGCTTATTCTCCTGGATTCCTTATACAAGTTTATATAAGACTTGGATCAAGACTTGCAACGTGGCATTGCTTCCAACTCAGAATGCACTGTAGGGCTTTGCTTTCCTCCAGCAGGACGTAGCTAGAGTGGTCGTCACCCCATTCCCTGAAAGACTTGGGAAAAGATGAACCAGGAATCTAGGTTGAAAGCAAGTCCCCTAAAACAGAGAGCCGCTGCTGAGTTTATGATTAACCACTCTATCCAAATCATACCCACATATTGTCCTCAGGGTTGCAGAGGACCAAAGAAAAGGGGGAATTGTACCATAGCCAGCTGAATGCAGCCCTTCCCAGGCAGCCCTTGCTGTGCACTGTGACCCACTGCCCCGTTACCAGGCAATGGTTACCAGGAGACCACTAATGCCACTGTGACCACCCTGCTCAGCCATTGGTGGGCAGTGTAGTGGGCCCCTGCCCCAAGCAAGCCACTGTCTGTCAGCCATCTTTAGTGGGGGCCCTTTGTTAGGCAGCAGTCAGTGGAGTGCTGCCCCTTCAGACCTGGAGCATGAGGTAAGAGGCAAGTGCCAGCCTTCTCCCCAGCATTCTTCTGCTCACACGGCCTTGGGCCAGCTGGTGTGATGGGGGGCCCAGAGAACAGGCTGGGGGTGTGTCCTGCAGGGCTCCAGAGCCAAGGCCATGAATGACCATTGGCCCAGACCAGGCCTTGAGGCAGTGTTGAACCTCTACCACACACCGCCACTGTGACCCTAAGGGTATGGCTCACAGTCTGGGGTACCTGACCGCCACTGTTTGGGTGGCCTGAGGAGCATTAAGACCTGTTGGGTCATGTGCACCCGGCTCCCTCAGTGATGAGAGCTAGCAAGCGTCTGGGACCTGGCCCTGAGGGAGCCACCAAGGCAGAGCTGCCTCCTCTGTGAGGCGTGGGCACTGGTGGGAGGACCCAGACCAGCTCCTGGACAAACCCTCCATGGCAGGAGGACCACCACCCCTCCCAGGGACCCCTTTCTCTTAGGTGGGTCTGGACCTCAGAGGGTGAGTCTTGTGCCTTGGGACCTTGCCCTTTCTTGTCACCCAGAGAGTGACATTTGTTTGCTGGAGATTGATAGGAACATTGAGACCTGACTATGACCTGTCCTCAAGAACAATGGATCGGACAGGGAGAAGTTTTCAACGAAAAGCCACACCCCTCCATCACCTTACCTCTAAGAGGGCTTTGCTAAAAGCTTTCAAGGTTGGGGATTACCCAGCATAAGCCACCCATTTCCTTGAATGTCTCAACAACAAATATTTCTCGGCTCCAAAGTCCAATGTTTTGCTGTTGCTTGGCCTCACTGTGCGTCGGGCACACATCCTGGTCTTTGGTTACCAATTGTAGTGAGCCAGCCAGGAGCTGTGTGCCCATGGTGTGTTGATCTCGATCAGGGGCGTCACCATTTATAGTTCCCAGCACATGCCAGAGTACATTTGGCTCCAGCATACTGTCAGGGATTCTCCCTGATATGCAGTGGCTGCCCTACAGCACAAGGCTGCTTGTCTTGGAGACATGTCCAGAGCAACGGTATACAGTTCATGTCATTTGGGGGTAAGTCACTCTAGCTTGCACAGGCTGGGAAATAGGTCTACTCCAACTGGGCTGCTCCCCTTAGCGGATGGGAGCCCCTCTGAGTCCATTCCCTCTTGAGAACTGGGGGCCTCCATGTGGGAGTGGAAGTGGAAGTTGACAAAATGCCTTCTCTGGCTTTCTGTCTTTGTGATTGGAGTGTTTATTTGTTCTTCATGTGTTTGTGTGTGTCAATGTGGTGTTAATCACGGCAGTCTGTGCTTTGGTTTGTGGGATCCTGTTTGTGATTCGTACATTGTAGGTGTGTGAAACAGCACTTGCATTGAGTACTTGAGATGTCTTTGGTCAGTAACGGAGCTTGCATATGATCACACTAGGTATCGTTCCCTCCTGCGTTGTGTTTCAGCTGTGGTGGAACATTGGTTGACATATTCCCTTTGCAATGGGTGGGAATCTCCCCTTTGGTGCATGGGAACTGCGATCCTGAGAGACCTTTTGGCATTGCATTTGTCTCTCTGCTATTGGATAACACCTGCTGTGATCAGCAGAGCTCTAGTCCATCTTGTAGTCTGCTAAGGTACAAGCAAGTATTTTTTTTTCCATTTTTTACATTGCATGGCCAGCATATTCTACAGATTCTGGTGAAACATGGCATCAAATGAATCATTTTCATACCTCCAAAACCAGTCTATGTAAAATATTCAGTTAGAGAAAGTTTGCTCAGTGAAATCCTTTTGGTTTTCATCATTGTGACCCTGAGAAAACGAGCATATTTCCAGGAGACATGTGGAAGTTAATGAAGCAAATTGAACTTTTCCTAATTTCTTTGCTTTTTACTTTTTGGCTCTTTCTGCTTCCCAGGTCAGTAGGCATGACAACTGTGGTCCTGATTCCCTATCTTTCAATTTGCATGTTGTTTGTCGTTTTGTTGTTAAAATGAGGGAACGTAGTTCGAAAACACTGAGGATGTTGTTCATCCTCACCCTTTGCTTTGGTCCTCAGGACTGAGAGTTTCTTTTGTGCATGTACTTTTGCGTTTGTTTTGTGTGAAAGTGTTGTGGCTCTGGGAAACTCAAATGTGCTTCATCAACGCACCCCTTTCAGGTGCATTCTACAGATTTGGGCCACTTTTAGGGATAAGGCAATTGACATCACCTGCCGAGTTGATGTAAATGAGCTCTATTTCACTGAAAGGGAAGCACTTACCAATTCAATACTTCCTCCTCTTGAGAGAATTGGCCTCCATGGATTTCAGGTCCTGATGATCTGGCAAATAGCTAGTACTGAACTGATATCTGGTATGGAAGCTGCCTTAAGCTTCTTGCATTCTGAAGTATAAACCTTCTGCAGTCCCTAGGTTTCTTAGAGATCCAAAAAGACCTTATATCTGTTGCCAATTTGACAGCAAGGACCATAAGTTGAAATGATGACACTTGAAGTCATTCTAAATGGCCTCTCTAGATTTGGGTAGCATGAAACTTCACCAAGGTAAGTGGCAAGCATTCCTTCACTCTCCGGGTCATTTCAAAGAGGATAGAGGATTGGAATATTGGATGCTGGGCACATCTAAGATTCCCTAGCTTTGCCTACTTAGCAGAAGGTCTCAAAAGCATCCGTTTGCAATCAGAAATGCTGGTATGGCATCCAGCTGACAATTGCTTGCTTCTTAGTTCTCACTAAGTGAAGGTGTTAAGGACTTGAGGATTGTAATCGAAATATGTAATTAAAGCTAAGAAACTCATGAAAAGGAACACATTTCAGGATAGAGTAGGAAGGTGGGATAAATGTGTTGAGCCAAAAACCAACATTTGATGCATCATTGGGCTGAAACCAAACTCCACTTCGGGAAATGGATACTGTTATTAAAAATACGTTTTTTTCAAGGCTGGATTGGGTTCCCCTCTGCCAAGAGAACACGTTTACTTGGAATGCTGCTTTCAATAACATGGTATGTGAACTGTCCTGCCTTTAAGGGACCTCGGTTTGCTTTTAAGATCTCTTCTCACTTTGGAGAAGAAAGAAGAATTCTCTTCAAAGGACTGATGAGCTTATTGGACCAGGTGTTTTGAAATATTTTGTTAACTTTGGATTAGTTGCGGGGCCCTTAAGGCAACTCAAGGAGGACTATTTCAGTCGTATATCTGGTATGGAAATTACAGAGAAAACATTGTGAAATGGGGGAGAAGCTTCTCCAATTACACAGGATGGATACATGGCACACCTGTCGATATTCTACAAAGGGTACAAAGTTTCTGAAATGCAGGTATGCCTTGGGATAATCGGTCAGCCATGCTGACAGTTCCATGAGAGGCACTTGATTAAGCTCCCTTCTCAACCCCTTGTCATCCGATCTTTAACCTTGCCTCTTTAAGTGTCTAACAGATAGTTAGGCTGAGGCTTTCCCAAAGTGCTTCAACTTCAAGAAGACTCTTACCAATGCAGTTTTGACAAACTGAGTAAACAGATGCATATGCTACTAACGTTTGTGGATTTGCTTCGCAATAATGCTGATTTTGATCTGTGTTCTCCCGTTACGGGAAGCTCTTCCCCTCAACTTCCTAACAACTTACAACAATTTCCTCCCTTCTGCTTCTGCGTGTCTGGATTACCTGCCAGAACGTCTCCCCCAGAGTGCCACCCTCACGCTGCTTTTCAGGCTTATTCTCCTGGATTCCTTATACAAGTTTATATAAGACTTGGATCAAGACTTGCAACGTGGCATTGCTTCCAACTCAGAATGCACTGTAGGGCTTTGCTTTCCTCCAGCAGGACGTAGCTAGAGTGGTCGTCACCCCATTCCCTGAAAGACTTGGGAAAAGATGAACCAGGAATCTAGGTTGAAAGCAAGTCCCCTAAAACAGAGAGCCGCTGCTGAGTTTATGATTAACCACTCTATCCAAATCATACCCACATATTGTCCTCAGGGTTGCAGAGGACCAAAGAAAAGGGGGAATTGTACCATAGCCAGCTGAATGCAGCCCTTCCCAGGCAGCCCTTGCTGTGCACTGTGACCCACTGCCCCGTTACCAGGCAATGGTTACCAGGAGACCACTAATGCCACTGTGACCACCCTGCTCAGCCATTGGTGGGCAGTGTAGTGGGCCCCTGCCCCAAGCAAGCCACTGTCTGTCAGCCATCTTTAGTGGGGGCCCTTTGTTAGGCAGCAGTCAGTGGAGTGCTGCCCCTTCAGACCTGGAGCATGAGGTAAGAGGCAAGTGCCAGCCTTCTCCCCAGCATTCTTCTGCTCACACGGCCTTGGGCCAGCTGGTGTGATGGGGGGCCCAGAGAACAGGCTGGGGGTGTGTCCTGCAGGGCTCCAGAGCCAAGGCCATGAATGACCATTGGCCCAGACCAGGCCTTGAGGCAGTGTTGAACCTCTACCACACACCGCCACTGTGACCCTAAGGGTATGGCTCACAGTCTGGGGTACCTGACCGCCACTGTTTGGGTGGCCTGAGGAGCATTAAGACCTGTTGGGTCATGTGCACCCGGCTCCCTCAGTGATGAGAGCTAGCAAGGGTCTGGGACCTGGCCCTGAGGGAGCCACCAAGGCAGAGCTGCCTCCTCTGTGAGGCGTGGGCACTGGTGGGAGGACCCAGACCAGCTCCTGGACAAACCCTCCATGGCAGGAGGACCACCACCCCTCCCAGGGACCCCTTTCTCTTAGGTGGGTCTGGACCTCAGAGGGTGAGTCTTGTGCCTTGGGACCTTGCCCTTTCTTGTCACCCAGAGAGTGACATTTGTTTGCTGGAGATTGATAGGAACATTGAGACCTGACTATGACCTGTCCTCAAGAACAATGGATCGGACAGGGAGAAGTTTACAACGAAAAGCCACACTCCTCCATCACCTTACCTCTAAGAGGGCTTTGCTAAAAGCTTTCAAGGTTGGGGATTACCCAGCATAAGCCACCCATTTCCTTGAATGTCTCAACAACAAATATTTCTCGGCTCCAAAGTCCAATGTTTTGCTGTTGCTTGGCCTCACTGTGCGTCGGGCACACATCCTGGTCTTTGGTTACCAATTGTAGTGAGCCAGCCAGGAGCTGTGTGCCCATGGTGTGTTGATCTCGATCAGGGGCGTCACCATTTATAGTTCCCAGCACATGCCAGAGTACATTTGGCTCCAGCATACTGTCAGGGATTCTCCCTGATATGCAGTGGCTGCCCTACAGCACAAGGCTGCTTGTCTTGGAGACATGTCCAGAGCAACGGTATACAGTTCATGTCATTTGGGGGTAAGTCACTCCAGCTTGCACAGGCTGGGAAATAGGTCTACTCCAACTGGGCTGCTCCCCTTAGCGGATGGGAGCCCCTCTGAGTCCATTCCCTCTTGAGAACTGGGGGCCTCCATGTGGGAGTGGAAGTGGAAGTTGACAAAATGCCTTCTCTGGCTTTCTGTCTTTGTGATTGGAGTGTTTATTTGTTCTTCATGTGTTTGTGTGTGTCAATGTGGTGTTAATCACGGCAGTCTGTGCTTTGGTTTGTGGGATCCTGTTTGTGATTCGTACATTGTAGGTGTGTGAAACAGCACTTGCATTGAGTACTTGAGATGTCTTTGGTCAGTAACGGAGCTTGCATATGATCACACTAGGTATCGTTCCCTCCTGCGTTGTGTTTCAGCTGTGGTGGAACATTGGTTGACATATTCCCTTTGCAATGGGTGGGAATCTCCCCTTTGGTGCATGGGAACTGCGATCCTGAGAGACCTTTTGGCATTGCATTTGTCTCTCTGCTATTGGATAACACCTGCTGTGATCAGCAGAGCTCTAGTCCATCTTGTAGTCTGCTAAGGTACAAGCAAGTATTTTTTTTTCCATTTTTTACATTGCATGGCCAGCATATTCTACAGATTCTGGTGAAACATGGCATCAAATGAATCATTTTCATACCTCCAAAACCAGTCTATGTAAAATATTCAGTTAGAGAAAGTTTGCTCAGTGAAATCCTTTTGGTTTTCATCATTGTGACCCTGAGAAAACGAGCATATTTCCAGGAGACATGTGGAAGTTAATGAAGCAAATTGAACTTTTCCTAATTTCTTTGCTTTTTACTTTTTGGCTCTTTCTGCTTCCCAGGTCAGTAGGCATGACAACTGTGGTCCTGATTCCCTATCTTTCAATTTGCATGTTGTTTGTCGTTTTGTTGTTAAAATGAGGGAACGTAGTTCGAAAACACTGAGGATGTTGTTCATCCATACGCTTTGCTTTGGTCCTCAGGACTGAGAGTTTCTTCTTTGCATGTACTTTTGCATTTGTTTTGTGTGAAAGTGTTGTGGCTCTGGGAAACTCAAATGTGCTTCATCAACGCACCCCTTTCAGGTGCATTCTCCAGATTTGGGCCACTTTTAGGGATAAGGCAATTGACATCACCTGCCGAGTTGATGTAAATGAGCTCTATTTCACTGAAAGGGAAGCACTTACCAATTCAATACTTCCTCCTCTTGAGAGAATTGGCCTCCATGGATTTCAGGTCCTGATGATCTGGCAAATAGCTAGTACTGAACTGATATCTGGTATGGAAGCTGCCTTAAGCTTCTTGCATTCTGAAGTATAAACCTTCTGCGGTCCCTAGGTTTCTTAGAGATCCAAAAAGACCTTATATCTGTTGCAAATTTGACAGCAAGGACCATAAGTTGAAATGATGACACTTGAAGTCATTCTAAATGGCCTCTCTAGATTTGGGTAGCATGAAACTTCACCAAGGTAAGTGGCAAGCATTCCTTCACTCTCCGGGTCATTTCAAAGAGGATAGAGGATTGGAATATTGGATGCTGGGCACATCTAAGATTCCCTACCTTTGCCTACTTAGCAGAAGGTCTCAAAAGCATCCGTTTGCAATCAGAAATGCTGGTATGGCATCCAGCTGACAATTGCTTGCTTCTTAGTTCTCACTAAGTGAAGGTGTTAAGGACTTGAGGATTGTAATCGAAATATGTAATTAAAGCTAAGAAACTCATGAAAAGGAACACATTTCAGGATAGAGTAGGAAGGTGGGATAAATGTGTTGAGCCAAAAACCAACATTTGATGCATCATTGGGCTGAAACCAAACTCCACTTCGGGAAATGGATACTGTTATTAAAAATACGTTTTTTTCAAGGCTGGATTGGGTTCCCCTCTGCCAAGAGAACACGTTTACTTGGAATGCTGCTTTCAATAACATGGTATGTGAACTGTCCTGCCTTTAAGGGACCTCGGTTTGCTTTTAAGATCTCTTCTCACTTTGGAGAAGAAAGAAGAATTCTCTTCAAAGGACTGATGAGCTTATTGGACCAGGTGTTTTGAAATATTTTGTTAACTTTGGATTAGTTGCGGGGCCCTTAAGGCAACTCAAGGAGGACTATTTCAGTCGTATATCTGGTATGGAAATTACAGAGAAAACATTGTGAAATGGGGGAGAAGCTTCTCCAATTACACAGGATGGATACATGGCACACCTGTCGATATTCTACAAAGGGTACAAAGTTTCTGAAATGCAGGTATGCCTTGGGATAATCGGTCAGCCATGCTGACAGTTCCATGAGAGGCACTTGATTAAGCTCCCTTCTCAACCCCTTGTCATCCGATCTTTAACCTTGCCTCTTTAAGTGTCTAACAGATAGTTAGGCTGAGGCTTTCCCAAAGTGCTTCAACTTCAAGAAGACTCTTACCAATGCAGTTTTGACAAACTGAGTAAACAGATGCATATGCTACTAACGTTTGTGGATTTGCTTCGCAATAATGCTGATTTTGATCTGTGTTCTCCCGTTACGGGAAGCTCTTCCCCTCAACTTCCTAACAACTTACAACAATTTCCTCCCTTCTGCTTCTGCGTGTCTGGATTACCTGCCAGAACGTCTCCCCCAGAGTGCCACCCTCACGCTGCTTTTCAGGCTTATTCTCCTGGATTCCTTATACAAGTTTATATAAGACTTGGATCAAGACTTGCAACGTGGCATTGCTTCCAACTCAGAATGCACTGTAGGGCTTTGCTTTCCTCCAGCAGGACGTAGCTAGAGTGGTCGTCACCCCATTCCCTGAAAGACTTGGGAAAAGATGAACCAGGAATCTAGGTTGAAAGCAAGTCCCCTAAAACAGAGAGCCGCTGCTGAGTTTATGATTAACCACTCTATCCAAATCATACCCACATATTGTCCTCAGGGTTGCAGAGGACCAAAGAAAAGGGGGAATTGTACCATAGCCAGCTGAATGCAGCCCTTCCCAGGCAGCCCTTGCTGTGCACTGTGACCCACTGCCCCGTTACCAGGCAATGGTTACCAGGAGACCACTAATGCCACTGTGACCACCCTGCTCAGCCATTGGTGGGCAGTGTAGTGGGCCCCTGCCCCAAGCAAGCCACTGTCTGTCAGCCATCTTTAGTGGGGGCCCTTTGTTAGGCAGCAGTCAGTGGAGTGCTGCCCCTTCAGACCTGGAGCATGAGGTAAGAGGCAAGTGCCAGCCTTCTCCCCAGCATTCTTCTGCTCACACGGCCTTGGGCCAGCTGGTGTGATGGGGGGCCCAGAGAACAGGCTGGGGGTGTGTCCTGCAGGGCTCCAGAGCCAAGGCCATGAATGACCATTGGCCCAGACCAGGCCTTGAGGCAGTGTTGAACCTCTACCACACACCGCCACTGTGACCCTAAGGGTATGGCTCACAGTCTGGGGTACCTGACCGCCACTGTTTGGGTGGCCTGAGGAGCATTAAGACCTGTTGGGTCATGTGCACCCGGCTCCCTCAGTGATGAGAGCTAGCAAGGGTCTGGGACCTGGCCCTGAGGGAGCCACCAAGGCAGAGCTGCCTCCTCTGTGAGGCGTGGGCACTGGTGGGAGGACCCAGACCAGCTCCTGGACAAACCCTCCATGGCAGGAGGACCACCACCCCTCCCAGGGACCCCTTTCTCTTAGGTGGGTCTGGACCTCAGAGGGTGAGTCTTGTGCCTTGGGACCTTGCCCTTTCTTGTCACCCAGAGAGTGACATTTGTTTGCTGGAGATTGATAGGAACATTGAGACCTGACTATGACCTGTCCTCAAGAACAATGGATCGGACAGGGAGAAGTTTTCAACGAAAAGCCACACCCCTCCATCACCTTACCTCTAAGAGGGCTTTGCTAAAAGCTTTCAAGGTTGGGGATTACCCAGCATAAGCCACCCATTTCCTTGAATGTCTCAACAACAAATATTTCTCGGCTCCAAAGTCCAATGTTTTGCTGTTGCTTGGCCTCACTGTGCGTCGGGCACACATCCTGGTCTTTGGTTACCAATTGTAGTGAGCCAGCCAGGAGCTGTGTGCCCATGGTGTGTTGATCTCGATCAGGGGCGTCACCATTTATAGTTCCCAGCACATGCCAGAGTACATTTGGCTCCAGCATACTGTCAGGGATTCTCCCTGATATGCAGTGGCTGCCCTACAGCACAAGGCTGCTTGTCTTGGAGACATGTCCAGAGCAACGGTATACAGTTCATGTCATTTGGGGGTAAGTCACTCTAGCTTGCACAGGCTGGGAAATAGGTCTACTCCAACTGGGCTGCTCCCCTTAGCGGATGGGAGCCCCTCTGAGTCCATTCCCTCTTGAGAACTGGGGGCCTCCATGTGGGAGTGGAAGTGGAAGTTGACAAAATGCCTTCTCTGGCTTTCTGTCTTTGTGATTGGAGTGTTTATTTGTTCTTCATGTGTTTGTGTGTGTCAATGTGGTGTTAATCACGGCAGTCTGTGCTTTGGTTTGTGGGATCCTGTTTGTGATTCGTACATTGTAGGTGTGTGAAACAGCACTTGCATTGAGTACTTGAGATGTCTTTGGTCAGTAACGGAGCTTGCATATGATCACACTAGGTATCGTTCCCTCCTGCGTTGTGTTTCAGCTGTGGTGGAACATTGGTTGACATATTCCCTTTGCAATGGGTGGGAATCTCCCCTTTGGTGCATGGGAACTGCGATCCTGAGAGACCTTTTGGCATTGCATTTGTCTCTCTGCTATTGGATAACACCTGCTGTGATCAGCAGAGCTCTAGTCCATCTTGTAGTCTGCTAAGGTACAAGCAAGTATTTTTTTTTCCATTTTTTACATTGCATGGCCAGCATATTCTACAGATTCTGGTGAAACATGGCATCAAATGAATCATTTTCATACCTCCAAAACCAGTCTATGTAAAATATTCAGTTAGAGAAAGTTTGCTCAGTGAAATCCTTTTGGTTTTCATCATTGTGACCCTGAGAAAACGAGCATATTTCCAGGAGACATGTGGAAGTTAATGAAGCAAATTGAACTTTTCCTAATTTCTTTGCTTTTTACTTTTTGGCTCTTTCTGCTTCCCAGGTCAGTAGGCATGACAACTGTGGTCCTGATTCCCTATCTTTCAATTTGCATGTTGTTTGTCGTTTTGTTGTTAAAATGAGGGAACGTAGTTCGAAAACACTGAGGATGTTGTTCATCCTCACCCTTTGCTTTGGTCCTCAGGACTGAGAGTTTCTTTTGTGCATGTACTTTTGCGTTTGTTTTGTGTGAAAGTGTTGTGGCTCTGGGAAACTCAAATGTGCTTCATCAACGCACCCCTTTCAGGTGCATTCTACAGATTTGGGCCACTTTTAGGGATAAGGCAATTGACATCACCTGCCGAGTTGATGTAAATGAGCTCTATTTCACTGAAAGGGAAGCACTTACCAATTCAATACTTCCTCCTCTTGAGAGAATTGGCCTCCATGGATTTCAGGTCCTGATGATCTGGCAAATAGCTAGTACTGAACTGATATCTGGTATGGAAGCTGCCTTAAGCTTCTTGCATTCTGAAGTATAAACCTTCTGCAGTCCCTAGGTTTCTTAGAGATCCAAAAAGACCTTATATCTGTTGCCAATTTGACAGCAAGGACCATAAGTTGAAATGATGACACTTGAAGTCATTCTAAATGGCCTCTCTAGATTTGGGTAGCATGAAACTTCACCAAGGTAAGTGGCAAGCATTCCTTCACTCTCCGGGTCATTTCAAAGAGGATAGAGGATTGGAATATTGGATGCTGGGCACATCTAAGATTCCCTAGCTTTGCCTACTTAGCAGAAGGTCTCAAAAGCATCCGTTTGCAATCAGAAATGCTGGTATGGCATCCAGCTGACAATTGCTTGCTTCTTAGTTCTCACTAAGTGAAGGTGTTAAGGACTTGAGGATTGTAATCGAAATATGTAATTAAAGCTAAGAAACTCATGAAAAGGAACACATTTCAGGATAGAGTAGGAAGGTGGGATAAATGTGTTGAGCCAAAAACCAACATTTGATGCATCATTGGGCTGAAACCAAACTCCACTTCGGGAAATGGATACTGTTATTAAAAATACGTTTTTTTCAAGGCTGGATTGGGTTCCCCTCTGCCAAGAGAACACGTTTACTTGGAATGCTGCTTTCAATAACATGGTATGTGAACTGTCCTGCCTTTAAGGGACCTCGGTTTGCTTTTAAGATCTCTTCTCACTTTGGAGAAGAAAGAAGAATTCTCTTCAAAGGACTGATGAGCTTATTGGACCAGGTGTTTTGAAATATTTTGTTAACTTTGGATTAGTTGCGGGGCCCTTAAGGCAACTCAAGGAGGACTATTTCAGTCGTATATCTGGTATGGAAATTACAGAGAAAACATTGTGAAATGGGGGAGAAGCTTCTCCAATTACACAGGATGGATACATGGCACACCTGTCGATATTCTACAAAGGGTACAAAGTTTCTGAAATGCAGGTATGCCTTGGGATAATCGGTCAGCCATGCTGACAGTTCCATGAGAGGCACTTGATTAAGCTCCCTTCTCAACCCCTTGTCATCCGATCTTTAACCTTGCCTCTTTAAGTGTCTAACAGATAGTTAGGCTGAGGCTTTCCCAAAGTGCTTCAACTTCAAGAAGACTCTTACCAATGCAGTTTTGACAAACTGAGTAAACAGATGCATATGCTACTAACGTTTGTGGATTTGCTTCGCAATAATGCTGATTTTGATCTGTGTTCTCCCGTTACGGGAAGCTCTTCCCCTCAACTTCCTAACAACTTACAACAATTTCCTCCCTTCTGCTTCTGCGTGTCTGGATTACCTGCCAGAACGTCTCCCCCAGAGTGCCACCCTCACGCTGCTTTTCAGGCTTATTCTCCTGGATTCCTTATACAAGTTTATATAAGACTTGGATCAAGACTTGCAACGTGGCATTGCTTCCAACTCAGAATGCACTGTAGGGCTTTGCTTTCCTCCAGCAGGACGTAGCTAGAGTGGTCGTCACCCCATTCCCTGAAAGACTTGGGAAAAGATGAACCAGGAATCTAGGTTGAAAGCAAGTCCCCTAAAACAGAGAGCCGCTGCTGAGTTTATGATTAACCACTCTATCCAAATCATACCCACATATTGTCCTCAGGGTTGCAGAGGACCAAAGAAAAGGGGGAATTGTACCATAGCCAGCTGAATGCAGCCCTTCCCAGGCAGCCCTTGCTGTGCACTGTGACCCACTGCCCCGTTACCAGGCAATGGTTACCAGGAGACCACTAATGCCACTGTGACCACCCTGCTCAGCCATTGGTGGGCAGTGTAGTGGGCCCCTGCCCCAAGCAAGCCACTGTCTGTCAGCCATCTTTAGTGGGGGCCCTTTGTTAGGCAGCAGTCAGTGGAGTGCTGCCCCTTCAGACCTGGAGCATGAGGTAAGAGGCAAGTGCCAGCCTTCTCCCCAGCATTCTTCTGCTCACACGGCCTTGGGCCAGCTGGTGTGATGGGGGGCCCAGAGAACAGGCTGGGGGTGTGTCCTGCAGGGCTCCAGAGCCAAGGCCATGAATGACCATTGGCCCAGACCAGGCCTTGAGGCAGTGTTGAACCTCTACCACACACCGCCACTGTGACCCTAAGGGTATGGCTCACAGTCTGGGGTACCTGACCGCCACTGTTTGGGTGGCCTGAGGAGCATTAAGACCTGTTGGGTCATGTGCACCCGGCTCCCTCAGTGATGAGAGCTAGCAAGGGTCTGGGACCTGGCCCTGAGGGAGCCACCAAGGCAGAGCTGCCTCCTCTGTGAGGCGTGGGCACTGGTGGGAGGACCCAGACCAGCTCCTGGACAAACCCTCCATGGCAGGAGGACCACCACCCCTCCCAGGGACCCCTTTCTCTTAGGTGGGTCTGGACCTCAGAGGGTGAGTCTTGTGCCTTGGGACCTTGCCCTTTCTTGTCACCCAGAGAGTGACATTTGTTTGCTGGAGATTGATAGGAACATTGAGACCTGACTATGACCTGTCCTCAAGAACAATGGATCGGACAGGGAGAAGTTTACAACGAAAAGCCACACTCCTCCATCACCTTACCTCTAAGAGGGCTTTGCTAAAAGCTTTCAAGGTTGGGGATTACCCAGCATAAGCCACCCATTTCCTTGAATGTCTCAACAACAAATATTTCTCGGCTCCAAAGTCCAATGTTTTGCTGTTGCTTGGCCTCACTGTGCGTCAGGCACACATCCTGGTCTTTGGTTACCAATTGTAGTGAGCCAGCCAGGAGCTGTGTGCCCATGGTGTGTTGATCTCGATCAGGGGCGTCACCATTTATAGTTCCCAGCACATGCCAGAGTACATTTGGCTCCAGCATACTGTCAGGGATTCTCCCTGATATGCAGTGGCTGCCCTACAGCACAAGGCTGCTTGTCTTGGAGACATGTCCAGAGCAACGGTATACAGTTCATGTCATTTGGGGGTAAGTCACTCCAGCTTGCACAGGCTGGGAAATAGGTCTACTCCAACTGGGCTGCTCCCCTTAGCGGATGGGAGCCCCTCTGAGTCCATTCCCTCTTGAGAACTGGGGGCCTCCATGTGGGAGTGGAAGTGGAAGTTGACAAAATGCCTTCTCTGGCTTTCTGTCTTTGTGATTGGAGTGTTTATTTGTTCTTCATGTGTTTGTGTGTGTCAATGTGGTGTTAATCACGGCAGTCTGTGCTTTGGTTTGTGGGATCCTGTTTGTGATTCGTACATTGTAGGTGTGTGAAACAGCACTTGCATTGAGTACTTGAGATGTCTTTGGTCAGTAACGGAGCTTGCATATGATCACACTAGGTATCGTTCCCTCCTGCGTTGTGTTTCAGCTGTGGTGGAACATTGGTTGACATATTCCCTTTGCAATGGGTGGGAATCTCCCCTTTGGTGCATGGGAACTGCGATCCTGAGAGACCTTTTGGCATTGCATTTGTCTCTCTGCTATTGGATAACACCTGCTGTGATCAGCAGAGCTCTAGTCCATCTTGTAGTCTGCTAAGGTACAAGCAAGTATTTTTTTTTCCATTTTTTACATTGCATGGCCAGCATATTCTACAGATTCTGGTGAAACATGGCATCAAATGAATCATTTTCATACCTCCAAAACCAGTCTATGTAAAATATTCAGTTAGAGAAAGTTTGCTCAGTGAAATCCTTTTGGTTTTCATCATTGTGACCCTGAGAAAACGAGCATATTTCCAGGAGACATGTGGAAGTTAATGAAGCAAATTGAACTTTTCCTAATTTCTTTGCTTTTTCCTTTTTGGCTCTTTCTGCTTCCCAGGTCAGTAGGCATGACAACTGTGGTCCTGATTCCCTATCTTTCAATTTGCATGTTGTTTGTCGTTTTGTTGTTAAAATGAGGGAACGTAGTTCGAAAACACTGAGGATGTTGTTCATCCTCACCCTTTGCTTTGGTCCTCAGGACTGAGAGTTTCTTTTGTGCATGTACTTTTGCGTTTGTTTTGTGTGAAAGTGTTGTGGCTCTGGGAAACTCAAATGTGCTTCATCAACGCACCCCTTTCAGGTGCATTCTACAGATTTGGGCCACTTTTAGGGATAAGGCAATTGACATCACCTGCCGAGTTGATGTAAATGAGCTCTATTTCACTGAAAGGGAAGCACTTACCAATTCAATACTTCCTCCTCTTGAGAGAATTGGCCTCCATGGATTTCAGGTCCTGATGATCTGGCAAATAGCTAGTACTGAACTGATATCTGGTATGGAAGCTGCCTTAAGCTTCTTGGATTCTGAAGTATAAACCTTCTGCAGTCCCTAGGTTTCTTAGAGATCCAAAAAGACCTTATATCTGTTGCCAATTTGACAGCAAGGACCATAAGTTGAAATGATGACACTTGAAGTCATTCTAAATGGCCTCTCTAGATTTGGGTAGCATGAAACTTCACCAAGGTAAGTGGCAAGCATTCCTTCACTCTCCGGGTCATTTCAAAGAGGATAGAGGATTGGAATATTGGATGCTGGGCACATCTAAGATTCCCTAGCTTTGCCTACTTAGCAGAAGGTCTCAAAAGCATCCGTTTGCAATCAGAAATGCTGGTATGGCATCCAGCTGACAATTGCTTGCTTCTTAGTTCTCACTAAGTGAAGGTGTTAAGGACTTGAGGATTGTAATCGAAATATGTAATTAAAGCTAAGAAACTCATGAAAAGGAACACATTTCAGGATAGAGTAGGAAGGTGGGATAAATGTGTTGAGCCAAAAACCAACATTTGATGCATCATTGGGCTGAAACCAAACTCCACTTCGGGAAATGGATACTGTTATTAAAAATACGTTTTTTTCAAGGCTGGATTGGGTTCCCCTCTGCCAAGAGAACACGTTTACTTGGAATGCTGCTTTCAATAACATGGTATGTGAACTGTCCTGCCTTTAAGGGACCTCGGTTTGCTTTTAAGATCTCTTCTCACTTTGGAGAAGAAAGAAGAATTCTCTTCAAAGGACTGATGAGCTTATTGGACCAGGTGTTTTGAAATATTTTGTTAACTTTGGATTAGTTGCGGGGCCCTTAAGGCAACTCAAGGAGGACTATTTCAGTCGTATATCTGGTATGGAAATTACAGAGAAAACATTGTGAAATGGGGGAGAAGCTTCTCCAATTACACAGGATGGATACATGGCACACCTGTCGATATTCTACAAAGGGTACAAAGTTTCTGAAATGCAGGTATGCCTTGGGATAATCGGTCAGCCATGCTGACAGTTCCATGAGAGGCACTTGATTAAGCTCCCTTCTCAACCCCTTGTCATCCGATCTTTAACCTTGCCTCTTTAAGTGTCTAACAGATAGTTAGGCTGAGGCTTTCCCAAAGTGCTTCAACTTCAAGAAGACTCTTACCAATGCAGTTTTGACAAACTGAGTAAACAGATGCATATGCTACTAACGTTTGTGGATTTGCTTCGCAATAATGCTGATTTTGATCTGTGTTCTCCCGTTACGGGAAGCTCTTCCCCTCAACTTCCTAACAACTTACAACAATTTCCTCCCTTCTGCTTCTGCGTGTCTGGATTACCTGCCAGAACGTCTCCCCCAGAGTGCCACCCTCACGCTGCTTTTCAGGCTTATTCTCCTGGATTCCTTATACAAGTTTATATAAGACTTGGATCAAGACTTGCAACGTGGCATTGCTTCCAACTCAGAATGCACTGTAGGGCTTTGCTTTCCTCCAGCAGGACGTAGCTAGAGTGGTCGTCACCCCATTCCCTGAAAGACTTGGGAAAAGATGAACCAGGAATCTAGGTTGAAAGCAAGTCCCCTAAAACAGAGAGCCGCTGCTGAGTTTATGATTAACCACTCTATCCAAATCATACCCACATATTGTCCTCAGGGTTGCAGAGGACCAAAGAAAAGGGGGAATTGTACCATAGCCAGCTGAATGCAGCCCTTCCCAGGCAGCCCTTGCTGTGCACTGTGACCCACTGCCCCGTTACCAGGCAATGGTTACCAGGAGACCACTAATGCCACTGTGACCACCCTGCTCAGCCATTGGTGGGCAGTGTAGTGGGCCCCTGCCCCAAGCAAGCCACTGTCTGTCAGCCATCTTTAGTGGGGGCCCTTTGTTAGGCAGCAGTCAGTGGAGTGCTGCCCCTTCAGACCTGGAGCATGAGGTAAGAGGCAAGTGCCAGCCTTCTCCCCAGCATTCTTCTGCTCACACGGCCTTGGGCCAGCTGGTGTGATGGGGGGCCCAGAGAACAGGCTGGGGGTGTGTCCTGCAGGGCTCCAGAGCCAAGGCCATGAATGACCATTGGCCCAGACCAGGCCTTGAGGCAGTGTTGAACCTCTACCACACACCGCCACTGTGACCCTAAGGGTATGGCTCACAGTCTGGGGTACCTGACCGCCACTGTTTGGGTGGCCTGAGGAGCATTAAGACCTGTTGGGTCATGTGCACCCGGCTCCCTCAGTGATGAGAGCTAGCAAGGGTCTGGGACCTGGCCCTGAGGGAGCCACCAAGGCAGAGCTGCCTCCTCTGTGAGGCCTGGGCACTGGTGGGAGGACCCAGACCAGCTCCTGGACAAACCCTCCATGGCAGGAGGACCACCACCCCTCCCAGGGACCCCTTTCTCTTAGGTGGGTCTGGACCTCAGAGGGTGAGTCTTGTGCCTTGGGACCTTGCCCTTTCTTGTCACCCAGAGAGTGACATTTGTTTGCTGGAGATTGATAGGAACATTGAGACCTGACTATGACCTGTCCTCAAGAACAATGGATCGGACAGGGAGAAGTTTACAACGAAAAGCCACACTCCTCCATCACCTTACCTCTAAGAGGGCTTTGCTAAAAGCTTTCAAGGTTGGGGATTACCCAGCATAAGCCACCCATTTCCTTGAATGTCTCAACAACAAATATTTCTCGGCTCCAAAGTCCAATGTTTTGCTGTTGCTTGGCCTCACTGTGCGTCGGGCACACATCCTGGTCTTTGGTTACCAATTGTAGTGAGCCAGCCAGGAGCTGTGTGCCCATGGTGTGTTGATCTCGATCAGGGGCGTCACCATTTATAGTTCCCAGCACATGCCAGAGTACATTTGGCTCCAGCATACTGTCAGGGATTCTCCCTGATATGCAGTGGCTGCCCTACAGCACAAGGCTGCTTGTCTTGGAGACATGTCCAGAGCAACGGTATACAGTTCATGTCATTTGGGGGTAAGTCACTCCAGCTTGCACAGGCTGGGAAATAGGTCTACTCCAACTGGGCTGCTCCCCTTAGCGGATGGGAGCCCCTCTGAGTCCATTCCCTCTTGAGAACTGGGGGCCTCCATGTGGGAGTGGAAGTGGAAGTTGACAAAATGCCTTCTCTGGCTTTCTGTCTTTGTGATTGGAGTGTTTATTTGTTCTTCATGTGTTTGTGTGTGTCAATGTGGTGTTAATCACGGCAGTCTGTGCTTTGGTTTGTGGGATCCTGTTTGTGATTCGTACATTGTAGGTGTGTGAAACAGCACTTGCATTGAGTACTTGAGATGTCTTTGGTCAGTAACGGAGCTTGCATATGATCACACTAGGTATCGTTCCCTCCTGCGTTGTGTTTCAGCTGTGGTGGAACATTGGTTGACATATTCCCTTTCCAATGGGTGGGAATCTCCCCTTTGGTGCATGGGAACTGCGATCCTGAGAGACCTTTTGGCATTGCATTTGTCTCTCTGCTATTGGATAACACCTGCTGTGATCAGCAGAGCTCTAGTCCATCTTGTAGTCTGCTAAGGTACAAGCAAGTATTTTTTTTTCCATTTTTTACATTGCATGGCCAGCATATTCTACAGATTCTGGTGAAACATGGCATCAAATGAATCATTTTCATACCTCCAAAACCAGTCTATGTAAAATATTCAGTTAGAGAAAGTTTGCTCAGTGAAATCCTTTTGGTTTTCATCATTGTGACCCTGAGAAAACGAGCATATTTCCAGGAGACATGTGGAAGTTAATGAAGCAAATTGAACTTTTCCTAATTTCTTTGCTTTTTACTTTTTGGCTCTTTCTGCTTCCCAGGTCAGTAGGCATGACAACTGTGGTCCTGATTCCCTATCTTTCAATTTGCATGTTGTTTGTCGTTTTGTTGTTAAAATGAGGGAACGTAGTTCGAAAACACTGATTATGTTGTTCATCCTCACCCTTTGCTTTGGTCCTCAGGACTGAGAGTTTCTTTTGTGCATGTACTTTTGCGTTTGTTTTGTGTGAAAGTGTTGTGGCTCTGGGAAACTCAAATGTGCTTCATCAACGCACCCCTTTCAGGTGCATTCTCCAGATTTGGGCCACTTTTAGGGATAAGGCAATTGACATCACCTGCCGAGTTGATGTAAATGAGCTCTATTTCACTGAAAGGGAAGCACTTACCAATTCAATACTTCCTCCTCTTGAGAGAATTGGCCTCCATGGATTTCAGGTCCTGATGATCTGGCAAATAGCTAGTACTGAACTGATATCTGGTATGGAAGCTGCCTTAAGCTTCTTGCATTCTGAAGTATAAACCTTCTGCAGTCCCTAGGTTTCTTAGAGATCCAAAAAGACCTTATATCTGTTGCCAATTTGACAGCAAGGACCATAAGTTGAAATGATGACACTTGAAGACTTTCTAAATGGCCTCTCTAGATTTGGGTAGCATGAAACTTCACCAAGGTAAGTGGCAAGCATTCCTTCACTCTCCGGGTCATTTCAAAGAGGATAGAGGATTGGAACATTGGATGCTGGGCACATCTAAGATTCCCTACCTTTGCCTACTTAGCAGAAGGTCTCAAAAGCATCCGTTTGCAATCAGAAATGCTGGTATGGCATCCAGCTGACAATTGCTTGCTTCTTAGTTCTCACTAAGTGAAGGTGTTAAGGACTTGAGGATTGTAATTGAAATATGTAATTAAAGCTAAGAAACTCATGAAAAGGAACACATTTCAGGATAGAGTAGGAAGGTGGGATAAATGTGTTGAGCCAAAAACCAACATTTGATGCATCATTGGGCTGAAACCAAACTCCACTTCGGGAAATGGATACTGTTATTAAAAATACGTTTTTTTCAAGGCTGGATTGGGTTCCCCTCTGCCAAGAGAACACGTTTACTTGGAATGCTGCTTTCAATAACATGGTATGTGAACTGTCCTGCCTTTAAGGGACCTCGGTTTGCTTTTAAGATCTCTTCTCACTTTGGAGAAGAAAGAAGAATTCTCTTCAAAGGACTGATGAGCTTATTGGACCAGGTGTTTTGAAATATTTTGTTAACTTTGGATTAGTTGCGGGGCCCTTAAGGCAACTCAAGGAGGACTATTTCAGTCGTATATCTGGTATGGAAATTACAGAGAAAACATTGTGAAATGGGGGAGAAGCTTCTCCAATTACACAGGATGGATACATGGCACACCTGTCGATATTCTACAAAGGGTACAAAGTTTCTGAAATGCAGGTATGCCTTGGGATAATCGGTCAGCCATGCTGACAGTTCCATGAGAGGCACTTGATTAAGCTCCCTTCTCAACCCCTTGTCATCCGATCTTTAACCTTGCCTCTTTAAGTGTCTAACAGATAGTTAGGCTGAGGCTTTCCCAAAGTGCTTCAACTTCAAGAAGACTCTTACCAATGCAGTTTTGACAAACTGAGTAAACAGATGCATATGCTACTAACGTTTGTGGATTTGCTTCGCAATAATGCTGATTTTGATCTGTGTTCTCCCGTTACGGGAAGCTCTTCCCCTCAACTTCCTAACAACTTACAACAATTTCCTCCCTTCTGCTTCTGCGTGTCTGGATTACCTGCCAGAACGTCTCCCCCAGAGTGCCACCCTCACGCTGCTTTTCAGGCTTATTCTCCTGGATTCTTTATACAAGTTTATATAAGACTTGGATCAAGACTTGCAACGTGGCATTGCTTCCAACTCAGAATGCACTGTAGGGCTTTGCTTTCCTCCAGCAGGACGTAGCTAGAGTGGTCGTCACCCCATTCCCTGAAAGACTTGGGAAAAGATGAACCAGGAATCTAGGTTGAAAGCAAGTCCCCTAAAACAGAGAGCCGCTGCTGAGTTTATGATTAACCACTCTATCCAAATCATACCCACATATTGTCCTCAGGGTTGCAGAGGACCAAAGAAAAGGGGGAATTGTACCATAGCCAGCTGAATGCAGCCCTTCCCAGGCAGCCCTTGCTGTGCACTGTGACCCACTGCCCCGTTACCAGGCAATGGTTACCAGGAGACCACTAATGCCACTGTGACCACCCTGCTCAGCCATTGGTGGGCAGTGTAGTGGGCCCCTGCCCCAAGCAAGCCACTGTCTGTCAGCCATCTTTAGTGGGGGCCCTTTGTTAGGCAGCAGTCAGTGGAGTGCTGCCCCTTCAGACCTGGAGCATGAGGTAAGAGGCAAGTGCAGCCTTCTCCCCAGCATTCTTCTGCTCACACGGCCTTGGGCCAGCTGGTGTGATGGGGGGCCCAGAGAACAGGCTGGGGGTGTGTCCTGCAGGGCTCCAGAGCCAAGGCCATGAATGACCATTGGCCCAGACCAGGCCTTGAGGCAGTGTTGAACCTCTACCACACACCGCCACTGTGACCCTAAGGGTATGGCTCACAGTCTGGGGTACCTGACCGCCACTGTTTGGGTGGCCTGAGGAGCATTAAGACCTGTTGGGTCATGTGCACCCGGCTCCCTCAGTGATGAGAGCTAGCAAGGGTCTGGGACCTGGCCCTGAGGGAGCCACCAAGGCAGAGCTGCCTCCTCTGTGAGGCGTGGGCACTGGTGGGAGGACCCAGACCAGCTCCTGGACAAACCCTCCATGGCAGGAGGACCACCACCCCTCCCAGGGACCCCTTTCTCTTAGGTGGGTCTGGACCTCAGAGGGTGAGTCTTGTGCCTTGGGACCTTGCCCTTTCTTGTCACCCAGAGAGTGACATTTGTTTGCTGGAGATTGATAGGAACATTGAGACCTGACTATGACCTGTCCTCAAGAACAATGGATCGGACAGGGAGAAGTTTTCAACGAAAAGCCACACCCCTCCATCACCTTACCTCTAAGAGGGCTTTGCTAAAAGCTTTCAAGGTTGGGGATTACCCAGCATAAGCCACCCATTTCCTTGAATGTCTCAACAACAAATATTTCTCGGCTCCAAAGTCCAATGTTTTGCTGTTGCTTGGCCTCACTGTGCGTCGGGCACACATCCTGGTCTTTGGTTACCAATTGTAGTGAGCCAGCCAGGAGCTGTGTGCCCATGGTGTGTTGATCTCGATCAGGGGCGTCACCATTTATAGTTCCCAGCACATGCCAGAGTACATTTGGCTCCAGCATACTGTCAGGGATTCTCCCTGATATGCAGTGGCTGCCCTACAGCACAAGGCTGCTTGTCTTGGAAACATGTCCAGAGCAACGGTATAGAGTTCATGTCATTTGGGGGTAAGTCACTCCAGCTTGCACAGGCTGGGAAATAGGTCTACTCCAACTGGGCTGCTCCCCTTAGCGGATGGGAGCCCCTCTGAGTCCATTCCCTCTTGAGAACTGTTGGCCTCCATGTGGGAGTGGAAGTGGAAGTTGACAAAATGCCTTCTCTGGCTTTCTGTCTTTGTGATTGGAGTGTTTATTTGTTCTTCATGTGTTTGTGTGTGTCAATGTGGTGTTAATCACGGCAGTCTGTGCTTTGGTTTGTGGGATCCTGTTTGTGATTCGTACATTGTAGGTGTGTGAAACAGCACTTGCATTGAGTACTTGAGATGTCTTTGGTCAGTAACGGAGCTTGCATATGATCACACTAGGTATCGTTCCCTCCTGCGTTGTGTTTCAGCTGTGGTGGAACATTGGTTGACATATTCCCTTTCCAATGGGTGGGAATCTCCCCTTTGGTGCATGGGAACTGCGATCCTGAGAGACCTTTTGGCATTGCATTTGTCTCTCTGCTATTGGATAACACCTGCTGTGATCAGCAGAGCTCTAGTCCATCTTGTAGTCTGCTAAGGTACAAGCAAGTATTTTTTTTTCCATTTTTTACATTGCATGGCCAGCATATTCTACAGATTCTGGTGAAACATGGCATCAAATGAATCATTTTCATACCTCCAAAACCAGTCTATGTAAAATATTCAGTTAGAGAAAGTTTGCTCAGTGAAATCCTTTTGGTTTTCATCATTGTGACCCTGAGAAAACGAGCATATTTCCAGGAGACATGTGGAAGTTAATGAAGCAAATTGAACTTTTCCTAATTTCTTTGCTTTTTACTTTTTGGCTCTTTCTGCTTCCCAGGTCAGTAGGCATGACAACTGTGGTCCTGATTCCCTATCTTTCAATTTGCATGTTGTTTGTCGTTTTGTTGTTAAAATGAGGGAACGTAGTTCGAAAACACTGAGGATGTTGTTCATCCTCACCCTTTGCTTTGGTCCTCAGGACTGAGAGTTTCTTTTGTGCATGTACTTTTGCGTTTGTTTTGTGTGAAAGTGTTGTGGCTCTGGGAAACTCAAATGTGCTTCATCAACGCACCCCTTTCAGGTGCATTCTACAGATTTGGGCCACTTTTAGGGATAAGGCAATTGACATCACCTGCCGAGTTGATGTAAATGAGCTCTATTTCACTGAAAGGGAAGCACTTACCAATTCAATACTTCCTCCTCTTGAGAGAATTGGCCTCCATGGATTTCAGGTCCTGATGATCTGGCAAATAGCTAGTACTGAACTGATATCTGGTATGGAAGCTGCCTTAAGCTTCTTGCATTCTGAAGTATAAACCTTCTGCAGTCCCTAGGTTTCTTAGAGATCCAAAAAGACCTTATATCTGTTGCCAATTTGACAGCAAGGACCATAAGTTGAAATGATGACACTTGAAGTCATTCTAAATGGCCTCTCTAGATTTGGGTAGCATGAAACTTCACCAAGGTAAGTGGCAAGCATTCCTTCACTCTCCGGGTCATTTCAAAGAGGATAGAGGATTGGAATATTGGATGCTGGGCACATCTAAGATTCCCTAGCTTTGCCTACTTAGCAGAAGGTCTCAAAAGCATCCGTTTGCAATCAGAAATGCTGGTATGGCATCCAGCTGACAATTGCTTGCTTCTTAGTTCTCACTAAGTGAAGGTGTTAAGGACTTGAGGATTGTAATCGAAATATGTAATTAAAGCTAAGAAACTCATGAAAAGGAACACATTTCAGGATAGAGTAGGAAGGTGGGATAAATGTGTTGAGCCAAAAACCAACATTTGATGCATCATTGGGCTGAAACCAAACTCCACTTCGGGAAATGGATACTGTTATTAAAAATACGTTTTTTTCAAGGCTGGATTGGGTTCCCCTCTGCCAAGAGAACACGTTTACTTGGAATGCTGCTTTCAATAACATGGTATGTGAACTGTCCTGCCTTTAAGGGACCTCGGTTTGCTTTTAAGATCTCTTCTCACTTTGGAGAAGAAAGAAGAATTCTCTTCAAAGGACTGATGAGCTTATTGGACCAGGTGTTTTGAAATATTTTGTTAACTTTGGATTAGTTGCGGGGCCCTTAAGGCAACTCAAGGAGGACTATTTCAGTCGTATATCTGGTATGGAAATTACAGAGAAAACATTGTGAAATGGGGGAGAAGCTTCTCCAATTACACAGGATGGATACATGGCACACCTGTCGATATTCTACAAAGGGTACAAAGTTTCTGAAATGCAGGTATGCCTTGGGATAATCGGTCAGCCATGCTGACAGTTCCATGAGAGGCACTTGATTAAGCTCCCTTCTCAACCCCTTGTCATCCGATCTTTAACCTTGCCTCTTTAAGTGTCTAACAGATAGTTAGGCTGAGGCTTTCCCAAAGTGCTTCAACTTCAAGAAGACTCTTACCAATGCAGTTTTGACAAACTGAGTAAACAGATGCATATGCTACTAACGTTTGTGGATTTGCTTCGCAATAATGCTGATTTTGATCTGTGTTCTCCCGTTACGGGAAGCTCTTCCCCTCAACTTCCTAACAACTTACAACAATTTCCTCCCTTCTGCTTCTGCGTGTCTGGATTACCTGCCAGAACGTCTCCCCCAGAGTGCCACCCTCACGCTGCTTTTCAGGCTTATTCTCCTGGATTCCTTATACAAGTTTATATAAGACTTGGATCAAGACTTGCAACGTGGCATTGCTTCCAACTCAGAATGCACTGTAGGGCTTTGCTTTCCTCCAGCAGGACGTAGCTAGAGTGGTCGTCACCCCATTCCCTGAAAGACTTGGGAAAAGATGAACCAGGAATCTAGGTTGAAAGCAAGTCCCCTAAAACAGAGAGCCGCTGCTGAGTTTATGATTAACCACTCTATCCAAATCATACCCACATATTGTCCTCAGGGTTGCAGAGGACCAAAGAAAAGGGGGAATTGTACCATAGCCAGCTGAATGCAGCCCTTCCCAGGCAGCCCTTGCTGTGCACTGTGACCCACTGCCCCGTTACCAGGCAATGGTTACCAGGAGACCACTAATGCCACTGTGACCACCCTGCTCAGCCATTGGTGGGCAGTGTAGTGGGCCCCTGCCCCAAGCAAGCCACTGTCTGTCAGCCATCTTTAGTGGGGGCCCTTTGTTAGGCAGCAGTCAGTGGAGTGCTGCCCCTTCAGACCTGGAGCATGAGGTAAGAGGCAAGTGCCAGCCTTCTCCCCAGCATTCTTCTGCTCACACGGCCTTGGGCCAGCTGGTGTGATGGGGGGCCCAGAGAACAGGCTGGGGGTGTGTACTGCAGGGCTCCAGAGCCAAGGCCATGAATGACCATTGGCCCAGACCAGGCCTTGAGGCAGTGTTGAACCTCTACCACACACCGCCACTGTGACCCTAAGGGTATGGCTCACAGTCTGGGGTACCTGACCGCCACTGTTTGGGTGGCCTGAGGAGCATTAAGACCTGTTGGGTCATGTGCACCCGGCTCCCTCAGTGATGAGAGCTAGCAAGCGTCTGGGACCTGGCCCTGAGGGAGCCACCAAGGCAGAGCTGCCTCCTCTGTGAGGCGTGGGCACTGGTGGGAGGACCCAGACCAGCTCCTGGACAAACCCTCCATGGCAGGAGGACCACCACCCCTCCCAGGGACCCCTTTCTCTTAGGTGGGTCTGGACCTCAGAGGGTGAGTCTTGTGCCTTGGGACCTTGCCCTTTCTTGTCACCCAGAGAGTGACATTTGTTTGCTGGAGATTGATAGGAACATTGAGACCTGACTATGACCTGTCCTCAAGAACAATGGATCGGACAGGGAGAAGTTTTCAACGAAAAGCCACACCCCTCCATCACCTTACCTCTAAGAGGGCTTTGCTAAAAGCTTTCAAGGTTGGGGATTACCCAGCATAAGCCACCCATTTCCTTGAATGTCTCAACAACAAATATTTCTCGGCTCCAAAGTCCAATGTTTTGCTGTTGCTTGGCCTCACTGTGCGTCGGGCACACATCCTGGTCTTTGGTTACCAATTGTAGTGAGCCAGCCAGGAGCTGTGTGCCCATGGTGTGTTGATCTCGATCAGGGGCGTCACCATTTATAGTTCCCAGCACATGCCAGAGTACATTTGGCTCCAGCATACTGTCAGGGATTCTCCCTGATATGCAGTGGCTGCCCTACAGCACAAGGCTGCTTGTCTTGGAAACATGTCCAGAGCAACGGTATACAGTTCATGTCATTTGGGGGTAAGTCACTCTAGCTTGCACAGGCTGGGAAATAGGTCTACTCCAACTGGGCTGCTCCCCTTAGCGGATGGGAGCCCCTCTGAGTCCATTCCCTCTTGAGAACTGGGGGCCTCCATGTGGGAGTGGAAGTGGAAGTTGACAAAATGCCTTCTCTGGCTTTCTGTCTTTGTGATTGGAGTGTTTATTTGTTCTTCATGTGTTTGTGTGTGTCAATGTGGTGTTAATCACGGCAGTCTGTGCTTTGGTTTGTGGGATCCTGTTTGTGATTCGTACATTGTAGGTGTGTGAAACAGCACTTGCATTGAGTACTTGAGATGTCTTTGGTCAGTAACGGAGCTTGCATATGATCACACTAGGTATCGTTCCCTCCTGCGTTGTGTTTCAGCTGTGGTGGAACATTGGTTGACATATTCCCTTTGCAATGGGTGGGAATCTCCCCTTTGGTGCATGGGAACTGCGATCCTGAGAGACCTTTTGGCATTGCATTTGTCTCTCTGCTATTGGATAACACCTGCTGTGATCAGCAGAGCTCTAGTCCATCTTGTAGTCTGCTAAGGTACAAGCAAGTATTTTTTTTTCCATTTTTTACATTGCATGGCCAGCATATTCTACAGATTCTGGTGAAACATGGCATCAAATGAATCATTTTCATACCTCCAAAACCAGTCTATGTAAAATATTCAGTTAGAGAAAGTTTGCTCAGTGAAATCCTTTTGGTTTTCATCATTGTGACCCTGAGAAAACGAGCATATTTCCAGGAGACATGTGGAAGTTAATGAAGCAAATTGAACTTTTCCTAATTTCTTTGCTTTTTACTTTTTGGCTCTTTCTGCTTCCCAGGTCAGTAGGCATGACAACTGTGGTCCTGATTCCCTATCTTTCAATTTGCATGTTGTTTGTCGTTTTGTTGTTAAAATGAGGGAACGTAGTTCGAAAACACTGAGGATGTTGTTCATCCTCACCCTTTGCTTTGGTCCTCAGGACTGAGAGTTTCTTTTGTGCATGTACTTTTGCGTTTGTTTTGTGTGAAAGTGTTGTGGCTCTGGGAAACTCAAATGTGCTTCATCAACGCACCCCTTTCAGGTGCATTCTCCAGATTTGGGCCACTTTTAGGGATAAGGCAATTGACATCACCTGCCGAGTTGATGTAAATGAGCTCTATTTCACTGAAAGGGAAGCAATTACCAATTCAATACTTCCTCCTCTTGAGAGAATTGGCCTCCATGGATTTCAGGTCCTGATGATCTGGCAAATAGCTAGTACTGAACTGATATCTGGTATGGAAGCTGCCTTAAGCTTCTTGCATTCTGAAGTATAAACCTTCTGCAGTCCCTAGGTTTCTTAGAGATCCAAAAAGACCTTATATCTGTTGCCAATTTGACAGCAAGGACCATAAGTTGAAATGATGACACTTGAAGTCATTCTAAATGGCCTCTCTAGATTTGGGTAGCATGAAACTTCACCAAGGTAAGTGGCAAGCATTCCTTCACTCTCCGGGTCATTTCAAAGAGGATAGAGGATTGGAATATTGGATGCTGGGCACATCTAAGATTCCCTAGCTTTGCCTACTTAGCAGAAGGTCTCAAAAGCATCCGTTTGCAATCAGAAATGCTGGTATGGCATCCAGCTGACAATTGCTTGCTTCTTAGTTCTCACTAAGTGAAGGTGTTAAGGACTTGAGGATTGTAATCGAAATATGTAATTAAAGCTAAGAAACTCATGAAAAGGAACACATTTCAGGATAGAGTAGGAAGGTGGGATAAATGTGTTGAGCCAAAAACCAACATTTGATGCATCATTGGGCTGAAACCAAACTCCACTTCGGGAAATGGATACTGTTATTAAAAATACGTTTTTTTCAAGGCTGGATTGGGTTCCCCTCTGCCAAGAGAACACGTTTACTTGGAATGCTGCTTTCAATAACATGGTATGTGAACTGTCCTGCCTTTAAGGGACCTCGGTTTGCTTTTAAGATCTCTTCTCACTTTGGAGAAGAAAGAAGAATTCTCTTCAAAGGACTGATGAGCTTATTGGACCAGGTGTTTTGAAATATTTTGTTAACTTTGGATTAGTTGCGGGGCCCTTAAGGCAACTCAAGGAGGACTATTTCAGTCGTATATCTGGTATGGAAATTACAGAGAAAACATTGTGAAATGGGGGAGAAGCTTCTCCAATTACACAGGATGGATACATGGCACACCTGTCGATATTCTACAAAGGGTACAAAGTTTCTGAAATGCAGGTATGCCTTGGGATAATCGGTCAGCCATGCTGACAGTTCCATGAGAGGCACTTGATTAAGCTCCCTTCTCAACCCCTTGTCATCCGATCTTTAACCTTGCCTCTTTAAGTGTCTAACAGATAGTTAGGCTGAGGCTTTCCCAAAGTGCTTCAACTTCAAGAAGACTCTTACCAATGCAGTTTTGACAAACTGAGTAAACAGATGCATATGCTACTAACGTTTGTGGATTTGCTTCGCAATAATGCTGATTTTGATCTGTGTTCTCCCGTTACGGGAAGCTCTTCCCCTCAACTTCCTAACAACTTACAACAATTTCCTCCCTTCTGCTTCTGCGTGTCTGGATTACCTGCCAGAACGTCTCCCCCAGAGTGCCACCCTCACGCTGCTTTTCAGGCTTATTCTCCTGGATTCCTTATACAAGTTTATATAAGACTTGGATCAAGACTTGCAACGTGGCATTGCTTCCAACTCAGAATGCACTGTAGGGCTTTGCTTTCCTCCAGCAGGACGTAGCTAGAGTGGTCGTCACCCCATTCCCTGAAAGACTTGGGAAAAGATGAACCAGGAATCTAGGTTGAAAGCAAGTCCCCTAAAACAGAGAGCCGCTGCTGAGTTTATGATTAACCACTCTATCCAAATCATACCCACATATTGTCCTCAGGGTTGCAGAGGACCAAAGAAAAGGGGGAATTGTACCATAGCCAGCTGAATGCAGCCCTTCCCAGGCAGCCCTTGCTGTGCACTGTGACCCACTGCCCCGTTACCAGGCAATGGTTACCAGGAGACCACTAATGCCACTGTGACCACCCTGCTCAGCCATTGGTGGGCAGTGTAGTGGGCCCCTGCCCCAAGCAAGCCACTGTCTGTCAGCCATCTTTAGTGGGGGCCCTTTGTTAGGCAGCAGTCAGTGGAGTGCTGCCCCTTCAGACCTGGAGCATGAGGTAAGAGGCAAGTGCCAGCCTTCTCCCCAGCATTCTTCTGCTCACACGGCCTTGGGCCAGCTGGTGTGATGGGGGGCCCAGAGAACAGGCTGGGGGTGTGTACTGCAGGGCTCCAGAGCCAAGGCCATGAATGACCATTGGCCCAGACCAGGCCTTGAGGCAGTGTTGAACCTCTACCACACACCGCCACTGTGACCCTAAGGGTATGGCTCACAGTCTGGGGTACCTGACCGCCACTGTTTGGGTGGCCTGAGGAGCATTAAGACCTGTTGGGTCATGTGCACCCGGCTCCCTCAGTGATGAGAGCTAGCAAGCGTCTGGGACCTGGCCCTGAGGGAGCCACCAAGGCAGAGCTGCCTCCTCTGTGAGGCGTGGGCACTGGTGGGAGGACCCAGACCAGCTCCTGGACAAACCCTCCATGGCAGGAGGACCACCACCCCTCCCAGGGACCCCTTTCTCTTAGGTGGGTCTGGACCTCAGAGGGTGAGTCTTGTGCCTTGGGACCTTGCCCTTTCTTGTCACCCAGAGAGTGACATTTGTTTGCTGGAGATTGATAGGAACATTGAGACCTGACTATGACCTGTCCTCAAGAACAATGGATCGGACAGGGAGAAGTTTTCAACGAAAAGCCACACCCCTCCATCACCTTACCTCTAAGAGGGCTTTGCTAAAAGCTTTCAAGGTTGGGGATTACCCAGCATAAGCCACCCATTTCCTTGAATGTCTCAACAACAAATATTTCTCGGCTCCAAAGTCCAATGTTTTGCTGTTGCTTGGCCTCACTGTGCGTCGGGCACACATCCTGGTCTTTGGTTACCAATTGTAGTGAGCCAGCCAGGAGCTGTGTGCCCATGGTGTGTTGATCTCGATCAGGGGCGTCACCATTTATAGTTCCCAGCACATGCCAGAGTACATTTGGCTCCAGCATACTGTCAGGGATTCTCCCTGATATGCAGTGGCTGCCCTACAGCACAAGGCTGCTTGTCTTGGAGACATGTCCAGAGCAACGGTATACAGTTCATGTCATTTGGGGGTAAGTCACTCTAGCTTGCACAGGCTGGGAAATAGGTCTACTCCAACTGGGCTGCTCCCCTTAGCGGATGGGAGCCCCTCTGAGTCCATTCCCTCTTGAGAACTGGGGGCCTCCATGTGGGAGTGGAAGTGGAAGTTGACAAAATGCCTTCTCTGGCTTTCTGTCTTTGTGATTGGAGTGTTTATTTGTTCTTCATGTGTTTGTGTGTGTCAATGTGGTGTTAATCACGGCAGTCTGTGCTTTGGTTTGTGGGATCCTGTTTGTGATTCGTACATTGTAGGTGTGTGAAACAGCACTTGCATTGAGTACTTGAGATGTCTTTGGTCAGTAACGGAGCTTGCATATGATCACACTAGGTATCGTTCCCTCCTGCGTTGTGTTTCAGCTGTGGTGGAACATTGGTTGACATATTCCCTTTCCAATGGGTGGGAATCTCCCCTTTGGTGCATGGGAACTGCGATCCTGAGAGACCTTTTGGCATTGCATTTGTCTCTCTGCTATTGGATAACACCTGCTGTGATCAGCAGAGCTCTAGTCCATCTTGTAGTCTGCTAAGGTACAAGCAAGTATTTTTTTTTCCATTTTTTAAATTGCATGGCCAGCATATTCTACAGATTCTGGTGAAACATGGCATCAAATGAATCATTTTCATACCTCCAAAACCACTCTATGTAAAATATTCAGTTAGAGAAAGTTTGCTCAGTGAAATCCTTTTGGTTTTCATCATTGTGACCCTGAGAAAACGAGCATATTTCCAGGAGACATGTGGAAGTTAATGAAGCAAATTGAACTTTTCCTAATTTCTTTGCTTTTTACTTTTTGGCTCTTTCTGCTTCCCAGGTCAGTAGGCATGACAACTGTGGTCCTGATTCCCTATCTTTCAATTTGCATGTTGTTTGTCGTTTTGTTGTTAAAATGAGGGAACGTAGTTCGAAAACACTGATTATGTTGTTCATCCTCACCCTTTGCTTTGGTCCTCAGGACTGAGAGTTTCTTTTGTGCATGTACTTTTGCGTTTGTTTTGTGTGAAAGTGTTGTGGCTCTGGGAAACTCAAATGTGCTTCATCAACGCACCCCTTTCAGGTGCATTCTCCAGATTTGGGCCACTTTTAGGGATAAGGCAATTGACATCACCTGCCGAGTTGATGTAAATGAGCTCTATTTCACTGAAAGGGAAGCACTTACCAATTCAATACTTCCTCCTCTTGAGAGAATTGGCCTCCATGGATTTCAGGTCCTGATGATCTGGCAAATAGCTAGTACTGAACTGATATCTGGTATGGAAGCTGCCTTAAGCTTCTTGCATTCTGAAGTATAAACCTTCTGCAGTCCCTAGGTTTCTTAGAGATCCAAAAAGACCTTATATCTGTTGCCAATTTGACAGCAAGGACCATAAGTTGAAATGATGACACTTGAAGACTTTCTAAATGGCCTCTCTAGATTTGGGTAGCATGAAACTTCACCAAGGTAAGTGGCAAGCATTCCTTCACTCTCCGGGTCATTTCAAAGAGGATAGAGGATTGGAACATTGGATGCTGGGCACATCTAAGATTCCCTACCTTTGCCTACTTAGCAGAAGGTCTCAAAAGCATCCGTTTGCAATCAGAAATGCTGGTATGGCATCCAGCTGACAATTGCTTGCTTCTTAGTTCTCACTAAGTGAAGGTGTTAAGGACTTGAGGATTGTAATTGAAATATGTAATTAAAGCTAAGAAACTCATGAAAAGGAACACATTTCAGGATAGAGTAGGAAGGTGGGATAAATGTGTTGAGCCAAAAACCAACATTTGATGCATCATTGGGCTGAAACCAAACTCCACTTCGGGAAATGGATACTGTTATTAAAAATACGTTTTTTTCAAGGCTGGATTGGGTTCCCCTCTGCCAAGAGAACACGTTTACTTGGAATGCTGCTTTCAATAACATGGTATGTGAACTGTCCTGCCTTTAAGGGACCTCGGTTTGCTTTTAAGATCTCTTCTCACTTTGGAGAAGAAAGAAGAATTCTCTTCAAAGGACTGATGAGCTTATTGGACCAGGTGTTTTGAAATATTTTGTTAACTTTGGATTAGTTGCGGGGCCCTTAAGGCAACTCAAGGAGGACTATTTCAGTCGTATATCTGGTATGGAAATTACAGAGAAAACATTGTGAAATGGGGGAGAAGCTTCTCCAATTACACAGGATGGATACATGGCACACCTGTCGATATTCTACAAAGGGTACAAAGTTTCTGAAATGCAGGTATGCCTTGGGATAATCGGTCAGCCATGCTGACAGTTCCATGAGAGCCACTTGATTAAGCTCCCTTCTCAACCCCTTGTCATCCGATCTTTAACCTTGCCTCTTTAAGTGTCTAACAGATAGTTAGGCTGAGGCTTTCCCAAAGTGCTTCAACTTCAAGAAGACTCTTACCAATGCAGTTTTGACAAACTGAGTAAACAGATGCATATGCTACTAACGTTTGTGGATTTGCTTCGCAATAATGCTGATTTTGATCTGTGTTCTCCCGTTACGGGAAGCTCTTCCCCTCAACTTCCTAACAACTTACAACAATTTCCTCCCTTCTGCTTCTGCGTGTCTGGATTACCTGCCAGAACGTCTCCCCCAGAGTGCCACCCTCACGCTGCTTTTCAGGCTTATTCTCCTGGATTCTTTATACAAGTTTATATAAGACTTGGATCAAGACTTGCAACGTGGCATTGCTTCCAACTCAGAATGCACTGTAGGGCTTTGCTTTCCTGCAGCAGGACGTAGCTAGAGTGGTCGTCACCCCATTCCCTGAAAGACTTGGGAAAAGATGAACCAGGAATCTAGGTTGAAAGCAAGTCCCCTAAAACAGAGAGCCGCTGCTGAGTTTATGATTAACCACTCTATCCAAATCATACCCACATATTGTCCTCAGGGTTGCAGAGGACCAAAGAAAAGGGGGAATTGTACCATAGCCAGCTGAATGCAGCCCTTCCCAGGCAGCCCTTGCTGTGCACTGTGACCCACTGCCCCGTTACCAGGCAATGGTTACCAGGAGACCACTAATGCCACTGTGACCACCCTGCTCAGCCATTGGTGGGCAGTGTAGTGGGCCCCTGCCCCAAGCAAGCCACTGTCTGTCAGCCATCTTTAGTGGGGGCCCTTTGTTAGGCAGCAGTCAGTGGAGTGCTGCCCCTTCAGACCTGGAGCATGAGGTAAGAGGCAAGTGCCAGCCTTCTCCCCAGCATTCTTCTGCTCACACGGCCTTGGGCCAGCTGGTGTGATGGGGGGCCCAGAGAACAGGCTGGGGGTGTGTCCTGCAGGGCTCCAGAGCCAAGGCCATGAATGACCATTGGCCCAGACCAGGCCTTGAGGCAGTGTTGAACCTCTACCACACACCGCCACTGTGACCCTAAGGGTATGGCTCACAGTCTGGGGTACCTGACCGCCACTGTTTGGGTGGCCTGAGGAGCATTAAGACCTGTTGGGTCATGTGCACCCGGCTCCCTCAGTGATGAGAGCTAGCAAGGGTCTGGGACCTGGCCCTGAGGGAGCCACCAAGGCAGAGCTGCCTCCTCTGTGAGGCGTGGGCACTGGTGGGAGGACCCAGACCAGCTCCTGGACAAACCCTCCATGGCAGGAGGACCACCACCCCTCCCAGGGACCCCTTTCTCTTAGGTGGGTCTGGACCTCAGAGGGTGAGTCTTGTGCCTTGGGACCTTGCCCTTTCTTGTCACCCAGAGAGTGACATTTGTTTGCTGGAGATTGATAGGAACATTGAGACCTGACTATGACCTGTCCTCAAGAACAATGGATCGGACAGGGAGAAGTTTTCAACGAAAAGCCACACCCCTCCATCACCTTACCTCTAAGAGGGCTTTGCTAAAAGCTTTCAAGGTTGGGGATTACCCAGCATAAGCCACCCATTTCCTTGAATGTCTCAACAACAAATATTTCTCGGCTCCAAAGTCCAATGTTTTGCTGTTGCTTGGCCTCACTGTGCGTCGGGCACACATCCTGGTCTTTGGTTACCAATTGTAGTGAGCCAGCCAGGAGCTGTGTGCCCATGGTGTGTTGATCTCGATCAGGGGCGTCACCATTTATAGTTCCCAGCACATGCCAGAGTACATTTGGCTCCAGCATACTGTCAGGGATTCTCCCTGATATGCAGTGGCTGCCCTACAGCACAAGGCTGCTTGTCTTGGAAACATGTCCAGAGCAACGGTATAGAGTTCATGTCATTTGGGGGTAAGTCACTCCAGCTTGCACAGGCTGGGAAATAGGTCTACTCCAACTGGGCTGCTCCCCTTAGCGGATGGGAGCCCCTCTGAGTCCATTCCCTCTTGAGAACTGTTGGCCTCCATGTGGGAGTGGAAGTGGAAGTTGACAAAATGCCTTCTCTGGCTTTCTGTCTTTGTGATTGGAGTGTTTATTTGTTCTTCATGTGTTTGTGTGTGTCAATGTGGTGTTAATCACGGCAGTCTGTGCTTTGGTTTGTGGGATCCTGTTTGTGATTCGTACATTGTAGGTGTGTGAAACAGCACTTGCATTGAGTACTTGAGATGTCTTTGGTCAGTAACGGAGCTTGCATATGATCACACTAGGTATCGTTCCCTCCTGCGTTGTGTTTCAGCTGTGGTGGAACATTGGTTGACATATTCCCTTTCCAATGGGTGGGAATCTCCCCTTTGGTGCATGGGAACTGCGATCCTGAGAGACCTTTTGGCATTGCATTTGTCTCTCTGCTATTGGATAACACCTGCTGTGATCAGCAGAGCTCTAGTCCATCTTGTAGTCTGCTAAGGTACAAGCAAGTATTTTTTTTTCCATTTTTTACATTGCATGGCCAGCATATTCTACAGATTCTGGTGAAACATGGCATCAAATGAATCATTTTCATACCTCCAAAACCAGTCTATGTAAAATATTCAGTTAGAGAAAGTTTGCTCAGTGAAATCCTTTTGGTTTTCATCATTGTGACCCTGAGAAAACGAGCATATTTCCAGGAGACATGTGGAAGTTAATGAAGCAAATTGAACTTTTCCTAATTTCTTTGCTTTTTACTTTTTGGCTCTTTCTGCTTCCCAGGTCAGTAGGCATGACAACTGTGGTCCTGATTCCCTATCTTTCAATTTGCATGTTGTTTGTCGTTTTGTTGTTAAAATGAGGGAACGTAGTTCGAAAACACTGAGGATGTTGTTCATCCTCACCCTTTGCTTTGGTCCTCAGGACTGAGAGTTTCTTTTGTGCATGTACTTTTGCGTTTGTTTTGTGTGAAAGTGTTGTGGCTCTGGGAAACTCAAATGTGCTTCATCAACGCACCCCTTTCAGGTGCATTCTACAGATTTGGGCCACTTTTAGGGATAAGGCAATTGACATCACCTGCCGAGTTGATGTAAATGAGCTCTATTTCACTGAAAGGGAAGCACTTACCAATTCAATACTTCCTCCTCTTGAGAGAATTGGCCTCCATGGATTTCAGGTCCTGATGATCTGGCAAATAGCTAGTACTGAACTGATATCTGGTATGGAAGCTGCCTTAAGCTTCTTGCATTCTGAAGTATAAACCTTCTGCAGTCCCTAGGTTTCTTAGAGATCCAAAAAGACCTTATATCTGTTGCCAATTTGACAGCAAGGACCATAAGTTGAAATGATGACACTTGAAGTCATTCTAAATGGCCTCTCTAGATTTGGGTAGCATGAAACTTCACCAAGGTAAGTGGCAAGCATTCCTTCACTCTCCGGGTCATTTCAAAGAGGATAGAGGATTGGAATATTGGATGCTGGGCACATCTAAGATTCCCTAGCTTTGCCTACTTAGCAGAAGGTCTCAAAAGCATCCGTTTGCAATCAGAAATGCTGGTATGGCATCCAGCTGACAATTGCTTGCTTCTTAGTTCTCACTAAGTGAAGGTGTTAAGGACTTGAGGATTGTAATCGAAATATGTAATTAAAGCTAAGAAACTCATGAAAAGGAACACATTTCAGGATAGAGTAGGAAGGTGGGATAAATGTGTTGAGCCAAAAACCAACATTTGATGCATCATTGGGCTGAAACCAAACTCCACTTCGGGAAATGGATACTGTTATTAAAAATACGTTTTTTTCAAGGCTGGATTGGGTTCCCCTCTGCCAAGAGAACACGTTTACTTGGAATGCTGCTTTCAATAACATGGTATGTGAACTGTCCTGCCTTTAAGGGACCTCGGTTTGCTTTTAAGATCTCTTCTCACTTTGGAGAAGAAAGAAGAATTCTCTTCAAAGGACTGATGAGCTTATTGGACCAGGTGTTTTGAAATATTTTGTTAACTTTGGATTAGTTGCGGGGCCCTTAAGGCAACTCAAGGAGGACTATTTCAGTCGTATATCTGGTATGGAAATTACAGAGAAAACATTGTGAAATGGGGGAGAAGCTTCTCCAATTACACAGGATGGATACATGGCACACCTGTCGATATTCTACAAAGGGTACAAAGTTTCTGAAATGCAGGTATGCCTTGGGATAATCGGTCAGCCATGCTGACAGTTCCATGAGAGGCACTTGATTAAGCTCCCTTCTCAACCCCTTGTCATCCGATCTTTAACCTTGCCTCTTTAAGTGTCTAACAGATAGTTAGGCTGAGGCTTTCCCAAAGTGCTTCAACTTCAAGAAGACTCTTACCAATGCAGTTTTGACAAACTGAGTAAACAGATGCATATGCTACTAACGTTTGTGGATTTGCTTCGCAATAATGCTGATTTTGATCTGTGTTCTCCCGTTACGGGAAGCTCTTCCCCTCAACTTCCTAACAACTTACAACAATTTCCTCCCTTCTGCTTCTGCGTGTCTGGATTACCTGCCAGAACGTCTCCCCCAGAGTGCCACCCTCACGCTGCTTTTCAGGCTTATTCTCCTGGATTCCTTATACAAGTTTATATAAGACTTGGATCAAGACTTGCAACGTGGCATTGCTTCCAACTCAGAATGCACTGTAGGGCTTTGCTTTCCTCCAGCAGGACGTAGCTAGAGTGGTCGTCACCCCATTCCCTGAAAGACTTGGGAAAAGATGAACCAGGAATCTAGGTTGAAAGCAAGTCCCCTAAAACAGAGAGCCGCTGCTGAGTTTATGATTAACCACTCTATCCAAATCATACCCACATATTGTCCTCAGGGTTGCAGAGGACCAAAGAAAAGGGGGAATTGTACCATAGCCAGCTGAATGCAGCCCTTCCCAGGCAGCCCTTGCTGTGCACTGTGACCCACTGCCCCGTTACCAGGCAATGGTTACCAGGAGACCACTAATGCCACTGTGACCACCCTGCTCAGCCATTGGTGGGCAGTGTAGTGGGCCCCTGCCCCAAGCAAGCCACTGTCTGTCAGCCATCTTTAGTGGGGGCCCTTTGTTAGGCAGCAGTCAGTGGAGTGCTGCCCCTTCAGACCTGGAGCATGAGGTAAGAGGCAAGTGCCAGCCTTCTCCCCAGCATTCTTCTGCTCACACGGCCTTGGGCCAGCTGGTGTGATGGGGGGCCCAGAGAACAGGCTGGGGGTGTGTACTGCAGGGCTCCAGAGCCAAGGCCATGAATGACCATTGGCCCAGACCAGGCCTTGAGGCAGTGTTGAACCTCTACCACACACCGCCACTGTGACCCTAAGGGTATGGCTCACAGTCTGGGGTACCTGACCGCCACTGTTTGGGTGGCCTGAGGAGCATTAAGACCTGTTGGGTCATGTGCACCCGGCTCCCTCAGTGATGAGAGCTAGCAAGCGTCTGGGACCTGGCCCTGAGGGAGCCACCAAGGCAGAGCTGCCTCCTCTGTGAGGCGTGGGCACTGGTGGGAGGACCCAGACCAGCTCCTGGACAAACCCTCCATGGCAGGAGGACCACCACCCCTCCCAGGGACCCCTTTCTCTTAGGTGGGTCTGGACCTCAGAGGGTGAGTCTTGTGCCTTGGGACCTTGCCCTTTCTTGTCACCCAGAGAGTGACATTTGTTTGCTGGAGATTGATAGGAACATTGAGACCTGACTATGACCTGTCCTCAAGAACAATGGATCGGACAGGGAGAAGTTTTCAACGAAAAGCCACACCCCTCCATCACCTTACCTCTAAGAGGGCTTTGCTAAAAGCTTTCAAGGTTGGGGATTACCCAGCATAAGCCACCCATTTCCTTGAATGTCTCAACAACAAATATTTCTCGGCTCCAAAGTCCAATGTTTTGCTGTTGCTTGGCCTCACTGTGCGTCGGGCACACATCCTGGTCTTTGGTTACCAATTGTAGTGAGCCAGCCAGGAGCTGTGTGCCCATGGTGTGTTGATCTCGATCAGGGGCGTCACCATTTATAGTTCCCAGCACATGCCAGAGTACATTTGGCTCCAGCATACTGTCAGGGATTCTCCCTGATATGCAGTGGCTGCCCTACAGCACAAGGCTGCTTGTCTTGGAAACATGTCCAGAGCAACGGTATAGAGTTCATGTCATTTGGGGGTAAGTCACTCCAGCTTGCACAGGCTGGGAAATAGGTCTACTCCAACTGGGCTGCTCCCCTTAGCGGATGGGAGCCCCTCTGAGTCCATTCCCTCTTGAGAACTGTTGGCCTCCATGTGGGAGTGGAAGTGGAAGTTGACAAAATGCCTTCTCTGGCTTTCTGTCTTTGTGATTGGAGTGTTTATTTGTTCTTCATGTGTTTGTGTGTGTCAATGTGGTGTTAATCACGGCAGTCTGTGCTTTGGTTTGTGGGATCCTGTTTGTGATTCGTACATTGTAGGTGTGTGAAACAGCACTTGCATTGAGTACTTGAGATGTCTTTGGTCAGTAACGGAGCTTGCATATGATCACACTAGGTATCGTTCCCTCCTGCGTTGTGTTTCAGCTGTGGTGGAACATTGGTTGACATATTCCCTTTGCAATGGGTGGGAATCTCCCCTTTGGTGCATGGGAACTGCGATCCTGAGAGACCTTTTGGCATTGCATTTGTCTCTCTGCTATTGGATAACACCTGCTGTGATCAGCAGAGCTCTAGTCCATCTTGTAGTCTGCTAAGGTACAAGCAAGTATTTTTTTTTCCATTTTTTACATTGCATGGCCAGCATATTCTACAGATTCTGGTGAAACATGGCATCAAATGAATCATTTTCATACCTCCAAAACCAGTCTATGTAAAATATTCAGTTAGAGAAAGTTTGCTCAGTGAAATCCTTTTGGTTTTCATCATTGTGACCCTGAGAAAACGAGCATATTTCCAGGAGACATGTGGAAGTTAATGAAGCAAATTGAACTTTTCCTAATTTCTTTGCTTTTTACTTTTTGGCTCTTTCTGCTTCCCAGGTCAGTAGGCATGACAACTGTGGTCCTGATTCCCTATCTTTCAATTTGCATGTTGTTTGTCGTTTTGTTGTTAAAATGAGGGAACGTAGTTCGAAAACACTGAGGATGTTGTTCATCCTCACCCTTTGCTTTGGTCCTCAGGACTGAGAGTTTCTTTTGTGCATGTACTTTTGCGTTTGTTTTGTGTGAAAGTGTTGTGGCTCTGGGAAACTCAAATGTGCTTCATCAACGCACCCCTTTCAGGTGCATTCTACAGATTTGGGCCACTTTTAGGGATAAGGCAATTGACATCACCTGCCGAGTTGATGTAAATGAGCTCTATTTCACTGAAAGGGAAGCACTTACCAATTCAATACTTCCTCCTCTTGAGAGAATTGGCCTCCATGGATTTCAGGTCCTGATGATCTGGCAAATAGCTAGTACTGAACTGATATCTGGTATGGAAGCTGCCTTAAGCTTCTTGCATTCTGAAGTATAAACCTTCTGCAGTCCCTAGGTTTCTTAGAGATCCAAAAAGACCTTATATCTGTTGCCAATTTGACAGCAAGGACCATAAGTTGAAATGATGACACTTGAAGTCATTCTAAATGGCCTCTCTAGATTTGGGTAGCATGAAACTTCACCAAGGTAAGTGGCAAGCATTCCTTCACTCTCCGGGTCATTTCAAAGAGGATAGAGGATTGGAATATTGGATGCTGGGCACATCTAAGATTCCCTAGCTTTGCCTACTTAGCAGAAGGTCTCAAAAGCATCCGTTTGCAATCAGAAATGCTGGTATGGCATCCAGCTGACAATTGCTTGCTTCTTAGTTCTCACTAAGTGAAGGTGTTAAGGACTTGAGGATTGTAATCGAAATATGTAATTAAAGCTAAGAAACTCATGAAAAGGAACACATTTCAGGATAGAGTAGGAAGGTGGGATAAATGTGTTGAGCCAAAAACCAACATTTGATGCATCATTGGGCTGAAACCAAACTCCACTTCGGGAAATGGATACTGTTATTAAAAATACGTTTTTTTCAAGGCTGGATTGGGTTCCCCTCTGCCAAGAGAACACGTTTACTTGGAATGCTGCTTTCAATAACATGGTATGTGAACTGTCCTGCCTTTAAGGGACCTCGGTTTGCTTTTAAGATCTCTTCTCACTTTGGAGAAGAAAGAAGAATTCTCTTCAAAGGACTGATGAGCTTATTGGACCAGGTGTTTTGAAATATTTTGTTAACTTTGGATTAGTTGCGGGGCCCTTAAGGCAACTCAAGGAGGACTATTTCAGTCGTATATCTGGTATGGAAATTACAGAGAAAACATTGTGAAATGGGGGAGAAGCTTCTCCAATTACACAGGATGGATACATGGCACACCTGTCGATATTCTACAAAGGGTACAAAGTTTCTGAAATGCAGGTATGCCTTGGGATAATCGGTCAGCCATGCTGACAGTTCCATGAGAGGCACTTGATTAAGCTCCCTTCTCAACCCCTTGTCATCCGATCTTTAACCTTGCCTCTTTAAGTGTCTAACAGATAGTTAGGCTGAGGCTTTCCCAAAGTGCTTCAACTTCAAGAAGACTCTTACCAATGCAGTTTTGACAAACTGAGTAAACAGATGCATATGCTACTAACGTTTGTGGATTTGCTTCGCAATAATGCTGATTTTGATCTGTGTTCTCCCGTTACGGGAAGCTCTTCCCCTCAACTTCCTAACAACTTACAACAATTTCCTCCCTTCTGCTTCTGCGTGTCTGGATTACCTGCCAGAACGTCTCCCCCAGAGTGCCACCCTCACGCTGCTTTTCAGGCTTATTCTCCTGGATTCCTTATACAAGTTTATATAAGACTTGGATCAAGACTTGCAACGTGGCATTGCTTCCAACTCAGAATGCACTGTAGGGCTTTGCTTTCCTCCAGCAGGACGTAGCTAGAGTGGTCGTCACCCCATTCCCTGAAAGACTTGGGAAAAGATGAACCAGGAATCTAGGTTGAAAGCAAGTCCCCTAAAACAGAGAGCCGCTGCTGAGTTTATGATTAACCACTCTATCCAAATCATACCCACATATTGTCCTCAGGGTTGCAGAGGACCAAAGAAAAGGGGGAATTGTACCATAGCCAGCTGAATGCAGCCCTTCCCAGGCAGCCCTTGCTGTGCACTGTGACCCACTGCCCCGTTACCAGGCAATGGTTACCAGGAGACCACTAATGCCACTGTGACCACCCTGCTCAGCCATTGGTGGGCAGTGTAGTGGGCCCCTGCCCCAAGCAAGCCACTGTCTGTCAGCCATCTTTAGTGGGGGCCCTTTGTTAGGCAGCAGTCAGTGGAGTGCTGCCCCTTCAGACCTGGAGCATGAGGTAAGAGGCAAGTGCCAGCCTTCTCCCCAGCATTCTTCTGCTCACACGGCCTTGGGCCAGCTGGTGTGATGGGGGGCCCAGAGAACAGGCTGGGGGTGTGTACTGCAGGGCTCCAGAGCCAAGGCCATGAATGACCATTGGCCCAGACCAGGCCTTGAGGCAGTGTTGAACCTCTACCACACACCGCCACTGTGACCCTAAGGGTATGGCTCACAGTCTGGGGTACCTGACCGCCACTGTTTGGGTGGCCTGAGGAGCATTAAGACCTGTTGGGTCATGTGCACCCGGCTCCCTCAGTGATGAGAGCTAGCAAGCGTCTGGGACCTGGCCCTGAGGGAGCCACCAAGGCAGAGCTGCCTCCTCTGTGAGGCGTGGGCACTGGTGGGAGGACCCAGACCAGCTCCTGGACAAACCCTCCATGGCAGGAGGACCACCACCCCTCCCAGGGACCCCTTTCTCTTAGGTGGGTCTGGACCTCAGAGGGTGAGTCTTGTGCCTTGGGACCTTGCCCTTTCTTGTCACCCAGAGAGTGACATTTGTTTGCTGGAGATTGATAGGAACATTGAGACCTGACTATGACCTGTCCTCAAGAACAATGGATCGGACAGGGAGAAGTTTTCAACGAAAAGCCACACCCCTCCATCACCTTACCTCTAAGAGGGCTTTGCTAAAAGCTTTCAAGGTTGGGGATTACCCAGCATAAGCCACCCATTTCCTTGAATGTCTCAACAACAAATATTTCTCGGCTCCAAAGTCCAATGTTTTGCTGTTGCTTGGCCTCACTGTGCGTCGGGCACACATCCTGGTCTTTGGTTACCAATTGTAGTGAGCCAGCCAGGAGCTGTGTGCCCATGGTGTGTTGATCTCGATCAGGGGCGTCACCATTTATAGTTCCCAGCACATGCCAGAGTACATTTGGCTCCAGCATACTGTCAGGGATTCTCCCTGATATGCAGTGGCTGCCCTACAGCACAAGGCTGCTTGTCTTGGAGACATGTCCAGAGCAACGGTATACAGTTCATGTCATTTGGGGGTAAGTCACTCTAGCTTGCACAGGCTGGGAAATAGGTCTACTCCAACTGGGCTGCTCCCCTTAGCGGATGGGAGCCCCTCTGAGTCCATTCCCTCTTGAGAACTGGGGGCCTCCATGTGGGAGTGGAAGTGGAAGTTGACAAAATGCCTTCTCTGGCTTTCTGTCTTTGTGATTGGAGTGTTTATTTGTTCTTCATGTGTTTGTGTGTGTCAATGTGGTGTTAATCACGGCAGTCTGTGCTTTGGTTTGTGGGATCCTGTTTGTGATTCGTACATTGTAGGTGTGTGAAACAGCACTTGCATTGAGTACTTGAGATGTCTTTGGTCAGTAACGGAGCTTGCATATGATCACACTAGGTATCGTTCCCTCCTGCGTTGTGTTTCAGCTGTGGTGGAACATTGGTTGACATATTCCCTTTCCAATGGGTGGGAATCTCCCCTTTGGTGCATGGGAACTGCGATCCTGAGAGACCTTTTGGCATTGCATTTGTCTCTCTGCTATTGGATAACACCTGCTGTGATCAGCAGAGCTCTAGTCCATCTTGTAGTCTGCTAAGGTACAAGCAAGTATTTTTTTTTCCATTTTTTACATTGCATGGCCAGCATATTCTACAGATTCTGGTGAAACATGGCATCAAATGAATCATTTTCATACCTCCAAAACCACTCTATGTAAAATATTCAGTTAGAGAAAGTTTGCTCAGTGAAATCCTTTTGGTTTTCATCATTGTGACCCTGAGAAAACGAGCATATTTCCAGGAGACATGTGGAAGTTAATGAAGCAAATTGAACTTTTCCTAATTTCTTTGCTTTTTACTTTTTGGCTCTTTCTGCTTCCCAGGTCAGTAGGCATGACAACTGTGGTCCTGATTCCCTATCTTTCAATTTGCATGTTGTTTGTCGTTTTGTTGTTAAAATGAGGGAACGTAGTTCGAAAACACTGATTATGTTGTTCATCCTCACCCTTTGCTTTGGTCCTCAGGACTGAGAGTTTCTTTTGTGCATGTACTTTTGCGTTTGTTTTGTGTGAAAGTGTTGTGGCTCTGGGAAACTCAAATGTGCTTCATCAACGCACCCCTTTCAGGTGCATTCTCCAGATTTGGGCCACTTTTAGGGATAAGGCAATTGACATCACCTGCCGAGTTGATGTAAATGAGCTCTATTTCACTGAAAGGGAAGCACTTACCAATTCAATACTTCCTCCTCTTGAGAGAATTGGCCTCCATGGATTTCAGGTCCTGATGATCTGGCAAATAGCTAGTACTGAACTGATATCTGGTATGGAAGCTGCCTTAAGCTTCTTGCATTCTGAAGTATAAACCTTCTGCAGTCCCTAGGTTTCTTAGAGATCCAAAAAGACCTTATATCTGTTGCCAATTTGACAGCAAGGACCATAAGTTGAAATGATGACACTTGAAGACTTTCTAAATGGCCTCTCTAGATTTGGGTAGCATGAAACTTCACCAAGGTAAGTGGCAAGCATTCCTTGACTCTCCGGGTCATTTCAAAGAGGATAGAGGATTGGAACATTGGATGCTGGGCACATCTAAGATTCCCTAGCTTTGCCTACTTAGCAGAAGGTCTCAAAAGCATCCGTTTGCAATCAGAAATGCTGGTATGGCATCCAGCTGACAATTGCTTGCTTCTTAGTTCTCACTAAGTGAAGGTGTTAAGGACTTGAGGATTGTAATCGAAATATGTAATTAAAGCTAAGAAACTCATGAAAAGGAACACATTTCAGGATAGAGTAGGAAGGTGGGATAAATGTGTTGAGCCAAAAACCAACATTTGATGCATCATTGGGCTGAAACCAAACTCCACTTCGGGAAATGGATACTGTTATTAAAAATACGTTTTTTTCAAGGCTGGATTGGGTTCCCCTCTGCCAAGAGAACACGTTTACTTGGAATGCTGCTTTCAATAACATGGTATGTGAACTGTCCTGCCTTTAAGGGACCTCGGTTTGCTTTTAAGATCTCTTCTCACTTTGGAGAAGAAAGAAGAATTCTCTTCAAAGGACTGATGAGCTTATTGGACCAGGTGTTTTGAAATATTTTGTTAACTTTGGATTAGTTGCGGGGCCCTTAAGGCAACTCAAGGAGGACTATTTCAGTCGTATATCTGGTATGGAAATTACAGAGAAAACATTGTGAAATGGGGGAGAAGCTTCTCCAATTACACAGGATGGATACATGGCACACCTGTCGATATTCTACAAAGGGTACAAAGTTTCTGAAATGCAGGTATGCCTTGGGATAATCGGTCAGCCATGCTGACAGTTCCATGAGAGCCACTTGATTAAGCTCCCTTCTCAACCCCTTGTCATCCGATCTTTAACCTTGCCTCTTTAAGTGTCTAACAGATAGTTAGGCTGAGGCTTTCCCAAAGTGCTTCAACTTCAAGAAGACTCTTACCAATGCAGTTTTGACAAACTGAGTAAACAGATGCATATGCTACTAACGTTTGTGGATTTGCTTCGCAATAATGCTGATTTTGATCTGTGTTCTCCCGTTACGGGAAGCTCTTCCCCTCAACTTCCTAACAACTTACAACAATTTCCTCCCTTCTGCTTCTGCGTGTCTGGATTACCTGCCAGAACGTCTCCCCCAGAGTGCCACCCTCACGCTGCTTTTCAGGCTTATTCTCCTGGATTCCTTATACAAGTTTATATAAGACTTGGATCAAGACTTGCAACGTGGCATTGCTTCCAACTCAGAATGCACTGTAGGGCTTTGCTTTCCTCCAGCAGGACGTAGCTAGAGTGGTCGTCACCCCATTCCCTGAAAGACTTGGGAAAAGATGAACCAGGAATCTAGGTTGAAAGCAAGTCCCCTAAAACAGAGAGCCGCTGCTGAGTTTATGATTAACCACTCTATCCAAATCATACCCACATATTGTCCTCAGGGTTGCAGAGGACCAAAGAAAAGGGGGAATTGTACCATAGCCAGCTGAATGCAGCCCTTCCCAGGCAGCCCTTGCTGTGCACTGTGACCCACTGCCCCGTTACCAGGCAATGGTTACCAGGAGACCACTAATGCCACTGTGACCACCCTGCTCAGCCATTGGTGGGCAGTGTAGTGGGCCCCTGCCCCAAGCAAGCCACTGTCTGTCAGCCATCTTTAGTGGGGGCCCTTTGTTAGGCAGCAGTCAGTGGAGTGCTGCCCCTTCAGACCTGGAGCATGAGGTAAGAGGAAAGTGCCAGCCTTCTCCCCAGCATTCTTCTGCTCACACGGCCTTGGGCCAGCTGGTGTGATGGGGGGCCCAGAGAACAGGCTGGGGGTGTGTCCTGCAGGGCTCCAGAGCCAAGGCCATGAATGACCATTGGCCCAGACCAGGCCTTGAGGCAGTGTTGAACCTCTACCACACACCGCCACTGTGACCCTAAGGGTATGGCTCACAGTCTGGGGTACCTGACCGCCACTGTTTGGGTGGCCTGAGGAGCATTAAGACCTGTTGGGTCATGTGCACCCGGCTCCCTCAGTGATGAGAGCTAGCAAGGGTCTGGGACCTGGCCCTGAGGGAGCCACCAAGGCAGAGCTGCCTCCTCTGTGAGGCGTGGGCACTGGTGGGAGGACCCAGACCAGCTCCTGGACAAACCCTCCATGGCAGGAGGACCACCACCCCTCCCAGGGACCCCTTTCTCTTAGGTGGGTCTGGACCTCAGAGGGTGAGTCTTGTGCCTTGGGACCTTGCCCTTTCTTGTCACCCAGAGAGTGACATTTGTTGGCTGGAGATTGATAGGAACATTGAGACCTGACTATGACCTGTCCTCAAGAACAATGGGTCGGACAGGGAGAAGTTTTCAACGAAAAGCCACACCCCTCCATCACCTTACCTCTAAGAGGGCTTTGCTAAAAGCTTTCAAGGTTGGGGATTACCCAGCATAAGCCACCCATTTCCTTGAATGTCTCAACAACAAATATTTCTCGGCTCCAAAGTCCAATGTTTTGCTGTTGCTTGGCCTCACTGTGTGTCGGGCACACATCCTGGTCTTTGGTTACCAATTGTAGTGAGCCAGCCAGGAGCTGTGTGCCCATGGTGTGTTGATCTCGATCAGGGGCGTCACCATTTATAGTTCCCAGCACATGCCAGAGTACATTTGGCTCCAGCATACTGTCAGGGATTCTCCCTGATATGCAGTGGCTGCCCTACAGCACAAGGCTGCTTGTCTTGGAGACATGTCCAGAGCAACGGTATACAGTTCATGTCATTTGGGGGTAAGTCACTCCAGCTTGCACAGGCTGGGAAATAGGTCTACTCCAACTGGGCTGCTCCCCTTAGCGGATGGGAGCCCCTCTGAGTCCATTCCCTCTTGAGAACTGGGGGCCTCCATGTGGGAGTGGAAGTGGAAGTTGACAAAATGCCTTCTCTGGCTTTCTGTCTTTGTGATTGGAGTGTTTATTTGTTCTTCATGTGTTTGTGTGTGTCAATGTGGTGTTAATCACGGCAGTCTGTGCTTTGGTTTGTGGGATCCTGTTTGTGATTCGTACATTGTAGGTGTGTGAAACAGCACTTGCATTGAGTACTTGAGATGTCTTTGGTCAGTAACGGAGCTTGCATATGATCACACTAGGTATCGTTCCCTCCTGCGTTGTGTTTCAGCTGTGGTGGAACATTGGTTGACATATTCCCTTTCCAATGGGTAGGAATCTGCCCTTTGGTGCCTGGGAACTGCGATCCTGAGAGACCTTTTGGCATTGCATTTGTCTCTCTGCTATTGGATAACACCTGCTGTGATCAGCAGAGCTCTAGTCCATCTTGTAGTCTGCTAAGGTAAAAACAAGTATTTTTTTTTCCATTTTTTAAATTGCATGGCCAGCATATTCTACAGATTCTGGTGAAACATGGCATCAAATGAATCATTTTCATACCTCCAAAACCAGTCTATGTAAAATATTCAGTTAGAGAAAGTTTGCTCAGTGAAATCCTTTTGGTTTTCATCATTGTGACCCTGAGAAAACGAGCATATTTCCAGGAGACATGTGGAAGTTAATGAAGCAAATTGAACTTTTCCTAATTTCTTTGCTTTTTACTTTTTGGCTCTTTCTGCTTCCCAGGTCAGTAGGCATGACAACTGTGGTCCTGATTCCCTATCTTTCAATTTGCATGTTGTTTGTCGTTTTGTTGTTAAAATGAGGGAACGTAGTTCGAAAACACTGATTATGTTGTTCATCCTCACCCTTTGCTTTGGTCCTCAGGACTGAGAGTTTCTTTTGTGCATGTACTTTTGCGTTTGTTTTGTGTGAAAGTGTTGTGGCTCTGGGAAACTCAAATGTGCTTCATCAACGCACCCCTTTCAGGTGCATTCTCCAGATTTGGGCCACTTTTAGGGATAAGGCAATTGACATCACCTGCCGAGTTGATGTAAATGAGCTCTATTTCACTGAAAGGGAAGCACTTACCAATTCAATACTTCCTCCTCTTGAGAGAATTGGCCTCCATGGATTTCAGGTCCTGATGATCTGGCAAATAGCTAGTACTGAACTGATATCTGGTATGGAAGCTGCCTTAAGCTTCTTGCATTCTGAAGTATAAACCTTCTGCAGTCCCTAGGTTTCTTAGAGATCCAAAAAGACCTTATATCTGTTGCCAATTTGACAGCAAGGACCATAAGTTGAAATGATGACACTTGAAGTCTTTCTAAATGGCCTCTCTAGATTTGGGTAGCATGAAACTTCACCAAGGTAAGTGGCAAGCATTCCTTCACTCTCCGGGTCATTTCAAAGAGGATAGAGGATTGGAACATTGGATGCTGGGCACATCTAAGATTCCCTACCTTTGCCTACTTAGCAGAAGGTCTCAAAAGCATCCGTTTGCAATCAGAAATGCTGGTATGGCATCCAGCTGACAATTGCTTGCTTCTTAGTTCTCACTAAGTGAAGGTGTTAAGGACTTGAGGATTGTAATTGAAATATGTAATTAAAGCTAAGAAACTCATGAAAAGGAACACATTTCAGGATAGAGTAGGAAGGTGGGATAAATGTGTTGAGCCAAAAACCAACATTTGATGCATCATTGGGCTGAAACCAAACTCCACTTCGGGAAATGGATACTGTTATTAAAAATACGTTTTTTTCAAGGCTGGATTGGGTTCCCCTCTGCCAAGAGAACACGTTTACTTGGAATGCTGCTTTCAATAACATGGTATGTGAACTGTCCTGCCTTTAAGGGACCTCGGTTTGCTTTTAAGATCTCTTCTCACTTTGGAGAAGAAAGAAGAATTCTCTTCAAAGGACTGATGAGCTTATTGGACCAGGTGTTTTGAAATATTTTGTTAACTTTGGATTAGTTGCGGGGCCCTTAAGGCAACTCAAGGAGGACTATTTCAGTCGTATATCTGGTATGGAAATTACAGAGAAAACATTGTGAAATGGGGGAGAAGCTTCTCCAATTACACAGGATGGATACATGGCACACCTGTCGATATTCTACAAAGGGTACAAAGTTTCTGAAATGCAGGTATGCCTTGGGATAATCGGTCAGCCATGCTGACAGTTCCATGAGAGGCACTTGATTAAGCTCCCTTCTCAACCCCTTGTCATCCGATCTTTAACCTTGCCTCTTTAAGTGTCTAACAGATAGTTAGGCTGAGGCTTTCCCAAAGTGCTTCAACTTCAAGAAGACTCTTACCAATGCAGTTTTGACAAACTGAGTAAACAGATGCATATGCTACTAACGTTTGTGGATTTGCTTCGCAATAATGCTGATTTTGATCTGTGTTCTCCCGTTACGGGAAGCTCTTCCCCTCAACTTCCTAACAACTTACAACAATTTCCTCCCTTCTGCTTCTGTGTGTCTGGATTACCTGCCAGAACGTCTCCCCCAGAGTGCCACCCTCACGCTGCTTTTCAGGCTTATTCTCCTGGATTCCTTATACAAGTTTATATAAGACTTGGATCAAGACTTGCAACGTGGCATTGCTTCCAACTCAGAATGCACTGTAGGGCTTTGCTTTCCTCCAGCAGGACGTAGCTAGAGTGGTCGTCATCCCATTCCCTGAAAGACTTGGGAAAAGATGAACCAGGAATCTAGGTTGAAAGCAAGTCCCCTAAAACAGAGAGCCGCTGCTGAGTTTATGATTAACCACTCTATCCAAATCATACCCACATATTGTCCTCAGGGTTGCAGAGGACCAAAGAAAAGGGGGAATTGTACCATAGCCAGCTGAATGCAGCCCTTCCCAGGCAGCCCTTGCTGTGCACTGTGACCCACTGCCCCGTTACCAGGCAATGGTTACCAGGAGACCACTAATGCCACTGTGACCACCCTGCTCAGCCATTGGTGGGCAGTGTAGTGGGCCCCTGCCCCAAGCAAGCCACTGTCTGTCAGCCATCTTTAGTGGGGGCCCTTTGTTAGGCAGCAGTCAGTGGAGTGCTGCCCCTTCAGACCTGGAGCATGAGGTAAGAGGCAAGTGCCAGCCTTCTCCCCAGCATTCTTCTGCTCACACGGCCTTGGGCCAGCTGGTGTGATGGGGGGCCCAGAGAACAGGCTGGGGGTGTGTCCTGCAGGGCTCCAGAGCCAAGGCCATGAATGACCATTGGCCCAGACCAGGCCTTGAGGCAGTGTTGAACCTCTACCACACACCGCCACTGTGACCCTAAGGGTATGGCTCACAGTCTGGGGTACCTGACCGCCACTGTTTGGGTGGCCTGAGGAGCATTAAGACCTGTTGGGTCATGTGCACCCGGCTCCCTCAGTGATGAGAGCTAGCAAGGGTCTGGGACCTGGCCCTGAGGGAGCCACCAAGGCAGAGCTGCCTCCTCTGTGAGGCGTGGGCACTGGTGGGAGGACCCAGACCAGCTCCTGGACAAACCCTCCATGGCAGGAGGACCACCACCCCTCCCAGGGACCCCTTTCTCTTAGGTGGGTCTGGACCTCAGAGGGTGAGTCTTGTGCCTTGGGACCTTGCCCTTTCTTGTCACCCAGAGAGTGACATTTGTTTGCTGGAGATTGATAGGAACATTGAGACCTGACTATGACCTGTCCTCAAGAACAATGGATCGGACAGGGAGAAGTTTTCAACGAAAAGCCACACCCCTCCATCACCTTACCTCTAAGAGGGCTTTGCTAAAAGCTTTCAAGGTTGGGGATTACCCAGCATAAGCCACCCATTTCCTTGAATGTCTCAACAACAAATATTTCTCGGCTCCAAAGTCCAATGTTTTGCTGTTGCTTGGCCTCACTGTGCGTCGGGCACACATCCTGGTCTTTGGTTACCAATTGTAGTGAGCCAGCCAGGAGCTGTGTGCCCATGGTGTGTTGATCTCGATCAGGGGCGTCACCATTTATAGTTCCCAGCACATGCCAGAGTACATTTGGCTCCAGGATACTGGCAGGGATTCTCCCTGATATGCAGTGGCTGCCCTACAGCACAAGGCTGCTTGTCTTGGAGACATGTCCAGAGCAACGGTATACAGTTCATGTCATTTGGGGGTAAGTCACTCCAGCTTGCACAGGCTGGGAAATAGGTCTACTCCAACTGGGCTGCTCCCCTTAGCGGATGGGAGCCCCTCTGAGTCCATTCCCTCTTGAGAACTGGGGGCCTCCATGTGGGAGTGGAAGTGGAAGTTGACAAAATGCCTTCTCTGGCTTTCTGTCTTTGTGATTGGAGTGTTTATTTGTTCTTCATGTGTTTGTGTGTGTCAATGTGGTGTTAATCACGGCAGTCTGTGCTTTGGTTTGTGGGATCCTGTTTGTGATTCGTACATTGTAGGTGTGTGAAACAGCACTTGCATTGAGTACTTGAGATGTCTTTGGTCAGTAACGGAGCTTGCATATGATCACACTAGGTATCGTTCCCTCCTGCGTTGTGTTTCAGCTGTGGTGGAACATTGGTTGACATATTCCCTTTCCAATGGGTGGGAATCTCCCCTTTGGTGCATGGGAACTGCGATCCTGAGAGACCTTTTGGCATTGCATTTGTCTCTCTGCTATTGGATAACACCTGCTGTGATCAGCAGAGCTCTAGTCCATCTTGTAGTCTGCTAAGGTACAAGCAAGTATTTTTTTTTCCATTTTTTACATTGCATGGCCAGCATATTCTACAGATTCTGGTGAAACATGGCATCAAATGAATCATTTTCATACCTCCAAAACCAGTCTATGTAAAATATTCAGTTAGAGAAAGTTTGCTCAGTGAAATCCTTTTGGTTTTCATCATTGTGACCCTGAGAAAACGAGCATATTTCCAGGAGACATGTGGAAGTTAATGAAGCAAATTGAACTTTTCCTAATTTCTTTGCTTTTTACTTTTTGGCTCTTTCTGCTTCCCAGGTCAGTAGGCATGACAACTGTGGTCCTGATTCCCTATCTTTCAATTTGCATGTTGTTTGTCGTTTTGTTGTTAAAATGAGGGAACGTAGTTCGAAAACACTGATTATGTTGTTCATCCTCACCCTTTGCTTTGGTCCTCAGGACTGAGAGTTTCTTTTGTGCATGTACTTTTGCGTTTGTTTTGTGTGAAAGTGTTGTGGCTCTGGGAAACTCAAATGTGCTTCATCAACGCACCCCTTTCAGGTGCATTCTCCAGATTTGGGCCACTTTTAGGGATAAGGCAATTGACATCACCTGCCGAGTTGATGTAAATGAGCTCTATTTCACTGAAAGGGAAGCACTTACCAATTCAATACTTCCTCCTCTTGAGAGAATTGGCCTCCATGGATTTCAGGTCCTGATGATCTGGCAAATAGCTAGTACTGAACTGATATCTGGTATGGAAGCTGCCTTAAGCTTCTTGCATTCTGAAGTATAAACCTTCTGCAGTCCCTAGGTTTCTTAGAGATCCAAAAAGACCTTATATCTGTTGCCAATTTGACAGCAAGGACCATAAGTTGAAATGATGACACTTGAAGTCATTCTAAATGGCCTCTCTAGATTTGGGTAGCATGAAACTTCACCAAGGTAAGTGGCAAGCATTCCTTCACTCTCCGGGTCATTTCAAAGAGGATAGAGGATTGGAATATTGGATGCTGGGCACATCTAAGATTCCCTACCTTTGCCTACTTAGCAGAAGGTCTCAAAAGCATCCGTTTGCAATCAGAAATGCTGGTATGGCATCCAGCTGACAATTGCTTGCTTCTTGGTTTTCACTAAGTGAAGGTGTTAAGGACTTGAGGATTGTAATCGAAATATGTAATTAAAGCTAAGAAACTCATGAAAAGGAACACATTTCAGGATAGAGTAGGAAGGTGGGATAAATGTGTTGAGCCAAAAACCAACATTTGATGCATCATTGGGCTGAAACCAAACTCCACTTCGGGAAATGGATACTGTTATTAAAAATACGTTTTTTTCAAGGCTGGATTGGGTTCCCCTCTGCCAAGAGAACACGTTTACTTGGAATGCTGCTTTCAATAACATGGTATGTGAACTGTCCTGCCTTTAAGGGACCTCGGTTTGCTTTTAAGATCTCTTCTCACTTTGGAGAAGAAAGAAGAATTCTCTTCAAAGGACTGATGAGCTTATTGGACCAGGTGTTTTGAAATATTTTGTTAACTTTGGATTAGTTGCGGGGCCCTTAAGGCAACTCAAGGAGGACTATTTCAGTCGTATATCTGGTATGGAAATTACAGAGAAAACATTGTGAAATGGGGGAGAAGCTTCTCCAATTACACAGGATGGATACATGGCACACCTGTCGATATTCTACAAAGGGTACAAAGTTTCTGAAATGCAGGTATGCCTTGGGATAATCGGTCAGCCATGCTGACAGTTCCATGAGAGGCACTTGATTAAGCTCCCTTCTCAACCCCTTGTCATCCGATCTTTAACCTTGCCTCTTTAAGTGTCTAACAGATAGTTAGGCTGAGGCTTTCCCAAAGTGCTTCAACTTCAAGAAGACTCTTACCAATGCAGTTTTGACAAACTGAGTAAACAGATGCATATGCTACTAACGTTTGTGGATTTGCTTCGCAATAATGCTGATTTTGATCTGTGTTCTCCCGTTACGGGAAGCTCTTCCCCTCAACTTCCTAACAACTTACAACAATTTCCTCCCTTCTGCTTCTGCGTGTCTGGATTACCTGCCAGAACGTCTCCCCCAGAGTGCCACCCTCACGCTGCTTTTCAGGCTTATTCTCCTGGATTCCTTATACAAGTTTATATAAGACTTGGATCAAGACTTGCAACGTGGCATTGCTTCCAACTCAGAATGCACTGTAGGGCTTTGCTTTCCTCCAGCAGGACGTAGCTAGAGTGGTCGTCACCCCATTCCCTGAAAGACTTGGGAAAAGATGAACCAGGAATCTAGGTTGAAAGCAAGTCCCCTAAAACAGAGAGCCGCTGCTGAGTTTATGATTAACCACTCTATCCAAATCATACCCACATATTGTCCTCAGGGTTGCAGAGGACCAAAGAAAAGGGGGAATTGTACCATAGCCAGCTGAATGCAGCCCTTCCCAGGCAGCCCTTGCTGTGCACTGTGACCCACTGCCCCGTTACCAGGCAATGGTTACCAGGAGACCACTAATGCCACTGTGACCACCCTGCTCAGCCATTGGTGGGCAGTGTAGTGGGCCCCTGCCCCAAGCAAGCCACTGTCTGTCAGCCATCTTTAGTGGGGGCCCTTTGTTAGGCAGCAGTCAGTGGAGTGCTGCCCCTTCAGACCTGGAGCATGAGGTAAGAGGCAAGTGCCAGCCTTCTCCCCAGCATTCTTCTGCTCACACGGCCTTGGGCCAGCTGGTGTGATGGGGGGCCCAGAGAACAGGCTGGGGGTGTGTCCTGCAGGGCTCCAGAGCCAAGGCCATGAATGACCATTGGCCCAGACCAGGCCTTGAGGCAGTGTTGAACCTCTACCACACACCGCCACTGTGACCCTAAGGGTATGGCTCACAGTCTGGGGTACCTGACCGCCACTGTTTGGGTGGCCTGAGGAGCATTAAGACCTGTTGGGTCATGTGCACCCGGCTCCCTCAGTGATGAGAGCTAGCAAGGGTCTGGGACCTGGCCCTGAGGGAGCCACCAAGGCAGAGCTGCCTCCTCTGTGAGGCGTGGGCACTGGTGGGAGGACCCAGACCAGCTCCTGGACAAACCCTCCATGGCAGGAGGACCACCACCCCTCCCAGGGACCCCTTTCTCTTAGGTGGGTCTGGACCTCAGAGGGTGAGTCTTGTGCCTTGGGACCTTGCCCTTTCTTGTCACCCAGAGAGTGACATTTGTTTGCTGGAGATTGATAGGAACATTGAGACCTGACTATGACCTGTCCTCAAGAACAATGGATCGGACAGGGAGAAGTTTTCAACGAAAAGCCACACCCCTCCATCACCTTACCTCTAAGAGGGCTTTGCTAAAAGCTTTCAAGGTTGGGGATTACCCAGCATAAGCCACCCATTTCCTTGAATGTCTCAACAACAAATATTTCTCGGCTCCAAAGTCCAATGTTTTGCTGTTGCTTGGCCTCACTGTGCGTCGGGCACACATCCTGGTCTTTGGTTACCAATTGTAGTGAGCCAGCCAGGAGCTGTGTGCCCATGGTGTGTTGATCTCGATCAGGGGCGTCACCATTTATAGTTCCCAGCACATGCCAGAGTACATTTGGCTCCAGGATACTGTCAGGGATTCTCCCTGATATGCAGTGGCTGCCCTACAGCACAAGGCTGCTTGTCTTGGAAACATGTCCAGAGCAACGGTATACAGTTCATGTCATTTGGGGGTAAGTCACTCCAGCTTGCACAGGCTGGGAAATAGGTCTACTCCAACTGGGCTGCTCCCCTTAGCGGATGGGAGCCCCTCTGAGTCCATTCCCTCTTGAGAACTGGGGGCCTCCATGTGGGAGTGGAAGTGGAAGTTGACAAAATGCCTTCTCTGGCTTTCTGTCTTTGTGATTGGAGTGTTTATTTGTTCTTCATGTGTTTGTGTGTGTCAATGTGGTGTTAATCACGGCAGTCTGTGCTTTGGTTTGTGGGATCCTGTTTGTGATTCGTACATTGTAGGTGTGTGAAACAGCACTTGCATTGAGTACTTGAGATGTCTTTGGTCAGTAACGGAGCTTGCATATGATCACACTAGGTATCGTTCCCTCCTGCGTTGTGTTTCAGCTGTGGTGGAACATTGGTTGACATATTCCCTTTGCAATGGGTGGGAATCTCCCCTTTGGTGCATGGGAACTGCGATCCTGAGAGACCTTTTGGCATTGCATTTGTCTCTCTGCTATTGGATAACACCTGCTGTGATCAGCAGAGCTCTAGTCCATCTTGTAGTCTGCTAAGGTACAAGCAAGTATTTTTTTTTCCATTTTTTAAATTGCATGGCCAGCATATTCTACAGATTCTGGTGAAACATGGCATCAAATGAATCATTTTCATACCTCCAAAACCAGTCTATGTAAAATATTCAGTTAGAGAAAGTTTGCTCAGTGAAATCCTTTTGGTTTTCATCATTGTGACCCTGAGAAAACGAGCATATTTCCAGGAGACATGTGGAAGTTAATGAAGCAAATTGAACTTTTCCTAATTTCTTTGCTTTTTACTTTTTGGCTCTTTCTGCTTCCCAGGTCAGTAGGCATGACAACTGTGGTCCTGATTCCCTATCTTTCAATTTGCATGTTGTTTGTCGTTTTGTTGTTAAAATGAGGGAACGTAGTTCGAAAACACTGATTATGTTGTTCATCCTCACCCTTTGCTTTGGTCCTCAGGACTGAGAGTTTCTTTTGTGCATGTACTTTTGCGTTTGTTTTGTGTGAAAGTGTTGTGGCTCTGGGAAACTCAAATGTGCTTCATCAACGCACCCCTTTCAGGTGCATTCTCCAGATTTGGGCCACTTTTAGGGATAAGGCAATTGACATCACCTGCCGAGTTGATGTAAATGAGCTCTATTTCACTGAAAGGGAAGCACTTACCAATTCAATACTTCCTCCTCTTGAGAGAATTGGCCTCCATGGATTTCAGGTCCTGATGATCTGGCAAATAGCTAGTACTGAACTGATATCTGGTATGGAAGCTGCCTTAAGCTTCTTGCATTCTGAAGTATAAACCTTCTGCAGTCCCTAGGTTTCTTAGAGATCCAAAAAGACCTTATATCTGTTGCCAATTTGACAGCAAGGACCATAAGTTGAAATGATGACACTTGAAGTCATTCTAAATGGCCTCTCTAGATTTGGGTAGCATGAAACTTCACCAAGGTAAGTGGCAAGCATTCCTTCACTCTCCGGGTCATTTCAAAGAGGATAGAGGATTGGAATATTGGATGCTGGGCACATCTAAGATTCCCTACCTTTGCCTACTTAGCAGAAGGTCTCAAAAGCATCCGTTTGCAATCAGAAATGCTGGTATGGCATCCAGCTGACAATTGCTTGCTTCTTGGTTCTCACTAAGTGAAGGTGTTAAGGACTTGAGGATTGTAATCGAAATATGTAATTAAAGCTAAGAAACTCATGAAAAGGAACACATTTCAGGATAGAGTAGGAAGGTGGGATAAATGTGTTGAGCCAAAAACCAACATTTGATGCATCATTGGGCTGAAACCAAACTCCACTTCGGGAAATGGATACTGTTATTAAAAATACGTTTTTTTCAAGGCTGGATTGGGTTCCCCTCTGCCAAGAGAACACGTTTACTTGGAATGCTGCTTTCAATAACATGGTATGTGAACTGTCCTGCCTTTAAGGGACCTCGGTTTGCTTTTAAGATCTCTTCTCACTTTGGAGAAGAAAGAAGAATTATCTTCAAAGGACTGATGAGCTTATTGGACCAGGTGTTTTGAAATATTTTGTTAACTTTGGATTAGTTGCGGGGCCCTTAAGGCAACTCAAGGAGGACTATTTCAGTCGTATATCTGGTATGGAAATTACAGAGAAAACATTGTGAAATGGGGGAGAAGCTTCTCCAATTACACAGGATGGATACATGGCACACCTGTCGATATTCTACAAAGGGTACAAAGTTTCTGAAATGCAGGTATGCCTTGGGATAATCGGTCAGCCATGCTGACAGTTCCATGAGAGGCACTTGATTAAGCTCCCTTCTCAACCCCTTGTCATCCGATCTTTAACCTTGCCTCTTTAAGTGTCTAACAGATAGTTAGGCTGAGGCTTTCCCAAAGTGCTTCAACTTCAAGAAGACTCTTACCAATGCAGTTTTGACAAACTGAGTAAACAGATGCATATGCTACTAACGTTTGTGGATTTGCTTCGCAATAATGCTGATTTTGATCTGTGTTCTCCCGTTACGGGAAGCTCTTCCCCTCAACTTCCTAACAACTTACAACAATTTCCTCCCTTCTGCTTCTGCGTGTCTGGATTACCTGCCAGAACGTCTCCCCCAGAGTGCCACCCTCACGCTGCTTTTCAGGCTTATTCTCCTGGATTCCTTATACAAGTTTATATAAGACTTGGATCAAGACTTGCAACGTGGCATTGCTTCCAACTCAGAATGCACTGTAGGGCTTTGCTTTCCTCCAGCAGGACGTAGCTAGAGTGGTCGTCACCCCATTCCCTGAAAGACTTGGGAAAAGATGAACCAGGATTCTAGGTTGAAAGCAAGTCCCCTAAAACAGAGAGCCGCTGCTGAGTTTATGATTAACCACTCTATCCAAATCATACCCACATATTGTCCTCAGGGTTGCAGAGGACCAAAGAAAAGGGGGAATTGTACCATAGCCAGCTGAATGCAGCCCTTCCCAGGCAGCCCTTGCTGTGCACTGTGACCCACTGCCCCGTTACCAGGCAATGGTTACCAGGAGACCACTAATGCCACTGTGACCACCCTGCTCAGCCATTGGTGGGCAGTGTAGTGGGCCCCTGCCCCAAGCAAGCCACTGTCTGTCAGCCATCTTTAGTGGGGGCCCTTTGTTAGGCAGCAGTCAGTGCAGTGCTGCCCCTTCAGACCTGGAGCATGAGGTAAGAGGCAAGTGCCAGCCTTCTCCCCAGCATTCTTCTGCTCACACGGCCTTGGGCCAGCTGGTGTGATGGGGGGCCCAGAGAACAGGCTGGGGGTGTGTCCTGCAGGGCTCCAGAGCCAAGGCCATGAATGACCATTGGCCCAGACCAGGCCTTGAGGCAGTGTTGAACCTCTACCACACACCGCCACTGTGACCCTAAGGGTATGGCTCACAGTCTGGGGTACCTGACCGCCACTGTTTGGGTGGCCTGAGGAGCATTAAGACCTGTTGGGTCATGTGCACCCGGCTCCCTCAGTGATGAGAGCTAGCAAGGGTCTGGGACCTGGCCCTGAGGGAGCCACCAAGGCAGAGCTGCCTCCTCTGTGAGGCGTGGGCACTGGTGGGAGGACCCAGACCAGCTCCTGGACAAACCCTCCATGGCAGGAGGACCACCACCCCTCCCAGGGACCCCTTTCTCTTAGGTGGGTCTGGACCTCAGAGGGTGAGTCTTGTGCCTTGGGACCTTGCCCTTTCTTGTCACCCAGAGAGTGACATTTGTTTGCTGGAGATTGATAGGAACATTGAGACCTGACTATGACCTGTCCTCAAGAACAATGGATCGGACAGGGAGAAGTTTTCAACGAAAAGCCACACCCCTCCATCACCTTACCTCTAAGAGGGCTTTGCTAAAAGCTTTCAAGGTTGGGGATTACCCAGCATAAGCCACCCATTTCCTTGAATGTCTCAACAACAAATATTTCTCGGCTCCAAAGTCCAATGTTTTGCTGTTGCTTGGCCTCACTGTGCGTCGGGCACACATCCTGGTCTTTGGTTACCAATTGTAGTGAGCCAGCCAGGAGCTGTGTGCCCATGGTGTGTTGATCTCGATCAGGGGCGTCACCATTTATAGTTCCCAGCACATGCCAGAGTACATTTGGCTCCAGCATACTGTCAGGGATTCTCCCTGATATGCAGTGGCTGCCCTACAGCACAAGGCTGCTTGTCTTGGAAACATGTCCAGAGCAACGGTATACAGTTCATGTCATTTGGGGGTAAGTCACTCCAGCTTGCACAGGCTGGGAAATAGGTCTACTCCAACTGGGCTGCTCCCCTTAGCGGATGGGAGCCCCTCTGAGTCCATTCCCTCTTGAGAACTGGGGGCCTCCATGTGGGAGTGGAAGTGGAAGTTGACAAAATGCCTTCTCTGGCTTTCTGTCTTTGTGATTGGAGTGTTTATTTGTTCTTCATGTGTTTGTGTGTGTCAATGTGGTGTTAATCACGGCAGTCTGTGCTTTGGTTTGTGGGATCCTGTTTGTGATTCGTACATTGTAGGTGTGTGAAACAGCACTTGCATTGAGTACTTGAGATGTCTTTGGTCAGTAACGGAGCTTGCATATGATCACACTAGGTATCGTTCCCTCCTGCGTTGTGTTTCAGCTGTGGTGGAACATTGGTTGACATATTCCCTTTCCAATGGGTGGGAATCTCCCCTTTGGTGCATGGGAACTGCGATCCTGAGAGACCTTTTGGCATTGCATTTGTCTCTCTGCTATTGGATAACACCTGCTGTGATCAGCAGAGCTCTAGTCCATCTTGTAGTCTGCTAAGGTACAAGCAAGTATTTTTTTTTCCATTTTTTAAATTGCATGGCCAGCATATTCTACAGATTCTGGTGAAACATGGCATCAAATGAATCATTTTCATACCTCCAAAACCACTCTATGTAAAATATTCAGTTAGAGAAAGTTTGCTCAGTGAAATCCTTTTGGTTTTCATCATTGTGACCCTGAGAAAACGAGCATATTTCCAGGAGACATGTGGAAGTTAATGAAGCAAATTGAACTTTTCCTAATTTCTTTGCTTTTTACTTTTTGGCTCTTTCTGCTTCCCAGGTCAGTAGGCATGACAACTGTGGTCCTGATTCCCTATCTTTCAATTTGCATGTTGTTTGTCGTTTTGTTGTTAAAATGAGGGAACGTAGTTCGAAAACACTGATTATGTTGTTCATCCTCACCCTTTGCTTTGGTCCTCAGGACTGAGAGTTTCTTTTGTGCATGTACTTTTGCGTTTGTTTTGTGTGAAAGTGTTGTGGCTCTGGGAAACTCAAATGTGCTTCATCAACGCACCCCTTTCAGGTGCATTCTCCAGATTTGGGCCACTTTTAGGGATAAGGCAATTGACATCACCTGCCGAGTTGATGTGTAAATGAGCTCTATTTCACTGAAAGGGAAGCACTTACCAATTCAATACTTCCTCCTCTTGAGAGAATTGGCCTCCATGGATTTCAGGTCCTGATGATCTGGCAAATAGCTAGTACTGAACTGATATCTGGTATGGAAGCTGCCTTAAGCTTCTTGCATTCTGAAGTATAAACCTTCTGCAGTCCCTAGGTTTCTTAGAGATCCAAAAAGACCTTATATCTGTTGCCAATTTGACAGCAAGGACCATAAGTTGAAATGATGACACTTGAAGTCATTCTAAATGGCCTCTCTAGATTTGGGTAGCATGAAACTTCACCAAGGTAAGTGGCAAGCATTCCTTCACTCTCCGGGTCATTTCAAAGAGGATAGAGGATTGGAATATTGGATGCTGGGCACATCTAAGATTCCCTACCTTTGCCTACTTAGCAGAAGGTCTCAAAAGCATCCGTTTGCAATCAGAAATGCTGGTATGGCATCCAGCTGACAATTGCTTGCTTCTTAGTTCTCACTAAGTGAAGGTGTTAAGGACTTGAGGATTGTAATCGAAATATGTAATTAAAGCTAAGAAACTCATGAAAAGGAACACATTTCAGGATAGAGTAGGAAGGTGGGATAAATGTGTTGAGCCAAAAACCAACATTTGATGCATCATTGGGCTGAAACCAAACTCCACTTCGGGAAATGGATACTGTTATTAAAAATACGTTTTTTTCAAGGCTGGATTGGGTTCCCCTCTGCCAAGAGAACACGTTTACTTGGAATGCTGCTTTCAATAACATGGTATGTGAACTGTCCTGCCTTTAAGGGACCTCGGTTTGCTTTTAAGATCTCTTCTCACTTTGGAGAAGAAAGAAGAATTCTCTTCAAAGGACTGATGAGCTTATTGGACCAGGTGTTTTGAAATATTTTGTTAACTTTGGATTAGTTGCGGGGCCCTTAAGGCAACTCAAGGAGGACTATTTCAGTCGTATATCTGGTATGGAAATTACAGAGAAAACATTGTGAAATGGGGGAGAAGCTTCTCCAATTACACAGGATGGATACATGGCACACCTGTCGATATTCTACAAAGGGTACAAAGTTTCTGAAATGCAGGTATGCCTTGGGATAATCGGTCAGCCATGCTGACAGTTCCATGAGAGGCACTTGATTAAGCTCCCTTCTCAACCCCTTGTCATCCGATCTTTAACCTTGCCTCTTTAAGTGTCTAACAGATAGTTAGGCTGAGGCTTTCCCAAAGTGCTTCAACTTCAAGAAGACTCTTACCAATGCAGTTTTGACAAACTGAGTAAACAGATGCATATGCTACTAACGTTTGTGGATTTGCTTCGCAATAATGCTGATTTTGATCTGTGTTCTCCCGTTACGGGAAGCTCTTCCCCTCAACTTCCTAACAACTTACAACAATTTCCTCCCTTCTGCTTCTGCGTGTCTGGATTACCTGCCAGAACGTCTCCCCCAGAGTGCCACCCTCACGCTGCTTTTCAGGCTTATTCTCCTGGATTCCTTATACAAGTTTATATAAGACTTGGATCAAGACTTGCAACGTGGCATTGCTTCCAACTCAGAATGCACTGTAGGGCTTTGCTTTCCTCCAGCAGGACGTAGCTAGAGTGGTCGTCACCCCATTCCCTGAAAGACTTGGGAAAAGATGAACCAGGAATCTAGGTTGAAAGCAAGTCCCCTAAAACAGAGAGCCGCTGCTGAGTTTATGATTAACCACTCTATCCAAATCATACCCACATATTGTCCTCAGGGTTGCAGAGGACCAAAGAAAAGGGGGAATTGTACCATAGCCAGCTGAATGCAGCCCTTCCCAGGCAGCCCTTGCTGTGCACTGTGACCCACTGCCCCGTTACCAGGCAATGGTTACCAGGAGACCACTAATGCCACTGTGACCACCCTGCTCAGCCATTGGTGGGCAGTGTAGTGGGCCCCTGCCCCAAGCAAGCCACTGTCTGTCAGCCATCTTTAGTGGGGGCCCTTTGTTAGGCAGCAGTCAGTGGAGTGCTGCCCCTTCAGACCTGGAGCATGAGGTAAGAGGCAAGTGCCAGCCTTCTCCCCAGCATTCTTCTGCTCACACGGCCTTGGGCCAGCTGGTGTGATGGGGGGCCCAGAGAACAGGCTGGGGGTGTGTCCTGCAGGGCTCCAGAGCCAAGGCCATGAATGACCATTGGCCCAGACCAGGCCTTGAGGCAGTGTTGAACCTCTACCACACACCGCCACTGTGACCCTAAGGGTATGGCTCACAGTCTGGGGTACCTGACCGCCACTGTTTGGGTGGCCTGAGGAGCATTAAGACCTGTTGGGTCATGTGCACCCGGCTCCCTCAGTGATGAGAGCTAGCAAGGGTCTGGGACCTGGCCCTGAGGGAGCCACCAAGGCAGAGCTGCCTCCTCTGTGAGGCGTGGGCACTGGTGGGAGGACCCAGACCAGCTCCTGGACAAACCCTCCATGGCAGGAGGACCACCACCCCTCCCAGGGACCCCTTTCTCTTAGGTGGGTCTGGACCTCAGAGGGTGAGTCTTGTGCCTTGGGACCTTGCCCTTTCTTGTCACCCAGAGAGTGACATTTGTTTGCTGGAGATTGATAGGAACATTGAGACCTGACTATGACCTGTCCTCAAGAACAATGGATCGGACAGGGAGAAGTTTTCAACGAAAAGCCACACCCCTCCATCACCTTACCTCTAAGAGGGCTTTGCTAAAAGCTTTCAAGGTTGGGGATTACCCAGCATAAGCCACCCATTTCCTTGAATGTCTCAACAACAAATATTTCTCGGCTCCAAAGTCCAATGTTTTGCTGTTGCTTGGCCTCACTGTGCGTCGGGCACACATCCTGGTCTTTGGTTACCAATTGTAGTGAGCCAGCCAGGAGCTGTGTGCCCATGGTGTGTTGATCTCGATCAGGGGCGTCACCATTTATAGTTCCCAGCACATGCCAGAGTACATTTGGCTCCAGCATACTGTCAGGGATTCTCCCTGATATGCAGTGGCTGCCCTACAGCACAAGGCTGCTTGTCTTGGAAACATGTCCAGAGCAACGGTATACAGTTCATGTCATTTGGGGGTAAGTCACTCCAGCTTGCACAGGCTGGGAAATAGGTCTACTCCAACTGGGCTGCTCCCCTTAGCGGATGGGAGCCCCTCTGAGTCCATTCCCTCTTGAGAACTGGGGGCCTCCATGTGGGAGTGGAAGTGGAAGTTGACAAAATGCCTTCTCTGGCTTTCTGTCTTTGTGATTGGAGTGTTTATTTGTTCTTCATGTGTTTGTGTGTGTCAATGTGGTGTTAATCACGGCAGTCTGTGCTTTGGTTTGTGGGATCCTGTTTGTGATTCGTACATTGTAGGTGTGTGAAACAGCACTTGCATTGAGTACTTGAGATGTCTTTGGTCAGTAACGGAGCTTGCATATGATCACACTAGGTATCGTTCCCTCCTGCGTTGTGTTTCAGCTGTGGTGGAACATTGGTTGACATATTCCCTTTCCAATGGGTGGGAATCTCCCCTTTGGTGCATGGGAACTGCGATCCTGAGAGACCTTTTGGCATTGCATTTGTCTCTCTGCTATTGGATAACACCTGCTGTGATCAGCAGAGCTCTAGTCCATCTTGTAGTCTGCTAAGGTACAAGCAAGTATTTTTTTTTCCATTTTTTAAATTGCATGGCCAGCATATTCTACAGATTCTGGTGAAACATGGCATCAAATGAATCATTTTCATACCTCCAAAACCAGTCTATGTAAAATATTCAGTTAGAGAAAGTTTGCTCAGTGAAATCCTTTTGGTTTTCATCATTGTGACCCTGAGAAAACGAGCATATTTCCAGGAGACATGTGGAAGTTAATGAAGCAAATTGAACTTTTCCTAATTTCTTTGCTTTTTACTTTTTGGCTCTTTCTGCTTCCCAGGTCAGTAGGCATGACAACTGTGGTCCTGATTCCCTATCTTTCAATTTGCATGTTGTTTGTCGTTTTGTTGTTAAAATGAGGGAACGTAGTTCGAAAACACTGATTATGTTGTTCATCCTCACCCTTTGCTTTGGTCCTCAGGACTGAGAGTTTCTTTTGTGCATGTACTTTTGCGTTTGTTTTGTGTGAAAGTGTTGTGGCTCTGGGAAACTCAAATGTGCTTCATCAACGCACCCCTTTCAGGTGCATTCTCCAGATTTGGGCCACTTTTAGGGATAAGGCAATTGACATCACCTGCCGAGTTGATGTGTAAATGAGCTCTATTTCACTGAAAGGGAAGCACTTACCAATTCAATACTTCCTCCTCTTGAGAGAATTGGCCTCCATGGATTTCAGGTCCTGATGATCTGGCAAATAGCTAGTACTGAACTGATATCTGGTATGGAAGCTGCCTTAAGCTTCTTGCATTCTGAAGTATAAACCTTCTGCAGTCCCTAGGTTTCTTAGAGATCCAAAAAGACCTTATATCTGTTGCCAATTTGACAGCAAGGACCATAAGTTGAAATGATGACACTTGAAGTCATTCTAAATGGCCTCTCTAGATTTGGGTAGCATGAAACTTCACCAAGGTAAGTGGCAAGCATTCCTTCACTCTCCGGGTCATTTCAAAGAGGATAGAGGATTGGAATATTGGATGCTGGGCACATCTAAGATTCCCTACCTTTGCCTACTTAGCAGAAGGTCTCAAAAGCATCCGTTTGCAATCAGAAATGCTGGTATGGCATCCAGCTGACAATTGCTTGCTTCTTAGTTCTCACTAAGTGAAGGTGTTAAGGACTTGAGGATTGTAATCGAAATATGTAATTAAAGCTAAGAAACTCATGAAAAGGAACACATTTCAGGATAGAGTAGGAAGGTGGGATAAATGTGTTGAGCCAAAAACCAACATTTGATGCATCATTGGGCTGAAACCAAACTCCACTTCGGGAAATGGATACTGTTATTAAAAATACGTTTTTTTCAAGGCTGGATTGGGTTCCCCTCTGCCAAGAGAACACGTTTACTTGGAATGCTGCTTTCAATAACATGGTATGTGAACTGTCCTGCCTTTAAGGGACCTCGGTTTGCTTTTAAGATCTCTTCTCACTTTGGAGAAGAAAGAAGAATTCTCTTCAAAGGACTGATGAGCTTATTGGACCAGGTGTTTTGAAATATTTTGTTAACTTTGGATTAGTTGCGGGGCCCTTAAGGCAACTCAAGGAGGACTATTTCAGTCGTATATCTGGTATGGAAATTACAGAGAAAACATTGTGAAATGGGGGAGAAGCTTCTCCAATTACACAGGATGGATACATGGCACACCTGTCGATATTCTACAAAGGGTACAAAGTTTCTGAAATGCAGGTATGCCTTGGGATAATCGGTCAGCCATGCTGACAGTTCCATGAGAGGCACTTGATTAAGCTCCCTTCTCAACCCCTTGTCATCCGATCTTTAACCTTGCCTCTTTAAGTGTCTAACAGATAGTTAGGCTGAGGCTTTCCCAAAGTGCTTCAACTTCAAGAAGACTCTTACCAATGCAGTTTTGACAAACTGAGTAAACAGATGCATATGCTACTAACGTTTGTGGATTTGCTTCGCAATAATGCTGATTTTGATCTGTGTTCTCCCGTTACGGGAAGCTCTTCCCCTCAACTTCCTAACAACTTACAACAATTTCCTCCCTTCTGCTTCTGCGTGTCTGGATTACCTGCCAGAACGTCTCCCCCAGAGTGCCACCCTCACGCTGCTTTTCAGGCTTATTCTCCTGGATTCCTTATACAAGTTTATATAAGACTTGGATCAAGACTTGCAACGTGGCATTGCTTCCAACTCAGAATGCACTGTAGGGCTTTGCTTTCCTCCAGCAGGACGTAGCTAGAGTGGTCGTCACCCCATTCCCTGAAAGACTTGGGAAAAGATGAACCAGGAATCTAGGTTGAAAGCAAGTCCCCTAAAACAGAGAGCCGCTGCTGAGTTTATGATTAACCACTCTATCCAAATCATACCCACATATTGTCCTCAGGGTTGCAGAGGACCAAAGAAAAGGGGGAATTGTACCATAGCCAGCTGAATGCAGCCCTTCCCAGGCAGCCCTTGCTGTGCACTGTGACCCACTGCCCCGTTACCAGGCAATGGTTACCAGGAGACCACTAATGCCACTGTGACCACCCTGCTCAGCCATTGGTGGGCAGTGTAGTGGGCCCCTGCCCCAAGCAAGCCACTGTCTGTCAGCCATCTTTAGTGGGGGCCCTTTGTTAGGCAGCAGTCAGTGGAGTGCTGCCCCTTCAGACCTGGAGCATGAGGTAAGAGGCAAGTGCCAGCCTTCTCCCCAGCATTCTTCTGCTCACACGGCCTTGGGCCAGCTGGTGTGATGGGGGGCCCAGAGAACAGGCTGGGGGTGTGTCCTGCAGGGCTCCAGAGCCAAGGCCATGAATGACCATTGGCCCAGACCAGGCCTTGAGGCAGTGTTGAACCTCTACCACACACCGCCACTGTGACCCTAAGGGTATGGCTCACAGTCTGGGGTACCTGACCGCCACTGTTTGGGTGGCCTGAGGAGCATTAAGACCTGTTGGGTCATGTGCACCCGGCTCCCTCAGTGATGAGAGCTAGCAAGGGTCTGGGACCTGGCCCTGAGGGAGCCACCAAGGCAGAGCTGCCTCCTCTGTGAGGCGTGGGCACTGGTGGGAGGACCCAGACCAGCTCCTGGACAAACCCTCCATGGCAGGAGGACCACCACCCCTCCCAGGGACCCCTTTCTCTTAGGTGGGTCTGGACCTCAGAGGGTGAGTCTTGTGCCTTGGGACCTTGCCCTTTCTTGTCACCCAGAGAGTGACATTTGTTTGCTGGAGATTGATAGGAACATTGAGACCTGACTATGACCTGTCCTCAAGAACAATGGATCGGACAGGGAGAAGTTTTCAACGAAAAGCCACACCCCTCCATCACCTTACCTCTAAGAGGGCTTTGCTAAAAGCTTTCAAGGTTGGGGATTACCCAGCATAAGCCACCCATTTCCTTGAATGTCTCAACAACAAATATTTCTCGGCTCCAAAGTCCAATGTTTTGCTGTTGCTTGGCCTCACTGTGCGTCGGGCACACATCCTGGTCTTTGGTTACCAATTGTAGTGAGCCAGCCAGGAGCTGTGTGCCCATGGTGTGTTGATCTCGATCAGGGGCGTCACCATTTATAGTTCCCAGCACATGCCAGAGTACATTTGGCTCCAGCATACTGTCAGGGATTCTCCCTGATATGCAGTGGCTGCCCTACAGCACAAGGCTGCTTGTCTTGGAAACATGTCCAGAGCAACGGTATACAGTTCATGTCATTTGGGGGTAAGTCACTCCAGCTTGCACAGGCTGGGAAATAGGTCTACTCCAACTGGGCTGCTCCCCTTAGCGGATGGGAGCCCCTCTGAGTCCATTCCCTCTTGAGAACTGGGGGCCTCCATGTGGGAGTGGAAGTGGAAGTTGACAAAATGCCTTCTCTGGCTTTCTGTCTTTGTGATTGGAGTGTTTATTTGTTCTTCATGTGTTTGTGTGTGTCAATGTGGTGTTAATCACGGCAGTCTGTGCTTTGGTTTGTGGGATCCTGTTTGTGATTCGTACATTGTAGGTGTGTGAAACAGCACTTGCATTGAGTACTTGAGATGTCTTTGGTCAGTAACGGAGCTTGCATATGATCACACTAGGTATCGTTCCCTCCTGCGTTGTGTTTCAGCTGTGGTGGAACATTGGTTGACATATTCCCTTTGCAATGGGTGGGAATCTCCCCTTTGGTGCATGGGAACTGCGATCCTGAGAGACCTTTTGGCATTGCATTTGTCTCTCTGCTATTGGATAACACCTGCTGTGATCAGCAGAGCTCTAGTCCATCTTGTAGTCTGCTAAGGTACAAGCAAGTATTTTTTTTTCCATTTTTTAAATTGCATGGCCAGCATATTCTACAGATTCTGGTGAAACATGGCATCAAATGAATCATTTTCATATCTCCAAAACCAGTCTATGTAAAATATTCAGTTAGAGAAAGTTTGCTCAGTGAAATCCTTTTGGTTTTCATCATTGTGACCCTGAGAAAACGAGCATATTTCCAGGAGACATGTGGAAGTTAATGAAGCAAATTGAACTTTTCCTAATTTCTTTGCTTTTTACTTTTTGGCTCTTTCTGCTTCCCAGGTCAGTAGGCATGACAACTGTGGTCCTGATTCCCTATCTTTCAATTTGCATGTTGTTTGTCGTTTTGTTGTTAAAATGAGGGAACGTAGTTCGAAAACACTGATTATGTTGTTCATCCTCACCCTTTGCTTTGGTCCTCAGGACTGAGAGTTTCTTTTGTGCATGTACTTTTGCGTTTGTTTTGTGTGAAAGTGTTGTGGCTCTGGGAAACTCAAATGTGCTTCATCAACGCACCCCTTTCAGGTGCATTCTCCAGATTTGGGCCACTTTTAGGGATAAGGCAATTGACATCACCTGCCGAGTTGATGTGTAAATGAGCTCTATTTCACTGAAAGGGAAGCACTTACCAATTCAATACTTCCTCCTCTTGAGAGAATTGGCCTCCATGGATTTCAGGTCCTGATGATCTGGCAAATAGCTAGTACTGAACTGATATCTGGTATGGAAGCTGCCTTAAGCTTCTTGCATTCTGAAGTATAAACCTTCTGCAGTCCCTAGGTTTCTTAGAGATCCAAAAAGACCTTATATCTGTTGCCAATTTGACAGCAAGGACCATAAGTTGAAATGATGACACTTGAAGTCATTCTAAATGGCCTCTCTAGATTTGGGTAGCATGAAACTTCACCAAGGTAAGTGGCAAGCATTCCTTCACTCTCCGGGTCATTTCAAAGAGGATAGAGGATTGGAATATTGGATGCTGGGCACATCTAAGATTCCCTACCTTTGCCTACTTAGCAGAAGGTCTCAAAAGCATCCGTTTGCAATCAGAAATGCTGGTATGGCATCCAGCTGACAATTGCTTGCTTCTTGGTTCTCACTAAGTGAAGGTGTTAAGGACTTGAGGATTGTAATCGAAATATGTAATTAAAGCTAAGAAACTCATGAAAAGGAACACATTTCAGGATAGAGTAGGAAGGTGGGATAAATGTGTTGAGCCAAAAACCAACATTTGATGCATCATTGGGCTGAAACCAAACTCCACTTCGGGAAATGGATACTGTTATTAAAAATACGTTTTTTTCAAGGCTGGATTGGGTTCCCCTCTGCCAAGAGAACACGTTTACTTGGAATGCTGCTTTCAATAACATGGTATGTGAACTGTCCTGCCTTTAAGGGACCTCGGTTTGCTTTTAAGATCTCTTCTCACTTTGGAGAAGAAAGAAGAATTCTCTTCAAAGGACTGATGAGCTTATTGGACCAGGTGTTTTGAAATATTTTGTTAACTTTGGATTAGTTGCGGGGCCCTTAAGGCAACTCAAGGAGGACTATTTCAGTCGTATATCTGGTATGGAAATTACAGAGAAAACATTGTGAAATGGGGGAGAAGCTTCTCCAATTACACAGGATGGATACATGGCACACCTGTCGATATTCTACAAAGGGTACAAAGTTTCTGAAATGCAGGTATGCCTTGGGATAATCGGTCAGCCATGCTGACAGTTCCATGAGAGGCACTTGATTAAGCTCCCTTCTCAACCCCTTGTCATCCGATCTTTAACCTTGCCTCTTTAAGTGTCTAACAGATAGTTAGGCTGAGGCTTTCCCAAAGTGCTTCAACTTCAAGAAGACTCTTACCAATGCAGTTTTGACAAACTGAGTAAACAGATGCATATGCTACTAACGTTTGTGGATTTGCTTCGCAATAATGCTGATTTTGATCTGTGTTCTCCCGTTACGGGAAGCTCTTCCCCTCAACTTCCTAACAACTTACAACAATTTCCTCCCTTCTGCTTCTGCGTGTCTGGATTACCTGCCAGAACGTCTCCCCCAGAGTGCCACCCTCACGCTGCTTTTCAGGCTTATTCTCCTGGATTCCTTATACAAGTTTATATAAGACTTGGATCAAGACTTGCAACGTGGCATTGCTTCCAACTCAGAATGCACTGTAGGGCTTTGCTTTCCTCCAGCAGGACGTAGCTAGAGTGGTCGTCACCCCATTCCCTGAAAGACTTGGGAAAAGATGAACCAGGAATCTAGGTTGAAAGCAAGTCCCCTAAAACAGAGAGCCGCTGCTGAGTTTATGATTAACCACTCTATCCAAATCATACCCACATATTGTCCTCAGGGTTGCAGAGGACCAAAGAAAAGGGGGAATTGTACCATAGCCAGCTGAATGCAGCCCTTCCCAGGCAGCCCTTGCTGTGCACTGTGACCCACTGCCCCGTTACCAGGCAATGGTTACCAGGAGACCACTAATGCCACTGTGACCACCCTGCTCAGCCATTGGTGGGCAGTGTAGTGGGCCCCTGCCCCAAGCAAGCCACTGTCTGTCAGCCATCTTTAGTGGGGGCCCTTTGTTAGGCAGCAGTCAGTGGAGTGCTGCCCCTTCAGACCTGGAGCATGAGGTAAGAGGCAAGTGCCAGCCTTCTCCCCAGCATTCTTCTGCTCACACGGCCTTGGGCCAGCTGGTGTGATGGGGGGCCCAGAGAACAGGCTGGGGGTGTGTCCTGCAGGGCTCCAGAGCCAAGGCCATGAATGACCATTGGCCCAGACCAGGCCTTGAGGCAGTGTTGAACCTCTACCACACACCGCCACTGTGACCCTAAGGGTATGGCTCACACTCTGGGGTACCTGACCGCCACTGTTTGGGTGGCCTGAGGAGCATTAAGACCTGTTGCGTCATGTGCACCCGGCTCCCTCAGTGATGAGAGCTAGCAAGGGTCTGGGACCTGGCCCTGAGGGAGCCACCAAGGCAGAGCTGCCTCCTCTGTGAGGCGTGGGCACTGGTGGGAGGACCCAGACCAGCTCCTGGACAAACCCTCCATGGCAGGAGGACCACCACCCCTCCCAGGGACCCCTTTCTCTTAGGTGGGTCTGGACCTCAGAGGGTGAGTCTTGTGCCTTGGGACCTTGCCCTTTCTTGTCACCCAGAGAGTGACATTTGTTTGCTGGAGATTGATAGGAACATTGAGACCTGACTATGACCTGTCCTCAAGAACAATGGATCGGACAGGGAGAAGTTTTCAACGAAAAGCCACACCCCTCCATCACCTTACCTCTAAGAGGGCTTTGCTAAAAGCTTTCAAGGTTGGGGATTACCCAGCATAAGCCACCCATTTCCTTGAATGTCTCAACAACAAATATTTCTCGGCTCCAAAGTCCAATGTTTTGCTGTTGCTTGGCCTCACTGTGCGTCGGGCACACATCCTGGTCTTTGGTTACCAATTGTAGTGAGCCAGCCAGGAGCTGTGTGCCCATGGTGTGTTGATCTCGATCAGGGGCGTCACCATTTATAGTTCCCAGCACATGCCAGAGTACATTTGGCTCCAGCATCCTGTCAGGGATTCTCCCTGATATGCAGTGGCTGCCCTACAGCACAAGGCTGCTTGTCTTGGAAACATGTCCAGAGCAACGGTATACAGTTCATGTCATTTGGGGGTAAGTCACTGCAGCTTGCACAGGCTGGGAAATAGGTCTACTCCAACTGGGCTGCTCCCCTTAGCGGATGGGAGCCCCTCTGAGTCCATTCCCTCTTGAGAACTGGGGGCCTCCATGTGGGAGTGGAAGTGGAAGTTGACAAAATGCCTTCTCTGGCTTTCTGTCTTTGTGATTGGAGTGTTTATTTGTTCTTCATGTGTTTGTGTGTGTCAATGTGGTGTTAATCACGGCAGTCTGTGCTTTGGTTTGTGGGATCCTGTTTGTGATTCGTACATTGTAGGTGTGTGAAACAGCACTTGCATTGAGTACTTGAGATGTCTTTGGTCAGTAACGGAGCTTGCATATGATCACACTAGGTATCGTTCCCTCCTGCGTTGTGTTTCAGCTGTGGTGGAACATTGGTTGACATATTCCCTTTCCAATGGGTGGGAATCTCCCCTTTGGTGCATGGGAACTGCGATCCTGAGAGACCTTTTGGCATTGCATTTGTCTCTCTGCTATTGGATAACACCTGCTGTGATCAGCAGAGCTCTAGTCCATCTTGTAGTCTGCTAAGGTACAAGCAAGTATTTTTTTTTCCATTTTTTAAATTGCATGGCCAGCATATTCTACAGATTCTGGTGAAACATGGCATCAAATGAATCATTTTCATACCTCCAAAACCAGTCTATGTAAAATATTCAGTTAGAGAAAGTTTGCTCAGTGAAATCCTTTTGGTTTTCATCATTGTGACCCTGAGAAAACGAGCATATTTCCAGGAGACATGTGGAAGTTAATGAAGCAAATTGAACTTTTCCTAATTTCTTTGCTTTTTACTTTTTGGCTCTTTCTGCTTCCCAGGTCAGTAGGCATGACAACTGTGGTCCTGATTCCCTATCTTTCAATTTGCATGTTGTTTGTCGTTTTGTTGTTAAAATGAGGGAACGTAGTTCGAAAACACTGATTATGTTGTTCATCCTCACCCTTTGCTTTGGTCCTCAGGACTGAGAGTTTCTTCTTTGCATGTACTTTTGCGTTTGTTTTGTGTGAAAGTGTTGTGGCTCTGGGAAACTCAAATGTGCTTCATCAACGCACCCCTTTCAGGTGCATTCTCCAGATTTGGGCCACTTTTAGGGATAAGGCAATTGACATCACCTGCCGAGTTGATGTAAATGAGCTCTATTTCACTGAAAGGGAAGCACTTACCAATTCAATACTTCCTCCTCTTGAGAGAATTGGCCTCCATGGATTTCAGGTCCTGATGATCTGGCAAATAGCTAGTACTGAACTGATATCTGGTATGGAAGCTGCCTTAAGCTTCTTGGATTCTGAAGTATAAACCTTCTGCAGTCCCTAGGTTTCTTAGAGATCCAAAAAGACCTTATATCTGTTGCCAATTTGACAGCAAGGACCATAAGTTGAAATGATGACACTTGAAGTCATTCTAAATGGCCTCTCTAGATTTGGGTAGCATGAAACTTCACCAAGGTAAGTGGCAAGCATTCCTTCACTCTCCGGGTCATTTCAAAGAGGATAGAGGATTGGAATATTGGATGCTGGGCACATCTAAGATTCCCTACCTTTGCCTACTTAGCAGAAGGTCTCAAAAGCATCCGTTTGCAATCAGAAATGCTGGTATGGCATCCAGCTGACAATTGCTTGCTTCTTAGTTCTCACTAAGTGAAGGTGTTAAGGACTTGAGGATTGTAATCGAAATATGTAATTAAAGCTAAGAAACTCACGAAAAGGAACACATTTCAGGATAGAGTAGGAAGGTGGGATAAATGTGTTGAGCCAAAAACCAACATTTGATGCATCATTGGGCTGAAACCAAACTCCACTTCGGGAAATGGATACTGTTATTAAAAATACGTTTTTTTCAAGGCTGGATTGGGTTCCCCTCTGCCAAGAGAACACGTTTACTTGGAATGCTGCTTTCAATAACATGGTATGTGAACTGTCCTGCCTTTAAGGGACCTCGGTTTGCTTTTAAGATCTCTTCTCACTTTGGAGAAGAAAGAAGAATTCTCTTCAAAGGACTGATGAGCTTATTGGACCAGGTGTTTTGAAATATTTTGTTAACTTTGGATTAGTTGCGGGGCCCTTAAGGCAACTCAAGGAGGACTATTTCAGTCGTATATCTGGTATGGAAATTACAGAGAAAACATTGTGAAATGGGGGAGAAGCTTCTCCAATTACACAGGATGGATACATGGCACACCTGTCGATATTCTACAAAGGGTACAAAGTTTCTGAAATGCAGGTATGCCTTGGGATAATCGGTCAGCCATGCTGACAGTTCCATGAGAGGCACTTGATTAAGCTCCCTTCTCAACCCCTTGTCATCCGATCTTTAACCTTGCCTCTTTAAGTGTCTAACAGATAGTTAGGCTGAGGCTTTCCCAAAGTGCTTCAACTTCAAGAAGACTCTTACCAATGCAGTTTTGACAAACTGAGTAAACAGATGCATATGCTACTAACGTTTGTGGATTTGCTTCGCAATAATGCTGATTTTGATCTGTGTTCTCCCGTTACGGGAAGCTCTTCCCCTCAACTTCCTAACAACTTACAACAATTTCCTCCCTTCTGCTTCTGCGTGTCTGGATTACCTGCCAGAACGTCTCCCCCAGAGTGCCACCCTCACGCTGCTTTTCAGGCTTATTCTCCTGGATTCCTTATACAAGTTTATATAAGACTTGGATCAAGACTTGCAACGTGGCATTGCTTCCAACTCAGAATGCACTGTAGGGCTTTGCTTTCCTCCAGCAGGACGTAGCTAGAGTGGTCGTCACCCCATTCCCTGAAAGACTTGGGAAAAGATGAACCAGGAATCTAGGTTGAAAGCAAGTCCCCTAAAACAGAGAGCCGCTGCTGAGTTTATGATTAACCACTCTATCCAAATCATACCCACATATTGTCCTCAGGGTTGCAGAGGACCAAAGAAAAGGGGGAATTGTACCATAGCCAGCTGAATGCAGCCCTTCCCAGGCAGCCCTTGCTGTGCACTGTGACCCACTGCCCCGTTACCAGGCAATGGTTACCAGGAGACCACTAATGCCACTGTGACCACCCTGCTCAGCCATTGGTGGGCAGTGTAGTGGGCCCCTGCCCCAAGCAAGCCACTGTCTGTCAGCCATCTTTAGTGGGGGCCCTTTGTTAGGCAGCAGTCAGTGGAGTGCTGCCCCTTCAGACCTGGAGCATGAGGTAAGAGGCAAGTGCCAGCCTTCTCCCCAGCATTCTTCTGCTCACACGGCCTTGGGCCAGCTGGTGTGATGGGGGGCCCAGAGAACAGGCTGGGGGTGTGTCCTGCAGGGCTCCAGAGCCAAGGCCATGAATGACCATTGGCCCAGACCAGGCCTTGAGGCAGTGTTGAACCTCTACCACACACCGCCACTGTGACCCTAAGGGTATGGCTCACAGTCTGGGGTACCTGACCGCCACTGTTTGGGTGGCCTGAGGAGCATTAAGACCTGTTGGGTCATGTGCACCCGGCTCCCTCAGTGATGAGAGCTAGCAAGGGTCTGGGACCTGGCCCTGAGGGAGCCACCAAGGCAGAGCTGCCTCCTCTGTGAGGCATGGGCACTGGTGGGAGGACCCAGACCAGCTCCTGGACAAACCCTCCATGGCAGGAGGACCACCACCCCTCCCAGGGACCCCTTTCTCTTAGGTGGGTCTGGACCTCAGAGGGTGAGTCTTGTGCCTTGGGACCTTGCCCTTTCTTGTCACCCAGAGAGTGACATTTGTTTGCTGGAGATTGATAGGAACATTGAGACCTGACTATGACCTGTCCTCAAGAACAATGGATCGGACAGGGAGAAGTTTTCAACGAAAAGCCACACCCCTCCATCACCTTACCTCTAAGAGGGCTTTGCTAAAAGCTTTCAAGGTTGGGGATTACCCAGCATAAGCCACCCATTTCCTTGAATGTCTCAACAACAAATATTTCTCGGCTCCAAAGTCCAATGTTTTGCTGTTGCTTGGCCTCACTGTGCGTCGGGCACACATCCTGGTCTTTGGTTACCAATTGTAGTGAGCCAGCCAGGAGCTGTGTGCCCATGGTGTGTTGATCTCGATCAGGGGCGTCACCATTTATAGTTCCCAGCACATGCCAGAGTACATTTGGCTCCAGCATACTGTCAGGGATTCTCCCTGATATGCAGTGGCTGCCCTACAGCACAAGGCTGCTTGTCTTGGAAACATGTCCAGAGCAACGGTATACAGTTCATGTCATTTGGGGGTAAGTCACTCCAGCTTGCACAGGCTGGGAAATAGGTCTACTCCAACTGGGCTGCTCCCCTTAGCGGATGGGAGCCCCTCTGAGTCCATTCCCTCTTGAGAACTGGGGGCCTCCATGTGGGAGTGGAAGTGGAAGTTGACAAAATGCCTTCTCTGGCTTTCTGTCTTTGTGATTGGAGTGTTTATTTGTTCTTCATGTGTTTGTGTGTGTCAATGTGGTGTTAATCACGGCAGTCTGTGCTTTGGTTTGTGGGATCCTGTTTGTGATTCGTACATTGTAGGTGTGTGAAACAGCACTTGCATTGAGTACTTGAGATGTCTTTGGTCAGTAACGGAGCTTGCATATGATCACACTAGGTATCGTTCCCTCCTGCGTTGTGTTTCAGCTGTGGTGGAACATTGGTTGACATATTCCCTTTCCAATGGGTGGGAATCTCCCCTTTGGTGCATGGGAACTGCGATCCTGAGAGACCTTTTGGCATTGCATTTGTCTCTCTGCTATTGGATAACACCTGCTGTGATCAGCAGAGCTCTAGTCCATCTTGTAGTCTGCTAAGGTACAAGCAAGTATTTTTTTTTCCATTTTTTAAATTGCATGGCCAGCATATTCTACAGATTCTGGTGAAACATGGCATCAAATGAATCATTTTCATACCTCCAAAACCAGTCTATGTAAAATATTCAGTTAGAGAAAGTTTGCTCAGTGAAATCCTTTTGGTTTTCATCATTGTGACCCTGAGAAAACGAGCATATTTCCAGGAGACATGTGGAAGTTAATGAAGCAAATTGAACTTTTCCTAATTTCTTTGCTTTTTACTTTTTGGCTCTTTCTGCTTCCCAGGTCAGTAGGCATGACAACTGTGGTCCTGATTCCCTATCTTTCAATTTGCATGTTGTTTGTCGTTTTGTTGTTAAAATGAGGGAACGTAGTTCGAAAACACTGATTATGTTGTTCATCCTCACCCTTTGCTTTGGTCCTCAGGACTGAGAGTTTCTTCTTTGCATGTACTTTTGCGTTTGTTTTGTGTGAAAGTGTTGTGGCTCTGGGAAACTCAAATGTGCTTCATCAACGCACCCCTTTCAGGTGCATTCTCCAGATTTGGGCCACTTTTAGGGATAAGGCAATTGACATCACCTGCCGAGTTGATGTAAATGAGCTCTATTTCACTGAAAGGGAAGCACTTACCAATTCAATACTTCCTCCTCTTGAGAGAATTGGCCTCCATGGATTTCAGGTCCTGATGATCTGGCAAATAGCTAGTACTGAACTGATATCTGGTATGGAAGCTGCCTTAAGCTTCTTGGATTCTGAAGTATAAACCTTCTGCAGTCCCTAGGTTTCTTAGAGATCCAAAAAGACCTTATATCTGTTGCCAATTTGACAGCAAGGACCATAAGTTGAAATGATGACACTTGAAGTCATTCTAAATGGCCTCTCTAGATTTGGGTAGCATGAAACTTCACCAAGGTAAGTGGCAAGCATTCCTTCACTCTCCGGGTCATTTCAAAGAGGATAGAGGATTGGAATATTGGATGCTGGGCACATCTAAGATTCCCTACCTTTGCCTACTTAGCAGAAGGTCTCAAAAGCATCCGTTTGCAATCAGAAATGCTGGTATGGCATCCAGCTGACAATTGCTTGCTTCTTAGTTCTCACTAAGTGAAGGTGTTAAGGACTTGAGGATTGTAATCGAAATATGTAATTAAAGCTAAGAAACTCATGAAAAGGAACACATTTCAGGATAGAGTAGGAAGGTGGGATAAATGTGTTGAGCCAAAAACCAACATTTGATGCATCATTGGGCTGAAACCAAACTCCACTTCGGGAAATGGATACTGTTATTAAAAATACGTTTTTTTCAAGGCTGGATTGGGTTCCCCTCTGCCAAGAGAACACGTTTACTTGGAATGCTGCTTTCAATAACATGGTATGTGAACTGTCCTGCCTTTAAGGGACCTCGGTTTGCTTTTAAGATCTCTTCTCACTTTGGAGAAGAAAGAAGAATTCTCTTCAAAGGACTGATGAGCTTATTGGACCAGGTGTTTTGAAATATTTTGTTAACTTTGGATTAGTTGCGGGGCCCTTAAGGCAACTCAAGGAGGACTATTTCAGTCGTATATCTGGTATGGAAATTACAGAGAAAACATTGTGAAATGGGGGAGAAGCTTCTCCAATTACACAGGATGGATACATGGCACACCTGTCGATATTCTACAAAGGGTACAAAGTTTCTGAAATGCAGGTATGCCTTGGGATAATCGGTCAGCCATGCTGACAGTTCCATGAGAGGCACTTGATTAAGCTCCCTTCTCAACCCCTTGTCATCCGATCTTTAACCTTGCCTCTTTAAGTGTCTAACAGATAGTTAGGCTGAGGCTTTCCCAAAGTGCTTCAACTTCAAGAAGACTCTTACCAATGCAGTTTTGACAAACTGAGTAAACAGATGCATATGCTACTAACGTTTGTGGATTTGCTTCGCAATAATGCTGATTTTGATCTGTGTTCTCCCGTTACGGGAAGCTCTTCCCCTCAACTTCCTAACAACTTACAACAATTTCCTCCCTTCTGCTTCTGCGTGTCTGGATTACCTGCCAGAACGTCTCCCCCAGAGTGCCACCCTCACGCTGCTTTTCAGGCTTATTCTCCTGGATTCCTTATACAAGTTTATATAAGACTTGGATCAAGACTTGCAACGTGGCATTGCTTCCAACTCAGAATGCACTGTAGGGCTTTGCTTTCCTCCAGCAGGACGTAGCTAGAGTGGTCGTCACCCCATTCCCTGAAAGACTTGGGAAAAGATGAACCAGGAATCTAGGTTGAAAGCAAGTCCCCTAAAACAGAGAGCCGCTGCTGAGTTTATGATTAACCACTCTATCCAAATCATACCCACATATTGTCCTCAGGGTTGCAGAGGACCAAAGAAAAGGGGGAATTGTACCATAGCCAGCTGAATGCAGCCCTTCCCAGGCAGCCCTTGCTGTGCACTGTGACCCACTGCCCCGTTACCAGGCAATGGTTACCAGGAGACCACTAATGCCACTGTGACCACCCTGCTCAGCCATTGGTGGGCAGTGTAGTGGGCCCCTGCCCCAAGCAAGCCACTGTCTGTCAGCCATCTTTAGTGGGGGCCCTTTGTTAGGCAGCAGTCAGTGGAGTGCTGCCCCTTCAGACCTGGAGCATGAGGTAAGAGGCAAGTGCCAGCCTTCTCCCCAGCATTCTTCTGCTCACACGGCCTTGGGCCAGCTGGTGTGATGGGGGGCCCAGAGAACAGGCTGGGGGTGTGTCCTGCAGGGCTCCAGAGCCAAGGCCATGAATGACCATTGGCCCAGACCAGGCCTTGAGGCAGTGTTGAACCTCTACCACACACCGCCACTGTGACCCTAAGGGTATGGCTCACAGTCTGGGGTACCTGACCGCCACTGTTTGGGTGGCCTGAGGAGCATTAAGACCTGTTGGGTCATGTGCACCCGGCTCCCTCAGTGATGAGAGCTAGCAAGGGTCTGGGACCTGGCCCTGAGGGAGCCACCAAGGCAGAGCTGCCTCCTCTGTGAGGCATGGGCACTGGTGGGAGGACCCAGACCAGCTCCTGGACAAACCCTCCATGGCAGGAGGACCACCACCCCTCCCAGGGACCCCTTTCTCTTAGGTGGGTCTGGACCTCAGAGGGTGAGTCTTGTGCCTTGGGACCTTGCCCTTTCTTGTCACCCAGAGAGTGACATTTGTTTGCTGGAGATTGATAGGAACATTGAGACCTGACTATGACCTGTCCTCAAGAACAATGGATCGGACAGGGAGAAGTTTTCAACGAAAAGCCACACCCCTCCATCACCTTACCTCTAAGAGGGCTTTGCTAAAAGCTTTCAAGGTTGGGGATTACCCAGCATAAGCCACCCATTTCCTTGAATGTCTCAACAACAAATATTTCTCGGCTCCAAAGTCCAATGTTTTGCTGTTGCTTGGCCTCACTGTGCGTCGGGCACACATCCTGGTCTTTGGTTACCAATTGTAGTGAGCCAGCCAGGAGCTGTGTGCCCATGGTGTGTTGATCTCGATCAGGGGCGTCACCATTTATAGTTCCCAGCACATGCCAGAGTACATTTGGCTCCAGCATACTGTCAGGGATTCTCCCTGATATGCAGTGGCTGCCCTACAGCACAAGGCTGCTTGTCTTGGAAACATGTCCAGAGCAACGGTATACAGTTCATGTCATTTGGGGGTAAGTCACTCCAGCTTGCACAGGCTGGGAAATAGGTCTACTCCAACTGGGCTGCTCCCCTTAGCGGATGGGAGCCCCTCTGAGTCCATTCCCTCTTGAGAACTGGGGGCCTCCATGTGGGAGTGGAAGTGGAAGTTGACAAAATGCCTTCTCTGGCTTTCTGTCTTTGTGATTGGAGTGTTTATTTGTTCTTCATGTGTTTGTGTGTGTCAATGTGGTGTTAATCACGGCAGTCTGTGCTTTGGTTTGTGGGATCCTGTTTGTGATTCGTACATTGTAGGTGTGTGAAACAGCACTTGCATTGAGTACTTGAGATGTCTTTGGTCAGTAACGGAGCTTGCATATGATCACACTAGGTATCGTTCCCTCCTGCGTTGTGTTTCAGCTGTGGTGGAACATTGGTTGACATATTCCCTTTCCAATGGGTGGGAATCTCCCCTTTGGTGCATGGGAACTGCGATCCTGAGAGACCTTTTGGCATTGCATTTGTCTCTCTGCTATTGGATAACACCTGCTGTGATCAGCAGAGCTCTAGTCCATCTTGTAGTCTGCTAAGGTACAAGCAAGTATTTTTTTTTCCATTTTTTAAATTGCATGGCCAGCATATTCTACAGATTCTGGTGAAACATGGCATCAAATGAATCATTTTCATACCTCCAAAACCAGTCTATGTAAAATATTCAGTTAGAGAAAGTTTGCTCAGTGAAATCCTTTTGGTTTTCATCATTGTGACCCTGAGAAAACGAGCATATTTCCAGGAGACATGTGGAAGTTAATGAAGCAAATTGAACTTTTCCTAATTTCTTTGCTTTTTACTTTTTGGCTCTTTCTGCTTCCCAGGTCAGTAGGCATGACAACTGTGGTCCTGATTCCCTATCTTTCAATTTGCATGTTGTTTGTCGTTTTGTTGTTAAAATGAGGGAACGTAGTTCGAAAACACTGATTATGTTGTTCATCCTCACCCTTTGCTTTGGTCCTCAGGACTGAGAGTTTCTTTTGTGCATGTACTTTTGCGTTTGTTTTGTGTGAAAGTGTTGTGGCTCTGGGAAACTCAAATGTGCTTCATCAACGCACCCCTTTCAGGTGCATTCTCCAGATTTGGGCCACTTTTAGGGATAAGGCAATTGACATCACCTGCCGAGTTGATGTAAATGAGCTCTATTTCACTGAAAGGGAAGCACTTACCAATTCAATACTTCCTCCTCTTGAGAGAATTGGCCTCCATGGATTTCAGGTCCTGATGATCTGGCAAATAGCTAGTACTGAACTGATATCTGGTATGGAAGCTGCCTTAAGCTTCTTGCATTCTGAAGTATAAACCTTCTGCAGTCCCTAGGTTTCTTAGAGATCCAAAAAGACCTTATATCTGTTGCCAATTTGACAGCAAGGACCATAAGTTGAAATGATGACACTTGAAGTCATTCTAAATGGCCTCTCTAGATTTGGGTAGCATGAAACTTCACCAAGGTAAGTGGCAAGCATTCCTTCACTCTCCGGGTCATTTCAAAGAGGATAGAGGATTGGAATATTGGATGCTGGGCACATCTAAGATTCCCTACCTTTGCCTACTTAGCAGAAGGTCTCAAAAGCATCCGTTTGCAATCAGAAATGCTGGTATGGCATCCAGCTGACAATTGCTTGCTTCTTGGTTTTCACTAAGTGAAGGTGTTAAGGACTTGAGGATTGTAATCGAAATATGTAATTAAAGCTAAGAAACTCATGAAAAGGAACACATTTCAGGATAGAGTAGGAAGGTGGGATAAATGTGTTGAGCCAAAAACCAACATTTGATGCATCATTGGGCTGAAACCAAACTCCACTTCGGGAAATGGATACTGTTATTAAAAATACGTTTTTTTCAAGGCTGGATTGGGTTCCGCTCTGCCAAGAGAACACGTTTACTTGGAATGCTGCTTTCAATAACATGGTATGTGAACTGTCCTGCCTTTAAGGGACCTCGGTTTGCTTTTAAGATCTCTTCTCACTTTGGAGAAGAAAGAAGAATTCTCTTCAAAGGACTGATGAGCTTATTGGACCAGGTGTTTTGAAATATTTTGTTAACTTTGGATTAGTTGTGGGGCCCTTAAGGCAACTCAAGGAGGACTATTTCAGTCGTATATCTGGTATGGAAATTACAGAGAAAACATTGTGAAATGGGGGAGAAGCTTCTCCAATTACACAGGATGGATACATGGCACACCTGTCGATATTCTACAAAGGGTACAAAGTTTCTGAAATGCAGGTATGCCTTGGGATAATCGGTCAGCCATGCTGACAGTTCCATGAGAGGCACTTGATTAAGCTCCCTTCTCAACCCCTTGTCATCCGATCTTTAACCTTGCCTCTTTAAGTGTCTAACAGATAGTTAGGCTGAGGCTTTCCCAAAGTGCTTCAACTTCAAGAAGACTCTTACCAATGCAGTTTTGACAAACTGAGTAAACAGATGCATATGCTACTAACGTTTGTGGATTTGCTTCGCAATAATGCTGATTTTGATCTGTGTTCTCCCGTTACGGGAAGCTCTTCCCCTCAACTTCCTAACAACTTACAACAATTTCCTCCCTTCTGCTTCTGCGTGTCTGGATTACCTGCCAGAACGTCTCCCCCAGAGTGCCACCCTCACGCTGCTTTTCAGGCTTATTCTCCTGGATTCCTTATACAAGTTTATATAAGACTTGGATCAAGACTTGCAACGTGGCATTGCTTCCAACTCAGAATGCACTGTAGGGCTTTGCTTTCCTCCAGCAGGACGTAGCTAGAGTGGTCGTCACCCCATTCCCTGAAAGACTTGGGAAAAGATGAACCAGGAATCTAGGTTGAAAGCAAGTCCCCTAAAACAGAGAGCCGCTGCTGAGTTTATGATTAACCACTCTATCCAAATCATACCCACATATTGTCCTCAGGGTTGCAGAGGACCAAAGAAAAGGGGGAATTGTACCATAGCCAGCTGAATGCAGCCCTTCCCAGGCAGCCCTTGCTGTGCACTGTGACCCACTGCCCCGTTACCAGGCAATGGTTACCAGGAGACCACTAATGCCACTGTGACCACCCTGCTCAGCCATTGGTGGGCAGTGTAGTGGGCCCCTGCCCCAAGCAAGCCACTGTCTGTCAGCCATCTTTAGTGGGGGCCCTTTGTTAGGCAGCAGTCAGTGGAGTGCTGCCCCTTCAGACCTGGAGCATGAGGTAAGAGGCAAGTGCCAGCCTTCTCCCCAGCATTCTTCTGCTCACACGGCCTTGGGCCAGCTGGTGTGATGGGGGGCCCAGAGAACAGGCTGGGGGTGTGTCCTGCAGGGCTCCAGAGCCAAGGCCATGAATGACCATTGGCCCAGACCAGGCCTTGAGGCAGTGTTGAACCTCTACCACACACCGCCACTGTGACCCTAAGGGTATGGCTCACAGTCTGGGGTACCTGACCGCCACTGTTTGGGTGGCCTGAGGAGCATTAAGACCTGTTGGGTCATGTGCACCCGGCTCCCTCAGTGATGAGAGCTAGCAAGGGTCTGGGACCTGGCCCTGAGGGAGCCACCAAGGCAGAGCTGCCTCCTCTGTGAGGCGTGGGCACTGGTGGGAGGACCCAGACCAGCTCCTGGACAAACCCTCCATGGCAGGAGGACCACCACCCCTCCCAGGGACCCCTTTCTCTTAGGTGGGTCTGGACCTCAGAGGGTGAGTCTTGTGCCTTGGGACCTTGCCCTTTCTTGTCACCCAGAGAGTGACATTTGTTTGCTGGAGATTGATAGGAACATTGAGACCTGACTATGACCTGTCCTCAAGAACAATGGATCGGACAGGGAGAAGTTTTCAACGAAAAGCCACACCCCTCCATCACCTTACCTCTAAGAGGGCTTTGCTAAAAGCTTTCAAGGTTGGGGATTACCCAGCATAAGCCACCCATTTCCTTGAATGTCTCAACAACAAATATTTCTCGGCTCCAAAGTCCAATGTTTTGCTGTTGCTTGGCCTCACTGTGCGTCGGGCACACATCCTGGTCTTTGGTTACCAATTGTAGTGAGCCAGCCAGGAGCTGTGTGCCCATGGTGTGTTGATCTCGATCAGGGGCGTCACCATTTATAGTTCCCAGCACATGCCAGAGTACATTTGGCTCCAGCATACTGTCAGGGATTCTCCCTGATATGCAGTGGCTGCCCTACAGCACAAGGCTGCTTGTCTTGGAAACATGTCCAGAGCAACGGTATACAGTTCATGTCATTTGGGGGTAAGTCACTCCAGCTTGCACAGGCTGGGAAATAGGTCTACTCCAACTGGGCTGCTCCCCTTAGCGGATGGGAGCCCCTCTGAGTCCATTCCCTCTTGAGAACTGGGGGCCTCCATGTGGGAGTGGAAGTGGAAGTTGACAAAATGCCTTCTCTGGCTTTCTGTCTTTGTGATTGGAGTGTTTATTTGTTCTTCATGTGTTTGTGTGTGTCAATGTGGTGTTAATCACGGCAGTCTGTGCTTTGGTTTGTGGGATCCTGTTTGTGATTCGTACATTGTAGGTGTGTGAAACAGCACTTGCATTGAGTACTTGAGATGTCTTTGGTCAGTAACGGAGCTTGCATATGATCACACTAGGTATCGTTCCCTCCTGCGTTGTGTTTCAGCTGTGGTGGAACATTGGTTGACATATTCCCTTTCCAATGGGTGGGAATCTCCCCTTTGGTGCATGGGAACTGCGATCCTGAGAGACCTTTTGGCATTGCATTTGTCTCTCTGCTATTGGATAACACCTGCTGTGATCAGCAGAGCTCTAGTCCATCTTGTAGTCTGCTAAGGTACAAGCAAGTATTTTTTTTTCCATTTTTTAAATTGCATGGCCAGCATATTCTACAGATTCTGGTGAAACATGGCATCAAATGAATCATTTTCATACCTCCAAAACCAGTCTATGTAAAATATTCAGTTAGAGAAAGTTTGCTCAGTGAAATCCTTTTGGTTTTCATCATTGTGACCCTGAGAAAACGAGCATATTTCCAGGAGACATGTTGAAGTTAATGAAGCAAATTGAACTTTTCCTAATTTCTTTGCTTTTTACTTTTTGGCTCTTTCTGCTTCCCAGGTCAGTAGGCATGACAACTGTGGTCGTGATTCCCTATCTTTCAATTTGCATGTTGTTTGTCGTTTTGTTGTTAAAATGAGGGAACGTAGTTCGAAAACACTGATTATGTTGTTCATCCTCACCCTTTGCTTTGGTCCTCAGGACTGAGAGTTTCTTTTGTGCATGTACTTTTGCGTTTGTTTTGTGTGAAAGTGTTGTGGCTCTGGGAAACTCAAATGTGCTTCATCAACGCACCCCTTTCAGGTGCATTCTCCAGATTTGGGCCACTTTTAGGGATAAGGCAATTGACATCACCTGCCGAGTTGATGTAAATGAGCTCTATTTCACTGAAAGGGAAGCACTTACCAATTCAATACTTCCTCCTCTTGAGAGAATTGGCCTCCATGGATTTCAGGTCCTGATGATCTGGCAAATAGCTAGTACTGAACTGATATCTGGTATGGAAGCTGCCTTAAGCTTCTTGCATTCTGAAGTATAAACCTTCTGCAGTCCCTAGGTTTCTTAGAGATCCAAAAAGACCTTATATCTGTTGCCAATTTGACAGCAAGGACCATAAGTTGAAATGATGACACTTGAAGTCATTCTAAATGGCCTCTCTAGATTTGGGTAGCATGAAACTTCACCAAGGTAAGTGGCAAGCATTCCTTCACTCTCCGGGTCATTTCAAAGAGGATAGAGGATTGGAATATTGGATGCTGGGCACATCTAAGATTCCCTACCTTTGCCTACTTAGCAGAAGGTCTCAAAAGCATCCGTTTGCAATCAGAAATGCTGGTATGGCATCCAGCTGACAATTGCTTGCTTCTTAGTTCTCACTAAGTGAAGGTGTTAAGGACTTGAGGATTGTAATCGAAATATGTAATTAAAGCTAAGAAACTCATGAAAAGGAACACATTTCAGGATAGAGTAGGAAGGTGGGATAAATGTGTTGAGCCAAAAACCAACATTTGATGCATCATTGGGCTGAAACCAAACTCCACTTCGGGAAATGGATACTGTTATTAAAAATACGTTTTTTTCAAGGCTGGATTGGGTTCCCCTCTGCCAAGAGAACACGTTTACTTGGAATGCTGCTTTCAATAACATGGTATGTGAACTGTCCTGCCTTTAAGGGACCTCGGTTTGCTTTTAAGATCTCTTCTCACTTTGGAGAAGAAAGAAGAATTCTCTTCAAAGGACTGATGAGCTTATTGGACCAGGTGTTTTGAAATATTTTGTTAACTTTGGATTAGTTGCGGGGCCCTTAAGGCAACTCAAGGAGGACTATTTCAGTCGTATATCTGGTATGGAAATTACAGAGAAAACATTGTGAAATGGGGGAGAAGCTTCTCCAATTACACAGGATGGATACATGGCACACCTGTCGATATTCTACAAAGGGTACAAAGTTTCTGAAATGCAGGTATGCCTTGGGATAATCGGTCAGCCATGCTGACAGTTCCATGAGAGGCACTTGATTAAGCTCCCTTCTCAACCCCTTGTCATCCGATCTTTAACCTTGCCTCTTTAAGTGTCTAACAGATAGTTAGGCTGAGGCTTTCCCAAAGTGCTTCAACTTCAAGAAGACTCTTACCAATGCAGTTTTGACAAACTGAGTAAACAGATGCATATGCTACTAACGTTTGTGGATTTGCTTCGCAATAATGCTGATTTTGATCTGTGTTCTCCCGTTACGGGAAGCTCTTCCCCTCAACTTCCTAACAACTTACAACAATTTCCTCCCTTCTGCTTCTGCGTGTCTGGATTACCTGCCAGAACGTCTCCCCCAGAGTGCCACCCTCACGCTGCTTTTCAGGCTTATTCTCCTGGATTCCTTATACAAGTTTATATAAGACTTGGATCAAGACTTGCAACGTGGCATTGCTTCCAACTCAGAATGCACTGTAGGGCTTTGCTTTCCTCCAGCAGGACGTAGCTAGAGTGGTCGTCACCCCATTCCCTGAAAGACTTGGGAAAAGATGAACCAGGAATCTAGGTTGAAAGCAAGTCCCCTAAAACAGAGAGCCGCTGCTGAGTTTATGATTAACCACTCTATCCAAATCATACCCACATATTGTCCTCAGGGTTGCAGAGGACCAAAGAAAAGGGGGAATTGTACCATAGCCAGCTGAATGCAGCCCTTCCCAGGCAGCCCTTGCTGTGCACTGTGACCCACTGCCCCGTTACCAGGCAATGGTTACCAGGAGACCACTAATGCCACTGTGACCACCCTGCTCAGCCATTGGTGGGCAGTGTAGTGGGCCCCTGCCCCAAGCAAGCCACTGTCTGTCAGCCATCTTTAGTGGGGGCCCTTTGTTAGGCAGCAGTCAGTGGAGTGCTGCCCCTTCAGACCTGGAGCATGAGGTAAGAGGCAAGTGCCAGCCTTCTCCCCAGCATTCTTCTGCTCACACGGCCTTGGGCCAGCTGGTGTGATGGGGGGCCCAGAGAACAGGCTGGGGGTGTGTCCTGCAGGGCTCCAGAGCCAAGGCCATGAATGACCATTGGCCCAGACCAGGCCTTGAGGCAGTGTTGAACCTCTACCACACACCGCCACTGTGACCCTAAGGGTATGGCTCACAGTCTGGGGTACCTGACCGCCACTGTTTGGGTGGCCTGAGGAGCATTAAGACCTGTTGGGTCATGTGCACCCGGCTCCCTCAGTGATGAGAGCTAGCAAGGGTCTGGGACCTGGCCCTGAGGGAGCCACCAAGGCAGAGCTGCCTCCTCTGTGAGGCATGGGCACTGGTGGGAGGACCCAGACCAGCTCCTGGACAAACCCTCCATGGCAGGAGGACCACCACCCCTCCCAGGGACCCCTTTCTCTTAGGTGGGTCTGGACCTCAGAGGGTGAGTCTTGTGCCTTGGGACCTTGCCCTTTCTTGTCACCCAGAGAGTGACATTTGTTTGCTGGAGATTGATAGGAACATTGAGACCTGACTATGACCTGTCCTCAAGAACAATGGATCGGACAGGGAGAAGTTTTCAACGAAAAGCCACACCCCTCCATCACCTTACCTCTAAGAGGGCTTTGCTAAAAGCTTTCAAGGTTGGGGATTACCCAGCATAAGCCACCCATTTCCTTGAATGTCTCAACAACAAATATTTCTCGGCTCCAAAGTCCAATGTTTTGCTGTTGCTTGGCCTCACTGTGCGTCGGGCACACATCCTGGTCTTTGGTTACCAATTGTAGTGAGCCAGCCAGGAGCTGTGTGCCCATGGTGTGTTGATCTCGATCAGGGGCGTCACCATTTATAGTTCCCAGCACATGCCAGAGTACATTTGGCTCCAGCATACTGTCAGGGATTCTCCCTGATATGCAGTGGCTGCCCTACAGCACAAGGCTGCTTGTCTTGGAAACATGTCCAGAGCAACGGTATACAGTTCATGTCATTTGGGGGTAAGTCACTCCAGCTTGCACAGGCTGGGAAATAGGTCTACTCCAACTGGGCTGCTCCCCTTAGCGGATGGGAGCCCCTCTGAGTCCATTCCCTCTTGAGAACTGGGGGCCTCCATGTGGGAGTGGAAGTGGAAGTTGACAAAATGCCTTCTCTGGCTTTCTGTCTTTGTGATTGGAGTGTTTATTTGTTCTTCATGTGTTTGTGTGTGTCAATGTGGTGTTAATCACGGCAGTCTGTGCTTTGGTTTGTGGGATCCTGTTTGTGATTCGTACATTGTAGGTGTGTGAAACAGCACTTGCATTGAGTACTTGAGATGTCTTTGGTCAGTAACGGAGCTTGCATATGATCACACTAGGTATCGTTCCCTCCTGCGTTGTGTTTCAGCTGTGGTGGAACATTGGTTGACATATTCCCTTTCCAATGGGTGGGAATCTCCCCTTTGGTGCATGGGAACTGCGATCCTGAGAGACCTTTTGGCATTGCATTTGTCTCTCTGCTATTGGATAACACCTGCTGTGATCAGCAGAGCTCTAGTCCATCTTGTAGTCTGCTAAGGTACAAGCAAGTATTTTTTTTTCCATTTTTTAAATTGCATGGCCAGCATATTCTACAGATTCTGGTGAAACATGGCATCAAATGAATCATTTTCATACCTCCAAAACCAGTCTATGTAAAATATTCAGTTAGAGAAAGTTTGCTCAGTGAAATCCTTTTGGTTTTCATCATTGTGACCCTGAGAAAACGAGCATATTTCCAGGAGACATGTGGAAGTTAATGAAGCAAATTGAACTTTTCCTAATTTCTTTGCTTTTTACTTTTTGGCTCTTTCTGCTTCCCAGGTCAGTAGGCATGACAACTGTGGTCCTGATTCCCTATCTTTCAATTTGCATGTTGTTTGTCGTTTTGTTGTTAAAATGAGGGAACGTAGTTCGAAAACACTGATTATGTTGTTCATCCTCACCCTTTGCTTTGGTCCTCAGGACTGAGAGTTTCTTTTGTGCATGTACTTTTGCGTTTGTTTTGTGTGAAAGTGTTGTGGCTCTGGGAAACTCAAATGTGCTTCATCAACGCACCCCTTTCAGGTGCATTCTCCAGATTTGGGCCACTTTTAGGGATAAGGCAATTGACATCACCTGCCGAGTTGATGTAAATGAGCTCTATTTCACTGAAAGGGAAGCACTTACCAATTCAATACTTCCTCCTCTTGAGAGAATTGGCCTCCATGGATTTCAGGTCCTGATGATCTGGCAAATAGCTAGTACTGAACTGATATCTGGTATGGAAGCTGCCTTAAGCTTCTTGCATTCTGAAGTATAAACCTTCTGCAGTCCCTAGGTTTCTTAGAGATCCAAAAAGACCTTATATCTGTTGCCAATTTGACAGCAAGGACCATAAGTTGAAATGATGACACTTAAAGTCATTCTAAATGGCCTCTCTAGATTTGGGTAGCATGAAACTTCACCAAGGTAAGTGGCAAGCATTCCTTCACTCTCCGGGTCATTTCAAAGAGGATAGAGGATTGGAATATTGGATGCTGGGCACATCTAAGATTCCCTACCTTTGCCTACTTAGCAGAAGGTCTCAAAAGCATCCGTTTGCAATCAGAAATGCTGGTATGGCATCCAGCTGACAATTGCTTGCTTCTTGGTTTTCACTAAGTGAAGGTGTTAAGGACTTGAGGATTGTAATCGAAATATGTAATTAAAGCTAAGAAACTCATGAAAAGGAACACATTTCAGGATAGAGTAGGAAGGTGGGATAAATGTGTTGAGCCAAAAACCAACATTTGATGCATCATTGGGCTGAAACCAAACTCCACTTCGGGAAATGGATACTGTTATTAAAAATACGTTTTTTTCAAGGCTGGATTGGGTTCCGCTCTGCCAAGAGAACACGTTTACTTGGAATGCTGCTTTCAATAACATGGTATGTGAACTGTCCTGCCTTTAAGGGACCTCGGTTTGCTTTTAAGATCTCTTCTCACTTTGGAGAAGAAAGAAGAATTCTCTTCAAAGGACTGATGAGCTTATTGGACCAGGTGTTTTGAAATATTTTGTTAACTTTGGATTAGTTGTGGGGCCCTTAAGGCAACTCAAGGAGGACTATTTCAGTCGTATATCTGGTATGGAAATTACAGAGAAAACATTGTGAAATGGGGGAGAAGCTTCTCCAATTACACAGGATGGATACATGGCACACCTGTCGATATTCTACAAAGGGTACAAAGTTTCTGAAATGCAGGTATGCCTTGGGATAATCGGTCAGCCATGCTGACAGTTCCATGAGAGGCACTTGATTAAGCTCCCTTCTCAACCCCTTGTCATCCGATCTTTAACCTTGCCTCTTTAAGTGTCTAACAGATAGTTAGGCTGAGGCTTTCCCAAAGTGCTTCAACTTCAAGAAGACTCTTACCAATGCAGTTTTGACAAACTGAGTAAACAGATGCATATGCTACTAACGTTTGTGGATTTGCTTCGCAATAATGCTGATTTTGATCTGTGTTCTCCCGTTACGGGAAGCTCTTCCCCTCAACTTCCTAACAACTTACAACAATTTCCTCCCTTCTGCTTCTGCGTGTCTGGATTACCTGCCAGAACGTCTCCCCCAGAGTGCCACCCTCACGCTGCTTTTCAGGCTTATTCTCCTGGATTCCTTATACAAGTTTATATAAGACTTGGATCAAGACTTGCAACGTGGCATTGCTTCCAACTCAGAATGCACTGTAGGGCTTTGCTTTCCTCCAGCAGGACGTAGCTAGAGTGGTCGTCACCCCATTCCCTGAAAGACTTGGGAAAAGATGAACCAGGAATCTAGGTTGAAAGCAAGTCCCCTAAAACAGAGAGCCGCTGCTGAGTTTATGATTAACCACTCTATCCAAATCATACCCACATATTGTCCTCAGGGTTGCAGAGGACCAAAGAAAAGGGGGAATTGTACCATAGCCAGCTGAATGCAGCCCTTCCCAGGCAGCCCTTGCTGTGCACTGTGACCCACTGCCCCGTTACCAGGCAATGGTTACCAGGAGACCACTAATGCCACTGTGACCACCCTGCTCAGCCATTGGTGGGCAGTGTAGTGGGCCCCTGCCCCAAGCAAGCCACTGTCTGTCAGCCATCTTTAGTGGGGGCCCTTTGTTAGGCAGCAGTCAGTGGAGTGCTGCCCCTTCAGACCTGGAGCATGAGGTAAGAGGCAAGTGCCAGCCTTCTCCCCAGCATTCTTCTGCTCACACGGCCTTGGGCCAGCTGGTGTGATGGGGGGCCCAGAGAACAGGCTGGGGGTGTGTCCTGCAGGGCTCCAGAGCCAAGGCCATGAATGACCATTGGCCCAGACCAGGCCTTGAGGCAGTGTTGAACCTCTACCACACACCGCCACTGTGACCCTAAGGGTATGGCTCACAGTCTGGGGTACCTGACCGCCACTGTTTGGGTGGCCTGAGGAGCATTAAGACCTGTTGGGTCATGTGCACCCGGCTCCCTCAGTGATGAGAGCTAGCAAGGGTCTGGGACCTGGCCCTGAGGGAGCCACCAAGGCAGAGCTGCCTCCTCTGTGAGGCGTGGGCACTGGTGGGAGGACCCAGACCAGCTCCTGGACAAACCCTCCATGGCAGGAGGACCACCACCCCTCCCAGGGACCCCTTTCTCTTAGGTGGGTCTGGACCTCAGAGGGTGAGTCTTGTGCCTTGGGACCTTGCCCTTTCTTGTCACCCAGAGAGTGACATTTGTTTGCTGGAGATTGATAGGAACATTGAGACCTGACTATGACCTGTCCTCAAGAACAATGGATCGGACAGGGAGAAGTTTTCAACGAAAAGCCACACCCCTCCATCACCTTACCTCTAAGAGGGCTTTGCTAAAAGCTTTCAAGGTTGGGGATTACCCAGCATAAGCCACCCATTTCCTTGAATGTCTCAACAACAAATATTTCTCGGCTCCAAAGTCCAATGTTTTGCTGTTGCTTGGCCTCACTGTGCGTCGGGCACACATCCTGGTCTTTGGTTACCAATTGTAGTGAGCCAGCCAGGAGCTGTGTGCCCATGGTGTGTTGATCTCGATCAGGGGCGTCACCATTTATAGTTCCCAGCACATGCCAGAGTACATTTGGCTCCAGCATACTGTCAGGGATTCTCCCTGATATGCAGTGGCTGCCCTACAGCACAAGGCTGCTTGTCTTGGAAACATGTCCAGAGCAACGGTATACAGTTCATGTCATTTGGGGGTAAGTCACTCCAGCTTGCACAGGCTGGGAAATAGGTCTACTCCAACTGGGCTGCTCCCCTTAGCGGATGGGAGCCCCTCTGAGTCCATTCCCTCTTGAGAACTGGGGGCCTCCATGTGGGAGTGGAAGTGGAAGTTGACAAAATGCCTTCTCTGGCTTTCTGTCTTTGTGATTGGAGTGTTTATTTGTTCTTCATGTGTTTGTGTGTGTCAATGTGGTGTTAATCACGGCAGTCTGTGCTTTGGTTTGTGGGATCCTGTTTGTGATTCGTACATTGTAGGTGTGTGAAACAGCACTTGCATTGAGTACTTGAGATGTCTTTGGTCAGTAACGGAGCTTGCATATGATCACACTAGGTATCGTTCCCTCCTGCGTTGTGTTTCAGCTGTGGTGGAACATTGGTTGACATATTCCCTTTCCAATGGGTGGGAATCTCCCCTTTGGTGCATGGGAACTGCGATCCTGAGAGACCTTTTGGCATTGCATTTGTCTCTCTGCTATTGGATAACACCTGCTGTGATCAGCAGAGCTCTAGTCCATCTTGTAGTCTGCTAAGGTACAAGCAAGTATTTTTTTTTCCATTTTTTAAATTGCATGGCCAGCATATTCTACAGATTCTGGTGAAACATGGCATCAAATGAATCATTTTCATACCTCCAAAACCAGTCTATGTAAAATATTCAGTTAGAGAAAGTTTGCTCAGTGAAATCCTTTTGGTTTTCATCATTGTGACCCTGAGAAAACGAGCATATTTCCAGGAGACATGTTGAAGTTAATGAAGCAAATTGAACTTTTCCTAATTTCTTTGCTTTTTACTTTTTGGCTCTTTCTGCTTCCCAGGTCAGTAGGCATGACAACTGTGGTCCTGATTCCCTATCTTTCAATTTGCATGTTGTTTGTCGTTTTGTTGTTAAAATGAGGGAACGTAGTTCGAAAACACTGATTATGTTGTTCATCCTCACCCTTTGCTTTGGTCCTCAGGACTGAGAGTTTCTTTTGTGCATGTACTTTTGCGTTTGTTTTGTGTGAAAGTGTTGTGGCTCTGGGAAACTCAAATGTGCTTCATCAACGCACCCCTTTCAGGTGCATTCTCCAGATTTGGGCCACTTTTAGGGATAAGGCAATTGACATCACCTGCCGAGTTGATGTGTAAATGAGCTCTATTTCACTGAAAGGGAAGCACTTACCAATTCAATACTTCCTCCTCTTGAGAGAATTGGCCTCCATGGATTTCAGGTCCTGATGATCTGGCAAATAGCTAGTACTGAACTGATATCTGGTATGGAAGCTGCCTTAAGCTTCTTGCATTCTGAAGTATAAACCTTCTGCAGTCCCTAGGTTTCTTAGAGATCCAAAAAGACCTTATATCTGTTGCCAATTTGACAGCAAGGACCATAAGTTGAAATGATGACACTTGAAGTCATTCTAAATGGCCTCTCTAGATTTGGGTAGCATGAAACTTCACCAAGGTAAGTGGCAAGCATTCCTTCACTCTCCGGGTCATTTCAAAGAGGATAGAGGATTGGAATATTGGATGCTGGGCACATCTAAGATTCCCTACCTTTGCCTACTTAGCAGAAGGTCTCAAAAGCATCCGTTTGCAATCAGAAATGCTGGTATGGCATCCAGCTGACAATTGCTTGCTTCTTAGTTCTCACTAAGTGAAGGTGTTAAGGACTTGAGGATTGTAATCGAAATATGTAATTAAAGCTAAGAAACTCATGAAAAGGAACACATTTCAGGATAGAGTAGGAAGGTGGGATAAATGTGTTGAGCCAAAAACCAACATTTGATGCATCATTGGGCTGAAACCAAACTCCACTTCGGGAAATGGATACTGTTATTAAAAATACGTTTTTTTCAAGGCTGGATTGGGTTCCCCTCTGCCAAGAGAACACGTTTACTTGGAATGCTGCTTTCAATAACATGGTATGTGAACTGTCCTGCCTTTAAGGGACCTCGGTTTGCTTTTAAGATCTCTTCTCACTTTGGAGAAGAAAGAAGAATTCTCTTCAAAGGACTGATGAGCTTATTGGACCAGGTGTTTTGAAATATTTTGTTAACTTTGGATTAGTTGCGGGGCCCTTAAGGCAACTCAAGGAGGACTATTTCAGTCGTATATCTGGTATGGAAATTACAGAGAAAACATTGTGAAATGGGGGAGAAGCTTCTCCAATTACACAGGATGGATACATGGCACACCTGTCGATATTCTACAAAGGGTACAAAGTTTCTGAAATGCAGGTATGCCTTGGGATAATCGGTCAGCCATGCTGACAGTTCCATGAGAGGCACTTGATTAAGCTCCCTTCTCAACCCCTTGTCATCCGATCTTTAACCTTGCCTCTTTAAGTGTCTAACAGATAGTTAGGCTGAGGCTTTCCCAAAGTGCTTCAACTTCAAGAAGACTCTTACCAATGCAGTTTTGACAAACTGAGTAAACAGATGCATATGCTACTAACGTTTGTGGATTTGCTTCGCAATAATGCTGATTTTGATCTGTGTTCTCCCGTTACGGGAAGCTCTTCCCCTCAACTTCCTAACAACTTACAACAATTTCCTCCCTTCTGCTTCTGCGTGTCTGGATTACCTGCCAGAACGTCTCCCCCAGAGTGCCACCCTCACGCTGCTTTTCAGGCTTATTCTCCTGGATTCCTTATACAAGTTTATATAAGACTTGGATCAAGACTTGCAACGTGGCATTGCTTCCAACTCAGAATGCACTGTAGGGCTTTGCTTTCCTCCAGCAGGACGTAGCTAGAGTGGTCGTCACCCCATTCCCTGAAAGACTTGGGAAAAGATGAACCAGGAATCTAGGTTGAAAGCAAGTCCCCTAAAACAGAGAGCCGCTGCTGAGTTTATGATTAACCACTCTATCCAAATCATACCCACATATTGTCCTCAGGGTTGCAGAGGACCAAAGAAAAGGGGGAATTGTACCATAGCCAGCTGAATGCAGCCCTTCCCAGGCAGCCCTTGCTGTGCACTGTGACCCACTGCCCCGTTACCAGGCAATGGTTACCAGGAGACCACTAATGCCACTGTGACCACCCTGCTCAGCCATTGGTGGGCAGTGTAGTGGGCCCCTGCCCCAAGCAAGCCACTGTCTGTCAGCCATCTTTAGTGGGGGCCCTTTGTTAGGCAGCAGTCAGTGGAGTGCTGCCCCTTCAGACCTGGAGCATGAGGTAAGAGGCAAGTGCCAGCCTTCTCCCCAGCATTCTTCTGCTCACACGGCCTTGGGCCAGCTGGTGTGATGGGGGGCCCAGAGAACAGGCTGGGGGTGTGTCCTGCAGGGCTCCAGAGCCAAGGCCATGAATGACCATTGGCCCAGACCAGGCCTTGAGGCAGTGTTGAACCTCTACCACACACCGCCACTGTGACCCTAAGGGTATGGCTCACAGTCTGGGGTACCTGACCGCCACTGTTTGGGTGGCCTGAGGAGCATTAAGACCTGTTGGGTCATGTGCACCCGGCTCCCTCAGTGATGAGAGCTAGCAAGGGTCTGGGACCTGGCCCTGAGGGAGCCACCAAGGCAGAGCTGCCTCCTCTGTGAGGCGTGGGCACTGGTGGGAGGACCCAGACCAGCTCCTGGACAAACCCTCCATGGCAGGAGGACCACCACCCCTCCCAGGGACCCCTTTCTCTTAGGTGGGTCTGGACCTCAGAGGGTGAGTCTTGTGCCTTGGGACCTTGCCCTTTCTTGTCACCCAGAGAGTGACATTTGTTTGCTGGAGATTGATAGGAACATTGAGACCTGACTATGACCTGTCCTCAAGAACAATGGATCGGACAGGGAGAAGTTTTCAACGAAAAGCCACACCCCTCCATCACCTTACCTCTAAGAGGGCTTTGCTAAAAGCTTTCAAGGTTGGGGATTACCCAGCATAAGCCACCCATTTCCTTGAATGTCTCAACAACAAATATTTCTCGGCTCCAAAGTCCAATGTTTTGCTGTTGCTTGGCCTCACTGTGTGTCGGGCACACATCCTGGTCTTTGGTTACCAATTGTAGTGAGCCAGCCAGGAGCTGTGTGCCCATGGTGTGTTGATCTCGATCAGGGGCGTCACCATTTATAGTTCCCAGCACATGCCAGAGTACATTTGGCTCCAGCATACTGTCAGGGATTCTCCCTGATATGCAGTGGCTGCCCTACAGCACAAGGCTGCTTGTCTTGGAAACATGTCCAGAGCAACGGTATACAGTTCATGTCATTTGGGGGTAAGTCACTCCAGCTTGCACAGGCTGGGAAATAGGTCTACTCCAACTGGGCTGCTCCCCTTAGCGGATGGGAGCCCCTCTGAGTCCATTCCCTCTTGAGAACTGGGGGCCTCCATGTGGGAGTGGAAGTGGAAGTTGACAAAATGCCTTCTCTGGCTTTCTGTCTTTGTGATTGGAGTGTTTATTTGTTCTTCATGTGTTTGTGTGTGTCAATGTGGTGTTAATCACGGCAGTCTGTGCTTTGGTTTGTGGGATCCTGTTTGTGATTCGTACATTGTAGGTGTGTGAAACAGCACTTGCATTGAGTACTTGAGATGTCTTTGGTCAGTAACGGAGCTTGCATATGATCACACTAGGTATCGTTCCCTCCTGCGTTGTGTTTCAGCTGTGGTGGAACATTGGTTGACATATTCCCTTTCCAATGGGTGGGAATCTCCCCTTTGGTGCATGGGAACTGCGATCCTGAGAGACCTTTTGGCATTGCATTTGTCTCTCTGCTATTGGATAACACCTGCTGTGATCAGCAGAGCTCTAGTCCATCTTGTAGTCTGCTAAGGTACAAGCAAGTATTTTTTTTTCCATTTTTTAAATTGCATGGCCAGCATATTCTACAGATTCTGGTGAAACATGGCATCAAATGAATCATTTTCATACCTCCAAAACCAGTCTATGTAAAATATTCAGTTAGAGAAAGTTTGCTCAGTGAAATCCTTTTGGTTTTCATCATTGTGACCCTGAGAAAACGAGCATATTTCCAGGAGACATGTTGAAGTTAATGAAGCAAATTGAACTTTTCCTAATTTCTTTGCTTTTTACTTTTTGGCTCTTTCTGCTTCCCAGGTCAGTAGGCATGACAACTGTGGTCCTGATTCCCTATCTTTCAATTTGCATGTTGTTTGTCGTTTTGTTGTTAAAATGAGGGAACGTAGTTCGAAAACACTGATTATGTTGTTCATCCTCACCCTTTGCTTTGGTCCTCAGGACTGAGAGTTTCTTTTGTGCATGTACTTTTGCGTTTGTTTTGTGTGAAAGTGTTGTGGCTCTGGGAAACTCAAATGTGCTTCATCAACGCACCCCTTTCAGGTGCATTCTCCAGATTTGGGCCACTTTTAGGGATAAGGCAATTGACATCACCTGCCGAGTTGATGTAAATGAGCTCTATTTCACTGAAAGGGAAGCACTTACCAATTCAATACTTCCTCCTCTTGAGAGAATTGGCCTCCATGGATTTCAGGTCCTGATGATCTGGCAAATAGCTAGTACTGAACTGATATCTGGTATGGAAGCTGCCTTAAGCTTCTTGCATTCTGAAGTATAAACCTTCTGCAGTCCCTAGGTTTCTTAGAGATCCAAAAAGACCTTATATCTGTTGCCAATTTGACAGCAAGGACCATAAGTTGAAATGATGACACTTGAAGTCATTCTAAATGGCCTCTCTAGATTTGGGTAGCATGAAACTTCACCAAGGTAAGTGGCAAGCATTCCTTCACTCTCCGGGTCATTTCAAAGAGGATAGAGGATTGGAATATTGGATGCTGGGCACATCTAAGATTCCCTACCTTTGCCTACTTAGCAGAAGGTCTCAAAAGCATCCGTTTGCAATCAGAAATGCTGGTATGGCATCCAGCTGACAATTGCTTGCTTCTTAGTTCTCACTAAGTGAAGGTGTTAAGGACTTGAGGATTGTAATCGAAATATGTAATTAAAGCTAAGAAACTCATGAAAAGGAACACATTTCAGGATAGAGTAGGAAGGTGGGATAAATGTGTTGAGCCAAAAACCAACATTTGATGCATCATTGGGCTGAAACCAAACTCCACTTCGGGAAATGGATACTGTTATTAAAAATACGTTTTTTTCAAGGCTGGATTGGGTTCCCCTCTGCCAAGAGAACACGTTTACTTGGAATGCTGCTTTCAATAACATGGTATGTGAACTGTCCTGCCTTTAAGGGACCTCGGTTTGCTTTTAAGATCTCTTCTCACTTTGGAGAAGAAAGAAGAATTCTCTTCAAAGGACTGATGAGCTTATTGGACCAGGTGTTTTGAAATATTTTGTTAACTTTGGATTAGTTGCGGGGCCCTTAAGGCAACTCAAGGAGGACTATTTCAGTCGTATATCTGGTATGGAAATTACAGAGAAAACATTGTGAAATGGGGGAGAAGCTTCTCCAATTACACAGGATGGATACATGGCACACCTGTCGATATTCTACAAAGGGTACAAAGTTTCTGAAATGCAGGTATGCCTTGGGATAATCGGTCAGCCATGCTGACAGTTCCATGAGAGGCACTTGATTAAGCTCCCTTCTCAACCCCTTGTCATCCGATCTTTAACCTTGCCTCTTTAAGTGTCTAACAGATAGTTAGGCTGAGGCTTTCCCAAAGTGCTTCAACTTCAAGAAGACTCTTACCAATGCAGTTTTGACAAACTGAGTAAACAGATGCATATGCTACTAACGTTTGTGGATTTGCTTCGCAATAATGCTGATTTTGATCTGTGTTCTCCCGTTACGGGAAGCTCTTCCCCTCAACTTCCTAACAACTTACAACAATTTCCTCCCTTCTGCTTCTGCGTGTCTGGATTACCTGCCAGAACGTCTCCCCCAGAGTGCCACCCTCACGCTGCTTTTCAGGCTTATTCTCCTGGATTCCTTATACAAGTTTATATAAGACTTGGATCAAGACTTGCAACGTGGCATTGCTTCCAACTCAGAATGCACTGTAGGGCTTTGCTTTCCTCCAGCAGGACGTAGCTAGAGTGGTCGTCACCCCATTCCCTGAAAGACTTGGGAAAAGATGAACCAGGAATCTAGGTTGAAAGCAAGTCCCCTAAAACAGAGAGCCGCTGCTGAGTTTATGATTAACCACTCTATCCAAATCATACCCACATATTGTCCTCAGGGTTGCAGAGGACCAAAGAAAAGGGGGAATTGTACCATAGCCAGCTGAATGCAGCCCTTCCCAGGCAGCCCTTGCTGTGCACTGTGACCCACTGCCCCGTTACCAGGCAATGGTTACCAGGAGACCACTAATGCCACTGTGACCACCCTGCTCAGCCATTGGTGGGCAGTGTAGTGGGCCCCTGCCCCAAGCAAGCCACTGTCTGTCAGCCATCTTTAGTGGGGGCCCTTTGTTAGGCAGCAGTCAGTGGAGTGCTGCCCCTTCAGACCTGGAGCATGAGGTAAGAGGCAAGTGCCAGCCTTCTCCCCAGCATTCTTCTGCTCACACGGCCTTGGGCCAGCTGGTGTGATGGGGGGCCCAGAGAACAGGCTGGGGGTGTGTCCTGCAGGGCTCCAGAGCCAAGGCCATGAATGACCATTGGCCCAGACCAGGCCTTGAGGCAGTGTTGAACCTCTACCACACACCGCCACTGTGACCCTAAGGGTATGGCTCACAGTCTGGGGTACCTGACCGCCACTGTTTGGGTGGCCTGAGGAGCATTAAGACCTGTTGGGTCATGTGCACCCGGCTCCCTCAGTGATGAGAGCTAGCAAGGGTCTGGGACCTGGCCCTGAGGGAGCCACCAAGGCAGAGCTGCCTCCTCTGTGAGGCGTGGGCACTGGTGGGAGGACCCAGACCAGCTCCTGGACAAACCCTCCATGGCAGGAGGACCACCACCCCTCCCAGGGACCCCTTTCTCTTAGGTGGGTCTGGACCTCAGAGGGTGAGTCTTGTGCCTTGGGACCTTGCCCTTTCTTGTCACCCAGAGAGTGACATTTGTTTGCTGGAGATTGATAGGAACATTGAGACCTGACTATGACCTGTCCTCAAGAACAATGGATCGGACAGGGAGAAGTTTTCAACGAAAAGCCACACCCCTCCATCACCTTACCTCTAAGAGGGCTTTGCTAAAAGCTTTCAAGGTTGGGGATTACCCAGCATAAGCCACCCATTTCCTTGAATGTCTCAACAACAAATATTTCTCGGCTCCAAAGTCCAATGTTTTGCTGTTGCTTGGCCTCACTGTGCGTCGGGCACACATCCTGGTCTTTGGTTACCAATTGTAGTGAGCCAGCCAGGAGCTGTGTGCCCATGGTGTGTTGATCTCGATCAGGGGCGTCACCATTTATAGTTCCCAGCACATGCCAGAGTACATTTGGCTCCAGCATACTGTCAGGGATTCTCCCTGATATGCAGTGGCTGCCCTACAGCACAAGGCTGCTTGTCTTGGAAACATGTCCAGAGCAACGGTATACAGTTCATGTCATTTGGGGGTAAGTCACTCCAGCTTGCACAGGCTGGGAAATAGGTCTACTCCAACTGGGCTGCTCCCCTTAGCGGATGGGAGCCCCTCTGAGTCCATTCCCTCTTGAGAACTGGGGGCCTCCATGTGGGAGTGGAAGTGGAAGTTGACAAAATGCCTTCTCTGGCTTTCTGTCTTTGTGATTGGAGTGTTTATTTGTTCTTCATGTGTTTGTGTGTGTCAATGTGGTGTTAATCACGGCAGTCTGTGCTTTGGTTTGTGGGATCCTGTTTGTGATTCGTACATTGTAGGTGTGTGAAACAGCACTTGCATTGAGTACTTGAGATGTCTTTGGTCAGTAACGGAGCTTGCATATGATCACACTAGGTATCGTTCCCTCCTGCGTTGTGTTTCAGCTGTGGTGGAACATTGGTTGACATATTCCCTTTCCAATGGGTGGGAATCTCCCCTTTGGTGCATGGGAACTGCGATCCTGAGAGACCTTTTGGCATTGCATTTGTCTCTCTGCTATTGGATAACACCTGCTGTGATCAGCAGAGCTCTAGTCCATCTTGTAGTCTGCTAAGGTACAAGCAAGTATTTTTTTTTCCATTTTTTAAATTGCATGGCCAGCATATTCTACAGATTCTGGTGAAACATGGCATCAAATGAATCATTTTCATACCTCCAAAACCAGTCTATGTAAAATATTCAGTTAGAGAAAGTTTGCTCAGTGAAATCCTTTTGGTTTTCATCATTGTGACCCTGAGAAAACGAGCATATTTCCAGGAGACATGTGGAAGTTAATGAAGCAAATTGAACTTTTCCTAATTTCTTTGCTTTTTACTTTTTGGCTCTTTCTGCTTCCCAGGTCAGTAGGCATGACAACTGTGGTCCTGATTCCCTATCTTTCAATTTGCATGTTGTTTGTCGTTTTGTTGTTAAAATGAGGGAACGTAGTTCGAAAACACTGAGGATGTTGTTCATCCATACGCTTTGCTTTGGTCCTCAGGACTGAGAGTTTCTTCTTTGCATGTACTTTTGCATTTGTTTTGTGTGAAAGTGTTGTGGCTCTGGGAAACTCAAATGTGCTTCATCAACGCACCCCTTTCAGGTGCATTCTCCAGATTTGGGCCACTTTTAGGGATAAGGCAATTGACATCACCTGCCGAGTTGATGTAAATGAGCTCTATTTCACTGAAAGGGAAGCACTTACCAATTCAATACTTCCTCCTCTTGAGAGAATTGGCCTCCATGGATTTCAGGTCCTGATGATCTGGCAAATAGCTAGTACTGAACTGATATCTGGTATGGAAGCTGCCTTAAGCTTCTTGCATTCTGAAGTATAAACCTTCTGCGGTCCCTAGGTTTCTTAGAGATCCAAAAAGACCTTATATCTGTTGCAAATTTGACAGCAAGGACCATAAGTTGAAATGATGACACTTGAAGTCATTCTAAATGGCCTCTCTAGATTTGGGTAGCATGAAACTTCACCAAGGTAAGTGGCAAGCATTCCTTCACTCTCCGGGTCATTTCAAAGAGGATAGAGGATTGGAATATTGGATGCTGGGCACATCTAAGATTCCCTACCTTTGCCTACTTAGCAGAAGGTCTCAAAAGCATCCGTTTGCAATCAGAAATGCTGGTATGGCATCCAGCTGACAATTGCTTGCTTCTTAGTTCTCACTAAGTGAAGGTGTTAAGGACTTGAGGATTGTAATTGAAATATGTAATTAAAGCTAAGAAACTCATGAAAAGGAACACATTTCAGGATAGAGTAGGAAGGTGGGATAAATGTGTTGAGCCAAAAACCAACATTTGATGCATCATTGGGCTGAAACCAAACTCCACTTCGGGAAATGGATACTGTTATTAAAAATACGTTTTTTTCAAGGCTGGATTGGGTTCCCCTCTGCCAAGAGAACACGTTTACTTGGAATGCTGCTTTCAATAACATGGTATGTGAACTGTCCTGCCTTTAAGGGACCTCGGTTTGCTTTTAAGATCTCTTCTCACTTTGGAGAAGAAAGAAGAATTCTCTTCAAAGGACTGATGAGCTTATTGGACCAGGTGTTTTGAAATATTTTGTTAACTTTGGATTAGTTGCGGGGCCCTTAAGGCAACTCAAGGAGGACTATTTCAGTCGTATATCTGGTATGGAAATTACAGAGAAAACATTGTGAAATGGGGGAGAAGCTTCTCCAATTACACAGGATGGATACATGGCACACCTGTCGATATTCTACAAAGGGTACAAAGTTTCTGAAATGCAGGTATGCCTTGGGATAATCGGTCAGCCATGCTGACAGTTCCATGAGAGGCACTTGATTAAGCTCCCTTCTCAACCCCTTGTCATCCGATCTTTAACCTTGCCTCTTTAAGTGTCTAACAGATAGTTAGGCTGAGGCTTTCCCAAAGTGCTTCAACTTCAAGAAGACTCTTACCAATGCAGTTTTGACAAACTGAGTAAACAGATGCATATGCTACTAACGTTTGTGGATTTGCTTCGCAATAATGCTGATTTTGATCTGTGTTCTCCCGTTACGGGAAGCTCTTCCCCTCAACTTCCTAACAACTTACAACAATTTCCTCCCTTCTGCTTCTGCGTGTCTGGATTACCTGCCAGAACGTCTCCCCCAGAGTGCCACCCTCACGCTGCTTTTCAGGCTTATTCTCCTGGATTCCTTATACAAGTTTATATAAGACTTGGATCAAGACTTGCAACGTGGCATTGCTTCCAACTCAGAATGCACTGTAGGGCTTTGCTTTCCTCCAGCAGGACGTAGCTAGAGTGGTCGTCACCCCATTCCCTGAAAGACTTGGGAAAAGATGAACCAGGAATCTAGGTTGAAAGCAAGTCCCCTAAAACAGAGAGCCGCTGCTGAGTTTATGATTAACCACTCTATCCAAATCATACCCACATATTGTCCTCAGGGTTGCAGAGGACCAAAGAAAAGGGGGAATTGTACCATAGCCAGCTGAATGCAGCCCTTCCCAGGCAGCCCTTGCTGTGCACTGTGACCCACTGCCCCGTTACCAGGCAATGGTTACCAGGAGACCACTAATGCCACTGTGACCACCCTGCTCAGCCATTGGTGGGCAGTGTAGTGGGCCCCTGCCCCAAGCAAGCCACTGTCTGTCAGCCATCTTTAGTGGGGGCCCTTTGTTAGGCAGCAGTCAGTGGAGTGCTGCCCCTTCAGACCTGGAGCATGAGGTAAGAGGCAAGTGCCAGCCTTCTCCCCAGCATTCTTCTGCTCACACGGCCTTGGGCCAGCTGGTGTGATGGGGGGCCCAGAGAACAGGCTGGGGGTGTGTCCTGCAGGGCTCCAGAGCCAAGGCCATGAATGACCATTGGCCCAGACCAGGCCTTGAGGCAGTGTTGAACCTCTACCACACACCGCCACTGTGACCCTAAGGGTATGGCTCACAGTCTGGGGTACCTGACCGCCACTGTTTGGGTGGCCTGAGGAGCATTAAGACCTGTTGGGTCATGTGCACCCGGCTCCCTCAGTGATGAGAGCTAGCAAGGGTCTGGGACCTGGCCCTGAGGGAGCCACCAAGGCAGAGCTGCCTCCTCTGTGAGGCGTGGGCACTGGTGGGAGGACCCAGACCAGCTCCTGGACAAACCCTCCATGGCAGGAGGACCACCACCCCTCCCAGGGACCCCTTTCTCTTAGGTGGGTCTGGACCTCAGAGGGTGAGTCTTGTGCCTTGGGACCTTGCCCTTTCTTGTCACCCAGAGAGTGACATTTGTTTGCTGGAGATTGATAGGAACATTGAGACCTGACTATGACCTGTCCTCAAGAACAATGGATCGGACAGGGAGAAGTTTTCAACGAAAAGCCACACCCCTCCATCACCTTACCTCTAAGAGGGCTTTGCTAAAAGCTTTCAAGGTTGGGGATTACCCAGCATAAGCCACCCATTTCCTTGAATGTCTCAACAACAAATATTTCTCGGCTCCAAAGTCCAATGTTTTGCTGTTGCTTGGCCTCACTGTGCGTCGGGCACACATCCTGGTCTTTGGTTACCAATTGTAGTGAGCCAGCCAGGAGCTGTGTGCCCATGGTGTGTTGATCTCGATCAGGGGCGTCACCATTTATAGTTCCCAGCACATGCCAGAGTACATTTGGCTCCAGCATACTGTCAGGGATTCTCCCTGATATGCAGTGGCTGCCCTACAGCACAAGGCTGCTTGTCTTGGAAACATGTCCAGAGCAACGGTATACAGTTCATGTCATTTGGGGGTAAGTCACTCCAGCTTGCACAGGCTGGGAAATAGGTCTACTCCAACTGGGCTGCTCCCCTTAGCGGATGGGAGCCCCTCTGAGTCCATTCCCTCTTGAGAACTGGGGGCCTCCATGTGGGAGTGGAAGTGGAAGTTGACAAAATGCCTTCTCTGGCTTTCTGTCTTTGTGATTGGAGTGTTTATTTGTTCTTCATGTGTTTGTGTGTGTCAATGTGGTGTTAATCACGGCAGTCTGTGCTTTGGTTTGTGGGATCCTGTTTGTGATTCGTACATTGTAGGTGTGTGAAACAGCACTTGCATTGAGTACTTGAGATGTCTTTGGTCAGTAACGGAGCTTGCATATGATCACACTAGGTATCGTTCCCTCCTGCGTTGTGTTTCAGCTGTGGTGGAACATTGGTTGACATATTCCCTTTCCAATGGGTGGGAATCTGCCCTTTGGTGCCTGGGAACTGCGATCCTGAGAGACCTTTTGGCATTGCATTTGTCTCTCTGCTATTGGATAACACCTGCTGTGATCAGCAGAGCTCTAGTCCATCTTGTAGTCCGCTAAGGGACAAGCAAGTATTTTTTTTTTTTTACATTGCATGGCCAGCATATTCTACAGATTCTGGTGAAACATGGCATCAAATGAATCATTTTCATATCTCCAAAACCAGTCTATGTAAAATATTCAGTTAGAGAAAGTTTGCTCAGTGAAATCCTTTTGGTTTTCATCATTGTGACCCTGAGAAAACGAGCATATTTCCAGGAGACATGTGGAAGTTCATGAAGCAAATTGAACTTTTCCTAATTTCTTTGTTTTTTCCTTTTTGGCTCTTTCTGCTTCCCAGGTCAGTAGGCATGGCAACTGTGGTCGTGATTCCCTATCTTTCAATTTGCATGTTGTTTGTCAGTTTGTTGTTAAAATGAGGGAACGTAGTTCGAAAACACTGAGGATGTTGTTCATCCATACGCTTTGCTTTGGTCCTCAGGACTAAGAGTTTCTTCTTTGTATGTACTTTTGCGTTGGTTTTGTGTGAAAGTGTTGCGGCTCTGGGAAACTCAAATGTATTTCCCCAATGCACCCCTTTCAGGTGCATTCTCCAGATTTGGGCCATGTTTAGGGATAAGGCAATTGACATCAGCTGCCGAGTTGATATGTAAATGAGCTCTATTTCACTGAAAGGGAAGCACTTACCAATTCAATACTTCCTCCTCTTGAGAGAATTGGCCTCCATGGATTTCAGGTCCTGATGATCTGGCAAATAGCTAGTACTGAACTGATATCTGGTATGGAAGCTGCCTTAAGCTTCTTGCATTCTGAAGTATAAACCTTCTGCAGTCCCTAGGTTTCTTAGAGATCCAAAAAGACCTTATATCTGTTGCCAATTTGACAGCAAGGACCATAAGTTGAAATGATGACACTTGAAGTCATTCTAAATGGCCTCTCTAGATTTGGGGAGCATGAAACTTCACCAAGGTAAGTGGCAAGCATTCCTTGACTCTCCGGGTCATTTCAAAGAGGATAGAGGATTGGAACATTGGATGCTGGGCACATCTAAGATTCCCTACCTTTGCCTACTTAGCAGAAGGTCTCAAAAGCATCCGTTTGCAATCAGAAATGCTGGTATGGCATCCAGCTGACAATTGCTTGCTTCTTAGTTCTCACTAAGTGAAGGTGTTAAGGACTTGAGGATTGTAATCGAAATATGTAATTAAAGCTAAGAAACTCATGAAAAGGAACACATTTCAGGATAGAGTAGGAAGGTGGGATAAATGTGTTGAGCCAAAAACCAACATTTGATGCATCATTGGGCTGAAACCAAACTCCACTTCGGGAAATGGATACTGTTATTAAAAATACGTTTTTTTCAAGGCTGGATTGGGTTCCCCTCTGCCAAGAGAACACGTTTACTTGGAATGCTGCTTTCAATAACATGGTATGTGAACTGTCCTGCCTTTAAGGGACCTCGGTTTGCTTTTAAGATCTCTTCTCACTTTGGAGAAGAAAGAAGAATTCTCTTCAAAGGACTGATGAGCTTATTGGACCAGGTGTTTTGAAATATTTTGTTAACTTTGGATTAGTTGCGGGGCCCTTAAGGCAACTCAAGGAGGACTATTTCAGTCGTATATCTGGTATGGAAATTACAGAGAAAACATTGTGAAATGGGGGAGAAGCTTCTCCAATTACACAGGATGGATACATGGCACACCTGTCGATATTCTACAAAGGGTACAAAGTTTCTGAAATGCAGGTATGCCTTGGGATAATCGGTCAGCCATGCTGACAGTTCCATGAGAGGCACTTGATTAAGCTCCCTTCTCAACCCCTTGTCATCCGATCTTTAACCTTGCCTCTTTAAGTGTCTAACAGATAGTTAGGCTGAGGCTTTCCCAAAGTGCTTCAACTTCAAGAAGACTCTTACCAATGCAGTTTTGACAAACTGAGTAAACAGATGCATATGCTACTAACGTTTGTGGATTTGCTTCGCAATAATGCTGATTTTGATCTGTGTTCTCCCGTTACGGGAAGCTCTTCCCCTCAACTTCCTAACAACTTACAACAATTTCCTCCCTTCTGCTTCTGCGTGTCTGGATTACCTGCCAGAACGTCTCCCCCAGAGTGCCACCCTCACGCTGCTTTTCAGGCTTATTCTCCTGGATTCCTTATACAAGTTTATATAAGACTTGGATCAAGACTTGCAACGTGGCATTGCTTCCAACTCAGAATGCACTGTAGGGCTTTGCTTTCCTGCAGCAGGACGTAGCTAGAGTGGTCGTCACCCCATTCCCTGAAAGACTTGGGAAAAGATGAACCAGGAATCTAGGTTGAAAGCAAGTCCCCTAAAACAGAGAGCCGCTGCTGAGTTTATGATTAACCACTCTATCCAAATCATACCCACATATTGTCCTCAGGGTTGCAGAGGACCAAAGAAAAGGGGGAATTGTACCATAGCCAGCTGAATGCAGCCCTTCCCAGGCAGCCCTTGCTGTGCACTGTGACCCACTGCCCCGTTACCAGGCAATGGTTACCAGGAGACCACTAATGCCACTGTGACCACCCTGCTCAGCCATTGGTGGGCAGTGTAGTGGGCCCCTGCCCCAAGCAAGCCACTGTCTGTCAGCCATCTTTAGTGGGGGCCCTTTGTTAGGCAGCAGTCAGTGGAGTGCTGCCCCTTCAGACCTGGAGCATGAGGTAAGAGGCAAGTGCCAGCCTTCTCCCCAGCATTCTTCTGCTCACACGGCCTTGGGCCAGCTGGTGTGATGGGGGGCCCAGAGAACAGGCTGGGGGTGTGTCCTGCAGGGCTCCAGAGCCAAGGCCATGAATGACCATTGGCCCAGACCAGGCCTTGAGGCAGTGTTGAACCTCTACCACACACCGCCACTGTGACCCTAAGGGTATGGCTCACAGTCTGGGGTACCTGACCGCCACTGTTTGGGTGGCCTGAGGAGCATTAAGACCTGTTGGGTCATGTGCACCCGGCTCCCTCAGTGATGAGAGCTAGCAAGGGTCTGGGACCTGGCCCTGAGGGAGCCACCAAGGCAGAGCTGCCTCCTCTGTGAGGCATGGGCACTGGTGGGAGGACCCAGACCAGCTCCTGGACAAACCCTCCATGGCAGGAGGACCACCACCCCTCCCAGGGACCCCTTTCTCTTAGGTGGGTCTGGACCTCAGAGGGTGAGTCTTGTGCCTTGGGACCTTGCCCTTTCTTGTCACCCAGAGAGTGACATTTGTTTGCTGGAGATTGATAGGAACATTGAGACCTGACTATGACCTGTCCTCAAGAACAATGGATCGGACAGGGAGAAGTTTTCAACGAAAAGCCACACCCCTCCATCACCTTACCTCTAAGAGGGCTTTGCTAAAAGCTTTCAAGGTTGGGGATTACCCAGCATAAGCCACCCATTTCCTTGAATGTCTCAACAACAAATATTTCTCGGCTCCAAAGTCCAATGTTTTGCTGTTGCTTGGCCTCACTGTGCGTCGGGCACACATCCTGGTCTTTGGTTACCAATTGTAGTGAGCCAGCCAGGAGCTGTGTGCCCATGGTGTGTTGATCTCGATCAGGGGCGTCACCATTTATAGTTCCCAGCACATGCCAGAGTACATTTGGCTCCAGCATACTGTCAGGGATTCTCCCTGATATGCAGTGGCTGCCCTACAGCACAAGGCTGCTTGTCTTGGAAACATGTCCAGAGCAACGGTATACAGTTCATGTCATTTGGGGGTAAGTCACTCCAGCTTGCACAGGCTGGGAAATAGGTCTACTCCAACTGGGCTGCTCCCCTTAGCGGATGGGAGCCCCTCTGAGTCCATTCCCTCTTGAGAACTGGGGGCCTCCATGTGGGAGTGGAAGTGGAAGTTGACAAAATGCCTTCTCTGGCTTTCTGTCTTTGTGATTGGAGTGTTTATTTGTTCTTCATGTGTTTGTGTGTGTCAATGTGGTGTTAATCACGGCAGTCTGTGCTTTGGTTTGTGGGATCCTGTTTGTGATTCGTACATTGTAGGTGTGTGAAACAGCACTTGCATTGAGTACTTGAGATGTCTTTGGTCAGTAACGGAGCTTGCATATGATCACACTAGGTATCGTTCCCTCCTGCGTTGTGTTTCAGCTGTGGTGGAACATTGGTTGACATATTCCCTTTCCAATGGGTGGGAATCTCCCCTTTGGTGCATGGGAACTGCGATCCTGAGAGACCTTTTGGCATTGCATTTGTCTCTCTGCTATTGGATAACACCTGCTGTGATCAGCAGAGCTCTAGTCCATCTTGTAGTCTGCTAAGGTACAAGCAAGTATTTTTTTTTCCATTTTTTAAATTGCATGGCCAGCATATTCTACAGATTCTGGTGAAACATGGCATCAAATGAATCATTTTCATACCTCCAAAACCAGTCTATGTAAAATATTCAGTTAGAGAAAGTTTGCTCAGTGAAATCCTTTTGGTTTTCATCATTGTGACCCTGAGAAAACGAGCATATTTCCAGGAGACATGTGGAAGTTAATGAAGCAAATTGAACTTTTCCTAATTTCTTTGCTTTTTACTTTTTGGCTCTTTCTGCTTCCCAGGTCAGTAGGCATGACAACTGTGGTCCTGATTCCCTATCTTTCAATTTGCATGTTGTTTGTCGTTTTGTTGTTAAAATGAGGGAACGTAGTTCGAAAACACTGAGGATGTTGTTCATCCATACGCTTTGCTTTGGTCCTCAGGACTGAGAGTTTCTTCTTTGCATGTACTTTTGCATTTGTTTTGTGTGAAAGTGTTGTGGCTCTGGGAAACTCAAATGTGCTTCATCAACGCACCCCTTTCAGGTGCATTCTCCAGATTTGGGCCACTTTTAGGGATAAGGCAATTGACATCACCTGCCGAGTTGATGTAAATGAGCTCTATTTCACTGAAAGGGAAGCACTTACCAATTCAATACTTCCTCCTCTTGAGAGAATTGGCCTCCATGGATTTCAGGTCCTGATGATCTGGCAAATAGCTAGTACTGAACTGATATCTGGTATGGAAGCTGCCTTAAGCTTCTTGCATTCTGAAGTATAAACCTTCTGCGGTCCCTAGGTTTCTTAGAGATCCAAAAAGACCTTATATCTGTTGCAAATTTGACAGCAAGGACCATAAGTTGAAATGATGACACTTGAAGTCATTCTAAATGGCCTCTCTAGATTTGGGTAGCATGAAACTTCACCAAGGTAAGTGGCAAGCATTCCTTCACTCTCCGGGTCATTTCAAAGAGGATAGAGGATTGGAATATTGGATGCTGGGCACATCTAAGATTCCCTACCTTTGCCTACTTAGCAGAAGGTCTCAAAAGCATCCGTTTGCAATCAGAAATGCTGGTATGGCATCCAGCTGACAATTGCTTGCTTCTTAGTTCTCACTAAGTGAAGGTGTTAAGGACTTGAGGATTGTAATTGAAATATGTAATTAAAGCTAAGAAACTCATGAAAAGGAACACATTTCAGGATAGAGTAGGAAGGTGGGATAAATGTGTTGAGCCAAAAACCAACATTTGATGCATCATTGGGCTGAAACCAAACTCCACTTCGGGAAATGGATACTGTTATTAAAAATACGTTTTTTTCAAGGCTGGATTGGGTTCCCCTCTGCCAAGAGAACACGTTTACTTGGAATGCTGCTTTCAATAACATGGTATGTGAACTGTCCTGCCTTTAAGGGACCTCGGTTTGCTTTTAAGATCTCTTCTCACTTTGGAGAAGAAAGAAGAATTCTCTTCAAAGGACTGATGAGCTTATTGGACCAGGTGTTTTGAAATATTTTGTTAACTTTGGATTAGTTGCGGGGCCCTTAAGGCAACTCAAGGAGGACTATTTCAGTCGTATATCTGGTATGGAAATTACAGAGAAAACATTGTGAAATGGGGGAGAAGCTTCTCCAATTACACAGGATGGATACATGGCACACCTGTCGATATTCTACAAAGGGTACAAAGTTTCTGAAATGCAGGTATGCCTTGGGATAATCGGTCAGCCATGCTGACAGTTCCATGAGAGGCACTTGATTAAGCTCCCTTCTCAACCCCTTGTCATCCGATCTTTAACCTTGCCTCTTTAAGTGTCTAACAGATAGTTAGGCTGAGGCTTTCCCAAAGTGCTTCAACTTCAAGAAGACTCTTACCAATGCAGTTTTGACAAACTGAGTAAACAGATGCATATGCTACTAACGTTTGTGGATTTGCTTCGCAATAATGCTGATTTTGATCTGTGTTCTCCCGTTACGGGAAGCTCTTCCCCTCAACTTCCTAACAACTTACAACAATTTCCTCCCTTCTGCTTCTGCGTGTCTGGATTACCTGCCAGAACGTCTCCCCCAGAGTGCCACCCTCACGCTGCTTTTCAGGCTTATTCTCCTGGATTCCTTATACAAGTTTATATAAGACTTGGATCAAGACTTGCAACGTGGCATTGCTTCCAACTCAGAATGCACTGTAGGGCTTTGCTTTCCTCCAGCAGGACGTAGCTAGAGTGGTCGTCACCCCATTCCCTGAAAGACTTGGGAAAAGATGAACCAGGAATCTAGGTTGAAAGCAAGTCCCCTAAAACAGAGAGCCGCTGCTGAGTTTATGATTAACCACTCTATCCAAATCATACCCACATATTGTCCTCAGGGTTGCAGAGGACCAAAGAAAAGGGGGAATTGTACCATAGCCAGCTGAATGCAGCCCTTCCCAGGCAGCCCTTGCTGTGCACTGTGACCCACTGCCCCGTTACCAGGCAATGGTTACCAGGAGACCACTAATGCCACTGTGACCACCCTGCTCAGCCATTGGTGGGCAGTGTAGTGGGCCCCTGCCCCAAGCAAGCCACTGTCTGTCAGCCATCTTTAGTGGGGGCCCTTTGTTAGGCAGCAGTCAGTGGAGTGCTGCCCCTTCAGACCTGGAGCATGAGGTAAGAGGCAAGTGCCAGCCTTCTCCCCAGCATTCTTCTGCTCACACGGCCTTGGGCCAGCTGGTGTGATGGGGGGCCCAGAGAACAGGCTGGGGGTGTGTCCTGCAGGGCTCCAGAGCCAAGGCCATGAATGACCATTGGCCCAGACCAGGCCTTGAGGCAGTGTTGAACCTCTACCACACACCGCCACTGTGACCCTAAGGGTATGGCTCACAGTCTGGGGTACCTGACCGCCACTGTTTGGGTGGCCTGAGGAGCATTAAGACCTGTTGGGTCATGTGCACCCGGCTCCCTCAGTGATGAGAGCTAGCAAGGGTCTGGGACCTGGCCCTGAGGGAGCCACCAAGGCAGAGCTGCCTCCTCTGTGAGGCGTGGGCACTGGTGGGAGGACCCAGACCAGCTCCTGGACAAACCCTCCATGGCAGGAGGACCACCACCCCTCCCAGGGACCCCTTTCTCTTAGGTGGGTCTGGACCTCAGAGGGTGAGTCTTGTGCCTTGGGACCTTGCCCTTTCTTGTCACCCAGAGAGTGACATTTGTTTGCTGGAGATTGATAGGAACATTGAGACCTGACTATGACCTGTCCTCAAGAACAATGGATCGGACAGGGAGAAGTTTTCAACGAAAAGCCACACCCCTCCATCACCTTACCTCTAAGAGGGCTTTGCTAAAAGCTTTCAAGGTTGGGGATTACCCAGCATAAGCCACCCATTTCCTTGAATGTCTCAACAACAAATATTTCTCGGCTCCAAAGTCCAATGTTTTGCTGTTGCTTGGCCTCACTGTGCGTCGGGCACACATCCTGGTCTTTGGTTACCAATTGTAGTGAGCCAGCCAGGAGCTGTGTGCCCATGGTGTGTTGATCTCGATCAGGGGCGTCACCATTTATAGTTCCCAGCACATGCCAGAGTACATTTGGCTCCAGCATACTGTCAGGGATTCTCCCTGATATGCAGTGGCTGCCCTACAGCACAAGGCTGCTTGTCTTGGAAACATGTCCAGAGCAACGGTATACAGTTCATGTCATTTGGGGGTAAGTCACTCCAGCTTGCACAGGCTGGGAAATAGGTCTACTCCAACTGGGCTGCTCCCCTTAGCGGATGGGAGCCCCTCTGAGTCCATTCCCTCTTGAGAACTGGGGGCCTCCATGTGGGAGTGGAAGTGGAAGTTGACAAAATGCCTTCTCTGGCTTTCTGTCTTTGTGATTGGAGTGTTTATTTGTTCTTCATGTGTTTGTGTGTGTCAATGTGGTGTTAATCACGGCAGTCTGTGCTTTGGTTTGTGGGATCCTGTTTGTGATTCGTACATTGTAGGTGTGTGAAACAGCACTTGCATTGAGTACTTGAGATGTCTTTGGTCAGTAACGGAGCTTGCATATGATCACACTAGGTATCGTTCCCTCCTGCGTTGTGTTTCAGCTGTGGTGGAACATTGGTTGACATATTCCCTTTCCAATGGGTGGGAATCTGCCCTTTGGTGCCTGGGAACTGCGATCCTGAGAGACCTTTTGGCATTGCATTTGTCTCTCTGCTATTGGATAACACCTGCTGTGATCAGCAGAGCTCTAGTCCATCTTGTAGTCCGCTAAGGGACAAGCAAGTATTTTTTTTTTTTTACATTGCATGGCCAGCATATTCTACAGATTCTGGTGAAACATGGCATCAAATGAATCATTTTCATATCTCCAAAACCAGTCTATGTAAAATATTCAGTTAGAGAAAGTTTGCTCAGTGAAATCCTTTTGGTTTTCATCATTGTGACCCTGAGAAAACGAGCATATTTCCAGGAGACATGTGGAAGTTCATGAAGCAAATTGAACTTTTCCTAATTTCTTTGTTTTTTCCTTTTTGGCTCTTTCTACTTCCCAGGTCAGTAGGCATGGCAACTGTGGTCGTGATTCCCTATCTTTCAATTTGCATGTTGTTTGTCAGTTTGTTGTTAAAATGAGGGAACGTAGTTCGAAAACACTGAGGATGTTGTTCATCCATACGCTTTGCTTTGGTCCTCAGGACTAAGAGTTTCTTCTTTGTATGTACTTTTGCGTTGGTTTTGTGTGAAAGTGTTGCGGCTCTGGGAAACTCAAATGTATTTCCCCAATGCACCCCTTTCAGGTGCATTCTCCAGATTTGGGCCATGTTTAGGGATAAGGCAATTGACATCAGCTGCCGAGTTGATATGTAAATGAGCTCTATTTCACTGAAAGGGAAGCACTTACCAATTCAATACTTCCTCCTCTTGAGAGAATTGGCCTCCATGGATTTCAGGTCCTGATGATCTGGCAAATAGCTAGTACTGAACTGATATCTGGTATGGAAGCTGCCTTAAGCTTCTTGCATTCTGAAGTATAAACCTTCTGCAGTCCCTAGGTTTCTTAGAGATCCAAAAAGACCTTATATCTGTTGCCAATTTGACAGCAAGGACCATAAGTTGAAATGATGACACTTGAAGTCATTCTAAATGGCCTCTCTAGATTTGGGGAGCATGAAACTTCACCAAGGTAAGTGGCAAGCATTCCTTGACTCTCCGGGTCATTTCAAAGAGGATAGAGGATTGGAACATTGGATGCTGGGCACATCTAAGATTCCCTACCTTTGCCTACTTAGCAGAAGGTCTCAAAAGCATCCGTTTGCAATCAGAAATGCTGGTATGGCATCCAGCTGACAATTGCTTGCTTCTTAGTTCTCACTAAGTGAAGGTGTTAAGGACTTGAGGATTGTAATCGAAATATGTAATTAAAGCTAAGAAACTCATGAAAAGGAACACATTTCAGGATAGAGTAGGAAGGTGGGATAAATGTGTTGAGCCAAAAACCAACATTTGATGCATCATTGGGCTGAAACCAAACTCCACTTCGGGAAATGGATACTGTTATTAAAAATACGTTTTTTTCAAGGCTGGATTGGGTTCCCCTCTGCCAAGAGAACACGTTTACTTGGAATGCTGCTTTCAATAACATGGTATGTGAACTGTCCTGCCTTTAAGGGACCTCGGTTTGCTTTTAAGATCTCTTCTCACTTTGGAGAAGAAAGAAGAATTCTCTTCAAAGGACTGATGAGCTTATTGGACCAGGTGTTTTGAAATATTTTGTTAACTTTGGATTAGTTGCGGGGCCCTTAAGGCAACTCAAGGAGGACTATTTCAGTCGTATATCTGGTATGGAAATTACAGAGAAAACATTGTGAAATGGGGGAGAAGCTTCTCCAATTACACAGGATGGATACATGGCACACCTGTCGATATTCTACAAAGGGTACAAAGTTTCTGAAATGCAGGTATGCCTTGGGATAATCGGTCAGCCATGCTGACAGTTCCATGAGAGGCACTTGATTAAGCTCCCTTCTCAACCCCTTGTCATCCGATCTTTAACCTTGCCTCTTTAAGTGTCTAACAGATAGTTAGGCTGAGGCTTTCCCAAAGTGCTTCAACTTCAAGAAGACTCTTACCAATGCAGTTTTGACAAACTGAGTAAACAGATGCATATGCTACTAACGTTTGTGGATTTGCTTCGCAATAATGCTGATTTTGATCTGTGTTCTCCCGTTACGGGAAGCTCTTCCCCTCAACTTCCTAACAACTTACAACAATTTCCTCCCTTCTGCTTCTGCGTGTCTGGATTACCTGCCAGAACGTCTCCCCCAGAGTGCCACCCTCACGCTGCTTTTCAGGCTTATTCTCCTGGATTCCTTATACAAGTTTATATAAGACTTGGATCAAGACTTGCAACGTGGCATTGCTTCCAACTCAGAATGCACTGTAGGGCTTTGCTTTCCTGCAGCAGGACGTAGCTAGAGTGGTCGTCACCCCATTCCCTGAAAGACTTGGGAAAAGATGAACCAGGAATCTAGGTTGAAAGCAAGTCCCCTAAAACAGAGAGCCGCTGCTGAGTTTATGATTAACCACTCTATCCAAATCATACCCACATATTGTCCTCAGGGTTGCAGAGGACCAAAGAAAAGGGGGAATTGTACCATAGCCAGCTGAATGCAGCCCTTCCCAGGCAGCCCTTGCTGTGCACTGTGACCCACTGCCCCGTTACCAGGCAATGGTTACCAGGAGACCACTAATGCCACTGTGACCACCCTGCTCAGCCATTGGTGGGCAGTGTAGTGGGCCCCTGCCCCAAGCAAGCCACTGTCTGTCAGCCATCTTTAGTGGGGGCCCTTTGTTAGGCAGCAGTCAGTGGAGTGCTGCCCCTTCAGACCTGGAGCATGAGGTAAGAGGCAAGTGCCAGCCTTCTCCCCAGCATTCTTCTGCTCACACGGCCTTGGGCCAGCTGGTGTGATGGGGGGCCCAGAGAACAGGCTGGGGGTGTGTCCTGCAGGGCTCCAGAGCCAAGGCCATGAATGACCATTGGCCCAGACCAGGCCTTGAGGCAGTGTTGAACCTCTACCACACACCGCCACTGTGACCCTAAGGGTATGGCTCACAGTCTGGGGTACCTGACCGCCACTGTTTGGGTGGCCTGAGGAGCATTAAGACCTGTTGGGTCATGTGCACCCGGCTCCCTCAGTGATGAGAGCTAGCAAGGGTCTGGGACCTGGCCCTGAGGGAGCCACCAAGGCAGAGCTGCCTCCTCTGTGAGGCATGGGCACTGGTGGGAGGACCCAGACCAGCTCCTGGACAAACCCTCCATGGCAGGAGGACCACCACCCCTCCCAGGGACCCCTTTCTCTTAGGTGGGTCTGGACCTCAGAGGGTGAGTCTTGTGCCTTGGGACCTTGCCCTTTCTTGTCACCCAGAGAGTGACATTTGTTTGCTGGAGATTGATAGGAACATTGAGACCTGACTATGACCTGTCCTCAAGAACAATGGATCGGACAGGGAGAAGTTTTCAACGAAAAGCCACACCCCTCCATCACCTTACCTCTAAGAGGGCTTTGCTAAAAGCTTTCAAGGTTGGGGATTACCCAGCATAAGCCACCCATTTCCTTGAATGTCTCAACAACAAATATTTCTCGGCTCCAAAGTCCAATGTTTTGCTGTTGCTTGGCCTCACTGTGCGTCGGGCACACATCCTGGTCTTTGGTTACCAATTGTAGTGAGCCAGCCAGGAGCTGTGTGCCCATGGTGTGTTGATCTCGATCAGGGGCGTCACCATTTATAGTTCCCAGCACATGCCAGAGTACATTTGGCTCCAGCATACTGTCAGGGATTCTCCCTGATATGCAGTGGCTGCCCTACAGCACAAGGCTGCTTGTCTTGGAAACATGTCCAGAGCAACGGTATACAGTTCATGTCATTTGGGGGTAAGTCACTCCAGCTTGCACAGGCTGGGAAATAGGTCTACTCCAACTGGGCTGCTCCCCTTAGCGGATGGGAGCCCCTCTGAGTCCATTCCCTCTTGAGAACTGGGGGCCTCCATGTGGGAGTGGAAGTGGAAGTTGACAAAATGCCTTCTCTGGCTTTCTGTCTTTGTGATTGGAGTGTTTATTTGTTCTTCATGTGTTTGTGTGTGTCAATGTGGTGTTAATCACGGCAGTCTGTGCTTTGGTTTGTGGGATCCTGTTTGTGATTCGTACATTGTAGGTGTGTGAAACAGCACTTGCATTGAGTACTTGAGATGTCTTTGGTCAGTAACGGAGCTTGCATATGATCACACTAGGTATCGTTCCCTCCTGCGTTGTGTTTCAGCTGTGGTGGAACATTGGTTGACATATTCCCTTTCCAATGGGTGGGAATCTCCCCTTTGGTGCATGGGAACTGCGATCCTGAGAGACCTTTTGGCATTGCATTTGTCTCTCTGCTATTGGATAACACCTGCTGTGATCAGCAGAGCTCTAGTCCATCTTGTAGTCTGCTAAGGTACAAGCAAGTATTTTTTTTTCCATTTTTTACATTGCATGGCCAGCATATTCTACAGATTCTGGTGAAACATGGCATCAAATGAATCATTTTCATACCTCCAAAACCAGTCTATGTAAAATATTCAGTTAGAGAAAGTTTGCTCAGTGAAATCCTTTTGGTTTTCATCATTGTGACCCTGAGAAAACGAGCATATTTCCAGGAGACATGTGGAAGTTAATGAAGCAAATTGAACTTTTCCTAATTTCTTTGCTTTTTACTTTTTGGCTCTTTCTGCTTCCCAGGTCAGTAGGCATGACAACTGTGGTCCTGATTCCCTATCTTTCAATTTGCATGTTGTTTGTCGTTTTGTTGTTAAAATGAGGGAACGTAGTTCGAAAACACTGATTATGTTGTTCATCCTCACCCTTTGCTTTGGTCCTCAGGACTGAGAGTTTCTTTTGTGCATGTACTTTTGCGTTTGTTTTGTGTGAAAGTGTTGTGGCTCTGGGAAACTCAAATGTGCTTCATCAACGCACCCCTTTTAGGTGCATTCTCCAGATTTGGGCCACTTTTAGGGATAAGGCAATTGACATCACCTGCCAAGTTGATGTAAATGAGCTCTATTTCACTGAAAGGGAAGCACTTACCAATTCAATACTTCCTCCTCTTGAGAGAATTGGCCTCCATGGATTTCAGGTCCTGATGATCTGGCAAATAGCTAGTACTGAACTGATATCTGGTATGGAAGCTGCCTTAAGCTTCTTGCATTCTGAAGTATAAACCTTCTGCAGTCCCTAGGTTTCTTAGAGATCCAAAAAGACCTTATATCTGTTGCCAATTTGACAGCAAGGACCATAAGTTGAAATGATGACACTTGAAGTCATTCTAAATGGCCTCTCTAGATTTGGGTAGCATGAAACTTCACCAAGGTAAGTGGCAAGCATTCCTTCACTCTCCGGGTCATTTCAAAGAGGATAGAGGATTGGAATATTGGATGCTGGGCACATCTAAGATTCCCTACCTTTGCCTACTTAGCAGAAGGTCTCAAAAGCATCCGTTTGCAATCAGAAATGCTGGTATGGCATCCAGCTGACAATTGCTTGCTTCTTAGTTCTCACTAAGTGAAGGTGTTAAGGACTTGAGGATTGTAATCGAAATATGTAATTAAAGCTAAGAAACTCATGAAAAGGAACACATTTCAGGATAGAGTAGGAAGGTGGGATAAATGTGTTGAGCCAAAAACCAACATTTGATGCATCATTGGGCTGAAACCAAACTCCACTTCGGGAAATGGATACTGTTATTAAAAATACGTTTTTTTCAAGGCTGGATTGGGTTCCCCTCTGCCAAGAGAACACGTTTACTTGGAATGCTGCTTTCAATAACATGGTATGTGAACTGTCCTGCCTTTAAGGGACCTCGGTTTGCTTTTAAGATCTCTTCTCACTTTGGAGAAGAAAGAAGAATTCTCTTCAAAGGACTGATGAGCTTATTGGACCAGGTGTTTTGAAATATTTTGTTAACTTTGGATTAGTTGCGGGGCCCTTAAGGCAACTCAAGGAGGACTATTTCAGTCGTATATCTGGTATGGAAATTACAGAGAAAACATTGTGAAATGGGGGAGAAGCTTCTCCAATTACACAGGATGGATACATGGCACACCTGTCGATATTCTACAAAGGGTACAAAGTTTCTGAAATGCAGGTATGCCTTGGGATAATCGGTCAGCCATGCTGACAGTTCCATGAGAGGCAATTGATTAAGCTCCCTTCTCAACCCCTTGTCATCCGATCTTTAACCTTGCCTCTTTAAGTGTCTAACAGATAGTTAGGCTGAGGCTTTCCCAAAGTGCTTCAACTTCAAGAAGACTCTTACCAATGCAGTTTTGACAAACTGAGTAAACAGATGCATATGCTACTAACGTTTGTGGATTTGCTTCGCAATAATGCTGATTTTGATCTGTGTTCTCCCGTTACGGGAAGCTCTTCCCCTCAACTTCCTAACAACTTACAACAATTTCCTCCCTTCTGCTTCTGCGTGTCTGGATTACCTGCCAGAACGTCTCCCCCAGAGTGCCACCCTCACGCTGCTTTTCAGGCTTATTCTCCTGGATTCCTTATACAAGTTTATATAAGACTTGGATCAAGACTTGCAACGTGGCATTGCTTCCAACTCAGAATGCACTGTAGGGCTTTGCTTTCCTCCAGCAGGACGTAGCTAGAGTGGTCGTCACCCCATTCCCTGAAAGACTTGGGAAAAGATGAACCAGGAATCTAGGTTGAAAGCAAGTCCCCTAAAACAGAGAGCCGCTGCTGAGTTTATGATTAACCACTCTATCCAAATCATACCCACATATTGTCCTCAGGGTTGCAGAGGACCAAAGAAAAGGGGGAATTGTACCATAGCCAGCTGAATGCAGCCCTTCCCAGGCAGCCCTTGCTGTGCACTGTGACCCACTGCCCCGTTACCAGGCAATGGTTACCAGGAGACCACTAATGCCACTGTGACCACCCTGCTCAGCCATTGGTGGGCAGTGTAGTGGGCCCCTGCCCCAAGCAAGCCACTGTCTGTCAGCCATCTTTAGTGGGGGCCCTTTGTTAGGCAGCAGTCAGTGGAGTGCTGCCCCTTCAGACCTGGAGCATGAGGTAAGAGGCAAGTGCCAGCCTTCTCCCCAGCATTCTTCTGCTCACACGGCCTTGGGCCAGCTGGTGTGATGGGGGGCCCAGAGAACAGGCTGGGGGTGTGTCCTGCAGGGCTCCAGAGCCAAGGCCATGAATGACCATTGGCCCAGACCAGGCCTTGAGGCAGTGTTGAACCTCTACCACACACCGCCACTGTGACCCTAAGGGTATGGCTCACAGTCTGGGGTACCTGACCGCCACTGTTTGGGTGGCCTGAGGAGCATTAAGACCTGTTGGGTCATGTGCACCCGGCTCCCTCAGTGATGAGAGCTAGCAAGGGTCTGGGACCTGGCACTGAGGGAGCCACCAAGGCAGAGCTGCCTCCTCTGTGAGGCGTGGGCACTGGTGGGAGGACCCAGACCAGCTCCTGGACAAACCCTCCATGGCAGGAGGACCACCACCCCTCCCAGGGACCCCTTTCTCTTAGGTGGGTCTGGACCTCAGAGGGTGAGTCTTGTGCCTTGGGACCTTGCCCTTTCTTGTCACCCAGAGAGTGACATTTGTTTGCTGGAGATTGATAGGAACATTGAGACCTGACTATGACCTGTCCTCAAGAGCAATGGATCGGACAGGGAGAAGTTTTCAACGAAAAGCCACACCCCTCCATCACCTTACCTCTAAGAGGGCTTTGCTAAAAGCTTTCAAGGTTGGGGATTACCCAGCATAAGCCACCCATTTCCTTGAATGTCTCAACAACAAATATTTCTCGGCTCCAAAGTCCAATGTTTTGCTGTTGTTTGGCCTCACTGTGCGTCACGCACACATCCTGGCCTTTGGTTACCAATTATAGCGAGCCAGCCAGGAGGTCTGTGCCCATGGTGTGTTGATCTCAATCAGGGGCATCGCCATTTATAGTTCCCAGCACATGCCAGAGTACATTTGGCTCCAGGATACTGGCAGGGATTCTCCCTGATATGCAGTGGCTGCCCTACAGCACGAGGCTGCTTGTCTTGGACACATGTCCAGAGCAGTGGTATACAGTTCATGTCATTTGGGGGTAAGTCGCTCCAGCTTGCACAGGCTGGGAAATAGGTCTACTCCAACTGGGCTGCTCCCCTTAGCGGATGGGAGCCCCTCTGAGTCCATTCCCTCTTGAGAACTGGGGGCCTCCATGTGGGAGTGGAAGTGGAAGTTGACAAAATGCCTTCTCTGGCTTTCTGTCTTTGTGATTGGAGTGTTTATTTGTTCTTCATGTGTTTGTGTGTGTCAATGTGGTGTTAATCACGGCAGTCTGTGCTTTGGTTTGTGGGATCCTGTTTGTGATTCGTACATTGTAGGTGTGTGAAACAGCACTTGCATTGAGTACTTGAGACGTCTTTGGTCAGTAACGGAGCTTGCATATGATCACACTAGGTATCGTTCCCTCCTGCGTTGTGTTTCAGCTGTGGTGGAACATTGGTTGACATATTCCCTTTCCAATGGGTAGGAATCTGCCCTTTGGTGCCTGGGAACTGCGATCCTGAGAGACCTTTTGGCATTGCATTTGTCTCTCTGCTATTGGATAACACCTGCTGTGATCAGCAGAGCTCTAGTCCATCTTGTAGTCCGCTAAGGGACAAGCAAGTATTTTTTTTTTTTTACATTGCATGGCCAGCATATTCTACAGATTCTGGTGAAACATGGCATCAAATGAATCATTTTCATATCTCCAAAACCAGTCTATGTAAAATATTCAGTTAGAGAAAGTTTGCTCAGTGAAATCCTTTTGGTTTTCATCATTGTGACCCTGAGAAAACGAGCATATTTCCAGGAGACATGTGGAAGTTCATGAAGCAAATTGAACTTTTCCTAATTTCTTTGTTTTTTCCTTTTTGGCTCTTTCTGCTTCCCAGGTCAGTAGGCATGGCAACTGTGGTCGTGATTCCCTATCTTTCAATTTGCATGTTGTTTGTCAGTTTGTTGTTAAAATGAGGGAACGTAGTTCGAAAACACTGAGGATGTTGTTCATCCATACGCTTTGCTTTGGTCCTCAGGACTAAGAGTTTCTTCTTTGCATGTACTTTTGCGTTGGTTTTGTGTGAAAGTGTTGCGGCTCTGGGAAACTCAAATGTATTTCCCCAATGCACCCCTTTCAGGTGCATTCTCCAGATTTGGGCCATGTTTAGGGATAAGGCAATTGACATCAGCTGCCGAGTTGATATGTAAATGAGCTCTATTTCACTGAAAGGGAAGCACTTACCAATTCAATACTTCCTCCTCTTGAGAGAATTGGCCTCCATGGATTTCAGGTCCTGATGATCTGGCAAATAGCTAGTACTGAACTGATATCTGGTATGGAAGCTGCCTTAAGCTTCTTGCATTCTGAAGTATAAACCTTCTGCGGTCCCTAGGTTTCTTAGAGATCCAAAAAGACCTTATATCTGTTGCAAATTTGACAGCAAGGACCATAAGTTGAAATGATGACACTTGAAGTCTTTCTAAATGGCCTCTCTAGATTTGGGTAGCTTGAAACTTCACCACGTTAAGTGGCAAGCATTCCTTGACTCTCCAGGTCATTTCCAAGAGGATAGAGGATTGGAACATTGGATGCTGGGCACATGCAAGACTCCCTACCTTTGCCTACTTAGCAGAAGGTCTCAAAAGCATCCGTTTGCAATCAGAAATGCGGGTATGACATCCAGCTGACAATTGCTTGCTTCTTGGTTTTCACTAAGTGAAGGTGTTAAGGACTTGAGGATTGTAATCGAAATATGTAGTTAAAGCTAAGAAACTCATGAAAAGGAACACATTTCAGGATAGAGTAGGAAGGTGGAATAAATGTGTTGAGCCAAAAACCAACATTTGATGCATCATTGGGCTGAAACGAAACTCCACTTCGGGAAATGGATACTGTTATTAAAAATACGTTTTTTCAAGTCTGGATTGGGTTCCCCTCTGCCAAGAGAACACGTTTACTTGGAATGCTGCTTTCAATAACATGGTATGTGAACTGTCCTGCCTTTAAGGGATTTCTATTTCCCCTCAACTTCCTAACAACTTACAACAATTTCTTCCCTTCTGCTTCTGCGTGTCTGGACTACCTGCCAAAACGTCTCCCCCAGAGTGCCGCCCTCACGCTGCTTTTCAGGCTTATTCTCCTGGATTCCTTATACAAGTTTATATAAGACTTGGATCAAGACTTGGATCAAGACTTGCAACGTGGCATTGCTTCCAACTCAATGAAACGAGAAGCTAGTTTTTTGAGAAGATAAACAAAATTCATAAATCTTTAGCCAGGCTCACCAAAAAGAAGAGAGAGGACCCAAATAAACAAATTAAGAAATGAAAGAGGACAAATAGTCCATATAACGGTGATGCAAAACATCATAAAAGAATACTACAAACAGACTGGACAAACTAGAAGAAATGGACAAATCCTAGAAACATACAACCTGCCAAGACTAATTCAGCATGAAACAGATTGATTAAAGTGAAATAGAATTTGTCATAAAAATACCTCCAGGAAACTAAATTTCAGGCCCAGATGGTTTCACAGGGGAATTCTATCAAACATATGAAAAGAACTAATACCTATGCTTCTCAAACTAGTCCCCAAAACTGAAGAGGCTGGAACACTCCCAAACATATTCTTTTAGGTCACCATTCCTCACGTACCAATATCAGACAAAGAGACTTTAAAAAGAAAATTATAGACCAATATCTTGGATAAATATTGATGAATAAACCCACAACAAATATTATCAAATCAAATCCAACAATACTTAAGAAGATTCATACAGGATGATCAACTTGGATTTATTCCAGGGCCACAAGGATGGTTCAACATTAGCAAATCAATCAATGTCATACACCACATTAAGCAAAGAAGAATAAAAATCACATGATCATCTCAACAGATGCAGAGAAAGCATTTGACAGAATTCAACATTCATTCATGATAAAAATTCTCATCAGTGTTGGTATAGAGGGAACATATAGAAATCTTTTGAATTCCTATACATTAACCAACTCTCAGAAAGAGAAAGCAAGAAAACAATCCCATTTAAAATTGCACCAAAAAGAATAAAATACATTGGAATAATTTTAACGAAGAAGGTGAAAAACCCATATTCTGAAAACTATAAAACACTGATGAAGGAAGCTAAAGATGTTGCAAAGAAATGGAAAGATGTCTCATCTTTGGACAGGAAGAATTACTATTGTTAAAATTTTCAAGCTACTCAAAGCAATCTACAGATTTAATGTAATCTCTATTAAAATATCCATAACATTTTCCACAGAACTAGAACTAATAATCCTAAAATTTATATATAACCACAAAAGACCCCAATGCCAACGCGATGTTGAGAAAAATGAACAAAGCTGAAGGTATTGTGCTGCCTATACTATACTGCAAAGCTACAGTAATCACAACAGCATGATACTAGCACAAAAACAGACTCATAGTTCAATGGAACAGAATAGAGAGCTCAGAAATAAACACACACGTATGATCAATTAATCTATGACCATGAAGCAAGAATGTACAATGGATAAAGGACAGTCTTTTCAATATGTGGTGCTCAGAACACTGGACAGCTACGTGTAAAGAAATGAGACTAGACAATTTTCCCATACCGTGTACAAAAATCAATCGTAAACTCAAAATGGATTGAAGACCTAAATATAAGAACTGAAACCATGAAACTCCTGGAAAAGAATATAGGCATAATTCTCTTTGACATAAATTATAATGTTGTGGGGGGGGGGTTTGGATCTGTTTTCTAAATCAAAAGAAATTAAAACAAAAATAAACAAATGGGACCTAATTAAACTTAATTTCTTAGCACAACAAAAGAAACCATTAGCATAACAAAAAGACAGGCTACTCAATGGGAGTAAATATTTGCAGATGATATTACCAGTAAAGGCTTAAATTAATATCCAAAATACATAAACAGCTTATACAACTCAATATCACAAAAACAAACAACCAATTAAAAAATGGGCAGAGGATGTGATCAGACATTTTCCTAAATAAGACATACAGATGGCCAGCAGGCCCATGAAAAGACGCTGACATCACTAATCATCAAAGAAATGCAAATCAAAACCACAATGAGATAACACCTCACACCTCTTGGAATGGCTATCATCAAAAAGATCACAAATAATGAGTGTTGGCTAGGGTGTGTAGAAAAGGAAACCCTTGTACACTGTTAGTGGGAAGGCAAAGTGATGCAGCTACTGTTAAAAACAATATGAAGTTTCCTCAGAAAAGTAAAAATAAAACTACTCTATAATCCCGCAATTCCACTGCTGGGTATATATTGAAAAAAAAATGATAACATTAATTCAAAAAGATACATGCACCCAGTGTTCATAGCAGCATTATTTACAACAGCCAAGATGTGGAAGTAATCCACGTATCCATCAGCAGATGAATGGATAAAGAAGCAATACACACACACACACACACACACACACAGAATGGAATATTACTCAGCTATAAAAAAAGAATGCAATTCTGCCATTTGCAACAATGTGGATGGATCTAGAGAGTATTCTGCTTAGTGAAGTAAGTCAGACAAAGTCTATATGTTATCACATATAAATGGAATCTAAAAAATAAAACAAATAAATGTATGTAATAGAACAGAAACAGACTCCCAGATACAGAAAATAAACGAATAGTTAACAGTGGGGAGATGTAAAGGGAGATGTACAAGACAGGGGTATGGTATTAAGAGATACAAACTACTATGCATACAATAGATAAGCAACAAGGATATATTGTACAGTACAGGGAAATGTTGCCATTATTTTGTAGTAACTTTAAATGGAGTATAATCTATAAAAATATTGAATCATTATGCTGTACACCTGAAACTAATATAATATTGTACATCAAGTGCAATTTGATGAAAATTATCATTACCTAAGAAAATAAAGTTTTAAACCTTAAGAATTTGAAAGTTTTTTATGTGTATACTTCCAATTTAGAAATGCCCACATGCTCTGTTATGAAAAATGCAAAAGGGGGAAAGGAATAGGTCTTGCTTCTTAATGGTAGAGTGGAATGTATATACAGTATTAGTGAGAAGGAATTGAAGGTGCTTTTCTTGTACAAAAGTTGCGAGAATCTCCTTCCTGGCTCTAATAACTTAAGCCCCTGCAATGTACAATAAATATTCACCTCTTCCCAAGAACCCCCAAATCACTTCTCATGGCATCAGCTCAAAGTTGAAAACCTTGCCTTTTAACTCAAGTTTAGATGATGTTCCCCAGGTATGGTTCCTTAGGTATAGCTGTTTGAGTAGGGTCCTTCTTGATTTGCAGATAAATTATTAACCACCTGTCACCACACACTACATAAAATGGAAAGAGATGCATAACTACCATAGACACTTTTATTTGGAAACACTGGAACTATATTCAGAAATAGTAGAGGCATAGCAGTTACTGCTATGTTTTACCAGCTTTATTGTTTGGCTAAGTGAGAACAAAATAAAAGTGGGCACGGGAATTGACCATAGAATTTAATCTGAGGAAGGAAGACAGGAAGGACATTGGGGGGTGAAGGACATTAAAGGTGTGGTAGGATCATTGCACTGGTAGGATCATTCGCCCTGTGGAAGCGAATAATTCTTCGACTTAAAGTATTAGATGGAGTGAGTGTATCTCCATCTAAATGCATCATCAGGTACTGCTGATTGTCTCCCCTAAACAAATAGCAAATATAACTGCTTCCCAAACTCCTATGCCTCGTCTAAGCAACCACATTTCTTGCCTTGACAAGTGTGTTACTTTCCAACTGTCTTACCTGCATCCAGTCTCCTTCAAATCCATTCTCTACCCTGTAACCTGAGTGATATTCCTAACTGTCAAATTACCCTCCTCCGAGGAGGATGTTTAACCTTCCTTGACTTCTCTCTCTCTCCTAGGAACAGTATTCTGCTACTTATTCTGTATAACGCTCCCCTCATTTTCTCCCAAAGTAATTCCATAAACTTTTCCCCCTTCAAGGAATCCTCTGTCTTCCATTTTTAGTTAACTTCTCTTTATCATTTAATAGATAATTAAGTGACAGCTCCAGTGTCACTTCCTCAGGAAACCTTCCTTGACTTTCTTGCTCACATCAAATCCTCTATTACAGTAATTTTCACTCCATTAAAGAGCAATTTGCATGCTGGCAATTTTACATGTGTATGCTGTTTCATATCTGCCTCCATCTGTAGTATACAAAACCCGAACATGGTGGAACCGTGAATCTCTTGCACTCGGCACATTCCTGGCATACGGGTGCTCAATAAATATCAGTAGGATAAGTGAGTGAATTAATTCTATGCATCCTTTTGAATACTTTTATTGTATTAAGATTTCTTCTATATGATGCTTTATTTCCTTCGTGTGTGTGTTTTCTTTTAATAATTTTGAAGGTTTATAGTTTGTTTTAGTTACTCATTGCATATAGTGTAGTTAATGCTATAGTTGTATCACCGCAAAGATAGTACCCATTGACTCCTCACTATGAAACAGAAATAAATGTCTACTTCCCTTTAGTCCTTTCCCCTTTCTATTTCCTCTGTTATCACTCAATTTTATTTGGTTTTATTATTCCCAGTTCTTCTAATCATTACCTTTATAATTTAAAATAATACTGAGTTAATCACCTTTACAATAATTTTGATTCTTTCCTACTGTGAAAGATAAGGAAACCAGAAAATTTCAGCAGAAATAGTTTTTACTTTTTCTTTTAGTTACTAATATGGTCCTATTTAAAAAAAATATTTTCCAAGTTTTATTAAGATATAATTGACATACAACTAATTATTCTTTCTAGTGTCATTATTTGTAATATTTGTATTCTCTTCTTTAACCACAGTCCCTACAATTGTTTAATATTAGACTTCATAATTCACTATTACTGTGTTATCTCTGTTCACTTTTTGATTAGTGGAGTTTATTCTCTAATTGTCTTTTTTTTTAGTAAGGCCTCATGAGAGCTCTAAGTTTTTGTTTTTTGTTTTGTTTGTTGAGGTTGTTTATTTTCTGCATGTGGAGACTGGTAACTGCACTTGGATCTGCCAGGGTGTGGCCCAGGCTATAACATTTCTCCCCCTGGGTCATGATAAGGCTTTAGTCTGTAAATTCAATGCTTCTTTCATTCCACAGAAGTTTTCCTTTGTTTTGTCTTGTATTTTACTTTACTCAGTGTTAAGAACTCTTCTTAAGGAACACTAATTTGTTGTTGTTGTTGGATGTTATTTTACTGTATATTTTCTCTAATTCTTTTCAACTGTTTTTCTATTTGGAATATTTAAATTCCCACTTTTTTCTACTGTTAGTCATCTTCATTGCTGTCGGACTTTTGTTAATTACTTCTTGAAATTTCCGGTTCACTTCTCATTACTTCATATTTTCTGTCATTTATGTAACTCATATGTTCTAAATGTCATTTTAGAAAGAAGGTATCTTTAAAAATTCATTGGAAATTTGTTCATAATGCTCACTGCTTCATGGAATAATCTTCTATTATGTGTGTGCTATATAGCTTATGTCATTTTCCCTTTTCTTTCTTATTGAAATATATTCACATAGGTCATCATCTGTTTATTTTATAATAAAGTTATTATAATATACAATCCTATCATTATTAATATTTTAATATACTCATATCTCAAAGGATATTGTGAAGGTGGAGGGAGGGATGTCTGTGATATGTGAGACAAGGCAGCTGAGTTTTGGAACGTTGTCTTGAAAATACCTCTCAGCTGTTAGTATGCCACTCTCCTGGGCTGCTGGGATAACTGCTGACTCAGAGCAGAGGCATAGTTGTTAATTTTTATCATATGTCTTGTGACTTATCCTTTTCTTCTCATTATGTACTGGGAATTGTTAGTGGTCTGGCTGCTTTTCCCCTCCTCTTGCCTTGATTTTTCTCCCATTACCCTGCACTCATGGCCCCTTTACTTCAGAAGGTGCTGTATCTGCATCTTTCTCTTTAAGTTCTGTTCCCCCATCGCTTTCTAAAGTAAGGGTTCACACACTCCGATATTGCTGTTCAAAGTAAGGATCACTGGTTTTATTCTTAGTGTGTCCATCTCTTTCTAAGACTGCTGAGTTTCCTGACTATCTCAGTTTCCTTAGTGGCACACATTTTCTTTGGTGATCACTCTCGTCCTGTTTCAAGTTTTGTGGCGTGTAAATGTTCCTTCACATGTCATGGCTTGGAATTGTAGATGTATTTCCTACTCTTTCTAAGAATGGAGCTCACATTTATGTTTCTCCTCCTGATTTAAAGAAAGAGAGAGGAAGTAGCATCTCAAGTTTGGAATCTTAGACTGGAAGTCTGAATTTATTTACATAATTGAGGTGCATCTACAATTTTCCTTTTTCTGTTGTAAATGCCTGAAATTTGGATTGAAAATCAAAGGTGCTTCATGAATGTGTTGAGCTATATTGACTTTTCTGTAACTTAAGGAAGAAAGAGAATAAAAATTTGAGAAAGTCCTAAATTCATATATAGCCCAGCCCAACCTTATAATATCTGTGTAATTTAGATAATTTTTGAGATTATATGGTGATGACTACATCTACTACACAATATGGTTGTGGGGATTCAATAGAATATGTATGAAAGTGTTATTTTTGAAGTCAATTTAAATCTCATCTATGTTCTCTCCACCTTTTTGTCATGGAATATTGTATGGTTTTATCTCCACATATTATTTTTTCAGAACTTTTATTGAGATATAATTGACATACAATAAACTGCATATATTTAAAGTGTATAATTTGACTTTCTTTCTTATTAGTAATGTGTATATGGCAAACTCAATCTCCCAATTCATCCCAGTCCAACCCCTTCCATGTATTATTCTTTATACTTTTTAATATATTCTGTGTTTAAGTTAACTATTATTGTGGTGTTCAACAGAGAAATGATTAAATGATTAACCACTTTAAAGGATAATTTTAAAAAGTTTGTCTGGGATTCATCTTTATACATCATAGAATAAAGATTTAAAGTAGCTCTAAACTATGGTTAATACCTCTTTGTCATAAGAAAACTGAATGTCTCTCATTTCTCCTCATTAACAGCTTCTCTGCTTGGCTACAGTGGAAAAACCAAAAGGACCACAGTGGGTAATTCCCCAGGCCAAGGGATTTCAGTGTAGGAATCCCAGATCTCTGCAGCACCTCTTGGTCACTACCCCTGGGCTTGTAATTAGCTGCTGTTGTGACTGTCATGGAACTATTTGCATGTGCTGTATGATCCTGCATAGGACCTGGCCGATTTTGAGAGAACTCTCTCCGTCTGAATCTTTAATGATGCTGTACTCTTAGATCCCTTGACAAAACAGGTAGGTGGGAAGGACAAAAATGAAATCTGTAGTGAGTAAATTACTGAAGCAAGTTTTCTATGTTCCAGGAATCAAAACTTGGGTTTTCCTAGCTTGCTGTGGTGTTAGCCCTCTCTGAGACAGTTTTCTGCCTACACTAGAGAAGGAGGATGGAGCAGGAATCAGGCCCGTGAAGAAGAGTCATTTGTGTTAACAGTTGAGGATGTGAGTAAGAGGACGTGTACACCAAGCCTTCAAAGAATGAGGATACATCTGTGGAAGAATAGTAGGGAAGATTCAGAGTTTATTGTATAACTACTCAACTTCTTTTCTAGGTTTCCTAAGTGTTTGGCCTCATTTAAAGTATTTATTTATTTATTTATTTATTTATTTATTTATTTATTTATTTATTTTATTTATTTATTTATCTCATGTGCTTTTCTTTCTGGCCTGTGATTTATGGTCAGTCTGGCCCCCTGGTTGGTCTATCCAATGCCCAGAAACCTTTTAACCCTTAGTGACCGTCTGCTTCACCTGCCATGTCCCTTCTCAGCCCTTGTCATCCTAATGGTTAGAGTTCTGTTTGGTAGACTTCAAGCCACTGTGCATTGTGGTGTGTGTTACAGTGGAGTCACATGTAGGTTCTCTGAAAACTTTGTCATCCAGGCCCAAGTGAGGGCCTTTCATTCACTTATTCTTTGACATGAGAACTGTATCACATTTATTATATGATTCATTCCTTAATGAACCCATTTGATGTTTCTCATGTGTGCCTGTGATATACCCGCCCCAAACCACCCATTTCCAAAGTAGAAAACCTGTGCATTGGTATCTCACTTTTCTTATATTTTTTCTGCTTTACTCTATCAACCAACTCTCTTCAATGTCACATTTCTCTACTCCCTCCCTTCATTGTCTGTTTTCATCCTTCATTCTCTCTTTTTTTTTTTAGCTCTTTATTGGAATACAATTGCTTTACACTGTTGTGCCAGTTTTTGCTGTGCAACATAGTGAGTCAGCTGTATTTATACATATATCCCCATATCCCCTCCCTCCCACAACTCCCTCCCACCCTCTCTAAGTCATCACCCATCATTGACTTGATCTCCCTCTGATATGCAGCAGCTTCCCACTAGCTATCTATTTTACATTTGGTAGTGTATATATGTCAGTGTTACTCTCTCACTCTCCTCTTTTGGCTTCTCTGGCCCACGGCTGGTTGTCCTACTATCTCCATGATTGGCTCCTTTGCTTCCTTTCACACTATCAGTATGACATTCTGCATGGTTGGATCCTTGGCTTTTTTTCCTTTTTCTTTTTTTTCCTCTATACTCTTTCCCTTAGAGAATTATTTACTCTTATACATTCATTTATTGCCCTTAAATGGATTAGAATACAACTGTATCTTGAATCTATGCTTCTTTCCATATATCCTGCCCTGCTTTTCAACCTGGACATGTCACTAACACCTGAAATTCCAGTTGCTTAATATAAAGGTGATAATCTATTTTCTCCATCCCTACAAAATTTATGTCCAACAATGCTTATTTTAAAAATGAATCTACCGGCGCCTGGAGGAGAGAGTCGCCTAGGTCATAGCGCGTTGCAGCTTGTCCTTGGTGAGGTCCCCGTTAAGGAAGGGTCTCGGATGCACGGAGAGCCTTTCAGGACAAGTTTGCCAGGCTTTTGAGGCACCTCCTTGGACAGGTCTGGCCCATCCTCTCATGTCAGCCTGGACCTGAGCCCCCCCCCCACCTTCAACGAGGTCCTAGGTGTTCTTTCTAAGGATCCTTTCTGCCCTCCTGAGGAAAAGATAGATGCATAAAAGATGGTAGTTGAGTGTTTGAGAAATTGTTCTCAGGGCTCAGTGACCTTCACTGATGTGGCTGTGGACTTCACCCAGGAAGAGTGGACTTTACTGGACCCCTTTCAGAGAAAGCTATACAGAGATGTGATGCAGGAGAACTACAGCAACCTGACCACAGCAGGATATCAGGCGTTGAAACCCTCTCTGACCTCTTGGTTGGAAAAAGAAGAGTTGAGGACTGTGGAGAGAGGAGTCTTCCAAGAATGGGAAATGCAACTTAAAAGCAAAGAGTCACCAATTCAGCAGGATATTTTGGGGGGAAGAAACATCAAATAGGATAGAAATGGTAAGGAATGACAACAGACAGGAACTCTATGACTGTGAGCAATATGGGAAAGACTTCAGTGACTACTCATGCCTTAGGACACAGAAGAGAACTCAAAATGGAGGGCAGACTTTTGACGATAACTAGTATGGAAAAAGCTTCCTTACCCTACACAACAAATCCTTTACTAGAAAAAAATGTTCCATTTTTAATCAAGGTGGAAAAGTCTTCAGGCTGGAAAAGTCTTCAGGCTGACTTCAGATATTGTATACCAGAAATCTAGCATACAAGAGAAAGCCTTAGAATGCAGAGACAGTGAAAGAGCCTTTGTTAATGAGTCTTACCTTCAGGCACAAGTGAGAACTCAAAATAAAGAAAAACCCTGTGAACAGAAGGAATGTGGGAGAGCTATTCAGTCAACAAGCCTTCATGCACATGTACCAAATCACACTGCTAACAAATGTTATAGATATGAGGAATCTGGAAAAGTCCCTGCTGCATCCCTAAGCGTTAGTAGACATATGAAAACACACACTGGAGAGAAGCCTTTTGAATGTGACATGTGTGGGAAAACCTTTAGATTGTCTTCATACCTTCTTCTTCATAGTCGAATTCACACTGGAATAAGACCCTACAAATGTAAGGAATGTGGGAAAGCCTTTGGATGGTCCTCACACTTTGGTGTTCGCAGTCGAATTCACACCAGAATAAAACCTTACAAATGTAAGGAATGTGGAAAAGACTTCAAAGGTTCTGAGCTCTTTAATATTCATATGCGAACCCACACTGGAGAGCAATAGTATAAATGTAAGGAATGTGGGAAAACCTTCACTGGATCCTCAGGTCTTTGTCAACATAGGAAAACTCACACTGCAGAGAAGCCTTTTAAATGTGACACATGTGGGAAAACCTTTGCTTGATCCTCAGGCCTTACTCAACATAGGAAAACTCACACTGGTCAAAAGCCTTTTAAATGTGACACATGTGGGAAAAACTTCACTTATTCCTCAAACCTTAATCAACATATGAAAACTCACACTGGAGAAAAGCCTTTTAAGTGTGACACATGTGGGAAAAGCTTCACTCAATCCTCAGGCCTTACTCAACGTATTGAAACTCACACTGGAGAGAAGCCTTTTAAATGTGACATGTGTGGAAAAACCTTCACTCGTTCCTTAGGCCTTGCTTGACATAAGAAAACTCACACTGGAGAAAATGTTTCTAAGTGTGACACATGTGGGAAAACCTTTGCTCGATCCTCAGGCCTTAGTCAACATATGAAAACTCACACTGGAGAAAAACCTTTTAAGTGTTAAACATGTGGGAGACGTTTCACTCACTCCTCAGGCCGTAGTCAACATAGGAAAACTCACATGGGAGAGAAGCCTTTTAAGTGTGACACATGTGGAGAAACCTTCCTTCAATCCTCAGGCCTAACTCAACATATGAGAATTCACACTGGAGAGAAGCCTTTTAAGTGTGACACATGTGGAAAAAATTTCACTTAATCCTCAGGCCTTAGTCAACATATGAGAATTCACACTGGAGAGAAACCTTTTAAATGTGACACATGTGGAAAAACCTTCACTCGATCCTCAGGCCTTATTGAACATATGAATATTCACACTGGAGAGAAGCCTTTTAAGTGTCACACATGTTGAAAAACCTTCACTCAACTCTCAGGCCTTACTAAACATACGAAAACTCACAGTGGAAAGAAGTCTTTTAAGTGAGACATGTGGAAAAACCTTTGCTTCTTTGTGCCATTTTATTAGACCTTTACAGTCTCATACTCGGTAGCAGACTATTAAATGTGACAAGTGTGGGAAAGCCTTTGCAAATTCCTCATATCTTACTAGACATTTTAGCACTCATACTGTAGAGAAGCCTTTTAAGTATGACAAATGTGAAAAAACTCACTTGATCCTCAAGCCTTACTGAATATTTGAAAACTCACAGAAGAAAGAAGGTTTTTGAGTGTAATATATGTGGCAAAACATATCCCACTTTGTTACATGTTATCATCCACAAGCAAATCCACACTGTAGAGAAACCCCATAAATGTAAGGAATATGGGAAAGCATTTCCTTGTTCCTCAAATCTTTCTAAGAATTTTAAAAAAATGTTATTTATATATTTTGACCACACTGTGCAGCTTGTGTAATGTTAGTTCTCTGATCAGAGATTGAACCTAGGCCCTCGGCAGTGAGAGCAGGAAGCCATAACCACTGGACCACCAGGGAATTCCTTTTCTAAGCATTTTATTTTTTTGTACATTGTTATTGGAGTAAAGTTGGTTTACAAAGTTATGTTAGTTTCTGCTGTACAACAAAGTGAATCAGCTATATGTATACATATATCCCCATATCCCCTCCCTCTTGAGCCTCCTTCCCACGTCCACTATCCCGCCCCTCTATATTATCACAGAGCAGTGAGCTGATCTCCCTGTGCTATGCAGCAGCTTCCTACTAGCTATCTCTTTTACATTAGTAGTGTATATATATATGTCAGTGCAACTGTCTCACTACATTCCAACCTCCCCTTCCCTTACTATATCTACAAGTCCATTCTCTATGTCTGTGTCTTTATTCCTGCCCTACCACTAGGTTCCTCAGTACCATTTTTGTAGATTTTATGTGTGCATTAGCATATGGTATTTCTTTTTCTCTTTGTGACTTATTTCACTCTGTATGACAGACTCTAGGTCCACCCACCTCACTAAAAATAACTCAATTTCATTCCTTTTCATGGCTGAGTGGTATTCCATTGTACATATGTGCCACATCTTTATCAATTCATTTGTCGATTGACATTTGGGTTGCTTCCATGTCCTGGTTATTGTAAATAGTGTTGTAATGAACATTGTGGTACATGTATCTTTTTCGAATTTTGGTTTTCTCAGGATATATGCCCAGTAGTGGGATTGCTGAGTCATATGGTAGTTCTATTTTTAGTTTTTTAGGAATCTCCATAGTGTTCTTCTTAGTGGTTGTATCAATTTACATTCCGACTGGCAGTGCAGAAGAGTTCTGTTTTCTCCACACCCTCTCCAGCATGTATTGTTTCTAAATTTTTTGATGATGGCCTTAGATAGATCCTAATTTTCTGAAATAAGACCCAAGGGTCCTACCGAAATTGTTGCAGTTGCCTGAGTCTGCAACCTTTTGGCCCTGTTGAGATAACTACTGCAGGTTGAGCTCATTCCGCTTTTTGGCTTCCTAGTGATAGTGTCATCAATAAGTGCTGAACATGATACATCAAGCAAACTGAGTCCCAGCTTTTGTTAGTGAGTGATAAAGTGGCATATTCACATGGAAATTCTCCAAAAGCCAAGATAATGTGAGCCCTATATGCCACAACACGGATGAACCTGGAAAACATTTTAAGTGAAAATAATCGGTTAATAAAAGATTGTATGATTTCATTTACATGAAAGTCTAGAAAGTAGAAATCTATAGACAGAAAATAGATTTGTAGTTGCTTAGATGCTAAAAGAGGAAGGAAATGGGGGGTGGGGGGTTGACAGCCACAAGCTGCTTTTGAACTGAAGAAGAGATTCTAAACTTGTGATGGTTATACAGGCCTGTGAATATGTCAATACAAAAAACATTGAATTGTATGAATTAAAAGGGTGTATTGTACGGTACGTAAATTATCACTTAATAAAGCAGTTCCAAAACACACACACACACACACACACACACACACAAAGAATCTACCATTGTCCTATTCTTGCACCAGTCTTGGTGTCATCTTTAACTTCATTCTCTTTCATGTTCACACCAACTTTAATCCGTCACCAGATCTCTTGGGTTTTTACTTCTCAACATGTCTATCTTCTGAACCTGTACTCTTGCAGACAAAACTGAGTAGTGTTTGTGCATCTGCATGGCTTCCCAGTTCTGCTTTATTTCATCATTCTCTGAAGAGGAATCCCTGCCTCCACTGCTTTTCTCCTCCAATTGACCTATCACAGTTATGGGTGGAGTATCTTCCTCAATAACTGCTTAGCTGACATTTTAGACCCTATGTCTGTGTATTGTAATATTTACCATCTCTTAAAGCTACACACAAGCGTCTCACTTGCAGTGCTGCCTTTTCTCATCACTGTACTTACTTTTTCCCACTCTTCTCATACACTAAAGAGGCTGTTCCACTTCTGTGACCTGCATCACAAATGATGTATATTTCTATATGTCTTAAATAATGGGTGAATGTGTACAATATTGGTCTTTCATGAGATCTGGCACATAAAAGGAAATCTCTTTAAAATTAATAAAATGAATAAGTGAAAAATTACAGATGGGACTAGGACATAATTAAGATTTTGTTCTTGAACAACCATATGACTTTATAATGTGCCTCAACTACCTCTGTTTTCTCCATTTGCACAGTTAAAGTAGAGGTCAAAGTAAATAATGGAATATGCCATGTGAAAAAAGGAGTTTGGAGAAAATTTTATTTCCCTGAACATCTGGTATTGTATAGTTTGGCTACCTTGCCTGGGCAGATCAATACATATTTGCTCCTGGATAGGCAAAGCTCTCAGAAATCCCTCGAAGCACCTGCCCTTGCCTTTTCTTCCTTCTTGCCTCCCTCTTACCCTTAAAGACAAGGGACATATCCTGTGTTGTCTGAGCTGGTCAGAAAAAAACTTAATGTTTTTAATGTGGGGAAATGAAATGTATGGCTTTGGGTTATGGGGATGGCAGGAGTGAAAGCGCACTGCCTGATCAGGGCACAAAGCTTCTTCCTGCACCCCTCAGGCAGTCTTTGATTAATGTCTCCCCTGAGGAGTAAAATTATTTGGGAAATATACTTATGTGATTGGGTGCACGTGTAGACATAAAAACTTTACCTAAACAAGGTCTAGTTTTAATACTTTAGAATGATGAAGAATTCAAATGTCACAAGTAATTTTCTGTACTTGAAAGTCACTTATGTAAATAGTCCTTACTATAGATAACAGGTACTATTTATTGTGCCACACTATGTGCTAGGTACTGAGGTGGGCGTGTTCACACACATGTCATTTATTTCTCACAACACCTGCAAGGGAGGTATTATTATCTCCATGTTAATAATGAGAAAACTGAAGCTCAGAGATGTCAAGTAACTTTGTCATGCTCACACAGCAAGTGAGTGGCTGAGCCTTGATAAAAGAAATAAAAGAAGCCTGGTTGACATGAAAGCCCAAGCTATTAACCATTCTACTGTGAGGTATGAAAGAAAATCCATGAATTTTTGTATTTTTAGGGTTGGAGAAGATAGAGATGAAAATTAGAAATTATTTCTGGAGTGTCGCATATGATCATTTTGTCGGCAAATAAAGACATTTGCCTCTTTTTTTCTGGTATGGATTTATTTTATTCATTTTTGTTGCCTTATTTATTGCACTTAGCTCGGTCAAACTGTGCAGTGCGGAGTAGAAGTGTTTACAGTGGACATCTTTCTCATGTTCCGACTCTTATGCAAAAAACATTCAGTCTTTCATCATTACATATGATGCTAGTTGTAGGTTTTTCATAGATGCCCTGAGGAAGTTTCTTTCTATTCAGTTTTCTGAATGTTTTAAAGATCAGGAATTTAGTATTTGGGTAATGCTGGCCTTTTTAGAATCTATATCCTACAATTCCTACTCCTGCAAGGATTTTGTAGAATTGATATCATTTTTTTCTTAAATGTTGCATAACATTTACCAGTGAAGTCACCTGGGCCAGGAGTTTTCTATCTGAGAAGGTTCTTAACTATAAATTCAATTTCTTGGTGGTTTGTGTCTTTTGAGAAATTTGTACATTCATTTGTGTTGTCAGATTTCGGGGGATAAATTGTTCCTAATATTCCCATATATTCTAATTAAAATATGCATAAGTCCTGAAATATTTTTATCCCTCACTCTGGATAGTGTTAGTTTGTGTCCTTCCTCTTTTTTATGTCTTCTAATTTGTCTTTCCTCTTTTTGTGTTAGCATGGCCAGAGATTTTTCAACTTTCTTGGTTTTCCTACGTATTCATTTCATTGATTTTCTCTATTGTTTTGTTTTCTGTTTTATTAATTCTACTTTTATTTTCCATATTTATATTCTCCTTTATTTTTAATTTGCTTTATTTTTCTAGTTTATTTAGGTGGAAACTATAGTCATTCATTTGAGACCTTTCATTTTTTCTAATACAGGAATTTAATTGTATTAATTTCCCTCTAAGCACTGCTTTAACTGTTTCACATAAAATTTTATATATCTTGTTTCCTGTCATTCAGTTCAAAATACTTTCTAATTTTCTAAACACGAGTTATAATTTCCTAGGAAAATTTCCAGATATCATTCTGTTATTAGTTTTAATTTATTTTCCTTTCAGTCAATAACCTAGTTTGCATGATTTGAATGCTTTTAAATTTATGGAGACTTTTACGCAGGTTCCTATCTTTCCTCATACTGAATGATGAACAACTTGCAGAGCATGGCCTTTTGGGACATCTCAGAGTATAGCGAAGGGGGGGACATTCACTTACAGCTGGTGCTTCTCTGTGAGATTGGCGATAAACCCAGAACTGAGATTTTTTACTACAGGAAAGAGGATAGGAAGAAAAGGGGGCCTAATTCTTAGAAATTCAGAGTGCCTTTTGTGGAGCCAATTTCTATCCCACTCATACCAAGTACTAAAAGAGTGGAAGGACTCAGTCTTCTGGCCCAGCTAGTAATAAAGAAAAGGGGTGATTATCCTCCATCAAATGGCACTGTTCTGTGATATTGGGAAAAATCACAAGACTGAGACTTTTCCTTCAGGAGACCAGGCAGGAAATAATGGGAATGTTGTCCCCAAGTGTAAAGCACACACTCCAAGGGACTGGTCTCTATCTGGCCTCATACTGAGTACTGCTGGCTTTATGTGCCCGTCAAAACAAATGAATAAATAGCAAAGCAAACCTACAAGGAACATAAAGAATCATGAAACATGATACAGTCCAAGGAAGAAAACAAACCTCTAGCAACTCATTTAAAAGAAATGGATATCTGTGAATTACCTGACAAATAATTCAGAATAGTCATCCTAAATAAACTCAGTGAATTGCAAGAGAACATGATAGACAACTAAATGAAATCGGGAAAGCAATGCATAAATAAAATGAGAATATCGACACAGAGATAGATGTGATAGAAAAAAGAACCAAACAGAAACACTGGAGCTGAAGAATACAGTAACTAAACTGAAAAACTCCTTGAGGGGTTTAAGCACAGATTTGATCAAGCAGAAGAAAGAATCAGTCAATTTGAAAATAGGTCATTGCAACTTATTCGGACAGAGAAGCAAAAACTAAAAAGAATAAAAAGAGTGAAGAAAGCCTAATGGAATAGGAGACTTCACCAGAAGAAGCATCGTGGGCTGCCCAGAAGGAGTAGCACAAAAAAGGGGCAGAAAGAGTATTTCAAGAAATAATGGCTGAAAACTTCCCAAATCTGCAGGAGAAAATGGACATCGAGAATCATGGGACTGAAAGGAATATAAATATGTTAAAAGCAAAAAGATTTACACTAAGGTTTACATTACAAGCAGATTGTTAAATCTCAAAGATAAAGAGAGAATTTTGAAAGCAGAAGTAGAAACATGACTTCTCTCATACAAGGAAGCCCCCATACGATTGTCAGTGGATATTTCAGCAGAAAACCCCAGGTCTGGATGGCTTCACCAGTCAATTATACTGAACATTTAAAGAATGATTAATATAAAAAAGAAACAAGAAAAGAAAGAAGGGCATCATAAGCAGATGATTAAAAAATGTGGGAGAAATGAAGGTACTAGTAGCTAGAAACATAAACAAGAGAAGGATTAATATCAATCCTTCTCAGACTCTTCCAAAAAATTGAAGAGGGGTAAACATTCCCAGAATTATGAGGGGAGCATTACCCGGGTAATAGAAGGATGGTTCAACACAAACAAGTTAATAAATGTCATAGAGCATATTGAGAGAATGAGGATAAAAATCATATGATAACCTTAACCTTACAAAAAAGCATTTGATATAATATCCTTTCATGATAAAAACTCTCAACAAGTTAAGCATAGAAGGAATGTATCTGAGCGTAATACAGGCCATATATGACATACCCACAGCTAACATACTCAACAGTGAAGAGTTGAAAGCTTTTTCTCTGAGATCAGAAACAAGACAAGGATGCCCACGCTCAACTCTTCAGCATAGTATTAGATGTATTAGCCAGAGAAATTAGGCAAGAAAAAATAAATAAAGTGCATCCAAATCAGAAAGGAAGAAATAAAAGTATCTCTATTTGCAGGTGACATATTATATGAGAAAACCCTGAAGACTTCACCAAAAAGCTTTTACAAATAATAAAAGAGTTCAGTAAAGTTATGGGACAGAAAATCAACATACAAAAATCAGCTGCATTTTTTATACAATGAACCATTCAAAAATAAATTAAGAAAACAATCCATTTACGATAGCATCAAAAATATAAAATATTTAGGGACAAATTTAACCAAGGAGATGAAAGATCTGTACACTGAAAGCTAGAAGACAATGATAAAAGAAATTGAAAAAGACACAAATAAATGGAAAGATATTCTATGTTAATGGATCAGAAAACTTAATATTGCTTACAATTTCCATACAACCCAAAGTGATCTACAGATTCACTACCACCCATATCAAAATCCCAATAGCATTTTCCACCAAAATAGAACAAACCCAAAAGTTCCTGAATAGACAAAAACTCTTGAGCATAAAGAACAAAACTGGAGGCATTATACTGCCTGATATCAAACTATATTACAAAGCTGTAATAATCAAAACAGTATGGTACTGACATAAAAAAAGAAAAATAGTCCAACTGAATAGAATAGAGAGCCCAGAAATAAATCCATACGTATATGCTCAACTAATCTTTGACAGGGACACCAAGAATATACAATGGGGAAAGGATGGCCTCTTCAATAAATGGTGCTAGGAAAATTGGATATCACATGCAGAAGAATGAAATTGGATTCTTGTCACACACCACATACAAAAATAAACTCAAAATGAATTAAAGGCTTAAACATAAACTCTAACACTCCTAGAAACTAGTAACTACTGACTTATAGTAGTTAATAGAAGAAAACATGAGAAAAAAATTCTTGACATTGATTTGGGAAATATTTTTTTTAAATATGATATCAAAACCACAAGCAGGAAAAGCAAAACATAGACAAATGAGATTGAATCACACTAAAAATTTCTGCACAGTGAAGAAAACAATCAAGAGATTGAAGAGATAACTCATGGAATGGGAAAATAATATTTGCAAATCCTAAGTCTGATAAAGGCTTAATATCCACCCAAATATATAAGGAACACCTACAACTGAACAGAAAGAAAATGAATAACCTATTTTAAAAAGGGCAAAGACTTGAATACACATTTCTCAAAAGAAAACTTAGAAATGGTCAATAGGTATATGAAAATGTGCTCCACATCACTATTCATTAGCAGAATGCAAATCAAAACTACAGTGAGATATCATTTCATCCTTATTAGAAGAGCTACCAGAAAGACAAAGGACAACAAATGTTTATGAAAATGTGAAGAAAAGGGAGCCCTTGTACACTATTGGCAGAATGAAACTTGGTCTGCCACCACGGAAAGCAGTATAAAGATTCCTCTAGAAATTGCAAGTAGAACTACCATATCAGAATCGCAGAGATTTCAGCTCTCCCTGTTCATTGCAGCATTATGCATAGTAATCAAGATATAGAAACAACTTCTGTGTTTGTTGATGGGTGAATGGATAACAGCAATGTGCTACACACACACACACACACACACACACACACACACACACACACACACACAAAGGAATGTTATTCAGCTCTAACAAAGAAGGAAATCATGTTATTTGTGCCAATGTTGATTAACCAGGAGGATATTATGCTAAGTGAAATAAGCCAGGCACAGAAAGACAAATACGGTAGTATTTCACTTATATATGGGATCTAAAAATTTTGAACGCATGGAAGCTGAGAGCAAAGTGGTGGTTGCCAGCATCTGGTGGGTAGGGTAAATGGGCAGATATTGGTCAAAGGGTGCAAAGTTCAAGTTATGTAGGAAGAGTAAGTTCTGGAGATGTTATGTGCAGCAGGGTGACTATAGTTAATGACTAAGTCACATTCTGTATAGTACAAGTGAAATTTGCTAAGAGAGTAAGTAGAACTGAAGTGTTCTCACCACACCACAGTGGCAATTGAAGCATGACCAAAACTGGGTCTTGTGTTGCTCTTATTCTACAAGTAACCAAGGCAAAGAACTTTCTGGTGTAGCTTTCAAAATGAGATGGCCCAAAATTTAGCCATAAGTCACTAGAAATAATATTTATTTGGAGGAGTACTTAAATATATAAAAATATATATGTATATAATGTAAATATAAGTACATATATATACATATTTTTAATTTTTAAAATTCTCTTTTACTTGTTACCCTTAAGCAAATTATACATGACTGGGAAACTCTGAGACGTGTAGGCTGCCCCCAGGTGGTGATTTATGGGTGCTTGCTTATTTTAACACTAGAACTACTCTCTGGTTTCGTCTCAGCTTCCCCTTCTCCCCAAGCCCCCTCCCAAACCTCGAGTTCTCCAGTCCATTCTCTGCACCTGCATCCTTGTTCTTGTCACTGAGTTCATCAGTACCATTTTTAGATTCCGTACATGTGAGTTAGCATCCAATATTAAGTGACACAGAAAATTGTGCCTATTTCTTAGTGGTAGATGCAATGGTACAAAAGTGGCAAGTTGTCCACTTTGTATAAGGTACCTCAACCTGCCCCAGACTACTATACATTTAGAAAATTTACTGAAGTATCAGCTCCTTGAATATTTTTGAGATTTCTTTTCCACCCTACGACTTACATGTATATCTTACCAAAGTATCTAGAGTAGTTACTCGTTCCTGCTTAGCAAGTCCAATTGGCATCTTAACAATATAATGAATTGCCATGATGTTCATTGAAATAGAGAAGCAATGAAGTTCTGTGTGGGTTAGATCATGACATAGGACTTGGAATGCTGGTGTACCTGGAACTAGGACAGGGAAGGGTTATTTTGGCTCTGCCTATTAAAAGCAAATAGCTTATGATGATCTTTGCTAACAGGTATAGAGAAAAAAAATGACCAGATTAATGGCTGCATACTCGGCATCAAGGCAATGAAATGCATCTGGAAAAGAAGCTGCAGTTAAGTCATCACTTGACTAACAGTCTTTCTCCAAGACACATTTGTCTTCATAGGCAAATAGGTGACTTGAATCAGGATATGGTAGAAATAACCAACTCTGCATCTTTCAAGTCTGTGATGGTGTCATCTCTCAATTTGCTGCAGGAATTTGGTAATGTTTCTAGTTGACTCTGTTGGTGTATAGAGATAATTCTAGTGGCTTATGTTAGGCCACCGGTACAATAATAGCTCATATCCCCTGTGCTATCAGAGAGCACAGAGAGTCTTCCATTTGTTGAGCATGTCTCTCTTAGCGATGAATTCTAGAGCTCCTGAAGTAACCACAGAGTGGGGTGGGAACCACTGGGCCAACTGAGACAGATCCAGCAAAATTTTGTTCACCACTTGATCTCCATCAGGCCCTTCTCTGACTGGTGGACCGTAGTAGCATTTCAAGTCTTCAGGGACTAGTGTAAATCCAGATCGACAGTCTAGTAACTCTCTAAAAGTCTGGTTTTCCTTCCCCAATGTACAATCATTTTTGTAAATGATCATAAATGTAAAGAAAGCTATAAGAAATATTTACAGTATAGTTTTCCCCCCCCCCCCATACCAAGATTCTTCTTCAAGGAGACCCAGGCTCCTTTTTATTCAATGGGTGTTGTTTTTGCAGCTGGCTCAAGTCTGGAAATTTTGTGAGATGCTGTGAATCCCTATTGTACTCATTGAAGTCACATTTATGTCCATCAGACCTAGAGATTGTTTGCTCATACAAATCAAGTAAGACTTGAATAGGCTGCTTACCTATTTCAGCTCTAGAGACACCACAGCTAATTATCCAATGCCAAAGGTGGTGTCAGGTCACACGATTTTACTTGCTGCTTTGGTTCTGTTGCCCTTTACAGCCCCCACACTCACTTTATGCCTGGCATTTGTAAGTGGTGCCACTTGGCCACGGCCACCACAGGATCTCATCATCCCCACTGAATTCAGGGACTGAAGTTCAAAGGCTGCACTACCCATCCGAGCCTAGAGCAGATAGCAATCATAGAGCTTTTCCAGAATGCTAGGACTCTTTTCACAAATTTATGTCTTACAACCTTGATAAAGGGAGTGTCCTCTGGATTTGTACAAGGAACAGGGTTGGAGATGAGTGAGCAGCATTGTAATCTCTGTCAGCCTTGGAATACCTTCTTCTATTGTAAAGTAAGAATGTCCTGGCAGATAAGCCTCATCATATATATACTAGCTTTGGGTCAACTAAACAAAGCAAACTGTTGCAGTTTCTTTAATAAATGGTACCGGAAAAACTGGAGAACCACATGTAGAAATATGATATTGTACTCCTGTCTTATACCACTTACCAAAATTAACTCAAAGTGCATTGAAGACTTAAATTATACAATTTCCAGAAGAGAACATAGAAAAGAAGATTCTTGACATTGGTCTTAGCAGTAGCTTCCCGGATATGACGCCAAAAGTACAAGCAACAAAAGCAAAATTAAATAAATGGGACTGCATCAAACTAAAAAGCTTCTTTACAGCAAAAGAAAGAAAAACAAGACTAAAAGGTAAGCTATGGAATGGGAGAAAGTACTTGTGATTTATATATCCTAAGAGATTAATGTCTGAAATATATAAGGAATTCACAGAACTCGTAGCAAAAACAATCTGATTAAAAATGGGCAAGGATCTGAACAGACATTTTCCAAAGAAGATACACAGATGGCCAATAAATACATAAAAATGTGCTCAACATCACTAATCAGGGGAAAGCAAATCAGCACCACAATGAGATATTACTACACATCTGTTAGAATAGCTATCATCAAAAAGAGAAGAAATAACAAGTGTTGGTGAGAATGTGGAGAAGAGGGAAAACGTGTGTATAGTTGGTGGGAATGTAAATTGGTCCAGCCACTGTGGGAAGCAGAGTGGAGGTTCCTCAAAAACTTAAAACTAGAACTATCATATGATCCAGCAATTCTACTCCTGCGTATTTACCCAAAAGAAATTAAAAATACTTTAAAATAATTTGAAAAGATATATGCACCCCTATGTTTATTGCAGCATTATTTTTGACACCCAGGATATTAAAGCAACCTAAGTATCCACTGAGAGATGAATGGATAAAGAAAACACGGCATACACATACACACGCAATGGAGTATTATCCAGCCATAACAAGGAAGTCTTGCCATTTGTGACAACTTGGATGGACCTTATAGTTGAAAAAAAATGTGTTCTCTAAGTTGAATTTGTGTTATCTTGGATTAGTTTTCTGATTAGATTAAAGAGTATTAGTGATCCTGCTATCAGCAATAAAGGGGATACTGATTGTCCTTAGCATACAGTGGCAAAACACTTTACATCAGTTATCACCTGTAGATGCTTGCAGTCAGGTGTGCATAGAACACAAGGCTTTGGATGACCAAGTAATTGCCCTCACAGAATTGTTTAGTAAAAATCAGGTGTGTAATGAATTTATAGGTGCACTGAGTATCTTGGGGACAGGAAATGCTGAGTTTAAGGCTTTGAATTCCCATCTCAAGACCAAGTAAAGAACAAGAAAGCCTCCATGACTGCTCTAAAATAAACTTATTTTTTGTTACCGCATAGTCATGTCATCTAAGGGAAAAAAACTCTAATATGTGTGTTGCTGAATTACAAGGAAAATTGGATTCACAACCTCATCCTGCCTCTAATTAAAGTTATGGGGTTGACTGGGAAGCAGTAAAATCTTGGAAATCAAGACGGGGAATATGGATAGATCCCAATACAACTACAAAAAAGGAATCCCTAAATTCTCCCAACCTTTCTCTACCAGCAGAAGTGTTTTTATTTACTCAATCTGCAGGGATTTGTTGCTGTTTATCTGAAGAAATTGTAATGACCTCTTCTAAGCTGGTTGCCATAAAGGGAACTACATACATACCTGCCCCAACCTCTTTTACTCCTAGTCCTCATATTCTAGAAAGCCCCAGTGAGCCACAGATGAAGTGGGAGTCATGAAATGATGCAATATACACTAAACGAATTGCAAGATTTTACATATTTATATCAATAGAAACCTGGATCGTGTGCCCAGGAATGAATCCTAAGGGTGTTGGAACAGGATGAAAGGAATATAATTTTGAATCAGACTACATTTAATGATATTATTGCCCTACATAATAATTATGTATTCAAAGTGTTAACTCTGGTGGTTGGGAGCCAGTGTAACAATTTGCTTTATTTGGTTGACTACAAACTTAGACTTGAAGCTAGCAAAATGAGACTGATCTGCCAAAACCTCCTCAGCTTACTGTAGATGAAGGTACCCAAAGGCTTAGGGAGATTAAAACGCTGTAATTGTTGATGTGATTTTCCTTCCCTATTATTTTTATTCAATTATTATTTGCTTTCCTTGTTATGCAAGGGCTGTCTTTTGGCTTCATGACCAGAAGAAAAAGAATCTTAGGGAAGGAAATGGTAATTTATGGAAAGATATACACACTGTATATATTGACAGTTTGAGAGAGGGAGAGGGAGATTATGTTGATAATACTAATTCTTTGTAACCCAGTGGGCTTCTTTTTCCTTTTCCTATTCTTTTTCCTTTTCCTTTTCCTTCTTTCTCCTTTCATTCTCCCTGTGAGAACCCTGGTTCCTATCAAAATAAATAAATTTATTCATTTGCTTAATCCTACAATGCACACGAAATTGTTTCAGAATTACTATATTCATACTACAATATAAAAGAAAAATAATTGTTAAGGAGACAAATTTTCTTGCAGTTATTTCATTAATGAATGCTATGTAATCAAATTATCTTCAAAAGTTAACTGGAAACAAAAGAAAGGAGCAGTTTAAAAATAAGTTAATTAGATTAGTTCTCATTTTTCTCCTTCAGTTTGGCTGTGCCATTTATTTGAAATATATTTGGGTTCATTTGTTTCTTTTTGCACTGTTTCATAGTCTTTTAACAATTTATCTTTGTCATATTAATTTTAATTTTTACATATGTAAAAGACAAACAAGACAAATTCAAAGTCATGGTTTCTTAGAGAAATGTCTCATTCTCTTACATGCCTTCCACCATGTGTCCACCCACCATTCATACATAACATCAGTTATCTGATTCTGGTACATGTTTGCTGCATTTCTTTTTTGAACAAATTAACATAGTTTCTTATTTTTCACTTTCTTACACAAACTGAGAACTATGCATACTCTTTGGCAGTTTGTATTTTCACTTCTGAAATCTTTCCCTTTTGGTTCATAGAGCTCTTCTCAATTTTTTCTAGTTGCATAGTACTCCATCGTGTATGTGTTTCACAGATCGTAAACCTACGTCTCCAATACTTGCACATTTGTGTATTTCCAATATTTTGCAATCACATTAATACTGTATGTGTATTCCTGTATCTTTGGTGTTGTGTCTCCAGGGTAAATCCAAACAGTGGGATTATTGTGTTAAACACATACATAGTTTTATTAGACTTTGCCAAATTCTCTGCCACAGGGGTGGAACTATTTTGCAGTTCCACATGCACCTTACTGTTTCTTGACGAGAGCCTTGGCATTTTTGCCAACCTGATGTGTGAGAAATGATATCTCACTGTGATATTACTTTGCTAGTATCTCATTCTGGGTGAAGTTGAATACTTTTTATGTGTTTAAGGGATACATTTTCAGAGTTTATATCTTTTGCTTTTCTTTTTCAATTGAGGTTAATTTACATAGTGTAAAATCCTTCATTTTAAAGTGAACTATTCAGTGGCATTTCATACATTCACAATGTTTTGCAAGCATCCACTCTCTAGTTTCAAAATATTTTCATCTTTCCCCCAAAAACACATACCATTTAGCAGTTGCTCCCCATTCTCTTTTTCTCCCCAGGCCCTGGTAACTACCAATATGCTTTCTGTGTCTATGGATTTACCTATTCTGGATCTTTTATATAAATGGAATCATACAATATACAATCTTTTTCTTCCCATTTTATTGAGATAAAACTGACATACAGCACTGTATAATTTAAGGTGTACAGCATACTGATTTGACTTACATGCATCACAAAATGATTACCACAATACCTTTAGTGAACATTCTTCATCTCATGCAGGTGAAAAAGAAAAGAAAAGGAAAAAAAAAATATTTTTCTGTATACTTAGAACTCTGAAGATTTACTCTCAACAACTTTTGTATATAACATACAGCTGTGTGAACTATATTAATCATGCTGTATGTTACATCCCTAGTACTTATCTCATAAGTGCAAATCTGTACCTTTTGACTACCTTCATCCAATTACCCATCCCCCACCTTCGCCTCTGGCACCTACAAATCTAATCTTTTTTCCTATGAGTTTGTCTGTTTTTTGAAGTATAATTGACCTACAACATTATGCTAGCTTCTGGTGCACAACATAGTGCTTTGATATTTCTATACATGACAAAATGACCATGACAAGTCTAGTTATGATATGCCACCAAAGATGCTACATAGGTATTGGCTATATTCTTCATGTTGTACATTTCATTCCCATGACATTTAGTTTATGACAGTTGTATCTCTTAATTTCACTCACCTATTTCACTTATCCTTCTGTACCACCTCCCCTCTGGAAACTGCCTCTTTGTTCTCTGTATCTATGACTCTGCTTCTGTTTATATATTTTGGATAGTAACTCCTTACTGATTATGTTTGCAAATATTCTCTCCCATTCAGTAGGTTGTCTTTTCATTTTGCCAGTGGTTTCCTTTGCTATGCATGAGCTTTTAAGTTTAGTGAGCTTCCATTTGTTTGTTTTTATTTTTATTTCTTAGCTTTAGGAGGTAGATCCAAAAAACATTGCTATGATTTATGTCAAAGAGCATTCTGCCTATGTTCTCTTCTAAGAGTTTTATGGTTTCAGGCCTTACATTTAGGTCTTTAATCTATTTTGAGTTTATTTTTGTATATGGTGTGAGAAAATGCTCTAATCTCATTCTTTTACATGTAGCTGTCCAGTTTTCAGAGCACTACATATTGAAGAGACTGTCTTTTCTCCATTGTATATTCTTCCTCGTTTGTTATAGATTAATTAACCATAGGCACATGGGTTTATTTCTGAGCTCTCTATTCGGTATCATTGATCTGTGTCTGTGTGTCTGCTTTAGTGCCAGTACCATGTTGTTTAGATTACTGTACCTTTGTAGTGTATTCTGAACTCAGAGAGTGTGATACCTCTAGTTTTTTTGTTGTTGTTGTTTGCTTGTTTGATTTCCTCAAGATTGCTTTGGCAATTGAGGTCTTTTGTGGTTCCATATAAATTTAAGAATTATTTGGTCTAATTCTGTGAAAAATATCTTTTCTAATTTGATAGGGATTGCATTAAATCTGTAGATTTCTTTTGGTAGGATGGACCTTTTAACAATCTTTATTCTTCCAGTCCAAGAGCATGGGATCTCTTCCCATTTCTTTGTATCATCTTCAATATTCTTCACCAGTGTTTTCTAGCTTTCAGACTATGGGTCTTTCTCCTCCTTGGTTCAATATATTCCAGGCATGTTATTTATTTATCTATTTTTTTCTTTAAGAAATTTTATCACGATACAATTAACATACAATACACTGCATATATTTAAAGTGTACAATTTAATTTTTTTTCTTATTAGTAATGTATCTATGGCAATCCCAATCTCTCAATTCATTCCCTCCCAACCCTCTGCACTTTCCCCACTTGGTGTCCATATGTTTGTTCTCTACATCTCTGTCTCTATTTCTTCCTTGCAAACTGGTTAATCCATACCATTTTTCTGTATTATGCATGTGTGTGTTAATATACGATATTTGTTTCTCTTTTTCTGACTCACTTCACTCTGTATGACAGTCTCTAGGTCGTCCATCCACGTCGCTACAAATGTCCCAATTTCGAATCTTTTTACAGCTAATATTCCATTGTATATATGTACCACATCTTCTTTATCCACTCATCTGTTGATGGACATTTAGGTTGCTTCCATTACCTGGTTATTGTAAAAAGTGCTGCAATGAACTTTGGAGAGCATGTGTCTTTTTGAATTATGGTGTTCTCTGGGTACATGCCCAGCAGTGGGATTGCTGGGTCATATGGAAACTCTACTTTTAGTTTTGCAAGGAACCTCCATAGTGTTCTCCATAGTGGTTGTATCAATTTACATTCCCACCAACTGTGCAAGAGGGTTCCCTTTTCTCCACACCCTCTCCAGCATTTACTGTTTGTAGATTTTCTGATGATGCCCATTCTTACCAGTGTTTTGTGGTACCTCATTGTAGTTTTGACTTGCACTTCTCTAATAATTAGCGATGGTGAGCAGCCTTTCATGTGCCTCTTGGCCATCCATATGTCTGCTTTGGAGAAATGACTATTTAGGTCTTCTGCCCATTTTTTGATTGGATTGTTGTTTGTTTTTTTGTATTGAGGTGCTCCTATATTGGGTGCATATATATTTATAATTGTTATTTCCTCCTCTTGGATTAATCCCTTGATCTTTATGTAGTGTCCTTTCCTGTCTCTTATAATATTTGTTATTTTAAAGTCTATTTTTCCTGATATGAGTATCACTACTCCAGCTTTCTTTTGACTTCCATTTGCATGGAATATCTTTGTCCATCCCCTCACCTCCAGTTTGTATGTGTCCCTAAGTTTGTAGTGGGTCTCTTGTAGGCAGCATATATGTGAGTCTTGTTTTTGTATCCATTCAGCCAGTCTGTGTCTTTTGGTTGGAGCATTTAGTCATTTTTCTTCAAGGTAATTATTGAAATGTGTGTTCCTATTACCATTTTCTTAATTGTTTTGTTTGTGTTTTTGTAGGTCCTTTTCTTCTTTTATGTTTCCCACTTAGAGAAGTTCCTTTAGCATTTGTTGTAAGCCTGGTTTGGTGGTGCTGAATTCTCTTAGCTGATGCTTGTCTGTAAAGCTTTTGATTTATCCATTGAATCTGAATGAGATCCTTGCTGGATAGAGTATTCTTGGTTGTAGGTTCTTGCCTTTCATTGCTTTACATATATAGTGCCACTCCCTTCTGGCTTGCACAGCTTCTGTTGAGATATCAGCTGTTAACCTTATGGGAGTCCCCTTGTGTGTTATTTGCTGTTTTTGCCTTGTTGTTTTTATTTTTTTGTTTGTTGTGTTTCATTTTCTTCCCTTATATCTTTTTAATTTTTCTCTGTCTTCAATTTTTGTCAATTTGACTAGTATGTGTCTTGGCATGTTTCTCCTTGGGTTTATCCTGCCTGGGACTCTCTGCACTTCCTGGACTTGGGTGGCTATTTCCTTTCCCACGTAAGGGAAATTTTCGACTATAATCTCTTCCAAGATTTTCTCAGGTCTTTTCTCTCTCTCTTCTCCTTCTGGGACCCCTAAAATGTGAACGTTGGTGCATTTATCATTGCCCCAGAGGTCTCTCGGGCTGTCTTCAGTTCTTTTCATTCTTTTTTCTTTATTCTTTTTCACATCAATGATTTTCACCATTCTGTCTTCCAGGACCCTTATTCGCCATTCTGCCTCAGTTAATCTGCTATTGGTTCCTTCTAGTGTAATTTTCATTTCCGTTATTGTGTTGCATATCTCTGTTTGTTTGTTTTTAATTCTTCTAGGTCTTTGGTAAACTTTTCTTGCATCTCTTTGATTTTTGCATCCAGTATTTTTTCCAAGTCCTGGATCATCTTCACCATCATTATTCTGAATTCTTCTTCTGAAAGGATGCCTATGTCGACTTCATTTATTTGTTTCTCTGGTGTTTTATCTTGTCCCTTCATCTGGTCCAAAGTCCTCTGCCTTTTCATTTTCTCTATCTTTCTGTGCCTATGGTTTTCAGTTCCACAGAATGAAATACTTCTGATACTGCTTGGTACTGGTCTCTGTCCTCTTGTGGAGGAAGCGCTCTAAGAGGCTCCTGCATGCTTCCTCATGGAAGGGAATGATGGTCTGTAGGGCTGGGTGGGCAGAGCTCAGTAAAACTTTAATCCACTTGTCTGCCAATGGGTGGGGCTGTGTTCCCACCGTGTTGCTTGTTTGGCCTGAGGTTACCCAGCACTGGAGCTTAGAGGCTCTTTGCTGGGGCTAATGGGGACAGACTCTGGGAGGGCTCATGCCAATGAGCACTTTCCAGAACCCCTGCTGCCAGTGTCCCTTTTCCCATGGTTAGCCACATCTGCCCCCCAACTCTGCAGGCAACCCTCCAACAGCAGCAGGTATGTGTGGTTCAGTCTTCTATGGGGTCACTGCTCCTTCCCCCTAGGTCCTGGTGTGCACACTACATTTTAAGTGCCATCCAAAAGCAGAGTCTTTGTTTCCCTCGGTCCCATGGAGGTCCTACAATCAAATCTCATTGGCTTTCAAAGTATGATCATCTGGGGATTCCTCCTCCTGTTGCCAGACCCCCAGGTTGGGAAGCCTGATGTGGGGCTCAGAACCCTCACTTTAGTGGGTGGTCTTCTGTGGTATAACTTTTCTCCAGTTTGTGAGTGGCCAACCCAGCAGTTATGGGCTTTGATTTTATCATGATTGGACCCCTCCTACTGTCTCATTGCAGCTTGCCTTTGTCTCTGGATGTGGGGTGTGTGTTTTGGTGAGTTCCAGTGTCTTTCTGTTGATGATTGTTCAGCAGTTAGTTGTAATTCCGGTACTCTTGCAAGAGGGAGTGAGCACACTTCCTCCTACTCTGCCATCTTGAACCCAATTTATCTATTTCAAAAATTTTTTAATTATTTTAATTTATTTCTGGCTGCATTGGGTCTTCATTGCTGTATCTGGGCTGTCTCTAGTTGTGGCTAGTAGGGGCTACTTTTGTTGTAGCATGCAGGCTTCTCATTGCTGTGGCTTCTCTTGTTGTACAGCATGGAGTGTAGGTGCATGGGCTTCAGTAGTTGTGGCACACAGTCTCAGTAGTTGTGGTTCATGGGCACACAGTCTCAGTAGTTGTGGTTCATGGGTTCATGTGCAGACTCAGTAGTTGTTGCACACAGGCTTAATTGCTCCACAGCATGTTGGATCTTCCTGGACTAGGGCTCGAAACTGTGTCCCCTGCATTGGCAGGCAAATTCTTAACCACTGCTCCTCTTTCTGAGAGTTCATTATTAGTGTATAGGAAAGCAGAAGATTTCTGTATATTAATCTTGCATCCTGCAAATTTACTGAATTTACTTATTAGATCTAACAACTTTTCAGTGGAGACTTTGAGTTTTCTGTATATAGTATGTTATCTGCAAAGAGTGACAGTTTGACTTCTTCCCATCCAATTTGGATACCTCTTATTTCTTTTACTTTCTGATTGCTGTGGCTAGGACTTCCAATATTATATTGAATAAAAGTGGTAAGAATGGGTATACGTGCCTTGCTCCTGATCTTAGAGAAAATATTTTCAGTTTTTCATCATTGAGTATGATGTTGGCTGTAGCTTTGTCATATATGGCCTTTATTATGTTGAGGTGTGTTCCCTCTCTGGACACTTTGTTGAGAGATTTTTATTATAAATCGATATTGAATTTTGTCAAAAGATCTTTCTGATTCTATTGGGATAATCATGATTTTTATTCTTCAGTTTCTTAATGCAGTACATCACACTAATTTGCAAATGATTCATTCTTGCATCCATGGGATAAAGCCACATGGTTATGGTATATGAGTATTTTAATTTTTGTAGAATTTAGCTTGGTAATATTTTGCTGAGGATTTTTGCATCTATTCTCATAAGAGATATTGGCTTGTATTTTCTTCTTTATGTTGTCTTTTGTTTTAGTATCAGAATGATGCTGGCCTCACAGGATGAGTTCCGAAGCACTCCATATTCAATATTTAGGAATGGCTAGAGAAGGAGAGGCATGATTTCTTCTTTAAATGTTTCATAGAATTCACCTGTGAAGCCTTCTGGCCCTGGTCTTTTGTTAGTTGAGAGTTTTTTATTATTGAATCAATTTCATTACTGGTAATTGGTCTATTCATGTTGTGTATTTCTGTCTAATTCAGTATTGGAAAATTGTACATTTCTGGAAGTTTTCAGTTTCTTCTAGGCTGTCCATTTTATTGGTTATCGTTGTTCATAGTAACCTCTTGTGACCCTTTGTATTTTGTGGTATCAGTTGTAAATTCTCCTCTTTTCTTTCTCTTTTTTATTTCCTTGATTAGTCTAGCTAAAGTTTTGTTTTGCTGAAAGACCTGCTTTCAGCTTCAGGTTCAGAGGATTCGTTGGCAAAATAACCAGTTCACACTTTAATAAGCAAGAAATAAGAAAATTTTTTATATTATTAGTAAGTTACAGTACGAGGACAAGCTACACACACACACACACACACACACACACACACACACATCGTCATCATCAATTTGGGAGCAGTTACATCACCATGTAGGTTACTAGTTCGAGAGAACATTTATCACCACATTGAGAGGACAAGCAACATATAAAGAGAGAGACGTGCATACATCACCAATTTGGGAGAACTTCATTCAGATCCAAGCAATACTGAGAAGTCCCTGGAACAGCAGTCTGGAGTCCCAAGTGGGAAGGTCTCGGGCAGTGTGTCCACCCCTTGGATGAGATTTCAGATTACTGCTCAAAAAGTCCAGGTTTTAACACGCACCACGCCCCAAGGTGACGATCATCAGTGTACCTGCAAATGGGCAGCTCTGGTTCTTATGTTAAATGCTTGTATTTCCAATTGTAAGTCTCAGAATGTTTGATTCCTGGGAACCAGCCAGGTTCCCAGGGCCCAGGGAGCTTCATGACTTACTCCTGTTGTTGGTTCTCAAGAGCTGCTGGATTTATTGTCTTCCTTATCTGTTGTTCTCAAGACTTACTGGACTTACTCCCTTTACTGGTTCTCCAGACCTACTTCCGTGGCTTCTGCTGATCAGCATTTGACATGTAACTCTTTTCAGGGTCTCTCTTCAGTCAAAGACCTATTATTGCCTCTGAAGCCTGAACAAGACTACTTTGATTAACTTTCCCAGTAAGGTTTCCAGTTTTAGTTTTTCAAAAAAACTTACTCTTAGCCTCATTGATCTTCTCTATTGTTTTTTTTTTTTTTTAGTCTCTTTTTCACTTATTTCCACTCTGATCTTTATCATTTCCTTCCTTCTACAAACGTTTTGTTTTGTTTTGTTTTGTTTTGTTTGTTTTTGTTTGGTTTGGTTTTTAGGTTTTAGGTCTTTTAGGTTTAAGTTTGTTTGATGACTTGATGTATTTCTTGCCTCCTGAAGTAGGCTTGTATTTCTATAAATTTCCCTTGCAGAAAGGCTTTTGCTCTGTCCCATAGATTTTGGATTGTTGTTTTTCCATTTTTAATTTTCTAGATGTTTTCTGATTTCATCTTTGGTATCTTCAGTGACCCATTGGTCACTTAGTAGCATATTGTTTAGCATTCCTGTGATTGTGTTTTTTGCAGTTTTTCTCTTGTTCATGATTTCTAGTCCATAGCACTGTGATCAGAAAGATGCTTGATATGATTTTAATTTTAAATTTACTGAAATGTGTTTTGTGGCCTCTCGTGATCTATTCTGGAGAGTGTTACACGTGCCACTGAAAAGAATATATATTCAATTGATTTTATATATATGTATATAAACACACACACACATATATATATATTCCTATATACATATATAGGAATATTCTCTTCATATTTATTAAGTTCACCTGATCAAACTTGTCTTTTAAGGTTAGTGTTTCTTTATTGATTTTCTGTCTGGATAACCTGTCCATTGATGTAAAAGGGGCATTAAAGGCTCTCATTATTATTTTGTTAGTGTCAATTTCTACCTTCATTTTTTTAATATTTGCTTTATGCAATTAGGTGCCCCTTTATTGGGTGCATATATATATTTATCATTGTTCTTTAGCTGGTCAGATTAATCCCCATTTTTATGTAATGTCCTTCTTAGTTTCTTGTTTTGAAGTATTTCATCTGATTAAGTGTTGCTGTTTCATATTTCTTTTCATTTCCATTTGCATGGAATACTTTTTCCATCACCCCACTTTCAGTTTGTGTGTGCTTTGAGATTTGAAGTAAATCCTTTATAGGCAATATATATGTGTCTTGATTTTTTATCCATTCAGCCACTATCTTTTGGTTGGAGCATCTAGTGTATAAACATTTATTGTAATTATTGACAGGTATATACTTATTGACATGATGTTAATTGTTCAGATTGTTTTTGCAGTTCTTTTATGTTCCTTTCTTTTGTTCTCTTCCCTTGTGCTTTGATGACTACCTTTAATCTCATATTTGGATTCCCTTCTTTTTTTTTTATGTGTATATCTATTACAGATTTTTAGCTTGTTTACAAAAAGGTTATATATAGCTTTAATGTAAATATATATTAGAGTTCCTGACCTCTTAAGTTCAAATGCATTGTAACAACTTGGCAATTTTACTCCCTTTTCTGACGTTTAATGTTTTTGATATCATATTTTACATCTTTTTGTTTGATGTGTTCTTTAACTTCTTGTTATGGATAAAAATGATTTTACCATTTTTTTTAACCTTCATACTGCCTTTATAAGTGGTCGATCTACTACCTTTTTGTACATTTGAGTTTACCAATGAGATTTTTTCTTTTGTAATTTGCATATTTTCAATCGTGTTCTTTTCCACTTAGAGAAGTCCCTTTAACCTTGTAAAGCTGGTTTAGTGGTGTTGAGCTCTTTTGGCTTTGGCCTGTCTGTAAAACTGTCTTTCCTTCAAATATGAATGATAGCCTTGCTGTGTAGAATATAGGTTGCAGGTTTTTTCCTTTCATCACTTTAAATATATTCTGCCACTCCCTCCCAAACTGCAAAGTTTCTGCTGAAAAGTAAGCTGACAATCTTATGGAAGTTCTCTTATATTGAATATATAAATAGTTGCTCTTTGTTTTTAATATTCTCCCTTTTACTTTAAGGTTTATCATTTTAATTATAATGTGTCTTGGTGTGGTTCTCCTTGGGTTGCTCTTGTTTGGGACTCTCTGGATTTGGATTTCTGTTTGCTTTCCCAGGTTAGAGAAGTTTTCAGCTAATATCAAATAAGTTCCCTGCCCCTTTCTCTCTCTCTCTTCTCCTTCTGGGACCTTTTTAATGCAAACGTTAGTATGCCTGATGTTGTCCCAGAGGTCTTTTAAAGTCTCCTCAGTTTAAAAAAAAAAAATCCTGTTTAGATTGAGTTTTTTTTCACTTGTCTGTTATCCAGTTCCATGATCCATTCCTCTTTTATCTAATCTACTCTTGATGTCTTCTAGTGTATTTTCTATTTCAGTTATTCTATTCTTCAGCTCTTTTGGGTTCTTTATATATTCTAATTCTTTGTTTACCTTTTCACTGTGTTTATCCATTCTTCTTCCATTTTCTTTGAGCCTCTTATGATCATTACCTTGTAATCTTTATTGGGAGATTGCTTATCTCTACTTCACTTCGTTTTCTTCTGTGGCTTTATCTTATTCCTTCATTTGAAACATATTCTTTGTCATCTCATTTTGCCTAGTTCTGTGTTTATTTGTATATGTTAGGTAGCATCTTGGAGAAGTGACCATGTGTAGGAGATGTCCTGTGGTGCCCACAGCACACTACTTGTGGTCACCAGAGCCATATGATCTCAGCTGTATGTGCTGAGTAGGCCCTACTGTTGTGGTGGGGCTGACTATTGTGGGTGCACTTGTAGGTAGGGCTGGCCCCTGGCCTGGTTGGTGACCAGACCCTGCCTTGTGAAGGGACTGTTGGCTGCTGATAGACAAGGTTGTGTCCTGGCACAATTTGTTGCCTGTCCTAGGGTGTCCTGGGGCTGGTGCTGGCATGCTGTTGGGCTGGCCCTGGTCCTGATGCTACCAGTCTAGATGGAGGACTCCAAAATGATGCTTCTTAGCACCAGTGTCCTTGTGATAAATCAAGTGCCCTTAAATGACTGTCACCAGCATCTGTGTTTCTAGGAGGAGTCCCACTGGTTTCCTCCCTCTCTGGAAGGTTTCTCTAAGATCAGCAACTGGGTCTAACTCAGGCTACTTTTCATTTATTGCTTCTGCTCAGAGCATGTGAGATTTTGCATGTGCCCTTTAAGAATGCAGTCCCAGTTTCCCACAGCCCTCTGGCTTTTGCATATATAAACCCTACCAGCTTTCAAAGCTGGATGTTCTGGAGTTTCATTTTTGTGGTGTAGGACCCTCCACTCCCAACTGGGGAGTTTGATATGTGGCCCAGATCAATCATTCCTCGGTAGAACCTCTGCAATTCTGATTATCCTTCCATTGTGGGTTACCTACCTGGAGTTGTAGGTCTTAATTCTACTGCATCTCTGCCCCTCCTACCTTTCTTGTTGTGTTTTAATCTTTATTGAGATGTGGGAAAAAATCTTTTCTGCTAGTCTTCAGATCATTCTCATCAATAGCTATTCTGGAAATTGTTGTAATGTTGGTATGCCTGTGGGAAGAGGTGAACTCAGGGCCTTCCCACTCTGCCATCTTGGCCATCTTCCATCAGTATGTAGTCTTTCATATCTGGCTTCTTTCACTCAGCATATTTTTGAGGTTCATCCACATGTAGGACTTATCACTACTTTATTCCATTTTTATGGTTGATTAATATTTATTATATAGGTATATCACAATTTGTTTATCTGTTCATCTGCTAATGGATATTTGGATCATTTCTATCTTCTGGCTATTGCTAAGAGTGCTGTTATGGCTGTTATGAACATGTGTATGTTTGCGTATGTGTGTGTGTGTGTGTGTGTGTGTCTGTGTGTCTGTGTGAATTTTTGTTTGAGTATCTGTTTTCAATTCTTGCAGGCATATATCTTAGAGTGGAATTGCTGGGTCATATGCTAACTCTATTTTTAACATTTGAGAAACTGTAAAAATGTTTTCCAAAGTAGTTTCACCACTTTATCCTCATGTAGTGTATGAGGGTTCCAGTTTCTCCACATCCTTCATGTTTTCCAGCTCTTCATACCTCCCCCCTTTTTTTTGGATTATGGCCTCATGGTGGGTACAAAGTGATATCTTGTTGTTTTGATGTGCATTTTCCTAATGAATAATGATGTGAAGCTTCGTTTCATGTGTTTCTTGGCCATTGTATATCTTCTCTGGAGAAATGCCTATTCAAGTTCTTTGTCAATTTTCTAGTTATTTATTTGTCTTTTTGTTGATGCATTGTAATAATTCTTTATATATTTTGAATACCAGAGCCTTATCAGCAATATAATTTTAAGTATTTCTCCTCCTTTCTAGGTTATCTATTTATTGGATAATGTTCTTTGTTACACAAAAGTTTATTATTTTGATGAAGTCAAATTTCTTTGCTTTTTTTTTTTTTTTTTTTGCTTTCGGTGTCATATCTAAGAAATCATAGCCTGAACGAGACTATGATTTATTCCTATATTTTATTCTAAGAGTTTTATGGTTTTATCTCTTACGTTTAAGTCATTGATACAATTTGAATTAAATTTTTATATGGTATGAGGTAGGGGTTCAACTTCATCTTTTTTTTTTTTTTTTTTTTTGCAATTGAATATCCAGTTTTCCCAGCACATTTTGTTTCAGTTATTGCACATTTTAGCTCCTTTTTCTAATTTTTATATCTTTATTGATATTCTTGATTTATTCATCTATTGCTCTCTTGGTTTTCTTTGAGTTGATTTAAAACAGTTTGTTTAAAGTCAATCTAGTAAGCCTAATGTCTGTGCTTTCTCAGGGATAGTTTCTGTTTATTTCTTCATGCATGTGACATTCTTTCTCTTTTATTTGTAGCCTTCTTAATTTTTTTAAACTAGACCTTTTGGATATTATAATTTAGTATCTCTGGAAATCACATTCTTTCCCCTCCTCAAGGTTTATTTTTGTTAATTTCGGTGGGATGCGGCTGGGGTTGTTTGGGGTTTTTTTGTTGTTGTTTAGGGACTGCTAGACGATTTTCGTAACTTCTTTATTTGTTACACTTGTTCTCTCAAGTCTCTATACCTTTACCATGTGTTCAGCTAATGATATTTTCACCACTAAGAGCCAAGAAAAAATTAGAAAGACAAACGAAAATAAGCAAAGGAAGAAAGATAAAACAAACAAACAAATGCTTCCAGTCTTTACTGGTTGATTGTATGCTGAGGCACTCTTTCCACATTTAGCTCTGCCTTACCCTTCACTTTCTGTTTACATGAGAAAGCAGTCAGAGCTGAAAGTTTAGGGTCTTCTCAAGCATTTTCTGAGTGTGTGTTTTGCCTTGACATGTATTGATGTGTGGGTTTCTAAATTCCCCAATATCAATGTGCGGTTTTGTGTACCTTCATTTCCAAAAAAAATCCCAGCTCCTAGTTTTTCCTCCCAGGTTTTCAGGGATGGATTCAATTGTCCCAGATGGCTGTGGGTTTTTCATTTGCGTTACAATGTTTTTGAACAATGCTTGCCCCTCTTCCACCTTGAGTGATCTCTGAGTTAGGGGAAACAAAGTCCAAAGCCTTACATAGTTCTTTCAGGTGGCCCTCAGACAGGTTAGAGCCAAAGAAACACAAGGACTGGGACCTCACACAGGAAAGGGCCATCATCTTCACAACTGATGCTGAGCTAGAAAGGGGTATGATGAAAGGGCAAGTACAAATGCCACAAAGCTACCCTGTCACTTTTAAGTTACCTTTTTCTTGATTCAGTGTTTACTTGTTTGCTATAAGCTTCTGACTATTTTCCAGACCTCTGAAAAAGTTGATTCTGATAGTTTTTGCTTGACTTTTCAGTGTTTCTGCAGAGTAATAGGTCCATGGAGCTGCCTATTCTGCCATTTACTCTGATGTCACCGCTGTTTATGTCTCATCTTCCTCCTTCAATTTTAACAGTTCTTTGCGTATTTCATAATATGAGTTCATTATCTGATATATATTGTAAATATTTACTCCCAATTTGTATTTTGAATTTACATTTCTTTTTTAAAAATATTTTGGGTTATCGAGTTTGTTATTATTTTAATTTATCACTAAAAATATCTCATCTGTTTTTAGTGTCATAGTTAGAAAAATTTCCCTTACACTCAGGATTTTTAGGAATTCACTCCTATTTTGTACCTATATTTGTGTATCCTCATGTTTCACATTTGTATCTCAGATCTATTGGTAGTTACTTCTCATGTGTCATACCAGAAAGGAGGTCAAATTCACTAATATTACCTACAGAATTTTAAGCGTAATATTCATGAGTAATATTGGCCTGTAACGTTTGTTCTGGTACTATTTTTATTTCATTAGGGTACAATTTTACACTGTTTCATGAAAAACAAATTGGAAGTAATGTTCATTTTTCAATTCTTTGGAACAATTTGTTTTTAGTGATACTATCTGATTTGAAAATGTCTTGTACAGTTATCTATGAAACCATTTAAACCTGGTGTGTGTGTGTATGTGTGTGTGTGGGTATTTTATAATTCCTTGATAAATATCTGCATTATTTCTGTGGAAGTTAGTGTTTTTTAAGTGTCATATTTCTACTGCAGTCAGTAGTAGTTAAATGAATTTTCCTAGAATATTATCCATTTCATATAGCTTTCAAGTTTGTTTACACAGATGTGAACATTGTTTTTAGTGCTTTTTTGTTGATTATTAATCATTATTTTCACTTGTTATTTATCTACTTTTGTGCTTTATTTCTTGTTATCCTTTATGAAATTATCTAATGGATTGTCTAATTTGCAGCTTTTTTTAAAAAAACAAGAATTTTGATTTACTGATTTGATGTACCTTTTTCTTTAATTTATTAATTTTTACTTTTATTTTGTTGTTTCCTTGTTTACTCTTTTTTTAAAATTTGAGATGGCAATTTAATTTCCTTCTTTAATTCTTTTGTTTTTAATCAATGTATGTGTATATGGCTCTGGAGTTTTCTCTGATCACCGCTTTAACTATATCTCATTTATCTTGGTATGTACTGCTTTATCATCAGTATTTAGGAAATTAATTTGTTTTTTCTCTGTATTTCCACTTTCATCCTAGTATTAAGTGCAAGTTTTTAAACTTCAAGATTATTCATCTTTTGTTTCTCAGTTTTATTTTCAACTTCTAGCCACTGCATTGTTGTAAAGACCCCAGCACTAGAATATTTTCAGTGTAAATTCTACCCAGAATTTAAAGAATTAATGCCAATCTTTCTAAAACTCTTCCCAAGAAATTGAAGAAGAGGGAATGAATACTCCCAAACTTATTTTATAAAGCCAGAATTACCCTGATACCAAAGCCAGATAAGGACACTACAAAAAAAAAATACTACAGGCCAATATTATTGAAGAATATAGATGCAAAAAACTCTCAACAAAATATTAACTGACTGAAATCAACAGCACATGAAACTGAAAAGCTTATGCATAACAAAGGAAACAGTCAAAGATTGAAAGGCGTCTATAGAACAGGGGAAAATATTTTCATAGCATAAGTCTGATAAGGGGTTAAAATCCAAAATACAAACAAAATTCATTCAACTCAATAGCTAAAAACAAAACAAGACAAATTTTTAAAAAACTGATTAAAATTGGGCAAAGGACCTGAATAGACATTTCTCCAAAGCAGACCTACAAATGGCCAGCAAGTACATGATAGTGAAGAAAGGGTGAAGGATGTGACGAAAAGGGGATCCTGTTACACTGCTGGTGGGTATGTAAGTTGGCATAGAGAGTATAGAAAATAGGATGGAAGTTTCCCCAAAATTAAAACTTTACCTACCATGTGACCCTGCAATTCTTCTGGATATTTATCCATAGGAATTAAAATCAGGATCTTTAAGAGGTAACTGCACTTTTATTTTCACTGCAGCATTATTCACAGTAGCCAAGACACATAAACAATCTGAATGTCTATCAATGAATGAATGGATCAAGAAAATGAGGTATGAACTTAAATGGAATGTTATTCAGCCCCCAAAAACAAAGAACATCTTGTCAGTTGTGATTATAGGCTTCGCAGTAAGTCAGTCTGAATCCAAAAGATTCACTGTAGCACAGAATCTAAGAAAAGCAGCACAATTTGTTTTATTTTGTTTTTTGGATGTTTTTTCTGTCTGTTTCTGTTTGTTTGTTTTTAGGAGGAGAGGAAAGATTTTCTGGAGCAGTTTTGAAAGACAAAAAGCATTGCTATTCTCTCCTCTCCACCACGCCTTCCCAGGTGCTCTTTTTGTTCTTTTTTCTGTTGGTTGTGGTGTGTCTCATTTAGTAACCAAAATCTGATGCACTACTAATATCAGCCTTCTCCTTTTTTTATCCAGACCTTTTGTCCAGGAGGATAGTACACAAGAATGACAAAATGTTTACATGAAAACATTTTTATATAAGTTAACCAGAAAAATTCATTATGTTTACAAATTCATTAGTATAAAACAGGATTTAAAAGATTTCAAAATGGGTTTACTTAACATCCCATGTTTCGTTGCTTCATAGCCATTCCAATCTTCCATTTTTTAATACTTCCTCTCTTTAGAGAGATGATATGTCTTCCACACCTTTGGCATCTTTTACATGGATTCTCTTCATTTTCTCTTCTTTCTCTCTTCACCCATAACTTGCAGTGATGATGGATGTATCACTCATATCTCAATTGAAATTTGTTTTTTGTCTACTCACAGATAAGTTGAGATTTGTGATATTCTCTCTCCTAGAAAAGATAAGGCAAAGCATTTAATTGTGATGAAGTCCAACTTTATGATTATTTCTTTGTAGCTTGTGCTTTTGGTATCACACTTAAGAAGGCCTTGCGTAATCCAAGGTCATAAAGATTTTTTCCTTTTTTTTTTTTTACCAGTGTCTCATAGTTTTAGTTCTTATATTTATGCCTATGATCCACGGGGAGTTAATTTTGTGTATTGTATAGGGGAAAGGGTCCAACTTTACTCTTTTGCAGCAACGACTTACCTTAAGAAGAGTTTTATATTAGTTTGTTAAGTGACTTATAGTAAGAGTTATGCTTAACCAGCATAGCATGTCTCAAAATCAATGTCTAAGATTTTAATTATGAGTAATGAAACTGGAGTTTGTATTAAATGATAATTTCCACTGATATCAACTATTAAGTTTGGACAAAATATAAAAAGCAACTATTTGAAGACACTGGAAAGTAACTCAAATCTGGCAGAAACTAGATAGGAGTCAGCCCCTGAGAAAAGGGTTTATATAGTTTTTGTCTTAGGGAAACCCCTTATTTATACAGCATATAGTAACTAAAAGTCAAGGAGAAAATTGAATTCTTAAAGGCGTGTAGAACCAGAGGATGGAGTTTGGGGACTGCAAGAGGGACCAAAAGATGAGAAGAGAAATTCAATAAATGAGGGACCCTCAGTAATGGTAGTCTCAAATTTTGTTTATAACCTCTCAACTCTTTGGCTCTCCCATAAACTGCACATAAATGTGCAGTTGAGATTACTAGTGAAAGGTAAAAGCTGATAGGCTGAGATGTTGAGCAGTTTGAGCAAGGCAGACAGAATTTGGAACATAAGCCCAGCCACACTGAGTGCATGCTAGAACAAGAATCAGTTCCCTCCAGAGGAAGATAATGGAATCTATACTCTGTACAATGCTGTTATAAATATATTCAAAGACTTAAAGAACAATAGAGTCAAAATGAATAAAAAGATGAGAAATAGCAGAGAAGTGAAAAACATAAGAAAGAACCTAATGGAAATTCTAGACTGGCTACATGGCCAATTGAATAATGGTAAAAGTAAGTTAAAATCAAGATAGAGCAATGGAAATTATCTTGTCTGAAAAAGTGAAGAAGATTAAAAGCTATGAAGTGAGCCTAAGTGGACTTTGGAACAATATCAAGCAGTCTAACATAAGTGTAAATAGAGTCTCTGAATAAAAGGAAGGAGAATGGAGAAAAAAAATTGCTCAGTTAATGCATTAAAATCTCCCAAATTTGGTACAAATCAAATGACTTGCATATCCAAACAACTCAGTGAAATCCAAGTGGGGATATACATATATAAAGAAAACAACATCTAAGCATCTAATAGTCAAACTACTGACGATCAAAGATAAAGAGAATTCTGAAAAGGAGCAAGAGAAAAATAACTCATTACTTGTGTCACACAAATCATAAGAATGATGATTGATATCTCATTAGAAAAATATTGGGGGGTTCGGCTGCCTAAAAGATCCTGAAGCCCCAGGCCTGTCTCCTCCTGTCTCAGGATGGATGACAAGAAGCGCCTGGCCTATGCCATCATCTGGTTCCTGCACGACCAGCTCCGGGCGGGCGGGGGGGGGGCCTCTCAACCGACACCCAGGAGAGCTTGGAAGTCACCATCCGGTGCCTGGAGACCGTTTTTGGGGTGATGGTGGAGGACAGCGACCTCATGCTCCCCCAGGCTCCTCTGGAAATATTTGAAGCGGCTGTGCGGGCAAGGAGATGCTGACGGATCTGAGAAGGCCCCAGCGAACCCTGCCTTCGGAGGGGGACTCGGCGGAGGCAGAATGTCTCAAAACCGAAGGAAACGCACAGATGAAGATAGGAAACTTTGAGGCCGCCATGCACTCCTACTGGAAAGCCATGGAGCTGAACCCCACCAACTCCGTCTGCGTCTGTCACAGAGCCGGGGCCCACAGCAAACTGGGGAAATATGCGGGGGTGCTGCAGGACTGCCAGCGGGCCATCTGCATAGACAGGTCCTACAGCGAGGCTTCCGGCAGGATGCGCCTGGCGCTGTCCAGCCTGAACAAGCACACGGTGGCCCATGGCCTGCTACAGGAAGGCCCTGGAGCTGGACCCCAACAGGAGACCTACACTTCCAGCCTCAAGGTGGTGGAGCTGCGGCTGAGAGAGGCGCCCAGCCCGAGGGGAGGCGTTGGCAGCTTCCACATCGCGGGCCTGCTCAACAACCCCAGCTTTATGAGTGGGGCATCAAGCCTCATGAACAACCCCCAAGTTCAACAGCTCACGTCTGGCATGATTTCCAGCGGCCACAACCTCTTGGGGACTCCCGGCACCAGCCCCTCTCAGAATGATCTGGCCAGCCTCATCCAGGCGGGCCGGCAGTTCGCTCAGCAGATGCAGCAGCAGAGCCCAGAGTTGACAGAACAGCTCCGAAGTCAGATCCGGAGTCGGACCCCCAGTGCCAGCAAGGACGACCAGCAGGAATGACCGCCCCGCTCTCCAGTGCCATCGGGTCCTCCCTGGCCCACTGGAAGCCTTCTCGCACTTTTCCGTCTCCTCCCATTGGCCCGCCCACGAGAGAAAAAGAAATTGGACCTGCATGTTAAGAGGGATTTTATTAGTTTCATGTTTTTGCCTCCACCCTCCCTTCCCTTTTTGTGCTCTGTCACGGCCCTCAGACCCTTCTGGAAACAGAGCCCCAAGCTGTGAGCGCAGACCAGCACCACCTCCCCCCAGCCGCTGAAACCCCACTCACTACAGTGTTTCCTAGAGGACCGCGGGGTGGGCGGGGTACTCTGGTGAGAAGCGCTCCTGCGGATGCCGGGCCCCCAGCCCCGCCCGCAGCCCCGCCCTCGCCATCTGTTCAGGGGCCGCCCAGCCCCCGGAAGCCGCTTTCTGAGCCCGCCTTGGCCGCCCCGGCCGCCCCCCGCTTGGACGAGCTCCCCGCCAGCCGGCCCGGCCCTCGGACCCGGGTTCTCGCATGAGGAGCTGCGGCTGCAGGTTCCCGGGGCCGGTCTCTCCCGGCGCCCCGTCTCCCTGCGCCCGGCGGGGCGAAGCGGGCGGCCTGGGCGGCGGGGCCGTGTCCCGGCCTCTCTTCGGGGCGCGCATGTGGCTGGACGCGGGGCTGCTCTCCACGCCCCCTTCCCAGGGCTCGCGATCGCCCGCGAGGGGCGCCCGCACCGCCTCCGGCCCGGCCCAGCCCGGCTGCGGGTCCCGGCCGCCGCCCTCCCGCCCCCAGGGCGTCCCGCCGGCAAGGCGCCTCTGTGGCCTCGGCGGGCCCTCCTCCCCAGGGGGCGGCTGCTGCAGGAGGGCCCCCAGCCTGGGCCTGAGATCGCCAGACAGCCCCCGTGGGCGTCCCGGCGGCCCGGGGCGGGGAGGGGCGGGGAGGAGAGGCCGGTGGGCGGCGGGGCAGCTGGAGGCGCCCTGGGCTGTGGGGCCGCTGCCAGGGGACCCCGCGCCGCGTGTGCAGGTGACTAGGAGGGGGTCGCTGCCAGTCCCCCGCGGTCTGGCACACGTCTGGGGACCCGTGTCCTAACTCCTGCGTGCTGGCCTTGGTGACAAGCGTAACGTGACGTGTGGGGAATACATAGACATCGTGACCTCAAAAAAAAAAAAAAAATAGGCCAAAAGGTAATAGAATGGCAACTTCAAAATGGTGGAAAAAAAAAAAAAAGCTGTCACCATAATTTCATGTCTTCCAATAATATCTTTTATAAATAAAGGTGAAGTTGGTTGTTCTCAGATACGAGAAAATTTCACTGCCAGCAAAGACTTCTCTATAATAGATACTAAAGAAATTTAAAAAAAAAATGTTTTGGCCGTGCCATGTGGGATCTTAGTTCCCTGACCAGGGATGAAATCCAGGCACCCCACCCCGCCACCCCGCACTGGAAGCACATAGTCTTAACCACTGGACCACCAGGGAGGTCCCTAAAGGAAAGTTGTTAAGGTTAAAAGGCAAGGATATGAAATGGAAACTATGTCTTTAGAAGGGAATGAAGCACATCAGAAATGGTAAATATGTGACTGGTTAATTTCTTTAAAAGATATCTCAGTATTTAAAGCGAAAGTCATAACAGCCTATTGTGGGGTTTATAATGTATGTAGATGTAATAAATGTGACAGAACTACTATTATAATTGGGTATTTTAACAGGCATCTGTCAGTAATTGATATGTAAACAACATTCAGAAAAACACAGATGATTTGAACACTGACATTTATCACCTTGACCTAGTTGGCAATCATACTATACTCAACAGGAGCAGAACACTCCTGTGAGAGCACAGGTAATGTTCACTAAGGTCATAAAGTGCATCTAAAAACCCCTTCAAGATTTGCACCTTAACACAGTATGTTCCCTGATCACAACATAATTAAATCAGAAACCAACAACCATAACATATGTAGAGAAAAGCCCAAGTATATTAAAATTAAGCATCATATTTCTGAATATTTTCCGGGAAGAACTTACAAGGGCGAGTGGAAAGTATTTTGAACTTAATTATAATAAAATTACAAAGTAAAATTTTGTTATGCAACTAAAGCATTACTTAGAAATTTAATTTAGTGTTGTGATTAGAAAAGAAACAAGAAACATTATAGATAAATCAATGAAATAGAAAATACACAAAATACATTAAATTTATGTATTAGTCTGGGTTCTTTAGAGAAACAGACCAATAGGGATGTGTGTGTGTGTGCTGTATTTATTTTAAGGAACTGGCTCATATAATCGTGGCAAATGCAAAATCCAGCAGACTGGAGACCCAAGGAAGGGCTGATGTTGCACTTTGAGTCCAAAGTAGTCTGGTGTCAGAATTCTGTGTTCCTCAGGAGGTGTCAGTATTTTTCTGTTAAGGCCTTCAACTGACTGGATAAGGCAACCCACGTTATATAGGGTAGCCTGCTTTGCTCAAAATCTGTTGATTTAAATGTTACTCTCATCTAAAAACTACTTTCACAGCAAGATCTAGACTGGTGTTTGAGCACGTATCTAGGTCCTGTGGCCTAGCCAAGCTGCAAATTAACCATCACAATTAACTGAGTCAAAAATTGAATTTTGAGGCTGTGGTTAGAAAAGATCTCCTTATTTCCATGCTGTAGACAATTCATACTTACACACACAAATACCATGAAAACAATTGTTTCAGTTTGAATTGCATTTTTAGAGATTGCTATTTTAAGTTAATTTAATTTTAAATTATGTAAAATCATTTACATGATTTCAAAGTCAAAACTACAAAATATTCAGAAATGTCTAGCTTTTATTCCTGTCTCTTACCCAGTTTCCTTCTTCCTCAAGAAAACATTTTAATATTTTATCATTTAAAATACATGTGTTTATAACATATATATTTATAACTATATATTACATATAAAGCCAATATGTGCATCTCTATTTTAACACAAAAATTAGCATACCAGAGACATTCTTCTTCACCTTACTGTTTTCACTTAACATGCCATATAGATTCCACCAGAACAGTATTCAGAGATATTTCCCACATTTTTATAGTTGCTTAATATTTCATCGCATATAATTGATGCAATCCTTACTGATTGTCATTTGGGTATTTTCTATTCTTTTTCTGTTAAAAGCAATACTTCAACAAGTAACCTGGTGCATTGGTTATTCTGTATTTTCTTCCATGTATTGTTAGGGTAGAATTAGGGTTGCTGGGTCAAAAGTTAGTAGCATGGCAATATTTGGAGATGTTATCTTGCCAAGATGTTACACTATTTTGTATCCTCATCAATGATGCATACGAGTGTCCCTTTTCTGTATAGTTTAACCAATAGGCTGTAATATTAAATATTGATGTCAGATATTTGATGTCATATAGGCCAAAAGTGATATTTCAGCTTGGTTTTACTCTGCATATATGTATTTTTTAAGCTCTTTATTGGAATATAATTGCTTTACACTGTTTTGCCAGTTTTTGAGTTACACCAACGTGAACCAGCTGTATCCATACATATATCCCCAAATCCCTTCCCTCCCACAGCTCCCTCCCTCCCTATTCCAGCCCTCCAAACCATCACCCACCACGGAGTTGATCTCCCTGTGTTATTACTCTGCATATATCTTAACGTGGAAGACAACTTTTTTCATGTATTTGAGGTTTATTTTTATCTCCTTATATATGAACTGTAAATTCATATATTTTGCCAATTTTTCTATGTGTTTTCTTAAGAAGTTCTTTCATTTATTAAAAAAAAATTTTTTTTTCTTTCGATCTTTATTGGAGTATAATACCTTTACACCGTTGTGCCAGCTTCTGCTGTACAACAAAGCGAGTCAGCTGTATTTATACATATATCCCCATATCCCCTCCTTCTTGAGCCACCCTCCCACCCTACCTATCGCACCCCTCTAGGTCTTCACCAATCAGAGCCTTGATCTCCCTGTGTTATGCAGTTGCTTCCCACTAGCTGTTTTACATTTGGTAGTGTATAAATGTCACTGCTACTCTCTCACTTTGTCCCAGCTTCTCCTATCCCTCTTCCCGTGTCCTCAAAGGAAGTTCTTTTAAAACTATAGCTCTGTTTTTTGTGATGTGAGTTGTAAATACTTTCCTCTAGAATCTCACATATCTTTTTTACTTTTCTCACAGTTTTATCATGCATTTAAATATTAATTTTATGTAGTTAATATTAACAGTATGTATCATATTCATAGATTGTGAAGATATTAACTTATGTTTTCTTATAATAGTTGTATAGTTTAAAAATTATTTATTCTTTAATTTATGTAGAAATTGTCCTGGAACATGGCAGGAGGAATAGATGCAATATATCTTTCCCATATGGCTATCCAGTTATTCCACCATCACATTAATAGGTCCTTTCTCCCCTGACTTGAGATATTATCTCATATACTAATTTTCTTATGTGTTTTTAACTTATTTACGGAGTTTCTGTTCTCTTTTTTTCCCCTAAAGTAAACATAATTTTGACTGTCTTCTCATTTGATCTTCTTTCTCTATTACTTCCAGTCACACCTTAAAAACCATATTCCTTTCCTACTTAGACTATTTAATCTTCAGTTTTAGCCTGGTTCAGTGATTCTTTCTGGGGAGAGGAGTTATTTATCAGAATCAGGTACCAAGCTTTCTGTCAACCTGTATTTCCCTCTACTTCTATCTTAAATCTTTGGCGTGTCTTCTCAGGATGGTGCAGTATACGTACATGAGAACATGCCTGCACATGAGTACACACGCTTCCCCTCACAACAGCAATGCCCCCAAAGGTCATCTGTTGATATGGGAATGTGTCGTAGCCCTCAAGGATGCTGGGAGGAAGTGAAGGTTGAGAACTTTTGGTTTGCTCACATATAGGATTTATATGACAGTGATAATAGTACTTAATAGTTATTGAGTCCTGAAAATATGCCATAACGTGTGATATTTATCTGATTTATACCTGTTGTCTTATTATCCCTCATAATAATCATATAATTATGTCTCTTTTGGAAACTGAAGCTTAGGAAAGTTAAACAGTGTGTTCAAAGTCATGACTAGTAAGGGGCAGGTAGAGTTGAACCCGTCTCTTTTTGACGTCAAAGCCTGTGCTTGTAAAAGCTAACCATAAAAACTAAGAATGGACTTGAGGACACGGGGTTGGCTGGGGCAGCGAAGGGGAAGCTAGGACGAAGTCAGAGAGTAGCATAGACATAGATACACTACCAACTGTAAAAAATAGACAGCTAGTGGGAAGTTGCTGTATAACAAAGGGAGATCAACTCCATGATGGGTGATGCTTTAGAGGGCCAGGACAGGGAAGGCAGGAGGGAGTCATGGGAGGGAGGGGATATGGGGATATATGTATAAATACAGCTGATTCACTTTGGTGTACCGCAAAAACTGGTACAAGAGTGTAAAGCACTTATATTCCAATAAAAAGCTTAACAGCAACAACAAAAAAGCTGACATGGATGGATCCAAATGGTAACTGTGTGCCAACGTGTTGTTGAGAGACTTGAATTTCTCTAAATAGTTTTTACTGTGTATGGGCTGTTGTTGTATCCCACACATGACACAGGCCTACAGGACAAATGCTATGTGGGTGGCCGCGTGCTTCCTGTGGTTCTTGGTGATACTCTTATGGATTATGGGTTGTTACAATGATAGTCGTGAAACTGTTATAATGGGAGGAGTTTCTTTTTTAAACCTCCTGAAAGTTGACATATGCATCCTTATCATTCAGCGTGTGTTGGAGGTGGGTGTGTGGCAATTGCTTTTGGATGTTTTTAGGGAACATGAGCCAAATAGAAACTTTTAAAAAATCCTAAGTCAACCTAGTTTCTATCCTTCCCTCTTCCACCCTCAGGACCATTCAGGAAGGCACAGGAGTGTACAAATATTAACACATTTATGCCTTTCATTGTTATGGGAATTCGTGAGATCATATTTTCAAAGTAAAATATTAACTTTGCATTTGTATTAAAAATATAACAACTGGGAGGTTGTTAAAGAATAAATTGAGGCTGTGTATGTGAATGTTCTTTGATAGCTGATAAAGAATATGAAACGGTGGGGAGGCCCAGTGGGTCGTGACACGCGCCGGGCGCCTAGGCTCCTCGCCCCGCCGCATCCTGGGCCTCCGCGCGCGGCTCCTCCTCCCGCCGGCGCGTCTGGTTCGGCGTGGACCCGGCGGCCGGTGCTGCCCCGCCGAGGTGGGCGCGGAGCCGCGAGTCCGGGCAGAGCCCAGGGCCCCGGAAGGGAGGGAGGGAGGGAGGGAGGGAGGAAGCAAAGAGGAAGGAGGGGTGCCTTGGCGTGAAGCCTGGGGGGCGGGCGCCAGGACGCGAGGAAGCCTGAGATGCCGCGGCCGGACAGAGGGCGCTGACGAGCCGCTGGCCCGGCCGCATCATGCCCTTCCCGCCCGCGCCCGGCGCCCCGCAAGCCCGGCGCCCCCCGCAAGGCGGCGGCCCCCACCTCACCGCCGCGGCTGCGGAGAAGAAGAGGTGGCCCCCCCAGAGCCACCCCTCGGGCTGCTGTCCAGCTCCTGGCCCTCCGCCACCCTGAAGTGGCCGCTGGCCCGGCCTCCCCGGGTGCCCCGCCCGCACCCCGGCCGGCCGACTCCGCAGACGGCACCGCGGGGACCGCGTAGGGCTCGGGGCCGGGTCGACGCCGCCCTGCGCTTCTCCCTGAGCCTCATGCCCGTGGTCGTCCTGGTCATCCAGCTGCGCCACCTGGAGAAACAGCTGCAGGCGCGGCCCGGTCGGGCGGCCCCCGGCCGCCGCCCGCCCCTGCCCGGTGGCCTGCAGCGCCCTGACCGCGGCCCGCCGACCCGCGCCCGCTGCTGAAGCTGTCGTTTCTCAACGAGCGGCGCAAATACGACGACGTGCAGTATGAGGAGGAGGCCGCGGCGGCCTACCAGGGCCCGGTGCGCCGGTGCACCGAGTGCCTCCGCGGCGTGGAGTCGGCGGCGGCCGCGCGCGACCGGGCGGGGCCCCGGGACGTGCAGCCGCACCTGAGCTCGCTGTGACCGCGCCCCGGAGACCCCGCCTCGCCGACGAGGATGCACCGCCCAGAGCCGAGGGGCCCACGCGGGACGCGGCCCGCCTGGTGCTCGCCCTGCCCCGCGCCCGGGCCTGCCCCCACGGCTTCGCCTTCTGCACCAACTGTTGACCTCTTCCGCGCTCGCGAGTGTCCTCGGGGCTCGTGGTAGGGGGTGAGCGGGGGTGGAGATGCCTGTCAGCCCCGCCCCTGAGGTTCGCGTAGGTCCCGAGCCCCTCTGCCTGGACCTGGGCCCTGTCTGCGGGTGTCGCCCTGCGGTTGCAGGGTGCTGGGTGCCCTAGTGCGAGCAGCGGGTGACAGTCAGGTGCTGGGGCGCCGGGAGGGTGGCCGTCTGGTGCAGAGCTGGACGCAGTGCTGCATGGACGACCTTGTTTCGCCTGAGTAGGAAAGACGTCCCGGGGACTTGGAAAGTCTGGGGACTCCAGGGAACTGAACTTCCCAGCGGGATGCTGGCGGGAAGTGACCACCAGGAAGGTCCGCCTGGCGAGTGGGCGCTGTGATGGGCGCTCTGTGGTCACAACACTGACTCATGGGGGCTTGCGAGCCCACGCACACACGTACACACACACTCACACGTGCTTCCCTTCACGCAATCTGAATGCTTTTCCCTAAGATCAGGAACAAGATGAGAATGTCCACTCTCACCGTTTCTACTCAGCATTGCTAGAGGTCCCAGCCAGGGCGATTAGGCAAGAAAAAGAAATAAAAGGCATTCAGATTGGAAAGAAAGAAGTGAAACTACTTCTATTTGACAGTGACAACATTTTGTATATAGAAAATCCTAAGAGATCCACCAAAAAACTACAAAACAATCCTATTTACAATATTTTAGAATAACTTTAAAAAGCAATTAATGCTCAGAAAGAAACTTAAGAGAAATGCCAAATAAACTCCGAAAGCTGGAAAACATCACTGTAAGAAATTAAATTAACAGAAAGACATCCCATAATCACAGATCAGAAGACTTAATATTAAGATGGCAATACTCCCAAAATGATCTACAGACTCAACACAATCCCTATCAAAATCCTAGTTGGCTCTCTGAAGAAACTAACAAGCTCCTTCTAAAATTCATATGGAAATTCAAGGGGCAGAGAATAGACAAAATGACCTGGAAAATGAAGAACAAAGTAAGAGTACTAGGTAGAGCAGGACCAGAGTTCTAATCCTACTCTCAAACCACTCAGAACATGTCCTCAGTCTGAAAACTCAAATATATAGTTAGGGCAAATAAAAACTCTGGGCTTGGGTTTACTCGTGGGATTTTTCATATAAAGTTACCATTTGCTTTATCACTTTGTAAAAAAGCTGAGTTACAGACTACACACCAGGATCAGTGTTTCTAAATCGTGTATAAAGATTCATAGTGGCTCCTGTGACCTGGAATCAAGGAAAAGTCTCCATTGCTGGTTAAAATCTAAAACACTGTACTTTATGATGCTTCAAATATAGAGTAGTATCTCCCTCTGAAACCACAGTTCCACCTTGCAAAGCAGTACAGTGGCAGTCTTCCTTATTCTGACACAGTCTAATGAGAACTTACGGAGCTCAGGCTGAAGAAGAGTGCTTTCAGTATTTAAAACTCTATAGCAATTACTTTTCCAAGGAGTGACTGTACTTTCATCAATATCCTCTTGGGTAAAAATTTCTGGATCTTCTCCCATCATGTTGGCTGAATGTCTCTTTCCTATGTTGAATCAGTCAACTCCTTGGAACCGGCCAGAAAAGCCACAGCCGGGAAAACAACTTCGCTCCGCCGGGTCTAGGGAGGGAGGAGTCAGCCGTGGGGCGGATGCGCCATCAGCGCCCACTGCCCTTCCTGGGAGGTGAGGATCCCAGCCCCGCAAAGGGCTACAGACCCCCAAGCCCCAAAGGTGACAGAGGAGGCGCCAGCTGCCACCGCCCAGCGCGACCAAGGCCGTCAGCCCCGCCCCCACCCGCAGGGGCGACCCCTGACCTCCCCCGCCCCCGCGGAGACCGAGGCGCTACCGCTGGAGCTGCCTTTCCCCTATCGCGGAGCAGGTGGAAGCCCCCGCATCTCCCCCGCTCTGGAGGTCTGAGGTCCCCGAGCCACCGCCTCCGTATACCAGGCAGCCGCAGCTCTCTGGGGCTTGGAGTCCTTTAGGGGGCCATTATGTGCTTCAGCGGTGGAGCCGGGACTACGACTCCCACAATGCCCCGCGCCTGCCCCGCCCCAAGCCCCGCCCCCTCACTGGTGGGTTCCCAACCGCCCCAGACTACATTTCCAGGCTGCCCTGGCGGCTCTCTTGCTCTCCCGCCCTCCCTCCCGAGACCACTGCCGAACTGGGCGTCAGCTCGCGGAGGGGTTCGGGTGTCCGCCTGGCGCCGCCCCGCCAGGCAGCGACTTTCGCACCTCTGCACTCGCGCTGGAGGCAGGAGCTGCATGGATCACTGGCTCGACTGCGGTGCGCGACACACCGAGCCCCCGTCACCCCCGGTCCGGGCGACCCCTCCCGGGTCAGCCCTCGTCCTGAGCCGCCCTGGGCCCCCAACGGTCGGCGCCCGCACCCCGGCTCCTGCACTCCCGCGGTGGCCGCCCCCCACCCTGAACACGGACTCCGCCTCCTCCGCCGCTTTCCACCCGGAGGTGAGTGAGAGCTGCGCCCCATAGCCCCCGACGGCCCCACACCGACCCTGCGCCTCCGGAGCCGGAGCCCCGCCAGCCGAGCACCGCCCTGTCCCCCCGCTGTGCCTTGTCGCCCCCTGGCGTCCAGCCACGCCGCCGCTCGGCCCGCGCCGGGTCCTCCCCGCCCGCTCTCCACACCAGGTCCCTCCCGTGGGTGTCCGCGTCCTCCCGGCGCCCCTGCCCCCAGGTCGCCGCACCCACCCTCCCCTACGTCGCGTAGCCCGGGGTTCTGTCTGCGGCCCCGGCCCCTCCCCGCCGGCCTGGCTACCCCTTCCCGGGACCTGGTCCGCGCCGCCTCCGCCCCGCACCCCCGCTTCTCGGAGGAACCCCCCATCCCCTCCCGTAGGGGCTCGTGCCCCCTCGGACGGGGACTCTGCTCTGCACGCCCCCGGCTTCCCCCCTAATCCCCGCAGGCCGCGCCCTGATTCCCGCTCGGCTCCCGCGGCCTCCGGCTGGGGTGGGGAGGCTCCTCCTTCGGGGTCCCCACCCCTAAGGTGGCCCGAGCCCTGCTCCCACCCCTGGTGCTCCCGATCCCCCTCCGGGACCCCCTCCCCCAGGTCGACTCGCCCCGCCGCCGCTCCCCCTCCTTCGGGGGATCGGCCCTAGGTTCTCCCCGCCACCTCCCACCCCCTGCGCCCCCGCCGCGGTCCCCTCCCCCTCTCCCTCCCGAGGCCCGCAGAGTCCGGGGTGCGGGTCCAGCCGGGGGCGGGGGGTGGGGGGGAGGGGGGCGAGCTCCTCCGCCGCGCTGCCGCCTCGGGGGCTCGCGGGGCCTGCCGGTCCCAGACACCGAATCCCGCCCGGCTCCTCGCCCGCCTTCCCCGCGGGACGGGCTCCGCATCTGCCGCGGCTGCGTGTCGGCGGCGGGCGGCGTCCGCCGGAGGGCGGGGAGGGGGCTGCACCTTCTGCGGCTTTTTCTAAGGGCGGTGGGGGCGGCGCGGGTCCCGGTTTCCAGGGCACCACCGCCTTCCAGTGTGCGCGCCGGCTGCCAACCCATTTCTGCACATTCCCCGTGGAAAGAAAAGTTCTCCCCGGGAGTTTGAGGGCTGGGGCCCTCCCTCTAATACTCTCTTAAAGCAAATGTCATTCTTTCTAAGTGTCCACAGTTTTCCTATTCCGGTATTTAGGTCAATTCCAATACTCTCTTCAGCCATGTGTTTTTAAGTTGCCTGCCCCCTTGAAATTAGAATGAAAAGCTTTTTAGGGTTATAAGTCAGCATGATACAAGAAGATTTTGGTTATCACTTCCCTACCCTATTAGCTGCTTTCCTTAGTTGGCGCTTTTCCAAAAAAAAAAGCAGAGTACTTCAAATCACCCTTTCACTTTTTCTGTACTTTATTTTCTTCTTTTATGCACATGTAATAAGCACAATGAAATAAGTTGTGTATGTAACTGACCTTGTCTACTGGCATAGCTGTTGTTTCCCAGGAGAATGGAGTCCTATCCTTTGGACCAAGAGAGAGTTCTTTACCCTCATAAATTTTTCTTGCCAGATTCCCAGTTTGATGCTTCTGGAATGCTTAAAATTTAATGTAGCCTGGCTGAGAGTTTAATAAATTTCAAAGTGCTGTCCCTCTGATGAGTCACAAAGATGGAAACATACAGTGTTAGAAAATACTGACTGGGTCAACCTCTTGCGATAATCTACGAAGATGTTCTGCATGCCAGGTCAAGAGAAATATATTAAAAAGAGGCAAGTATTTGGACACTTGGTCTGTATTCCGGTTCAAAAGTGTTATTATCATTTAGCTAATGCTTTTGGAGGCAGCCATAGTGCTGTTCTTTTCACTCCAAAATGTCTTTCTCCAGTGTGCTTTCTAAATACCATCGGGGACTGCACCTCACAGAAAATAGATATGACGAGAATGAGGTACGTGCTGCAGTTGGAACAGAAAGTAAGGTGAGGGTGGTGTGAGATGTGGCTGAAGAATGGGGAGTTTAAGAAGGATTGCCAAGAAAGAAAGAGCAGTATGGAAAAGTGTATCAGGGAGTTCCCTGGTTGCCTAGTGGTTAGGATTCCAGGCTTTCACTTTCACTGCCAGAGCCTGGGTTCAATCCCTGGTCAGGCAACCGAGATCCCACAAGCCTCATGGCACCGCCAAAAAAAAAAAAAAAAAAAAAAAGTCTATCAGATAATAAAATACAAAATAGTCACTGCAGGAAAAAGAAGATCAGTCGTGTTGGAGGGATATCTGTAGGAGATTTCTTGGAAGTATAAGAGAAGGTCAAATAAATGAGATGTATGTTAGAGAAAGTCATAGATCAATAAGGAAATAATAGGAGCAGAGAAAGGGAACTCTAGTTTAAGAATTATAGATATTCTCGCGACAAGAGCAGTGATTAAAATTATAACATGAGAATAATATGCAGCACTGCAAGTAAAGACCGTGAATCTTGCAGTCAAAAGGCCAACTATTTTTTCAGTCAAAATCAGTGAAACTAAACACACAACTAGGTCCACCCTAGCTACAATTTTTATTTCCAATACTGAAAGCAAAACAAGATAAGCTTCCAGGCAGAAAAAATAAAGACATGTACAAAAGAATAAAAATCAGACTTCTGCGAGTCTAAGTGTGAAGCTTGTCTACAGTTTTGAGGAAAAAGGGTCCTGAAAAAAATTATATATCTTCTTCATTGCCTTTCCTATTTGAGGTATGATGTTCAGTAATATGGGAGACATTTACCCGTGTTGAAAAAACAACCAATCGAATAATACTTAGCCAACCAAGAGTTAAAAATGCATCCATGAAGAAGTCATGAGATAAAAGGAATGGCATTTTTTATCCATTTCTCGGTATTTATCCTAAACGTGAACAAAAATGAAAGGAGTCAGTCTCAAAAAACTACACAGTGTATGATCCCATTTACATGACGTTTTGCAAAAGGTGAAATTAAAGGGGCAGAAAACAGCTCCGTGGTTGCCAGGGACTGCTGGTGGAGAGAAGTGGGCTTCAGGGGAGCAATCTGAGGGCATTTACTGGGCGATGGAGCTGTGTCACATGTTGAGTGAGGTCATGCTTACACAACTGTATGGGTTTGTCAAAGCCCATGAAATCGTACACCCCCCCCAAAGTGAATTTTACTGTGTGTAAGTTTTAAAAGGAGGGAAAAAGAAGAGGCAGCGTAAGTACCCACAAAAGGTAATGTCTGCACAACAATGTGAATACACTCATGATCCTGAATAGTGTACTTAAAAATGGTTAGGGTGGTAAATTTTATGTGATGTGTATTTTACCATAATTTAAAACATTCAAAGTCAAAACTACAAGAAACATAATGTCTGTATCATGGGCTGTTATGTAGTCATTAAACAATTTTTTCCAAGGAATTATTAATAAAATGGGAAAATGCTTATTAGATTCAAATGAATACACAGTTGAATTGACTGTATGATTTCACATCTGTAAATGAAGCAGGGCAGAAACACTGAAGATGAAATGCCAGAATGTTAAGGGTAAAGGTCTGATGATGGGACTGTTTTTTTACTGGGGTATAGTTGTTTTACAATGTTGTGTTAGTTTCTGCTGTACAGCGAAGTGGAGTTCCTTGTGCTGTACAGCAGGTTCTCATTACTTTTCTAGTTTATACGTATTAGTGAATATATGTCAGCCTCAATCTCCTGAATCATCCCACCACCCCACTTCCCCCCTTGGTGTCCATACGTTTGTTCCCTACATTTGTGTCTCTGTTTCTGCCTTGAAAACCACTTAATCTGTACCATTTTTCTAGATTCCATGTATATGCGTTAGTATGTGATATTTCTTTTTCTCTTTCTGACTTACTTCACTCTGTATGACAAGCTCTAGGTCCATCCATGTCTCTACGTAGGACCCAATTGTGTTCCTTTTTATGGCTGAGTAATATGCCATTGTATATGTGTACCACATCTTCTTTATCCATTCGTCTGTCGATGGACATATAGGTTGCCAAGAGGCACATGAAAAGATGCTCACCATGACTAATTATTGATGATGGGATTTTTAATGATTGCTTTTCCTCTTTTATACTTCTTGGCACATTATTAGTTTTCACGTACTCTTTTTGCAGTTAATAAAAATAGAATCGTCAGACAGTATGTGCAGTGAGTTGTATATTATTCAAAAGACTTGTTCAATCATTTCATATAGTCTCATATTTAAATCACACCAGCAAAAGATGATCTCTCTGGGTCCACTTTCTAAAGGGTCTGTTCTTCCAGGACTAACTATTCTAAAACAAATGGCATAGTCATGATTGACTTTTAATTCAAGATGACGAGTTACACCTGTGTTTAGCTTTGTTGCTCCAAATCTGCCATTGAAGTGGCAGGGGATGCATAAAGGGTAAACACATAGCTCCATAGGAAAATTGGGAAAGATGCCATTTACAGAGGAGTTAACTTTAAGGAGTTAATGTAAAATGTAGAGCAGCAAGCACAGCACAGAGGAAAGGACCTGCCAGATGGAATTGCAAACATCGGAAAGGAAAGTTTGCCTGGAAGATGAGTGGAGGCAGGGTCCCAGAGCAAGTGGTTGGAGGGAAGGAAGTGTGTGTGGTGGTCATCCCTGGAGGGTTCTCAAGCTTATACCCATCTACCTATATGACTTCACACCCTATGGGATTGGTATCCTAACAAACATTCCCTGAAACCAGTTTCCCAGCTGGTTCTTTAAGAAGATTAACGAAATTGATAAACCATTAGCCAGACTCATCAAGAAAAAAAGGGAGCAGATGCAAATCAACAGAATTAGAAATGAAAAAGGAGAAGTAACAACGGACACCACAGAAATACAAAAGATCATGAGAGACTACTACAAGCAACTATATGCCAATAAATTGGATAACCTGGAAGAAATGGATACATTCTTAGAAAAATGCAATCTTCCAAGACTGAACCAGGAAGAAACAGAAACCATGAACAGACCAATCACAAGTACGGAAATTGAGGCAGTGATTAAAAATCTCCCAACACACAAAAGCCCAGGGCCAGATGGCTTCACAGGCAAATTCTATCAAACATTTCGAGAAGAGTTAACACCTATCCTTCTCAAACTCTTCCAAAATAGAGCAGAAGGAGGAACACCCCCAAACTCATTCTACGAGGCCACCATCACCCTGATACCAAAACCAGGCAAAGATGTCACAAAAAAAGAAAACTACAGACCAATATCACTGATGAACATAGATGCAAAAATCCTCAACAAAATACTAGCTAACAGAATCCAACAGCACATTAAAAAAATCATATACCATGATCAAGTGGGGTTTATCCCTGGGATGCAAGGATTCTTCAATATACGCAAATCAGTCAATGTGATACATCATATCAACAAATTGAAAGATCAAAACCATATGATCATCTCAATAGATGCAGAAAAAGCTTCAGACAAAGTTCAACATCCATTTATGATAAAAGCTCTGCAGAAAATGGGCATAGAAGGAAATTACCTCAACATAATAAAAGCCATATATGAGAAACCAAAAGCCAACATCGTTCTCAATGGGGAAAAACTGAAAGAATTCCCTCTAAGGACAGGAACAAGACAAGGGTGTCCACTCTCACCATTATTATTCAACATAGTTTTGGACGTTTTAGCCACAGCAGTCAGAGAAGAAAAAGAAAGAAAAGGAATCCAAATTGGAAAAGAAGAAGTAAAATTGTCACTCTTTGCCAATGACATGATATTATATATAGAAAACCCTAAAGACTCTACCAGAAAACTGCTAGCACTAATTGATGAGTTTAGTAAAGTAGCAGGATACAAAATTAATGCACAGAAATCTTTTGCATTCCTATACACTAACAACAGAAGAGCAGAAAGAGAAATTAAGGAAACTCTTCCATTTACCATTGCAACAAAAAGAATGAAATACCTAGGAATAAAGCTGCCTAAGGAGGCAAAAGATCTGTATGCAGAAAACTTTGAGACACTGATGAAAGAAATCAAAGACGACACAAACAGATGGAGGGATATACCATGTTCCTGGATTGGAAGAATCAACATAGTGAAAATGACTGTACTACCCAAAGCAATTTACAGATTCATTGCAATCCCAATCAAATTACCAATGTCATTTTTCACTGAACTAGAGCAAGAAACCTTACGATTTGTATGGAAACGCAAAAGACCCTGAATAGCCAAAGCAATCTTGAGAAGGAAAAATGGAGTTGGAGGAATCAGGCTTCCTGACTTCAAACTATACTACAAGGCCATAGTGATCAAGACAGTGTGGTACTGGCACAAAAATAGAAAGAAAGACCAATGGAATAGAATAGAGAACTCAGAAGTAAGCCCAAAGACATATGGGCACCTTCTCTTTGACAAAGGAGGCACGAATGTACAATGGAAAAAAGACAGCCTCTTCAATAAGTGGTGCTGGGAAAATTGGACAGCTACGTGTAAAAGAATGAAATTAGTACACTTCCTAACACCATACACAAAAATAAACTCCAAATGGATTAAAGACCTACATGTAAGGCCAGACAGCATAAAACTCCTAGAGGAAAACATAGGCAGAACACTCTATGACATCCATCAAAGCAAGATCCTTTTTGACCCACCTCCTAGAATCATGGAAATAAAATCACGAATAAACAAATGGGCCCTCATGAAACTTAGAAGCTTTTGCACAGCGAAAGAAACCATGAACAATACTAGAAGGCAACCCTCAGAATGGGAAAAAATAGTTGCCTACGAAACAACGGACAAAGGATTACACTCCAAAATATACAAGCAGCTCATGCAGCTTGATACCAAAAAAGCAAATACCCAATCCAGAAATGGGCGGGAGACCTAAATAGACATTTCTCCAAAGAAGATGTACAGATGGCCAACAAACACATGAAAAGATGCTCAACATCACTAGTCATCAGAGAAATGCAAGTCAAAGCCACAATGAGGTATCACCTCACACCAATCAGAATGGCCATCATCACAAAATCTGGAAACAACAAATGTTGGAGAGGGTGTGGAGAAAAGGGAACTCTCCTGCACTGTTGGTGGGACTGTAAGTTGGTCCAGCCACTATGGAAAACAATTTGGAGGTTCCTTAAAAAACTACAAATAGAACTACCATATGATCCAGTAACCCCACTACTGGGCATATACCCAAAGAAAACCATAATCCCCAAAGAGACATGTACCATAATGTTTATTGCAGCACTGTTTACAATAGCCAGGATATGGAAGCAACCTAAATGCCCATCAACAAATGAATGGATACAGAAGATGTGGCATATATATATACAATGGAATATTACTCAGCAATAAAAAAGGGATGAGATGGAGCTATATGTAATGAGGTGGATAGACCTAGAGTCTGTCATACAGAGTGAAGTAAGTCAGAAAGAGAAAGACAAATATTGTATGCTAACTCACATATACGGAATCTAAAAATGGTACTGATGAACTCAGTGACAAGACAAGAACAAGGACGCAGATGCAGAGAATGGACTGGAGAACTCGAGGTTTGGGGGGGGGGGCGGGTGAAGGGGAAGCTGAGACGAAGCGAGAGAGTAGCACAGACATACTACCAACTGTAAAATAGATAGTCAATGGGAAGTTGTTGTATAACAAAGGGAGTCCAACTCGAGGATGGAAGATGCCTTAGAGGACTGGGACGGGGAGGGTGAGGGGGGGGAGTCAAGGGATGGAGGGAATATGGGAATATGTGTATAAAAACAGATGATTGAACTTGGTGTACCTCCCAAAAAATAATAAATTAAAAAAAAATTCTGAAGTAGGAACTTTCTAGGTGGCGCAGTGGCTAAGAATCCAGCCGCCGTTGCAGGGGACACGGGTTCCATCCCTGCTGCAGGATGATCCCACATGCCGCGGAGCAACTAAGCCCATGTGCCACAACTGTTGAGCCTGTGCTTTAGAGCCCATGAGCCGCAACTGTTGAGCCCATGTGCTGCAGCTAGTGGAGCCCACGTGCCGCAGCTAGTGAAGCCCACGTGCGTAGAGCTGACACACCGCAACAAATAGTAGCCCCTGCTCACCGCAACTAGACAAAGCCCATGTGCAGCAACAAAGACCCAACGCAGCCAATAAGTAAATACATAAATACATAAGTAAATTTTAAAAAAATTATGAAATAAATGTCAGTGCTCAGGGAGGTATTGGATTGCCCAAGATCTTGCAAGGCTCTAAACCCGCTTCAAAACAAGCCCATCCTAGCTTGTAAACCCACACCCTTCCTGGATGACCAGATAAAGGGTGCTTCTCATTCTCATGACATGCAAAGTGCTTAGGGACACAAATGTGTGAGGACAGAGCTTGGCCCAGGAACAGTGCTTCTATAATTTAATGGTAGAATTACTCCCCTTGTAGAAAGTTACATGAACACAAGTTACTCATTGATTGAATCTCAACCATGCAAATGTGTTTCCAAAATCAGTCACTCTCAAGTTATTCCACATGTACTTGTAAATATTAACATAATGGCCTGTGTAACTGGGTTCACGGTTGTCCATCTGCTGAGACTAAAGGTGAGGAAGGTATAGCACAGTGTTCAGACTCTGCTGTCAGATGCCCTGGGTTTTATTTTATTTTTGTTTTATTTTTCCCATATGTTGCGTGAAACTGCCTTCTTGAAATCACCCCAGGAACTCTTTGTCAAATCCAGTAGTCTTTCCAGTTCTTACTGTTTTATTCCTTTCTGTAATTTGCCCAGTTCTAGCTGCTTTTGCTTTCTTTTTCCTCTCTTCCTGGTTATTTTCCTCCTCTTGCCTTCTTTACTCTGGACATTCCCTCCATGTACTTCTCAAACTTTTGCTATTTACTCCTTTTATCCTTAGCTTATTTTTGCTCAAGTCTCCAACATTGCAGGTAACTTTCGTACAGTTACTTATTCAGAACTGCAACAGACTCTTTTATTATGCTCCAAATAGCGACCACAATTTTGAGTTGGGGGTTTGCCATAGCTTCAGCTTTCCTGTTCAAAACCAATGTAATGTTTGTTTCTCCTCTCCAATCAGAGAGACTCAGTTATATGACATTGTTACTCAAAAGGTTTCTCTTCATCTAGATGCCTCTTTCTTTCCATTCCCTGTGCCATCCCTTTCATCTCTTGCTGGAATTAATACAGTAACCACTTTACAGGTCTGCTTGTCTTTAGTCTCTCCTCACTCCACTCCCATAACATATGGCCACTTGATTAAACTTTCAAAAACATTGATTTTATTAAAGTATGCCTCCGTACACAAACATGCCCTCAGGGTAAACTGTGAACTCTTTAAGCATGGCTTTCAAAATCCTTCTTTATCTAACTCTCCCCTCCCTCCTGATAGGCCCCCTCCTCCCACCATCTTTAGCTAATCACTGTTACATGCAAACATTCTGTGGCCATTTTATGCTTATTTTGCTTTCAGTATCTTTGTTTGGTTCTGCAGATGATTTCTTTGATAACTGCTCCATACACTACTGTATCACTGCCTGTCATCGAATAATTTTAAATTATACTTTCTCAAGATTAAGAAATAAATTGTGATGAAGCCATAAAATGGACTTCTATGAAGATAAATGGATTATTTAGTAATAGAGGAAAATGGTCATAGTTCATTGGTTTTTGTCATAAAATGTAAAAAAATAATGTATATACACACACACAATTATTATACTACATAGAGTAATATATATAGCTGTAGTTTAGATACCTAAATATTTGTAGAGCTTTCCTTTTAATATTGGGATGATGAGTGACTAATTTCACTTTTTATGCTTTTCTGTAATTTCAGAGTTTCCAGCAAAAAATGCTGGTATATTCATATAATGATAAAAATGTGCTGGATTAATAAAAACATTAAAAGTGTACATGTTACATTTCTTTAGCTCTATTGAAATATTTCTATCTTATCTTTTTTTTTTTGGCACACGGGCTTAGTTGCTCCACGGCATGTGGGATCTTCCTGGAGCTGGGATCGAACCCGTGACCTCTGCATTGGCAGGCGGATTCTTAACCACTGCACCACCTAGGAAGCCCTGAAATATTTCTATCTTATATAAAATGTATTTTTGAAAGCATTTATAATTTCATCTTTATTACTCATTCTATTTATTTTAAATTCTCTTAATATACATGTTATTAATGAATCCTAGCCTTGTGGTCTCCATCCTGAGCTTTGGTCCTGGTGTTATAGTAAAAATGTGGCTTTGAGGTAGTTATTAGGTGGAATATGAGGGAAGGTCTTCTGCCCTCTGGTATAAACACTCCAGGCTATTATACTGACATTCTTGAGAAAGCACTCCTTACAATTTTTCTGCAGATGGTTTCCAGGTCTCTTAATACTAATCCTTGAATTGATCATCAAATGTCTAGTTACAAAAAGAAGGAATCAAAAGCTAATTTTTTCGTTCAGTGCTTACTTTGATACTCGTAATGAAAAAGCCTGTCGTTACACCTTCGTTAGATCTTTATAAATCTACATTTTGTTTAATATAAAGAGCAACTGGAAAAGTAGGCGTAAAGGGTTTGCACAGTTGAGTCATACAAGCACATTTTCATTATCCACATTGTCCCAGTATACATGATTTAGCTCAAAAGGAGTCAGCAAGGAGGAGAAAGACAAGATGCAGCCTCTGAATCAATGAACTAAAAGACAATTGTTGAATACATATTACTTATTCAGCTTAGGATATTTCCCCGCTACTGATTCTAAGAGGAACACTTTTCGTGCTATTTAGTTTCTTTGAGAACACTGTTGAGTCCCTTTACAGTCCTACGATAACATATAAAAGTGTCAGTCTCATCCCGAGTTATACTATTTTCCAAAGTACATTCTTGATAACTGCAAAATCTGTATTTCTATCCCCTCTTTCTCCTTCATGCTGAGAGCCATATTTTAAAGGACCCGGATGTACCAAAGCCACCTCAGATTTGATAAAATCCATTGATTGTCTTAGGGAGAAATGGGAGAGATCATGTTTGAGGATGAGGTTGAAGCTTTAAGTTTGGGGAAGCAGACAATTCTGACCTCATTTCATGGAGACAGAAAACAGAAAAAGGCATAAAATTTGGGGGGAAGGTAACAAGTTCAGTTTAGTTTTTTTGCCCTGGGTTTTAAAGCAATATACTAGTTGTGTAATGTTGGAAAGTCGTATACCCTCAGTAACACTCAGATACCTCATTTGTAAACTAGAGATAAAAGCTATCAAAAGGTTTGCTGTGAAGATTAAATGAAATAATGTGTATAACATGCTTGGCATAATGTCAGGTACGTGGTAAGCATTCAATAAATATCAACTCTTATGAATAGTTCACTATTAACTTTATAAAAAGCATATAATCAGCATGAAAGGATCGCAGAGGATTCAGCTGCTCATCAGATAATTTATTCCCCTCTCCAGTTCCTGCCACAAGTTCTCCTACCTAGCCCATGGTTGAACTTTTCTTGTTGGATAACTCTGACTTTAAAAACTTTCTCACATTGAGCTAAACGATGCCTAAACCTGTAGCTTTCGCCATTTGAAAATACACAGAGCCCTTTCTTCATCACAGCACTTTGTGAATTTGAAAATATCTCTGATCATAGGCTTTTCCTTCAGCTTCCTTGGAACTTTTCCTACCTCTCCCTGAAACTTTCATTTGATCTTTTTCCTTCCCTTCAGCACCACCATTTTGGAAAGATTGGTCTCTAGATGTGGTTTCAGCTTCCTCCAGTTTTATATTCCCTTCAACACCTTGGATACGAAATCTGATCCGGTAATTTCCCAAACGAAAGCAGCACAGCGGGTCAGGCTGGGAGTCAAAACAAAATGAGAAAGAGAGAGAGATGATTAAAGGGGCTCTTTCGTTGAGCCCTTTGAGTGTTCTAATCATTGTACTAAGAGTTTCGCATGTGTTTTCTCATTTCACTCTTAATAGACCCTGTGTGATGTATGCACGATTGCCTCTATCGTACTCTTGCGGAAGATGAGTCTCCTAGAGTTGGCGTTGTTCCACGTCTTGCAGCTTGGAAGGGGTGGTAGGACAGGGCAGGTTGTGTAAGTGAGCTGTTTGCCTCCAAGGTCTCTGCACTTCCACACCAGGCGTATACATACAAATAAAGTTGAATGTGTATGGGGAGGTAGGGATACACCAGCTCATCAGTTAATATTATTGGGCGCATATCATGTAAAAGACATACTTGTAAAATGAAAAGAAATACAAGACATAGCACTTTCTCTCATATAAGGAAGGTCACAGTCCAGCAAATAGCCAAACACAACTCACAAAAGTAATAATTCAAAAGAGACTGAAGGATATCAGTATAAGCATATCCTATGAATTCACTCTCATTGATTTGTTTCTTATGTTTTAAAAATTGTTTATAAAAGTTTTTTTGAAGATTATATATATACATATTACATATGTACGCATATATAATGACACAAAGGTAGAGATATGTAGGTCTGGGTATAGATAATAATAAACAGACAGAGATACAAAGATACAAATGCAGATAACAGAATACAGAGAAATGTGGATACATCACTGATGTTAAGATACAGGTATAGCCTGAGATTAAAAACAGAAAAAAAGAAATTAAAATAAAACTATGGACCAGAAGGGTATACATCAATTTCAAAATAGTGGTCATTTAGGGGAAGAAATGAGAGCCTAGGACTAGGGTAGGGATAGAAAGAGAGGGAAGGGGTTGGGAAAGAGGAGAGAGGAAATATATCTGTAATGGTCATTAATTTTATGTACATCAAATACCTGAATAAAAATATAAATACAAAACTAAGAGTGGGAGCCTCAAGGGGCAGCCTCAAGTCTTCCTTTTTGAATTATTTAGGCTTTGGATGAAAATCATGTAAGTAACATGGTACTGTCAAGCTTTATATATTGTTGTATATTTTAAAGACTAGATTCTCCTAAAGAGAGCCTCTTCATGCTTTTAGGAAGGATCACACCATGAATATGGTTTCTGACATACAGAAGGACATCCCTGTATCTCTCCCTACCCCTGACTGCCATGCTTCTGTTTGCAGGCAGTGGGCTGCGACCTGCGCCTGGGGAGCAATGCCAAGGAAGACAGCTGTGGTGTCTGTGCTGGTGATGGCGCCACCTGCAGGCTGGGGCGGGGACACTCACAGTCACAGGCTTCTCCTGAAAACAGTAGGTTTTAAACCCGATTCGTCACCCTAAAACAACGTGCTGTAGACTGGCCGATACTAGAATAACATTTTCCTACTGCTAAGCTTTTTAGTTGGAAAGAACGTTTGACCCGTGTTCTAACAGACAAATGTCTTCCCCAAAGTGTAGTATGTCAAAGTTTTACTCCCATTACCTCTTCTAAGACTACCTGCTTTTTGAACATTTGCCAGTACAGAGTGCGACTGTTTTTTTTTTTATTTGCTTATTTTTTAAGGTAAACTATGAGTCTGTCTTCCTTCCTTCCTTCCTTCCTTTCTTTCTTTCTTTCTTTCTTTCTTTCTTTCTTTCTTTCTTTCTTTCTTTCTTTTCCCCCTTTTTGATTGCTAACAAGGTAGAAAATATCGTCATGCATTTATTGTCCGTTGATACTTCTTCATCTTTCAATTAGCTGTTGAAGTCATTTACTCATTTTCCTGTTTGAATGATCTTTTGCTCACTTGTATGATGAATATATTCTATTTGTTTGTCTGCTGTACGTATTTGCAATGTTCTTCCCATTTGGTCATTTGACTTTCAATATTGTTTGCACTTGTGGAATCAGTAGTTTCTAAGTTTTACATATTCAGAATTTTCCATCTTTTAAGTTCAATAATATCTGCTTAAATTTTTTTTTAAAGTTGCAGGGGTCAGTCACCTTTTTCTGTAAAGGGCCAGATAGATAGTAAATATTTTAGGGCTTTTCAGCCCACATGGTTTCTGCCTCAACTGCTCAACACTGTGCTGTTGCAGGGCAAAAGCAGCCACAGACAACCTGTGAACCAGTGGGCAGAGCTGTGTTCCAATACAACTTGATTTACAAAAACTAGCCTGCAGGCTGAATTTGACTCTCAGGTTGTAGTTTGCTGACCCTTGCCTTAAAGGGAAAAAAGTACACATGTGCGCCTTCTGCCAGTGCTTTTTTTTATGTGTTCCTGCTCTGAAATCTTTCATTCCTTTGAATTTACTTGGGTGGAGTTTATGAAATAGGGATTTTACTTATTCTCCCCAAATGGGGAGAACTTTACAGGAGCGGTGGAGGGTGGGGAGGATTTTCCAGGCAGAGGAAACACAAAGTTTATGGCATGACTCTAGAGGGAAGCCTGGACTTCCTTGAGGAACTACTAGGATTGCACATTGGATAGGATGGGAGGTAAGACAGAGTGGCATTCAGAAGGCCAAAGTAAAGGCCTTCATGTTGTGCTTCCCATTTCAGGTGAAGTGGAGTCACTAAAGCAGTTTAAGCAGTGGAGTGACATGGTTAGATTTGTATGTTAATGAAATAATTCTGGCGGCATGTGGAGGTGAGCCTGGAAGCAAGGAGTCCAAATAGGATGCTATTTTTAAATACTCCAGGGTGTTTGAAATAATGAGGCCTTCGTCTGGGGTAGTGTGGTGAGAGAGGTAGAGGAAGGAAGAGATAGGAGAGAGATTTAGGAGAGAGAGTCAGCAGAGTTTGATAATTCTTAGAATGAAGAGTGTAAGAGAGAAAAGGAAGCTAGAATGATGCAGATTATCCAGCTTGAGCAGCTGGGTGGATTTCTTTGTTGTTCATCTGAGTAAGGAGTGCATGGAGAGGAGAGGCATGTCAAAGATAAGGGTTCCCCTCCTTGGGTTTTTCTTCTTTCCAGAAATGTGGCCCCATGCGTATTCAGTGCCTTGGTCCCTTTCTGATACCTTCAAACGGATGTTGAATGATATTTTGTTTGGGGTTGAAGGGCTGATCTGCAAGGTGACAGTCCATTGTTGCTAGTGGCAAAATCCCCGTATGTTGGTGGGTCTTCGGTTACAAATTAGCTGAGTTCATCCAAAGAGAGTATATAGAATATATCAGGAAGCCAGGGGGATTTAGCCAGGGACAAAGTGTAAGGGATTCAAGTGAAAAGATAATGGGTAGAGTAGGTAAACTCAGAATTTAGTGAAAGCAGTATGGACGCTGTAGGAAGAAGTAATACCAAAAAGGGAGGTGATAGTTGGCCATGTTAAATGCTGTTTTGAGGTCAACTTGAATTAAGGTCCCAAAATTTCTCTTTGGCAATGTGAGGCCAAATTTGTGACCTTAGCAAGTGCGGTTTCAGTGAATTTCTGGCTGAAACCAAAGGCTGATTGCAATGGGTTTAGGAGTGAACAGAAGCTGAGAGAATGTATCAAGGGAAGGATTTTCCGAGCACTAAAGGAGGGGAACACACCTACACCATGTCAAGAACTGGATAACTGCGGGCACCGGTGGAGCACATGGTGAGAAATTAACTGTTCCAATACAATTTTTTTTTAACTCTGTTCATCAGGAGGTAGAGTCAGCTGCTTAAGAGAGTGAGGGCTCTCAAACAAATTGACAGATATAGAAAACACACTTGCGGTTACCAAAAGGGAGAGGGAGTGGGGGAGGGACAAATTAGGGGAGTGGGGTTAACAGAAACTACTACATGTGAACTAGATAAGCCACAAGGATATACCGTATAGCACAGGGAGTTATACCCCATATGTTGCAATAACCTGTAATGGGATATAATCTGCAAAAATGCTGAATCATGCTGCTCTACATCTGAAATGAACACAATACTGTAAATTGACTACACTTCAATGAAAAAAAAAAAAGAGTGAGGCCTATCAGGGACTCGAGAGTGTTCCCATCGAGGAAAGGAGGATAAGAAGCTCATCAAAGAAAGTAAGGAGGGGACTTCCCTGGCTGTCCAGGGGTTAGGACTCTGCGCTTTCACTGCTGGGGCCTGGGTTCGATCCCTGGTCGGGGAGCTTGGATCCCACAAGGCACACAGCATGGCCAAAAATAAACCCCCCAAAATCCTAAAGAGGTAGAGGAGTAGCTGCAAGGAGGCCTAGGTGAGACTGGAAACCATGAGTTCATGGAGCTTCCATGGGCTTCCTGAAGGACCTGGCTTTGAGTGGTGGGGTACCGGGGAGGGATACATTCTATGGCAAACCACAGAAAACCCAACTTATAGATACAGGAGTTTCCATGTCTCTTCTAACAAGAAGTCTGGAGTAGGCAGTCAAGCTTGGGGAAACTGTTTTACTAAGTTTTTGAGGCACCAGGCTCCTGTCTCTCCTTCATCAGCTTAGAGTATGGCTTTCATCTGGGGTTGCTAAGTCACTATGAAACATTCACACCACACAGCCGCACATCAGACGGTGAGGAAGACGGTAGCGCAAAAGGCATTCTTTTAATACTGTGCCCTTTAGTCGGGAAGGGATGTCCGCCCTGGAGAATTTTGCCTCGTTCACCGGAACTGTGGCATGTGACACACTGGCTTCTAAGGAGCTGGGAAACCAAGTATATTACATTCCATCCATTCTGTTATGGCTAATATTGATCTAATGCTTCATATTGCTCATTCCCAGCGTTCTCTTGAGGCATATCATTTAATTCCACCAGCCCCTTACACTGTAGTTCTGATACTGTGCAACCCATTTTACAGATGAGGAAACTACGGAACAGAGACGTTAAGGAATATGGCTAAGAAATGGGGGTCTGAGAGCATTTCTTCAAAAACCTCATTAGCATTCCTACATCCTCTTTCCCCTGTAAGTCCTTTTTAATTATAGCAAAGTCTTTATTCAGACACCACCCCAGAGAAAGTTTTTAAAAAGTGGTTCCCTAGCAGAGATGAGCTCTAACTAAAGGTCTCATGAAATTGTGCAGGAAGCCTAGGGTATACTAGTGGTGGCTTAACACAGAGCTATTGTCCTTGGGGAGGTCATCCTTCCCAGAGCTTTGAATATACAAAGTATGCTGGTTAAATGTGCATATACTTTCCTTTTCGGGGAATCATTTTGAGATGAACTGCAAATCAGCGAATGTCTTCTTTTTTCTCACTTTTTGGGTCAAATTATGATTTTAATTGCTTTATATAATTCATTATATGAACTTAAATTGTCTATCTGATTGTGGTCATGTAAAGTTTTTTCCTAAGGATTATCATTTCTATTAAAACTTTGATACACCTACTGATGTCTAGTTAGGAAAAATTAAAGAAAATAAAAGGCGTGGTAAATTAAAAAGAAAAAGAAAAAGAAATTGGGCTCTGGGGCCATAACTGCTTGGGTTGAAATTCTGAGTCTGTTGTTTACTAGCTGTGTAAACAGAGCAAGTTTTTGAACTTTGCTGTGCATCTTGACTTTCTCATTTTGAGCTGGGAACAGCACTTGTACCACCTTTGTAGAGTTGTCAGGATTAAATGTCAGTCACGCCAAGCATTGCAAATAGTGCCTGGCACCTAGAGAGAGCGCAGCAAATGCTAGCAAAAGTTTTATTAGAAATATTGCTCATATGCGTACCAGAGCATATCACACCTCTAACATAACGTTAAATGTAAACAGATTTTGAAATCAACACTTGGTCCACCCAGACATTGTTTTTAAAAGAGCTACTGATGGGTGTGCAGGAAAACCTTGTTCGAAGGTGTCAAAACACAGTGAATTGTAGGAGAAACCAAAGATCGAGGAATCAGATCTAGAGGAAGACAGTGAAGAGCCAAGCAGTGCTGTGAAGGGTTCACTGGGACGGCTTTGGTATGAGAGGACTGATGGGAGGAATCGTCAGCAGCTCAGGCCTTGGGGAGGTGCCTACAGTTAGCGTTGGCTCTAAAAAAGTGTGGAAATCTCATCAGAAAAGATGTCATCTTGTCAGGGTCTGAGAGAGATTAGAAATTGAGAAAATCCTAATTGAACCAGAGTAGAAACGGAGTGAAAGTGGGTCAAGAAACCAGCCTTTTTTGGAGAAGTGTGCAGAGGAGGCCCTGGGATGGGAGGGGGTGAGATGGGGGTACCTGCTTGCACTTCATCGGTCCTCCCTCTTGGTAAGGTACTCCATATCGTCTCTCTTGCGCGCGCGTTAATTTTCAGCTTCGGGATTATACATCCTTTCAAGAATCTATTGCTAATGATGCATTTTCTCTCCAGGAAAACGCATGTGCCCAAATTTGCCATTCTGATTGTTTTGAAGGGGTCTCAGACCCCTGATGCCAGTTCAGGACAATCCAGGTGAAGGGCCCCTCATCTCGAATATTTTTGATGAAATTCTGCAAAGGAAGGGCAACTGGAGCTCACAGACAGATCCTTGAATGCAGTGAGGAGAGCTAGGCGGTGAGACCTGGGAGCATCCCGCCAGCCGCTGGCAAGTCCTCAGGCCCTACATGCCTGTGCTGGGGGTGAGGCTAAAGTTAGCACTGATGCCTGCCTGCGTGAAAACTCAGTGCTGCTCATCCTTGCTTTTCCTTACGGCCCCTTCATGTCTGTTTCTGCTCTGAATCTGGACAGCTGAAGCTGTTTTTGGCTGGGGTTTTCCACGGGCTATATGGAAGCCCTTCCCTATAATCGTGCTTTGTGGGAACAGAATGTGGGAAACGAAGCCTCTTCAATCCTGACGTGTGCCTCACTGGGCCTGCGGAGTCCACCAGGCTCCTCCGTCCTCACCTCTTGGAGCAATCATTCCCATCTTCCCCAGGACTCAGGCTGAAGGAGGCCATGGCCAGGAGATACTATTGGCACAGCCCTGCTCTGGAGAAAGTGCACAAGGTTGTTCCGGGCCCTCGTTTCCATCCTGCAGGAAGGCAGATTCAAGGTGTCAGAGCCTGGAGCCAAAAGCTTCGCAATGAGAAATATCAGAAATGAATCCACATACAGCACGCACATTTCCTGTTCAGAGGAAGAAGGAGAGAGACTGAACTCACAACTGGCATCAGTAGCTTTGGCTGTTGGAACAGGGAACTGGAGGCCACTCAGTTTCTAAAGAGAGAAGACTCTAAAAACAGCAACAGAGAAGCAAAGACCCTGATTTGGAGCATCTCGATTTTGGTACTTAGGGACTCACTTGTATTTCCAGACGTGCCCGTTATTTTGGTCTTGTCCACACAAGGGCTCGTACCTGTGAGACAAATAAATAAATAAGCTCAGCTTGTCTGGTCTGAGCTGTTTGTAGAGTTGACTTTTGAACAACATGGGTTTGAACTGCATGGTTTTAGATTTTCTTCATTAGTGATTACTACATGACTAAACCATCTGTGGTGGGTCGGACCCACCCACTCAGAACCTCAGATATGGAAGAACTGTGTATAAAGGGGGCCAACTGTAAGTTATACTCGAATTTTTTGGGGGCAGGGGGGCGCCGAGCCATGTGGCATGTGGGATCTTAGTTCCCCAACCAGGGATCGGACCTGTGCCCCCTGCATTGAGAGCACAGAGTCTTAACCACTGGACCACCAGGGAAGTCCCTGTATTCGGATTTTTGCCTGGAGGTGGTTGTTGTTCCTAACCCCCTTGTTCAAGGGTCAACTGTACATTTTTCACTGGTGGAAATAAGCCTGTTGATAACAGTGATGCCTGAGGCTGAGCAGGAACCCCAGCATATCACACTTAACTTTGGGCGTTGTGAAGATAACCACACCTTCTCACAAAGCATCCCTGGGTCCTCCTGACAAAGACAGCATCCTGGGCGAGGCGACTGTGGGGCTGCCTCCCAGGCGGGTTCTCACAACACTTTCTCTTTGTACGCGCCTCACTGCTCCTTTCCAAAAATAATCTGTACATTTCACTTATTCCATGACAGAGAAGACTGTATTGGCTACAGCGGGCTTACTGACATGCTAAATAGATAGGGCTCCCTTCCTCCTGCCTTCTTACCTCATTTCTTTCTGCCTCCCTGTTTGTCTTTCTAGGGCAAGATTCTGATTGATAAACTCTTATGCCAGAACTGTGTGTGGCAAAAGAATATTGAAACCAAAGACCCTATTCATTTGATTTATTTCTTTTTTTTTCTTATTTTATTTGATTTATTTCTTTATTTTAAATTTCTTGGCTGTGCTGCATGGCTCGCAGAATCTTAGTTCCCTGACCAGGGACTGAAGCTGCATCCCCTGCAGTGGAAGCACAGAGTGGTAACCACTGGAGCACCAGGGAAGTCCCAGACCCTGTTCATTTTAATGGGATATTTCCCCCATTTAATTCACAAGAAGGAGCATGGCATGGAAGAAGATCCCAAGACGGAAAATCTAGAGCCCTGGGCTTTCGCCCGTGCCTTCCTCTTTCACGTGTTTTTGTGTGTCTTCTTTGTCGTCTGCATGAAGAAAAACGAGGAGAGTGACATGCAGGTTCTGTTGAGAAGGAATGTTATGGAGGCTGTTTTTCACAGAGTAACCAGATTGAGCAGGAACTCCCCAGCGTAATACCTCTTTGTGAATTGCCTTTATTTTTACACTTCTAATAAAATCCATATCCCTTCCCATGACTTTCAAAGTCTTGTGTATCTGGCTCTTATGTTATGTCATGTGTGCCATTTTTGCCCCTCATTCACTAGTCTCCAGTCATACTGTTTCTGGAAGAGTTTAGACTGCTGAGTGCCCTCTTCCTCCATGGCTTCTGCACCAACCAATCCCTGAGCCTGGAGCTCGCTTCTCCCAGCTCTGAGCTGGGTCGCCTCTTTCTCAACCTTGAGGTCAAGTGTCAGCTCCTCAGAGAGGTTCTCATTGACCAATCTACCTGAGGTCAGCCCTTCTCTTTTCTCTTTTCTTCTTAGCCTTTATTGCAAGAAGTAATTATCTCATTTACAGTTGACTCTTAAATAACATGGGTTTGAACTGCACAGGTCCACTTCCACATGGATTGTTTTCAAGAGTAAATACTATGGCACTACATGATCCTCAGTTGGGTGAATCCCCGGGTGCAGAAGCTCAGATACAGAGGAGCCACGCATAAGAGAGCTGACTATGTGTATATTTTTTTCTTTTGGTTGTGCTCGGTTTTAGATGAGGCAGATGGGCTCTTTAGTTGTGGCTAGCTAGCATCTAGTTCCCAACCAGGGATCGAACCCAGGCCCCCTGCATTGGGAGCATGGAGTCTGGTTTTTTTTCTTTCTTTTTCTTTTTCTTCAAGAACTTTTGTTGAGATACAATTGACATACAATACACTACATATATTTAAAGCATACAGTGTGATTTTTTTTTTCTTATTAGTAATGTATCTATGGCAATCCCAATCTCCCAATTCATCCCACCCCAAACCTCCCACTTTCCCCACTTGGTGTTCATATGTTTATTCTCTCCATCTGGGTCTCTGTTTCCGCCTTGCAAACCAGTTGATTTGTACCATTTTTCTATATTCCGCATATATGTGTTAATTTACGATATTTATTTTTTCTCTTTCTGACTCACTTCACTCTGTATGACAGTCTCTAGGTCCATCCGTGACTCTACAATGACCCAGGTTCATTGCTTTTTACAGCTGAGTAGTATTTCATTGTATGTATGTACCACATCTTCTTTATCCATTCATCTGTTGATGAACATTTAGGTTGCTTCCATGTCCTGGCTTTGTAAACAGTGCTGCAGTGCACATTGGGATGCATGTGTCTTTTTGCATGTTGGTGTTCTCTGGGTATATGCCCAGGAGAGGGATTGCTGGGTCATATGGTAACTCTGTTTTTAGTTTTTCAAGGAACCTCCATCCTGTTCTCCATAGTGGCTGTATCAATTTACATTCCCAACCACAGTGCAACAGCATTCCCTTTTCTCCACACCCTTGGCAACATTTATTGTTTGTAGATTTTCTGATGATGCCCATTCTCACCAGTGTGAGGTGATACCTCATTGTCGTTTTGATTTGCATTTCTCTAAGAATTAGTGATGTTGAGCAGCTTTTCATGTGCCTCTTGGCCATCTGTATATCTTCTTTGGAGAAATGCCTCTTTAGGTCTTCTGCCCATTTTTGGATTGGGTTGTTTGCTTTTTGGATATTGAGCTGGATGAACTGTTTCTATATTTTGGAGATTAGTCCTTTGTCTGTTGATTCATTTGCAAGTATTTTCTCCCATTCTGAGGACTGTTGTTTGGCCTTGCTTATAGTTTCCTTTGCTGTGCAAAAGCTTTGAAGTTTCATTAGGTCCCACATATTTCTTTTTGTTTGTATTTCCATTACACTAGGAGGTGAGTCAAAAAAGATCTTGCTGTGAATCATGTCAAAGAGTGTTCTTCCTATGTTTTCCTCTAGGAGTTTTATAGTGTCTGGCCTTACATTTAAGTCTTTAATCCATTTTGAGTTTATTTTTGTGTATGGTGTTAGGGAGTGGTCTAATTTCATTCTCTTACATGTAGCTGTCCAGTTTTCCCATCACAACTTACTGAAGAGGCTGCCTTTTCTCCACTGTATATCCTTGCTCCTTTGTCATAAATTAGTTGACCATAGTTAATCTCTGGGCATTCTATCCTGTTCCATTGATCTATATTTCTGTTGTTTTGCCAGTACCATATTGTCTTGATTCCTGTAGCTTTGTAGTATCGTCTGAAGTCAGGAAGCTTGATTCCACCAGCTGCATTTTTTTCCCTCAAGATTGCTTTGGCTATTCGGGGGCTTTTGTGTCTCCATATAAATTTTAGGATTTTTTGTGCTAGTTCTGTGAAAAATGCATTGGTAACTTGATAGGGATTGCATTGAATCTGTAGATTGCTTTGGGTAGTATAGTCATTTTCACAATGTTGATTTTTCCAATCCAGGAACATGGTATCTCTCTCCATTTGGTTGTGTCGTCTTTGATTTCTTTCATGAGTGTCTTACGGTTTTCTGAGTCCAGGTCTCTAACCTCCTTAGTTAGGTTTACTCCTAGGCATTTTATTCTTTTTGTTGCAGTGGTGAATGGCATTGTTTCCTTAATTTTTCTTTCTGATCTTTCATTGTTAGTGTATAGAAATGCAAGAGATTTCTATGTGTTAATTTTGTATCATGCAACGTTACCAAATTCATTGATTACCTCAGGTAGTTTTCTGGCGGCATCTTTAGGATTTTCTATGTATAGTGTCATGTCATCTGTGAACAGTGACAGTGTTACTTCTTCTTTTCCAATTTGGATTCCTTTTATTTCTTTTTCTTCTCTGACTGCTGTGGCAAAGACTCCCAAAACTATGTTGAGTAGTAGTGGCGAGAGTGGACATCCTTGTCTTGTTGCTGATCTTAGGGAGAATGTTTTCTGTTTTTCACCTTTGAGAATGACGTTTGCTGTGGGTTTGTCATATATGGCCCTTATTATGTTGAGGTAGGTTCCCTCTATGCCCACCTTCTGGAGAGTTTTTAACATCAATGGGTGTTGAATTTTGTCAAAAGCGTTTTCTGCATCTATTGAGATGATCATGTGGTTTTTATCCTTTAATTTGTGAATATGGTGTATCACATTGATTTGTGTATATTGAAGAATCCTTGCATTGCAGGGATAAACCCCACTTGATCATGGTGGATGATCCTTTTTAGTATGGTTTTGGGTTCTGTTGACTAGTATTTTGTTGAGGATTTTTGCATCTAAATTCATCAGTGATATTGGTCTGTAGTTTTCTCTTTTTGTAGTATCTTTGTCTGGTTTTGGTATCAGGGTGATGGTGGCCTCATCGAATGAGTTTGGGAGTGTTCCTTCCTCTGCAATTTTTTGGAAGAGTTTGAGAAGGATGGGTGTTAACTCTTCTCTAAATGTTTGAGAAAATTCAACTATGAATCCATTTGGTCCTGGACTTTTGTTTCTTGGAAGGTTTTTAATCACAGTTTCAATTTCATTCCTTGTGAGTGGTCTGTTCATATTTGCTATGTCTTCCTGATTCAGTCTTGGAGGGTTATACCTTTCTAAGAATCTGTCCATTTCACCCAGGTTGTCCATTCTGTTGGTATATAGTTGCTTGTAGTAGTCTCTTATGGTGCTTTTTATTTCTGCAGTGTCTCTGTAACTTCTGTTTCATTGCTGATTTTATTGATTTGAGTCCTCTCTTTTTCTTGATGAGTCTTGCTAGAGGTTTATCAATTTTATTTATCTTCTCAAAGAAGCAGCTTTTCATTTTATTGATTTTTGCTATTGCTTTCTTTGTTCCTATTTCATTTATTTCTGCTCTGATCTTTATGATTTCTCTCCGTCTACTCACTTTGGGTTTTGTTTGCTCTTCTTTCTCTAGTTTCTTTAGGCGTAAGGTTAGATTGTTTATTTGGGAGTTTTCTTGCTTCTTGAGGTAGGATTGTATTGCTCTAAAGTTCCATCTTAGAACTGTTTTTGCTGCATCCCCTAGGTTTTGGATCATTGTGTTTTCATTGTCATTTGTCTCTAGGTATTTTTTGATTTCCTCTTTGATTTCTTCAGTAATCTCTTGGTAATTTAGTGGCATAGTGTTTAGCCTCCATGTGTTTGTGTTTTTTACAGTTTCTTTCCTGTAATTGATTTCTAATCTCCTAGTATTGTGGTCAGAAAAGACGCTTGATACTCTTTCAATTTCTTTCAATTTACCAAGGGTTGATTTGTGACCCAAAATGTGATCTATCCTGGAGACTGTTTCATGTGCACTTGAGAAGAAACTGTAACCTGCTGTTTTTGGATGTCATGTCCTATAGATATCTGTTAAGTCTAGCTGGTTTATTGTGTCATTTAATGCTTGTGTTTCCTTATTAATTTTCTGTGTGGATGATCTCTCCATTGGTGTAAATGCGGTGTTAAAGTCCCCCACTATTATTGTGTTTACTGTCGATTTCCTCTTTCATAGTTGTTAACATTTGCCTTATGTATTGATGTGCTCCTCTATTGGGTGCATATATATTTATAATTGTTATCTCTTCTTATTGGATTGATTCCTTGATCGTTATGTAATGTCCTCTCTTGTCTCTTGTAACATTTGTTATTTGAAAGTCTATATTATCTGATATGAGTATCACTACTCCAGCTTTCTTTTGATTTCCATTTGCATGGAATATGTTTTTCCATCCCCTCACTTTCAGTCTGAATGTGTCGCTAGGTCTGAAGTGGGTCTCTTGTAGACAGGATATATATGAGTCTTGTTATTGTATCCATTCAGCCAGTCTGTGTCTTTTGGTTGGTGCATTTAGTCCATTTATGTTCATTGATCTTCCTTTCTGTTTTTGTGCCAGTACCATACTGCCTTGATCACTTTGGCCTTGTAGTATAGTTTGAAGTCAGGAAGCCTGAAATTCCACCAACTCCATTATTCCTTCTCAAGATTGCTTTGGCTATTCGGGGTCTTTTGTGTTTCCATACAAATCGTAAGATTTCTTGCTCTAGTTCTGTGAAAAATGCCGTTGGTAATTTGATCGGGATTGCATTGAATCTGTAAATTGCTTTGGGTAGTACAGTCATTTTCACTATGTTGATTCTTCCAATCCAAGAACATGGTATATCCCTCCATCTGTTTGTGTCGTCTTTGATTTCTTTCATCAGTGTCTCAAAGTTTTCTGCATACAGATCTTTTGCCTCCTTGGGCAGGTTTATTCCTAGGTATTTCATTCCTTTTGTTGCAATGGTAAATGGGAGAGTTTCCTTAATTTCTCTTTCTGCTCTTCCGTTGTTAGTGTATAGGAATGCAAGAGATTTCTGTGCATTAATTTTGTATCCTGCTACTTTACTAAATTCATCAATTAGTGCTAGCAGTTTTCTGCTGGAACCTTTAGGGTTTTCTATGTATAATATCATGTCATTGGCAAAGAGTGACAGTTTTACTTCTTTTCCAATTTGGATTCCTTTTCTTTCTTTTTCTTCTCTGATTGCTGTGGCTAAAATGTCCAAACCTATGTTGAATAATAATGGTGAGAGTGAACACCCTTGTCTTGTTCCTGTTCTTAGAGGGAATTCTTTCAGTTTTTCACCATGTAGAATGATGGCTTTTGGTTTCTCATATATGGCTTTTATTATGTTGAGGTAATTTCCTTCTATGCCCATTGTCTGGGGAGCTTTTATCATAAATGGATGTTGAATTTTGTCAGAAGCTTTTTCTGCATCTATTGAGATGATCATATGGTTTTGATCCTTCAATTTGTTGATATGATGTATCACGGTGATTGACTTGCATATATTGAAGAATCCTCGCATCCCAGGGATAAACCCCACTTGGTCATGGTGTATGATCTTTTTAATGTGCTGTTGGATTCTGTTAGCTAGTATTTTGTTGAGGATTTTTGCATCTATATTCATCAGTGATACTGGCCTGTAATTTTCTTTTTTTGTGACATCTTTGCCTGGTTTTGGTATCAGGGTGATGGTGGCCTCGTAGAATGAGTTTGGGGGTGTTCCTCCTTCTGCTCTATTTTGGAAGAGTTTGAGAAGGATAGGCGTTAGCTCTTCTCTAAATGTTTGATAGAATTTGCCTGTGAAGCCATCTGGCCCTGGGCTTTTGTGTGTTGGGAGATTTTTAATCACTGCCTCAATTTCCGTACTTGTGATTGGTCTGTTCATGGTTTCTGTTTCTTCCTGGTTCAGTCTTGGAAGATCGTATTTTTCTAAGAATGTATCCATTTCTTCCAGGTTATCCACTTTATTGGCATATAGTTGTTTGAAGTAGTCTCTCATGATCTTTTGTATTTCTGTGGTGTCTGTTGTTACTTCTCCTTTTTTATTTCTAATTCTGTTGATTTGCATCTTCTGCCTTTTTTCTTGATGAGTCTGGCCAAAGGTTTATCAATTTTGTTTATCTTCTCACAGAACCAGCTTTTAGTTTCAGTAATTTTTGCTATTGCTTCCTTCCTTTCGTTTTCATTTGTTTCTGCCCTGATCTTTATGATTTCTTTCCTTCTGCTCACCTTGGGGTTTCTTTGTTCTTCTTTTTCTAATTGTTTTAGGTATAAGGTTAGGTTGTTTATTTGATATTTTTCTTGTTTCTTGAGGGAGGACTGTATCGCTATAAACTTCCCTCTTAGCACAGCTTTTGCTGCATCCCATAGGTTTTGGGTTGTTGTCTTTTCATTGTCGTTTGTTTCTAGATACTTTTTGATTTCCTCTTTGATTTCTTTAATGACTTCTTGGTTGTTTAATAGTGTATTGTTTAGCCTCCATGTGTTTGTATTTTTTGCACTGTTTTTCCTGTAATTGATATCTAGTCTCATGGCATTGTGGTCTGAGAAGATGCTTGATGTGATTTCAATTTTATTGAATTTACCGAGGCTTGATTTGTGACCCAAGATGTGATCTATCCTGGAAAATGTTCCATGTGCACTTGAGAAGAAAGTGTATTCTGTCGTTTTTGGATGGAAGGTCCTTTAAATATCAATTAAGTCGAGATGGTCTAATGTGTCATTTAAAGCTTGTGTGTCTTTATTGATTTTCTGTTTGTATGATCTGTCCATTGGTGTAAGTGGGGTGTTCAAGTCTCCCACTATTATTGTGTTACTGTCGATGTCCCCTTTTATGGCCGTTAGCATTTGCCTTATGTATTGAGGTGCTCCTATGTTGGGGGCATAGATATTTACCATTGTGATATGTTCTTCTTGGATGGATCCCTTGATCATTATGTAGTGTCCTTCCTTGTCTCTTTTAGTAGTTTTTATTTTAAAGTCTAATTTGTCTGATATGAGTATTGCTACTCCAGCTTTCTTTTGACTTCCATTTGCATGGAATATCTTTTTCCATCCCTTTACTTTGAGTCTGTATGTATCCCTTGGTCTGAAATGGGTTTCTTGTAGGCAGCATATAGAAGGGTCTTGTTTTTGTATCCATCCAGCCAGTCTGTGTCTTTTGGTTGGAGCATTGAATCCATTTACATTTAAGGTGATTATTGACATGTGTGTTCCTGTTACCATTTTGTTAATTGTTTTAGGTTTGTATTTGTAGGTGTTTTCCTTTTCTTGTGTGTCCTACTTAGAGAAGTTCCTTTAGCACTTGTTGTAAGGCTGGTTTGGTGGTGCTGAATTCTCTTAACTTTTGCTTGTCTGGAAAGCTTTTGATTTCTCCATCGAATGTGAATGAGATTCATGCTGGGTAGAGTATTCTTGGCTGTAGGTTTTTTCTCTTTCAGGACTTTGAGTATATCCTGCCATTCCCTTCTGGCCTGCAGAGTTTCTGTAGAAAGGTCAGCTGTTACCCTTCTGAGTTTTCCCTTATATGTTATTTGTTGCTTTCCTCTTGCTGCTTTTAATATTTTTTCTTTGTGTTGAATTGTTGTTGGTTTGTTTAATGTGTGCCTTGGTGTATTTCTCCTTGGGTTTATTCTGTATGGGACTCTCTGTGCTTCTTGGACTTGGCTAATTACTTCCTTTCCCATGTTGGGGAAGTTTTCTACTCGAACCTCTTCAAATATTTTCTCAGACCCTTTCTTGTTTTCTTCTTCTTCTGGGATGCCTATGATTCGAATGTTGGTACACTTAATGTTATCACTGAGGTCTCTGTGACTGTCTTCTATTCTTTTAATTCTTTTTTCATTTTCCTGCTCTGTGGCAGTTATTTCCCCCTCTATCTTCCAACTCACTTATTCGTTCTTCTGCCTCAGTTATTCTGCTGGTTATGCCACCTAGAGTGTTTTTAATTTCAGTTCTTTTGTTATCCATTGCTGTCTGTTTTTCTGAGTTCTTATGAACTGTTTCTTGTACTTTCTCTATTTTGTTATCGAGACTTTGTATCATTTTTACTATCATGACTCTAAATTCTTTTTCAGGCATTTTTCCTATTTCCTCTTCATTTATTTGGTCTTGTGGGTTTTTTTCCTGCTCCTTTGCCTGCATGGTGTTTCTTTGTTTCCTCATGGTTGTCCAAACTTTTGGGGTTGCTTGTCCTGGCGATAGAGGTGTTTATAGAAGACTGTCCAAGCCTCAGACTAATGTCCAAGTATTGGATTAAACGAATATTAAGTCGGCTATGTCGGGCTCCCCGCAGCCCTCTCTGGTGTCCGAGGCCGTCTGCTGGTGTTCAGCTGGTTCTCTGTGGGAATCACTGCGTCCTTCCGTGCATTCCCAATGCATCTGTGGAGAGGGATGCACTCCACGTCTCTCTACTTCGCCGCCATCTTTTCTCTCCTCCCTCTTTTTCTTGATGAGTCTTGCTAGAGGTTTATCAATTTTATTTATCTTCTCAAAGAAGCAGCTTTTCGTTTTATTGATTTTTGCTGTTGTTTTCTTTGTCTCTATTTCATTTATTTCTGCTCTGATCTTTATGATTTCTCTCCGTCTACTCACTTTGGGTTTTGTTTGCTCTTCTTTCTCTAGTTTCTTTAGGTGTAAGGTTAGATTCTTTATTTGGGATCTTTCTTGTTTCTTGAGGTAGGATTGTATTGCTCTAAACTTCCCTCTTAGAACCGCTTTTGCTGCATGCCCTAGGTTTTGGATCGTTGTGTTTTCATTGTCATTTGTCTCTAGGTATTTTTTGATTTCCTCTTTGATTTCTTCAGTGATCGGTTGGTTATTTAGTAGCATATTGTTTAGCATCCATGTGTTTGTGTTTTTACAGTTTTTTTTTCCTGTAATTGATTTCTAATCTCATAGCGTTGTGGTCAGAAAAGATGCTTGATACAATTTCAATTTTCTTGAATTTACTAAGGCTTGATTTATGACCCAAAATGTGATCTATCCTGGAGAATGTTCCATGTGCACTGAAGAAGAAACTGTAATCTGTTTTTGGATGTAATGTCCTATAGCTATCTATTAAATCCAGCTGAATTATTGTGTCATTTAAAGCTTGTGTTTCCTTATTAATTTTCCGTGTGGATGATCTGTCCATTGGTGTAAGTGGGGTGTTAAAGTCCCCCACTATGATTGTATTACTTTCGATTTCCTCTTGCATGGTTGTTAGCATTTGCCTTGTGTATTGATGTGCTCCTCTATTGGGTGCATATATATTTATAATTGTTATCTCTTCTTCTTGGATTGATCCCTTGATCTTTATGTAGTGTCCTTTCTTGTCTCTTGTAACATTTGTTATTTTAAAGTCTTTCTTATCTGATATGAGTATCACTACTCCAGCTTTCTTTAGATTTCCATTTGCATGAAATATATTTTTCTATCCCCTCTCTTTCAGTCTGAATGTGTCGCTAGGTCTGAAGTGGGTCTCTTGTAGACAGCATATATATGGGTCTTGTTTTTGTATCCATTCAGCCAGTCTGTGTCTTTTGGTTAGTGCATTTAGTCCATTTACATTCAAGGTGATTATCGATATGTATGTTCCTATTACCGTTTTCTTAATTGTTTTGTTTTTGTTTTTGTAGGTCCTTTTCTTCTCTTATGTTTCCCGCTTAGAGAAGTTCCTTTAGCATCTGTTGTAAGGCTGGTTTGGCGGTGAATGCTCTTAGCTGTTGCTTGTCTGTAAAGCTTTTGATTTCTCCATCGAATCTGAATGAGATCCTTGCTGGGTAGAGTATTCTTGGTTGTAGGTTCCTCCCTGTCATCACTTTAAATATATTGTGCCACTCCCTTCTGGCTTGCAGAGTTTCTGCTGAGAAATCAGCTGTTACCCTTATGGGAGTTCCCTTGTATGTTATTGGTCGTTTTTCCCTTGTTGCTTTGAATAACATTTCTCTGTCTTTAATTTTTGTCAGTTTGACTACTAAATGTCTTCGCATGTTTCTCCTTGGGTTTATCCTGCCTGGGGCTCTCTGCGCTTCCTGGACTTGGGGAGCTATTTCCTTTCCCATGTTAGGGAAGTTTTCAACTATAGTCTCTTCCAGTATTTTCTCAGGTCCTTTCTCTCTCTCTTCTCCTTCTGGGACCCCTATAATGCGAATGTTGGCACATTTAACATTGTCTCAGAGGTCTCTTAGGCTGTCTTCAGTTCTTTTCATTCTTTCTTCTTTATTCTTTTCTGCATCAGTGATGATCACCATTCTGTCTTCCAGGTCACTTATTCTTCCTTCTGCCTCCGTTAATCTGCTATTGGTTCCTTCTAGTGTATTTTTCATTTCCGTTATTGTATTGCATATCTCTGTCTGTTTGTTCTTTAATTCTTCCAGGTCTTTGGTAAACTTTTCTTGCAACTTTTTGATCTTTGCATCCAGTCTTTTTTCAAAGTCCTGGATCATCTTCACCATCGTTATTCTGAATTCTTTTTCTGGAAGAGTGCCTATCTCCTCTTCATTTAGTTGTTTTTCTGGGGTTTTATCTTGTCCCTTCATCTGGTACAAAGTCTTTTGCCTTTTCATTTTCTGTCTTTCTGTTTCTGTGATTTTCAATTCCCACAAGATGAAATAGTGCTGATGCTGCTTGATTCTGCTGTCTGCCCTCTTGTGGAGGAAGCTGTCTAGGAGGCTCGTGGGTGCTTCCTGATGGGAGGGACTGATGGTGGGTTGGGATGGGTGGGCAGAGCTCAGTAAAACTTTAATCTGATTTGGTAGGTGGAGCTCAGTGACACTTTAATCTGCTTGTCTGCTAATGGGTGGGGCTGTGTTCCCACCTTATTTGATGTTTGGCCTGAGGCTAGGCAGCACTGGAGCTTACAGGCTCTTAGATGGGGCTAATGGCAGACTCTGGGAGGGCTCACGCCAATGAGCACTCCCCAGAACCCCTGCTGCCAGTGCCCCTGTCTCCTCTGTGAGCCACAGCTGCCCCCCACCTCTGCAGGCAACCCTCCAACACAACAGATAGGTCTGGTTCAGTCTCCTATGAGGTCAGTGCTCCTTCCCCCTGGGTCCTGGTGAGCACACTTTTTTGTGTGCCCTCCAAAAGTGGAGTCTCCGTTTTCCCCAGTCCTGTGGAGGTCCTGCAATCAAATCCCACTGGCTTTCAAAGTCTGATGCTCTGGGCATTCCTCCTCATTGCTGGACCCCCAGGTTAGGAAGCCTGATGTGGGGCTCAGAACCCCCAGGACTTCTGCAGCATAACTGTTCTCCAGCTTGTCAGTCACCCACCCAGCATTTATGAGATTTGATTTTAATGCGATTGTGCCCCTCCTACCGTCTCATTGCGGCTTCTCCTTTGTCTCTGGATGTGGGGTGCTTTTTTTTGGTGAGTTCCAGTGTCTTTCTGTCGATGGCTGTTCAGCAGTTAGTTGTCATTCCGATGCTCTTGCAAGAGGGAGTGAGCGCACCACCTCCTACTCCACCATCTTGATTCTACTCCTCAGTACGTGTTATTTCTGAAAACATAGGTTGGAATATGGCAAAATGGACTTAGCCTAGAGAGGTTTACATCCAACTTTCAACCAGAGAGCTCCATTTCCCTGTTCCAGTTAACAGAACCCAAGAAGATCTTCCTCCCCAAACCTCTTCCTCTTCCTGCACTCTCTATCTAGGAAAAAAATCACTGTGCTCTACCTGGTTCCCTAAGCCAGAACCCCAGCAGCCATTTTTGCCTCTCTTTTCCCTTCTCATTCCATATCTAGTCACCAAGCACTTCTATCCTACCTCCCAAATGACCTCAAATCCTTTCCCTCCTCTCCAGCCTCTGCCACTGCCTTCAGTTTGAACCCTCACTCCAGTCTCAGATGAATATGAAGTCTCTTAATGGGTCTTGTTGGGTCCATCAATTCTCCTTATTGTCCAGAGTGACCTCACCACAAACCACCTGATAGTGGCTCTGTAACTTCACAACATTCAATGCCTCTAGTGTTTCTGGGAAAAAATTCAAGCTCTTTACTCCAGCATCTACTTGGGGTTAGACAGATCTAGGTTTGAACTTCAGGTTCAAGTACTTTGCAGCACTGTGACCCCAGGCAATTGGACTTTCTAAGCCTTTGTTCTCACCTGCCCGAGCTCATTGAATGCAGGATTATTTCAGGCACACAGTGCCTGGCACATAGGAGGGACTAATCCATGTTGAATGAAGGGAAAGTATTTTAAAATCCACATCCAAAAATTGTTCCTCCTTAAAAAGAGAAAATCCTGATACCCTCTGCCACTCCCAACCACATCTGACTTCTTTTATGCTCTGATGATCACAATAAGGTGCCTTTAGGGATCCACACAATCAGGGATCAAATCCTGGCCACACCCCTGAGCAATCTTGTGACCTTGGGACCGTAACTTCCTTTCTGTGAAATCTGTACGATGAGGGTTTCTGAGAATTTTGTTCCCAAGGGTTGAACGAGCACCCCACTTGGAACGGGGTCGGGCGCACAGTGTTTGCCAAATGTTAACTATCGTTTTCATCTTCATCAAATCAAGTCCACTTTGTGACTCTCAAGTCAATATGAGAGAATCGTGATTTATGCGTTGCTGTTGGCGAAAGTAGGAAAAGCTGGAAACTCCTGCCATGGAAGAAGGAAACAGGCGAGAAAAAGCGAGCGGCTGAATCCCAGCGTTTCAGAGGTGGGAGGGAGGAGTTCGGCTGCTAATTTACCGATGAGGAAGTGGAGGGGTGACGTGTCCTAGAGTCTCATTCAAGACACAGCCACAGCTCTTTATTGAGAGTAGGACCAGGGCCCCAGGGGTTGCTGTGGTTAAACTGCATGCGGAAACTAACACTCTTTGGAAGGCAAGAGGGGAGGAGCATTTAGTTACAAACAACGGTCAACAATTCGGGTGTAACTAAGTTCGTGGAGCAATACATCAAATGAGGCAGCTGTCAGACCTGGAGAAACCGAGTTGCTAAGGGAACCGGCATGTTTACAAACGGGGCTTTTTGTAGAGCCCACTGACTCAGGACAGGTTCCATTAACAAACCCCTGTGGCGCTTCCCGCAGGATCAGAAAGCTCCCAGAGGCGCACGGTGAATGGACACCAGAGTCCCCAGTGCGCTGCTGGGGGGGGGGGGGGGGGGGGGGAAGAGCAGCCGCGGGGCAGGGGCGGGGCATTGTGAGTCATGTGCCTGTGCTCCGCTGGGCGCTTGCCGCGAACTCTGGTTGTGATTGGCCCACCGTAACCAGGTGCCCGAAGGATGCATTCCGGTTGCCAAGGCCCGGCCAGGCGAGAGGCTTTCAGTCCGGAAGGGGTGGTGGAAGGAGGAGGAGCTCCGGCCGAGCTCTCTCCGCTCAGTGGCTGCGAGTCTCAGCGCTTGTCCAGTCCCCACCCCTTTTAAATAAGCCGGTCTGGTCGCTGCCCTCACAGACTAGTTGGCTCCGGGGAGGCGGCGGGGGTGCAGCCGGGGCCAGAGCCCTAGCCGGGGCAGGCAGGCAAGCGGCGGGCGAGGCCTCGTCTACATGTGCGGCGCTGCCGGTGCCCGCCTCGCCATTGTTGGGGTAGGGGGGCGGCTGCTGAGCGCTGCGGAGTCGGGGGAGGAGCCGAGGAGCCGAGGCGGCTGCGGTGAGGAGCGGAGGGGCCCATGGGGAACACGCTGAGCTGTTGCGTGTGCCCCAATGCCAGCCCCAAGTTGGGCTGGCGCAAGGGGTCAGCGGAGCCGGACGATGAGCCTGAGGTCTACGAGGCGGCGGCCGGGGACGCGGTGGCTGTAGCGCTGGCGCCAGCTGCTGTGGAACTCGCCGAGTTGGACTTGGGAGCCGGCGAAGGCCACCACCTGCAGCACAGCAGTGACCGGGAGATGCCCAAAGGTAAGAAGCGGAGGGCGCGCCTTGCTCCTCGCGGGGCCGGCGCTGTCGCCTCTCGGGCTTCCCTCTGGCGCCCGCCGCTCGCAGGGTCCCCCGGGAGGGAGCCGCCGCCTAAGGCTTCTTCGTACCCCGAGTTGGCTCTCCCAGGGCTGGGCACCGGGGACGAGGGCTGGCTCTGTCTGGCGTCTCCACCACATATTCTTTCCCCGTCGCGTCTGGCCAGTCTTCTTCCCTCTTCGCTACCCGAATGCCCAATTCTTTCCCGCATTCCCATTTCCCAGCTGGGCCTGAGACCCTCCCATCTGCAGCCCTTCTTGAACTCCATAGGAAAGAAAATGGTGGGAGGGGGGCTTAAAATAACTGGGAATGGTGTGAAATGTTACTTCCATGACTGCAGAGAATGGGGGTTTTTTTACCCAAAGGAGACCCCCAGGGGAGTTCTGATTACTTTAAAATTCCCACTTTGACACAAATATGTCTTCAGCCCCACAGCCTTAATTAACTGACTTCATGTACATGTTGCCTGTTCTAAGGGAGGGGTAGAGTGGTTCCTGAGACTGTTGGTCAAAAGTTTCAAAGGAGAGAAAACAAACCCGATTGTAATTTGTAATATAAAGATTTGGGAGTTAAGATGCCTTTTCCTGCAGGAAAGTGTTTCCATGGCAACCCCCCCTCCCCCCAGTAGAATCGTATTCAACTTGAACTATTTCAGGTAAAAGTTTTGAAGACTAAATGGCTGGGGGGGTGGGCGGATTGTCAGGGAGGAGAGGAGAGAGAGAAGAGAGGAAAAGTTTGATTTTTGCCTCCAGAATTTTGGAAAGGGGTGGCTGTAGGTTAAAAGAAAAAATTCTGGGTAACACAGTGGCAATGTTAAAGCCCCACTGGCCCATTTGTTTCATTTAAATGCCAGAGATTATTTCATAAAGGAAATGTGTCATAGCTCTTGTGTTTAAATTTTAGTTGTCTTTACGTAATTTCTTTAAAAGTTAGACTAATGAAGCCTGTGGATTCATCCATATGATGGACGTGGCTTTGTAAGTGGAAGGTACTCCCTTTTCCGAATAGTCAGATATTGTGAAATAATGAACAAATGATGTGAATTAATTGTAGCTTTAAACACAAATCATATAAGTCCTTGTGAAAACTGCTCTGCTTATTACTGTGAGGTAAGCCTCTAAGTGATTTTAAAAAAGTAGCATGGGATGAGAGGCCAAAATTTAATTCTTTTAAGATTTACAACATCTTTTCATGTGTATTTCACTTGGCGCTTCCATCTACAAATAAGGCCTGTGTATATTTTCCCTGTGTTGCCGATGAAGAAGCCAAGACCTAGAGATCTGAAATGACTGTGTAACACAGCTACTCAACAGAAGAGACAGACTTGGGAGGTGATAGATACACCAAATTCAGTTCTTGGGGTGCTTAAAAAACTGTTTAGAGTGCACCTTATACTTGATAATTTATCCACAAGGTAGGCCTATCTCAACTTTCTCCAGTTTTGATTCTTTCCTTTCAAGTTTATTGTATGCAACTCAGAAGCAACATTTACCTCTCCATCCTGTGTCTGTACATTCATTACAGTGGATATGACGAAAAGTAGAAGTCAGGAAATAGCCTAAATTTACCAGTCAGGTAAACACGTTGATATATTTTAAAGAGTTTGTTCTGGTGACCGCCAGTGGAAGCCGAGAATGCCCTGGACAGAGGGGCATTAGAAGAAGCTGGTAAGCAGGCAGGTAAGGAAGGTACTAAGCATTTAGCATACGACTAAGATATGGAAAGAGTGCTGGAAACTGAGAAATACCTACTTGGCTATAAAACATTTTGGCTTTTCTGCAATGAAGAGTTACTTGGTTACTTAAGACAGAATCATACATAAATGATGCCCTTGTCTTGTTTTTCAGAAACGTTTGAGAAGAACATGATTTGTTCAAGCCGTTTCAAAGCAATAACTCCTAAGAACCTAGGATAGATTTCAGATAGACTCAAAAGAATTTTTTTACTGCCTTGTCTTTTAACAGTGTATCTAATATAACTGATGGTAGTGTCAGTAATAGAAAATAAGATGCTACGGTCTTATTATCTAATTTATTCTTATTCATCAACTTTTCATAGAGCCTTTATGTTCTGACCTTAGGATCTTTGCTAGTTTTCTGGTGAAAGGTGCTGTCTCAAGTGACCCCCTCCTCCCATCCTCCAGAGGAGTGGGTAGGGAAGGAATTGGCAATATGATGTGGAAAAACCTCTGAGCAACAGATCTTTCCTCTTTCCAGTAGCTGTTTTAAACACTTTATTTTTTTTTACTTTTTTTGTTGACAATATTAATAAACATTTGATGTAAAAGATTTAGAAAATAAGGAAAAGTCATTCACTCATACTAGAATATCCAGAATTTTTATTAATATTTTGGTGTTGATTCTTCCTGAACCTTTTGTATGCATGTACACATAACATTGTGTTTATTTTACAGAAATGAGATTGTTCTTTATGTGCCACTTTGTAACTTTTTGTTATAAAGGAAAGTAATGATGTGAAGCTCCTAGAGGTGTGCTGGCATCTAGAGAGAGCTCCAGGATGCATTTGCATGCAATTGCAAGTAGCTCTACTGCCTGCCTTTTACCAGCTGTTTCCTGTGCCATCGAATGGTTGGGGCATCATTCATTTATCCACCCTTTATGGTTGGGCATCTTTTATCATCCCATTATAATGCTTTATTCTGGGGACACCGAGAAAAACTGATGCGTTGTATTATACTTCCCTATAGAATTCTGATGATACACATTGTCTTATGACTTCATTAAATTCATAGGGTCATTTTGTAGTTAAGGTATTTTAACCTTAAGTGTGCTTCTCCCAGATTAAAGTTACCATTGATTTTTCACTAAACATTAGATTTCCTCTTTTAGGTTTTTGTGGTTCTTGGTAACCTCTCTCATGTCTTTGATTCTGAGTAACTCAACTACTACTCTAAGAGATCTAAAATTAATGCTGGTCTTAGGTGACAGACCCATCAAAAGACATTTTGCATTAGAAGAAATCTTAGATGATGTGGGAAAATTGGGAAATGTCAGTGGTTTTGGGTACACTGAAACAGATGAGTACCGGCACCATTCCAGAGGCAGGGCAAACAGTGGTTAAACAAGACGAAACCTGTATTCTAACTCAGGCCCTTCCTTTCTAGCGGTGTGTAGGGGCTGACAACACAAGCATAATATCAGGTAGTGAGACCCTGAGAAGAAAGAAAATGAGGGTCATGGATGGGGGAGGAGGACCGTTTTACATGGGGTGGTTAAAGACAGCTGCTCTCCTTACATGACCTGTGAGCAGTCCTAAGGGAGGGAGCCATGTGAGGATGCGGGAGAAGGGGCTTCTCTGCAGCTCCGCAGAAGGGAATACGCTTGGTGCACGCAAAGGACCGAAAAACACGAGTGACTGCAGCTAAGTGAAAGAATGTGGGAGGAATGTAGGGGATTGAGACCTTGTATGCCTAGTGGGCCTTGAGGAAAAAAGATGGATTTTAGTCTAATTGTAATGGGAAACCATTGAAGGATTATATGCAGGGGAATGATGTTAATTCCTAAAACAAGGGAGGGAGGTTGGGGAGGGTGGAGGGAGATCAGACCAGCGTCTGTGTGAAGATAGATGGTAATGCAGGCAAGAGTGGAAGGAAGCAAGGAGACCGGTTAGGCTGGTGCTACTGCCTGTGTTCAGGTGAGAGAGCCAAGAGTGGCTTGAACAAAAACTTGATACTAATAATGGCCTAAAATAGGCTGAGTTGAAGAAATTGAGTGAATCTAAAAGTCGGTTAACAACGGTGTGAATGGGACAAGTCACAGAAAAAGAAATACATATGACCTTTAAACATATCCTCACACATAAGAGAAATGCAAAATACAATTACTATAGTTTCTCTCCTGTTGGGAGAAAATGTAAAAACTTGGCACTGCCTTCTTTGGTGAGACTGAAGAAAGTTACATTCATGTATTGCTAGTGGAAGTGTGAAATGGTTCAACCTCATGAAGGGGAAGTTGACACAATCTCATTGAATCCAGAGATCCCACAAAAGGAATTTATAATGAAGCTATATCTCACAAATATGAAACCACATATTCACAAACTTTGGTTGCATTTCTTCAATAGCACAATATTGGAGATAATTCAAATGTCCAGTAAAGGACTGGTAAAATAAACTGGCACATGCACACCGTGAAGAATTAGGGGGTTCTCCTGCTGTGACTTGATCTCCAGGAGATGTTATAGGAAAAAAGCAAGGAAAGCATATACAGTAATTTCCATGACAGCAGCAGGAGAAATAATATGTATTTGCTTATTTAAGAACAAAAAAACCCGAGGAGTAATTCCTGCTGGTTGTGTGACTGTTCACCCCTTTTCCTTTAGTTGGTAGTCAAAGCACTGTTTGCTTAAGACGGTATTTGGGTGGGCATGATGAGTGGACATACACTTTCCTGTGGAATGCTAAATGTTCGCTTTTTGCTTTTGAGTTAATTTGTGAAAGCTTTGTTTTGTCATTTATTGTGCTTTATGTAGTATATGGATTGCTCTTGCATTTCATTTGAAACGTTCTTACCATGCTCTGAGTTAGGGAGTGTAGGAATTCTTCTCTGAGGTATACATTGAGTTGTCTAAGGTGATAAAAATGAGTCTTGAGAGATCAGGACTGTAAATTCCAAATGTACAGCCTAGAGGAACAGAATTTATTTGATGCCATTATGTGAGCTTCTTTGGAATACTGCCTTTTTTCTCACCCCCCTTTTTCTGTTTGTTTTAGTGTGTTAAAGTAATAAAACTTTAGAGTTGAAACAGTTACATTGCATAATGTGAAATGAAATGAAGGTACCTTACAACCCAGAAAGGTTCTTAAAAGTCCAAGCAACTGAGTAAAATGCTCTTTGGAAATATGCAAAGCCAGGTATACTTACCTATATGTCACCTCTCAGTCATGATCACTAACACACTGATTGAGGATTAAAATAAGGCGAGAGTGAGAACCAAGGTAGAGGCAGATACAGAAGCAGTTGGAAACCAGAGTTGGGAAGTTTGGAAGCCAGGATTGTTAGAAGCTGGAAAAGCAGGAGCAAGGCTTGGGCGAGCAGTAGACTGGCAGGTGCAGGAGCCTGCTGTGTGCCCTCTGGTGAGGCAGCCCAGCTCAGGGCTGGCTGGCAGGAACTCCCTGACTGGGGTGGACAGTGTGGACTCAAAGGGATGAAATCATCAGTTTACATGGTAATTGTAAGAGTTGTAATGTTTGTATTATGAGCCATAAAACTAATACACTGTGCAGTATAGGGATGCTAGGGCAGTTGAGTAAACACAGTAAATCTTTAAGGAACCTGGTGCCCAGCAGTTGGCCCAGAAACTGTTTAATTGGAATATATTGAAATCAATATGTTGAAAGTAGTCTTTTTCTGAAATATGGTGCTTCTGTCAGATGATTTCTTGGTCACGTCCCTCTCCCTCTAATATTTTGACAAAGGAAAAATTATTTATTGACAGTTTGATAGCATAATTTAAACACTTTTAGCCTTCAGGAATGCATATCATTTGTTTTAAATTGCCTATATTTTCACACGTTTAATATCTGCAGTTGAGATGGATCTGAAAACGGATAGAATCTTAGATTGGAGGAGAAGCAGTATTCAGTGTCAATGGTGTTTTGCAGGTTTCCTCTGAGGAATGTTTACATTAAGACCCGAGTTTAATTTTTTTTAATACTTTTTCTACATCGACCTATCATGCTGTCAAATAAGTTACACTTCAAATTGATAATACAAGAGTGATGGGTCTTAAAATGCAATTTAAATCACAACCCCAATCATTAGCTCAGGCATATTTCTTCTGGATTAAACTATTCTTAGAGGTGTCTAAAGAAATAATTTTAGGAAGAATTCACATATAAAATGCACAGTAATTTCCTGAAATCTCTCTAAACTTGTGTGTGGGTGTGTGTGGTGGTGGTTGGGGGGCGGGGATGAGCAGGATGGTGGGTGGTAATGCTTTGCTTACTACGTTGGCAGTCTTACCCTGTGATAGTGAAGAGTAGTAGGTTTCATCATAGTCTCCTTAGGTTCTTGGGAAGACAGTTAATGAGAGTGCAGAAATAGTGTAAGTATGAGTTTACTGTCTAATGGCTTATGTTACACAGTAAAGATGCAACCGTGGGGTGGAGAGCACTTGTTAGAACAGGAAGACCTAAATTGTACACTAATTAGAGCTTTTTTTTTAATGTGTAAGAAAAGCAACTAGAAGTAATGGTTGTGAATTTATGGGTTAAGTTTTAAACAGCATCGTTTTGGCTCAGATTTTTGTTCATGATATTTGTTAAAGGAACGAGCAAGTGACTTTTAGCTTTCCCCACCTTTATTGTGATCATCTGTACTGCTGATGAACCAGGTCTCCTTCAATTGCAGGTTAAAGAAAATCGATCTCAGAACAGCTTACATTTTTAAAAAAAGTACTGACTTGTAAAACCAGAGTTCACAGAGTAAGTTAAGCACTGCTTGACCAGGAGTGAAAGTGATCTCCTTAGAGCCTGTCTCCATTCTGCTTTCCTCTCTTGATGTCTCCTGAAAAGGCTTTCCCCTCGTGATAGCAAGAGGAGTGTCTGGCAGCTCCAGACTCGCTGAGGATCCTGGAGCACAGCTCTGCCTTTGTCTGTTTTCTTGGGAAGTCCCAGGACAGCTGTGATCCGCCAGTCCTTGGTCATGTGCCCATGTTTGAACCCCCTAGGATAGATTAGGGGCGTGCCAGCTTTCTTCTGGTCACTTGGGCTAAGTTTGCTTTGTTCTGCATGTTGTCATTTCTTTTATCCCAGCCTTCTTGATTTCTGTATTTAGATCCATCGTAGCACATCTTGGGGGGGAGGGGGCAGGGGGTGGGGGTGTTGCTAAAACTTGCTTCTGTTTGATTCTGGCCCTTACTTTTCTTGGTCTACCATTGAAAATTGTTAAGTTTTACCATGCCATAGACACTGATAAAATAATTTGGCTACTTTGCAAACATTTCTGCTCATGTTTTAGATTCAAATGTAGTCTATTTACTTTCTTTTTGGTACAGGTAAGTAGTCATGAATCCTTTCAGAAGCCTTAGGTTAGAGGCAGCTGTGAAAGTCTCTGCCTGTCACTTTGTGGACAACTGAAATTTATTTTCCCATTGTCTCAGTTTTCAAATATGTAGGGGAAAAAACTTTAAAATAATTTAATGGGTCTTTTACATAAAAATGTTGAATGAATTATTTTCTCGAAAAGCAGCTTACTAAACTTCAAATTCAGTGAAGGAATTTTTCCTGAAGAACAAAGCAATTGGTTTAGCTGTAAATTTCTAATGCTGGCAGTAACATTAAAATGGATGGCTCAGATTCCTGCTAAACTGGGAAGTCCCAAATTTCTGTTCGTGCCAAGTTCTTTTTTGGGGGAAATGGGATTCTAGGTAAACAAATTTGTGAAATACTGGGGTTAGACAGAATTCACTACTAGACTGCTTAGTTTTTAATATATCAGTGTGTATTCTTTTGATTCTCTGAGAGTCGGGGATATAGTGTATTTCACTGTGACCACCAAATCCCTCTGTAAAAAATAAAAGTTATTACGTGGTTTGGGAAATATTGCCTTAACCATTACTCTTTCTCTGAATCTTGGTCCAGTTTCTTAAAAGATGGGTTAAGTGGTTTGAGATGGACTTTGCTGAGGAAATGTCGTAGGGCTTTTATATTTATTTGTTTGTTTGAAACCATAAGCTTACGATCCTGTGTGGTGGCTGGCACTTGTTTTGTATTTCTGCCTAAATAGAAGACTATCCCGCCTTGGTGCAAGGTGGACTGCAGGCAGACCCACCTTTTTACGTAGGTATGGCTGAAATTTTTTCCAAGTAGCCTTATGATCTGCTCCAGAAAGTACTCTTCTTGAAGCCCCAAATTAATCATGCGGCATGGAATGAAGAAGTGAGAGTTTAGCTTTGGAAATAGAGGGCAAAGTTAAAAATCACTATCACGGAAGTGTTCCTGTAGATTAGAACATTGAACTTTTATGTAGTCCTCTTCAGTCTGCCATGATGAATAGCCCCCACGTAAACCACAGCCACCTAAATGAGTTCATTTGTTGAATGGTGTTAGAATTAGCCATTTGATTGTCTGAAGACCATTTGCCAAAAGCAACTCGCTATTTTTTGGCATGCTTGATATGTTGAGCTGGTATCTGACAATAGTTGGCCACAGCATAGTTTGCTTCTTGAGACTATTCCTGGAATGTGCTAGTAATATCATCTTAAAGGAGGGTGACTGAATTTTTAATTGATAAGTAGGAGGGGAGTCACATATATGATTCATCTAAAAGTAGCATCGATTATTTAGGTGCAAGTTAAGAAAAGTGTAAGTCATAGCCATGGTTTTATTCCACCTGTATGGAGAGTTTCTACAATTTTTCTGTTTCCCAATAGAATTTTTATATTGTTGGCTTTAACTAAAAGTGCCTTTTTGTCATTACTAAAAGCTCTTCTCAAGACTATTAAAAGTGATTGAAATCAGTGTGTAGCTATTTTAAAAATCATGTATTTTTCTACTCAACTGAATTATCACACCTTTTTCTCTTCCTACACAGATTTTGCTTTGGAAACAAACCCTTCTGACCAGCCAAGGGCAAGCACAATTTTCCAGAGCAAATCTCAAACGGATGGTAAGACACTGGTTTTTTGTCCCTGAGCAAAAGATTGAAAACGGTTTTTGTTTTGTATTATGGGAAGGATTTAGAAGAACTCTTACAATGGTTTAAATGTTTCATTTTTTTTCATGTATTCACTCATCTTATTTTAATATATGATGATTCAGTGTCCTTTAGTTGTCACTGTTTTAGTGAGGAGAACACTTAAACCATCTGTCGATACATTTTGCCACTTCTTTATCAACATCGCCAACTGGCCCCATGATTTAGATGTGGTCTGTTTCTCCATGATACTTTGTTCTTTCCCCCTTGCTCCAAAGAGCACACGTGTTAAAGATGAGTGATAGGGTTTAGGTCAGAGTTAGGTTTTCATTTGATCAAATCCAGAACATCAGTTGTTATACATGGGAATTGAGTCTTGTGATTCTGGCTCTGTTTTACAGAGTGCTCACCCAGATGAGCGTATCTCACATCCAGATTTATGCTACGCAGAACTTTGAAGCTATTCAAAACTTTCTCATCCTAATGTAGTGCTGTGCCAGGGTAATCAGAGCAACATGCCTTATGGGGTTTCACAGAAGATTATCCTCAGCATGTGAAACTCATGTAAATTTCCTGTGTCGTGCTTGTTTTAAGAGGAGAATCAGAACTGTAGAATTTTTGGCACTCCTGCTTGCCTTCCTTAATGTTATGTTAAATCCTAGTTTATTTGCCAAAAAGCCATCCATGACCAACTTTTTCAGTTGATGACCAGAGCAGAAATACAAGTGAACCTTCCATAACATTTGAAGTGATGCAGCACCGTAAAAAATGGCGTTTTCTTTGTTTCCCCATTAGATGGCTGGTTTTTAGGAAAGGGTATAACTCAGGAACAGCCAGGTGGAAGAGATGCAGAGGGCCAGGCACAGGGACAGGGCGCAGAGCTTTCATGCCGTCTCTGAGGGCACCACATGTTCACCAGCTTGGAAGCTCCTAGGGTTTTTAACTTGGCATTTTTCCAGTGTGTGTACTTTGTCTTGAGACAATCATTTCTGGTTAGGATTGCTCTATTTCTCAGTTTCTTCCAGAGCCATGAGCTGCTCACATGTAGAGAGACTGTGGAGACAGTAAAAGAAAAGTGGCCCCGTGCCCATCTCTCTCTTCAGTCTTAAAGAATTTGTGCCTGTAATGCCCATCCTGAGTTAAAGGGGGTGGTGTGGGAAAGAGTGTGGCCCAAGACCCTCTTTGACCTTTTATTCTCCTGGCCTTTGTTGGAGCAAAACAGTTTTGTGTGCTGTAGATAATGTTCAGTTAGGTTAGCACACTCATTTTAAAATTTAAATTTAAGATAGGTTACTTTCCAGTTGTGTAAAGACCCATGTATTTTTTCAGTAAGGTATTTGAGTAGGTTACCAATAAGTGATTCAGGATGCTTCCAGGGATACTAGTGCATTTAGAGATGAGTGCCTGGCCAGCTGGTTCTTCGAGTTGTCATCTGTTAGATGCTGGTAATTAAAGTAAGCTGTGTGTAAATGTAGAATTAGAATATACTACTGAATAGTAGTCCAGCTGTGCAGCAGAGTAAATTTTTGCATTAGCTACATTTCTCACCTGGCCTAATTTGCTTTGTTCTTTTCCTTTGTAAATGGAGAGTCTTTGGTTTGTCCCTAATACAGAATATCTGTTAGGTCAAAAAGTAAAACTTGAGTTTTTAGATTTTATTTATAGCACTCATCTTGCTGGGTGATTTAAATTATATATTCTGTTGGAAATTATTTTAGAAAATAAAATGGAATTTTATCTCATTATGTTATTGGTAATCCGTCAGATAGTGACAGCTTTTATTTTTCTGTGGCGTTTGTATCAGAATTCATCAGTTAATTTTTTTTATTCTTAGTGCGAGAAAAGGGGAAGAGCAACCATCTAAACCATGTAAGTAAACAGTTGCAAAGTGACGAAATTAATGGTTTGAATTAAAAATGTCTGCCACGAATCCTGAAAAATATGATGGATCCAATACTATTAGCGTGGACCTCTTTTTTGTAGATTTTCTAGCTCTCTTTTCCTAATTATCCAATGTATGCAGGAAAGTCTTTGACTTAGTAGTGCCTATTTTTTAAGGATTCTGACATTCAAGTTAAATTTCAGTAATATGGTTGTGGTATAAAGATCTGCCTTAAATTCTTTTGCCTTAATCTTTTGATCTTATTTTTTTAACCAAAGTAATAAACGTGTAATAGGTAAGTTAATTTTTAGCACTGTCCATTAACCTCTTGTCATAGCAGGTGAACGCTTAGCTTCCTCACTCCACCATGACCTTATTTCCCTCCCTCTGTTCCTTCAACATGTATCAGTTTTTATGAAATCAGAATCAATGTTTACATTATTAAGACTGTGAATATTATGTATTGCTGAACCATATAGTTCTATGACTGTGCCTCTTCCTTGTACACCATTCTTTTTCTTAAGTATTAATGACATTTGAGCACTTCTGCACTTCTCCAGGATACTCCAATCCCCCTCTTCCTAGCCAATGTGATCTCATACAGCTCCCTGGCCAGTCTCCCTGCTTTGACATCCTTCATTTCTTCCGTGGAATTAATTTCCTGACTATATTCACTTGCCTGTTTTCTAACAGCTGTTTTTTTCCCCAAATGTTGTAACATTTGTCACATGCCATCTGCTAAGCCACATCTGTTCCATTTTTTCCTTGGAGACGCTCTTCTCCAACCTTTTGTCTTCCTACTCCCACATAGACTAGTTTTCCCCGGCTCTGTGTCTCTTTTCCTGGGATATCTGTGAGAAGTCATCTGGGATCTTACATAACTGCTCTCTTGTGTTGGGTGCCTGATGTCCTAGATTCTATGTTTCCCTCTGTCTTGTTATACTCCCTTGTTTACTGGACACATTTTTCTGGGGAAAGGGCACATGAGCAGAAATTTTATAGAGATCTAGCCTCTCTGAAACTCCTGTTTGATAAAGTATAGAATTCTAGGTTGAAACTAATTTTTGCAGTTCTAAAGACATTTCCCTCTTCTTCTCATTGACAGTGTTGCTCTTAAGTCTGTCAACATATGATACATTGTACATTACCGGTTTTAGTCATTTTCCCCCATCCCTTCCTTCTCTGGAACCTTTTAGTACCTTCTCTCCCTGGGATTTTGAAATTTCATAATATGGTTTGGTATAGACCTTTTTTGTGTGTTTCTTTGATATTTTCTGGGTTTTTTTTTTTTCCTGGATTCCTATTATTCAGATGTTGGAAGTCCTAGAGCAGTATTCCTGTACAGATCTCTAATTAATTTCTTTCCCCTTCTGTTTTGCATTTTGTCTTTTTGTCCCACTTACTGGAGATTTCCTTGACTATACTCTAATCCTATTGAATATATTGTTTTGTCTACCTTATTTTTATAGAGTTCTTACATCCTGTCATTCTTTTTTTTTTCACTGATGCAATTTCTCGTCTTTCTGTGGATGTTTAAGATATTTTTTTAAAGTTTTCACTTACTTCTGAATTTTATCACTCTCATCAATTCCTTCTCCCTGTTTTGATCTCTTCCTTGTTGGGGCCTTCCCTCAAACGTGTGGTGGGCCCTGACTGTCTGTTAAGACCTAATTGGAAGCATCACTGGAAGGATTTGGGGGACCACGCCTCTGAATTGTGAGCCTGCTTTGGTTTCTGGAAGGCAGATTGACTTTCTTGTTCCTGTCGCAGTCATTCTCTGTAGGTACCAAGGTTGTGCTTCCTCTCTCCTGCCATGTCAGTTACCACTGCTTTATGTAGCCTTTTCATCTTTCAAATGTTAAAAATCATCTGCTGTCTTTATCCTGTCTTATGTATAGCCTTTATAGCATTTTTTAAAAATGCCTTTAATTCTAATGAGATGATATCTCTGAAGGAAGGGGAAGAGGAAATAGATTTGTGGTCAGTCCACTCAAACTTAGATTTATACTTTGAATATAGGTTCTACGTTTACAGTTTTAATTCAATATAATGATATTAATTCAGACAATATGTTTGATTATACCTTAATTAAAATATTGTACTTTTCTGCTAAGGCCTTTATGAAGAATTTAATTCAAATCACTCACCATACCGTATTGTTCATTAATGTGCAACATAGATGGAATATTATGTGTGAAGTATTACAAATTTTTAAGTTAAAGTCATTGATTCTTAGTAAACATATCCAAAACTTGTGAAAAGGGGGAGGACAAAAGTGACCTTTAGCTTTATTTTTTTAATGGGTTGAAGTCAGAGGCATTAGGCACAGTGAGAAGAGTCTCTGGGTGGGGGCAGGATTTCAGCAGTTTTGGGGGTTGTCACTAGCCTTCTAGGTATGATTATTTTTTCGTCTTTGCCATTAAACCTGAAGTCTACTAAGCAACCCTTTCCCCTTGTAAAGATTGTAAAACTCCATGTATTCTGTCCTGAGTGAAGATAAATACTGTTCTTCAGCAACCAGTTGAAATAATACCTATGAACATTAAACTGTCAGTAGCTGTTGGATTTTTTTTTTTTTTTGGATTTGAATTTTATATCCTTATGTGTGTCCGTGTAGTTTATTGAGGTTTTGAGCCAGCAGTGGTAAGGCTCTAATCATAAAGGACAGTTATCTTAAATTTTCAAGCAAGATGAGAGGAAAGTAACCTGCTGGCAGGTAATATATCCAGGCTTTGCTCAGAGGCTTTAATTCTGCCATTCTTCAGTGAATACTCGATGCTAAAAAGTTGGAATAGCTTTGGGAGTAGGCCTGCGGAAGTGTTTCTTTGGTAGGATCGAGCCAGTAGACTGTAAGTTGCTGATACGTTAAAGGAGCCCCCATAGGGCCGTAAGACCACAACAGAAAAAAGAAAATTTTAATAGAGGAAAACAGGGTAACTATCACCCAAAGCTCTACCAACTAGTCTCTAGTAAGGAAATAGCATTTCCTTACTATTTTTATTCTCCTCATATACAGAGTTTTGGTCAGAATTGACTTTTACTATGTGAGTGTATGTCATATTCTACCCTAATAGCAATGACCTTAAGAGATAACCTGCTTCATTTAGAAGAAAAGTATTTGAATGAATGAATTTTCATTTTTCATGCTGTATCTGTTTTTTGAGGTTCTAAAATTACACATTAACCAAATAGCTTAAGGACCATATCAGAGTTTGAGTTTGAAACATTTCTCGTTTGAAGGATAAATTAGTCCTCCAAATAGTGATACTTTTCAAATAGGTTCCATCTAGAACTTTTTGTTAATAAGGAATAAGTGGCTTTGCCATAAAACATCTGAAACAAGCAAAATGGTGTTTTCTATACCATTTGTATATTTCTGATTATTGGCTGCTGGCAATGTTTATTTAAATGCTGTGTATTTTAAAAAGCATCAAGTAGATTTTCTCCCTTCCTCACCTTTCGTGTATTTGTGGAATACACTGATGGGAGAGCGAGACAGCATGATGAAAACTATTTTATATTAATAGGAGGCAGGAAGGCTTATCTGAATGAGTAAACAAACAGAAACCAAAAACAAAACCAAGCATTACAATTGTTTGTATTCTGTGATGTTAAAGAATGCTGCTATTACTTTCAACTGCTGATAGTGAGCAGGATTTGGTTAGTGGCCTTACTTTAAGAAAGAGCATTGTCCTAACATCATTGAGGCTATTTTAGTATTTGACTATTGCTGCATTCTTGGGCTCTTCACAAATAAATGGATACTTCTAAAGTGTTTGAAAGATAGTTTATTCTCTAGAGGGTCTCAGAAAGTTCCTTGTCACCTATTCAATACCACTGCAGATAAATTCTCACGAATTTGTATCTTTAGTAAGATTTACCTTCTAGTTGTAAGTGATCTTAAAAAATTTCTCAAGCACTTGTGGAATCCTAATTTGTCCCACATTCTGTGCTCAGCAGCTGGAGGTAGGAGAAGAATCTTCCCTAACCTGGAGCAGCTTGCTTACTTATGAGGGCGATACCATGCAAGCAGTTGAGCCCATGTAACAGTTGGTAAATTAGATGTGTTGAGTGTACAGAATGGGAGAAGTTTTGTGGTGTGGCTGCTGGCAGATACATGCTGGAGGTAGATGGGGTCAGGCTTGCTGGGACAAGGAGGGAAAAAAAGGCGTTGCAGGCAGAGAGCAGAATGCGTGAGGCAGGAAAGTGTCATGAGGAGTGTCAAATATGTAGAAAAGAATTGATGAAATTTTGAAATGAATGGAAAGTATTCTCTGAGGTTCTCAATTGAGTAATGTGGTGGCAGTCTTACTTAAACATGAAGTGAGAAGTTAAACTCTCAGAGTTGTTTTATCTGTTTTTTGGATGTGAGAGAATTTTCAAGCAGTACCTTTTTGTCCTCCAGATAAGGAAATTGAGGCCCAGAGAGACTTCCGGCCCCGAGCTTGTTAGAGATAGAGCACCCCTGGCATGCCCAGCCTCTGATTCACAAACGTTTGTTTCGTCACTGTCTCATTATTGGCATTCATTTACTGCCGTGAAATGCTCTTGCATTGATACTACATAAAGTATTACATTTTATTGTAGTAAAGGAGTAGAAATAGAAAATCTCAGCTGCATTTCTTTGCTTAAGGAAAAAACACTGAAATCTTATTCTAAACTTTTTACATTATTATAAAGGTAATTTATAATAGGTGCTTGCCAGGTTGGATTGTAGGTACTATACCAAGGGCAGCATTTTATAAACCATTTCTCCAATCTCATCTGTGGAAGTTAGAGTGTAGAGGTTTCCCATAGAGCTTCACAGGATATCACACTCACACAGTTCATGGAGTGTAAGAAAAATCTTAATGCTTTATCGTTTGACATTTTAAGCGAGGAAAAAACACCCTTTTATAGGTTTAACTTACTGTGACATTTTCTTCTACTTCCCTTCCCCTTCAGGTATCTCCAGGGCAGCTTACTAAAAAGTATAGCTCATGCTCAACAATATTTCTAGATGACAGCACAGTCAGCCAGCCTAATCTTACAACCACAATAAAATGGTGAGTACAACTAGGTTGCCAAGGGCTGAGTGACAGAGACCCCCTCATTGCTAAAAGCACCGGAGCCATACGCAATTTCATTCATTTGAATTGTCCTTTTCAGTGATCAGGTTAAGAAACTGGTGTCAACTATATATTGATTTCAGGGACCTAACTATGGATTTTCAGTTTCCATTTTAATCTTAGAGTGCATGATAGAAGGAAAAGCCAGAGAGCAAATACGAAATCCCAGGAAAAGTATAAATCTTTATTTGATGCATTTCTGTTGTTTTGGTTTTTTTTTTCAGACTCTTTATTGGAATATATTTGCTTTACACTCTTGTACCCGTCTTTGAGGTACACCAAAGTGAATCAGCTGCATCTACACATATATCCCCACATCCCCTCCCTCCCGCAACTCCCCCCTACCCTCCCCATCCCGGCCTTCCAAGGCATCTCCCATCAAGTTGATCTCCTTTTGTTATACAGCAACTTCCCACTAGCTATCTATTTTACAGCTGGTAGTGTAAATATATCTATGCTACTCTCTCACCTCGTCCCAGCTTCCCCTTCACCCCTTACCCCACCCCCGTGTCCTCAAGTCCATTCTCTACTTCTGTATGTCCACTCTTGCCTGTCACTGGGTTCATCAGTACCATTTCTTCAGATTCCATATATATGTGTTCGCATACAGTATTTGTTTTTCTCTTTCTGGCTTACTTCACTCTGTATGACAGACTCTAGGTCTATCCACCTCATGACATATAGTTCCATTTCATTCCTTTTTATGGCTGAGTAATATTCCATTGTATATATGTGCCACACTTCTTTATCCATTCATCTGTTGATGGGCATTTAGGTTGTTTCCATGTCCTGGCTATTGTAAATAGTGCTGCAATGAACATTATGGGACATGTTTCTTTATGGATCATGGTTTTCTCTGGGGTATATGCCCAGGAGTGGGATTACTGGATCATATGGTAGTTCTATTTTTAGTTTTTTAAGGAACTTCCAAACTGTTTTCCAGAGTGGCTGTACCAGCTTACATTCCCACCAACAGTGCAGGAGAGTTCCGTTTTTTCCACACCCTCTCCAACATTTATTGTCTCTAGATTTTGTGATGATGGCCATTCTGACCGGTGTGAGGTGATACCTCATTGTGGCTTTCACCTGCATTTCTCGAATGATTAGTGATGTTGAGCATCTTTTCATGTGTTTGTTGGCCTTCTGTATGTCTTCTTTGGTGAAATGTCTATTTAGGTCTTCCGCCCATTTGTGGATTGGGTTATTTGCTTTTTTGGTATTCAGCTGCATGAGCTGCTTGTATATTTTGGAGATTAATCCTTTGTCCATTGCTTGGTTGGCAAGTATTTTCTCGCATTCTGAGGGTTGTCTTCTTGTCTTGTTTATGGTTTCTTTTGCTGTGCAAAAGCTTTTAAGTTTCATGAGGTCCCATTTGTTGATTCTTGATTTTATTTCCATGATTGATTCTAGGAGGGGGGTCAAAAAAGATCTTGCTTTGATGGATGTCATAGAGTGTTCTGCCTATGTTTTCCTCTAAGAGTTTTATGCTGTCTGGCCTTACATGTAGGTCTTTAATCCATTTTGAGTTTCTTTTTGTGTATGGTGTTAGGAAGTGTTCTAATGTCATTCTTTTACATGTCGCTGTCCAAATTTCCCAGCAGCACTTACTGAGGAGGCTGTCTTTTTTCCATTGTATTTTCTTACCTCCTTTGTCAAAGATAAGCTGCCCATATGTGCTTGGGTTTATCTCCGAGTTCTCTATTCTTTTCCATTGATCTTCCTTTCTATTTTTGTGCCAGTACTGTACTGTCTTGATCACTATGGCCTTATAGTAGGGTTTGAAGTCAGGAAACCTAATTCCACCAACTCCGTCTTTCCTTCTCAAGATTGCTTAGGCTCTTTGGGGTCTTTTGCGTTTCCATACAAAGCGCAAGATTTGTTGTTGTAGTTCTGTGAAAAATGCCATTGGTAATTTGATAGGCATTGCGTTGAATCTATAAATTGCTTTGGGTAAGATAGTCATTTTCACAGTGTTGATTCTTCCAATCTAGGAACATGGTATGTCCCTCCATCTGTTTGTGTCGTCTCTGATTTCTTTCATCAGTGTCTTCTAGTTTTCTGCATACAGGTCTTTTGCCTCCTTAAGCAGGTTTATTCCTAGGTATTTTATTCTTTTTGTTGCAGTGGTAAATGGAAGAGTTTCCTTAATTTCTCTTTCTGTTCTTTCATTGTTAGTGTATAGGAATGCAAGAGATTTCTGCACATTAATGTTGTATCCTGCTACTTTACTAAATTCATCGATTAGTGCTAGCAGTTTTGTGGTAGAGTCTTTAGGGTTTTCTGTGTATAGTATCATGTCATCTGTGAAGAGTGACAATTTTACTTCTTTTCCAATTTGGATTCCTTTTATTTCATTTTCTTCCCTGATTGCTGTGGCTAACACTTCCAAAACTATGTTGAATACTAATGGTGAGTGTGGACATCCCTGTCTTGTTCCTGTCCTTAGAGGGTATACTTTCACTTTATCGCCATTTAGGACGATGTTGGCTCTTGGTTTGTCATATATGGCTTTTATTATGTTGAGGTAATGTCCTTCTATGCCCATTTTCTGGAGAGTTTTTATCATAAATGGATGTTGGATTTTGTCAAAAGCTTTTTCTGCGTCTATTGAGATGATCATATGGTTTTGATCCTTCAATTTGTTAATATGGTGTATCACATTGATTGATTTGCATATGTTGAAGAATCCTTGCATTCCAGGGATAAACCCCACTTGATCATGATGTATGATCTTTTCAATGTGCCGTTGGAGTCTGTTAGCTAGTATTTTGTTGAGGATTTTTGCATCTATATTCATCTGTGATATTGGCCTGTAATGTTCTTTTTTTGTGACCTCTTTGCCTGGTTTTGGTATCAGGGTGATGGTGGCCTCGTAGAATGAGTTTGGGAGTGTTCCTCCTCCTGCTATAATTTGGAAGAGTTTGAGAAGGATGGGTGTTAGGTCTTCTCTAAATGTTTGATAGAACTCGCCTGTGAATCCATCTGGCCCTGGGCTTTTGTTTGTTGGGAGATTTTCAATCACAGTCTCAATTTCCGTACTTACGATTGGTCTGTTCATTGTTTCTATTTCTTCCTGGTTCAGTTTTGGAAGATTGTACTTTTCTAAGAATGTATCCATTTCTTCCAGGTTATCCAATTGATTGGCATATAGTTGCTTGTAGTAGTCTCTCATGATGTTTTGTATTTCTGAGGTGTCCGCTGTTACTTCTCCTTTTTCATTTCTAATTCTGTTGATTTGCATCTTCTCCCTGTTTTTCCTGATAAGTTTGGCTAATGGTTTATCAATTTTGTTTACCTTCGCAAAGAACCAGCTTTTAGTTTTATTGATCTTTGCTATTGCTTCCTTCATTTCTTTTTCATTTATTTCTGCTCTGATCTTTATGATTTCTTTCCTTCTGCTCACTTTGGGGTTTTTTTGTTCTTCTTTCTCTAGTTGTTTTAGGTGTAAGGTTAGGTTGTTTATTCGATCATTTTCTTGTTTCTTGAGGGAGGACTGTATTGCTATAAACTTCCCTCTCAGAACTGTTTTTGCTGCATCCCATAAGTTTTGGGTCGTTGTGTCTTCATTGTCATTTGTTTCTAGGTATTTTTTTATTTCCTCTTTGATTTCTTTAGTGATTTCTCGGTTGTTTAATAGCGTATTGTTTCATCTCCATGTGGTTGTATTTTTTGCAGTTTGTTTCCTGTAATTGATATCTAGTCTCATGGCATTGTGGTCAGAGAGTATGCTTGATACGATTTCAATTTTTTTGAATTTACCAAGGCTTGATTTGTGACCCAAGATGTGATCTATCCTAGAGAATGTTCCATGTGCACTTGAGAAGAAAGTGTATTCTGTTGTTTTTGGATGGAATGTCCTATAAATATCAATTATGTTGAGATGATCTAATGTGTCATTTAAAGCTTGTGTGTCCTTATTGATTTTCTGTTTGGATGATCTGTCCATTGATGTAAGTGGGGTGTTCAAGTCTCCTACTATTATTGTGTTACTGTCAATTTCCCCTATTATGGCTGTTAGCATTTGCCTTCTGTATTGAGTTGCTCCTATGTTGGTTGCATAGATATTTACCATTGTGATATGTTCTTCTTGGTTGGATCCCCTGATCATTATGTAGTGTCCTTCCTTGTCTCTTGTAATAGCCTTTACTCTAAAGTCTAATTTGTCTGATATGAGTATTGCTCCTCCAGCTTTCTTTTCGCTTCCATTTGCATGGAGTATCTTTTTCCATCCCCTTACTTTCAGTCTGTATGTGTCCCTTGGTCTGAAGTGGGTTTCTTGTAGGCAGCATATAGAAGGGTCTTGTTTTTGTATCCATTCAACCAGTCTGTGTCTTTTGGTTGGAGCATTGAATCCATTTACATTTAAGGTGATTATTGACATGTGTGTTCCAATGACCATTTTCTTAATTGTTTTGGGTTTGTTTTTGTAGGTCATTTCATTCTCTTTTGTTTCCTGTTTAGAAAAGTTCCTTTAGCACTTGTTGTAAGGCTGGTTTGGTGGTGCTGAATTCTCTTAACTTTTGCTTGTCTGGAAAGCTTTTGATTTCTCCCTCGAATCTGAATGAGATTCTTGCTGGGCAGAGTATTCTTGACTGTAGGTTTTTCTCTCTCAGGACTTTCAATATATTCTGCCACTCCCTCCTGGCCTGCAGAGTTTCTGTAGAAGGATCAGCTGTTATCCTTATGGGTTTCCCCTTATATGTTATTCGCTGCTTTTAATGTTTTTTCTTTGTGTTTAATTTTTGTTAGTTTGATTAATATGTGTCTTGGTGTATTTCTCCTTGGGTTTATTCTGTATGGGACTCTCTGCGCTTCTTGGACTTGATTAATTATTTCCTTTCCCATGCTGGGGAAGTTTTCCACTCTAACCTCTTCAAATATTTTCTCAGACCCTTTCTTTTTTTCTTCTTCTTCTGGGATGCCTATGATTCGAATGTTGGTGCGCTTAATGTTGTCACCAAGGTCTCTGAGACTGTCTTCCTTTCTTTTTATTCTTTTTTCTTTTTCGTGCTCTGTGGCAGTTATTTCCCCCATTCTATCTTCTAATCCCCTTATTCGTTCTTCTGCCTCAGTTATTCTGCTGTTTATACCATCTAGAGTATTTTTAATTTCAGTTGTTATCTAGTACTGTGTTTGTTTGCTCTTTAGTTCTTCTGATTCCTTTTTAACTGTTTCTTGTATTTTCTCTATTTTGTGATTGAGATTTTGGATCATCTTTACTATCATAACTCTGAATTCTTTTGCAGGCAATTTTCCTATTTCCTCTTCATTTATTTGTTCTTGTGTATTTTTACCTTGTTCCTTCATCTGTGGCATATTTTTTTGTCGTCTCATTTTCCCCCCACTTTGGATGGGTGGAATTGTGTTCCTGCTGGGTCTTGGTGTTAAGTTGAGAACCTCTGGGAGGTTCCTGGGAAGTGGGTTTCCCTGTCAGTCCAATGTTTTGGACTCAGAGCTCCCACCTCAGGAGCGCAGGCCTGACACTGGGCTTGTGTATCAAGATCCCACAAGCTGTGTGAAGCAGGGAAAACGAAGAAAAAAAAAAGGTAGGAGAACAGGAGGACAATAGCAAGCTAAAAACTACAATAGTAGGAAACTAACAGATGTGTTAGAAAAAATTTTTAAAAAAATGATGGAGCAACAACTGGATCGTAAAACAACTGCAATATCCTAGGTGAGGGGGTGGCAAGAGAAAAGAAAGAAAAAAAAAAGCCAGAAAAGGCCTTGGCTGTGGGGACGGGGCTTAGACAAGGGCAGTGGTGGGGGCGGATGTTAGGCAATGGGCCGAGCCTACGCTTAGAGAAGGCCCTGGGGGTGGTGGGGAATGGGGCATAGGTCCAGTGAGGTAGAGGGGCCTGGAAATGCCTCTGGTCCTGGGAGCAGAGGACCAGGTCAAGGTACCCAGCAGGCTCCCTGGGCCCAAGTTGGTGGGAGAGATGCAAGCACCTCCCCTAGTCCCTCCCCTAGTCCTCCAGTCTTGGAGGGCCCCTCCCCCTTGGCTTCTCTTATTTCCCACCCCCTCTCTCCTATTCCCCTAGAACCCTTACAGCTGCAGGGGGCACTGAAAGGCGGGAGACCACACTCTGATGCCCAACAGGCTTCCCAGGGCCAACGGGGCTTGGGTAATGCCTGCCGCACTTCCCCAGGTTTCCCAGTCTGGTAGGGTCCCTGTCTGCCTCTCTTCCTCTCCCCCGCCCCCCACTCTCCTAGGTTCTAAGCAGCTGGAGGGGGCCTGGAGAATGAAGGACCAGGTCGGGGAGCGCAGTTGGCCTCCCTGGCCAAGAGAGCAGGCGAAATGCCCTCCAGCCTCCCCTGTCCCCCAGTCTCAAAGCTCCCACCCCCTCCTGTCTGCCTCTCCACCTCCTCGCCCCTCCTCCCTCCTTCCACACCCCCCAGGACCCAGGCAGCCTGGAGGGGGCCTTGGAGGGTGGAGGACCCCACTGAGGAGGCCAGCAGGCCCCCCGGCCTCCTGGGTGGGAGAAACCCAAT